>NC_142516.1:79417500-82000000 GCF_057876585.1 Rhinolophus sinicus
CATCACCTAGAGTCCATAGTTTACCTTAAGTTTCATTCTTGGTGTTGGACATTCTATGGGTGGGGCAAAAGTATAATGACATGTATCCACTATTACAGTGTCACACAGAGTAATGTCACTGCCCTAAAAGTCCTCTGTGCTCCACCTATTTACCCCCCGCAGACACACACCTTCAACCTCTAGCAGCCACTCACCTCCATTGTCTCCATAGTTTTACCTTTTCCAGAATGTCATAGATTTGGAATCATACAGTATGTAGCTATTTCAGATTGGCTTCTTTCACTTAGCTATATGCATTTAAGTTTCCTTCATGTCTTTCCATGGTTTAACAGTTCATGTCTTTTTAGCACTGAGTAATATTCCATTATCTGGATGTACCACAGCTTATTTATCCATTCATCTATTGAAGGGAACCTTGGTTGCTTCCAAGTTTTGGTGATCATAAACAAAGTTGCTATAAACATCCATGGGCGGGTTTCTGTGTGGATGTAAACTTTCAGCTGCTTTGGGTAAATAACAAGGAGTGCAATTGCTGGAGCCGATGGTAACAGTGGTTTAGTTTTGTAAGAAACCGCCAAACTGCCTTCCATTTTGGACTCCCACCAGCAATAAATAAGAGTTCCTCTTGCTTCCCCTCTTTTTGATCAGGCCTCAGCAGGGACACAGAAGAGGAGAACAAACCAGGAGGGGGCCTCCTCTCCTCTGAGCTACACCTGCTGAGTCACTACCTGGAAGGGGTTCCTGGGTTTCACACCTGGCTGTGCTTGCTGGGGAGCGGGGGTGGGGGTCCATGAGAAAGTGTCTGAGGTGCTGCCTCTGGGACCTGAGGGCATGAATGCCTTGTCCTTTTGTTTCACTTATTTATTCAAGCATCAGTAAGAGAGCACCTAATACGTACCAGGCACTCCGCTCCTGTATCAGTCTCCCCACCAGCATACTTCCTACCTCCAACCTGAACTTTTGGCAGGTGAAGAAATGATACTGGTCATAGCGTCATTTAAACTAGAAGGTCACCTGCCAGGCAGAGAGCAGGGGAGGATCATGATCTGGCTCATTGCCTGAACCTCACAAGGGGCCATAATACTCTGCTACACTTTCTCAGAAATATTTGGAAGCATAGAAATTTAAAAGCATAGCTGTGGACACAGAAGCATGGAAATTTAAAAACCTGGAAAAATGGGATGTTCTATAAAACAAATAACATGTTTCCTCCAAACAAAAATAAATAAACAGATGAATAAAAAGAGGAGAGATATTTTTAGAATAAAACAAAATGAAGTGACCTAACAAGCTAAAGCAATGTGTAGCCTTTATTTAGAGCTGGATTTTAAAAGCCAAAGGTAAAAAGGCATTTAGAGATAATCAAGGAAGTTTAATTATGTGCTGGGCATTAGAACAACAGCTGGGTTCAGAATACGATTATAATGATTAGAGATGATAATGTCATATCTGTTATATTAAAGAATAAGTGTTTTGGTTTAAAGATGTATATGGAAAGATCTAGCAGAAAAGATATATGCAGTCCATTATTTGCTTTAAAAAACTTCAACAAACACAAACAAACCAAAAAACCCAGAGCATACAAGCATCGTTCTCAAACTTTGGCAAGCACCATGGTCGCCTGGAGGGACATTCAACACAGACTGCTGGCTGCCAGAGCTTCCCACCCCTTCGGGCTAGGGTAGGGCCTAGAATTTGCATTTCTAACCTGGCGCTGGGATTCACACTCACGGAACCACTGCATAAATGAAACAAGATTGCAAATGTGGATAATCGTTGAAGCTGTGTTTGGGGCCTATGGGATTGCCTTATACCATTCTATCTATACTTGTGTGCTTAAAATGGACATTTTAAAAAACATCTTTTCAACCATATATTCTTTACACCGGTTTAGAGTTGAAACCACGTTGACAGTTCAGAAATCGAATTCTTGCCCATATCTTCCTCTCCCCAAACCTTTTATGAAAAATCAAATAGCAACTCCAATAGAAACTGAACCAATCCAACCACTGAGAGTCATTCTCCTCTCTCTTCTCATACTTTGGCAAAGACTCTGGTGAGAATGATGCAGTCACAAACATACCTTGAGAGGAAATGAGACCAGGTGGAATGGCCCAGGGGATTTTCCACAAGGGGAAAATTTGTGTTCAAATGATATAATTTAGTAATAACCCATGCTCAGATCAGTTGGCTGTTGAAGCATTTAATGTCATTTGGCTGTGCATGGTAGAAACCCACTGGCCACTTCCCTTATGTCCTGTTGTCAAGGAACACGAGAGAGAGAGAGAGAGAGAGAGAGAGAGAGAGAGAGAGAGAGAGAGAGAGAGAGAGAGGGAACAGTGGTTTCAACAAGGGAAATGTTTGTTTCTCTTTCCTCTGGGGCTTCTTTAGCTGGTCAGGGGCCAGTCCCCACTCTGCCAGCCTCATAGCCCAACATGGCAGAGAAGGTGGATGGGACAGGGAAAATCTGGAAGATTCCCAAGGCTACGAGCCCCCCACCAATGTCTCTGTCAGGGGTCCACTCTACCTGCCGGGGACAGAGAAGGGCATGCATGTACTCAGAAGGGAAAGGGTGTGCAGGAGAGGCCGAGCTCTGTGCCTGGAGTGTATGGCCAGCAGAAAGCGTCATGAAAGGACCATATTTCCTCTTTTACACTCTGAACCCACCAAAGTTTCAGCTCTTGAAACCAGTCCCAGCCGTTCAATCAAATCTCTTGTATGGTCCTGCTGTCCTATTCAGGAAAAAATTTAAAAAAGGAAAAGACGCACCATGCCACGCATTAGCAGAATGGGCTTTGAATTTTGGTCTCCCAAGCAAAAGCAGTGAGAAACCCATCTCCTGTTCTGTTCAGTGACAGGCCTGCAGGAAAAGCAAGCATGAGTTTATATCTCGCCTCCAAGTGGGTTAAGTTGGCAGTTTCAGGATGATCTACTTCCTGAAGTTTCGCTTAGCTAAAAACAGTTTACATTTTACCATCTAAAATCCCTTTTGAGGCAGATATCATGATCCCCACGGATAGGGAATTCTAGAGTTGGCCACGGGTCCTCCTGCAGGTGGCAAAGTTCTTTCAGGCTCCTGTGGTAGATATTCAGCCAGCCAAGGGATGTGGTCCCTGCCTTGAAGCCTCTTGGAAGAGATTCTCTACTTTTTTCTGCAAGTAGAATTTTGCCTTAAGATCTTAGAGATTATCGCTTATTTAAAATGAAAAGGCAGGATATATATATATATATATATATATATATATATATATATATATATATATATATATATATATATACTTTGTGGAAAAATCATCTAATGTATCTAAGAAAAAATATCTCATTTCCACCATAAGCTCTGCTAACTATATGTGTGTGTATGCACGCGCGTGCATGCGCGCGTGATGTGGATGGGGGGGGGGTGTTACAGTGCATCACTAGGTATATTCTGCTGTTTTGCATATATATATAATTGATTTTAATGTAAAAACTTGAGGTAAACCCTTGGTGTTCAATAATTTTCACACCTTAGAGAAACTTTAAATAATTGAAGTTGATAAATTTCATGAAATAATTTCCAAAGACTTGGAAATTCACACTTTGATTCTATTGGGCAATTAGAGTTCACAGGGATGCCAAGTTTTAAGCACAATTCGAGGTATTTGGACAGAGCCAAGCCCAGCACAGGGGAAACCACATTCCCTTGCCACTGGCTCTAGGGGGTGAATAAAACCCCAAGAGTCTGGAGGACAGTTGGCCGGAGGGCTGACCCTCCTCATGGTCCTCCTCAGCAGCCCCACCCCACCCCCTTCTCTGGGATAATCCTCCCAGGAGAAGGCCTGGGAGGGCTGGGGCTCTGCCTGTATTTTCTTGCTCTTTCCTCTCCACTTAGACATGGAGAGGGAGGTTCAAAGGCGCTGGGAAAGGAGAGGCAAAGGCTGCCTTCAAGTCCATGCCTGCCTGCACCCCAGCCCCCAGGAACCAGTGAACATTGTGGGGGAGGAGAGCGAGGGGGGAGGCAGGGGGCCCACTGTGGGAAGATGAACTCTGCAGCCTGCCGTCCCCACAAAGGGAACCACAGAACGCTCTCCTCGTGTGAACAGTCTTATAAGGGGTGGCTAGCTTCTGACCAGCCCATACCATGTAGAGGAAATGGCAGAGTGGATCAGCAAAATGATGGTGAATGTGGTCCAGCCAAGGAAATTAACCACCCGTACAACCATGCCTTTAAAAAGATAAGGCCCAACTTCCAAACAACAGACTGGAAAAGGAGACTTTGAAACCCTTGCACTTGGAGGCAGAGGCTGGGCTTGAAACATAAAGCATGTCAGGTTGGTCACTGGTAGCCCGTCCCTCCCTGACGGGACAGCGGCCAGTCCCTGCCCTGCATCCACCCTATGGGACACAAAGATGGAGAGTCTGGACTGGTGGCCCCAGTGAGCAGTCCTTGGGTAGCTCCTCTGTGATACCTAAGTACACATTCTGAAATACTGAGGATCAGGACTCAGCACATGAGTTGGGGGGACGAGACACAATTTAGCTCCTAACACCCAGGAAGGTGGGGTCAGAGGTAGCCAGAGACATTGCACTATGCAAGCACTGAAAAACCTCTGGAGAAGATCTGCCCCGTGTGCAGCTCTGCTGGGACCCTTTGCACAACCAGACCACTTCTTTTTCTGCTGCTCCCTGGGAACATATGTTCCACAAGCACTGACTTGGGTGTGAGGCTATAAAAATGACCGTTGGACGGCAAACATCTGTGAGGTAAACCTTTGAGGTTTACCTGCAATTTCATAGCCTAGAAAATTCACAGGCAAGAGTCCAGCAGTTTCTTAGCTCACTAAACAGCAAAGGGTTTGTTTTCATCTTCAGAAACTTGTGGGGCTCATGGACCAGACATCTCTGCACCTGCTTTTTATCTGTCTCACACCTATTTCGCCAAATTTTTCCTGGAAAATTTTACAACTAATTAAAACCTCAATGCTTTGACCAATTGAATTTGATCCACTAAATACAATAACATAAGTTTTTTTCAGTCTTATACCTAAGATCATAAAGTGAAACTCTCTGAGAATCCCCAACTTTATTTGCCCAAGAGAAGAACTGAAAACTAACATTTTTATTTCAAGTAAACATGGTTAAATGTGGCTCATTGATTTTTTTTCTTTTTGTATGTCCACATGATACCCTCAAGGTCATAAATGCTTCCAAACTCAATGTCCAGATAATCTCCCAAATGAAAAGAGCTTTTTTTTTCTTCAATTTTTAACTATGCTAAAAGGATCTCCCTGTCGCTCAGCACATTTCCATTTTCTTTTGTTATTCCCTCTTTTCTTTTTTTTTCCTGTGGGCTTTGCTTCGTGTTGTGAATTTTCTCTAACTTTCAGATCCTTTTTTGTCATCGTGGTTTCCCATGTTTTCCTTGAATTTTAACTTTGATTTTTACTCGTTCTGACGAAACACTAGTTACTAAAATTTAGAGCAGGATGGGTTCTTTCATTTTTTCTCATGTTGTGTGATCCCGCTCACTGAATTATAACACAGATATACTATAGTATGGTGACAAGACTTCAGGACATTAGATAGTGTGGGGTCTCCAGTCTGGAGGTGTTTCGTGACATGACTGTCCCTGTGGCATATCACCACTGACTAGAGCTGCCACATGTGGAGACTGGGGCAGTTTTGAGTTCTGCTCCTTTGTCTTCAGGGTGGTTTTCACATTCGAGTCACCTCAGCTTCATAGCACACAGGATGAAAAAGGACATGCCATCTACGAGATTCTGGTTGACTAAGCTAGCTTTCTTCTACATGTTTCTGGGTTTTTTTTAAATGCATTACTGCTTCTCACTTATGAACACAGAACTTCAAAGCAGGCACGTTCCTTTTCACTCCCCCTAAGACATTTCACTCTTTTCTATTTTTCCCTCCTCAGTTATTTGCAGAGAACAGATTTCTTCATCCTTAGGAATGTCAGCATAATCCTAGATCGCTGAACAGTTCCCACTAACCACAAACAAAAGGCCAGGCTGTGTCTCTCTGCTTGTGTTTTTCTTACTGTTCTGTTTGCTGGCCATGAGGGGTTAATCACGTTTGTCTAGGTTTGTCCCAGGGTAGAATGCTGGTTCCCAGGACGCTGACTCGGGGGTGATGGTTTCACCATGCTCACAGAGCCAGGAGGAGTGGGTGGGGGGCTGCAGAAGCCACCCTCCAAGCACCAGTATCACCTGCACATGTGAGATCAGAGAGGGAAGCTATGTGGCTGTGTCCAAGGCCAGCGCGATTACACTGCCTTTCCAAAGCAGGTTAACTCTTGCCAGGAGCCAGACTGGGTCAGTCTCTGAAAGACCAAATCCCACTTCTTTAAGGCTCCTCTCACTGAAGCTCCCACGTGGAGCTCAGTCAATTACCATCCACGTGGGCTGCTCACATCAGCTCTGCACTTAGGCTGCACTGAAAGCCCAGTCAGAGCCAGAAGCCACCTGCCCAATTCACTGGGAAGAAAATAACTATCAGAAATGAGCAGGAGTAAGCACAGCCCATGCTTTCTGTGCGGACAGTCACAAAGTAGGTCAGCCACTTGCCCAAGACAGGCCAGCAGGAGCTGCAGGGCAGAAGGCCGACCCCAAGCCTGAGCTCCCGGCTGGCACTCACTGCCTTCTGGGCAGCTCTAAAATCCTGAAAGACACATCTCATTCATTGCCACCCTGGTAACACCGTTGAGAAGGCTGATGTTGGTCCCTTAGTGGGGATGCGTGCTTCCCTTTGGCTCAGAAAGCAAAAACTAGAGAGGGTGACTATGAAGTGTGGTAGAAAAATGAGCACCTGCACCCAGGCTCCAGCCAGCTCTGCCGCTGACTAGCTGCCTCCAACCAGCTTGGACAATTGAGCAGTTTCACGGGTCCTTCACCCCGTTACTGGTGAGATGAGAAGGTCAGACTCGCTCGAATGGGTCAGGGCTGAGTTATAACCTTGCGGGGCACCAGGCTTGTATTTCTGAAAAACCCTCTTCGGGTGACACATTTTCCTGCCCCTCTGACTAGCACAGCCAGGTGTGCTTACAGATTCCTTCCACAGCTGATGGGCTGTTTCGGGGGGTACTCCACAGAGTTTTGAGTGTGAGAGTATTTGAGTTTACAAAGAACACACAGATGACCTCACTTATGGGAGAACTCAAATCTCAAGCTATTGTGAGCTCCTTCCCAAGGAACCAGAACCAATAAATGCCACGTGGGCTCTAGTTCAGACCCCAGGATCACAAGCCCAGAAGTTCCATGACCCCAGAGAGCAGGGTTCTGTCACGGGTTCTGGGTAAATAAATGAACCAGTAACATCCTTTCCAGTCCTTTCTGACCCGCAGCACGAACAGCTAACCTTCAAACAGTGGATAAACCATGTTCAGGGCTCCATCAACTCAGGTTTTATTTTTATTTCAAGTTTAAGCCAATTCTTGCCAATGTCAATAATATCATGATTAATAGAATCCTTTAAAACACGTAAGATAAATAACCTCAAGTTGCCTCTGGCAGAACGTGGCTTAGAGATGTTTCAGTGGGATTTGTCTGGGGCGGCTGAGCAGTGCATTCTGTGGGAGGGGCATCCCCTCACCAGGGCATCTGTGGAGAACGGGAGGTGGCTTCAGCAACTCAGGCAAAAGATTCATCCTAAGACTACAGATATCCTCTAGCCCTTCCTCCATCTGGATCTCAAACCTGAAAACCCCATTCTTTTGGTGGGGAGAGGTCAGCCAGCTAATGGGCTCCATCCCCATCTCATGTCTTTTCCATGAAGACGAGATTATTTGTTTAGCAAGTTCTACATTCCATAACTCCCTATCTGACTAATGCCCATGTCCTGGCACACAGACCACTCCACACGTTCCCCTTCCCTGTTTCCCATGCACCCCGACAGGTCAGCTTTCTTTTTGGCTGGAGGCAAGTGAACAGCATTGATGACCAAGAGGAGTTGCTCCTTCAGCAAAACTCCCCAGCAGAATGAACCCCGTCTGCTGCCCAGATGTCCCTTGCACCCCACGGGGCCCTTTCCAAAGGGCTATGACCTCCAAGTGAGAGTATTATTCCTGGACACATCTCAAACCAATCCCAAGTCCTTTCCCAGAGTCTTCCCTCAGCTGAGGAGGAAAGACCCTGCTGTGGACAGTGCAAACGTAGGCCAGACAATCCCCAGGAGTGAGAGAAGCTGCCCCTGCCAGCATCCTCAGAGGGGAGCAGTCTTCCTGGCCCTGGGTCTATTTCCTGTCCAGCAGGAGGCACTGGGACAAGAGGTTCAGAGGGGCATTTCTTTTAGTTCTCACTCCTGCCAAACACTGATCTAATGTGCAGAGGTTAAACTCATAGCACCTGTGAATCCTAAAATTGTGACTTGCATAAGCTCACTCTTAGAAAGAAACATCAAGTGGGTTTAGATTAAAAAAAACTGCATGTCTGATTCACTTGTATCTCCTTGCAGAAAAGGTGTATGCACAGGGTAGTTAAGGGATGTGCAGAGAGTGTTTACAGAGAGCGTGTACAGGACTGTGTACGGGTATGTGTATGGGAGCAGAGAAGAAGTGAATATAGGAGTTATGGACTGTGGGTCAGGATAGAGGAAGACATGCTATAGCAAGTTTTGTGTCAGCATTTGATGTGAGAAAAGCACAGAATGAAGATTTCTATAATTCTCCCGAAACTAACACCACCATTTCATGTCTTCATAAACATGAAATGACTCACATAAAAACTTTTCTAAATTAATTACAAGGAGCCTTTAAAAGGCAATGGAGAGATTTTACTGGAGTGCACAACGGGACATGCTTTCATGTGTTCTTGTTTTCCTCACAGCTATTAAAAATTTAAATGCACTAGTCTCTCAGCAGGTACCTTCACTCCACACTGCTTAAAATTCTAAAAATTCTTAATTAGCTCTCAGGGCGGGGTTCTGATGTGACTTTTGAAACTAACCTACCTTATTTGGAGGGTTAAATGTTGACAGTAAGAGCTTAATGAGGAAAGGGAGAGAATAGAGGTCTCATTGAATTTGTAGGTGATTTGGGGCAGCATGGCAATCTTAACAACATTCACTCTTATAAATCATGAACATGTGTGGGGAGCCATGGTTAAAGCTAATTGCAAGCCTTAATGGCTCTGCTAATGCATAACCGGTTTGTGCTCCTGAGGCATTGTCTTTGCCTGCACCTGGAGGGTGCTTACGAACTGCTAAGGTATGAAGTGGGAACAACCAGTTTCAAGACATAGTGATGCTAATCAGGATAATTGATGGATTCTGTCATGGGACAATCGTTTTGGGGAGTTTCAGTGATTAAGTAAGTTTCTGTGAAAAAGTTAAAAAATCAACTGTTAATGATGTAATGCATTTTTGTGATTGTGAGCTTGCACGTACTCAAAAGGTATAAATTCAGCAGAGAAAATAAACCTGGTGCTTCAGGACCACTGAAGACCGGCCGCATTAGCATATGTGTGAGTGCCTTTTTTCATTCCCACTCCCCTTGTCAGGAACTGTTCGACTCGTGGCGGCTGGCTCGTCACAAGTGGCGCCCGAACAGGGACCTGAATATAGGGGTAATAGTGAGGAACACCGCGTGGGAAGGGCCCGGCTCATTGGAGCTTATCAGTAGATGCGTGGTGAGTACGGCACTGTCCCCTCGGTCGAATGAGTGTGTGAGTGAGTGATAGCTCCACGACTTTGTGTTACGGAGCTTGATTGGGCCCCAATCTGCGGTTCCGGTTCTGTCATACGGCATAACGGCGACTGGGCTTTACAACCTACCTGTCCGGGGAATTATACCGGAGCGCCTCTAGCTAAGACAGATTTAGCCCCGCAAGGGACACGGCCAGACGGGCACCTGGGTGATTTCTGTGTGAAAGAAGGACCGAGTCAGGAAAAAGGGATGGGTCTCGCAACCAGCAAGGACCTGTATGTTAGAGGACTTAGGAAGTTGCTTGCCGCTCGCGGTAGTCGTGTAAGCCGAGAGCAGTTAGATAAATTCATAGACTTTATAAAAAAAATCTGTCCGTGGTTTCCTGAGGAAGGAACAGTCAGCTTGGAAATCTGGCAGAAAGTGGGAGAACAATTAAAGGATTTTTACACTGTCCACGGGCCTCAGCAGGTTCCGATTGAAACATTTGGACTATGGACTTTAATCCGGGACTGTATGAACCTTAAACATGAGGAATGTAAATTACAGAAAGTAAAACAAGCCGGCGATGAGGAGGAGGGAGGCGCAAAGTTTTTAGAGGGAGTTCTTAAAGTTAACAAAGAGCCGGTTGCTCAAGAGTTTCCAGACGACATATGGAAAGATTTGAGCCCTCAGGACCAGAAAAAATTAGAAGATGAAGTAGCCAATTATGATAGGGACAAAAACCCTCCTTTAGTGGCTATGGCTCAAGGAGACAAGCAGCCTGCAGGCACTGCACTTTCTTTTGCAGATCAGCTAAGAAAGATTCAGGGACAGCTGATTGAGCTTAAAGTTGCTGTGGATGGAGAAAATTGTCCTCGGAGTCCCCAGATTCCTTTTAGAGATCAATGGAATCCTCGGGGTAAAGATCCCCCCACAGTTAATCCCTCTGCACCTCCTCCTGAGGAGCCCCGTAGGTGGGGACCTCCGCTGCAGTCTTCGGTTTGGGAAATGCCTGCTGAGCCTTCGCCAGGTTATGTTAAGCCAGGATCGGACTCTGTTGTACGATCCCCTCTTCAAATGGCTTGTGAAGAAGCTCACAAGCAGGGCTGGATCCACAGCCTGAGGCCCCTGTTGTAGCCCCTGTGACTATCAGACAATTATCAGGCGTAAAAGATCAAAGGTCCCTCCTACAAAAGATTTTACAAGATGCTAGTACAGGAGCAACTTTAAAAGGGACACATTGCTTCCTCTAATTCCACTGGAATTCTCCCATTTTTGTTATTAATAAAAAATCTGGTAAGTGGAGATTATTACAAAATTTACAAAAGGTTAATGAAACCATAAAATTAATGGGAGCCTTACAGCCAGGCTTGCCCTGTCCTACAGCCATACCAAAAAACACATATAAAATTGTTTTGGACTTGAAAGATTGTTTTTATACTATACCTTTAAATCCTGATGACTGCCCTAGATTTGCTTTCAGTGTTCCTTCTGTTAATTTACAAAAACCTTTTAAGAGATATCATTGGCTAGTGCTACCTCAGGAAATGGCTAATAGCCCTACATTATGTCAAAAATTTGTATCAGCTGCAATAAAACCTACCTAAAGGACATTTTCAGATATTTACATCATCCACTACATGGATGACATACTTCTTGCCCACTCTTGTAAACCAAAGTTGCTTGCTGCTTTTGCTCATTTACAAAAAAAGCTCCACAATTATGGGCTAGTTCTAGCCCCAGAAAAAATTCAACAAGTGCCTCCTTACTCTTATCTGGGATATTGTTTAATGCCTCAAGCCATTGTGCCTCAAAAAATACAAATCCGGCGAGATTGTTTAAAAACATTAAATAATTTCCAAAAGCTACTGGGAGACATTAATTGGGTTAAACCTCAGTTGCAGTTGACAACTGGTAAATTACAACCTTTGTTTAAAATATTACGTGAAGAAACTGATCCTACTTCTCCCCGCGAGATAACACGGAGAAGAGGCTTTGCTTGTATTTCTCCAGGTCCGAAAGAAAAACCTTTGTAAATTCCTGGTCGGTGTTAAACCATACCATGAGCGACAGCCCACAGAAGAGAAGACATCTATAGATACCCATCCACGCCCTAGGGTGTGAAAAAGCTCTCACATTCCACAGCTGCAGAAGGACTTTCCACTTCAGACCCTGTTAAATGGATAAAGACTTTGGGTAGAGGGTTTGCTGGGGATATTGCTATTCTGTTTATTGTTCTGTTTGTTTTACATAGTCCTCAGATGTGGACAAATAGCCCTCCGACAGGCTGTAAATGAAATAACTACATGTTCTGTGTTTCTCATGCTTCAAAAACAAAAAAGGGGGAGATGTAGTCACACAACAGCCTAGCCGACTGTCCCCCCCATGTCTTTCCTTAAGGAAAGAAAAGTCAGTGAGACTGTGGCTTTTTAGAACTTTGCTTATCTTTATGTTTTACACCTTATGTCTCTCTGTCTGGTCCCCAAAAGATGGTTTGCAGCCAAAGACGGGTAAGATATCTCAAGGGAGATACAACCTAAGCCAGGCAAAACCGAGTGGGGACCCCCAATGGGCTGCCTTAGAAAAATATGGGAAGAGGCCTTGCCTCCCCTTCCCCCTGCCTGGGAAAAGCCTCTGCTGTCTCTGGCTTTCCTCAAAGGAGATCGGTAGCCAATGACGGGTAATGATCAGTAAGCGTTTTTACAACCTAAGACAGGAGTCGATCGCTTTGATGATTGATATCCAATGACGGGTAAGTGAAAATGTCTGTACTGACCACCTAAGCCAGACACGATCTCAAAAATATAAAATAAAAAAGGGGGAGATGTGGGGAGCCATGGTTAAAGCTAATTGCAAGCCTTAATGGCTCTGCTAATGCATAACCGGTTTGTGCTCCTGAGGCATTGTCTTTGCCTGCACCTGGAGGGTGCTTACGAACTGCTAAGGTATGAAGTGGGAACAACCAGTTTCAAGACATAGTGATGCTAATCAGGATAATTGATGGATTCTGTCATGGGACAATCGTTTTGGGGAGTTTCAGTGATTAAGTAAGTTTCTGTGAAAAAGTTAAAAAATCAACTGTTAATGATGTAATGCATTTTTGTGATTGTGAGCTTGCACGTACTCAAAAGGTATAAATTCAGCAGAGAAAATAAACCTGGTGCTTCAGGACCACTGAAGACCGGCCGCATTAGCATATGTGTGAGTGCCTTTTTTCATTCCCACTCCCCTTGTCAGGAACTGTTCGACTCGTGGCGGCTGGCTCGCCACAAACATGGAATGTCTTTCCAGTTATTTAGATCTACTTTAATTACTTCAACAATGTTTTATAGTCTTCAGTGTAAAAGTTTTGTACTTCTTTTGCTAAATTTATTCTGAAATATCTTATTTTTTTGATACTATGGAAAATTGAATTAAATTTTTTTTTAAACGTTCATCGCAAGTATGTAGAAATACAATTGCTTTTTGTATATTGACCTTATGTTCTGAGACTTGGCTGAACTCATTTATTAGCTCTAATGGTAGATTTTAATGGTCTATTCCTTAAGATTTTTGTATATATAATGTCATGCCATCTGTGTATATAGTTTTACCTCTTCTTCAATCTGGATGCCTTTTATTTTATTTACTTGCCCAATTGTCTTGGCTAGAACTTCCAGTTCAAGGTTGAATAAATGTGTCAAAGGCATACATCCCTGATCTTCGAGGGAAAACATTCAGAATTTCATCATTAAGATGATGTGAGCTGTGTTTTTCATAAATGTCCCTTACCAGATTTAGGAAGGTCACTTCTATTCTTGTTTCTTCAGTGGTTTTATTATAAAGGGGTTTTGGTGTTTTATTAGGTAATTTTTCTAAATCTATTGATATGATCACACGTTTTCTGGTTTTTATTCCAATACACATTCCATTACGCTATTTGATTCTTGGGTGATTAAACCAAACTTGCATTACTGAGATCAAACCTATTTGGTCATGGTGTATAACACTATTTTTATGTTGCTGGACTTAATTTGTTTTGTTGAGGATTTCTACATCTATATTCATTTGGGATAGTGATCTGTTTCTTGCATTGGTGCCTTTGTCTGCTGTTGGCATCTAGCCTCATAGAGCGGTTGGAAGTGTTCCCTCTTCTTTTTTTTTTTTTTTTTTTTTAATTTATTGGGGTGACAATTGTTAGTGAAATTACATAGATTTCAGGGGTACAATTCTGTATTACATCATCTATAAATCCCATTGTGTGTTCACCACCCAGAGTCAGTTCTCCTTCCATCACCATATATTTGATCCCCCTTACCTTCATCTCTTACCCCCCGCCCCCCTTACCCTCTGGTAACCACTAAACTATTGTCTGTTTCTATGAGTTTTTGTTTCTCATTTGTTTGTCTTGTTCTTTTGTTGTTTTTGGTTTATATACCACATATCAGTGAAATCACATGGTTCTCTGCTTTTTCTGTCAGACTTATTTCACTGAACATCATACTCTCAAGATCCATCCATGTTGTCACAAATGTTCCCATATCATCTTTTCTTATCGCAGAATAGTATTCCATTGTGTATATATACCACAACTTCTTTATCCATTCATCTATCGAAGGACATTTTCGTTGTTTCCATGTCTTGGTCACCATAAACAAAGCTGCAGTGAACATTGGAGCACACGTGTCTTTATGTATAAATATTTTCAGATTTTTTGGGTAGATACCCAGGAGAGAGATTGCTGGGTCATACGGTAATTCTATTCGTAATTTTTTGAGGAACCTCCACACTGCCTTCCATAACAGCTGCACCAGTCTGCGTTCCTACCAACAGTGTATGAGGGTTCCTTTTTCTCCACAGCCTCTCCAACACTTCTTACTATTTGTCTGGTTGATGATAGCCAATCTAACAGGTGTGAGGCGATATCTCATTGTGGTTTTTATATGCATTTCTCTGATGATTAGTGATGTTGAGCATTTTTTCATATGTCTATTTGCCATTTGTATGTCCTCTTTGGAGAAATGTCTCTTCAAGTCCTCTGCCCATTTTTCAATTGGGTTGTTTGTTTTTTTGTTGTTGAGTTGCATGAGTTCCTTGTATATTTTGGATATTAGCCCCTTATCGGAGGCACTGTTTGCAAAAAACTTCTCACATTCAGTTGGATACCTCTTTATTTTGTCGATGGTTTCTTTTGCTGTGCAGAGCTTTTAAGTTTGATATAGTCCCATTCGTTTATTTTAGCTTTTACTTCCATTGCCTTTGGAGTCAAATTCATAAAATGCTCTTTGAACCCAAGGTCCATAAGTTTAGTACCTATGTTTTCTTCTATGCAGTTTATTGTGTCAGGTCTTATGCTTAAGTCTTTGATCCATTTTGAATTAATTTTGGTACATGGTGACAGATAGCAGTCCAATTTCATTCTTTTGCACGTGGCTATCCAATTCTCCCAGCACCATTTATTGAAGAGGCTGTCTTTCCTCCATTGTATGTTTTTAGCTTCTGTGTCAAAAATTATCTGTCAATATTTATGTGGTTTAATTTCTGGGTTCTCAATTCTATTCCATTGGTCTATGTGTCTGTTTTTCTGCCAATACCATGCTGTTTTGATTATTGTAGCCCTGTAGTACAAACTAAAGTCAGGGAGTGTGATACCTCCAGTATTGTTCTTTTTTCTTAAGATTGCTTTGGCTATTCGGGGTCTTTGTGGTTCCAAACAAATCTGATGAATTTTTGTTCTATTTCTTTGAAAAATGCCCTTGGGATTTTGATGGGGATTGCATTAAATCTGTATATTGCTTAGGGTAATATGGCCATTTTAACTATGTTGATTCTTCCAATCCATGAGCATGGAATGTCTTTCCATTTCTCTGTGTCTTCTTCCATTTCTTTCAAAAATGTCTTATAGTTTTCAGCATATAGGTCTTTCACATCCTTGTTTATGTTTATTCCTAGGTATTTTATTCTTTTGTCTGCAATAGCAAAAGGAATTGTTTTTTGTATTTCTTTTCCTGAGATTTCATTGTTAGTATATAGGAAAGCAATGGACTTTTGTACGTTGATTTTGTACCCGGCAACTTTACTGTATTCGTTGATTATTTCTAATAGCTTTTTGGTGGAGTCTTTAGGGTTTTCTATATATAGCATCATGTCACTGCAAAGAGTGATAATTTAACTTCTTCATTCCCAATTTGGATGCCTTTTATTTCTTTCTCTTGCCTGATTGCTCTGGCAAGGACTTCCAACACTATGTTGAAAAGCAGAGGTGATAGGGGACAGCCCTGTCGTGTTCCTGAATGTAGAGCAAAGGGCTTCAGTTTTTCACCATTAATTATGAAATTAGCTGAGGGCTTGTCATATATAGCCTTTACTATGTTAAGGTATTTTCCTTTTGTACCTATTTTATTAAGTGTTTTAATCATAAATGGATGATGTGTCTTGTGAAATGCTTTTTGTGCATCAATTGATATAATCATATGATTTTTTTTCCTTTATTTTGTTTATGTGATGTATCACATTGATAGATTTGCGGATGTTGAACCATCCTTGTGCCCGGGGATGAACCCCACTTGGTGGTAATGAATAATCTTTTTAATGCATTGTTGTATTCGATTTGCTAGAATTTTGTTTAGGATTTTTGCATCTGTATTCATCAGAGATATTGGTCTGTAGTTTTCTTTTTTTGTATTGTCCTTACCAGGTTTTGGTACCAGGGTAACGTTGGCCTCATAAAATGAGTTAGGGAGTACTGTCTCTTCTTCAATTTTTTGGAAGAGTTTGAGCAGGATTAGATCCTCTTTGAAGGTTTGGTAGAATTCACTAGTGAAGCCATCTGGTCCTGGACTTTTGCTTTTGGGAAGGTTTTGGATGACTGATTCAATTTCATTACTGGTGATCGGTCTGTTTAGATTTTCCAGTTCTTCATGGTTCAGCCTTGGAAGGCTATATGTTTCTAGAACTTGTCTGTTTCTTCTAGGTTATTGAATTTTGTGGCACATAGTCCTTCATAGGATGTTTGGATGATCCTTTGTATTTCTGTGGTGTCCGTGATAACTTCCCCTTTTACATTTGTGATTTTGTTAATTAGTGTCTTCTCTCTTTTTATCTTAGTGAGTCTAGCCAAGGGTTTGTCAATTTTGTTAATCTTTTCAAAGAACCAGCTCTTTGTCACATTAATTTTTTCTGTTGTTTTTTTGTTCTCTATTTCGTTTAGTTCTGCTCTGATTTTTGTTATTTCCTTTCTTCTGCTGACCTTGGGTTTCACTTGTTCTTCTTTTTCTAGTTCTTTAAGGTGTCACGTGAGGTTATTTATTTGGGATTTTTCTTGTTTCTTGAGATAGGTCTGTAATGATATAAATTTCCCTCTTAAAACTGCTTTTGCTGCATCCCAAAAATTTTGGTAGGATGTATTTTCATTGTCATTTGTTTCTATGTATCTTTTGATCTCTCCTCTAATTTCTTCTTTGACCCAGTCGTTCTTTAAAAGTATGTTGTTTAATCTCCATGTATTTGTGTTTTTTCCTGCTTTCTTTTTGCAGTTGATATCCAATTTCAAAGCCTTGTGATCAGAGAATATGATTGGTATGATTTCAATCTTCTTAAATTTCCTGAGGCTGATTTTATGTCCCAATATATGGTCTATCCTTGAGAATGTTCCATGTACACTAGGAAAAAGTGTATGGTCTGATGTTTTAGGGTGAAGTGCTGTATATATGTCAATTATGTCCATTTCATCTAATGTGTCATTTAGGGCTGCTATTTCATTATTTACTTTCTGTTTGGATGATCTATCCATAGCTGTCAATGATGTATTGAAGTCCCCTAGTATAATTGTGCTTTGGTCAACTTCTCCCTTTAGTTCTGTTAGTAGTTGCTTGGTGTATTTCGGTGCTCCCTGCTTGGGGGCATAAATATTGATGACTGTTATGTCTTCTTGTTGTATAGTCCCCTTTACCATTATGAAATGTCCATCTTTGTCTCTTGTTACCTTTTTCACCCTGAAGTCTGTTTCATCTGATATCAGTATGGCTACACCTGATTTTCTCTGGGTACCATTTGCTTGGAGTGTGAATTGCCACACTTGCACTTTGAGTCTGTGCTTGTCCTTGTAGCTGAGATGCGTCTCTTAGAGACAGCATGTGGTTGGGTTTAGTTTTTTGATCCAATCTGCTACTCTGTGCCTTTTTATTGGTGAGTTCAGTCCATTTACATTTAGGGTGATTATTGATATGTGAGGATTTCGTATCATTCTGTCTTTAGTTTTCTGGTAAGGCTGTGTCTCCATTGTTTCTTTGCCTTTTTGTTGTTGTCTATTATTTCTGTGTGGTGGTATTCTGTGATGTTTCCCTCTACTTCTTCTTTTATTACAGTATATATTTCAGTTCTGGATTTTTTTGAGTGGGTACCCTTAAGTTTATGTAAAAGAAAGTTTGATATTTAGAGTATTCCATTTTCTTCAGCACGCTTACTTTCTCCATTCCCATATTCTGGTTCAGGCCTTTACTCTCCTCCTTTTTATGTTTTGGTTGCCACAAATTGTCCCTATTGATGGTGGTCGAATAGCCTCCTTTAGTATTCCTTGTAGTGCAGGTCATGTATTAGAAAATTCCCTCAGCTTCTGTATGTCTGGAAAGGTTTTTATTCCTCCTTCATATCTAAAGGATATCTTTACTGGACATATTATTCTTGGCTCATAATTTCTCTTTCAATGGTTTGAATATTTGGTTCCACTCCCTCCTGGCTTGTAGAGTTTCTGCTGAAAAATCTGATGATAATCTAATGGGCTTTCCTTTGTAGGTTACCATCTTCTTTTCCTTGGCTGCCTTGAGGATTCTTTCTTTGTTGTTGATTTTAGACAGCTTCAATACAAGGTGCCTTGGAGAAGGCCTGTTGGGATTGAGGTAATTAGGTGTTCTATTTGCTTCTTGGATTCGAGGATCCAGTTCTGTCCACAAGTTTGGGAAGTTCTCATCAACAATTTGTTTGAATATATTCTCTGTTCCCTTCTCTCTTTCTTCTCCTTCTGGTATGTCCTTTATTCTTATATTGCTCTTTCTGATGGAGTCAGAAAGTTCTTGTAGAGTTCTTTCATTTCTTTAAGTCTCAAGTCTCTTTCTTCTTCCATCTGTGTAATTTCCAGGTTTCTATCTTTGATATCACTGATTCTTTCCTCCATCTGGTCAACTCTACTACTTAAGCTGGTTATTTCATTCTTGATTTCTTGTATTGAGTTCTTAATCTCCAGAAATTCTATTTGGTTCTAGTTTAAAATTTCAATCTCTTTCGTAAAATACTCATGTTGTTCTTTGATTGTGTTTCTGAGTTCATTAAACTGCCTTTCTGTGTTTTCTTGCATCTCGTTGAGCTTTTTAAGAACTGCAATCTTGAATTCTCTGTCATTTAAGTCACTTATTTCCATATCTTGAAGTTCCTTTTCTGGAGACTTTTCACTTTCTTTCTGAGCTGTCTTGTTGCTTTTGTTATTCATGGCAATTACTGATTTATTATTTCTCTTCCTAGACATCTACAGGAGTGGCTTCTGCAACAGGTTGATAGGAAGAGGTCTTTCTTTTGTTTTCTAGTACTTGTTGGTAGAATGTTTTATTTTCTCTCCAACTGCAGAATTGTTTGCTCTCTCACACTGTAGTGCTATGTTTTCTCTGCACTATTCCAGCTTCTCACACAATGGGGGGATTCCCTGGGAGACTAGTTTCTCCTCTGTTAATACTTTGCCTGGGTCACAGGGCGCAGTGTCCGTGTGGGTATGCGGAGAGCTTTAGAAGTTCCAAAGCTTTTCCTGCACCAGATTCAGAGCCCATATGTTTCAGCAGTTCTGTTTACTCCTGCAGGGATCTGCCGAGATAGGTGGGGCCAGGGGTGGGGTGAGTTGTGAGAGGTGGCCCAGAGCTATGGCGGCGACCACCACCACAGCCGTTCCTGCTTCCACAGCTCCCTCCCCTTTGCCGGAACTAGTTGGGCTGTGAATCTGTGTCTGCGATCCACAGTGCTCAGAACAGCAAATATTCTGTTCTTTTGATGTGACACTGCTACTGTTCAGCTTCCAGTACCGTGTAGGTGGGCACGGGGCGAGCTCTGGGAGGGTAGGGAGAGGGTGGCTAGTCTCAGTGCCTAAGGCTTCCATTCTCTACTTGGCAGTGAGAGCTTAAACCCCGTTTTCAGCCTTCTTCCCTCAGTCTTTCCTCCGAGGTCTCTGCCGTGAGCGTTGGGTTCAGCCGTGTTATATGCTGTCCCCCCAGCCCTGTGGGCCATAAGCGGAGCCCTAGCAGTCCGAGTTCTTCCCTCTCCCGCAACTGCAGTAGTTCTGGGATGCAGTGAGCTCGGAGCACTGAGCTAGGTCTGCGTCCTGTGCCCACGCGGCTCTGTCTCCATGCTTCTCTCTTCAGTCCTTCCCTGCTCCTGTGATTCTCCCACCTTTAGGTGAATTCAGTAGTGGGCCTCTTCGTCTTGCCTGTCTGCTGTGCAGGGAGTCCTTTGTGGAGTTATTGTTGTTCGATTAGTTGTAAATTCCAGGGGAGCTTTACAGAGGCTCACCTCACGCCGCCGTTTTGATGACGTCCTACCTCTTATATTATTTGGATAAATTTGTGAAGAATTAATATTAATACCTTTATTCATGTTTGGCAGAATTCACCAGTGAAGCTATCTGTGCATGTAGTTTTCTTTCTGGGTAGTTTTTAAATTACTAATCTGACCTTTTTACTTGTTTTAGGTTTATTCAGATATTCTCTATTTCTTGAGTCAATTTCAATAATTTGTATCTTTCTAGGAATTTGTCCATTTTATCTAAGTTAATTAATTTGCTGGCACAAAATTTATAATCATCTTTTCTAATCCTTTTTTATTTTTATAAGGTTATGTCTTCTCTCTTCTTTCCTTGATCAGTGTAGGTAAAGGTTTGTCAATTTTGTTGATTTTTTTTTTCAAAAACCACCTTTAGTTCCTTTGATTTTCTTTTTTTCTTTTTTTTTTAATTTTATTGTATTAAATTTATTGGGGTGACAATTGTTAGTAAAATTACATAGATTTCAGGTGTACAATTCTGTATTACATCATCTATAAATCCCATTGTGTGTTCATCACCCAGAGTCAGTTCTCCTTCCATCACCATATATTCAATCCGCCTTACCCTCATCTCCCACCCCCCACCCCCCACCCCCCTTACCCTCTGGCAACCACCAAACCATTGTCTGTGTCTATGAGTTTCTGTTTCTCATTTGTTTGTCTTGTTCTTTTGTTGCTTTTGGTTTATATACCACATATCAGTGAAATCACATGGTTCTCTGCTTTTTCTGTCTGACTTATTTCGCTCAGCATTACACTCTCAAGATCCATCCATGTTGTCACAAATGTTCCTATATCATCTTTTCTTACCGCCGAATAGTATTCCATTGTGTATATATACCACAACTTCTTTATCCATTCATCTATCGAAGGACATTTTGGGTGTGCTCCAATATTCATTGCAGCTTTGTTTACGGTGGCCAAGACATGGAAACAACCTTTGATTTTCTTTATTGTTTTACTTTTCTCTATTTCATTAAGTTCTGCTCTAGTCTTTATTATTTCTTTCCTTTTGTTCACTTTAGATTTAGTTTGCTCTTCTTTTTCCAGTGTTTTAACGGGGATTGTTAGGACATTTATTAGAGATTGTTATTCTTTTTTAATATAGACATTTATAGCCATAAATTTCCCACTAAGCCTAACTTTGGCTGCATCCCATAACTTTTCATACGTTATATCTTCATTTTCATTCATTTCAAAGATTTTTCCTAATACCTCTTGTGATGTGATTTTCTCCTGCACTTCCACCCTGCAGTGAGCTGGGCAGGAGGAGATTGGGATCCCTGCACACGCAGCCTGTCACACCTGGAGTAGAACGTCCTCTCTATGAGTGGGGGATGCATGTGGGGACAGAGACCTGGTCTCCTGTCGGTGCCTGCCTGAAACAGAACTTCTGCAGTATCGAGCTGGAAGATGAGAAATTGCACACCCTGCTCATTCTAAGACGAGCCCATAGTAACCACAGACTAAGATCTAAGGGAGAGGGACCTCTGAATTCTTGGCTGCACACTCCTGGGTGGAGCTTCGGTCCCATGGAGCTGTTGGGGGCAGAGGGTGAATGGAGCAGATCATGGCTCAAATGCCACAGCCTCTCACTGTTCTTTATGAAGTTTAGTAGATTTTCTTAAATGAATGTTTCATCATTTGCTCTATGGTATTAAGACAACTTCCAGAGTCTTTAAACGATTGTTGTCTTGTAACAAATAGTTTCACCGGTTGAAATTATGGTTTTGCTGGAGCAAGGATACATGGAAGTCCTTACTCAGTCATTCCAGAAGTCTTCTAGGCTTTTTTTAAAAAGCCGTTAAATGTGGTAATTTGTTACATGGCAATAGAAAACTAATACAAGTGTGTTTTGTGTTCTGGTTGCCATTCTAGTGACAATGGAAAAGCAGCTGCAGAAAATTGTTGAAAAAAATGCCTCTTTGGAAGATTTCTCCCATCTGGGCCACCACCCAGGAGCAGGGGAACTGAGGCTTGCACCCATGGAGGCCTCTCCCTTTTCCTGGTAAGCTCCTGGGGACAGGGATGGGGCACAGGTGCAGCAGGGACCCCAGGGAGCTGCAGGTCTCTCTCTTTCCTCCTGTCTAAGGCACAGGAGTGTTGGGGGATGTCACGGCCCAACTTCTGACCTGAAGCACTTCTTCTCAGAGCAACTTATCCTCAGCTTATTACCAAGAACAAATACTCAGGATGAAGTAACTGTTTAACCCAAGACATTAAATGCATATGTAACTTTAACAGAGGCTAGATAGTAGTTACATTTAATTAAAAGTTCTTAGCAAGTAGCTAGGTGGTGTTTTTCTTTTAATCATCCTATTTGGGATTATTGGTAAATTGTACCTAGCCATGATTGGATTCCTGTGTCTTATTTTAGAAAAAACAGGTTACATTTATAGAAGTAAGATTGACTTCTTCTAGTAAGCCAACTACTAGAAAAGATTCATGCAGACTTGTTTCCTGGAACTGTCATGTGCCAACAGGCAGACCCATGACTTGCAGCTGTCCACCGAGGAGGAAATCAGCTTACTCTGGAGACGTGATATGCATCTAGACCTTCAGGTGTAGCAGACATCACAGAGGATGGAAAAAAACAGAATCAGAGGCCCACACAGAGCACAGAAGCTCAGGGCTCACTGCCACCCTTCCTGGGAGAGCCAGGGGCAGAAACGAAATTCCAAGTGGGGCTGTGCAGGGCTTTGCATAAGAGGTTCACCACAGAAGCAGGGGAATTGTGAAGTCAGAACTGGTTAGCCGTCAGACAGGAGGGGAGTATAACTTAAACAAATGATCACGCATCCATATGGTGGAACACAGTCATTGAAGATCATGTTTCTGATATTTCATGTCATGTTTTAATGGCATAAGGAAAAAAGAAATCAGTTATGCTGACAAGTAGACAGAGACTTTGTGTCACATAACCCTAATTTATACTATACAATATATGGTAGCGCCCTACAGATTTTATACATATGTATTGTACACACATACAAACACACAGACAGTACATTATATCTTCTGATATGTTGCATACATAGATATTGATGTATGCACACACACTAAGACATACACACATGATATGGTACCTCTCTCTCTCTGTCTCTCTCTCTCTCTGTCTCTCTGTCTCTCTCTGTCTCTCTCTGTCTCTCTCTCTCTCTCTGTCTCTCTCTCTCTCTCTCTCTCTCTCTATATATATATATATATATATATATATATATATATATATATATATATACACACACATGTACAGAGGGTGCCAAAAAAATGTATACACATTTTAAGAAAGGAAAAACCTGTATTAAAATTACATTGATGGTAACTACTTTGAGTACCTCTTGTAATTGCAGAAGTCAAACATGACTTGTATTCATCTTTTGTTATTGGTATATATTGAGTATTACAATTTTAATACAGTTTTCCTTTCTTAAAATATGTATACTTTTTTTGGCACCTTCTGTATATTTAGGGCCTACTGTGTGCCCTGCCATGTACAGTGGTAAGTGCTTTAGAAACATCATCTCATTTCTTCCTTGCAACAACTCTGTAAGAGAGGTGTCTACGGGATTGAAGAGTGTCCCCAAAACTTCATGTCCACCTGGAATCTATGAATGTGATCTTTCGGAAATAAGGTCTTTGTAGATGTAATCAAATTAAGATGAGCCCATATTGGATTAAGGCTGTCCTAAATCCAATAACTGGTGTCCTTATAAAAGAAGGGGAATTTGGACACAGACATATAGGGAAAGGCTACGTGAAGGCAGAGGTAGAGATTGGTGTGATGTGTCTACAAGCCAAGGAACGCCAGGGATTGCCAGCAATTGCCAGAAACTAGAAGAGGCAAGGAAGATCCTCTCTACTGCCTTAAGAGGGATTAAGACCCTGACAACACCTTGATTTAAAGCTTCTGGCATCCAGAATTGTAAGAGAATAAAGTTCTGTTGTTTTAAGCCATCCATTTTGTGGTATGTTGTTATAGCAGCCTGAGGAAATTCATACAAGATATATTTATTCCCATTTGATATATTAAGAGTATTAAAATCAGTAGGATTAAGAAAACTATGTAAGACCACACAGTTATCAGCTATAGAGACAGAATTCAAATGCAGGAGAAACCACAGGCTCCACAGCTTCCCATATTTTGGCAAATTTCATAGGAAAGAAATTTTTAAACATGTCAGCCTAAATTTTGGGTAGCTGGGCAATTGGTGATTTTAATTTTTCTTGTACTTGTCTGTAGTTTCCAGTTTTTTGTGGTGAACGTATATAATGTTTATAATCAAAAGAGAAGAACTGTTTTTACCTGTTATTCCAGCCATATGAGACCATGGTCACAAGGGCAGCACACTTTCCTCACCTTCCCCTTCCAGCCACAGTCTTGGAGCTGGGCTGAGGCTAAACCCAGAAAACAGAGGCGATTTCCCTCCTAGGAGAAAGCCCTACAGCCAGCCGAGTGGGGCAACCAAACCGCTAGTGACTTCATCTCCAGGACAATTCTGCATTAGCACAAGGTGGGATTTCCAGGTGAAAGTGGAGCCCATCCTGTAAGGCCTCGGTTTCCCAGAGGTACTCCCTGACTCTGGGCTGCATGGGAACCCTGGCTCCCCCCGTACCTGTGACCTAGCTCTGCCCATGTTGTCTTTTTCAGGAAGACAGATCATAACACAATTGTTACCACCGAAAATGATGGTCATTTCTATTTCCCAGTTGAGCTTCTTGGAAATGCCACCCGGGTGAGAACTTGAGTACAGTATGTTCCTCTCTTCCTCCCAACTCCTCCTCTGGGGAAACAGCAGGGCCTGGACTGCCTCCCCTTGTGTCTAGGGGCTGCAGACAGGCCAGCGCCCTGCCTAGAAGCCTGATGTGAAGACTGGCTGTGTGCTTTTCCATATGGGTACTACCAAGAAAGGCTGACCCTGTTCAGGGCAGCCTTCCAGGAAACTTCGTGCTCCCGCAGACCTTCTGGAGGCCTGGAACAGATGCCTGTTGGGGCTGATGGCTCTCTGTTCGCAAGGACAGGAGAAAACAGCCTCCTTCCCACCTCCCATCAAACACATAAAAACCGCTGCTTCTTCCCCTATGTCCAGTGAAGGCTGATAGGGCCAGTGTGATGGACCATGTGGCCTTACTGAAGAAAATTCTGAGGGAAGCAGTCCAACTGAAGGGTAGATCTCAAACCAAGGAAGGGGGAGCAGAAGAACAAGCAGGGTGTGCATGGACAGAGTGCATTGGATTTACTAGGTCCATGGCAGTGATGGTGATGATGTGGCTGAGTGTGGGCATACATGAACTGAGGAGGATTTAAAATGAAGAGATGGGTGGCCGGTTAACTCAGTTGGTTAGAGCGTGGTGCCAATAACACCAAGGTTGCCGGTTCGATCCCCACATGGGCCACCTTGAACTGTGCCCTCCTTAAAATTTTAAATAAATAAAAATAAAATGAAATAAAATGAAGAGATATGCTATATTTTAAAATATAATGATATCCTAGAATTACAAGTTTTAAACTTTTAGCAAACTGGGAGTTGGGGGGAATAGGATAAACTGAGGAGAGAGGTAATGTTTTGAAGGTTCGTTCCTATTGGTGGTTGGGGAGAGGAAGGAAGTAACTAAAACATTTTGGGGAAACAATTATTTAATGCTTGTGTGGTTATTAATAAATAAAGATTCAATTATAAGTGTTAAAAACAAGTAGAATTGAAAAGTATTTCATAAAATCTCCAACATGAAAGGGTAAAAATGAGAATGAAGAAAATTTGACCAAATGACAATCTTGTAGGAAAATGGCAAAATAAGTTAAGAGACATTTCAAAGTTATAGTCAGTAAGCATATGAAACTTATTGTCTGTGGTATAATTTAAAAATATATCTGGTCTTTGTCTCTAGTTTCAGGTGCACAGCTCCTGCAACCCTTGGAACCTCCAGGGTGATAAGAATGTCTCGAGTGTGTGCTAATGAGATGACTAGGGGTGGGAGTGTCAGTCAGAATGGGACTAGTCACTAGAAAGACCCAGACCTGATTAGAGGGTTGGAACTTTTAGCCCCACTCCCCAACTCCTGAGGAGGGGAGAGGGGCTGGAGATTGAATTCAATCACCAAAGACAAATGATTTAGTCAATCACGCTTATGTAATGAAACCTTGATTTAAAAAAAAGCCTAAGCAATGCAGTTCCAGGAGCTTCTGGGTTGGTGAACACATGGAGGTGCGAGGAGGGTGAGGTGCTTGGAGAGGGCGTGGAACCTCCAATCCCCCCCAGACCTTGCTCTTTGTCGCTTCCATTTGGCTGTTCATTGGTACCTTTTACAATAAACCAGTAAGTAAACTATTCTCCTGAGTTCTGTGAGTCATTCTAACAAGTTATCAAACTGAATGGTTTGTGGGAGCCCTCAAATTGGCAGTTATGGATGGCCTGTGTACCCCATTGTGGCTATAGGGACAATCTTATGGAACTAAGCCCTTAACCTGTGGAGTCTGTGCTAACTCTGGGTAGACAATGTCAGGATTGAGTGGAATTTTTAATTTTTTGTCAATTATAATTGACATACATACAATATTATATTAGTTTTGGGTGTACAACATAATGATTAGACAGTTATATAACTTACAAAGTGGTCACCCCTATAAACCTAGTACCCATCTGACACCATACATATCTATTACAATATTATTGCTATATTCCTTATGCTATACTTTACATCCCCTAACTATTTTGTAAATACCAATTTGTACTTCTTAATCTCTTCCCCTTTTTCACCCATTTCCCCCAAACCCCCTCCCATTTTGCTACTATCAAAATGTTCTCTGTACCTATGACTTTGTTTCTGTTTTGTTTGTTCATTTGTTTTGTTCTTTAGATTTCTCATATAAGTGAAATCATATGGCAATTGTCTTTCTCTGTCTGATTTACTCTAGTTAGCAAAATACCCGCCATCCATGTTGTTGCAGATGGCAAGATTTCATTCTTTTTTATGATTGAGTTATATTCCATTGTATATATTCATTCACCCATTGGTGGACACCCAGGCTGCCTCCACATCTTGGCCATCATAAGTAATGCTGCAATGAACAAATGGGTGCACATGTCCCTTTGAAATAGTGTTTTGGGTTTCTTCAGATAAATACCTAAAAGTGAGATTACTGAGTCCTACTTTGTCTCTTGTTATAGCCTTTATTTTAAAGGCTATTTTGTCTGGTATAAGTATTGCTACCTCAGTTTTTTTTCTCTGTTTCCATTTTCATGAATATTTTTTTCCATCTCTTTGCCTTCAGTCTGTGTGTGTCTTTCAATCTGAAGTGAGTCTCTTGTAGGCAGCATATGTGTAAGGGTCTTGTTTTCTTATCTACTTCAGCCACCCTATGTCTTTTGATTGGAGCATTTAATCCATTTATATTCAAAGTAATTGTTGATAGTTCCTATGTAGTTATTGCTATTTTATTATTCACATTTTTTATCTTTTTTTCTTCTTCTTCTTCTTAAAGAAGTGCCTTTAACATTTCTTGTAATGCTGATTTGGCGATGACCTCCTTAAACTTTTTCTTGTTTGGGAGGTTTTGTTTATTTTTCACCCAAACATGTTTAATCATAAAATACATTTTTCTTTATTTATTTTTTGTTAGTTTCAGGTGTACTAAGCAACATCATAGTTAGACATTTACACCACTCAAAAAGTGATAACCCCGTGCCCCCAAGCTACTACCCCTCTGATATCTTATATGACTGTTACAATAACATTGACTATCTTCCTTATGCTGTACTGCAATTCCCGTGACTACATATAGGAGCATATATATTTATAGTTGACATACAGTATTATTCTACTTCAGTGTCAGTTGTACAGCACATTGGTCATGCGTCCATAGTCTATGAAGTGATCTCCTTGATAAGTCCAGTGCCCATCTGGCACCTTACATAATCTTTACAACATTGTTGATTATATTCCCCACTCTGTATTTCATATCCCCATGACTATATTATGACTACTAATTTGCTCTTTCTAATCCCTCCACCTTTTCCCCCATCCCCTCCCCCTCCCATTAGCAACCAACAGATTTTTTTCTATATCTCTGAGTCTATTTCTGTTTTGTTTGCTCTTTTATTCTGTTCTTTAGATTCCACATATAAGTTAGATCATATGGTATTTGTCTTTCTCTTTATCTGCCCTTTGATTCTAAATGATAGCATTGCCGAGTAGAGTAATCTTGGTTGTAGGTCCTTGCTTTTCATCACTTTGAATATTTTGTGCCGATACCTTCTGGCCTGCAGAGCTTCTGTTGAGAAATAAGCTAAGTCTTATGGGAGACCCCTTGTAGGTAACTAACTGCTTTTCTCTTGCTGCTTTTAAGATTTTTTCTTTGTCTTTAACCTTTGACATTTTAATTATGGTGTGTCTTGGTGTGGGCTTCTTTGGGTTCATCTTGTTTGGGACCCTCTGTGCTTCCTGGGCTTGTATGTTTATTTCTTTCGCCAGGTTAGGAAAGATTTCAGTCATTATTCCTTCAAATAGGTTTTCCATTCTTTTCCCTCTCTTCTCATTCTGGTATCCCTATGTTGCCAATGTTGATATGCTTGATGTTGTCCTAGAATCCCCTTAAACTATTCTCATTTTTTTGGATTCTTTTTTCTGTTTGTTGTTCTGATTGAGTGTTTTCTGCTACCTAATCTTCCAAATTGATACTCTGCTTCATTTAATCTACTGTTGATTCCCTCTAATGTATTCTGCATTTCAATTATTGTATTCTTCATTCCTATCTGGTTCATTTTTAGGTTTCCTATCTCCATTTTTTATGTTTTATATTTCTTTTTTGAAGTTCTTGAGATCACTAAGCAATCCTTATAAGCAGGTTTTGAACTCTGCATGTGGTAGATTGCTTGCCTCAATTTTGGTTAGTTTTTTTTCTGGACCTTTGTTCTGTTCTTTTATTTGGGACATGTTTCTTTGTCTCCTCATTTTGGCTCCTTTCCTGTTTGTTTCCATTTATTAGGTAGATCTGCTATGTCTCCTGATCTCAGTAGAGTGGCCTTATGTAGTAGGTGCAGCCTCCCTGATCACCTGAGCCGGTGCTCCAGGTGTGTCCCTTTTGTGGGTTTTGTATGTTCTCCTGCTGTAGTTGAGCCTTGCTTGCTATTTGTATGTCAATGGGAGGGATTGGCCTTCCAGCTGATTGTCTGTAAGGCCTTACCATGACCACAGTAGAAGAACTGTTGTGCAGGAGCTCACCCTACAGAGCAGAATTCACTTTACCAGGGCTCTCATGCCTGCCCAGTCAGTCTGCACTTTTGGTATGTCATCTGTGGAGGCAGCTCGGTGGTACTCTAGCTGGATTTAAAGCCAGGCATCATGGATGCTAGTCCTTGAAACTTCTGGAAGGTTCTGCAGGCCAAGGTCAGCCACTGCCTCTGCTTTGCCCAGGGCCACCTGGCATGAGCCACAAAACAATCCACAGATGGCTGTCATTTACATTGGGCTTGGAAGTGCCAGAGAGAGGCCAAGCCTCAAACCAAGGCCAGTTACCACTAATGCTAGGCTTGGAGCTGCAAGAGGTACAGGGAGCACCAAGACCAGAGGCTGCTTGTTTGGTTTTTGTGAACCTTTGAAAGATTTTAGGAAAGTCTGCAGCCTGAGCCAAGACAGGCCGTTTGTATGAACAAGTCACTGGAAGTAACTTGGGTGGGCCTGCAAGTTGGGTGAGGCAGAGTCTCAGGGAATCACCAAGGTGGGGTGAATGGTATTAGCTAGGTTTATGGAGATAGATATGGTGCCTGCCTATGTCTGCATACTGAGTGGTAGGGAGGGCTCAACAAAGGAGCAATGGATTCTGCCAGAACTTCTGTCAGGAAGAAAGCTGCCCCTTCATCTTTTGCTCTGAAGCCAGATAATTCAATTCCTCCTCGTATGTTCCTGGAACAATTTGAACTGCTACCCCGGTGCTGGAGATCAGAGTGAGTGAGTCTGTCAGTGAGTAAGCCTGCGCACAGGTCCTTTAATAGTAGTGCATGGGACTCCAGCAAACCTCTGTCTCACTAAGCCACAATTTCTGCTAGTTTTCACAGCCAGAAGTTAGGGGAGTTCTCTTCCTGGCACTGGACTCGTGGGCTGGGGAGCTTTGTGTGGAGCTTCCTGTCTCTTCAGAGGGGACATCTTTAGTCAAGATAACCCTCCCATTTTTTAACTCCCATACCCGGGTGTGGGACGAGCCTGTTCCATATCGTGTCCATCCTACAGAGGAAGTTGAGGTGATACCTCCCCACCTTCTTGACGTGGCTTATATTGTTAGTTACAGGATTTCTGTTCCGCTAGACTTCAGCAGATTCTCAGTGATGGTTTTTCTGTAGTTAGTTGTAATTTTGATGTGGTCATGAGAAGAGGCAAGCACAATGTTTACCTACTCTGTCATCCTGCCCATAATCCCAGAATTGAATGTAATTGAATTGTTGGACACCCAGTTGCTGTCAGATAATTAGAGGTTATCACTTATAAAATGTACATTAAGACCCCAATGTGATATCAACATACTCACATTTGATTGGCAAAAAAAGTGAGGAGCTTGGGAATGCTAACCGTGGGGAAGGCTGTGGATCAGCAGGTTCTTGAACACCATCCTGGGGTTGCAAATCAAAGCGACCACTTTGGAAGTGAACTGACCATTGTCTCTTAACTTGGATAACTATATGTTGCAGAAACTCCATTCCTAAGTGTGTATCCAGGAGTAACCTCAATGTAGGTGCCCCAGAGCCCCTGCACAAAAATGCCCTTGTCAGCCAAGACTCCGAAACAATGGAAAAGTCCATCAATGGAAGAGTAGAAGAATATGTTGTTGTCTATTCAAAATGGAATAGAGCTTCTAAATGACTCAGCAACAGCTCTGCCCAGCAGTGTGGATGCCAGTAATAAAATTGTGTTCAACATAGAAAATGCGAGTCCTGGGAGTATAGATACAATATGGTATCCTCTTATAAAGTGCAAAAGTAAACCAAATAAAACAATATACAGCTTAGGCATATAAATAATTCATTAAGAATCAAGGATTCTTAATGAATTTCACAATAACACAAATTTCACAATAGTAAATATACCTGTTGAAGAAATAAGCAAAAGTTGCTATTATCTTAAAACACATACTCATCTTATTCCTTAACCATTTTCCAGGTAAGTTAGGCATTACCACACTTAGAAAATGACAATTTTAGGCAATACTTTGCTCCAGGAGTTTTTCTCCACCAAGAAAATGTGTCATTTTAGTTTTTATTTACTTGCTGGTGCATGTGAGGAGATTTTAAATGATTTCTTTAAAAATAGCCTTTCTTATAGTGTGGAAATTTTATCATATCTTGTGGAGTAATAAAGTGAACACATTTTGTACAAAACAATATTTTTGCAGGGTAGTGCAGTGGGAGGCATCACTCCAACTTCCTCTGTGCACAGGTCAGTCATCTCCTGAGAGGGGCATGACTGGGACATCTGGCAGGAGGCGAGGTGATGCTAGGAACAGCATGTGTGGGGACCAAGAGAGGACAGGCCATACAGCTATCAGCTCTGAGGGCCCAGCTGCAGTGAGAGGCCATAGAGCTGTGGGTGTGCTGGTCTCCAGGACGAAGTCTTGGGGAGAAAGAAAGCAGGCGACCGGCTGGACCCCAGGTAGAATGGCAGTAGCATAGGGACAAGAAGACGTGGAATTGGGAGGTGTGAAAAGGAGGGGAAATAGTGCGCTAGGGGAACTGGGTTGTAAGAGAAGGCAGTGAAAGGTTGGGCAGGGGGGTCAATGGACCAGGAAGTCAGAGAACCCTTCCAAGATGGGAGGAAGCAAAGGGCTTTGGTTGTGCTCAGAGAGTTGGAAGGGGATGGCTTCAGAAAATGACAAGAAGACCATGTGTATAGGTACCAAGTAGGGTGGGTGAAGGTTGTTGGAGGAGAAGAACACATTTACTTTGAGCACTGGCTGTTCACAGACACTGGAGTGATCCAAGATGCTAGCAAGAGTGTTCCCAGTTGGTGGGAGAATTTTGTTTAATGTGGAATTTGTTCAAAGTCCAAAGAGCTACAGGAAAAGTAAGATGAAGACCATCAACCTTTTTTTCTAATATTATTTTTCCTAAGGACCCACACATTTAGAAAATATTATCAAGAATAAGGTGCAGAAGGAAGCCCACATCTGGTGTTCTGGGTTTTTGGTGCCATCACAGAGCTTTTGCATCAGCTCCGACCTGAACCCCACCCCTATTGTTTCTGGCATGTGATTTGGGTCCTCTGTTATTTGCAGCTTAAAGCCTCCAAACAGATACCAGAGCTATTTATACAAGAGTCATTTCTTTGTTTCCAACCTCATTTTCCTCCCCTATACTAGCTCAGCTAGATTAAGTCTTCTAGCAGAAATTAACAGTGAATTTCTCCCCAGAAACGTTTGCAAGCAAATCAGCTGCATTTTAAACAAATGAAGCAACAACAGTTTACTTATGAAAGGATATGCTAGGGCAATGTGAAAGACCAAGAGAAGAACATAAGCTTAAAAACATTTTCACAAAATTTAGATGTGTAGGAGGCTAGAAAATAAATGCTAAAACAACAGTCACAAAAATGGAACTCTCTTTATTATTGAGACCAATGAACAGGTCACCAGAATATCTGGGCGATGAGCCATGCAGGGGACAAAAACCAGACATGGATATTCACGGTCAGTCCTCTGTAACATAAGAGAAATTACCAAACCTGGGTACACCAGCAAAATCTGTGACAGAGCTCTTACGGAAGTAGAGTATTGACATAATTTGCCTTTTTCTTCCCTACCTGTGTTTCTCACTGTCCCTTTCTGTGAAGCCAGCCAGACTGGCCCCAGGAGACGTTTGTGTATGGCCCAAAGCAGAGGTGCCAGCAAGAGTCTCCCTTTGCTGGCCTTTGTTTTCCTAAGTCCTGAGTATATTAAAGACACTATCCTAAGTCTTTGTGGGCAACCAGGTAGATAGAAATGGGGGAAAGGATTGGGAGTAGAAAGAAGGGAACCAGAGGAGAGGGGAGACCAGAGAGGGACAGCCGCCAAGCACTGTGGCTCTCAGCTTGGCTACAGTTCCTGTTTCTCACTTGGCGGGTGGGGACAGAGAGCCCCCAGTTCACCATGACCAGCTAAGACAGTGAGGACACCGACAGCCACCAGGATGGATTTTGGCTTAGAGACCCCTCCCTTCATCTAGACCTCCTATAGCGGGTACCATCTGGGAGAACAGGAGATTCCATGACTTCCTGAGATCCAAATCTCCACAGGCCAGAAGCATAAGACTGAGAGTCAAATGTCAAGAAAAATGAAGACATGGATGTGTCTTACCCACCTGAGTTAATGATCTAAAGCTCATACCTGCTGCTTATCAAGACATATGTGACTTTTTGTGGTAGTTTGGTCGTTTCTTGACTTTAGGAAACTAAGTCAGAAACAAAAGGTTGGTGAGAAACATTAATAATACATTAAAAATTGTATTTTTTAAAAATTCCATTAAAAAATGGGCAGAGGACATGAAGACACATTTTTCTAAAGAGGCCACATTTCTCTACAGATGGCCAACAGACAAATGAAAAAATGCTCAACATCACTAATCATTAGAGAAATGCAAATAAAAATCACAATGAGAAACCACCTCACTCCTGTCAGAATGGCTATCATCAGTAAATCAGCTAGCGAGGCTGTGGAGAAAAAGGAACCCTCGTACACTGTTGATGGAATTGCAGATTGGTGCAGCTACTATGGAAATCAGTATGGAGATATATCAAAAAATTGAAAATGGAACTACCTTATGACCCAGCAATTCCACTCTTGGGTATCTATCCAGAAAAACCCAAAATGCTAATTCAAAAAAATATGTGCACCCCTATGTTTATTGCAGTGCTATTCACAATAGCCAAGATGTGGAAACAACTGAAATGCCCATTGGTAGACGACTGGATTAAGAAACTATGATATATTTAAACAATGGAATATTACTTGTCCATAAAAAAGAATGAAATCTTACCACTTGCAACAACATGGATGGACCTACAGAACATTATGCTCAGTGAAATAAGTCAGACGGAGAAAGACAAAGACCATATGGTCTCACTTATATGTGGAACCTAAAGGATAGAACAAACGAGCAAACAAAACAGAAATAGTCTCAAGAGATATAGAGAAAAAAACTGATGGTTGCTGGATGGGAAGGGGTGGGAATAGGGGACATGGTAAAGGTATTAAAAAGTACAAATTAGTAGTCGCAATATTGCCATGGGTATGTTAAAGACAGTTTGGGGAATATAATCAATAATGTTGTAAAGATTTGGTAGGGTGTCAGATGGGCACTTGTCTTATTAGGGAGACCATTTCATGAACTGTGTAGATGCCTGACCGCTGTGCCGTACACCTGAAGCTGAAGCTGAATAATTTTGAATACAACTATAATCAAATATATACGTGTGTGTGTGTGTGTGTGTGTGTGTGTGTGTGTGTGTGTGTGTGTGTATAGTCAGGATATGGAGTACAGCACAGGAAATAGAATCAATGGAATTATAACAGCTATGTATGATGTCAGGAGTAGTAGATTGGGGGAGAAGGGTTATCACTTTGTGAGGGGTGTAAATATCTAACTATTACATTGTTTTGTACACCTGAAACTAATAAAAAAAATTCCTTCATCCAAATCTAAGTACAAAATCAGTCGACTGATGATGGAATAAAGCTGAAAACATCAGTATGAACCCATGTTTGTTTTAACATAGATCCCCATAAATGTAGGTCTGTGTGCATACGGGCTGGCGTGCACACACACGGTCACCAGCACTGTGCACCACGATGGTCTCGAAGCAGTGACATTCTAGGAGTAACAAGCAAATCCAAATCCTTTATCTCTGTTTCTAGATGCCAATTTTCAAACACTGGAACCACAACTCCCCAGAGAAATGTTTGATTCCAGGACAGAGGCGGGGAAAATACAAGATGAGTTGGGAACAGCTTATTGTGCCAGAAATAAGAAAATACTTAGAAAAAGAAGGTAAAGATAACAAGTTCGGGACTTTCTGAAAGAACACCCGGATCCAACCTGAAAAAACTCCCAATGGCCAAAGCTGGAACAAAGTGAGCAACAAAAAGAATAAGGAAAATATTAGACTGTGACCCAGAGAAGAAAATAAATAGCTGTGAGTACACACTAGTATAAATAAATGATTGAAAAAATAAATAAATGGGGAAACAGCGCAAATCTTCCTTCAAGAATTCTAAATCATAAATGTAGAAGGACTAAGAAAAAGAGAAAAATCATCATGAGAACACCACAATGATAATTGCTGCCGGCGAGGTCCGTGGATGATGCTAAAATTAGTGGGGGAGACTTTACAAAAGTGCAGGATATTGGCACAGCCTCAAAGTATCTACCACAAAATGTTTATTAATTGCCATGGTGATTTTAACATTTGTCTGTACATTCATGATCCACCTTTAGGACAGAGATGTTACTTCCCTTCCCCTTGAGTGTGAGCTAGATGTAGTGACCAGCTTCTAACTTACTGAAAGAGAAAAACAGAGAACCTTTACAGAGACCCCACCTGTCCCAGGAGATCCAGGTTACCAGCACCAGAGGGGCCTCTGATAGGTGTACCTCTTGTTATGCAGCGATGAGGACGCTCACCACTGTGATAGTCTCTCAAAAAGTAACCACGAGAAAGCATCAGACAAACACAAGCTGTAGGACATTCTATATACCGTGTTTCCCCCAAAACAACACTGGGTCTTACATTAATTTTTGCTCCAAAAGATGCATTAGGGCTTATGTTCAGGAGGTGTCATCCTGAAAAATCATGCTAGGGCTTATTTTCTGGTGAGGTCTTATTTTCAGGGAAACACGGTAATACCTGACTGGTGCTGATTAAAACCATCCAAGTCATGAAAATAAGCAAAGACTGAAAACTGTTGTGAGCTCTAGGGGAGTAAGAAGTCATACAATAAATACAGTGTGGAATCCTGGATGGGATTCTGGAGCAGAAACAGGACATCAGTGGGAAAACAGGTGACAGTCTGGACTTTAAATAGTGTAGCACCAATCCTAATTTTTTGGTTTTGACAAATGTCCCGTGGTTACATAAGATTTCGTTGTTAGAGAAACTGGGTGAAGATGACAATTGTCTGTATTATTTTTCATTCTTCTGTAAAATAAAAATCATCACATACAAAAAATTTAAAAGAAGGTAGACCGTCAAGTCCGGAAGGATGAGAGGCTACCGAGAAAAACAGTAATAAAAGGCCTGGGACATGTGACATACTCATGAAATGTTGTTCCCTTCTCTCCAGCCCTAAGTCCTTCCTCTCGCTGAAGAGAAAGAATGAAGACCCTAATCAGGCCAAAGTGGCAGCCCTTGGATGCATTTTTTTTTTCCTTAACAAGAGTTGTAAATGTCACCGGAGAGCCGACTGAATAGAAGAAATTGTTAGAGGGGGAATTTCAGGCAACAGAGACCAGCTGGGGCCCTTTCACCAAAATAAAAGGCCAGTGCCTCATGTAGTTACTAAGAATGTAACATCGTCTGACTCAGCAATTCCACTGCCATTTAGGCATTTATCCAAAGGAGACAAATCACGTAGACATGCACATACGGGTATTTAGCTACAAAGACATCCACTGCTGTGTTGCTCCATCTGGGGTCCGGTCTCCCATGTGGGGTGGGTGTGGAAGGGACCGGTTATGGTTTCCAGAACAGGTCTGAGGCACTGACGCTCTCAAGCACTCAAAGGGAAACACAGAATTAAACAAAAAAATATTAGCATCCCCATCAAAGAAGCACCTGTGGGGGTATAGAAAGCAAACTAAGTTAGAAAAAAGAAAAGATGCCATGGGTGCCAAGGCTGCATGTCTGCTGTGTGTGCACATTCTGTGGGGAAACGTCCATGGAACCAGCGTCTGCGCAACGAGAACACATCCCTCATTCAGCAACCGAGACCGAGCGCCACTTCCCAAAGACGTTTTTCCCCCCTTGTTCGGCATCTGGAATAAGACCCTGGAGACTCAAGCACAGTTTATTTTAAGACCCAGCTACTCAAGAATTCCCACCCACTCCCGTCTGACAGGCCAAGCTCACAGGCAGAGCAGATGTTTCCAGAATAGAACCGTGTACTCTGTATTTCCAGCTGCTTCCACTGCATGCCAGACTGTCCCCACCAGGCCAGCCCACAGCCACGTGCTTGGAAGATGGGCATTTCCATCCTTTGCCTGGAGACCAGGGTCCCCAAAACTTGCACAGATGACAGATGAACAGGAGTCTTATATCTGGTATTTGCAGCACAAAGTCATAAAAATGCACCATAATTTTTTTAAATGTATATATGAATTCACCAAGAGAAATCGAGTTCAACTGTTCATATTCCAGATATGCCTGACCAACTCTCCAGCACTTTGTTCAGCGAATGTGCTCATACTCAAATGCTTACTGTTAAAAGGGTTATTTTGCCTCCTGCCCCCCAAAAAGTGACTGCGCCTTCTAATACTCTTTCAAACTTAAGCCATCTACCCAAAGAGCTCACCTTTCTTTTAGGATTTACCCAATCTGTCTTCACAATGTTTCGAAGGGAAAGTCCAGACTGATTTTACAGATGTGCAAACTTGAGAGGGAAGTGACCTGTCCAAATTAGTACCTGCCTGTTAGACCAAGACACCTGGAAAATGGTTTCAGTAGCTAACTGGCCCATTCTGAAGAAGCTCCTTCTGATCACCAGCTTAGTGGCTCAGCTGGAAGCTGAGAACCTTCACAGTGTCATCACATCATCTGTACCTGGTGGGGCTGTTTTTACACTCCGCTGGCCTCCTGCAAGCCCTGCAATCTTACCTTCACACCTGCAGGGACTGAGCCCCAGAAAGCAGTTTCCAGGCTCTCAGCCTCACATAGAAAGTGGCTGGCTCAGGTAGTAGATGGTCATTAGCTGTGACTAGTTGGGCATCGGCTGTTACCGGTTAGCCATTAGCTACTGCTATAACTGCTGTGGCTAAGCTAGCAAGGTGGTGTAGTGTGGTGGAATAGTGGTGTGGTGAAGTGTGGTTTATGGATTGCGGAGAGGCGAATTGCAGCTAGCAAGTGAGGTTGGTTGGCAAAGAGAAGTGGACGGCAGGTTGCCGATAGTGTGGCTCCCGCTTCCTGTGTCTCCAACCCAGCCACTGGCGAGACTATAGTGGTATGACTCCCCCCCCCCCCCCCCATCTATGGCTCCTTGGATGTTCCTTTTTGGCCTCACCATGTCCTGCGTTCTTATGTGGGGAGCAGGAACAGAGACCCCACATGACAACACCACCGACCAAAACCACTCACCCTACTGCTATGATGTGTACCTCTGCCAGGTCAAAGATCCTTTTGAAACTTTGGTAAAAGCCTAGGAGAACAAAGCCTCTTGTTCCTAGAAGCATTCTGCCTCTCTGTCCCAAAATGCCAGTGACATCTTCCCAGCCAATCTCAGCAGCTGCTGCTTCTCCTTCCTCACTCGCTAGAGCCCGCCCCCACCCCCGCCCCTATTACCTCAGACTGTGTTCAAGAGAAGCCTGTGGTCTGGGTGGCTCCTGATGTCCCTGGGACTGGGCTACGCTGGCTCCCTCTCACACTCACTGCTTTCTGCACAGTCATAATCCACTGGGACCATGGGAACTTGTTTACACAATTCCATTATGTGTGTTTCACAATCAACACATTTGTGAAACATTCTTGTACAAACACATCTCAGAGGCAAACAAGACAAAAACTTTTTTTTTTTAAATTTCACTTAAAAGTATTCACTGTCATTATCAGTTTAAAATGATCAGAAGCTTCATGGATTTAAAGCTCAGGAAAATAAATACTCCTCTATTATTTGTTGGCAAGAAAGCAAGCACCAGTGAGACAGGTCCCATTTGAGACTTAAGAAATTCAATGATGTAGCACTTGGGTCACTTCTACTTTTATCCCCATTGTTTTTAAGAATGGGGAGAGGTGGATGGTGCTAAAAAGGAAGAGCCATGGCCAAAAGGATCTCATAGTTCACTAAAGGTCAAAACACTGAATTTGAACTCTTATGATAGTCATAGAACACGTAGAAGTATTTTTTTGTCAGGTAAAGACCACAGTGGGGTGGTAAAAGAATGACTCATACTGGCTAGGGATGGCAAATATCATGAGAATTAGCTGTAGTTATTTAAAACAATAATAATTCCTCATAAATTAAGGACTTTTCCTAGCTAGTCCTCAGCTGATTAGGAGTACCACAGATCCTTAAAAATCCATCCCAATAAAACAGGGGTTTTCAGGGTTTGGACCGAGGACCAGCAACATCTGTTTTCTCCTGGATTGAGAGTTGGGTGAACCATCGCATTTGCTGATTGATAGGACCATTTCATCATCAACTTTACCCAGTATCTAAAAGAGAGCCACCCAAGAAAAGATCGGATTGTTAATGCCAGCCTTTTATAGAAGGAGCCGGAGGTCTCAGGTGAGCCCCTCCTCGTCCCACCCAGCTTTCTGGAGTCACAGGCAAGGAATCTGGGTTAGAAGGTGGACTTGCACACATTTCTGTCCTTCTCCCAGGACAATTTTTAGATCTTGTCAATTCAACAGCCCATAGAGAACTCAGTTCCCAAAGCTGTGATCAGCGGGATGCTAAGGAATGATGGATGACTCTCATCTCAGCCACAATCGCCTCCTGTTGTTACCTGCTAACTGGCGCTGGAGGCTGCTGTGGTGGGGAGATGGCATGTCACAGGAGCCTCCCGTGCTCGGTCTGCCTCAGTGCCAGCATCTGTCTAAGTGTCAGTGCCTTAATCTGCCCTCTCCTAAGACCTCATGCTCTCACAGGCCACAGAGAGATTGCTGCAGTCCCTCATCCAGCTTGTGGTTGAAATCCCACAAATTAAACATCCATTCTTTTCTCACCACAGAAGAAGTCAAGATGTTTTTCTTCCCAGAGCATTGTCCATGGACCACCCGGGGACCTTTATTTGAAATAAAAATGAAAATATGCTTCCTGAGACCACCAAGTCCCAAGTTTTGGAGCCAGAGCCCCAGAACCTGCACTTAACCTCCCAATTCGCATTCGGCACACTGAGATTTGAGACTCAGCCAGAATAAGCCTTGTCTTTGAGGAGCAACAGGCTGCAGAGCAGGGACACATCCTCTCTGCCTCCCTAGGGCCTTGTACCAGGGCCCTCCACCCATTCAGCCAGCACATTCACTGCCACACTGAGAAAGGGCTTCTTAGACCAAAGGGGTGGGAGTGGGACGCAGGAAGACTCACGCAAAGCTCAGCCAGAGACAGACCAGAGGACTGTTCAGGAGAGCTGGGCCGCCGGGCAAGGGGGCAGGTCTGCCTGCCTCATCCTCCATCCTGAATCTGACAGCTCCAGGGAAGGGACAGTGTTCTGCCTGTATCTCACATCTCTGTGTATGCAGCGCACCCTCCGAGAATCCTGACAGACCATGTGTAGAGGCCTGCTAACCAGGGAGCACCACCTCCTAGTGGGAACCTCTAACTGCCCCTGGGGACCAGGGCGGGCTGGATTCGGAGCTGCACCAGGTTGGGGGCGAGAGCAGGGAGCTCTCCAGCTAGTTTCCATCATAGCCCTCTCTGGGCCTGGGCCTGAACTCTCTTCGGAGGCTGTCTAGATGCCACCAGGGTCCCCACAGGATCACCCTCCCCAGAGCCTGGCTGTGGGGGCAGAGCCCCAGAAAGTAGTTTACAGGCTCTCGGCCTCATGTGGAGGGGTGCTGGCTCGGGTAGTGGATGGCCGTCTGCTGTGGCTGATTGGCCGTCAGCTGTAGCCATTGAGCCATTGGCCACTAATATAACTGCTGCGGCTACGAAGGAGAGTGGAGGAGAGCCGAGGAGAGTGGAGGAGAGTCGTCGGTTGGTTGGCAGAAAATGGACAGCAGGTCGCACGGCCAGTGAACCCAGCCTCCAGTGAGACCGTAGTGGTATGACTCCCCTAACTATGGCTCCGTGGGTATTCCGTTTTGGCCTCACCATATCCTGCGTTCTTGTGTGGGGAGCGGGAGCAGAGACCCCGCAGGCCTCCCCGCACGACACTGGCCCAACCCATGTGGAAGCTCACTGGTGTGACCTCACGGCTGCCCAAAGGCCTGCAGCCCAGGGAGGCCCAGGCCCACGCCCAGGCCCAGGGCTTCCAAAACTAGCCCCAGAAGTGGGTGGGGCTGGGGACAGCTGCTTTAGGAGATGCCTCAGTGTGCTCAGCTCACCTCTCCCGCAACTGGCAAATTTGCAGCCCTGGGTCTGTGGGGTCAGAGCCTAGCCAGGGATTGGGACGTTCCCGGGGCGTGCAGAGCCACCCTGACAATGGGGTGGGCATCTGGACCAGCACGATTACAGCCCTGATAAGACCATTACACCTTTAGGGGTGTTCTGGAATTATGTTATTTTGTAATTCCTTCAGAAGCTCTACATCAGGGCTTCTCACTGCATTTTGGTTCTCATGAATGAGAGGAAGGGATGCCATTGGCATCTAATAGGTGGAAGACAGGGATGCTGCTTAGTAGCCAACAGTAGCCAGGACAAGCCCCACAAGAAAGAATTATCTGGTGAAAATTGCCAGTAGTGCTGAGGATAAGAAACCCTGCTTTAACACACTTTAAAAAAAATTGATTTCTTTTTTAATAATCCAATTAAGAAGGTGTCTCAAGCATACTGTGCTTTCTCATGTCTCTATGCATCGCATCTGTTCCATGCATTGCAAGCCTTTCTCCCCCTAACCCACCTCCCCACCCACCCTACACCACCCTGCCGGCTGGATGGAGCCCCAGACCTCTGACCCCACCTGACTCCAAGTTGTTATCATTTGTATCTTAGTTTGAGTCCCTCCCAACGCAGATGCAGAGACAAAGTTGGTTTCAATACTTCATTTGGAGATGATTGCAGGAATCACTTACCTGGTGTGGGGAGTGAAGGCCAATGAAGGCTGTGGGGGTGAGGTGCAGTGGGCAGCTGGGGCGCAGTCCTGTGGGCGGCCCTCCAGAGACTAGGGAGACCTCTTCGGCATTGTCTCCCATGGAGAAAGGAAGATGCTAATCCTTGGTGAAGGGTGAGCCCAGGCATTGACTCCTCAGCCCTCTGGATCTAAGAGGCTGGGTCTTTCAGGAGCTGCTGCGGGAGGGAGCTGCAAGAGGCCTCTGGAATGGGCATCTAGCTGAACTCCCCCAGCATACATGGTGTGGGGACAGAGCCAGGAGTGCAGTTTCCAGGCTCTCGGTCTCACGTGGAAAGGTGCTGGCTCAGGTAGTAAATGGCCATCAACTGTGATTGGATGGCCATCAGCTGTGGCTAGTTGGCTGTCAGCTGTAACCAGTGAGCCATTGGCCACTAATATAACTGCTGTGGCTACGCTAGCAGAAAATGGGGGCTAGCAAGAAGATGGTGGCTGGGCTAGCAAGAGCGAAGTGTGGATTGCAGAGAGGCGGATTGCAGTTAGCAATTGAGGTTGGCAGGCAGAGAAGCGGACAGCAGGTTGCGGATAGTGTGGCTCCTGCTTCCTGTGTCTCCAACCCAGCCTCCAGCGAGAATATAGTGATATGACTCCGCTACCTATGGCTCCATGGGTGTTCCTTTTTGGCCTCACCATGTCCTGCGTTCTTATGTGGGGAGTGGGACCAGAGACCTCGCAGGCCACCCCACGTGACACATGGGTTGGAGGACTCGTGAGCAGACCTCTCCTCAACAGCGTTCTCATCACACTGTAACCATCACCCTTTTCCCACAAACTCCTGAAAAGCAGTGATCTCCTTGCTCAGAGCCTGATGTCTGGTAACCCTCAAGAATGCTTGTTCCACAAGGAAGGACATGAATGGCTGCAGCATCCAAGGGGCCAACAAAGAGATGAGTTACTTTAGTTCTGCTGACCCTGTTTGCTTTGCAAATATATTAAAACATGCCCTGTGACAGCCGATTCACCAATCAACTTTTAAAAAATACTTGAAAATGCACTCTGTGCTCAGCATTGATCCAGATAGCTGGGAAGAGAAAAGGTCTGGAGTTTGATCCCTGCCAAAGAGGAATAACATCTAATTGAAAAGAGTCGCACCCACAACTACGGGGCTGAAAAGCAGCAGCTCTGGTTAATGTGGCGAGTGTTCTCGGGGACACCAGCTGGCTCCTTGGCTGGAGGTAATTGCATGTTAAGTAGCTAGGGAACAAAATCAAAGTCCAAGGCATTTAAAAGATTTTGAGCCATCATCCCACCTACCTCTGCCCCACTCCCTACCTCCCCCATGTTTTGCTGTGAAATTTATCAAATAAACAGAAAAGCCGAAATAATTTTGCAGTGAACACTCATGTGCGTACCACCTAGATCCTACCTTTCACTTACCCTACCTGCCTTATCGTGCATCCCTCCATCTCTCACATGTCCACCCCATCCAGCCACCCATCCATCCCCACCCTCTCCCTTTCAGCTTGATGACAAAATTAACAAGCTCCAGCTTCATGTTGTATTTGTTCAGAGAAAACAGAGAATAGACATCATAGCAACTCAAATGGGCGAAGATTTCAGATTGAGGAAGGCGAATGTTTTAATAAGAAAACTTCACTGCAGGCCACATGATAAAGAGGTTTAAAGTTGTCAATTGCTTATAACTGCTCAAGCTATTCTCATTTTCACCCTCAAATTCCCAGGGGTTGGTCATGCCAGTGAGCACATCATTGGCAGCTTGGGTATAGCACAACGTTGTTTCAGGACATAAGAGAGAAAGGTCTGCGCCTGTGGAGGTTAATGGGAAAATGAGGTCCCTTCATGCAGTAGACCCCTCAGCTGAGGCTGCTGTCTGCAGTTCTGACCATCAGGAGATGGTACCCAGGAAAATCACCCTGAAAACTTACCAGTGTGGACTTCAGCTGCTGGGAATTTATTGCTTAATATTTGGAAATTCAACTTGTCATTTTAACAGGTGTTATTTAGCATGAATCATTGAACTCAATAAGATGGATATGATTATGTGACAATGATGTACATTTCTGAGCATTTACTTAAAGAAATTTATGAATTCTTAGCAATTGTTTACCTTATCAAAGAAATGTCTGAGACAGTTTTAACCCGGCAGTTGAAAGGGATGAGAGCGTAAACCTGTGCTGTTCAGTGATGAGTGGGCCTAATCTTCAATGTGTAAGTGCATGGTGTGGTTACTGCCCTACTCACATGAGTGGGAGTGACATAAATGCCAGCAGGAGTATTTAAAACTTCAAGGTCAACACTGAAAATACTTTGCTTCATTGTAATCCCAATCAAATAAGATTGAGAGTGAGGAAGAAACAACAGAGGTTTCATCTTAAATGGCCTTTCAACACACTTAATAGAAAATGAGGTGAAAATATTAGAGACCAAAGTGGTAATGGCCATAAAACATTCAAACATCATTGTGAGACCCACCAGGCATCAGAGACAACTACTAAGCAAGGACCTTAGTAGGGCAACAGGGTGGCTGCTTCAAACTCAGCCTTCGAAGGACGGCATTGTCTGGACCTGGGACCTCTGCCCCACACATGCCACACACACATGCAGACACACACAGGTACAGACACAGACACACATAAACACATGCAGACACACACATACACACATGGACACTCCACGCTTTTCTTAGGATCACGTTGGTGCTTCAGAACCACAGAATTGCTGAGCCTGTGCTTCTTCTGTCTTCAGAGTTTGGAATCCATCCAAAGGGGCCAGCTATTTTCCGAGATTGTTGGTTCCAAGAGTTGATTTCTCTCCTGCCCACTTATACTAAGCAATCAACTGTCAAACATTTTAATTTGGTGAATAAAACCCTTTTGACCCTGGAAAGCTGCAAATTAAACCAATCCTCTGCACATCTGGACACCTCTGGGGCTTCACCCCCAGGTAAGCAGCAGGTCCAGTTGTGGGGCGTCAGGATTCCCAGGGGCTCCCAAGTCTCTGAGTGCCTGTGTGGGACACTTCCCAGGGCTTCTCAGTGTGGGAGCAGTTGTGACAGCCAGTGTGAGATCCCAAATACTCCCCACATCGTGAACATCCACTGTCTTTCCATGTGCATTTTAATTATGTGAGTTGAAAAAACAAAACTATCACTTACTGGAAAATTTTGGAAAAAATAGAAATCCCACAGCCCCCTAGATAAAAAAAAAAAAGTAAGGAACTGCATACTTCAAAGCAGGCTGGAAGAATGAATGTAAATTGTGTTTCAGCTACACAGGAAGAGAGAACACCCTCCACTCTATGTTGGAACTAGCTTAAACGATGCAAAAACCCAAAGGATGTGTTGCTCAAATGCCCTAGAGATCCAAACCCTCTCAATGATGGAGGTGAGGGTCTGGAGGCAGATATAGGTTCCAGGTAGGAGTGAGGGGAAGGGCAATTAGGGGTGCATTTTCCGTTCAATGGCCAGGAGGCAACACAGAGCAGACGAGGAGCGTCAAGGAAGCCAACGTGTAGGTAGGATGTATTGAGAGAAGGATGGAGGCAAACGCTCAAGGGGTGGACACAACAAGTGCACAGGCCTTGTGGGAGGTGACAGCATGGCAGGAAGAGGTCACCACATGTGAAGAGGAGAGAACTGAGAGAGCATAGAGTGGGATGTGGCCGGAGGTGAGCCGGAGCCAGAATATGCATAACATTAGACCATGAAAGAGAATGGACTCTACCCAGGAGCTAGGGAGCCAGCAAGTGGTGAAAGATATCATCACATTTGCATTTTGAAAAGATCCTTTAGGGGAATTAGGGGGAGTTAAGTTGTGTATGACCCTTATGGAAATTAAACATGAGAATGCCCTAGATTCAGCTGTGAGGAAAGCCAAAGGTTAGCTTCTTGAAAGCCAGAGTTACCTGCAAAGAAGTGTGAGGGATCATCAGCGAGGAAAAGAAATAGGTGGCCCAGGAAAGGATGGCCAGAAAGGGGTGGTCACCACTGACAGTCGGCCACAGTGAAAGAAAAGGGATCCTGGGCTTCACAGCAGGGAGGTTCTTGGGGGTCTTAGCAAGAGATGTTTTGGTTGGAGCAATGGATTCAAGCTAAATGGAGTGAACTGGGGAGAGAAAGAGGAAACAGCAACTTTTTAAGAAGGAAAGGAAAGACGGCAGCATGGAATGGAGGAAAATATTGATGGAGGGATGGTTTTGTTGTTATTGTTTAAAATGAGAATGATTTCCCTGTGTTTGAGTGCCACTGTGCTCTCCAGTTGGATACATTGCATTGACCACATTTCCCTTCTTTCCCTCCTGAAACCCCACTACAGTGGCAATAAATTTGCAAGGTTTGGAGATCAAGGGACAAAGAGGAATGGTCTGGAGACCTCAGGGATTAGACACTTTAGCAAATGTTTGGGAGAGGAAATCTGGATGATGGGGTGGAAACTGCCTCACTTAACAAGGTGGAAAAAGCTGCAACTTGGACTTGCAGAGAGGGTGCTGACCCCGGGAACCACAGGGAGCCTTAGGGTCTAAGGAGCTGGGCTGATACGGGAGAATCCAAGTGGCCTAGAGCCCAGTTCCCCCTCCCACCTGCTCTTATAGTACAGCGAAGTGGCGATCACAAGAGTCCACACAAGTGATGAAACGACACAGAACTGCACACACACACACACACACACACACACACACACACACACACACTGCAAATACCCACAATGCATTTGGGTATTATACTATAAGTAAGCTATAACTATCAGGTGAATTGGGTGTCCATGGGACATCTCCATACCAACCTTGCAGATTCTTATGAATCTATAATTATTTCAAAACAAAAAGTTAAAATTTTAAATAATTAAAAATCAGGAAGTCCATTTATTTTTCTGGTGAAAGATTCAACATGCGATGCCTCTTTTCCAATGGGAAAATTGAAGAGTAAATGTATTCTAACGACCATACACAAGTACTGGGATGTAGACCCCCAATGAGAAAGAAAAAAGTCATCCTCTGCCATGAAGAATGGGGAGGGGGCAGAAAAACCCCACCTAGAAGCCCCACGGACTTGCTACTCCTTGGGCTTGTAGTCTCAATAGGGAATGGTTTGTTTATTTATTTATTTTTATTTATTTTTTCTGAGATATGCTTTTTCTGGACAATGCAATAGGGCTCATAGAACTAAAAACCCTTGAGCCAGCAAGTCCTGGAACCCCACTAACTGGGGGAGCTGGCCATGGAGTTGCAGGATCTCAGAGCCCAGGAAGAAGTTCTCAAAGCCACGTCTGCTGGCCATTCCTCCACCAGCATGAAGCCGGGCCCTGCCTTCTTGCTATCCTCAATTCCCTTACTGCCTGGACTCAGCTTTTTAGAACCCGTAGTTCACAGTTGGAGTGTATTTTCCTGGTTTATCTAGTTCTCCTCTGGCTTAACCTGAGCCTCCAAATTTAAAATCATAAATTTCTGTCCCTTTTCTTTATCTTTAAGTGCCTATGTGAGCATGATAGTCCATGAGGCCCTGGAACATTTCTCATGGCTTTTATGTAATGAAATTTACTCTATTCATCATGAATCAAATTGGTGTAGATTCTTGATTACCTGTGGAGTTTCAGGCAGCAGGCTGCCCTTGTAGGCAGGATTTTTGCTCTGCTTTATGATTCTCCTCTGCTTTTATCTGACAATTGCAAGACCCTAAGGCTACGGCAGCCCACAGAGCTAGGAGCCTGGGGACCTCTGGTTGATGTTGTTACTTAGAGCCCAGAAGCAAGGATCCAATGCCTTCACAAACTGGAGGCTGAAGGACGTAGTATCATTTTATTTCCCTGTTGTTTGGAATAGAGAAAGAAGCAAGAGAGTCGGGGAGGGAAGACAGGTGGGTTTGTGTCGTTGGTCTTCTCTGTTCTCATTTTGAATGTTGAATTCCCTGGATTTATTTTATAATTGTATTCTCTTTTATCCCCTATTTATCCTCTCTTTGTCGTTTTACTCTAATTACTGGGTGATTATTATTATTTTTTTAACTTTATCTTACAACCCCATCCGATGCATCTAAAAATTGTTTTAGCTGTTATAGATGTATCTCCTCCCCAACCCCATCCCCAGGTTATTCCTCTGACTATTTCTTTTTCATAGATTCTGTTCTTGTTTTATTGATGCAATATTTTCCCTATAGGTATGAAATGTGTTTTGATATTTTTATTATTACAAAGTCTATTTCATCACCGCAAAGATCTCTCTAATGATACTCTTTTATATCTATACCCACCTCCCAATACCTAACCCCTGCCCTCCACTAATATGTTCTCCATGTCCATTTATAGTATTATGTATAAATGGAGTCATACAGTCTGTGACCTTTAGAGACAGGCTTGTTTCCCTCAGTATGCATCAATAGTTGATTCCTTTTTATTGCTGAGTAAACTCCTATGGTATAGATGTGCTACAGGTGAACAATTCACCCATTGACGAATGTTTTGGTTATTTCCAGTTTTTGTCTATTACAAGTAAAGCATCTGTGAATAATTGTGGCTAGAGCCTTAATTCCACTGGGATGAATGCTCAGCAGTGTGACTGCTAAGTCCCATGATATTGTATGTTTAAGTTTTTAGGAAACTATCAAACTGTTTCCCAGCACGCTTATGCCATATTACACTCCCACTAAAGTGATCCTATTTCTCCCCACCCTCACCAGCATTTGGTATTGGAACTCTGTGTTTTTGTTTGCTTATTTTAGCTGTTCTCATAGGTATGTAGCCTTAATAGGTATTGTGGCCTTAATTTGCATTTCCTTAATGACTAGTCATGTGCCTCTTTTTCATTCATACTCCTCTTCATACCTTTGCACATTTTCTGTTTAATTTTTTAAAAATTTTGAGTTTTGAAAGTTCTTTATATACTCTAGATATGAGTCCTTTGTCAGATATATAGTTTGCAAGTATTTTCTTCCAGTGTATAGTTGGTCTTTTTACCCTCTTAACAGGGTCTTCTGCAGAGCAAAAGTTTTAATATTGATGAGGTCCAATTTATCAATCTTTTTCTTTTATGGATCATGCTTTGCTGTCATGTCTAGGACACGACAAGCCCCAGGTCCCAAATAACTTCTCCTATGTTATCGTGGAAATATTTTATAGTTTTGCACTTTACATTTAAATCTGTGATTCACTTTGAATTAGGTTCTGTATAAGGTGTGAGGTTTATGTCAAGGCCCATTTTTGCTTATGGATAGCCAATTGGTCTAGCACCATTTGTTAAAAAGACAATCATTCCTTCATTAAATTGCTTTTGCACCTCTGTCAAATGTCAATTAACAATACCCGTGTGGGGCTATTTCTTGGTTCTCTATTCTGTTCCGTTGATCATGTGTCTCTTCTTCTGCCAATACCATATAGTCTTGATTAATGTAACTATATAATAAGTCCTAAAACCTGATAAAGTGCTTCCTCCCATTTTATTTTTTTGTTTTTAGAATTGTTTTGGTGATTCTGGTTCCTTTGCTGTTCCATATAAATTTTAGAATAATTTTGTCTATTTCTACAAAAATCTGCTGGGATTTTGTTATGTACTGTGTTCAACTTGCATATCAATTTTGGAGAATTGACCACTGTTTTATCTTGAGTCTTCCAACCCATCAACACTGTATGTCTCTCCGTTTATTTAGATCTTTGATTTCTCTTTTCAGCACTTTGTAGTTTTCAGCATGCAAGTTCTATGTATATTTTATTAGGTTTATGCCTAAGAATTTCTTTTTACGGTGATTCTAATTTATATTGTATTTTTAATTTTAGTTTCCATATGTCCATTCCTAATATATAGAAATACAGTTGATTTTTGTATGTTGATCTTGTATCTTGCAACCTTTTTTTATTAGTTCTAAGAGTTTTATTTGTTTGTTCTTTTGGAAATTCCTTAGGATTTTTATGAAGACCATCATGCCATCTGCAAATAGGAGCAGTTTTATTTCTTCCTTTCTGATCTACATGCCTTTCACTTCCTTTCTTTTCTTTATTGCGCTAGGTAGGACTTCCAGTACTGTGTTGAATAGAAGTGGTAAAAGTGGGCATCTTTGTCTTGTTCTCGATCTTAGGGGAAAGCATTAACTGTTTCACCATTAAATAGGATGTTAGTCATAGGTTTCTTGCAGGTGCTATTTATCAAGTTGAGGAAGGTCCACTCTATTCCGAGTTTTCTGAGAATTTTATCATAAATGGATATTCATTTTGTCAAATACTTTTATTGCATCAATTGATATGATTATACAGTTTTTCTTTTTTTAGGCTATTAGTATTACGGATTATATTGCTTGATTTGTGAGTATTAAACCAGCATTCCATTCCTGGAATAAACCCAACTTGGTCTTGGTAATAATTATTTTCATAGATTGTTGAATTCTACTTGTTAATGTTTTGTTAAGAATGTATGTGTTTATATTTATGAGAAACATGGGTCTGTAGTCTTCTTTTTTTGTATGGTCTTTGTCTGGTTTTGGTATATGTATAATACTTGCTTTATAAAATGATTTGGGAAGCATTTCTATTTTCTGAAAGAGAATTGGTATTAATTCTTTTTTATGTGGCTTGTTAGAATTTTCCAGTGAAACTATCTGGGTCTGAAGGTTTCTTTTTTGAGAACTCATAAATTATGAATTCCACTTCTCATTCAAATTATTAATTTCATGTTGAAAGGATTGTGATAATTTGTGCTTTTCAAGGACTGGTCTGTTATTATCAGTTGTCAAATGTATGTGTGTGGAGTTGGTCCAACTTTTTCCTTATTACAGTTCTAATGTCGTAAGGGTGTGTAGTGATAGCTTCTGTTTTATTCCTGATACTGGTAATTTCTGTCTTCTCCCTTTTTTTTGTCAGTCTTGCTAGAGGTTTTGTCAATTTATTGATCTTTGAAAGAACTACCTTTTATTTCATTGATTATTTTTCTGTTTTAATTTAATTATTTTCTGCTCTTATGTTTCCTGTATCCTTCCTTCTACTTGCTTTGGGTTTACTTTGCTCTTCTTTTACTCATTCCCTGAGGCAAGAACTTAGATTATTGATTTAAGACATTGTCCCTTTTCCCTTTTCTAAACTTTTCTAAACTCAGGTTTCTAAATCTTTTTTAATTAAGAAGAAAAGCTTGTGCATGATTTCAGTGAAAGTAATGTGAAAGAAAAATATTTTCACACTTGTGCATACTGTATAAGTTGTAGAATTTATATGATCCATTTAAATGCCCAGATAGTTAATACTGTACCCATTGAATATGGTACAATGTACCATCTTGCAGATATAAATGCCAAAACTCAGAAGTTCAACAGTTTCTTTATTAATTAAGAATGATGGTGGAAGCAAGATTCCGCACACTTCTTCCTACTGTAGCATTCCAGCCTGGGCTAGCAGTCTTCACAGACTGAGCAGGGGTTGTCCATAAGGGATCTGGGAGGGATCCATCCAGCTCCCCCAAACCAGACACACACGGTCCAGAACTGAGAGCAGATGTAGGACTGGCAAGAGTGAGGTTGAGTGGATGGCATCCATCCTCCTTCCCTTTCTGCCCTCAGGCTCCAACCAAGTGAGGTCAAGGAAGCAAGCCCCTGTGCCTCTCCTCAGGCACCCCCATATTAATCATCCACATAAAGTTCAGACCAGTGTCTTTCAGGATGGTTGTAACCTCCAAAGAGCTGAAATAGATCAACAAACTCTAAATGGACAAGGCTTTCCAACTCTGCCACTTACCAGCTGTGTGACTTTGGGCAAATGTCTAATTATCTCTGTGCCTTGGTTTCCTCATCTGAAAAATGGGATATTAGTATTGATCTCACAGAGTTGTTGTGAAGGTCAAGGAATCATGCTGTGTGAAGGTCATGACCTAGTACCTTGCAAGAGTAAGCACCAGGTCAGGGCTGATATTTGCACTTTCTGTCCCTATCAAAACTCCTTCAGTCCTTTCTGCTTAAAACCCACAGGCCTTTGATATGGGAGGAGTGAGGAAATCCACAATTACTGTTATGTTCATCTCCACCCCCACCCCCACGGGAACTCTTCTGCAGCCAAGAAAAAGGAAGTTATTCAACAATGTTGCAGACACTTGTTCAAAAAGCCAAGGGCAGGGGAGGAGCGCACAGAACCGGTCCAAGCAGAGTGCAGGCAGGTTTGCACATACCTACGCATCCACTGCTGCTATGTGAGTAGTTGGATAAACATAACTGAGGCATTTGTGTTGAATTACACCAAGGATGGTGTGTATAAACAGTCTTCTGTAAACAGAGCGCTGCTCCAACAAGCTGGCCCCCACCGCAGTTTCCCAGGTGTGGCATTCGGCAAGGCAGGCAATTTTGGGGGCTGCTTCGACTCAAACCATCAGGGCTGCTGAAGACTGAGCTACCTGGTTTGTGGGATTCAGACGCAGGCATCACCCCAAGCTCTCACAGAACTGTCCTCCTACAAAGCAATGGAGAGAACCAGGAGCGCTTCACCCCAGCCGAGTGTCTTCCAGCCCATTCTTCCTCCTCTTGCTTTTGGAGCAGGCAGGCCTCTTCTGAAAACACACAGCCTGCTCAAACACACCAACACCTCTCCACCTCCCCAGGCTATCTACTCCCACTGGATCTTCTGCCTGGTGACAAACTCAGAGGTTCCCACCCCTCCTCAGGTTTGGTCACTTGCTAGAAGAACTCACAGAACCCAAGGAAACACTTTACTTATGTTACTGGTTTATTATAAATGGTACAATTCTGGAACAGTCAAGTGGAAGAGATGTGTAGGGCAAGGTAAGGGGAAGTGGGGCACAAAGCTTCCATACCTTCCCTGGGTGTGTCACCCTCCTGCTCACAGATGCGCTCACCAATCTGGAATCTCTACAAACCCCATTGCTTCGGGGTTTCTCGGGTGGTGTCATCATGTAGGCATCATCGATGAAATCATTAGCCCGTGGTGATTAACTCCATCTGCAGCCCCTCTCCCCTCCTGCAGGTGGAACTAGAAGTTCCAACCCTGTAATCACATGGTCAGTTCCTTTGTGGATCAGCCCCAATCTTGATGCTACCTGCCCCCTGACCAGTCGTCTCCTTATTATACAAAAGAAAATAAATTCAAGGATTTTAGGAGTCTGGGCCAAGAACCAGGAACAGAAGACCAAACATATATTTTGTATCATACCACAGGGTCCACGTGCTCACCTTCCATGGAGGGTTGCATACATCACCTCCTTCACAGCAGTACAGTCCTGCAGTGCATGCACACGTGTGTGCGCACACACACATGCACATACACATGTGCACATAAACACACATGTATGCACATGCATACACTTTTCCACATACACACAGTTACACACTTACATGAACACACACACTAGTTAGGTGTCTGAATATTATAAACGTCCTTACAAAATATGAAATGTGAAAAGAATAGGCACAGTGAGGATTAATTCTGACCTAGGGACTGGGAGAATCACCGTGGGATCCAGGAGGCAGAGGCTGGGAAAGAGGAGGAGGGAGAAAGGAGCTGCATTTATAGGTGCAAAGGTCTGGTCTTCCCAGCTACTCAGCTCCTGTAGTCCCCTCCTGCAATGCCACCTCTCTCCTGGGAAAGATTTCCCTGCGAGTTAGAGGTTTACAGCTGGACGTCCTCTAACCATGCTGCACCTGCTTGCCAGGCGCAGGCGCTAATGTGTTGGGAAAATGAACATATTTCCTTTTTTAAAATTACAAATAAGTATGTAATATATTTGCAATGATATTCAAGTGTGGGGCCACGTGGTTTTCAATAGTATACAAATATAAATCATACTATCTTTTTATTTTATTCACATAAGCCTAGATTTGATTTAATAAACTGAGCCCAGAGGTGGAAAAAATTTAAAATTATTTAGTACCTGACATTTTATTTTTCTCCGATTTTACTATGGAAAATTTTCAAACATATAGAGAAGCGGAACACATTGTACCAACTGCCCATGCATGTCTACCACCTAGATCCAATAATTACTAACATTTTGTCCTATTAGCTTTATGTGTATATATTGTTTTTGCTGAATCATTTAAAAATAAGTTTTGGACATCAACGCATTTCTTTCACTCTTTAATAGTTCAGCAGGAATGTACTAAAAATAAGGCCATTTTCCTAGAGAAGCATTGCACTATTATTACACCTAAAGTGTTAACAATAATTCTATAATATCATTCAATACTTCATCACATTGAAACATCCTCCAAATTGTCCTTCATGCTGGTCAGTTGACCCAAGAATCTATCAGTGTCCATGCTTCTTGTGAGGCATGTTGAGTCTTTTTAGCTGTTTCGTACTCGAACCGTTCCCATCCTTTTTCTGACACTGACTTTTCTTGAGGAGACCAGGCCAACTGACTACAGAATGCCTGTCCTCAGGACTCATCTCATTGTTTCTCCCTGGTGTCATTTACCTTGTTGCTCTATCCTTTCTCCGTCCCGTAAACTGGAAGCGCAGGCTCCTTTGCATCTTTTGATTCAAATTAAGCATTTTTAGCAAGAATAGAGCATCAGTGCTATTGTGTGCTGGGTTCTGCACCATCACATGCTACCAATTTGATCCAGTATGAGTGACACTGAGCTTGATCCTGTTAAGGTGCCAGTAACCAGGTGTCACCATTGAAAATGAAAAATGTTTTCCTTCTCCAGTTGGCACTGTGTGGCTAACCATTTCTCCACACTTCCACCTCTGGGTGCATTAAATCACCTTTTCCAACTCAATTTTTCCTTGTGGGCTGCAGGTTGGGGATTTGCTAATTCTCCCACCCCATTTACACTTATGAGTTGGCATTCTTCTGTAAAGTTTTCCCTGTTAACCAGGGGTGCAGAGGAGACTTTCATTCACAGACTCTTAGGGGGGGCTGGCTTTGTCCTGAGAAGTAGTGAAAGAATATGGCCTCTAGGGCTGTGTGGAAGCATGGAGGGCCCCCCGCCCCAGCCCCATCAGGGTCCAGTGTCTGAGCTTTAAGGCCAGGGAGCAGGGAGTGAGTGGAGGTGGGGCACTGGGTCAGTGAGAGGACTGGACTGTGAGTGGGGAGAGACGCCCAGAACTGGGAATCTTTGGGGGAAAGGAACCTTGTCGAAAGAGGAGTTTCAGGAATGCAAGTATATGTCAAATCCTGTGTCTCCCTTGGAACACCTGCAGTAAGAAGCCCCACTGCTTTTCAGGGTTTCTGCAGTATGCAGACATAGTGGCTGGTATGCTCTTGTTGCCCTGGTGATGGCAAGTGGCCCAAGCACAGGCTTCCTTCTCCTTTTCTTCACTTGCTGTTCGAGCGGATAATGGAGGAATATTTGCTTGCACTTGCAATTTGGGACAGAAATGGCTTCTCAGAGCACAAGACACTCTGAATTTGGAAGGCCAGATGCTGAGGGGGCTCACGGCGGCACAGGCAGGTTGGATTAAGCAGAAACAGGGACAGGAAGCACCTGCCCACCACTGATCTGTGCAGTGCCCGCCCCCTTCTCTCAACGCTTCCAGGGCTTGGGTTTCTCAACTGCCAACAACAGAGAAGGCCAGCAGAAGTGGGCAGCCTGTACTCTGTTGCCATTATACGACAGGTGCCCATCAGGGCTCAAACCCATTCTAAGTATTTGTTACCAGCTCTAGGGGAAGGCTGCCCCGGCTCCTCCTCTGGAGGCAAGAGGGCACATCAGGGACAGGTAACTGAGGGTGACCTTCCCCAAGATTCCCCACCTGAGGCTCCAATCTTGTCTGCTCAGCAATGTACAACCTTGCTTCGGATAACGGGCCTCCTGGTTCCTTTTTCTTGGCTCTCTCCTTTTCCTCCTGCTTTCTTCCTCCTCTCGGAGTTCTAGTGTTCACTCACTCCAGGGCCTTCCCTTTCCGTTCCAATAGATGGTTTGATAATCGCCTTCCTGGGGATTCTTCTTTCAGGAGCGCTTAGCATGGAGCATCTTATTTAATCATAAAAGGGGAGAATCTGTGAGCGGGGCAGAGGTGTCGCTGAGATCGAACGCCGCAGGTTTGCGGGTTGTGCGGTTCTCGAGCCCAGGGTGGAGTTTGAGGTCCGGATCCCGTGCGCCCCGGGGGGCCGGCCTCTGACAGGGAGCTCGGAGAGGGAGGGACGCGAGGCGGTCTGCTAGGCGCTACCCTACAAACCGGGTTCGGTCAGTTTCCAACGGAAATGATCATGATCACAACGATAATAAAGACCGCAGTAGTAATAATCTGCCCAAACTCCCGCCGTCAGCGTGCCAGCCAAGCCCAGCCCCAGACCCGGTTCGACCTGTCCCCGCTGGGTCCTGGGGTCCCAGGGTCGGCATCTGGAGCTTGCCCGACGGGCGCAAGGTCTGCAGACCGACCTGGGGTAGGAGCGGAGCGGCGCTGTGGAGGGGGACGCAGAGAGCCAAGAGGTGGGCTGCCGAGTGCCAGAGAAGCGGCGAGATGGGGTCGAAGGCTAAGGGCGAGGCTGAGGGCTGGGAGCAGGGCGAAAGGGTATGCGGCCGGCGCAGGGATGGGGAGATGGAGACCGGGCGCCGGGAGATGGGGGCGAGGCCTTAGGAACCGGGGGCGCGGCGTCGGCTGGCTGGGAGATGGGGGCGGGGAAGTTGGGAGCGCGGCGTTGGGAGGTAGAGATGGGGGCGGAGGAGGGGGCAGGGCTGTGTGAACTGGAGGCCCGGAGGCGGAGAGGCGGAGAGGCGGAGAGCGAGCCCCGCCCCCCAGGCCGCCGGAAAAGTTTGTGCCCTGGCTCAGCACGGCCAAAGGCTGAGGGAGCGGGTCCCGGGGACACCCGACAGGTACCCGGAGCTGAACGTGGAGGCAGGACGAGCACAAGCGAGCCCCCAAGACTATCCGGTATCCCAGCCCGCTTCGCATCTTCGCGGAGGAACAGGCGCCAGCATGCCGGTGACCCAAGTGCCCTTCCCAGACAGAGGTGAGTCGGCGGGGCCGGGAACGCGGGCGCCAGGGCGGATGGGGACAGCCGGGACCACTTTTCTCACGAAATTCCAGCGGAACCTTGGCACGAGCGCACCACGTCAGATCACCCCCTCCCCCAAGACAGACATTCTGGTGACCCAGCCGCACGGCAGGGGGAGGGGGTGCTTCCCTTTTAACCATAACTGGAGCATTTAAACCCAGCTGCCTCTCAATAACCTGAATGAAAGAGAGGTGAGTCTTCACGGAGAACTTCCATCCGTGGTTTAACTTGGACAATTAAAAAGTTAGATGCCCTCCCAGAATGAGGACCTGGGGACTCTGGGAATGTGTGGTTGCTGTCATTCTCCTGGGAAAATCATTTAAGGTACATTCGACCCAAAAATTCCATTTTTCTTTGTATTTCTCATACAAGGCAATCAGGGCTGTCAGAATCTGGGGCTGGGAGATAAAGTCCGGTGCTGTAAGGAGGCGCCCACGGAAAATGAGTGTGCTGCATTCATAATGGAGATAAAGCCGGGACGAGGGGCAGGACAAGTCCTTCTCTGGCTTGAGGCAGGGAGCCTGCTCGCTTTGCCACTTTTAACCACCCATCTCCAAATTGTTGGTCTCACCCCACCCCTCATCTGTCTCACTCTCTTTTTCTCTGGCATTGGACACTCCCAATGACATATTTCTTTGTGGTGTTCTTATATTTAGATGTAAGGGAGAGACTTCTTGTAAAATTTTTAAAGAGAACACACTTCGTTTTGAGGATGAAGAAAGGGTAGCAAGCATGAATTGAAGGCTCTTCTGTAAGATTATTTCAAAAATGGGAAATCCCCCCTGCACATACTAGTACCTCCCTCCGCTGGAGCTCTGAGTACTTCCAGAATTAGGAATTTCTCCTCTAGACATCAGAGGTTGCAGACATTGTATATATCGCATGTTCATAGTTTATCTTTTCAGCATTATTTTCTTGATTGATGAAATGAAAATCTTGCAGGCATTATTAAGAAAAATATAATTGCTAGAAAGTACAAGGGCAGGATTAGTTTCCGTGGGTGTGTAATTAACAAGGATGGCCGTGACAGTGGCTGGTGTTGGTATAGGAGGTGATAGTGGTGGTGGTGGGGGGAGGTGTTTGTGTTTCTCGAGTAGTGCAAGTGTCTGGATCTGTACGATTTCTCACTTAATTGATGCAGAGCTCAATGCCAGTATGATTAATTTTGTTGCCATAGAAGAGCAACACACTGGGTTTTCTCAGTCAGCGAATGTTTACATTGGGCTTGCTAGTCCAGTGGCTCTTGTCACCTGACACCAGTGATCTAAAATGTTAAGTCAGCCCTTAAGAGCCTCCCCTGAGATGCAGGTCCAAGGATTTCTCATCCAGTTTGCATCTTTGAAAATGCTGCTTTCCCCTTTATATTTGTGAATTTCCTTTTAAGTGCACAACTCTCCTAATTTTCAACCAAATGTGGATAGTAGAAACTCATGTTTCCTGTAGAAGGAGCCGTGCATATCGGCCTAATGGCTTTGTTTCTGCAAATTGAGGGACTGATTTTCCTTTCTCTGGAAATGATGTTAATTCCATGGTATCTCTTCACACTGTTCATTCCATGGTATCTCTTCCATCTCCTGAAGATGCTTCAGTACCTATAGCATATGCATATATTTTTATACCAAAAAAATGAGAATTTGAGCGTGCCATGATCTTGAAATATTTGGAGCTGCCATCTTGTAGAGTGCCATTTTTCTGCCAGAATTTGTGACTGTTACCTGTGTGCTGACACAGCTGCTGAGGCGTCCTCAGCAGCCCGCTGCGGCCCCTTTTCTTTCTCCTCAGTGTGGGAGTTATTTCATATTATTGCTTTGCCATACGTTTTCTGTTGAAGTAATTAATTGCCTTAAGAGATTTACCGTGATCTTTTGGAGATAATATGATATATTGAGTGAAATCCTACCTAATGTCAGTTAATAATACATTTCAGTTATTATTATTACAACTACTGGGCATAGAGTTGCCTTTTGTTTTGTTATCTTTCTATTTTGGGGGGATTGAAGCTGTGTCTGTAACAACCCAAGCAATAAGCCAGTCGGGTCAAATCAGTGACAAGATTGCTCGGTGGAGAATGTGGTGGTGCCCAGTGGGTGGACTGGCATCCGAGTGGCACTGTGAGCTGGAGTGGAAGTCCTTGTGAGCCAACAGGGCTCTCTGGCCTTAACAATGCCACTCCATTTCCCTGGCATCAGAGCCTTCCACATGTTTCAGTGAAGCCCCCATTCCAGGACTTTGCTAGCGTACTGGAGGCGATTCGGTTCTACAGCATGTTGGGGATGCTCTTGTCACCATCAAGGTGAGCAACATGTGAAAAGGTAGTCACCTCCAGAAGAGCTTACTACTAATGGGGTGTACCAGGCACAGACATCCAGCCCAGTGCAGTCTCTTCCAAGCTGTGCCACTAAGGACCGTGACCACCCCCAGCCTCAGTTTCCTCCTGTGTACTTTCAGAAGGCAAATGGGGGGACCACGTGGTAACTACAAGGTGCAATGTGTGGTATACATGCCATGTCACTGAGTGAGAGCACTGCTTTGGGTAAGGATGAGAGGAACCCCATAGTTAGGACTTCCTGAACAGGGCACCTCTGATTTACATATGCCTTTACCTACCTGGAGGAGTTCAGTTCCACACACACTTATTGGTCTTTTGGCAATTGGTGGGAATTTAATCCTGTACCCTTACTTAAAGCAGTCAGGGAAGAGAAGGTTTGAAAAGCTTGGTTGAGAAGCAAAGAGGGTAAGACCCCTTGCATCAGAAGCAATTGCCTTCGTATGGACAAGCCTGGGTGCCCAGGGGTGTGTGTACTCGCATGTGAAATCCTCACCTGGTTCATCTGCAGTTATCTCCCGGGGAGCTCCATTACTGACCTAGAACAAAGTGCATGCGTGCGAAGCTGTGTGTGTGTGAGCCTCTTGCTGTGAACTGTCTCTGAAAGCAGAGAAGGGTCACCTAATAAATCCGCAGAGAGGGAAAATACCCATTAGCAAAGGAATTTTGCTGGGGCCGTGAAATGGCCAACTCATTATTTCCTTTCTAAGTTTTTTTAAATGAAAGAAAAAGAATCCTGCTTTCCAAGAAAGTTTGCTTGATGTCAAATGCTTGATGTTTTAATTCAGTTTGGAGGATGAACTAAGCAATTTCCCTGGGAAAAGATGCCTTTTAAAAATACTGCATTCTACACTGGACCAGGAGAAATTTCTCACTATCCTATTGAGCTGTTCTTTTTTGCCATTGGAGAGGGAGAGAGAGACCCCAGACTTTATGGAACTATTTTCCTTTACTTTTTTCTTTTCCTTTTTATAGTTTGTTTATTTTTCAAATTGACATGTGTAGAGAAAGTGAATAACCAGTGTAGAAAGCACATCTGGAATCCATCGGCCAGCCAGGGTCCACCCCTCCCCCACTTCCTGCGGTTGTGCCTTCTTGGAATGGAGGGAAGGGAAGCACCCCAGCTTGACAGGGTCTAAGCTGGGTAACATACCTCAGAACTACCTTCTAGAAGGCATTTCATTCTATCTCCTAAAAAGGAAAAGTGTTGGTGTTTAAACGCCTTGAGGTGGACTTACAGAGCCCAGCTCAGCAGGATAACTAACGTGAGAACCCTTAGGCAATGGGCTCTGTTGAGTAGATCTAAGGGACGTAGCAGCAGTGGACCTCCTTCACAAGAGATGCGGGGAGGGGAGGGTTGTGCGGGGCCTGGGCTCTGCAGATGGACATATACCAGGCCTGCTCAAGAGTGTAGCACTGTCACAATTTGGATTTGTTGGAAGACCACTGCCAACAATCAAGAGTATCTCTATCCTGAGTGCCTGTGTATCTATTATAACATGTGCAGCTTTCTGAGGATGTACAACACTAGCCTGCACACATTTCTTAGGAATGGGCTTCAAGTATTCAGGTGGAATTTAAGCAGTGATCAAATGTATACAGTGTCACTGCCAACCCCAGACACTAATCTTTTAAAATAAAACAAAATCTGAGCATTTGTAATGTGTAAATCTCGCCCCTGGTGGTAGGGGGACGGGGGGATTTCTCCGCACAGGCACTGATTTGAGGGATGCTGACCGAGCCCTGTAAGCCTCTGCAGGGGCGCTCAGCATCAGAGTCAAACCTAGATGCCAGCACAGCATGCTCAGAAATCAGTGGTCCATGGACATGCAGGCACGTGCTCACACAAGTACAGCCACACTAGTCCTAGCACGCTACTTAGGGTGAAAACAATGGGAGACCACCCCATGTCCACAAACAAAGAACGGTGCATCTGCCCACTCAGTGGGAGCAGTAAGATGGGATCCCGGGCTTCTACACGTGTGATAGGCAGGAGCATCGCATTGGGAGACCCGGGCACAACTGTGCACTGCAGGGCTCCATTCACGTGAAGGTCAGAAACGGGCTGTACTACGGGATGAGAAGCCCAGACAGTGGTCCCTTCTGGGAGTGAGCAGGGACTAGAAAGGGCGCGAGGGGTCGTGAGGGGCCGGCCTCATGGTTTTGGGTTGGAACCCTTCTCTGTGGGGTGAGACAGCTGGCGTCCAGTGAGATGCTTTTGACTGCACACAGAAATGTTCAGACACATCCAAAACCAGCCTAGCACGTAGCCAGCACTTTACTCTCGGGATGGTTCTACTTTCTAATGTTGATAATCCAAAGAAAATAGGCTTTTAGATTCCAAAGAGAACTGAATGTCTTCTAGTTACGCAAAATGTGGAGATTTACATTTAACAACAACAAAAAAATGTTCTGAAAAAATATGCTCTTTGAACAATGAATATTTAATTAAGGGAAATTATAAATCAAGCATTAATGGGAAAAGATGTTCACCCTCAGGATTCTTGGCTTTGATGGGTCTCTGGCACATTTTATACTGTTTTTACTATTGTTACTTTATTGCTAGTTATTAGTTTTTATTGATTGCTTTTTATTTTGTTGTTTTTTCCTCTCTGCTCAATTTTATCAAAACTACGGATATGCAGGGGGGAAAAGATAAAGATGTCAGTCTGCTCTTTACTCCTGGAAAAGTGCACATCCAGCAGTTTTAAACGGGCTCATGTCCCTTCTATGTGCACTTCATGGCACAAAGGGGTCTCAGAGATCCAGAGGGAGCCATGAGATACGTAAAATGGCATGCAGTTATCATGGGGGAAACTGAGGCACAGAAGACCAGCTTCAGATGTACCTTGGTCTCAAAAACCTTTCCAGTGCAGATGCCTGAAGCCCCTTTTCCCTCGTGGGTGTGAATTCATGTACAATTCATGTTACTCACTTATTATTATCATTCAGACTACCCTGGTGCTAAGTCAGCCATTATAATGCCTCATGTTAACCACATACATACCATTATCTGTTCCTGGGACAGAAATCCCTGGTGGGGGAGCAGACGTCCGAGAGACATTTTGAAGCAAACAGGCATGGTGGTATAGTGGATAGAGGGGTGACCACCTAGACATGGCAGCGCGTGGCCTGGTGTGGGGGGGGTGCAGGAGAGCACTTGGGCCAGCTGTGTGGGAAGGAGTGCCCTCAGGACGCTGCTTCCGTATGCCGCTTGGTGAAGTGACACCCGAGTCACCTTCCCTGCCCTTGTGCTGGGCCTTTTCCATGAACAAGGACACTTGGTGCTGTCTTTGTCAGCACCCTCCACGTGGAGAACGCTGAGTACTCGCTCAGTGGTCATGCCCTGGGGTGGGAAGTGTTGGGAGGAGAACTGGGGGCCAAATTCTCCTGGGCATGGTGTCCAGCAGGGTGGGGTGTGGATTCCCCATTCACCGTTCACAGATAAAGAATGCATAGATATCTACTACTTGAAGATTTTAATAATACTACCTTACAGTTCTGTTTTGGCTATCTCTATTTATTTTAAATTGTTTGATAATTTTAAAAAATCTCAGGTTATTTCCATAATTTTGGATCAATTTTTGTATTTGAGTCAACTTTAGTTTTGTACCATTTTTATTAAAATTATCATCTAAGTTTGAAAAAAAAAAAAAGAATGCATAGAGAAGCAGTGATAAAGAGCGTGCACATTTGTGGGCACCTGTCCATGTACCAGGCACTGAGAGACGCTGTGAACGTCATGCTGTCAGTGAGGACTGGGTCCGGCACTTCAGGCAACGGGCTCAGGTCGTGTCGGCTGCTGGTCTGTCTTCTACTCTTAAAAACACAACTTGCAATTTGTTTTAAAAAGTGGTGGTCGCCTCAGAGAAAAGTCACTGCAGGCTGGCCTGATTCTAGAAAATGTCACAGAACAGGTAGAATTTGACTGAAGCTTGAGGGACTGATGAGATTTATATAAAACTGGGGGAGGGGGCTAATGGGAAAACTGCCCACCGAGGTGACCTGTCCTTGTCGCCTGTGGCAGAACCAGCAGACAAGCCTGTTGGTCCTTCCTGGCCTCCGTCCAGGTGTATGCGGGGACTGGGGGCAGCCTTGCCTTCTGCCCGAGGCAGCAAGGTACCCCTGGGCTTAGGTGGGCCGTGGTCAGGGAGGTAGGCCCAGGGCTGATCAGCGATGGGGGAGACCTCAGTAGGTGCCCCCTCAGGTCCTTCATCGTTAGCCCAGCCTCAGAACCTTCCTGCTGTTCTGTTCCCTTCTGAAGTTAGAAGAGGTTTCTGCCACACGTGGCATTCAAGCTGACCCCCATGTCCTCCGCGGCCTCCGACAGCTGTCATGCAGGGCCAGGGAAGGGTCAGGGGCAGTTCCAGGCAGAGCACAGACGTCAGCTCAGATGCCGGGGCCCACGGGGTTTCCAGAACAAGCAGCACATTGAATGTTCTGGACACTGGAAAGAAAAGAAATCTCTGAGAAGCAGCAGTGGGGCCACGTCTGCCCAGTCTCAGAGGACCCAGGTCCCCCAGATGAATGAAAGGTGGGAGGGCTTGACAACGTCCGCAGAGCCCTAGGACCCGTGCCTGAGGGGCAGGAGAGCAGTTGTCTGGAGGGGTCCTGGGTGGGGGCTCCTGGTTGGGGTCTCCTCTGCTTCTGCCTCAGACAGCTGCCCAAGCTGACCCCTCGGTCCTTCCAGGGACTTACGCCTGTCTCGGCCTCCATTCATACTTGGGATTGAGCTCAGTTGGTGGAGGAGGCCTTCAGATCTCGTCACACCACATATCATTGGAGAGTGGTCCATTTGCCTCTGATCCAAATTTAGAGTTGTGGCTTAAAGATTAAAAAGTACCCAAAAAAGCTTCGCTGGATACACACAGTGGACTGTTTTAACTTCATTTGATTTTAATTAGATATTGAAATATTTGAATAATTTACATCTAAAGTCAGTCCACTGATAGCCCTTTCTACCTTGGTAGTTGGGTCGGCTTCACTGTGGTTCTCACAGGAGGCCACAAGCGGATTGGGGAGTGTCCAGGGCACAGTGGGGGAAGGGTTAAAATTCAAGGCCATCCAGGGCCTGGCTTCTGTGCTCACTGCCTTCACTGTCTCACTAGTGCAAGTTAGTTGTTTGTTTTGGCTTAGTGGCACTGATTCAGTTTTGGGGGTTTAGTCAGTTACAGCAGATATTTAGGCCTCTGGGTTTTAAGCCAAACTCAAAGTCCACATGCTTGTCTTTGCTTTCTGTTTCTTCCTGGCACCTCATTGGAAGGTGAGTCCACTTTTATAGGTTTGTATTCCTTCCTCCTCCAGCTCCACGCTCAGCTGCTCACTAGGGAAGTGGCCACCGGGGACCGTGTGTGTCCTTACACTGTTCTGTAATTGCGTGGTCCAGTCTCAGGACTATCTGCTGGGCAGACCTATGGGCCATCTGGATCTAATTTCTGTCCTTGGACCTGGTGCCAGGGGAGGCCATCTGGGACATGTGGATGTGTCCTATGCTGTCACTCCAAAACGCACCAGGAAGCTCTCAGAAATCTGGTGGGTACCTGCCGGAGTCCATCCTATTATTTCAACCTGAGATAGTCCTTAGTTGCTCTTGGTAACTAAGAGTCATGGTTCCCCAACTCCCGTGTGGTAGATGAGGATTAACGGTTAACATTCCTAAGTAACTTGAGATTTCCAGATGGAAGTTTTATTTGGGTCTGTGCATCATCTTTATAGGAGTCAATGACCTTGGTGGTCCTGCACTGAACTTCCCTCCTGGCAACTGCAGACACCAGATCGCTTCCCAGGTCCTCCTCAGTCACTTAGGAACTTGGCCTGTGTTGAGAGGCCCTCTCTGAGCCGGTAAAAACCAGCCATCCAAGTGCTTCAGCATTTTTGGTGCCTTTCTCCAGCTTTGCTGCCACCCTTGCTCTTTGGTGGTATGACCTTATCACTGGGCACCCCTCCTTTATCTTTTCGCAGGAACCAATTCTCAACACCCCAGCCGGGGTCTGGCTGGGATCATTACTAAAGCTTGAGCCGGTCTTTGTTTTCCCTGGAAATGGACGTTCCCAGGGAGCCCTCTGGTGGATTTGGAGCTGACTGCCTGTGAATTCCAAGTGATGGCCAGGGTCCACTCATCATATCCCAGACCCTTCGCTGAGAATGAGACTCTGCACAAACATTACAACTACGTGGGCAAACTCGAAGGCCGGCTGAGAGAATCCCCTGAGGGCAGCACTCTCACCACTGTGCTGTTCTTGGTCATCTGCAGCTTCATCGTCCTGGAGAACCTGATGGTTCTCATTGCCATATGGAAAAACAATAAATTTCACAACCGCATGTACTTTTTCATCGGCAATCTGGCTCTCTGCGACCTGCTGGCTGGCATTGCCTACAAGGTCAACATTCTGATGTCGGGCAAGAAGACACTGAGCCTGTCTCCGACGGTCTGGTTCCTGCGGGAGGGCAGCATGTTCGTGGCCCTCGGGGCGTCCACCTGTAGCTTACTGGCCATCGCTATCGAGCGGCACTTGACCATGATCAAAATGAGGCCATACGACGCTAACAAGAAGCACCGCGTCTTCCTTCTGATCGGGATGTGCTGGCTCATTGCCTTCTCCCTGGGCGCCTTGCCCATCCTGGGCTGGAACTGCCTGCACAACCTGCCCGACTGCTCCACCATCCTGCCCCTCTATTCCAAGAAGTACATTGCGTTCTGCATTAGCATCTTCACGGCCATCCTTGTGACCATCGTGATCCTGTATGCGCGCATCTACTGCCTGGTGAAGTCCAGCAGCCGCAGGGTGGCCAGCCCCCACAACTCGGAGCGGTCCATGGCCCTGCTGCGGACCGTGGTGATTGTGGTAAGCGTGTTCATTGCCTGCTGGTCCCCGCTATTCATCCTTTTCCTTGTCGACGTGGCCTGCAGAGTGAAGGAGTGTGCCATCCTGTTCAGAGCCCAGTGGTTCATCGTGCTGGCTGTGCTCAACTCCGCCATGAACCCCGTTATCTACACCCTGGCCAGCAAGGAGATGCGACGCGCCTTCTTTCGGCTGGTCTGCAGCTGCCTGGTCAGGGCCAAGGGCACCCGCTCCTTGCCCACCCAGCCCGCTTTGGATCCAAGCAGAAGCAAATCCAGTGGCAGTAACAATAGCAGCCCCTCACCGAAGGGCAAGGAAGACATTCCCCAGGTGGTCACCTCGCCCTGCATCACCGCCAGAAACAAAACCTTGCAAAACGGCGTCCTCTGCAAGTGAGGGCCCAGCTTCCAGGAGCAGGGCATCCTTACATCTCCCTGGAGGGAGCGGCACCAAGCCCAGCGGCCACATGCTCTTTTGTTGTATGTCTCACCGTGAGGCTTTGCCAGAGCTGAGACGCAGGAAATCTATTTTGCCAGGAGCCTGCCTCGTGTGGCCGTCTCGTAAGCCAGGGACCCAAGGACTCACCAACCCATTTCAGTGTAGACAGCATGCCTTGTTGTCTCAGGCTCCAGAGCCTTCCACATGCACCAAGCTGCTGATATCATTGCTGCCTTCCTCTGAATCCCACTGGCCACTCTCCAGTATTCCTGGAGAGGGAAAGTCATGGGCTACACAATGTACAGTGTTTCCCAGGACACTGATGATGTTTGGGTAACTACACTACACTGACTGCTGACAATGGATGCTGTGTATCCCATTTCTATGCTGCACTGCACTTGTGTTTCAGGTGTCTTCCATGGGCACGTGCATGAGCTGCAGTACACAGCACAGTTATGTAACAAGTAATACACGTGTCTTCCGACTGAATCCCCAGCTGTAGGATGTGGCTGGGGACTAAGTGGGCATGCTGGTCCCACTCTCCTGAGACTGACGTGAAGTCTTGAGTTAAGGAGGTTCTGAATGCCAAAATTCTCAAAGAAGACTTGTCTAAGGCTTGACCCAGATGTGTGGGTCAAACCCCAAATAGTCCTGAGACATGCCTGGGAGCAGGTCAATGTCTAAATGTTCATGGCGAGAATGACCAAGTTCTGTGCATGCAGGTCCCCCAAGGGGTCGCCACTTCTCCCTTGTCATGTGTCCCTGCACAATTTTAAGCACATCCAAAAGCCAAATTATATGAGTGTTCAGGGGTTTCCCCAAATCACAGAAAAGTCAGCCAAGGTCTTCCAGGATGCTGTACCCTAGACCAACTAAGAAATGAACCCACCTGAGAGAAGCAGGGACAGACACCCGGCCCGTTTTACCTTTCCAAGTTGCCAGAAGCAGTTTAATGGAAAAATTTCCATTGAATTAGGAGAGGTTTACAAGACAGCCCATTGATCCTATGTTAAATTTGATTCTATGTCAGAAAGGCACCAAGTCAGTAACAGCTATGTTGCAACAGCCGAGGAGCTGGGGCCATCAGCAGTCTCACAGCTTCTGAAAAGACGAACCTGACAGTCACATTAGAGCAGTTTAATTGTCAGGAGAGGAAACATGATCTGGCAGTTTGTGCATTCTTCAAAGAAATGTAATAATACTATAATCTTATATTTCAACATAGGTCGGCCTTGTATCTTTCTGTTTACCTTATAAAGGAATTACTCCAAAGGCGTTTTTGTGTATGCTCTTCCCCAAGGATTCTACATAAATGCAAACTGATAAAAAAGAACACACACATCTGTAGAGGCCCCCGAAGCACACAGTGGACATGTTGACTTATTTGTAAAAACAAAACAAACAACCTTCGAAAGGATTCTTACTTGGGGAAACCTCACATGTGAACCCCCTGAAGGTTTTAGGTTCACTGGGAATGTCACCTGAGTAAAGACTGAGGGAGTAGTCTTAACACGTTAACTTTTTCGAAGAGAGATTGACTCCTGTTTATCTGATGCAAGTTCCTCTTATTGAGGGACGTTTCCGTGGAAGCCGGGGGATCTCCGTGTACTGACCAAAGACTTTCCTCGTTTTTGTTACTGATGAGCTAAATCCTAATTGTAAGGAGACGTTCATCAGTGGCATTTTTTGTTGCCTTCTTTACATCACTGAAAAGGAAATTATTTTTTTATCAAATAATATGAGAAAACCCAAGGCATTTCTAGAAAAGTTAAGCATTAAGGTAGTGGGTTAAGGAAAAGAATGCATCAGAGAGCCAGAATATTGGGTATTGCACCTCACTTCAGTCATGACATGACTTTAAAACTTGATATCACAGTTCTGAGTTGCTCGGGGGCCCGAGATCTCTGGCGCTAGTATTAATAACACTTTGTACCATAACCCCAACTTTCCTTTGAGATAATCCAAAACTTTCAAGCGATATGAATGAAAAATACTCCAAAAAAGTAATTGCATTCATTTGATATGTTCAAAAACTAATCAACTTTAATACCATGTGTATGTACATTCCTAACTAGCTAGCTGGAGATCGTTTAGAAGCTGAGGACTTCAAAGCCACAGAGAAGCTGCACGTTAGATGTCATTCAGGTGGTAACCTTAACTATGCCCCATGTATATTTGTTAAAAAATAAACTCGAAAGTCTTTGTATAAACCATTGTTGGAAGTTGGGGTCATTGTTGAAACACATGGGGTCTGTGTTCACCGGGGCCACTGGCAGCCTGGCGTCTCACTTGGTACCAGTGTTTTCTCCAGGAATCAAACCACTCTAAGAACCCTGATAACCTTTCCACCCTACACTTCCCCACTCGCATATATGGTGTTGAGTGAAGCCAGGTGGATCAGGGCTATTTCACCAAGTTTGATAGGTCACACTGTTTTGAGGGAGGTTAGTAGATAGGGAGAAGATTGTGAGAGTCATGGCAGTCCAGGTAGGGCCAGCAAAGATGGGATGTTTGGTTCTGCTCCATTTGCAGCGGGAGAGAAGCAGTCAGAACTGGCCCGTCCCCCAGCTCTCTCCTTTACAAACTATAGTTTAGGCGCGCGTGTGTGTGTGTGTGTGTGTGTGTGTGTGTCCCTGCCCTGTGTTCTAGAGAGAAAGAGGCCTAACTAGTCTGGTGGTGACAATCATGAAGAAATCTCTCCAACACAACCGAGGATCAACCCTTCTGCCACCTGTGATTCTGCCCAAGGCCCGCTGGGTACAAATTCACATAAGTCTCCTCAGGAATGCTTCTGCCCAGCTGCTGTTTTCATTCCACACCCTTGGCCAGCAGGCAGGGCTTTGCTGTGATTGTGCTTCAAGACGTCTCCTGGGGAATAACTGACTGTCTGCTTTCTCTGGAAAGGTTTCAACCGCGCCTCCTCTGTTTTGAGGCAATACAAGATCCACAGTCCAACAGAAAGACTTTTGATAATATTCTTTATTGCCCACAGACTTAACATTGACAGTCATTTAAACAATGGATGATTTAGAAAACGGCTGTTATTTCAACCCTTGACCCATGGTTATTCTGCATTGGTAAAGAGCTTTTCACAGAAATGTAGCAAGGTGTATTTTATAGAAAACTTCTAATTAAATTACCAAGTCCATGCTTTTAAATTGTATCTATGAGTGCAAAACCTCAACACCCAAATGTTTTAGTATCTAAGTCAAATATCAAAGGGTTTGCTACATAATCATAAATGCACATACCACTGCTCTGAAAATGAAGGCACATTTTCCGATAACCAATGATAAGAAGGCAGCACTGCCTACATGGGTGACAACCTCCTTCCTGGGCCAGAGTGATGACACTTGTGGACACCAAGCAGCTCCTTCCCTTGGTTACCCTAGAAACGCAGGTGCCAGGTGCATCATCAAGGGCTCTCAGCTGGAAACCACATCATTTCCTGAAGGAGTAAAGTGGATTCACTGAAGGTGAGGAGGGAATTTAAACCAATTCTCTTCACCCGTACTATTGTCAAATCTCCCAAATGTTGGCCAAATAACTTAGGTGTTAACCATTGTTCATAGAGCAGAGATTAGAAAACTTGAAATCAGTTTTGTATTCCACTCCTCGGGGATGTCCAAAGGCCCATTCTGTTACAATATCAAAGTAGAAGGTGGTAAATTGGCAATAAACCCAGACACATACCTTGACAGTAATTCTTTTTTTGTTTCACAAAAGTTAATGAAAAACCAAACACAAAATTTTCAAATGATTATTTATCAACGTGTATAATTGGTCATCCAAATGCTTTTTTAAAAAGTAATAAATATCTTATTATTACACAGTAAATTTATATGGAGTTCTCTCCTAATTCTTGGATTTAAAGATCAAATGTTTAACTCTTGTTCAAATCTGAATACAAAGAACATGACATACTTAATTTGACAATATTTATTCCGGAACAAGCTATATTCAAAGGTCAAATGAACAGAGAACATTCCATTTGCAATTGACACATAGTTGTTCCAAGGTAATTCCGTGTTTAAGGAAGGATTTGCCCATTAATTTCTATTTTAATTGTCGCTTGATTTGGTGGTGAAATGTCCCAGGTGAATGTGAATGAATTATCTCAAACCTCAGGACCCCAGAGTGCGCTCCCACGTGCAAATGTTTCTACTACAGCATTTCAAGGTGACACAACAAAATGGAAACTTGAATTCTGAGGTTTCATTTTCCGCTTGAGAATGGCTCTTCCAGCCCCCGGGAGGGAGCCCTGTGTGTTTGGGGCTTAAGGGGTTCATTTGTTCGGGGCACCTGTGACAACAAGGAAGGAGGAGAGAAGTGATGAGAACAGCCTCACGTCCACCTCCAGTGTCCCTGGTAACACCAGCCACTGTGTCTGCACGTACGTGTCCTGCCTCCTCCTGGGCCTTCATGCCCTGTCTGCCTGCTCTAACACTCCCGTGCCATCTGCCCTCCAGTTTGCAAAGGCTTCAGACTGCTCGAACATAGGACCTCCGGTCTCCACAAGTCCTACTGAACTTGGCCACAACACTGTCACGCTTGTCATGCCAACACCCCGTGTGTTTTTACTTCCTACTGGATTACACCCGCAGGCAGGCAGAACCCGCATTCACTTCCCTATCCCAAGAACCCAGTGCAGTGCCTGCCAAGTGTGAACTAATCTACAGATGAGGCCAAGAGGCTGATTAGAAACACTGAGTGGTGCCACATATGCAGCTGCACCAGAAAGGACAATGCTCACCCTCCCACACCCCTTAGCACATTTTGATGGGAACAGCCTGCCACGCTGGACCCTTTCCGTCCTTCCTCACTGGCCTTCCACAGACACTACACACTGCTGGAGGAATACGGGGCCTAAGTCTGGACTGATGAGCTTCTCCCCTCTTTTTACCTCCTCCACCCTTCCATCCTCTCCTTTCCGTGTCTTCCCCCACTGGCCTCTTTTCCCTCGTGTCCCTCTGTCATTTCCCACAGTGGATCCCTGTGGCCCTCCAGTTATCTGTGGATGCCAGGACACACCAGTTCCCAAACTCTTAACATTTATTGAGCCTTCTAGCTGTCCTTGTTAGTTAAAATACCAAAACCAGGGAGGGGTCCAGAGGTACCAATTGCACAGCCAACCTTCATGTGCACACATGCAGAGAGACGCACATCTGTTGTCATCAATGCAGGTGCATGTATGTGTGCGTATATACATATGAGACTGACATTCACAAGTCTTGGTATAAAGTTGCAATTTTTCTGGCTGCTATAAAATGTGCCAGTTTAAAAACTGTGCATTATGTTGCTTGCAAACTTATAAATATGTATAAACCCCATTATAAATAAATTGTGGCTGGCAGATGGCATTTTATCTTCCAGCAATGACTGTGTAGAGTTATAAATGCTTATTAATCCTCCACTTTTAAACTCATGGCATGGACCTGGGATCTATGACATGAAGTGGCATGAGAATATAGAGGAGGGCACCCATCGATAAGAGACGTGTAATAGCTCACAACTGATGGTGCTTCTCAAAGTCTAGACTGCCCACCAGCATTCCTTGCAATTTATTAGAAAGGCAAATTCCTGGGCCCCATCCAAACTTACCAGTCAGGAACTGTGATGAGGGTCCCGAGTGGCTCTGATGCCTGCCTTCCACCCCAAGCCTGCTTAGTGTGAAGGCCTGTCTCTCTGCCTGAGGATTCCCCAGCTTGAAGGGTATGTACAAGGGTACGCAGTGCCGGCCAGGACAGCCTTCAATGCTGGGCTGGCTGGGTAAATGCCTAGCTCTTTCCTGCCCTGGCGGGTCAGCTCTGAGGCGTGGTCAGCCCTGCCTCCTGCAGTCCCCAGTGAGATAACTACCTGAATCCTGGTGAGTTGCCTGGTCGTGTTCTGCCCGTCAGCGTCCTTCCCTTCCCCACATACATGTAGATCCTTCCTCAGGGTCTGCTTCTGAAAGACCCCAAACTGTACAGAGGAATAGAAACACATCCTCATCCTCCATGTGAATGACTCACGCCTTTGTGCATTTTGGAAAAAAGATGGATAAATGTAAACCCAAGGAAGGAAGAACTTGCCATTTCAATTGGGGTGAGCTTTACGCTCAAGCCCATAGGGACCCTAATAAGTCCTGCGCTCTGTCCCAGATTCAGCCACTGACGACCTTCCGCAAGGCATCTGGCTCTAGTTTCCTCACAGAAAAACAGGTCCCTCCAGCTGCACTATCTCATGATGCTCCTTTGCTCATTGTCCTCTGGGAAGCAGTGACAGTCCCAGGTTTGCAACACATTCCCGTAAGTAGTTTTTCTACTTCTCTTTCTCAGGACCAATTTTTAAAGTTTCACTACAGAACCAGAGGACAATTCTGAAACCCAAGGCCAAGATTTGTCTGCATCCTGCAATTATCTATTTGTAGTCTTTCCACAATTCTCCTTCCCACTTCCAATCGGGCAGTTCACCATTCACAAGAAGGCGTACATGGCATCCACACACACTCGGCCAACAAGAGGAAAATGACGCACACTTTTGTGTGAAGCATCCAAGGAAACAGCTGTCCTTCGTGTTTGCACATATTCACCACCCCACAGTCCTCACGACAGGGACGGCACAGCCCTGTGGTACAGGCGGCGAGCCACGTGAGGCCACGAGGCTGTGTGTGTGCCAGAGCCGAGGTTGGACGGAGGTGTCCACTGCTGCCTGCACTGCCCGGATAGTCTGTCATCCAAGGAAATGTGCGACTGGCCTCCATGTGGTGACTGATTCAAGGAAATAAGGACAGGGACATGAGTTTTGAAGCATGATTTATCTAAAGGAGCCATCCAGGCATCTGGCCCCACCTGAAGGGAAAGCTCCACTTCAGGAGTGAGGGTGTCTTTAGAAGCCCAGGATAGGCATGGAGTCAAGAAACACGAGCCGACAGTGTCCCTGAGCCTGGGGGCTCTTGTGGGGGCCACACAAAGTGCTACTCCCCCTCTCCCAAGCATGCCCTTCCTTCTACAGGCCTTTTCCTCCACACATGGTGTATCACTTTCTGTCCTCATTGGACATTATCAGTGGCGTCCTTTTCCACTAGGAGACCCTGAGGACACCCTATGTGCTCCAATTGGGTGTTTATCTGTCTACCCCAGTACCTGACACAACCTGAAACAGAATAGTTGCTCAAATGAAACACAGGTCAAGGCTGAGTGGGGACCCATGCTTTAGCCTCTCAACTTACAAAAGGCCAGAAGTGGTAGCTTAAGCACAGGATATAGACTGGGAGTTGTCTCATGCCTTGTTTATCAGACTGTCCACTGAGCTGTTCAGGGTCTCCTTGGTCATCAAGCATCAAGTTGACTTAAATGAGGGATGAGCGGCCTCATAGGAGGCCCCGTAGGCTCTCAGCAGGACCAGAATGTCATCTGAAGCACAGCTAATTCATAAAGGACAGTGCAGTGGGAGAGGAGGTGGGAGGGGGCTCCAAGGCCACTCCACAAGCTGGGCCATGTTAGGACTGCAGGACCCATCTGGCTCACCGCAGACATGGAGGCCTGGGTCGAGTGGCTGGGGGCCCGTGAGGGGCAGCAGCTGTGGAACATTCCGTGGACCCAGGGTCTCTGCATGCAGCAGCACACATTCCCTGGGAGTCGGAGGCCCTGAAATGCACAGCTTGGGCTGCTCTGCCTGCATCTGCGTTTCAGGAGCCTGGCCCTGCCCAGGCAGAGACAGTCTGAGAAACTGCAGGAGGGTCCCAATCTGGGCAGGGAGGAGGCCCTGTCACATATGCCAGCAAATCGTGAGCTCCAAGCTCAGCAGAGCTCGGGAAACAAGGAATAAGTGGAACAGCTTTGCTGCCTGCCAACTATGTGGCCTCTGAGCCTCAGTTTCCCCATCAGTGGGTGAGGCTCACAGTAGTGCCTATGAATTGATCTTGAAAGAAGAGATGAGATGACTTGTGTTTGCTCTAACACAATTCACAGATGGAACAAAGATAAGAAAGTGGCTGCCGGCTGCCGTATCTCGGATATGCTCCAGCGGCTACAAAGTGCCAATGTTTCCCATTGGCTCTGTTCCACTGCAAGCAATCTTATAATCTGAGCTTAAAAATGCATATTTTGAATTAATATTGAAACAAAATTTGATTCCCCCCAATGCTTTTAATGTCCTAAATTGATTCTCATGCAGAAAACATGATATATATTGTTTATCACCATAGAGGGAAACGCTGACTGCAGAGCAGAGAGCTACTCCAATGCAGATCACATATCCTACTGCCACAGGAGGAAAACTAGAGCAGGTCAAATGTTCAGGTGCTCGCGGTTCGTGACTCTCATTTCCTACCTGCCCTTTCCCCTTCAGCATTAGTATTTTGGCCTTACAAATGGGGCATGCAACACTGTGGAAAGAAAACCCATTTTATCTGTTTTTATATGTGTGCACACCCACATATAGAGAAGGTTCATGCTTCCTCACAGAGGTCAGACGTTTATGCGCTGCAAATCTCCAGGAGATGGAGCGTGGGGCAGTTCTTGCAGCCACCCCAAAGTCTACCTTGTCACAGGGCAGGAGGCGGAGCCAACTGCTACCCTGAATCCACAATCTGCCCCCACTGCTTCTAGATAACATGGAGCAGGGCATCCGCACTGCACCTGAAGCCAGTACCATTCCAAGAAGCAGCAGGATGGTCTATATCAGTTCCAAACCATGGCAGAACATTCTAGAAGATTGAAGCCACTGTCAACTTGAATTCAGTGGATGCTCAAAGAGCAAAAACTCCAAAGAAGGCTACATACGAAGCCGTGGACCTGCCCCAGCCCATTCTTGCCCATCAGCGCTATCCCACCCTCCCATCCTGGCCAGCCCCCCACAAAAGTAGAAATGGGGTCTCACACTTAGCATTAGAACTTTGTAGAATTAGTACTCATCAGAATTTTAAAAATATATTCTTAACTCCTCATTCCTGAGGCATCAAAGCTATTACTACCCAGCTCGAAGTGTGTGCAGAGCATCTTTCTGTTGTACTGGTCAAAGGGGTGTGTATGCTGTGGGATGTCGCTGGGACAGAAACCAACATTGCAGCACTGGTGGGAAAGTACCAAACACACGAATGAATCCTTCTATCTTTTAGAGGACAACATCTGTTAAATCACAAGATAATCTCAACCCAGATATATTTTAAAAGTCACAAACATTGTCAACTTCCCAACACTAAATGACCCAGCAGGAAATCACAGTGTTTTATCTCAAAGGAAGGAGCCAAGACTCAGCACTGCGTGATACACATACCCTTTTCATGGAGCAACTGGGAAACCTGCTGTAGAAACAACCACCATTCGTTCTTGAAGCAGAACCTGAAATTGATTCTCAAAACTCCCCAGCTTTAGACAAACATCGACCCAGAGGGACAGCTGATGCCAATGTCTCCAGGACAAAACTCCGAGTGCACAAGTTCACACTGTCTTCAGCACAGCTTTACACATGCTTCTTTCTCTACTGAATATAGGGGCGGGTGGCAGTTTTACCTGCAGCTACCACAGCAGCCTGGAATCAACCAGGCAGCCAGAAAGACATACAAACCAAGACTTTGCCGCAACTACCCCTCCACACTTATCATTTTGTCATTATATGGATGAAAACAAGGAAAGCATTTGCCAGTCAAGATCTTCATTAGTGAGGCTTATTTTGTGCCATTTTTGGCAGTAAAACGAATCCCCAAGTGCCCCTGGACAACTGGGGTCAACGGGACAGCATTCCTATGCTCAGCGCGACCTGAAACAGCTGGACTGACATTTGTACCTTAGTGCAACTGCAGGAGCCGTCTGGTGCTGCATGCACTGTGCATACAGGTGTGGTGCAGACAGCCTAGGAGGCATCTTGGAAGAGGAGGGACAGTCATCAGAACCAGCATACCCCAGTGCTTTACTGGACCACTTTGGGTAGCATCTTGCCTGATTCTGTTACAATCCCATGTCTATTACTGATATTCCTCCTTGCCTCTACTCCCCATGTTGTGCTTATTAGGTAAACTGCAGGTAACACCTTCCTAGTGGACCTTCCCAGTGGAATGGGTCAGTTGAATTACATTTTCGCCCAGACAACTACAGTCAAACTTTTTTTTCCATTAAAAACATACAGCACAGAACATTAGTCTTACATCTGTCTTAGTCTTAAAAAATAGAAATATAGGGGAATCATTTGTATAGGATGTATAGGTATGTACACCTTTACTATGCACATGAGAAATAGGAACAAGTTTATGAAACCTGCACTTTACAGAAGCCTTCCTCCTGAGGTTTTGGAACAAGGCCCTGAGCCTGCGGGCAGCTCCCCAAGTTCCTGTAGCCCAGTACCCATCTACTGGGAAGAACCGAGTCCTCTTGACGATTGGTATAGTGTCAAGACAGGGTGGCTGGCTGGTCACGGGTTCCTCTCCACTGGCTGCTGGAGGCAGAGCTCACTCCCAGCGGAGACAATGGGCAGGCTGTTCTCCAGATGGTGGTTGATGAGATGGCTGATGCTGTCAAAGATCCTGTCCTTCGTCCGAATCTGTGAGGGACACAGAGGAAAGGTTAGCATGATCTACAGGCAAAAAAAAGGAACACGTCCTGCTTAGTGTTAGCCAGACCATCTGAACTGGAGAGGCACTTCCTGGGGACCTGGGAGCTTCCTATGCTTTCGGAGATGGTGTCTGTGAAGTCCCTGGTCATTGTTGCTGGACAGTCAATTCAGTCTGCTCATCTGTCCACCCCTCCAGGACTGAACCACATCCTCCTCCACCTTCAGCAACCAGGGGCCATGATGGGTTCCCCTGCTCTCTCCTGTTTCCCTCCTGCCCTCATAGGATCCATCCCAGAAACTTCTGTCTAGCTGTCCTGCACTACCTACTGGGGTCTGCAGGCTCCCATGCCCCTCCCACCTGCGGGCCCTCCCACTGGCAGTCTCTGGAGGCACCCTCCCTCCCTACACCACCCCCAATGAGCCAGCACACTCCTCATGCAGACCATATTTGAAGAAGGCAGTATGAGGCCTGGCCAGGGCCAATCTCCCAGCATGCTCTGGACACAGCTCCCTGGGGCCTGCTCTTTGAGAGGAAGTGGGAAGTGGGGCAGGGAGCAGGCACCTTGCTACAGCTGTTCACCCTCCAAGCCCCTGGATGGCCTTCATGATGGGTCTAGGATGCCTAGGTGCCCAGACCTCTCTCTCCAGCCTCCTTGTTGGACGACATCCCTCCTTTGGGGCAACCAGTTCTCTCCCATCCCTCCCTCAGGGACTACAAGGGCATGTCTATTCTCCTACTCACTTACTTGTCCTAATATTCTTCTTTCCCAAAATTCTTAATCTCACCCCCCTTCCCTAATGTGACCATTTTTGTCTCTCCCCCTCCATCAGCCCCAGATCTCATTTCCATCCCAAATCTATGCTCCAGGTGTGCATATCAGAAATCCCTACCCAGGCTATCTGCTCTGGCCTCTACCAATTAGTGGCCAAAGGCAACAGCACAAGCTTTGAAATTAGGATGGATCCGATTCTGAGATGGGTCCCCCTCCCCACCTCTGTAAGCACCAGAGAGGAAGAGTCTTCCCAGGCCACAGGGTCCCCTGACTCTTGGGCATTAAGCCTCAGTAAGGATGTAATCTGATGGACACATTCAGAAAGGAAAATTTTTATAAGACTTTCTGACATCTTTCCGTTGAGGTTGTTTAATCCTCTTGGAGCTCCTTTGAATTCCCAACCTAGAAAGACCACCTGGATGATTCAGGCAGGTTCCCTCCTTAGAAACTGGGGCACCCAGGAGCTCATCTAGAGACTAGTATTGTCAGCCTGTTGCCTTGACATTAACTCCTTATTCCTACTTCTTAACGATTAACACTCATTTAAATCTAGGACAGTAGGGGTAAGTGAAGGAGGTTTTATGACAGGGAAGCGTCTGGGTCAGTGGTCTCAACCTGAGCTCATGTTAGAATCATCTGAAGAGCTTTAGTAACCCCACACCCAGACCAACTCCATCAGGAGCTCAAGGTGGGGCCCAGGTACCAGTGTATTTTATGCTCCTTCCATGATTGCAACATGCTACCCAAACTAAGGACCACTGATCAGTGTTCTGGGAGTATATAGACTGGCCAAAATAAACACACACAGAAACAAAGGCACACAGAAGAGGTGAGTCATATATTTTTACTGCCTAAAGAAATAGGCCAGTTCACTTCATTCCCATAAATACTCGTTGCAACTCAGGTCTGGCTTCTGCCAGAGAATTTGCAGCCCGTAGAACTTTCTGTATGGACCCACCAGCCATGTGCTGGAAATGCCAAGCTGATTAAAATATCCAGCAACCCAGACAAACCTCGGAAAAACTTCTCCAGATATCTGAAAGAATTCTGCTATAGTTATAACACATGGAATGTTACTTCAGACAACTGTGTGAGGCTCTGCGTAGTAAACAGAAAATAAGCCTAAAGATAAAATCCTTTGTTCTGGTCAGGTTATAGGCGACTAGACTAAAATATGCAAATATTGGAAAAGAAGAAAGATATGAAATCAATAATCTAAGCTTCTACCCTAGGAAATTAAAAGAGGAGCAAGTTAACTCAAAAATAAGTAGAAGGAAAGAAATAATAAAAATTAGAGCAAATCAATAAAATTGAAATGGGAATTCAATAGAAAAAAATCAATGATCCCTAAAGACAGTTCTTTGAAAAGATAAATAAAATCAATAAGCCTTTAACCAGGCCAAACTAAGAAGAAAAAAAAGAGGACACAAATTACTAATATCAGAAATGAATAAAAGGTCATTGTGGAAAGAACTGGATCCTCGAATCCAAGAAGCAAATAGAACACCGAATTACCTCAATCCCAACAGGCTTTTGCCAAGGCACATTGTATTGAAGCTGTCTAAAAACAACGACAAAGAATCCTCAAGGCAGCCAGGGAAAAGAAGACGGTAACTTACAAAGGAAAGCCCATTAGATTATCATTAGATTTTTCAGCAGAAACTCTATAAGCCAGGAGGGAGTGGAACCAAATATTCAAACTATTGAAAGAGAGAAATTATGAGCCAAGAATAATATATCCAGCAAAGATATCCTTTAGATATGAAGGCGGAATAAAGACCTTTCCAGACATACAGAAGCTGAGGGAATTTTCTAATACACGACCTGCACTACAAGAAATACTAAAGGAGGCTATTCGACCACCATCAACAGGGACAATTTGTGGCAACCAAAACATAAACAGGGGGAGAGTAAAGGCCTGAACCAGAATATGGGAATGGAGAAAGTAAGCGTGCTGAAGAAAATGGAATACTCTAAATATCAAACTTTCTTTTACATAAACTTAAGGGTACCCACTCAAAAAAATCCAGAACTGAAATATATACTGTAATAAAAGAAGAAACAGAGGGAAACATCATAGAATACCACCACACAGAAATAATAGACAACAACAAAAAGGCAAAGAAACAATGGAGACACAGACTTACCAGAAAACTAAAGATACAATGACAGGATATCCACACATATCAATAATCACCCTAAATGTAAATGGACTGAACTCACCAATAAAAAGGCACAGAGTAGCAGATTGGATCAAAAAACTAAATCCAACCACATGCTGTCTCCAAGAGACACATTTCAGCTACAAGGACAAGCATCGACTAAAAGTGAAAGGGTGGAAATTGACACTCCAAGCAAATGGTATCCAGAGAAAATCAGGTGTAGCTATACTGATATCAGATGAAACAGACTTCAGGATGAAAAAGGTAACAAGAGACAAAGATGGACATTTCATAATGGTAAAGGGGACAATACAACAAGAAGACATAACAGTCATCAATTTTTATGCCCCCAATCAGGGAGCACCGAAATATACCAAGCAACTACTAACAGAACTAAAGGGAGAAATTGACCAAAACACATTATACTAGGGGACTTCAATACATCATTGACAGCTATGGATAGATCATCCAAACAGAAAATAAATAATGAAATAGCAGCCCTAAATGACACATTAGATGAAATGGACATAATTGACATATAGAGCACTTCATCCTAAAACATCAGACTATACATTCTTTTCTAGTGTATATGGAACATTCTCAAGGATAGACCATATATTGGGACATAATATCAGCCTCAGAAAATTTAAGAAGATTGAAATCATACCAAGCATATTCTCTGATCACAAGGCTTTGAAATTGGATATCAACTGCAAAAAGAAAGCAGGAAAAAACACAAATACATGGAGATTAAACAACATACTTTTAAAGAATGACTGGGTCAAAGAAGAAATTAGAGGAGAGATCAAAAGATACATAGAAACAAATGACAATGAAAATACATCCTACCAAAATTTTTGGGATGCAGCAAAAGCAGTTTTAAGAGGGAAAATTATCTCATTACAGACCTATTTCAAGAAAAAAGAAAAATCCCAAATAAATAACCTCACGTTACACCTTAAAGAATTAGAAAAAGAAGAACAAGTGAAACCCAAGGTCAGCAGAAGAAAGGAAATAACAAAAATCAGAGCAGAACTAAACGAAATAGAGAACAAAAAGACAACAGAAAAAATTAATGTGACAAAGAGCTGCTTCTTTGAAAAGATTAACAAAATTGGCAAACCCTTGGCTAGACTCACTAAGATAAAAATAGAGAAGATACTAATTAACAAAATCAGAAACGAAAAAAGAGAAGTTATCACGGACACCACACAAATACAAAGGATCATCCAAGAATACTATGAAGGACTATATGCCACCAAATTCAATAACCTAGAAGAAATGGACAAGTTCTTAGAAACATATAGCTTTCCAAGGCTGAACCATGAAGAACTGGAAAATCTAAACAGACCGATCACCAGTAACGAAATTGAATCAGTCATTCCAAAACCTTCCCAAAAGCAAAAATCCGGGACCAGATGGCTTCACTAGTGAATTCTACCAAACTTTCAAAGAGGATCTAATACCAATCCTGCTCAAACTCTTCCAAAAAATTGAAGAAGAGACAGTACTCCCTAACTCATTTTATGAGGCCAACGTTACCCTGATACAAACACCTGGTAAGGACAATACAAAAAAAGGAAACTACAGACTAATATCTCTGATGAATACAGATGCAAAAATCCTAAACAATATTCTAGCAAACTGAATACAACAATGCATTAAAAAGATTATTCATCATGACCAAGTGGGGTTGAACCCTGGGGCAAAAGGATGGTTCAACATCCGCCAATCCATCAATGTGATACATCACATAAACAAAATAAGGGACAAAAATCATATGATTATATCAATTGATGCAGAAAAAGCATTTGACAAGATACAACATCCATTTATGATTATAACACTTAATAAAATAGGTATAGAAGGAAAATACCTTAACATAATAAAGGCCGTATATGACAAACCCTCAGCTAATTTCATAATTAATGGTGAAAAACTGAAGCCCTTTGCTCTACGTTCAGGAACATGACAGGGCTGTCCCCTATCACCTCTGCTTTTCAACATAGTGTTGGAAGTCCTTGCCAGAGCAATCAGGCAAGAGAAAGAAATAAAAGGCATCCAAATTGGGAATGAAGAAGTTAAATTATCACTCTTTGCAGATGACATGATGCTATATATAGAAAACCCTAAAGACTCTACCAAAAAGCTATTAGAAACAATCAACGAATACAATAAAGTTGCTGGCTGTAAAATCAACGTACAAAAGTCCATTGCATTCCTATATACTAACAATGAAATCTCAGAAAAAGAAATACAAAAAACAATTCCTTTTGCAATTGCAGCAAAAAGAATGAAATACCTAGGAATAAACTTAACCAAGGATGTGAAAGACCTATATGCTGAAAACTATAAGACACTTTTAAAAGAAATTGAAGAAGGCACAAAGAAATGGAAAGACATTCCATGCTCATGGATTGGAAGAATCAACATAGTTAAATGGCCATATTACCCTAAGCAATATACAGATTTAATGCAATCGCCCTCAAAATCCCAATGGCATTTTTTTAAGAAATAAAACAAAGCATCATCAGATTTGTTTGGAACCACAAAAGACCCCGAATAGCCAAAGCAATCTTAAGTAAAAAGAACAATACTGGAGGTATCACACTCCCTGACTTTAACTTGTACTACAGGGCTACAATAATCAAAACAGCATGGTATTGGCAGAAAAACAGACACATAGACCAATGGAATAGAATTGAGAACCCAGAAATAAAACCACATAAATATTGACAGATAATTTTTGACAAAGAAGTAAAAAACATACAATGGAGAAAAGACAGCCTCTTCAATAAACGGTGCTGGGAGAATTGGAAAGCCACGTGCAAAAGAATGAAACTGGACTGGTATCTGTCACCATGTACCAAAATTAATTCAAAATGGATCAAAGAAGTAAGCATAAGACCTGACACAATAAACTGCATAGAAGAAAACATAGGTACTAAACTTATGGACCTTGGGTTCAAAGAGCATTTTATGAATTTGACTCCAAAGGCAAGGGAAGTGAAAGCTAAAATAAACGAATGGGACTATATGAAACTTAAAAGCTTCTGCACAGCAAAAGAAACCATCGACAAAATAAAGAGGCAAACAACTGAATGGGAGAAGATTTTTGCAAACAGTGCCTCGATAAGGGGCTAATATCCAGAATATACAAAGAACTCATGCAACTCAACAACAAAAAAACAAACAACCCAACTGAAAAATGGGCAGATGACCTGAAGAGACATTTCTCCAAAGAGGACATACAAATGGCAAACAAACATATGAAAAAATGCTCAACATCACTAATCATCAGAGAAATGCAAATAAAAAACACAATGAGATATCACCTCACCCAGTCAGAATGGCTATCATCAACAAGACAAATAGTAACAAGTGTTGGAGAGGCTGTGGAGAAAAAGGAACCCTCATACACTGTTGGTGGGAATGCAGACTGGTGCAGCCGTTATGGAAGGCAGTGTGGAGGTTCCTCAAAAAATTACGAATAGAATTACCGTATGACCCAGCAATCCCTCTCTTGGGTATCTACCCAAAAAATCTGAAAACATTTATCCATAAAGACAAGTGTGCTCCAATGTTCATTGCAGCTTTGTTTACGGTGGCCAAGACATGGAAACAACCAAAATGTCCTTCGATAGATGAATGGATAAAGAAGTTGTGGTATATATACACAATGGAATACTATTCGGCGATAAGAAAAGATGATACGGGAACATTTGTGACAACATGGATGGATCTTGAGAGTGTAATGCTGACCGAAATAAGTCAGACAGAAAAAGCAGAGAACCATATGATTTCACTGATATGTGGTATATAAACCAAAAACAACAAAAGAACAAGACAAACAAATGAGAAACAGAAACTCATAGACACAGACAATAGTTTAGTGGTTACCAGAGGATAAGGGGAGTGCGGGGGTGGGGGGTGGGAGATGAAGGTAAGGGGGATCAAATATATGGTGATGGAAGGAGAACTGACTCTGGGTGGTGAACACACAATGGGATTTATAGATGATGTAATACAGAATTGTACCCCTGAAATCTATGTAATTTTACTAACAATTGTCACCCCAATAAATTTAAAAAAAAAGAAGAAGATCCAAAGATAGCAAATAAGTATATGAAAAGATGCTCCACATGATATGTCGTTAGGTAAATGCAAATTAAAGTAATGAGATACCACTACACACTGACAACAACAAATGCTATGTAGTGAGGACGTGGAGCAACAGGAACTCTCATTCATTGCTGGTGGGAATGCAAAATGGTGCAGCCACTTTAGAAGACAGTTTTGGTGGTTTTATACAAAACTAAATATACTCTTATCATATGATGTAGTAATTGTGCTCCTTGCTATTTACCCAAAGGAATTTAAAATTTACATCCTCATAAAGACATGCACACAGATGTTTACAGCAGCTTCAGTCATAATTGCCAAAACTTGGAAGCAACAAAGATGTCCTTCAGTAGGTGAATGGACAAGTAAACTGCAGTCCATCCACATATTGGAATGTTATTCAGTGCTAAAAATAAATGAGCTATGAAGCCATGAAAAGCATGGAGGAAACTTAAACGCACATTACTAAGTGAAATAAGCCAACCTGAAAAGTTTGATTTTCTTGTATGATTCCAATTATAGAACATTCTGGAAAAGGCAAAACTATGGAGAAGTAAAAGATCAGTGGTTTCCAGGGTAAGGTTAAGAACAGACGATCACAGAGGATGATTCTTAGGGCCGTGAAACTATTTTGTACAATACAATAATGGTGGCTACATGTCATTACACATTTTTCCAAACCCACAGAATGCCCAACACCAAGAGTGATCCTAATGTAAACTATGGATTCTGGGTGATGATGATGTATCAGTGTAGGTTCATCAGATGTAACAAAGGTACCCTCTGGTGGCGGTGATGATAGTGGCAGAAGCTGTGCATGAGTGGAAGCAGGGGCTATGGGGGAAATCTCTGTACCTTCCTCTAAATTTTACTGTGAATGTAAAACTTGGATAAGAAAAAAAAAATGAAGTCTACTTTTAAAAAATAATAGACTAAATATTCAAATTGATAGTGTTGGGTGGGATGAGGCTTTCAGGGGAAACAGCTGGGGAGATGGGGTAAAATTTCACAAAGGTGAGAAGGCAACGTCTCCTGATCTTCAAACAAGGCCATTTTGGGGTCTCTGGAAATGTTTATAGTAAGGAATTTCTATTTTGGTTTGATTTTTGTAAGACATTATTGCTAAAAATGTGTTACCTTTTTAAGGCAGAGATCCCCAAGGTCCCACAGCAGCTTAATGAAAGTTTATCTCTTCTCCAGGTGGGGACGGAAATGCACTTGGCTTTGTAGGGTGTGTGGTCAGCAGTGTCCACAGGGGAAGGTGGGGATAGGGGTGGGAGGTGGCCAGTGAGCCTCAGGATGTCAGTTTTGGAGCAAAAAGTATAGGTTTGAGGTTTGAAGCCCACAAGAGGAACCAAGTAAGTCGTTGAGCTCCCCACACCCTACTTCCCCTCCGATCAATTTTGGATGTTTCTTCCATCAAGGTTGACAAAGTCTAGCACAGACATCTGTCAGAAGGGACATCAGGTGCCTGGGTTTTGCTTCGCAGTCTGGGTTCTCTACCCTAGTGACCCCTGAGAGTGCCCAGCGGTGGAAGAAGGAAGTCGTGCACATGAGCATCACGAGGATGTGGTCAGGTTTGGGGGTGGTGCAGGGGCCCAGTTATCCAGGGAGTAGAGGAAAGGAGAACTGAGCTGAAGGCCCGCTTGGACCACCCACAGACGCGTCCCATGTAAGCCTCTATTTCCTCCCAGACAAAGGGCAGCTGGATCAGCCCTTCAGAATTCTAAGGTTCCAGCAGGCGAGAGTTTGTAACTTTTTGTCCAAACCTTCTGGAAAGTGTAATAAGCAACAATTCCACAACAAAATCCAGCTTTTAGGAGCTCTGCAGCTGGATAGAATGTAATGTCTCCAAATGGAGCACTCTCAGCCCAGGAAAGCCTCTCTGAGGCCTGCTGGTCCTATGTGCCCACCTCTGTGAGGCCTCCAAGACAAGTCACTGCTCAGAGAACTGGAGAAAGTTCTAATTCAGCTGCTAAGGGAGAAAGGCTGGAACCACCGCACTCAGTATTTCCCCAAAGCTGTATGCTCCAATAGCGTCCTCTGTGACCAGAGGCCACCCTAAATGCGTTCATGGAGCAGGAGGCCCGTGCCCAGGACAACCATCCAGGGAGGACAAATTCATCCAGCCAAGCTAACCTGATACCTTTGTAAAAATCCATGAACACAGAGCAAACAGCAAACAGCATGAGCAGTGGCTCTCCGAAGCGGGATGCTCACCCCCCCACCCATCCCCTTGCCAGGGTGGAAGTGTGTGCCTCCCACACCCTCTTGTGGCCAGCAGAACACAGCGGCAGGAATTTGAAATGAGAGCTGGAAGATTCTTTCAGGATTGTGTGGCATTGCTTTCCCCAAACATTTCCTTAGCCATGGAACAACCCTATAACTAAAGCCCCAAAATGCACAGCTCAGGAATGAGGCTGAAGGAGGCCGGCCCAGGGCACACCAGGGGCCCCACCTTCCTCCAAGGGCTCCGAGAAGCTGCACTATGAGACCATCCCTGTCACTTGTTAGCGAGGCAAGGGGTCACATCACCTGCCCAATGCTAGAGACGATAGTGACTGAACTGGCACCATAATTTCTATTGAACAAATTTGTATTGAATGAAGGAAGGCACAAAGACAGTGACGGAGGTCAGGAGGTCCTCCAGCAATTTGGGCAGATCTTGGTCTCCTCCTCAGCTGGGACTTCTGCCTCTGTTCCACCGCCTTACTGGCAGCTGGGCCATGACTTTGCAGAAGCCTCATCCCCGGCTGAATCCAGCCACGAACTTCAAAGCTTCAGGCACTGCTCAGCACTTTGACCTTCTCCCCCAGAGTTTCAGAAGCCTGGAAGAAGATGCTATGGGTCTCCTCTGCCCTACTGCCCACCTGGGCCTGGACCACACAACAGGGAATGCTACCTTCACTCACAGCTTACTCTGTGGCCTGGCCGGTCATCTGTGGCCTAGAGGGTTTTCCAGGCACTGATGGCTTTGATAGAGTTGGCCCTTTCTGGTCTTACCCTCTGTAGGTGAGAGGGCAGCCACTGGCTTTCTTCACTTTGGGAGAGCAGTTAACCCCGGAAGTTCAGATGCTCACTCTGATCTAAGCAGGAGAACTGATTGGACTCAGGGGCAGGAGCCTGGAACAAACTCAGAGGCCAGCTGGTTAAGGCTTACCATTAAGGTATGTTTGAGTTGCTGACAATATTCGTAATCATTGCAGAAAGAGTCTGAAAGTAGAAGAAAATCAGATCCCAAAAGTAAAAGTGAGAAGACAAGCTCAGTAGAAAGGAATATTGCTCCAAGCATCTGGAAGGGCTGGTCTGACTGGGGATAAAGAATACCTGGGATGAGGTGGTATCTCATGGTGGTTTTTATTTGCATTTCTATAATGATTAGTGATGTTGAGCATTTTTTCATATGTCTTTTTGCTATCTGTATGTCCTCTTTAGAAATCAACAAACAACAAGTGCTGGCGAGGATGTGGAGAAAAGGGAACCCTTGTGCACTGTTGGTGGGATTGCAGATTGGTGCAGCCACTATGGAAAACAGTATGGAGGTATCTCAAAAATCGGAAAATGGAACTACCTTATGACCCAGCAATTCCACTCCTAGGTATCTATCCAGAGAAATCCAAAACTCTAATTCAAAAAAATTTATGCAACCCTATATTTATTGCAGCACTATACACAATAGCCAAGACATGGAAACAACCGAAATGCTCATCGGTAGACGACTGGATTAAGAAACTGTGGTACATTTATACAATGGAGTATTACGCAGCCATAAAGAAGAATGAAATCTTACCATTTGCAACAACATGGATGGACCTAGAGAACATTATGCTAAGTGAAATAAGTCAGACTGAGAAAGACAAATACCATATGATCTCACTTACAAGTGGAATCTAAAGAAAATAATAAATGCATGAACTAATCAGAAACAGTCTCAGAGACACAGAAGAAAAACTGATGGTTGTTAGATGGGATGCAGGGTGGGGATAAGGGGGAAGGTGAGGGGATTAGAAAGCACAATCGGTAACCACAAGATGGCCACAGGGATACGAAAGTCAATTTGGGGAATGTAATCAATAATGTAAAGATTTTGTAGGGTGCCCGATGGACACTTGCCTCATTAGGGAGACCACCTCAGGGATGCTGTAGATGCCTGATCACCGCACTGTACACCTGAAGCTGAAGCTGAGCAATAATGAACGTCAACTAATATATATATAAATATATTATATATATATATATAATATATATATATATATATATATATTATATATATATATATAATTAGTACATATATATGTATATATATTTACAAGAAGTGGAGTACAACATTAGGAATAGAGACAGTGAAAATATAATGGCTGTATGCGATGTCAGGGGTAGTAGATTGGGGGAGGGAAGTTATCACTTTGTGAGGGATATAAATGATAAATGTCTAACTATTACACTGTTTTGTACACCTGAATCCATTAAAAACAAAAAAAAAAGAATACTCGGGAGCCTGAGAAACAGCTCAAAAGTGCTGGGAAATTAAAATAAATAACAAATACAAAATGTATTCTGATTTTTCAATTGCACCAGGAGGGTTGTAACAGTCTCACTTTGTCTATTCTCTGCCACAACCTCCAGAAATCTGGAGTGGTGTGGGGGAGGTGGAAATCCTTCGTGGTTATTTTTCCTTTTGCTGTCTATTCTTATCCCCCTTTCAGAAATTCAGAAGTTAATTTTTCAAAATTTATTCACAGATGCTCCTAGATTGTCCACTTTTGTATTTAAGTGGCTGTGCAAAGCAGAACAGAATCAAAAGATATGATGTGGGTGGGAAATACCACTGGCCAAGAAATCATGAATCTTGGTTCAAATCCTGTCTCTGCTGCTAGTCGCTGTGTTAACTTGACGAGTTACCTAACCTATCCATCCCCGTTTTTAGAAGGTTGTGTTCACTGGACCACGATTCTCAACTTGAGCAGCCTTGGACCCTCCTGGGGGCTTGCAGAAGCACAGACTGCCAGACACCCGCCTCCTCCTCCCCAAGGTTCTGACTCAGCAGGGCTGAGAATTTGCATTTCTAGCAGGTTCCAGGTGATGCTGATGCTGCTGGACCAGGGGTGGGCTGGGGGGCACTCTGAGAACCTCTGGGCTAGAAGAGCCGTTCAAAGCTCTGTTGGTCTGAGAGGTGACCGCGCTTGCCCGGTATCCAGACAAAAACAGCAGCCTCTCAGCTCCACGAAGATGGAAACCACCTGGGGGCGCCAAGACTCCCTTTCTCTGCTCACCAGCTCAGCGCACAAGCAGTACCCTGCGCACTTTGCTCAGTCCTGTCTGCACTGCTCCTGACCCCCATGAAAAGCAGCTAGGGCACTGACAAGAAGCCAGTTTTGTGCTCCTGGGTTCACATCTCCACCTACCACCTCCTAACAGTGTCCCACAGGGCAAGTTACTGACCTCTCTGAGACTCCTTTTCCCTGTAAAATGGCGCTCACATAGCTCTACTTCATAAGATTCTCCTCAGGAGTGAATGACTGATATGCATGGAATAGTTAACACAGTGCCTGGCCCCCAGTAAGGGCCCAGCCCCTATTAAGTGCACAGTAAATGTTTGCTGTTTCTGTTTTTTGCACTGAGCAGTTTAAACTTACCCTGGAGAAAATCTGGGCAACCAGGAGAGATTTGGAGCAGAGAGTGGCATTAATTGGTAGTGGGGGTGGAGGGTAGGCACTGACAGCCCAGGTGGGTGGGGGAGAAGGACTGTTTGCATAGATATTTAGGCGTGTGGTCAGTGACTGAATGTGGAACATGTGGGGGAGGTGCTGGTGACCGGGTAAGTGGTGGGGAGGGATCCAGGGGGAAGGTGGGGTGAGGCGGTAGGGATGATGGGATGATACCGTCCACTTGAGGTGGGATAGGCTTGAGTTGCCAAGGGAATGTTAAGTGAAGTGGCCCTTAGGCCGTTAGAAATATCATTTAAAGACTATGCATTAAAGATTATGCTCAGCCAATGACAAAATGATTACACCTGGCCCCTTCCAAGTTGTCACACTGGAACAAGCAAAGCCATCAAACAGAGATGTCTTCTGATTAAAACTCTGGCTTGCCTGGAACAGATTGTATACACAGAGTTGCTGCCCTGTTTTCTACTGTCTTGGCTTCAGCTTGATCCACCAGGAGACTCCAACCCCCAAAGGCTTGTGCCTCAGTACAGACTAACCCAGATAGGACGTAGCCCACCTCAGCCATGTTGCCTGGCCTCTTCTAGATTTGAAAGTAAGGCCAGACCAGGGTCCTTCCTAGGGACAACGGCCACAGGGCCAAGCCCATGCCAGCCCATGGAGGGCAATGCCAGGACTCAGGCTTGGGAGCTTGTACACCAATAGCTTACATTCCTCCAATCAATGCCTTACCCTATGTGAGCACTCATTTTCCAACTAAATAGTGAGCCTGACCTTGAATCCCCTCATGGTTGGTGTCCTGGATTGCCTCCTCCTTCCTTTGTTAGCCTGCTTGTGCGCTGAGCTGGGGAGCCACGTCTGGATTGAGGAGGACACTGGAGGCTCCCTGGCCCTGTTCCTTCTGTGTTTAACTTCCCTTCCTCTCCTACTTCTAAGGTACTGAGAACCCCTTAGTCATCTCCAGGCTTGCCCAAGAGTCAGCAAAGTCTTATTTCTGACAATAGAAATGAAAACAAAGTGGAAGGCTGACCATGTGACCAAAAAGGAAAGTCACAGGAAATGTGCAATAATCAGGGTCTCTTCAGAGCCATGCCAGAGAAGTGCAGAAAAGTCATGAGGTACATTAGCTCCAAGCTCCTCTGAGCAAGACCCACCAGCTCTGGCCGTTGGTGTGTTCACAGATAAGAGTGGGGAGTTCCTTACCAATTATCAAGTGAGAAAGATGCTAAAATATACCTATGTGTTTTTACTTCTTTAATTTTGCAACCCTTGATAGAAAGTAGAACTGGGTGGACAGCTGATATTTTATATAATTAAATGATTCTATTTTTTTTTTACTTTTTTTTTTTTTATTGGGGAAGGGGAACAGGACTTTATTGGGGAACAGTGTGTACTTCCAGGCCTTTTTTCCAAGTCAAGTTGTTGTCCTTTCAATCTTAGTTGTGGAGGGCGCAGCTCAGCTCCAGGTCCAATTATCGTTTCTAGTTGCAGGGGGCACAGCCCACCGTCCCTTGCGGAACTCGAGGAATTGAACTGGCAACCTTGTGGTTGAGAGCCCACTGGCCCATGTGGGAATCGAACCGGCAGCCTTCGGAGTTAGGAGCATGGACCTCTAACTGCCTGAGCCACCGGGCCAGCCCAAATGATTCTATTTTTATAGGAAAAGCATGAGTAAAGGAATTATAATTTAAAATGTGAAGCTGAATATAAGCATTATCCTATCCCACCTCCCCCAACCCCAGTGAAATGACTAAGCAGAGGAATAGATTCCTGAAACAAAAGAGAAGGAGGCAAACTGCCAGAGGATATGGTGACCTCAGCTCATTGTGGGCTAGCAGAAAAGACAGGAGCCTATTGAAATAAAAGAGCAAGGAGGAAGGCAGCCTAGAATGTACTGGCGGGGGGAGGGGGGCGGCAGTGAATCCTACAGCCGAGGAGAGGGATCCCAGCAATAGTGGGAGGGAGAGCAGTCCCACCCCCTGGAAGACTGTTGCAGAGTGACCGAGCAGGCAGCTCCACCACCCCCTCCTTCACTGCCACCTTACAGCCAATTAGCATATCAGGAGAGAAGCCACAGAATGTTTATCCCAAGAAATTAAACAAGTTGCTTGGGGAAAATTAGGCTGCAGGGGAGTGATGGTGCCCCAAGTGCAGTGTTCTTGGGAGGCACCCAGCCTAAGAGTCCAAGCCTCTCTCCCTTTTCAACCTACAGTCCTCTGGTTTGTCAGACAGCAGCTCACCCCCCAACCCCAAGGCCTTATCCCCTCCATCCTCTCCCCACTCCATGGCCCACCACACACACATACTCTCAGTCAGTCTTTGATGCTAATTCTGGGGAAGACAGAGAGAAAGAGAACTATGGGTATTACAGTAGAAGAGGCCCACCCAAGGAGAATCAATCCAGCCTCTTGCTTTTATATATCTCAGAGAAAATCTACTGGGCATATTAAGAACACTAATGTTATGAAAAGAAAGAACTGTGATAAACACCAAAATACCTGATCCCAGAAGATAATTTGGAAAACAGACAAAAAATTTAAAACAACTCACATTAATAACATCAAAAAGTCTAAAAGATGCTTGATCCACATTAAGTCCACTGTCTCCACCTAGCCTTGCCAGGACTTTCAGTGCAATGCCTGGACTTATGAGGCTGTAGAACACTATTCGTTTCTCACGGAGAGGCCAAGTGAGTAGGAATTAGCCTCACCAGTGCTCCCTGCTACTTGCTATTCTTCCAGGGGCAAGGTTCTCATCCAACACAAGGCTGTGGTGTTCAGCTCATTGCTTGTCCATGTACATTCCCACATGCAGGGAGGACTTTTATAACCCAAAATGACAACCATGTGTCCTGTGGCTCTATTCCTACCAGGGACAGGAAAGAGACTGTTCAGTTCTCTGCATTTTATTTCCTTGGCTTCTGACTTTCTAATAAAATTATCTGGGCAAAGGGAAAGAAAAGATGCTTGATCCATTAACAAGGACAAAAATGCATGAAAAATAAAACAACAAAGGAACAATAAATTTCATTTTAGAAATTAAATATACAATTTGTAAAAGTATATGTATAATTTATATATCACACATACAGTTTGGAAGATAGTCAAAGAAAACTTCTAAAACACAGAGCAAATTTTTAAAGAGCTAGAAACTTGCAGGAAAGGGAGACAGAAGGTAAGTCCAAAAGACTTATCTCCTCAATCAGGTGTTCCAAGGAAAAAGAATATGAGAGGCAAAAATTATCTAAGAAATAATGTAAGAAAATTGCTCTGACAAGAAAACCCAAAATTTTCAGATTGAAATGACTCATCTAAGTCCCTGGATTCATGACCTTGTCATTGCAGAAGAGAAAGAAAAAGTAATCTAAAATTTCTGGAGGGGGGTGGGGAAGTAACCCACAAAAAATCAAGAATCAGACCAGTTGTACTACAACTAACGATACTGTGAATCAAAAGTGACTTCAAAATACATTTCCAGACATTCAGGGATGAAAAAGTTCATGGCTATGAACCTGTTCTGGGGAAGGCACTTGAGAAGCACTCTAACGAAAATTGAGTGAAAATCAAGAAAGAAGTTACAGTATACACAACAGGCTGAAACTCACCCAGGAGTCCAATCAAAATATACCCTGGAGTGATGAATTTGCTCCAGAAATCTATTAGTCCACATTGGAACAGGAAGTAAAACTGTCTTCATGTGTATTCCAAAAATAGATGGAATGAACTAGATGATAGTAATGACATTGTGAGGAAACGTAGGTCTCTGCTCTTAAGAAAGCCATTAGAAACTTCAAGATTAACATTAAAAGCAGTGTATAAATTTATATTTATATTTATATATATATAATTGTAATGTAATGTTATGACTAAATAGAAATGTAATATGTGTATAACATATTTACCAATAGCAGCCCAAGGAGGTAGGTAGAAGCCAAGTTACACTGGGGTAAGGAAATAATTTCAGAGGACAAAGTAATAATTATAACAATGTATTATTGGGTTTGTAGCATTAAAATATGTAATATGTGCAGCAATAATGCCATATGAAGGGTTGGAAGGGAATAGAGTTATATAGGAATAACATTTCTGTATATCACAGGAAATAAGATAGTATAAATCTGAGGCTAATTCTGATAAGTTCAGAAGTATATGGTAAACCTAGAGCAACAACTGAAAAAACATCTCAAAAAAATACAGTGAATAAATTATTAAAGTAATTAAAATACTACCTTATAAAATATTCATTTAATGCACAATAAAGCAGTAAATAAGGAACAGAGGCACAAAAAAGACACGAGTCATATAGAAAACAAAAGTAAAATGGCAGATGTAAATCCAGAGATATCAATAATAACATTAAATGTAAATAAATTAAACAATTCAATCAAAAGGCATGTATTATCAGAGTAGACAAAACCTGATCTAACTCTATTCTGTCTAGAGGAGACACACTTTAGATTCGAAGACACAGATAAATTGAAAGTAAAGGATGGAAAAAGATGTATCATGCAAACAACAACCACAAGAAAGTTATGCAAAGATCAAGAGATAGACTCCAAAACAAGCCCAAAAAAAAGCTACTAGAGATAAAGAGGGACATTTCATCAGATAAAAGGTCAATCCATCAGGATTAATGATATAACAATTATAAACATAATACCAAAATACAGCAAGCAAAATTGACCAAAATCAAGGGATAAATAATTCAACAGTATTTAGACACTTAAGTATTCCACTTTTAATAATAGAACAACTAGACAGAAAATTAATAAGGAAATAGAAGACTTGATCAACACTACAAATCTAACAAACATCTACAGAACACTCCACCCAACATCAGAATATACATTCTTCTTAAGTGCACATTGACCATTCACCAGGACAGATCATATGCTAGTCCATAAAACAAACCAAATAAATTTAAAATGCTAAAACTACTACAGATTATGTTCTCTGACCAAAATGGAATGAAATTGAGTATCAACAGCAGGAAAAAATTTTCGCAAGTATGTGGAAATTAAACAACAAACTCCTACATAACCAATGGGGCAAAGAAGTCAGAAAAAAAATAGAAAATATTTTAAATGAAAGAAAATAAAAACATAACAGACAAAACTTATGGGTGCATCTAAAACTGAGAAATTTATAGCTGTTTTAAGAGAAAGGAAAGATCTCGAATCAATAACCTAACCTTCCACCTTAAGACACTGAGAAAAGAGGAGCAAAATAAACCTAAAACAAGTAGAAGAAAGAAAATAATAAACGTTGGAGCAGAGATAAACAAAATAGAGAATGGAAAAACAACAGAAAAAATTAATAAAACTAGAAGCTAGTTCTTTGAAAAGATCAACAAAATTGACAAACCTTTAGTTATATTGACCAAAGGGTGAGGGAGTTGGGGGTGGGGGGGTGGGGGGGAATGGGGAAGACTACCCATAAAGAAAGGTCCAGGACCAAATGACTTCACTGTTGAATTCCACTAAATATTTAAAGAATTAACACCAATTGTTCAGAAACTTTTAAAAAAAATAATAGAAGAGGCGAGAGAGCTTCCAAACTCTTTGATGCTTCCAAACTCTTCTATGAGGCCAGTATTACCCTGATACCAAAGCCAGACAAAGAAACCACAAAAGAAGAAAACTATAGACCAATATCTCTTATGAATCTGGACACAAAAGTCCTCAACAAAATATACTAGCAAAACAAAACAAGTATAGCAACATATAAAAAGAAGTATATATCATAACCAAGTGGAATTTTTCCCAGGAATACAAAGTAGGTTAGACATCTGAAAATCAATTAATATAACACAACATGTCAATAGAATAAAATAATTATTTTAGTAAGCACATAAAAAAATTGACAAAATTCAACACCCTTTCATATTAATAATATGCAGGAAACTAGGAGTAGAAGGAACTTTTCTTAACCTGATAAATTACATCCATGAAAAACCCCATCATACTTAATGGTGAGAGACTGAATTTGTTTTCCTTAGGATCAATAAGAAGATAAAAATGCCCATTCTTCTACTTCTATTCAACATTGTACTTGGTATCTAGCCAGGACAATTAGTTAATAAAAAGAAATAAAAGGCATCCAGATTTGACAGGAGAAGTAAAACTTTCTCTATTCACAGGTGTAATGATCTTATATATTGAAAACCCTAAGAAATCCACTAAAAAACTATTAGAATTAATGAGTTCAGCAAATTTGCAGGATACAAGATTAGTATACGAAAGTCTATTGCATTTATATTCACTTGCAATGAACAGTATGGGAATGAAATTAAGAAAACAATTCCATTCATAAGAGCATCCAAAAAATAAAATATTTAGAAATAAATTTAACAAAAGAAGTGCAAAACTTATACTCCAAAAACTATAAAAAATTGTTGAAAGAAATTAAAGATTAAGCAAGTGGAAAAACATCTCATATTTATGGATTAGAAGACTTAACTTTGTTAAGATGGCAATACTACCCCCCAATCACCAGTTGCTCTACATATTCAACACAATCCCTATAAAATTCCCGTCTGACTTCTTTGTGGAAATTGACAAGCTAATTCTAAAATTCATATGGAACTGCAAAGGGCCTTGAATACCCAAAACAATCCTAAAAAAGAACAAAGTTGGCTCACTCTTACTGCAAAACTTACTACAAAGCAGCAGTAATCAAAATAGTGTGGTACTGACACAAATATAGACATTAAGATCAATGGAATAGAACTGAGAGTACAGAAATACATCCATCCATACGTATATGGTCAATTAATTTGCAACAACAATGTCAAATCCATTTAATGGGGAAAAGAAAAGTGTTTTCATAAATGATGCTGGGAAAACTGTATATACACATGTAAAATAATAGTTGAACCATTTCCACACTCCATATATACAAAATGGATCAAATACCTAAGCATAAGAGCTAAGGCTATAAAACTCTCCAAAGAAACATGGAAATCTTCATGTATTTCACAAAGAATTCTTAAGTATGAACAACAAAAGAAAAAATAAACAAATTGAATTTCATCAAAATTAAAAATTTTATGCTTCAAAGGACACCACTGAAAAAGTAAAAAAAAATAGCCCACAGAATGAGAAAAAATATTTACAAACCATACGTCTAATAAGGGACTTGTATCTAGAATATATAAAGAACTCTTACAACTCAATAACAAAAGACAAATAACCCAATTAAAAATGTACAAAGGAGATATTGGGATGGTGGCAGACTAGGAAGCACCAGGAATCTATCTCTCCACCCAGACAACAATTACACTGGCAGAATCTTTCTAATGTAACTATCTTGGAACTCAGAGTCTACTGAATGCTTGCAACTTCCAGAGGAAGGCTTAGGTGGTAAATTGGGGTTAATTTTGGTCTAGCTTGGCAGTGGCTTCTCATCACCCACCGCCCAGCCCTGTGGCCGGCAGTTGTGCATGTGCTCCTGGATAGCTGACACACAGCTTGCAGGAGCCAGGTTGGGTATAAAGGGCCCTGTCTTCCAAATATTGGGGGTCTGTGTTCTGATCACTGATTCCTGCTTCTGATCACAGAAGTGCAACCAAAGTGGTAGTGTCTATTGTTGTTCTACCTCCCCCAATTATTGCAAGCTTCATCTCTCTGGTTGAAGTGACTTTAAGGGAATTGAAGGGGCCAGTGTCTTTTCTTTTCCTCCATTTCATTAATTTCTTTTCCCAGTATAGGTAGCCAGAAATTAGAGACTAGGACATTCAAAGGGAACTGTAAATATGAGGGAAATTAGAAAAGCACAATGTAGGCCCAGGGTAAGATGTAAACTCAGAAAATACCTTAAAAGACCTTAACTTTACACCCCAGTCTAAGCCTCAGTACAAACATAGCCTACAGAAATTAAGAAAAACAAATCAAAACATAAAAGAAATCCCTGGCCAATGGAGAGAATCTGATTTTCAGGATCAAATTGGATATTAGATTCAAATGTTTATTTTTCAAAGGAAAAAAAATCACAAGGCATACATACAAAGAAACAGGAAAGTATGTTCCATTCAAAGAAAAAAAAACAACAACGGCAGAAACTGTCTCTGAAAAGGACCTGGTGTCATATCTAATTGATAGAGACTCTAAAACAACTGTCTTAAAGATGTTCAAAGAACAAAGATATGGTGAAAGTCAAGCAAATTATGTATGAACAAAATGGAAACATCAATGCAATCTACTTAGAAAACCTAAATAGAAACCAAAATGATATTTTGGAGCTGAAAATTTCAGTAACTGAAATGAAAATTTCACTAGAGAAATTCAAAGGCATGTTTAAGCAGACAGAATAAAAAGTCAGGGAACTTGAAGATAGGATCATTGAAATTATTGAGTCTGAGTAACAGAAAGAAAAAAGATTGAAGAAAAGTGAACAGAGCCTACAGGACCTATGGGATACCATTAAGCAGACCAACATACACACTGTGAGTGTCCTAGAAGGAGAAGAGTGAGAGAAAGGGGAAGACAGAATATTTGAAGAAATAATGACAGAAATTTTCCAAATTTTATGAAAGACATGAATATAAACATCCAAGAAACTCAATGAGCTTCAGGAAGTATGAACACAAAGACACCCACACCATGACACATTATAATCAAACTGTCAAAAGACAAAGACAAAGAGAGAATCTTGAAAGAAGTAAGAAAGAAGAGACTTGTCATATAGAAGAGATCCTCAATAAGAATATCAACAGATTTCTCATCAGAAACTTTGGAGGCCAGAAGGCAGTGAATTGATGTTTAAAATGCTGGAAGAAAAAATGTGTCAACTAAGAATCTTACATCTGACAAAACTGTCCTTTAAAAGTGAAGTAAAAATTAAGATATTCCCAAGTAAACAGCCTGAGGGTGTTCATTTCCACGAGACTTGCCCAACAAGAAATGCTAAAGGGAGTCCTGCAGGTTGAAAGAAAATGACACTAGAAAGTAACTTGAAGCTGTATGAAGAAATAAAGATCACAGTAAAAGCAAATACATGTGCAATTATAAAATCTATATTATTGTATGTTTGGTTTGTAACTCCAAATTTTGTTTTCTACATAATTTAAGGGACAAATGTATTAAAAATATTAGTTTATGTTTTTGGACACACAGTGTATAAGGATGTAATTTGGCAACACCAATTACTGAAAGGAATGGGACGGAGCTATAAAGGAGTGGAGATTTTGTATATCATTGAAGTTAAGATTGCATAAATTCAAATTACAATATTATAATTTTAGACTGTCAAATGCAATTGCCGTGGTAACCACAAAGAAAATAGCCATAGAATACACATAAAAGGAAATGAGAAGGGAATTTAGATATTACACACACACACACACACTCACACACAAATCAACTAAAGACAAAATGATGCAGTAATGCAAAAAATGAGAGACAAAAGAGCTATAGGGTATATAGAAAACAAATAGCAAAATGACAAGTCCCTTCTCATCAGTAACTACTTTAAATGTAAATGGATTAAGCTCTCCAATCAACAGGAAAAGATTTTCAGAATGTGTAAAAAAAATAATAATAAATGATTCAATTACATGCTGTCTCCAAGAGACTCATTTTAGATTTAAAGATACAAACAGGTTGAAAGTGAAAGGATGGAAAAATGTATTCCACGCAAATAGTAACCAAAAGAAAGTGAGATAGCTCTACCAATATCAGACAAAATAGACTTTAAATCAAAAGACAAAGAAGAACATTATATCTATATTAATAAAAGTTTCAATACAGCAAGGAGATGTAACAATTATAAACATTTACACATATTATAACAGACCATCAACTTATATAAAGGAAAACTTGACAGAATTGAAGGGAGAAACATACAGTTTTTCAATAATAGTTGGAGACTTCAATACCGCACCATCAATAATGATAAGTAAGGGAATAGCGGACTTGAACAACACAGTTAACCAACTAGATCTAACAAACATCTACATAAGATCTACCTAACAACAGCAGAATGCACCTTTTTCTGAAATGTGTGTGGGACATTTTTTAGAGTAGACCGTATGTTAGGCCACAAATTAAGTGTCAATGATTGTAAAAGACAGATATCATACAAAGTAATTTCTTACCACAATAGGATAAAGTTAGATATTAATAATTGAAGGAAAACAAACACCCCCAAATGTGTGGTAATTACACAACAAACTCTTAAGCAACCAAGAAGAAATCACAAGGGAAATTAGAAAATATGTAATGATGAATGAAAATGAAAACATAACATAGCAAAATTTATAGGGCATAAGAAAAGCTTCCAGGGGAAATTTATTGATTGAACTACTTATATTTGAAAATAAGAAAGATCTCAAATCAGCAACATATCTTTACAACATAAGAAACTAGGGAAAAAAGAACAAACTAAATCCAAAGCTAGCAAAAAGAAGAAAATAATAAAGACTAGAACAGAGATAAATGAAATAGAGAATAGAAAAAAAGAAAAGAAAATCAATGAAACAAAAAGTTGGTTCTTCAAAAAGATCAACAAAATTGAGAAACTTTTAGCTAGATTGACAGGAAGGAAGGAAGGAAGGAAGGAAGGAAGGAAGGAAGGAAGGAAGGAAGGAAGGAAGGAAGGAAGGAAAGAAAGGGGACTCAAAATTACTAAAATTAAAAAATGAAGTGTGGACATTGCTACTACTGATTATACAGAAATAGAAAGGATTATAAGAGAGTACTATAAACAATTTTATGCGAACAAATTTGATAACCTAGATGAAATTGACAAATTCCTAGAAACACAAAGCCTGTCAAGACTAAATTACAAAGAAATAGAAAATCTAAATAGTCCTATAACTAATAAGGTGATTGAGTCAGTAATCAAAAATCTCCTGACAAAGAAAAGCCCTAGACTTAATGGCTTCACTGGTGAATTCTACTAAACATTTAAAGAACTCATACTAGTCCTTCTCAAATTTTCCCCCAAATACGAAGAAGAGAGACTATTTCCTGACTTATTTTATGAGGCCAGCACTACCTTGATACCATAGCCAGAAAAAGATACTATAAGAGAAAACTATAGACCAACATCCCCTATGATCATGAGATAAAAATCCTCAACAAAATATACCATCTAAATTCAGCAGCATGTTAAAAAGTTTATACACTATGACCAAGTGAGATTTAGTCTCAGAATTCAAGGATGGTTCAACATATGAAAATTGGTCAATGTAATTAATTGATCCTTACATGACACAAACACTCAACAAACTAGGAATAGAAGGAAATGACCTAAACATAATAAGCAAAAGTTTCAAGACATTGAATTTGCAATGATTTTTTTGGATACGATACCAAATGTATACATAACAAAAGAAAAAATAGACAAAATGAACGTCATGAAAACTGTAAAATTTTCTGCATCAAAAGACACTCTCAACAAAGTAAAAGGGCAACTCACAAAATGGAGGAAAATATCTGTAAATCATGCATCTAATAAGGAATTAATATCTAGAATATTTATAGCACTCCTAAAATTCAACAATAAAAAACAAATAACCCAATTCAAAAATGGGCAAAGAACTTGAACTGACATTTCTCCCCAGGAGACACACAGATGGCCAATAAGTACATGAAAGATGTTCAATATCATGGGTCATTAGGAAAATGCAAATGAAAACTATAATGAGATACTACCTTACCCCCATTAGGATGGCTACTTTAAAAAAATAGAAAATAACAAGCATTGTTGAAGATGTGTAAAAATTGGAACCCTTTTATACTGTTGGTGGGAATGTAAAATGGTCCATTCACTGTAGAAAACAGTATTATGGTTTCTCAAAAAAAATAATTAATAATGAATTACCATATAATCCAGCAATTCAACTTCTGAATTTATACCTGAATAATTGAAAGCAGGCTCTCAGAATTATTTGTGCAATCATGTTTACAGTTGCATTTTTCACAATAGCTAAAATGTGGAGGGGATGCAAGTGTCCACTGATTGATGAATGGATAAACAAAATGTGGTATATACATATGGAATATTACTCAGCCTTTAAAAGGAAGGAAATTCTAACACACAAGGTGTGACAATTAAGTTTGTGAACTCATCCTAGAAAACATGCTACAGACCTCATTGCTGAATACGGCTATGGTCCCCTTGGAGTATTCCCCTTGGGAGGCTATGCACTGATGTCAGCGCCTAGTCCACCCTTCAAGCAATTTTGGAACTCTTTTCCTGGAATCAGAGCCATCAGAGCTGTTGTGGTATTACCCTTGATGTCCTGAATGTCATCAAAATGTCTTCCTTTCAATATTTCCTTTATCTTCGGGTAAAGAAAGAAGTCACTGGGGGCCAGATCAGGTGAGTAGGGCGGGTGTTCCAATACAGTTACTTGTTTACTGGCTAAAAACTCCCTCACAGACAGTGCCCTCTGAGCTGGTGCATTATCGTGATGCAAGATCCATGAGTTGTTAGCGAAAAGTTCAGGTCATTTTTGTCTAACTTTTTCACACAGCCTTTACAGCACTTCCAAATAGTAAAGTTGGTTAACTGTTTGTCCAGTTGGTACAAATTCATAATGAGTAATCCCTCTGACATCAAAAAAGTTTACCTACATCATTTTGACCCTTGCTTTGGACTGATGGAACTTTTTTGGTTGTGGAGAATTGGCTGACTTCCATGGTGCACTTTGATGCTTTGTTTCAGGGTTGTATTGGTACACCTATGTTTTATCACATCGTCTTGCCTCTCCAAAAGATCTTGACAAACTTCTACTCTCCTTTGCTTTTGTTCATCTCACGGTGAGCTCCTTTGGGACCATTTTTTCAGACACCTTTCTTATTCCAAGATTTTTCAGTTAAGATTTTCCTGTTTCTCTATCGATGTTTACTTGGTCTGCTATGCTTCTCACAGTCAGCCGACGATTTTGACACACAATTCAATGAATTTTTGCCATGTTTTCATCAGTTCTGCTCGGTACTGGCCACCCTGACCTCTCTTCATCAGTGACACATTCTCTCCCCTCAGAAAAACGTTTAATCCATTTGTACACTGACATTTTCTTCATGGCATTCTCCCCATAAACTTGGACTAACATGTCCCTGATTTCACTTCCATTTTTGCCAAGTTTAACAAGAAATTGAATGTTTGTTCATTGCTCTGATTCAAGCTCACACATTCTCATGACGGCACACGAAAACAATAATGATGAGCACCACTGAGCAAGACACTGCCACATGTCCACATGAACACAGCTGTGAGACACTGATATACTCAGGTTATGAAACCTTATCGAGCTGTTTGTACAGTGATGCTAATGTAAGTGCAGGGTGGCAAGTTCACAAACTTAATCATCAGACCTCGTATGCTACAACACGGATGGACCTTGAGGACATTATGCTAAGTGAAATAAGCCAGTCACAAAAGAGCAAATACTGTATGATTCCACTCTTATGAGGTGCTTACAGCAGTCAAATTTAGAGTGAGAAAGTAAAACGGTGGATTCCATAGGATGGGGGGAGGCAGGAGTTATTGTTTGATGGGGATAGAGTATCAGTTTTGCAAGATGAAAAGAGTTCTGGAGATGGATGGTGGGGATGATTGCATTATTATGTGAACATACTTAATACTACTAAACTGTATTTTACCACAATAATAAAATTTAAAATAAAAAGGAAAGAAAACCCCATCTGACAGTTTCTCAAGTGACTAATTATATAGTTACCATATGATGCAACAATTCCACTCCCAGGTATATATCCAAGAGAAATGAAAACATATGTCCACACATAAACTTGTACATAATGTTTAGAGCAGCATTATTCATAATAGCCAAATATCTATCAATAGACTAATCATAAATAAAATGTAGTATGTCCATAAGTGCAATATTATTTAGCCATAAAAAGGAAGTACTGATACACAGCACAAGGTGGTGAACCTTGAAAACCTTATGCTGAGTGAGAGAAGTTAGTCACAAAAGCCTACATGTTATATAATTCTATTCGTATGAAAGTCCAGAAAGGAAAAGTCTGTATAGAGACAGAAAATAGATTAGTGATTCCTAAGGACTGAGTTATGGGAGGAGAAGGTGGTGAAAAGTAAATGGTACAGAATTTCCTTTCTAGGTGATAAAAATACTCCAAACTGACTGTGGTGATGGGTGCACAAATCTGTGAACATACTAAAAACATTGAAGTGTACACTTCAAATGGGTACATATATAAATTATATCCCAATAAAGCTGTTATTAAAATCTCTATGACTACCAGTGTATAGAAAATATAGGGGGCAGGGAACAAGTTAAACAATGCCACAGGGAAGCAACAATCCAAATCATAATGTAGGATATTCTACAGATGACTATCTAGTTCCTCAAACCAACTGATGATGTGGGGGAAATGGCAGGACAGCTGCAGAAGAGTAAGTCTTAAGAAACATAACAAACTGCACATTGTGGGCTATGCTTGGATTCTGACTCCAACAAATGTACTAGAGAAAGGACATCTTTGAGATAATCAGAATAATTTGAGCATGTTAAGTAATTATTTTTAGTTTTGTTGGATATAACAATGTATTATGTTGTTTTGAAATTTCCTTATTGGTAGAGATGCATGCTAAGTGCTTAGAGGAGAAATGACAGGAGGCCCAGGACATGCTATAAAATACACTTAGTTCTCAATGTTGTCGATAGGTGCTGTGGCTTAAAGCGAAACGACATATAACAGAACCAGTTTAAGTATAGGCTGATTGATGTAAACAAGAGTTATGAATTCCTACAGCATCTCATCAATGCTAGAATGAAACAACATAACGATATGTTATTCAAGGGCCTGCTGTCCTTCGACTAGCTCCTCCACTCCCTTCTTTTGCATTCCCTTTCCTTCCTGAATGAACAATCAGCCAAGAAAGATGGGGGGTTGGGCAGCCACCATGGCCCAAATGGGATCCTGGAGTGCAGGCAGAGTGAAGGCAGTGTCCACTGGTCCAGGGTGTCAGAGGCATCCAGGCCAGAGAGCAGGCTGGGCAACCCAGCGTGGGAAGTCAGAGCTGAGGAGGGGAGAGCGTGTGTGTTAGAGGGGAGAGCAGCGTGGAGGTCACACATGGATGGGGCGAGGAAGAGCCCATACGGGCGATGGTTGCAGCCCAGCCTGGGTGACAAAGGTTTCTACGGAGGGAAGGGCAGCAGCAGTGATGGGGAGTTACATAGAGGAGAGTTAGTCAAATAGGTAAAAATATTAAGGATACGAAAGTTGGGTTTCTCATTGTTAGAGAAGGGAGTTATAAATGTGAGAAGGGGAAAAGTACAATGAACCCTGTGACCCCAGAGTGGAACTGTAAGAATCTTCATGAACTCATGGCATCTAATATAGACAAATAGATAAATAGATATAGAAATAAATGTCTGTGTGCCTATGTCTTCATGTGAACGTATGTGCATGCATGTATATATGTCTGTGTGTGACTACTGTCCTTTTCGAGGGCCTGGGAGCGGCAACACTCCACTTGCAATGAGCACATGTGGTGCCCAGATCTTGGCTTCCCTGTAAAAAAATCCCTGGCCAGGGTTCCTTTGGAAAAGTGGCTGATTGCAGGAGCAGGCCAGGGGACAAGAAGCCTATTAGACTGTTTTGTATCAGAAAGAAGAGTTGCTGAAAGAATAACGATAAGATGTCAAAAGGTCACAGAAGCAGCTTGAAGGAGCATCAAAATAAATATAGCAACTGATTATAACCCACTGAGTAAAGCAGGAAATCATGAATCCACACTGATAAAAATAAATGTGTGGATAGATTGAAAGTTGGATTGGGAAGAGGGTATTTATGCAGTTTGAATACCCAAAATATTTATTAATTAGCAGAGAAAGGAGAAAATCTGCAGTGGACACTTATTGAACCAAGTGATCCAAGCGAACACTCACAAACAGTCAGCAGTTCCACAAAGCAGGATGTGGTGACACATGCAGCAGTATTTCTGTGACAGCACAGCCAGGATGCCTGACCTAAACCCAATAACGAGGAAACATCAGATAAACCCACGATAACAGTTGTTCCAGGTTGAAAGAGACTAAAGTGACATGACAACTAAATGCAGCATGTGATCCTGAATTGGGACCTTTGGTGATCAAGGACATTCTTGGGGACCTGGTGGGACATGAGAACTCCAGGGAGGGTGAGGTGGTGGTGACTCTGACACCTCTCCCGTGGTCGTGCAGAAGAAGGCCCGTTTGCAGGAAGCTCATAGTGCAGCATTCAGGGCTGGTGCGCCACTTGAGCAAGTTATTTGCCTATGATTCCAAAGAAAAAAGTTCTTAATGCTATCCTTTCAAGGAATCCTCCAAAAAATTAATGGGATGGGATACAGATGAATCAGGATTGGAACGGTATCAGTAAGTTTTGCTGCCAATAATAGGTACATGGGAGTTCATTAGATTTTTTCCCCTCTATTTTTGTGTATTCAAAAAAAAAGTAAAGGTGCTCCTGATGGAAGATGAATGGAGGAAGAAGGGAGCGAAGACAAAGGACCAGCAGGGCCAGCCATTCCGCACGGGGCTGGGTGCCGGAGAGGAAGACAGCAGCTGTTCCTAACACTGATGGGACAAGAGAGGTCTTATGTTTGTAAAGGCTCAAAAACAACCACTAGAAAAACTAAAACAAAAAACTGTCAAAAATTGAAAGAAGTAGCAAAAATGAGCTAAATCTTGTTTTCAGAAGGAACATCAAGAAATGATACCTTAAAATATTAAATCATTGAGCGGCAATTTAAGCACCATGGCGAGAACTTGGGAGAGGAGCTGTTGGTTTTGCTTTTCTCTCAGAATTGAAATGTAGAGAGCAGGAGTCGGGGGCGGGAGTGGGGCTATTATTTTTCATTAAAAGCCTTTCTGTAATATCTCGTTTATATTTTTCGGGTGTTGCACTGATAAAAGTTAAAAGCATGTTGCTGCGACAGCCTTATGCATCATGCATGCCGTGTGCATCCGTCCATGTCGCAGCTTCTCTTACAGTCAGGTGGCACTCACAGACCATGCGGGGAGGGCCCTGTGGCACTTCCCGCCAGGCCACGAGAGCCAGTGTGCTTTTCCACCCCTTTCTTCTCCCTTGAGCCTCTGTTTTGACAAGGCAGACCTGGCAGGTGGGCACTGCCTGGCACCTCAGTGACACAATGACCAGAAGGGCCTGACACACGTGATCCTGGGATGAGTGGGGACTGAAGCTTGCTGGGTTAAACCAGTGAGTTTGCCCATCTTCTTTGTTATGGCAGCAGAGCCTACACTGAATGATACATAGGGAATTTAAAAATAGCACTGGGGGGCAGGGGAGCCGCCAGATGGCTCAGTTGGTTAGAGCACCAGCTCTGAGCAACAGAATTGCTGGTTTGATTCCGACCTGGGCCAGTGAGCTGTGCCCTCTGTAACTAGATTGAAGACAACAATTTGAGCTGAGCTGCCGCTGCCGCTGAGCTGCCGCTGCCGCTGAGCTGCCAGAGGGGCGGATGGCTCAGTTGGTTAGAGCCGCATGATCTCTCAACAACAAGGTTGCCAGTTCAATTCCCGCATGGGATAGTGGGCTGCACCCTCTGCAACTAAGACTGAAAACAGCTACTGGACTTGGAGCTGAGCTGCGCCCTCCACAACTAAGATTGAAGGACAACAACTTGACTTGGAGCTGTTCCCCAATAAAGCCCGGGAAATACACACTGCTCCCCTTCCCCAATAAAATCTTAAAAACACACGCACTGGGGCTTTGTTAAGTGGAGGGATCAGGAGACTTTGTTTTCTTAATTACTTTCAGAATTAAATAAAAACCTGATAAATGCGGCATGTGGGGTGATCGATGCTGTTTTGTGGTTTTATGACTGCAGAGCCCCAGTGAGTGCTCTCAACTGCGCCAGCACTTGAGGCCACATAACGAAGCCCATGCAACACCCAACCACGGTGTGGCAGCAGCTTATTTAAATGCAAGCACAGTGCCCACCCCACTTTGCTGGCCCTTGAAGGCCAAAGGGATGAATCAATGATAAGTGACTCAGGGACTAATTTTAGACCCACGAGGGCTGACTAAATGATTCTAAAGATGTTGAAAAGAAAAATCAGTGCTCCAGACTCCATCTCTGAGGTGCCTCCTCCAGACCCAGGCCCGGCCTCTTTCCAGCTGCCACCTCAGAGGCAGCGGCTACAGCACCTCCCTAGGAGACCAGAACCTGCCCCAATCACCCTCCTTGCCCACATCTCTAGCGACGCCAGACGCCCCCATCTTGAACAATCAGTGCACAGTGTGAAGGCACATAGTTTCTACTCTGGAATAAATTTAGACGCAGAGCTGTTTTGCATCATTTCTCTGAGTTATCTCCTCTGCCAAGTTTACCCCTTTATAGTCAGGGACCAACCAATTACCGTGAAAATCAGATGAATAAACATTGAAGAGAATGTGTTCATCATCTATTTTGGTGTCCTCACAGCAAGGAAGCAACATTACATGTTTAATTAAGTCTTTTTTTTTTCCCATTTTCTTTTCTAGCTAAAGCTGTCCTCCATAAGATCAATTAAACTAGATAATCAGATCCAGCAAAAAGCCCCCCAAAAGAACAGTTAGTAGTAGGTGTGACACAAATTTTCTCAATGGTGCTACAAATTTCTCCTCCAAAATTAAAATTGTGTAGAGAGCATAGTGTGGAATTGGGCGGTTGGACACCTGATTTAAGCACGTCACAACTTCATTCACTCTCCATCTTCTACATTATCTTGATACCAATTTGTGAATGTATACCGGGGTGCCAGAAAAATGTATACAAGTGGACACTCTGGTCAGCATTGCTCAAGCCGTAGTTCGCCATAATCAGAAGTGTCTGGACGCTGATGGGAACCACTTTGAGCACCTCTTGTAATTGCAAAAGTCAAACATGACTTGTATTCAGCTTTTGTTATTGGTATACATTGAGTGTTACAATTTTAATAGTTTTTTCTTTCTTGACTCTGGGTGATGAACATACAATGGGATTTATAGATGATGTAATACAGAATTGTACACCTGAAATCTATGTAATTTTACTAACAATTGTCACCCCAATAAATTTAATTAAAAAAAAAAATTAAAAAAAAAAAATTTGTATACATTTTTTGGTACCCTCTGTATATTAGTAGTGGTACAAATCTGTTTTAATCATCATTTTTTCTATAAGTGCTGAGTGAAAAACTTAGTAATTTTCGGTCTATAAGATGGTAGAATATAGCTAAATTTTACGTTTTCATTTTTTTAAAATACCTAAAATTTTTAACTGAAATATTTATATTCTCATAGAATTGCTTAGGTATTTTCTCTCCTGTTCTGTTTAAATAAAAACAGTTAAATTAACAGACAGCCTATGCAAATGAAAAGAACTCTGGACTGATTCTATCTGGGAAGCCTTATTTGTGAGTCTGCATCTGCCAATAGTACGTGACCGTTAGCACCCCACGTCACCTTCTTGGTCTCTCCATTTCTGAAAAAGCCTGAGGTTGATCTATGCATTCACTTGTCTAATGCTTGTTGAACACCTACTATGTGCCAAACACTATTCTAGGTGTTGGGGGATACTACAATGGACAAGGCTGCTACTTTCATGGAGATTATAATCTGGGGGTGGGGGGAGTAAATAATAAACAAATTAGCAAATAAAACTAGTGCTTGTGTGTGATAAGTTCCTTAGGATAAAAATAAATCAGGATAAAGAAATAGGGGTTATCAATTTGAGATAAAATGGTGAGGGAAGAGTTCTCTGATTTGGAATAAATCTAGCTCATTGTAAGAGATGAGTATAACCCTATAACCTGGATACCCAAACCAGGTGCGCACACACAAGTGACAGAAGAAAAGTCAATAAAGACAGATTTCACTTATGAACAGCAATTGAAATAAAACTAAAGAAAACATTGGATGCCCAAATCCAATGATGCATTTCATGATTCCTATGTCAAAACCTTGCAGGGTTCATGTCAGGGCACAGCATCAGAAACATCTGCCTGTGTAATTCCCCACATTAATGACTAAAGAAAAAAAATCACAGTATTATCACAAAAGATACGGAAGAAGCATTTGATAAAGTTCAATACCAACACATGTTAAAAGTAATTAGGCAATTAATATGCAAGAATTCCAAATTCCACAAGAGCAGAAATTGTCCTTTTAACTGGTTCATGAACATATCCCAGGTGACAAAAACAATGCCTGGATCTAGTAGTCATTCGGTGCACATTTGTTGAGTGAACGAATGAATGAATGAATGAATGAACAAATGAATAAATTCCTTAGGCTGATAAGGGCAGTCTACCAAAAGCTTACATCATCCTTTTTTTTTTTATTACTGTTATTTTTTTTCAATTACCATTGACATTCTATATTATTTTATATTAGTTTCAGGTACATAGCATAATGATTAGAAATTTATATAATTTACAAAGTTGTCCCCTCGATTAGTATAGTACCCACCTGGCACTACACATAGTCATTACAATTTTATTGACTATATTCCTATGCTGTACTTTATATCCTGTGACTATTTCGTAACTACCAATTTGTACTACTTAATCCCTTCACCTTTTTACCCAGCTCTCCAAACCCCACCTACCTGGCAACCATCAGTTTGTTCTCTGTATCTCTGAGTCTGTTTCTGCTTTGTTTATTCATTTACTCTGGTTTTTAGATTCCATATATAAATGAGATCATGTATTTGTCTTTCTCAGTCTGACTTATTTCACTTATCATAATACCCTCTAGTTCCATCCATGTTGTTGCAAATGGTAACATTTCATTATTTTCTTATGGACAACTAATATTCCATTGTATGTATGTACCAATTGCTTCCATATCTTGGCTATTATAAATAATGCTGCAATAAACATAGGAATCCATATATCTTTTCAAATTAGTGTTTTGGATTTCTTCAGCTAAATTCCCAGAAATAGAATTGCTGAGACATAAAGTAGATCTATTTTTAATTTTTGGAGGAACCTCTATATGGTTTGCCATAGTGGCCACACCATTTTGGAATTCCACCAACAGTGCACAAGAGTTCCCTTTTCTCCACATCCTACCAACACTTATTTCTGGGCTCTTTGTTCTGTTCCATAGATCTATGGGTCCCTTTTTATGCTACTACCATGCTGTTTTGATTACTATAGCCTTGTAGTGTAGTTTGATATCAGGTAGTGTGATACCTCCAACTTTGTTTTTTTTCTTTCCCCAGATTGCTTGTTGCTTGTTGATTTATCGATGATGGCCATTCTGGCAGGTATAAGGTGATATCTCATTGTGGTTTTAATTTGCATTTCTCTGATAATTAGTGACAGTGAGCAACTTTTCATATGACTATTGTCCAGCCGTATGTCTTCTTTGAAGAAATGTCTATTGAGGTCCTCTGCCCATTTTTTAATTGGATTGTTGCTTTTTGTGGTGTTAAGTTGTATGAGTTCTTTATAAATTTTGGGTATTAACCCCTTATCTGATGATTATTGGCAACTGTCTTCTCCCATTCAGTAGGTTGATTATCTTTTCATTTTGTTGATGGTTTCATTTGCTGTGCAAAACTTTTTAGTTTGATGTAGTCCCATTTATTTTTTCTTTGTTTCTCTTGCTGAGGAGATATATCCAAAAAAAATAATATTACTAAGAGCAATGTCAGTGAGTTTACTGCCTATGTTTTTTTCTAGGAGTTTGATGATTTCGGGTAGTGTATTTAAGTCTTTAATCCATTTTGAGCTTATTCTTGTATATGGTATCAGAAGGGGGTCTAGGTTCTTTTTTTTTTTTTTTTTTTTTTTTCATGTATTTGTCCAGTTTTCCTAACACCATTTATTGAATACACTGTCTTTGCCCTATTGCCTCCTTTGTCATAGATCAATTGACCATATAGACATGGGTTTATTTCTGGGCTCTCTGCTCTCTTCCATTGATCTATGTGTGTGTTTTTATGCCAGTGCTGTGCTGTTTTGATTACTTAGCCTTGTAGTATAATTTGATATCATGATACCTCCAACTTTGTTCTTCCTTTTCAAGATTGCTGTTGCCGTTCAGGGTCTTATACTTTTTGGATTATTTGTTCTAGTTCTGTGGAAAATGCCATTGGTATTATGATAAGGATTACATTGAATCTATAGATTGTTTTGGGTATGTACATTTTAATGATGTTAACTCTTCCTATCCATGAGCACGATTTATGCTTCCATTCATTTGTATCTTCTTTAATTTCTTTCTTCAGTGTCTTATAATTTCCCAAGAACAGACCTTTTATCTCTTCTGTTAAATTTATTCCTAGGCATTTTTATTATTTATTTTTTAATGCAATTGTAAATGGATTGTTTCATTGATTTCTCTTTCTGAAAGTTCTTTATTGGTGTATAAAAATGCAACAAATTTCTGTATATCAATTTTGTATCCTACTACTTTACTGAGTTCATTTATGAGTTCTAGTAGTTTTTTGGTGGAATCTTTAGAGTTCACTATATATAGTACCATGTCATCTGCAAATAATGACAGTTCTGCTTCTTGTTTTCCAATATGGATGCCTTTTATAATATTTTTTTTTTCTTGTCTGATTGCTGTGGCTAAAACTTTCAATACTATGTTGAAAAAAAGTAGTGGGAGTGGACATCCTTGTCTTGTTCCTGATCTTAAGGAGAATGCTTTTAGCTTTTTACCATTGAGTATAATGTGAGCTGTGTGCTTGTCATATATGATCTTTGTCATGTTGAAGTATGTTCCTTTTAGTCCCACTTTGCTGAGGGTTTGTATAGTAAACGGATGATGGATTTTGTCAAATGCCTTTGCTGCATCTATTGGTATGATTGTATGGTTTTTATCCTTCATTTTGTTTATGTGGTGTTTCACATTAATTGATTTTCAGATGTTGAACCAATCTTGCATCCCATAAATAAATTCCACTTGATTGTGGTGTATGATCTTTGTAATGTATTGCTGAATTCAGTTTGCTAATAATTTGTTGAAGTTTTTTGCATGTATGTTCACCAGGGATGTCAGCCTATAATTTTCTTTTTTTGGAATGTCTTTGTCTGGTTTTGGAATCAGGGTAATGATGACCTCATAAAATGAGATTGGGAGCCTTCTGTCTTCTTCAACTTTTTGGAACAGTTTGAGAAGGAGAGATGTTAATTCTTCAAATGTTTGGCAAAATTCACCTGTTAAACCATCCAGTCCAGGACTTTCATTTGTTGGGAGTTTTTTTTATTATTATTACTGATTCAATTTTGTTAGCAGTAATCAGTCTGTCTCTTATTGACTCAGTCTTGGAAGACTGTACGCTTTTAGGAATTTATTCATTTCTTCCAGATTGTCCAATTCATTGGCATACAATTGTTAGTAGTTTTTTGCTATGATCTTTTGTATTTCTGTTGTGTCAGTTGTCAGTTCTCCTCTTTCACTTCTGATTTTATTTATTTGGTTCCTCTTTTTTCTTGATGAGTTGGTTAAGGGTATATCAATTATTTTTTTTATCTTTTCAAAGAACCAACTCTTGATTTCATTTAAGTTTTTTTTCTTTTTTACTTTATTTTGTTTATTTCCACCCTGATTTTTATTACTTCCTTCTTTTTATTCACTTTGAGCTTTGTTTGCTATTCTTTTTCTAGTTCCTTTAGGTGTAAGGTTAGATTGCTTATTTTAGATTTTTCTTATTTCTTGAGGTTGTCTTGTGAATTTCCCTTTTGGAACCGCTTTCACTGTGTTGTATAGATTTTGGGTCATTGTGTTTTCATTTTCATTTATCTAAGGTATCTTTTGATTTCTTCCTTCATCTTGTTGTTTAGTAGCTGTTATTTAGCCTGTATGTGTTTATGTGTTTTTCAGTTTTTTTCTTATCATTAATTTCTAGTTTCATATCATCGTGGTTGGAGAATATGCTTGATATGATTTCAATGGTCCTAAATTTATTGAGACTTCTTTTATAGCCTAACATGTGGTCTCTCTTGGAAAGCATTCCACGTGCACTTGAAAAGAATGTATATTCTCCTGCTTTGGGGTGAAATGCTCTATGAATAGCCATTAAATCCAGCTGGTCTAATGTGCCATTTAGGGCGACTCTTTCTTTGTTGATTTTCTGACTGGAAGATCTGCTTATTGGTGTCAGTAGGGTGTTAAAGTCCCATACTGTGACTATATTACTGTCGATCTCTCCCTTTATGTTCATCAATATTTGCTTTACATGTTTAGGTGTTCCTATGTTGGTGCATAAATGTTTATATTACATTACCTTAATAGAACAAAGCCTCAAACCTTTCCTTTTAGGCTAGTAACAAGAAATGGGAGCCTTCTCCTGACCAATGCTCAAAGGGTAAGAACACTATGGACAGTAATGGAAGGCAGGGAACAAAACTGTCAGTATTTGCATTGGCATGACCGTTCTAGTAAAAATACTGCAATCAGCAAAATTTCTGGGCACAAGATCACACCACATTCCTATCCCTGCCGCAATAACTGTTGAGAAAAGGTAACCAAAAATAACACATCACTTACAACAGGAACTAAAACTAGATACTTTGGGGAATAACCTAACAAAAGAACCAGAAGAGCTTCCTGGAGAGAATTTTAAAATACTAACAAAGGACATATTGAAAACTAAATAAGTGAAGCTGTGTGCCATGTTTACGAATATGATTTAATATTGAAAAATGTCAGCTCTTCCCAAATTAATCTATAAATTCAATGCAAGTCCTACCAAAACCCCAGCATGTTCTTTTTCTTTCCTTTTCTTTTTTGGTGACTTGGTAAACTGAATCTAAAACAAAAACAAAGAAGAATGAAGGTTTGAGAATAACTAAGACAACTTATAAAAAGAAGAATCGAGAGAAATAACTCACACTATCAGAGATTAAGACAGTTTCAAAGCTATAATGACTAACACAGTATGGTACCCATATAAGGAATAAACAGTCAGATCAATAAAATAGGACTGTCCAGAAACAGACCCTTGACACAGTCATAGGAGGCGCATCAGTACCACAGTGAAAAAATGAATTATTTGGCAAATGGTGACAAAAAATTGGATCGCTACATGGAGATGTAAAAAATATTTGGTCCCTATCTTAAATCATATTCAAATGTAACTTAGGTCGGAATTGAAATGCAAATGTGAAAGATAAAACTATAAAGCTAATAGGAGAAAATATAGAAGACTACATTATATATGTGATTTGTAGGTGAGGAAATATTTTAAAACTCAAAACATAAAATGTAATGGGGAAAATTGATGGATTCGGCTACATTCCAAAGAAATGCTTCTATTTGATAAACAACTCCTGAGATAAAATTATCCGATAGGTGAAAAAGTGAGAGAGTACATATGGAAATTCTATGGCTTAAAAAATCAACAAGAAAGCCCAATAAGAAGATTAAAAGAGAAAAACGGGGAAAAGATAGGAACATAAAATATGCAAGAAGAACCTGTGGATGAAGTGCAATCAAAGAGCTGAACGGCAAACAATGAGACAGCACCCCTCATTCCCACCAGATGAGCAAAACTAGAGGGATAATATCAAGGAAGAGGAAGATGTGGGGGGCCCTCAAACTCTGTTGCTGTGCACGTAGGTAGTCCTGCTATTCTGGAAGCAAATGCAACTCCTAGTGAAATTAAATGCAGGTTATCCTTTGACCAAAACTCTCCAGTCCTGGAATATGCCCCAGAGAAAGTGCCCTGGGTGCAGGAGTAAACACACACAAGGGTTTGTAGGGCCTTCAGTGCATCATTTCTTCACGAGACTGCTCAGGAAGTGATGTGTGTTTATACAGGGATCCCCAGGCAGCCCCCCCAAGTAACTCTTCAGTATACAGAAGTCGCCACTAACAGACCTCAAATACATACCGAGGGGGAAAAGAAAGAAATATTAGGTTGGTGCAAAAGTAATCGCAGTTTTTGCAATTATTTTTAACCTTTTAAATCACAATTACTTTTGCAACAACCTAATAAAATGGGATCTGTGGAACAATATCATGTTTGCAAATATCTCAAATGGACAAACACAAAACATATTTTTGAAAATCCACACAACAAAAGGAGGTATTTTGGAAGAATACACATCATATTCACAGAAGTGGTTGCCCAGGTGGAGAGGGGGAGAGGAGGTGCAGAGACAGTGTCTAGAGAGCTGAAGTGCGTGGGCCACTAACTCTGTTTAGACACCCATCTCAGGTAACACTTCCCCCTCCCCAAACACACAACGTTAAATTGTGTTCACCACGTGCAGCTGAAGACTAAGCCTTCATCCCTACTTATCAATCAAAAAACGCAATGTTCTTAATCACTATTTAGATACGTCCACCTGCTTCTTTCATTTCACTGGAGAAAAGATTTTATACAACAATCCTGGAATTTACTCAATGGTTAGGTTAACATAACTGCAATTATTAAACTTGGCAATTCTTGGACTGTGCCAGGGGAGAGTCAAATCTAGTTGTTGACTGGAAGACGTGATATTCAGTCAAATGCACAGAATTTTTCAGACACAATTATGTTGTCAAACTCGTTTGTCATGAGGCATTACTTCTCTAGGAGGGAAAACAAGACTGATGAATAGGGGTTTACTTACTGTTTCATTCCATTCTATAACCTGCAAAAAAACCCCTGTGATTCAACTTTTAGAGATATTTGAGAGAAAAAGCAAATGCCCAGAAGCCCTGCACTTCTTTGTTCAATATTTGTATTTGGGAGGAAAGCTTTCTCAGTTTTTGTATTTATTTTAAATGACACGAGAATTAAGGCTTTTAGCCTGGGCTCTGGTGATTTTCCAAGTTTTATAACTTGCAGAGGGCCCTGACCGTGGATTCCTATAGCCCAGCTCTGGCCTGAAGGCATCAGTCCCCTGTGCATGGGCTCAGGGTTCTGGAGGAGTGACAGCCAGGACTTCAGCAGGCACATGTGGGTAGAGGAGGAAAAGCAGTCACTCTATGCTCACCGTGCCCTCTGGGTCCACGAGCAGCAGGTGTTTGGCCTGGCCGTCGTGCATGCCTGTGAGAACGAAGGAGCCTGGGTTGGTGGTACTCTTCCTGACCAGAAAGTCTCCGTCTCTCTTCAGCAGCCCCTCTGCCTCCTTCCTGCTCATCTCGCCTTGGTACCAAGGCTCCGCTTTCAGCTCTTCCAGCATCTTGGCATCCGGGGCTCTGGGTGAGATGGGGCTGATGCATTCCACGGAGGCTGCCTTGCTCAGCACCAGTCCCACGGACTGGTTCTTGAGAGCATCTTCAAAAGGTTCTGCCAACAGCATTTACGAGCAACAGGTCAGCCCAGGGAGAACAAATGATAAACAGTACAACGTGAGGGATGGGAATGCAAAGACAACTCAATCAGAACGGAGAACTAGAGATAAACGACAGACTGGTAATGTAACAAGGCTCATCCTAGCAAATATTTGGAAGCAAAGCCCAAATCTTGGCATGACTCCTTCTGATGAGTCTGCCTTCCCAAGGCAGCTGGGCGTTGTGCTTTATGCCAAGGATTCAAGCACACCCTTTGTCTAACTGGTTAGAGTGACTTCAGTTTGGCATGCTATAGGAGGCATGCATATTACACACCATCTACTTTCTCTAGAACATTGACTAGCCTCTTTAACAAATATGTTCTCTTCTGAATAAAAATCTTCCAGTACCAAAGGAAGTACACAGAAGACAAGTTGCTAGGTTTTGATTTTGTGCAAAATCTAAACCCGACCCATCAAATGTTTATTTCAAAATCTTTGTACTGGCTGACTTTTTAAAAGAGAATAACACTGACATTTATTGGGTGCCTGTTGTGTGACTTGCCCCAGGCTAGGAGCATACATCCCCTTGACCTTCACTTGTTTCCCTGTGGGAAAAGGCTCTTATGTGAGTGTCTAAGACTGAGCTTGACTACAGGCCCTTCAGAACATGCTTCTCGCCACAGGGCCTCAGTGAATGGTAAGACTGCTGCTCCAACCACAAATAGCAGCAGCAAAGAAGTCACCAGGCACATCCAATTAAACCTCAGTGTCCAGTTTTCAAATAAGGCAATTGTACAAAAGCACTCTGAAAATGGGTGTATTGCCACACAAGTGTATGTTGTTGGAATGATTATTTTGGACCTCACTGCCAATCCACTACAATGCAAACCCCACAAGAACAAGTACAGTTTCCTCCAGGGCACAACTAAATCCCCAAAGCCAAACATTGTTCCTGGGACATCGTTCCTACCCTATAAATAGCCAACGCGTGCTGTAAAATAAAACTGAGCAGAAGATGTGCAGAAGTGAGGTGAATAAATGAAACCAACATAAGGTCATTTTGAAGCTTGTTGAATCATTTATACATTTGGAGAGAAAAAAAACATTAAAACTGTTGATTAAAATTTGATTTTTGTATGCTATCTTTTGCCCGATGACCTGGAGTACTTGAAAATTTGTATTATACTGTTTCTACACCATTATCACCATCATCATCATCACCACCACCATCACCCTCACCATCAGCATGGTCATTATTTATCTCTGGTAGTTCAAAACAAACAACATAGCGTGCTGCCTTTATTTTTTCATACTTTTCAGTAGATACTAGCCTCCCAGGAGCCTTTCTTCCCTTTGTATCCTCTTCTCTGGTTTAGGGAGTAGGAGTAGAAATTGATGGATGAGAAAATGCTGGCTCTGATTCCCATTTTTCCCATCTTAAACTTCAGCCACTCTAACTCTCTTCAAGCCCTGGATCCAGGAATCATGGGAAAACTGACTAAATTAAACAGTAAAACTGTCTGACCACAAATACAACTGCTAAGCTGCAGTTGCAAGACATCGTTACAACTGCAGCAGAGGCTCGGAGAGCCATGCTTTCACTCTGCATCCTGGGAAAGTCACTTCATACCTCCTAGGCTGTTTCCACATTATTTAAAGTGAAGGGATTGGATTAGATGTTTTTAAAGGTGCCTCCAAACACCCAGATTCCACAGTTCTGGCTCTGGTGATTTTTATAAGTCAGAATGGGAGTTCATTGTCTGGAAAACCAAAGTGGCTGAGGAGAAATAGACTTTTGTTGTCATGGTGTGCTGAATCATAAAAGCACTCAATCCTGTCCTCACTCACATACAACACAATGAATAGCAAATGTTGAACCAGCAAGGTTGCCTTTTGTCAGTGGTAATGTAACTTAACCTCTAGGATTCTCTGTTTTCTCCTCTGTAATAATAATAATAATGATAATGATAATGATAATAATAATAATAATATGGCCATGTGTCCCTTAATGATGGGGATGTTCTTAGAAATGAGTAATTAGACGATTTTGTCATCGTGCGAACACCATAGAGTGCACTTATACAAATGTAGATGTTTTTTTCTTATGACTGGCAACACATAGGTCTGTTTATACCAGTATAACCACAGACATATGAGTAATGCATTATACTACCAGTATAACATTAAGACGGCAATGATGTCGTGGCGACAGGAATTTTCAGCTCCATTATAATTTTATGGGACCACCATTGTGTAGTGTACGTGGTCTGTAGTTAATCGAAATGTCGTTATGTGGCACATGATTGTAATAATAATATTTACCTATAGGATCATTACAAAATAAATAAATAAAATAATAAGTGCGTAGCACATTGTAGAAACTTGTTAAATGCCAGTCTCCTCCTCTCTTTAGCCTGTAAAATTCTCAAGGGATTTGAAAAAGAAATTTTGGACTATACAGCTCTTTATGAGCTTGGGAAGCTCTTTCAAAATTCCTTAACAACAGTTTTCACTTCATTGAATCAGTTCATGAATGATTTAATTTTCATAATATTTACAACAAATAGAAGGTCCGTGGTACACATCCCACTATTTTGCTAAGTAGTTTCCTGTCTCTTGTCTTATCTTCTCTTCTTTTATTAGGGCACTTGTCACTCCCTGGTAATACATAGTGGTTATTTAAGCTCCTTGAGAATTGAGACTTTGCCTATTTCCTCTTCCTGTATGTCCCCAGTGAGCAGAATGGTGTTTGACACATGCGGGGTGCTCAGTGGAGAGGAGTAGGGGAGAGAGATAGAATAAGAGAAAAACGAGAGGAAGGGCACGCAAGTGCATGCTTATGAGGGGTGTGCTGCAGTTTCTTGGTTTGTCTCAATACATGTGCAGATCTTCAAGAGGAAAGTCAATGCTGAAAAGAGAGGGAAATTGCTCTGTCTCTGGATTACAGAGAGGCCTATAATTCCAAAGTAGACACTGGCCAAATTCAAAGCCTCGAAAAGCCCAGTTATAACCCAGAAAAGTGCAGCTAGTCATCACCATTAGTTAAAACCCAGCCAGCGGAAAATTCAGTGATTACAGGTTTCCAATAAAGGGCAGTATAGAAAGCAACCTCAGAAGAGAAGAAAGCCAGAGGCGAATGAAAACCCACTCATGTCGAAGAGGTCCTTCCTCGGGCTGCTCTCTGCACTGCTGCCCACAGGGGTCCCAGCCTGTGACGGGAAGTGTTGGGTGTTCACGTAGGTGGGGGCTTCGCCCGTAGGGGCCACGTGAGCTTTCCCTTCCGGCATGCTATAGATGTCCTCGGACCCTGCAAGAAGAAAACGAGCCTTCTTTCCTCTCCTCATGGTAATGCTGTTCATGCATTTGTAACTAAGCTACCCAGCATTTCACAGAGAAGGTCCTTCCGGCTGTCCATAAGAAAACGCTTGCAGATCCCCATTGGTTAAATGTCCTCTTATGACCCTGTCGCAACACTGTTGTGTTCTGGCTAAAATGTGTTCATGTCAAAACGGGAGCTGCCAGTCCACGACGGTGAACACTCACGACAGTTAACGCCTTACCAAGACTCTGGCCCCGCCCCAGCCGCGTGAGTGGAGCAGGACACGCCTTGGTCTGCTCATCCCCTTACAAAGGTCATAAGATCAAACAACCAAGCAGGAGAGTGACAGGACTTATTATAATTGCCTGCTTTTCTTTTAAATTTAAGTAAATGCTTTGTAAATTAACTCTATTCTAGCAATGCAATGCTTGTGCTATGAACACTGTTTTTTAGAAGGTTACTACCTAATGAGACACTGAACTGAGACACTTTCCTTATAAAACAGAGTTGGCCCTGAAGCCCCTGGCTCCATGCAGGATGCCTAGGGTGTGTGTGTGATTGAGGTGCTGCCCCCCACCCCAGGCAGTGCCTCTGTGGCACTTTCTAGCTGGCCCAAGACTGTGCCCAGGCTGGGCCAGCGGTCCCTGCTCTTGGTGCCTGAGGAGAAGAAAGGGTGTTGCCTGATCACGCCTGCTTGTGTCACCACTATCCCATTCTTCCTATGATCCCTGTCTCTAACACACTTACACAGACATGTTCTCAAATGGCCTTTCGGCGTTCACATCTCTGCAGAGGTGCTGAAGTAAGGTGAGGTGTTGAAGCCAGCTCAATCCAGCAGGCAAGAATTGGCTCAGGGCTTTTAAAGAAACTTTCCCCAGCACCCGTTGTTGGACTTTGGGCAGCACACCAGTCTGCCTGTGTGCATGAGAACGCAAGTGTCCCACTAAAATTCCTTCCGGGGAGCGTCTCCAGCAAAGTCATGCTGTCTCTACTCCTATTCTGCACTTGACTGCCATGTTTCACAGGCTGTTTTGGGTTACACGTCCTGATTGAGCAGCAGATATCTGCAGTTCACATGTGTGTGTATTACAAACAAGTCAGTCTGAGAATTTTACAAACTAATTTTAATAAGGAGATAATGAAAAGCCCAATGAATAACTTTCCTGCCGATGGTCCTTTGCCACTCACACGATGGCTGGTGTGGAACTGGGGACTGGTGCACACACTCTCCCAGGTGGCACTGAGAGTTCATTTTCATTTAAGGGGAATAGCTGCTAGCAAATTAAAGGGACATTCTTATTTGTCCACTGAAAAAAAATATTTATTGCTTCCAAATGAGAACCTAAAATTCATTGCAAGTTATGAGTCTCAAGGTCCAGGCCCAGAGAATACATAAAGTTCATTTTTGCCCTGATAAATCTCTTACATTGTCTGCTCTTGATCTGGCCAGTGTAACTTTACTATACAAAAGAAAAACCTCATTTTTAAATAAGCCTAACCTACTTTTCACTGAAGTAAATATCTAATGTAAATAATGTGTTTTCTTTAGTCATTAGCAGTTATTACATGCCTAGGTACACATATGTTATATAATTACATTTTAAATGTCTATGGAGAAAAGATGAAAATAGTAAAAATGTGCCTCTGACAAAGTTATGACTGATTTGTTATTTCCATCCTACTCTAGAGCCAGGTGGTGGCTTCTGCCAGGCCTTATGTTCCACTGACCAGGCCACCATGGATAGGTCACTTTTCAGCTGGGGCAGGCAGCACATGAAATTCTCTTACAAGGGGGGAACTTTAAAAAATGACTGCCACTTACTCCCAGCACAAATGGCTGCAATGAAGGGAAAAGCCTTAACGTTAAGTACATAAGTGGCTAAATTTTTATATACATAGACGCATAAATTGGATCTTAATTCATTTGTCACTCTATCTTCTTCAGACCCTGTAGAGTTAGCAGCCAGGGCCCTGGAACTATTGAAAGAGTTATGGAAATGTTTGAGGGGGAGAAAAGTTTAAAACTGAAAGAAACCTTTAAAATACACACACACAGACACTTGTGCGTGAGCATATATACACGTGTGTGTATATAGAAATAACTGTCTGGAGAATAGAGACTTATGTTAGCAAGTAGTTCTTAGTCATGCCTGAATTATTTTTAATGTGGGATGTAGGTGCATGCTCATTGACTTGATAAGATGTGGAAGGTCCTCTAAATGTACCCAGGGCCCATGAGGAGTGTACCCCTGGCACTATGTCTGCTAGGGTAGGTGTCACTCTGCTCCTCCTGAAGTTGACCTTGGATGGGGGTTGGTGGGGGAGGCCAGGAAGGGAAAGCTACTAGCTCTTGTTAGGAACCACTGGAGCTCAGATCCTCTGGGAGCTTAGGGACAGCGTGAATCTCCCAACCGACTCCCACTTGCCCTTGGAGAGAGGTCAATTCCTCAGCCCTCCTGCCAGAAGAAAGTCTCCAGGGTGTTTGAGAACAGTAGGTGCTGAGGGACGTGAACTGGTCCTGGTGTCAGGGGAGGCAACAGCTGATGTGTGGTAGTGGATATCCCCCAAAACCCTTCTTTTCTTTCAGAGATCTGGTCAGAAATCCTCAGCCTGCTCAGCAGATTTTTCCAGTGGGTTATTCTGCCACTCCACAGGAGACGAACTACTCACTGGGGAGATGTTACTTTTGTTTTGTTTTAACACAAATATTCATACCAACTTTATCTGTAATGGCCACAAATGGGAAACTAATATCAATCAACAGGTAAACACAGGGTAGGATATTCATACAAGGGAATACTCGTCAGCAATAAAAAGGAACAAGCAACAGGAGTGAATCTGAAAATAATTTTGCTGAATGAGAAGAAGGCAGATAAAAAAGAATGCATACACGTATACAAAATTCTAGAAAATGCAAACTAATCTCTATAGAAATACAAAACAAATCAGTGGTTTCTTAAGGACGGGGGAAGGGCAAGGGGCACCAGAAAGTAACACATGACTTTTGTATTTTTAGGTTTTTCGCCCTCCTTACCTTGCCTTTCACCTTGCCTGACAGGTGTTTGCTGCCAGTCTTCACCAAACGGGTCTCCCAAGTGTCTCCCCTGGTAATAAGTTTGCTCTTTTCCTGCAAACTATAGACACATGTAAATATACAAAGAGAAACAATTGTGTTCTTCTTATTTTCCCATCTCCAAAAGCCATAGTAGAGTAGAAGGGGCTGCAGCAGCCAGTCATTTGCATCCCCAATTACACCCAAATTGTCCTTCATGCCTCGCAGTTGGCACTAAGATTTGGGAAATAAGTTTGTGTGGGTATGAGGAAGAGGCTGCATCTCATCAAAACTGCACATTCCCCTCTTGTTTCATTCCGCCTACAACTCCCCCGCTCGAGTGTGAGTGTGAATTGAGTTCTTCTGCACGCAAGTGCATCACTCAGTGTGCCCTAAAGTAAATTTCAGTTAGAGTGTCTGTGTGTCAGAACATACTGCCCGCCTAACATACCTGGGCAAGTCCACCCAGTCAGTGTCCTCTCAGGGTCAGAACTACTGACACTTGATTTCAGTGCTATTTTTGACACTTTTATCAGTGTCATTATCATTCACATAAGGTAGGTGACATAAAAAAACCTCCCTATAACAAAGCAGAGATACCATAGCCCTGGAAAGCAATTGCTTCACTAGAATTTTGAATGGAAGGGAAAATCAAGAAAATGACTAAAATAGAAAAACTCATAAAATTCTCACTATTTGCAGGTCTACTTCCACTGTCTCTTCCGAGAATCCAAAGCACACAAGTTTTTTAAAAATCTTGAATTCTCTCTTTTCCTTGTTAAGATGTAGTATAATAATATTTGTCCTAGAATGGAGAGGGAATCCCCAGGCTGTATCTCAGGAATCACAATATAGCTCCAAGGTATTTGACTAACACCTTGTGATGTTAAAACAAAAGTCTCGTCTATTTGTCTGCTTTGTGAACTTCCAAAGGGAAAAGTTTGTGAGTTATTCTGTCAAAGACTGGAAAGAACACCAACTTGAAAATAATATTGAAGAAAATAAAGAAGAAATAAAGTTTAGTTAGCCCGCATCCAAGGAAAAAGTATACAACTTACCTGGGCTGTGTCAGGGGCTGGGGGTCTGGCTTTCAGTCGAGCATCAACAAACCCCCCTGGAGGAGGTGTCTTGCTTGGAATGTTGTTGTAGTATGGGTGGTCTGAGCCATCGCCCTCTTCTTCAGTCCATGGCTCATCCAGACTCTGCATTCTGTTAAAAGAGAATTTTCAAGGGCTTTCGCCAAAAGTTGAGCTTGTAGTTAAAACCAACAAATCTACTGTTAGTAATTGAAGTAAACAGAGTTATCAGTGGCCATATACAACAAAAAATACAGAGTTTATGGATTTAGCTTAGAAAAATTATTAAAACGAACAATCATAACAAATGGCAACAATAATAAGTCCTGAGGAGGGGAGACCTGATTTCCAGAGTTGTTATATTATATTATTTAAAATTTCAACAAAAAATTATGAGACATGCAAAGAAAACATGTATGACTCATACACAAGAAAAAAGTAATCAATAGAAATTTTCCCTGTGGAAATTCAGATTTTGGACAAACTAGACAGACTTTAAATTAGCTAATTTAAATATATTCAAAGAACTTAAGTAAAGCATGTACAAAAATCTAAACATGTGAATCTTGTCTCTCTAAATAGGAAATATCAATATAGGGACAGAAATATCAAAATATCCAAATAGAAATTCTAGAAAAGTCTAGTACCTGAAATAAAATATTCACTAGAGGGGCTCAAGAGCAGGTTTAAGCTGGCAGAAAAAAGAATGACAGAATTTAAATATAGGCCAATTAAGATTATCTGATCAGAAGAGTAGAAAGAAAAAAACAATTAAGAAAAATGAACAGAACCACAGAGTCCTCTGGGACCCCATTATGCATACCAATATACACAGAGTCCCAGAAGGAGAAGAGAGACTGAAAGGGGCAGAAATAGCATTTGAAAAAATAATGGCCCCAAACTCCCCAAATTTGATGAAAATCATTGATTTACACATTCAAGAGGCTCAAAAATACAATCTCCAAGTAGGATAAACTCAAAAGGATTCACACCTGGATACATCATAATCAAACTACGTAAAGCCAAAGAGAAAAACAGAATCTTGAAAGCAGTAAGACAGAGGCAACTCATCATATACAAGGGTCCTCAATAATGTTAACACCTGATTGCTTATCAGAAACAATGGAAGCCAGAATGCAATGGGATAACATATTCAAGTACTGAAATAAAAAGACTGTCTACCAAATATATTCCAAGAGATGCATGGTAGTTTAATTAACTCCCCCACTCATTGTTTTACATATTATTTTAATAGTATTTATTTGGCTTTCAGATAACATTTCCAAAGTACAGAAAATCATAATAATTAATATAAAAGATACCTACACATCTGCCACTGAAATTAAATAAGTGTGAACATTTTGCTATATTTGCTTCCTTTCTGTTTTTAAAGAAATAAAATTTGTCAAATTTATTTTGTCTGGATAGTACATGATATTGACAGTAAAATGTTAATGGTAGAATCTAGATGATGGGTATAAAGGTGTTCAGTGTAAAATTCTTTTTATTTATTGGAATCATTTCATTATAAAATGTTAGGGTGGAAATACACTTGATAAATATAGTTAAAACCCACCTTGACCTTAGATATACTAGAGTTGATGTATAATATTCCTGTATGTTTTTATAGACATGCATTTATCCATAAACTATATGTACAATTGTTTGTGTGTTTTTTAATTGCATAAATGTTTCATATCCCTTTTCACTCCATTTAAAAATTCTGAGATTTGTTCTGGTAATACACATATACCAATGTATTCTTTTTTAATAACTATATCTCATTACATGTAAAATTTAAAAGTTTGTCCACTCATTCTCCTGCCAAGGACCCTCTGGGTCCTTGTCACTTATAACTCTAACTCTTATTGCACATAGCTTTCATGAGCTTGTGGCAGCTTCTGTCAACTGGGAAAAAGTGAGGCCTTCACAGTCACCTCCAAAATGAATGTCTTAAAAAAAATTTTCCAGTGGATGAGGAAAACAAATAAATAAAAATCTCTTTTAAGAAAAGCGCAGATGTTAGAAGGATGACAGAAACCTTCATAATAATGAAGACAAAGGTAGACACTGCCTCCATGACTAAGTCAAAGAATGTGGCTGCAGAAGTTATTTTAAAAAAATGTGGAAAGTAAATTTAGGAGAAATAAGAAAGTTTTATTTGTGGTGAAAACACCACGGTATTAGGCTTTCATTATGTACGTTCAATCAAGGACAGACTATTGAATGATCGCTGTGCTTTGTATTACTTTTTTTTTAATGTTTTATGCTGTGTGGAATATTCTTATGTCCTAACTCAGTGGTAGACCCTGAATACTTTTTTATAATAAACTAAATATCTCACAATTACTGGTCACATTTATTATTTTATTTAACTCTTAACAACAACAGCAACTGGGTTTCTGATCAAGATGACAGAGTAGGTAAACACTGTGCTCACCCCTCCCATGACCACATCAAAATTACAACCAAATTATAGAACAAGCAACTTATAGAACAATCTGAAGGCTAGTTGAACAGAAGTCCTATAACTAATGATATAAAGAGGAAGCCATGTTGAGACTGGTAGAAGGGGTGGAGACAAAAATTGGGCTGGCGCCACACCCACATGTGGTATTTAAGAATCAGGAGGGTGTCTTAATTGTAGAGGTCCCTACTGTGGAACAAGGGGTCCCAGCCCCGGACCAGGCTCCCCAGCTGGGAGCACAAGTGTTGGGAAGAGGAACCCCCACAACATCTGGCTGTGAAAATCAGCAAGGATTCTGTCTGACTGGGTGAGATGAAAGACTACTGGAAACCCCGGCATCCTCTTAAAAAGCCTGTGCACAGACTCTCTTGCCCCAGACACTCACCCTAAGCTACAGTGAAGGGACAGCAGTTTGAAAGGTGCCAGAGATATACAGGGAGAAACTGAAATGTGTGGCAAGGGCTGGAGGGATAGCTGCCATTGTCCCTGTGTTGAGCCCTTCTCCCATCTTTTCTGTACTGAGCCCTCCCCTCAATGGGCCTGCAAGTGTAGGTTGGTGCCAAATATGAATGTGCATTAACTTAGTGAACACCACTCACTACATCCTGATGACTCCCTGAGACACCCATCCCACCCACTTGCAGACTGCCAGAAGCTCTTGCAGGTGTAAGTGGCCAGCCTTGGTCTGTGCTGCACTTTCTCTGAAAAACTCTCAAAGGTCTGCAGTCTCCAAGCAGGTGGCATCTGGCCTCAGTGTGCCCTGTACCTTTTACTGAATGGCCCCAGGCTTGGCAATGGTGCTAAATCTGAATCTGCATTTACCTGATGAATACCACTTGCCCCATTCTGGTGACTCCCTGAGATGCCACCCCAACCAATTCACATACTACACAAAGCTCTTTCAGCAGCTGTGTTTTAGGGGCAACCTGCAGATGGCAGCTGGCCTGGAGGCGCCCTATGCCTTTTGCTGAATGGTCCCAGCCCCAGTACTGGTGGCAGCCAACCTCAGTTCGCAGTGTGGTGTCTCCCACACACCTCCTGGTTCAATACAGGCAGCTACCAAACACAGATTGTTTTGTAGCTCTTACCACATGACCCTGGGCTGGTTATAGGCAGTGGCTGAGCTTGGCCTGCCCTGGAGTCCCTCCAACAAGACCCCAAAACCAACACACCTCGTGGCTGGCTTCAGACAACAGAGCACCACCCAATTAGTTCCACAAGTAGCACAATCAAAGGGTAATTTGGGCAGGCACAAGAGCCAAAATAAAGCAAGTCTCACTCTATGAGTTCAGCCACCACACAACAACTTGCTGGCTATAGTCATGGTCAGTCTCACAACCAGTCAGCCTTAAGGTAAACCTCACCTACTGATGTGTCAACAGCAATAAAGGCTCAACTACAAGATGAGGGTACACACAATCCACACAAGGGACACTCCTGGAACACCCAGCTCAGATGACCAGGGAGACTGTGCCATTGGGCCACATAAGACACCCACTACATAAGGCCACCCTGCCAAGACTGGAAGATGCAGCAGATATAGCTAATACATAGAAACAAATATAGAGAGACAGCCAAAATTAGGAGACAAAGAAACATGTCCCAAATGAAAGAACAGGAAAAAAAAATACAGCAAAACAATTAAACAAAATGGAGGCAAGCAATCTACCAGATACAGAGTTCAAAACACTGGTTATAAGAATGATCAATGAGAGGTTTAGAAAATAGTTGGTAACCACAGGATGACCACGGGGTTTTGAAAATTAATTTGGGGAAAGTACAGAGGGATAGCGGATGGGGGGAGGGGGGTTCACACAGTGTGAGGGATATAAATGATAAACGTCTAAGTTTTGCTTTGTCTTGTGCACCTGAAACTAATAAAAAATAATAATAAAATAAAATAAAATAAAATAAAATGAATGATCAATGGACTTTGAATAAGAATGGATGAACTCAGTGAGAATTTTGACACAGAGATAGTAAGCATTAAAAAAAAAAAAAAAAGACATAAAAACCATAAAAAAGAGCCAGTCGGACACAATAACTGAAATGAAGGATACACTAGAAGGACTCAACAGCAGATTAGATGAAGCAGAGGATCAAATTAGCAATTTGAAGGATATGGTAGCAAAAACACCCAACTGGAACAGCAAAAAGAAAAAAAAAATTAGAAAAATGAGAATAAATTAAGGGACATCTGGGACAACATTAAGTGTAACCAGGGAAACCAGAAGGAGAAGAGAGAAAACAAGGGATTGAGAACCTATTTTAAAAAATAATAACTGAAAAATTCCCTAACTTGGGGAAGGGAAGAGATATACAAGCCCAGGAAGTACAGAGAGTCCCAAACAAGATGACTCCAAAGAGGCCAACACCAAGACACATCATAGTTAAAATGCCAAAGATTAAAGACAAAGAAAGTCTACTGAAAGCAGCAAGAGAAAGACATTTAGTTACCTACAAGGGAGCTACCATAAAACTGTCAATTGATTTCTCAACAGAAACTTTGCAGGCCAGAAGGGATTGGCACAGAATATTCAAAGTGATGAAAAGCAAGAACCTATAATTACTTAACCCAACAAAATTATTTAGAATCAAAGGACAGATAAAGAGCTTCCCAGACAAGAAAAAGCTAAAGGAATTCATCACCACCAGATCACTATTACAAGAAATGTTAAGAAGACTTCTTTAAGAAGAAAAAGAACAATAATAAAATAACAGTAACTATATACCTATCAAAAATCACTTTAAATGTAAATGCTCCAATTGAAGACATAGGGTAGCTGAATGGATAAGTAAACAAGACCCATACATATGGTGTCTACAAGAGACCCATTTCAGATCAAAAAACACACACAAACTGAAAGTAAAGGGGTGGAAAAAGATATTTCATGCAAATGGAAATGTAAAAAGAAAAAAACTGGGGTAGCAATACTTATATGAGACAAAATAGACTTTAAAATAAACATTATAATAAGAGACAAAAAGGACATTTCATAATGATAAAAGGATCAATCCAACCAGAGAATATAACTGTTATTAACATTTATGTTCCCAAAATAGGAGCACCTAAATATAAAAAGGAAATATTGATGACATAAAGGGAGAGCTCTACAGTAATACAGTCACAGTAGGGGACTTTAACACCCCACTGACATCAATGAATAAACCTTCCGCACAGAAAACCAAAAAGGAAACAGCAGCCTTATATGACACATTAGACCAGCTGGATTTAATTGATATTTTTAAAGCATTTCACCCCAGAGCAGCAGAATATACATTCTTTTCAAGTCCATGTGGAACATTTTCCAATGTGGACATCATAGGCCATAAGACAAGTCTCAATAAATTCAAGAAATCATATCAGGCATCTTCTCTGATCACAATGACTTGAAACTAGGAATTAATTACAAAAAAAAAACAAAATAAATTGAAAAACACATGGAGTCTAAATAACATGCTACTAAATAATGAATGGCTCAACAATGAGATCAAGGAAGAAATAAAAAGATAACTTGAGACAAATAAAAGTGAAAACACAATCATCCAAAATCTATGGAACACAACAAAAGTAGCACTAAGAAGGAAATTCATAGCAATAAAAGCCTACTTCAAGAAACAACAACAACAAAACTCAAATAAATAATTTAAACTTACACCTAAAGAAACTAGAAAAAAAAAAAAAAAAGCAAGCAAGACCCAAAGTGAGTAAAAAGAAGGAAGTAATAAAGATTCGAGTGGAAATAATAAAAAAAATAGAGTGTGAAAAAAGCAATACAAAAGATCAATAAAACTAAGAGTTGTTCTTTGAAAAGATAAACAAAATTGATAAGACTTTAACCATACTCATCAAGAAAAAATCAGGGAGGGCCCAAATAAAATAAAATCAGAAATGAAAGAGGAGAGCTGACAACAGACACCACAGAAATACAAAGGATTATAAGAAAACACTATGAACAATTATATGCCAACAAATTAAACAATGTGGAAGAAATGGATAAACTCCTAGAAATATACAGTCTTCCAAGACTGAGTCAAGAGAAACAGAAAATCTAGAAAGACTGATTACTACTAACCAAATCAAATCAGTAATCAAGACACTTCCAACAAACAAAAGTCCTGGACTGGATGGCTTTACAGGAGAATTTTACCAAACATTCAAAGAATTGACATCTATCCTACTCAAACTATTCCAAAAAATTTAAGAGGGTGGAAGGCTCCCAAGATCATTTTATGAGGCTGTCATTACCTTGATTCCAAAACCAGAAAAAGACATTACAAAAAAAGAATATTATAGTCTGATATCCCTGATGAACATAGATGCAAAAATTCTCAACAAAACATTAGCAAATTGAATTCAGCAATATATTACAAAGATCATACACCATGATCAAGTGGGATTTATTCTTGGGATGCAAGATGGGTTCAATATCTGCAAATCAATTAATGATACATCACATAAATAAAACGAAATGTGAAAATCATGTGGTCATATTAACAGATGCAGAAAAACCTTTTGACAAAATCCAGCATCCATTTATGATAAAAACTCAGCAAAAAGTGGGAATAGAGGGAACATATTTCAATATAAAAAAGACCATATATGACAAACCCACAGGTAATGTCATACTTAATGGGGAAAAGTTAAAAATGTTTTCCTTAAGATCAGGAAAAAAACAAGGATATCCACTTTCACCACTTTTATTCAACATAGTATTAGAAGTCTTAGCCATGGAAATCAGATAAGAAACAAATAAAAGTCATCCAAATTGGAAAGAAAGAAGTAAAACTGTCATTATTTGAAGATGACGTTTTACTATATAGAGGGAACGCTAAAGATTCCACCAAAAAACTACTAAAACTGATAAATGAATTCAGTAAAGTAGCAGGATACAAAATTCATATTCAGAAATTGTTTGCATTTTTATACACCTAAAGCAAAATATCAGAAAGAAATTAAGAAAACAATCCCACTTACAATTGCATCATTAAAAAATACCTAGAAATAAATTTAACTAAGGAGGTAAAAGATCTATACTTGAAAAGTTATAAGACATTGGTGAAAGAGATTGAAGAATGTGCAAATAAATGGAAGTATATACCATGCTCATGGATAGGAAGAATTAACATCGTTAAAATGTGCACACTACCTAAAGCAATCTATAGATTCAATGCAATCCCTATCAAAATAGTAATGGCATTTTTCACAGAACTAGAACAAATAATCCTAAAATTTATATGGGAACACAAAAGACCCCTACCAGTCAAAGTAATCTTGAGAAAGAAGAACAAAGTTACAGTTATCACACTACCTGATATTGAACTCTAATATAGGGCTATAGTAATCAAAACAGCATGGTACTGGCATAAAAACAGACTTATAGATCAATGGAAAATAATGGAGTATCCAGAAATAAACCCACACCTACATGGTCAATTATTCTATGACAAAGGAGGCAAGAATATACAATGGGATTAAGACAGTGTATTCAATAAATGGTGTTGGGAAAACTGGACAAATACATGCAAAAATGAACCTAGACGACCTTCTGATACCATATACAAGAATAAACTCAAAGTGTATTAAAGACTTAAATGTAAAACCTGAAACCATAAAACTTCTAGAAGAAAACATAGTCAGTAAACTCTCTGACATTGCTCTTAGTAATATTTTTTTGGACATGTCTTCTTGGGCAACAGAACCAAAAGAAAAAAAACAAATAGGACTACATCAAACTAAAAAGTTTTTGCACCGCAAAGGAAATCATCAACAAAACGAAAAGACAACCTACTAAATAGGAGAAGATAGTCGCCAATGATATGTCCAATAAGGTGCTAATATCCAAAATATACAAGGGATTCATACAATTTAACATCAAAACACAAACAATCCAATTAAAGGAGGATTTGAATAGACGTTTCTCCAAAGAAGACATACAGATAGCCAATAGACATATGAAAAGATGCTCAACGTCACTAATTATTAGAGAAATGCAAATTAAAACCACAATGAAATATAACCTCACATTTGTCAGAATGACTATCATCAATAAATCAACAAACAACAAACGTTGGTGAGGATGTAAAGAAAATGGGACCCTCATGCACTATTGGTGGGATTGCAAATTTGTGCTGCCACTATGGAAATAGTACGGAGGTTCCTTAAAAAATTAAAAATAGTACCATATGATCCAGTAATTCCACTTCTGGGTATTTATCCAAAGAAATTTGAAACACTAATTCCAAAACATATATGCACCCCTATGTTCACTGCAGCACTATTCACAACAGCCAAGATATGGAAGCAACCTAAGTGCCCATCAATAGACAATTGGATAAAGAAGAAGTGATATTATATACAATGGAATATTACTCTGCCATAAAAAAGAATGAAATCTTGCCATTTTCAACAACATGGATGGACCTAAAGATTATTATACTAAGTGAAATAAATCAGACAGAGAAAGACAAATCCCATATGATCTAACTTATATGTGGAATCAAAAGAACAAAATAAACAAACAAACAAAACAGACTCAGAGATACAGAGAACAAGTTGATGGTTGTCAGACGGAAAGAAGTTTGTGGGGCTGGGTGAAAAAGATGAAGGGATTAAAAAGTACAAATTGGCAGTTAGGAAATAGTCAATGGGAGGTAAATAGTCAATGGGAGGAGAATATAGTTAATAATATTGCAATAGCTATGTATGGTGACAAGTAGGTGCAGGACTTATCAGCAGGATAACTTCATAAGTTGTATAAATGTTTAACCTCTATGATGTACACCTGAAACTAATATAATATTGAGTGTCAACTTAAAAAATAAAGGATTTTTTTGTATAGTACTTTATATGGTACCACTAACAATTCAGTATATAATTTCCAACCAAAATGTCTAGTTAACAAAGATAAAAAAATTTTTTTAAATAATAAATTTTAGGACTTTAAAAAAAAATCACAGCGATTGTCAAGGTGAAGCCACTATTAATCTTATTTTACAGAGAAAGCTGCTGAGACCAAGATTTGTTAAAGAACTTGACCAAGGCCACGTGGGCCATCCAGTGTCCAAGCTACAAAGGCCAATAACACAGGACTGACACTGGTATCCCAGACACAAGGCCTTTCAGAGGAGCCTCCAACTCTGGACTTGGACCAATCACATTGACAAGGACAATGTAACGTGCAGAACCTGTGGTGATGTAAACCCAAGGAGGTGACATATGGAAACATCACATGGTTGCACGGGAAACAGAATGAAAACATATTACAATGCTTTTTTCTGTAGCCTTGGCTACTGTCACTATAGTTTCAAGAAAACGTTTTCCTAAATATTTGGAGCATTGACTGTATGTCAGCTTCCATCTGCTGGTTTCCTCAGCCACAGCCCAGCACTACCAGGTGTTTCTGAGCCCAGGAAGCCCTGTGATGAATGGTGTCTGTCCAGGGCATGCCTCAGGGAGACAGTTTTGTGGTTTTTCTCCTTTTAAGTGTCTGTAAGAGGAAAGGTGATAAAATGCAGAAAGGCCACTGCGAACGGTAGTGTTACTCACCGGTCATGGAGAGCAGGGATTTTGGAAGGACACTGCAAATATTGCTTGAACCGGAGCTCAAAGGCTTGTCCGATGGAGCCAATGACATCCTGGGCCAGCCCGTCACAGCATTCCAGAATGTGACAAGCTGTGGGAGCCAGAGACGTGGGCCCATTAGAGACAAACACTAGAGCTACACAGGCTCCTCCACATAGACCTTCTTGAGGGTGAAACCATGTCAGCCGTGGTGAGAAGAGAGGGACAAGGACGTGTGTCTGTCCTTCATGATATGTTCTGGAGGTTCTACCTGCAGCTTAATCCCTGGGGATGCCCAGCTGTACAGTGTCACCATCGGATGAATTCCTTAATGGCCTATTCTCTCCAAAATTAAAACTTAATCACTTTGCGGCAGGCACCCACCATCCTTGGATGGCACACTGTCCTGTGGTGGGGCTGCAACATGATCCATGTGAAACCTTCAGAGAAAAAAGGGCCAAGTGGGACAGGGTACAGACAAAGCCCTCTCCTCTGCTCTACATAAAAGTGACCATCTACGGTGTCCCTCAGAGGAGCTCCAGCCCCTCCACACATCACCACAACGAGCGTGACGTGGTCTTGTTACTAGTAGGATAGAGGCGTTCTCCCTGGAGAAAATGACAGATGCATGTATCTCACTCCACCTTTCTTTTGCCAACAATTAGGACATAATTGTATTTCAGGAAGGATTCCTCCAGGAGTGTGGAGGAGGCATTTATTTCTACAAGAGTAGCTGTTCTCGGGCACCAGAGACACCAAATTGTCCTCTGACTGCAGGAGAACCCAGTACACACCCAAAAGAGGACTCCTCAAAGGAGAAGCTGCCCAGGAAGGGACAGAGACATCACTGCTTCTGCAGTTTGTGACTCTTGCATCACGATGCTTGCTGCCTTCTCTATGCACAAAGCCAGTGGAGCTCACTCAACTACAGATGCCAAGTCTGGTGCCCTCAGCTTCTTCTCCCCGAGGCTGGAGGGGAGCATACTGCTGAGGACACAGGGAAAAGCTCTGCTGGAGAAGCACAAGTGGGACTTGACTGCGCTTTGGAGCGTAGTACAATCCTTGGATACACGAGGTATAGCCAGGGGATTGGGTCCAGGGAGACCTATGTCCTAGCTGTATTTTTAGTATTGACTAATCATATTTTGTTGTTGATGTTAGGTTTTATTAAGTATCAACCTGGGTAGGCACAAAGCAAGCCCATATGGAGCAGCTATTAGAGTTGTGGGGCTGTTGGTTAACTGACAAGAGTCAGGACTTTCCAGCCAATAAGGAAGTAGGCATCTAGGCTGGTGTGAGGGATAGACACTTGGTTCCCCCATCCACCCCGTGTTTTCAGCTACTCACTTCCACCCCCAGCATCAGCACCAGCCATGGGAATTGGTAGGCCAGGACTTTGGAGAACCAGCATAAAGACTAGGGATGGATGGGTCAAGAAAGCGCATCTTATTTTCCTTCTAAGGAGAAAGGCAGTGTCCTAACCTTTAATGTAGTGAGTAAAGAATTAGGTTTTTGCAGAGGGGGCTGTAGGGTGGATCCACACAGCCCACTTATCTCCCACACGCCAGAGAACATCAGGCCTGGAAAGGGTCCTCTTTAAGTCAGTTCCCAGGACGTTTGGAAGCTGCAGAGCTTTGAATGAAGGTGAGGGCTGAGTCCTGTCGGCCTAAGATGACTCCAGGCTCTGCTACCTGGCTCGTCCTCAACAGACTGAGAAAACGGCATCTGTTGGCTTGGTGTGAGGCTCTTTCCGTAAAACGCTCTTTATGTGTTCTGGAAACTGACTCCAAATCCAAAATTGACCCTGGGCTGCCAGTCCCACCGGGCCTGGTATCTTCTCTGAGAGTATTGCAATGGACTTTAGCCCAGAACCACCTTCTTCTACCCTGACCTGCATGACTTGGGGTGTGAGAGAAATGAGGAGGCCCTCGCCAAGGTGACCCTCAGAGTTGCTTGTTTTACCTGCACAAGGAAAGGACAGAGCCAGAGGCATTATTCATGAGCAGAAAGGAGACTATATGAAAGACACGTACAGAATCAACACTCAAAACGATGTTGTAAAACCTAAAATGTGGCCCAAAGCAAACACAGGAGCAGCAAAATGGGGTTGTTCCCCATTCTATCCCTTCCCTGAGAAAGTGGCCCTTTTGCAGTAGTAGAAGGTACATTGGAGAGGAAGCCTGAAAGAAGTCACAGAATGAACCATGTGAAGGTCTGGTGTGAGAATGTTGTAGGTGTGGGCCCAGCAGGTGCAAAGGCCCTGAGGCAGGTGCCAGTATGGTGTTCAAGGAAGAGCCAGAGGTCTGTGGAGCTGAAGTGGGGAGAGAATCGTGGGGGAATGAAACAGATTAGAGCAGGACTGAACTCACATCAGATCCTGTGGGTGTGGTGATGAGACTGGCAGATGCTTTGTGGAGGGAGGAAAGACATTGATCTGTAGCTTGAAAAGTGTGAGGGGCCGTGAGGCTTCTGAGTGCAGATGTGTGGCAGGCTCGTAAGAGCATGAGTCCAGCTTTCAGCCAGAGGCCTGGGTGAGACGGAGGCATCCAGAGCCTGGCACAGGACGTTTCAAGTCCAGGGCCTGGCTCGTTTGTATAATCACTGTTGACAATGGCCAAGTATGGAGCCACTTAAATGTCCACCCATAGGAAAACTAATCTCCCACCCAGTGTTAATAGATGGAAATTAACCTTCCAGTTTAAAAAGAAAAAACAAGTAAACCATTGCTTTCACCCACTATGCAGAGGAAAGTCAGAGGAGATGCTGTATTGCTCATCACCAGTGAGTTCATATTAGTTAAGGCCTCTCACAGAAAGCCACCTCCAGTGGCTACAACTGCTCAAGGCCAGAGAACCCCTCAATTCCTTGTTGAGAAGACCATCTGCTATCAGAGAAGCCCAGAGTAGGTAAGTGTGGCCGTGTGAGACAGCATTCCCACATGCAGGCTTCCCATGCAAGCCTGTTCACCAAGTTTCCCATTACTCAGGAAATCTCGGGGAAAGAGCAGCAGAATGTATCCGGAGCTATTCAGGCTGAACACACAGGCTTCTCTCCTACCACCTACATATAGGACATGACTTTCCACAGCCAGGTCAGGGAGTCCCAGATGGTGCCCGAACAGGGATGTTATTGCGATTATAAATTATATAAAGTCTATGCCTCCTGCTGGCAGCCATATGCCCAATTAAAGCATCACATTTTAGCTACTTTTGTGACTCAAACAGGGCAATCTGAACTAATATATATGACTGCATAAGACTGTAGGGAATGAGAGTCATTGGGCGGCAGAGGAAGTTCCAACTGCTGAAAACTAGTAAAAACAAAATGGTGTGTTAGGATCCAGAAAAGCCTGATTTGTTGGGAGTTTTATCTCCCCATACATCAACAGTCATCTTCCAGGGCTGTTGGCCCTGCTTTCAACTATAATGCACCAGCCCAAAAAAACTTCACTCATTTGTGTCCCTTGTGTGCTGGAGACGGTGGTAGAGGTTTCCATACAACCTAATGAGTTGGGTCAGAGGCCCTTTCACCAGATTTACTATATAAGCCATAGATTCTTGATACCAGACGGACAAATATAGATTCTCTCTCTAAATAGTTCTAGATAAATAAAAAAAAACATGCAAAAAATGTATAGGCATCAATCATCATGTAAAAGACAAATGATAACAGTGAGGAGCTTGACCCATCCCTAGGGTTTAGACAGAAGATTTTCTGGGACCCAGGTGTGACACCTGTCCATCTCCAGGAGCTGTGACTGCAGCCAAGGAATCACTCCAGCACATCAGCCAGGGCCTCTGGACAGGGAGTTAGATATCTAAGTGCCCAAATAAGAACATTCACTCTCAGAATTTCCTGCTAATCTGACTCCTGCATGGCAGAGGCCATTCTTACTAGGTTAAACTTGCTGCCTGGCCCAGGGAAGGAAGAAGGAGAACAGAAGCAACTGGGAGAAGTCCTTCCACCAGATCCTGATTGGAAAGGGGTAATCATGGGGTAGACACATATGGGATGTAGGCAAAGCATGCTCCAAGGTCATGTTCATGACTGGAACTCCCTTCCCTATACACACTGCATCCCAGGAGGCTGGACCTGCCTGTGTGAGGGGGAACGGATCTGTGATGCATAAGAAGCCTGCAAGTTCCTGCCACAGGTTGGTTTGGTTCCCTTCCCCTTGAATCTGAACAGACTGTGTCTGCTTGGATAGTAAACTATGGCCAAAGTGAAGTTGTGCCTGGCCTTTCAGAGCTCTGGAATCTTCCACTTAGGTATCGTGGAGCCCAGAGCTGCCATGTAAGAAGTCCTACAGCCCTGACAGAGGGGCCCCTTGGAGGGACCCTCAGTCTCCATGGAGAGGGAGAAGGACCCTGCTAGCTTAGCCTTCTAGCTAACCCTGCCAAGATGTGAGGCATGGAAGTGACGCCAACTTGGACATTCTAGAACAGGTCAGGCACCATCCCAAGACACCCAGTGACCCGTTTGGATGCCACATGGAACAGGAGAATTGGCCAGCCCAGCCCTGCCTGGATTCCTGACACTTAATCATATCAAAGGATACTATAGAATGATGGTCATTAAGCTACTAAACGTAGAGTAGTTTGTTGCAGGCGATAGGTCATTGGAACGAAGGGATGAGCATCCCTGACCAAGTATGTCAAAGGGCCCCTCTGCTGGTGGTGCCCCCAAAGCAGCGGCACCAGAGAACAGGTTAGCATTTGTCTTGTGCTGGCACCACAAACAGATCCCAGAGGGAGCCTGGCACAGCAACCGCCGGACGTGTGGACCCTGCCCTCATGACTATGAAAGGCGCTGTGAGTGGGAGGTACTCCTGGTCTGTGGCTCTGAAACAAGACAGCAGCCTGTATACTTCCATGGCCCCGAGGCAGCTTGCGTGGGGCTAAACTCCTTCAGGGTCTGGTGTTTTATTGCCTAGACTTGGCTGTACTTAGGAGCACCAGGAGAGCTTTTCAAAAATACAGTTGTCTGGGCCATACTCTCTGAGGCCTGAGCATTGTGATTCTTGAAAGTTCACCCAGGTGATTCTACAGCACAGTTCATTTTGAAAATCACTGACTTAGGAGTCATTAAACGCATCCAAAAAAATTAAAAAGTCTAGAATTGCTTGAAGTTAATTTGGAATGAACAAAAATAATGAACTTCAGCAACGTTAACCCTGGGCTGAAACTGGGAATTCTGTGCCTGGGGAGGAGCCGTCTGCTGCCTCCCCCGCAGTTGCCCCCCAACTTGGTGGGACCTTAGGATGGTTGAAGGGGTTAGCCTCTCTTATGGGTTGAATTATGTCCCCAATAAAAAATTTATTGAATCTTACCTCAGAATGTGACCTATTTGGAAATAGGTTTGTTGCATACGTAACTAAGTTAAGATGAGATCAGGCTGCATTATGGTGGGTCTAATCCAGTATCACTGCTGTCCTTAGAAGAAGATGTCCACATGAAGACAGAGACACACTCAGGGCACAAGGCCACGTGAAGACCGAAGATTGGAGTGAGGCAGCCACAAGCCCAGGACGCCAAGGATTACTGGTGTACCATCAGAAGCTGGAAGAGGCAGGAGGGATTCTCCCCTATGGGCTTCAGAGTGAGTGTGGCCCTGCCAGCACATTGACCTCAGATTTCCAGCTTCCAGAACTGTGAGACAATGATTCCTGTTGTTTTAAGGCATCTGGCCTGTGGTATTTGTGCAGTAACCCTAGCAAACTAGTAATACAGCCTCTAACTGGAAGAATGGGCTTGTGTTGAGTTGTCGTAGCCTGCCCTCTCACCCAAGACAAGTACTGCTATTTGCAGATATTGCTTATGTAAAAGCCGCTTCAAGTTCAAGGAGTGGTGGGCTAGATACAGCATGTTAGCAAGGGGTCTTAGGCATGGTCCTCGACTCAAGACCATCCCTGTCCCCTTCTCATCTACCTTCAAAACTTTGTAATGACCCCACCTCTGGCTCAGGAGTGACAATGCCACAATTATAATATAGGATGTTATCTGTATTATGGAACCCCCCCCAGACATCCCAGTGATGGCTTGTAGGGGAGCTCCAGCGCAGCTGGAGGAGAATAACAGCTAACATTCTCTGTAAGATCTTGTTATCTTCAGTTTGAAGAAAGAAAAGGCAGCCCCATAAAATCACTGCTTACTAACCCAGGGCTGGAAAAGGTCCAGACGGAAAATCACCCTCACACACTTACATGGGAATGCAAATTTTTACAGCCTGTCTGCACAGGACTTGGCAAGGTCCACTGATGTATCAGCCCATCTAAAACACTGTTCCTATGCAAATGCCTCTTTAGGTTGGGCCACGTGACATTGTGGGGAGGAACAAAGGAATCTGCACGTGGGGGCCCCTGGATGTCCATGGACAGATCTCGGCAAATCTACATCATGGATCGGGTAACCTGATCTCTGGGCTGTCTTGAAAATATGTCTAAGATATAGTGCTGGGTGGGGGAACAAAATAGAATGCTAAGATCTCATTTGTATTGAAATTTTAAAAGAAGAAGAAAACATATGTGTATGTATATGGATGAAAAAGTTCTGCAAAGCAAACTAGAAAAATTTAACAGTTGGTACCTGGTGCGAAGGGTGGGAAGAGTAGGGAAACCAGTGGGTCGTGGAGGGAAGTGCTGTTTTGTATTGTTAAAAACCCCACTGTGATCTTTGTCAACGAGCTCTGAATTGGAGTTGTGTGGTGCACCAGTAGCTGCCTGGTATTCAACGGTATTCAGGATCACCCTTAATCAGCCCACCCACCCATGCTCCTTAGTATCTAGTGAATGGGGCTTTGATTTTGTAAGTGATACAAGAGATGGGGTGGTGGCTGTGGAGGGAGAGTCTAGGAGTAAAGGGTCCATGAGGATGGAAAGACCTTAAATGCCTCAGAGTCCCTCCCCCTGCCGGTGTAACTTTGAGGGGCAGAAGGAGACAGCACCTAAACTTCAACATGGGCCTTCAGGGCTGTGCAGTACCGTGAGGCTTCTAGGAGAGACTTGGTGAGCAGTGGACACACAGGAAGCTGGAGCCCGGCAGGAGGCCGGTGGTTTGTCATCTTCCGTGTGTAATGAGGCCATTTCAGAGTATGCGTGGGAGCTGCCCTGAGCAGGGCAGGTGCACCAGGCAGTAGCCGGCTGGATACAGGTGTGTGTTTGGAGCTCACAGATGTCCAGTGTCTCCTAACCCAGTCAGCTGCGCTGCCAAACTGCCTACAAGTCTCAGTTATGGCAAACGATGCTATATGACACATGCTCATTTGGGTAAAGGGGGCTGAGGTGAGAGGAACATCTGTGTCAGCATCTAGTGTCAAGCTTAGCTGTATTCGAATGAGAGATTACAAGTGTCAAGTGTTGCTTACCTCTGCGATTGACAGGGTCCTTGGCTACGTACGCAACATAGTCTGTTGTGTCCTGTCAAAGAAAAATGAGATGTCCCCATCACTGATCACAAACAGAGGCAGCACAGTCAGGTGCACAGACCAGCTCAAGAACAAAATGCCCAATAACAGCCCGGTAACGGGACATTTCTCAAACTGAGCGGTGGGCAGGAATCACCGGGGATCTCGTGAAATGCGGACTCTGACTCAGTGGTCCTGGGCAGGGCCTGAGTGCTGTGTGCACAGCAGCCAGCTCGCACATGGCAAGCTGCTTCTCCAGGCCACACTTTGAGCAGCAAGGATGTGAAGGGCATCTGTCCTCAGCGTGACGGTCACCCGAGGGGCTTTAAAAACACAGATACCAGAGTCCCAACTCCCAGATAACCTGATTTAACTGAATTGGATGTGAGGCCTGGGCATCAAGAATGTTTAAAGCTCTCCCAGATGGTTCCAACATGAACCAAGGCTGAGCATCACTTCTATCAGCTCTGTCCGCAGCAGTGGGCCTCGCCCTTGAGCTGGGGTCAGCATTCCCCACAGGTCTTGTTAGGACACAGATCGCTAAGTCCCGCCCCAGGGCTTCCCATTCGGCACGGCTGGCATGAGGCCCCCAAACATGCATTTTTGACAAGTTTCCAGGTACTGCTGCTGCTGCCGGTCTGGGGGCCACCCTTTGAGAATGACTGATCTAGAAGAAATTCAGCAGTGAGTGTTCAAAGGGTGGGAGCAAATCTCCCTCATGGGTGGGTGAGATAGGATGGTTCTTTTCTTCTTGGACATAAGTAGTGATTTTAATTCTTTTAAGATGTTTGAAGACCATGAGGTTGATGTAGAAGTTTTATCCCCACACGTGAAACATGAGCCTCCTTGCTTGTCTGCTCAGCCAAGCAGTGCTATGGCCTCAGACGTGGACCAGGCAGTCACGTGGATTTTACTTTCTAAACAGTCAGAGGGAATAATAATTCTCCTAATTCTTGAGAGCAGAAAAGACTGCTCTGCAAAGCTAACATTTTCAACATTCAAAAAAGTCTCAGGGGTGGAGGGCAACTCGTAAACATCTATCCCACTGCTGCAGATATTTCCCAAATGTTGCTGCTTCAAAGGGCTTCAAGGTCATTGATTAGCCTTGCTGTTTTCGGCATCTGAAAGAGTCTCTGTCGTGCGTGAGTTCCCTCCTTATTATGCTCTGTGGGTAGAGGAGCCAGCTACTTCTCTCTGTACAGTGCTCCTGAAAAGTCCTCCGATGGGAGAGGGCAAGAGGGAGCGTGCGTGTGGGTGGGAGTGCAATGGTTATTGAGCATCCACTGCAGGGTGGTGGGTGGTGAAGACACATGCCATAGGTCGTCACCCCTGGAACTCACAATGACACAGTAAGACCAAGCAGGGGGAGGAGAGCTCTTCCAGCAACTCTTCACATAACAGGCTGTTATCAGGATCATTCTCCAGCGTGCAGCCTGGCCAGCTCTTTCCTCTTCCCACTCAGTCCACTGCCCGTTGGGATACTCACAGACTGACCTCACAAAGGGAATGGGCAACAATCAAACGAGTCTACCTGGCCTCTGGTCATTTCCATCAAGGAAGATCTGGTCAGACTCTGAAGCTATTGGCAAAAATAAGGAATGTGGCTTGTAATCATAGACCCTCTTCCTAGATTCAGGAGATGTTAATGTCAGAAGGATCCTTAGGGAGTGCTATTGTTTCTTAAACTGAGATCCACAGAACCTAGGGTTGGGCAGGTGTACTGTACTCCCTAGCATTTGAGATGTCACCAGAATTTCCTTTTAATTTTGTGCTTTCACTTCCATGATAGTCTTAAAAATTAAAAATAGCATATTCAGGACCACCTGAATGACCACCATGTCTTCATGTTCTGCACGCTACTTCAGTACCAAGATTTTTAGTTGGGTTTCCAACACTATGGGTACCCAGTTTTTAAAAGAGAGGAAAGAACTGCCAGGCTAGATGCCTTTGCCCCACTAGAAGCAAATTAATGTCACATTTGTACACAGTGATGTACAACTGAAGTGTTTGCTTGAATAGAAGAAATTAGTGGCACGACTGAGTCACCTGGCACCCACGGCAGTAGAGAGGTGCTGACCTCAGAAGATTCTGAATGCACCATGGTGGCCAGCTCTAGAGTCACTCTGGGAGCAGAGATTTAGTTTCAGCAAAACTTTATCAATTTCAGTCAGCTAATGTTACTTTGAAGGTTATTGGTTTAACTATTTATTTAACTTCCAAGTTTGATTGGGGTTTACAGTTCAATAAAAAGTATAACATAAGGAGTCTATACTTATTTTTTTGGTACATATTTGGGTAACAAAATTAATTTGAGTCAATACTAGTGGCATACACAAGGAAATTCTTCTTTTTAAATTCTTACTCCAGTCTGAGAAAGCTAGGGAAGGAGGGCCGGGAAGATGTGAGGTGTCCCTGTCACTCAATATGGAAGCCAGGATATAGATTTTCTGACGCCAATATTGGGTTTTCTTCTGGCACAGTGGGGGAGTGTATTGCTGTTCAAAAGAATGTTCTTGACATCACATAATGAGCACAGGAAGTTCAAAGATCAGGCTGCCAAGTGCCTATTCTGTATTTATCCATCGTTGTTCTTATTTCCCAGGACTTTCTGAGCCTGACCATTATTTTGGCATTCTTTTGGTGGTCTTCTAACATGGCCAATAGTAGTAGATTATAATTACAGTGTGCCTTTTTTTTGTAGGGATTGACAGTGTTTTCCAGTCTGTCTTATTTGACATTTCAAAATACCATTTTCTTACCTGGTAAACTGAGGCACAGAGCAGTAAATGATACAGTTAGCAACAGAACAATGACTAGAACCTGTAATTGTTGGTTTTATTTAAAATACCTACCAATTGTAATAATTACAAACCAATTTGGTATGGGAATTCATGCACAATGTGATATGCACTTGGATTAGTTAAAGTAGAAATGGAAAGTAACCAGGCTTCCTATCCCCTGGTATGGTGACATTTCCTATATCAGAAAAAATCAGAAAGAATATAAAAAGTTATGAATTACTTTAAGGGTCACTGAGTGCTTCCTTTTTTTTTTTTTTTTTTTTTTTTTTTTAATGAAGAGGTGGTAGGGAGAATTGAAAATAGTTCACAGACCTGTGTGCATCCTGGAGAACCAAATAATTTTAACACAGGACAATGTATTTGGCTTCCCATTTTACAGATCTCTGCATCTCCACTTATGATATTACCATGAAGATGAGGTTTGAGACAACTTCTTGAAAGGAGCTGTTAATGCAAGTATGCAATGTTTCTGCCTTTTATTTTTTCAAACTAGGACACCTTCCAAATTTAAGAAATAATGGCTCCAAGCATCACACTGGGCAAACAAGTTGACAGCCACTGCAAGTTAATTAGAGCCAGATACAGATATAGGTAGAGGCATAAGTAGATATGTGTGTAGGTGTAGCAGAGGCAGAGAATAGGTGTACATTCATGTGTAGATATAATACTCAGAAATGCACCTATGATGGGTTTGATTATGTAAGACTTCCACTTTCTAAATATACATCTCAATGAGGTCATTCATTTTACAATGAAACATAGAAAAATTAAAGGATTAGAAAGTAAGTAAAGGAAGAAAAGGGAAGGGAAGGGGGAAGAAAGAGGAAACCATCACAGAAGACTTGGAAACAAGACCCTGAGTATGAAAAAGGGCCAAAGCCAGTTGAACCCACTGAATGAGATGGTTAAATGGTGCTCTGGCCATCATTCGACAATTAAGCAGAAGTTTAAGAGCAAAGAACCATCTTCAGAATGGACAAATCTTCTCCCGAAGGTGCCCTTGGCTCCAGGGTCTGAGACAGGAAGACGCCCATGCCCCTCCTTGCAGCTGAGCTCTTCCGGTAGGAGTGATGCTGGGGTGATGCATGTGCGGGCTGCAGGAGCTGGACAAGGGAAGGGCAGGCTGCCAGCTCTCCTGCAGCTGAGACACTCAGTGCCATGATCGCACTGCCTTTTGGAAATGTAGATATTGGGACCAGTAGAGGAAATCACTCCCTTGATATGGCTTTCAGTGTGCCAACAGCAGTTCTACAATCAGGTTACCCAGGTAAAAGGAGCCTGGGAGGAAAGATGTGTGAGGTAAACATGGGGCATGGGGAAGATTCCCTTCCAGGGCTAGAAATAGACAAGGCCTTGGGATAAGGAGTGATATATAAACCGATTACTCAGGCTACGTTGGGTTGGTAAACTTTTACTTAAAATCTGAGCATTACCTACTGATAATTTGGCAAAATATTAAGTCAGTGCAAAAGTAATTGCAGAATAAAAGGTTAAAAATAATTGCAAAAACTGTAATTACTTTTACACTGACTGAATAATACAAAACAACAACAATGATAAAAACACCACGATAAGCTACCATTCTTTTATTATAAAAAGACCACCTAACAGCAAAAGGACATCTTGCCAGGATATAGAACAATTTTTTTTGAGTAAATTTAGCTCCAAAGAAAACTCATTCTGTTGTCCTAGTTTTCAGATGTTTCCCTGGACTGGTAAGAACTTTACTCAGACCAATAAAAACTAACATGGTAACATACTTGAGGGGAGCCTTTTCTCCCCTTCACTGCTAGAAAGGGCTGGTTGTATTTTCTCCCTGCACCTCCTTCCCTCATGACTGATTTCCTGCCTGGGTTTCTTCAAAGGGCTGGACTGTCCACAGTGAACAGCAGCGTGTGTGAGTGTGGCCCTGAGTCCTGCCTCTCCTGACACTGAAACTGAACACTGACATTGAAATCTTGTGTTCCTGACCAAACTGGGAGCAAATACCATTATTATTGTATCTCCTTCATAAAAGAAGCAACGCAAAAACAGAATATTCTCATTCTAGTCTCTATTCTGTCTCTTTCTCTCCACAACTCCTTCCCCGTTGGCTAAACACACCATTAAAAGACTACAGTGTAAATTTGGAGGAAAAATGTCAAGTACAAATATTTATGAGTAAGCCAAACTAAGTAATGCCATAGTCTTCGAGTAGATTTAAAATACAAAAATGAGGGAGGGCCCCAGTGGAGGTCCAACAGAAAAACAGCAGAAAGCAGGGCAGGCAGGCAGGAGACGAGAACACTGGGCAACTCTGAAATGCTGGTGAGCTGTTTCGTTACCTTTTAAGAACGTCAGTGCTTCAAGGATTGTTAACAGCTCTTGGCTAATGAAATGAAAATTAATGATAGTCAAGCATTGCTTATGAAATCAAGAGGGAAAAATAGTTGGTGTCATAGTAAACTTTCTTGATTATGTCAAGAGGCACACATTGGAAGCAGGGCCCCTTCTCAGCAATTCCCCACAAGTGCAAGAGAAACCAAAGCCCAGGGCACTTACCGGGTCCCCCCCTGAGGCGAAGGAGATGGACTGCATGTGGTGATTCGCTATAATCTGCAAAATCCAAAACAAGAAACAAGATGTATTGTTATTGCCCTTCCGGTCTTGGAAAACCAACTGTTGGCAGGCAATACACATCAACAAGGTTTCCCCAAATGGTAAGATTGGTACTCAATCAAAATAACAATTATGAAAGTAATAACAACAGATAACCTTTAATGAACTTTCACAACATGTTAGCTGCTCATCTAGCAGCTTTGCCAGAGTTAGTTTACTTAATAAGTTTTACAGAAGCTTTGTGATGTAGGGACTACTGTAACCACATTTCGCAGATGGGGAGCCTGAGGCCCAGAGAGGCCCAGTGGCATGCTCAAAGTACTACAGCAGAGCTGTGACTGAACACAGAAGGGCTTAACAGCCATGCCTCTTTGAGAAGGAAAATGTCTCACCCCCACACTAAAACATTTCAACTGTGCAGTGTCTGTTCCCAGAGACATTTGGGATCTTCAATACAGACCCCATAGCGGTAGTGGAGGGAAGTGTGTCTGTCCCCCACTTCATCCCATTTGTGTCATGCGCACATAAATTGGAAAGCCTGCATCCAAGATCAAAATCGATGCCATCTCTGGCATTCTTGTAATTTATCAATTTAAAAACCAGCAAGGACATTCCAAGTTCATTTTAAAAGGGGAAATTTCCATTAGCATTATAAACTTCAGGGTACAGTGGAATTTAGTAGACACAGTAAATTAGAAGCTGCCCTAAATTTAAAAACAGACATAAGTCTTCCATGCTACTTTTATCTTTTTAAAAACGCTGAAACGACATTGAAGTAAATTTCCGGGGGTGGAAACAGCACTCTTGTCTCCTTCCCAACATTACCAGGTTTATTTTTGCTCAGCCCCCTCAGGCCCTCACTGGTGGGCAGTCAGGATTTACAGAGCCATAATCCTAACATCCAAGGGATTTTTCCAACCATGCTCCTATAAAACTCAAAGCAAAACTATAAGTGAATTGTAAGATTTAAAAAAAGGGGGGGGGGGGTATTTTTAAATGTCTACTTCAGTTGTTAGGACTTGTAAAACTACTCAGGATCTAGAAAAACCTGAGCATATAGTAGTTACATTTTTGGGAAATCAAGTTACACATGGATTTTTAACTGCAGAGGTCAGAACCCCCAGCTCCAGCATCGTTCAAGGGTCAACCGTACATAAATAAAAGCAATGAGTCCAGCTCCGTGGCCTATGCCCAAGCCCAGATGGATCAAACAAATAGTTGCCTTTTGAAGTTCTCTGGAATCCTGCCTTTCTTGTCCAGGGGCAATGGGCTCCTGGGAGAGCAATGAGGACAGAGCAGCCCCCAAATGATGATAAACTATGACATCTAAAATTAAGTTTTGCTTATTTAATTTTTTCCCTCTTTAATTTTTACTTACAAAACAGTTCTAAAACTGGGGTTTGGAAATCAACATGGACACTAAGATTTAAGGAAAAAATGGAAATTATATTTGTTCAACGCAATGCACAACAATTACTGTGTGATTCTGTGTTATCCCTTTGGCGAAGAGAAATTGAAAGGACAGCAAGGAAATTAGAGCTAATTAACTGAAAGCATGTGTTTTTTATCTGAGAGTGTTTCATCTTTTTCTACTCCTTGAGAGCTCTGCAGATGGGAGCAGGCATTCCCTTGCTGCTGTCTCTCTGTATTGAGAATGGAGTGTCCACTTGGCTTATTCTCAGTTTGCTACAGTCAAGCCCTAACTAAACTCAGCCAGACAGGAGAGCCAGAGAGATGTGAGCTTTGGCTCTCTTCAAACCTTCCTCAGACTGTGATCACGATGTCCAAGCTGGCATCTGCTCAGACTCATGCCCATCCACCTAAACCAAGGGCAGGACAACAAGAGCTGAACACACCCAACCAGCTTCAATCCCAGGATGGAGAGGGCCCGTCATGGTGGCCTCATCCTTTCTACTGTTTCTGACGTGGGAAATTAGGTAAAAGGGGAATTAAGTAAAAGGGGAATTTTGAAGTGGGGAATTAGGTAAAAGGGAAATTAAGGGATAAGATCCCACAGAATTGAGGACCATGGTTTGAGGATTCCTGAAAATAAAAGGTGCAATGGACACATAGAATAAGAATGGATGTGGGCAATATGAGTGCAGAGCTGAGGGGACCAACCTCTGTAAGCCATCACGGGTAACTTGACTTGAGTCAGCTGCAGACTTGAGGCAGCTCCAGAGAGAGGTTGAGCCTATTGAAGTTTCTTAATCTACCACCTAAATGACAAGTTAACCCATCCCTTAGAAGGGCCAATGAGAAAAGACAAGGGATCACCCATCACTTGAGTTAGAACAAAGGAATGGAATGACAAGTGGCATCCAGCATGTCAAAACAAAGCCCAGACATTCCCTCTTGTTTCTAGAAATTCTGGATCTAGAATTTATTTCAACATCTCAGATGTGGAGGGTGGGACAGAGAACTAAATATAGGTGGAGATGCTGCTTGCCTACCTGGGGAATTTGGAAATCAGTAACTATGAATATGTATAGCAACATAAATGTATCCCTGGGCATCCTTGGTGACATACTGCCAGAGTCAGAAAGTGTGTCATCCAAAGGTGTGTGGGTCGCCCATTGTGCAGTATGCGTACATATGATTTCCAACTCACTCTGCCAGCAATGGAGGCCCAGGCTGAGCAGAGCAGGTGAAGGCACATTATGGTTACAAGCATTTTTACCTATTGGTACACAGGGCAGCTGCTCAAATACACACTTGAACCATTATGTTGAACAATTACCTCTAATTGTTCTTGACAAAATCCCTTGGGAAGAGGCATTTTTCCCTGGGCAAGCTCTGAATCAGGTCAAATAAAAACAGCCTTGGGAGTAAGGTCTTCTAGGGAATGACCACACAGGTCATATAATGATATCATATAACCATTTTTCCAGCAGAAGGAACTAACCACCAGAGAAACCTAAAAGATAGACACTACAGAGGAGCCCAACCATCCTAACCAGAATTTGCCTCAATAAACATCATTGCAGTGCTGCCATGGTCAGCAACCAACACCTTCCACACTGGGAATGCCACAGATACACCACATCACATCAACCCTATCACACTATCAACTGTGAGAGGCTCCAGAATAATGGCCCACCAAGAAAGAAAAAATCCTGTCAATTAAATCATGACATGCCATTCATTTGAAAGATGATAAAATGTGAAAATAAAATGTGGGCTGTAGAACGAATGGAATATGGTATTAAAAAAAAGACAAGGGCAAGGACATTAAGCGGAGACTTTTGCACATGCACATACATAAGTAAACCAATGACTTCATGCATTATCCTCAGAAAACGGCAATTTGTTGCAGAATTAAAGAGAGTCAAGTCCACCTATCATCCAGTTGGTGACCCTCAGAAGTGGCCAAAGTTTGCAGACTCGTGACAGTTTCACAGAAATGTGCTCCACACAGACCTGGTAAAGTTGGAAGTGGGAAGCCCTATGACATACCCACCGTGGGGGGGCCTTGGACAGAGCAGCGGCCTGAGAGCCTACAGACCTGTTTCGAGTCCGGCGTCCGCAGGTTCAGGCTGGCAGTGGATATGGTCAGGGAGATGCTCATCCCCGCAAACTGGAGGTTGCTCTTGCCCAAGATGCTGGACAGCATCTTGCTTGGAGGCTGTGAAATCAAGCAGCAGTATTTTAGCTTTTGATTCACGGGAGGCCATACTGCCGACGCCTCTATGTTGTTCCTATTTGCCACATCCCCAGACCTCCACCTTCCCACTCTCATTAGGCACATGAAGAAAATTGTTCCACGAATGAACTAGGAGGGTTGGGATCCAACACTATCACAATGATTCTAGAATGTGCAATATGCGAATTGTAAAACAGCTACTATGCACACACTGAGATGAGGGAAAGGCAGAGACATCAGTATCCCAGGCAGCTCATGTTGGGATACGTCTCATGGGTGACTTGTAGGGCTGGGGAAAGCACCACAGGCCAGAGCGTGCAGCTTTGCAGACACAGACACCAGTTTCATCACACCCAGTCATACTACTAGTCAGGGCCAGACTACACCATCCAGCTCAGGGGCTTATGGGCAATCCAGGTGGTCATGAGCACACTCATTGCTGAAAGAATAGAACACACATGCTTTGGCCAACACATCCTCCAGGTCAGAGCTCACACGGATGGTCCAATTAGAATTCAGTGGGTCTGGAGATAGCACAAGGATGGACAGACTCAGTTCGGCTCTAACTGATACATCCATCAGCCCATCAGAAATGTCCTTGACACATTTCTGTGGAATGGGGGAGAGGGACCATATGAGCTGTGTTCTCCAGCCAAGCACATTCTCCCTAGGACTGTGCATGGGCACTGCCAACACTTGTCTCTGTCCATTGCTAAACATCCCACCTTCTCTTCAGATTAGAGCATGCCCTCTTTAATATGCCATTTAACACTAGTTCTTAACCAGGCAGGCACTGCTTGTGAGTCTCCTGTCAGAGCTATTTAAAGATAGAGTTGCTTGGGCCCTGAGTAAGTGTACCTGGGTGGGGCCCAGAAGCCAGCATCATTTTCACCTTCTCACCCAGAGCAGCAGGAGGTAGCCCAAGACTTGCTGGTTGGGCGCCACTTGGCTCTGAAAGAGGATGTTCCCTGTCTGTTCTCAGATACCTTCCTAGTTCCCGTATTCAAGATGCTGGAGGTTTGCTTGGCTTTTTATATCCCCTATGGGCTGACTAGAACATAGGCTAGCACATCTAAGCCTTCATCCAAAGTTGTCTGCCGGAAATTCAGTTGCCTTGTGGGTCACGAATGTCCCCAAGCTATGAAGACAGAACTGACCCACAGCCCTGGGACCAGCAGAGGCAAGCACAGAGCCTGCCCCAAAACCTCAGCCACAGGACAGATTCAGAGATACTCTCCCACATTCAGTCCAGGCACACAAAAGTCCTGATGGTGAATATTTAATTCTGTATTTACTAGACATTAAGTAAAGAATTTTTCTGAGCTTTCTCTTAATGTAGTTTTGTTTTTGCCTTCTGGTTCAAACACCTCAGGATGAAAAGATCAAGTCAGTCATTGAACACACAGACCCTGGAGCCAAGCGGTCACGGCTGGAGCTCAGCTCCACAACCCATTTTAGAGATATCATGTTAGAGCCTGAAATTGCCCATGCTGGAAGTACTTACACCATGGAAGCACACACACTACACATTTAGTGCTTCTTAGTGCTTCTTAGTGCCCCATCCCCAAAGGACAGTTGTTAAACTTTTACCAGCACACAACTGGGGATGTGCGTCTACCTCAGAGAATCGTTCTAATGCAGCGAATTAATGATTCTAAAGGCTTAACAGAATGCCTGGCCCTGTTTTACATGTTTATTGTCATCATCATCTTTAGGTTTAGGCCCACGGTGAGTAACCAGGCTGTTTGCTTTGAGTTGGCAGTGACAGCTAACTGTCCTCGTCAACCACATGGCAGAGCGAGGGAATCTAAACTTTCTGTTTCTTTTTTTTTTTAATTAAAGTTTATTGGGGTGATAATTGTTAGTAAAGTTACATAGATTTCAGGTGAACAATTCTGTAATACATCATCTATAAATCCCGTTGTGTGTTCACCACCCAGAGTCAGTTCTCCTTCCATCACCATATATTTGATCCCCTTTACCCTCATCTACCACCCCCCTCCCCCCTTACCCTCTGGTAATAAACTTTCTGTTTTTAAAAGTGACAAGAGCCACTGCAAGTTACCCCCTTTAAACTAAGGAATGCCTTTTTGTTCCCCCATCCCTAATTTAAAAAGTGACAAGAGCCAGGCCATGGGAAGAGGTATTAAACAATTGTATGTGATTAAAGATGCTGAGTGGTGACAGAAGAGGGAGGAAGTAGAGGGGGAGACACATGCAGAGCCGGGAGGACAGTACCTTTCTCTTCCTGAAGGCCCCCTTGGCTCCAGGGACAGCTTCACAAACACGGCTGATGGCCTCCCTTAAGAGGACAGGAAGAGGACATGTCAGTCAAGATTCCATAACCCAGAGATTCTACAGGTTCACGTCCCCAGGGAAAATAACTGCCTGTGTATTCCAGCATAGGAACTAGACCTGCCAGTTCGGGAGTCATCTGATTTCTCCTTTCAATACAAAACTAAGCAAAACACAAAGAAGTCATGTTGACTCTGACGGGCAGTATCCTAGTTCTTTCTGGGGGTGGCTGTACCCTAACGGTGTACTATGTGGCAATGCCACACGTTGTTTTTGTTCTTGTTTTGTATTTAGGTTTGGTTAAAATTCCGTTTCAGAGACTCAGTACCCTGAAATGTACTCTCCCGGATGTTCAGCCATGGTGATGGGCATAGCACAAGGCCCGCTCTTAATAAGTACTGCCATTGATCAAGATCCTTCTGAGGTGAGTCAGAATGTGATTAAAAGAAGAGTGGTCCTCTGAGTGTTATTCCCACTGACAAGAGAAAAATTCTGAGATGTCCTAAATTAAATTCGACAGGAAGATGGGAGAAACAGGTAAGAGGCTAGTCAGTTAACAGCCCTGAGCTAAACTCAGCAAAAGACTGCTCACGTTCCTGACTGTGTATTGAAACATTGGATCAATTTTGGCAATTATTTCAGCTCTTATCTAGAAAGACAAGCCCACCACCAGATGCCACCTCATCCTGCTTACACATGAACTTTCCAGCCTGTTGCCCACAACCCATCCAGAAGCAGCAAATACCACTTCCTGACAGACTCTGCGCCTCTCCCAGAATTTTCCCGCCCTGCTTTTTCCCACCCTCTTTATCTGCAGCCAATATAAATTCTTTCAAAACAACTTACATCTTTTTTCCCCAAAACATAACTTATAAAAGAGCCTATCATCATCAGAAATGCGGACATGTTTGTTTTCTCCATCTATCCTGCTGCTGCTGGTTCAGACTGCAGACTCCAGGACTTTGGTCCTTTTCGTGGCTAGAATATGGCCCAATAAACCTTTTATTTTAGAAAAACTCCCATCCTCAGATGTTTTTGTTTAACACCAGCTTCTGTAGTTAGTAAATATCTTAAAATCAAGAGGGTGTTAAGGGGAAGAACTCCAGGGGTTTGCAAATGAGACAGAAATGAGGGTCTGTGCAGGGAAGTTCCATGGATCAGGCATTCATTGAGCAGCTACTGTGTGCCAGGCACCGTTCTGAGGGAGGCAAGGAGTGTCCTAGGTACTGAGGGGGCCTGACAGGAGGACCAGTTGCAAAGAGTCTGACCTCCAGGTCTGCACAGGGCAGGAGAGCACAGAGCAGAGGGGACAATGTGCAAAAGTGAGACCAGATGTGGTCCAGATGCTGGAGGCTGGGGCCTGCGGTGGGGAGGATATGGCTAAGATAGTCACTTGAGCGCAAACAAAGCTCAATTTTGTGAGTCAGCCTCAGTGAGAAATGATGGCAGATCCACTGAATGTGGCTCCAAAGTCAGGAGCTCAGAAAAGAGCTGGGTGTACCTCTCAACTCCCACACGGAGAAAGAGAACACGGAAAAACATAAACAGGGATTTAGAGACGTGCTAAATGATAAAGAAGATAATGTGTCTCCGAAACATTCCACAATACTTCTTGAAATTATTTTCTATCATCTAGAAAAATAATTGTCATCACAATACAACGCTTTTAAGAAAAATATGACCTTGTCAAATTAGGTAAGAAACTATTAAGAGAAGCTTTATGTCTGCCATTAAATTCATTATAGAGAGTAGAGAAAAAAATACTATTCTAAAAGTTCAGACTCCATGAAAACTGTAGACTATGAATCACCATGACTCAGAAAAAGTTTATTTAAAAGAAATAAATGTTTTTGATGTTTGTGCTTAGTCATTTATTTTATAATAATAGCCTCACTGTGGTTCTATCAAAATTATCACCCAAAGTACTTTCTAAAAGTAAATTCCTTATTGAAGAAGGTCAAGTTGTCTCTTTAAACAGCTATATAAGCCCCTGTATCTATATTTTATGTTTAATTTTTTAAAAGTGTGATGCATCTCTGCACTGTGTTTGTTATATTAAGTGATATATTTACCTGAACAAAGCAGCTAAATCTATGATGGTCCCAGCAGGCTAGGAAAACATTTTATGGTGGAAAGTCTCCAGTAAGTCATTACTTAGCTACCACTAATAAGCCTCAGATTTATTTTCCCTTCCACTGACATAGAAGATTAGGGGGGAAAAAATCAGTCTGAATGACAGTTTTAAAAAAGAAAATGTCAACTGTCTAACCTACAATATAGGCTAGATGCCATCAAAGGTCTCATCCAGTCAGGCCACCACAGAGCTTGGGCAGCAGGCTTGTTAGTTCTCTGTCACTTCTGGGAAAACGCTCTCCCTTCCTCACTGGCATAAATTTGTATCGCACATATGATAGCATGTGTGTGTGAATTCTCATTTCAACCAGGTCGACAGTATTTCTGTTCGAAATAAAAATATGACATAACTATTAATAACTGCAATGTTTAGATGAATGAAATTAGTACCTTTAACTCCAAAGTCTAATTTTAAATGTAACAGTTCTTCTTGTCCCTCATTACTGTTTAGCACCCTGCATTTTGGTGAGCAGTACTGTTTCAGTTTGTTAATTTAGCAACAATTATTTAGCTTCATGTAGTTCCATCTAATCCCAGTGTGAACCTCAGGTAGCAATTGTGCTGTGTTTTTAATAATAGAGATAGTTTCTTAATATTCTGTTCAGTACAACCTCATTCCGGTAAGCCAACCCATGACCTCAGAGCTCAGTGAAAAGGAAAATGGAATCTTTGGCACCTCCACAGTTATCTGAAAGTAACCTCAAATGCCAACCCCCACTTTTTCATGATTTCACCATCTTCTCCTATTCTGTCTAAAATTTTTATCATTAGAGCCAGTATCCTTCATATTTCATAACCTTTTCTTTGGAGAGTAGGAGTTTTGAACGGGATCCTTTGAAATCATGCAGCACCATCTTTCTCCCTATTCATCCATCTCATTGCTGCCCACCCTGCTGTCTACACACACACACACACACACACACACACACACACACACACACACACTTTACAGAGTTAAACAATCTTTTTAAAAAGGACATCTAGGTGATTTCTGCACTCATGGGATTGTATTCTGGTAGGGGGAAGGGCAACAAGCAAATATATATAACAGCAACTTGTGATCAACTTCACGAACAAACAAAAAAGAGAGATATGTGGTGAAGGGTAGCAGAATATGTCACCCCAAATAGGACACTTTGGCATAAGGGTTATTTTGAGTTGAAGGCAATTGAGACAAAGCAGATACAAGAAATGCTCTCTGCCCTCCCCTGTTTGCCTAAAAGCAGGACATAAATTTATAAAAGTGTCCCTCCTCCTCTCTCTACCAGGAAGGACAGAAGTTAATCACTGGAGACAACTCTAGACCCTGATCAGCCCTGAGACACAGCAGAGGAATCTGCAGGACCAATAGTGCCACTAGCCCTCATCTTCCGTTTGTTCCCCTGTACATTTACCTTGTCACAATTTGCTACACCTAGAAACTCAAAGCCCTTTTCCTGTATCTTGTCACTTCTGTACAGATATAGTGCTCTTTGGTTAAGATGGCCTATATAAGTGTAAGTTCTAAGCATTTCATTTAGTTTCCCTGTCTATATGCGCACTGCATATATTAATCAACTGTTTTTCTCTTGTTAATCTGTCTTTTGTCTAATTTGCAGGGCTTCAGTCACATGACATAGGACGGCAGAGCAAAAAAGTTCTTCCTCCCCTACGGTAATAAATGTGGTTTCAAATAGCAGTAGGGGGATTTACCCAGTGAGTGGTATTTCAGTACCTGGGCAACTATCCAGAAAAAATTAAGTGGGGTTCCTATCTTGTGCTTTATGCAAATAAATTCTAGATGGATCACAGATTTATTTTGTTTGTAATGAAACTATAAAAGTGTTAAAAGAAAACTCAGAAGACGTTTTTTATCTTTGAGTGGAAGGATTCTACAAAATCCAGAAACCATCAAAGAAAATACTGACACATTCAACAGCATAAAAAGAAAAATTTATGCACTAGAAAAAGAGGTAACATTTCAGTCAAAGAAGTAATTGTCTTAATATAAGTCAATAAGGAAAACGTCAAAAATGCAATGGAAAATGAGCAAAAGGCATGAAAAAAAAGTGTCCATGGGAAATACAAATGGCTCTTGAAAATACGAAAAGATTCTCAGCTTTACTCATAATAAGTATACAAATTAAAGCCTATACTAAAACTCCATCTTTACAGCCAAAGACTTATGCTTGATAGGACTTTGTGGGGAAATACTCCACATCGGTGAGGAGGTAGCTCGGCACAGCTTCCATGAAGGCAGATTGGTCAGATCCCAACAAAAGGAAAGACACACAGTCCCTTTGGTGCAGCAGTTCACCTTCTGGCATGCACCCTCTAGATACACTCGCAGACAGGCCAGAAGGCTGTGTGGACTGCCAGGGGTTACAGCAAGGTTTCCAATAGACTGATGAGAAACAATCACTGTCTCTCACAGAGACCAGTTCAATAAATTATGGCACTTCCATAAAATGGACCACTGACACGGTGAAGCTGATGGTGCCCTCTGCACCCTCACCTTCTCTTTACCCCTCAATGCCCTTCAAGCCGGCTCTTATTCCCACTAGCTGCCCCTGCAAAATCACCAACAGGCACCATGGCACCAAATCGATGGGCCACTGTTGTCCTCACTCCCTTGACATACTTCCTTTTCTTGGTTTCTTGACCCCACGCTCCTCTGACATCCTCTGACCTCCTGGGTGTTCTTGGTCAGTTTCTTGCCTTCTGTGTGACTCAGCCTCTAAATTGTGGGGAGCCCCAGGGTTCCGTCCCACCCACCTCTTCTTTGTTCTCTGCATGACCTGGATACAGCAGCAGGCATGTCCCATATGTAGTTCTTTCAGTTTCAGATAAGAAAACATCCTCAATCTCTTATAACCTCATCCATTTTCCTATTTGCAGTACAAAAATGCCCCAGCCCAGCATAATGGTGAAAGCCTCCTCCCTCCCTCCTGCCTGATGCAAAAACATCCAGGTGGCCAAGAAAGGCAGGTGCCTCCCAACCTCTGGCTGTAGCTTTTGACCCCTTGCTTGGGAAGGTGGGTGCCTAGGGAGAAGCCAGGGCTCAGGCAGGGGTACGGCTAGCCCTGGGGCTGGGTCTTCTGGCCCGGGCTGGTGTTTGCAGTGACTCCTTCTCTCACAGGCACTCTCCTCACTTCTTTGAAGACCCCTCCCTGGGGAAGATCTGGGTGCCTGTGCTATGAAAGGGACAGTGTCTGTTCTTTACCCACTCATACATCTTCCCCTTCCAGGCATCCATACTTGTTGGGTAGCTCCAGCCTCTTGCTGCTGACATGGCCCCAATCTTTAACAGAAAGCCCTCTGGGGTGGGTCCAGTGGGCTCATGGCTCACGTAGGGTGCCCCATACTCCCAGCGCCTTTTTCTGGCTATCAGCAGGAGGCAATTTCTCTTTCAGATTTCACTAGTGTGAGTCCATTGGTCTACTGGGCTCCCAGACTCGGTGACATATGTCAAAGTCTGCGTGGTCTCCTGAAACCGCACGTTGTGTCTGAAGTTGGGATGGGGGATAGGGGTCACAGAGAACAGGACTCTCGCCAAAGAAATCCTCTCCATAACTCCCAACCTCATCCTGTTGTACCTTCCAGGTGGGTATTCGGTAAGTAGGAAGAAAATAGATTCCCGCTCCTATCGTTTTCCCAAGCCCTACTTGGGTGGTCTCACACCACAGGCCTCAGGACTGCTGGAACCATGGCCTTGCTGGACCTCAGTCCCATTTTACGCTGTGGTGATCTTCATCCATTCCCATCCTAAGGTGTTTCACTGTCTCCAAATGCCTCATGTGTCTTTATTTCTAGCTTAACATCTCCCAAAGTACCAGGATTTTATGAACAATTCCTACACCCAATTGGCATCTCTACTTCATTGTCGTAAAGTCTTCTCAGACTGAGCTTTTCAAACAAGCCTTGATTGTCCCCACCAAAAGCATCTTCCCTCCATCTTCCCACGGCAGAAAATAGGATTTCCCCTGCCCCACATCTCGGAGCTGTCCTTGATCTTCTCATGCCATCCCCACACCAATTCCATCTCAGCCCTGACCGCCATGGAGAAGACAAGAGAGTTTGTGTTCTCAAGAACACTGCAGAGTAGCGGAGGAGACCAGCAATGCGTGGAATAGTCCGGTGGAGACCATAGCCAGAGAACGTCGTGTGCTATTAATCATTACTCAGAGTGCAATTCTGTCTTTCAGAGAAATGAGAAGGCAGGTACACACAGTCAGTGCAAAAGGAACTGGAGACCAAGGAAGTCTCACGAGAAAATACAAACTGGATCTGGGGCCAGAAGGGAGCGCAACACGACGGAGGGAGTGTGAGGAGCGGCCTTCTGGGAACGTGGATGTGCCAGGAAATGACAGACTGGGGCCAAATGTGTAAAGAGGAGGAGTTAGGAATTCAGACTTGGGACCAAAAAGCATTCAGAGATGTGTTGAGGAGGGATAAACCATAGAGGCCTTTTAAGTAGGGTGATATGATAGAAATAGAAGTGAAAGGACATTAATTTAGCAGCCGTGTGCTGGATGGCTGAGACACAGCAGGCAGGAAGATAAACCCAGATTTGGTGGTGAAAGTGACAATAAAAAGAGAACCATTTGGAGAAGAAAACCTGCAGGGCTGCCTAAAGTTGTGGCAGGTGACGCTGAGTAGCACCACAGATGCTCACTCTTGTCATGGGGATAGCCTCTGTCCCTTCCCAAGGACACATAAAAATGGGTCATTATCTCCATCCTAAAACCAATGTCTGACACCCAGCAGGATGGAGCCACGAGTCTGTCAGCCTGGGTGAGAGGACATGCAGGAGCCCAGAGCGTCCAGAGAGGGACATTACAGCAACAGGCTTCTTCCCAGTTTTGTCCACAGGCTAATAGATGACGCTGCTCCGGCACCTGCAATCTAAAGTTTCCAAGTACAATCAACCATGCAGCAAATGTAGGGTTCAATATTAATTTCAGGCATCAAAAATACTTTAAACTTGATTTCTAAAATGTAATTGCACCAGAATGGGTTGAAACCACTTATATCTTCTAACAATACCTGTGCTTCAGCCACAAACAGAGCCAGGAGTTTTGAAGTCTGTGTACGACTTGAGAAATCAGTGAGATGCCAAAAAGTTTCCCAAGTGTTTGGCTTTAGAGTCACCTATGCCATTATTATGGCAACAGTTTGCAGCATGTCCCAGACATACAGACGCAGTTGGTGTAAATAAATACTGGTTGATGATTGTAAAACAGATGCCAAAAAAAAAAAAAAAAAAATAGTATCTTATAAGTTCGCATAAAAAACCCAGTAGGAAACTAGAAAAGGGATTCCTTAACCATGCCGAAAGGTATCTCACAAAATGAAAGCTAAACTCTTGGGATTGCTAAGAATGTATGGACCAAAGAGTAAAAGCCAACTGAGACAATATTGAAGCTAATAGTCCTTACGGTTAAAATAACTTATTTTAAAGTTTGCTCAAGGTCACAGGTGGTGTCACAAACATCTTTGACAGATCAGGGGCTTAGTTTATTCTTACAAATGTTTTCACAGAATTTTCTTTTCCCCTTTAAAATTCTAGCCATTGGGTTAAAAAAAAGTCTTCTGCTCCCAACTTGACTGCTTCATGATGCTGATTAGCCCATCAAAGAGAGAAATGCACACCCGTAATTCAGGCAGGCTCAATTTTATAAATGAGCCGAGTTCTCAGGCAATCAGGATGGGTCCCCAGCTAAACGGTGCCATTGAGGAGCTGAACAGGGCCCCCCAAAGCAATGTGGAAGCCACAGGCCCTGGGAGACCTTGAGCATATCTGTCCTCACTGCCAGATTTTAAAAATCACTTATCTTTTTGGAGAGATGCATCTTCTAACATCAAATATCACAGGCTTTAAAAAAAAACACACCTAATTCCACTGACATCTGCTTCCTCATAGCAAAGCAGGAATACAGGAGAAGTAAGCCAATCTGACCCCAAAACAAGAGGGGACCCGCAGAGCTGACAGCCTGCCAGGGCCTGTTCTATGGGCTCACAACTTATTTAATCCTCACACACCCTGGAAGGTGGGACTACTTATGGTGGCTTTATAATTAAGGAAATGGAGACAGAGGAGTTAAGCAACATGCCCAAGATCACACAGCCAGCAAGTGCCTGAGCCTGCTGAGCCCGGATCGTGGGTACTAACGCCATTAACCCACAGCTGTAAAGCCAAGTCCAGTGGAAGGTCCACAGAGATGGTGCTCTTTTCTGAACTCCAGCTATGGACCTCTGGGGAGCCCGTCACATGTTCCCCAGCAAGGTCACACACAACAGGACTTGGACTCTTAGTCCTTACGGTTACAGAACCAAGTGAGGCCTTTGAAATCCTCAACACCAATGCGAATCCACCAGGAGTTGGAGAGCTGTGCAAGAAGGGGGCTGTGGGGACCAGAAAGCAGAGGCCACAATGTCCAAAATCTGCCTTGAGTGGACAAAGTGTATTAACTGGCGCTCAGCAGTGAAAAGCAGTGGACTGTGGGCACGCACAGCGTGAACGAATCCTAATTACAAGGCCCGAGAGCGATCACACAAGAGAGTATGTGCCACTTGATTCCATTTATGTAGAAACTGCAGGAAATAAACACTGATCTACAGTGACCAGCCGCGTGGGTGGACTGGGCGGCAAGAGGCAGAAGGGCCGTTGCAAAGCTCCCTGAGGAGAAGACTGGGTACAGGATTTCCCATAGGGCCTGTAAAGCTCAGGGCAGGCTTCCGCACAAAGCCTCCCTTTTGCTCTAGTCTTGACAGAATCACATAAGCCTGGACCAAACACCTGGTCTCCCCTCAGTCTTCTATGGTCACTTGTCTTTGTAAAGTGGCAGCTAATCCAATGTGGGTGCCTGGTTAGCCAGGCGCTCAGAAAACTAGGCCGCGCCTGCCCCTGCCCTGTGCTGTCTCACGCACTGGAGACTGAGGGCACGTTTCCCAGTGAAGTCTTTCCCTTCAGGATCCTGAGGGTGGATAGATGCAGGCCTCAGAGGCAGCAGCTAAAAATAGGCTCAGGCAGCAGCAGGATGTCGAGTGCAGCTCTGTGACAGCCCTCTGCCACACAAAGACCTAGCCGCTGTAATTCTTTTAGTATGTCATGATGTTTTGACATCTTAGAAAACCTTTGTAGCTGGGGAGAGACCACCCCTCTGGGGTTAGCCCATTCTTAGAGCTAGCAAAGGGCCCAGCCGAGCATGCCTGTGGTATGCAGACCAACCAGTGCAGAGCCAGGTCTCCCCTATCTGACCTGTGCTCCCCGGGAGGCAACATCCCTCTGCCTTCGTCATCCCAGGACCAGGTGCCAGGCAACTGGGGGCCGCCCTTGAAGCTCAGGGTCCCTGGGATCATTCAAACTAGCCAGTCCTAAACTGCTCACCCTGCCCTCCCTTCCCCTGCCCTCATCCCAGTAAAGGCTCTGGCCTAACCTTCCGCTGCTCCTCTGCTCTGCTTCCTGGCCACCCTGCTGCTTCCCCACAGGGTCTGTGTGTGGTGCCTCCAGCCTCTAGGACCTGGGAATATAATATGCCTTGTTTCTTCTTGAGCTTCTTCTATGTTTCCTCTTGTGGCCAAACCTAACTGACCATCTCAAAAGAATACAAAAAAAGGAGGCCTAATGGGTTTCCATTAAGTTTTAAGGAAAGAGAGAGAAAGGAAAAAAGAAAAAACCGAGTATGATCTTTCCCTGATTAAATGTGTTGGGGAACAGTCCTAAAATATTTTAATTAAAAATCTTTAGGGAAAAGAAAAGTTCCTCAATTTCTCCGCTGTTCTTAGAGTTCACACTCTAGGTTTGCTACGTCTGAGGAGAAAAGGAACAGTGGAGGTAAACAGAGCTTGTCCATAATCAACAAAAAGAGAACCAGGCTTTCAGCCAATCCCTCGGCCAGCATCCTCTTAAACAGAAACACTCTTGTGAGCTGGGATGGAAGGGGGATGTATATGTGTCACTTCTCCTTGTTGGCTTTTGCTTCCAACATGCCATTTCTAGGGGCTCTATTTCCTGACCAGGAAAAGCAGTGTCCTCCAGACAGGCAGGACTCACAAGGAGATGGGTGGAGGGAGAGGGGTCACTTCACAGGCTCTCCCTTCTCTCCACCCAAATCACTCATGTCTAGACTTCTAAATAAACAAGGTCTAAAAAGGTGAACTACCCTCTATGTCACCAATGTGGACATAGAAGAGCTTCTGAACCACACCACATAAAGTGTCACTGGGAAAATTAAAATGGGTTGGATCTGTGTTTGTTTCTTTGCATAACTCATAGATTAAATTCCTGTGTAGTCAGATTAACTCGTGCCCCAGCCCTTTTTCAGACTTGCTCTTCACAAACCCAAGCCGAAAAATGTAAACCTAAAAAACTTAGGCCACTATCTGCCTTTAAAATGACATTTGAGTATCAAACATTCAGTGTCCACTCAGGAATTTGGCACCCGTTTAGGACTGGCAGGCTTGGTAATTCCTACAAAATATCCTTCTTTTGGACTCCTTATTTTGGTCAACACTTTCTTCCTAAATCTGAAACTGAGAGGGTCTTGATCACCAACCACACCAAATACCTCCCACCTTCCTACTTCCATTAAAAACATATATTTAAGGAATATGATGTAAAATGCTGTTCAGTCAAGACACTGCTCTGGAGCCCCAGCTCACACTGGGCAGCGATGAGGGTGGAGAGCGGGTGGAGTACCTATGGGCAGGTGAGGCAGGGCTTCACGCTGTTTAAACCTGCTTTGCATAAGACTTCCTTGGGGACACAGGCCCACAGAGGGTAGCACTGAACCCGGCTCCCAAAGACAAACATTGACTTTCCAAAATAAGGACGCAGGGCTTGATCCGCCCCCAGGGCATTAGAAGTATAGAAATGGCTGCTGAGTGCCTCCACCCACAGCCTAGGCAATAGCAGACACGTGAGTTCCTTCCCTAATGAGAGCCTCTGGCTGCCTGCCCACAGGGATTCATTCACAGGGCGGTGGTGAGGGTGCTGGTGACTTCTGCTGCCCCTGAGCTCAGCCTGTGGGAGCTTAACAATCACACCCATCTCATGGGCTGACTGTGAGGTTCCAATGAGATCACCTATGAATCCACAAAGCCTCTTGACATAAGAGTGCCTGGCGCGGGGGCAAACACAAAACAACTCTCCATGGTTTCATCCTCAGCACTCAAATCAAAGTGACAAGTACACATCTTCCTTCAGAACTGAAAAATGAGCTTTAACTGACAGAGACATATGAACTGATCCTAAAATTGATTATATACATATGCATATATGTACATATATAGAGAGAGAGACAGAGTCAGAGACAGAGAGAACTCTGAAGTCCTGGTGGCTAATTCTGGCTCCAGACGTGAAGTACGTTCACACCGACTGTAATCTCATTCGTTTACAGACATATGGTCCCAAGGAACATATGGTCTCTGGAAAATTATAGGAAAATAAGTAGATCCATGTGTGAGCAGAAGCCACTGAAAAGTCCATTTTTGGATTTGTATTAACAGTTTTATTTTTAGCCTTATGTGCCAGAGATTACAGTGAGAGGCTACCCGGGTGGTCTCGTGTGCTGCACACACACAGCCAGCCACACACACAGACACATGATTTGAGTGGCTCCCAACATGCTAAGCGTCGCACAGACCCTGAGGAAGTCAATGGTGGAACTGGAATTAAAACTAATTTTCCTGTTTTCCAATCAAGGAGAATTTGACGAAGTCAAACACAGGACAGTTAAATGGTCATCAGTTAGCACAGCAAATGCAAGAGGCCCTTTCTCCAAAGGCAGCTCAATCATATTTCCCTGATTCCTGAGGTAAAAGACTACCTTCCCTCAGTGGGATTTTCTCCAGCACTGGCCCCTCCCATTGGAGGAACCTAGTGTAAAAAGCCAGACGAATCAGAACAAATAGGCTCTTACATGAACTGCACTAGGGGACCCTGAAGTGGAAGAGCTGAGACCGGCCTTGCAGCCTCTTCCGGGGCCACCTCAGCAAGCTCCCCTCTTAGAGCAGCTGCCAGGGGTCAGCAGGGAGGAGCCTGGGAGCCTGGCATTCAGAAGAGGGGAGGGAGAGCCAGGTCTCCACTTAACTGGTCCAAAAAATGTCCTTCCTGTCACCATTTTATTAATAATAAGATAACCACAGATTATTATACAAACCAACTTTAGAAGAGGAGCAATGTGGACTAGAAGACACCAAAGTACAAACTCCTAGAAATAAATACTACATGAGCACAATGGGTTGTTTTTTTCCAAAAATATGTTTAATATCAGGCAAAAGGCTACAACACCATTGGTCAAAGGGACAATGGTCAGGCCCCATAGGAATAGACAGACGGGGAGGCACCCTGACATGTGCAGGGAGGAGGAGATGTGGGAGGGAGCAGAGCACGCAGAGGTCCCCACTGAGGTGTGGGGCCAGGCGAAGAACTGGACAGTCCAGATTTGGGGACAGCAGGCCGAAGGTGGGAGGGTAGAGGGGGGCGGGCCGCAGGTCCTGCAGAAAGTGCCATTCAGTGCGCCTACATCTGCAAGGCAAGAGAGAAAACTCGGTGATTCCTTCTCGTTTTTCAATGCTGTGAACACAGCCCTTCGTGTGGGACATGCCGCTCTTGTGTTTATTTAGGCAGGACATAGTTCCCTTGTCTGTTCATGATAGGCTATTTTATTTGCACACAGCCCCCTTCTCAGTCCTCACATCTGACTTTCTGTCCATGTTTATCTGTTTCTCTGTAATGTGAAAGCAGAGTCCCGCTGACTGAGTTACATAGGGAGGAGAAAGGGCCAGAGGGAACAAGAGATGTCCTGAGTGAAACATTTATAGTCACTGCAGAGAAGTTTCTCTGGGTGGTTGCTGTGTGTAAAGGTGACTCTTGAGTTAAGGAGCAGTGCAGGAGAAGACCGGTCTCTGGGCTCCCCAAGAACGAAGACTCTAAGTTCTAGGAGGGGAGCTCTATCACACACACACACACACACACACACACACACACACACACACACACTCATATTCTCTCACATGCACACACATACTCTTACACACTCACATACACACACACATACTCTTACACACTCACATACACACTCTCACACACAATACACACACTCATATTCTCTCACATGCACACACATACTCTTACACACACTCATGCACACACATACTCTTACACACTCACATACACACTCTCACACACAATACACACACACACACACACACACACACCACCACCACCACCACCATGGTGACCAGCCCCTGAGAGTGAGTCATGCTGGTCCCTGCTGTGCGTCTTCACCTCCCTCACCACCCTGAGAAACCCCCTGAGATATATTTTTTCCATTTGGGAAAAAATAAACTAAGAGAAAAGAAATCAAGCTCAGAGAAAGTACTTAACTCTTCCCAGAATCACACCATGTTAGTGAAGTCATATCTGAATTAGACCCTCGGGTTCCAAAGCCAGACCTTACCCATACAGTGCACATGGTGACTCAGGGGCCGCACTGACATCTGTCCCCCCTGAGCAAGGAAACTGGCACCCCCACAGTTACACAGGAATGAGGGGTGCCCAGCCTCAGCTGTGAGATCTTGTCCCATCACCACAGGGGCAACGTGGTCCTGGGGGCTAGCCAGTTGGCACTGCTGTGTAACCTGGGCACAGCCCCAGAGCCCATGCCTTCGCCCTCCTAAGAATGCTCAACACCTCTGCTCTGCCTTTAAAAGCTGCCCCAGTCCATCGTTGGATCCACACATGTGCTGATGAGAAGAGTTAGGAGCAGGCCATCAGACACAGCATGTCACTTAGATGACACGAGGCAGGTGAGCATGCATCATATCCCTGTCCATTCTCTCTCCTCCAGAGGCGTGGGAAGGCCCAGCGTGTTGCCAAACCACAAAGCCAGCACTTGCACTGGGCTGGCCCTTCCCTCTCTGGGAGCTGAGCGTGTGCCCAGCAGCCCAGACCCTGTGGGCAACAGGACCGATAAGGAGAAGAGCCAGGGCTGCCAGTGGGCTCAGCAATGACATGAGAAGGAAGATCAAGCTGCACACCCAGCCCCACATTATGAGATGTGGCCAAGGCCCCCCAAGTGCCGGGCAGGGGTAATCACTGCACCTGAGCACAGGGGAGCACTGTTCGTTTGGGAGGCTCCCTGCTCAGTTCTGGCAGCTCCACTCAGGCTCCCTCCTGAGTGGTCCAGGAAGTGCCCAGAGGACTACTGAGGATGGAGGGGTGACCCAGAGCAGGGAACCAAGAAAACAGGCAAGAACCAACCTCACATGGGTGGGGCCGTGAGCACTAGGAAATAATATGCTGTTGAAACTACATAAAGAAAAAAAACTACTGGGAACTAACATGACAGTTTGGTGATAGAGAGAGAAACTAGAGTCTTTTCCCTCTAACAACAGTGAGCATGCAGAAGGGAGACGGTGGGATTAATGGTGGGAGCCTCATGCACCTCGAGGCCAAAACGGTGCAGGCCGTGGACGGAGTGTGGGAAGACTGACACGGCCTGCATGAAGACGGAGTGAAAGGATATTGAAGGACACAAGCAAGATGTGAATGAATGGAAACTCTCGCCATGCGCTGGATATAAAGACATAATATTATACATGTAAATTCTCCCTAAAGCAATAAATTAATTTGATTATAATTATAATCCTAATGAGATCTTTTTACACTCAGTAGTATGTTGTTAGAAAGCAAAGAAAGTTCAAAAATTGTGAAGAAAATTTTTTAAACAAGAAAGAACAGCAAAGTGAGATGCCTCCTACCAGATCAGAAACATGACTACCACACCACCACGATCAGAACCGTAAGTTACTGCTCACAGAAAACAGGTATATCAGTGGACGGCAACCGTGTCCCGAAACAGAGCCAAGAATGTAAGGGAGTTAAATAGGTGATGAGGTGGCATTCCAACTCAGCGGGGGATTCCAGTTTGGGCACAGTTGGTTATCTTATTAAAAGTAAAGTAAATAAAAATATTAGAAAATCATTAGTATAATCTTACAGTGAGGGAGATATTCAAGACAAGTCATAAAATAAACTATGGATAGAAGTACTCTAATAAAAAAGTTAATTGTATTGCAAAATATTCTAGCACATATCAAATATGCAAAAGCTCCCACAAATTGATAAGAAATAAAGAAGAACCCAGTAGAAAAACGGGCAAGCGATATAAACAGGTAATTCATTAAAAAATGAAACCAGCCAGCAAATATACTAGTATGTGACAGGGTGCCACCTTCCTGGTACAGAAAAAACCTCAAAGAAAAAAACAATGACATTGTTTTGACCATAAAACTGGTAAAAATTAATGACATTAAGACCCATTGCTGCAAGGTTGGGAAGAAAGGGCCGCTTCCATAAGCTGCTCGTAACAGTGTGAGCCGCAGAAACATCCTTGCAGCAGCCCCATAATGAGAAGGCCAGCAGCATCCTTCTCCACAAAAAGCCATCAAAACGACCAGGGCTAAGCTTGTGCTCAGAAGCGGTAATCCCTCCCCCACCCTCCACTAGAAGGCAGGAGATCCTGCCTTTCTGCCACATCACTCAGTGTGGGGCTGAGTGCGGTCCTACGTCCCTCCATCACTCCACACATAAGGACAGAGGCCCTGTGTTCCTGCAGCATAGCTTTGCCCAGCAAAATGAAACAAAAATGGGAATATTTGACTAAATGATATAGCGGTAAGATTTGCAGCTAGAAAATAAGTCAGAACCAAATCTCCTGATCTGTTCATGAAGAAGGCAAATTGTGGAGTAATGAGTGTGGTAGCATCCCCGTTTTTAACAAAAAGAGGCGCAGTTGTGTGTGGTGGTGTGTGTGTGGTATGTGTGGTGTGTATGTGTGTGGTATTTGTGTGGTGTGTGTGGTGTGTATAATATGTGTGTGTGTGTGTGGTGTGAGTGTGGGGTGTGTGTGTGTGTGTGTGTGTGTGTGCGCGTGTGTGTACAAATACAAAAAATATGTTGTTACCTGTTACCTCTCCTCATGTAGGTGTGATTGGAACAGGGAGAAACTTTTTTCTTTATATTTTCTGTCTATACTTCTATATTGTTTGCCTTGTTTTAATAAGCATCTGTTGTGTTAATTAAATTTTTAAAAAGAAAAAATAGAACAAGAAATTACTCCATGTGGTCACACACATCAGTAATTCATCCTTTTTATTGTTGAGTGACATTTATAGCATATACATGCCAGAATTTGTTTCTCGGCTCACTGATTGGTTGATGATTGGATTGTTTCTTGGGTCTATTACAAATAATGCTGTTATGAACTTTGACGTACTGTGAACTTTGACCTACTGTGGGCACATGTTTTTTTTCTGCGTTGGTAAATTTATATTTCACTTCATTTTAAAAAGCTGTCCAGCTGTTTTGCAAAGTTCTGTGCCATTATGCATCCCTACCCGCGATGACACAACAACATGAGTGATCCTCAAAGCATGTGTTGAATGAACGCAGCCAGTCACACAAGGCCTTGTGCAGCATGATTCCATTTATGTGAAATTCTAGAAAAGGCAAAATTATATTTCCAGGAAGTACTGTTGTTGCCTAGAGCAGACCTGGGGGTGGCTGTTGACTGCAAGAGGGACAAGGGAACTAGGGGGTGGGGAAGATAGAAATGTTCTGTGTCTTCTTTGTGGTGGCACTTAAATGACTGTATACAATTGCCAAAACTCATTAAACCATACACCTAAAATGGGTGTATTTCATTTATGTAACTCCAACCTCAGTGGAGCTAGGGGGAAACGGATAGTCACACACACACAAAAACTTTTTAATCAAACAAGAAAAATAGCCCACCCTTTGACCAATCAATGTACATGAGCGAGATACACACAAGAATGCATGTACACGTTCCAGGAGAATGTGTGTGCACGTTCCCAAAGACACACACAAGAACGTACATAGCAGCTTTACAGTACTCCACTCACTGGGCACCACTCAGCAGTAAAAAAGAACAAACTCATGGGGCAGGCAGCAGCATGAAGGGAGGTCCAGACAAAATGATGAGGGAAATAAAAAGGCAGATACAAGATACACTGTATCATCGCATTTATGAGAAGTTCGAGAACGGGGTGGGGATTCACTGGTTCAGGGGGGCACAGGGGTGTTCTGGGGTCTGGAGATATTGATCTGGTGATAGCTGCTCAGCATATGCATGTGTAAAATTCCAGCGAGTTACACACTTGAGATGTGTGTACTCCATCAGAGGTGTGTTATACCTCAGCAAATTCATTGTAAACACAAAAACAAGAATCACAATGAAAATGAGAAAACTAGCCAGCAGGATGGGGATGTAATCCACTATGTCATTAGGAACCATCATAGCATTTGAAGCAAGAGAAAAACATGATGAATGTGATTTGGGAACAGAAATGTGGTGTTTTCAAGGACAAACTGATGGAGGAAGCATCGCTGGACAAGTTCTTAGGGGCCTCATGTGAGTGCGAGTCCCTGTGGAAAGGACGTCTGGGAAGGACGGAGGTGGCATGGGAGGAAGGAAGGAACCTAAAAGGCATTTCCCAGAAGAGCAATCACTGGTGACCCAGCCATATGATTGCCAAGGCAGAAATACTGTAAAAGTAATACTAAAAGCCATAGTTGATGTTTATGGAGTGTTTGCTGAGTGTCTGGCCTTGTTCTATGACTTCAAGGGCATTAATCTTCTAATAGAGTAGGAATCATTTTGATCCCCATTTTATGTGTTGGAACCCAAGACCAGCGATGTTAACTAGCCTGTCTGAGGTCACACAGCTGGGAGTAGATCTAGTTTGCAGCATAAGTCTTGCATCTTGGAAGAAAGATGACAAGTTCAGACTGGGCCGCCCACCAGGCATTAGAATCACAGGCAAATACCCATCACCCTCAAGGAGAACGAATGTGAACTCACATGCTAAGGCATAATGTCACTGCAAATGATCGTAACTGTTAAAGTTACGAGATACCACATCATACTCATGGCTATTATAGGATGGTTAATATGAGAAAACAGGAAATGTTGGCAAGGATGTGGAGAAATTAGAACCCTTGTTGGTGGGAACGTAAAGTGGTACAGATGCTGTGGGAAATGGTATGATGGTTCCTCAGAAAATTGAAGATAGAATTGTCAACGTGATCCAGCAATTCCACTTCTGGGTAACTACCCAAAATAATTGAATACAGGGTCTCGAAGAGATATGTGTATACCCATGTTCATAGCAGCGTTATTTACAATAGCCAAAAGGTGAAACAACCCAGTGTCCTTTGGCCAGATACATGCATAAATAAAATGTGGTGTGTACATACAATAGAATATGACTCAACTTAAAAAGGAAGGAACTTCTGACATGGGCTGCAATATGGATGAACCTTGAGGGCATTACGCTCAGTGAAATAAGTCAGTCACAAAAGGACAAATACTGTGTGTTTCCTCATATATGAGGGAACTGGAGTAGTCAAATTCATAAGAGACAGAAAGTAGAGTTGTGAGTGCCAGTGGCTGGGGTGGGGAGAAATGGGGAGCTAGTGTTTAATGGGGACAGAGTGTTGGTTTGGGAACATGAAAAAGTTCTGGAGATGGATAGTGGTGATGGCTGCACGACAGTGTGAATGTCTTTCACGCCAATGAACTGTACACTTAAAAATGGTCAAAATGGCAAATGTTTTGTATGTTATGTATGTTTTACCACACAAAAATACAAAAAAGTATCAATTAGGTAGAAGCCAAAAGAAATTTTAGAAGAACCATCCACTGCTGTCAGGGCCAGACACTGAGGGCTGTGTGCTGTCGCAGGGCCCTCGCAGCAGCCTGGAGGAAAACAGCGTGTCTCCCACCTGCGGGCTAAACCGCTGGACCACAGACCGACCCACTGAGCTTCATATGGAGTTCAATCTCTCCCTTTATTCTGGGCATAATTAAACCTTCAGTATTTCCTGTCAAATGTATCATCATTTTTTGATGCATATTTATGCCTATCATGATATAATTCCTGTCTGAGGCTATAAATAATTGAGCTAAGGCCCTTTAAACCTAAATGATAATATGCTTCTCGTGGGACGTCCTCCAGCACATCTTGTGCTCTGCAGCTATTAAAAGACTTTGTGGCCACATGTCAGAAAATACTGCCTCCGATGTAAACAAACCACAGCTAAGAAGTCATAAATAACATACATTTAGGCACATACACATCAGAGGACCAGGTTCTATTCTACTACATGCATTGATATTGAATACAGATCAGCGTCATATTGAGATGAAAACAAGAATTGAGCCAAACATGAAAAGTGGTACCTGCTGATAAGTGGGCAGAAGATGATTCTCGATCCCCCGAGAACCAGTACATTGGTCTTGTGTCCTCAGTTCAAGAAGCTCAGAAACCCCACCCCATCCACCGCAAGTGAGGTCCGTGCTCTGATCATGTGTGAAGGGCTGCGTTTATTTCCTTTAAGACTAACTGAATAAATTGGAGGGGAGGGCCTAGAGATAATAATCACACATAACATAAAGTTAAATTGATATATGAACCTGATTACGTAATATTACATTTAAGAACAAATGAAGGACACAAAACTTTGCATGTGATTGCAAATAAATGAAAAATTAAGGGAAACTTCCCCTTCCCTTTTTTGAACTTTGTTTTCTAGAATTTCTCTAGTGGGCTTCCCTTTTATAATGAAATGGGATTCAGTTTTAAGGCATGTAGAACAGTGGTGCTAACCCATGGGACATTAGGCAAAGTCTGAAGACAGCTTTGGTTGTCACAATGTTGGGGGGGGGGGGTGCATCTTCTGGGTAGAAGTTAAGGGAGCTGCTAAACAACCTAATATAAACAGAACAGACCTCCACAACAAACATGACCCAGCTCCAAATGTCAACAATGGAGAGGCTGAGAAACCCTGGTGTAGAGATTATTTTTGTCTCCCAAATGGGACCCAACTCGCAGTGACAGTTGTATGTGTTCTCCCAGGAACAATCCACGAATGTGCTATTTACACAACAGAAAGATGTGCAAGGAAGGCGGGCTCAATTAAAAATTGCTGAAGTGGCTGCCCCTCCCACCCTCAGTGCACACTCAGGGAGCCCCTGGTGTGCAGGCTGCAGGGATAATAGCCCCATCCCACCTTCCATGTCACCTGGCTGTCCCCAGGGGGTTGAGAAGGAATGTAGGTAAGGACAGCCAGGGCCTCTGGTGGCCATAGGCAGCAAGGAGGGTTTGCTGGTACTACAGATACCTCCTCATAGGGCCTGAAAACCAGACTGCCAGGAGCCGCCAGCCAGCTGTCCTCCCCGGGGAGCGTGGAGGTGGGACAAGGTGTTCAGCAGTCACCTATGTGAGGGTTTTCTGCTAGACTCAGGCCTGAGGAAGTGAAGGTTGCTTGCCGAAACAGAAGAGAACACGAGGAAGAGTGAGCAGGGCCTCACAGGAGTGCCGAGAAAATTGTACCAGGTAGAATGGAGCAGCCTTCTGGCACAAGTGCTCCCAGCTCAGTGGGACAGGCGGAGTTAGAAGGTCCACCAGAGGGGGCACTGCAGGGACCCTGCGTCCTGAGGGAATGCCCCAGAGCAAGGACATCACTGGCCCTGAGTACCAGCAGGCAACAGGTAAAAAACAGCTCATTCTCTTAGAAGGACACCAGCCACAAACCATGTCCCCCAGGGGAGGAGACAGGGTCAGATTCACTGTTCAGTAACATGTCTCTCTCTTATCTGGTATGTTAGGTATTAAAGTACATTGAACTAAATTACAGAGACTTACAGATGGACTCATTGAATTTACTTCCCAATGTTTAAAGCTTTTGTTTCAAAAGGAGTTATAAGCTGCTAATCTTTAATTTATCCAATAAGTCTGTATTTTTCCAGGTTGTAAGTAGTAAATGAAAATGTGAAGAGAAAGGACATTATACCAAAACATGATCCTCAAATAAAGGAAGCCCTGTCTTCCAAAGTGAGTGACTTCCATGCTGCTCAGCAGATACAGCTGCACTGATTTTCTTAGAAAAGGCCCTCGGGACAGAAAGGAAGGAAAAAGTACTTAATACCACTTTTCTGCATGGAGGTTGTCTCATTAATCACACCTTCTGGGCTGTCACTATTAGCAATTTGCTTTTTCTGATGCTTCATTTTTAGTCATTTCCCTGGATTCCTGAAAACTTAAGATTTCAACAAACATTGATTGAGTGTGTATGCAGAGCCACAGCTCCATGCAGCACTCACCAGAGTACGGCTTGTCACCTTTATCGGCCATGATGCCTCATGGAGAGCCTCAAGGACATTCAAACCCAAGTTCACATGACAGCTTGGTTCAATCCCCCTCACATTTAGAGACTTTAAACTTCATTCTTTTTCAATAATAAATCATAAATATTAAGAGCTTTTAATGATGAGAAAATGCTTATGAAATTATGAGACGAAAGATGAATATAACCTTTTATGTACAGTGAACACTTATATCAACAATGTATGTGAAAAATACAGCACATTAACTAAGTCATCAAAGTTGACGTCATCAGTATTGAGACAAAGTGACATCATGTACCTCTTGATATCATGCACTGAGAAGGCCACAACAATTTCCATGCCTTACTGCCAGAAATGTATCACCTGAAAGAACCATGGGAAAGCAACAGACAAATTAGAATTGAGGAAAATTGTACAAAAAAAAAAAAAACCTGGCACGTGTACTCTTAATAAATGTCAGTATCAAGAAAGACAAAGAAAGGCCAGGGAACTGTTCTAGATTAAAGAGCCCAAAGACACATGACAACTAAATGCAATGTGTGATTATGATGGAATCCTGGACTGGGCAAAAATAGCTATGGAGGACATTATCGGGACAATTGATAAATGTGGATATCACTGAATTAGGTAATAGTGTTCTATCAGTGTTGAAGTTCACTGTGCTGTGGATATATAAGGAAATGTCATTGTCCTTAGGAAATACACACTTACATAGTTAGGGTTAAAGAGGCATAATATCTCCAATGTATTCTTAAATGGCTCATAAAAAAATTAGACACTTGCAGGAACCATTTGTCCTATTCTTACACCTTTTCTATTAATTTAGAATCATCTAAAATGTTTTAAAATGCATAGAAAAAATGAAGGAAATGTTATATTTAGTCAAAATTAAGATACAATTGATTGTAAAATAGATCATATTGTATGTCAGACAACTAAAGAAAAAACACATGGAAATGTAATGGCTGTGTGCAATGTCAGAGGGATAGTGGATGGGGGGAGGGGGCTGTCACTGTGTGAGGGACATAAATGATAAATATCTAACTATTACATTGTTTTGTGCACCTGAAACTTTAAAAAAAAGAAAAAAAAACTATAAAAATAAATAAATAAATAAAATAAAAATAAACTGAAGAGTCAGGAAAAAAAGAAAAATGCAGCCAATTAAAATATAACACAATACTTTATCACGTAATTTTTCTTTCATACTTTTAAAGAACTCTTTTAGACTTATTAATGTATAGAAAATTTATTATATATCACTCTTCTGCACACATAAAAAGAAATAGGCAAGTAAAATAAATAGATTAAAATATTCCTCCCAGTTCTTTGCATTCTGGTTTCAACATTTTCTGAATCACTATTTGATTCAGTTGTTGGTATCTGAGTATTTCTATGCAATATCATCCTCTGAGCCATCAAGAGTGTAGGTGAAAAAGAAAAAAAAAGAATGTGGGTGGCACAGCAGTTTTTCAAAAGAATGCTCCATTATTATTTCAGTATTTTCTTCTAAACCATCAAAGCCCATTCTGCAAGCTTTGGTGCTTGGCCTTTCCAAAAGGTGTTGGGAGAGGATTTGGCCAACAATGAGGACTGACTCATGTTACCTTAAATGGTTGGTGGACTGATCATTGCAGATCAAAGTCATTTACTTGAGCTGACATGAACAACGACCAGATATTCATATGTTTAGCCATGACAGCAAAGAGACAGCTACTGCCTGCCTGGTAGGAAGAGGTTAAGACATGACTGAATACAAGATGCATCCATATTTAGGCAATGTTCAAATGTGAGGAGAGTGCATCTGAGAGTTTAAATGTGGTATTTAAAAATATTTAATGGTGTTGGGTTTGTGGGTGGGAGGTTATACTACTTCTGTACACTCCAGTATTGAACCAATAAGCACATATTAATTACTTGGTTTCCCGGACAAGAAAAAGTTAAAGGAGTTCATTACCACCAAACCAGTGTTACAAGAAATGTTAAAGGGACATGTTTAAGGAAGGAAAAGAAAAAAAGATCAAAATATGAATAATAAAATGGCAATAACTGCATACCTATCAATAATTACTTTAAATGTAAATGGATTAAATGAGCTAATCAAAAGACATAGGGTGGCCGAAACTAAATAGGCATTTCATCAGAGGACATTCAAATTCGCCAGTAGATATCCAAAAAGATGCTCAACATCACTTATCATCAGAGAAATACAAATTAAAACCACAATGAGATATCACCTCACACCTCTTAGAATGGCCATCATCAGTAAATCAACAAACAACAAATGCTGGCAAGAATGTGGAGAAAATAGAACCCTTATGTACTATTGGTGGGATTGCAAATTGGTGCATCCACTATGGAAAACAACATGGAGGTCCCTCAAAACATTAAAAATAGAACTACCATTTGTCCCAGCAATCCCACTTCTGTGTATCTGAGGAAATCGAAAGCACTAATTCAAAAAGATATGTGCACCCCTATGTTCATTGCAGCATTATTTACAATAACCAATATATGGAAGCAACCTACATGTCCATTGACAGGTAACTGGATAAAGAAGATGTGGTACATATATACAATGGAATATTACTCAGCCATAAAAAAAGAATGAAATTTTACCATTTGTGACAACATGAATGGACCTACAGGGTATTATGTTAAGTGAAATAAGTCAGACAGAGAAAGACAAATACCATATCATTTCACTTATATGTGGAATCCAAAAACCAAAATAAATGAACAAACTAAATAAAAACAGTCTTATAGATACAGAGAACCAACTGATGGTTGCCAGGTAGGACGGGGGTGGGGAGGCTGGGTGAAGAAGCTGAAGGGATTAAGAAGTACAAATTGGCAGTTACAAAATAGTCACAGGGATGTAAAGTACAGCATATGGAATATAGTCAATAATATTGTAATAACTATGAATGGTGTCATGTGGGTACTAGACTTATTGGGTAGATCACTTCAAAAGTTAGATAAATGTCTAACCACTATGCTGTACACCTGAAACTAATATCATATTGAATGTCAACTGTAATTGAAAAACATTAAAAAAATTTTTTTTAGTTACTTGATGTTGCTTTTATAGTCAGAAAAAAAGAACACATCTTCATCTACAGAATATAGTTATTTTGCTGATTTTTATCTCTGGATTCCCTATGTTTTCCAAGGCACAAAATTCTCCACCTAGTAGTTCAGGTCTAAGAAAATTCTCTAGGGTAAAATGCATTAACTGACCCAATAAATATTAATCAAAGTTTCTGTGGCGTTAGGAAAAGCCAGTCTCAGATGATGCCATCAAGGATCTTAGAGCCTTAGATCCTTAGAGAAGAGAGGGGACCACTTTGAATTGATTCTAAGACGCCCTTTTTTCAGATTTTAAAATTTCTGAATCTGCTGTGGGCCACATAGCAGTCATGATGTACTTGCCATTCCCTGCAAATATGCGTCACAACTTGCAGAATAAGTATCATTAGTTTGAAAGAAAATTCCAGAGTGAATAGTGGAGTACCTTTTTAAAGGATAGATTTACTGAGATATAATTCACATAGGATAAAATACACTCTTTTTAGATGTTCCATTCTATGAGTTTTGAAAAGCATGTATAGTCATGTAACTACTACTAAATCAAGAGATAAAATACCTCCATTGTCCCCAAAAGTTTTCCCTATACCCCTTTTGTGATCAATCCCCTCCTCTTCACCTCCAGAACTTGGCAATCAGTGATCTGATCTCTGTCTCTAGTTTCACTTTTCCAAGAATGTCATATAAATGGAATAATACAGTACACAGCCTTTTGTATCTGGTTTCTTTCATGCAGCACAGTGCTTTTGAGATTCATTCATACTGTCACATGTACCAAGATTTTGTCGAACAAACCGATTATTAGTAAAGAGATTGAATCAGTAATCAAAAACTTCCCAACACAAAAAACCCCAGGACCAGAGGGTTTCACTGATGAATTTTACCAAAACATTTAAAGAATAATTAACACCCAAACTTCTCAAATTTTTCCAAAAAAGAGACGAGAGAGAAACACTTCCAAATTCATTCTGTGAAGCCAGCATTACCCTCATACCAAAACCTGACAAGGACACTACATGAAAAAAAAAATTACAGGTCAATATCTCTGATGAACATAGATGCAGAAATCCTCAAGAAGATATTAGCAAACTGAATTCAACAATACATTAAAAGAATCATACAACACAATCAAGTGAGATTTATTCCAGGGATGCAAGGATGGTTCAACATCTACAAATCAATCAATGTGATACATCACATTAACAAAATGAAGGATAAAAAATCATATGATCATCTCAATAGATGCAGAAAAAGCATATGACAAAATTCAACATCCATTCATGATAAAAACTCTCAACAAACTGGGTATAGAGGGAACATACTTCAACATAATAAAGGATGTAGGTGACAAGCCCACAGCTAACATCATACTCAATGGTAAAAAGCTGAAAACTTTTCCTCTAACATCAGGAAAAAGACAACGATGCTCACACTTACCACTGTTATTCAACATAGTACTGGACGTCCTCGTCAGAATGAGTAGGTAAGAAGAAGAAATAAAAGGCACCCAAATCAGGCAGAAGAAATGAAACTGTATCTATTTGCAGATGATATATTCTATATAGAAAATCCTAAAGACTCCACCAAAAAATTGTTAGAGCTAATAAACAAATTCAGTAAAATCGCAGGATACAAAATCAATATACAAAAATCAGTTGTGTGTTTATACACTAAGAATAAATTATCAGAAAGAGAAATTAAGAAAAACAATCCCATATACAATTTCATAAAAAAACAATAAAATGCCTGGGAATAAATTTAACCAAGGAGGTGAAAGGTATGTACATTGAAAATTATAAGATATTGATGAAAGAAATTGAAAAAGGAAAAAATAAATGGAAATATATTCCATGCTCATGGATTGGAGGAATTAATATTGCTAAAATGTGGGTACTACCCGAAACAATCTGCAGAGTCAGTGTAGTCTCTCTCAAAATTCCAATGGCATTTTTTATAGAAATAGAAAAAAAATCCAAAAGTTTGTATGGAACCAGAAAATATCTCAAATAGCCAATCTTGAAAAAGAAGAACAAAGCTGAAGACACAACACTTCCTGATTTCAAACTATGAGTATATTACAAAGTTATAGTCAGCAACACAGTATGGTATAGGCATAAAAATAGACACATAATTCAATGGAACAGACTATAGAGACCAGAAATAAACCCACCCGAAAACGGTTGATTAATTTACTACAAGGGAGCCAAGAATATACAATGGGGAAAGTATAGTCTCTTTAATAAATGGCGTCTGGAAAACTGGATAGCCACATGTAAAAGAATGAAACTGGACCCTATCTCATACCATGCACAAAAAAATCAAGTCAAAATGGACTCAAGATTGGAACAATAACCTGACCAGCAAACTCCTAGAAGAAAAAATAGGGAGGTTAAACTCCTTGATAATTTGTTTTGGCAGTGATTTTTTGGTTTGACACCAAAAGCAAAGGCAACAAAATCAAAAGCAAACAAGTGGGACTACACTAAACTAAAAAGCTGCACAGCAAAGGAAATCATTAACAAAATGAAAAGGCAACCTATGGAATGGAAAAAAAACATTTGCAAATCATACGAGTATATCTGATAAGGGGTTAATTTCCAAAATATATAAAGAACTTATACAACTCAATAACAAAAACACTAAAATCCAATTTAAAACTGGTCAGAGGATCTGAATAGACATTTTCCCAAAGACATAGAAATGGCCAACAGGTACATAAAAATGTGCTCATCATCACTGATCATTAGGGAAATACAAATCAAAACCACAGTGAGATATCACCTCACACTTGTTAGAATGGCTATCATCAAAAACATAAGACATAAGTATTAGAGATGATGTGGAGAAAAGAGGGAGCCCTCGTACACTATGGGTGGGAATGTAACCTGGTAGAGCCATGGAAAACAGGATGGAGAGTCATCAAAAAATTAAAGGTAGGACTATCGTATGATCCAGCAATTCCACTTCTGGGTATATTTCCAAAGAAAATTAAATCACTATGTCGAAGAGATAGCTGCATCCCCAAGTTCACTGCAGCATTATAAAAATGAGGGAAATCCTGCTATTTGCAACATCAATGGACCTTGAGGCCGTTATGCTAAGTGAGATAAGTCAGACAGAGAAAGACAAATACTGTGTGATATCATTTATATGTGGAATCTAAAAAAAAAAATCAAACTCATAGAAACAGAGAATAGATTGGTGATTGCTAGAGAGTGGGGGCAATGGGTGAAGGTGGTCAAAAAGTACAAAGTTCCAGTTACAAGATAAATAAGATCTGTGAGTGTAATAACATACAGCATGATGACTACAAAAAAATTTGTTTTCAAAGATTTTGTTCCTCTTTATTGAGTAGTGTTCCACAATTGGTCTGTTCATTCTCTTGGAGATGGGTATTTGGGTTGTTTGCAATTTGAGGTAATCATGAATCAAGTTGCTATAAACATTTATATACAGGGTTTCGTATGTTGTGTGATATGTTTTCATTTCTCTTGAATAAAAGAAGTGGGATTGCTGGGTCATATGGTAAGTGATTAACTTTATATAAGAGATTGTCAAACTGTTTTCCACAGTGACTATACTATTTTGCATACTCACAGCCACGTCTGAGAGTTTCAGATGCTCTTCCACATCACGGCCTTGGTATTGTCAGGGTGTTTTGCTCTATTTTGTCATTCTAGTCAATGTGTAGTGGTATCTCAACATGCTTTTAATTTGAATTTCCCTAACAACTGATGATGCTGAGCTTCTTTTCCTCAGCTTATTTTCCATTCACATCTCTTCTTTGGTGAAGTGCCATTCACATCATTTTTGCATGTTTTAAATTGGTTTGTTGCAAAGACTTGCTGTTAAATTTGTTTGTTGCATAGATTTCTTTCTATGTTCCAGATACAAGTCCTTTACCAGATAGGTGTTTTGTAAATATTTTTGCCCAGTCAGTGGTTGTCTTTCATTCTTTAACGTCTTTCAAAGAGAAAATTTTTAATTTTGATGAAGCCAATATGTCCTTTTTTTTTTCTTTTGTGATTTGTGTTTTTGTGTCCTAAGAAATCTACGACTAACCCAGAATTAAAAAGCTATCTCATACATTTTATTCCAGAAGTTATGTAGTTTTAGCATTTGGATTTAGGTCTATGAGCCATTTCAAGTTAACTTTTGTATATAGTGATACAAAATTTCTTGTTGTTCTTGCTTATTGCATATAGATATTCAATTTCCTCAGCAGCATTAATTGAAATGACTATCCATTTTCCATTAAGATATCTTGGCATCTTTGTCAAAAGTAAATTGACTATTATGTATGGATATGTTTCTGTACTCTACACATCTATCCTTATGTCCTTATGCTGACACCACACTATATTGATTACTATAACTTTATAGTGTGAGTTCTTTTGTATTGCTTTTTCAAAATTGTTTTGGCTATTCTAGATCTTTGATTATTCCATATACATTGAAAAATCAGCTTGTCCATTTCCACAAAAAGCCTACTGGGACTTTGGAAATGTATTAAATATCAATTTGGAAAGATTTGACATTTTAACAATATTGAGTTTTTTAATCCATGTACACAATATATTCCTCCATTTATTTAGATCTTTAATTTCTCTCATCAGAGTTTAGTAGTTTTTCACATACAAATCTTACACATATTTTGTTAAATTGAATATTAAGTATTTCATGTCTTTATGTTATTGTAAATAATTCTTTTAAAATTTCATTTTCCAATTGATCTTTATTAGTATATAAAAATACAATTGATATTTGTATCAATTATAATCTGCAAACTTGCTAAACTCACTTATTAGTTCTAGTAGCTTTTATTTAGATTCTTCAAGATTTTCTATGTAGATGATTATGTTATCTGCAAATAAAGTGCCATTTCTGCCTGTCCAATTGATATGATTTTTAATTTTTTCTTGTCTTACTGCACTAGGATCGCTAGTTCAATGGTAAATAAGAGTTGTGAAAGTGGACATCCTTGCCTGGTTTCTAATATTAGAAAAGGTATTCAGTTTTTCACCATTAACTATAATGTTGACGTTAGGTTTTCTGTGGCTGTCCTGTTACCGGATTGAGGAAGTTTCCTTTTATTACTAGTGTGCTGAAAGTTTTTATCATGAATATACGCCAAATTTTGTCAAAGGCTTTTCTGCATCTATTAAAATTTTCATATAACTTCTTTTGTATGCAATTTGCTACTATAGTGTTAGGTTTTTGTGTCTAAGTTCATAAGGTTTTTAGTTTTTTGTTTGTTTGTTTTTTGGTTTTTTTTTTCCTTCTTCTTGTAATTCCTTTGTCTGGTTTTGGTATCAGGATACTGCTGGCCTCATAAAATGAACCAGGAAGTGTTCCCTCCTATTGTCTGCATGAGATTATGGATAATTTGTGTTATTTCTTTCTTAAATGTTTGGTAGAATTCACCAGTGGAACCATGTGGCTCTAGAGGTTTCTCTCTCTATGTGAAGGTTTTGCTTTTGTTTTTACTATGAATTTAATTTCTTTAATAGATATATAGGCCTATTCAGATTATCTATTTTTATTTTAAGCCACTTTGGTAGTTGTATCTTTCAAGGAATTTATCCATTTCTATATCTAATTTGTTACCATAAAATTGTGCAAAATATTCCCTAATTATCTTTTCAGAGCCTGTAGTATCTGTAGTAGTATGCCCTCCTTCATTCTTGTTATTGGTGATTTGAATTTTCTTTCTCTTTTCTTGATTAGTGTAACTAGCAGTTTATCAATTTTAGTGATCTTTTTAAAAACCACTTTTTGGTTTCAAATATTTTCACTTGATCTTAGCCAAAAGGCCGATGGTTTCAAATATTTTCTATTCTTTTCCTAATTCCAATTTCTTTGACTTCCAATGCTCTTGAAATGGCCTAAATGACAACAAAACTTAGAGAGAGAAAAAAAATACTAGCAATGATTCTGAGTCAAGAGATGATTCATTATATATTATATTCACTTTCAATTAGAAGAAATTTTAGGACTATCTTTTTCATATTGCTTATATTTTTCTTTTAACATATGTACAAGTGTTATATGATGTAAATCTGTATCTGCAAAAATCCAAAATAGCTTTTCCAATATATAAAAATTGATTCTAAGTGATCTGAAAGCACTGTGTCATACTTTAACAGGTGGTGCTTTTTTAGTGGTTATAAAGTAGTGAAGTATTTTTTATAGTACATGGTATTTTAGAGTAGGTGAAATATGGTCTGTTTCTTTAAAAGTCCAATACAATGGGCAATGAGGTAAAATCCTGAAGAGCAATCCAGACAAAGTAGTCTTGTAGCTTAGGGCAAAAGCAAATACTTCTCTGACTACATATTTGGCCTTGAGGCATGGACAGCGGATCAGGAGAATGGGGTACTACGTAGGCCAGTGTGATTGTGCAAAGGAAGCATAGTGGGGAGATATGAGACATATATTTGGAAAGGTATGCTGAAACAGGTCAAGCAGATTATTGAATAACACATTTAAAAATTTTTATTGTATTCTGCAGGTAACAGATAAACAATGAAGCTTAATGGGGTGGAATATGTTTCAGGCATATTAACCGATTAGGAGATACAAAGGGAACTGAAGGAAAGAGAGACTGGAAGAAAGGAGGGAAATTATACGGGAGGTTTCCAAGGGAAAATCAACAAGCATTGGTAATTGAACAAGGGAGAAGAATGAGATATTACCGACTCCACAGTTTCTACTTTGCAAGATGTGTGCGTTATGACAAACATAAAAGGAAATGTGAGCTGGACCCAAGTGTGGTAATGGAGGTGAGAATGGTGGGCAGCAAACAGAACAGAAAGGCAGGGAGAGATAGGTCGCTCAGGACTTGACAACTGGCTGAGCATCTGCAAGAGGACACAGGTTCAGTCAACGGCTGTGAACACAGGGCTAGACTTAAGAGAAGATACAAAGATACAGATATAGGTCTGTGACTTATACACCTGGAAATGTTATTTAAAGCAATGAGATTCCAACATGAAGAGGCTATAATAAAAATGGAAGTATCGATATTAGCTACTATGTCTTGAGCCCTCCCATGTGGTAGACTGCATGTTAAGTGCTTTTCAAATATTAACTCTATTACTTCTCAACCTTGTGAATGAAGTACCATTATGATTCCCATTTTAAAGATGGGTCAACTGAGACGAGGAGAACTTAAGTTACTTACACAAGGTCACACAACTGAAAAGTATTCAGCCTAGCAGAAGCCCAGATAATCTGACTCCAGAACCTGCAACGCTAGATTGCCCTCTGCAAGGGCAAAGAGATCCTTATGAAATGTTATATTTGAGGGGTAAGTGAACTCAGAGAATGAGACAGAAAAGGAGCAATCAGAGAGGTACGTTTTACACAAATGTGCTTCTGGCAGGAGGATTATAAATACACACTATGACAGATGGTCCTTAAGAAGAGTATGGAATAAACGTCACACATTCATTTATGGGTTCTATTTAAACCATTCTAAGCCACCAAGTCATCTATGCTCTTGATTTTTAAAATTTTTGGATGAGTAGGATCATTTGAAAAAAAATAAATGGACTCATTTTCAAAGCTGTGGTTTCATAGATGGTAGCTGCGAGTGGTTCTGAAGTTAAAAATAGAACTCTGGAACTCTGCTTCTCAAAATGTGGTACCTGGACAGGCAGCATTAGTAGCCCCTGAAAACTTGTTAGAAATGCAAATTCTCACCCCCACCCCAGACCCACTGAATCAAATTGTGGGGGTGGGGCCTAGCCATCTGTTGTAACAAGCTTTCCAAGTGATTTCGATGTATGTCCAAGTTTGAGAACCACTGCTCCAGAGAAGGAGATGATCTCTGTGTGTGTGTTACATCTTTGGGGACCTGTCCCAGGTCAGAGCACTGATAGAACACAAACCATCTCTGTGGTCCCTTTTGCCCAGCCTGCTGGGTTCTTAAAGGGATTCATGCGAGAGTGGAGCCCAGGTTAGGTGAGAAGTCCTTTCCTTCTGCTGTGATATGGTAGAGAAAAGACCCAGAACTTCTGTTCCTGTTACCATCATCCAGAGATATTATCAAGGTCACCTTGGGGACAGCCCAGGCCTTCCCCAACCCACTGCAGCAGAGTCTTCATGGGACGACATGTTTCCTACTCCTTTGGCTTTCAAAGAGTGAGGTCGCTTTAACAAACAGAAAGTTCCACCAGGGGACAGAGCCAGCTTAAACAGCTGCCAAAGAAACAAATACACAAGCAAACAAGTCTTGAGGCTTTACATGTAAGACTCTGCAAAGTCCTTGACTTACTCTGCCAAAATGTAGGTGCTGTGTGTCACCCCTTTCTCTACATTTCAGTGACATCAGAACTTGTCCTACCTATTTGCCCTTCCTTGCCACACATCTTGCCAGATCCAGGCTCACCTGGGCAACTGGCTACCCAAGCCCATACCAGGCCCTGGGCTGCTGTCCAGACATTCACGCCCAGTTGACCCTGCCACTCCTGCCCAGGAGACTGTCACTATGAAGATCTCCCCACTTGGTTCCCAGGAACAGGCCCCATGGTTGGAAGTTTTCACGTCCTTGGTCAATAAACCCTTCACTGGTGGAGAAAGCTGCTTCGCTTGCACGTGATCTACATAACAAGCTGGTCAGAAAATCACGATGCTCGGGCCGTCCTGACATAGTGTTAACCAGCGTTTGAAATGGAAGGGAAACAAGGAGGTAGAATGATGTCTGTATTTACCAGGTGTGTATGGTGGGGGTGGGGGACAATCAGACTGGTTCATTGAGACATTTAAGGTGAGAAAAAGGAAGACAGATCTGCCCAGGACCTCTTGGAGAGAAAGATGGCATCTCGCTCTTTCCACTCAGCCCCCTCCACCTCACCGCAGCCCATCCTATCTCGTCCCGCTCCCACTCGGCCCATCCTTCCTCGTCTCGTCTACCCTCTCACTTGCCAATCACACCCCTTCCCACCCCTCCGCTCCCCATTCTATCCCACCCTGCTGACTTCAAACTGGTTGAGGTACTGGGACCTCGTCCTCTCTATAAACTATTCATAAGAAAACTGTTGTTAAGAACACTTTTACTACTTTTCCTCTGCTCTTTGGTGACATTCACTCACTGAAGAGCTGCTGAAGCGCAGGTGAGCGTTCCCAGGACGGACAGAGTAGGCAGAATGGGAGCAGCACAGTCCTCGCAGAGCCTGTGCTGCCCACAACTGACCTTTTCCTGTGGAGTATCTGCCCCTCTCATCCCCACCGGCCAGCCGGTGAGCACCTCACACAGACCCTGCATTTGCATTCATGCCCTTTGTGTCCTGCTCAAGGCCATCAGTCCACTGTGGTTAGAAGGGGCATTCGGTCGTGAACAGGGGAGTCCCACCTCCCAGTGGTGTCCACCTGCCCAGTGTGCGTGGGGTTTGCCAGTGCCCGCAGCTTCCTGAAGGACGCACTCCCTTCCTCAGGCAGCAGCACAGCGCTACTTACGATCACAGACTGTAGATCAGTTCTCAATTTTGCCACTTCCTCGCTGTCGTCTCAGACAGTTTGCATAAACGTTCTGGTCCTCAGTTTCCTCATGTCCAAAACACACACAACCTGTTTCCCAGGGGTCCTGAGAAGAAACCCCACATGCTCTTATCACTATCTGAAATTACTATGCAATTGCCAACATTTGATCATTTTCTACAAAAATGAGAAGTTCATTTGATTCACCTTAACTTCCTTCTTTTGTATATATTTGTGTTTATTTTCTCTCTCCCCATAATAGAAGGCAAGCTCTTATATAGTACCTTATTCCTAATGTCTAAACAGCAACTGGACATGGTATGCGATCAACAAATATTTGCTGAATGAGTGAATGGCATGCTTAATGAATGTCTGGAACATAGTAAGTATTCAATATTAATGTTATGTAACTGGCAAAGCAGGAACATAGAATGAATTACAAGACATTGGCTCAAGTGAAAATTAATGTCACATTACCAAATATTTTATACTCTTCAGTAACTTCCATTGGTTGCATCAAACCAATTTTTCTTTTCAGCTAGAATACCCTGGATCAAATTGGTTGTTACTGATAATTAGTAATGATATCAATCAGTAATTACTATTATCCTATACAAAAATTTGTAAAGAGTGTACTGCAAAACTAAATTCATGATAATAAACCTATCCAGATTTGTTGAACACCTACTATGTGCCAGGTACAGTAAGGACAGGTGAGACAGGACAGATCTTTTTTCAGACTCTCAGCAGCGCTCAAGAGGGCGCTCCATCTGAATTCCATGGGTGAGGAACCCCACCCCAGACAGGGAAAGAGTGGCTAGGACACCCTTCTCTGGTAAGAGGTAATGCTGGGCGGGCACCTAAAGATCCCTTTACTGGCCTGAGAGGTCAGCAGCCTCACTGCATGTACATGGGTCTCTGCTGTGAGGGTCAGGAGCCCCTGTCCAAAGACCAGACCAGGTCAGCTGTTCAAAGGTGCCTCAACTGAAAACTAATTCAGACACACAGGCCCAGGAGCTGAGGGCTTTGGTGCTTTGTGCCTTCAGCCCGCTGTCATTTCGCAGCCCCGAGCCCACTCTGAACTTCATGGGTGGTGCCCAAAGACATGGTCATGCTGCTTCCAGGGTCCAAGTCTGGCTTCCACTGCTGTGATGGAGGCTTCTCCGGCATCCACAGTCCCCCTCAGGGCGCCCCAAAGTGTGGAGCTCTGTCCCTGCCCGGGACAATCCTTAATTTAATTTAACTTAGCGGGAGGCAGTTAGTGGGAAAACGCACCAGTGAGCCCAGCCTTCCAAGGGAGAACTCTGAGGCACGTCCTACAAGGACCGAGCCAGTGTGAGGGTGGCTCCTGCTCCTGCTGGGCCCTCTGCTGGTGGTCCCCCGCCCCTGCTCCTTGTCCGGCTCCAGCCCTGTGCTCCCGGTGCCGACAAAGCGAGGCCTGTGGGAAAGCAGGCTCCAGGCCCCAGGGCCCTCCCTGTGTCCTGAGGCAGCTGGCTGGAGTCAGGCCTTGAATGTGTGCAGACTGCACATATGTTCCTTTGCCATGTCTGGCTCAGGCTCCCACCGTTCAGCAGGCATTGGAATTACTGCACAGAGTTTGACAGAAAGAACTTGTGTGGCGCCAGCTAAAGGATTTTTAGGAGTGACTCTGCCCACATTCTAGATGCCCCTGTGGAGCTCGAGTGGAAATAATTACCAAAATCTTATGTTTCTTTCAGTCTACCGTGTAGTTGGGGGAGAAATCCACACTGGGAGAAATGCCTCCTCCCCCAGGAAGTCCTCTCAGGCTCACCCAGGCCCCAGGGAACCTCTTCCATGTTTCCATGGTACTATTCACCTGCAATGAATGCCTTTTCCTCTGTCTCATGACTCTGGGCCCCTCTCCCAGGCAGTGGCCCCCTGGGCACTTGTAATCCACACATCCCTGTGTCTCGTACATTCTTGCATGTAAACAACAATGAAGGAGACACCACAGGGGCACAAAACTATTCTGGTTGGTGTTAAAACCCAAGTAACAATGTAGAAGTGAAGCGGAAGGGCTCCGCTTACTTTATCCAAAGCTCAGATGCGTTTGCACGTAGGCAAGCTGGTGTTTTCAAAAAGAATTCTAAACTGAGAAAACACTAACTCCTTCCCTGCCAGGCCTCACCCCTCTCGGGGTGCAAGGCTGCAGCAGGCTCAGGCTGCGAAACGTGTTCAGAACAAGTAAATTTAGAAGGAACCAGTAAGGCTAAGATCACAGATTAGCCATTCTGTACTGCTCGAAAGCGTGAGGGTGGGGCGGGGAGGCAGACTGTTCACACCACTGCTCTCCTTTCTAATTCTGAGAGTCAACCAGCCTCAGGGAAGACTTTTGCAGATTCGCTCTTTTTCCTGGCACACTGAACTTAAATTGACATTAGAGGTGTTTGTTTTGTAGTGAAAAAGGAACTCTGGAATATCATAATGGAGCAGTCAAGCTGGAAAGATCAGATCTGTGGAGCACCGAGGCATATAAACAAAGTCAGCCTGGGCTCTATGTCACATGCCAGGTATGAAGCCCACATCTTAACACCACCGATGTGATGGTTTTTAAATAAGGGCCCTTCTGAATGACTTCCTCTGGGCTTTCAAAGGGAGAAAGCAACAGAACCAAAGTCCTGTCCATTGGGTGCAGCACCACGAGTCCATGTTCTCTAAGAGGAAACAATGACACCACACCTGAACAGAAGATGTCCAGATCCCCACTTCCTGGCTGTTTCTGTCATTCCACTAGGCAGGATGGTATTCCCTGTGCTGTTTGCAGTTCTCCCCAAGGCTGAGGAGCCCAGCACCTTACCTGCCCTTCTGCGCACCCATCTTCTGCCACCACAGCAGCGTACGGCCTGAGTGCCATCCTGGGCATGGGAAGGCCTCTATAAACAACACAAATATCTTGTTAGTAAATGTGGCCCTTCCCCACACCATACCATATGCACTGCTCCAATCCCCCATGAACTTGTGATGACATGGCCATGTGACACGGACATGTTGGTGGCAGGTGGTGAAGAGGTCGGGGTGGCTGTGGCATGGGTGGAGGAGGTCAGGGTGCTCACACGCAGCCTGCTCGGCTCCTCTCTTGCAGGAAGTCCAACCAGGGCGTGTGGTCTCAGGGAGATTTTCATGCACACAAGAGGAAACGTACCAGAGCTGGACGGATGCACGCGGATGAGGGTGCCCAGGATGTGATGGAGCAAAAGGATTGTGCGGTGAAAATTTTTACCTTGGACTTTTTCTGAGAGCATTTATAGAACGCTGGAAGCCAGAAGAGACTGGAGAACAGTTACCAAGACTTCCAGATCGACTTGGAGAGGAGAGGGTGGGCAGTGTGGGGATGCACGCTGAGGTCATCTGGCTGGTCCTCCTTAGGGCTGAAGAGGGATCCCTCCATGCACAGGTTGGCTGGAGGCCACCTCTGCAAGGCAGGCACCGTGCTCATGGCATCACGAGCACCCACAATTCAGAATGCCACATCTCTGGCCTCTGCTCTTTCTCCTTCGTCACCAAAGGCAAGCTTGCTATTTTGTTCAAACCCAAGCACTGCCCAGCACTGTCAGACCAATACTACATGGTCACGCATCTACCTTCTAACCAAAGTCCCCTGCATGAAACATCAAACAGAAAAGATTCCAGCATGAAAATACTCAGTCCCACTCACTGGCTGATGGCTGATCCTGTGTTCATTCATATTCTGTCACATGCTGCAGTCATGTGAGAGACCATGGCCAATTGGCTCTGAGTTTCAACACACATGTCACAGCAGCTATGTTTCCAGAGACCCCATCAGTACCCTGAAGAGGAAATAAAGGGAAATACCTTCCCCAAAGAAAAATGTTTTCTTTTTACAGGTTTTGATTTTTGGTTTTCAAACTAAAGAGATTTTATGCATGTTCCTGGAGAATGTTCCAAACATCCCAATTCTGAAGCAGAACGCTTGGACATGTACAGGCCAAGTGGAACGCCAGGGGGTGGACCACATCTATGTGGCAGTGCTGGCGAAGGTCTGGGCCCACTGAAACTATGACAACTTTTAAAACAAGAAAAACATAAATACCTAAATTAGAGTCAATTGTTCTTTTCTGCAGTTTGGAAAAAGCGGATTTGTGTTGGGCCCTGGACAATGTGTTACACTCGTACATATACCTGCGCTCACCCTTGAAGTACAGCAAGTGAGATGGAAGGACTCAGCCTGGCAAGGCATACCTGTCTACACAACTCTAAGTGGAAAGCAAACTTGGCCGTCAGCTGATGAACCCAGGCGGTACAGAAAGTCAGCTGGTGTCATTTACAACTGAAAATACACATCACATGTTTGCATTTACCGTTGGAGAAGAAGCACCTCGCTGAGTGCTCTGGGTTAATTATGTATATACTATAGTCTTCCATGTCCTAAAACCAGCTTAAGAGGACTTCCAATAATAGATAAAATTAACACAATAAATAGAATAAAAACGAGCAGATGATGAAATCAAAGGAAAGAGGAAAGCAGGTAAGGCTGCCCTGGTCCAGCGCCCAAAAGCACATTGGGGGTTGCCTGTCCTGACAGGCTGCTGTGCAGGTGTCAGACCCGAAAGCATGGTCTTCCTTGGATCCTGTTATTGGAAACACAGTTCAACTCATTGCCCATGCGAGTTAAGATGAGTCACGTGACAGCACTTCTCAGGGAGATGCATGGTGTGATTGTCTGACAGTCAGGCTCAGGCCAGGGCAGGCTAGTCTCTGGACAGTGGTATCCAGTGTTGTTGGACACCGTAACCTTGTGTGGAAAGCCAGTGGCCTAACTAAGATGAAAGCAGAGGTCTCTGACTGTTCCCTGCTGGGGAACTGGGTCCTCCCTCCTTGGAGCCCCCATCTACCCAGGGCAACACCAACCAGAGACCCTCCCTCATACCCCTCAGGGGCTACAAAGTATGGTATGAAATCCATGCAAGAGAATGGTGGTTTCCAAGGGGTTTTTACAAACTATGAAGTGGTGCTGGTGGTGCAGAGGGAGGATGGCAGATTCTGTCAGACAGTGGAGCAAGTTTGGGAAACACTAGGATAGCAGAGTTTCATGGTTTTCAGCAGTGGAGTTTCTGATAGCCTGCAATATGCAACGTCATTGCAAATCTACAGGGTGTGGGGAGGCATTCTATGCTACATTCCAAAACTGTACTGGATTGGGGACATATTAGAGGGTAAGGCTATGCTGGGTTTGGCGACCAAGGGCACATTGGAAAGCAATGTCTTTCTTCAGAAGCTATTTCTTCTTCTGCAGGGCATTTCTGTCCCCTGGGAAGATTTTCACAGCTACCGAGACCACCACCTGTACGACCTCTATTAGAGCAATAGAGGAAATGCTCACAGATACTCCTTTTTTCTTTGAAAATTGGGTCTTGCACCCACTGTGCTGAATATGAGCTCCGGCAATGAGACAGAGCAAACACTTTAACAAGTCTGCCTCTTTGCCAGGCCCTGTCCTATGGACATCAGATGTAGAAATGGTCCTGTTTCTCACAACAACCCTTGAGGTAGAAATTGACAGAGCTGGGCTCCATATATGGGCCAACTCCTCCACACAGTGGGCACCCATTAGTGTGAACAAGTCACCAAGCTCTTCTGCCCAAAGTGTTAGGGCATTTAACACCCACCACCGAAACGAAGCACACAACAATGGAAACTCCCAGGTATTTTTTAAAGTTACCTACTAGTAAAATATCATCAATCCATGGGTGGTGTTATAGTAAGCACCCCAGCCTAACTGAACTCAGACACAGCAACAGCATAAAACTAAAACGACCTTAACAAAAGAACACTTGGTTCAGCTGTCAGAACATTAAAAAACCACTTATATCCAAAACTTGAAATAGTGGAACAAGTGAGTAGAGACTGGTTATGTGTTTATAAAAATGCTTTTTTGTTTTGTTTTGTTTTGTTTTGTTTTGTTTTGTTTTGTTTTGTTTTGTTTTTTTATGAGAGGCATGGCTAAGGAAACTTGGAAACAGGTTTTCCTAGAACCTGTATAATATAACTTAATCACAACATTATATTTCCCGGTAAGCTTTCAAGAATGCCTTTAGGACATAAAATAAACCACATGGTAGAGTTTAATTCTAGGTATATTTAACACTCAGTTACCACAGATGCCTTAAGAGCTCCACCATATGCCACATCTAGAAGACATTGCTGGGTATTCTTCTCCTGGATGCAAAGGCTTATTTCTGACATTGATTTGTCAATTTTTTTCCTATGAGTGGTCCCCAGCTATTAACTAAAATAAGAAACATGTCATGTGACAAAAATGAGGCTAGAGACAAGAAAACATAATTTTCCAAAAGCTTAATAAAACCAAGGCAATTATGGTACAGCCAGAATTCAACACCAAGTTGCCTATGTCCAGAAATGGCACTCCACCTTGCCCATTACATAGTGTGTCTTTGCTGAAATCTAGATGGAATGGGACTGAATGTCTGATCCACAACTTTCTCATACAATGTTATTATCACATCTACGCATTTGGGTTCTACCCCAAAGAGTGCTAAGGTCCTTATCTAATGGAGCAGTGGGATTGTTCATTTGCCCCCCCCCCATGACCCCTCCCCAAGAGCAGGACGAGGTCTGTGCCCCTCCCATGCCCCTCAATCATTTGCATATGCATCTTTCTACCCAAAACTGAAAGATCCAGCAAAGCAGGACAGCCCACGTTGGTCAGCACACTGCACATGCACAGCCAGCACTAAATGCTCAGTATATCAAGAGAATTAAAACGATTTGACCATCTCAAAAGTTCTAATATCTCTAAAGGGAATTCAGTAGAAATGGCTGACAATTCTCTTTAAAAATGACTACCACACAGGAGAAGGTGAACAGTGTCATGGGTTCCAGTATTCTCCCAGGCATGTGGCAGAGAGCTCTTCCCACAGATGCTGCACGGCACATGACTTTTTCATGGGCCGGATGCATGAATGATTGACTAAGTAAACCTTCAATTTTATCTATTAAATATTATCACTTCAAAATACCATTCTTTGACCTTGACAATTTTCATAAACCATTTTCTATGAACATGTGGAGATGGATTATTCCCTTAGTGTAGATTACAAATGTTGGTGCATTCCCACCATGTATGTGTGTTTTCAGTAGCTTCAGAGAAAAGAGAAATATCAACTCTCCTGAACATGAATTTCTTCAGTGAGGAAGAAGACATATCTTGTGGTGCTTAAAACATAGAATTAAGGTATGTACATTATTTATCAGTTAATTGCTATAAATAATTGCTTCCTAAAGCTCAATCTTTAGACTGGCTTACTAACCCAAAGATATACAATAAAGTGATTTGAATGAAATAAATATGAGGCATTTTCTGAGGTCACAACATAGATTATTCCACAACTGCCAAAGCAATGTAAGTTGGAAATGTAGCTTTTTAACAACCCAGTCCTAGTTTTTCAGTTCTCCTCTTAAACATGACTTGAAATTGGCATTTTTTCTAAATGTATAAATTGTATTAGGCTATGAGTTTTATAAAAACAATTCTTAAATACAGAACTAGCCCTCAAGAAATTTAGAATTTAGTTGATGATGGAGAATACATAAACTTGTTCAAAGTCACTGACACTTTAAAAGAATTGGTCTGCTTTTTAAATTACTACTCCCATTACTATTTCTACTTCCAATTCTATGCATTTTGTTTTCTGTGTATTCTATTGGAAGTTCTCTGCTGACATCTTGATTTTCTTTTTAAAAAGAACACAGTTCAGCAAATTTTAAATATCTGGTATTACAGTTTCATTTATTAAAGAGAAAACATAAATACTCCATCTGTCTGCGACTTAATTACAAAGTCACTTGGAAGTAGGGGAGTGTCCTTCAAGGTGCTGTGTCAAGGGACACATGTCACAAATATGGATGAACACATGGAAGTCTTGAACCTCAGTGGGTCCTGATTCCCTGTCCCCAGTCACCAGCACTCAAGGGGCAGCCTTTCTCTCTGGAAAGTTCTAGACTGATAACATCCAAAATCATTTCTCTCTTACGTGAAACCACAGGAGTCCATTTTGCTAAAAGGCTTACCTGGTAATCTGCGTTCTTGTACTGAAGTCAAGGGACCTCATTGAGCGTAGAACTTCAATGCACCCCAAGTACTGCAACGGGAAAAAAGTAAATCATGAGCCCTGGGAGCTGAGATGAAGAGACACTTCCTAACAACATCAAGGGCATTTTTAGAAGCAGTACACATTTCTTAAATCATATTTAACTTTCTCCTCATGGTAATGTTTTGTCCTATTTCTATAAAAGCAATAACTCATACCCATAAGAAAATATCTTGAGTGCTTAGATTAGCACTACACTCGACTTTTCTGAAACCATAATATTTTCATTTTATTTAGAAGTACATTGTTTAAAACGGCTTGTTGAGGTGTAACTTATATGCCATAAAATGCTGAAATCGTAAATGTTTAATTCAATGATTCTTTAAACACATACCTGCCATGTAATCACTTCCCAGACCTTAACATCCCAACAACATATAAGTCCTCGACAAGACTTCTAGAGGTTTATAATTTAAAAAAATAAAATACAGAAAGGAATGAAAATACTACAATACCAACATTTTTGCCAATATTAAATTTCAATGTTTAATAAATATATTTTGGATTCTACGAATAAACTACAGATTATCCTCAATGCTTTATTTTGGTTTACCAGAAAGCCCTCTTCTGCATTATTTAACACAAATTTTCAGAAGTTCAATTTACACATCTACATTTGTAGTTCAATTTATCAGTTTCACACATGAAAATGTATATATGTGTGTGTGGACATAACTAAAGTCATAAATAAACAACTAGAATAGTAGTGATACAATATTTGTGTTCCAAAGCCCTTGGGGAGTTTGATGGCACAGATGCTTTATGCCAATGCCTTTAAATTTAGACTTAGCAGGAAGAGACTTCATGGTGTAGTACAAAAAAGACTGCATTTGCATTATTCAGGAAACCTGAATTTGAGACTGGCCGTGTCATATCTTGTTATGTACCTTTAAGCAAAACATTAAACGTCTCTGAGCCTAAGTCCCTCTACCCATAAAATGTGACTTTTACTCCAACCATGGCGGGTCATATGAAACCACCAGCATCACATCACAGAGTAATTTAAATGCCACCACCACCATCACAGTTATGTAGATACCATGACCAGCATCGTGGAGATATATGAATTCGATGACCACCAACACTGCAGAGTCCCGTGATTCTAGCAACCAACATCACAGACTCGTGAATGCCAGCACCAATGCAGGGCTATGTGACTACCACCACAACCAAAGTCATAGACTTATGCAAATACCACATCTACCATTGCAGAGTTATATGAATACCATGACCAATATTTCAGAATTATGTAAATACCATGATGATGTCACAGGTCATATGAAAACTATGAACAGTAGTGCAGGTTACACAAATCCAACCACTGCTATTACAGAGTTGTGTGAATGTCACACCACTATGGCAGGGCTATGTGAGCACCACTGCCACTGTCTCTAAGATATATGAAGAGCACAGCCCACTTTGCAGTTATGAGATTCCCACACCTTATGTCAACATTACAACAACACCCCAGAGTTATGTGAATACCATCATCAGCCACATTACAAAGTGAAGTCATTACTATGACCAAAGTGGCAGAGTTGTGTCACAACAATGTCACTACCTCTAAGAGATAAGTGAATACCATCACCACCACCATTACAGAGTTATGCAAATTTCACATGCACCGTCATGAACTTAGGGGAATATTTCATGACCACCATCACAGGTACATGAATGTGACAACAACCACTGCAGATTCTCTGAATACTCTGCCCTCCATCACAGAGCTATTGAAGACCAAAGTTGCAGTTATGTGAATCCCACCACCACAGAGTAATGTGCACACTGCGAACACTGTCACAGTTATGTGAGTACCACTAGCAACACTGCAGTGATATTTGAGTACCATGATCACCAACATCACAGAGGAGTCATATTAATACCACCATGACCATCACAGAATTACCTGAATGCTACATTCAGGCTTATAGTTTTGTGACTATCATGACCAGAGCTGCAGAGCTGTGTGAACACCAAATCCACCAACATCACAGAGTTCTGTGAATACCACAGTTATCACCTTAGAGTTATGTGAATAACATGACTAGGGTTGCATCATTTTATGAATCCCAACACCACATTGAAGAGTTATATAAATATAAGCACCACGACCATCGTAGAATTATGTGAACACCTTCACAACCACCACTGCAGAGTCATTTGAATACACTACCAATACCATCTCATATTTATGGGAGTATGATCAGGGCTACTGAAGAGACATGTGAATATCACCACCAACATTACAGAGCTATGTGGCTAAAACCAACAACCTCACAGTTGTGTGAGCACCATGACCATCCTTGCAGGGCTATGTGGAGACCACACCCGTTACGTGAATGCCACTGCCGCCATCGTTGAGTTTTATGAAGAACATCACCAACTTTTCAGAGTTATAGGATTAGTATATCCAACACCATCTGTTATGTAGAATACCACAGCCACTGCATGGGGTTATCTGAATACCACAAGCACTCTGACACATCTAAGAGAATATCACCACCAACATCACAAAGAAATGTTGATACCATGATCACCATAGTAGTTATGCAAATATTTCCATCTCCATTGCACTTTTGTGAATACCATGACCCCCAGCAAGGCCGAGTTACATAGTATCCTGACTAATGTTGCAGACTCACATGCATACCACCACCACTCCCTCGCAGTGCCAACACCACCATCATCATAGAATTGTGTAAATACAGGCATACCTTGTTTTACTGTGCTTCGCTTTATTATGCCGAGAAGATATTGCTTTTTCATCAATATCCAGGCAAGACCCTCTGCCAGCAAAAAGATTAAGACTCGCTGAAGCCTCAGATAATAGTATTTTTTACCAAAAATGTACCTTTCAATTAAGGTATTTACATCGTTTTTTTTTAGACATATGCTATTGCACACTTAATAGGCTAAAGTAGTGTAAACATAACATTTATATGCACTGGGAAACAAAAAAATTCATGTGAGTCACTTGACTGCAATATTTGCTTTATTGTGGTGGTCTGGCACTGGACTCAGAATATCTTCAAGGTGTGCCAGTGCTATGACCAAGTTATAGCATTATCTGAATTACACCATCACCACTGTCACAAGATATGTGAATAGCACTACCAATGATGCACAGTTATGCCAATACCATGAAAAACAAACATCGCAGTGTTATAGAAATATTATACCATGATGAATTTCACAGCATCTATAAGCACAACCTCCAACATTGCAGGGTCATGTGAATATATGACTTCCATCACATAGTTATTTGAATACCACCTTTCCCGTCAGCATGGTGGTATGTGTATTCCATGATCAGCCTCACAGATTCATGAGAATAACACCAGCAACAATGTCAAAAAGTCACGTGAATGCAACTACCAGAGTTACAGATTACGTGTATACTAACACCACCACCATCACAGGGCTATGTGATCCCGTGACCAATGTCACAGAAATAAGTGGATAGACAGCCAATGATGCGATTATGGAAACACTACCACCAACATGACCACAGTTATGTGACTACCACAACTGACACCACCGGGTTATGTAAATAGCACAACTGGTATCATCATAGCACCATTTGAATACCATCATCACCACGTCATCACAGTTATGTGAATACCACAACCACTGCAGCAGGGTTATGTGAAGACCATCTGCAGCCACTTCACAGAATAACAAATAAAATGACCAGCATTGCAGAGTTGGATGAAGGATCATTGCATAGTCATGTGAATACTACCACCACCAACTTTACAGAATTACTTGAATAACACAGCCAATTTTGCAGTTATATGACCATAAACAATGCCACAGATTTCTGTGAATACCACCACAGACAACATCACAGAATTATATGAACACACATTAATGCAACACTATGTGAATCCCATGATTAATAGAGCAGAGTTATGTGGAGACTAACTTCTCAGAGTTCTGTAGCCACCGCCACCACCACCATCACAGCTATGTCAACACCTCCACTACTGTCACTGAGTTGTGTGAATACAGCCACCACAGCTGTCATGGAGTCACAGGAAGGCCACGACCAATTCTAGGAGGTACATGATCACTACCATCACCACATTCGCAGTGCTATGTGAATACCACCACCAAGGTTGTAGAGTTAAATTACACTCCCAAGGGTCTAGCAATTTGTCCTCTCACCTCCAATGCCTAAGCAAGTTTATTTCCCTATTGTTCATAATACTATATAGCATCAATTTTTTTAATCTTTGGCTATCAAGGGCAAAAGTATTTCTTTTTTGTTTTAATTGGCATTTCCTTGATATATAATAAAGTTACATAATTTGTATCACTTCTTTTCACTTCTTTTTCTGTTAAGTGACAGATAAATTGGGCCCACTTTTTTATTAGGTTTTCATCTTTTTCTTATAGATTAAAGGGATGTTAACCTCCCATTCAATCATTTTTCTTTTGATATTTCTATATTTTACCTAACACAAATTGTTACTGGAGTAATACTGTAGCAATTACTATGATCAGATATCTATCATTTTCTGCATGGCTTTGGAGTGCCTGTCTTGCTTAAGAAGGTCTTCCTATCCCCAGATTCTTACAATATTCTCCCAAATAGTATTTTAACAATATTTATTTATTATTTATTTATCTATGTATTCACTTATTTGAGGGTTTTATTTAATGTTTTTCATTGTTTTTTAATCTATTTGGAATTTCTGTAGGGACCTTTACCTGAACCCTATGCTGTTACAATTCATTTGTCACTTCCTGTGTCTCATGTATGTATTTTTCCTTAAGAACTTTACAATCATTTTGTGAAATTCCCCCACCCCTCAAAAACTGGATTCCAATTGAAATTTCAAATTACCTTGAGATGAACTTACATTTGTTGTCTCTATTTCAGATATTACTTTTTGCCTTTAATAAGGCTTTGTGGTATTTATTATAAATATTGTATATTTTTCTTTTTCAATGCATTCCAAGGCATTTTTCAAAATTTTATGGTAACCACTGGGAATAAGAGCTTGATTTTTCCGTCCTATGTCTACCTGTTTTTTGCTAGCAGAAAGGAAATGAATTGATTTAAGATGTAAACAGAAAACTCAATCAATAGTCTCCAGATATATACAAAACTGAATAATTATGAAAGCTTAGACAATGGAGCCCAGAAAACCTCCCAGCACCAAAGGGACTAAAATATACAAGAAAGTGCAAAGTCTTGGAGTTTAGATGCAGAAATTCCTCCATCTGCCTCATAGGAATTCCAGAAACAGAAAACAAATAGAGGGAAAAAAATATTCAAGAATGAAAAGAATAAAATGTTTAGCGTTAGAGGGAGACAGAAATGTTTATCTTTTCAAGGATCCCAGAAGACATATGAGAAAAGATATTCTTTTGGACACATAGCAGCTTAATTTCAGCACAAAAGGATCAAGAGAGAAAGATCCTGAAAGCTTTCGGTGATTAGAAGAGAAAACAGATTACTTACAAAGGAAGTTCTCTTTCAGCACCAAATACATAAAAACAACATCATTGAAAGTCTCAGGAAGATAAGTGTTGAGCCAAGAATCTTATTTCCACCCAAACTATCTTTCTAGTGGGATGGCAAAGCAAGAACTCAGAAAGTTAACCACCCACAGGCACTTTCTGAAAGAATCATTCCAGAAAAACAATGAATACAAAAAAAAGGGAGGATGTGGGCTATGAGAAACAAGGATAAGAAAAGAATTAACAAGTGTTACAAGCACACCTTATGCCTTAAGAATTATTGATAATTCTTAATATGTGTAACTCTAAAAATGTTTTTTTGTTGTTTTGTTTTGCAATGATGGAGAATTAAAACTCAGAAGATCTCAACATGGATGGTAGGGGACAGATATAAAATAGAGGCTGGAGAGGAGAAGGGAAGTATGCTAACAGCTATTGTGTTTTGTGGAATTAAGTCTAGGGCTGATTACTTCTCAGTAGTAATAAAACAAGGTAAGTTTACATATGTGTGTAAAAAGTTATAAACTGACAAAGGAGCCAAAAACATATAAAGGAGAAAAGAAAGCATCTTCAATAAATGGTGCTGGGAAAATTGGAAAGCCAAGAGCAAAAGAATGAAACTAGACTGCTGTCACCATACACCAAAATTAACTCAAAATGGATCAAAGACCTAAATATAAGACCTGAAACAATAAACTGCACAGAAGAAAGCACAGGCACTAAACTTGGTACTATGGACCTTGTGTTCAGAGAGGATTTTATGAAGTTGACCTCAAAGGCAAAGGAAGTAAAAGCAAAAATAAATGAATGGGACTATAGCAAATTAAAAACTTCTGCACAGCAAGAGAAAGCATCAACAAAACAAAAAGGCAACCAGCCAAATGGAAGAGGTAATTGCAAACAATCGCTAAGCTCCTAAATGTGTAAAGAACACATTACAACTCAAGAACAAAAAACAAACAATTCAATTAAAAAATGGGCAGAGGACCTGAATAGACACTTCTCCCAAGAAGATGTACAGTCAACAGATATATTTTTTTAAATGTTCAATTTCACTAGTTATGAGGGAAATGCAAATCAAAACCACAATAAGATACTACCTCACACCTGTTAGAATGGCTAACAAGACAAGTAATAACAAGAGTTGGAGAAGTCGTGGGGAGAAAGGAACTCTCATACACTGCTGGTAGGAATGTAAATTGGTACAGCTACTATCTAAAACAGTATGGAGGTTCCTCAAAAAATTAGGAATACAATTACCGTATGACCCAGCAATTCCTCTTCTGGGTTTCTACCCAAAAAATCTGAAAACATTTATCTGTAGAGATATACGTACTCCTATGTTCAATGCAGCATTATTCACGGTGGCCAAGACAAGGAAACAACTGAAGTGTCCTCCAGTAGATGATTGGATAAAGAAGATGTGGTACATATATACAATGGAATATTACTCAGCCACAAGAAAAGATGAAATACTGCCATTTGCAAAAACATAAATGGATCTTGAGATTATCATGCTAAGTGAAAAAGTCAAGAACCATATGACCTCACCGATATGTGGGATATAAAACTGAAAGCAACAAAGGAACAAGACAAACAAAGAAACAAAAACTCACAGACAACAGTTTAATGGTACCAGAGAGAAAGGGGGGCGGGAGGGTGGTAGAAGAATGTAAAGGGGATCAAATACATGGTGATGGAAGGAGAATTGACTTTGAGTGGTGAACACGCAATGCAATATATAGATGATGCATTATGGAATTGTACACTTGAAACCTATATAATTTTACTAACCAATGTCACCCCAATAAATTTGATTTAAAAAAATGTCTAAAAAGCTGAACCACTGTAAAAATAAGAATAGAATGATCGACTTCCACACTAAATAGCCCAGGCAGCAAAAGAAAGGGGAAAACAGAAAATGCACAAAAGAAAGCCAAAGAAAAATATAAAACAAAATATCAGTAATAGTTTCAAACACGTCAGTCATCACAGTAATCATGAGTAGGTCAAAATGCAAAATGCCAATGAAAGATCAAAGCCTTTCATACTGGTTAAAAACATGTGTGTGTGTCTGTTAAATAACTTGACAAAGACAAAACCAGGAAGATAAAACAGATTCTAATCAGACAAATGCTAGCAAAAGAAAGCTGGGATATAATGGGGGGAAAGATCCCATTTAAAATCACAAGAAAGGAAAAACATTACATAAAGTTAACAAGAAATATGCATGACCAAACTAAAGGAAAACTTTAACGAAGGGTGAATAAATAAAAGAAAATCTGAATATATGGGAAGACATACCACAACTTCTGGATTGAAAGATTTAATACTAAAAACATGCCAATTGTCCTCCAAATTAATCTACAACTTCACTGTGATGGCAATGAAAATCCCAACAGGATTTTCCCCTCAGAATTTAAAAAATTAATACCAAAGTTTATGTCATAAAGGAAAATCCTTGAGAACAAATATAAATTCATGAAGCATTCAAAAATGAAAGGGAGCTAGTGAAAGTTATGTGATATTGACATAGGAACAGACAAACGATGCAAGAGACTAGAATGGGGTCCAGAAGAAAAGGATATGTATCTGGGGAAATCACTGAAGAAAAGATGAGCCAGTCAATAAACGTGAGGGTATAAGTAGCTTTACATTAGAAAAAGAATGTATCAGGACAGCCCTGCCCATGGCTTTTGTGTGTGGATGTGTAATGTGTGTGCTGTCCACACTGTGCTGTATGAACGGTATGTCCTCTCCAATATGCCACCTGACGCCACACACTAAATTAAATCCCAAAAGGATTAAAGAGCTAAAGGTAAGAAACAAAATTATACACGCATTACAAGAAAATAAAGAACAATATTTCTGTGACAAAACCTAAAACTCAAAGTCCATAGTGAGCTTATGAAAATTAATAATTTTTGTAGGAAAAGACAAATGTCATATATAACATGAAAAGGCAAGTGAAAGACAAGAAAAATGCAATAGATTAAGCAAGCCCATCAACTCAGCAGAAAAAAATGGGCAAAGGAAACAAACAGGAGATCGCAGAGGAAGAAAGACAATTGGCCAGCACGCATCTGTAGAGACCAGCGATCAGAAAAATTAAAATAAACACTAGAAAGAGACAGTTTTTCACCCATCAGAATGGTCAAACTGGATGAGGAAGCAGGAAAATGGGCCTTGACACATGTTCTCATAGGGAGTATAATTTGGTGAAACCTTTTCATAAGACTACTTGGAAATATCTGTGGATATAGAAAATATGCTTGCCCTTTGACCCTGTAATGTTATTTGTAGGGCTTTATCCATGCATAAGTGTATGAAATTGTATGTGCAAAATATTCATTACTTCATTGCCTATATAGAGGGAAATTTGAACCCTATCCTCAAATGTTTATCAATACATGTATAGTTACACACTTAAGGAACATCCAAACTGTGATTCCAACTGCAGCCATTTTTTAAATAATTTAAGCTTGAAGTCTCCAAAAACACTATTCCTTCCTCCATATTTTATTGGTTAAAGCAAGTCACAGTGTCAGTCCAGATTCAAGGGGTGGGGACCATCCAAGGGTGTGGATTCATGATTCATGGTTCACTGGGTCCCCCTCTGGAGACATGAGGAAACAGAGAGGAAACGAAGATAGAACAGGTGCTGCTGGGAGGAGAGGTGGGAAGGAGGAATAAGGTCGGGGTATTAGCTCTCAACTGAATACTGTATTGTCTAAACATTACATAACAAGAATGTGTTCATTTATTCTTGTACCACTACAAAATAATGAAAAATTAAAAATAATTTCAAAAAAAACAACAACCATGCTTAATAAAATTGGACCTCCAAGCTATGATGCAGAATTGATCCAAAGTAATCAAGGATGTCCGGTGCCTCTAATTACACGGCATCTGTAACTACTCTCCTAGGTCCTCTGGAGAGCTACCTTGTTCTGATGATGCAATGGAGAGTGAAGTGGCCAGGGAGACCAGTCACACCTCTCAGGTAGGTGACTTCTACAATGGGCATCATTGAATTCTATCCGCCCCCCCCCGCCCCCCCAGCGACCAGTCAAGGATGAGTGTGTGATCCTAGCCAGTCCGATGAGTCACAGTCCTGGGGATTTTGCTGGAACTGCCTGGAACTACTGTCCAGACGTGCCAGGTCCAATGCAATGCAATTAATGCTGCACAATTAACGATAACTGCTCCCCAGGCCCCAAACCTTCCCGGCCAGAGGAAGTTAGGCAAATTTATGAATTGTTAACCCTGATGATTTTTACTCTCGGTGACTATTAGAGGTACCTTCTAAAGTTCAATTGGAATTATGGTGTGCCCAGGCTTGCTATTTGCAAGCATGGCCCACAGATGCAAAGGTCATCCATGCTAGACCTGAAGCATGAATATTTTATTGTTAACATACTGAGTAATTTGCCTTTTAGGATTCTGGTACTGGGCAAAAAAAAAAAAGTGTCTCTTAAATAACTTTAAAATACCTAAGTATTTTAAGTTAAATGGTAAGTTATTTATAATACAAGCACTTGCTTGCTAACTATGTAACATTTTCCTACATCATACATGTCACAACTAATAAACACCTATCTGCACCTGTTAGGATGCTCAGGTAAAGAGAAATCGAACAGGTCTCCTGTTGTGCTTTCAGAGACCTTACAGGTTACTAGTCATGCCTATGAAAGCTATACCACAGGGCAGCAAAAGAAATGTGCCAAAGCCAGAGTGAAAGACAAATTGCTGGGAAATTAAAGAAGGGACCATGTAGCACAACCCACGAGAGCCTTAAGTCTGGGGCAGCGGCTCTCAAAGTGTGGTCCCCCGGCCAGCAGCACTGGCATCGTCTGTTAGGAATGCAAGTCCCACATCTTCTGCAAGCTCTCCAGGGACTCTGATGTCCTCTCAAGTCTTAGGTTTGTCTCTATAGAGACTGATCTAACTTTCCAAGTTTCTTTATCTGATCAGTGTTGTATGCAGGTTACGTAAGTGCAAATCTCGGTTCCTCATCTAATAGTCATAACCTTAGTTTTTAATATTTTTTTTAACTTAATATCTCTCAGAGCCTTACTTTCCCAAAATATACTTCCTGGATTTGTAGTGAGTATAAAACCTACTGGTAAAGGATCTCATACAGCTCCTGGCACAAATGTGGCTTGAGATACCAGTAATATTATTATTAATATTTGCACACTTTATTCTAGGTCCCTAGGGGCACTTTCATACACATGCTGAGAGCTCAGTTACAGCTCACACTTAGCTAAAAACGGCATATGTTTCATTGTGTTTTATTTCTTCAAGCTCTAGATTACCTTGAGGGTCCCAGAACATTATGGCTTTTGGTTCCTCCTGTTTCCTGCGATAAGTCCTGGACACACAGCCCCTGGTTAGGGCATCAAAACATCCCAAATCTTAGGAAATAATGGCATAACATTGGCAAATGGACTTTGTCAAAACCCAAGTTCATGATATTAAAATAAAATCATTCCAATCAAGTTTCTGAAGGCTTTCTTTGAGAAACGGAGAATATGGGCAAACAGCACTGTTTGTAAAAATAATAACTGAAGAGCACAGAATAAAATTAGCTTCCTGAATGATGAATGTTCAAAGCAAAAACATCTAGGGGTGGAGACAGAGTTCCTGTAACAGAAGTGAGAATGTCACTGATAGAATAAACTGAGCTAGCTTGTTCGAGATTCCAAAGAAATAATAAGGGTGTGTGGGCAAGAAATCAGAGCCATCAGAAAAAGCGCTGCAACTTACAAAGACCTTGAAAGAAAACTCAATTCATCCAGAGCAAGAAGAAAATAAAGGGAAAATGTTGTGCCTTCAATGCATAAGAGAAGAGTGATAACCGCCATGGTACTAAGACAAGAGCCATTATTTTGTAAAGAGAGTCTTGATAAAGACGTCTATCTGCTACGGGGTCTGAGCTGGCTGCAAGTGAGAGGAAAGGGCAGGAAGACAAAAAATGGGTGGGGGAAGATTAGTCACTGGTGTATCACCCTCCACAGCCTCTGCTGCTCGTCCTCACCCTAGAGAGCAGCAAGCTGCCATCTCAGAGGTCAAGGAGACCTGGAGTCATGGGGGACCATGGCAAGAGTGGCCTTGAGGGTGACACCAGAACTGTCCTTGCAGCTCTGGCAGCGCATCTTTCCTTCCACCAGGAGTCTCAGAGGAATAAAGGGCTTGGGGAAGAGGGACACACTGTTGGAGCCAGAACTGCAGAAGGTCACCATGGCATCCAGGAAATTAGGGACAGAGGGGCCCTGGTCCAAGAACAACAGGAAATTGTCCAGTGTTGAGGTTTACATGTGGGGCAGCCAGGAGGCTAGAGGAGGCTTGAGCACTCACCAAAACCTGAACTGACCTACAGGCCTCAAAATGAACCCACTCTTGCTGGCTGCTGGGGACCTTCCAGACCGAGGGCAGAACATTTGCTGGGTAACTTACTGTGTCAGTGTGCTTTGTGAAATGAAAAACAATACCCAAATACATTCCTTACTCTCAGGGAGAGAGAAGTACCCCTGTGCCCTCAGGCCATTGACAAAGTCCTGACAGTCTAGGGGTGCCTCCCCCTTCCTGGGGCTTTGGGGGCATTGAGGGGATAGCATTTGTTCTTCAGGATCATGGCCAGATCTAAGTTTTCACAATGAGGATCCATCATAAAAGGTCTTATTTAAAGAATGACAGGGTATAGCTTGAAATCCCATGAACCTGAGAAATAGTAGGGTAAATTATAATACAATATGTGTACGAATGCTTTAAAAAAGGCAGGACAATATGACCTTTCATTTAAAATAATAATAATTTGGACAAATTCCTCTTTGTCCTCATGTTTTCTCTGCTGAATCAAATACACATTCACACTTGTGTGTGTGTGATTCTATAAAGAATGGAACAAGATACCCACCTGGGGTGCCACAGGGAATATCCTGAGGGAGAGAGTGGCCTTGTACTTTTATTTCACACTTTTCAGGAGTGTTGAAATTCTTTTTTGTGTAATAAGTGCAATAAGAGCAAGTACATTACTCTTATAATAAAAATGTCATTTTAAAATGTATATAACTACACAGAAAATAACTTAGCTAACATGCAAAGAGGTCCAATACAGTTCTTTTGCTCCAGAAACTTCACTTCTGAAATTACAACACAGGCATGGATCCTGATTATCCACACTCCTAAAAAAGCGTCATGAATAAAAATGCTCAGTCAACTTTTACCGTGTTTCCCCAAATATAAGACCTAGCCAGACAATCAGCTCTAATGCGTCTTTTGGAGCAAAAATTAATATAAGACCGGGTCTTATATTATAGTAAAATAAGCTGGCTAGGCCTTATCTTCGGGAAGCACAGTATTTATAACAACAAAGAAACACACTAACTACCCCTCGGGTGATTCAGTATGATCCATGTGATCAAGCCACTGAACGGACCAAGTCACCATTATATATTTATGAATAAAATGTAATTATTGGGGAACAGGATGTAATATTATCAATGAGGAAAAAAATGTATATACAGAGGGAGTCAAAAAAATGTATATATATATGAAGAGAGGAAAAATCTATTAAAATTGTAACACTCAATATATACCGATAATAAAGATGAATACAAATCACGTTTGATTTCTGCAATTACAAGAGGTGCTCAAAGTGGTTCCCATCAGCGTCCAGACACTTCTGATTACGGCGAACTACTGCTTGAGCAACGTTGACCAAAGTGTCCACTTGTATACATTTGTTTGGCACCCCCAGTGTATATATATCACATATGTATTTTTATATACATAACATTATATATATTATACACACACACGCACATAATTTATGTTATAACCAAATATTTCAAAAGCTACTTATAGAAAATGGAAGGAATTATATGAAAATGTTCATCGTAAGAGCAAACATTTGTTCAGCATTTGCTATGTGCCAGGCACCGTGCTGACCACTTGGGTGGGAGTGGGCGTCCTTGCACTAGCCCCACATAATAGGCACTACGACTGACTCCGTTCTACAGCATGGAGATGGAGGCAGAGTATGAGTGACTTTCCAGAAGATATCCAGTGGCCACCATACATGTGAACATGTGCTACCCTTCATTAGTACTCAACACTATACAATTAAAACCACAGTAAGAAATTGAAAATTGGCAAAAATTGAAAAATTTAATGACATCAGTTTTAGTGAAAATAAGATGAAACAATACTTTCTTATTTACTGTTGATGGAACCATAGGTAATACAATCATTTCAGAAAATGGCTCAAAATTTAGATGTACACTATTCTCTTCTGACTCAAAAACTTCTCTTGTGAGAGATTATTTGAGGGAGAGTCTCACACATTTTACAAAATGATGTGTGCAAAGATTTTCACTGTGGTTGTTTGTATTAAAAAGAAGTTAAATAAATTGTGGTTGATCCAAGCAATAATTAAACAGGAAAAGTTTAATTATCCAAGGCAATAATAATAGTACTAGTAGTAATAATAATTAATAGTAATAAAATGTCAAGAAAATATGCATACTATGATACCATTTATGTTAAAAGCAAAAAAAAAAAAAGAAAGAAAACCCACAAAACTACATATTTTTTAGTGGCACAGATATCTGAGTATATGCAGGTATATGCACAGAAAAAAAAGGGGGGGAAGGGGGTTTGTTAAAAACAGGTACCAAACCGGTAACTGCACTGACCACTGGGAAGGAATCTGATACCAGATGGTGGTGAAGGGGGACTTTTGCTTTTTCACTCTATATACGTCTAATGACGTTATTTTTTTACAATAGGAATGTATCCCAGTATTATTTATGCAATTACAAATAATTGCATAGCTAAAGGGCAAATAAAACAAACCCTGCTTAGAGTGATGGTTCTCAAACAAGAAGCACCTGGAGAGCTTGTTAAACCCAGAACGCTGCCCCCCAACACTCAATGCCCCACAATCCCATATCTTCCCCCCACCTCTGCCCCAGAGTTTCTGACTTAGTAGGTCTGGGTGGGGCCTGTTGCTGATGTCTGGTTAGAGGCCACACCTGGGGAGTCAGTGCCTTAGAGAGGTGGAATGCAAGCTTACAGTGTCACGGGAGGAGCCAGGATTATTTGAACACAGACCACTTCACATCAGACCCATTGACCTTGATCAACTGCTGCCCAGGGCTATCTTTGTGTAGTGAAATTAAGGGGGATTTGTTTTTTCACACACACACACACACACACACACACACACACACATAATTTTTAAACATAATATCAACTTATACTGAAAAGCCTAAAACTGTACTTTGTATATTTTCCAAAGTTCGTAAACATTCCTTGCTTTGATAATTGTTTTTAAAATTACATAACAAGCTCCCTTTGTCTCAATGAAGTGTCTGCCTGAGATTGGGACTTCCCGGCGTGAACCTGAGCTGAGCTGTGAACAGCACTGGGTGATGTCAGCTGTCTCCACGGCCCCAGTAGCCGCCCCCTTCCACTCAGATCCCTAGTAGTGGCAGAAGAGTGAATCCCTAATTACCGTGGAAAACAGAAGAAGGGTCATATTGGTACATCAGCCACATTACGGATCCCTGGACACTGGTAAACTGACCACACTAAACAGTAACAGCGAAAAGTACAAACAGGTGGGATGAGTAAAAGAAAACATAAGAGACTGGAAGATGGATCCAGACATGTCAACACCCATCAGATATAAGACACAGATGTAAGAATACAAAGAAAAGGTAATAGAGAAAACTTTCCTAGAACTGAAGACCCAAGTTCTCCTTTGAGATATTCCACCAAATGCTAAACGAGATCAAAAGAACGAATGAACAAAAAAATCTCCCACGTCTTGGTGTAATGTCAGAAAAACAAAAGAGAAAATTCTAGAAGTTCTGGAGGTAGGAAAGGAGTATTTGATTACTTAAGAAAAAATTAGACACAACAGTGTGAATGTCCTTAATGCCACTGAACTGTACGCTTAAATGTTTGAAAATGGTAAATTTTAAGTTATGCCCATTTTACCACAATTTAAAATACATACATACATACATACTACTTAGGAAAGGTTGTACAGGAAAACTACTTTCAGATAGGAGGAAATCTGTGCAAGAAAGTGCCCCTTTAGCCCCAGTAATAATACTCCTTGTCTTGTGAGAGCACTTTCGGTGTTCTGTCCCCTCTTAGCCTGTTTGCATGATGCCTTTTTCACCAATTTATCATGTCACAATGCTTGACACAGAGAATGTAAGAAACCCATGTTGCCAAAATAGAGAAAATGTCAGCCTTTAAGGCTCTCTGTCATTGTCATCCTCTCTCTCCCTGTCAACTCCCTAGCACCCTACAGCTCGTCTCCAAAATGTTGAGTCAGTGCCCTGTGCCATCATCCTCAATCCCAGCACAACCTCCAGCACCCGTTCACACATTTTGTCACGCAGAGGACTCTGCAGAGCTGTGTCTTTATTCTTCCTCACATTCCGAAAGCCTCATGCGTAATGGGTACAAAAGAAATGTTTGTAGAATGCATTTACCAAGGGCTAGAAACGCTAAGATGCTTCGTATGCCTCCAGTCATCAGAACTAGAAAGCTTACAACATTTCACCTGATAATGCAGGAATCTCATGAATCACAATTTTTTCATTAACATTTTATTTTACTTATTAGCACCAATCTGTACTGGTTTGTGATATGTGGTGCGCTTGAACATTCTCTGACTGTTTTCTTGAAATTATTCTGTAAATTAGATATTTCGCTGTTAAATAGGCCTTTCCCCTTAGTTATATTAATCTAAGTGAGTATCTAAGAACATGTATTTGCAGTTAAAGGGCAGTGAGAAAAATAAAAGGCTGATTCCAGCAAAAGAAGAGAAGCTGAGAGAGAGAGAGAGAGAGAGAGAGAGAGAGAGAGAGAGAGAGAGAGCATTATATGTACAGCAAATATGTCTGCAATTATTTCAAAATAAAAAGTTTTAAAAATTTAAGAAAGAAAAAATAGACTACAAATTTCGGCATTTTCTCTCAGTTTACCTAGGTGCCAATTTTTCCCCCATCTAGAATAGTAACCCAGGAATGGATACAGGAACTTACAGTTGGGGCTACAGGTACATTTCCTAAATGAGCAGTAAGTTGACATTCTCCAAAGTGAATCACATGCTTAGAGTTTCCCGATGATTAATTATAATTTTAAGATGAATGTATATTCTATGAGTGAACTACCTAATTTCCAAAGCTAAATGTTAACTGGCATGTGCACTGTTAAGCCGAATAGACCATAATTACACATTCCAACATCTATTTAGTGCTTCTATGAGCCAAGCACTCAGATAAAAAAGTGAATGAGAAAAACCACTGACTTCAAATTTCGCTTTTTTGTCTTCTGTTCTTTTCAAAGCATGAAAGACACATGTCCCTTTCCCTGGCTGGCAAATGGTAAAGCCCTGTAAAACTTGCATATGTTTCTGCATCCTGCTTGATAATCAGACAAGAGCAGGCTTTGCACTTCACACAGCCCTCGGTTACAGACCCACGTCATTGTTGACCACCTGTGTGAACGTCAGCCAATCACTGAACCTTTTGAGTCTTTGTTTGCCCGTCTGTAGAACGGGATTACTGTGAGGAATATAGGAAACGGCATGGATTTCAAACAAGCAGTATCACGTGGTGCATAATTAATGCAAATACACATACTGTATTCTGGACATGCACTATTCATCCACAGCACCGTCCTGTAATAAGCACCGTTATTTCCAATTGGCTGTTCATAAAACTTGTATCAAGTTACACACCCATTCACCACGTGTGAGAGCGCCTTTCCTCTCCCTCTTTGCCAACTCTGCAGGATACGATTTACTTTTACTTTGTTACAAGAATATGCATGCTCGCTCCACGCACCCCTCCCTCAGACCTTTCACTCTGTGCTCCTGACACCTAGAAATTCTTCCTCCCTGTTCATGTGCACAAGTGCTGCTTACATTCAGCCTTGAAGAAGTCAAATCCCCACTTACCTCTAGTTCATGTTAACATGGCTGCCTTTTTTGTAATTATTTTTTTTTATTGAGACATAATTCACATGCCATAAAAATGCATCCTTTCGAAGTGTACAAGTCAGATTTTTTTGGTACATTCACAATACTGGGCAACCATCACCACTATTTAATTCCAGAGCATTTTCATCACTCCGAAAAATAAATCTAGATAGCTCCTGGCAATCACTAATCTGATTTCTGTGTCAACATACTTGCCAATTCCGGACATTCTATATAAATGGAATCGTATGGGCCCTTTTGTGTCTGGCTTCTTTCATTCAGCACAATGTTTTCCCAGGTTTGTCCATGTTGGAGCATGTGTCAATATTTCACTCCTTTTTATAGCTGAATATTGTTCCATTGTGTGGATAGACCACATCTGTCTACCCATCCAGCAGTTGTTGGATAGTTGAGTTGTTTCCATTTGGGGGCTATTATGAAGAATGCTACTGTGCATGTTCATGTACAAGTTTTTGTGTGAACATACATTTCCAGTTCTCTTGAGTGTACACATAGGAGTGGAATTGCTGGGTCTTGTGGTAACCCCATGTTTAACATTTTGAGGAACCACCAGTTTTCCAAAGCAGATGCAGCATTTTATATCCCTACCAGCAACCTATGAGACCCAATTCTGTTACATCCTCACCAACAACACTTGTTATTATCTGTCTTTTTATTGTAGTTATGCTGGTGGGTGTGATGTGATATTTCATCGTGGTTTTGATTTGCATTACCCTATTGACTAAAAATGTGAGCATCTTTTCATGTTTTTACGCCAACTCTATGTCTTTTTTTGAAGAAATGTCTATTCAAATAAATCCTTTGCTCATTTTTTAATTAAGTGATTTTTCTTGTTATTGTTGAGTTGTAATAGTTCTTTATATTCTGAATGCCAGTCTTTTATCAGACACATGATTTGCAAATATTTTATCCCATTGTGCAGTTGTCTCACTTTCTTGATTGTCTTTTGAAACACAAAGTTTTTAATTTTGGTGAAGTTCAATTTATCTATTTTTCTTTGGTTGTGTGTTCTTCTGATAGCATATCTAAGAAACCATTGTCTAATCTAAGTTCGTGAAGACTTATCCTTACGTGATTTCTATGAGTTTTATGGTTTTAGCTCTTACATTTAGGTCTTTGATCCATTTTGACTTAATTTTTATATATAATGTGGAGTCCAACTTCATTCTTTTCTATGTGGATATTCAGTTGTCCCAGCACTATCTGTTGGAAAGATAATTCTCCATCGAATGTCTTGGCACTCTTGTCAAAAATCAATTGAACATAAATGCATGGGTTTCTTTCTGGTATCTCAGTTCTATTCCATCTATATTGTCAAAGAAAGAAATTCCAAACCTACAGAAAGGTTTAAAGAGTTTATCTGAGCCAAGAGTTGAGTGTCAGACCCAAAGCAAAATCTCAAAAGACTGAGAAAGTGCTCCAGAGAATGGCAGTTTTGCAGCTCATTTTATACATTAGAATCAAAGGAGAAGACGTAAAGAAGGTTGCATGAACTCCATTGGTGATAGATTAAGGGGGTGGGAGAAAGCAAAGCAGGGAAATCTCTGGGATTGGGTAAAAAGCAAAATGGAGAGACACATATTTCTTTTACATTGGCGGGTGCAGGACAGTTAATATTTAACATACATAGGTTATAGAGGTATGTGGATAAACGATAACAATGAGGAGTGTTTGGGTCATTTCGTCCCAATACTGGGGTGCTTATCTCTGGAGGTCTGGAGAAGAGATCATTCTGACATTTTATCTTGGATGCACAAAAACAGTGGACAGGGCTTGCTCAAGGTAAAGATTAATCTGTGATATAGACCTAGGACATGATTTCCCATTGTAACCTGCTCAGATAGGAATTTTTATGATCAGAACACCCGGTGTGGTTGCTTTCAGTTACTGAGTTAGTCAATCCTGCCAAGTAGCCCGTTTTCATTCACAGTGTGTCTATACTTAGGCTGGTATCATATTGTCTTGAAATTGGAAAATGTGAGTCCTCTAACTTTATTCTTCTTTATCAAGATTGTTTTGGCTATTCTGGGCACGGTTGTATTTTTTAATTATTTAATCAGTTTGTTTAATTATTCAGTTAGTTTCTGACTTCCTCACCAGAATGCAAACTCCAGGAAGGCAGAGACCATATCTGTTTTTTAATCCTCAATTGTATCTTTTTTATCCCCAATTGTATCCATAATTGTACAGGACCTGACACATCACATAAACTCAGTGCAATGTGTTGAATAAATAAATGAATGAATGGATGAATTCTCAACTTTTTATAATGATAAGTATTGGAAACAGAATAAATATTCAAAATAGGAAAATGTTTAAGTAAATTATAACACACTAATGGGACAGAATATTATGTAATCATTAAAAAACCATGTCTTCCAAAAATATTTAATGATTTGGAGAATCACTGAGCCTGATCTCAATTTTGCATATATGAAAATAAGAGATGAAAAAAGTCATGGAAATTTTAATAGAAGTTATCATGGAAGTTCGTGATTACAAGTGATTTTAATTATCTTCTTTATGCTTTTCTCTATTTTCTACATTTTCTACAATTGCATGTTTTGCTTTCATAAAAGAACACTAAACATTATGAACTGAAAGTATCCATATTCATTAAGTTGTGCACAGACTCTGGATATGCAATAATAGTTGATGATTCCCTTTCTATGATTTTGTTAGTGGAGCCAATCCTTAGTGACTTGAATGGCTTCAGATTCTACCACGGGAGGTGGCCACATGTGATGAATGGTTTTTGAGGAAATCAGGGTTAAAGATGTAGGGTTGAAAGTACACTATAAACAAGCTCCTGCCTCATTCTCATCTCTGACTTGGTGAATCATCACTCAGCCACATGTGACAACCCAAGGCTCAGGGTGAGCTGTGAACTCCACCTCTTTCTCCCAAATCCCCAGTGGTGACCAGTGCACCTGAGCACATGTAAGGCTACTAGCCATGCTATCAAACAGAGTTCGAATGTCATTAACTTAGGAAATTTGTGGCAACTTCAAATTCAAGCAAAATTCTGCCCTAGAATTTTTAGGTTTGAACAATCCTTTAGCATTGGTAAAGTTAGCTGTGACCCAACCATCTTAGCAAGTCCGCCACAAATGCTTATGTTCAAGGGCACCTTCTCACAAAATTTTCAAGTTGGCCACACCCTTTCTTCAGTATATGTAACGTGGTATATGTAATTCTGTCTGGTATTGCCAGTAAATAACTTGAAGATTCAAAAGGACTTGATTTAGTGATGCTAAAGTTAACATTGTTTGCCATGAGTGTTTCTATATACTTGAGGGGGGAAAAACTCTAGATTTCATCAATTAATTAGCTTACTTTACTTTATATAGGATGTTGTCATTGAAGTCATAGATTTATAAAATTTCCTCTAAAAATGGGCTTAAATTTATTGAAAAGTTACTATCCACACTAGAGGAAGGAGCCATACTTAATGGCACTAATTTGGCCAATATTGTTAGTACTTTTTCATTTAAAGTTCATGGATATAAACTAATCAATGAATGGTTGCTGAGGTCAGAATAGTGTATACCCTTGGGAGGGTGCTGACTGGTGGGGGCACAGGAAGCTTAGCAGTGCCTGGGAATATGCTTTAGATCTTGGTCAGGTGTTTTTGTGGGCGTGATATGTGTGTATGTGCTCACTGAGTTGAACACTTATGGTTGCATGGTCTACTATATACTCAACAAAAAGAATAAAAGATCATTGCTTCTAAGAGAGCCCTTGAAATGATTTCATTTTTAATGTTCATCTTTTTCTGGTAAATAATGTATACTTTGAAAAATACAAACATCAAAAAATTAAAATCATTTATAATCAACCCACCTACTTCCTTTGTCAGATTTTTTTCAACTTCCATACAGGGAAGAAATTGGCCTTATGATAAACGTTGTTTGAAGCCCTATAACATCTCAGCTTCCCTTCACTGGCCTGTGGGGCATCTCTGGCAAACTCTTTATCAATACCTGTCAACTTTGACACCAACACTGGAAGCTGCCGCCACACAGACACCATACACCCCCAACAAGGTCTATTAGCAACATCTATGTTTCTCCGTCCCAAAAAGCTTCAAATCCAGTTGCTGGTATTTACTGTGTCACTCACCCTCCATAACACGCCCGTGATGTTTCTGCTGCAGCACCAAAGATAATTTGCAGAACCTGTGAAGCTAAGAACCAAAAATAGGGACAAAAAGAGCACTCAGTCACTTCCGACACTCATCCCATCGAGTCTCAAACTCATGTCCACCTCAGTGGCACCAAGAATGGCACTGCACTCTCCTGTCTCCTGGAATGGACTCACACGAGTTATGACACAGAGTCGGAGTCACAATCTTGTGATATGTACTTTCTCCCCAATAAAGAAAATGACTAATCAACCACTTGGAAGGTGGAGGTCGGCCCTGACTCATGGGACTTTGGAGAGGTGAGCTCTAGATTCAACAATAGGGCCATGGATGAAGCAAAGTGCGACACGTCAGTAAGTGTCTGCGGCCTGCCAGACGCTATGTCAATTTCCCTACAAACGTTCATTCACTTCACTTCCGGTTGTAGTCACCCCCACTTTAGACAGGGGGCTTGAGGCTCAGGTGCACCTCCACACAGCAGGCATCACCCCTGGGAAGTGGAAGATTAAGAGTTAAATCAATTTGTCCCCGTGTCCAGAAAACCCAGGGTACCTATTGTAAAGAGTGAAGCCAGACATGTGTTTTCAGTGCGGTGGGCACACAGGGATGTGAGGAGAGGATGCTGCAAGATGGTCTTGTGGGAAATAAATGGGGTGGGTATTGAAAGAGATGACTACTCACTTCAGTTTCCTACTTCCTTTGTCAGATTTTTTTCAACTCCCCTGCAGGGAAGAAGTTAGCCATTTGATTATATTCAAACCCAATGTCTAAGTTTCCTCAGCGAGTGCAACAATTCTCTCTTAATCTTTCATGCCACAGAGAAATTTGTATTAATAGAAATACCATATAGGCTTTCATCAAAAGAGCTAAGATGCCTTTGTAAGTGTTAGCCAGTGGCATGTGTCATCTGCTTCATTTATGACAATGAGGAAGCTGAGTCATGAGAGAGGAAGTATGATTAGGGTTTGGTTAAAAGTAAACTACTATATTTCGTTTAATCTGAAAGTCACAGTAATGCAATAGGCCACACCACTACTCAAAGTCAAAGGAAAAGAGGGAAGAAATATTCCAAAGATACATATTAGTATTACAGCTGAAGCCATGTTGTAGCTAATGTGAGAAGAAGGCCAAGCTGACCCGCCCTTTCTATTCTAATGTGTCACCATTTACACTCTTGTCCCCACTCTGACACTAGGCTAGCTGTTTGGTCTTAGGAAATGCATTCTCTCCCCTTGGGCATTGGTTTTTCTTCACTTTCAAAAAAAAATAAATAAATAAATTATTGGACAAGATGGACCTTGATGGTCGGCTTAGCTCCTTTCTGCAGCTGAACCCCAGCCTTACTGCCAACAGCCAAGTCCAGCTGCCTTCTTTGCTGCAGACCCACTGGGTTTTAGGCCCCAGTCTCAATGCTGGGATTCCATCAATTGGACCAGATGCTATCTGGATATCTAGTTTTGCATTCTATTCAGTGCCGCAGCACCTTTGCCCAGACCTTTGCCTCACTCTCCTTACACTTAGGACGCAGCTGTCAGCTGTGGTCTGGACTAAAACAACTGAAAACAGGGCCAGGCTCTCTCAGGAGCCTTGTCATGACCACAGGATCTATTAAGATCACCCCTGTTCCATTCTAGCTATTGGCGATTTGTATCTTCTCTCTTTTTATATTTGTCACTCTTGCTGGGTTTCTCCATCTTATTGATTTTTTTTCTATTTAATTTTTCTTTTTCATGTCATTGAGTTTGCTTTTATATTTGTTATTTCCTTCCTGCTGCTTGCTTTGGGTTTATTTTGGGGTTTTGTTGTTGTTGTTGTTGTTGTTGTTTGTTTTTGTTTTGTTTTTTTAGTGCCTTGAGATAAACACTTAGATTACTGGTCAGAGAACTTTTGTCTCTTCCAGTATAAGCATTTGGGGCTATAAATGTCCCTCTCAGCACGGTTCTAGCTGCGTCCCACATACTTGGTATGTTGTAGCTTCATTTGCACTCAATTATATTCCTTTGAAATGTCTCTTTCATCCCATGGAATATTTATAGGCATGTTGTTTAATTTCCAAGTGTTTGGAGATTTTTCTGTTGTCTTTCCTTATTGATTTCTAATTTGAATCCATTGTAGTCAGAGAATACACTGTATGATTTCAATTACAGTTGACCCTTGAATAACAACATGGGTTAGGGTGTCGACCACCCAAACATTCAAAAATCCACGTACACCTTTTGACTCCCCAAAAATTTAACTAATACCCTACTGTTGACCAGAAGATTTATGGATAACATAAACACTCAATTATACATATTTTGCATGTTCTATGTGTTATATACTGTATTCCTACAATCAAGTAAGCTAGAGAAAAGAAAATGTTATTAAGAAAATCATAAGGAAGAAGAAATACATTTATAGTATTTATTGACCCATGCAGTTCAAACTTGTGTTGTTCAAGGGTCAATTATTTTGTTTAGATTTGTTTTGTGGCTCAAGATATGGTCTATCATAAAGGATATTCCATGGGCACTTGATAAGAATGTTTATTCTGTTGTGGTTTCATGGAGCACTCTGTATTTCTACTAGATTCTATTGGTTGATTATGTTCTTAGTTTTATATATCCTTGCTGATTTTCTGCATGACAGCTTATCAATTGCCCAGAGTGGGCTGTTGATGTCTCCAGCTCTAATTGTGGATATAGACTAGCATTTCTGTACTTGTTTCTGTTACAAGGATGGGCTCATACTACACACATGTTGCATCACGCTCTTCTCACCGTGTGAAAATCTTTTCCAGGGCTATGTCATTTCTGTTCAAGCTCAGTGTTTGAGTGGTGGGTCCCCACGCAGGTTCAACATGTGTATGGAAAAGTGTCATTTCTGTTTGAGGCCCATCTACCCCAACCACAGCATGATGTTTGTCTGCAACAATTGTAAGATGTTCAGATTCTGTAAATCCCAGTATCATAAAAACTTTAAAAAGAAACGTAATCCTCACAAAGTCAGGTAGGCTAAAGCTCTACCTGACAGCTGTAAAGCAGCTGGTAAAGAGCCTACAGTGGATGATTTATTTGAATTTGAAAACAGTAAAAATGAACCTGTCAAATACCAGCGAGAGCTATGGAATAAAACTATTGATGCAATGAAGACAATCAAAGAGATCAAATGGAAATGCCGAGCTAAATTTATAATAAACACGTTAAGGAAAAATAAAGAACTACAGAAAGTTCAGGACATCAAAGAAGTTAAGTGAAACATTTATCTCACCCAGACCCCTTTTGCAGACAAAGGAAAGCAATGGAAAAGAAAGTGGTACAGAAATTACAACAGGATGTGGACATGGAAGTTGTTTCTGCAAATCTTACTGTCTGTAACCATTTCTATGGTGCACTGGCTAATCTACTTTAGAGACTCAGAATGTCTAAATTATTGCTTTGTGGTTCTTTTTTTACATAAAGTGACTCAAATGAAAAGGTGATTTAAAATATATCTCTCCTCCATTGCTATCTGCAAAACATCAGTTCAATGCTAAACTTCATGGATAGATGTACTTATGTAAATCATAAAAATTCTGTAAATATAGAAGTGACTTGTGGACATAGACTTGTCATGCCACTGGTAATGGCACTAGGCAGAATTTATGTAATAACTAATGATAAAAATTCATGGCTAGTGATATATAAACTAAAATTTTCTTTGTAGTAAAAAAAAAAAAGACAATCTTTTCTAGTCATAGTAAAAAGACTCTAATTCACTGCTTTAAATGGCTTCAATATTACTGCATGGTGTGACTGCACCAGAACACATTCCACAATTCTACTGTGGGACAGTCACTTCATTTGATGGGTAGCATTATTCCCAGGGACAATTCCACTGGCCTTCTCAATTTCAATTCTGAGTTTTGATGACAGTGGCTGATGGTTGGAAACTCCCAGTAGCTGAGAGGCCTACAGTAGGCCATTACACATTAGGCTGTGGGCGGTAGAGGCAAGTCTATACCGAGCGTTTTGATAAAAAGAGGTGTGATTCTAAAAATCATCAGTAACACTGCATGTAGATCATAATGAACAAGCCATGAAGAAAGCCCCATCATCCTTTCTTGGCAAAAAGAGCAGCTGTATCTTAGACAAACATGAATTTATGCCACAGTAGTGTAAGCCCATGAACTAAGACCCATATTATTCTTAGGACAGGACAAAGCTCTAAAAATAGAACATACACCAACTGAAGCCAGAACTGCAATTCCACCAAATTCTTTACATGAGCAGTCTCTTACATGTAATTTACAAACTCAGATGCAACAGATAAGAGAATCCAGAAAATAACAAGATCAAGACTGTTGACAGAGTGGTAAGGGTTTAGCTAGGAATGGAGAAGCCTAAGGAAAACATAGCTCCTTCAAGGACTGTCACCTGGTAAGACAGGACATCAGTCTTGCAAAAGACAGCCAGACGGAGCGAGGTCATCATGTACAATATAAGAAGAGCCAGCACTGGACTGCTCCCTCTACTAAACAGGGAGCGTTCTTACACTAAGAGCCTTCAACCTGTGTTACTGATCCACGGCAGCTGATTGTGCTGCCCTCTAACTGCGGCTGGTCTGTGATGGGATGTCTTTGCCATCCCCTGGGCAAATGCCGTGCCCATGCCCACCTCCAAAGCAATTCTCACTCTGATTCTCCTGCCTTGAACATTCTCTCTCCACCTACCCAGATCTGGACAGTCTTTCAGGATCCTCCCCCAAAAGACCGCCACCCCTCAATGAAGCCTTTCCTGGTAACTCCAGCCCACTGTGGATCTCTCACCTGGTCATTAGCACCTTGTTGAACATGTTCTTGTTTTTCTTTCTTTTTAAAATGAAACAACTTTTCCCACTCAACTGCATTGCAAGTTCCTTTTGGAAAATCACCCTGCACCTCTCACAATCTACAATACCTTCCACAGGACAAGGTGCATAATAGAGCCCTCAAAAAAATACTTGCTGATATATTCATTTCCCCCAGTTCTTTTTCGTAAGTCCCATGTGCTTTAATTAAAGCTGGGGCATGGGGATGTGTCCAGGAGCTTCGCTTTCTGTTTGGAAGCATCCTGGTGGAATTTGGCTGCACAATATTTTAACTTAATAATAATCATTGATGGCTCTCACTAAAGTTGATTCTCTTGCTATAACCCTCCTGTAATTAGGTTTAAAGGGAAAGGGCAGACAAAAACAGAATTCATGAGTCTGCTAGCGATGCTTCTGGTCTATGGAATAGCCTGTAAAGACTTTGAGTGGGCAGTCTCATGCATGCCAGTTCACAGAAAGAACAATTATCAAGGAGCTTTTAAATAGAACAGAATTCAAAATGTGCCTCTTTGGAGTTAAATTCTTAAACACCAATAATATATAAATAGGCCTATAGGTCACCCTCCTGACCAGTGTCCTACAGCCTCCTCTATCTCTCCATCTTCACATCTTAAGTGTTTGTCATAGGCTCTTTGCCCAGGGAAGTCTTGGAAAGGACAGCCGACCACCATTCCTATAGTTCATGGCCTATATCACACACATGTAACCCAGCCCACAGAATGATTTACTTGAAAGCAAGGAAACTGAATTCATCTCGGGTTTTTAGGGGCCCCAGTGGTAGGCATCCGGTAGGTTCCCACTTTGTGTGGATTGAACTGATGAAAAGAAAGGCAAATGCACAGAGCTGGGAGACCCTGAGGAGTGAACACTAACTCTGCCCTCATGAGAGACAGGAGGGGATAGCTGCTGGGTCTTGAGAGCTGACAAAGCTTTATTCTAGGCGAAGATGAGGTGAAGAGAAGGGTCCAGAAGGGGAGATTTGAGCTAAGGCCAGAAGGGCAACTTGTTTGGGGAAAAACAAGTTATTTCTTGCAGTGGAATATTGGGGGCTGAGGCGCAAGTGGTGAAGAGCAAACCATAAAAGTCTGCATCACGTAATGAGGAGTTTGGATTGAATTCCACAAGCAAAGCAAGCAACAGAGAGCTTTGAATTAGGGAGATGAGACATGTATTTTACAAAGAAATGATTCACCACATTAACAGGAAAAGGATGAAAAATACAAGTTTATCTCACTCAATGCTGAAAAAAACTTGAAAAACTTCAAAAACCATTCCAGACTTTTTTTCTTTTTTTAATTTGGAAAACTAGGGTTGTGGGAAGTTTTCCTTAACTTGTGAAAGTGTCCATCACAGTAAAGGTCCTCCTCCATGGTTGAGAACAGAAGGCCTCACTCTGCAGCCATGAGTGAAAGGGACCTTCACCAATAGAATTATCACTGTACTCTAGGTCCTGCCAAAGCAATAAGAAAAGGATTAATATTAGCTACAACTTATTGTACGCACAGGCAAAACTATTTGCCCAAGTGCAAAGGTGCAGGTAGAAGAATGTTCATTACTTTTTAACTGTGAGAAACTGGAAACTATCTACATCTCTAACAACAGGGAACTGTTTAAATAACTATTAGCACATCCTTATATTTGACTATTAAGCAAATACCAACAAGAATGGAGCAGAATTATAGGTACTAAGTTGAAAGATTTCCAAGCCATTCTAAGTGAAAAGAGCAATATATGTAGAATGTTTTGCTTTGTGTAACAGAAAGAAAAAAAAAAGATAAAAGACAGGAATAAAAAGAATAGTGTGTGTGTGTGTGTGTGTGTGTGTGTGTGTGTGTGTGTAAATATAAATAGCAAACAGTTGATGGTGATTGTCTCCGAGAGGAAGGAAATTAGATGTATTGGAAGGGGAGTTGAGGGGAAACTTTAAGACATTTCAGTGAAACTATATCATACTTTTTATCAAATTTAAAAAGAGTCTTTCCCAAAGCACTCATCTGAAGTTAGTTTTTTTGTAATAATCACAGCAGGAAATGATGTAAGCATGAATTAGGACAAAAGGAAAACAAAATAAGAAAGATCTGAAACCCTGTTGAGTAAAAATGGGAGTTTTGTGACTGAACAGATGTAATGGGGTTAGGGAAAGGAGGTACTCAGGGATGTCTCTGCAGCCTCGAATTTGGGGAGTTGGTGAACAGTGACACCATGCATAAGGAACAGAATGCAGGTGGGGAAGGTCGTGAATTCACTTGGAGACACACTTCACTTAAGTGACCCATGAAATAGTGTGTGGCCATGTTGCATGGAGAGTAAGACATACAAATCTGGGCTCAATGTAAGCCGCTGGCCTTTGGCCCATGACACTGGTCCAAGCCAGCATCATCCCTCCTAATTTCTCCTAATTGTCTCTACTTCCATTCCTGCTTTTCCAGTCTGTTTTCTACACAGAAGATAGAATTACTTTTCAGAAACTCTCCAGTGGCTTCCCACTGTATTTGCCTGGTGCTGGCCTTTGTCATAGGACCCCCTGCCCACCACCCTCCCAACTCAGTGCACTCCAGCCACACTGGGTACTCTCAGTTTCTATATCCTCCTCCTACAATGGGCCCCCAACACACTAATGCACTAGCACATTTGCACACATAGTCACCCATCTTCCTGGATAATTTCCACTCATCATTTGGAGTTCCATTTTGGTATCATTTCCTCAGAGAAACCATCCTTGACTTCTGCATCTCCACACCATGTGGTTTTTCAGTATTTTCTCTCATCTGTCTCCCCCATTGGCACCACACAAGCAGAAAACGTGCTTGTTAAATTCACCTCGATAGCCCCATCTCTTAGCACAGGCCTACTCAATAAACTCAACAATCACTCATTGAAATAACTGATTAGCATAGAAAATGGAGGAACAAATTAATGAGTAGAGGAATGGAGAGGTAAGACTGTTCACAAACACTCTAGAATTAGAAACAAGAATTAGAAATAAGAAAAATCACAGCTCAGTTCTTTAGATAGTGCAGCCACCACGGCCTCACAAATAACTATTCTTTAAAAAGCCATGTCTCCAACCCGGAGGTCAGAAGGAGGGTCTAGAGGGGGCCTGAGGGCTGAGGTTGGCAGAATGAGCCAGGGGCGACCAAGGCTGACAGTCAGACGTGTGAGGAGCGACATTCCTGGGACTCGCCCCGCTGCCGGCAGTCACATGGACGTGGACAAAAGATAGAAACTTCTCAGAGTGTGAGCTCAGTATGGCTCAGGTGCCCCATCGCAGCCCCTCTGGGCCAGCGCCAAGGTCCACTTGTGCACGTGGCCAAAGACCTTCCATTCAAAGCCCAGCTTCCTGAAAAGGGCCCAGACTTGGCTACTTGCATTTTCTAGTAATACTTGCTTGCTCTTTGCTCTCTAATTTGGTCAAGGCTGACAAATAGAAGCGCACATCAAAAAACTTCTTTAAAAATCCATGAGTAAATCTTAAATTGAGAAAATTGCACCTACAAATTATTATTATTATTTACATTGGGAAAAAAATGCATGGCGTTTCCATTTTAGTGGTGACACACCTTGGTCTAGAAAATCTGTTTCACCTCCTGGGTCCTCTGTCCCTGGCTGAGATTCTGTAGCATGGACACATAAGATGGCTAAATTTCCCACCAGTGACCTTGCTCCTACCTCAGTGATAACATTCGGTGTGACACAGGAGGCCATTTGAGCCCCCACTCCAAGCAAGTACGCACTGCAGCCACAAACACTTGTCTCATCAAGACCTGTTTCACCGCTCTCCTTGTGAGCAGGGGTCATAGTTCATCTGTCTCATACCCTCATTCATTGTCCACCCAAAACAAACCCTAAGGGAATGTCTGAGGAATTTTTAAATGTGTCTCCATCTGGTGCCCGCAGAAATGTTAAGGAAATCTGAGACTCTTCCAGGCCGGCTGCTTCTTCACTTCTTATTCCTCATCTCCATTCTTCCAGGGATTCTGAATCTCCACAAGTGTTTGGGGTCAACTACTGGTCACTCAAGATAAGACTTCAAAAGCTTTTTAAGTATTTGTGATGGTTCATTTTATGTGTCAAATTGGCTGGACCACAGAGTGCCCAGATGTGTGGTCAAACATGATTCTGCATGTTTCTATGCGGATGTTTTAGATGAGTTAAATCAATACACTGAGTAAAACATGCCCTCCCTAACGTGGGTGGGCCTCATCTAATCAGTCGAGGGTCTGAATAGAACAGAAAACGCTGCTCCTCCCCCAGTAAGAGAATTCCTCCTGCCTGAGGACCTTCCAACTGGGATAATGCTTTTCCCTGCCTTCAGATTCAAACTGAAACATTGGCTGTTGCTGGGTCTTGAGCCTGCAGACTCACGCTGCAGACCCTGAGACTTGCCAGCCTCCACAATTGTGTGAGCCAATCCCTTATAACAAATTTATTTCTATATAGATGTACATCCGATTGGTTCTGTTTCTCTAGAGGACCTGGACTAATACACTAATGTTAAAAACAATTTGGGGGAACCCCCACTTCTAAAAGGTTTGTCTCGTTGCCACAGGAGGCCACACCTGGGCCATGAGGTCGGGTGGTCCCGTGGCACTGGAGCAGGGGAGGCTCCCACACTCATCACCTGGGCTCCTATCGTCCGGTGTCATCATCTCCGAAGGAGAAATCATAGAGGTTACCGGCCTCCTCATAGCACTGCTGGGGATCGCCGAGTCCAATGCAGGGACATTCGAGTGCACATGACACTGAACGTGCTCTGCCACATTTGGAACCGCTATTAGGCCCAATCTGCACCCTATTCCTCAAAAACTTGAGTTCTGTCCAAGCACTGAGGTGGAAGGCCCCAGCCAGCCTTGCACGATTTGAGGAGGTAGATGTGGGGGAGGGGGTACTAATGGCCATGAGCTGACACCTGTTGAAGCTGGGTGCTTGATGCCTGTGGGCTCATTAGACCATTCTCACAATTTTTATGTTGATATGTTTTGTATGTTGTATGGATGTCTGAAAAATCTCCATAACAATGTTTAAATTTTATATAGAAAGGTTTACAAAAGAACCAGGTGAGTGACATCGCAAGCATGCAGGGCTGCAAGCAAGAGAAGGTGGACAGTCAGTTTCCAGAATTAGAGTCAAGGGATGTTTTTCTGGGGGTCTCAGGGCCCATCTGACGTGGGCCTCAGCCTCCCAAGGCTGCTCCTCTCCTCATTCCTGCTTTACAGAAATAATTCAGTGCTGGGGACAAATACCTGTTCACCCACACACCCTCCTCCCAGGACACCTGGGGGCAAGCTCTCCTCCTGCTGAATGGGCTGCGAGGACATAGATTCAGCAGCAGCTCTGCTGGGGCAGCTCAGAGCATCCACATGGAGGCCAGAGGGAAAGGAAGTGAGAGGGGATGTGCCAAATCCTAAGAGGTAAAGGCTCGTCGGGGCCCAACGTGACATGGCCAGCGAGCCCAGAAGTGTGCATACACTGCGTCCATCCCAGGACATGCGACCAGTCATTGAGGGGGGCTGGCTCTTCTACACAAAAACACTGAAAACAGTCATGTTTTCATTGCTTTAGCCCAAGAGGTGAAAGCTTTCTCTTACTCCTGCTTTGGGGGAACACATCAGGGGGCCCAGTTATGTGGTATTTCTGCTGAACACCAATTCAACGGCCAGTTCTTCTCAACAAAGTGAGAACCATGTTATAATTTTTACATTTTTTTAAACAGAAGGTTTCTATTTGGGCAAATGGCATTAGCAATGTTTAATATTTGCAAAGCAAAAAGCAATAGTATTAAACACATCGTTTGTAGTCTAGACTGCCAAACAATTAGACTGAATAGGAATTTGATAAAATAAAGTTTGAATGAAATCTTTGCTTCTTTTTCTGCCTATTCAATAGACGAAAGTGAGAAAAGTCTCATTTGAGGGGCTTTCACTTTCGGGAAACAGCACATTCAGATGGCACACCAGGATGGCTTCAAGTCTAAAGTGGGCAGTGTTATAATAAAGAGCTCTGAACAGTTTTCTCAGAAAGCCTTGGCTTTGAAGGTTTCAGATATTCCAATACTGCTGGCATCAAGGACAGAACAGCCAGGTGAGAACCTGCTCCACCCCTCAGCTCTTCCCTCTCCATCGTTCCCCTTCCCTACACTTCCCCCGCAGGAGACTGCAATCATGGCTAGAAACCCAGGACACCGCTAGAAGGTGGTGGAACTTGCCAGACCAGTTATGCAGCAGGAAGGCCAGGCTGAGCCCAGAATCCAAGGGCCAAAGACTCCAGGGACAGACAGACACACTAAGCTGCCACCAGCTGCCCGGGCAAGAGCAGAGGCTGATCTGATCCCAGCCAGAGGTGCCGTGCTGGCCATGCAGAAATAAGATGCGAAAAAAGCCAGCTCACCAAGAAAAGCAGCCACTGGTCCTCTCCTTCCAGGTACCTGGTATCCAGGTTTTCCATTACCAGGACTTTGCTTAAGTAATATTTATCATATCTTCCTCCAAAATATGACATATGCTCAAAGATAACACAGTGGAGAAGGAGAGGAACAAGAAGTTACTCTTTATAGGACTAAAGTTTCATCAGTAGCTTATCTTTCAGAATTATTTTCTCTTAAACATGAACATAAACAAAATGGATGACATAATCAGGTATTTCTGGAAATATGACATTTACTCTTTTCTAACAAGAAAATAAAATGGCCACTGTTCAAATCATCACAAGTTGTCTGTGTGTGTGCGTGTGTGTGTAGTGTGTGTGTGTGTGTGTGTGGTGTGTGGTGTACCTGAATATTACCTTTGGAACCTGCTAAAGACCAGCAGCAGCCCCCATGGGCACTTGGTGTCCTAGCCAGCTTGGACTCTTGGGCAGTAGAATTTGAAGGTGGGCAACAGCGTGATCTTTGTATTTCTATCCGTTTTTCAGGTCTAAATTTAAAATGTTCCAAAATGGAATTGTAATAAAAGTATTCATTGTTCTTTGTTGCTGGATTTTCCTTTTCTGTTTATCAAGGAAATATTTTCTTGTTCATTTCCTTTCATGTCACCAAAGGAAAAAGCCAAGTGTCAAGCATACTTGGAGGGATACAAAGGTGTTGCAATGCGGCCTCTGGACATCAGTGCAAACCTAGAGTCTGCGTGGGTCCAGGCTTCCTCTTTTGCATAACCTCCTGCTGTCGTCAGCCACAGACTCAAGTGATGGCATGAAGGACAACAGACATGCTCTGTGCTTTGAAATCTACAGCTGCTCAGGAATTTGTCCACTTTTAAATTTCATATCCATCATTAATTAATATTACAACCTGCTGTTCAAATAGCTAGATGTTTTCTAGATAATCAAAACCCACCAGACTTCTGTATTTTAAGGTTTCCACTTTCGTGTAATTGGATTAAGTTGAAATATTTTTGAATAATAAATCTGTGTGCAATATCCTAATATTGTCTGTAGGTACATATTACTATGAGGCGGGAAACCTCTAATTATAGAGCATATGATTTTCCAGGAGACTGGAAAACATTTTAGGGTTTCCTTCATTTAGAAATAAATTTAAGTCAAATACAAGAATAGTAAGTTCTTTCCCAAACCCTAAGCCTTTAGATTTTACAAGTGATGTACAGTGATGTTAAAAGAGTGCCCCTTTCTATCTACCAGAGATCTTTAAAAGCAACAATACCAATAAAACTACTCATAAATCAGCAAAAAGACCAAATTAAGGTGTTTTTTTTCAGTTTTGAGATTTTTCAAGAAAATATGTTCATGGTTTTAAACTCAATATGCGTGATGTGGAAATGTCCACCAACAGAGGGCCATGTGATCACGTGAATAAAACGTGTGCACACAAGAAATTGTCCTTCAGCATCTGGTCTTCTGTGTGATTCGAAACTTCTCCAGGACAGCCTGAGCTTTTGCTCACGTGATTCCATTGTTCACCCCCGAGGATGGAGCAGGCGATGGCATCAGGCACTAACTAGCCATGCTATGCACCCCAGCTCACTGCAACCCTTTAGGTGAGGCATGACAAAGTGACCCCAAGCCCCAGAAGACCATGGGCAGACCCGACCCAGCGCTATGCCTGTTTGAGTAGCTGCTTCTGGGTGTCACAACCTTACACCAACAGAATGGCCCAACAGGGCAGACTTGTTTTAGTGGTTCATCATTACTCAGCCACGACCAACCTGGAGAGCTGGATATCTGCCTTCATTCTTCAAAAAGCAAGAGCAAAGCACGAAGCCAAGGGAATGATTTTCTTTTTTAAGGAAATCTTTAAAGGCAAAAGTAGATGCCTGACCACTGCGCTGTACACCTAAACCTGATGTAAAATAATATTGAATGTAAACTATAATTATATATATGTGTATATATATTATATATATATATATATATATATATATATATATATATATATATAATATATATACATATATATATTCATGAAATGTAAAATACAGCATAGGGAATATAGTCAGTGGTATTGTAACAGCTATATACAATGTCTGAGGGGTAATAGACCGGGAGCGGGGTTATCCCCTTGTGAGGGGTGTAAATGTCTACTCATTATGTTGTTTTGTACACCTGAAACTAAAAATAAATAAATGAAGGCAAAAGTTTGACAATTCCCCCTCCATTTGAAAACTACCCTCTATATTCAACATGGCCGGTATAGAAAGCTTTGCCAAGGTTGATTTGTCTCTTTTAAACATGGGCTTTTATTTATTTATTTATTTATTTATTTATTTATTTATTTATTTATTTATAGCAATTATACTAACATGCTGGACGTGTTTTATTCTGGTGTCACTGTTTAACCTCAAAGTTGTCGGGGGGTTTTGTTTGTTTTTTGTCTTTTTGTTTTTGGCTTCTGGTTATATATATTAAAGAAAGAATACAACAAGAATATTCACTTTCTTTTATAATAAACTCAACCAGATGTGTATATTTTATGCTGACTTACATCTCTTTTGTGAAAGACATTAGTCAATTTTCAGAGGCTAAGACGAAGCAGCCTTTGCGGCTCAACGTTTAACACTGATGATTACATTCCTTTGTCAGTACTTTTTAGATACAGATAATCCACAAAGTTAACTGTTTCCTTTAATATTCTGATTCCAAAATTACCCAGATACAACATTTTACCTGGGAATGTCATCTGTTGAATTTTTAAAGTGGATCTGCAGCCAGTATGTACAGACCAGGTATCCTGCAGGTTTCTCAATTGACACCATAGGGATAGATTTGTCTTATTGTTTTTCTTAAATAAAATGCCATGCCTTGGGGTGACCAGACTGAAACAATGCACCTCTGACCCTGTCTCCTGGTCTGGGACGTCTGCCCAGCTGTGGAGCCCGCACTGTGATAGCTCCCTGCTCTCTAAAGGCAGAACAGAAGCGCGGGGCAGGCCAGTGGTCAGTGCTGGGTATTTGTTCCTACACATGATCTTAGCCAAAAGGCCGAGAAGCCATATTTATTCCTTAAATATCATAAAATACTTGCCTAAGGGAGGAATTTTATTGACCATATCAGGCGTGATTTTATAATTTTTTGTATTGGAGGAAAAAATCTTCTTTCCAGGCTGTGGCTCCAGATGCCCCAATCTCAGCCCCCTTCAATATGTTTAAATGACAGACTACAGTCCCTAGGGAAAAACAGTCCCAAATTCTCCTCCTGCTGCTGTAAACCAAAACCTTTAGGTAGGAGTGAAAGGCAGACACGAAGGAAAACCTTGATGGGTAAGAAAGTACAGCTTGTCTTACATAAAACAAGACAGCATTTGGCCGGCATGACCAGGAGCTGGAAATTCTTGCTGTGGGGAGAAGGAAACCACCCACCTTGCCTGGGGCAAACACAGCAGAAGTAGTGCCACCACCTGCATTTCTCATCGCAGGGGTGCCCTATTCTTTCAAGTGTGTCCTAGGTAGGCCTGAGGTACAGTTCTCAGGGATAGGGGCCCATGCCTAAGGAGCACAGGCCGGACACATGGCAAAGCGAAGTGGTGAAGGCATGCCAAAGGAGTGGAGCCAAGGCAAACCAAGACAGAATGAGGTCACCGTTTTTAAACCTTCTCGCAATGGATGCGCAACCGGAGCGTTTGGGGGGTCCTGTCCCCGGTGCCAGGCAAGCTAGCTGCGAAGGAGTGCGCACCTCCTGGCCTCCAAGGCTACCCACCGTGGCGGACCCAAGCTTCCCCACCCGGCTGCCCGTGCCCGCACCCACCTTAACGACGTAGGTGACTCCGGCCCCCAGCACCTGCTCACTGGCTGGGGGCGCGCGGGGCGGCGGCTCATCGCCGGGCCGGCCCTTCCTGGCGGCGCGCATGGCCGGGGCGCGGGGGCCAGGGGACGAGCTGCCGTCCGGGGCGGCCAGGCTGGGCGCGCTGCAGCTGCCCGAGAGCCGCGCGCCCGCCCGCTCCCTGGCCGCCGACAGGCCGCGGAGGCCCGAGCTGGAGAGTTTCAGGTGGGACACCTTGTGGAGCAGGTGGCCCAAGCTGCCCGGGCCATCGTCGGGCGCCTTGCGCAACGCGTCTCCAGACACCAGGTAGGGGGCCGCCGCCGGGGCCGCACGCGCCGCCGAGACCTTGTCGCCGCTGCTCACCGACAGGTTGTGCAGAAGGTCATCGACCGATGTCACCGAGTCATTCCTGAAACGGTTGTACTTGGTGCGTGGAAGCATGCCCCTCCGTGGGTTCGCCGCATCCGCCCGGGCGCTGCAGGTGCGGGCGCGGGCGCGGGCTGCCACGCATAGCAGGCGAGCAGCTGTTCCCGCGGCGGACGCAGCGGCCGGGACCGCGGCGGGGTCGGGGGCGCTGGAGGGAGCGCAGGCTTCCCACCGCTAACACCCCGCGCCGCCTTGGCGGCGTAGCCCCGGCCCCGGACGCGGCTGCTGAGGGCGGCACGCTCGCTTTTCAAAAGTCATAGTTTCCTCTGATGAGCGCCCAGCTGCTTGGAGCTGCTCACAGCAAAAGCATGACTCACTCCGAGAGGAGACCCTTCTCAACAAAGGCTCGGTGAACACTGCAAATCACTTCCTGTAGCAAAAAAAAAAAAAAAAAAGAAGAAGAAAAAAAACCACATACACCCACTAACGGCACACTAGAGCCAATCAATTCTCAAATTTCTTTTTTCTACCTTCCCAGATATTTCCTTCCAACCTTTGATTTTTCACTTTCCCATCCCCCCCCTCAGCATTTGTGCCAGAAGTAAATCCAGTTTTTTTCAGATGATCTGATGAACTTTCTGAAACCCATTATTCTACGCTAGGGTTTTCTCTTCCCCATCAGCCCATCTGTGTGAGCCTGTAAGTATCTGACAGCGATGCGTTAAAATGTGACGAAGTCTTTTTAAGAATAAGATCTTCAGCAGATCCTCATGAATTCTGATTTGGAAAACAAGCAGGAACTGTCACTTAGCAAAAAAAAAAAAAAAGAAAAAAAAAGTGGGGGGAGAGGGGATATTCAATCCCAGGTAAACATAAATTACCACTTTCCTTGATATTTCTTTTCAAATTAACAGAGCGCACATGACAAATGTCTCTGTGGCAATACAGTTCCTCCAAAACAAACAAATAAAAAATCGACATATGAACTCCTGCACAGAGCCAGTAAAGGTCTCTTCCCTGCTAATTTACAGCAGACTTTCTCAGCCAGGGTTAAGTTGAAAACCTACTTCCAAAAATAAAAGAAAAAAAAAGGGGAAGAAGAAGAGTGCTTCTTTGATGAATGGCAACAGGCCCCAGAAATCCATTCCAAAAAAAGGTCTGTGCTTGAAGCTTTATTCTAACTGAATGTGTTCAAGCTCTGGAAAAATGCCTAAGAAACACTACAAATACATGTCAATGTCCCTTCGGTTGTGGCTTGCAGCCCTGCAGTAAGGGAAAGAAAAAATGCAGCTGCTCTCCTTACACATCAAATCCGCAGGAAAATGCCCCTTTTTCTTCAGGAATCAAACTCAGGCTGCAAGAGCAACTCACAGGCCTCGCTCTCAGAGAGCAGGGCATTTGAGCAGCCCCCAGGAGGTCTGCGGGGCTCAAACCCATGACTCCTGTCACCGTGGGCTCTGCTGTCTTTCTCATCTTCCTTGGGCATTGAAATAGCCTGCCCGACACAGTGAAACGTTCCCTGTCCAAGTTTCCAGCTACCTCTGTGCAAGCAAATGAATTTACCTCTAGCACGTTATCAGGTCACCCTGAGTCTTCTCACACCCACGACTAGACAAGTGACACATGAGGCACCCAGCCTTGAAGAGCTCTATGGAGCAACTGTAACCAGTGCCAGTCACGGCGGGCCGGCTGCTGGACACAAGAACACAGGGGAGCAGCGGCTCCGGCTCAAGGCTGCAGGCCTAACAGGGCAGGCGCACGGCTCTCATCTTTTCCCTTCCCCTTGCTTGCATAGCAACAGCAAATGCACACCCCAAAGATGATTGGGGTGGTAATCAACCCCCCACCCCACCCCCGCAAATCTAAAGCGAAAATGCCCTATCATTCCCAAACCGTGATCTTCATTAGAAGCAGACAAAAACAGCAAAATGTGAATGAAATGCTGTTTGTGTGAATGAAAGGGCTAGCGAGCGAGCCAACGTTTCTGTGAATGAAGCAGGTCTTTGCAGCGGGCGCCAGGCAATCCCCTGGTTCCAGCGGCCTCAGCCAATGAGCAACCGCCCGGATGACTCATTCAGCAAAGGCCTGCTCAATAGTGGAAGGTTCCATTTCAATCAAAGGCGGGATCTTTCATCCAACGGCAGTGTGGGGGAAAAAAAAAAGCTTGCCTGAATACAAAGATGCAGGGAGGAAGGAACCGCTGTTGTGGAGAGAGGAAAAACTAGTTTTTCAAGGAAAATCAAGAACGGTGAGTCAGGTAAGAATGTGAACAGAATTGCCCTCTTGAAGGTGAGCTGTGCCCCCAAATTTTCATTCAGCCATTCATTTACATCAGGGAGCAACCATGAATGTGCCATTCGGTTCAGAATTTATTATGAATGTACAGTGAAGGCACATTCAAAACCTAGTTACCTCGCCCTGGATTCTTTTTGTGAAAGGCATGTAAAAACGCACCTGCACGTCTAAGTCTCCAAAAAGAAAACAACAACAACAAAAAAAAACCCCAAAGCTACACCGTTAACCCTTTAGCCAACAGATTTATTTTTTATTGTGCTGAGGCAAATGGAGAGAAATTGGCCATTTTAAAATATAAATAGCAACATAATTGACTACATGTAAAAAGATATATAATCAAAGAGAGTAATAGTCCAAGAGCACAATAGTACAGTGAAACCTCACTTATCAAGAAGATGGTATCAGCGTTTTGGAATGTAGAAGAAAAGCAGAAAGAAACCCCAAAAGCAGCTCAGCACCAAAAAAGAAACCTCCAGCCCAGCCCAGGAGCTCATGGCCCCTCCCTCCCAGGAACACCCTGAGAGCCTCAGAGGGGTGTTTCTGCTTATTGTAGACACTATCCCCAATATCATCTCTGTGACAACGCAGAAATGGATGACAGATACAATTCTCATACTTTGGCCTCATAGAAGAAAACAAGAGAAAAAGAAATCATTAAAAGTCAGCCTTGAGACTCAAGAAAACCAGGCAGCCTGGGTCATTTAGGCAGCCGGGTAGCCTTTCCAGATTTGCGGTTTATCTTTTGAAATCTATTCATTTAAAAATGTACTGGTTTTCTATTGCTGTTGTAACCTCAAAATCAGTGGTTTCAAATGACATAAATTTATTACCTCCCAGTGCTGTAGGTTAGAAGTCACATGGGATAGAGCCGCCGTTGCCAGCGCCATGTTCAAGGTAATTCAGAGATCTTTGGGGCTGGCCAGCCTGAGCCTGCTCACCTTCAAAGTCTATGCATCACAGAAAAAAGGACACACCTCACAAAACTTCTGTGGGGGTTAATGGGCTTTCACTCTACTCTGTTCCTGAGGGTCAATCTAAACATGTGGAGGAGCCAAGGACTCAACTTGAAGAAAGCATCTCACATCTCCGACAGTATTGCCAGCCATGTACAAGTTGGTGTCAGGAAATACATTCCCAAACTGAGCCCAAGATGCAAAGTTTGTTAGTGGGGGTTAAACAGCTATGAATATCTCCAAAATGCACCTCCTAGTTTTTTTTCCAAGACTTGGTGTTATTGGGTTTGCTGGCATTGTTAGACTTCTTTTGGCTAGAAGTTCAAAAATAAAAAAGCTGGTCTATCCATCTGGTTTCATGGAATAAGCTGCCTCTCTTTATTATCCACAACAAACCATCATATTTGTCCAGGTCAGCGGGGAGAAATTATATGCTTGGGGTTTACAAGGACACATAGTCATAGACGATTTGTGAAAGGAGAATTTTCAAAAGCCAGGAAATGTGACGAATTCACCCAAAAATAAGTAGAATACTCCATGTTCTGTCCATTTGAATCAGTTATAGGTAAACATTGGCGATGCCGTACAGTAAGCCAGTATTTCTTCAGAAAAATGGCAGAGAAGTCAGTACTGAATGTAATAAACTGGCTTTCTTCTTCAGGAAAAACTGTATTAGGCCCCTTGGTTATCTTGAGTGATGCTATACCACAAGGGGACTAATCAGAAATCCTTTCACCTAGAGATAATGTACAAGCCTTAGAACTCCTTGTTCTCATGTTGCTATTTACGTATACAATTAAAATTCCAAGTTAAAAAAAAAAGTCCCCTGGGAAAAAGTCCACAGGTGGGCAGGGCTGCGTTTTTTTTCTGGAGGCCTTGGGGAGAGTCCTTCTCCTGTCATTTTCCCACTTCTAGAGGCTACCCGTGCATTCCTAAGGATGGGCCATGAGCTGGGCTCTGGGGAGGACTTTGCTCCTAGAAGGTTTCATCCTAGCAAGACAGACAGAAAATCTAAAATTAGCAGTATAACCTAGTACAATGCTATGTGAATGTTTTAATGTGTGTGAGATACAAACACTATCCAGAGGGGAGTGTGCTGAGCGTGGCCTGAGGATGTCAGGGGGACTTCGGTGGAGTTTTAACGGATTCCTGGGATCTTCCAGGTGGAGGAGGGGGAGTCCTCAGGAGGAGGTGCTTTGTGGGGAACAGCTCAAGGCTGAGCCAACTCAATGGCTCCCGGAGTCCCGTGTAGATTGTTGGGTTGGTGGGAATGTTTGGAAGCCAGGCCACTGAAAGGGCTGGGCCAGGAGGGTCCAGGAATAACGTATAACTCCCTTGAGATGCACGGGGAGGCCGGCAGGAGCTTGAGAGGGAGACACAGTCAGTTTTGCATTTTATGTGGACACGTTGACAGTGGTGTTGGACAGCTCTGGGGAATTGGAGAGGGTAGTAGGTAACAGCACAAGTGAAAAATGATGAAATCTTGAAAGAAGGCAAAAGAAGAGTGACGGAAAGGGAGGGATGAGTTTAAGATACAGTGAGAAAGTAAAATGATCTGGATAAGAGATGAATGAGAGAAAGTAGAGCAGGCTGGCTTTGTCTAGAGACAGAACTGAGATACAGTTTGGGGTTCAAGATGTTTCTTAGAAACCAACCTCCATGAAGGCAGAAGGACACAGGATGGGGCAAAGGAAGAAGTGGAGCTGTATAAAGTTACACATGCTCCAGCCTGGTAAGGATCGCCCCTGAGTATGCCCCCCTGGGGCCTGCAGGGCCCCTGCTTTCTCCCTTGCTCCTCACTCCTCCCTCTCTCTGCGGTCCCAGGAACACGGTCTCCAGCCAAGTGGAGAGCCCCCGAAGGAATGGGCAGTGTAGGCCACCTGCACACCACATCCCAGCAGTGGGGCAGGTGGTCTGGGTCTGTGGAGTCTAGGAAGGGTCCTCTGCATCTCCTGGGAGATGTATGCAGAGCAAAGGCTATGCTTCTGATTTGGAAGGTGAGGCTGAGTGAGTCTCTTCCCCAAGAATTAAGAGCACAGATGGCTGGAGGAAGAGTGAGTGCTGGGTTCTGAACGTGTAAGAGCGCTGGGCACTTCCGTGGAGTGCTGAGGAGCAGTCAGGGCTGGAGGCCGAAACTGGAAGGTCATTGGTTTCGCATCCCACGTGATGAGGGTTGTGGGGAGCGAGGAGAGCCGCGCAGGGTTAAGAAAAGACAGTAGCTGTGAATAGAGTTTAAGCGGGGCCAAGGGCCCTGCAGTCTCAAGGGCTGGGCTGGGTGCCTAATCAGGCCGACACATTAGCTTTTATTAGTTAGGTGGGAAGTAAAGGAGATAAAGCTTGTCAATCTCAAGATCTGTGAATCCCATACACCATAATAGGAAACTGATTCAAGCCAATCACCCTTGCCTGCAGGCAGCAGAACCATAGGTCTCAGGATGTATGTACTTCCCCACGGGACAAAACCTATATGCATATGAACAGATGGAGAGCACATCATTGAATCTCTTCCCTTGCAGGTTTTGGGAAGGAATGCAGCCACAGAGGCAGAGGCTCTCCTTAGCCAGGGGAAGGTGGGGGGCTGTGCCCACCTCTACGAACACCGTGGATTCTCCTGTTCGTCCCCACTTGACTGCACCTGGCTTGAGTTGTCCCCACCCCCACCCCATGGGGAATCTTACTCGTCATCTGGCTGACCAGCCATCCTCCAGGGCCAAACAGGGAGACATGAGGTGTAAGCACAAAGGTGAAGCAAAGTCCCTGAAAGGATCCATCTCACAGACTCTCCTTTCTTTAGGGGCAGGTACAAGGAGACAGACGGGTAGGCTGCTGTGTGACAACAATTGGCATGCAGGTGACGTCAAGCTCTTCAGAGGCTGGTATAAACTTAGGAAGGAAGAACAACAAGAAGGGATCTGAAGAAATACCTGACTTCCCAGATGGGACATGAGAAAAAATGGTCAGGATTGGGAGAATACATATGGAAATCTGTTTGATGGATGCCATGTGTCCTATTCCATTTATGCCACCAAAGCAAAAACACCACAGACTGGGCACCTTTAACAACAAACATTTATTTCTCACAGTTCTAGAGGCTGGAAGTCCATGATCAAGGCTCCAGCAGATTGGTGTCTGGTGTGAACCCACTTCCTAGTTCATAGATGCTATCGTCTCCCTGTGTTCTCATGGTGGAAAAAGAGAGGGAGCTCTCTTGGGTCTCTTTTATAAGGCACTGATTCCAATCATGAGGGCTCCACTTCCATGACCTACTTATCTCCCAAAGGCCCATCTCCAAACAGGATTAGGTTTCAGCATACGAGTTTTGGAGGAATACAAACATTGGTTTCAAGAGAAAATCAGTGATGGCTAATAAGTGCAGTAGTAGCAATTGTAACTACTTTGATTGAGCGTCCCCATGTGCCAAGTAATGTCATCTCCTTTGGATCCCATGATGTGTGAGATAGAGTTTACATCCTGCTCTGCAAAGAAAGATACTGAGGATCAGAAGGGTTACAAAACATGCCAGAGCCACCCAGCATTAGGAGCTGTCCGGACCGTCTGACTCACAGCCTCCCTGATTCAGAGAAGCCTGAGTAAGTGCATGCTGGGAGTCCCTGTTGCACGTGGTGATTACCCATCACTGGGCACTTCACAGGGAGAATGGAGGGGTACCACTTAGGTCACAGGATGGTCCTGAACAAGAAATGAGAAAATGAATGGAAAAAAATCATACTTTCCAGAAGACTGAATGAAAGAAAAGGGGAGATGGAGGGCAATAGCTGGAAGTACAGCAGAGAGTGTAGAGTGGGAGATGGAAGAGTTAGGGGAGTGTTTAGAGAAAGGGAGTAGAACAGAATGGAGAAATGGAGATGCAGGAAGAAGGGAGGCTCAAGGCTCAAATGTTGGTGGAGCTAGTGCCCTTGAGCAGATGGTGGTGTCTGTTTGTGGCCATGGTAAGAAGCCAAAAGTTTTTTATGCCTGATTTGGATATTACTCCTGATTTTCCCTGTAACAGAAGAGGCAAGGCTGTACTTGAAAAGTACATTTAAGTAAGGATTTTAAGTCGAGGGTGAACATTTAGAATTACTGCTGAGAGAAACAGAGGATACTACTGACAAGTGAGCAAGAGTGAAAGTATCATTGCACAATATTATGAACCTACCATGACTTTGTGGTGTCCTGGAGGGCGGAGGTATGATTCTCTCTAACAGTCTTCATCTGCCTACATACAAGCCAGAAGAAAGAGAATTGTTAGGTGGAGGGTTCATTCAGAGATGCAGGCAGGGGAGGGAGGGCAAGAAGGCATGCTAATGGGCTGTGGATAGAGGAAGGACAGAGATGGAAGTGGCCCCTGAAGGAGGATCAAAAGCAGGCACAGAGGTCCTGGGGAAGTGGCAGCCTGAATCCTCGGGGACTCACATCTGAGTGAAGTGGTCGGGAGCAGAGGTCCCTGATGGTGCCTGAGACATAGATGGGGAGAGGAAGCAGCCTCACCAGAGGGGTGGTACGAGGCTGGGAATGGAAGGGAGTTCCTTTCACAGGACAACGTGGGAAGGGTGGGATGGGCAGACACTAGGGGAAAAGAGAATGAGAATACCCGATGTTTGGAAGGGAAGAAACGTGAGCCACACGTGGAGCTGACAGTGGAGGGAGGGGTGAGTGCCAGACCTAGGGAAGGGTCCTGAGACCGCAGTGGCAGATGTTCTATCTGGAGAGACCCTCAGGTGTCCACCTCCTGGATATAGGAATCTCTGTGGCCTAAGAATACTCTGTAACAGGACACCCAACGGTGGGAAACCTAGGGACTGAAAACTCGTATGCATGCGCGCACTGGTTCAGCACCGAGGACAGCTCCTTTTGACTACAAACTTAGACCAGGCTCCCATCCTCAGATGCAGGCCTTGAGCATTGGCCAGCTCCAAGGAAAGCTGCACAGACCCCAGAACCTCTTCACAATTGCGGTGTTTCTTCATTTCTAAGGCTCCAATATTGTCCCTCCATTTCAAGCAACTCAGCTCAGCACGTGAATGATGGGATGGGACCCACTAGTCCTGTGTTCTTTGCAGCTCCTCACTGGGCCAGGCCCTGTGCTGAGCCCTTCATATGGGCCCATCCAACCCTCAGGACTCTACCCTCCAGCTCTTACTATTATCCCACTTTAGAAATCAGGACAATGGGCCCGGAGAGGTTTAGTGAATTTCCAAAGTGAGCTGGCTAGTGGGTAGCAGAGCAGGGATTCACACTATAGCCAGCCTGACTCTAGCACCCCACAAAAAACGATCACACAGCGGGGTCCTGATTCCAGCCCTGCCATTGATAACACAACTGCTACCGTGTCATACTGTTGCCATGGCACCAGAGGGAGTTTCTGCATGAGGAAGACCAGCAGGGCATCACCTGTTGTACACACAGAAAGAGGATAACGTTATCTCTGGTTAAGCCATTGGGCATGTTGGCCTCAGTGGGGAATGAAGAAGAAAGGGAAAGGCTTTAATCCACTCTGACAACAGACACACAGGAAGGAAACAGTACTAGGAAAAACAGTTCTCATTTCAAAAAAAGAATTCCCGGGGATAACCTTAGAAAGGGGGAGAGAACCATAACGAACTGCACTCTAAGGAATTAGTTGGGAGACTATGCACGCTGAAATAGTTGCTCAATTAAAATGGGTAAGAACTTTATTTCATTTGTAAAATATAGCTTTTCCTGAAGAATTAATTCATTTAGAGAAATTGTAGTGAATTCTGTATTGCTGTCAATTCCTTGACCATATGCATGTCTAGTTTTGTATAGAAACAATTTCATACTCCTCATTTTTCCTCTAAAGGATCTATTTTTAGAGATATTTCATTTTATAATATAATCTCCACAAATATGTTTCATAGGTGAATAATACTCCATGGAGTGGAGAAAATATAATTCCCTTAGGCAAATCTGTGGATGCCTGGGGCTGGGAAGCGGGAAGGGGTGAGGGAGATCAGGACTGACTATAAGTGGGCACAAGGGAACTTTCGGAGGTGATGGGAATGTTTTAGAGCTGGATTGTGGTGATGGTGACACCATCCTGTAAATTTACTAAACATTTTTGAATTGTAAACATTATTTACTAAAAGTTATTAAATGGGTGAATTTTATGGTATGCAAATTATACCAGAAAAAAATCTGTTTTAAGAAAAATATTTGGGAATACGTTTTTAAACAAACTAGAAACTAAGGCATCATCTTGTGTAAACCCATTTCCATTCTGATTCTCCAGGTGATATTACTGGCTAGGCCTTACAATCATTTGTTTCTCATACAAATGTTACACAAAGTCAGCTGCACTGCACCTTGATAACAGCAAAGCTGTTTGGGGTGGGATGGGGTGAAATAGGAGGTAGATATTTAGCAAAATAAAGATCTACAATTTTAGCAAGAGAGAATTATTGCCAGTTCTAAAAATGGGGTATGTCTGTTGAGTTTTCTCTAAAGGAGTTGTATTTATGATATTAAATCTTGCAGTAAAAGAACTTCCCTTAGGGCACATCTCAACATTAAAGGTTAGTCAAGGGTGGTGTTACTGAGTCCCATCTAGAGAGTGTGTTGGAGTCTACGAATGTAATGATAGCCACTCATTGAGAGAAATAATTCCCTCAGCAATTAATGAAAACTAGTACCCAATATTAATCTACTATGACCTACTGTAAAAAGTCACTTTAAAAAATTTATTTAAAATCTTGAATCATTTTTGTTTGAACTTCTCGGAATTGCAGGCTTTACTGAGTCCATTTGGCTTTCCTTGTAGGTTTAATTAAACTGTCAAATCATACTACGTTTAAATAGAGTGAATTGGGGGGGAGTATGACTGCCTCTAGCTTAGCCTGAGACCTCCCTTTCAAGGATAGAGGATAACGGAGGACTGACTGATAATAATCTGTAATACTATAGTAATCTATAAGAATATATATGAATAATAATACATGAATAACGTAATAATCTGTAATACTATACAAGAACATTTCCCTACCCTGAGCTTGTAGGTTGCCATTTAATTCTCTTTAGTTATGAGTATAGGTTAGCTTTGCCCTGTATTTCTCTCCCTGAATCACACACTTACTTAGAGGTGTGGCCCAGAGGCAACAACTTTTCAAATCCAGATTTTCCAAATGAGAGTTTAAGACAACAATTATTTGATACTACCTAGCATTCACACTTCCTATAAAAATAATGTTAACTGACAGGTACATGGAATATATAAAATTCAAACACTATAAAGTTTGAATTAGTGTCTGAGTGATATCTACACCTTAATAAGAAGAGTTTGTGTATTTAGACATATCTAGCCAGGTATATCAGAAAGCTAGGTCAAGAACAGCAAAAATAAATGTTTTTGGTTCCAGGAGACTCATAAATTTTGCCTGTGTTATTACATAGATCTGCATGATTGGCATAGTATTATCAGGGTGGTCTAGGTTATACCACAGTAACAATAGTAATAAATGAACCAAACACTGACAGAATTGTAGGAAGAAATCATCAGTTCTCCAATATTAGCAGGAGACTTCAATTCTCCACTTTCAATAATGGATTAACAACCAGACAGGAAATTAGATTTAAAAAAATAGAAATAGAAACTTAACCAAGGAAGTGAAATACTTGTATACTGAAAACTACAAAATGTTACTGAAAGAAGACAAAAATAAATGGAAAAACATCTGTGTACATGGATTATAAGACTTAATATTGTTAAAATGTCAATAATTTCCAAAGCGATCTTCAGACTTAATGCAATCCCAATCAAAAGCACAATAGTGTTTTCTGCAGAGATAGAAACAGTAATCTTAAAATTCACATGGCAATCAAAAGACTAGAAAGTCAACACAGTCTTGAGAAAGAACAAAGTTAAAGGTCTCACACTTCCAAATTTCAAAAAGTATTACAAAGGTATAGGAATCAAAACAGTGTAACAGAAATATAGACCAATCAAATAGAATTGAAAGCCCAGAAAGATATCTTCATCTACATGGACAAATGATTTTTCTACAGGGGTTTCAAGACCATTCAATGGGGAAAGGATAGTCTTTTCACAGATGGTGCTGGAAAAACTGGATATCTACATGCAAAAGAATGAAGTTGGATACTTACCTTACAACATTTCCAAAAATTAAATCAATATTGATCAAAGACCTAAATATAAAAGCTAAAACTAATATAGCAATGATTTCTTGGATATAACACCAGAAGCACAAGTAACAAAAGAAAAAAATAGATTAATTAGACTACATCTAAATTTAAAACTTTTGTGCATCAAAGGACACAGCGAAAAAAGTGTAAGGGCAACCCACAGAATGAGAGAAAATATTTGCAAATCATGTATCTGTTAAGGAGTTAATATCCAGAATGTATAATGTGTGTGTGTGTGTGTGTGTGTGTGTGTGTGTGTGTGTGTAAATCAACAATTAAAAAACAACTCAAGTAAAAATAGGCAAAGGACTTTAATAAACACTTACCAATAGAAGATACACAAATGGCCAATGAACACATGAAAACATGTTCAGCATCGCTAACCATTAAGGAAATGCAAATTAAAGCCACAATGAGATACCACCTCATATCCATTAGGATGGCTACTATCAAAAATAAATAATGCTAAAGAAATTAACAGAGAAGATCCAAGACGGTGGAATAGAAAAAACAAGTGTTGCTGAGAATGTGGAGAAATTGGAACTCTCATGCATTGCTGAAGGGAAAATAAAATTGTACAACTGCTATTGAAATAAGTACACGCATGGTGATTCCACAAAAACTTAAACATAGAATTACCCTGCGATCCAGCAATTCCAATTCTGGGTATATACCAAAAGGATTGAAAGCAGGGACTTGAAAAGACATTTGTACACTACATTCACAGCAGTAATATTTCCAGTAGCAAAAAGGTAGAAGCAACCCACGCGTCCATCAATGGATGAATGGATAAACAAAATGTGGTGTGTACATACAATAGAGTATTATGCAGCCTTAGAGTAATCCTGGTTGTAGGCCCTTGCTCTTCATCACTTTGAATATTTCCTGCCAATCCCTTTTGGCCTGCACAGTTTGTGTTGAGAATTTTAGCTAACTGTCTCGTGGGAGCTCCCTTGTAGTTACATTGTAGGTAACTACTTTTCTCTTGCTACTTTTAAGATTCTCTCTTTGTCTTCAACTGTTGCCATTTTAAATATGATGTGTTTTGGTGTGGCCCTCTCTGGGTTCATCTTGTTTGGGACTCTCTACACTTCCTGGAATTGTATGTCTATTCCATTCACCAGGTTAGAGAAGTTTCCGGTCATTATTTCTTCAAATAGGTTCTCAGTCCCTTGTTCTCTCTATTCTTCTACTGGTTGCCCTATGATGCGAATGTTATGCTTGATGTTGTCCCAGAGGTCCCTTAGTCTATCCTCATTTTCTTAGATTCTTTTTTCTTTTTGCTGTTCTGACTGGGTGTTTTCTGTTACTTTGTCTTCCAAATATTGATTTGATCCCGTTTCTTTTAATTCATGTTAATTCCATCTAATATAGTCTTCATTTCAGTTATTGTATTCTTCATTTCTGATTGGTTCTTTTTTTATGTTTTCTGTCTCCATTTTTATGTTTCCAATCTCTTTTTTGAAGTTCTCACTGAGATCATCTATTCTTCCTCTAACTTCATTGAGCATCCTAACCAGGCTTTGAATTCTGCATATGGTAGATTCTGGAGTTTTGACCTGTCCTTTCATTTGGGACATATTTTTTGTCTCCTCATTTTGGCTGCCTCTCTGTATTTGTTTCTATGTATTAATGTCTCCTGGTCTTCATAGAATGGCCTTATGTAGAAGGTGTCCTGCAGGGCCCAGTGGCACAGTCTCTCTGGTCACCTGAGCTGGGTGTTCCAGGTATGTCCCTTGTGTAGATTGTGTGTGCCCTCTTGTTGTAGAGCCTTGATTGCTGTTAGCACATAAGCGGATGGGATTGACCGGCAGGCTGACTGGCTGTGAGGACTGGCTGTGTCTACAGCAGATAAGCTGTTGTGCATGGACGGATCCCACGGAGTGGGACTTGCTTTAACAAGGCTCTGGTGCCTATTGAGTCCACCCTTTAGGTGTGTCAATCGTGGAGCTAATTGGCTGTGCTTTGGTGTGGTCTGAGGGTAGCCACCTGGAGTGTTGGTTCTGGGGCCTCTTGGGAGGGGCTCCAGTGCCGGCTGAGATCAACTGCTTCCCGTGTCCAGCCTGGGGCCACCTGATAGGAGCTACAAAGTGATGTGCAGTTGGTAGCTGCCTGTGCTGGGCTTGGAGGCACCTAGGAGTGATTATGTTGTGAACTGAGGCTGATGGCCACTAGTGCTAGGCTTGGGGTACAGGGCATGCTAAGGCCAGCTACTTCTTATTTGGGGTTTGTGGACCTTTGAGAGATTTTAGGAAAGTCTACAGCACAGGCTAAGCATGGCCACTTGTAAGGAACAGCCCCTGAAAGAGGTTCAGGCCAGGCATGTACAAATTGGTAGTTACAAAATAGTCATGGAGATGTGAAACACAGTATGGGAAATATAGTCAGTAATATTGTAAAAACTATGTATGGTATCAGATGGGTACTAGACCTATATAAATACCTAATCACTATAGTGTACACCTGAAAGTAATATAAAATAATATTGAATGTCAACTATGATTAAATATATTTATATTCACAGAATATAAAGTACAGTATTGGGAATGCAGTATTGTTATAGCTATGTACAGTGTAAGATGGGTAGCAGACTTGTTGGATCTACCACTTTGTGAGGGGTGTAAATATCTAATTATTATGTTGTTTTGTACACCTGAAATTAACAAAAATAAATAAAAGAATGTGAATGTACTTAATGCTACTGAACTGTACACTTAAAATGGTTAAAATTATAAATTTTATGTTATTAAATTTTTAAGAAATAATTCTTAAGAAAACAACTGTGTGTCCATCAGAACAAGGAGTTTTGTGGACGAACAATAGAAAGGGGATAAATATAGAGTTGCCATATTCAAAAGAAAAAAAATATAGGACATCCAGTTAAATTTGAATCTCAGATAAACAACGAATATCTTTTTCAGTATAAGTATATCCCATGAGATATTTGGGTCATAATTACACAAAAACCATTCGTTGTTTATATGAACTTAAAATTTACCAGGGTGCCCTGTATTTTATCTGGCAATTCTAGTTAAGTGAATCTCAACAGGACCCCTAACCAGGACCCTGAGCTGTTTCCCCAGAGATGTTTTCCGAGCTGACACCATGGGCCACGTGCCTATCCCTAATGCCCAGTTCACTGGGCACTTGGATACTCATGCTGTTTTCCTGCAGGAAGAGGACATGCTAGCCTGGGGACCCCACTCCGGTGGACATGCAACTTGAAGTTTTCTCTGTAAATGACCCAATCCCAACCCTGCCCATGTCCCTTCCTGCAGTCCAGGTCTGGCATTGTGCTGTGTGTACACAACCCGCCGTCACACGGGGACCCTGGGGCACAGACAGGAGGATGGGTAAGGGTGCTGCAGGGCACTGGGTGTATGCATAGGGATTCCAGAGAGCACAGGGGACCCAAAGGGAAGGGAGGCAGTGGTGCTGTGCGGGTGGGGCGAGGGAAGTCCTAGCAGAGGCCTCAAGAGAATGACAGGAAGGTCAGGGGATTTGGGGTTCACCAACCCATGTGAGCCAGACTTTGAGTCCTAGTGGTCAGCATGGCTGCACAGGGCTGGTGGATGGAGTGCCCTCTGGCAGGACTAAGGGTCTGCACTAGGTCTTTGGTTAACAGACGGGAACCTCTAAAAATACATTAAACCATCTCATCACGGGACTATGTTCACAGCTTAGAAGTAGGATGGAAAACAGACTGGACAAGTGAGACTGGGAGCAGCAAGACCCAGTGGGGGAGTGATGAGGGATTGGTGACAAGATGGAAAGAACAAGTGTGTCTCATCAACAGGTGGGACTCCTGGTCTGCAGATTCAGTGTGTTCTGGGAGTCAGAGCTCCCGGCGGGGGTGGGGGGGGGCCCTCTACAGGAAGTGGAGGCCCTGTCTCCTGGGACGTCCATTATATCAGGCGCCTCTTTCTTCCTGCACTATTCTCTATCTCCCTTCCCTCAGGTCTCTATTTTGAAAATTTTTAAACCTGCAGAAGAGCTGAAAGAATAGGTTAATAAGAAACCAGTTGCCTTCACCTGGATTCACAATTGTTTATGTTCTGAAATATTTAATTGCTCCCTTTCTCTCTGAACATATTTTTGAACCATTTGAAAGCTCATTTCAGATATCATGGCCTTCACCCCTACATCACCCAGCATGATGGACCTCATGTTCTTCTCACCGTATCTCATCATGTCCTTTGATTTTTATCTTTAAGTTCAAGCATTAGGTTAAAGACATGCCCATCAGATTTCTCCATTATAAAGGTATCTCTCTCCAACATGCTCCATTTTTAAGAAATCTTATTTGAAACATGAGATTCTTTTTTGAAAGCATGCTTAGTCCTAATTTCATATGTTAAATTTGCCTAATGTTGATGAGACCTACAGCTCCATAACATCTTAATACTTGGCTTCCTTAAAGGGCAGAAAGCACCAAAGTTGTACATTTTATCCACTGTGACTCCAAGGGGCTTTTTAAAAAACTTTCATTTATTTTATGGAACAAACATTCTTAGTGCTCCCATCACGTGCTGTGCAGCATGTTAGCAAATGACACACAGTGAGAAGAGAATGGTCCTCCATACAGTCTCAGGGAAAATTCTGTGTATCTGCTAGCTCAACACACCTCAATAAATGGTAATGTCGCAGGATAGATAGCCTAGGGTATTGACCCCACCTCCCGGATACCAAATGAGGCACCTCCCTTCAAGTAAGTAAAACAAGGATTCACACCCAACATCTGCAGCTAGAGATAAACAACAACTAACTTCATCTAGCAGGGAGAGTATCCATGACCGGGGCCTGAACTTTAGCTAATTTTAATGTCATTATAATCTTATTTCCATTGTGGTTACTGTGACTCCCATCATGCACCTGCCACCATGACACTTCTGGAAGAACTGAATAAGAACAAAAAGGAGAGAAATGGAGATTTCTCTAGAGAGGAGGAGACAGGGTGACATCCTCAAATTCCTGCCCTGAACAGAGACAAAAACCCTAATCACGACCTTCTGGGGGCTACTTGATCTCTGAGTTCACCCTCATTTTCTTCTCAAGTGTGTACTTTCGCTTTAATAAACTCCATGCACTTTCCTACATTTGTCTCACTCTTGAATTCTTTCTCACCCAAAGACAAGAACTTTGTAACACAGGGTCTCAGCTCCCGCTCCTCAGAACCCAGGATATGGTGAGGCCAAAAAGGAACACCCACGGAGCCATAGATAGGGGAGTCATACCACTATAGTCTCGCTGGCACAAAAGCAAACGTTGGCTAGTACCCCAACAAGGGGTCTTCCTGAACTCCAGTCTCGTTGGCAGCCGGTGGAGACACAGGAAGTAGAATCAACACGATCTGCAATCCACAATCCGCTTGCTAACCACACTTGCTAGCCGCAATCCATAGTCTGCTTCTCTGCCAACCGCCTTGCCAGTGTAGCCACAGCAGTTATATTAGTGGCTAATGGCTAACCAGTAACAGCTGACGGCCAACCAGCCACAGCGGATGGCCATCTGATTACAGTTGATGGCCATCTACTACCCGAGCCAGCACCTTTCCACGTGAGGCCGAGAGCCTGGAAACTGCTCTCTGGGGCTCTGACCCTACAAACTTGGTTTCTGCTGCAGGTTGAGTCTGCTTCGGGACATCCCCAGGAGACTCTGGCATCATTAAGAATCAAGAAATTATAGAGTACAAAAGAAGTGAGTACTTGTCTGCCTCAGAGAAGTGTTGGCAGGTTGGTTGGGGGCTTTGCAGAATTGTCTGGGGCTGGGAAGCAAGCAGGAGAGAGGATTTCTTGAAAAACCTCCCAGGCCTGCCAGCCCCCAATTGAGAACCACTAACGTAGGTGAAAGAAGCTTGTTCTGTCCCCTGCAGGGTCAGGTCCCATTCAGGCGTGATGGGTCCTCAATCCGTCTAAGGCCCACAGCCCCTGTGAGACAGGCAGTAAGAGGTGTGCTGGGGGCCCTGCTCCCAAAGATGAAGACCAGGTCCCAGAAATGCAGCAGGTTCTGTCCACATCTCTGACAGGCATGCCAACTGTCGTGCGGGAGACCCTGCTCGCTGCGCCATTTGTCGTGCGCAGAGGCCATCTCGCCACGCCATCTTTCAGGCGGGGCGGCCTGCGGGGTCTCTGCTCCCGCTCCCCACATAAGAACGCAGGATATGGTGAGGCCGAAAAGGAACACCCACGGAGCCATAGGTAGGGGAGCCATACCACTACGGTCTCACTGGAGGCTGGGCCCACTGGACGCCAACCTGCCGTCCGCTTTTCCGCCAACCGACCGACTGACGACTCTCCTCCACTCTCTCGACTCTGTTCCTCTCTCTCGGCTCTCCTCTTCCGCTCTCTTCGGCTCTGCTCGGCTCTGCTCGGCTCCTCGGCAATCCTCGGCAGTCCTTCGTAGCCACAGCAGTTATACCAGCGGCCAATCGGCTAACTGGCCACAGCCGACGGCCAATCAGCCACAGCCGACGTCCATTCACCACCCGAGCCAGCACCCTTCCACGTGAGGCCGAGAGCCTGTAAACTACTTTCTGGGGCTCTGTCCCCACACTCCACCCCTACAGGGTCTCGCCTCACAATCTACGCGACAAGCGTCTTCCGCGAGGGTCCCTGTGCCGTATTAGCCTACTGACACCTACGGACGAAAAGAAACGGTAGTCTTAGGAACCAACAATGGCAACTCCCTCCCATCTGGGAGGATACATGCTAGCTTTTTGTCCTGGGAAAGGAGGGTCGCTGCCACTGGCACCTTTCCCGGTTTGTGGTACCAGACCTTTATGGCAGTACTTGGGGTCCCTTGCATAGTTTCAACATGTAACAGAACAGGGGACCCCATAATAGGCCATAGTGAGAGCACATAGTTTCCTCACAAAATCATCCCGGTATCGGGACCTCTGTATACTACAGTCACTTGCAGTGGCCACTCAGCCACCACTCCTGGCGTCACTTGCAAATCATGAGTCAAACCGGTCCCCCATGGGGCTATCAGACCTAACCACCGACAGTGGGGGCTTTTGACCTGCCAGGGCCAAGTCCATTTCTGCCGTTCCCCTGCTTTCAAGCATGTGGGTGCTGGCAGCAAAATGTTCCCATTTCTGCCATAGCCTGGCTTTAACAGAGTCTCACTGGTGGTAACTTGTAATTGAATAGGAGCAGCCGTTCGATGTAGCAGAGCTTCTACTGGTGCGGGCCCTCCCTTCCGTGGTCTCTCATTCAGGACTCTCAGGACGTCCCATAGATGACAGGCCCAGTCACGCATCGTGGGAGGGTGTTTTGACACCCAGAGACCTTGCTTCAAAAGGCCATTATAGCGTTCAATCATGCCAGCTGCTTGTGGATTGTACGGGGTGTGAAACAACCATTGCACGTCCATCCTGGCAGCCCAGCGCTGCACTTCTTGCCCCGTAAAATGGGTACCCCTGTCACTTTCAATGACTTGGGGGCGCCCATAGAGGGCGCACAGCCGTGTAAGGGCGACCACCGTATGCCGCTGATCCGCAGCTGGACAGGGCCAAGCAAACATCAACCCCGTAGCAGTGTCCACTGCTGTAAATGCATATATCGCATTGCGGGCCTTAGGCAGGGGTCCAATGTAATCCACTTGCCAGCGAGTGAGGGGCACTCTCCCTCGCGTAATCTGCTATGTCTCCCAGGGGAGCCTCCGCCTTTGGGGGCTGTCCTGGGCACAGACGGCACAGTCATAGCAGGCATCTGCTATCTCCTGCCATTTCAAAGGCAGGCCCCAGCGTCTGCTCACCTGCCACATGGTTCAGCTTCCAGCGTGCTGCAATTTCCTATGCAGCCAGTGGGCCACATCAGTGGCAGGAGCCCGCTCTAACCATCGTACCCGTGCTGGGGCATCTGCTTCATCATTACCTGGGGACACTAAGGGGGAGTGACCTGTGACATACATTAAGGTCACCTCCTTTTTCTGCCCTAGGTCCCAGAGGTCCTGCCACATGGCTTGACCCCACAGTGGACGGTGTCCCACCAACCAGTTTTGGTGTTTCCACGTAGGGAGCCACAATGTTAGGCCCCGGAACACCACCCAGCTGTCAGTGCAAATAACTAGGGGCCCAGGCTCGTGGCTGATTATCATCCACACAGCCCGTAATTCAGCCCACTGGCTACTCTGGCCCGTCCCAGTATCAAACCAAATGGTGTCTGTTTTGGGCTGCACACCAATAGCCATCCAAACAGCTGCAGCCCCTCGGCTAGAACCATCGGTAAACCAGGCATCCTCAGGTACTGGGGGCTGTCCTTCTTAGTAGGGCGAGGGCTCCAAGTCCTCCCCTCTAGGCAGAGTACTTGGCTCAGCCTGGGCTACAAGCTCCGCAGGCCACAGAACCTGCTGTAGCTCTGTGCTCAAAGGGCTTGAACTAAGGGTGCTACGTTGCTCCAAGTAGGCACCCCACTTGGCGAGGGTGGTGGTCTGTGCCACCCCCGTTTTGGGTCCCTGGGTCCATGTACGGACCCACCCCTGGACAGGATACATTGTTCGAACCAACACGCGTGCTGTTCCTGTGATGGCTTCTGTGGCCACTAGGGCTGCATACACAGCAGCCAGCTGTTTCTCTATTAGAGAGTAGCGAACCTCTGTTCCTTTCCATAATTGGGACCAAAGTCCCACTGGCAACCGGAGACGCTCCTGCCGTTGCCAGAGGCCCCATCCGTACCCCTCTTGGGTTACGTGAACATCAAGTTCAAATGGGCGGCCGGGGTCCACTACTTGCAGAGCCTGTGCCTGCTGCACTGTCCGTTTCGTGGCAACGAAGACTTGCTCTATAGCCTCAGTCCAATCCCATGAGGCCCCCTTTTTTATCATATTGTACAAGGGCCTTGCCATTTGTGCTAAATGGGGTACAAACGCCCGCCAATATCCTAGCAGACCCAAATACGTCTGCAGTTGGGAGACCTTGGTCGGCCGGGGAAAGGCTTGTATTTTGTCAATGATTGCCTCAGGTATAACCTTTGTCTTACCTGACCACACAACACCCAAAAATTTGACGGATAAGCCAGGGCCTTGGACTTTTTCCTCATTCACCGCCCAGCCGCGTGACTTCAGGTGGCGGAGAAGAGAGGGAGCTGCTTGCTCTAAATCAGAAAGAGAATCTGAGGTTAACAGAATGTCATCAACATAATGAAACAAGGCCACAGAGGATGGGTGATCCCACTGTGCCAAATCCTGGGCCACAAGCCCGTGGCAGATAGTGGGGCTATGCAAGTATCCTTGCGGAAGGACTTGAAAAGTCCACTGCCGCCCATCCCACGTAAAAGCAAACTGCTCTTGACACTCGGGTGCAATGTCAATGGAGAAAAAAGCATTGGCCAAGTCCACTACATAGTGATATGTCCCCAGGCGGACAGTCAGACGATCCATTAAATCATGAATTGAAGGCACTGCAGTGTGCAAGGGTGGCGTCACCTTATTTAACTCCCTATAGTCCACAGTCATTCGCCAGGTCCCATCTGGCTTCTTGACAGGCCATACTGGGGAGTTAAAGGGACTGTGCCTTGGCCTCACAATATGTGCCTTCTCCAATTCCAATATTGTACGACCAATCTCCTCCTGCCCTCCTGGCAGGCGGTACTGTCGCACTGTAACCACGCGCCAGGGCTGTGGCAACACTTGAGGAGGGTGGTGAGCATGCCCGTGTGTCACTGCTTTCACCACCCGGATCCGGAGACGGAACTCTCCTACTGATGTCTATAAGCTGAGGCCATGTAGCACGTCCACCCCTAGAATATATTCTGGAACGGGGGAGACATAAACCTTGTAGGTATGAGGAGGAAGCCTTCCTATACCTAGTGGTAAGGAAACGGCTTTCACAGTCACAGTTTTTCCCCCGTAGCCATCAATGCAGACTGCTGGTCCAGGGAACAGTTCTGGGTTCCCATAAACGAGACTGCAGTCGGCGCCAGTGTCAACTAGAGCCAAAACCCTCTGTACATTCGAAGGGGACCAATATATGGACAGTTCCACGTGGGGACTCCGGTCCCTGCTCGTCCCCTCTGACCGGGTACCTTGGCCCCACCCCTAATCAAGCTGAAAGGAGTCAGCCTCAAGCGGCTGCATGAAGTCCTGGAGGGACACGGGTCGCGCTTTCCCAGACTCCTCCTTTATGCTTCTCCGGAATTGTTGTTCTGGACGCAACTGTTTCCAAAGTTCCAGCAGGAATGCATTGGGTTGTCGGTCTATTTTCTTCCTATCGACCCCTGCTGCCACGAGATCACGCCACATCTGTGCGCGTGTTACTCTCTGAGGCCCGCGACCTCGCCCCTTTACCTTTGGTTTGGGCTTCCAGGTCTCAACTGTGTGGACCTCCTGTCTTAACTTCCTTCGCCTCTGGCTTTCAACATCCCCTAGTGTGGCCATGGCAGTTGTAACTTCATGGATCCGCCGCCCTACATACGGTGTAAGAATAGCAACCAAGGATCCAAAAGCACTCACAGGTGCAGTGTCCAAAACCAGATCTCTCATGCTGGCTGTAAAAAACTCGTCATCCGTTCCCTGCATATTAGGGTTGAAAACAGCATGTCTCATACCCATTTCACAGATGATTTGAGTAAGTTCCGTATATGACTGCCAATGACTCACAGTGTCTGGCAGCTCGCCAGCCTGTTCCCATACGGTGCGTACCGCAGCAGTGAGCCACTCCATTAGAGAGTGGTTGCCCTGGTTGTTGGCCAACCTATGGCAGTTTTGTAACCTTTGTCGCAGGGACGGATGCACTGTCACGAAGGCTAGCTTTTCCATCTCGCCTGGGGAGCAGAGAATGTTGTCTGCTCCCTCATCCCATAAACGTAGTAGCCAAGCCGAGACTGGCTCTCCAGGGCGTTGTCTGTACCGCCTCCCCAGCTCCTGCAACTCAGTGGGAGTGTAAGGGGTGTAGGTGGTGAACTCAGTCACAGCTGGGTTGCCGGCAGCAACGCCCCCAGGGCCCAAAGGTTGCTCATGTTTTACCCTTTGCTTCAAGATTGGCCGGTCTTGGGGGTTGGGAGCTACATTGTCTCCACTTGCTTCCTCCGCCTCTGTCTCAGAGTCTCCACCTTGGGGCCCCTGTTCTAACAGGTGGACCCGGGCTTCCAGCGCTTCCAACCGGGACACCTGGTTCGGCACCCGGGCCACTTCATTAAGCACATTTTCCGTGTTGAGACTCAAGGCCGTGAGGAACACCCAGCCCACGCGGCCGGCTGTAGCCTTCTTCTCCTCCGGCAACCGCTCAGCCAGAGACGCAGGGCCATCTCCACACTGGCCAGAGAGCCGTCCATGTCCTCCCACCCCTCCTTGGGGGGTCCAACTCCTGAGAACAGTGGCCACCGGACACCATACACTGTGTGGGGGCCACACGTCCTCCTGCCCAGAGTCAGACGCCATTCCTACCTGGTCGGAATCTTGCTCGCCGTGCCAGGTGTCTGAGTGGGTGGAGGCCTCCTTGTAAGATGTCCACAAGCTTCGGATCCTAAGGCCGCAGCAGATCAACAAAAGGAGGACAACGCCTTCTATGGCCAAGAAGGTGGTGTGCCAGCTGGAGGCTCGAGTCTCCCAGGCAGACCGCGCCTCCCGTTCCCAGTGTCGCTCCTCATGGGCCTCCCGAAGCTGGGCTCTCACACACACAAACCGCTCCACCATGCTTCGGTAGGTTTTGGCCGGCACCGCACTCTGCTTACGAAGCTGAGCTTTTATACGTGTAAACTGCTCCAGTACATTCTGGAGAGTTTCAGCCGACACCATACCCTGCTCGCTGCGCCATTTGTCATGCGGGAGACCCTGCTCGCTTCGCCATTTGTCGTGCACGGAGGCCTTCTCGCCGCGCCATCTGTGGGGGCAGAGCCCCAGAAAGCAGTTTCCAGGCTCTCGGCCTCACATAGACAGGTGCTGGCTCAGGTAGTAAATGGCCATCAACTGTGATTGGATGGCCATCAGCTGTGGCTAGTTGGCCGTCAGCTGTAACCAGTGAGCCATTGGCCACTAATATAACTGCTGTGGCTGTGCTAGCAGAGAGAGAGAAGAATGGGGCTAGCAAGAAAATGGCGGCTGGGCTGGCAAGCGTGGATGGCGGTTTGCGGACAGTGTGGATCCAGCCTCCAGTGAGAGTATAGTGCCGCCAGAGAGAATATAGTGGTATGACTCCCCTACCTATGGCTCCGTGGGTGTTCCTTTTTGGCCTCACCATATCCTGCGTTCTTGTATGGGGAGCGGGAGCAGAGACCCCGCAGGCCTCCCCGCACGACAAATGGCGCAGCGAGCAGGGTCTCCCGCATGACAAATGGCGCAGCGAGCAGGGTATGGTGCCAGCCAAAGCTCTCCAAAGAGTGGTGGAGCAGTTTGTGCGTATGAACACTCAGTCTCAGGAAGACCAGGAGGAGCAGCTGCCGGAGAGCTGGACCCCCGTGGAGGGGTGGGAGGATGTGGACGGTTCTCCCACCAGCACAGGAAAAGCCATGCAGCTGCTGGAGAGATGGAGCCCCGTGGAGAGGTGGAAAGATGTGGACGGTTCCCCAACCAGCACAGGCCGGAGAAAGCGAAGGTCGTTGCAGCCCTGTGGGCCGGGGAAGTTCCTGCTCAGGCAGCCCGGATACAGGACTTATAGTCCCAGGAGGTAACGCTTGCTGAGTCCTCCGTGGGAGATAAGGGTGAGGTCAAGGTTGTCCTTCACCCCAGGACAGCCCTGGAGAAATGACTATGTACTATGGGGAATTGCCTTCCATCCCTAATTTAATGGACAGCTTGACTGTTTGCTTGGGAACATACCACCATGTAGTGGAACTGGGGGATATTTGCTTTTGTGTCTTGACTGGCCGCCATTGAGAATATGTAAGCACCTTGATTGTGAGTCGCTGTTGTTCCAGCAGGGTACCCTGAGAGGCCCAGAGAGAGGGGCAGTGCCCTGAGAGCCCTGGCTGAGTCCAGGAAGTCTGGCTGAGCCCTGAAGATACCCTGGCTGTACCCAGGAAGTCGGGCTGTTCCCAGAGAGAGTGGCAGTGCCCTGAGAAACCCTGGCTGTGTCCAGGAAGTGTGGCTGTGCCCACAGAGAGTGGCAGTGCCCTGAGAGCCCTGGCTGAGTCCAGGAAGTCTGGCTGAGCCCTGAAGATGCCCTGGCTGTGCCCAGGAAGTCGGGCTGTTCCCAGAGAGAGTGGCAGTGCCCTGAGAAACCCTGGCTGTGTCCAGGAAGTGTGGCTGTGCCCACAGAGAGTGGCAGTGCCCTGAGAGCCCTGGCTGAGTCCAGGAAGTCTGGCTGAGCCCTGAAGATACCCTGGCTGTGCCCAGGAAGTCGGGCTGTTCCCAGAGAGAGTGGCAGTGCCCTGAGAAATCCTAGCTGTGCCCGGGGAAACTAGTGGTACCCTAAGAAGTCCAGGAAGTCTGGCCGTGCCCAGAAGTACTGGTGGTGCCCTGAGAAACCCTGGCTGTGTCCGGGAAGACAGGTGGTACCCTAAGAAGTCCAGGAAGTCTGGCCGTGCCCAGAAGTACTGGTGGTGCCCTGAGAAACCCTAGCTGTGCCCAGAGAGCCTGGCTGTGTCCAGGATATTGCATTCACCCCCAGGCTCCTCGCACAGGTTCCCTCGCGGAAGACGCTTGTCGCGTAGATTGTGAGGCGAGAGCCTGTAGGGGTGGAGTGTGGGGGCGGAGCCCCAGAAAGTAGTTTCCAGGCTCTCAGCCTCACATAGACAGGTGCTGGCTCAGGTAGTAAATGGCCATCAACTGTGATTGGATGGCCATCAGCTGTGGCTAGTTGGCCGTCAGCTGTAACCAGTGAGCCATTGGCCACTAATATAACTGCTGTGGCTATGCTAGCAGAGAGAGAGAAGAATGGGGCTAGCAAGAAAATGGCGGCTGGGCTGGCAAGCGTGGATGGTGGTTTGCGGACAGTGTGGATCCAGCCTCCAGTGAGAGTATAGTGCCGCCAGAGAGAATATAGTGGTATGACTCCCCTACCTATGGCTCCGTGGGTGTTCCTTTTTGGCCTCACCATATCCTGCGTTCTTGTATGGGGAGCGGGAGCAGAGACCCCGCAGGCCTCCCGCACGACAAATGGCGCAGCGAGCAGGGTCTCCCGCATGACACCATCTTTCAGGTGGGGTGGCCTGCGGGGTCTCTGCTCCCGCTCCCCACACAAGAACGCAGGATACGGTGAGGCCAACAAGGAACACCCACGGAGCCATAGGTAGGGGAGCCATACCACCACGGTCTCACTGGAGGCTGGGCCCACCGGATGCCGACCTGCCGTCCGCTTTTCCGCCAACCGACCGACCGACGACTCTCCTCCACTCTCTCGACTCTGTTCCTCTCTCTCGGCTCTCCTCTTCCGCTCTCTTCAGCTCTGCTCGGCTCTGCTCGGCTCCTCGGCAATCCTTTGTAGCCGCAGCAGTTATACCAGCGGCCAATCGGCTAACCGGCCACAGCCGACGGCCAATCAGCCACAGCCGACGGCCATCCACTACCCGAGCCAGCACCCTTCACATGAGGCCGAGAGCCTGTAAACTACTTTCTGGGGCTCTGTCCCCACACCAACTGTAACGGAACCACAAGTTTCAAACTGTCCCAGAAACCAGGTGCACTCAGTGTGCTCCCCCAGGTAAGCACATTCCTCACTTTATTTTCAGACCCACACCTGTCAAGTTTTTAGTGGTTTCTCCAGTTCGAGGAGCAGCAGCAGCTGCCTATGGTTCTTTTTCACACCTGTCAAGCAGGGTGTCATGCGGAGTCTCAGCTCCCGCTCTCCACACAAGAACGCAGGATATGGCTAGGCCAAAAAGGAACACCCACGGAGCCATAGATAGGGGAGTCATACCACTATAGTCTCACTGGTGGCTGGGTTGGATACACAGGAAGCAGGAACCACACGATCCGCAACCCTCACTCCGCCACACTACACGCTTGCCAGCCACCATCTTCTTGCTAGCCCCCATTTTTCTGCTAGTGTAGCTACAGCAGTTATATTAGTGGCCAATGGCTCACTGGTTACAGCTGACGGCCAACTAGCCACAGCTGATGGCCATCCAATCACAGTTGATGGCCATTTACTACCCGAGTGAGCACTTTCCACGTGAGGCCGAGAGCCTGGAAACTGCACGCCTGCCTCTGTCCCTACAACACCACTCTGTGGCTTAAGGTGCAAGATCCTTTCCCTCCTGCCTTTGTCTTTTCAGACTGAACAGATGCCTGTCACCAGCAATCCACCTTCCCCTCCTCCTAACTGCTTCACCTGTGCTTCTGTGACTTTCCCTGGTTCGATGTGACATTCCTGAAGTGCCACCACTAAAATTGCACTCGATATTCCAGTCTCTGGGACAGAGAGGTCTGGTCTCACGGGTGTTTGATTAAGGACGCTGGCACAAGAAGGGACAATGAAATTAGCCAGCAACACTGTGATCTAAGTTTGTCTCCCAATTGTATTTTGTGTTACTTTTATAATTTAAAAAGATAGCGAAAAAATTTCATTAACTTCCTGAAAAACAGCAAAGCTATTCAGGATTATAGATTAACTTAATTGGCATTGAAGGTTTTTATTCAGACTCTCCACCCAATTCTGATACCTCATTCCCACACTGCAATGGAAACAGGGGAACATCCTGAGGCTTTTTTTAGTCCTGAATAAGAACCAGAAATACTAGTGATGTGAACGTAAGGGTGACATCCATATTCTCCATCTGTGGAATGCTGTTTTGCATAATCTCACGGAGCTTGTTCAGCAACTGGGGGTTTAATCAATCACCAACCAAAAAGAGAGGGAATAGTGAATCGTGGCTTGGCATCCAAATGAACCATTCAGGCAGAGAGAGAGGTTCAGATGCAGGCCAAGCTGGTGGGGCCGAGTGAGGGCCCTGTTCCCTGGGTGCAGTGTTCAAATGGACAGGCTCAGCTCCCAAAGGCTCCACACAACTCGTGAGGGGGAATTATCCTCATCCACCAAAATTCACCATGGTCACTCTGATTGGAACCAACCGAAAAGACACCTTTGGGACAATTGGGGAAATCTGAATACGGACGGGATATTAAGGAATTTTTGTTAATTTTGCTAGCTGTGGTAATAGTGTGGGTGGTTTTGTTTTAAATAAATATTCTGATCAGGTAAAAATTCATTTTGAGGTATTTATGAGTAAACTGACACCATGTGTGAGATTTACTTTAAAATACTCCAGAAAAAAAAGCTGGGGGGGATACAAGACACAAGATTGGCAAAATGTTGATAAGCAGGAAGGTTCAGTGAGAATACAGGGGAGACCCTACAAGAAGCGACATTTTAGCTGAGCCCTGAAGGTGGCAGAGAGGCTAGATGGGCTTCCTTCAAGTAAAGGCTGGGCTCATTCGCACAGCAGCTACGAGGTGAGAAGAGCCCTGTCTGCAAATTGGCCGAGATCATGGCCCTGCAGCAGGAGAAAGAGGGAGGCAGGTTGGTCTGCTGGGCGGTGACCAGATCTGCAGCATATACCTAGGGTTTCATGCTCTGGTCCTCTGTCACTATCTCAAAATTCTTTTATCTTTGACGTTGTGTTTTGTATGTGAAGTCCATGGGACAGTGGAGTATACTCCAGGAGATGGCTCAGATGGTCCTACCTCCTGCTCTCTCCCCAGTGTTCTCCACTGCTTGCTTCCCCCTCCCCTGTGCCAGGGTCTTACCTGACCCCACTCTCCCCATGCTTTGACCTCTGCCACCCTCCACCCCCAGCAGAGGCCCAGACACAGGTGAACATTCCTGCAGCATCTCTGGTAGGGCAAGATGGTCTGTCAGCTCCCTGAGTTCTGGTTGGCTGCACCACTGCAGACCAGGTAAGCTGCCAGCAGGTCATGTCTCTGCTGGGTGAGTCTCTCACCTACTACTGATCCAGGTAGACTTCTGGGTGGGGTCACCCATCCACTACCAGTTGGCACAGTGCTCCCATGTGAATGGGTGTCTTGCGGGAGACCCTGCTCACCGCGCCATGTGTCACGCGGGGTGGCCTGCGGGGTCTCTGCTCCCGCTCCCCACATAAGAACACAGGACATGGTGAGGCCAAAAAGGAACACCCACGGAGCCATAGGTAGGGGAGTTATACCACTATAGTCTTGCTGGCGGCTGGGCTGGATACACAGGAAGCAGGAGCCACACTGTCTGCAACCTGCCGTCCACTTCTCTGCAATCTGCAACCTGCACTCCGCCGTGCTAACTGCAATCCACGCTTGCCAACCACCATCTTCTTGCTAGTCCCCCATATTCTTGCTAGCGTAGCCACAGCTGTTATATTAGTGGCCAATGGCTCACTGGTTACAGCTGACGGCCAACTAGCCACAGCTGATGGTCATCCAATCACAGTTGATGGCCATTTACTACCTGAGCCAGCACCTTTCTATGTGAGGCCGAGAGCCTGGAAACTGCTTTCTGGGGCTCTGTCCCCACACTGGGAAATCTGCCCCTTGGCTGCAGCACAGCACATCTGTTCCAAAGCTGGCAAGGAGGAACCCAGCAGCCCCATGGCCAAGCCAGTGCTGGGACACCCCAAGTCATGGTGGGCAGCCCCCAGCTGGGAGCTCTCCCTGAGCCGGCTCTGTGCCTGGATTTCTCTCCTCTTCCTTCTCTCTCTGAGTCTCTGTGCCCCTCTCTGTCAGCCAGCTCAAAGAACCCTCCTGGAACCAACCAGGAAACACAAACAGTGTCATTTTAGTGTTTCCGCATATAAGTCAAAAGCTCTAATGTTTGCATCTAAAGATAAACGAGAAAATTTACAACAATTTAATGTTTAATTTTTCCCTTAGTACATTTAATAGAAAATAAAAAACACTATTAGAACTGGAGAAAGAGAATTCAGAAGAAAGAGAAAAGCTTCAAAGTGCCTTTAAGTCACAGCCTGCCTGCGGCATTTTCACTTTGCTCTGAGTTTGCACATTGCCCAGCCAGACCTGGAGGAGGGTGTGTGTGATGAAGCCACTAAGTGGGGAGTGAACCAGGACAGAAAGACCTTTGCGGACAGTGTGAAGGAGCTTGACCTCATCTCAAGGGCAACAGAAGCAGCTGAGGTGTCTCCAGTGAGCAGCTCTGGAAGGACAGTCAGGATGCCACAACTCAACCCAGCAACAGTTGACTGGACCAGAAGGTACCAATCTACCTGGTGCCCATGTCCAATGGCCAATTAGATGCTTCCTCTAAAAAATTTGAACCATGGAGAGTGTGACTGAGAGCGTAGGGGAATGAGCAAGTAGATGAAAAGCATGGAGTGAAGTTTCACAAAACCTGCAGATCTGCCCTGAGGTCTATGCCCTGCGGTCTGGCTGCTGGCTGCTCAGCTTGTCCTTGGGTCCCTAACTGGGACCCACTTTTGTGAACATCTAGAGAGCAAAGCATGGCACCCTCCTCCCATGCAGTTGGGGGCTCCAGACAGCCTGCTCAGTGTGCCATGTGACCTCACCCTTCTCCCTGCCCCAGGTCAAGAACAGGGACCCAGAGGAAACTTGTTTGCTTCTTAGGAGTGCTGTTTGCTTGGGGAAACATGCAGGACACCGCCTAGCAAAGCAGATTTTGTCTTAGAAATACCTTCTCTTCCAAGTGGCGGTCCTCCCGAGAACCTGGAATACTACATTTCCTCGTGGGCTTATTGAAACAATGCCACTGCGCTATGCACTGATTGGAAGCGACATTTTCTAAGAGAGGTCCATGGACAATGAGAGGCCCTTCATGTCCCAGGAATGGGCCCTTGTGCTCATATCTCTCAGATGACAGCGGGGTTTGGCTTTGGCCTGCATTATAATTACCTCTGATGTGTTTAGTTGATGTTTTGTCCAAAGCAACACTCTTCTTTCAATTGCATTGACAACAATTATATTTGTACAGCCAAGAGTGCTTCTAAGTATTTCCAGTGATGTGATGAAAGCCTCAAATTCTCAAACCAAATTAATTTCAATCACTGCCTTTTTAAATTTTTTGTACTGAGATATAATTGACATATAACATTATATAAGTTTTAGGTGTACAACATGATTCAATATATGTGTATATATATATATATATTTCTAAATGACCACCACAATAAGTCTAGTTAACATCTATCACCTCACAGTTACAAATTTTTTTCGTGATGAGAACTTTGAAGATCTACTCTTTTAGCAACTTTCAAATATATAGTACAGTATTGTTAAAAAACAGTCAGTATATTGTACATTAAATCCCCAGGACTTGTTTATCTTATAACTGGAAGTTTTCCCTTCAGTTTTCAAAATGCATACGAGGTCTGGCAATTAAGTTCGCGAACTTGTTGCAATGATGTTGCTAACCTTTTTTGGTATCAGAGGGATTATTCATTATGAATTTGTACCAACTGGACAAAGAGTTAACCAAGTTTACTATTTGGAAGTGCTGAAAAGGCTGCGTGAAGAAGCTAGACGACCTGAGCTTTTCACCAACAATTAATTAATTCATGGCTCTTGCATCACAACAATGCATCAGCTCACATGGCACTGTCTGTGAGAGAGTTTTTTAGCCAGTAAAAAAATAACTGTATTGGAACACCCTCCCTACTCACCTGATCTCACCCCCCATGACTTCTTGCATTACCCAAACATAAAGGAAATATTGAAAGGAAGACATTTTGATGACATTCAGGACATCAAGGGTAATGCAACGACAGCTCTGATGGCCATTCCAGAAAAAGAGTTCCAAAATTGCTTTGAAGAGTGGACTAGGCGCTGGCATCAGTGCATAGCTTCCCAAGGGGAGTACTTCGCAGGTGACTGTAGTGATATTCAACAATGAGATATGTAGCACTTTTTCTAGGATGAGTGCGCAAACTTAATTGTCTGACCTCATATATCATGTAGAGGGATGTAAAAACAATGGATTTTAATTAACTGAAATATTGCAAAAAGGCTGGCCTAGGATTCCTGCTTTAGAGAGGTGGGGGAAAGAGAGATGTGTGGCCTCGATTAAGTTGACAGAAGATGGGGAGGGGACAAACGTGGGTATTCTATATTTGCAGCGTGTACACAAGTCAACTGCTACTGGTGATTTGGTCAGAGGTTGGACCAGCATTTATAACTCTTACCATGTGACAGGGACTGAGAGACAGAAGCATTTTATTTGGAGCAGCTCATGAATTTCCACAACAAAACTGGAAGTATTGTCTGCACTTTTGCAGATGAGGAAATGAAAAGAGAGAAGTTAGGCATCTTGGAAACAACAATCCGAGGTCAGGAACTTGGCACCACCGCGTTCCTGCAGCACTCTGCTTCTGGGACTCAGTCTGTTCTGCTGTGTCAGAGAAGAGGACTGAAACACTACGTTTTCAAAAGAAACACATGCAGGTGTATAACCTACTGTCAGGAAGCCAACCCTTGCGTTTGGGTTAACTGGAAATGTGCATGCATCTGTTCTCCGTACATTGGCAGAGGTGGAACTGAGAATGACTTTACAATCCCAAAAAAAATAGGTTGTGGAGGGTCAAAGCCCTGAGGAACTGACACACATTTCCGTGGGGGGAGAAGGGTGGGGATTGGAGCCTTTCCTGGTTAAGCATCCAGTGCAGCCCTATCTCATCGTGCAGCAGGGTTGCCGCAATCACAGTGGTCACTTGCCCCTTGAGCCCCCGTACCTCTCACTGCGTGTGGTGTGGCAGAAGTCCTTGCAGTCACAGGACTGGCAGCCAGCTCCAGCTCACGACTCTGCAGAAGGACTCCCATTGCCTCCCTTCACGTCAGCTCTGTCTCCCTGGCAACATGTTCCCCACGCAATCTAAACCCCAAACACTAATGACAGACAGCAGCTCAATGCTGACAGGAAATCTGCACAAAGACCTCACCAAGGCCACTCCTTCATCTGCCAGTGCTGCAGAAATTTGAGAAATACAGCTGGGCAGACAGAAACCAACAGTCTCTAACAAAAGCCAGTAGTCATGGCAAACTGTTATGAGCAATACTCAAGGAAATGAACCAATTCTGACCTTAGAATGTAAGTAAGAATTAGCATCCAAAGGCTCAAGACACAGTAATCCATGTGGTATGTAATGCAGCATTTCCCATCAACTGAAGTACCTCCCCATTGCTTCCTTAGGTGCAAATTATTCCTCATAAATTTCCCCTGACACTGAGGAAGGATTCAGACAAAAAGAAACATGGATATGCACTTGGGCTCTTTACCCAACAGTGGTGCCAGGCTAGAGTTAGCTGGTACCAGCTCGCAAGAGCTGAGTGTTACATTGCCAGGGATTTTGTGAGCCTCATGTGAAATCATCACTAGCTTGAAATTGGCTGTGGTGAAGCACTGACACCACAGAAATCACAAACACTGTTGATCAGGGTTTGTTTGCTTGTTTGTTTGTTTGTTTGTTTGTTTGTTTTCCAAGAAGCTGATTGTTAAACATTACCGGCATTCCAGGGCCCACCCACCACTTCCCAGGTGGGCTTGTCACAGTTTCTTCACCATTTTATTTTGCCAAACTTTATTTTTTTCTATTCATAAAATAGAAATCATAATTCCAATCCTACAAAACCTTCTTTTTTTAAGAAAATGAGAATGATGAATGTGAAAGTGCTTTGTAAATTACAAAACAACAGACAAATACCTGCATTTTTTCACCTTCATGCCCTAGTCCTTTTTCCTGTGCCTCATAGATGCTAGAAATTTCATTTCAACCTCTCTTTCTTTTTTTTCTCTTCCTTCCTTCCTTCCTTCCTTCCTTCCTTCCTTCCTTCCTTCCTTCCTTTCTTTCTTTCTCTTTATTTTCCTCTCTTTATTTATTTTAATGTTCATAGTCCTAGTTTTAAATTTAAACTGAGGTTTGTAGAGTTTCTGCTCTTTTCTTCACGAAAAGTGTCAGGGCACAGAGAGTGATATTAAAAATCACAGAACTGGCTAAAACGCTCCTTCCATTTCCAGAATTCCTTGCAAATGTGAATTGGGCAGAACTAGAAGAAGCCTGCCCCAGGGCCTTCAGGCTAGAGCAGTGTGGCAGGAATGAGGCCACTCTGGGAAGTGGGACCCTCAGCCTTCAGGTCACCAGTCTTCCCCACGTGGCCACCCCCGTCTTGCTCTGGGAATGTTTTACCTCCATTTGTTCACAAGTCCGAAGTTATTCCCATTGGATGATTTCTACCAAAGAGTGGTCCCTCAAAAATGTTAAACTCTTGCTCTCCTTTCTGAAACATGGACTGCCTTTCACTTTCCAGGACAGAGGTGCTGTGTGTAGCCAGAGGATGTGTTGTGGCAGATGTCCCCACCTATGGCCATCTCTGCAAACGTTGGCAGCTGCAACATCACTCCCTCCTTCCCCACAGCAATGCTGTGCAGATCCCACAGCCTATATGGAAGCACTTTTATCTCGTGGTCCTGTTGGCAATTGGTTCTCTGCCCCAGCTCCCACCACCTTCTCTTAAAATATTTCCTCCCCCACTTCACACCCATTAGGATGGCTACAATAAGAAGAAGGGGAAAAAAAAAAAGCAGAGAAACTAACAAGTGTTGGTGAGCATGTAGAGAAATTAGAAAGAACCCTCACACAATTGCTGCTGGGAATATAAAATGATATAGCTGCTGTGGAAATAAGTATGGCGAGTCCTCAAAAAATTAAACGTAAAATTACCACATGATCTAGCAATTCCACTTCTGGATATACCCAAAATAATTAAAAGCAGGGACTTGTAAAGAGAGTTGTACAGCCATAGCAGCATTATTCACAACAACCAAAAATTGGAAACAACCCAAGCGTCCAACATGCATGAATAAACAAAATGTGTATGTACACACAATGGAATAGTATTTAGCCTTTAAAAAGAAGAAAATTCTGACACATGCTACAACATGGATTAATTTGAGGGAATTGCGCTAAGTGAACTAAACCAGTCACAAAAGGGCAAATGCTGTATGATTCCACTTAAGAGGTCTTTAGAGTAGTCAAATGCATAGACAGAAATAGTGGTTGCTAGGCACTGGGGGAGAGGGAAATGGGAAGTTTGTTTAATGTGTTGGAGGCTATGTTTGCGATGATAAAAAAATTTTGAGAAATGGATGGTGGGGATGGGTACATAATATTGTGAATATACTTAATTGTACACTTAAAAATGGTTTATGCAACAACATGGATGGACCTAGAGGGTATTATGCTGAGTGAAATAAGAAAGACAGAAAAACAAATACCATATGATCTCACTTATATGTGGAATCTAAAGAACAAAATAAATGAACAAACAAAACAGAAACAGACTTATAGATACAGAGAACAAACAGGTGGTTGTCAAATGGGAAGGGGGTTAGGTGGCTGGGTGAAAAAGGTGAGCAGATTAAGTAGTACAAACTGGTAGTTACAAAACAGTCACAAGGAAGTAAAGTACAGACTAGGGAATACAGACAGTAATATTGTAATAACTATGTATGGTGCTAGGTGGGTACTAGATTTATTGGAGGGATCACAATATAAATTATATAAATGTCTAACCACCATGCTATACACCTGAAACTAATATAAAATAATGTTGAATGTCAACTGCAACTGAAAAATAAATATATAAATAAATAAATGTGAGTTAATTAAGAAATGGTTTAAAATGTGAGATAATTAAGAAATGGTGATGGAATGAGAACTGACTCTGGGTGGTGAACACACAACATGATATATATAGATGATGTATTACAGAATTGCACACCTGAAATCTATGTAACTTTACTAACAATTGTCACCCCAATAAACTTTAAAAACAAAAACAAAAAATTTTTTGTTATAGGGGCCGGCCCAGTGGCTCAGGTGGTTAGAGCTCCATGCTCCTAACTCCGAAGGCTGCCGGTTCGATTCCCACATGGGCCAGTGGGCTCTCAACCACAAGGTTGCCGGTTCAATTCCTCAACTCCCTCAAGGGATGGTGGGCTGCGCCCCCTGTAACTAGAAAACGGCACCTGGACCTGGAGCTGAGCTGCGCCCTCCACAACTAAGACCGAAAGGACAACAACTTGAAGCTGAACGGCACCCTCCACAACTAAGATTGAAAGGACAACAACTTGACTTGGAAAAAAAAGGCCTGGAAGTACACACTGTTCCCCAATAAAGTCCTGTTCCCCTTCACCAATAAAATCTTTTAAAAAATTTTTTTTCGTTAGAAAAATAATAAATTTTCTTTTAGAAAAAATCAGTATAAAGAGAGTAAAAGTTATCTACAATCTAGAGATAATTCTGTATCATTTTGTGGCTTTTGCTCAGTATTTTTAAAATCTGCTTATATGTGTATAGGATCATATGTATTGTGCATAACTGTCTGTATTACACCTACATGGATAACAGGGGGTTCAAATTCAGCATTAAATACACTTTATATCAGAAAACAAAAAAAAAGGTTTAAATAACAAGTTTTGTGTTATGCATATTTTACCACAATAGATGAAAATGATGATTCAGTGAAGGAGAACGGAGATGTGTGGGGCTCCTAGTTCAGTGCAGAACCAGGTATAGTGGAGCAGAGAAGCCTGTCCCAGCCAACCTGGGCGCAGTTATTCCTGCCACCACCTCCTGTGGTGGAGGTCCCTGGAAAATCACCTCCAGAAGTTAACTTAACAGCCAGCATTGATTCAAAAATAGTTTCTGTACTGAGCACTTTAATTAGTTTCCCATGGAGTACCATCTTTCTCGAGTTAAGAGTTAACCTCTCTGTATGTCAAATAACCTGCATGGTTTGTGGTTTGTTTTTTCTTCTTACCTCAAGAACTTAGCCTTTTTTGCTTTGTCTTTTGAATGCATGTCTCCTAAATACTGTCCTGACCACAATCACTAAAATGAAAAACAACGCATACGCCTAAAAATAAAGACTTCAAGGAAGGATGCCAAATCTTAATGATGAGTTATCTCTCAGAGCGAGAGTTGTGGGGAATCTTTATATTTGTCTTTGTGCTTTTATATAATTTCTAAAAGTTCTACCAGAAACATGTATACCATAACAAAAGGCTACTTTTAAAAATAAAAGTCAGGTCCTCACTACAAAGAATCTTTAGGGGCAATTTACTAAATGCCATTTTATTACTCTTTTAGTTCTGATTCAGAGAAGCACTTACTGTTTCCCAAACAGAAACAAAATCTCTCATAGCAGCCCTAGAATTTCCCAAATGATCAGATACTCAGAAGCTCAGTGCTCCTTACAGTACTGATATAATCCAAACCCCCAAAATTCATTATTAATAATATTAAAAGCATGAATGGCACAAAGTCATTCAATTAACACAAAATTATATCAAACTTTAATGCACCGGTTATAAAATTGAGTTTCACACATATCCTTTCTGCCTCTCACATGTATAACCATGCACTTTGGACTTTCATGTTTGGACAAATATTTAAATGCACATAACACTCTGTATCCTAGAAGTAATAATTGATCACCAAGTGCTTCCCAAACACGGCTTTTTAAATATACAACATTATTTAGATTTAAAATAGTAAGCATTTAACTCTTTGGATGCAAGACTGCCACAAAAACATGCTTTGAAAAAGAAAATTAAGGGTAAAAAAGTCATGGTGCATTCATTTCTTAAGCACACTGAGAACTACTGTAATTATTTCAATGAGAAATGCCTGCAAACTCCTGCTCTTGCTTGCTTCCTCTCAGTGAGCTACAATGTGTTCCCATGGCAACCCTGTTGCTAAGGGGGACCTGTGAGCATCAGCGTGTTATCTGTATCCGAGATGCTGTTAGCCTGCACGGCCAGGCTAGCTGGAATATGGAGATTTAATTTGGGGCCATTTTCCTCCATATCCTCACAGTGAATTCAGCAGAAACTGTCAGAGGTCTTCCCTGTGGGAGGTAGAAGTGTGGCTACTTCCTAGGATAACCTCTGAGCTCTTATGCCCTTCAGATTGCAGCAGCCTTCCTTTTATTATCTTCTCACCATCCTCCTGTGACTTAAATGCTACAATTATAAGAAAAAACAATAATAGTAATTACCAACACTACTAAATGGCACATGGGTCTGGTTTTGTTAAATGTTTATAAATGGCAAATACAACCAAACATAAGTTGTCAGAAATAAACATCATTTTGCATCAATAATCTGAAAGGTTTCAAACATTAAATATTTAGAAAGCCCCAAATGAAGCAAATCAAAATATTTTTGAGGTTTCTCTTTCAATGTCTCCAAAATCATATTCTGGCAAACAGATTGTAACATTTCATCAGCATCCTGATTGGTATCCAGAATCTTCCATCAAGCCAATTGTTATTGAATATTTCATTTGTTAAGGATGAGTATTATTGTAAGTAACAATTCCTTGAAGTAGCCCAAGTTTCCTGACTTCATTTTTTTTCAGCTCCTGAGCGCTGCGTGATGAAGGACATTTTCAATCGCACCACGGTAGTTGTCCTGAGCCAAAACGGGGACTGAAAACCTTATGTAGCTCCTGGCCCAGCCCACATGGGAGAGATGGGGAGCATGTGCTGGCTGCTCTGACACTCACTGTCCAGGAACGACCACACTGGGTCCCAGCGTCCAACTCTCCACCACTTGCTCAGTGGCAGGAGGGAGAAGATGGTAGCCAGCTGCTCTAACCCCACTCCGCATGCACTACGCAACACCACCCAGGAGGCCTACCCCAGGGCTGTACAATAAAAGCCAAATGGCTAGGCTGCTCAAGCCCAGGAGAGGCGGCATGCTGGTGGCGGGCCAGCCTGAATGGCTAAGGAAATGCAGGATAGGTGTGAGCACTGGGCCTCACATGGGCCCAGAAGGAACCCCATTTCCTGAGAGCCTGCTCCCCTCCAACGCCTTCCGAGCATCTTCAGGACATGTGTCAGTCAGCTCAAACACCAGCCACACAAACACTAGCAGTTGGGCTGTTTAAACCACAGATCTTAATTTCTCACGATTCTAGAGGCCAGCATGGTAGGGAATCTGGTGAGTGCTCTCCAGACTGGTAGACAGCCACCTCTCGCTGTGTCCTCACAGGGACATGAGAAGAATTGCTCCAAGGCACTAAGTCCATCATAGAGACCATACCCTTATGACCTCATCCAACCCTAATTACTTCCCAAAGACCCCACCTCCAAATACCATCACGTTTGGGGTAGGCCTTCAACGTGTGAATTTGGGGGGCACACACTCAGTCCATAGCAGGACTCACATCTGCACCCACAACACTTGACAGGGTAAGGAAGGTTTGGAGAAGAGAAGGAGTAAGTTGACTGGGCACTTGCCCAAGGTAATCAACTCTCCTGGTCAACCGGAAGCCTGTGTCCCAGGGACACTCCATTCCTCCTGGAGGCACTTCTGATTTTCATGCTGGTGAACACGTGCCCAATGAAGTTGACCATTTTATCATCAGCTGGCCTCCCTTCTCAGCTCAGTCTCTGCTGTCCCCGTGCAGTCAGCCCTCAGTTTCACTCAGAGATGTCATCTCAGGACATAGATCCAACCTGATATACCTGGATTTTACAAATGAAAAATGAGCACAGTTGGAAGTGACAATGAATTGCCTATGTATTTCCCTTTTAATTCATTGGCCATTTCACACGTGAAAGCAAAATATTTTCAGATACCGTGTTTCCCTGAAAATAAGACCTAGCTGGACAATCAGCTCTAATGCATCTTTTGGAGCAAAAATTAATATGAGACCCAGTATTATATTATATTAATTATATATTATATTATATTATATTATATTATATTATATTATATTATATTATATTATATTATATTATATTATAAAAGACCCAGTCTTATAGTAAAATAAGACCAGGTCTTATATTAATTTTTGCTCCAAAAGACGTATGAGAGCTGATTGTCCAGCTAGGTCCTATTTTCGGGGAAACACTATTACTGTGGAACCATGTCATACAGACAGGCCCCTGGCAGACAAAAGACAAAGACACTGTTATTGGCACAAGCAGACACTCCTCATGCCCGTCATTACAGCTTCCTAAAAATTGGATGAGGCGCCCACGTGATAAGCCTGTCACTGCCGCATGTGGTCATTTGTTAGGACAGTTGAAAAGTACCCAATCAACCTTGTCTGGTGGTTTGAAAGCAGAGCAGTCAAAGACCACGGGACAGAATTTAATGGGGATGGAGGAGAGAGGCACACCATGTTTTGATGGGAAGGAAGGCTATGTAGAGAGGGGCAACGCTGGCCCAAGCCAGACTTCTGTGGATCCTGGGACCCAGCCTTTACTGGCCCTCCCAGTCTCCATGTCACCAACCTTGAAAAGAAAACCAAAATTAGCAACTGCTTGTCATGCACTGAGAACAGGGCAGGCAAGTGCTCAGCCCCCACATGCCTACCTCACGGAATTCTCACAAACCAAAAAGGCCGAATTACCCCATTTTACAACTGAGCAAATTCGGTTTAATGGGGCCAAGGAGCCCATGCAAATGTAAAGCAGCTGGTGAGTGGGGCCAGGATGTGAACTCAGGCCTCTCTGCCCCTAATTTATGCTCCTCAAAAGACCCTTTGCCCCAGGGAACACCTCATAAAACTCCACTTCTAAGTAAAGACACTAGCTCTTAAAAGGCTGAAAGCTTCAGAGGTCTTAATATACTAAATAGGTGCCATGCTACACAATGCCATTTATGTCCCATATGCAGATAACATAAAGACAATATGAAAACTCACCACATGGTCACCAACTATTCCATGTTCAAACAACTCATTTACCCTCCCTAGCAAGAGACAGCTCAGAATCACCTCACTCCTATATCCAGAGATGACATCGTGAGGCCACTTACATGGCCGTGTATCACACACACACATACCTCACACCACACCACACGCACCACACACACACACACACACACACACACACACACACACACACACACACAGGCCTTCTCCATGTGGAATCAAGATGTCCCCACCCTTGGCTTCTGACTCATGTGGTCCTTTCAGTCATCTTCCTCCAGAAAGAGTGTAGGGTTTTCCCAGCTCAACTCCCAGAAAAGAAGATGACCAGTCTAATATGAGTGATGGCCAGGCTCCAGGCCAATCACCGTGGCTGAGTGTGGACAATCTGATTGCCCATGGCTGGGCCAGTGCCACACAAACCCCCATTTGCAGCTGGATTATAGAATGGCTAAGGAGGACTTCCCCCTAAAAAGTGGCACTGGACATTTCACTCTTCCAATCCTCTCTAGGATACTCTTCTTGGTGAGTAGAGTCCATATTCTCACACTAACTGGATATTCTTACAAAGTTCCCGGGAACTTACTGCTGTAAATTCAACATTGTTTCATCACATTTTCAGCAGAGGAAATGGACACACTTTTTCATTTACCGAAAAAAGGCCATATAACAGGAGAAAATGTTTCAGGTGTGAATCATGGGTTTATCTACTTTGTCCTTTATCTTTGAGGAGGCAAATCTTTCTAAAATATATTAGAGCTAACTGTAACAGCATAGAGAGCACATTCTCTAGTATCATAGTCATTTACAATGCACATGCATACTTTATTATGATGTTTCTAATCCTCCCCTTGGAGGCAGCCTTTCCCTTACACCAGTCAGGGTCTGCCTCCCACTGCTGCCTCCTCCTCCCTCACTTCTTACGCCTGTAGCTGAGACTCCCTCACCTGCCCAGCCTGCAATTCTCTGCATGTTGAATACATATGCTCAGAAAGAAGACCAAAAGGCTGCCCCTACATCACAGAACACAGAGGAGCCAAGGGTTTAGACATGTTAACTACTTCTCTCTTCCTTGAGTTACCACTGTCCAGACACATGGATCTGGAGGAGTCCTCTTCCCACTGCAGGCTGGCTGGGCAGTCATGTGCAGGTGACCTGCCCCAGCTGATTCCAAGTCAGTAAACGGGGATGGCAGTCCCTCCCTGGCGGGGCAGCTTTGTGGCTCAAGGGGACATGCACAAAAGCAAGTGGACCAGCTCCCCAGCCATGACCCTTGCATCCATCCATGCAACACAAGAGAAGCAAGGCAAGGTGGTTTCCCAAACCTCTAATGTATCATCTATACTAGAGAAGATGGCAGGTGTGTATGCCTGTGGGCCCTCAGCCTCCCTGTCCTGTCCTGTCTCCCAAGTCTTCCTTCATAAGGCTTTCTTGAAATGCTGCGTCCTGGTCCTTCTGTGAAGGGCTAAGAACCAAGTGTGTTCTTCTCTCTTACCATTTACTTCACCTTGTTGGAGTTTTTCAAATTCTATGACCCTAAACATGAGGGAGGAACCTGTTGCCAGGGAAATGTAGTAGGTACCGGCTCAGCTCGGCCCACCACCCACTCTGGCTCTCCTCAGTCCTGTCGTCCTGAAAATCAATCTTTCATCATCCTCCCCTGCCATCTTCCTCTGCTTCTCGCCAAAGCCTGCTGACCTGTAGGCCTTTTTCTGAATCTGCTGGTGATGTTTTCTGAGTTACCTTATGGAATATCTTTCCCCCTATCAATGCAGTGCTACCTCTTCTGATGTATACTGCCTGGCTGAAATTGGATCAGAATTTCTCACAGGTATAAGTTCAGTTAATTTAATTTCCTGCCTTTCTAACTAATGAAAGTTACTGAAATCTGACCACTCAATGCACAGGCTGTTACTCCAAAAGTCAAACATTGCTAATAATAGAAGGAAAAAGTTAAGATACAAAACAGTGACAAATGGGGAGCATGTGTGTATGCACTTACTTCCTCTTTTTCTTGAAAGGAGAAAAAGCCTTTCTACTACTTTTCATCAGAGTGTCAGAACACAAGGGAGCACCAGCTTCCAGAACCAGAGTCGCGCCTCCCACCTGCGGGACTCCCTGGGGGCCCAGGGATAATACCTACTAGTCCCGCTGGCCCGCCTTGCGCCTGGGGAGCAGCTCTCGAAGCCACGCTGAGGAATCTACTATTTTTCAAAGTTGTTTTGCCTGGGGACAAAAAACACTCAACTCATTAAATAGAAAAACATGGGACACATATTATTGAAATTATTAATCAAGGTTTTAAAAATCTCACTTGAAGACTTCTGGTTTTGGAACAAGATGACATAGACTCACTTTTCCTGGCTCCTCCCCTCAAAATACAACTAAAAACTCTGGAAATAATTTAACAGATAATAGTAAAAGGACTCTGAAAGCAGGAATAAAGAAAGCCAACGACTCGATTTCAGGACTTGAATGACATCACAGCGAGTTCCATGGTTGTTGTTTTTTTATCTCCCACATATCACAGACTAGGCACTCAAGAAGCCTACAAGCTGGACCAACAGTCCTAGATGAAAACACAAACAAGGAAAGCCCACTCTCTTTGGCCAAAGGACCAGGAAAGGAGAAGCCCAACAGATACCTTAGGGACTCTCAACAGGGACCCCGTGCCGTTAGCTGGCTGATCTGCACTGAGAGACGACCTCAACGTCCTAGTGTGTGACTCAGACCCTGTTCCACAACCAGGCACAGGCAGCTGGACCATTCCACCTGCAAGACGAGCAACAGTGCAGCCTGGTGTCTCCCAACCCTCTACTCACTGGCACAAGGAGACCCAGGCACAGCAGAGTTAGCCCCTGACCCCAGAAAGTGACCCAGCAACAGTGGACCCCATAGAAGAGCCTTCTTCCCCTGCAGGTGACAGCAGCAGAGGTGTGTGCAAGCGCCAGCAACACCGCAAAAATGAGGCAGACCAGAATAACATTGCAAGGGCTCTGAAAACTAACTGCCATTGCAACAACAGTCACAAAAACAGGCAAGAATCTACTTACCAAACCTAACTAGAGAAACAAAATAGAAATCTTAGAAAGGGTCAAGAATCTCCTAACAATATAACCAAAATGTTCCCATACAATCAAAAGCACTCATTATATCAAGAACCAGGAATTACTATACAAATTAAATTGAAAGACATTTTTGAAATGGAAAATCTTAGGAAAAAAATACAAGTTATTTTTAAAAGAGTCAAAGGGAAATTATACAACCGAAAAACACAATAATTGAAATGTTTTAAAAACTCCCTAGATGGACTCAATAGTGGAGTGGAGTTGACAGGATAGAATCAATGAACATGAGGACAAATCAATAGAATTTACTCACTCTCAACAACAGAAATAAAATAGACTGAAAAATAAAGTGGACAGAACCTCTGGGATCTGTGAGGCAGCAACAAAAGATCAAGCCTCAGGAGGAAAGGGAAAGAGTGTTAGACTGAGAAAGTAGTCAAAGAAATAATGGCCAACAACTTTCCAAATTTTGGTAAAACACATAAACCTACAACTTTATGAAGCTGAGGAAAACTTTAATTGGATAAATCCAAATAAATCCACACCAAAACATATCTTAATTAAAATTCTGAAAATTAAAGACAACGCAAAATTTCTTAAAAATAGCCAGAGAGAAAGGGCTCATTCTCCATTAAGAAAGATCCCTTCAAATGAAGGCAGATTTCTCACATGAAACCATGGAGGCCAGAGGGAGGGAGGCAACATTTTCAAATTTTGAAAGAAAAGAACTGTCAACTATAAATCCAATACCTGGCAAAAGTATCCTTTAGGAATTAAGGGGAAATAGAGACATTCTCAGATGAAAGAAAACTAAGACAATTTGTTGTTAGCATAGTTATCCTTTAAAAATAGGTACAAAAGCTCTCCAAACAGAAAGAAAATGGCAAGAGAAAGAAGTAGACTTGGACCTTCATAAATGAAAACAAGAGCAACAGAACAGCTAAAAATAGAGGTATGCATAATAGACCATTGTGGGTTCCACGAGTTTCTATAATTATATCTTGTGGCTGAAGCAAATTATCACACCATCTAATGTGGTGCTTAATGTATGTGGAGGAAATAAATACTCAAGACAATTATGCTTAGAAATTGGGGAGGGTAAATGACACCTGTCTGTGCCCCTGGTAGCAGCCCACTGACCTCAGTCCAGGCTGTGGGCCCTTCATCTTTCAATTCTCATCTTGAACATTTCTGCTGCATCTTCCTTCCCATCTTTAGGTGAGGTGGGGACATGATGGAGTAAGGAGCTTGAGGTAGATGGCCAGTTGTGGGTAAAGCTGTGGAGAGCAGGCTCCTGAAGGACCCAGGACCCCTCCGGAGTGCTCTGTGTTCTCTTCTCCATCCCAGATCCCTGTACTCTTTGAAGTCTTAGTCAGCCCATTTTCACTTTTAATAGCCTCCACATGACTCATGATTGGGGAGGGAGGCTTTAGTACTCTGGGCCAGTGCCACATCAAAAAAATGGCTGTCTGGGTAGCCTGGCAAACAGGGCATGGCTGAATGTCAGTCCCCACCTCTCCTGCAGCCAGGTGCCCTTGTGTAGTGGACAACTTAACCTGACAGCACACAGTGGCTCTGTCCTAAGGAAGATCCAGGTTTCCATGCACCTTGTGCAGAGAAACCTCAGCTAAAGATTGCATCTTAAGGGGAAGACCACCTCTGTAACCTGCTTTCTCACCTTTCATTCTCTAGAAGACAGCCTTTGCAGGGCCTTGTACATTCTTAACACCTGCCTGCTGGCCACGTTAAATTCCTGTGCTTAGAAGCTCCTTTAAGCCCCCTTAGTTACTACATCAGTACCTGTAACTCTCTATGCAATTTCAAGGGAAAAAACAGGTCTGTGCCCAAGTGAGTCCCCAATATGGAATCTGCCTTCTCTTCATTGACTCTATAGCTAGATATTTAATTCTTCATTATGCTTTTAAGCTAAGCACTTGAAGAGAGATCCAAGATGGAGTAGATAAACACTGTGCCTACCTCCTCCTGTGAACACATTAAAATTACAACTAAATTATACACCAATCAATATGGAGAACCATGTGAAGTCTGGCTGAACAGACGTATTATAACTAAGGACACAAAGAAGAAGACATGTCCAGATTGGTAGGCGGAGCGGAGGTGTGAGCTGGGTGGGTTCCAAACCTCCATGTGGTGGTGGAAAATAGGGTGAGACACCTTTGCTTCTTCAGCCATGGAGGTTCCCCCTGAAGAAGCAAAGGACTCCAGCCCCACTCCAGGCTCCCCAACCCAGAGTACTGGTGCCAGAAAGAGGAGACCACACAACATCTGGCTGTGAAAAACAGTGGGGATTCCAACTATTTGAGTGGGACAGAAGGTTATAGCAAACCCAGACGTCCTTTTAAACACCCCATGTACAGAATCACTGGCCCACAGGCACTCACCTTGGGTTTCAGTGGAGGGACAGTGATTCGGGGGCGGGCGGGGGGAGGCGGTGTCAGAAGCATATGAGGAGCAGACTGAGGTGTGTGGCTTCAAGGCCAGGGATGGAGAACAGTCACCATTTTCCCTATGAGGGTCCTTCTATGCAGCCAGCAGGCAGGCGCCATCTTTCCTATGTTGCGCCGGCCCTCACAGGCCAAATCTGAATCTCATTGGTCTGGTGAGCTCTGGAGCTCTGTCCTGCTGATTCACTGGGACCCTGACCCACCCAACTCCCCTAACGCCAGAAGCATTTTCTCGGGGAGCAGACAGCCTCTCCCTCATTGCACTCTTTCTTGGAAAACTTTCCAAGTCCATGGGCCCCAGGTGAGTGACTATTGACCTCTGTGTGCTCTGAGCCTTTTCCTAAGTAGCTCCAGGCGCAGCACTGGCACCAAACCAGAATCTATATTAACCAGGTGAACACAACTCATTCCACACTAGTGACTCCCTGAGACTCTGCCTCATCCAAATTGCATACTGTGCGAGGCTTTATCAGGGGCTGAACTTTAAAGGAGCCTGCAGGTGGCAGCAGGTGTCGGGGTGTCCTGGATTTTTGTGAACCTACCCTACCCCAGACCTGATACTGGTGGCAGCCATCCTCAGTTCGCAGAGTGGCCTCTCCCACATGCCTCCAGGTTTAGCACAGTCAGCAAAAAAACTGCAGATTGTAGGGGCGGCCAGATGGCTCAGTTGGTCAGAGTGCTAGCTCTGAACAATAGGGTTGCCAGTTTGATTCCCACATGGGCCAATGAGCTGTGCCCTCCACAACTAGATTGAAGACAACGAGCTGCTACTGAGCTGCTGGAGGGGTGACCAGATGGGTCAGTTGATTAGAGCACAAGCTCTCAACAACAAGGTTGCCAGTTCAATTCCCGCATGGGATGATGGGCTGTGTCCCCTGTAACTAAAGACTGAAAATGGTGACTGGACTTGGAGCTAAGATGCTCTCTCCACAACTAGATTGAAGGACAACTACTTGGCGCTGATGGGCCCTGGAGAAACACACTATACCCTAATATTCACCAATAAAATTAAAAAACAAAGCTGCAGATTGTTTTGTAGCACCTACCAAGTAGCCCCTGGTTGATCACAGGCAGTGGGTGACATGGGCCTGTGCCAGAGCCCCTCCCAACAGGCCCCAGAACCAACATACCTGGAGGTTGGCTTCAGACCACAGCAGAGCACCACCTAATTAGCCCCACAAATGGCATACACAAAGGGCAGTCTAAACAGGCACCAGAGCCCACTGGGGCAAATCCCATTCATTGGGGTAAGCCCCACACACAACATCTCATAAACTGTGGATGTGGCCAAATCCCTTAAACAGAAGGGCATACACAACCTACACAAGCGACACTCCTGGAGCACCTGGAGCAGGTGACCAGGAAGACTGTGCCAGGGCCCCAGGGGGCACCTACTACATAAGGCCACCTGGCCAAGACTGGGAGAAATAGCAGATCTCCCTGATGCAGAGAAAAAAACACAGGAAGGCAGCCAAAATGAGAAAACAAAGAAATACATCCCAAATAAAAGAACAGGAGAAAATTCCAGAAAAAAAACTAAATGAAATGGAGGCAAGCAACCTACAAGAGACAGAGTTCAAAACAATGGTTATAAGGATGCTCAAGGTAGTCAGTGAGTACTTCAACAAAGATTAAAAAGTACAAATTGGTAAGTACAAAATAGTCATGGGGATGTAAAGTAAAGCATAGGGAATATAGTCAATAATATGGTAATAACTATAGTGCCATGTGGGTACTAGACTAGTCAGGGGGATCACTCCTTAAATTATATAAATGTCCAACCTCTATGCTGTGCACCTGAAATTAATATAAAATAATACTGAATGTCAACTGTAATTGAAAAATTAAAAAGGAGTGGGGGAGGTGAAGGGGAATAAAAGGTCCAAATTTCCGGGTATAAAACAAATAAGTCATGGGGATGTAATGTACAGCATAGAGAATATAGTCAATATTATTGTGATAGCATAGTACAGTGTCAGATGGTTGTTGTACTATGATGGTGATCACTTCTTTAGGTGTGTATAAATGTTGAACAACTATGGTGAAACTCATATAATATTGTATGTTAGCTATATTTTTTAATAAAAATCTTAAAAGCAAGAGATTACTAAGCTCTTGACATATATATATTCATTTGCGTTCATCTTGTGAATATTTTCCTAAATTGTTCTTGTTATTAGTCTTACACATTACTAAAGGCCACATATATCCCTGCGTGAAACGCTACTGGAAGAAGGACACGTAAGGCCAAGACGAAGCCAAGGCCTCCAGGAACTTGCAGATTAGATTCTTGCATTTCATCGCTTACATTGTGCCTTGTGGTCTTATTTTCTTAGTCATCCTGATAATCTTTAAATTATTTCCCCTAAACTGCCTTATATCTCACATAAGCATCTTCTTGCGAAGCAGAAACAAACCTTTCACGCTTACATAGTTTCCATTCTCTGCAAGTGACAGGACCCCTGAGCCACCCATTGCTGCAGGACTAGAACCATCTCTACATTTCCATAACGTAGTATAATTTTTTAAAAGTACTGACTAAAATTTAAACCAATCCCAGAAAGGCAAGTGTTGGATTTTAAGAATTCTTACATATATTCTAATAAAATTCTTGTTTTTAAATCTGTGCTTTGCCTCTGTTTTTAGGGATGCCCTGATTATCTGTAAGAAGAGGTCTCTGCTGGGGTGGCTGGATGGCTCAGTTTACTAGAGCGCGAGCTCTTAACAACAGGGTTGCAGGTTCGATTCCCACATGAGCAAGTGAACTGCGCCCTCCTAGATTGAACACAACTAGCTTCCGCTGAGCTGCCAGATGGGCAGCTGGATGGCTTAGTCGGTTAGAGTGAGAGCTCTTAACAACAAGGTTGCCAGTTCAATTTCCACATGGGATGGTGGGCTGCGCCCCCTGAAACTAAGATTGAAAACGGCTACTGGACTTGGAGTTGAGCTGTGCCCTCCACAACTAGATTGAAGGACAATGACTTGACTTGGAGCTGATGGGTCCTGGGAAAACACACTGTACCCCAATATTCCCCAATAAGAATTTTTTTAAAAAGAAAAGAAAAGGTCTCTGCACGCACAAGTGGGTTTGCAAAGAAGCAGGACAATTTGGGGAAGGCTAGGTCAGGGTAGTACTGGAAAATTAGAGTTAGTTAAAATTTAACACTTCTTCCATGTCATACTTAAAGACATTACAAATGTCTGTAACCACACTTTAGAAAGTGATCTTTGTCTTATTTGAAAGATTTTTGTGATATGAAGAATTTTAAAATCCTCTCATATTGTGAATGAACAAAAAATGTCATAAAAATTAAGAGGACAGAATAGAAATTTTTATTCAGTAGAGATTACTCCTAAACATAGATTAAGGGACCAGGCAAGGGAAGTCATGTGATTTTCATATTCTATCTACACTGATTGAATTTTATGTAAATTATGCTTATTTTATTGAATATTTCACTTATTTTCTTCCATATGGACAAACTAACCTCATGATAAAATAAAACTGCTTTTTGAACTTACAAATAATTCAAAAAGCTATTTGTTGCAATATATTCTAACACTGTTACATCGCACGTTTTTAAATACAGTCACAAAACAATTGTCTTATAATTTTAAATAATTGCTAAATATGTTTTTACTAATCTTCCCAGAAAAAAAAAAAAAAATCTGAGGCTGCAAAACACTTAAATTGCTTGTAAAAAACTTGAACTATTTAGTCCTGCTTATAGCAACATTATTCCTTCTGTACAAGTATACATTGATTTTAGTGTACTAATTACATTTTGGAACAAGGCAGGAGTTGGGGGGAAAAGCCAATTTCTGTGTCTATGTTGATTTTTCTAATCGTTGCTAATACACATGACTCAATGGCAGCCAATTAAGGCCATATTTTATTGGAGAGAGTTGACGGGTTTTTGTTTGTTTGTTTTCATTACTGCACCATTATCTTCTTGAAATGTCACTGCTCGTGTCATAGGGCAAAGCAGACTACCAAATGTTTCAGTATTTACAATTTCCAATTTCACATTAGTAGAGATCAAGTCAGTTTTAATTTTGCCAAAAGAGGCTCATCCAATTTTTAAATGAGTCCAACTCATAATGACAAACATGTGTCACTTGCACACACACCCTCCTCTCCAGGGCTTTGATTTGGGTTGTTATGGAAATGGAGCCACCCCAGTAGGTTAAGCTGCTGAGTAAGCAGGACATCCTGGGGAAAATGCCCCGAGGGCAAATTCTGAGCCCTGGGTGGCACAAGTGGCTGTAAGCACACAGAGAGTACAAGGGGACCGCTTATGTTACTGGGGTTTCCTGTGGTTGTTGTCATAGGAATCCTTGGTGCCATAAATTCCACTGATTTTAAACACCATAAGTACAGTAGTACCTCGGTTTTCAAACGTCTCCGTTCACAAACATTTCGGTTTACGACGCCGTAAACCCGGAAGCAAATGCTTCGGTTTTTGAACACCCTAGGAGGTGAACATGTCACGCGGCTTCGGCTGAGTGCAAGATCCTGAGGCCTAGCTGTCGGCTGTTTTCAAACGTTTCAGAACTCGAACAGTCTTCCAGAATGTATTACATTCGAAAACCGAGGTACCATTGTACTTGATATGTAAATAGTCAATGTTTGAGGAAATGGTGATACTGTATCACAAAATTAAGTGGGTGGATACTAAGAAAAGTCATTTTTCCCTTTGGGATTTTTGACTCTCAAAGGTAGGAAAGGAAAGGGACAAGCCAGGATGCAGCCTGGAGAGAAGGAAGGGGAGGGCTGCACTGACACACCACGGCCGCTGTCTGAAATTTCCCCTCCTGGGTATTTCCTTGGATTTCCGGTCCCCACCACAGCTGATCCCCCCTTAACTGTCTTGGCCTTATTCACCACAATTGCACAATACAGAGTTTGGCTCTTTCAGAAGGGATGTCTTAGGAAACAGGAAGTGGAGCAGGTGAGTTTGGAGAGTACAGCTCTGAAAACTTAGCTCCAGAATGGCGGCTGGCCCTGCTACCAGCCTCCAATGCTGTTCCTTGCTCCCAGCCCCAGGAACTGCCTTGCCTAGCTATATTAACCTCCTAGTATCTTGGGGTCCAGGCACTCAGGAAAGATGGCATTTTCCCTGGAGCTCACCTGGGTCACTTTTCCCTGTCCTCCTCAGACACCTCCTTAAATTGCTTCTCCATTCCTGAGAACATCTGCCCCAGTTCCCCCTAATGACCTGTGGGGGTTCAGAACAAACCATCCCAAGATGTGCCTCAGTGGTATGCAGATTACTTTGGTAGGGATATAAAATGGGACAGCCCCTTCTGAAAACAGCTTGGCATTTAATTAAGAAGTTCAACATGTATACCATAGGACCCAGCAATTCCATCTCTATGTATTCACATGAGAGCAAAGACAGCACATGTCTATAAAGGCTAACAGGCACATTCACAGTGGCCACACTCAGCAATGTGTTGCCATGGTCAGGGAATGTGGTGTTCCTAAGGTGGATCATTTGGTCTTTGTCCAGTCCTTCCCTGTGGCCTGGCACATGCTCAGTTTTCATAACTCTTCTACATATGCTAAAAATGGTACAACTACTGATGGAGAAACTGACCTAAAATGGTTCCCTGCCACATGGAACTGACCTAAAATTGTGGCCTGAGTGGAGAGAGAGGTCCCCAGCCTAAGCCCCAGCCCACTTCCGCATAAGCCCCTCCAAGCCACACCTTGAGCCAATCACCAGACGACACCTACCCCTTCCCCAACTCCAGGAAGTCCCCAACCCATAAAAATCTGCTCAAAACCTTGCTAGGAGCTCAGTATTTGGGAAGGATCCCGCTGAGCCCGCTGGCGTAATAAAGCTGACCTTCCTAACTCTCTGAGTGCCACTTGTGTCTTTCTGGTCCTGGTATCCGTAACACTACAATAGAATTTAGTATAGGAGTTGGTGAACTATAGCCATAGGCCAACAGCAGTCACCTAACTGAATTTTTGTAAATGAAGATCTGTTGGAACACAGCCCTGCCCCTCATTTATGTATTGTCTATCTCACACTACAACTGCAGAGTTGTGTAATTGTGACAGAGACCGTATGGCCCACAGAACCAAAATATTTACTATCTGGCCCTCTGCAGTATAAGTTTGCCAACCTCTGGTCAAGTAGAGAAGAGCCCAGGCTCTGACATCAGATGAATTCAAATCCAGCTCTGCCTCTTAGTAGCTGAGTAATCCTAGGCCAATTACTCAACTCTTCTCTGCCTCAGTTTACTCCTATTCTGAATGAGCAGGAATGAGTCGTGTAAAGCACTTAAGACTGCTGCCTGCCTAGCACATGGTAAGCATGCCACAAATGTTACCACTGTTAAAAAAAAACAAAACCCAACAGAGTACATTTAAAGATCTAATTGGTGTTATTCATGAATTGGGCAGCATCCCATTTAGCAAATAGAATGGAGCTACAAAGAGCTGTACAAAATGAAAGACTTTTATAGGCAGAAGAAGGTGGGACAAGGAAGTTATTAGCAAAGAATGGATTTTCTCAGGCAAGGTCACCTTCCTTGGGGGACAGAAGAGGTCTAAGAGGCAGATGACCTCACTAGTGCTGACCAGGTAATTCGGGATTGACTGGTTAAAGGTTACAATCCTGGGAGAGGCTGAATCTGCAATTAGGTTAGGTAGTAAGTCTCGGTTTGTTGATGTAGGGCTTAGCACAAGTGACTCCATTTTGGACCTGTTGTTTCTTTTTTTTTTTTTTAACAGCAATTATTATTATTCATTTGGCATAGGGTCCTAAGAATGTGTTTTTTTCACAGCTTTTAACTTTGTCCTTCAAATATTTCATATCTTTACTAAATATTTGTCTGACTGATCTGTTCATTTCTGGAAAAGATGTGTTACAATCCATCACTATCCTTGTAGATTTCCATTTTACAAATGTTGAAAGAGTTGTTAGGTTATACGTTTTAAGTTTGTTGCATCTTCCTGGTAAGTATTCCTTTATCGTCTCGTAATGACCTTTTTAATTTTTAAATGTTTTTTTCTTCAAAGAGTCTAACTTATCAGAAATGTATACTGCTATACCATGTTTCTTTTGGTTACATTAGAAAAGTTGTGTATCACATCACTGTTAACATTTCTTAATTATTTTGTTTTAGGTGTCTTTCTTGTAAATCTTAGACTGCAATTGTTTTTCCTTATTCTAAATGAAAATTTCTGTCTTTTATTGGATGTGTTTAATTTTTGCCATTTATGGTGATTACAGATGTATTTGGTTATTTCTTTCATCTGATTTAGTTTTCTGTTAACCCTACCTTCTATTACACTGAAATTTTCTTCAGATTCTTTTTTCTCTGTATTAATTTAGAGTTTATAATCTCATTTTGCTGAGAAGAGACAGAAGAGAGATAGAGATTTTTAAAAATAAGTAACATACCACAAGGATTAAAAAATTAAACCATGAATCATGTGCTTCATCTCTCCGCCTCCCTCCCCAGAGTGGCCAACTCTTACCAGCTCCCTGTGGTTTCTCAACAGACATTCTGTGCTGTGGACAGTGATTTGAATTCTTCCCCATGTTAATTTTCAAGTCTGCCTTCTGTTTATCCCCCTTATTATATTCCTCTTTATCCTTTATTCCCTCCATCTTTCCACCTGTCTTAGCAGGAGGAAGCAGACAGAGATGAAAGCACAAAACAATTTGAAGGTGAGGGAAGGAGAAGAGAAAACTTATCAGAGAAACTTAAAGCTCAAAAAGCAACTTTAAAATGACTAATCCAATCAGAGTTCCTGTGGTATAATATACATATTTGGTCTTTGTCCTTGGTTCCTGGCAGAGCTCCTAAAGTCCTTGGAATTTCCTGACAGATTGGAGTGTCCTTTGTTATTCATAAGGAGCCCCTTTTCAGCATTCCTGAGTTTGTGTTAATCAGGTGACTCAGGGTGGGGTCCCAGGTTCATCAGAAAGACCAAAAAAGTGATTAGAGGATGGGAAATTTGCCAGACCTCCAGATATGAGGAGGGGAGCTGGAGACCGGGTTACAAAAACTCTTGAACAAGGTTGGGAGAGCTTCTGGGTTCATGAACACATCAAGGTTCTGGGAGGGTGGTGCCCCCAGAGAAGGCATGAGAGTGCCATGCACCCCACACCTTACCTTACTCTGCACACCTCTTCCATTTGGCTGTTCTGAGTTGTATCCGTTACAGTAAATCAGGATATGTAAGTAAAGTGTTTTCCTGAGGTCTGTGAGTTATTCTAGTGAATTATCATGGCAGGGCGGGGGGCGGGGGAGGGCGGCGGTGGGAACGAGGGCATCTTCTATTATAGCTGGTCAGTCAGAGCACAGATACAATCTGGAACTTAACAACTGGCATCTGAAGTGGGACCCTCTTGTGGGACTGAGCCCTTAACCTGTGGGGCCTGCACTAACTCCAGGAGTCAGTGTCAAGATTGAAATAAACTGTAGCACACTCATTTGCTGTCAGAATCAGAAAACTGATTAGTGTCACAAAACACTCCACATTTGGCATCAGAAAAAAGACATCACAGTTCCAGAAGAGGAAACTGGGAGTGACAGTATGGGGACACCAAACTGTCTGTATCACCTCACCACACACCCTCACCCTCTGTGATCACAGGAGTGCAAGCACACAGAAGCCTCCAGACAGTCATGCTGCCTGAGCTAGCCTGACGGCAGGAACGGACAGCAGAGGGCACTTGAGCGCAGACCCACAGCTCATCAGATGGGCGACCAAATGCTGTGCACGTTATCACACACAGCTATTGCACATGAACCCCTCCCTGCACAGAACACACACTGCTGATGTGCAAGGGTCTCTCTGTTTGTCAGTAAGTTTTCCTTCTGAGAAAGATCTTTCACTCTGATTTTAAAATCTGATAAATTAAAGTTTTGTTGAGTTAGTTATAAGATTGCCAAAAGAAATGTTTAAATTATGCAGATTTATTTGCTGAATAAGATAGGTTTTCCATTGAAAAACAAACAAAAACATTTTATTTTTCTTTCCTAATAAACTGAAATGACAAATAAAATGTAGTATGCATGTATTTATAGACATATACATATTTTTAAGCTACTCACATTGCAAAACTTCTTAAAACCAAGGACAGTATTTTAGTCAGGAATTTTTCTGTTGCAAGTGGCAGAAAAAGAATTCAAAACTAGCTTAAAATTCAAAGACCTAAATAAATAGACACATGCTATGTTCATAGGTTGAAAGACTCAGTGGGGGGAGGAAAAATCTTTCCTCTATCCTCAAGTTTCTTTCAGCTGGTCCAATAATCAAATAGACATGAGATAGATTAGCAAGAGAAAGTGACCAAATTTAATGCATACGTATGTATGTATGGAAGCCCCCATACATGAGAGGTTCAAAGACATATATGACATTCTGAGCTAGGGATGAGGTAATGTACCTTGGGGCTTCAGAAGTCATTGCAGGGAGAGCATGTGTTCAGTAATTAATAATTTGCCCAACTATATATAATAGATAGATCAAAAAAGGTTATCTCTGATGTTCTCTTATTATGGACAAGGCCGTAATTCAAGTTCTTCTAAGTAGTTAAGGGACAGGGCAGAAGTTTCTCTTAAGCCCTCAGTTAGAGTTGCCATTAGCTCAAAACAATCCACATACCACAGAGGCACATCTTGGGGTGACTCATTCTGGACCCCTACAACTCAACATAGTAAAGGCGTTAAGTCTTCCAAAATTAATCTATAGATTTAATGCAATCCTATCAAAATGCCAGAGAGCTTTTCGGTGTATATACATAAGCTTATTTCAAACTTTGTATGGGAAGGGAAAGACACTAGAATAACCAAAACAAGTATTCTAAAGAAGAATAAAGTGTCAGGGTCACTTTTTGCAATTTTTATGGGTGAATTACGTCCTCCAAAATTCATGTGTTGCAGTCCTAACCCCAAACACCACAGAATGTGACCTTATTTCGAAATAGGGCCTGTAAAGAGGTAATTAAGTTAAAATGAGGTCAAGTGGATTATAAGCTTAAATATAAAACATAAAGCTAAAAACTTTTAGGAAAAAAAATAGGAGAAAATCTTTAGGATCCAGGAGTAGGCAAAGAGTCATTAGACTGGATACCAAATACACAATCAATAAAATAAACATTGATAAATTGGACTTCATCTAAATTAAAAAATGTTGCTCTATGAAAGGCCTTTTAAGAATATAAATAAGCTACAGACTAGGAGAAAATATTTGCAAAGCACATATCTGACCAAGGACTAGTATCTAGAATATATAACTCAACAATAGAAAAATTTTCAATTAGAAAATGAGCAAAAGACACGAATAGACATTTCACAGAAGAGAACATACAGGTGACAATTAAGCACATGAAAAGATATTCGGTTTCATTAGTCATCAGGGAAATGCAAATTAAAACCCCAATGAGATATTGCTACACACCTATCAAAATAAAATTAGTGACAACCCCAAATAATGGCGAAGATACAGAGAAACTGGATCACTCATACATTGCTGATGGAAATATAAAATAGTACAGCCACCCTGGAAAACAGTTTGGCAGTTTCTTATAAAACTAAACTTGCAATTACCATAGGACCCTGAACTTGCACTATTGGGCATTTTATCCCAGAGAAATGAAAATGTGTATTCACATAAAAACCTGCGCACAAATGTTTATTGCATCTTTATTAGTAATAGCCAAAATCTGGAAATAGCTCAGGTGTCAAACTGTGGCACTTGTGGAATATCATGGAATACTAGTCAGTAATTTTTTTTAAGTGAACTATTGATGCAAGCAACAACTTGGATGAATCTTCAGAGAAGCATGCTAAATAAAAAAGCCAATCCTAAAGGATACATACTGTATGATTCCATTTTTACAATATCCTTGAACTGACAAAATTATAGAAATGAAGAACAGATTAGTGGTTACCAGTCATTAAGGACAATGAGAGGAGGGAGGGAGAGAGAGGGAAATGGGTTGACATGACAACTCGAGGGATCCTTGTGGTGATGGAACTGTTCTGTATCTTGACTGTCTGGTGGATACACAAACCTACATATGTGATAAAATTGCATAGAACTAACCACTCACACACACACACACACATACACACACACAAACATATAAGTACATGTAAAACAGAAAAGCTGAATAAAATCAGTGGATTATATCAATGTCAATATCCTGGTGATATTGTACTATACCATTGGGAGAAACTGGGTCAAGGGTACATGTGATATCTCTATATTATTTCTCACAACTGTAGGTGAATCTACAGTTATCTTAAAATAAAAAGTTTATTAATACACCCATGTCTGTAGCACCATTACTTATAATAGCCCCAAAGTAGAAGGAACCCAAGTGTCCATCGATGAATGGATAAACAAGATACGATATATACATACAATGGAATATTATTTAATCTTTAAAAAAGAAGAAAATCTGACACATGCTACAACACGGATAAACCTTGAGGACATTATGCAAAGTAAAATAAGCCAGTCACAAAAGACCAAATACAGTATTATTCCACTTATATGAGAGCCCCAGAGTAGTCAATCTTATAGAGACAGAAAGCAGAGTGGTGGCTTTCAGGGGTCTGGGGAGAAGGGAATGGGGAGTTGTTTAAGGTACACGGAGTTTCAGTTTGAGATGATGCAAAAGGTATGGAAATGGATGGTGGTGATGGTTGCACAATATAAATGTACTTAGTACCATTGAACTATGTACTCAAAAATAATTAAGATGGCTAATTTTATGTTCTGTATATCTTTTTTTTTAATTTATTGGGGTGACAATTGTTAGTAAAATTACATAGATTTCAGGTGTACAAAATTCTGTATTACATCATCTATAAATCCCATTGTGTGTTCTGTATATCTTAACACCACTATTTTTTTTTAATTTCAATTAAAGGGTGGGAATGGGGGGAAGACAACTACTTAAGCAAAGGAAAACTAGAAATGATTCATTGGTTCACATAGTTGAGAACCCAAAGCGTGGGTCTGGGTCCAAGTGTGGCTAGCCTCAGGGCTTCAAACAGAGGCAGCATGAACTATCCACTCCATCGTTGGATCTGCCATCCTCTCTGTCACATCCAACTCAGGCTAGCTCTCTCTACTTGAGCAAAGATGGCCAGTGGCAAGTCTAGGCTGACATTATTTATGATTAATGACAGCCAGAGAGAAGAGTGGAACCCTGTTTCTCCCAGTAGCCACATCAATTGCTGAAAAGATCTGTTTGGCCAGCCCAGGCCTCACATCCCACCAGGGCGGGAAAGGTGGGGCATGTGATTGACACCCCCAGCCCAGTATACCTGAAATGGATTGGGGATCCCTTTCCAGAAGGAAGGTCTGCAGGTGAGGACACAGTGAGGACACAAAATTCATGACATCGAAATTGTACTTCAATATGATGGCATCTTAGTCACAAGTGACTTCCCAGAATAAATAAATCCTGGAACATCTAGACACAAAAACTGGTGAAACCGCACAAATTTACAGAAACTATTCTCTGATGATAACTAAATCATTAGGATTATGTAGTATTAAGGTTTTATATTGTGAAGAAAATGAGAACTTATAATCAGTGGAGATAAAGAAAACGGCTTGAAATTAGGAACAAAAGTTTTCCATGCTTTAATAATGCATATATTGCTGTATTTGGAAGGAAGCTCAGTTTCTATTAAGATGTTCCTTTTTGTTTTTCTAAAAGAACTCCTGAAACAGTCTGCAGGGATCCCTGGGCTAGGACACTGAGTGGGCACAATGTGACACCATTTTAAACCTACTTTCCAAGTACAATTTAAGGTGCTTCTTTTGCAAAGACGACTCCTGCTGAACAGGCACTCAGAATATGAAGTGTTGAGTGTGCAGATTGAAAACAGCAAGGTAGGAGGGCTGTGGCTGTGGCTCATTCTATGACAGTTAGAAGGAGCCCCCGTGCTCACCCAGGCGCTGGCTCCCTGATAGCCCTTCCCACCCCCTTACATCATGCCTTCCCCATCCAGAGCATGGGTGTGAACAAGGGGAAGAGCGCATGTCCAGGAAGGTTGGACCAGGCAGTTCAGGGTCAGCTCCCTGGTCCTGGTGGGTGGCTCTCCCAACTGCCTTTTTCCCAGGCCATGGCCCACTATACCTCCCAAACTCTGCCTCGTGCCCTAAAGTACCAGGAGTGGCTTTCTTGTTTGCACAGGGTCAGAGTTCATGCCTGATTGAGGAAAACAATGTCAAAAAAGCAGTCCCAGAGTCAAAACATTAGTTATATTCCCATTAGGTATACAGACTGAGATATCTACATGAAAAACAACATGTGTTTCTAGAATCTGCTTTAAAGTACTACAGAGAAAAAAAAGGAAGGGGATTGTAAAACAGTAGAATGCTGATAATTATTGAAGCTAGTGAGGGACCTATGAGAGCTTATCACACTATTGTCTACTTTTGTGTATGTTTGGAAAGCCCAATAATCACCACAAATTTTAAAAGTTGTTATCACATTTGACTGTCCGAAGTGTAGTCCCATTAGGCTCTGCGTGCTGAACAGTCATGCATGGGACATTCTGATGGGCAGAGCTGGGCTCAGCCAGTGGGCCAAGACAAGGGAACACTTCTAAACCACTCTCCAGTGACTCCGAGTTCCCTCCCTGCCACCAGAGTCACACTTGGCCCTCCCCAGAAACCCTGGAAACCCCCATAATCCAGCAAGTGAAGGAGGGGGCTCAAAGGGGCTTTGCTGGTGCTTGATATCTGGCTTTTCTGATTGGTCGGTGCCATTGCCATACTAGTTACTAACGTTCCCATGTCATTCCTGGCTGGAGAAGAAAGATGGTAACATCATTGGTGTCTCCGTTGGGTGAGAGAGTTTTCTATCTCATGGAGTCATTGTGCCAGGCTGAGCAGCAGCATGCTGCTGTAGGGAGATGACATACAGGAAAGGTGTGGGCGAGGTTGGGTGGCTGAACGGTGGGCAGCGACAAATGTTACAGGTTGCCTCAATGGATGCCACCTCCTTCCAGCAGGTTTGCAGTGACTGGAAAGCTAAAACTGCTTTTCCCTGGTGTCCTTGCCACCAAAACTCTGAGTCCAGCCATGCAGGTGGGAGAGGGGGTGGTGGCAAGTAGTGCAGGGAGAATATATCTCCTGGGACAGCTGTGGCAGAGGTTCTGGAATCAGAGTGTCAGGGGTGACACTGGCATGGGGATCCTATCAGGATAGTCCTAAACATCTTCTGTTTCCCCTTGTTTCCTTCAGGAATGTCTTTAAGCCAACTGATACCCTTTTTGCTTAAGTGTGTCTCTTTTTGCTTAATCCCACTCAAGTGGATTCTATGCCTGCTATGAATAACTAATGCTAGAAGGGCCAGATTTCTTGAGAACTGAAGAGAGAGTACTCTACTCAAAGGGTAATAGATGAAATCTACACTGGAATGAGAGACCCCTTGCTGGGCTCCTGATAGTACACCTCACTTGCAGGGCCTTTAACCCGTCCCTGACCTGTGACCCCATCACCGTCACTCTGGGATACATGTCTTGGAATCAGTCTACTGTGAGCTCCGATCTCAAGCCCTGCAGAACCTCCTCCTTCCTTTACAGCTGCCTGCCTTGCTGGAGCATCTTATTTCTGCCCACTTACTTTTTGTCCTATACTTCACCTTGGGAATTAGGTTTATTCCCAGGGTGTGCCCCTTGCCAACCAGCATGTCTATGACCTTGCCCTCAGTTGGTCCTTACCAACTGGGATCCCCTCAAGTCCAGGATACCTCCCAACCCCTCGGACTCTCTCAGTCTTTATTCACTTTGTCACCTGCAGTGTGGGCCATAATTGGGTGTTATATACGACCTGGGCATCATCTCAGGACCAGCCTCTATCATCACCTTTTCTAAGAAAACTTCTCCTACTATCAAGCCAACACTGTCATTGCTAGGTGCCCTGCACACACATCTGCTATGCACACATCACATTGATTTCTAATGGCCTGGTCAACACCTGTCCTTCCCGGATGAGGGGAAGCAAAGAGGCCAGGGATCATTCTAGAAGAAAAGTAGGTTGTCAACAGATGCTTTTTAATGGAATTAAATTTATTCATTGTATTAGTCAGAGTTTTCTAGAGAAAGAGAACCAATTTAATGTATGTATGTATATGTAGAGAAAATTATTTTAAGGAAGCAGCACAAATGATTGTGGAGCCTGGCAAGACTGAAGTCTGCAGGGAAGGCTGGAGATGCAGAAAAGAGCTGATGTTGTAGTCATGAGTCTGAAGGCCATCTGGAGGAATAATTCCTTCTTCCTATAGGGAGGTCAGTCTTTGCTCTTAAGGCCTTCAATTGATTGGATGAGGCCTACCTACATTATATAAGGTAATCTGCTCTACTCAAAGTCTACTGATTTAAATGTTAATCTTATCTACTAAATATTTCACAGTAACATCTAGACTAGTGTTTGACCAAACTCATTAACTGCATTGATATACCTTTTGTCCAATAGCTGGTAGGTTTTCAATAACTGAGGGATGAAGGGAAGGAGGAAAAGAGGGAAAGAGAGAAGGAGAAAGAAAGAGAGGGAGGAAGGGAAGGAGGGAAGAAACAATAAATTAGCTGATTCTGAAAATATTTTGACAAATCACAAAATTATTGAAATAAGGAGATCCAATCAAGAAAGCAGAGTAGGTAAACATGTGCTTGCCTCCTCCCATGACCATTTTAAATTACTACTAAATTATGGAACAATCAACCTGGAAAACCAATCAAAGACTAGCTGAACAGAAGTCCTATAACTAAGGATATAAAGAAGAAGCCACCTCAAGACTGGTAGGAAGGGTGGAGACACAAAACAGGCTGGCCTCACACCCATGTGTGGCAGTTGAGAATTGGGAGTGATGTCCCAGCTGCAGAGGCTCCCCTAAAGAGTGTGGGGGACTAGCCCCACACCGGGCTCCAGTAATAATAAGAGGAGCCCACACATTGGGCTGTGAAAATCAGCAGGAATTCCATCCCTCATGGTGAGATGGAAGGCAACTGGAAATCAAGGCATCCTTTTAAAGGGCCCCCACACAGACTCTTTCACTCCCAGGCACTCACCCTGGACTCCGGTAGAGGAACTGTGGCTTAGGAGGTGTCAGAGACATACAGGGAGAGACTGAGTTGTGTGGCTTCAAAGCAAGGGCTGGAGGAAAACTGCCATTGTCCCTGTATTGAGCCCTCCTCCCATGTAGCCAGAGGGTGGTTGCTATTTTTCTTGTACCACATGGCCAAACCTAAATTTCATTGGCTTGGTGAGCTATGCTCACTCCACCCTGATGATTCCCTTAGGACTCCAACTCACCCAATGTGCAAAATGCCAGAGGCTCTTTACAGCTGGCAGGAAGCCAATGTGGGCCTGCACTTTACTCTTTCCTGGACAATTCTTGCCTTATTGTGCTCTGAGACTTTTGCAGACGGACCTCAGGCTCAGAATTGATGTCAAATCTGAATTTGCATTAGCCTGTTGAACATCACTTGCCCCATGCTGGTGATTCCCTGAGACCCTGCCCCAACCAACTTCTGTACCACCTGAGGCTTGTTTAGTGGTTGAGCCTTATAGACAGCTGGCAGGTAGCAGCACCCCTTGGGGTGCCCAGAGTCTTGCTGAGGTATGCCAGGCCTAGGACTGGTGACAGCTGGATTCAGTTCACAGAGTGGTCTCTCCCACATACCTTCAGGTCCAATACAGGCAGCGACCAACTGCAGATCACTTTCTACTTCCTACCAGGTCGCCTCAAAACAGTCATAGGCAGAGGCTGACATTAGCCTGCACAGGAGCCACTCCCAAAGGGCCCCAGAACCAGCACCCAAGTGGCCAGCTTCAAAGCACGACAGAACACCACCCAATTAGCCCCAGAGAAGGTACACTCAAAGGGTGGTTTCAGCAGGTACCAGAGCAGACTGGGGTGAATCGCACTCCATTGAGTCAGCCCCTGCACAGCAGCTCATATGCTATGGTCCCAGCCAATCCTCACAGCCAGTAAGCCTGAGGGTCAATCACACCTACTGAGTGCCATCAGATATCAAGGCTCAACTATAACAGGAGGTCACAAACAAACCACACAAGGAACACTCATGGATATCTGGTTCAAGTGGTCAGGGAGACTATATTACTGGACCCCAAGGGATACCTACTACATAAGGCCACCCTGTCAAGACTGGGAGATGTAACAGATCTGTCTAATACATAGAAATAAACACAGAGAGGGAGCCAAAATGAGGAAACAAAAAAACATGTCCCAAATGAAAGAACAGGAGAAAACTCCAGACAAAGAACTAAATGAAATGGAGGCAAGCAAACTACCACATACAGAGTTCAAAGCACTGGTTATAAGGATATTTAAGGAACTTAGTGAGAACATCAACAAAGAGACAGCAAGCATAAAAAGGGACATATAAACCATAAAAAAGAACCAGTCAGAAATGAAGAATACAATAACTGAAATGAAGAGAACACTAGAAAAAAAATCAACAGTATATTAGATGAAGCAGAGAATTGAACCAGCAATTTAGAAGACAAGGTAGCAGAAAACACCCAATCAGAACAGCAAAAAAGAAGAAAAAAACAAAAGAAAATACTTTAAGGGAACTTTGGGATAACATCAAGAATAACAACATTCACATCATAGGGTTACCAGAAGGAAAAGAGAGAGAGAACAAGGAATTGAGAATCTATTTAAACAGATAATGACAGAAAACTTCCCAAACCTGGAGAAGGAAATAGGCATACTAGCCCAGGAAGCACAGAGAGTCCCAAACAAGCTGAATCCGAACAGGCCCACCCCATGACACATCATAATTAAAATGCCAAAGGTTAAAGAAGAAGAATCTTAGAAGTAGCAAGAGAAATGCAGTTAGTTACCTACAAGGGAACCCCCATAAGACTGTCAGTTGATTTCTCAACAGAAATTTTGCAAGCCAGAAGGTATTGGCAGGAAATATTCAAAGTCATGAAAAGTTAGGAACTACAGCTAACAGTACTCTACCCAGCAAGGCTATCATTTAAAATTGAAGGAGAGATAAAGAGCTTCCCAGATAAGAAAAAGCTAAAGGAATTCAGGACCACAAAACCAGTATTACAAGAAATGTTAGAGACTTCTTTGAGAAGAAGAAAAAAAGAACAATAATAAAATGACAGTAACTACATACCCCTCAAAAATCACTTTAAATGTAAATGGATTAAATGATCCAATCTATAGATATAACGTAGCTGAATGGATAAGAAAATAAGACCCATACATATGCTGTCCACAAGAGACACACTTCAGATCAAAAGGCACAACACTGGAAGTAAAGGGACTGAAAAAGATATTTCATGCAAATAAAAAGAAAAAGTTGGAATAGCAATACTTATATCAGATAAAATAGACTTTAAAACAAAGGTAATAATAAAAGACAAAGGAGGACATTTTATAATGATAAAGGGATCAATTCAACAAGAGGATATAACCCTTGTAAATATTTATGCATCCAATATAGGACCACCTAAATACATAAAGCAAATATTAATGGACATAAAGGGAGAGATTGACAGTAACACAGTTATAGTAAGAGAATTTAACTCTCTATTGACATCCATAGCTAGACCTTCCAAACAGAAAATCAACAAGGAAACAGTGGCCTTAAATGACACATTAGACGAGATGGATTAAACTGACATTTGTAGAGCATTTCACCCCAAAGCAGCAGAATATATGTTCTTTTCAAGTTCACATGGAACATTTTCCAAGATAGACCACATGTTAGGCCATAAAACTAGTCTCAATAAATTTAAAAAGATTAAAATCATACCAAGCGTCTTCTCCAACCACAATGGTATGAAATTAGAAATCAATTACAAGAAAAAAACTGAAAATCACATGAACACATGGAGGCTAAATAACATGCAACTAAACAATGAATGGATTAGCAATGAGATAAAGGAAGAAATCAAAAGATACCTTGAGACAAATTAAAACGAAAACACAATGACCCAAAATCTACGGGACACAGTGAAACCAGTTCCAAAATGGAAATTTATAGTAATACAGGCCTACTACCTCAAGAAACAAGAAAATCTCAAATAAACAATTTAACTCTACACCTAAAGGAACTAGAAAAGAACAGTAAAGCCCAAAATGAATAGAAGGAAACAATTAAAATCAGAGTATAAATAAACAAAATAGAGTCTAAAAAGAAAAAACATACAAAAGATCAATGAAACCAGGAACTGGTTCTTGAAAGGATAAACTAAACAGATAAACCTTTAACCAAACTCATCAAGAAAAAAAAAGAGAGCGAGAACCCAAATAAATAAAATCAGAAATGAAGGAAGAGAAACGACAACTGACACCACAGAAATACCTAAAATTATAGGAAAATACTCTGAACAATTATATGCTAATGAATTCCACAACCTTGAATATATGGATAATAAATTCCTAGAAACATACAATCTTCCAAGACTGATTCAAGAAGAAACAGAAAATCTAAACAGATTACTGCTAATGATATTGAATTAGTAACCAAAAAACTCCCCACAAACAAAAATTCTGGACAAGATGGCTACACGGGTGAATTTTACCAAACATTCAAAGAAGAATTAACACCTCTCCTTCTCAATATATTCCAAAAAATTCAAGAGGCTGGAAAGCTCACAACAGTATTTAACGAGGTCATCATTACCGTGATTCTTAAGCCAGAGAAAGACATTACCAAAAAAAGAAAGAAAATTATAGGCCAATATCACTGATGAACATATATGCAAAAATCCTCAACAAAATATTAGCAAACCAAATTTAACAATATATTAAGAAGATCATATACCATGATCAAATGGGATTTACTCCTGAGATGCAAAATTGGTTCAATATCAAAAATTCAGTTAATGTGATACACCACACAAATAAAACAAAGGATAAAAATCAGATAATCATATCAACAGATGCAGAAAAGTATTTGACAAAATCTGACATCCATTTATGATTAAAAAAAAAAACTCTCAGCAAATTGGGATAGCAAGAACATAATAAAGGCCAGATGTGACAAACGCAAGGTAATAGAATACTCAGTGGTAAAAAGTTGAAAGTTTTTTTCTTTAAGATCAGGAACAAGACAAGATGCCCACTTTCATCTGTTCATTCAACATAGAATTGGACGTCCTAGCCACAGCAGCTAGAGAAGAAGAAATTAGAGACATCTAAATTGGAAAGGAAAAAGTAAAATTTTCATTATTTGCAGATAACATGACACTATATAGATAGACCCCTAAAGATTACACACACACAAAAAATATAGAACTAATAAATGAATTCAGTAAAGTTGCAGAATATAAAAATATTCAGAAATTGGTTGCATTTTTACATACCAATAACAAATTATCAGAAAGAGAAATTAAGAAAACAATCCCATTTACAGTTGCATCAAAACAAATAAAATACCTAGGAATAAATTTAACCAAAGAGGTAAAAGACTTGTACTTGAGAAATTATGAAACATTGAAAAAGATACAAATAAATTGAAGCATATACCAAGCTCATGGATAGAAAGAATTAACATTGTTAAAATATCCATACTACTCAAAGCAATCTATAGATTCAAGGTGATCCCTATCAAAATATCTATGGCATTTTTCACAGAAATTGAACAAATAATCCTAAATTATATATGGAACCATAAAAAACCCTGAATAGCCACAGCAATATTGAGAAAGAAGAACAAAGTTGGAGGCATCACAATACCTGATATTGAACTATACTACAAGGTTATAGTAATCAAAACATTTTTATGCATGATACTGGCATAAAAACAGACACATAAATCAATAGAACAGAATAGAAAGCTCCAAAATAAACCCACACCTATCTGTTCAATTAATTTATGACAAAGGAGGCAAGAATATGCAATGGGGTAAAGTCTATTCAATAAATGGTGTTGGGAATCTGGACAGATACATGCAAAAAAATGAAACTAACCTACCTTCTTACACCTATACAAATATAAACTCAAAATGGATCAAAGACTTAAATGTAAAACCCAAAACCATAAAATTACTAGAAGAAAACATAGGCAGTAAACTCTCTGACATTGCTCTTACTAATGTTTTTTCTGATATGTTGCCTCGGGTAAGAAATAATGAACAAATGGAACTATATTGAAATAAAAAGGTTTTGCACAGCAAAGGGAACCATCAACAACACAAAAAGACAACCTACTGAATGGGAGAAGATATTCACCAATGATATATCTGATAAGGGGTTAATACTCAAAATTTGTAACAAACTCACACAACTTAACACCAAAAAAACTAACAATCCAATTGAAAAGCGGACAGAGGACCTAAACTGACATTTCTCCAAAGAGGACATTCAGATGGCCGATAGACATATGAAAAGATGCTCAACATCACTAATCATCAGGGAAATGCAAATTAAAGCCACTATGAGATATCACCTCATACCTGTCAGAATGGCCATCATCAACAAGTCACAAACAAGTGTTGGCGAGGATGTGGAGAAAAGGGAACCCTTGTGCAGTGGGTGCAGCCACTATGGAAAATAGTTTGGAGGTTCCTAAAAAAATTAAAAATAGAACTACCTCATGACCCAGAAATTCCACTTCTGGGTATTCATCCAAAAAAATATAAAACACCAAGTCAAACAGATATATACACCCCTATGTTCACTGCAGCAATATTTACAATAGCCAAGATATAGTAGCAACCTAGGTGTCCATCAATAGATGATTGGACAAAGAAAATATGGTTCATATATACGATGGAATACTGCTTGACCATAAAAAGGAATGAAATCTTACCATTTGTGAAAACATGGATGGAGCTGGAAGGTATTATGCTAAGTGAAGTAAGTCAGAAAGAAAAGGACAAATACTATTTGATTTCACCTATATGTGGAACTGAAAAAAACAAAAACAGAACAAACAAAACCAGAAACAGACTTATAGATGCAGGGAAAAGGCTGATGATTGTCACATGGAAGGGAGGTTAGAGGGTGAGATGAAAATGTGAAGGGGTTAAGAAGTACAAATTGGTAGTTACAAAATAGTCACAGGGATGGAAAGTAAAGCACAGAGAATATGCTCAATAATACAGTAATAACTATACATAGTGCCAGGTGGGTACTAGACTAGTCAGGGGGATCATTTCTTGCATTATATAAATGTCTACCCACTATGCTGTACACTGGAAACTAATAAAAAATTATATTGAATGTGAACTGTAATTGAAAACTTTTTAAAAGGGGGGAAGGGGAATGTGAAAGAGAATAAGAGGTTCAAATTTCCAGCTATACGACAAGTCATGGGGATGTAACGTACAGCATAGGGATATAGTCCATAACATTGTGACACCGTGGTACCGTGTCAGATGGTTGCTGGACTTACCATGGTGATCACTTCTTTAGGTGTATAAATGTTGAATAACTGTGGTGTACCCCTGAAACTAATATAATATCATACATTAGCTATATTTTAATAAAAATCTTTTAAAGATAAAAAATCAGAGTGCATAAAAGAATTATTAAAATAAAAATGTAGTTTTCCTATTACCTACTTTGAAAGTCAATAATACCATTGATTTTATATAAGTTCTGATGTAATCACTAAAAACAGATCTCATTAAGTTATAAACACAATAATAAGCAGAAGTAGAGAATCAAACATACCCCATGGCACATGAAAGGACATCAGATAAAGTCCAAATTCCCCATTCAGGACCCTTCACTTGTTAGGTCCCCTCACCACTTTCTTAAGAAGCAAGACAAAGAATGCCCAAGAGGAAGCTGGAGAAAACTTTGACCAACTTTTAATACACCGTTTTCATTTTTCTCCTATTTCTTCTGGTCAGGAAACTGTTTAAGAAATTTAAATTAAGAATACAAAAATACTAAGTACCAAATAATAAGAAAGAAAATACTAAAATTATCTCCATGGACCAAGAGTCTTACTGCTCTATCCATTTAAAGGAACAGACAATCTTGTCACTGGAACCTCATATTCATAGGCATGAAATGCCACCCCCCACCACCCCCAATAAATAACATTCTACTGGGAAAAAGCAATTTCCTTAGCTTGAAATGTCAGTCTGGGGCTTTTAAGTTAAAGAATTTTAACTTCCATTATATTATACTATCGTCAATGTAAGAATGTTCAAACCTGTAAAGAATTTTTATAAGAGTTTATTTGAGCCAAACTAATGACATTCGGGGAAACAAGATCTCAAATGTTCCAGAGAATAACAGTTTTGCAGTTTCTTTTATGCATTGGAAATTAAGGAGGGAACATAAGGAAGATTACATGAAGGTGGGAGAAAGCAAGGTACAGGATAGTTAACAAGATTGTGTGCTCCCTTGTTAACTATTATGTGTTCCAAGATTATGTGCTCCGGAGGTTACACCTCTGAGGGGTGTGAAAAAGAGAATTACTCTGGCATTCCAAAGATGTGTTAACTTAGATGCACAAGAACAATGAACAGGGCTTACTTAAGGCAAAGATAAACCTCTTATAGGACTGGGGCCTGACTATCCACCATGACCTGCCCAGTTAGACAAGATCAGCCTAAGAGGTTACTTGCGGTCACTGAATTTGTCAGATTTGTTATAGAGCCCCTTTTTCATTCACACTGTTGTTACCACAGACTCAAAGGGGTCCGCTTGCCTGTGCATATCCAAGCCTAAAGAGAACATGACCAAGAGTTTGTAGCAAAGAAAGTAAAGGTTTATTTAAGGAGTTGGCACTAAGTCCAGAGACACAGGTAAGCTAGTGCTCTCAAAAAAACCTGGCTCCCGGATGGCCTCTAGCAGCTAGGTTATAGAAGGGAAAAATCATTAATCAGGGTTGCTATGGTAGCTGGGGTTGGGGGCTTTACTGATTGGTCGGGGCTAAGGCAGGGAGCAATTGACCAGGGCTTCAGGTCCTGGTGTGGGTCATAGCATTGTTCCATCCGGCTTCCAGGGGATGCGGTCTGTGGGACTGTTCCGCTCTCATGAGTCCAAAGCTGAAATGTAACTGAGGCCAAGGTGTTAGCTTTGTTTTATTAAAAGCTTACTCATTGTTTAAGGTTTAGTTATTATATCCTAGTCATGGTTGACAGACCTGAAGCTTATCCTTCAGTGAGTTTGACGCTGACCAGAGCCTAGTGTTCTCAAGCGTACTGATTAGGAGTGGACATACAGTATAAGCACAGGTAGGAGGATCTGAGGAAAGAATGCAAGTGAGTCATAGTTCTAGTAGGCTAAACAGAGCTGGCGTGGATTAAAGCAGGATGGATGCTACAGAAATTAAGTTCACGTGCAGTTACACTATTTTGGCTCACCATTCATCTTTAATAACACACACATATTTGTAGACCCACATAATTTACCAAGCTGTGCTACTGCATAGCTGGCATAGCTGAAGAAACCATTTTCTAATGTAAACACAGCTTGCCTATTAGAGAAGGCACCCACCACCTCCCCACAGTGAATGACCAGAAGCATGTAGGTGGCCAGAGGTCTTGCAGAGTAACCTCCAGTTAAGTCAGGGCAGCTTCCCTCTCCGGCCCCTATTGGCTAGGTGGGCCAAGGCTTATGAGAAGACAACTAGGGGCTTGTGATGTAGAATATTTTCTTTGTGCTGGGATCATGTCTCGTGAAACTGAAGAATGGAAGCATGCACCAAGGAGAGGTGAGGAGTTGCAAAAGAGGATAGTTTATTAACAGCAAAGAGTCGCGGATCTCAGAATGAGAGGTGGTCCCAAACTGGTTGCCCAGTGAGGCAAAACTTCTTACTTTTATACCTTCCCTTGCCTGCTTGGGGCAGGGGGCTGGCTCCTTCTAATGGAATTCATCTATCAGGCTTGTCCTGTTTACCCACCCTAAAGGGATTAACGAACCCATCTCTGTCTATCAGATCTGCTCCTTTGTCCCGCCAAAAGGGATTTGTGAGATAATTTATTAGCCTCAAGGTGCATTCTCATATCTTTGTCCTGGAGTTTCAGGATATGTCTGCCTTTGTTCATTCCACCAGGGATGTTCCTATCTACCTAAAGACCTGTTAACTAACCTGTCTCACTTGGATCAACCTAACTGTGCAGCCAAGTGAAATAGTCCAGAAACAGCGTGTTATCTTTGCCCAACTTTAACTCCTGACCTTCCTGGTACTGAGTAAACTGACACCTCACTGGTCTCCTTCCTCTGGGAGCAGCCTGGCCTCCTCCAGTTGCACTGCATTGTTCCCTGATAGCAGAGAGGACCTTAGGAGGAGCAGCTTAAGAGGAGCAGAGTTTGATACCCCAAAATACGCATCTTTAGAATATTGAGTATTTTAGGCTGGTTAATTTTAAGAAACAGCAGACAAAGGAGAAGTTCTGAAAACCTAGTAGTTGCCCTTTTGTAAGGGATATTTACATTTCTAAGGGAACTCTCCATCTGTAAGGGTGTTTCCCTCACTGAACCTGGCCTGCCTTCATAATCTAGGCTAAAGGGCGGGACTTAAATCTGCATACCAACCTGACCCTTGTTTACTGTGCTTTTCCTGGTTACCTCCTGTGACTGACTCCCCACCCCAACATCGTCTTTTGTCTTTAGGTGGTATTTAAGGTGGCTTCCTCCATTTTGGTGAGTTACTTAGAGTTCCTGGGTCTCTCTCATGTATAGAGGAAATATATATGTTATTAAATGTTAATTTGTTTTTCTCCTGATAATCTGTCTCATGTCACTTTGATTATTAGTCCAGCCAGGATAACCTAGAAGGGTAGAGGAAAGCTTTTCTTCCCTGACACAGCACGACTGCAAAGCACTGCCTCCTATCAGCCCAACCCCAAACCCCACCACAAACTTCGAATTGTGGCCCATTTTTGAAACCAATGTTTTCTCCTGGGTCTGCATGTCTTAACACCTCCAGTCTGAGGGCTTTAGTAACTGCATGCTGGTGTCTCTGAGGGAGGGCTATGTCATCTCCAGGAAGCACCTGTGTTATTGAACTAAAGGGGATTCATTTTGCCTTCACGCATCAAAACTAAATGAGACACAAACGGGGGTTTGCAGTAAAGAAAGTGAAAGTTTATATAATGAAATGGCGCCAAGTCCAGGGACACAGGTGAGGTAGGGCTCAAAGACTTCTAGGGGATGGGTTATATGGGGAAAAACTCGTTAGTCATGGTAGCTTAGGGAGTTGGGGTCATGGGCACTACTGATTGGTGGGGGTTAGGGTAGGGGTCAGTTGACTATTGCATCAAGTCCTGATGTTGAAACTGAAGGCCAAACAAGGCTGGAGCTCATGCTGCCTGCCCCACTCAGCCAATAGACCGACACAGCAGTTGGGTCATAGAATAAGTGTTTATTATCACTTATTCACCTAGAACACCAGGGGTCTGAGAAGGCAGCAGGTTAACACCTCCAAAAACTGCCTTAACATTCTCAGACCAGCTTAGGGTTTTTAAGGGAAATCTGGGTGTTTCTCCAGAGGCTACATGAGGTTTCCAGGGGTCTGCATGGAGCCTTCCCTGTGGCCACGTGATTCCATGGTGGAGTCAGCAATCCAGGAACAATGATGGGATTAGCCTGGTAGACCACTGAGATTGTGATCAATAAGCCTGAGGCTATTGTCATGCAGGGTTCCAGCTCCTGACTCCCCACAGAAGAACGCAGGATATGGTGATGCCATAAAGGAACACCCACGGAGCCATAGATAGGGGAGTCATACCACTACATTCTTGCTGGCAGCTGGGTTGGAGACACAGGAAGCAGGATCCACATGATCCGCAACCCACCGTCTGCTTCTCTGCCAACCAACCAACCCCTAGCGTAGCCACGGCAGTTATATTAGTGGCCAATGGCTAACTGGTAACAGCTGATGGCCATCTCATTACAGCTGATGGCCATCTAATAACCAAGCCAGCACCTTTCCACATGAGGCCAAGAGCCTGGAAACTGCTCTCCTGGCTCTATCCCCAAACTCCACCCCTCCAGGGTCTTGCCTCACAATCTACATGAAAAGCATCTTCTGCGAGGCGCCCCGTGTGAGGAACCCAGCCCACGAGTAAAGGTTTCAGTCCAGTTCAAGAATGTCCGAGGGGGTGTCCCTCTATATCCACCTACTTTCTGGGCATAGCCAGGGTTTCTCAGGGCACCGCCAGTCTCTCTGGGCACAGCCAGACTTCCTGGGGACAGCCAGGGCTCTCAGGGTACTGCCAGTCTTTCCGGGCACAGCCAGACTTCCTTGGCACAGCCAGGGTTTCTCAGGGTACCATGCTGGAACAACAGTGGCTCACAGCCAGTGTGTTTACATATTCTCTACGGCAGCAGGTCGAGACACAGGAAGTAAACATCCGCCAGCACCTCAACAAGGGGTCTTCCTGCGCCACAGTCTTGCTGGTGGCCAGGCGAGACACAGGAAGTAAACATCCACTTGTATCCCAACAAGGGGTCTTCCTACACCAGTCTCGCTGGCAGCTGGGCGAGACACAGGAAGTAAACATCCGCCAGTTCCACTACATACTGGTACGTTCCCAAGCAAACAGTCAAGCTGTCCATCAAATCAGGGATGGAAGGCAATTCCCCATAGTCCACAGTCATTCGCCAGGGCTGTGTGTTGGCCTCACAATGTGTGCCCTCTACCACAGGGCGAGGGCTCCAAGTCCCCGCCCCCAACCTGGGGGTGAGGGACAACCTTGACCTCACCCTCATCTCCCATGGAGGACTAAGCAAGCGTTTCCTCCTGGGACTACAAATCCTGCATCTGTACTGCCACAGCAAGCACTTCCCAGCTTACACAGCCACAACAACCTTCACTTTCTCTGGCCTACGCTGGTTGGAGAATCGTCCATGTCTTCCTATCCCTCCACTGGGGTCCAGCTCTCTGGCAGCTGCATGGCTTTTTCTATGCTGCCCGGAGAGCCATCCATGTCTTCCCACCCCTCCACGGGGTTCCAATTCCTGAGAACAGTGGCCAGCAGGCACCACACACTGTGTTGGGGCCATATGTTCTCCTGCCCAGAGTCAGACATCATTCTTACCTGGCTGGAATCTTGCTTGCCATGCCAGGCATCTGTGTGGGTGGTGGCCTTGGTGTAAGATGTCCACAATTCTAGGAGCCTAAAGCAGCAGCAGCATACCAAAAAGCAGGCAACGCCTGCCATGGCCAACAGGGCAGCATGCCATCCAGAGGCTCAAGAACACCACCAATTCACAGAGGGGTCACATTTCTCCCAGGTAGATTGCATTTCCTGCTCCCGGCGCTGCTCCTCACAAACTTCCCGAGACTGAGTGTCCATACGCACAAACTGCTCCACCGCCCTTCGGAGAGTTTTGGCCAGCACAACACCCTGCTCACTGTACCATGTGTCATGCAGGGTCCCAGCTACTGCTCCCTGCACAAGAATGCAGGATATGGTGAGGCCAAAAAGGAACACCAATGGAGCCATAGATAGGGGAGTCATACCACTATATTCTCGCTGGCAGCTGGGAAGCAGGACCCACAGGATCCGCAACCCGCCATCCACTTCTCCACCAACCAACCTTGTTAGCCACCATCTGCTTCTCTGCCATCCAACCAACCCCTCAGGTAGCCCCGGCAGTTATATTAGTTGTTAATGGCTAACTGGTAACAACTGATGGTCAACCAGCCACAGTAGATGGCCATCTCATTACAGCTGATGGCCATCTAATAGCCGAGCCAGCACCTTTCCACATGAGGCCGAGAGCCTGGAAACTGCTCTTTTGGCTCTGTCCCCACAGGTATTAATGATAAGTTTCAGGGTAATTTTCTAAGACAAGGAACTGGGTGGGACAGGGGACATTCCCAGCTCAAACCGTAGGGGAATGATCTATTGTTAAGCTATAGGTAGGTCAAGGAAAGGTGAGGCCTCTACTGTGGGAGTGCCAATCAGGTCATGGCATCAAGTCAACGAGCAGCCCCTACCCCCCACTGAAAAACTGTTAAATTTTCTTTCCCATAGAAATTTTCAGTTTCCTTCTCCTTAAGTTTTCTTTCCCCCAGTTTTTTAGCTCCTACCCCTGCTTTAGATAATTACTCTAAAACTTGTGATTCATACTTGTAGATTGTAATCATTGAAGCCTAATGTTCTGTCCTACCCGTTCTGGGCCTAACTCCTGGACAATTGATGCTACCTAAATGACTGGGTGAATGGCCACAGGCTCTATAGAGCTAATGGATTTATTAATTAAAATCTATTTTTCCTCATTTAGGGGACTTGGGGATACAGAAGATACCCCAGCAAGATTGCCAGTCACAACCAAAGAAGCCAACGCAGTCTTCCAGGCGGATCTCAAGACCCCTTCCTCTCTTCTAAGATCAGATATGGCGAGAGTTCTGTGAATCCCCCAATAGGTAGGGACAGCTCTATGCCCCTGCCCAGCAGAAGAAAAGACCTCCTGTCCCTCAACTTCCCATAGAGGTTTTATGGGGATCATGTCTCTCAGGGGAAAACAAGGCAGGGAGCTAGAGACAGGCATCAGGTCTCTGCATTCCTGCATAACCCACAGAATGTGACCGCCCAAAGGACCTCCCCTCTCTGCCCCAAACTTCCCCTTTTCGTTGTAATCATCTACCCCTGTGAGGAAGAAATGGGTACAAAACACCCCACTAAATTAAACCGGCCACTCACACCTGCCCAGTAAAGGCCACAACGACCTTCATTTCATCTGGGCCTCATTATACCATCATTATAATATCATACATATGCCCAGAAGTTCATTAATATCATTACAACAGACTGCATTCTGGGAAGGAACATGCACAGTCTAAAAAGATGAAGTAATAGCCTCTTGTCAATCACAGGTATCAATCAAGTGGTCCCACGCCTGGAAAGGAACAGCCCATTCTAGAGAAAAAAGGGATAAAACCTTGAAGCCCTCGCCAGTCCAAGCCCTTTGAGCCTTTTCAGCCTTGCTTTTGCTCAGGCGCCCGCTCCAAACCCTTTGGAGTGGACTTTTTCTTTTAATAATGAACCCTTGAGCCATTCCCTGCTGCTTGGGTCCACTCCTATTTCTTTGGAGTGTACTATCTCTTCTAATAAACTACTCTTTCACCACTTGATATTCCTGTGTCTCGTTCAATTCTTTGCTCGAGACGCCAAGAACCTGGACACCACGCGGAGAACAGCCCACTGTCCAGTAACACTTCTGTCTGGTTCCGAGCGGATGTGGTCAGTGAGGTCTTCTGCCTTCATGAGTCTGGAGCTAAAACACAACTGAGGCCAAGATGTTATCTTTAGTTTGACCAAAACTCTGTTAATGTGGTCAACAGACTTTTGTCCCTAAGACTGTTTGATGCTGACTAGAATCTGATGTCCTAAGGGCTTAATGATTAAGGGGGTGGCTGTGCAGTATGTGCAAAGGTGGAAGGATAGGGAAAGACAAGAAGCGAGTGACTCATGGTGCTATTAGCCTAGACAAGGCCAGTCTGAATGAAGAGAAAGGAAAAAGTCATTTTAAAGAAGTGAAGTTTTTGCAGTTACACTTGTGCCCCACTGTATCTCCCAAATATACTACAATGTTTATATTTTAACATACCCCAAACACTCTCTCAAAATGTAGTTTAAAATACGTCAAATCACTTCTTATGATGTAATGATAAAAAGCTTGAAAATCAATTTAGTTATGATAGATTCCATCAGAAATAAAAAAGCTTGCTTCAGTTTTCACTTTCTATGACTAGTTACTTCTTTAAAATGTTGTAAATTTTCCTCATTTGGAAGCTACTTCACAGCATCCATGCCAATTAATTATGTTCCTTATTCTTCTCTTAGATTAGGTCTATTCTAAATTTGCTTCCTGCTATCAGAAGAAAGAAGACAGGCGTCTAGAAAACAGTATAGTAATGTTCCCAATGAGAGTCTGAATCCCAAGGCACACTTCATCAGCAGAATCCTTTCTTCCCAGGATAGAAGATATTAAAGGTGAGGTAATGTGTTCCAGCTCCTGAATCCCTTCCCTAAAATACTCTGGGAGGGGTGGCCATGATTGGACTGGGCAGCAAGGCTCTGAGGTATATGCTCCCTGTGGCTCAGGCCAAGTTCAAATTCAGGGACCAGCCTGGAGAGTCCCTCCTCCCTGGCCTCTGAGGAGAGAAGCCCATTATCTCATGTACCATGCTTTCCCAGAAATGCCAACTAGATGTTTCTGGGAGCTTAGCTGAGCCAGATGATAGAAGAAGTAAGACACTGTGGAAGAACACACTTGCTCACACTCCACTCGTGACTTTAGGCATTTCTTTCCTTCACTCTTGAACACATGGTCAACTGGCTTAAACCTCGGGTGGGTAACAGGTCCCATTTCTCCAAGACTTCCCCAGTTTTAAAACTGAAAGACCCATGTCCCTGGCTTCCCCTCAGTCCCAGGTAAGCTGGAACAGTTGGCCACCCTAGGTAAGTCCAGTGAGTATCTGACTGATGCCAGATTTGAGACCCTCAGAAGGCACACTCAAAATTCACAACACACAAAAATAACTGATGCTGTCAGAAGTTAAGAGAATGCTGATTGAGAAACAGATTTATGATGTGTGGCCGTTGAGCTCAGGGGAAGCCCAAAGATAACCACATAGGATGGTGTGAACATAAAATTTCCTAACTAAAAGTGGGTCATGTTGGGCAGTCACGTCCTAGGCCTGTAGCTTCCTTGACAAAGGTCAGTCTTTACTTAAGTGAGCCTGTCTATTGTCTTTTTGCATCTAAGATAACATACCTTTGGAATGTTAGAGTAATCTCCTTTTCCAGACCCCTCAGGTCACAATTGCCAGTACTAGACCAGGAGACCACAGAACCCCTCATTGTTATCCTCTCTGTGCTGTAAATATTAATGATTGATTATCCTCTACTCATCAATGTGAAAGAAGCATGTGCCTCTCCATTTTACTTTTCATCCAATCCCAGAGATTTCCCCGCTCTACTTTCTCCCGCCTCCCTGATCTACCACCAATGGATTTCATGTAAGCCTCCTTACGTCTCCTCTTTTCATTCTAATGTATAAAATAAGCTGCAAAACTGCCATTCTCCAGAGCATTTTCCCAATCCATTGAGATTTTCCTTCCCAGCAATTGTCAGTTTGATTCGAATAAACTCATAAAAATCCTCTACAGGTTTGTGTGTTTCTTACATCGACAAATGTAGCCACAGAACCAGCTTAAAATGGTCCTATCCTGTTTCTAACAAGACACTGAGTTGCTTTCCAGAGAGACAACAAAACCACAAGTTGTGCAACCAAAGCATGCCCAGAAGAGAGAATTTGACCTCCAGCTGTACCCAGAACCAAAGTCTCGCCCCCTCTCCCCAGAACCAAAGGACAAAAACATAACCGAAACTTAAACCCTTTCAGAAGCCAAGGGTCCATTGTGCAGCAATATCTGGTGCTAAAGCCCCTTCACCATAAATGGCCAAGTTCCTCCAAAGAAAATTTTCCCCTGTAGCACTTCCACATACCTGTTCCCTCAGCCCCTTAAATACCAGCACCAAACCCTGGATATTGAGGTGCAGATTTGGGTTTTCTCACCATCTCCTCAGTGGGCTGCCTCTCAAAATAAACCCTTTTTGCATGCTCAGTGTTTTAGTGATTTGTCTTATTATGTGATGGGCATATGAACTTGTGGGTTCAATCACAGCTGAAAAGAGGCCTAGGAGTTTCTGGGGGCTCATCAAGTTCCAGTTCTTTGTCTGGTGTTGGTGGCATGGAGGTGTCGGAGAAGAAAACTTATCCTCTACCCCTCAACATTCTTCTCGCTGGATTAATAATCAAACTAACACTAAATAGATTAGCAGGAGAAAAACAAATTAAAGTTTAATAACATGCTTTCCTCCTGTATACCGTGTTTCCCTGAAAATAAGACCTAGCTGCACCATCAGCTCTAATGTGTCTTTGGAGCAAAAATTAATGTAAGACCCAGTATTATATTATATTATATTATATTATATTATATTATATTAGACCCAATCTTATATTGTATTATATAAGACTGGCTCTTATATTGTAGTAAAATAAGACCGGGTCTTATATTAATTTTTGCTCCAAAAGATGCATTAGAGCTGATGGTGTGGCTAGGTCTTATTTTCGGGGAAATACGATACATGGGTGAGACCCAGAAATACTGAGTAACTCACCAAAATGGAGGAAGTCGCCACCTTAAATATCACCTTCAGCTACAGACCAAAAAAGATGTGGGGGTCAGGGACGTGACCAGGAAAAGCACAGGAAACAAGGGTCAGGTTGTCATGCAGGTTTAGTCTGTGACTTCTCCATTCACAGTGAAGGCAGGCCTGGGACAATGAGGAAAACACCCTTAGAAACGGAGGTTTCCTTTATAAATGTCAATGTCGTTTTACAAAGAATAAGCTCTACTTGGATTTCAGAGCTTCTCCCTTGTCTGCTGTTTCTTAAAAGTAACCAGATTAAAATAATCAATGTCCCCAAAGAGACATATTTTGGTGTGGCAAACTCTGCTCCCCTTCAGAAGTTCAGTGAAGATGCTGCGAGCTGCTCCATATGTTACATGTACTTCTTCTCTGTATGTATGATACACGGAGAGAGAGAGACAGAGAGACAGAGAGCAAGAAAGAGAGAAAGAAAGGAAGGAAGGAAGGAAGGGAGGGAGGGAGGGAGGGAGGGAGGGAGGGAGGGAGGGAAGGAAGGGAAAGAAAGAAAGAAAGAAAGAAAGAAAGAAAGAAAGAAAGAAAGAAAGAAAGAAAGAAAGAAAGAAAGAAAGAAAGAAAGAAAGAAAGAAAGAAAGAAAGAAAGAAAGAAAGAAAGAGAAAGAAAGCAAGCAAGCAAGCTAGAGAGAGGCTTGCAGCATCCCTAAGGATTTCCTTCAAGGTCTTCATTATATTACATTTTTGAGAGTGTTATGAACCGAATTTCATCCCCCTGTCCCACAATTCATATGTTGAAGCACTCATCCCCACTATCACTGTGTTTGGAAATAAGGTTTTAAGGAGATTAATGTTAAATGAGGCCATAAGCGTTTCTCATATGACTGGTGTCCTTAGAAGAGTTCATTTTCTCCATGACTGTGCACTGAGGAAAGTGATGAGGCAGAAAAAGAGTTAATAAAAGTGAGCCCAAAGGGGGATAGCCAGGCCTGTATCCCCTCCCCAGGAACCGTCCAGGTTGATCCAAACACCCTTAGAAAGAGGAGATAAGGCTTAACCAGTGTAATCTGGTTTTAACCTATGCTCAAACTGCTGGAGCCTGGCCGCTATCTGAACTCTAGCCTCATTATAATACAATTAAAATAAAATGAGCATTATGGCTTGGCCCCCACTCCTGGGTTTTTCTGTATGCATTCTGGGTAAGAGCATGCACAGAAAGAAATTATTTATATAATCAACATATGTCAATCAAATTGTTGCAGAATCCAAGACCAGAAAGAACCCAAGCGGCACTCAGAGAGTTAGGAGAGTCAGCTTTATTACGTTGGCAGGCTCAGTGGGATCCTTCCCAAAGACTGAGCCCCTAGCAAGGTTTTGAGCAGGTTTTTATGGGTTGGGGACTTTCTTGAGTCGGGGAAGGGGTAGGTGTCATCTGGTGATTGGCTCAATGTTTGGCTTGGAGGGGGTTATGCGGAAGTGGGCTGGGGCTTAGGCTGGGGACCTCTCTCTCCACTCGGGCCACCATTTTAGGTCGGTTCCACGTGGCAGGGAACCATTTTAGGGTCAGTTTCCCCATCAAAATGACCTCAGTCTATATGTCACATCTCCTACTGTAAGAAAATTTACCTACCCTTTCCCATATAAGAAAAAGCTAACCTAACATTAGGTGCAGTTGTCTGCCCCCAGTGACTTCTCTGCCATCGCCTTTCTTCTTGAATAAACTTTCTAAATTCTATTCCTTTGAGTCTTGGGAATTCTTTCACATGCTGCGAACGACCAGGGGTATCCAAAGGTAAAACAGAAAGGCCACGTGAGGACACAGCAAGAAGGTGTGTGGGAGAGCGGTCTCACCAGAAACCAACCCTGACAACACTCTGATCTTGAACTTCAGCCTCCAGAACTTGATAATAAAAATGACTGTTGTCTAAGCCACCCAACTTGTGACATTTAGTTTTGGCAGCCTGAGCAGACTCTGACAGAGACCTACATCTTATCGTGAGTGTACTGTGAGAAGTCTCCCTCCCACCCAGCCCCAGCCTCCCAGTTTCCCCACAGAGGCAACCATTATGACCAGTCTCCTGGGCATCCTCTCAGAAATACTCTGTAAATAGAAAGAGTGGCATACCATGCATACTGTTCTGTACTGCACAATGCAATTTTCACTTTCATCATAGAAATGGTTCCCTATTAATACGGAAAGAGCTTCTTAGTCTTTTTAACAGAGGCAGAGTATATCATTTAAAGAATGTGTCATCGTTTATTAAACCACTCTTCCATGAATAGATATTTTGGTTATTTCCAATGTTGTAAATCATGTTTCAATAGAAAACTTGTATTTATGTCAATTCACATGTGCATGAATATACCTGGGAAATTTCTAGAAGTGGACATAATAGGCCTCTAGATCAAATGTATTAGCAATTTCAGTAGATATTGTAAATGTGTCTTCCACAGACTTTGGATTGATGGCATGTCCAATGCTTATTTTATAGTGTCCTCACCCCACAGTATGTCATCCTGCTTTTAAATCTTTATGAATATGGTAGATGAAAAGTGATATCTCAATATTACTAACACTCTCATTTCTCTTAGTTTTCTACTCTTTTTGACAAAATAATGCCAAGTTCAAAATACTGGTCAAGTAATTACACAAATAAACACTATTGCAGAGAGAGGTGGGACAGCAGTTGTGTGGGTTGGGTGGCAGGCGAAGGTCCCAAACCACTGTGTAAAACCTTCATTTGTCAGAATTTTGCATCTCAGAAGCTAGTTAGATGTGACAACATATATTGTGCATAAACAGGTCCTCAGAGGTCAGGGACGAGCTGCTGAAGTCCACCTCTTGCTAAGGCAGCCCTGTGCTTCCTCCCACCACCCAGAGACAAATCAACTCTGCCTCTCTGCTCCAGGTCCAGTGTGACCTGGTCAAGGGGAGATTGGGCCCTAAAGGATTTATCATATCACAGAAGTATGAATGATATATTGCAGTTTTACTTTTGCTTCTTATTACTTATACAGCACTCTTCATCATGTTTGCATTAATCCACTCATTTGATAGTTATTTATGGAATATTGTGCCCAGTGCAAAGCAGTATAGATCAGTACTGACCAGGATCAACCAGCATAGACCAGTATAGGCCAGTGCATACAAGTATAGATCAGTACAGGCCAGTATAGGCCAGTGCATACCAGTATAGAGCAGTGCACACCAGTGTAGACCAGTGTAGAAGAGCAAAGAACAGAACAGGCTTTTGTAGCTGCTCATGTGGTTCTGGCTTTTTCCACAGTCCACACAGCCTAGAGCAGCATGCAGTTGCTTCGTGATTTCTGCATGGTGCCTTCTGAGCTCCTCACTTTCACTCCTTCAGCTCTTGTCAACTACCTTGCTTTAAGTCCCATTCTATTGGAAATATACAGAGTGGTTTCTGTTTTCCAACTCAACCTTGACAAGCACCTATTTAGTATCAGACACAAAGACACAACAGGACAGCCCAGACCTCATGAATATGTAGGTAAAATATCTAGTATGACAGGCAGTGATAAGTGCTGACAGGAAACATAAACAAAAGAGTAGGCATCAGATGTGCCACAGCAGGGGCACCTGCGACTTCAGGTTGGGGATCCACAGAAGGGCTGCTGGATGTGGAATGGTACTCTAGAGAAGCCGAGGGAAATTGCTGGTAGAAGTCTAGACAAAGAGCATCCTAGGTCACGTGGATGGCAGATGCAAAGTCCCTGGGTGGAGCATTTCACATGCTCAAGGAAGGGCTAGACAGAGGGGAGCACAGTAAGACCTGAAGTCAGAGGGTCAGTAGGGACCAGGCATGTGGGGCCTCGGAGGCCACAAGGAATGCTGGGTTCACTCTGGGTGAGAGGAGAAAGCATGCATTTAGATGTTGAGAAGGCCATCAGATATAAGAATCTAGAGTTATGGAAGAAGTAAGGAATGTGTTAAATGGAGTTCTTTAAAATAAGAATATGGATATACCATAGGTAAATACCAATTAGATAGACCAAACAGTATTTCCACAAAGTGTTGATAAAGTGCAGGCCTGGTGTTGCATAGCTAAGTTACATCTCTCCTCATCTAGCTCCCTGACACTACAAATATGAAGGAAGGCAATGATGATGTTAATACTTGGTGTCATTCCACATTTCTCAAACAAACATTTCATTGAGCACTGACTAAGTGCCTGGTTCTGTTCTAAGTCTGAATAATAAAATGATGAGCAAAGCCTGACACAGCCCCTCCCTGAAAGCATATTAACAGTGGGACCGTAGCTCATCTGGAGGGACAGCAAAGGCTCCCTGAGGAAGTGATGTTGCAGTTTAGATCTGAAAGACATGACAGTGAGGAGGAGGGTTCCTGGAAAAGGGAGCAGTATGTGCAGGGGGGCGGGGGGGAGAGCTGGAGCACAGGGAAAACTGAAACAGGCCAGTGTGGCTGGAGAGCAGAAAGGAGGAGGAGAGTAAGGCCAACAGATCCCAGAGGTCAGCAGGACAAGCTGCATAAGGCGTTTTTGGACACCGAAGGATTTGGATCTTGATCCTACATGGAAACCTCTAAAGGCTTTGAGTGGGGAATGACATGGCCACAGTGCACTATACGGAGACAGATCAGAGATGGATGAGAGAGGATTTGAGGAACATGGCAGGAGGCAGGTGCCGTAGACTGGACAGGTTCCTGGTGCCTGGGACCAGGGTGTGACCCGGAATTGGAGAAAAGGGGTAGGTTCAGGGGGTAATCGTGATGTGGAGTGGGGAGGACTTGTGCCTGAGAGTGATGCTTATATTTCTGGTTTGCCTCACCGGACGGATGGCCATGTCATGTGTCATATAGAAAGCACTGGAGAGGACCAGTCCAGAGGAAAATTGTGCATTTGGTTTGGGATACATTAAGCCTGGCTGCAGCATTTCAGTAAAACAAAGATTTGCTGGATAATAGAATAAAGTAGGATGTGGATGGCCTCTATCAAATGCAGATGATTGCTTTTCTAAATGGATCCGTTATGACACAGATTCATCTTGTTCACTGGTCCTGACCCCAAACATAACTTATGGAAAAAAACAGGGTTGGCTGCTTGCCACATAAAAGCCAAAGTCCGAGAGACAAGCATTGGTGGAACGAAAAGGAACTTGATTCAAAACGCCGGCATTCTGGGAAGACTGCGGACTTCTGTCTCAAAGGCCGTCTTCCTCATTCCTAGAACAGCCAGAAAGTTTTACAGGCATGAAAGAAGATGCAGAACAAAGGAAAGGAGGAGTTAGTCAGGCAATTTTGGGATGCTAACATCCAGAAAAACGCATCCTACGGTCTGGTTCCTTCTGAGATAACATTATCTCGGACCTGATCATAGGGGCAATTCATGTGTCACCTGTTGGAAAGTTGCGAGCAAGGAACAGCCTGGTTATCGGCATGTAGAGGCCTAAGGGCTGAAACGGTTTCTTTGAAGTCCATGTTCTGGCAACTAACCAGGTTAATGAGGTATGTATGTAACTTTGGGAAAACAGCGCAAGCGAATGGGAGTGGGGGGGGAGGAAACAAAGAAAAGAAGAAAAAAGAAAAAGAAACTAGATTGTTAAATATTGCAAAATATACCATCACCCTTACATAACTACATGAAATAAGAGCTCATTGCTTCTTTCCAGTCTCCAAAGCCCTATAGTAGGTATCACGAGAAGGTAGGAGAACAGAATATAGCACCAAGGAGTCTTGACACTTAGGACCACGACATGAAATGGATTAATCTAAGAGACCTTGTCAAGTACACCAGCTGCTCCTTTGAAGTCTCAAACCCACTAAATATATGAAACAACTTGCAATAGTTAGAACTGGGCTCCTCTGCAAGTGACACACTCCAGGCAGTTTTGCTTACCTCAGGTAGAAGTTGATTTCTCTCACACACAAATAAACCAAGCTCAGAAGCTTTAGCAGTACTCACATTCCAGATTGCAAGGAGTGCAAGTTGCTGGATCTTAATGAAGGCTCCAAGATGGTGAAATAGTCTTACCTGCGTTGAGACATAGTCATGTGATCACATGTAGCTGCAAGGGATGGTGGGAAATGTAGTCTTTACTCTGAGCAGCCATGAGCCCACCTAAACTTATACTACCATGAGAGAACAGATAATGAGTAATAACAAAACTCTGACTTGATATGATACCCTGTAATTTTCCAATGTTTAAAATACTCTACAAAAATAACAGAATTCAAATTCTGGTGATGATTTCGATGATCGCCGTTCATTTATTTCAACATTTTCAAAATGTTTCAATAGTTTATAATCCACAGTGAATTCTAAATATGTTTCCATATTTCATCTACCTCTATCCAACACTCTCCAAGTTTAAAAATATTATTGATAAAATAAAAAAAATTGTAAATTAAACATTGGTATGAATTTGCTAATTTTCAAGATATATATATATATATATATATATATATATATATATATATATCAATTAAGAGTGTTAACACAATAATTATTACACCACCATACTGTTGGCTGTAATCATGATAATTCTAAATGGTAGGACTTTTTGAAATGTGTTTATTTTAGCCTTAATTCTGCTCCAAATTTCTATACCGGTAAGACATTTTCCTCTCAGTAGCTCCATCTGCTAATTGAAATTTTGTTTTCAGAAACCATGGTAACACAGGTTTTGCCATAGCACAGAGTGGAGGAATTAAGTCCAGGTTCTTTAGGCAAAATTAAGCCTCCTGTAAAACACAAAAGCAATAAAATTATTGAGGGAGATATTTCTTAAGAACCCCGTTCAGACATTTTATGACTGGGGACTACACAGAACAGTAGTAACAAGCTAGCATACCTTTATAAAATGCATTTTTAACCCTAGGTCAAGAGAGTTGAGTTAATCATACCCTTTAATTGTAGGCTATAATTAGCATCAGCTTGTGTGAACAGCTTCTCTTGTTTGTTCTGCTCTCCCTTTCAGAGCCTCTTGCCTCTCCATTTCCCTCTCCCTTCCCCACACTGGTGTGTATTAGGCTTCAATGAGCTTCTCCCATTGCAGTGTTGTTTTGTGTGTGTACACGTTTTAGGTAACATAAATGGTTCTATACTATCTCCCTTCGGTTTTCCCCCCTTTCACACCATGGTTTCCAGCCCTACCCATGTATTTCTGAGCATGCAGCCACCCCGTTTTAATTATCCATCTCCCCCAAGTCACCATGCGGGCTGCCTCCACTCCCTGCCACAGCCCACCTCTTGGAGCACTGGGGGATACGTCCCCTGTCTGTCTGCATGAGGATTCCTGGGGAAACATATCCCAAAGTGGGTCTCAGAGACAGAGCCCACCACATCCCTCATTCCAATGTTATCTGTTGGCGTCCCAGCAGGAAGAAGATAAAAAGTTTTCCACTAAGGTAATTGAAGGAGAGCTTAATAAAGAGATTATATGAAAATATGCCATGGGGAGCCACGTGCACTGGTGACAGTGGAGCTGTGACCACCCCTGGGCTGCCTTGATAGGAGCACGGCCACCAGCATAGGGACATAAGCAGCCTGACCCCCCTCACCTGCCTCCCACCCCTCAGGGTTCCCCATTGGGGACCCCACCAGAGGGCAGAGGACAGGATCCCCTGACGCAGCTGTGTAGCCTGCACACACAGAGGGTGGGAGGCCCATTGGGTGGCCAGTGTACGGTAGTGAGTGGCACAGTGAGCTCTAAGCTGTAGTAAATCCTGTCATTGTGATTCAATTAACCAAACAGGACTACACACGCACAGACATGTGGGCTTCTGGGAGGCCATTGCCACCAAAAACAAAGTTTTATAAATTGCTGGGTCACCATGAACGTGGATAGTTCCATGGCTGGCAGATCCTTCCCTATCAATTTGATTCTGAAAAACATTTGTAAATGATGTGAAGTGTTGCTTGTCATCTGGGTTTGATGTGAAGTGTTCACCACAAATATATGTTCATGGTTTTTAAGAGTTTTGTGTGTGTGTGTTTAGTTTTAAAACATAATAATACTGGGGCCCTACTCCAGACCAATGAAATCAGAATCTCTGGGTCTGAGGCCTGGCATTGGTGCATGTGTGTTATGTGTGTGTACACATGCACACGTGTGCATATGTGCATGTTCATTTTTAAATCTCAAAGGAAAAAATACGTAATTTCTGGAAGTGTTCCAGCGGCACCAACTTGTCATCAGTGGCCACCTAAAGAAGAATGAGGACAGAAAGATGGGAGACCACAGCAGCCACAATACCCCCTCTCTTTGGCCCTTCTCTTACACGTAATGGTCTAGATGAGAGCAGCCAGCTCCAGAGTGAAGGGATAAGAGATGTGGTCACGTGGTGAATGAGTGGCCTGAAATCCCAGGCCTCCTCTGCCCACAAGCTTTCAATTCTTCCTGAGAGTAGCCTGGGGGGATGCACCCAGCAGAGAGTGAAGACGTTTTCAATTACCGTTTGGTCAACTTGTGCAATTAGGAATTTGGCACAGCGCCAAACCCCAACAAGCATCCTACCTACCGGAGCCCTGCCTATCCATGGAGGTAACAGACCAGATGCAAAACTGAAATTCATTACTTTAAACACAGTTTTAATGAGTTTTCTAAAGTGAGATTATTCACTTGATCTTTTTGAACTCAAGGCATTTCAGCTAAATCAAATTGCTTTTAAAATAAATATCCTTTTAAAAATCCTAAATCAAGATTCTTCTCTACAAGCAGGGCCTGTCCAAATTCACGAGGATAACTTTGATCTGAATGGAATTTCCAGTTCTTAGAGCACTCTTGAGTGTATTATTCCAGGAGCATCGAAAAGCATTTGTGGAATGTGTGACCTGGGCCATGCACTGGCCAGAAGCTGTCTCAGACTTGGTCTTTTTAATTTTCCCAGTGTCACTGAGGTCATCAGTGACCCTGATTATCATTTTGCAACTGAGAAGGAGAGAATGAATTCAGTGAGTTGGCCTGAGGTCCCATCTCATGCCAGGGCTGACTGGAGTCCAGAACTTCCCGACCCTCCTAGGATGTCCACGCCTTGACCCCAGAACCTGTGACTGTTACCTTACATGGCAAGTGTGATTAAAGATACAGACCTTGAGGTGGGGAGAGTGGCCTGCATTATCCTGGTGGGACCAATTTAGCCACAGGAGTACTTAGAGGAGGAGAACATTTCCAGCAGAGAGAAAGGGATGCAAGGACGGAAGAAGGGTGGAGTGGGTATACCTGACAAGACCCTACTGTTGCTGGCTTTGAAGTTGGAGGGAGAAGGTCAGAGCCAAAGAATGTGGGCATCTTCTAGAATCGGGAGGAGGCAACGAAACCGATTCTCCCTGACAGCTCCCCAAAAAGATTGCAGCCCTCCCCACATCTGGGACCCACGTGGAATTCATGACTGCAAGGCAAGTTTGTATTTGTTAAGCCACTAAACTCGACGTGACTTGTCAAAGCAACCACAGGAAACAAACATACTGCACAAGAGCCAGAATCTGCCATGGGGCTTTAACCGTCTTAACCTCAGAAGCCAGTTGAACTTCCTAATTGTTTTTTCTAAGAACAAGCACTAAAAAGAGTTCTCCTCCCCTGAACGAAGAAATGGAGGAAAACAACTGAGAGCATGTTGGATGGCAGGCAGGAGTATGGCTCACAAGACCTGAATTACGAAAGTCTTTCCACACACCAACCTGAATAGTTACAGCCAACAACTTCACCCTTTCCTCCTTGGCCTCTGTCTCTGTGCCTGGGCTTTGGGCATCAGCTTCTGGTTCTCCCTGGTTTGTCAGCCTTTGGTGTTGGGTGGGACACAAGCTATCAGGAAGCACAGTGCATCCTCATTGCTAATTATTACGTGTGTCAGAGCAGCAAGAGCTTGGCCTCTGCAAGTTAAAAGGAAAGTTGTTTATCTTTTACCTGCAATTACAGGAACTCTAGAATGCTGTCATCAAATGATATTTGTCAACTTTCAAGTTAAATATTTGATGTGCTGTCCTGTAGGTCTAGCACAATTTTATCTTTCCTATTTCCCACTTAACAAAATTTGGGTATAATTAACATACCACAAAATTCAACCTTTTGATATGTTCAGTTCAGTGGTTTTTAGTATATTCACAGATTGTGCAACTATCATCACAATGTAATTCCAAAATATTTTCGTCACCCAGAAAAGAAACCCCAGACCCATTAGCAGTCATTCTGCATTCCCTCCCCAAGCCCCTGGGAACCACTAATCTACTTTCTGTCTCAATGTATTTGCCTATTCAGAACATTTCACATAAATGAAATCATAAAATATGTGGCCTTTTGGTCTGACTTACTTAACATAGTATTTTTAAGGTTCATTCATTTTGCAGCATGTATCAGTACTTTATTCCTCTTTATGGCTGAGTACTATTCCAATATATAGATATAGCACATTTATTCATCCACTCATCTGTTGATTGATATTAGGTTTATTTCCACTTTCTGGTTATTATGAACAATTCTTCTATGAACATTTGTGTGTAATTTTCTGTGCGAATGTTTTCAATTCTCTTGGATATATAACTAGGAGTGGAATTGCTGGGTTACATGGTGACTTTATGTTTAACTTTTGAGGAATTTGCAGACATTCTTCTTAAAGCAGCTGCACCCTTTTACATTCCCACCAGTAACGTGTGAGGGTTCCACTATCACCACTTCTGGTCAACACTTGCTATTATGTTTTTTATTGTAACTATCCCAGTGGGTGGGAAGTAGCATCTCATTTTCATTTTGATTTGCATTTTTCTAATACTATATCACCTTTGGAGAAATGTTATTTAAATCGTTTCCCTATTTTTATAAATTTGATTTTTTACTTTTTATTGTTGTTCTTTGTATATGTTCTTCACATATATCTATATCTATATCATCTATATCTATCTATAATATTGAGACCCTTATCATATATATGATTTGCAAATATTTTCTTCAATTCTTTTCACTTTTCTGATAGTGAATTTTTTGAAGCACAAAATTTTTTAATTCTAGGAAATGCCAATTTGTTTATTTTTTTCTTTGATGCTTGTGCTTTTGATGTCATATTTAAGAAACTATTTCCTAATCCAACATCACTAAGATATACACCAATGTTTTTCTTCTAAGAGTTTTATTGTCGAGCTCTTATATTTAGGTCTTTGATCCATTTTGAGTAAATTTATGTTTATGGTGTGAAGAGGAGTCCAACTTCATTCTTTAACATTTGAAAATCCAGTTGTTCCAACACCACTTGTTGAAAAGACTATTATTTTTCCATTGAATTGTTTTGGTACCCCTGTTAAAAATCATGAGTTTATATCTGGTCTATCAATTCTATTCCATTGATCCTTATGTCTACCTTTATTTTGGTATCACAGAGTCTTGATTACTGTAGCTTTGTAGTAAGTTTTAAAATTGGGGGTGTGACTCCTCCAACTTTGTTTTTCTTTTTCAAGATTATTTTGGATATTCTGGGTCTTTTTCATATGAATTTTAGGATTAGCTTATCAATTTCTGCAAAAGAAATCAGCTGGGATTTTGAAAAAGATTGTGTTGAACTTATTTGGGAAATATTACCATCTCTGAGGTAAAAGATACCATTTTATAGGCAGACTTCCAAATTCTGTCCAGGACGATGATGTGAATTGTAGGACTGTGTATAAGGGAATCCATTGAACAGGCTCAATTTAGAGCCTTCTATGAAGGCAATATATTTTCTGCTTGAGATTGTGAATTATTTTAAAGTGACATTGTATTTACATATTTTTGACCAGGTAACACAGCTACGAGGATGTTAAAACAGACGTTCTGCAAGACACCTAGACACAATAGATGACAGATCCCTGTGTCCAGAATTGGCAAAGCACATGGATGGGAGAACTAACCGTTGGACCTCTCAGCCAAATCAAAGCTGTGAAAGGTGGAAGGGGGAGGAATACAGGGGAGTTTCTGAAGATAATCCTTTGATGAGAATTATGTCATGTGTGAGTCACCCCCTCCACTCTCACTAACCAGGGCAGGAGATATATCTCACATGCTTCCTGAGGTTAGGAGACACAGGCCTGGGGCTTACCCCAGCTTGGAACTCTCCAGAAGCCCTGGGAGGAGGATCGAAGGGCTAGTGGAATGGGTCCTTACTCTCAGGGTTTATCAGAGCCGGGAAGGGTCCTCCAGGAGAGAGCCAGTGTGGGGTCATCTTGGACTTTATCCTCCCGGAGGGAGAGGAGTGCTCCCTCCTAGAAGCGGAAGGTGAAAGCTGGATTTCTAAAGCCCCAGGAAGAGGTCCAAAGGAAGCTCACAGGATTAGAGGTGCATCTGTCCTGGTCAGTGGAACATTAGGAGAGAGGTCCCCAGTGAGGGGTTACCCAAGAGGCCTCCAAGGTCTATGAGAAAAGATGGCAGCTCCATTCACAGCCAGGACAGGGGCCTACTTCCTCCCTCAACAGCATGGGTGTACCTTCCTCTCCCCTCACTACTCATCTTTCCCTCTCCCTTCTCCATCCCTAAAGTCTAAAACTGAGTGGCTGCAGTAGGCCCTGAGTTGGGCAAGGGAGCTTTGCACAGGGCAAGCCTGTGTTCTTGGAGTGGATATCTGACTTCTGATCTGAGATTGTGTTTGAAACCTCGAGTAACAGGAGGAAATGCCTGTCGCTGAAGAGTGAGCAGAGAAACCAGGTTCTCCTGAGGCAGGGGCAGATTGTCCTGGTGGAATAAACTGTGATTGGGAGGCAAAATCAAAAGAAACAATGTTGCATCCTGAATGAAAATTTGGGGTACTCAGCTACATGCCACTGCCTAGGCCAGGAAGAAATTGCAATGTGTACATAAACCTTAAAAAGAAGGCCTTGTAGATCTCATGGGAGGATTGTTGGTGTTCTTGACCTAGTCCATTTTCTATTTCTGCTTACCTTTATTTTCTTTGTTTTGTAATAAGATGTTCTAATATTTTAAAAACAAGGATATAGCCAACCATGAGAACCACCCCCATGTCGTCATTTCTCTTGACTTCACGAACTATTTCCTCCCTGGACCTTCTTATCAAGGTCATCAGACTAGAGGATTCCAAACTTCCCACATGCTCAGAATCTCTCTCACAGTCTGCACTGAAAAACTCGATGTCCCAATTAATCTACAGGAAGACCTAACCCTGCCAGGATAGGCCTCAGAAGGGGGAGGAATGTGTTCATAGAAGCCAAGGGACTAGCAACTCTGAAACAATCGTATTGATTGTGTGCTCAGAGTTGGGGGAGTAGGAGAACAACAGAAGAAGGATGGCCTGGACTGGGAGGAAATCAGGATGAAAGACCAACTTCCCCTTGCTTGGGAAACTTGCCTTTGGAATCCAGCCACCATGATATAGGGAAGCCCAAGCAGCATTGTGGAAGCCCACCTGGAGAAGGACCAAAGCCTGGACAAGCACCAGCTGAGCTACCAACCAAACGCCAGCACAGTGTCAACCATGTGAGTTCATCCAGTCACTTGGCCCCAGCCCACATCACATGGAGCAGAGACAGACAAGTCCCACCCAGTTCCTTATTTGGGAGCAAAATAGATGACTGGGTTTTTTAAAGGAAAAATGAAATACCTCCCTGGAAATTTAGGAGACTGATTCTTATGTTCATTTCACAGATGAGGAAACTAAGACTCAGAAAAATTAAATAACTCACCTAAGTTTATATATGCTGGTAGAACCAAAATTCTCACCCAGGTCTTAATGAAAAGCCCATCATTTTAGCCTTGATGCTGAATGTATGACACTCCACCATCTAACATGTCACCATCCCTCCAACACGCACCACTTAAAAGAGTATCACTTCTTCAGGGAGAGAAGTGTTCCCTGGGATTACCTATTGCATCATCCTGAGGGGCCTTCAAGGATGTCTCAAACAAATGTGTGCACACTGGATTGGGCAAAGACACAAGTGCCCCAAACACACTACCCAGTTCAGGTCTCCGCACCCCTCTTTGCTCAAGTGGTTCTCTCGGGCAGGAATGGTCTCCTGCTCCTCCATGTCATTCACAGCCTACAGTCCTACTGAAATGATCTCATCTTTATTACTTTTCTCCAGCCAAAATTGATTTCTCTCAAAATTAATTGTTCTGTGGTACCCAATCATTTTGTTTATACCTTTATTAAAATGTATTTTATTCTGCCTTGTAAAAGTTGTTCTCCTTTAGAAATAGTGTTGATGTAATTAAAATATAATCTGGATAAATGTGTCTGCCAAATAAATGCTCTTTTTAGAAGAAATTTATAATTAGTTTCTACTAAAGGTTATTGGAATATATACGAGTGGCATATTTTTTAGTATAGATATTTACATGTTGTAGTGAACATTATGGGGTTGTCTTTCCATCCCTAACTCTTGGAAACTACCCTTTCTTCTCCAGTCTCATGACTATGAGATTGAAAATTCCCCGAGGGCAGGGACATCACTTTGCTCACTGCTGTATCTCTGTGCCTAGAGCAGTACTAGGTACCTGGGCATTGCTTCATAAATATTTATTGAATTAATCATTTTAGTAGTGAGTCCCTACTAGTCAAGTGATTTCAACCCTCTGGCTACTAGGTCAGTAAGTGGTCCATGAAGGTATCAATATTTGAAACTGGAACAACAAAGAATGGTAGTCTCTGTGTGATTGACTAGACCCCTAAGATGTACCCTAGGGAGCCGTGTTTTTTTGGTATGTGGACTAAAGATGCAGAGGAAGCTTGTCTTCAAAGAAGGCAAGAATCACAGGAAAAGGACAGTCTTTTCAACAAATAGTGTTGGGAAAACTGCATATTCACATAAAAAAAATGAAGTTGGACCTTTACCTTATACCATTTACAAAAATTAACTCAAAATTGATCACACTTAAATGTAAGAGTTAAAATTATAAAACTCTTAGAAGAAAACATGGAGTAAAAGCTTTATGACATTTGATTTGGCAGTGTTTCTTGGACATGGCACCAAAAGTACAGGCAATGAAAGAAAAAATAGATAAACTGAACTTCATCACAATTAAAAACTTCTGTGCGTCAAAGGATACAATCAACAGAGTGAAATTTCACTGTGGAGTGGAAGAACACATTTGCAAATGTTATATCTGATAAGGGATTAATATCCAGAATATATAAAGAATTTCCACAATTCAACAACAACAACAAAAAAAACCTAAACCCTCATTGAAAAATGGGCAAAGGACTTGAATAGACATCTCCAGAGAAGGTATACAAAAGGCCAGTAAACATGTGAAAACATGCTCAATGTCACTAATCATTAGGAGAATGCTAATCAAAACTACAATGAGATACCACTTCAGACATCCATTAGGATGGCTGTTATCAAAAAACAAACATAAAAGCAGAAAATAACAAAGTATTGACAACAATGTGGAAAAAACCAGAACTCTTGTGCACTGCTGGTGAGAATGTAAAATGATGCAGGTGCTGTGGAAAACAGTATGGTTATTTTTCAAAATAAATAAACATAGAATCACCCTATGATCCAGAAATTCACTTTTTGGTATATACTGCAAAGAATTGGAAACAAGGACTCAAACAGATATTTGTACACCCATGTTCATTGCAGTATTATACACAATAGCTAAAAGGCGGAAGTACCCTTAGTGTCCATCAATGGAAACACTGGATGAAGGAAATGTGGTATAATCCATCCAATGGAGTATTTTCCACCTGAAAAAGGAAAGAAATTCTGACCCATGCTCCAACATGGATGACTGTTGAAGACATTACGCTAAATGAAATAAGCCAGACACAGAAGTTCAAATATTGCATGATTTCACTTACGTGAGGTACTCAGAACAGTCAAATTTATACAGACTGAAAGTAGAAGAGTGGTTACCAGGGCCTAGGGAGAGGGAAGGAGTTTAATGGGCACAAAATTTAGTTTGGGAAGATGAAAAAATTCTGGAGGTGGAGAATTGTGATGGTTGTACAATGATGTGAATGTACTTAATGCCACAGAACTGTACACTTAAAATGATGAAAATGGTAAGTTTTATGTCTTCTACGTTTTACCACAACCACAAGAACAACAACAACAACAAATACAGGAAACAACAAAGAGTAGACGATGTTCTGAAGCATTTAAGTCCTCGGTTCCCGCTGAATCCTGATTCCTGGGTTCCATGAAACACTGGTTTCTCTAGTTGGTGTCTGTTGCTTGCAAATCAAAGTAATTCTAAGACCCCCACAGAGATCATAAGTGCTTGGAGAATGTAGTCCTATCTCAACATTGAAATGAGATGATTACTGATAAAAAATAAATAATAAATAGAGAGGAAAGAAGGACTTTCACACTTGGACGTTCTTGTGTGTGTTGGTTGCCTTGGTCCATCCCTGAAGCTATATAACAGGGCCTTTGTGCCTGGTGAGCTGGTTGAATCAAGGGTGTGAAATACGAAATAAGTTCCCCAAATTAATCTAGGGTAGGAAAAAAAATACTTCCCCTGAAACTAGTTACTGTAATGTTAAAGTAACTGAGAGACTGAGATAGAGAAAATATATTAGCACATCTGCAAGTTGGCACTACCTGGACCCTTCTCAGTAACCATGGTAACTTCTGATATATGGGTAAAAATGAAAGAAAAAGGTATTAACTTTTAATGCCTGTATAGCTAGTTTAATCAGTCTTTGCCTGAGCACCAGACATTTCTACAAAAAAAAAAAAAAAAAAAAAAAAAGGACTGAATCATAGAATTTTAATGAGGATATTCTGAATTGCAACAAAATTGGAAGCTGTGGATAATTAAAACTAATATGTTGCAACCTTGAAACTAACTAATAATGTAGACTTGGAAGTATACAAAAATGAAAAATGTTAAGGAACGGAATCGTATAGAACACTAATGAGGATGAGGACACTATAAGGGAGAACACAAATTGGAAGTAAAATTAAAGTTAAGTTTCGTTCTTAAAATGGCTTAAGTCTAATGCTACAAACTCTGAAGTAATAAAAGCAAAAAAAAATTAAAAAGGGAACTTTGAAATAATAGTGCCTCACTGCCCAATGCCCTCTATCTCAGAAAACAATTGCTTTCAGATGCATCGAGAAGTTATAAGTATTAGTAATACTCTAGTCCCTAAGTTGAGTGTTGATTTTACTATTCTTCTTTTAATTTCACACATATGTTAAATATTGTCTTTTGCATCTAAGGTTTAGTTCATAATAAAATTTTATATTAAAAAAGGTATCCATAGAAGAAGAAGCCCTCCCGTTTAAAACGCAAGGCCTGGGTTCCAGTCAATCAAGAGGAGGGGAGAATAAATATACGTCAAGAGGAAAAAAAATTCCTAGAGACCCCATCATGCTAAGACTCCCAGTAGGGCTTGTTAAAACATGAATTGCTGGGCCCACTCCATAGTTTTTCATTCAGCAAATCTGGGGTGGGTCTGAGAATGTGCATTTCTAGCAAGTTCTCAGTTGCTGCTGCTGCTGCTGCTGCTGCTGCTCTGGGTCACACCTGGGAAGCCTGCACTGTGAACCATTCGTTGTGACATCAGTCTGCCCTCCCGTCTTTATTTGTTCCACAATTTTATTATGCTGGGTCACACTGTTAGGTGCCACGCGGGCTGACTTCTGCTTTCAAAAGCAGTATGCTGTTTTGTGAACACTGAAATTCATTAGTTCCTTTTTCTTTTGCTCCAATATTCTTCCCTTCATTTTTCCATTTTCATTTTTTGTTTTAAATTATACATGAACCTGGCTAACAGAGTCAAATCATGGGAAAATCAAAGAATTAAAATAAAAGAATTTCCTTTTCACCCAGCATACTAAAAACATAATATACCAAAATCAGATATTCCATTCTCTGAAGTTCTTCTGTGGATTCAGCTGCATATTGAACCATTAACATAAAGTGTAAAATAAGCCTAATTATGACAAGTTAAAACAGTGCAGTAGTTCCTTAGAAGTCGGTATTAAGGACCCACGATCCAGGTTTTCAGTAGTGCTTACTCTTAGGAAGGATGCATCATATTTTCTAGTTTCTTTCATACTGGATGCGAAGAAGTTGTTCTCTTATTTTCTGCTTTCTTGCTACCTGTTAAACTTTTTTTTTTTTCTATTTTATTTGCTAGTTTAAAAGGTACTAATGAAAAAAGCCCACATTTTTGGGTATCACTTTTCCATCAGAGTTCTGTCCCTGAGAGTGGCCATTCTTCTTCCCAGAGCCCAGCCTACTCTCTGCACCCTACAACCAGCCACGCTTTGGAGTTGGCCCCATGATTAGCTACCAGGTCTGACAATTAAGTTCGCGAACTCATCCTAGAAAAAGTACTACCTACCTCATTACTGTATATCACTATAGTCACTTTTGAAGTACTCCCGTTGGGAAGCTATGCACCTATGCCAGCACCTAGTCCACCCTGCAAAGCAATTTGGAACTCTTTTTTCTGAAACGGCCATCAGAGCTGTCATCGTACTACTCTTAATGTCTTGAATGTCATTAAAATGTCTTCCTTCAATATTTTCTTTATCTTCGGGTGAAGAAAGAAGTCATTGGGGGCCAGATCAGGTGAGTAGGGCGGGTGTTCCATACAGTTATTTGTTTACTGGCTAAAAACTCCCTCACAGACAGTGCTGTGTGAGCTGGTGCATTGTCGTGATGCAAGAGCCATGAATTGTTGGCGAAAAGTTCAGGTCGTCTAACTTTTTCACGCAGCCTTTTCAGCACTTCCAAATAGTAAACTTGGTTAACTGTTTGTCCAGTAGGTATAAATTCAGAATGAATATCCCTCTGATGTGAAAAAAAGGTTAGCAGCACCGGTGCAACAAGCTTGTGAATTTAATTGTCTGACCTTGTATTAGGAATCCTGTGATTCTGTCACTAAACAGTTGGCGCTTGAAATTTGGCACTGGGCATTTATATATTTATACCGAGGAAATGGGCAAAGAGTGGTAAGGCTTCCTCCACCCCTCAGAGCCTGTTGTTAACATTTCCTTAGCACACCACTGCCTACAAACCTACAGCAAAAAGAAAAATCGCTCGCTCTGAACCCACCGCTTATAAACAAGAGGAGCGACAAGCCCTCTCGTGGTTGTTGCTAGAATTGCAAATGATGAGAAGAAAAGGGGACAAGATCAAGATTTCATCCCAAACACACTTTATAAAAGGCTTTAGAAGGTAAGTGTTGAAGGTTTAGTTCAATGTCTCCTGCTTCAGAGCAGGCTTTCCTCAAACAATCAGCAGACGCCACTTAAATATCTCTTTCTCGGAGCTGGAAATACCTTCTATGAAGAGTAGACTTGTCTTTCTGTTAGTGTACAATAGCTGCATTATTCCTTTCAAAGACCATGCATTTTCTGTGTGTTGCTACGGGCATGTTTCAGGCAAGGCGTGGTCCCTGAAATTGTCTGTGTGCTTTAGCTGTACAGTAAACCACGTGAGGAATTAAACCAGTCAACATCGCCCAGAAAAACACAAACCCCACCAGCTCACCTCTCAATGGTTTCCCATTGTATCCAAAACCCAAACTCTTCATTCAGGGCCCTCTAGGTCTGCATTCCCTGCTTCTAGGATGTCCCCTTTCTGTTATGCAGGTGTCAGCTCAAGGCCACTCAGTGGGGCCTTCTCTAAGGGCCTTCTCTAAACCATCGCCCACTCACCCACCTGTCCATCAGTCACATCACAGGCTGGTTTTCCTCCGACTACTTATCTCTACCTGAATCACCCCGACAGTTTCTGTCCTCACCAGCTGACTGCCCAGTAGATGGAGGCTGGAAGCTCAGTGTGAATAAAGCCCTTGTCTGTCTTACTCACGTTTCCCCATGGCAGGCCCCTGACATGAATTGTTGGGAAGGCGACAGATATCCACAGACAAAAGATTTGGGAGCCCAGCACCCACCCAGCCTCCCACCTGGGTGTAGGGTGACCAACTCAACCCAGCTGCGTCAGGGGCTGTCTCTGTTATAGCACTGGAAGCCCCCATCCTGGAAAAGCCCCAGTCCAGTCACCCTATAACTGAGTTATATACTTATCTATAATAAAATTACCATCTGGAATGATTGTGAAAAGTAACTTAAATGACACTAAAATATTTTTTTAAATATAAAAGCTTCCTCTGAAAATAGAATTAAACTTTCACACTCTGAAAAGTTATTTGAATTAGCAGAATTAACCTACCTTAGCATATCCATTTGTATTTGCCTTAGCACTTAAAATATACATGTAACATATAGTTTTAAAAAAAAGGATTATATTGGATTTTGCAGGTAGTGTTTTTAATTTAAAATACCATTGCAGGAATATGTTACAAACACTACATGCGTGATTCATTGCTGGCAGGGTTAGAAACTTCTCGCTTGAAGGCATTTTGATTCATAAAATAAGTGCATTCCTGTGTTTCTTTTGCAGTACCCCTTCGTGATAAGAACTCAAATATTGAGTTTTCCATGTTTTATTTTCAAAATAAATATCCTTCAGCATTTCTAGTTCTCCTTGAAATTGGAGGCAAGGGCACTGTCAAAGGAAGTAATTACGCTGACGACTCTGGCTAAGCTATGGAAGTCATTTGGGTTGGGAAGGGGTTCCTTCTGTTTACATTTGTTAGAATGACTTGCTAAAGCCACCAAATATTTAAAAAGAGAAATATTCAATCTTTATTAGAGCGATTAAAATGCACCCCTACCCGCCACCTCCATGTTCAGAAGAATTTGTTATCACCATTGTTTGACTGAAAATGTGTTAGAGACCAGGATAGTACTTCTGACCTTTGTTTGTATTGTCTGACCCATGAGAAGAGAGAAGAGAGAGAGAGGGAGCCTGAGGCCAGCAGAACTTCCACTTGTCCTCTGAAATCAGGAAGAGCAAGCAGCAGGGAGAAGACAGAAGCAGCACATGAGCCTTGCCAGCCTTACCAGTCTACACTGACCCTGACCTTGCAGAGAGAGCAAGGGCCCTCCTGTTTCCCTTCCCTACCTACTGTTCGTCAATTCCAAGGCCAACATTAAGCTTGCTACACAAGTGTCTGTGAATCACCCCCTTAGTTCACACCCAGGGCATTTCTCACTGTGTGATCTAGTGAACAACAGGCCCAAAAATCATTGGGGTTCATAAGAATACTGGTTCCTGAATTCTCCTGAATCAGAATCCTGAGATGGGCCCAAGAACCTGCATTTGTAACGAATCCTCTGATGGCTCTGGTACACGCTAGGTTTGCACCTCAAGCACTCTTGGTCTTCAGAGCATAACTCATTCTCAGATAGGTGCTCCCCCAAAAGACATCTTTTCAGACTAACCATCATCCTGGGTGTGCCCATGGGGAGCACTCTTTCCAACATCCTTCTCTGGCCTCATCTCCTAAAAACCAAAGAACAGCCGTCCCCAAGAAACATCACGTATAAAACAGCACATTCATCTGTCCTCTCTGCAGAACTTGGGTTTCACTTGGACCTAAAGAGACCAGACCTCATGTTTGCCTGTCCTTGAGCTTGGTTTTCTCTGGCACACAGATGACGAGCCATTGGACAGGTGTGGTGATCCATGTCTCATACATGACTTCCCCTCCAGGCCGAGAAGCCAAGCTTGAAGCTGCCTGCCAGTGTGTCCCTCTCACACCCGGGCTGACATTTCTTATTCCAGCAGTTTTCCGGTAGGTGTTTTTAGAAGTAAATCTTCACTGGACATCAGAAAAAGTAAACCATTAAAGCACAACTAAGTCAGCAATAATGAATTTATTATGCACAACTGCAGTGCAGAATAATGCCACATACATTGGTGTATTATGTAGCAGTGGACTTTAACACACAAAAACGGATTTAGATGAAAGCACGACCTAAGTGCAAATAAATTTAACCATATATGTAATTTAAAAGACTATATAATGATTACAAATAGGAATTAAGGTATTGTCTTTATAGTTTCAGCTTTCTCTTTTTCCTGGTTACCAGAATTGTGTTGGGGCCAGCTCATTTTGGACTATCTCCGCATGCTGTAACTGCTACCTGAAAAGCACAAACAAATTTAACTACAAAACAACCAGCATTACCTGGGATGGTAATTGGCCTAAGCTGAACTCAAAGGATGGCCACCTGCCCTACCTCTCAGAGTTGATTTTCCATTGATGCAACCTAGGAAAAGGGTGGTGTCTGCAAGGGTTTCGAGGAGGAGACGGCTGTCCTCCCCATAGGCACTGCTCCACCTGGGCTGCTCAGTAGAACACTTTCTGGCCCAAACCAGCACACTCCAGTTACAGAGGAGCTCCAGTAATAATCCACCCTTAAAGAAGTTTCTAGTCTTAAAATCCCAACCAACCAGCATGCTGTAGATACTCAGAGTAAAAGGAATCTAGACAGTGAAAATAAATAGCACAAAATTCTTGTACTTGACCTCATCAGTCCCTCAAAATCTTCCTCCCACCACAATGACTCTTCTCATTTGGTTTTCTGAGGTCCTTGCTGATCACAGTGACATCAGAGGAAAAAGCATAGATGAGGACACTTAAATGACAGACAAATGAATTAACCAATGATCAGGCAAAGAAAAATAGGAGGTACTCAGTACCTACTACAAACAAGCCAATGTGTTGGCCCTGGAGAGATGAAAATGAGTAAGACTCTGATCTCAGCCTCATGTTATACACATTCCCTGTGTTAAAACTAACATACATGGTGTGATCACAAAATATAGTGAATGCTGCTGCTGAGTGCCATCCAACGGAAAGGCAGGGACCTTCAATATGGGAAGTGGCGCGTCAAACCTTAGTAACAGTGTGTGACAAGTTACAACTTGTTCGGTGCAGTCAGTCAGGTGTGAGCTACAGTTGAGAGCAGGTATGTTTTCAAGTGTGCCATAAATCATCCTCCATCATGACAATGCTTCACATCACACATCGCTTCTAGTATACAGCAATTTCTGTCAAATAAACACATTACGGTGTGTCCTCCTCCACCTTATTCATTAGATCTGGCACCATGCGACTTCGGGCTCTTCCCCAAAGTCAAAACGATTCAGGATATCAAGGCAGCCAGGACATCACAACTAAAGACATTCATGAAAGAGGACTTCCAGAACTGCTTCAGAAAATGGCAAGAATTATGGGATAAGTGTGTTCAAAGCGAGGGGGAGTATTCTGAGGAGGATTAATGACAATGTGTCTTTTACTAAAACAATTTTTTAAAATTTAAACATTCACCTTATTTTTTGATCACACCTTGCATAAATGAAAAACATTTCGACCCCACACAGACTTCTTGGGGCCACTACCACTGGACAACTTGTCTTCAGCTGTATTCAGTTTCTCTCAACGTTCAGATGTCCAGAAGAGAGGACAATTTGCTCAGAGGGGACCACAAGCTCTCCAGGCAGTTGAGGGTTAGGGCCCCAGCTTCCACAGCCAACATGAATCCAATGGACATCTCCCCAAAGGAAGGGATGCTGGGGAGCCAAAATGAAAGGTACTCATGTGTCTCAGTCAGCCCCGAGAGAGGGAGCAGAACCAGTTATGGACAAGAGTGCATTCCCCATGTCTGTGTGTCCCCTGGGTGGATGTAGGTTTTAGACCCAAGCAGTGTAGGGCAAGTAGTTGACACGTTGTCAATCAGTGCTGGCTTCTCTAGCCTGGGCCAGGTTGTAGCACTTCTCACTTCTCCCAGCTTCCTTGGGCACCCACCAAAACACTGGCTGCCCAGCCTGGGGCTCTGACAGTCAGAAGGTTTTGAGGCATCTGCCCAGACACGGGAAAGAGGGGAGAGCCACACCATTCTGTCCCGTGGACTCCTCATTTCTTACTAGATTTAAATGATTCTGAGGCAGCAGAGAGATTCTGTGAGTTCTGCCTTCAAGTGTAACGAAGAGAGAAAGTGCAGCACAACTTTTCAGGTCCCATCGATGACAGAAGAGCCTGTTCAGGGTGTACCTGCCAATTGCTTCAGGTAAATCCCCCAAACCTATGCCAGTTTTGATGTAGGAGCATCTAGTGGCATACCCAGTAACTTTTATTTGTAAAACCGCGCTTCAATTTATAATTCGTGCTGATTTTTTTAAATGTTTTACTTTAACTTCAAATTTACAGATAAGTTGCAAGAATGATACAGAGAACTCCTATGTACCTTTATCACAGATTCACCAATTTTTCACAATTTCCCACATTTGTTTAATCATTGTTTTCTCTGTCTTTTTCTCTGTACACTCACAGACACATGTAAGAGAATGCCCTTATTCTGAAGAAGTATACTGTGGTACATGTGCATACAGTGTTTTGTATATAAAACATACATATAGTATATAAGATATACAGACATGTATAGTGTAATACACGCACATTTTTTAACAATTTGAGAGTAGATTGCAGATATCATGCTCCTTTACCCTTCATACTGAAGAAAGTATTTTTTAAGAATGAGGACATTTTTTTACCTAACTACGGTACACTTATCAAATTCAGAAAATTTGACATTGACACATTTTATCATCTACCATTCTTTAAATGTCTCAAAAATGTCCTTAATAGCAATTTTTCTTTTTCTGGGTACAGGATCCCATGCTGCATTTAGTTGTCATGTCCCTCTGGCCTCCATTAATCTGGAACTGTTCCTCAGCCTTTGTTTTTCATATTGTTGACATTTTTTAATACCACAATCGTCTGTTTATTTTACTATTTACTACCCCTCCATTTCTGTGTGAGGTTTCCTCACTGCTACATTTATGTCATGCCTTTTTGGCGTCAGTGGTGGTGTGACCTCAGGGTCGCACACCTGAAGGCACATGATTTCTGCCTGGTGCACATACGTGATATGATATGCATTTGATCACTTGGTTAAGGTGTTGTCCAGTTTCTCCTCTTTATAATTATTATTTTTTGCCTTTGTAATTAATAAGAATTTGTATGGGAAATTATCACACATTTTACCAAACTGTCACACAAGATAAAGAAAAACTTTCTGCCTATGACTTAGCATACAAAAACTACCTCCCTAAATATTTAACAGAATCAAAGGGAGACTTCACTGCATCTAAGCCATGGATTCCAGAGGCACGACTACAGCTCTGCATAGTCCGGCACCTTGCAAAGCTCAGCTAGATGGACAACCATGTCAGTCACCTCCTGGTCCTAAAGAACGTCACAGCAGTACCATAACCAAGGGCTGCTGCTCATTCATGGCCCAGGAATTATGTCTGGGAGTGTTGGCCCAGAATTTCTTTCCTGTTTGACAAATTTCCACTCTTTCCTCAGGAAGCTCCAGATATATGGTCACTCTTTGCATAAAATTTACATGAGGCAGTCCTCCTTCTACTCCAGGTAATATTAATCTATTTCCTCCTCCCCGACTTCCCGCAGTGCAGTGTGGTTCAGCCTATTAGAAAAATAATGTAATTAAATGAAGTCAACTCCTTAACCCTCAAGTGTTTGCATTCTCCTAAAATTTTACCTTTTCACCAAATAAATATCTGATTATTAGGACTCTAGGTGAAAATTTTCCCTCTTGAGGGAAGACGTGCATGAGGCAACGCAGGAGGCAGCCCATGCCTGTGCACACGGCCCTCCAGGAGGCACTGCCCACAAGACTGGGAGGTGAAGGGCATCCCAGGAGCTGCATGGACTGCAGACCTGGGGAGGCACCCCCACATTCTAGTGGAGATTTTCAAACTTGAGAACCGAACAGATCACTCTTGAAGGGAAATAAATCTCTACAGTCCCTAGTGTTAACTTTACATTTATGATACATGATAGTGGGGTGGGGAGGGGAGTCCACATTTTTATTATGTTGCTTAAATACCAGGGGTGCCAAAAAATGTATACAAGTGGACACTTTGGTCAACGTTGCTCAGGCAGTAATCAGATGCTGATGGTAACCACTTTGAGCACCTCTTGTAATTGCAGAAGTCAAACATGACTTGTATTCATCTTTTGTTATTGGTATATATTATTAAAATTTTAATACAGTTTTCCTTTCTTAAAATATGTATACATTTTTTGGCACCACTCTGTACATACAAAAATAGAATAAGGATTATATCTTTTAAACAATTAAAAACAATAAAAATATTAATTAAATACAAACTAAACTAACCAGTTTAAACACAAATTAAATTCACTTAAATTTAATGTGATGGATAATGTTTTGCTGAAACCAGTCATGACTGTCAACATAAACGTGATAGAGAATCTTAAAGACGGGCTTTTTTTGAGGTCAATATGACTTACCAACCACGTTGGGCTTTTGCTACTTCAAATTGTGATATCGTAATTTATAATAATGTCGACGTACGAAACATCCAAACTGTAGAGAATTTTTACGAATTTGAGCCAAACTGATGATAATTGCCAGGAAGCAAAATTTCAATGGATTAAGAAAATTATCCAGAGAATTGCAGTTTCACAGCTTATTTTATACATTAGAATCAAAGGAGGAGATATAAGGAGGGTTATATGAAATCCATTGGTGGTAGATTAAGGGGGCTGGAGAAAGCAAAGTGGGGAAATCTCTGGGATTGGATAAAAGGTAAAAAGGAGAGACACATACTTCTTTTACATTGGTGGATACAGGATAATTAGTAATTAACATTTACAGCGCATAGAGATGGTATTTGGGGAGCAAGATAACAATGAGGGGTTCTATTGTCTCTTGACCTGAGGAGTCTGGAAAAGATTACTCTGACATTTCAAAGGTATGTTACCTTAGATGCAAAAAGACAATAGACGGGCTCACTTAAGGTAAAGATTGACCTTTGTCAAGGAAGCTACAGGCCTAAGCTGTGACTAGCCCCTATGACCTGTATTTAGTTAGGAATTTTTTTTTAATAAAAGTTTATTGGTGTTACAATGGTTACTAAAGTTACATAGGTTTCAGGTGTACAATTCTGTAATACATCATATATATATATATATATACATATATATATATAATATATATATATATATATATATATATATATATTACATTGTGTGTTCACCACCCAGAGTCAGTTCTTCCATCACCATATATTTGATCCCCTTTTCCCTCCTCTACCACCCCCTTCCCCTTTACCCTCTGGTAACCACTAAACTACGAGTTTTTGTCTATGAGTTTTTGTTTCTTTATTCCTTTGTTGTTTTCAGTTTTATATCCCACATATCAGTGAAATCATATGGTTCTTGACTTTTTCTGTGTGATTTATTTCATTTAGCATAATAATCTCAAATTCATCCATGTTGTCACAAATGGCACTATTTCATCGTTTCTTATGGCAGAATAGTATTCCATTGGGTATATATACCACATCTTCTTCATCCAATCATCTATTGAAGGACACTTTGGTTATTTCCATGTCTTGGCCACCGTAAAAAAAGCTGCAATGAACATTGGGGCACATATATCTTTATGGATAAATGTTTTCAGATTTTGGGGGTAGACACCCAGGAGAGGGATTGCTGGGTCATATGGTAATTCTATTAATTTTTTGAGGAACCTCCACACTGCTTTCCATAGTGGCTACACCAATCTGCATTCCTATCAACAGTGTATGGGAATACACTTTTTCGACAGCCTCTCCAACACTTGTTACTATTTGTCTTGTTGACGATAGCCATTCTTTTTGTCATTGTTGTTGTTTTTAATCATTTATTTTTCTATACAAGTAAATATATATATATATATATATATATATATATATATATATATATATATAACCACAATCTGGATCGCTTCTGTAATAATTTTATTTTCACTTGATATTAAATTGTTGGTATATTCCCTTGTTGTTAAATATTCTTTGAAATTTTTCTTTTTCTTTTTTCTTTTTTTTTTTTTGCATTAATTTTATTTTATTTTAATTTTCCTGCAAAAAGCCTTCCTAGAATATCAAATCTGGGAGCTTTGAGGGTTTTTTGGTTTTTCTTTCTTCATTGGCATCACTCACAAGATGCAAAAGGGAGGAAAACACCACCCACATTTTCCTTCTGTCAGGAGGGAAAAGACACCAGAAATTCATGCAACGTGCATGCAGCTGGAGGAAGAGGAAAACCCGAGTGAGCCGTGCGCCTTACCAGGGGATGCATTTACTGTCTCATTGCAGAGCGCCTGCCTGGGAGTGCAGCCGGCGTCCCCCTGCGTGCCGGGTGACCGCTCTGCTCCCGCACCCTCTGCCGCTGCCTCCCTCTTTTTCTTTTTTTGATGATAACCATTCTAACTGGTGTGAGGTGATATCTCATTGTGGTTTTTTATTTGCATTTCTCTGATGATCAGTGATGTTGAGCATCTTTTCATCTGTCTGTTGGCCATCTGTATGTCTTCTTTGGAGAAATGTCTGTTCAGGTCCTGTGTCCATTTTTTAATTGGATTGTTTGTTGTTGAGTTGTATGAGTTTCTTATATATTTTGGATATTAGCCCTTTATTGGAGGAACTGTTTGCAAAAATCTTCTCCCATTTGGTTGGTTGCCACTTTATTTTGTCGATGGTTTCTTTTGCTGTGCAGAAGCTTTCTAGTTTGACGTAGTCCCATTCATTTATTTTAGCTTTTACTTTCCTTGCCTTTGAGGTCAAATTCTTAAATTCCTCTTTGAACACAAGGTCTATAAGTTTAGCACCTATTTTGGTACATGGTGACAGATAGCAGTCTAGTTTCATTCTTTCACACGTGACTTTCCAATTCTCCCAGAACCATTTATTAAAGAGGCTGTCTTTTCTCCATTGTATGTTTTTGGCTCCTTTGTCGAAAATTATCTGTCCATGTTTATGTGGGTTTATTTCTGGGTTTTCAATTCTATTCCATTGGTTTGTGTGTCTGTTTTTCTGCCAATACCATCCTGTTATGATTATTGTTGCCCTGTAGTACAAGCTGAAGTCAGGGAGTGTGATACCTCCAGCATTGTTCTTTTCTTCTTAGGATTGCTTTGGCCATTCAGGGTCTTTTGTGGTTCCATACAAACCTGATGTTTTGTTCTATTTAAAATGCCATTGGGATTTTGATGGAGACTGCATTAAATATGTATATTGGTTTGGGTAATATGGCAATTTTAAGTATGCTGATTCTTCCAAGCCATGAACATGGAATGTATTTCCTTTTCTTTGTGTCTTCTTCAATTTCTTTTTAAAATGTCTTATTGTTTTCAGTGTATAGGTGTGGGGACAGAGTCCCAGAGAGCAGTTTCCAGGCTCTCGGCCTCGCGTGGCCGGGTGATGGCTCGGGTGGTGGTTGGCAGTTGGCTGTAGCAGGTTGGCAAGTTGGCTGCTGATGTAATTGCTGTGGCTGTGATGGTTGGCTGGTTGGATGGCAGGCAGGAAACGTGGACGGCAGATTGCGGATCCTACTTCATGTGTCTCGCCCGGCCACCAGCGAGAGTATAGTACTATGACTCCCCTGTCTATGGCTCCATGGGTGTTCCTTTTTGGCTTCACCATTTCCTGCGTTCTTATGTGGGGAGTGGGACCAGAGACCCCGCATTACACCTTGCATGACAATTGGTCTTTCACATCCTTGGTTAAGTTTATTCCTAGGTATTTTATTCTTTTTGTTGCAATTGCACAAGGAATTGTTTTTATTATTATTATTATTTATTTTTCTGAGATTTCATTGTTAGTATATAGGAATGCAGTGGGTTTTTGTAAGTTGCTAGCTACAAAATTTTGGGGCAGCCAGTTAGCTCAGTTGGTTAGAGTGCAGTGCTCTTAACAGCAAGGTTGCAGGTTCAATCCCCGCATGGACTACTGTGAGTTGTGCCCTCCACAACTAGATTGAAACAACTACTTGACTTGGAGCTGATGGGTTCTGGGAAAACACACTTAAAATAAATAAAAGTTTTTTAAAAAATTCAGCCAAGTAAATTTTAAGATCTAATTGGTTTTATTAAGTGAATCTGGCAGCATCCCATGTAACAACTGGAAGGGTGCTCTCAGGAGTTGTACAAAATGGAAGGATTTTACAGGAAGAAGGGTGGAGCAAGGGAGCTTTTATCAAAAAAGAAAAGAAAGGGTAATTTTTATACCAGGACATATTTTGGGGTGGAGGGAATGGCAAGGGTTTTATCCTACAGCTTGCCTCTCCTTTATTACTATTATTTTTTTTGCAATTACAGTTGAAGTTCAATATTATATGATTTTCAGGTGTACAACACAGTGGTTAGACATTTATATAACTTACAAAGTGATCATCCTGATGAGTCTTGCATCACCTGACACCATATTTAGTTATTATAATATTATTGACTATATTCCCTAAGCTGTACTTTACATCCCTGTGACTATTTTGTAACTGCCAATTTTTACTCCTTAATACCTTCACCATTTTCACCCAGCCCCCAACCCCTTTCTCATCTGGCAACCATCATTTTGTTCTCTATATGTATGAGCTTGTTCCTGTTTTGTTTGTTCATTTATTTTGGTTTTTAATTTCCATATGTAAGTAAAATCACATGGTATTTTTCTTTCTATGTCTGATTTATTTCACTTAGCATAATACCTTGTCGGTCCGTCCATGTTGTCATAAATGGTAAGATTTCATTCTTTTTTATTGCTGAGTAACATTCTATTGTATATATGCACTAATTCTTTATCCATTCGTCTTCTGATTGGAGCATTTAATCCATTTATATTTCAAGTAATTATTGATAGGTATGTAGTTATTGCCATTTTATTGTTTTTTGATTGTTTTTGTAGTTCCTCTCTGTTCTTTACTTATTTTCTTGCTCCCTTCTCTTGTATATTAATGACTTTCTGTAGTGTTTTGTTTGGCTTCCTTTCTCTTTATTTGTTGTATATCTTTTGTAGGTTTTTTATTTGTGGTTACCATGTGCTTCATATATACCAAGCTATGTTTATAGCAGTCTATTTTAAGTTGATGGTTGATTAAGTTTGAACACATTCTAAAGTTACTACCATTTTTACTCACCACCTCCAGGTTTATGTTTTTGTCATTATTTTTTACTTCTTTTGTATGTGTTGTGTGTATCCCTTAATTTACTGTTGTAATTACACATAATCTTCCTACTTTTGCCTTTTAACCTTTGTACTAGCTTTGATGTTGGTTGAGCCACTGCTTTTATTTTGTGTTTGCCTTTGTCAGTGAGTTTTTTCTTTGCATTATTTTCTTATTCATATATATTTCTCCTCTCCCTCCTTCTATTCCTCCTCCTCCCCCTCCTCCTCCTCCTCTTCCTCCTCCTCCTCCTCCTCCTCCTCTTTCTAGAAGTCCCTCTAACATTCTTTGTAATACTGGTTTGGTGGTGATGAACTGCTTTAGCTTTTTCTTGTCTGGGAAGCTCTTTATCTGTCCTTCGATTCTAAATGATAGCTTTGCTTGATAGTTTTGGTTGTATGTCCTTGCTTTTCACCACTCTGAATATTTCATGCTCATCCCTTCTGCCCTGCAAAGTTTCTGTTGAGAATTTAGCTGACAGTCTTATGGGAGCTCCCTTGTAAGTAACTAACTGCTTTTTCTTGCTGCTTTTTATATTTTCTTTTTGTATTTAACCTTTGGCATTTTAATTATGATGTGTCTTTGTGGGGCCTCTTTGGGTTCATTTTGTTTGGGACTCTCTGAACTTCCTGGATTTGTATGTCTATTCCATTCACCAGGTTAGCAAAGTTTTCAGTCATTATTTCTTCAAATAGATTTTCAATTCCTTCCTGTCTTCTTCTTCTGGTACCCCTATGATGGGAATTTTGGCATGCTTGACATTTTTCCACTGGTCCCTTAAACTATCCTCATTTTTAAAATTCTTTTTCCTTTTTGCTGTTCTGATTGTGTTTCCCACTATCTTGTTTTCTAAATAGCTGATTTGATGCTCTGCTTTATCTAATCTTTGGTTGATTCTATCTAAGGTATTTTCTTTTCAGTTATTGTATCCTTCATTCCTGACTGGTTCTTTGCTATGTTTTCTATTGCTCTTTTTATGTTTCCTATCTCTTGTTGAAATTCTTACTGAAATCATCTATTCTTTCCCTAAGTCCATTGAGCATCCTTATAACCTCTGTATCTGGAGATTGTTTGCCTCCATTTTGTTTAGTCCTTTTTACTGGAGTTTTGTTCTGTTCTTTCAATTAGTACTTGTTTCTTTGTCTCCTCATTTTGGCTGCCTCCTTGTGTTTATTTTTATGTATTAGGCAGATCTGCTATGTCTCCCAGTCTGGCAGAATGCCCTTATGTAGTAGGTGTCCTGTGGGACCCAGTGGCTCAATCTCCCTTGTCACCTAAGCCGGGTGCTCCAGGGGTATCTTTTGTGTGGCTTGTGTGTGGTCTCCTCTTGTAGTTGAGCCTTGATTGTTGTTGGCACATCAGTGGGTGGGATTGACTGGCTGTGAGGGCTGGCTGTGACTACAGTAGACAAGCTGTTGTGCAGAGGCTGACTCCATGGAGTGGGATTTGCTTTGATGGAGCTCAGGTGCTTGTCAAATCCACCCTTCGGGTATGCCATTTGTGGTATTAATTGGGTGGTGTTCTGGTGTGGTCTGAAAGTGGCCATCTGGTATGTTGGTTCTAGGGCCTCTTGGGAGGGACTTGGTACAGGCCAAGGTCAGCCATTGCCTGTGTTCAGCCTGGGAGAGTGCCTCTTTTTTCTATGGGGGATGGAGAGGACTTATGTGACAGATTATCTTTCTGGTGCTTGACCAGAAAATTACAGGCTGGTTAAAGTTAATTAAGATTACATTTCTGGAAGAGGTTAAAACTGCAATTAGATCAGGTATTAAATCTGGGTTTGGTATCAAGGGCTTTTAACATAAGTGATGTCACTTGGGGCCTTTGGTTTTTTTCATTATCAGTTCTAAGGACAGCAAAACCTGTTTTTTTTCTTTTTTCATTAAACATATTAAGTCTAACTTGTTCATTTTCATGGGCCCATAACAATTAAAGAAAGAATAGTAGTAACAAAAAACAAGCTTGGTATTTGCAATTAAGAAGTCATACAGATGATGCAGAATTAATTTGTTCATGGACTTAGAATGCAAAATTTAAATAGTCTGGCAGAGAAATTGAGGACCCTTTGGGTCTATGGAACCTAATTTGAGAAGCACTGCTCTTATAAGCAATTTTATTTCACAGCTTCTTCTCTTTTTCCATGCACATCTCTCTGTGATTTTTATAAGAAAGTTTCCATAGTCAGATACGACGTAATTAATAAAAATCTTAGCAGAAACCAATATTTGCCTATGAAAAATTAACAGAAAACATTTCAATAACAACAGTTAGAATTTGATCAGGTAAATTTAGTAGAACTTTATGTAGCCAGACATTTCGTTTATGGATAAAAAAATTTGTATGGACCAGATGGATAGGGAACTGAATTAGTCATATTTCTCAGCACATGGAAGAGTGTTATCATTGGCCCATGTAAACCACCTTTATTGTATTTGTTCTCCATTTTCCACTATCTCTGTTTTCACTTCATTCTTCCATATAGGTATCCATGATCAAGTGTAATATCTTAGGGATATGAATATATATCACATTTGTAAAATACAAAATATTGTTTTCCATATGTTTTCTGTATGAAAAAATTTCTGGTTTTCATTTACATAAGTGATATTGTTATTAATTTAATTCTATTTTTAACTGTTTTGCTTATTCCCTTCTAAATCTAACGTTGATATATAGACAGATATAAATATATATAGTTATAGATGTATGAACCTTATAAATCTGTGTAAGTTATTTTTTGGGGACATAGAACCACTGGGTGGTGGCTGTGTCATAGGGAATACACATACTTAATTTCACTAAATACTGCCAGATTGTTTCCAGAAGGGATGTAACAGCTTATACTCTACCAATAGACCATGAAGATTCCCATGTCCTAATGTCCACACTAACATTTGATAATATCTAATTTCCTAATTTTGGCCATTCTGATGGGTATAATGAAGCAGCTCATAGTTGTTTTAATTTGTATTTCTCTGATTACAAATGAGTTTGATCATCTGTTTATATACTGTTAGCAGTTCAGATTTTCCCTTCTGTGAATTAGCTACTTACATGTTTTGCCAAATTTCTGTTGAGTTCTTACTGTTTTGTAGAAGTTCTTGATAAAAGCTTGATATTAACCCTGTGTTGGAATTATATTACAAATATCTTGTGTCAGGCACCTGATAAAGTTGATTGCAAATATATTTTGTCTTCCACCTGATATGGTGGTCTACTTTAAGTGTCCTTTTTGAACAGAAATATTTACTCTTTTTGTAGTCAAATCCATCAATTGTTTGCTTTATGGTTATGTCACTTAAATATTCTGATATTTGTGATCCCAAGTTCACACAGATATTCTCTAACATTTTCATCTTTAGCCTCATAGTTTAATTTTTTCACATTTTATCCATATATTGGAAGAATTTTCTCAACTATATACTTTCCCCACTGATATAAGGTATCCTGCTTATCAAATATCTCCACATATACATGGATCTATTTCTATGTTCCATATTCTGTTCCATTGTTTTGTTTTTCCTACATTCACTCTTTCCAAAGTTGTCTTAGCTGTTTCTTGATCTTTATTCCTCCATATAAATTTTACAATAAGTTTTTCAACTTCCAAAAAAAAAAACTCTGGAATTTTTATTGAGATTATAGTGAAGTTATAAATTTATCTGGGAAGCACTAACTTATCACAATGTTATATTGGCAGTGCCATAAATGTGTTATATCTTTCCATTTGTATAGATTTTCTTTTGCTGTCTTCTTAAAGATCTGTGCAGTCATTGTTAGGTTAAGTCTTAGATACTGTATAGCGGTACTTAAAGTATTTTTTCACATCACGGTGCACATAGGATATGATCATATTTGCACCTGGTGAAAGCAGGCATCTTGGTACTATTCCCTGTCTTAAAGGGGATGTGTCTAGAGTTGCTCCATTAAATATGTGTTTGCTATAGGATTTTGATATGTAGCCTCTATCAGGTAAAACAGTATTCCTCTATTCTGATCATTGTTATTATAAATAAGGGTTCAACTTTATCAGATATTTTTTCTGCATATATTGACATCCTATTTCTTTTGTCCATTATGTGTGAATTACACTGATAGATTGCTCACTGCCATTAAACTCATTGCCATTGGGTTTTTGAGGCAAACTCTACTTGATGCAACTTTTAATAAAATGTTTACTTAGAGAAATTCGCATCTACATTTAAAATTGAAATAACTCTAACTTTGCTTTTCTTTTTCTCTTATTCCCCTTTTCTGATTCTGGAGCAAAGGTTATGTTAGCCTCATAAAAATGAGTCAGACTGTTTTTCCTCCTTTTCTAGTATCTAGACCAACTTGCTGAAAGATCTATCTTAACCAGGTTTTCAAATTAGTATATAATTCAAAATTGTGTCTGGTTCATGATTTACTCCAACACCCTTCCAGTGCAGCAGAGGTTAAAAAACTAAGAACATTTCATGGATTTAATTGCAGCTCTGATTCTGAATGTAATGAAGTTTTCCCAAATCAGAGATACTTCTGGGACTCGAATTTATGAAAAAGATAGAAGGGGAATGTATCAGTTGTCTATTGCTTCATAATAAACTGCTCTGCCCCCCGCCCCAAAATAAAATTAGTGACTAGTGAGTTAGAACAATGATTTTTTTCTCATGATTCTGAGGGTTGTTTGGACAGTTCATTTCCTTATTTTTCTTGGTCTCACTCGTATGTTTGGCAGCTGGTGCTACCTGATGGCTAGGCAACTTAGTTCTCTCCACGGCCTCATTAAATGTTGATCACATTCCAGGGCAGCATTTCAAGAGGGAGAAAGGGGAACTTCTAAGAACTAGCCTCAGAAGTCACATAATGTCACTTAAGTAACATTCTGTTTGTGAATCAAGTCACAAGACCAGACCAAGGGTGGAGAAATAGACTTTAACTATTTAGGAAAGGAACGGTGAAGTCATTTTGCAAAGGGTATGCATACTAGGATGGCAGGAATTTGTGACACGTTAAAATTTACCCCAAGGCGAGATGTGGTACTGGACGCATTCTAACTTTGCTACTACAGGTGGCAGCAGGAACAATGTGATTGTAGCCAATAGTTCTGGTGATGGATTCCTATTCTATTTTAACCTCCAAAAGTTAGAAACAGATGCAAAGGTTTCTAGCATGTGCTCACTTCCCTCTGGTGCTCCCTCTTCTCGTCATGTTGTGAATTGTTAACAATAAACATTTTTTTAAATCCTCACTTTTTGAGGCAATGAATATACTAAGTTACTTACTTTGCTTTAAGTTGAGTGTATAGCAGAACTTCGAACATTTCGTTATAACATTGTTGAGAATAAAAATTGATTCCTTGTCAGGGCCACTGTCTGTGTGGAGTTTGCATGTTCTCCCCATTTGGGTTGGTTTCCTCTCACATCCCAAAGATGTGCATGGCCACTGAACTGGCTTGTCTACATTGTCCCAGTCTGAGTAAGTGTGGTTGTGGGTGTGAGCGCAACCTGTGATGAAAGGGTGTTCTGTCCAGGGTGGGTCCCACTTTGTGCCCTAAGCTGCCGGGAGATGCTCCAGCCACCCACCACGCTGAAGAGGAATAGGTGGGTTGAAAAAGAATTATCTTGTTTTTAACAATATTTCTTAAATGTATGCATAGCTCACATTTATTTCAATGTTTAATATTAGAAATATTTTGAGTCTTTATTTAGAAGTTCCATGATGTGTTTGTGACCAGGAATATATCTTAGGAACATAACTCTTGTTTATGTCAACTAGTCTATGGTCAAATTGGTTTCATTATATGTCATTTCACTTAAAGTAGCAGTTTCCAAGAATCTATCAATGATGTTAAGTGATGACTTACTGTATTATGAATTGTCTAGAATTTATTTCTATTTTTTCATTCAACACTTTGTGAACAATAACCTATTTTCTTCTTGAGTCCAGTGCTGCTTTTGAAATTGCCATTGTCAATCTATTCTTCTTGCTTTCAGGTGTGATCTGCAATTTCTCCTTGGAAGCTTTTAGAACTTTCCTTTGTCTTTGATGTTCTTTTTTTAAAAAAAGATTTTTATATCAAAATATAGCTAACATACAGTATTGTATCAGTTTCAGGTGCACACCACAGTTATTCAACATTTATATACCTAAAGAAGTGATCACAGTCCAGCAACCATCTGACACTGTACCACGCTATCACAATATTATTGGCTATATTCCCTGTGTTGTACATTACATCCCCATGACTTATTTGTTTTATACTTGGAAATTTGAACCTCTTATTCCCCTTAACATTTCCCCCTTTTTAAATTTTTCAGTTACAGTTGACATTCAATATTATTTTCTATCAATTTCAGGTGTATAGCATAGTAGTTAGACATTATACATATAATTTAAGAAGTGATCCCCCTGACTAGTGTAGTACCCACCTGGCGCTATACATAGCTGTTACCATATTATTGATTATATTCTCTATGCTTTAATTTACATCCTCATGACTATTTTGTAAGTACTAATTTGTACTTCTTAATTCCTTCACCTTTTTTACCTTGCCCCCAACCCCTCCCCCATCTATCACCCCAATAAATCTAGTGCCCATCTGACACCATACATATTTATTACAATATTATTGGCTACTTTCCTTATGCCATACCCTACATCTCCATAACTATTTTGTAACAACCAATTTGTATTTCTTAATCCCTTCCTTTTTTTAACCCATGTCCAACCCCAATCCCAAATGGCAACCATCAAAATGTTCTGTGTATCTATGAGTTTGTTTCTGTTTTGTTTATTTTGTTCTTTAGATTCCACATATAAGTGAAATCACATTGCATCTGTCTTTTGCTGTCTGACATACTTCACTCAGCACAATACCCTTCACATCCATCATGCCACTGCAGATGGCAAGAATCCATTCCCTTCCCTAGCCAAGCATTATTCCATTGTATATATGTACCACCTCTTCTTTAGCCATTCATCCACTGACGGACACCCAGGCTGCCTCCACATCTTGGCCATTGTAAACAATGCTGCAATGAATGTATGGATGTACATGTCCCCTTGAAATAGCATTTTGGGTTTCTTCTGGTAAATACCCAGAAGTGGAATTACTGGATCCTTCTTTGTCTCTTGATATAGCTTTTGTTTTAAAGTCTATTTTGTCTGGTATAAGTATTGTTATGCCAGCTTTTTATTTGTTTGTTTCCATTTTCATTAAGTATCTTTTCCCCATCCCTTTACTTTTAGTCTGTGTCTTTTGCTCTGAAGTGAGTCTCTTGTAGGCAGCATATGTAAGGGTCTTATTTTCTTGTCCATTCAGGCACCTTATCTTTTGATTGGAGCATTTAACCCATTTACATTGAAAATAATTGTTGATAGATATGTAGTTATTGCTATTTTATTATTCATATTTTATATACTCCTTCTTCCCCCCTTCCCATCCTCCTGCTCCTCCGCTTCCTGCTCCTCCTCCTTCTTTTTTAAGAAGTCCTTTTAACATTTCTTGTAATATTGGTTTGGTGGAGATAAACTCCTTTTGCTTTTTCTTGTCTGGGAAGCTCTATCTGTCCTTCGATTCTAAATGATAGCTTTGTTGGGTAGTCTTGGTTGTAGGTCCTTGCTTTTCATCACTTTGAACAGTTCATGCCAATCTCTCTGGCCTACAATGTTTCTGTTGAGAAAGCAGCTGACAGTATTATGGGAGCTCTTTTGGAGGTAACTTTTCTTTTGCTGCTTTTAAAATTCTTTCTGTGGCATTTTAATTATGATGTGTCTTGGTGTGGGCCTCTTTGGGTTCCTCTTGTTTGGGACTCCCTGTGCTTCCTGGGCTTGTACTTATATATGTATTTCCTTTGCCAGATTAGGGAAGTTTTCAGTCATTATTTTTTTCAAATAGGTTTTCAATTCTTTGTTTCTCTCTTCTTCTGGTTCTCCTATGATGCGAATGTTGGTACACTTGATGTTATCCCAAAGACCCCTTAAACTACCCTCATTTTTTTGGATTCTTTTTTCTTTTTTGTTGTTCTGTTTGGGTGTTTTCTGCTACCTTAGCTTCTAAATTGTTGCTTTTATCTTCTGCTTCATCTAATCTGTTGTTTATTTCATCTAATGTATTCTTCATTCCAGTTATTGTATTCTTTATTTCTGACTGGTTTTTTTTTTTTTTTTATGTTTTCTATCTCTAGTTTTATATTTCCTATCTCTTTGTTGAAGTTCTCCCTGAGATCATTGAGCATCCTTATAACCAGTGGTAGATTACTTTTCTCCATTTTGTTTAGTTCTTTTTCTGGAGCTTTGATCTGTTCTTTTATTTGGGACATGTCTCTTTGTCTCCCCATTTTGGCTGCCTCCCTGTGTTTGTTTCTATGTATTAGGTAGGGCTGCTATGTCTCCCAATCTTAGTAGAGTGGCCTTATGTAGTAGGTGTCCTGTAGGGCCCAGTTGTGCAGTCTCCCTGGTCACCTGAGCAGGATGCTCCAGGTGTGTCCCTTGTGTGGGTTGTGTATGCCCTCCTGTTGTAGTTAAGCCCTGTTTGCTGTTTGCATGTCAATGGGAGGGATTGATCCTTGAGCTGATTGGTTGTGAGAACTGGTTGTGACTACAGTGGAGGAGCTGTTGTGCAGGGGCTGACCCTATGGAGTAGAATTCTGTTTAGCAGGGCTCTGGTGCCTGCCCAGTCTGCCCTTTGGGTGTGTTATCCCTGTTGGTGACAGGGTGTTGCTCTGGCTGGGTCCGAAGCTGGCCACTGGGTGTGCCAGTCCTAGAGCCTTCTGGGAGGAGCCCCACTGCAGTCCAAATTCAGCCACAGCCTGTGCTCTGCCAAGGGCCACCTGCCATGAGCCATAAAGTAATCTGCAGATGATTACCACCTGTGCTGGGAGACTAGTGAGAGGCAGATTGGGTCAGGTCTGGGAACCAGAGGGTTGTGAAACTCATGGCAGAGAACCTACCTGGGGAGGAGTAAGAGGCAGGGCTTCATGTGAACTGAGGCTTCCAACCCTCAGTACAGGCTCCCTTGTGCCATTTACAAACAGAGTGACTTCACTTACAAAACACAAATTTAAAGATTAAATTATTAAGAATTTCCAGAAATGACAGCAGAGCTTTAAATCTCAAGTGCAGGGTCCTATGTGATTGTACTCACTTTTTAAATCAACATTACTCTTGCCTAATAGAATACACTTCATAAAACTTGAAAGTTTGGTAAAACTCTTCTATAAAGCCATTTGGGTCTAGTGTCTTCTTTAGGAGAAGACTTTTAATTACTGCTCCAATTTAATAGATACAGGATTCTTCAGTCTTCTTGTGGTTTCTTGAGCCAGTACAGGAAGACAGTAAAGGCAAAGCACATGAAGGAAAAACAGAGAGACCAAGCAGAAAATAATAAAATGGCAGACTTAAAGCCTAACATCAATAATTACATTGTGTAAGTGGTCTTAAACACCAATTTAAAAACAAAGATTGGAAAAATGGATAAAAAATTTTTTACCTAACTATATAATGCCTACAAGAAATTCTCTTCAAATATAATGATATAGGTAGGTTAAAGGTAAAATGATGTAAAAAGCTATAGGACACAAAGCCCAATCAAAAGTATGGTGGAGTAGCTATATGAATATCAGATTAGACTTCAGGGCAAAGAAAATGACCAGGACAAATTGGGACATTACATAATGATAAAATGATCTATTCACCACTAAGACCTAGCAACCTTACATGCATCGAATAACAGAGCTACAGAATCCATGAAGCAAAAACTGACAGAACTAACAGGAGAAGCAGTCTAGGGACTAAGCCTTATGGTACTCTCATATTTACAATAATCAGTTAGAGACCAGGATGGGCCAGTACAGGCATAAGAGACAATCTTAAACATCCTTTCAACAGAACACTAAAGACCTCCTAAGAGCTATGAAATGACCATTCATGTCAGTGGAATCCCAGGAGAGTGAAAACGCAAGCTGTAGAATATTTTATAAAGTAAGAATATGCATATATTCTAGTTCTGAGAGTGATACATCTGAATTAGGTATAGGAAAAAATAGTCTACGTATATAATATACCATATTGTTATCAGTGGTTAAATCTGTGATCTGGGGTTGTTGGGTAAGAAGCAAGCAGACATCTTACTTCTGATATTGTAAATTTCTTTTAAATTTTGTAAGAATAATTCTATTTTATTTCTGTAATTTTCAAACATAAATTGAATATAACATACTAGGAAGAGTGCTCAATAAGTATTTGCTGAACGTTTGAATATGGACCAACTACTGCAATTTTGCAAATGAACTTTGTCACTACACTAATGGCCTGTTAGTGGGGTAGGGAAGTTCTAGATACTTGTTGGAGATCCATGATAACTCGAGCATGATCTAATCTTACCAGTTGCCTTTTTACCATGTAAACACCAATCAAAACCTAAACTTCCTGTTTGAAAGGAAGCAGAGCTCGTTTGAAAGACCCACTTCAAAAAAAGCAGAAATCCAATCCCTGTTGGTTCTAGCTTTGAAATTGCAGGTCTGTCCCTTCCTACTCAAACTCATCCTATCAACAGTAATAACTTTGTAACAGGGTGTCCCTGTTAAGGATATTCCTTCCAGTCCATCCTCCACATTCCTCTCATTACCTTTGTCACATCTGATCTGACTGTGCCACTTCCTTGCTGAAAACATTAGCTGGCCCTACGTTAATAAAAATGACCAAACTTCTTAGCCAAAAATCCCTCCCCAGTCTGGCCCAATCCATTATATTGGTTTCCTACTGCTGTTTTGACAAATTACCACAAACTTAGTGGCTTAAAGCAAACACAAACTTATCATCCAATATTTACAGAGGTCAGAAGTCTGAAATATGTCTTAACCAGGCTAAAATTTAGACGTTAGCAGAGAGGTGTCCTTTCTGGAGACTAGAGGACAATCCATCCATTCCTTGCTTTTTCCAGCTTCTAGAGGCTATCTACATTCCTAGGTTCCTGGTCATGCTTCTCTGACTTCTTGTTACAGCTTTCTCTGACCCTCTTGTCTCCCTCTTATAAGGACCCTTATAATACCATTGGGCCCTCCCAATAATCCAGGATAATCTATCTCAAGATCCTTAACTTAATCACATCTGCAAAGTCCCTTTTGATGTGAATACATTTGCAGGTTCCAGGGATTACGATGTGGACATCTTTGGGGGCCATGTTTTTACTTACCACATTCATCCTCCCAGATTCACTTCCCACAACTTTCCTTTCCATGACCTCTATACTCTAAACCAACCCCATTTAGCATTCTGTGCATATATGAAGTTTCCTCACGCCTTCACCATGACAATCCTTCTATTGGAAAGGCAAGAGGTAGTGTATGATAGATTAAGAGGCCTAACTCTGGAGTCAGACTGGGCTCAAATCTGAGTCTGGCACTTACTTGCTAAGTGGATTTGGACAAACTATTGCTGTTGTTTGACCCTAGATCTAAATACCAGATTATAGGAAAAACAAAGTAAATTATACCATAGGAAGCAATTACCCAAATCCAGACTGTGGAATGTTCCACAGGCAAAAATGACCTGGTTTTTCTGATAAACCTGTATTTAAAAAAGGTGGTCTGTCAGCAGAGGAGATTGTATAAAAACTTAAAGAGACAATAACCAAATTCGATGTGTAGGCCCAAGTTTAGATGTGGATCCAAACCAACCAACTATAAAAAAAGGCATCTGTGAATCAGGGAAATCAATCTTAAACAGGTGTCAGAGAATGATGAAGAATTATTGAGTGTAATGACATGGTGCTAAATACATATTTTAAAATTTTTCTTGAGATGTACACCATAAGGACAGAGATATATACAGAAGTATTATTTCAGAGTAAAATGGCATTATATTTGGGATATCTTTAAAGATATTCTAGCAAAAAAAAAGAGAGGAATAGATAAAACTAGATGGGCAAAATGTTTATTGCTGAAGTTGAGTGACTGGTACATGGGAGTTGATTATACTATTGTACTTTTGTGTGTTTGAGATTTTCCACAATACATCTCTGTAAAAACACAGAGGGTGCCAAAAAATGTATACACATTTTAATAAAGGAAAAAACTGTATTAAATTGTAATACTCAATGTATACCAGTAACAAAAAATGAATACAAGTTATGTGTATGTATTTTTTTGGCACCCCTGGTATATGTCCTAGGAAACTTTTTTCCCAGGTTCTGCCAGAAAGTTAGTGATTTCCTTATCCATCTCCCTTAACAGTTTATTCATATTTTCACCATCACAGTACATAATCACACCTGATTATTCAGGCATACATTACTATCACTTACTTCTTAGTGCTCATCATATGCAAAAGATTCTACTAAGCTCTGGGTAGAGCAGTGAATGAAAGACATGCCCTCATCACTGGGTTATGTTGGGGGGCCAGGCAAAACCCCAGCAAGCATGCAACAATGGACCGCTGGGTTGGAAACCCCAAAGACGCTAAGGAGGGACAGGAATGGGGAAAGCGGGGACTTCTTGAGCACAGGGTATAAGGAAGCCGTTTCAGGAGACTGATCCTCAACCTGAGAGCTGAAGGTGAAGGGCCCCCGGGTGTTGGGGTGGGGGAGGGTAGCGGGCCCGTCTATGCTCTCACCTGTACTATGCTGCAACTAACACTGAATCAAGATCGTTACTACAAACATAACACATTCTCATTTAGGGAAATGTGAAAAATACAAAAAAGGTCACTTTTAATTGTCATCTAAAAAGAACCGCTTACATCTTGGCATATTTCCTTCCAGTAACTTTATTTTACATGTGCATGTATTTTAAACTAGGGCTCGATACTAAGAGCCAAAAAGTTTTAAAAACCACTTTTAATCCCATTGTCCGGTAGGAAGCGTTATTATTTTAATAATCGTTTTTACATTTTCCATTAAGAAAAGCACGCGTATACATGCTTATCTACAGAGTTGATATGAATTATGCTCAAGACGTGGAAACACACGATTTACCTCACGTCAAGCCTCTAGGGCTCAGCCCCGGCCCTGTCGTTCACGCAGCACTCTTGCCGGGTTCTGAAAAGTTCCAGGCGGAACCACCTCGGCTTCTTCACGTTCCTACTCTCCCGAAAAAGCCTGGTGCCCTCAAAGCTCCTAAACCTCAGTTTTCCCCATCTCCTACAGACTTAGGACGCGGAACCCGGGAAAGGCGCCCCGAGCCTGCGCACAGGCGGCCTCGCGGCGGGCAGCCCCGCCCCGGCATCGCCAAACACCGCGATATCTCATCCGTCCAGCAAGTTCGTCGCCCTAACGGCTCTGCAGACCTGGAAAGTTCTAAACCCCCTGCACCCTTCCCTGGTCACGCCCCTTACGTCAGAGAGCTCCCGCCTCCACGCCATGCCAATCATTCACTTCTTCCCTAGGGCAACCTCGCAACAAGCCACTGAGTGGCTGATCTTGGGAGTGAATGTCGCGGAGGGGCGGCGACGATAGGCTGGAAGCCGGCCCCGCCTTGCCGCAGTTTGCACAAAAGGTGATTGGTCGGCTTCTTTGTCCAATCAGCGGCGGGCTGTCGGATTCAAACCAGGATCGTTAGGCCTGCGGTCTGTTGGTAGCAGTTGAGTTGTTGCTTTGGCCGGACGCACACCGTTCTTCAGCTGCGCCCGCTCTTCCTGTCCGGTCGCTCCCCTTCCGCGCCGCCTACCTGCCGGCAGGATGGCCCACAAGCAGATCTACTACTCAGACAAGTACTTCGACGAGCACTACGAGTACCGGTAAGTGGGCCAGTGGGCGTGCTTCCTCAGCCGCTGCCCAGGGAGGGCCGGTGTTCGTGTGGGGGCCGGAGGTCGTGTCAGGGTCGAGGCCGGGAGTTGGAGTAGGGGCCTTGTGGGGATGGAAGCGTGTCGGGTTGGGGTCGGGACCAGAGCGCTCCCCTCATTTCGCCTTTACGGGCACAGCCAGCCTCCCCTCTTTGTTCCGTCTGTGAGGAGGAAGAGGCAGGGGCGGAGATGGGGGCCACTTCTAGTGACGAGTTGCTGCCTTAAAGGGAACAAGCTTTTTTTCTCCTTGCTTTTGAAGTTAGTGATGCTAAAAATGACTTTGAGGGGGAAGCCCGGAAAACTTCGCTTTTTGGAATTTTTAAATGTTTATTGCGTATGGTGATCTGGGTAGGCGTTTGTGCGTTAACCATGATGACTTAAGGGCATTATCAAAGGGGTTTCACCTTTAAGACTAAGTTGAGAACTCGTGTGGCCTTTGGGCGTGTGTGTGTGTGTGTGTGTGTGTGTCAGTATATACTGTCCAGATCTTCGCTTTGAGGAATTTTTGGCTTCTGAGTCGGAATGTGCTGCTCTACAACGTAGTTGCTAAAATTAATCTGTAAAATTAACAACTTGGATTGTGGGAGGGAAGGAACACTTCATTTATTGGCCTTATTGTATTGCAGGAGACTTCCTTGGGGCGTGGCTTCAAAGACCAATCCTCCCCTGTTCTCCTGGGTGGTGACTAGGAAGCTGCATTTGGGGCCAAGTAGTGACCTTGTTTTCTGTCTGCTGTCCTTTCAAGTTAGATTTCCAAGAATGCTATTTGAGGTAGAAAGGGCATAGTGTTTGCTCACTCTCTCTCTCCCTCTCTCTCTTCCTATTGTATTGGAAATCTGTATTCTCAGGAGAAAAACTGATGCGGTTTTACAGATTAGTAATACGTGCATTGTTTCATATTCTTAGCTGGAAAAATCTTGTTTTTCTGGATATGGATAAATTTGAAGTCGATCATCTTATTTTTATATAGTAACTACATGGTACAGTTTCAATCCTGTAATATATTGTCATAATGTTCGATTATGTGATAACGACCAAGAGCCCAGCTGGGGATATCCGATAATGGACAGAATGTAAACCGTGTTACCTTTCTAAAATATGGAAAAATATTAATATTCTGAAACACATCTGGCTATAGTAGATTAAGATACTTTTTAGGACTTCTGGCAGTTCCATTTTTTATTGTTAATATACTAACAATTATCAATGAGCACTTAAGTAGACTGCGCTGTCAAAATTTTAGCCTAATTTATTAACTGGTTTGTGTATACTAATGTGTAGAAGAAAATCCTGTCGTATCTGAAGTGATATATTCTAATCTATTATTAATTAAAGATGATGGTGGGCTTTCTTGACCAAGCCACTTGCCTTATAGAAACAGGACAGTAATTAATCTCCAGAGATACTTTTAAAGGCCAGTTGATACTGATAATAAATCACTGAGGTGTGAGTCTAGGGTGGTTTGTATATGGTGGTGCAACATGCAATGTGAATTTCAAAAGTATTTATATTTGCCAGTGTGCAGTTGCCTACATCTTTGTGTTTTGTAAATGCAAACTTAATTTCCTATTCCCTTTGCTTATGCTTAGATTATTTTGTAAATGAACTTCAAAACTTAGTTCTGTTAAATACCATCTGGAACAAGTATTATAGGGTTGTATGGATTTAAATTTATAAAAATTTTATGTTAGTATTTAAAAAAAAAAAATCCTATCCACAACTGTTGTCTGCCCTCCTAATTTCATCTTTGTTGTAGCTCCTTTGCTGTTTATATTGGCCTTTACCCTCCTCCCCTCTGGGACAAGCCCATGGTACTGAAATAAACACTAAGTTTTGGAAATAATTTTTCTTACATGTAGTTAGAAAACTATCTTCATGCAGTTAAATACAGGTAGAATTTCTATGTGAGCTTGAAGCTACTTATAAATTTTTCTTTTATAATCAAACCTTGATGAAGGTGAGCCTGTTCCCATGCTTTATGGAGAAGGTAGGGGTTGTGACTTCTATCTAAATAACATGTTGGTACATTTATGTAGATATACATAATAGTACAAGTTCAGTTAGCGTTACATTTCTCTTTGAGACTAATCAACAATGTGATAGAAGTAAGATTACAGGTTATTTGCAGAGCCTTAAAAGTAGATGTTAAAGCAGCATTTCAAGAACAAATAAGGTAGCTGGTATTACTAAGAATCACCATGCAGTTCACTGGAATTGGTGAAATTTTAACTATGATAGTATGCATAATTTGACTTGGCCTCATGGCAATCTAGTTACATAACATAAGTCTTTTAAGGTTTACTTTTGTTCTACATGTGATAATGAAATTGGTGCTTAACTAACCAGCCACAGATTGGCTTAGTTGCTGACAGATGAGTACTTACAATGGGTTATGGGTTCACTTTTCCTGTGTGCCAGAAAGTAACCAGTTATACCTTTCTCACTTCTAGCCAACTGACTCACATGTAGATATCCTATACTGGTCAAAAAAATTGGTTGATTATGTATGACTACAAAATTAGTACTACCTGGAAATGGTAAAAATAGGGCTGGGAGTTGTGATTTTTATAAAGATCTTTATATGTAATTAAATAGGGGGGGGGTACGGATTTGTCTTTGAGAATGTAACAAAGCTACAATTGTACATATTCTTGGTGTTTTGACATTGAAGAATATTGCATACCTTCCTCAAAAAACTGAAGTTTTGGGTATATGTCTAACTTAACTGGAAAACTAAAGGTCTGTGTCAGGTTGCAGGTACATATATATGTGTGATTAGTGTTTGTTTTTTATTCTTCATTCTGAACAGAGTATAAAGTAACTGATGGAGTATACAAAGATCTGTACCTACTACAAATCTACAATGTTGAGTAATAGGAAGCCCTAATTAACTAACAAATGAGATATTTTTTTCTCCTTATGTAAAAGGCTACATGAAGCTGGGATGACAGGTCTATAATCAGAGACCATCCTCAATTTACAATAGCTTCTGTGGTCTTGGATGGCTTCTTTAGCTCCCTGATCAGGTCATTCTGCTTCATAATCAACAGGAAGGAGAAAAAAGAGGATAGTTGGGCGTGTACTTTCCTTTTGAGGACACTTTCCATAAGTTACCTATTATCTGTTTATATCCTATTGCCTAGGATTTAGTCACATGACCAGAGGTAGCTGCAGGGAAGGCTGGATGTTTTGGATAACTGTGTCCAACTTCATTTTGGGGGTTCTATTCCTGAAAAAGATTGAGATAAGTAGCAAGCCCTCTTTGTTGGGGGGGGGGGGAATGTTAATCCTGAATAAGATGCCTTTTTGTTTTTGGATTGCATATTCTTATTATCTCCCTAATTTGAACATGGGCTATCAAAAATCAGAATTAAAGGTAGAGCATAGTTCTCAAGATCAATGCCAATTGACATAATATGACAGTTGCTTTAAAGAACTGTTTTGAGGACAAAAATCTCAAATTTTAAGCATCCTAAAGTTACATGTGGTAAGTGATCATAATTGTAGAAAAGGCATATTTACAGAGTATTAATACTTGGCTATCTCTTAAAACAGGCATGTCATGTTACCCAGGGAACTTTCTAAACAAGTACCCAAAACCCATCTGATGTCTGAAGAGGAATGGAGGAGACTTGGTGTCCAACAGAGTCTAGGCTGGGTTCATTACATGATTCATGAGCCAGGTAAGTTTTGCTATTGAAAAGCATTAACTAAATTAAAATAGTGGTTGTTGGAAATTTTTTAGTAATCTTGACATTCGGTGATATGCCAGAATAACTATTTTTGAATGACTGACTTCTTTCCCTCACTAGAGGGCTCCAATTTTATAGTAAATAAAATACCATATGAGTGAAAAACAATGCATTTTTTTCTATCTGCAAAAAATAACTTCAGTCAAAAACAAGATATTGTTTTATTTTAAATTTTCTGTCATTGTTAATAGTATCTAAAGTATTTTATCATAACTATATTTAGAATTCTAGTGCCCACCCCTTTGAAAACTAAGAACTTATTTTAAATAAATGCCCTTAAGTTTTACCTATAGAAATTGATGCGATTTGAGGTGTTTGTTTTTTTTTAACTTTAGTACCTTCCGCGTTAAGATTAAAGGAGATAGCATAGCCAGTGAACTCAAATGTGCTGTTATGCATCATGAGTGCTTATGTTATTATGAAGTATTTACCACAGAGTTTTCCAGGTACTAAACAGTAAACTAAAACTCTGTGGGGTTAAATTCTGCTTATGGGTTATGAGTAAATCTAACTTCAAGAATTTACAATGCTTTGAACAAAATTTGAAGGCATACTATAGAAGCTGCATTAGGTGGAACTAAAGCTATCTTGCTTTACACTCTTGCTAAAGAAAAGCGGCAGCATCAAAAACTTAAGAGACAACTTTCTTTGGATTGGGGCATGTAATCATATTAGAGTTCAAGAGTACTTTCTCCAGATAATAATACAAAAGCAACTGAGGAATTTAACTGTAGATTACTCGGCCCCCAACCTGCTGAAACAGAATCTACTGGTATGGGCCCCTGGGACCTGCAGTTTGATAAGCTAGTTTTTGAATGAGGTGTTAGGTGTCTTTTCCCCATAAAGAGCCAGACAGCCTTTCTCTGTATTTTTAACTGGAATTGAGAATGTAAAACCATTCTCCCCAAAGTAGCTTCTCTACTTACCATCCCTTTTTTCTAGGGTGGGTAGAACTCAACCACTGGGGACATATTCTTGTCAGGTTGTTTTTTTCTGTATACTCTTGACAGTGACTTTTTAAGTAAAATTCATTTCAGATACCTCAATAAGTAACATTGACCATGGATTTATTTTATTTTGGTTCAGTTGAGAATTCTTTGAATTTTGGTTGGGTGAAATAACCATGTTACATTAAAATGATGTAAAACGTTTTCTTTCCACAGAACCACATATTCTTCTCTTTAGACGACCTCTTCCAAAAGATCAACAAAAATGAAGTATATCTGGGGATCATCAATTAAATCTTTTTCAAGTTTAATGTATATGTGTATATAAGGTAGTATTCAGTGAATACTTGAAAAATGTACAAATCATTCGTCCATACCTGTGCATGAGCTGTATTCTTCACAGCAACAGAGCTCAGTTAAATGCAGCTGCAAGTAGGTTACTGTAAGGTGTTTAAAATTTCTTCTGGTCAGTTTTTCTCTTAATATAAGTTCCTGTTTGACTTTACCTGTTACTTTTGTTAAATAAAGTTTGTATGTTGCATTTATCATTGTGTGACATTATTGAGGTTTATTTTAAGGTTAATTCATGAGTAGAGGTTGTTGGATTTCAGTTTTGTGATTATTTTGGTCATGAGGAAATAAAGAAAATATTACATGGGCTTAAAATAGCTTGATGTGGTGAGGGTACCATTTAAGTCACTTACAAAGAAACCAAGAACCAGGAATAAATTTAATGGAGTCACAGTACAATTGTTGAGAAACTCCACTTGAACAGAAAGCAGCTCAAATTCTCTCTGGGCTGCTTCCACTTATCTAAGAATTGCCACATCTCGTGGCCTTGGGAGAAACAACAACCCTGTGTTTAACCTTTGCTCCATTTGCCAAGTGGGGATAATGTTTCTTATTTTTTAAAATTAAAAAGCACTGTAAAAATTCCTTCATGAGGGCTGGCCCAGTGGCTCAAGTGGTTGGAGCGCTGTGTTTCTAACACCGGGGTAGCTGGTTCAATTCCCACGTGGACCAGTGAGCTGTGCCCTCTACAGCTAAGACTGAACAACAGCTCTCCCTGGAGCTGCGCTGCCATGTGCTGTGGTGAACAGCAGGCAGCCATCCTGTGCTGCCATGAGCAGCAGGTGGCCAGTGTGAGTGGCCAGCAAGAGTTGCTATGAGCTAGTGACCAACTGGGGGCAAAGACTTAATACCAGCATGGGCCAGTGATCTGTGTCCTACACAACTAGACTCAGAAATAACGTCTTGAACTGGAGTGGGGGACCGGGGTAGACGAAAGAAGGGGGGGAAAATAAATTTAAAAATCCTTCCTGACATTTGTTTTGAGTCTGTTAAGTTGCCTTTTAAGCTGCTAGGGAAATATTCTAAGGTTAATGCAAACAGGCTATTTATCTTCATTGGTATGCTGGAGAAACCTTTTAAATGAACTGACAGGAAACCTAAGACCGCAGTTTGGTGGTCTTCTGTATGTTCCTCTTTAGAAAGTGGTGGCTTTATACATAATGAGCACAATAACTAGCCTTCAATTTACTCCCACCCCCAGGGACCGATCAGCTAGACGTCCAGGGTTAGCAAGCCAATAAAGATGGCCAGAAATGCTAAGTAAACTTGGTTGGGTTTAGGGTAGACCAAAAAGTATTGAGGGATGGGGAACACTCACCCACCTCCAGCATGAATTACTAGTGCTAGACCCTAGGCCTCTCCAGACGAGATTTTTGGATGTCCAGGCATGTTTAATCAACCTGTGGGACCAGCAGAGAAGGACCCCTAGAGAACTGGAGCTGCCTGCATTTTTCCTGCTTGAAGTACCCGGCAGTCACCCGGCAAGGGACAGGAAACCTACAATTAACCTCAGGTTAGGAGTTTGCACTTAACCCCTATTGGTCAAACAGCCTACATGGTCGGCAAGCTTTACATCTACTGCGTGCACCTCACTCCTAGCCGGAGCAAGCCCGGAGTACTTCCTGCTCCCCCCGCCCTCCTCGCCCACCTCCCGTGCCTCCGGCACCCGCTCCATTTACTCCTGCTGGGTGGATGGCTCCTGTTCCACCCGCGAAAATCGCACTACTCCACCTCTACCTTTCCCAGCACCCTTCCTAAGTCAATAGCTATTTGTTGAAAAGAAATGAGCAGTTTTGAAATTCTTTTTGGTTACTTCCAAAGCGCTTTAAGTCCCTGGAAATTAAGAGATCAAGTCTTGTTGGCTTTCTCGGTCTGTCGGACTACGGGTACGCACTTCTAAGTCCCCCAACCCTGCTCCCGGTGCCCGCCACCCCGTGCGGAGCCCTTATCCGCGTCTGGCCAACTCGCATCCCCGAGTGCTTTCCCACTTCCTTAGCGGAGACTAGAACACGCGGAGTGGGTCAGCGGCCCAAAAAATCACCCCTCCGGCCAGCTCCGCGTAGGCCCTGCTCCTGAGCGGCCACCGCCACAGCCACGCGCACTTCGGACCCGGAGCAAGGCGGGCCGGGGCGCGTTTCTGTGACGCACTTCCTGGCGTCCACTCGGAAGGCGGAAGAGCGGTGCCGTGGGGCGCTGTGCGCTTACCCCGCCCGCAGACGGGACGGCTTCTGGCCTCCCGGGCCCGGCCCCCTCCGATCCGCGGGCCATGGCGTCGGGGGCGCCGCGGGAGCCTGCAGGCGAGGTGAGGACGGCGGCTCCGGACGCCCCGGAGAGGCGGGGCCGCGACAGGGCTGGGGCGGCGCGGGGCGTCGGGGCGGGCGGCCGGTTCCCTAGCCCCAGGCGAACCCACACCGTCCGCGGCTTACTGGGGTGAGGAAGGACGCTGTCGAGGGGACATCGCCCCGTCCCCCGGGCCGATGCCGCGGACGGGCTGCGCCAGCTCCCCTCACTCACGGCCAACGGGCTTGTTAAAGTAGTAGCTGGTTCAAGCGTTTTCTGAAACTGGAGTCTCCGCTCGACGTGCGCAGCGTAACCACTAGATGGAGCCCCAGCAGTCGCATAAATCGGCTTTCAAACGACTCAAACACGGTGCTTAGAGTTGGCAGTGAAAGTAAATCTCATAATTGTATCTATCTAAAAGCCAAAAATCAAATTTTTCACTTTCAAAATCCAAGGACTCATGGTGATAGATAAATAAAACAGCTTCTAGTGGTTCACTGAGTGAAAAGCAAATGGTTTGTGTAACTTTCTTGAGAAATTCAATGGAAGTAAACTTTCGCAATGTGTTTTGAGTGCTACAGGTAAGCACTCCGTGGGTATGTTTGACCACCGACAGTCCTACGGTGCTTGTTTAACCCTAAGTACAGCTGAGAGGAGTAAAGTACCCGAATTCCAAGTTAAAGCTAAGGAAACGTTGTCAGTTGTGTTCCTAAGTAACTGATGTAGGTTGAATTTTACTTTAATTAGTGTCCTTATTTTTCACTTCAGTATTTGGTAGACCGCTTTTTCTAGTTTAAAAAAAGGAAGTATTTGAGGGGAAAATTGTTAACAAATGCTTGTTTTTACTAGGCAGAGATTTGAACAACACTGGCGGCATTAGCCTTCCCAGGGCTGCTAGAGCAGAGCAACTCTTTGGGTTTTTTGTTTGTTTATGTTTGGTTGATCTCATAATGTATGTAACTAAAACCTCCTTTTTTCCCTCAGAGCATCAAGTTGTCAGCAGATGTCAAGCCGTTTGTCCCCAAATTTGCTGGGCTCAGTGTGGCATGGTTAGAATCTTCAGAAGCAGGCGTGTTCCCTAGCTGTGCAACCGCGTACTATCCTTGTGTTCAGGAATTACAAGTGCCTGAGTATGTATTCTTCTAACCTTATCAGAGGACTTTGTTTCTTGGCTTTAATGGTGATTAGACTTTAAAATATGCCACAGCTAATACATTCAAGTTCTCAGAGTGACTAGAGAAGATACTTCTTAGCCGAGAAAGGTCTGAGCCAGTAACATAAGTGTGTCCTGCAGCAAAAACTGAAGCTTCAACTCTCCTTTTCTTTGCCTATATGTATTCATTTATTTTGGGTAAAGGAAGTGTGGAGACTGCATTGCATCTCTTAGTATGAAATGCTGTTTCAGGGTTTGTTTGTGCATACAGTTTATAACTATATCATGTATCTAATGGAAGATGAAATGGCAGGGAGGAGTGGGGAGGAAATAGGGCAGAGACAAGCCCAAATAAATCAGCATGCCCTTCTGTTTTAGGGTTTCATATTTAAAAATCTTGCTCGGGAAGGAATGGGGGACTAGCAACCGGGGCTGCCTCTTTGAGTGGATAATTCTTTGGAAATTGCTGGGTTTTACTTTCAATCATTTTGGTTTATATGTGTCCTATGGAGATGGTTTCTACAAATTTTGGTTCTAAATTCGTCTAAATCTGAGTTTAAATAAGGCTTATGTTCTGTAAATTTTCTTTATCCTTTTCAAGATACATTCTTTAGGTATTTACAGAATGGTCTCCATGTTAGCTGAATTTAGAAAAATAAATGTTAAACCTTTCACATAATTGTGTAGATTACTTGTAAATTTATTTTTAAAGTGTGACTCTCCTTTATACTATCAAAGAATCCTTGTCTTTATGCTCCTTTGATAGGGGTCAAACTTGTTTCCTTTTCTCTTTTTTTTTAATGCCTGCATGGTGTGATTGAAAGTAAATAATCTTGCCCCACCCCCCACCCCGGCTCAGGCGCTTGGAGCAACGTGCTACTAAGGCCAAGGTCGCTGGTTCCATTCCCACATGGGCCAGTGAGCTGCGCCCTCTACAGCTAAGACTGTGAACAACCGCTCTCCCTGAAACTGGGATGCCGAGGACAGCAGGAGCCCGGTGTGAGCTGTGGTGGGCGGGGCTGCTCTGAGCGGCCCACCAGCGACTGGCGACCACCTGCTTGGGGGTGGGGGTGGGGGTGGGGGTGGGGGTGGGTGGGGGAGGCACGCAAGGCTTTTAATACCAGCAAGGGCCAGGGAGCTGTGCCCTACAACTAGACTGAGAAACAGTGGCTTAAAAACCAGGTGGAGAGGCAAAATAAGAAAATAATTTATACTTCATATAAATTCTAGAAGTCTGTTTACAAGAACAAAAATTGGAATGAATAAGAAAATCATTGAGTTGTCTGGTAATTTAGGAAATATTGAAAGTTGTATTTTTTGACAAAAGCTGAAGTCCAGCCTGTATGTGTGAAGGCCTTTGGTAGGAATACCCAAGTTTTCCACTGTAATTTCATCCTTTGTAAAAGGGATGTTAGCATGGGTCTCATTTGAGTTCTCTATCTTGGGTGATTTACATAACAAAACACAAAATACATCTCAGTAATAAGGACACTGAGCCAACTGCTGGGTGAGATTGTAGTAACTCAAAATAAAGGTGGAAAACATATAGCAAAGCAATGTTGTGGCGGTAACATGAATTGAGACAAATCAGAGGCTTAAGGACACGCAGTGATGAAATTTAAAATTACTTTGCTTACCCCCTTATCCTTTTCAGCTTTGATTTTGTTTTTAATTGTTTATAACCAAGGAAAAGATTGCCTGACAATATTCCTGACTGGCAAGAAAACAATTAAGGACAAAGGGGCAGGGTTATAACAAGAGCCTTTAAAGTTGGGATGAAATGGGGAGACTACGTAGCTGAGAACTGATTATCTAGTCTGTTCTAATGGAGATTAAGAAGTGCATTGCTCTAGTTAGATTCTGTTTAAATAGAGATCTCTTGCTGCCATGAAAAAAAGAGAGTAGCGTCTTCCTCTTTACTATTTGTTCCTCTGTAGAAACCTAATTCTGTCTGTCCCCTTAAAGGAGGGGAGTAAACGTTTACAGAATCTGTCCGCCTCCAGTGACACTCAAAGGGACTGCATTTATTAATTTGGGGTTAATTATTGAAAGGCTACTGTATGGAAAATGCTAGATGCTAAGGGGAAAGACTATCTCATGAGCTGAGCTGAACTCTTTTTGTTGGTCTTATATAGACTTGAACTGATAGAGATGCAAGAAAGTCTACCAATCTTCAAATTTATGTTATAGATGAAGCAAATATCAGTAGAAGTATTCTGGTATCTAGAATTGCCTATGTTTGGAAAGTACTGATTATTTACTGGTGCAATGAATAAATAGAAGCTATGCGAAACAAAATAGGTTCTTTGTTTCTTGCATTTAGTTTGGATATTATATATGTTCATTTCTTTAATGCTTGCCACATCCATGAGGTCGATAGGAGGTGTAGTGTTATTTTTCCACCTGAGAAACAGTTTAGAATTGCTTGTCCAAATTTACTAAGATGGGTAGCACCAGAACCAGAATTAGCATTCACTTCTTCTGACCTGAATTCAGTTGCAGTCCTCAAAGCTGCTATATTGCTGTTGGCAAGAGTCATTTGAGCATTTTCAGCATCTTTCGGTATACTGTGAAATGTCACAATGCATAGATGGATGCTTTTAAGTTAGAAGCTCTCAGCTATGAGAACTACCGTCCTGACAGAGTACAGCTCAGATCAGTTTGGTGGGTGGAGGAGTGGCTGGATCCCTAACAGGGCCTGGCCTGACTGAAGCGACCAGGTGAAAGAGTGTTGGGGAGACAGTAGAGGAGTAAGTTCTCATTGTTAAGGGGATGCCATTAGTCAATTAAAAGCCTGCATAGTACAGCTGAAAAGTTTAGGTTTGCTAGTTACAAAATAGGGAGCTTTGGGCTCACTCCGGATTCTGGTTTGACCTTAGGGAGAGGGGCTTGAAGGCTTTGACTGGGTTCCAGGCACTGGAAGTAGAGAAAAAAATACATAGAGACCCGCTTTGCAAGAACAAAGGAGTACATGATTGTCCATGCATGTGTTTTTGTGGGAAAAGTGCGATCGCAGTTTCCAGTTGAATACATAGAAAGTATCGTAGGATCATTCATGAGAATACAAGTTGGAAGTGGGTTTGGTTTGGGGACCAAATGTTAAGTTTTGGACTTATATGTGCCAGATGGGGGGAAAAGTGAACTATCAAGTAGCAATGACACATAAGTTGGAGTTAAGGGGCTGGAGATGATGAAGGTACTGGATTGAAAGAATATATGTGAAATCCCGAGCAGAACGATGAGAGGTTTGGACTCAGTGAGTTTGCAGGTGAGGTAGGGAGAGTGCAGCAGAGGCAATGCCCTGGAGGAGCCTGTGGGAGGCGAGCAAGGGTGAAGAGAGGGCAGGGCTTTCCATTGCGCGCCAGTGGAGTTTTTCAAGTGATGGAGAAGAGTCAGGCCCAGCAGATGCCATGCCAAACAGGCGACTGAGCGTTGCAGGAAGGAGGTCGTAGGAGACTTGGGGATCATTGGTAGGGGTGGGGCAAGAGGGCCTGGAACAAAGGGGTTGGTGGGTATCACATGAATACACAATGGAGATGAGTGACTGACATCAAAGGCAGGTGCAGGGTGAGACGGTAGGCATAAAGGAGGTTGTGGTATGTGGTTGGGAGGCGTCAGTGGTTCGTGGCAATGGGATTTTACACACAAGCCATTTGAAGCCCCAGCAGATGCTGTGGGTGGTCTCTGTGACATTTTGTATTCTGTGTTGTTCTCTACATGTAATTGTATTTGCCTTGGATGGAAAGGAAAAATACCAACTTCCAGAGGAAGAAGGACCAGTGATGACATGTCCAAAGTGGATATGTGATAGAGCCAGGACCCAAACCAAGGTCTGCTGACTCATGGGTGACAATTTTCTGGATGACAGCAGCCTTCAAAACCATTACTGGATCTGTCCCCCTTTTCTTCTTGATCTAAATTTCATTTATGCATTTTTTTGGACTTGGGATAGTCTTTCTTATCAACCCATCTTCCTTGCCCATCTTCTCTTGTGAAGATTCTTTTCACTTTCATCTGACCCCATTAGATTTTCTGAGCATCAGACGAAAGAAATGGGAGGTCACATCTAGGGTGAGCTTCTAGGGAGCCGGCATGAAGCTTTGAGTCTCCGTCTTTACAAAGAGCAGCACTAGTCAGGTGTTCTGTGGGGCAGAAAAAGGTCAGGAAAAGGGGGTTTGTTTGGTTTTTAATTAGGGCTATTTCATTACTAGAATAAATTGCCGATAAGTAAAAGATCTTCCAAGATCTAAACTTCTTATAACATATCATGAATGAATCAGCAGCGATAAAAGGCAGCCTGTGATTAAGTACTCCATGGAAGCGAGAGCAGTGAATGTCCTCATGAGTGTGTTCCAGGTCTAGCCTGTACAGAGAGCTTTTCTCCTTCGGTGCAGGCTCTTACTTGGCAGCAGAGTAGAAATACGACTTCTAATAAGGGTGCCTGCCCGTATCTTCTGACAGTTACACATTTAGAATATCATATAGGATGTTCCATCAATAGCTTTGAATTTTCCTGCTTTTCAATGGACCAGGATACTTTGGGATTTCATTGATTTGCTACCAGAAAATTTTCAGCTGTGGAAATTCACAGAAACACCTGCTGGTGCTTTTTTGTAGGAATGAAAGGGTTGTAATTTGTATTTTAACTCAGCTCTTCAGCGTTTTGTCAGTGTATCAGCTTTCATTGCAAAATTGTTGACTCCTCTGGCCGTATATTGATTGCTAAAAAATCAATGTTAAGTTGTATTTTGATTTAGCCTAGCAGCTCAAGCAAATTGAAGCTATAGCACTGTTCACAGGTGGTGTCCGTCTGGTCAGCCGGGTATGTAGTTCGCAGGCCACTGTGCTCGCAGTGTCCCCTTTGCAGCTTGGGCCCTGCACGTCAGCAGAGCACAGGATGTGGTGGGCGTGGAGCAGGAAAAGGGCTGCAGCAGGATGTCTGGGCAACCAGAGGCCCCAGGAGGCAGGCCCTGCAGGTTGTCCAGACTGAAGTTGTATTTGGATGCTGGGGGCCTTTGTAAAAGCCCCCTCTGTAGAGAGAATGGTCTCGATGGCCCTTTTGGCCAGGGTCGCTGAATGAAGCTTTCTCAAATTTTGACATCTTGAGAGTTGAAAAGCTTCTGGGAAATCGTCGGGCTTTCTTGATGCTAATTGTAATAGTGTCCTGTCAGGGATGGTCCAGCTCTGTAGTGAAAAAATAGAACTAGGTCAGCATCTGTCTTTGCGGGTTAAGATGTCTTTGCAGATTAAGAAAGAAATGCTCAGAGGTTTTATTAGAGATATTTCAGTGTAGAATAAATGACCTCAAGAATAATAAAAGTTTAAAATTTTTTATTATAAAATATTAAGCTCCTTGGTTTGTGGTATGAAATCTGTAACTAAAATGTATCCTTTTTATTTAGGCAGAAACTCTATCCTGAAGATATGGCCTTTGGAGCTTCAACATCTCAACCTCAGTATTTACCTTCCGAGATGGCTCTTCGTCCAGACACCTATTCTCCTTACACTGTGGAGTCAGCACAAAATGTTTGCCTGGTACCTAGTTCCCAGCATGATTACAATCAACCCAGTTGTTACCGAAGTTTTCAGACAGTGAAGCCGCGGTATGAGCACATGTGCCCTCACTCCCAAGATACGAAAGCTCTGTTTAAGGTCAGTAAGTGCTGTAATTTTGTTGGTCACTTTAGCATTTAAAATGTAAAGAACTGGTCAATTTATGGCATGATACTCAAGTATCACATCTTTTTGTGGTATTTAAGAATTGTTTTGGTCTAACTTTTTTTAAAATGGTTGAGTTGTGAATACTTAAAAATTTGCAACTTTCAGCCTATTTAATAGTGGAATAATTGACCCTTAAACTGCATGGATCCACTTATACATAGATTTTTTTCGATAAATGTGTTGAAATTCTTTTGGAGATTTGGGACAATTTGAAAAAACTTGCAGATGAACCTTGTGGTTTTCTTTCTTTTTTTTTTTTTTTTTTTTTTTGGTTTTCTTAACTGTTTCTTTTCTCTAGCTCACTTGATTGTAAGAATACAGTCTATAATACATATAACATACAAAATATGTGTTAATTGACTGTTTATATTATTGGTAAGTCTTCCAGTTAACAGTAAGCTGTTAGCAGTTAAGTTTTTGGGGAGTCAAACTTATATATATGCAGATTATCTACTGTGCAGGGGTGAGGGTGCCCCTAACCCCCTTGTTATTCAAGGGTTAACTGTAGTTTTCTTAATTCATGTTACTTTTTCATCTTTTTTGCAGAAAAAAACATATGAGCAAAAGTTTGACTCTAAGAAGGCTGATGGAACTGTATCATCTGATATAAAATCAATAAAAGGTTCACATGTGTCCATTCATGCTGGCACTAATTTGAAATCAGGTAAAAATAACAAACTCTTTAGTGTTCTGTCAGCCTACTCCAGAAGCCTTGCTGTTCTTTGAATAGCTGTTTCTGTGGGCCTGTTTATTGTGAAAAGCTGAGGCCATCAGACTTCCTGTGGGATCCTGGAGGCCTTTCTTCCTGGAATGGAGACCTGTTGTGTATGGGCTCTGTGATGTGCCCTTAATGTATTATTACCTTGTTTTACACAAGAACTTTTCTAAGCTCACATAGCAAGTAGGCCATGACCACACTCCGCAAAACATGTCCATAAGTTAAAGCTGATCACAAGCACATCCCTAGTGGCCATGTTTGTTTGTGACACAGCTTCTCTGGTATTCTGTTGGAACACTTCTTAATAGGCGAGACAGTTTGTGATTTCAGTTCTGTCCTAAACAATACCAAACCTGGAGCGGTATAGTTTACTCAGAGGACATTGAGTTCAGTTGTGAATACTTAAAATTTTGCAACTTTCAGCCTTTTTAAATAGTGGAGTAGTTGACCCTAGAACTGCACGGTCCACTTATACATGGATTTTTTATTTTTTTTTTTGATAAGTGTATTGGAAATTTTTTGAAGATTTGGGACAATTTGAAAAAACTTACAGATGAATCTTACGATTTTCTTAATATTTTTTTCTCACTTTATTGTAAGAATACAGTATGTAGTATAGATGATACACAAAACGTGTATTAATTCACTACTTATAATATTATTGGTAAGGCTTCCAGTTATTTGTGCCAGAAATCATGTCTGCTCTGGGCTTGAAAACTACCATTCTGGTCTGTGGCTAAAAGTTAGTGATTCTACATGGTGTCTTGTTTTTTGCCTGTAATTCATTTACAAGTGCAGATGGATTACAGCCATCCCCTATTTTTATGATGGCTTAAAACTTTGTAATGGTATACTTACTGGGAAAGATCTATCATTCATTTACAGGTATAATACAGGTTACGTGGTATATCAATTTTTCTCTTTGGGTTAACTTGACTCGTAAACCATCTGGTACATGGAAAAGTGAAAGGAAAGTTGAACAGTTAACTATAATAATTCTGACCTTATAATTAGTATATGTGCTGCTGAAGCGAGCACACTGACCTTGTAATTAAATACGGGCCTTTACCACTTTGCAACCTACATTGCAACCTTCATTTGCATTTGAAGGAGAAAGATGAGGGAGAGGTTATAAGTTCAGTTCTACCTTCCCTCCAGTTTATTCCAGCAAACTAAAATAGGGAAAATTTCGTACTTAAAGGAAATTTGTTAGCATGTCTTTAAATTTGCAAATTCTAAAATGTATATTAAGAATAATAAAATGCCCAGCTGCACAGTCAGGTTAAGGTAACTATTTATCAATGTTAGAATTATGCCAAAAATTTGCAGAATGTTTTGGTTTTCTTGCTTGGTGGCCGAACCAGAGTGATTGCCACTTCTGGTCATGTATGTTTACACTATTACACATAAAGCAACATTAGCAAAAGTTAGGCTGTTTGGACAATAACATGTCTTGCATCAATGGTGATAGATTTTTCTACTCTGTAATTTAAATGTGACTACAGATCAAACATCTAAATTTTCCCCCTACTTTTTATTCTGTACTACAGATGGTTATCATAAACGAACAGGCAAGAAATCCAGAATCATTGAAAAAAGTGAACCTGCCTCGAAACCTGAGTTTGAATTTTCCAGGTTGGATTTTCCTGAACTACAGGGTGCAGAGAACAATGAGATAGTAGAGACACCAAAACAACCTAAGTGGGGGCCATTGCGCTCCGCCTCTACAGACACTTCACTTACAAGAGAAGTGGTGAAACCCGCAGCAGTGTTAGCAGAGGTGAGTGCAGGCTCCTTCCCTTTGTTTCCGAACTCTTCTTTTCTGTTGTGTGAGCTGTTTACAGTGAGGCTATGACACCTAGTGCAGATATTCTTTTCAAAGAATCGCCAACTGTGTTTCCCTGAAAATAAGACTGGGTCTTATATTAAGGTTTACTCCAAAAGACGCATTAGGGCTTATGTTCAGGGGATATCATCCTGAAAAGTCATGGTAGGGCTTATTTTCCGATTAGGTCTTATTTTCGGGGAAACAGTAATACACTTTACTTTTATCTGGTAGCTGAAAGGTAGTGTAGTGTGTCAGAAGAATATTCTAGCATGAGTCCAGCTGCTTAGCCCATTGCAAACACCTCACTTCTAGTATTGTGTTCTGACAGCACTTTTTTCAATACAAACAGAAAGATTTTATTTAATCAAATAGTAATATTTAAACTTGTATAGTGTAATTTCTGATTTTTTCAGGCTTTTTATCTGTACCTCTTGTTAGTGATACAGCAGATTCAGCTAAAGTAATTGCAGTAAGTACATTCAGTTTGTTGCTTAGTAATTTTATTTTTTTAAATTATTTTTTTTTAGTTACAGTTGACATTAAATATTGTTTTATATTAGTTTCAGGTGTACAGCATAGTGGTTAGACATTTTTATAACTTATGAAGTGATCCACCTAATTAGTCCAGTACCCACCTGGCACTATGCATAGTTATTACAATATTACTGACTATATTCCCTATGCTGTACTTTACATGCCTGTGACTATTTTGTAACTATCAATTTGTACTTCTTAATCCCTTTACCTTTTTCACCCAATCATTCAACCCCTCTCCCCTCTGACAAACATCAGTTTGTTCTCTGTGTGTCTGTTGCTGTTTTGTTCGCTCGTTTATTTTGTTCTTTAGATTCCACATACAAGTGAGCTTATACGATATTTGTCTTTCTCAGTCTGACTTATTTCACTTAGTATAATACCCTCTAGGTCCATCCATGTTGTTCCAAATGGTAAGTTTTCATTCTTTTTAATGGCTGAGTAATATTCCATTGTATATACAAGGTCTGACAATTAAGTTCATGAACTCATCCTAAAAAAAGTGCTACATACCTCATTGCTGAATATCACTACAGTCACCTTCGAAGTTCTCCCCTTGGGAAGCTGTGCACCGACGCCAGTGCCTAATCCACCCTTCAAAGCAATTTTGGAACTCTTTTTCTGGAATGGCCATTAGACCTGTCGTCATATTACCCTTGATGTCCTGAATGACATCAAAATGTCTTCCTTTTAATATTTCCTTTATCTTTGGATAAAGAAAGAAGTCACTGGGGGCCCGATTAGGTGAGTAGGGAGGGTGTTCCAATACAGTGATTTGTTTACTGGCTAAAAACTCCCTCACAAACAGTGCCGTGTGAGCTGGTGCATTGTTGTGATGCAAGAGCCATGAGTCATTGGCGAAAAGTTCAGGTTGTCTAACTTTTTCACGCAGCCTTTTCAGCACTTCTAAATAGTACACTTGGTTAGTTGTTTGTCCAGTTGGTACAAATTGATAATGAGTAATCCCTCTGATATCAAAAAATGTTAGCAACACCATTGCAACAAATTTGTGAACTTAATTGTCAGACCTTGTATGTGTCATATCTTTATCCAGTCATCTATGGATGGACACCTAGGTTGCTTCCACACCTTGGTTATTGTAAATAGCGCTGCAGTGAACATTGTGGTGCATATGTCTTTTTGAATTAGTGTTTTGGATTTCTTAGTAATTTTAAATTACACTGTATTCACCATTTGATCTCAAAAGCTTTAGTCCATCAAATCAAGACATTTTCCTCTCATACAGATTGATTTGAAACTTCCAGGAAAAATAGTTAATGGGTTACTCGTCCTAAAATCACTTCTGACAAATTTCCAATAAAGGCAGAGGGGGGCACATCCAGTGTGGGTCAAGGAAGAAGAAGAAACTAGAAGAAAACAGAGCTCACCCAATTGTTTACCTTCTGAATGGAGAGGGGATTTCCATTTCTTGTCCTAGCACTCGTCTTGGGTGCTTGGACACTAAAGCCCGAAGGCTGGGTGGTGGTAGCCTACTGTCTGCAAGAGATGGGCCGTTCCCGCCCACGCAGTGACCCTTAGGCTGTCATACTATGGGCTGTGACAAGTAAGGCTGATTGGTGTGGAAAAATCACAGTGTCCTCTGGGCCCCCGCAGGGTATGGAGGATCGCTGAGCAGTCGAGGGGCTCCGTGACTTGGTCATAGGCATGTAGTGGAGAATTCCGGGCCCAGGAGTGCTGTACAGAAGTAGAGTGGGTGGGACAGGCAGGTGGGGCAGGCGGAGCGTGACTGACACTTTGTCCTGGTCACTGTTAGAGGTGAGTGCTGCGTATGTGGATGTGAAGTAAGGTACATCACGCTATGTGAGGAGATGGACCTACTCGTTGCCTTATTACATATTCACACTCTTGAATTGTGTGTGCAGTTTTTTTTCATTTTCCCTTTAAAAGAAAATTTTGTTTCCTGATCATACTAGTAGTATCTTTGGATACACAAACACAAAAAAATATTAAGAAAAAAAGAAAATATAATTGTCTGAAGTTGTATAACCAAGAGAAAACCATATTTAACACCTCATCTTTTGTTAATGATACATTGTGGGAATTGTACATGTTGGGGATTATACATATGTACAGATTTAAAGTTTTAAGATGTTTTTGGCATTTTCTCCATTTCATTAAATACTCTTTGAAAACATAATGGTTGCATTGGGTCTTTGATATTGATATGTATAATTGGCTTAACCATTTTTGAATAGGTAAGTCACTTCCATTGGCCTTGCTGTTTCATTGGCCTTGCTGAGCATAAAAGTTACATTTATTAAAAGAACAAGCTGTGTTTTAATAATTTTATTTTTTATTACTGGCTTCAGATGTAATGAAATGGAAAAATGGGTAAATATCTGAAGCATATCGGCTTTAGAATTTATTTTAAATCCATTCAAATTTGAATTTATAGATTTCCTTTTACTTTCAGTGCTATCAGTTACTTTGAGGTGTGTCTTAATGTACCCATTCACCCCTCACTCAGTGTCATTCGGGCCTTATGTTCCATGCGAATGGTAGCGTATCACAAGACTTTTCTATTTCTTGTCTTTGTGGATGTTTTGAAGTACTTTTGGGACTTCAGTGTGTAGGCTGGGTAAATGGTGCTTTCACGTTCACATGGGGGCACTGCAGTTTCAGGATCGGTATTAGTGCGTCTGTGCTGATGCAAAAGTTGTCTGTGGTATGTTGATCTTTTAAAGGTTGCATGGTATGTGTGGTATGAACCCGTTATTGGGATCCATGCAAAAATGTTTATCTCCTGAGCAGTGAAGCAGGGAGGTGCTGGCTAAGCTGTAGACAGTGGGTGGTTGTTCTTCTAGGGAGAGAGATTTGGCAGAAGGAAGTAATTGAACTTCATATTCTGCACTTAGGTATTTGGAATTTTTAATTAGCATATATTTTGCAGATTTTAAGAATGGCAAGGGAACCTATTTTAAAAATTAAATGATTACTTTCAATTTGAAATAGTAAGAAAATAACTGGTTTGCTTTTTAGGGTGAAATAGTGGTGAAAAATAATAATCCAACTGACTCTGTAACTGATAATGCTACTACCAATCCCTCTTCATGTACAAGAGGTAAGAGTGGCTGGCAAATAATATTTTTAAAAATCAATCATCTATTTTCTAAGTTCATTTTTAGTCTAGTGCAACAAATGTTTTTGTCGTAAAGCCTCCTTTAAGGCAGCTGAAGGGTTGTTGATAAACTGACATTGTTGTTAGAAGATTAAAGTAAGTAAACGGATCCCACATGTGTCAGGGAGTGTGAGATAGCAAAGAATTCTAAGTGAAATGTGTGTCCAATTCACTGGTAAGTTATCAACTCAGAAATGACTGCTTCCGTAAGTATTATCTATACTAGAGGTTCTCAAAGGTTTTGGTATCAGGACCTTTTAATACCCTTAAAAAAGAGCCCACAGAGCTTCTGTTTATTTGGACAACTGTCAGTATTTGCAATATTTTATGTTAAAGCTGAGAAAATTTAAAAATACTTATGAATTCACTTAAAAGTAACAATAATAAACCCATTACATGTTAACATAGCATTTTTATGAAAAGTAACTATTGTCTAAAATTAAACTAATAAGGAGTACCTTGTTCTAACAGAAGACGTTTTTACAGAATTATTCTGAATTTTTTCACAGGTGTGTTTTCTTTTGCGTTCTCATGTTTGGTACAAAGATCTTCACTTTAGAGGCTACTCTAAGGATGTGTAGCTCTGTGCTGACAACAGTCTGTCTCACCCTCTGCGGTAGCTGTAGACTGCTGACATGACCTGCCCATGTCCTTTTGTTTTGTCTGTATATAGTTTCATGGGCACCTAAGCAGTAGTGTGGCTGTGCTTATGCTGTGTTCTGAAAAGAAAGAAATTTCTAGTTATTGGGATAGCTGAAGTCTAGTGACCTTTGACTTCTGCTGTTAAAGGTACACATCCAGGTTAATAGGGCCAAAATGTGATCTTTAGTTCATAAGTTCTGAATGTTTACCACGTGGACCTAATTGTGGGTTGTTTTTTGAACTGAAACTGTTGTTTGTCTACGCACTCACACCCCTAAGTGAGAACTAATTTCTAGGAAAATCAGTTAACCTTAATTCAGCATGCGTGTTCCAAGGGGAAACACAAGTTTTGTGAATACAATAGTTTCCAAGAATGTTTGGAACAACAACCTAAATTTAATTAGTCCCTGAGTAATTACCTCACGTGATGCATGTTTGGAAATTCTAAGGCGTTTCTGTTTACTGTTGAGACTGTTCGCAATTGTGGTTATCTCTGAGCAGAGTTATCCTGGACGCCAATGGGTTATGTTGTCCGGCAGACCTTACCTACAGAACCGACACCAGCCCCTAGAAATGTCACTTCCATGAGAAACATAAAGATGGTTGCTTCATCAGCAGATCCTAAAAATGGTAGCATATCAGCTTCTCAAGTTTTATCTTCGGATCCTTCCTACAACAGAGAGAAACCTGTTGTCCATCCTACTAAAAAGGTATGCCTCACGTTTGGATCGTGTGCATCTCCTATACTGCTAAATAGTCTTTTATTTTTTTCTCTAGTCCTGACTGAAAGTGTTTCTTCTGTACTGTGGACAACAGTCTGAATTGGTTGTGCATGGACCTTGAAAAAAGAATAGGACTTCAGTCAAGGAGTACAAGTGGTAGCTTTGAGTGAGGCTGTGCATTTTAGAGCTGTGGTCTTAAAATAGCTGTAGGCCATTTTGGATTGTTTGAAGGAGAGATGCTGGCAGAAATTTATGCTCTGATGTGTGAAGTGCTGCATTTTCCCCCAGTCTTTTGTCCAGTGAATTTAAATTGTTTTTACCTACTAGGGTACTAGTAGCACAATAATTGAATTCTACATTTTTGTGGTCATTTGGTATATGTCACTGATTCTTGGTTAATTGCAACTTAATGTACTGTAAGATAGCATTTCAGAATGTCTTTTTTCCTTTCAATTCAAATCATTTTAAGCTGTCATTTTTAATAATCCTTAGATTATTATCTTTCTTGGAGAGCCTTTTTCATTGATCTAGATTTTTCTTTATTTTCACCGTGTACTGATGGCTCATGTACTTTAGGTTGAAATATGGTTGTAATTTTTTTTTTTTTTTTTTTTAAGTTTCTAGAGTCTGCCTGCATTCTTTGGATCATGGACTCATCCTTTTTTATTTTATTTTTTTATTTTTTTAAAGATTTTATTGGGGAAAGGGAATAGGACTTCATTGGGGAACAGTGTGTACTTCCAGGCCTTTTTTCCAAGTCAAGTTGTTGTCCTTTCAGTCTTAGTTGTGGAGGGTGCAGCTCAGCTCCAGGTCCAGTTCCTGTTTTCTAGTTGCAGGGGTCACAGCCCACCATCCCTTGCGGGAGTCGAACCGGCAACCTTGTGGTTGAGAGGATGCATTCCAATCAACTGAGCCATCTGGGAGCTCAGAGGCAGCTCAGCTCAAGGTGCCATGTTCAATTTTAGTTGCAGGGGGCGCTGCCCACCATCCCTTGAGGGACTCGAGGAATTGAACTGGCAACCTTGTGGTTGAGAGCCGGTGCTCCAACCAACTGAGCCATCCGGGAGGCAGCTCAGCTCAAGGTGCCGTGTTCAATCTTAGTTGCAGGGGGCGGAGCCCACCATCCCTTGCGGGACTCGAGGAGTTGAACCGGCAGCCTTGTGGTTGAGAGCCCACTGGCCCATGTGGGAATCGAACCGGCAGCCTTCGGAGTCAGGAGCATGGAGCTCTAACCACCTGAGCCACCGGGCCAGCCCTGGTTGTAATTTTTGTGTGATCTTTTTGGATATAAAGATAGTTTTTGATATCCAAAGTGTCACAGACCATCCTGCACAAATGGGTGCTGTGTGTTTATGCTCGGTCGATTAAGGGAAAATGTGTCGGCGACAATTACATGAGGCCAGACCTGTGTGTCTGTTCCTCACAGCTCTGTGCACTTACTGAGAACACAGGAGGTGCGGGTAAGACCCCCCTCTCTGAGTGCATGTGGAGACCGCCATCCTCGGGACTCCGGGGTTCTCTGGGCTCCGGCTTCACGGCAGGCATCTGGCTGATTTTTCGCTGCAGCCACCAGGTTGCTGTCCAAAGTGGTTTTCCTCATAGGCAGTTAACACTAAGACTTAACAGATTTTTTATTTTCCCAGAATCTTTAAAAAGTAATAAAATGAAGATCTCCTATAATCTTAGAACCCAGACGGTTTTGTATTGTACACAGTAGGAATTATAGGGGTCATAATGGCTTTTCCTTCTAAAACTTTAGGTGTTGTAAATTTTTATTACCGAAATAACAAATATAATACCATAAGCATCTAATTATGGAAAAGGTCATCTTTTTCACACCCCTTTGGTGCCCACCCCTCAGGGAAGCCTGTATTAACAACCTGGTTATATCCTACCTCAGGAGTCCTGAAAACATAAACACATAGGTTTGTTTTGTTTTTTAAGTTTTTTTATTTTTTATATATTTTTTTTACAAAAATGGGGTCATTTTATACACATTAAAAGTTGCCTTTTTCACTTAAAATATCATGGACAGCCCCTCCCGTTCAGTAGATAAACACTTTTTTGTGGTCACAGAGGCTTTTAGCTCTGAAGGATAAAGGAATAAAGCAGGGCCCCAAACATACAAAGGCCTTGCCTCTTAGAGCCCCATTCTGGTGCAGAGGGACTGGTGATATGCAGGCGGCTGCAGAACCTGCCAGACAGCGATTAATGCTCCAAAGAGGATGGAGAGGGAGAGACTAGACCGAGACAGGATTACTGCAGTTGAAACGAGGGCAGCATCCTATCCTAGACCCAGGTTTGAGGGTGCATGCGAAGGCCTTGAGGCGCGTTGGACCTGATGGAGGGAAGGCTGGCACTGAGGAGAGGGGAGGAGTGGTGAGGGCAGGTTCAGGGCATCTGGAATGGGCCGATGCTCTGATGTGCAGCCCGTGTTTGCACCCACTGGGCCTTGCGGATAGAAACGACACACCTGAATTATGAAAGCACTTGAGGTCGGAATTAGTAGAATCATTCACATGGGCTCCTCAGACTGAAAACTGGGTTATGTCCAAATCTACCACTTTCAAAATACTGAACGCGACAATTCTTTTAACAGGATTTTTTTCCTTCAGAAATATTGTCCTGAATGCTGGCTCTTTGAAAAATAGTGACTGAGGAGCCGAACTCGGAATAAAGCTGCCATGTAGTTATACAACTTGGAATGTTAATTTTGCTCTGACACATGGAATGAAACATTCCATTGAATGTCCTAAAAACCATTGATTTTTTATTTTTTATGTTGTTGTTCTAGTCCAAAGTATCACAAGGTGGTGAGCCTGAGCAAAATGAAGCCTCAAGAAAAAATAGGAAAAAGGAAGAAAAGTCAAAATCAAAATATGAAGTCCTTACAGTTCAAGAGCTGCCGAGGATTGAAGTACATATTTCTCCCCTTGTGTGGTATAATAGATGGGTCTGTCTTAATAGAAATGTGGGTTCACTTACTGTTTCCTAAGTGAAAATCTTCATTGTTTTCTTTAATAACCATTTTCCTAGTGTGAATAGTTATCATCCATTTTCTTTACGTCTTCATTTCATCCCAGCATTGCCTGTCTCGTAGCAGGCGCTCGGTAAACACCGGAGTGAATGAATAGTTCTGGAGGCAAAACTGCTTGTAGTGAAATTTAGTTTGTGCACCACAGTACTAATATTTCCCCCTCAGTATCTTCTTCACCTGTTTTTCCCTTGCTTTGGCATGCTGGCTTTTGCAGGGCCTCCTTTTCTATCCAGAAATCTTATAATGTGCTTCACTAGAGAGAGAAAGCTGGAATGCCATAGAGCCATCATGGGCCCTGGTCAAGAGAATGTCGTGGACTTGAAAGCACTCTTTAAATTGTTGTCATGTGATACTCCAAGAATGGCCCTCTCCTCCAAGGGGCGGTCCTGGGCTCTGGCCACATTTCCAAGACTCAGCAGCCTGGCTCCTGGTGCAGGCTCAGCAGTGCTGCCCAGGCATTCCCACAGACCTGGGGGTTTCTCACGACTCTTGGAATGTGCCCTTGAGAATAGTGGGGTCGTGTTTGAAGACCTGTGACCATGGCAGAGCATTATGGTTTGGGCCAATGAATAATTCATATTTCTTCCCCTATTTCACACATAACATCTCCAAGGCACCTAAAATGTTAGGTGCCAAGCACATAAGACATTTTTAAGTTATTTAAACATTATTTAGAGGCCTTTTGCCTTTCTTTCTGTTTTCTAGCCTGGGATCAGCACACACGACAATATGATAAGACACTTATATCTCCTGAACCTGAATTGATGGTTTCCCTAATGAACAGCATAGTTGAAGGATGGGTGCTTGAGCACTCTGTGCCATGGTGGTTAGGGGCACTGCTTTGGACCCCTCGAATGTGCCCCTATCCTTGGGGCCCCGCTCTTATTTTCTGGAGCAGGAGATTAGAACTGTGGTCTTTAAATAGGGTTCCCAGGCAGGAATTCCCGCCTCTCAGGAATTTTTTTTGCTTTCCCGTTCCCAAATCCTGAGATATAAACTGTTTTCTGTTCTCCATGATGAATCGTTTCCACAAAGTGACGGCCAATACTACCAACCACATTCAAGGAGCCGATTTTCCTGATTTCCTGACCAACTTTTCTCGGGATTCAGGAACGGGAAAGCAAAAAAGTTCCCGAGAACGGTGGGAATTCCTGCCTAGAAACCGTAGCAATAAATAGAAAAAATGTCTGAGAGGTACACTGGGAGTAGTACGTTTAATTCCCATTGTGGGTATTACTGGGTTCAAGGAGCCAATTTTCCTGATTTCCTGACCAACTTCTCTTGGGATTCGGGAACGGGAAAGTGAGAAAATTTCCTGAGAACGGGCGGGAATTCCCGCCTGGAAACCCTATCTTTAAATTTGTTTTAAGAGTGAAATTAAACTGGAGTCCGTATGTTACAGTTTTTGGGGCTGCTTTATATCACCTTTGAACATTTCTGTGGGAGCTTATCATAGAAAACATGAGCAAGGAAAAGGTTTTACGTGGGTATATTTGATTCTCATGATTCATGAAGAGCTGAAGGGTGTGTGGTTTACTTAGGATACGGAGGAGTTCCCCAATCTGGCAGTGGCATCTGAAAGAAGAGACAGAGTAGAGTCACCGAAATTTCAATCTAAACAGCAGCCACAGGTAAATTTTAGATTGAACCACAGTTGCTTTAGGCTTAACTCTTCTTGCTAAACTAAACTCTTGAGAAAAACTACTTTCCAGACTTCTTGGTCTATGGAGACAGATAGTTTTGTTTTGATTTATTCCTTCGTTGGAGGAGGGCATCCAGTATGTTGAAACAAAAGTGGTTTTAAGGTAAAACTTAGCTTTGTCACTTTTGTAATAAGACTATTGGTAATTACTACTGCTTTATCAGAAAGTAGGGGAACACATACTGCCTATGAAACTTTGATTTAAAGAAAAAAACATTGGTTCAGTTTATTCAGGAAACAAGAATTCCTTTGTGAGGCAATAATGTGTCTGACAGAAGGAAAATAAGAGAGCCACCAAAATTTCACTGTTACATAATCAGAACAAACAGAAGAGGTGATTGTCCTTATGCCCCAGCCCTCCTGTGGGTTCAGGAATGAACTTGTGGTTCATATTCCAGATGGAGAACTTGCATACTTTGAATAGCTTAGGCATGTCCATTGTCATTTTTGCCTTTCAGAGTGGGGTCATTATTTTCACATTTGTGAAAAGTAAAATGCTAAACCCTTGTGTGAATTAACTTCGCATTACCGTGTTATGGTTTCGTCATCTTCCACCCTGGCGGAAGGTCCCTATGGTCCACCCGTGCTGCCCTTAGCGCTCACACTTTGACGTGAGCCCTCAGCCAGTGGGGTTTTGGCACCAGGGAAGAGAACAATGGGCAGGAGAGAGGAGTGAAGGTGCTAAAGCACATACGAACCTGCCCGTACAACCTTTTAAACCATCTCAAAATCCAAATCACAGCTGGTTGAGAAGTAACATTTGTTTATATCAAACTTTGCGTCTAATTTAGTACTCATCTTCTGGGTGTGATTTGGACTTGTATAAATTTTTTGGCCATAGCCCCATGGTGTATCATGGCGGTTGGTTGGCTCACTTAGGCAATTGGAGAATGAATGAGACTAATGAGGCAATAATACTAACCAATTAGCCTCACATACAAACTCCTGTATCCAAAGACTTTATATAAGCCTTGGTTTCTTGTCTGTAGATGTACACAGTTATTTACAATGGAGATACAGACATAACTGTAGGTGGTTTAATATAAGCCCAGTGTTATGAAAGAAGAGAGAGGAAATAAACAACCATGGTGGTGACACTGGCAAATAATGTGGGATTGATGGGGGTTTTTCTTTAATTACATTAATTTTTTAAATTTTAAGATTTTATTAATTGTCTCTTAAATCTATTTCATTTTATCTTTAATTGTATGAATTTTTGGTCATAAAATAATGAAAAGCACCATTTTTAAAATATAGTATTATAAATAAACTTCTAATTTTTGAACTTTTTAGAATAATTTTAGAAGTAGTGGAAAGAAGAGCCAAATTCCAGTACAATTGGATTTGGGGGGAATGCTGACAGCACTAGAAAAGAAACAGCACTCCCAGAACGCAAAGCAGTCCTCCAAACCAGTGGTGTTCTCAGGTAAAAACATCTTTTCAACTCAAATGAAAGTCTTTTTGAGATAGACTATTGTGACTGTTTTCTCTTATAATCAAAAAGTATAATCAAAACACTATGGTACTGGAATAAGGATAGATATAGACCAGTATAATAGAAATGAGAGTCTAGAAATAAACCCACATATCTGTGGCCAGTAAATTTTTGACACGGGTGCTGAGTTCATTTAAAGAACAAAGAACAATCTCTTAAAAAATGTTTCTGGGGTAACTGGATTTCCTCATGCTAAAGAATGAAGTTGGACCCCCTACCTCACACCATAAACAAAAATTAACTCAACATGGATCAACAACTTAAATATAAGAGCTAAGACCATAAAACTCTTAGAAGAAAACAGGTAAATTTTCATTACCTTGGATTAGATAATGAATTTTTAGACAGGACACCAAAAGGACAGGCAACAAAAGAGAAAATAGATGAATTGGATTTCATCACAATTAAAAACGTGTATGTACCAAAGGGCATTATTAAGAATGTGTAAAGACAGCTTACAGAATGGGGAAAAAATATTTGAAAATCATATATCTGATAGGAGTATAATATCCAAATATATAAGAGCTGTAACTCAATAGCAAACTCAAAAAATGGACAGAAAAACTCAAAAACCATTTCTCTACAAGACGCTCATCATCATTAGTCATTAGAGAAACACAAGTTAGAACGTCAGTGAGATAGTTCTTCATATGTACTCTGGGGGCTGAGTAAAACCACAGAAAATAACCAGTGCTGGTGAGGACGTGGAGACACTGCTGGTGGGGATGTAAAATGATGCAGCGCCTTCGGAAAACAGTTTGGTGGTTCCTTAGAATGCTGGATACAGAGTGGCCTTGTGACCAATAATTCCACTCCTCTGTATTTATCCAAAATAATTAAGAACAGACACTTGTATGGCAGTGTTCATAGTGGCATTATTCATAATAGCCGAAAGGTGGAAAACCCCAAATGTATATCAACACATGAACGGATAAACAAAATATGCTCTATATACACAATGGACCATTTTTCAGCCTTAAAAAAAAAAAAGAAGGAAATTCTGATACACGCAACATCGATAAACTTGAAAACATTATGCTAAGTGAAGTAAACCAGACACCAAAGGAAAAATATGGTGTGATTTCACTACATGAAATATTCTAGAATAGGCGAATTCATTGAAAAGAGAGTAGAGATTACCAGGGGTTGAGGGGCGGGGGAATGGGACGTTATCATTTAATGGGGCAGATTTTCAGTTTGGGGCATGAAAAAGTTTTGGAAGTACATAGTGTGGTTGTCCAACACTGTGAATGTAATTAATGCCACTGAATTGTGCACTTAAACAGTGAAAATAGTAGATTTTATGTTACATGTATTTTAGCACAAAATTTTAAAACGTTACTTAAATGATGATTTTAAGAAATAAATATGACAACATTGTGTATCTGAAAATTTCATGATACTTAAGTGCTCAGAACAGGTTACAAAGCTGCATGTGATAGAAATGAATTACCTGCCTGTCCATGGGATGCAGTTCAGCAGTGTTGGCTCGGTTCTGATAATTCGTTCTCTCTGAAACGCCTTCTCCTAGAGCCAAGACAGTTAAAATTGTCAACAATGTCACAGAAAGAAATACGCACATTTGCCACCATAGTCGTTGAAAATAGGTAGTTTATTTAAAAAACAAAATAGGTACCCAAGGAAATGGTTAAGAAGCTTTTTTGTTTCTGAATTATTTTAAAGCAACTCATAGATATCATGTTATTTTACCTGTAAATACCCAACTCAGCATCTCTAACTGATGGTGATTTTATTTTTAACTGAACTACCCTGCCATCCTCTCATTTAATAATATTAATGATTGTTTTTTGTTAGCATCTTGTATCCAGTTTATATTTAAGCTTCCTTGCTTGTCTTAACAATTTTGGTAGTTTTGTTCTTATCAGTATCCATAGTTTCATACATTGCATGTCTGAGTATTATATACAGTAGGCCCCCCCTTATCCACGGAGGATACGTTCTAAGACCCCCGTGGATGCCTGAAACCGTGGATAGTTCCGAACCCTATATATACTGTTTTTGCCTGTACGTACATACCGACGGTAAAGGGTCAACTACTCTTGTGCTTTGGAGCCATTAAGTAAAATAAGGGTGACTTGAACACAAACACTGCATTACTGCTATAGTTGATCTGATAACTGGACAGCTACTAAGTGACTAACGGGCATAGATATGCTGGACAAAGGGATGATTCACATCCTGGGCAAGGGTGGCTCAAGACAGAGTGAGATTTCATCACACTACTCAGAACGGCACACTATTTAAAACTTAGGAATTGGGTATTTCTGGAATTTTCCATTTAACATTTTTGGACCACGATTGACCCCAGGTCACTGAAACAGTGGGAAGCAAAACTGCGGATAAGGGGGAAATGCTGTATACCGAATCCCCCTTAGATAGTCTTTCCTCAGAGTTGCTTCTCTCAGTTCATCTTCTGTTTGGTAAAGGCCCGTAGTGCTGTTACTGTGTATTGCTGTTTTCAGACCAATCCAGGGACTATGGTGGCAGTTGGTAATTTATGGGATAACTAATGGCAAAGTCAGCTTTTCCTCAGCAGTTAGCTTTGGCTTGTTACCATGTTTCCACGAAAATAAGACCTAGCCAGACAATCAGCTCTAATGCGTATTTTGGAGCAAAAATTAATATAAGACCCAGTCTTATTTTACTATAATATAAGACTGGGTGTAATATAATATTAATTTTTGCTCCAAAAGATGCATTAGAGCTGATTGTCTGCTAGGTCTTATTTTCAGAGAAGCACGGTATGTATTTTTTGATGAGATGGTCAGTCAGATGTGGCCATAAGAGGAGATATAGGAGAACCTGAAGAAAAAACAAAGCTTGTTATACTCTGTGTCCTTGAGACAGGAGGCATAGTATGCAGGGCCACATGGGAAAGCACCAGGGTGGGCAGGAAGCATAGGACAGGAGGGGGGTGGTTAAAGGGCCAGCGCCTTTACTGGGGTGTCTGCTGGAAGGGGATCCTCCTTCCCCAGGCCCACTGGTAACACTGGAGAGGCGCCATGTTAGTGGGATGCGGGGGGTGCTGACAGGAGGGACCAGGGCTGGAGGGCCTGGGCAGCGGGAACTGCAGGAGCCCAGCAGAGGTCCTGAACTTGGAGTGGCATTAGGGATGGGGAGAGCAAGCAGATATGAGCAGGGTTGGTACAGGTTTTTCAAGAAGAGCTGATGACAAGAACCAAGCCAGTTACACGTATATTTCAAACATAATGTGGGAGCAGCTTTCCACAGATAACCAGCAGCTGTGCCCTAGCCAAGGCTAGAAATGGTGTGGGGCAAGGGTACAGTGGACACATTCTGCACTGCAGCGGGGACTAGGCCAGGTGAGACTGGGCATACCTGATTGACAAAGTACCAGTAACTTAGATTCCAGACTTAGGAAGTGTGGGTGAATACATTTGGAAAAATATTGATGCTTGTTTAAGCTGGGCAGTGAGTACATGGGCTTTGTTGTTATACTGCTCTCTTTGGTGTTTGTTGGAAATTTTCCTAATGAAAGAGTAGGGGAAAGTATGCACAGACTATGTGCTGGGAGCAGGAACAAGGTGTAGGCAGTGGAGCAGAACCGGAGAACGCATTGGAAGTATTGAGTAGTGAACATCATGTGTTGACTGGAGGGATTATTACTGCACAGTAAGGGATTTTAGGAATTTGTGTGGAAAATGCGAGAGAAGCAACTAGAAACGTTACTAGACTCTTATGAGTGCCTTATAAGATAGCTACATAGAAGATAGGCATATGGAAACCAATAGCCGACTTCTGCAAAGTCGGCGCAAACTGAAAGTGCTGGAGGGAGACTTACTCAAAAGGGCCGTTGTAAGTATGAATTACCAGAAATATCCTCAGTCGAAGATGATATCACACATTGTTAGACTTTACGGAGAAACAGAAGATGTGTTTATAGGGATTGGGAGATGGTTCTTCCCAAATTATTTCGTAATGTTTTTGGATCCCTACTAAAAGATACTAAATTTCACTGGCAACAATTGCCAATCAGAAGAATGTCTAAGGGACCGTTTGAGGAGGATAAGTAAGGTTGTGAGGACAGGTGGGCTGCAGGGAGGGGTCCCTGAGACCTGGGGAGCCCTTCCTGAGATATGCGTCCTCCCTGTGTTACAGTCGGGGCAGTGCCCGTCCTCTCCAAAGAGGCCACGTCGGGGAAGAAGAGCCACCAGTTCAGCCAGGTGAAGACCCCACACAACCCCTTGGACTCCAGCGCCCCCCTGATAAAGAAGGGGAAGCAGAGGGAGGTCCCCAAGGCCAAGAAGCCGACCTCGTTGAAGAAGGTGTGTGGGGTTGCGTTGCGAAGTGGGCACTAGAAAACCTAGTGTTCTTTCAGCTGGGAGGGTGGAGGGTTTCCTGTTCTAGCGGATGTGTTCGTGAGTCTCTGAAAAATGATCCCTCGCTCCCCAAGTGACATAGTGGGGCGTGCGAAGTAGGGTGGCTTCAGCTGTTGGACAGGGAAGCTGTTTTTTAAAAACTTTGCAGTGACATGGACAGAAAACCAGAAATGGAGGGAGTTATGTTCTCATTTACTGGTACCCTCCTCCTACCCGAGGTGATCTGTCTGCTGTTCAGAGTTGGTGAATTTTGGACACTTCCTGCAGACATTCCATCAGAGCTGTCGCACATGTTTCTTCCTGTAATTCTCAGCAGTCTGGCCTGTGGTCTGTCGCAGATGGGGGACCGAGTGTCGTGCTTGGGGCCAGGTGACTATTGACTGCACAGTTGCCTCAGCACCCAGCCCACGGCACACTGCTCTGTGCACCTGGGGGGTTGTGTTGCTCCTGGGTCTCCCCCCGGGTTGGTGGTGTCCTGTTGTCACTGAGGGCACAGACTGGTGCACTGCCAGTATCCTGACTTTGGGTGGCTTGTTTCGCAGAGGAGCTTATTTTTACAAGTATTTAGGTGTTTTAATCATTTATTCAATTTTAAAGATCATTTTGAAAGAACGGCAGGAGAGAAAGCAGCAGCGTCTCCAAGAAAATGCTGTGAGCCCAGCTTTTGCCAGTGACGATGCGCAAGATGCAGAGAGCGGCAGTGAAGAGCTGGCCCTCGAGCAGGCTGAGCCCTTCGGTATGGAGTTCTGCTGGCTGCTGCTTCAGGGGTCCTGCAGTGGGGGCGGCATGTGCGCAGAGCTTCGGACGTTTGTGGTCAGAGCAAGTCAGTGTTGAGCCCCAAGGACACACAAGTTTTTAGACTCCCAACTTGACAGGAAGAGGGTGTCCCCGTGGATGGTGGGGCTTCTGGTGCGTCTGCTTCTTGGCGTCTGTGAGGGATAGGAGACGAGGGCCCTGAGCTTCATCTACGTGACATTGGAGGGTCCTCGCAACTTGAAGTATCTGTGAGAATTAACCCCACTAACTGCAAAGCTGCTTTCCTATGAGTGGATGAGACGCAGTGTCATAAAAAGAACCTGTTTAGTAAGCTGTTTATTGAATGACACATTCAGGAAAGTACAGGATCCTAAGCATAGAGCTTGAGGATTTTCACAAAGTGAGCGTAGCACCAGCTTCAGGAGCAGAGCAGCCCACGGTCCCTGTGCCCACCTGAGGCCTGCCCTTCTGCAGCCCCCCGCATTCTGGGGAGCCGTGCATCGGGTGCCCCTCTGGCCAGCAGTGTTCTGTGGCCCATGGGGGCATTTCCCGATAGTCGTTGCTGCACAGCGTCCGGGTGTATGTACGTGCCAGGTGACGGGGATGGGGGGTTCGGGGAGCTTCACTTCGGGGCCATTAGACGTAGGGTCGCTGTGGCAGTGTAGTGGTGAGTGTGTGCTGAGGCTGGGAGTGCTGTCGCCGGCTGGCATTTCCCTGGCGACCTCAGACTCGGATCCACTGCTGTCCAGCCTTGGAGGCTCCTTCCTGCCAAACAGGCTTCCGGGTGTGTCACCAGTTAGTCCCACTGGTGGGGAGAGGCCAGCTCGACAGACATTGTCTTTGTCATGTGTGCTGTCCTGGTGGGTGTGATACATGCTCCTGAATTCCTTCTCTGGTGAACTGGTACCTCATTTGCACTCTGGAAGTTGCTAGAAGGACCTTTTGGGAACCATAGCAATTACTGACTCCTGTCTGATGTGTCCCTTGAGGCTCATAGTTTAGACATTTGAGTTCAGCTCTTATTTAAAGATTATTTGATAAAGAAATAGTCTCAAGCATTTAAGTGCACAAAAATTAGAACTAAAAACCTGCTTTTAAAACTTCCTACTAGGAACTTCAGTTTAAATTTCAAAATTTAAAAACAAATTTGGCCACTGCCTGAACCATACATTTAAAAATGGTTAAAGTAGTAAATTTTATAAATATTTTGCCACAAGAAAAGTAAATAACTGAATTGTGGTCAGGAAGGCACTTCCGGGCAGAACAGAAAGTTGCAGGGTCTTCTGTTTTTCCCAAGCCATTCCTGTCACTCCGCTGCCCGCGGTGGTGCTTGGCAGTGTCTGAGCGTGGCGGTGGGGGCCGCCCTGGGGACACTGCCCAGCAAGGCTCCTTGGGCATCCTTCGCCCAAGTGCCGCAGGTGCTGTGCCATGACTTTATTCTTTCTGTGAAGCTTCAGGGGAAGCAGAAGTGTCAGTGTGTCCCACTCCTGTGGTGATGAACAAGTCAGAAGAGCCACTGAGAGCTGAGATCCGCAAGGAGGAGGAGACCTCCCACCTGGCCCCTGACAACACCAGCTGCCCCAAGATCCACAGCCGGAGATTCAGGGAGTGAGTGAGCGTGCAGGGGATGGGGGCGGCGGGGTTCCCTCTGGCTCTGGGCCTGGGTTCCCCACCCTGATGTCTCAGACCAGAAAGCCGTGAGGCTGGGCCCAGTATTTTCATCCCCCAGTGAAGGTGACCAGGTACCTAGTCGTACCACATGTCTGGGCTACTGAGTGCATTTCCACGAGGTCTCTCGTCCTGCTGCTGCATGGCCGAGGTGCCCATAAATCCAGATTTTCGGTTGGGGGAATGGGTAGTGAGTGATAGCGTGTTATATCCCGGTTCCCTTTCATGATTTCATTTCTCTGCATGATTTATTAGGAGCTCTGCCCCCTCCCCTCCCACTTTTCTTCCATGCCAGACTCTCCAAGTGTTTTCACGAGGAGAGGTACACAGGGGATGGCTGAGATGGGGGGACGCTTGGCAAGCTGTAGTGGGGGACAGGGTACAGAGCTTTTGTCCCTTGTAGGTGGCAGTGGGGGAGGATTCCTCAAGCCTTACCTTTCATTAAGCCCAGTCAGTCAGGAATCTCACTTGGAATTAGTATTGTTCATCAAAGTATGAGTTCCCAAGGGGCCATGCCGTCCGGCCCTCTCGGCACGTGTGGCGGGAGCAGCACTGCAGTGTCAGTCAGTGGAGAGCTGATGGCGTCTAATGTTTCTTTCAGTTACTGCAGCCAGGTGCTCAGTAAAGAAGTTGATGCCTGTGTTACGGATCTGCTGAAAGAGCTGGTCCGTTTCCAAGACCGCATGTACCAGAAAGATCCTGTCAAAGCCAAGGCCAAACGGCGGCTTGTGCTGGGGCTGAGGGAGGTGCTCAAACACCTGAGGCTCAGAAAGCTCAAGTGCGTCATCATCTCTCCCAACTGTGAGAAGATACAGTCGAAAGGTAATGGCGCGGTGTTGTCCCTGGCACATGGCCCGCATGCCCGGTCAGCAGCCAGGCCTCGGCAGTTTGGTTGGTTCCTTTTCTTTTAATTGAGTCATTTGTTTCCGGAGTTCCTTTGCCCACCACGTGCCTTACTGAGGTCTTCATGGCGGTTCCAGGCAGCCCCTCCGGGCCTCTGAATCAGGAAAGGCTGTATGTTGTCATGCAGTGTGCTGGGCACGGTGCCGGATTGCTCGGGGGCTAGGGAGGGTCACTGCTTACTCATAACCAGAGGTTTTGTGACTGGCAGCCAGGCAGCCCTTGCACTGGACTGTCGTCCATTTTAAATGCTCGGGTTGTGTCTGTGACTAACTCCCGTGTCCACTCATTCAAGGTGTGGCTTTGTCCGAGCACTTGGCCATCTTACCCCGGAAGGTTGGTTCTATTTTGTGGGGTGTGAAATGCTGGGTGAGGCGATTGATAGTGAACTCCCATCTGTGACCTCTGCAGTGGCCCTGAGCTTGTCCATCTTACCTCTGTCTCAGGTGGCACAGTAAAGGGGTTGGTGTTAGGCACCGAGTGCCATCAGGCGCCAGTCCTCCACCTGCATCTGGACACTCGCACTCCTTCCCCCAGTCCCGTTCCTTCCTCCCACGATCTAAAATTCCACTCAATAGAATTCCACTTGCAGGTGACTTAGTCCAGATTCCACACTGAGCTTTCCAGTTGCCATGTCACATCTGAAGACAGTTGAGGTTTCTTGACTTTTCCTCGGGGGCCTAAGAACAGCTGCTGGATCTGTTCGTCGCCAGCCGGCCAGGCTTGACCCATCGTATCTCGGGGCAGGTGCAGTGCTCCCTGGTCGGAATGGGACAGCAGAAGAGTTTGGGGACCTGCCCACTTGGTTGTGTGCTGGCAGTGCCCCCACCACAGCTCTGGGGCAGGCGTCAGGCCTAGAAGTAGTCACTCCTCCTGCTCGGCCAGCTGCTGGGACAGCTGGTGCACGCGGTATTCTGCAGCTTTGTCTCCTAAGATTGTTCCAGTCCCTCTGCGCCACCTGCGCCCTGTTGTTCTGGGGACGTCCCCTGACTGTGTTGGATGTGGTGTGTTTTTTTTTATCTCCTGCTCTCTCTCTTGTCCGGATGCGCCTTCGCCTGTCATCCTGGGGACAGAGAGACCCACATCATCCCCACCCCGAGGCTGCGGTGTTTGGGCTCCTGCTCGCTCCCCTGTCAGCTTGAGCACATCCGCAGTGGCTCATGCGGAAATGGTATGCAGGGCACATCTGGGAGATAGGGCTCGAAATCCAGTCTTTCTGCTTCTTGACCTTTTTTCCTGTGTTTTCCCTCGTCTCTGGAAGCTTAGGAGAATGTCCTTGGGCTGGGTTCCGGGAGGTGGGACGGTTTGCGTCGGCATCCTCATGTCTGTGCATCGAGTCCCCCTCCAGCCGCTCCTGCCAGCTCCTGGAGGTCCGCCGCTCAGATGCTGGGCCTGCGCACTGCATCCTTGGGTTACTTTCCGCTGCTGTTCACTTCCTTTTGGTTCTGTTTTCTAAACTTTCTGTAGAATTTGTCATTTCTGAGTGCTAGTTTTGTTGTTCTCTGAAGATTGTATGTTTGTCGCAGTTCAGGTTGCTTCGTGGGTAGGGTACCTCTGGGGACGTGAGCTCCCTTCTCCCTGGGGAGCCTTTCTTTCCTCCAGGTGGTTTGCATTTGGTCTCATGGTGGAGGTTTCCTCAGCCATCAGTGTGTCCTTACCAGCTACTGAGAAGCGGACTGGAAATCTGGTGGTGGGCTGGCATTTAAAGGCTGTGAGCTGCATCGGAGGATAGTGGTTCTCAAACTGAAGAGAACAGCAGTCACCTGGTAGCTCATTCTGTTTGTGCAGATCCATTGGGCCCCTGAATTTGCATTTCTGGCAAGTTCTTGGATGCTGCTGCTGTTCTAAGGACCCAGTCTGAGAGCCTCTGCCATGGCGTGACTGTTGGGCTGCTGGGAGGGCCCTGTCTCTCTGACTCCCCAGGGGCTGGTCACATTCCCTGGGGAAGGAATGCTCCCACCTCCTGTGAGGGGAGGGAGCAGCGCCTCAATCTCCCCCTGGTGAGCTTGTCCTCACTCACCAGAAGAGGTTTAGCTCCCGGTGTCCCGAGAGGGGTCGTGCCTGGGCATTGGCTGCGCGAAGTGGGTCTGGACACTGGCGTGCTGTCACCAGTCCTGCTTCTCTGAACTGCACCTTGTTCCTGAAGGTGCCACCTAGTGCAGACAGCTGGTGAGCTCTGGGTTGTTAATTCTAGGGTATAGAGGCTGGTACTAATGTAGGCTTTTCCCTACCGTTGGCTTAGGTCGGCTAGGTCGGTTGTGCGTCTGCATCTCAGCTTTCAAATATTTTTTTGCTCGGGTCTTGCGTTTTTCTGTGGATTTACATCTTTCAACAAATAAACAAAATGGGTATGTATTCTCTTCTGACTGTGCCAGAGAACCGAGTTAGGATTTTACTAAAAGGCATCTTGAGGATTTGTTGTGCATTTAAAACACACTGCATAATCTTCAGTCCTACCTTTGTTTGCTTTGAGGCCTAAGGAACTTGAGTACCCGTCTTATAAATGCTCCTTCTTTGGAAAAGATAGCCCATGACCTGCAGGCATTTTAAAGCTAAAATTCAGTATTACAGCTATAGCTTATGCTGAAGCGCTGCATTTGCTCAGAGTGGCCTTTTGCCTCATAGTTTTGAACTTAAAGCTTTCAGGGGTAATTGTTTATGTGTTGAGTGTTTTCCCTGTTTTAAATTGTCTTGTGGAACTTTGAGAGTTGGCACTCGGAGCTGCTTTCAGCTCTCACTAATCACTGACTAGACAGTCTGAGCAAAGCCACTGACTTGGGTCCCCAAGCCCACCCTCACTCTGTAATGCGCCGAAGGCCTCCCAAGTCGTGAGGACATAGAGCTGTCCTCATGGCTGGGACTGACTGCAGTGGAAGGTCATAGTGCAGTCAAACAGGCAAAGGCGTGAGGGGTGAAGCCAGGGAGCCACCCAGGGCATGCTGTGACAATGCGCGTGAAGTGCTCTCTATGGGACATCTTGGGAGAGACTCGGTGCCCAGGGTATATACTGGGGTCCGCTCACGTGGGCACCCTCTGCCCGGCACGTACCAAGCCCGCATAATCGCAGGAGGAAGTGGGTGACAGCATACACCTCACTGTTCCCACGAGCAGTGTCGGCACAGTAGCCACTCTGCTCAGATGGGGCGGGGGGAGCCCTCCAGAAAGCCCGCTTCTGTTGGCAGCCAGGGACTGACGACACAAGTGGTCCTTTCTAAGGACGGCAGTGGCCGAGCCGGCGGGTTAGCCTGCTGCAGGCTGCTGAGACCGCGCATGGTCAGTCCCAGGGCGGGGGCCTGAGGCAGAGACCCTGGTCTGAGAGGTGGCTTGGCCGATGTTAGGGGCCTGGGTCAGTCTCTGCTGGCAGGTTGGTTGTATCTGAGGAACACACTCGTCACCCCACCTCTGCCTGTCTCCCGTTCCTGCTGGCCCAGAACTGGTGTTTTTCTTTGAAGTTTATGTCCCCCCCACAGGTTGCTGCCTCATCACCTCCCGTATTCTTCAGGTAGATCTGGAGTGTGGGTGGGCGAATTAAGGGGTGTGGGGCTTAAAAAGGAACACCCAGTCACACCAGCTGCAGAGTGAATTTCCAGTTCCCATGGGGGGGAGGGGAAAGGGGTTGTGCCCTTGAGAAGTTCCTCTAGTGAAAAAAAATTAGGTAATCATGTAATTAGTTCCCAGGGATGTGAGGTATTGGGGAATCTTTTCATCTCATGCAGATGTGTATTTCTGCCTAGAGTCAGTCTGTGTGCAGAAGAACTGCAGCTATGTGACAAATGCTGTCATTTCCAGATGCTGGGTGAAAACAGCTCACCATGCAGGGGGTGGGATCCATGGTTTTATTACTTTCTGAGGCGTAAACCCCCCAAATTCCTCTAGCCGCTCAGAGACAAACCACCGTTGCCAGATGTTTTTGCTTCACCAATAGTCTGTGCATAGGTATGAACACTGAGCATGATCTGGCCTCCTGGACCCCTGTGGACCTGGTTTCCTAGCTTCAGGCTCGGGATCCCACCATCACGCTGGCACATGCAGGTTGGGTGGCTCCTGAAGGTCTGTGCTGTCCTTACTGATGGCACATCGGGGGTTTTCACACTTCACACCGTCATTGAGGCCGCGTCTGGCATGTGGTTTCTTATGTGTGTGAACATCACTGTGGGTTCTAGACTGAGATTGGAAGGACACGTTTGTATGTGATAGCAGTGCCATACCCACCACCTGCAGAGACACCACAGCCCCGTGGGTTGTGTGCACCCCACCTGGCCCCGCCCCAAGAGGAGACTGTATTGGCACTTGATTTGGGTGTTTGATTTGCGGTGTTTTCTGTGAACTGTGGGTTCATATTCTTTGCCCGTTTGTCTTTTGGGATGTTCATCTTTTTTATATTGGTGTTACCTTTTGTTAATAACAGGAGAGTTAGCCTTTGGGTGAGAGTGGAAATGTTTTTCTCGTTTGTCAGTAGCCTGTTTTCTTTTCACCTTTTTTGGCCATGCAGGGACTAGATGTGTATATATTGGTATTTTTTATTCTTAACGTTTTTCTCACATCTAGGTTTCATGTCAGTGTTTGACCTTCCCACTCCAAGGTGATAACCGTTTTTTAATTGTGCCTGTTTTTTTCCTGTTTATTTGTTTAGGTAACATGTATTTCAGTCTAACATGGATCTTTCCAGAGGCTGACCCAGTTGTCCCTTCTCCACTGCTTCAACATGTACTTCCTCACGTGTTCAAGTTCCCCATGTATTTGGGTCATTCCTGGACCCTCTGTTCTGTCGCTGTGAATCCCGTTATTGACGTGCTTTTAGCTTTATAGCAGCTTTAATGTCTGATGATGCAAGCCTGATGCTATTTCCCTTTTTCAAAAGGCTACTTTTACTTTTGTATTTTTTTCATATTGTTTTTGTTTCAAGAGAAAAAACATCCCATTTGTATTAAGCTACGGTATTTCAAAGTTTTAGGCTAACATAGAATTGACATGTCATCATTTTTGACCATGTCCAAGAGCAGAGATATCTTTTGTTTGTTTAGATTTACTCTGTGGTTGCTGCCATGAGTGGAGTCATTTCTGTGTTACGTGTTCTGGCTGGATGCTGCTTACATGTGTGCAGATCAGTGATTGGTGCGTTACTGGCTCACAGACTCCCGTATGTCGTTCTCTTGGTGGTGCTAATTCTTTTGTGCTGCTGCGTTTCTGGCTTAGCACGCAGAGCTCCTTCACCCCTTCTTTCTGCTCACCACGCCTCTCCCTGCTCTCACCAGCCCTGGCTGCCCCCAGCTGGGAGTTGGGGCAGGGGCTGAGGGGCGCTGAGCCCACGTGTGGTCATAGTGGAGGGGCCAGCAGTATGGGGTAGGACTCTTAGCAACTTATCCGCTCTGGATTTCCATCTGTAAGTGGGGTGTCGCCTCCCCCCCCCCCCCCCCCCCCGCTTTAGGGTTTCTGTAAGGATACAGGGGCTAACACGTGAGGCAGACAGACCAGTGTTCGAACATTTAGTGAGTATTCAGTAAGTATTTGTTGAGACTCATTAGGCATCACATGAGCTGTTGATGCAACGTAGTGTCCTTTGGGAGAGTGATTCCACATGGCTGAGAGGAACAGTGCATTTGCACTGCAGTACCGTGCTTTCTCCTGTTGACATGGGGCACAGGCCACTGACAAGTAAAGAAGGTAGCTGGGGAGTGTTGCTATCTGTAGGAAAAAGTCCTTTGCGATCGGTGTCCCCCCGTGCCCCATGTGACGTGTCTCCCTGTCATTATGTCCTCGCCAGGCGGGCTGGATGACACCCTGCACACCATCATCGATTACGCCTGCGTACAGAACATTCCCTTCGTGTTTGCTCTGAACCGCAAAGCTCTGGGGCGCAGTCTGAACAAAGCAGTTCCTGTCAGCGTGGTGGGGATCTTCAGCTACGATGGGGCGCAGGTGAGTGGGCAGGGGCTGCCGCCCGCTGGCACTGCTTGTGGGCAGACACGGGAGAGAGGGCTTGGTCTGCAGCCAGCGCCCAGCAGAGCCACCCACCCAGCATGGAAGGAAGTGCGATTCTGAATTTAGCTCTTGGCTTAGTGCTGTCACAGAGGCGCCTCAGGCGCCTGCTCTTCTTTCGGAGCAGCACCCTAGGCGGTAGCTCCCTACTTCTCTTGGGTGGGCTCCAGTGTGGTTTTCAGGAGACCCATATCCTTTGTGGTCCGGGGATGTCACCTGTGCTCTTCTGCCCAAGGACCAGTTCCACAGGATGGTTGAGCTGACAATGGCCGCGCGGCAGGCGTACAAGACCATGCTGGAGAATGTGCGCCAGGAGCTGGCGGGAGAGCCTGGGCCCCAGGCCCCTCGCGGGCCACCTGCACAGGGCCCCAGCTGCTCTGCAGAAGACGGTTCCCTGGCTCCTGCCAAGGCAGAAGAGCCACCCTACAGTGAGTGCGGGGAGGGTCTGAGTCTAGGCTGAGTGTCTTCCAGGTCTTCATGGATGGATTAAAAAGTGTGCCCAGGAGAGCAGCGCAGCCAGGCCGCGGTGGCACCGGCTCCGCTGGGCCTGGTTAAGTCCTGGCCATTGTCTAAGAGGTGTTCTCAGACTAGTGAGTGTCACAGATGGACCTCGGGTCTCATGGCCCCTGGACAGAGGGTGGCCTCGAGGACAGTTGTGTCCCTGGTGGGAGGTAGCAAGGTCAGTGAGTGCCAAGGGGTGATTGGTTCTGCTCACAAAGGTGGGGGTGCAATGCTGTTGGTGAGCCCAGGCCAGGCCCCATCTGGGGACTGAGCCACTAAGCAGTACACTTTCCGGTAGACTGTCCTGACTGTCTCTGCCTGTTCATCAGCTGTGCCGCTTTCTCATTTCCAGTTGAAATCTGGAGGAAACATCTGGAAGCGTACAGTCAGTATGCCCTGGAGCTAGAAGAATCGCTGGAGGCTTCAACGTCTCAGATGATGAACTTGAATTTATAAGAAGACTTCTTTTATGTATTTGTATATTTGGGGTGAGAAGGGGGAGATTTGAAAGACTTTGGGGCCCTTAGTTCTTCATTGTTGACCTAATGTCTGTAATGCATTTGATTGGGAAGTCGCCCCGTGTGAAGGGCACGGGAAGCAGGCTTTGTGGCAGCCAAAGCTGCGAGTCCCATGAACGGGCACTTGGGCGTGCTGATGGAAAACTTTCGTAAAAGCCTTTAGACACTGCGTTGGCCCTCTGAGCACACTGTGAGTATGAAAAACACTGGAAACTACTCCACGTCATCTGCTGCTGAAGAAGAGTCCTGCCCATTGCAGAATAGGTGAACCAAATTCGTTGGTTAGCAGAAAACGTGTGATGGGGCTGAGTTCTCTCAGTTCTGGTGACCCAGACCAGCCCTGCACAGAGCCAGTGTCAGAGCAGAAGGGTGGGGAGGAAGGGGAGGACTTCTCAGGACATGGCCTTTCAGCCAAAAGATGTGGCGATACTTAGAGTGTTTGCTAAAATGAACAGAAATGATCTTTGACACTTTAGTCTTTATTTTCTGAGAAAACAATGTATATTAGTTACTAAATTTCAGTTTTGATAATCTACAAATCTTGCCTTTCTTTTGGGAATGAAAATACTCTAAATTATTTCTTTCCAGAGGCCTGGAGGGGAGTTTACTTTTGTACTTCCCTGTAAGTAAGAATGCTTATTTATTTTGAATAAAGATTATTTAATTTATCCGGAGGTTATGGTCATTTGGCTTATCCTTGGTCTCCGTCTTACTGGTTCTTCCTTTGTCTTAATCTGTGCCTTTTGACCTTTGAGTGTAATGGAACCAAGCAGGGAGAGATTTGCTGTGCCAGACCTCCTGGGGCTGAAAGGAATGACTGCTGAAGTTTCAGACCCTCCGAGACCTGCCATCACCAGACCCGACCCCAGTCCATCTGCTTGCATGTATGTCACAGAGGAAAATGGCAGGAATGAAGTGTCACTGGTTTGTGCTTGTCAGGCAGACAAGGTATGGTGTTGGCTTTGAAAATAGTTGAATTCAGTGATGCTAAATAGTGTTCCTCTGAGAGGTGAGTGGCCTGTGATGAGCAAATAAAGTGGAACGAGTCAGAAACAGTACGCTGTGTGGACAGGACTGGCAGTCTGACTGCAGGTTGTGTGGATGAAGCACCCATCTGTCTTGTCATGTGACACTCATTATTCCCAGTGTATCCTGCTTCTTCGAATGCAGTCTGAGCTGTTTAAATGGGGACATAGGATCTGGTCGACCAGGCCCTAAGTCCCAAGCCCTGACTCTTGTCAACATGTTTCGCCCTCTGGTCCAACAGGAGGAGCAGCCTCAGGAAGGTCTTTCCTGCGCTCCCTGTGTCAGCAGGTAGCAAGTCAACTATAGTAGGTTTGAAAATAGATTTATGTGAGAATAAAGTTTCCAAAATTAATTCATAGGGAGAAAATGAAATAGCCTTCAGCTGTACTGCCTAGAATTCAACTGAGAAGCCTGGAATTGTAAAACTGATAAATCAAAAAATTATTAAATAGATTTCTTGTCAAGAAGGCAGTAGGTAAAATGAGATCGCTTTATCCCACTACCAAAATTACAACTAAATTATAGAACAACCATCATTGAGAACCACCTGAAGCTAGCTGAACAGATTTCCTATAACTAAGGATATAAAGCAGAAGCCACGTTGAAACTGGTAGGGGTGGAGATGCAGACTGGGAACGTTCCACATACATGGTGTTGCAATTAAGAAATGGGAGGGATATCTCCACTAAGGAGGTGCCCCCTGAGGAGCAAAGGGTCCCAGACCCATACCAGACTCCCCAGCCTGGGGCACCAGTGCAAAGAAGAGGAGCCCTTACATCTGGCTATAAAAACTAGCAGGGATTGTGTCCAAGACAAACAGCTGCTAGAGACTGAGGTGTTGCTCTTAGAGGGCCCATGCACAGACTCACTCTGTAACACCAGCACAGGGGCAGCAGCTTGAAAAACTTCAGGGACACGTGAGAAACTAAAACGACTAACTTTAGGGTATGGACTGGAGGGGCAACTCCCCAGGGGCGGAAGCACTGGCAAGCGCCGTTGTTCTTTTGAGCTTTCCCATGCAACCAGCCCCACGCAGGTAGGCGCCAAATCTGTGCGCTCCATTAACCTGACTAATACTGTTTGACCCACCCTAGTGTTTCCCTGAGACCCTGCCCCACCCAACTTGCTTGCCCAGCCTGAGCCTCTTCCAGCGGCTACTCTACATAAGCATCTTGCCTCAGCTCATGCTGCAGCCTTTCCCCCAAATCCACAAACCTCACAGGAATTGTGACTGCCCTAAGCTTGCACCGCATACTTTCTCAAATATTTATAAACCCCATATGTGGCCGCCACCCTCAGCTCACACTACAAGCTCTCAAAGGTCCGCAAACCCTACACAAGTAGCAGCCAGCCTCAGCATGCATTATAACTCCCATCAGGTGATCCCAAGCCTGGCATAAGTGACGACCAGTCTTGCCCTGTACCATAGCTCCTACTAAGCAGCCACAAACCTGCCACAAGTGACGGCTGTCCTTAGCTCGCATCATGGTGCCCATCATAGGGTCCCAAGTCCAGCATAAGTGGCAACCGGCCTTGGTTCACAGTGTAGCCTCTCTCAAGTGCCTCCAAGTCTAGCACAGGGAGCAAACAAGTACAGATCACTTTATAGGTCTTACCAAGCATCCCCAAGCCTGGCACAAGCAATGGCTGACCATGGCCTTCACTGGAGCCCCTCCCAAGAGGCTCCACACACAACACACCAGGAGTGGCTGGCATCAGACCACCTCAGAGCCCCACCCAACCAGTTCCACAATCAACATAACCAAAGGGCAGCCTCAGCTGGCACCAGAGCCCTGCTTAAATGACTCCCACTCCATGGAGATAGCCTCCACACAATAGTTCGTCCACTGTAGTCACAATCAGCCCTTACAGCCAGTGAACCTGAGGGTCAACCCCACTCACTGATGTGCCCAAGCAACCGAGGCCCAGCTCCAACAGGAGAGCACGCACAATCCACACGAGGGACACTGGAGCACCTGGCTCGGGTGACCAGGGAGACTGTGCCACTGATTCCTATAGCACACCATCTACAAAATGTCACTCTGTCAAGACCCGGAGATGTAGCAGATCTACCTAATACATAGAAAGAAACACAAGAAGTCAGTCAAAATGAGGAGACAAAACATGTAGCAGATCAAAAAGGACAAAACTCCAGAAAAGAAACTAAGTGAAATGGAGAAAAGAAATCTACTAGATAGAGTTCAAAACACTGATTATAAGGGTGTTCAATGAACTTGGGAGAAGAATAGATGAACTCAGTGAGAGCTTCAAAGAGATAGAAAACAAAAAGAACCAATCAGAACTGAGGAATACACTAGAGGGAATGAACAGCAGATTAGATGAAGCAGAAGGTCAAATCAGCAATCTGGAAGACAAGGTAGCAGAAAACATTGAAACAGAACAGCAAAAAGAAAGAACTTTTTTAAATGATAGTTTGAGGGACCTCTGGCACAACAGCAGGCATACCAACAGTAACATCATAGGGCTACCAGGAGAAGAGAGAGCGAGGGATTGAAAACCTATTTGAAGAAATATGACTGAAAAACTTCCCCAACTTGGCAAAGAAAACAAACATACAAGACCAGGAAGTGCAGAGTCCCAAACAAGATGAACCTAAAGAGGCCCATACCAAGACACATCATAGTTAAAATGCCAAAAGTTAATCTTAGAAGTAATTAGAGAGAAGCAGTTAGTTACCTACAAGGGAGCTCCCATGAGACTGTCAGCTAACCTTTCAACAAAAACATTGAAGATCAGAAGGGAATGGCACAAAATAGTCAAAGTAATGAAAGGAATAAAACTACACTCAAGATTGCTCTACCCAGCAAGGCTATTATTTAGAATCAAAGGAGAGATAAAGAGCTTCCCAGACAAGAAAAGCTAAAGGAGTTGCTCAGCACTAAATCAGCATTACAAGAAATATTAAAGGAACTTCTTTAAACAAAAGAAAAATATCTATAAGAAAATAGGGGGAAGAAAACTTCTCACTAACAAAGGCAAACACTTAGTAAAAGTAGTGCATCAACCAATTATAAAGCTAGTACAAAAGTTAAAAGACAAAAGTAGGAAGAGCATGTATAATTTATAACAATAAATTAAGGAATATACACACAAAAGAGGTAAAAATAATGACAAAAACAAACATAGCAATTAAGTGACCATCAATAACATAGACTTCTACAAACAAAAGTTGGTAAATATGAAGCACATGATAACCACAAACCGAAAATCTGTATGAGATATACAAGAAATAAAGAGAACAGAATCCAAGCATAATGCTGTAGAAAGTCATCAACATGCAAGAGAATAAGAAAGGAACAGAGAACTACAAAAATAGAAAACAATTAATGAAATGGCAATGACCACCTACCTATCAATAATTACTTTAAATGTAAATGGACTAAATGCTCTACTCAAAAGACATAAGGTGGCTGAAAGGATGGAAAAAAAAAAAAAAAAAAAAAAAAGACCTGTACATGTGCTGCCTACGAGAGACTCACTTCAGATTGAAAGATACACACAGAATGAAAATAAAGGGATAGAAAAAGATATTTCATGCAAATGGAAACAAAAACAAAGCTAGAGTAGCAATACTTAGACAAAATAGACTTTAAAACAAAGGCTATAACAGGAGACCAAAAAAGGCCTTTCATAATGATAAAGGGATCAATTCAACAAGAGGATAGAATTCTTGTAATCACATTTATGTACCCAATGTAAGAACATCTAAATCTATAAGGCAAATATTGACAGACATAAAGGGAGAGATCGACAATAATACAATAATAGTAGGGGACTTTAACACTTCATTGACACCAATGAATAGATCATCCAGACAGAAAATCAAAACAGTGGCCTTAAATGACACATTAGACCAGATGGACTTAATAGATATTTTTAGAACAGTCCACCTAAAAGCAGCAGAATGTACATTCTTTTCAAGTGCACATAGAACATTTTTCCAGGATAAACCACATGTTAGGCCACAAAACAAGTCTCAATAAATTTAAGAATTCTGAAATCATATTAAGCATCTTCTCTGATCACAATAGTATGAAACTGGAAATTGATTACAAGAAGAAAAAATACAAACACTTGGAGGCTAAATAACATACTACTAAATGAATGGGTTAACAATGGGATCAGAGAGGAAATCAAAAGATACCTTGAGACAAATGAAAATGAAAACGACGACTCAAATTCTATGGGACACAGCCAAAGCAATTCTTAGAGAGAAATTCATAGAAATACAGGCCTACCTCAAGAAACAAGAAAAATTTCAAGCCATCTAACCTAAAGGAACTAGAAAAAGAAGCCCATAGTGGGTAGAGAGAAGGAAATAATAAAGATCAGAACAGAAATAAATGAAAGAGAGACTAAAAAAACCAACAAAAACAATAGAAAAGATCAGTGAAACTAAGAGCTGGCTTTATTGAAAAAATAAACAAAATTGATAAACCTTTAGCCAGACTCATCAAGAAAAAGAGGGCCCAAAATGAAAAAACAATCAGAACTGAAAGAGCAGAAATTGACAACTGACAGGAAAGGAATATAAGAAAATACTACAATTATATTCCAACAAATTGGACAATCTGGAAGAAATGTATAAATTCCTAGAAACATACAACTTTCCAAGACTAAATCAGGTAGAAACAAAATCTGAACAGACTGATAACTAATAATGAAATTGAATCAGTTTTCAAAAAACTCCCAACAAACAAAATTCCTACACCAGATGTCTTCACAGGTGAATTTTACCAAACATTCAAAGAGAATTAATACCTACCCTTCTCAAACTATTCCAAAAAATTGAACAGGAGGAAGGCTCCCAAACTCATAAGACCAGTATTACTCTGATTCCAAAACCACACACACAAAAATTGTGGGCCAATATCTTTGACAAACGTAAGTATAAAAATTCTCAATATTAGCAAACCAAATTCAGCAATACATTTAAAAAAATCATACAGCATGAACAAGTGGGATTTATTCCTTTGAAGCACGGTTGGTTCAATATCCTCAAATCAGTTAATATGATAGCCCGCATAGATAAAAGAATAAAAATCATATAATCATATCAATAGATGCAGAACAAGTATTTGACAAAATCCAACATCCATTTATGCTAAAAACAAACAAACAAAAAAAAACCCTCAGCAAAATGGGGATAGAGGGAATATACCTCAACATAATAAAGGCCATATATGACAACCCCACAGCTAATATCCTCAATGGGAAAAAGCTGGAAGTTTTTTCTTTAAGATCAGGAACAAGGCAAGTATGTCCACTTTCACCACTTTATTCAACATAGTACTGGAAGTCCTAGCCATGTGGTTGGACATGGAAAAGAAATTAGAGGCATCCAAATTGGAAAGAAAGAAGTAAAATTATCATTATTTGCAGATGATATGAGACTATATATAGAGAACCCTAAAGATTCCACCAAAAAAACTATTAAAACTAACAAATGAATTCAGTAAAGTTGCAGGATACAAAATTAATACTCAGAAACTGGTTATATTTTTATACACCAATAACTATCAGACGAATTAAGAAAACATTCCCATTTACAGTTGCATCAAAAAAAAAGAGTAAGATGTGTAGGAATAAATTTAACAAAGGAGGTAAAAGACCTGTACTCAGAAAACTAAGAGACGTTGAAACCACAAATAAATGGTAGGATGTCCCATGTTCATTGATAGGAAGAATTAACATTGTTAAAATGTCCATACCACCCAAAGAAGTCTACAGATTCAATGCAATCCCTATCAAAATACCAATGACAGTTTTCACAGAACTAGAACAAATAATCCTAAAAATTTATAGGGATTACAAAAGACACCACATAGTCGAAGCAATATTAAAAGAAGAACAAAGTTGGAGGACCTGATGTCAATCTACACTAAAAGGCGATAGTAATCAAAGCAGCAGGTACTGGCATAAAAACACAGAGATCAATGGAACAGAATAGAGAGCCCAGCCTATATGGTCAATTAATCTATGACAAAGAGGCAAGAATATACAATGGGGTAAATATAGTCTCTTCAATAACATGCCAAAAAAAAAAGAAATTAGACTGCTTTCTTACACCATATACAAAAATAAACTCAAAATGGATTAGAGAACTTCAATGTAAGACCTGAAACCATGAAACTTCTAGAAGAAAACATAGGCAGTAAACTCTCTGACATTGCTCTCAGTATTATTATTATTATTATTATTATTATTATTATTATTATTTTGATATATCTCCTTGGGCAAGGGAAACAAAAGAGAAAATAAACAAATGGGACTACATCAAACTAAGGAGTTTTTGCACAGTAAAGGAAACTATCAACAAAGCGAAAAGACAACCTACTGAATGGGAGAAGATATTTGCCAATGATACAGCAAATAATGGGTTAATATCCAAAACGTATAAAGAACTTATACAACTGAACACCAAAACAAACAAACACACAAACAAACAAAAAAATCCAAGTGAAAAGTGGGCAGAGGACCTGAATAGATATTTCTCCAAAGAGGACATACAGATCTAATAGATATATGAAAAGATGCTCTACGTCACTAATCATCAGAGAAATACAAATCAAAATCACAAGGAGATACCTACCACCTCCCTCATGTCAGAATGGCTATCTTCAATAAATCAACAAACAGCAAGTGCTGGCGAGGATGTGGAGAAAAGGGAACCCTCATGCACTGTTGGTGGAATTGCACATTGGTGCAGCCACTGTGGAAAACAGTATGGAGGTTCCTGAAAAAATTAAAAATAGAACTACCATATGATCCAGCAATTCCACTCGTGGGTGTTTATCTAAAGAAAACCAAAACACAACTTTGAAAAGATATATGCATCCCTGTGTTCACTGCAGCATTATTTGTTGCCAGGCAGCAGCCTACCCATCTGTCTCCTCGTACCTGCCCCTAAAAAAAGGAGTCTGTGAGATGGATCCTTTCAAGGACTTCGTTTCACCTTTGTGCTTACACCTATGTCTCCCTGTTTGGCCCCAAAAAGATGGCTGGCTAGTCAATGACGGGTAAGATTCCCCATGGGGGGGACAACCCAAGCCAGACACAGCCGCGTGGGGACCATCTGGGGAACTCGCGGGGTCTATAGAAGTGGACACAGCCCCCCACCTTCCCCTGGCTAAGGAGAGCCTCTGCCTCTGTGGCTGCATTCCTTCCCACAACCTGCAGGGGAAGTGACTCAATGATGTGTTATCCATCTATTCATATGCATATAGGTTTTGTCCCTTGGGGAAGTACTTATCCTGGGACTTATGGTTGGGCTGCCTGCAGGCAAGGGTGATTGGCTTAAATCAGTTTCCTATTATAATGTATGGGATTCACAGATCTTGAGATTGACAAGCTTTACTTCTTTTACTTCCACATCTAACTAATAAAAGCCGTGTGTTGGCCCAATTGGGGCTCAGTCCTTGAGGCTGCAATCCCTTGGCCCCGCTTGCACTCTACTCTTGTCCACTGTCTTTCTTAACCTTGTGCCGCCTTTCTCGCTTCCTACTGCTCTTGTTGTGCTGAACGCGACACCAAGATATGGAAGGAATCTTAAGTGTCCATTGACAGACAAATGAATAAAGAAGTGGTGCAATTATACAACAGAATATTACTCAAACGCAAAAAATAAAATCTTGCCAATTGAGATAACATGGATGGACCTAGAGGGTATTACACTAAGTGAATTAAGTCAGACAGAGAAAGACAAGTACCATATGATTTCTCCGAGGAACCTAAAAAACAAAATAAAGACACAAAACAGAAACAAACTCATTCAAATTGATGGTTGCCAGAAGGGAAGGAGGTAAGGGCATAGGCAGAAAAAGAGAAGGGCATTAAGAAGCACAAAGCCAGTTATAGAAACAGTCACAGGAATGCAAAGTACAGCATAGGGAATACAGTCAATAATATTGTAATAACTATGTATGGTGTCAGGTGGGTACTAGACTTATCAGGGTGATCACTTTGTAAGTTATATAAATATCTAATCATGTTGTACACCTTAAATATAATACAGTGGTACCTCGGTTTTCTAACTTAATCCGTTCCGGAAGACTGTTCAAGTTCCGAAACGTTTGAAAACCGAGGCAAGAGTTCCCCATAGAAAGTAATGCAAAATGGATTAATCTGTTCCAGACCTTTAAAATCAACCCCTAAAACTGCAAATTTAGCATCAGTTTTACTATCTAATGATACCATAGAGCCATAAAATTTATGGCGTTCGTAAACCGAAATGTTCGTCAACAGAGACGTTTGAAAACCGAGGTACCACTCTATTAGTGAGTTAACTGTAATTGGAAAATAAATTTAAAAACATAAAAACGACAAAATGATCGTGAAAAAAATCATTAACAAAACCTCTGCTGGTGACGCAGGTCCTCTGTTCAGAGCCCCTGAGGTCTCTGGCCATGGTGTTTGCTCAACAAATGTAGGGCGAAGGAGGTTGCAGCAGAGAAGGTGGGCTTCCACATCATACTCACATCTCGTGTGACTCGATGCCCCATTGCCCTGCCAGAGGCCACCACTGCACAGCTCGCAGCGTGGTGACTGACACTGTGCTGATGGCGTTGCAGGAAGCAGATGGTGCTGGGGCCTCCCGAGCACAGACCTCACTGAGCAGATGTAGAACTCTCTGCCTTTGTTTTTCTCAGCAGTGCAAAGAATCCAAATGCATCCTCATAAGCACATTTCCCAACAGGACACTCGTTATCTAATTGTTTTGTTAAACATGAAAGTGCTCTCACTATATCCCCACTTGAGGGGAAGTTTAATGGATACAGAGAACAGCACCAAGGAAAGGGCCCAAACCTTCGAGCAGTTCGCTTGGAGTCTGTAGGAGCTGGAGCTGCCCCCATGCAAGAAACACACGAGAGCTGATGGATCTTACAAAAGGTCTGTCATGGTGTGTGAAGGTCTGCAGCCGATCGGTGTCCTCTGGCAGCATGCGCCAGCACCTGGGTGGCAGAGTAGAGGGAGCGAGGGCAGCCATCAGGGTGACCCTCACCCCAAGGTCAGTCGTCCTCAGGAAGCCTTGTTTGCAGTGGATCCTGGAAGTAACTGGCAGGAAATGTGTGCTGCTCCCATAGGAAGGCTGTTAGAAAACTCACCGGTCTCAGAGGAGGGGTCTGGACACAAGCTGCGGTCATGAGGCTGAGAAGACATCCATTTCTAGGGTCACAAGAGAAATTCAGCTTCATTTTGAACAGAGGTTTCAGTTTTATGAGAGGCAGGCATTCCATTAAGAACTCATTCTATAAACAAGAAGAGTCTGTACGGTTACAGGCTGAGCCGTGTTGGGCCGCCGGCCTCACCTGTACGCACGTGCGGCAGAGGCTTTGGGGATGCAGTGTTGATAACTAGATTCAGATGCAGGTGTGACAGTACTCTCTTTAGATCACCCCACTGTGCAGAAAACGACAGACACCAGGAAGAGTGCTGGATTTTCTGCCTCAGACAAGCTCAGTGCCCACGGCCAACACCGCGAATGATAGCACACTCAGAGCTTTACGGAACAGTCTCTACTCTGAGGTGAGTGAGGACAAGCACGAAGACCTCACAGCCGTGCCAGCGCCCACTGTGGGCCAGCATCACTCAAGGTCCAAGGCAACTCTTTTTATGTGGAGTCTCACCTCCCCCCACTGCTGTGCACCTGTTAAGTGGCTGAGTTTGGAGGTGGGGATAAGCAGCAGGCTTAGTTGACACCACTGGCTGCTCTGTGGGGTGGCCCACTCCTCTAATGTGAAATGACTGCGATTGCGGAGGAGTGATCTGTGGAGCGTAACAACGGTGCTTCTGGAAAGGAGCGCTCACACACCCCTGTCTTAATCAGTTTCTGTTTGCAGCCCAGTAACCATCTCAGTTTCCTGCTTCTGCCAGATAGACCCTCTGTCACGTGTAAGCACCTAATTTTTAAAAAGTTTCCAGCTACTGTCATAGAAGTCCAGTCAGGGCTCTGTGCTCTGCAGTGCCCAGTCCCCAGGCTGCTTCTGAGTAGGTGAGGTGACAACTCACGGCCAAAGGGCATCTCCAGGGGGGCGTGGCAGGTGGCATCCGGGCAGCCCTGCCTCCTGGTGGCTAAAAATTGTCCTTGTTACAGCTTTCCTGAAAGAACAACGTGGTCTTTGAATTCCTGTCAGGACATCTGGCCTTTCCTCTCACCCCATTTCCCCACAGACTGTCAGATGTAGCCAAATGCCTCAGGTCTCTTGTCCTATGTGCTCCCCCTTGGGGTCTATTAGGCCTTTGGGAGGTGCCCCTGCTGGGGACTAGGCTTGGAGGATGTCACATACAGCCTGCTGGCAACAAGGAGGGACCTGGGTGTGAATTGTCACACTGACCACTCTTCCATGTGGTAAATCTCTGGCCTGGCCTTGCAGTGGTGGCCAAGAAAGGAGCCCAGGGCTGACGCCTGTCTGGGAATGCCTGTTCTGCCACCTCTGCTGGGATGGGGCGCACTGCTCACCCATGTGCCTACCAGCAGACACCCAGCCAAGTGCTGAGGCCGCAAGCAACCAACGTCTCACTAGCCCATGTTTCCTGCTCTGTCTGGGCTGGGGTGGCCATGGGGCATATCTAACCAGAACCAGCTGGCACTGCCCTTCAAGCCCAAGTCCCTCCTGTCCCACCTGATTTCCGTTTCCTGGAAGGGCCCCACCCACTGGCATGAATGGACCCAGAAACAACCCCCACAGAGGGGCGGCCGGCCTTGGGCCACATACCCATGCCTTCTTCCAGCCCTGCATCATGCGGTCATGCTCCCCAACCACGGCCCTCCAGGCGGCGAGCTCTCTGGTCCACTTCTCCTGGTGGGTCACTTCTACAAGACAGAAGCGAAGCTCCAGGGCTCAGAATCACGGGCTTGCGTGGCACCGCGGGTGCCCACCCTCCACAGAGGCCATGCTGTGAGCCAGCCCGTGGTAGGTGACTGTTCCCCTGAAGCCAGTGGTCTCACCCAGGGGGCCTCACCTTTCTGGCTGTGGGGGCTTGTACAGTCAGTGCCCCTGCCTGCCCTCCCTAGGCCACCAGCTCTGGTGCAGCTGCTCCCAAGGCACACTGGCCCCATCCTCCACGTCATTGGCACTTTCTCTCCAGGTGGGAGAGGGGCTAAACTCCCACTCCTCTTGGGGTGATGTAGAGACCCTGGGCCTCGTGGCCTGGGGCCTCCTCTGCCCTCCACTGAGGCAGGAGCTAAGGCTTAGAAGTCACCCAGGAGGCCAGCAGGCACTGCGAATTCTGGGGACATTGCCTACCTGCTACTGCTCCACACGCGTGTATTGGGTCCTGGATTATGAAAATTAGTTACTTGCAGGGCTGTCATGATAGCAAAATCCTGAGCCAGAGTTTTTCTTTATAAACAAAAAATGAACTGTGTTCTTGCTTTGGACAACAGCACATGTCACTAGTTTCAGAAACAGGGTCCAAGAACCAGAGCCCTTCAGACAGGAAGTAGAACTTACACCCTGGGCAGACCTGAGTGGTCCAGGGGTTGTGGCACCCACATAGCCAGCCTGTGGCCAGTGCCCCTTAACTGCAAGGCCCTGCAGGGACTCAGGACTCAGAGCATAAGACCCCACATCTGGAGAGAGGTATTTAATTTCTAACACATCCTAAATTTATCCTGCTTCTGCACCACCTGTACCTTCAATAAACATGGTGAGCAGGGAGAAAAGAAAATGCTGAGGTGTCTTCACTGTTGTTACTCTGTTTAGCCCCTCTCTCGTCTTGTGTCTGCTGTCTGTAGAGTGACTTGGGTATAAAAATCTCCCACCGTCAAAGTCAGGTCCTGCTCCACACTGCCTGGGGTGGGGTATGACCTTGGGCAAGTCATTTAACCTTCATCATCTGCCAAGTGGGGATAACAGTTCCTACATCATGAGACAACTAACTGAATTAGATGAAGTAAAACACCAACAGGCTCCAGCTGCCTCGTTGCCTCTCTGACTGTTACTGCGTAGTGAAGAGCTGACAGCGCCACTCACCTAACTTCTGGCTAAGACATCACAATTTGTACGTCACATTTACACAACTGTTCCATGTTATCCTGACAGCAACAGGCAGGGCATTTTACAGAAATGAAAAGAATGGAGGTTTTGCGTGGGAGTGAATATTTACAATTATTCTTTCCCTCTCCCAACCCCCACTAAAATGACAAAAGTTTTAAACACGCACACACATGCGTACACACACATGTGCACATGTGCACACACACGTACACATACATACACACTCTTGAAAACAGAGAATAGGAGGGGAAACAGCAACAATGTGGGAGCTGAACAGCGGAGCGACCAGTGGAAACCCAAGTCCTCAACAGACCCAAGAAAGTAGAATCCTAGGATCAAACTCACAGAAAGGCCTGGGACCTGGGCGCTGCGACAGGGGGCTAATAGGCAGCTTGTTTCAAAGGCTGTTTAGAAGTGGAAGCATGGCCTCCTTTCCCACTCCACCCACCAGGGAAGTTCCCTCCTTTGCACCAGAAGAAACAGGTCTTCTCAGAGAATACAGGACATGGGGCCTCAGGCGGGTACTGCTGAGGGTAGGGCCTGCACTGAAAGCAGACAGATTCAATGGACATTTCCATACTAAATGATGAGGTCCTGTCCTCCTGCCCAACCTAAGTCCCTGCTGACAGCCCAACCTCAACCTGGAGGGCCTGCTGCTCCAAGTGTGGGCTGTAGCCGGACGCCCCCAGGGGACTACAGCACACAGGACGTGGAGAGGTGCTGGGCAGACCAGTTTCTAGCGCTCACAGGAATCACTTGGAGAACTTCTTAACACAAGGTGTCCCACCTCTCCAGGTCTTCTGATTCAGCAGATCTGGGGCCAGACCCGATGCTCTGCATTTCTAACATGCTCCCAGATAATGCAAATGCTGCCAGTGCACAGACCACGCCTTGGGCAGAAAGGGCCTCAATAGGAGGGCCCTTTGAGTCCCTCTCTTAAATGTAAACAGACAATCAAGGGCCACGGGACTTCTGAGAGAAAGAGAAGACGGACAAAACAAGCAGAAAAGGGCAACTTGGAGGGGGAAGAAAACTAAAGAAACCTATCCATATCCTCAGAGAGTAAAGACAGCATCCTGCATCTATGGAACAAGATCAGAATGGAACAGGAGAGCAGAACATAAAGCTCTTAGTAATAAAAATGTGACAGTGAGATGAAAACTCAGTAACAAGTGTGCAAGATAAAGTTGAGAAAATCTACCCGAAGTGGAGGCAAAATGCAGAGGGTTGACAGATAGGAAAGAGAAGATGGACAGGTAGAGGACCAGCCCAAGTGGCCCAGCATCTGGGAAAATAGTTTCACAAAGAGAACAGTAAGTGAAGTGGAGAGGAGTGAGCAATTGTTCAAGAAAACCTCCAAGAGTTGAAGGGTAGCGCCCACCAGGCATGAAAACTTCAAGACACCATGAACTTGCATTGTGCTCAAAAGACAGTGGTCACAGGTAGAGGTCAGTGGAGCAAGCCTTCAGACACTAGGGAATGATTTTCAGGCCAGAATTGTCTACCCAACTGAAGCCTCATCTAAAGAATGACGACAGAGAAAACATCGGCTCTGGAAACACTGACTTCTCAGATGCCCCGTCTGAAGTGGACTGGAGGACACACTTCACAGAAAACCAAAAGTGTGCTTGGGACACAGGACACACGGTCCAATGTCAGAGGAATGGAACCTCCAGCTTCCAGGCACAAATGCAGGGCAGCACTTGGCTCCTGGTGCAGAGGTTTTAGGAGGCTGAGGACAGGACACCAGTATGTCTGTGTTGATCAGGGACTTAGACAGCTGCAGAGTTTGCTGTGGAATTAATAACTTAGAGCCCAGCAGCTGGAATTCAGCACAGCGGGAAACAAAAGTACAGGAAGAGCCATCATAACAGACCCACAGGCTCAGAGCCATTCTAAAGTGACACATACTCTGGAAGGATGGGAGACGGGCAGCCAGTTTGCCTGCATGGGGAGACAGAGGGTGAAAATGAACTGCCATCTTTCTTCCTGGAAGTCAGGCTGAAATGTCACACACAAGCCTGCTGTTGGAGACACAGACTAAACAGTAAAGCATGGAGAGCTGCAGTAGGGATGCGGGTGGGGGGCCACTGCTTACCTCGTCTCATCACGGTGATCCTCACTTGGGAGGTCTGGCTCCCCACTGAGGAGAGGACGGAGCAGCGGTACTCCGCGCTCTCACGGATGGCGTCCCGCAGCCAGCTGAGCACGTGGGCCCTGCCATCAGGCAGTGCGTGGGTCTGCACGGGAACACACGTCTCCACTTCGCGCCCATTCTTCTCCCAGACAAAGCGAACATCCGCAGGACCTGGGGGGGCACACAGGCCAGCTCCACCCTGTGTCCCAGAACCCCACGGGGAAGCACAGGAACTGCCCTGGCTCAGGCGTGGGGGCAGGGGGCAGGGTACTGCTCAGATTGGGGGTTTCTGTCATCCCAGGTGGACCTGAAGTGACTGAAGAGCATTCAGCTCAGTCCCTGCCCTGCCCCCAAAGAGGCCTGGCGGTGGCTCCTGCTGTGGTCCCCAGTAACCCTGGGAGAAATAGGCACACATGCTCATTGTCCTCACGGCCCATGCACCCTGCTCCTGGCCTCACTCAGACACCTGCTCAAAGTGTGTCGGGAGCTGCATACCTTCTCTGCTGGAGACCCTGGTGGTGGTGCTCTGGGCTGGGTGTCTGGTTCACAGGTGGTTCTGGGACTGGGAACTTCATCTGCCTGCCCTGGCCCTGCTGCCACCAGCTTCAGCCACAGGCTCTGCCTCCTTAGCCACTCTCCCCACCATACTGAGGGGCCAGAGTTCCTGCTCTTGCTAGGACCGAGCTGGGCATTGCCAAGCTAAGGGGGTGCAACTGGCCCTGGGAACTCTTGGGTGGGCTGGGGGAGGGCGCCAGGGTGCTGAGAAGGGCTGAGGGCTTGTTCTATGGAAATAAGGACTTGGAGGAGAGTGGAGAATGGGCCCCAGCACCTTTCTGCCATGCTTGGCCCTGGACCCTGGCCAGGGTCTTAGCTCTGCTGAGCCAGATTTGGGCCAGGAGCACAGTATAAGCACCTGGGCTTCCTGCCTCACTCGGGACAAGCTTCCAGGCCAGTGCTGAGGGGACAGGGTGGAAGGCCCTGAAGAGCAGCGCGTGGTGAGCCAGGAACAAGATCTGGGCTCTGGCCCAGCACTGGAAGCAGCCTGTTGGGGCTGGCTTCCTTAGCCGTACGTGCCGCTGGACAAGCCTGTGGGTTTCAGGCTTCAGCTTGGGTCCAGGAGCTATGCTGAGACAGGCCCCGTTCCCACCCTCTGCTGAAGGACAAACAAATCAGGGCACCTGTACATGGTCTATGTACAAACAGGTTTCCACCCAAGTCTGCTGAAGGTGGGCTGAGGGGGAATTGAAATAGCCCCTCTGAGCACTGCTAGGCTTCTGCCTCGGGTATGTGGAAACCTGCTGAGCTGCAAAGGCCAAGGTCTAGGCCCTAGACAGGTATAGAAGCTCGGTCTGCCCCAGAATCCCAGGCAGCCACAGCAAGACGAGAGAGGTGACACAGGCCGGACTCCCTGAGAGCCCCTGTTACTGTGACTCCCAGTCACGGCCCTGGGGCTGGGGCCATGCCTCATTAACCCACCTGCTGCTCCCTCTCACTTCCACCTGTGGCAGGTGGACACCCCAACAATGTGCACTACGGGACACTCTCTGGCCTCCTTGCCCAGGACCTGGCTCCACAGGGACGCCACCCACTGAAGACAAGTGGGGGTGTGGGGCTGACCTGGCCCAGAGCAGCTCCACCTGACCCTCACACCGCCCGAGACTCAGATTTTAAAGACTAGAATCTCCTTAGATGCTCACCAACTGGGGAAGGACGAAACAAAACGTGGCGTCATGGAGGACGGTGAGCAGCAGGAGGAAGGACTACGTGTGTCTACCTGTGGCTAGAGTCCACTGAGCAGGGAAAACAAATTATAGAACAGAGGGATGAACGAACCGGCACACACAGCAACAGGCATTTGGTGTGCAAGTGTGTGGGAGCGTGTGCACGGCCAGACAGAAGGGGTAAAGGTGCAGGCCCCACACGCCATCTTGGGAGGGCGAGGTGGCGGCAGAGAGTTCTGTCAGGTGCTGGGTCTTTTAGAAAGAGGAGAAGCTTCTAGTTGAACTAAGATTGCTTTCGATGGATTCCCAACACCATCGGGTCCCCGTGTGACCAGCATGGCACCTGCTCATCCCTGTCCAGTCCCTTACAGCAACCCGCCATGGTCAGGGTCCTCCAAACTTCCTCCCCAGGGAAGGTCAGACCCTTGATCCCGACAGCCCTGAGATGCCTCCCGACGTGGTGATCAGACCCCACAGAGAGCACCGATGCTGTGTCTGTGAGTGAGAAGCTGGGAAATGGCCGACGAGGGTCCCATGAAGGATGGGACAGCCACTGTGTTGTCATTCATCAGGAATCACGTTTAAGAAAAAGATTCAGCAACACAGAAAAATACTAAGAATGTTACATTCAATGAAAAAATGTAAGTGCCTGTGTGTACACATATGTACATATGTGTAAATATGTGTGTGTAGACACATTCATATATATGCACAGAAAAAAGGCCAAAAAATGGCCATAACGCTGGCAGGTTTAAATTTAGGTCATTTAAATTTCGCTCTTTATACTTTCCTGGAGTTTCCAAATTCACTATAATGAATAGTGCTTTTAGAACAAAAAGAAAATACTATCTTGAAAGAAAGAAATGTGCCCTAGACTCTGCAGGAAATTCTGAAAGTTCAAAAGTGCTTTGCACAGCAGCCCACTAGCTGTCCCGGCCCTCCTAGGCTTGTTTCCTGTGTTCTGTGCAGGACTTTCTTTCTTTCTTCTGTCAAAGTTTTTGTCATTTTGTACTCTCTCTATAGAGAAGGCTCTCATGACCAACCGGGACAAGGAACCTGAGTGGCCTGAGCTGGGGCCCAATTCGCCACCCCGACCACGTGAGTTGGGACCTTTCAGGAGCAAACCCCCAAGGCCACAACTCCTATGGCATAAACAGTATGGCAAACACTTACCACGTGCACCTCTGTCATGAGGACAGTCTTAGGCATCATTAAATACTCTTTAAGTGTGTATTTAACTGAAGTAAAACATTAAAAATGTTAAGGAAGTACTTACATTCCATTTATTCTTTTAAAAAACTATCCAACTCATTCTGAATGCAGAGGAAATTAAAGAGAGAGGGAAAGTGAAAGTTAAAATCAGTCGGCAGAGTCACCAGGCTGCGACATCAATGGGGACCTGGGCAGCAGCCCAAACCCATCTGTCCCACAGGACCCACTCCTCGGAAACGTGGACCGCTGGGCCTGTCCCCCACAGCCGCCTCGGCTGGCCTCTGTGGGGTGGGGCTGGCAGGAGTCTCGGGGTCTGGCACCCACCTTAGGGTCGATGCGGGGCAGGGGTTGTGGGCTCTTCCTGCCCCACCCTCGTCCAAAATGATCTAAGGAGACCACTAGTGTAGACCTGCATCTACTTTGCAACAAAAACAGAAGTACTGGGAACAATGGCCTCTCCCAAAGAGGGAGGCCGACCCATCCTGGAGGTGGGGGCCAGAGAGCCCCGGGTTAGAGGGGAGTATGATGGGACCCACCCCAAGTGATTCGGCCACATCCGCACTGGGTGTCCCCACTGCTGTCTGCGCAGCTCCACCAGGCAGGCCCGTGCTTGCTGCAGGTGGTCGACTCTGACCCTGGGGCCAGCTGCCAGTGGGCTCACCCACCTTCTATGCTCATGCTCAGGGGCCTGCCAGCAACTAGGGGCCCAGCCACAGCTCTGTGGCTGTTCTCAGAGCACAGAGGCTGCACACACCAAGGACACTCACACCACAGCCCCAGGACTAGGCATCCGCTGCGGGGCCCAGAGTCCACTAATGCACAGAAGTCAGCAGACCCAGCTGGGAGGCGCTCTCCTGGGTCTCCACCATGCTGATTTTATTGGCTTTCCTCCTCAGGGTGTCTCAAGCCTGTCCCAAAGCTGCCAGTGCCCTGTGATCAGCTGAAGAGTGAACCCCAAAATGCCCAGGTCCTAATCACGGTAACTGAATGTAGCAAAAGGTGCTTCACAGACAGTGTTGCGGGGAGGTGCCTGCAGGGTCTCCTGAACACACGGAGGGTCAGGGGGACTCCCTTCTGTGGATGACACTGCCGCACACAAGACTTCCAGAAACCCCAGGACAGCACTGCTCTGCGGTAAAGGCACGTGGATTATCATGCAACAGAGACTTAGCTTCTGGCAAAACCACCTGATCAAACATACTAAGCACTGAGACTCCAGCAAGGGTCACCTTGCCCTGAAGTGGAGGGTGACCCTTTGTGGAAAATGACCAACTCATGGGTCAACTACCCGCACAGCAATTCCAGGAGTCCTGGAATGCACATTTGCACCAGCAGTCACTGCAGGACTGGGCCCTTGAGACTCAGCCCTCCTTCTACGACCTCTCTGACCCCCGTGATTTAAAGGGCTCTGATTGTCAATATTGTAGTTAAAACATAAAAGCCCACGAAACATTGAATATCCGAAAGTTATTCAAGTATAGGAGGTCTATTCTTAGCTTTAAAAATGACACAGGTCTACCTCTGACATAGTCATGTAAGGGACGGGAGCTGGACTCATGGGGTAAAGAAAGATTCCACTTTTGTTAAAAAATTATATAGATCTATTTCTGTATGTGTATATGCATATGCAAGTGCGTGATTTACATATGTATGTTTTCATTGCATATGCATGATCCAGACTCATTACCATCAGTCACTATTACTTATATGTCCACGTTTATATGTCCACATTTATATGCCAAAATAAAGCTACTTGTGCTTATGTGCAAACAGTGGGATTATTTCATTGCTTATCTATACGATTCTAATTTTGTCACAAGGAGCATGGAATCATTATTTCTGAAAAGTGGAACACGACTGCACGCTGAATTTCTTCAGCTCAGGATCCCTTTCTCTCCTTGTCAATACGCTAACTCGCCATCATGCACCACAGATCCCTTCCAGATGAAAGGCAGTGGCAGTTTGGACAACCACTGCAGAACCAGAGTTCCTGCCACACTCAGGCCTCAGCCCCTGAATGGAGGTGTGCCCACAGAGTGCAATGTGCAGCGTGCTTTGGACCAAAAAGAAACACACGATTACACACAAGTATGTACACACATATACACACAAACGCAGACATACAAGCACACACATGCACATGCACACATACACACACTGCACTGAGGTCAGGAGATGGAGGGAAGTCGGAGGCTGGGAAAGCCCTCCGTCACCGAGCTCCAAGGCCGTGAACACCATAAGATGCCAACCTGGCCTTCAGCAGGACAGAGCCTGAGCCATAGCGACACGGTTCCATGAACTCAGCCCTGTGGTGGTGCCAGGCCTGAGAGCACGTGGGGACTCCTCAGGGAGTAACACAGAAAGGGAGGCACATGGGCAAGAGTGGCACAGAGCAGCACCTGTGCAGACCGCAGCTTGAAGGGCTTGGTCTTTAGCCCGCCACCTGCTAGGATTCAGGGAGGGGATGGCCACAGACACCGCCATTTTAACTGGCTGCTTGTCAACCAGCGCTGCTTTGTGGGCTAGATTTAGGGTAAAAGGGAAAACATGCCTAGTCAGATGTGTCACTGGGGCACCCCATGCCTGTGGCGGAACGGGCCTGGGGACAAGGCCTGCATGAGGAGTCAGACAGGGGGACCCACTCTTGCCTGCTCTGTCCCTCAACAGCAGGCTGCCTTTGGGAATAGCAGGCTTCCTGGGTGATGTGAAGCCACTCGGTTGAGGGGTCTCTTCGAATGCCCATCAGTGGGGTCTCCGAGGGCCACCTCCTGGCTTTTGCCTGCTGAAAGGGGCAGAAATGAGGGGAGTCTTTCTAGAGGGCGGAGTGGGCGCCAGGCTTCAGGGGAGGCCGAGGCTGCACAGGGACCACTGTGTGGCCTGGGATAAAACCCCGGCCCCCCACCGTGCCCCCAAGCCATCTCTGGTGCACGCGCTTCTCACTCACGTGCTGCTGAACAGGGGGCCACACGGCACCACACCGCCTCCAGGGGGCTCAGAGGTCCCAAGTGTGTGTGTATGTGTATGTGATTATTTGTGGTGTGCGTATATGTGTTGTGTATATTTGTGTGGTGTATGTGTGATGTGTGTGGCGCATGGTGTCATGCGTATATGTTGGGCGCAGTGTGTGTAGCGTGTGTGTGCGGGCTATGCAGGCTGTGTGTGTGAGGCATTCAGTCTGCAGTCCTGAGCCCACGCGGAGCAAATGCAGAGCCTCGGGCCCCTTGGGTGGCCTCAACATTGAACAGAATATAAGCAGCACCCCTGTCTGGATGGCATAGGACACAACAGCCTCCCTAGAAAGGCAGGTCCATCGTGGGCTGCCCCACAGCCTCAGATGGTGGCCTCTGTGGAACAAGGAAAGGTCCCAGCTGGAGCAAATTGACTGGAGAGAAACAGTGAACACAGGAGCAGGAGGACGGGGCAGGGGTGGGGGGCTGTTTCCCTGGCCCATCCATCCGGAGTGCCAGGAACTCACGCTGCTCCGCACGCTGTCTCAGGTCGGTGGTGCTGAGGTGCCGTCCTCTCGGCTCCTCACTGCCAGGTCTACCCGGCTCTCCTGCTTCGGCTGCAAGACCACAAGCTGCACTGCCCTAGCTTTGGCCACCAGCTTTTCGCTAGGTCCCACCACGGAGGCCCTGGCAGGAGATGCAAGGGGGCTTCTTGACGCACCTCTGCAACAGTGAATTCAGTGAAGACACCGTGGCCCTGAGGGCAGGCAAGGATGGCTGAGTGAGCCCCTAACTCTGTCCGACAGCTGGTGGTTCTGCCTGCAGTTACTACGTTTCAGGGATCCTCAGCTCCCTTCTGCCCCAGCCCTTTCGTCACCTTTGTAACTAAAGCTACTAAACTCCCTGTGTTTGAAATACCCGGAGCGGCTTCTGTTCAGATCAGCCGCGAAGTCCGTTTCCCAGGCCCTGGTCTTCGTCCTCTCCCCATTCCAGGCTGTGTGGATGAACACAGGAGTGTGTGTGTGCACACGCCCAGCTAACAGGTAACACACACCTGAGATCACACCTAACAGCGCACAGCTCCTGACCACATGGTCTGCCTGTATCCATCCTCCTGCAGGCCCGAGGGCCTCTGCCAGATCGTGGGAACTCACCACGGCCTTCCTGGCTTTCCCTGACGGGGAGGGTCCCAGTGTGCCTAGGAGGCTGGAGCAGGTCCTGGGTGCTGCCCAAGGGGACTCACTGGCCCAGGAGCAGCCTGGGCGTCCCCACGCAGGCCTGGCCCCAGCACGGAGCAGACCCTGGAGGTCTGGCTCCACGGCCTCCCGTTCTCAAGCAACTTGCCTGGGCCACCCTGTAGCCCGTGCAGAGGCCCCAGTGACCACACATTCTAGCTCACAGCAGACACAGGATATTCAAAGGCTCAGAAGCCAACTCAACAGGGAGACAGGCAGCAGCCTGACACATAGCAGCTTCTCACAGCTTGTTTAAAAATCTCAGAACAAAAGAACAGTATTTGTTTTTTTCCTCACTAATGTCATTCATTCCCTCAGCAGATGACAGAGCTGCCACGGCCTCTAATGTCTTGTTTTCTCTTTGAGGCTATTTAGATGCTGACACATGGGAGACCTGGGCCGCCAGGCACTGCCCAACACCCAGAATGCACTTGAAAAGTGGGTTTGTCTTGTGTCTCCTTCCAATACTGCCCAATGAACGCCTCCCAGGTCCAAAGGGCTTCAGTTAGTTCGCAGTCCTTTCTGCGTTTAAATGTCACCAACAAGTCGTTAAAACAATTCCCATTCTGGAGGTTCTGAAGCTAATTTTTAAATTGCCAAATGCCACACATATCAAACCCCACTCGTTATCAAACGTAGAAGTAATCCTGTAGACTAGTGATTGGTACACCTTGGCCTTTGGGCAACATCTGGCCTGACACTAGATTTGTAAATACGGTTTGATTGATGCATAGCCACACCCACCCACTGGCAGCTTTCAGGCCACAAGGGCAGAGCTGAGCAGTTGGGACAGAAACTACAAATAAGAAACTGTGAGGCCTAAAACAGTTAACATTTCGCCTATGCAGAAACGTTGGCTGGCCCCTGCTGTCCAGAGGAATAGGTTTGGGCTGAAGGTTTAGTTTCACGGGGATCACCGAGGGACGCAGCCAGGAAGGCAGTGCTGCTGGAGGAGGCCCGCGCCCCCCAACCCCACCTGAACTGAACAGGTGCCCCGCTCACCTGCGGCCTGGCAGAAGAGGTGGAAGGTCCCCAGGGCATGCACGTGCTGGGCTTGGTCGCTGAGGAAGGGCGGCAGCAAGGTGACCCTCGGGTGGCTGTCAGGCCCCGAGCCAGAGCCCAGCCAGGGGCTTCGGGGAGAGGAAGATGAGTCGGGGCCCAGACAGGACAGGGAGGAGGACCCCGGAGGAGGGAAGGGCATAGGAGACGAGGCTGCGAGACAGAGGACAGAAAAGAGAGAGGGCACTGAGGCAGAAGTCATCAGGAACATAGCACATGCAGAGAAGAGAAACAAGCTCAGGAAAAGAAAGGGCCCAGTGCTATCCTGGCCCCCTGCCCAGGCCGTGCGTGCCACGCCTGTCACACATGCGGGAGGGAGGCCCCATAGCCTCAGCAAGTCACGTGCCCACATCAAGGATATAAGATTCTCATTTATTCGGTTACTTTCCAAATGTATACAATTTAAAGTAGAAAAATAAAAACAAAGTAAATCTTATAAAACACAAATGTTTACACCAAAACAGTCGAATCCTATCATGCTGGAAGATGAGACTGTCCACACAGGCACACAGAAATCCAGAGTTCATTGCTCTTTGCCATGGAAAAAAAGTCTCCTCTTGTGGGCGTTTGGACAGCGGGAAGTGGTGTGTGAAGTCAGTGGTGTTACACTGCACTGCCCCTCACACCTTGCAGACGGCGCCAGGCCACGCAGGTCTGCCACTGTGGCGTCTGTGGGCAGCGGTGGTCACAGGCCCATTCCCCCCGCTGCCCGGCTCTCCTCCAGCTGTGGACGGCTCAGGTCAGCCATGTGGAAAGTCTGGGTGGGTAAGAGGTGTGAGATGGAAGCAAAAAGAAAAAGGAGATGTTCAGATGATCAGAGTCCTGGTGAACATTCCGTCTGTCTGGACAGGAGGTTGTAACCAGTGGCCGTGGGCAATGGATTGTGAAACGCTCATCCCCTCAGCTCTGGGCCAGCCCAGCTCCACCCAGCGTCCACTGGGGCCACCGTGCCTCGCTCAAAACCCCGCCTGGTGGTCATGGGACAGTCCTCCACGCCTTCTCTTCTTCAAAAGAATTAAAACAAGATAAAAAAGTACAGAAAGAAAATCTCTCTAAAAACGACACTTCCCTCAAGGAATAAAATTTTTTTAAAAAAGTGTGCTCAAGAGACGGCTTCGTCTGCATTTCTAAAAGCAGAAAAAACATGTTTAGCAAAAGTAAGTTTATCCCTGAGAATCGTAAGCAACGTAAGCCATATCATGTCCTAACATACAACAAAATCTAGACGATGTGTATCTTCCAAATATTAAAACATCTGCTTTAGTAATTTAAAAAATAAATGACCTAACACTCCAACAAAATTAAAGCAAAGTACTAAAAAATAATTACGTGGAAGAAAAGATTCGTGCCAATCTGGACAACAGGCAATTAAGTTACCAATCTGATAAACTAAAATGTCATTTCCAATCTGGAATTAAATTATCTTTCAGTGGCCACTCTGAGGAGGGGATGCTCAATGTTCAACTCTTCCCAGGCCAGTGGCAGTCCAGCCCTCTCCCCGCCACAGTGAGGGTTCAGGTGAGATGGCGCCTGCAGGTGTGTCTCACAGAGTTTCAACCGACTGACCAAGGGAGCCCGGGTGTGAGGCTCGTCGTTTTCCGAAAGGACAAAGAGAAACCAAGTCACAAACTTGACCCAAGAGAAGGGACACAGAAAACTGAGGTGTGAGGACGACGGGCTACCTACACGGCACAGGGTGAGGTCACTGCACAGGGAACACAAAGGCCTCCCCCCGAGACAGGCCTCAGTCCCCATCTGCATCCGAGTCGGCGAACTTCAACTCGCACTTGACATCGAATGGCGTGTCCCTGACCGGGACGTCATCGATCCTCTGCGAGTCTTCCCTGTCAGTGGGTGCTCTGCTGGCCATGGTGTCCTGCTCTGTCTCGTAGCCGGTGTCCAGGGCTGGCCTGGGCTGCCCTCCGTTCTGCTGGGAGAGGCTGCCCTGCTCCACCAGCGTCTCCTTCACGCTCTGCTCGCAGTCAGAGAAGTCCGATGTGGGCTGCTTCTTCCCCAGCAGCACGGCGGAACGGAATTTTAGGCACTGGCCAGGCAGGTAGCCCTTATAGCAGTTGTAGGAAAACAGGCAGAGGCAGAGGACGAAGAAGAAGAGGAAAAGGAACATGAGGAGGCGGTTGTCACTGGACTTTAGATACATCGTCTTCTCTGAGTGGACCTGGGGGACTGTGTTGATGACAATCTTTGGTTCGCAGGACGTGCTGGTGGGCACCAGGCTGGAAGGTGTGGTGACCTGAACCGCTGGGGTCCGGGGAGAGGAGCCTTGGGTGGGCCCCTTTGCTACTTCGGGGGTAATCCTACCACCTTCTGTCCCGGTGGCCAGAATGGTGGCGGCCGCTGAGGTCCGTGAGACCGTCTTGACCTCCAGAACATGCTTGGCCACCACCTGCTTGACCGTGTTGTTCCTGACCCTCTCTTCCAACAGGCACTGGTACACCCCACTGTCTCCTTCTGAAAGGTTGAAGATGAGCAGGTTTTTCCTGCCCACCAGGCTGTACTTGGGGCTCTCGGCCTTCAGCACACCATCCTGGAACTTCCACACCACCCGCGCCAGGTTGGACTTTTGGGGGCATCTGAGTTCTGCTGTGCTGCCACGCTTGAAAAAATGCTGCCGGAAACTTTCCTTAATTTTATCTGGAACATCAAAATAAATGTGCACAGCATCAACAACCCTGCTCGCTACTCAACTTCTTTAAAAAATAGGTCAATAAGCACAAGAGGAACACAAGAGTTTCACCCACTGGAATGGAACCTTCCAGAACATGGAATCTTCCAGAACAACTAAGGAGATAAAGACATGCATGACCAAAAAACAAAGATGAGCCCTGGATGGCAGCCCACAGGGACCAAGACATCAGAGACACCTCTGAGCAGCAGAAATCCCATTTCGCACCCTCGTTTCCCAGGAGAAAACGCATCAGATGGAGAGGCTGAGTAGCTGGTCACGCGGTCTGGCGGCCACACTCTGAGCCACACTCTAAGCCATGCTTCTGCTCAAGGCCACTGCGCACATCAGCCTTGCGGTGCCCTCCTCCTAAAGTTGTCTTAACTGATGGCAGCGGTCAGGTCAGGGATGCGAGGGCAGGAGCCCAGGGGCACGTCTGCCTGCAGCTGGGATGTGCCTGACCTCCTGGCAGGTGGTGGGATCACCCAAGGGAAACGCCACCCACGACAGTCTCAGCTGCTTGAGGACTAATCTTTCCTCCCATTCACAAGAGGTACAGGTTTTGTTTAACGAGCCCGAGCTAAGAGAAGAGAGATGCATCTCAAGAGTAGACATTACAGTTTAGGACAGAGAGTGCTTTCCAATAAACGAACACACTCTGCGTGGCTTCAAACATGCTTTTCTGAAATAAAAGGGACAGACAAAGGTCACAGGGTCTGCCAAAAGGTATCTGACCTTGTTCCGAGTAGAGAAAGGAAAACAAAATGTGCAAAATGCCACACCACCAAAGCATCGTGAAAGGGTTACGAGACTGGCTATTCCTGAAGGGTGTGGAGAGAGAACGAGCAACTTACCGGGGCAAGCAGACGCATTCCCGCTCATGTCCTGAATCAGACCCCTGCAAAACAAGGGGCACAGAGTACACACATGCACGTGCTTCCCATGGTGGGGCGGGCAGGGCACCTGCATGCTACACTACCCCCGCCAGGTACCTGCTGGGGCTGCTGGTCTCATACAGGGCCACGCAGGTCGCCGTGGCCAGGCTCCAGGCGCAGTAGGGGTCCCGGGCCAACACACAGTCCTCACAGGTACTGTGCTTCCCACAGAAGGCGACGGGGGCCTGGACCACACCCGAGTTGGAACCAGCATAGATGAACCTTCTGCCCTGTGGGTGTAAAGAGATGAGAATCGGTGGGCCCGGGGCCGCCAGCAACATGACGGGAGCCAAGTGCAGGTTCTCCAGCCCAAGGGGAGCGGTGACCAAGTGCTTCCTGGAGGAAGAGAAGCCCCCCGCCCCTCGCTCAGAACTGGAGCGAGGCCAGGTCAGAGCCCAGACAAATCTGAGTGCAGCATTGTGACAATACAGGCAAGCAAACACATGATTTTTGAGCAAAATCTTCATATAACTCAGAACGCACTGGGCCTTGGCCAGTCCCTCCTTCCAGGTGCAGCGCCCACCTTCATGCTTAAGAGCAGCAGAACATGTCTCTGAGCTTGTTCAGCCCTGCTCTGGGAGGGAGACCCATTAGCTAGACACGCCCAGCCTCACCACTGGCCACAGGCTGTAGGGCACGACCTTGGAACCCAACGTGGGCACCAGAGCACAGAGTGAGATGTCCTCTGATATCTGAATCCAGTACGGCTCCCAGCAACGAGGTGCCAACAAACGCAACTGGAGAGTGAACACACGATAGTACACGGAATAACAGAAGTGAAAAGGCATCCGCTGATCACGTGTCTGCATTTATGAGGGAGCAATATGCAGATCTGGAACCTGACTGCCACGCTCAGAAGCAGAGCAAAGCAGGCTGCTCAGTGATGTGGAATGCTTGGTTTGGGATCACTGGCCACTCTCGCCACCTCCCCCCATGCCCAGTGCTGGCAGAGAGCCCCGCACACAGGCCAGCAGGGCTGGCTGATGTCTTCAGTGAGCTCGGCCAAAACGAGGGCCCCACACAAGTCCGCCCGGGCAGATCCCGGGCTTGCAATTCGGCTTGACATTCACTCTGTCCTTTGCCTGGTGCTTCCATGTCACCTTGATGTCCTAGAATGACCTCTGGTTAACATCAGAAGACTCCAAGTTTACACAGTGCTCAGGATTTAGACTCAGACAAGACATGATGGCGTTTATTCTTGGAGAACAGGTTCTCAATTAACTTCAGAGTCTGGCTGAGCTCAAAGTCCCTGGTGTCTTCTGGCCTGTGATGCACTGAAGGTCACTGAGCCACCGTGTACAACCACAGCTGAAAGGGAAGTGCCATCTGCAACAGAGTCAAACGGTGAGACAAGCGGCAGAGAACCAGGCCCAGTGCTCATCTATCTGTGTTAGTAGAGACCTGGGCAGAAGGGGCCACGTGTCCACCATATCTGTAAGGAGTGAAGGTGCCACGGATGGATCATGGTCAGGGAATCAATCACACGGTTCACAGACGTAAGGAAAACTTCCTGGGGCGAAAGGCCAAGTAGGTAACTTCCAAGGACCACCGAGGTCCACAGAGGGACCCTGGTGAGGGCATGGACTCTCACACATCACAGAACAGGTGGCCCAGACTGCCGGAGAGCCCCGACCCCTCACCCCGTTTAGGTGGCTGGGTGTGGGGAGGGCAAGCTCATCCCAGGCTGGCTCCATCCTCCCCACCACGCAGGCCGCTCATTCCCCAGCTCTGGCAGCCCCCACAAGTGTCAGCTGAGCTCCCATGAAACAACTGACAGCACCTCACAGATTCCAGTTAATGAACGTGGAAGGGAAGGGGGATAGCCAAGCACGTGGAGAATGGGCGACAGTGACCACTGCAGGCAAGGCCCACTGGTGGCGCTAAGGGAGCCCACCGTGAGGACAGTGTGGAAAATTAAACAGAGTAACTCTGAGAGTCATGTGGATTCCAGTACGGTGCCCTCCAGAGTCATCTCCCCCAAACCCTCAACCCCAGTCTAGTCACGAGAAAATGAGAAACACCAAATTAAGGGGCGTTCACCAAACACTGACCAGTTCTCTCCAAAAGTGTCAAGGCCAGCATGACAAGAACAGAGGGGCGCTGTCCCAGACCAGAAGGGAAGCACACAGATGCCTGAGGCCACATGGGACCCTGGGCCCAGAAGGACACTGTGGGAATGCGGGTATCCGCTGCCTGTAGCTCAGTGAGAACTGGGCCAGCAGAACCCTCAGGTTAGGCAGGCGTGCTTGCTCTGGCAGAAGGGCCCACAGGGACGCCCTGAACTATCACCCCAACTCTCCCTTGAATCTAGAATTATTTCAAAATAAAAAACTTTTCCAAGGCAAAGGAGAAACATCTGATCAGGGGCTGCCCAGCATCTGTGAGGTTTCTTGAGAGGCCCCTTCCCTGCGGCCTCGCGGGTCCCCACACCCCTCCGGTGATGGCACCTTCGGCCACAACACGGGGCTTCCACTGTCACGTCTTGGTTTCTGTGCACATGGGCCACAGTGGACCCTGTGGTGGGTGCTGGGAGGATGTGGGCAGAAAGAGCTGTCCAAGCAGTTTTCTCTCTTTTGCCTGTAGGCCGTGTGTCACCACTGAAGCACAACCCCATCAAAGTGAGAAGCAGCCTGCCCTGTGGGCTCCAAAACGACCACACAAAGCACATTTGCCGTGCGCCCCCAAAGAAGTCAAGTTAGGACTCAAACAGGTATTTATACACCCACGTTCATGGCAGCATCATGTATAACAGCCTAGGGATGGAAGCTACCCAAACGTCCACTAACAGATGAGCGGATAAACAAGCTGTGGTCCATCCATACAATGGAATATTATTCAGTCTCAAAAAGGAAATTCTAATACATGCTACAATACGAATGAACCTGAGGACACGATGCTAAACAAAATAGGTCAAAAGGACAAATATTATCTGATTCTACTTATACAAGGTCTCTAGAGTAGTCAAATCACAGAAATGGAAAGTAGAGTGGTGGGTGCCAGGGGCTGGGGGACGGAAGGACTGGTGACTTAGTGTGTGATGGGGTCAGTCTGAGATCTGCAACACGACAAAGTTCTGGAGATGGATATGGCGATGGCCGCATGACAATGGGAATGCACTTAACGCTGCTGAGCACACGTAAAAACAGTTAAATTTTATGTGGTGTCCATTTACAATACAAAAACAAACCAAATGCACTTGCCACCAGGTGATAGGAGGCAGTGACAAGGACAGCACCTATGGGAAACGGGAGGGGCTGTGTGCGGTCCTGTCTGTACATCCACAGCCCTGCAGCAGGTGCTCACCAGTTTTCTACAAGAGGCCAGGCATGATTGACTCAGACCTTGCGGTCTGGCAGCCATACTCCAAGTCACACTCGACACGCTTCTGCTCAAGGCCACTGTGTACATCAGCCTGTGGTGCCCTCCTCCTAAAGTTGTCTTAACTGATGGCAGCGGTCAGGTGAGGGATGTGAGGGCAGGAGCCCAGGGGCACGTCTGCCTGCAGCTGGGACGTGCCTGGGTGCATGGGGGAGCTCTTTTCACCCCTGAACACACCGCTTCATGCTGGCCCAGCAGCGCTGCGGCCACTGCCAACTCATCCTGAGCCCACCGGCTTTAGGAGAAGGTGTGGGAAGCCATGGTGTGCAGGGTGCATTTCTACCTATTCCATGCAACAGGGCCACACCCAGTGCAGGGGGCTCCTGTGGGGAGAGGCAACCTGTTCCCTTGGGCACCAGGCTTTTTATAAGTCCAGCCCCCACCCTGGACGTGGCCACATGACCAAGTCCTGGACCAAGGCATGTGAGCAGAGGACTGACCCATAACCACCCACACCTGCCCCTGCCTCCTTCCCTTCCTTCCTCCTTCCACCTATGGGATCGGCACCCAAGTGTTCCAAAAGCCTTGGGTTTAAGACAGCACGGTCTCGGCCAGCCTGGGTCCCTGAATGACATTATGGAACAGAGCAGTGCTGTGTTTTCAACACATGTCTGCGCTGAGGTCCAACCTTTGCTCTGATGAGTACTCAACAATTTGGAGGCCTCCAGGGTGCTGGCCCCAGCAACTGAGGGACATGGTGGCGGTGGGAAGGGCTTCTGCAGCTCCTTCTTTCAACGTCAGGTGGCCCACTGCCCGGAGCCAAGGGAGGCCCCCCAAACTGGGTGGAGACCCCTGCCAAGAACGAGGCAGGGAGGAATCCCTGAGGGACCGTGGGGACAACCTCCTTCCAGTGTGAAGCCCCACCCATACCTGGCGAGGGAGGGCTGCTGGGAGTGCAGAGGTCAAAATGAAATGCTCAGCAGCAGAGCAGCGTAGGACAACGAGGCCTGAGGCCCTGGAGCAAGGCTCTGAAACAGGGTCAGGTGGGAAAGGCCAAGTGATGGGCGGGCCGGTGGCCAAGGGCAATATGACACACGGCCCACTTCCAATTTTCAGTGCTAACCCTGGCATTGCCAATGTCCCAGAAGCCATTAGCTCAGGGTCACAATGTGGGGATACGCATAAGGAGAAGTAAGATCCTCAGCCACAGTCACAGGGTGGCAACAGGCCAGGCCCCCCTATGTATGGTCTGCTGTCCCCATTGTACAGATCAGGAAACAGGCAAGACTGGCCTGCTTGGGCTCATGCAGGCACCGTGGAGCCAGGGTTTAGAACGGGAGACCTGGAGCCTGGCCTGTGATCTCTATATGGCTCCAGCCCAGCTATAAAACGGGTGCATATTCCCCAGGCCTCCACGGATGGATGCCAGGGGACAGCCTGCTGTCCACGGGGCAAACCCAACCCCCTGGCTGTTTCTATACAGCCTACCAGCTAATAATTGGTTTCACATTTTTAATTGGTTGAAGAAAAATCAAAGAAATAATATTTGTGACATGAAATGAAAATTTCATGAACTGCAAGCTCAGTGTCCATAACAAAGGCTTTGCAGGAACAAAGCCAGGCTGATCCACACCACTCTTGTGCTACAAGGCAGAGACCGAGACCGTGGGGCCGTCAAAGCCTCAACACTCATGCTTGGCCCTTTACAGAAAACACCTGCCGACCCTGATGTAGGAGTTCGCACCTCGTCTAAGGGGAGGGAGTGGTACCCAGAGTAAGGTTTTCTATGCTGATGAGTAAGCTGCATCAGCAGCGTACCATGGACAGGGTCTCACCCTCACCAAGTTCAGGGCACAGGAAGTGTTTTTGTTGTAGGTCAACCCCCACCCTCCACCCCAGCATCATGTCGGCCCCAACAACTCAGGGAGGTTCTGCCAACTTTCAGGAGAAAGTACCATCTCCCCAGTCTGCCTTCCCGCCATCCCAAACCCCACGGTGCACTGAAGAACTTTCCGTAAGAGCCCAAGTGTTGGCTCGTCTGGGCCAAAGGGGCCTCCCCGGCCGTAGCCCTGGTATCACCGAGGCTTAAGGCCACGAGAAGGCCACCCTGCCCAACCATGCAGACACTTTACCTGCTTGGAAGATAGCAGCAAGGTCTGGACTGGCTCCATGTCCTGGAAGAGCTGTGTCTCCTCGATGATGTGGACATCGTTCTCAAGGCTGATGGCTTTGTGCAGGGCACCCCGGTCTGCAAGGTCAAGGCACAGGTCAGTGACCCACCCCAGAAGGCGAGTGTGGCGCTGCCTGCTGCCGGCCACAGCAGCAAACAGTCACCCTTCTCCCTCTCCACTCGCTTCCTGAGCAAGACGTACAAACAGACAGCATTTTTACATTAGAGTTAGAAAAAGGAAAAGTCACTGGCAAAATAAATAGAAACTCAAGTGGCAAGGATTAATTCCCAGTGTTTTAAAAGAATAAACGAATGTTTCATTGTTGACGCCAACACCCTTATCAGCACAGCTGATCTGATCTGTGCCATCAGATCAAATTATAAGTGGCTTTTGGTCCACTGGCCCCCTGGGGATGCCATCCTTCGAGGGGTCCGCGGCACGTGAGGGCACAGCCCACCAATTGCTCAGAGGCATAGCTGGAAAGCCCCCAGGGTGAACCTTGACGCCCACCAGCTGCTGCTGCACCTGGCCACCAACTCCCATTCCAGAAAGACTTGCTTCCTAGACCCTGGGCTTCCAGGGAGGCAGCATCTCCCACGGCAGGTCAGGACAGGTCTCGACGAGGCACGGTGGACGAACGTGCTGTCTGCCTGCTGTCACGCAGGCTCTCTTTGTACCAGCCCAGACCCACCAGACCTGAATTTCCAGATCTGGACCAGGACTGGCATTTCTAACCAGTGCCCCAGGTGGTGTGATGGTCACAGAGATCTGGAGCCAGCCAGGTGTGGAGAGATCTCAGAAACAGAAATTACTCGGGGTACCTGGGGAAACGCTGGCTCCACTCGGCAAACATCAGCTAGATTTACCAAGGCTGTGACCAGGGCTGGGACCCACCTGTGCTGACAAACATGATGTCATAGACGGTGCCATCCAGGGCCCGGGTCCTGTCCACCACGATCTGTGTGTAGTTCACATCGCTTTTGATCAGCCTGGGCCTGTTGTCGATGGGCACCACGGAGTCGTCCATCAGGGGGTGGTCTTTCACAAACTGCAGCGTCTTGTCTGGCAGGTTGAGGGAGCTGGAGAAGTTGGCCGCCCGGGCCTCGCGGTTGATGCACTGCAAGGAGCAGACCACCACTGTAAACCGCACGCCACAGACAGCCCCACACACTCTGCACAAAGCCCGGGCTTACCAGGGGCGTGAACCTGAAGCCTCCACAGCGGATTTCTTGAAAAAGGGGAAAAACCAAGATGGCCATTCCCCAGGAATCTGAAGAGAATTATAACGCACTAGGAAATGCAACTGTCTTTATCCACAAGATGTAACTGTGTTTCACGACATATAGTCAGTGAAGTAATTTTGATCTATTTATGAATAAAAAAGCATCAAGCTTTTGAAATAAAAAAACAAACACTTATCACTTGCTAGCTCTCCCACAAGAAGACTGGTAAAAATCGCTAAAAAGTGGTCCAATTCTAAAGAGCATAAAGATCAAGAGCATGAAGGATTCTTTTTTTTGTCCTGGCTCCTGGTGGGCATAACACAAAATTCCTGACTCCCAGGGGACATGTTTTAGTTAATGATATGCACAGAAGGAATGAGGACTGGTGTCAGAGGCGGTGCATCCCGGGGGAGGATGGCCCCAGGGGTAAGCTCCAGGCACCAGGCCGCTCCCTCCAGTAACAGCCCCACCTCTGGGCCATGCACACAGCCGGACACACCAGTCACAGAATGAACACACAGAGCTGAATCACCCAAGAAGTCGATCGGCCTAGAAACTGATTTCTACATAAAATTCACTACTTTTAGGGGACAAAAGTGTGATTCGTATTAGTGAATGGAGAATACAGCTCATCTCTTTGCAAGAAATCATGTGTTTCTCTACAGGACACAGAAAATGGAACAGACCTAATTATGTTATGCAATGCTAATGCCACAAAACACCCACCAGCCAGAATAGACTCCGGTTTGGGCAGTATGCAGCAAAGGCAATTACGCAACACACCAAAGAGAGGAACACAGGAAAAGGAGTGTGCTTGTAGCCCTGCCCAGTCCCAGGGGAACGCCCACTCCCTACGTGGACTGACCCACACCCTGGCGTGGCACAAGGTCTGTGCAGCATGGCTGGCCCCACACTGCGTTCCAGGCTCTGGGTCTTCCCGCAGCCCAGGCGCCTGTCACTCACCGCGCCGGGCCTTGGTGTGGGCACGGCCCCATTGTAGCGCACCCACTTGGTGTGGGACTGCTCCACTGTGGCGCTCTGCATGTACTTCCCGCGGGAGAAGACTGCCTCGACTGTGGACAGGTTGTAGGCGCACACAGCCGACAGCCCCACGTTGTTCCTGGGGAAGAAGGGGCCGCGTGAGTGCCTGGAGGCTGGGCGTGAGGCGAGAAGCCCTGCCGGCCCGGCACTTACAGCTGTGGGGTGAAGACTCCGTAGAGCACAGGCTCCTTTAGGCCTGGGGACCTGAGGACGAAGATGTCCCTCAGCACATTGAAGACGAGGTTGCTGTCTGGCCTGGAGCAGATGAGCCTGGCCTTTAGGAAGGACGTCCACTTCTTCTGTAAGGTCCTCAAGCCGCCCTGGTCCCCCTGAAACGCAAGTTTGTGTGTGGTAAGGTGAGGGCAGAGGCCCTGGGAGCAGGTGATAAATGAGGCACTCGGGCCCGGAATTGCTCTGCCTGAATAAAATGAAGCCACAACTGAAAAAGAGAGCCAGCTGCTCACAAAGACGTGACCGCAGCACTCCCAGGCAGCTTGGGTCACACATTAAACCAACCAACAAAGCCCTGGAGATGAAAAGTCACCCATGGCAGCTAAAACAACTGTTTGAATCTACCCACACCCAGGTTCACAGTGGCCGTCCTTGCACACTTTTGTTTTGGCCCTTCGGCCTGTGTCACGACCCATCCATGAGTGACCGACCCATGGCACCAGGAGCCAGCGGACACGTTGGCTCCTGTCTCTCTTAGGCCAATGTGTGCAGGTCTGGTCTTCCCCAAAAGACCTTCCACACGGGAGGTCGGATCTTCACTTCCTTTCTACCCAAGTTTTCTGCCACAGTGCTTTGGACCTGCCAGGTTCTCCATAAACATTTTTCAGTGACATAAAAACACATAAAACATACCTGCTGTAACTTAGTCTGGAGAAAAATACTGAAACTCAGAAATATGGATGCAGAAGTATATAAAATTGAAGTGTCCTTATTTATTTTGGACACAAAACACAGCCCTCCCCAACTTCACAATGGAATAGTGAAATCCCAATTCCAACAGAATTTGGTTAACAGGGAATAAAACTACCTTTCTGTAACCCTAGGGAGGTCTGAGGAAGGTGCATCAAAAGCAGAACCCCCAAGGACAGGAAGCTAATCTCCCGCGGCTCGGGTGCCAAACTCCCTCAGTTTCCAGGGAGCATCCCAGATGCTGCAGGAGGAAGGATATCCACACTGGTATCTGTGGCACGGAGGAAGTGTGGGCCTGGGCGAGGTGACTAATCCTTCAGATGTGCTGTGCCAACGGGTGGAACCAAAGAGAAATGGGGGACTGGCCTCACCTTGCACACCCGTGCTACCCGGGGGATCACCAGCTTGAAGACAAACTCATACTCCACAGACACCTCTGTGAAGAAGAAGTAGATCCTGTCGTCCTCGCCTTCGGCACTGTCTGGGCTCTCTCGAATCAAGTCAGCATGCACAAAGCTGGGCTCTGCAGGGGAGATACTGAGTAATGCCTGCACACAGAAGGCCCCGGGCAAGTCCCTGCACATATGCATGGACCTATGCATGTCCCTGAACATGCCGAGGGGCCATGGTACCTCCCCGCACACACTGAGGGCCTCGGCCACCTCCCCTGGCACACAAGGAGGGGGCTGGGCACACCCCTGCATGCAACGAGGGACTTCAGCACCTCCCTGCAAGACATGGGAGAGTGCATGTGCCATTTCCCAAACTAAGTTCAGGGTCCGGGAGTGAAGGTGGCACCCTTCTCAGCCAACTTAGCCCAAGGGGCTGCCCGGGATGTGGTTCTAAAGCACACCCTCCTGGTCCAGCTGGAGAACACAAGACTGAGCCTCCCCACTGGCAGGTAGCGTGGGGGCCCAGCGATCCAGATCCCACCGTCCCCGGAGACCTACTAGCAGATGTACATTTGCTGGTTTAAACAACACGTGCCTCAAATGGAAACTGCCAACCACCAAGTCCAGGCCCCAGGGCTCTGGCTGCCTGGCCACCCCATACCGAGGAGGAGCCTGCCATCCCTTGTCTCCCAGACCACGCGCCTTGACAGTCTAGGAGGCTTCGAAGCCCAGGCCCTGCTGGACAGTGTCCAGGCGAAAGCCTCCTGTGAGCAGCCAGGAGCCGTCTGCATCGTGAATGCAATGTGGACACACGATGTTCAGAGATAACATGATAGCATCGCACACTGATCTGACCACCCTGAGCTCCCACTGACCACCAGACCATCACTTTATGAAAGCCCCTCAGATCCATTTTGCAGGAGTGGTGAAGGTGGCCTTCAAACAGCGCTCTCTTAGTGGAGAAGCAAATACCGAAGCCCAGGGATGCTGGCTGTGGAGCCTGGGGCAGCTCCGGCAGTGCCCCCACCACACCAGCTAACAAGAGCTCTAGGATGCCCATGTGATGTTGAGCCAGCAAAAGGAGCAATACAGCGGGGCAGGGGGTGTCTCTCCTGGCAAGGAAGCTGCCTGAGTAGAAACACACCTCCGATGACCACCCCCACGTCTTACCGTTGAGCCAAGGTATCGCGTACTCCGTTCTCAGAGGACTGTGGGAAGAATTTCGGGAGATGATGGGCTCACTTCCCAAGAAGTTATATGACGTCCCGGAATAAAGCTCTCCGTCTTCAGGGCCCAGGAAGAAAGAGGAGAAGGGCGTCAGCACCAGTGCAGGGGATTGATGCCTAACACCTCCCCTTCCTGTACAGCCCGACATGAGCCCCTCCGAGGACACAGAGGGACCACCACCTGCTTCTGGGACGTGCCTTCTGTTTCCTTTCTTCGACATGGATAGTCTTATGCTACGCACTAAACTGTACTTTATGAGAGTCAGGGTTAATAACAAGCAATTCCTGCATCAGGAAACTAAGGAACATGACAGCAGGTGCGCACAGGCTCAGAGTCTGCTTGCCTCAGTGCACAAGACCGCTCCAGGCCTCAGTCACCAATGTCCCCTCAAATGAGACTGTCGACTCCACGTGACCTAGTAACCCCGCTGACCTGCACAAACCATGGGTATAAAATAAGCTCTCCCCACAGATCGGACTCGTGGACCGTGGTGGGTCTGGCTACCTTTTTGAACAATGAATTCTAAAGCTCCTGTCAGATGGCCTAAGGAGACGCACACGTACCTTCGTGAGGACAGTGAATACAGAAGGGAAACGGGGAGACTACTGGGAAGGGAGAGGTACTGAGTGTCCTGTGTGTGCTCAACACGACAGCACAGCCCTGCCAGTGACAGGTATCCCAGAGGATGACTCACCGACCATGACAGATGTGTAGCTTTGTGCTGGGTCAAAGGGACACCTTCCTTTGCCATCTTCATTTTTCCCCAGAAATTGAAAGGACGTTAGGTTCTTGAAAAGAAAGAGTATCGCAAAATATCTGAATTTCTGTAGTAATAATGCATCTTTGTTGTATCATTTAATTTGGACTTGCTATTCTGAGGGGACCAAGGGAAGAGCGTGTGTGCGGCCAGCCATGGGAAGCCCAGGTGTGAACGCCGTCACCCCGGTACCCCGGAACGCTGACACCCTTGAGAGTTACTCAAGATCTTGGAGGCTCAGTTTACTCATCTATGAGATGAAGATGGTCATGCCGGTGGCTGTAGGATCGTAAAGCAGCCAGGACAAGCTGAATATGTAAGTGAATGGAAGGCCGCACGCAGGATTTTAGTATCAACAAAGATGGCATTCAAAGCAGTGGACTGTACTGTCGAATAAACAGGTATCAGGAAAAAAACAGCAGAATCTCTACCTAATTCCACCCACCAAGATATACACCTTTCTGGTATCTTGGGACAATCTCTCCTTAACTGATGAGAGAACCCAATACCATGTGAGAAAAAAACCAGACAGATGCCACACATGAAAAACTGGACAGCTTTTGTACACACCGTGCTTCCCTGAAAATAAGACCTAGTCAGACAATCAGCTCTAATGTGTCTTTTGGAGCAAAAATTAATATAAGACCCAGTCTTATTTTACTATAAGACCGGGTCTTACGTAATATAATATAACATTATATAATATAATATAACATAATATAATATAAGACTGGGTCTTATATTAATTTTTGCTCCAAAAGATGCATTAGAGCTGATTGTCAGGCTAGGTCTTATTTTCAGGGAAACACGGCAGAAAAAGTGGGACAGAGCTCAACAAGTGACAAACTAGGGGAAATGCCTGCAAAATGACAGATGAGGCATTTCCATCCATGCACACATGAGAAGCTTATACAAAGTACAGTAAGAAAGCACATCCCAGGAGGAGAACTATAGAAAAAAAAAAAAGTGAAAAACCAGCAAATGAGAGGAGAAACCCGTCCAGGCAGCAAAGATAAGAAAGGATGTGTGAGCTGCTGGAAACCCATCTGTCACAGTGAGGGGACTGGAGACACGGTTTCAGACACAGAGGCCAGGGCTCAGGGGCGACGAAGAGCTGTAGTAACATTTTCGTCAGGCTGCTTAAAATGTACAGGTTGTCACCTCTTAGGTTAGGAAGTCTGACCTGGGGTGACAGCGCACCCCACTGATGTGAATCATTGATCACATCTCTAGAGATGTTTGGGGGGGCTCTTGGCAGAAATCTGAACGGAGACTGGAGAGGAAATGAAATTGGGGAATTACTGGAAATTTTAGATACAATGACAAACTTAAATATGTAGGAAAATGTCATTATTCTTAGGAGATGCTTGTGAAAACATTTAGGGGTCATGGGTCACACTTCAGCATGTGCACACACTCGTTCCTAATAAATGTGCAATCTTGGTGGTTAGGACACATGTACAGTATCAATTTTTCTGTCAGCCTAAAAAGATTTATTAGAAATACTGGGAAAGATTATAGGTCTAGATTTAAAAGAAATACATGATTCCCTGACCTCAACCACGGACATGTCTGTGAAATTTAAGTTTAAATTCCAGTATTTTAAGCTTCTGATTACTAGAGTTCAGCCAGGAAATTCTTTGATGTACAAAATGTTTCCCTTATGGAAAAAGAAACTAAGTCTGTCTTTGAGGGCCGAGGGTCTCAACACGTAGGGAGAGTCAAGGATGTGATGCAGGTGAGGGACGGAGACAGTTCTGCTTCTAACACAGCTCAGCATCCTTGTGTCCTGTTGTCACTCCTCAAATGGGGTGCGTTCCAGCATCTGCAAAGCTGGGAGAAATTTGCATCCCAAAAGCAGACACCGGGTGGTGACAGCCCAAGGCCAGGCTGGTGGACATGCTGTCCCAGTCAGCTTAGGCTGCTGGGACAAAGCACACAGACTGTGTGGTTTCAACCACACAATCATTCCTCACAGCTCTGGAGGCCGGAAGGCCTAGGTCAGGGAACCAGCACGATTGATTCCTGGTGAGGACTCTTCTCCTGCCTGCAGACGGCCACCTTCTCGCTGTGTCCGAACACGGAGAGGGATCTCTGGTGTCTCCTCCTTTGCTTATAAGGCCATCAATCCTATTGGATCAGGACTCCTCCCTATGACCTCATTTAACCTCAGTCACCTCTCCACAGGGCCCATCTCCAAATACCAAGGGGGATTAGGGCTTCAACATATGGATTTTGGGGGGACACAATCATTCAGCCCATAACATATGTGAACCAAGAACTTGCAGTCTAGGACTAGAAATCATGACTTTCCACTTGACCAGACCCACGTAACAGGGAGCTCTCCCTCAAAAAACACAAAACATGAAAAAGAGGAGGCAAGATACTGGATCAGGTCACATTGGTGTCTCTGTCAACAGTGCAGTTCCCAGAAGGTCCCCCATGGCTGGCGCTACACCATGGGCCATGATCCATGGGTCCTGCCTGCACGCTGCCCCCAGTTCTAGTGGTTCACAGACAGGACACCAGGACCTGCAGGCGGCAGCGAGTGGCTGGAGCCCCTCCTCACACACACAGCTGGCAGTTAAAACAGGCTTCTGTTGTGTGGAGCCCCACGCTGCTGTAATGCTGACCAGCGGAGGGGCCCAGGTCTTACCAGGTGGTCACAGGCTGGCTGGAAGGCGTTGGTCCCACACACGTAAAGGGCAGTGGCACCGAGCGGCTGCAGCACTCGGATGTAGTTGAGACATTCTGTCTACGAGGAGGAGAAATGCCCGGGTCAACCACCACCAGCTTCCACGGGACACCCTCCACCACCCACACAGGTCACACCGCTCACTGCAGAGCTCAGAGCCAGCAAGGCACGTGCCAACATTCGCTCCCTGATGACCGCCCGCATTGTGCACTGACTGTGTCCTCTCACCGTGGTCTCGGATGCATTCCACCTTCCAGCACCAGCTCGACCTGCCAGCCACAGTGAGAGCAGGCTCTCTGAGATACCAACCCGCCCCTGGACAAACCTCAATCTGCAAGTGGCCTGAGTGCTTTTGTCTCTGCAGCACCCATAGGCTGGCTGTCAGGTGCCACATGGATTTCACTGCAGGCACTAATTTATACCCAGCAAGTATGTGCTGGCTGAAACGCAATGGCAGCTGACCTTAAGTCTTATCCACTCACCACAGAAAAAATGCTTTTACTCTCACTGGACACACAAACCATCCATTGTCGCCAGGCCTGTAGAGGTGCACGCTGGGCAGGATCCCCCAGGCCTTCCTTGTCTCTGGGGGACCCCACCTTCCTCACCCCAACACATAAAACTGGAAACAGCAATTCAGGAGTGGGTGTGGCTGGCCCGCCCAGCCCAGGGGAGAGGCTGGGCTAATGAGGGGGCTCCGAGCCTGGCTCCACATCAGAAAGGCCAGCAGGAAACCAGATGCCACTTAGGGACCCACTCACTATTTTAGACTGAAATGTACTTGGATTATATGTGCTACAGTCTGAAATTATCTCTGCTCAGTCAAGTTTTTGTGCTGTGACTGCCTTTAAACTGGTTGGGAGTAATGCGTCCTCCCCCACAAGAGCTGGGAGGGATCCCTGTCTGCTGCACGGCCTCCACGCGGGCAAGGCCCTGGTCTAATTTAGCTGGGAGACAACTCCCTGCGACATCTGTGATTACATTGAAATGGCTGCACTTTCCCTCATTTCCTAAAGTAACTTCAGATTTACTGACTGCAGTGAAAGTATTTAGCATTTGGCTAAAGAAATCACTTATCTTTTAAAAAAATGTTTTAATTGTTTTGAAATTAGCCAACCACTGCTGAAATTTGCCGTAACTCAGCTATCTTGACCCACTTTCGAGGAGGAAGGGGCTCTGAGACTCTGAGACCCCGACACCAGCCCAGCAGGAGGTGGGGAGTAACCCAGAGCTCGGAGAGACGGACACTCGGCCCAGCCCCTCGCCTGGCCAGCACACTGACCCTGACACGCGCCCCACAACTCCCTGCATGGCCACCACACTGAGGTACCCAGGATCTCCTACAGAAGGAACAGGTTTTCAAGGGATGGGTGTTGCCAAAACCCAGAAATCCTGCAGCAACCCCTCCAGGCTGATGGGGTACTGGGAGACATAAACCCTGCATCTTACACCAGGAGCCAACAGGCATCAGAAATCGTTTTCCAGAGTTTTAGGCTATTGGAATACATTCAATTTAGTTCAACTTCAAAAAGTATTTCTCAAATGCCTACTATCTGGAACTAATTAAAGAAAAAAGCCTACTATGTCTGGCACTTGCTTTGGGAGACGCAATCTTCCCGTTTGGGAATAAAGGGATGGATGACATGCAAGGTCATTCTTGAGGGACCTGAACAAAACGCCAGGCTGCGTTCTAAAAGGAGAGGTTTTCAGAAGGTGAAAATAACTAGGAAATACCGGGGTGTCTTTTGGTAGCTTGCAAAAATAATTACCTGTTTTGATTTCCCCTTTTCTGCGCATTTTGCTTTTTTATCTTCTGAGACCTTCCAATATGCCTGGTAGGAGGAATGAGAGTCATTTCAGTGCATAGCCCCCTTTTGAAAGGAGATACTGGCATAAGAATGTACAGTTTACAAAGCACACAATGGCACTGAGAGCAGATACTCCCCCCGAGACAGCGAAATCTGAGATCGCAGAGCGAGGCTTAGAGAGCAAACGCTGCAGCCAAGGAGCATCGGGGCCTGTGAAGGCTCCCACTGGCTTCCTTGTCTCGGAGCCAACAGGGCCGCAAAGGGCGATCCCAGACCCCGTTATTCACTGCAAACAGCAGCAAACGGCAAACTACTGCAAGAAGGGAGGGTTATATTTATCCAAAAGCTAACATACACACGCTTTCACACATCGAAGTGGGTTTTTTATCCATTCAAATGTGACTGTAAAGTAAAAAAAAAAAGCCTTGACATTTACATCCACTCTCAGCAGAAGGACAGGATTATGATTCTGTTAATTTACGTAACGGCAGCTGTCGAGGGCGCCAGACCAACCCCGCCCTCAGGTCGAGAGCCTCTGCCAAGACCTGAGCTCCCGCCTCTCACGCCAGTAGACGTGTGATCAGGACCTTGAGGCCAGAGGGGCCCTCACCCTCCAGAGGATGGAACACAGCGGCCGCAGGACGGAAGGCTCCCACAGCTCTGCCCCATCTGCTGTGTGCTGGCCCATGATTAATGCTAAAGAAATGTGTGAGTGTGTGTGTGTGTGTGTGTGTGTGTGTGTGTGTGTGTATATGTATGTTTTTTTTTTTTAACTTTTTCTTCTCTTTTACACATAGGAGGCCCTACAGCCTCTCCCTCACCCCAAGGGCTCACAGTGATGCCATTAACAGAGCAATGAGCGGCTCTCACTGAGCACCCAGGGGGTCACATGTGCACTTTGTTTTCAAAGGATAGTGACCAGAATTTCACTTACGTGTCAAACAGAAATTAGGCACTATGCTAGACTCTAGAGCGTGAGACAAAACAGAACAAAAAAACAAGAGGTCTGGAGACAGGAAATGCACAAGATGAACCTGAGGCACCTGGACTTCAGAGACTGAGAAGACACGCCGACCACCGAGGGCTCAGAAAGCAAGGAGGGCTGCCACCAGCCAGGGAAGGGACAATCTGAGCACCGAGTGAGGAGCTGGCTGAAAATGGATCAAGGGACTTCAAAACATTTAAATCCACGAGTCTGTGGTCATACTGAAAAATCAGAAAAGTCACTGTCTCCCTTTGGAGAGAACTCACTCAGCATTTTGAAAACCGGTAAATAAAAGCAAAGGTTTCAAGCACCAATCCTACCATTTCCAAAGGAACTGGCCTGGGGGACATGAAGAGCCAGTGACGGGCATTTCCCCTGTAAAGGCGATTTCCGGTCACAGACGCAGAAGGAAGGGGAGATTTGGAACTCCCCATTTTGCAATCTCTGGTGCACACGTGGCTCCAGACTGCACGGCCACGGACTGGGTGCCACGGCATTCAGCTGCCTCAGTGGCTGCATGACCTGCCTATACTAAGGACACCAGAAGCCAGACTGAGGCTGAGGGCCAGCAGGACTACAGAGTGGCTCTCCCAGTGAGGGGACCCAGGGAGCCCCGAAGGACAGAGTGCCTGGGGACTTGGATGGCCTGATCTCCACTGGATTCAAATTGAATAGTCAAACCTCATTTATCTGCGAGTCTGAAATCTGAACACTGATTATTTGGCATTAATTTCTTGGATGTGATACTGGTATTTTGGTTATTTTTGAAGAAAAGGAGTCATTTCCTTTGGGAGATGCCCAGGGAAACACAAATGACAAGTGTGTACCTGGGGTTTGCTTCAAAGTCGTGGATGGAGCAGAGGGGGGACGGGAGGGAGGACGAGGGGCCAAGCCCGCCTGCAGGAGCTGCCATGGGCACAGTCTGTGGCGTCATTCCCTCTACTCCTGTGTACCCTGCGACTGTCCGTAATAAAGACGTCAAAACCCCAAGCTGAAAAGAGGGTGGTCCCTGGGCGAGGCTGCCAAGGGACATTCGAGATGGGGCTGCGTGACCATAGGCAGGAAGGGGGCTTTAGGATGACAGGGCCCCTGGCCTGCTGGCAGGAGGGGAGGCTGCGCTCCAGACGCAGGACGCATGCGAGGCCAGCCATGAGGCGCACAGGCCACGGGACCAGGAAAGGAGGAGCCAAGTGTGCCGATTCCAGAAGAAAACACTGCAAGGTCTGCAGCCCAGACCGACGGCACCAGGCCATACCTCGCGCTGCTTCTGGGAGACATTGAAGGCATTCACGGCAAACACGGCTTCCCGGGCGCCCACGTACAGGGTGTCGTCGTCCTCGCTCAGCAGCAAGGCTGAGTAGTTGAAGATGCCGGGCTGGTGAAACTCTGCCAGCTGCACCTCTGGGGAGACAGGGGCGGGAGATGGTGGCACATTAGACATTCCTGAGCCTGGACACACCCTGAGCACCTGGTCTCCCTTTGGTGCACTGCCATGTCCCCAGGGCCGTGGCATGAATCCGCTGCCACAGAGTCCAGCCCCCGGCCGGGGCCAGAGCTTGGGCACCACTGGGTGGAGCAGACCCACTGGGGCAGCCACCAAGCACATGGCACCCCAGTGAGGCCCAGAGTCACTGTGCTTGCCCAGTGCTATGGTCTGACTTCCCTTCCTGCTCCTTGCAGCCCAGAGTTCCAAAGCCTGAACTCAGTGTGGTCTCCAGGCAGTGTGACCTTCTAGCTTGTGACCTCCCAGGAGTGTGACCTCCTGACAGTGTGACCTCCCGGCAATGTGACCTCCCAGCAATGTGACCTCGTGAGTTCCTAGGAGACTGCAGGCCAGATACCTCAAGCATCTTGTGGCTGCTCACTTCACCTCCTACCAAACTCTGGTCCATGTGTGTGGAATCAGCCACAGATCAGTTCCACAAAGAATTTAACTATTTAGGATTTTCTTATTCAGGAAAAAAAAGATTTACCTCAAAACCTTTGATAAAATCTACTTCAGTGAGTATATCCCTTAACCCCACCACAAACTTACAAAACAGAGAAAGAACTGACATTTCCCCTTATTAGGCAATTGCATCAATAGCTACGTAGTTAGGAATAAGAGGAATGCAACGGTTAGCTATTAGGGGTAATATAAACGTATCAGCATTGTTTCCAAGGAGCTGTTTCTTCTTTTTGACCATCCCAGCAAACATGTGTTTTGACCTTGGCTTTCCGTTTATTACCAAGTTCTCGTTTCACTCAGGGGTTAGGGGTTCACGCTTCCTGCTCTTGTAAGTGCCAGTGTTGGAGACAGAGCCACGGGGGATGAAGGCCCTCCCAGCACACCTACTGCCCAGAGCCCAGCATGGACAGCCCAGCCCTGGAGGGTCACCTCGCTCAGGGCCACTGAGCCTGGAAGACTGGGGTCCCGAGACACAGCTCCCAAGAGAGGAAACAAATACAACAGAAACTAGTAAACAGCAAATGAGAACCACTGGCCTGAAGCTGAGCTGCAGGTCATGTGCTCAAAACAGGACACTGTGGTTTGTGCCTGGGCAGTGGGCACCAACGTCACCAGGCACAGGGAGGTGAGCTTCCTTTCAGGGGCACCCTGGTTTAGAACCCAGATCAGTGGGCCCTGCACAAGGCCCAGGAGTGCTTCCAGTTATGGAAGCCTCTCTGATGCGGCAGTGCAGGCACCCAGCTCACACACAAGTGCCGAGAGCACAGCGCCAGCATGGAAACAGCGCACGCGCATCTGAACATCACGAGCAGGTGCTCTCAGCACTTGACAGGCTCCTGTGCTCCCTCACCTCTGTGCTCCCAGGTGATCCTAGGTACGGGTGCAAATGCCACTGCTGTCCCAAACATCACCACAAGGGCAGTGAGCACTCCGCCCACGGGGGCACACATCCTCATTGGCAGGGGCCGCAGGGCAGGCTTCGGCAGCAAATGCTTGTGGACAGTGGAGGCCAATGGTGGGTATCCGGTGCACGCAGCTCAGAGTCCTGGGGCTGTGACTCGCAGCACAGCCTGGAGCTGGTGGGTGCTGTGACCCCCACGGACCCACATTTCCCGGCACACCGGGTGGGGTCAGGCGGCTCTCACCGCTGCAAAGGCCTCCTGGTTCTGTTCTTAAACAGTGTGCTTCTTTACAACCTTCTGGGGAAATTCTGGAAGAAAGTGGAAAGGAGGGGGTTACCAGTCAGGATGTGTGGTAATAACACCTGCTTTCTGTTTGCTCAACATCCTTCACAGCTCTGCTCTCACCACAGCGCCAGCCATGGGCTCCGTCTGCCAAGGAGCGGAGGGGAGTGGGGACACAGGGAGCTCTGAGGGGGACAGCCCTACAGACACCACACCCCAGATGCCCACAGCAAAGCTGGAGTTACAGGAGTCAGTGCTTCCCGCCCCTGAGGCCACCAGGAATATAGGACAGACAGGGAGCCCCAGATGGGGGGACAAATGCCCGCCTGGCCACCCAGCTGCCTCCCTGTGGGCTGCCTGCGTCCAGCTGGTAATGCGATGGAAAGGAACAGAGCAAAGGCAGGGTTTCAGTTTCCCTTGGAGACTTTGGTTTCCCAAGTCCTGCAATGTCATCAAGGAAGACAGCCAGAGCAAAAGGCCAGAGGGCTGCACAGAGGCTGAAACATGTGCGTGCGTGTGTGCACGCAGATCCCATGAGACTCTGAGATGGACTTGTTTAGACATCTCTGGAAGAAGCTCAAACCAACACACCACCGGAGCGAGGCAGGACCCTTGCCTATGACATTTGAGGAATACATTTAAGTTACAGCAAAACCCCACACTTTGTGGACACGCTGTTTCCCAGGAGACCCCACGGGGTCCACTGGTGCTTGACTTCCTCACATGAAGTTTCCTCCTCTTCATCAAGCAGCCCACCTCCCCCACTCCCCTTCCTCAGAGGCCCTAGGAGTTGGCCATACCCACCAAGCCAACACACCTCCAGCTCTATCGGTCCCACTGATACCCTGGGATCCTCTCCGGAACCTTCCCCTCACCCCACCATCACTGCCAGCCTCCTGACTTCACCATCCCTCAGGGACGTCCAAGTGGCAGCAAGCTTCCTCACTCCCCCTTCCCTCCCACAGGCCTCTCTGGGTCAGCCTCCCTGGGGCCCCCCACAACCTGCCACAAACCAGCACCTGTCTAGCCGCCTGCCCCCTCCTTGCTCCCTGACACCTTGGGCCAAAGCAAACCTCCCAAGAAGCCTTTGGGAAAAGTTTTGTCTTTCTGTTCATTTAGTCAGTCATTGCCTCCAGAAAGTCCTCCCGAACCACTTCCTCATGCGACCCAGGAAGTCACTTCCCGCGTTCCCTCTTGAACCCCTAGCATCCTTGTCTGGCCCCCAAAGTCCAACAGGCAGCACGCTCATCCTCAGCAGCTCTCTAGGCTAAAGAGAGTCTTCTTCATTTTCACGTGTGTGCCTGGGGCACAGCCACTGCCCAGCTCCACTTCATAAAGCAGTACCTCCTGGGGACTTTCGCCACAGGCATCTGCCCGTGGGGAGACGCCTGGTTCCGGCACCGCGGGGCCTCAGCTGCTCCCTGCCCGCCTCACACAGCGGCGCCCCCTCTGCACTTTCTCTCCCACCTGGAGGGCCACCCGGCCAGGCCCCCATCCACCTGGCATCTGTGCCCCATCCAGATCGACTCTCAGCCACCGAAGTCAGGGAACACCCATCCCTCGTTTTCTCCAGAAACTGGCACATACTGAGCAGAGGCAGCACCCCTTTTCCACAAAGGACTAGACGAGCATTATTATCAGCTTTTTGAGTCCTACAGTCTCGTCTATGGTAGCGCGTGGCTGAGCCAAAACAACTGTTTACAGAAATGGGTGCCGGTCTGCACGCCAAGCCCTGCACTGGGGATCCAGAGGGACAGTTGGCCCAGACACCCAGCAGCAAGGGCATAACCTGAACTCTAAATGCAACATCAGGTGCACTGGGAAGAAGGGAGGAAGCCTCATGGAGTGGCCATGAGCGCTCACCCCCACCCACCCGCCCCACCCACCCAGAGGAGCTCTCAGAGGCACTCACCTGTGACAGACACACTCACCCTCAGCCCCCGGGGCCCTGGGTGGAGACCCTGCTCTCCTGCCCTCAGTAGGGAAGGGAGGCACAAAGTGGCGTCAGAAGCCCAGGCTAGGTCAGGTCTCTTATGCTGTGCCGTGTTACCAATGTGACCCATTTATTAAGCAATCCCAGTGTCCAGTGATTGCTAAATACTCTACAGAAATCTCACACAGACACAGTACCCCGGGGTCTGTACGAAGAGCTGTCTGTGTGGACGATGCCGACGGTTTGGGCAGCGCCAGACGTTCACCTAGCTCATTCCAGGTCCATTTCCACCACCACCACTCCAATCTAAGCAAAGCCCACCTCCCATCCTGACCTTTCCACAGCCTCCTACCCCTTCACCCTGCTTCCGTTCTTGCTGCCTGTGGCAGAGATCTCTGGTTTCCTGCCCCAGAACCCACATCCCTTCATTTTCATTAACAGAATGTTGATTTTACCTGGGATGGCAGTGTGGCCAGCTAACCGCATCTCCCAGTTTACCTGGTGGCAGGTCTGGCCAAAGAACTGTGAACAGAAGTTATTAGGTAGCAATTCCAGGAAAGCTCTTTAAAGGAGGCTGGCTCAGCTAGTGCTTGCATTTTTGCTTTCAGCCTTTCCTCCTTTTCCTGCCTGGAATGCAAATTTGATGGTTGGAGCTCTGGAAGCCACCTTGTTAACATGAAGATAAGGGTCTCATTCTAAGAACCAAGTGGAAATTCACAAAAATCAGGGACCCTTCCAACATACTGGAGACTTTACATCTGCTTTCTTCTGCCTACCCTAGAGCTGCTAATAAACTATTAATCCCTTTAAATTACTGTTTTCAGATTTTTATTATCAGTAGTCAGATATAATCTCCCGTAATGCATTTACCAAATAGTAGCAGCAGCCAGAATAATGTTTTTAACATAAACCAGAGTATATCATTTCCCCACATGAAATGTTTCTCACTAGGATTAAACCTAAATGGATGACCTTGGTCTACCTTCCATCCAGCCTCTCCCGTTTCACGCTCCCCAACCTTTCTGTCCCGGCTATATCTGGATACATGAAGCTCAGCCAGTCTGCAAGGCTGTGCTCTCTCTGAATATCTCTAAATATGTCTGTTCCAGAGAACACGTGGGTACATCCAACAGCACAGTCTCATTAGTTTTCCCGAGGAGACCTTTTCTCTGTATGATTGATCAGTAGGTGACAAGGGCACCCCAAAGCTTCTCTGCTCTGAACTCCCAAACAGGGAAGGGTTTCCAGGACTGGCCCCAATCAGGGCAGTAAGACGGTCAGTGGCTGGCAGGGTTACAGGTACGGGAGGGATGAACAGGCAGAGCTCGGCAGACTTGCCCCAGTCTGGAGTGGGGTGTTGATACAGGGCAGGCTATGCATGGGGGGGGGGGGGGGGGGTACATGGGAACTCCATGTACTTTATGCTCGATTTTGCTGGGAATCTGAAAATGTTCTTAAAAGTAAAGTTTATTTAAAACAAACAAACAAAAACAAAAAACACCAGCTTGGAGAGGTTCTTCCTGAGCATGTGTGAGGCCCTATGCACGGTGCCCACAGCCCGGTGCCCTTCTGGCTGTCGGGCCCCCGGGGTGTTTCATTTCCCCCCAGATGCAACATGGAGCCATCTCTACTGCAGGGAAATGGTTTGCAACGGCCCCACAACAAGAACAAATTCCTACTTAGGTCCCTGATAGAAATCAGTCCTGTGGGAAGTCCTGTGACGCACGCTGCAGCCAGGCTTAAAACCTGGATGTAGGAGACGGGGCCAGCCCTCTTTGGAACTGGGCACTTCAGAGATTTATCTCAACTCTCTCCTCAAACGGGATAAAACGACACTCCAATAGACATAAACCATAAGGATAAAAATGGGGAGAGAATGACAGCCCATAAGGGTGTTAACAAATCTTAGAAACTAGAAAGAAAACAGATGGGCATAACCAGTGAGGTGCAGGCAAACCTTAGCATCGGCTAAGGGGTCGGGTCGGTGCCCTGCGCTGCAGCGTATGCCGACATCCGGGGTGTAAATGCTGCTTTCCAGCTCCCGACATGATGTCACTGAACAGAGAGACACGATGAGATGCACAACAGTGCACCAGTGTATAATATTTCCACCACACAGACACGACAGGTGTGCGGCCTCCAGGGCACAGGTAATAGTGAAATGCACAGGGAAGTAGTGAGTTTTAGTATGTTTACTCTCATTGCTATTTTTAATACAGCTTAATGACGTTTACATGATTCAGTTTTCGATAATGGCTATGTTCACCACTGTTGGTAATTAATTGACCTTGTGGACCAAACAGGTGTGAAACCAGAGCCTGTGAGGGGAGAAGTCACAACGACACACAACCTGAGAAAATGAATGCAAGCTTGAAAATTAAAATTTTGGTGAAAGAAAGAAAATACTCAGTTGGAGGATTGGAAGATAAAATTGAGGAGTCTTCCTAGAAGTTGAACAATGGGACAGAGATGAAAATAGGGAGGGAAAAGATAAGAAAGCTGGAGGATCGAATCAGGAGGCCCACATCTAACAGGAGTTCCAGAAGAGAGAGAAAATAGGAGGCATTATCAGAGAATAATAAAAAGAAATAGAAAGAGCTATACAAATATATTGTTTACATACAAGAAAATGTCCAGAACACAAGGACACGAAAGCAGCGCCATGAATGAGAAAATACCTTCACACCAGGCATGTCCTGATGAGATGTGGGAATCTGGGAGACAAAGGGAGCTCCTGAAAGCTTCAGAGAGAAAATAGGCCCCATACAATTACCTCTCGAGAGCCACACTGTCAGGAACTATCAGTAAAATGGCTAAAACAGCTGAGCTGCAGCTCAGTGTCTCAGGGACAAAGGGACAAATACTATTTCACTTTAAAATCACATGCATTAATTTCTCTGGTAAGAATTAATTAAATTTTAAAAAGAAATCAATGCTCAGGCTCCTTGCAGCCTGGAAGACCGCAGCCCAGTGGATGTTGCAGCAGCAGACATAGCCCCGTGCAGGCGGCCCTACAAAGGATGAGAAGATTGAGCTGTGTCTACACCGCCACATTTGGGGCTCACACTTTTGCAGAACCAGGATGATTCACCAAGTGGCAGAAGTGCACGGAGGGGCAGCACAAGAGTTAGTGTAAAAGGCAGCTCAGAGTGTGGCCTGAAAGGGGTCCTGGCCTCTCCTGCACTCTACCCCCCACAGGCTGCCCCCAGCCTTTGCACATGCTGCTCCCTCTTCCAGAATGTTCTACCCCCACGAGCTCCTGGGGGCTGGCTCCTTCCCACAGTGGCCCTTTTCTCCAAGACCACCTCCTCACAGGCTGCTCCACCCCCACCCCCATGCCCCCTTCTGCTTTATTTCCTTCATAGCACACTAAGGACTTGAGGATGTCCCAAGGAAAATGTCTCAACGATGTGGTCCCTTCTGGGGCAGGGCAGACCGGGGGAATGCAAACATCCCAGTTAGAAGACCCAGGCTAGAGCTCGAGAGAACCAAGGTGAGTCCCCGGTGGCAGAAAGTCTCATGAACAAAGTACCCAGAATGAACAGAAGTTGAGAACGGGCCTCGTAAAGGCATTCTCCCCCGCAGCTCCCACACAGGCGGAGCTGCCTGACAAACTCACCAGCAGACGCTGGGTGGAGGCCTGCGTCTCCCTCTGTCCACGCAGGCAGCTGCTCAAACTGATTTAGGTGAGGAGAGAACACATTTTTTATTGCCTTTAGCCTGGACCAAACCCGACACTGCTATTCAGGAGCCGGGTGGCTGTCACTTTCGGCCATTTCCAGGCGGCCCTGCCAGCGGGACCGGAGGACAGAGTTCTTTCTGCAGAAGCACGTGGGTGCCCCAGCACACATAGGTTTTATCCAGCTCTGAGCTGTATTTATGTCATCAGCAGACACCAGATTCCTGACAGCCTGAATCGGACCCTGCCTCTTGTTCCCAAAAGGTCTTTAAAAAAATGCACATGGACAGCCAAAGGCAGGAGCATCCCTGCCAAACAGACGTCCCTCCATGCAGAGGACATTGCTTTATGATATTGGAAGGGGTGAATATTTTTACTTTTCTGCCAAGCATGCATTCTTTAATATAATCTAAAACCTGCTAAGCAAAGCACACCCACACCCACACGCACACGCTGCCACCGTGCTCTCCTCCAGCAACACTGCCTCCATGATCTTTGCGGGGTGTGCCATCAGGAATCACCACTGACACATTCAAATGGAAACAAGAGAATGAAGTGCCTATTCTGCTGGCTTTGCGGGGCATTTCTCAGGCAACTTGCTGGGAGCCGAGTCAGGAGCAGCATTTCACTTCCCTGCGCAAAGTGCTGCCTTTCACCCTGAGACAGAGGCCCATTAGGGTGACAGGGTCACACATGTCACTCCCATTACCTATGAGGAATTGTGCTGGTTCGTGAGCAGTGCATGATCCCACTTTAAACAACAGGAGAACAGAACCCAGAGGGGTCTCTGAGCCCATCACTCAGGGCTTGTCAGTGCCTGTCACATGGCAGCTTTCCACCCCAGGGGCCTTGAACCAAGCCAGGGGGTTGTGGCAGAGAAACCAGGCACACCCAGCAAACTGTAACGGTAAGGGCTAGCTCACGACACTGTGTGCACAAACGTCTGTACGCACACACATCTGCATGTCACACGCACACACACATCTGCGCATGCATGCACCTGTGTGCCTCAGAGATTCTGTGCATATGTATATGTGCATTTGCATACATCTGTGTAAGCGTGATACGTGTACGTATAAGCATCCTTACTTGCATGCATGTGTGTGCATTCATGTATGTACACATCCCTGCATGTGTGTGCATTCATGTATGTGCACATGGGTGTGTGGTATGGGCACACTCTGCTGCAGCACAAAAATTCTGATCTGGTGCCGCATCCTTAGATGTGAATGGTGACTGCCAGCTGGGGTGCAGTAAGGCAGGCACTGTGGGCCACAGGTGCTGTGAGGTCTGTCACACCCACGTCACGCCTTGGCTTCCCTTCTTGGGACCAGCTGTCTGAGGCAGTAGGGGTGGGTCCCAGAGGGGACGCCACTCACCACCACACATCAGGTGTCAGTGCCCCCATCAGCAACAGGGTGACAGCCTTACTGGGATCCCCAGGGAACCTGTGAGAGGGGATCCTGGGTGACAGCTGTGGACGACTGCTGAGGCAATCTGCTCTGGCTTCTTGTCTACAGTGTTTGTCCAGACAGCACGGGTGAAGCCCTGCGCCCCGTCCAGGCCCTGTGGCCGGTACAATGGAGGACTTGCTCCTGCTCACACCTTCTCCTCCCAGCGGGAGCAGAGAGAGACAGCCACCCCAAGACATGTCCTGCCGAGGTTACCCCCAGGCATGCCCCCTACACCCCCAGGCTCCCCTCCCCCACCTCATGTCCCGTCCCCTACCCCTGGTCTCCTCCCCAACGCCTGGCTATGGTGCCGATGTCACCACCTCACAGAAATGGCCTTGTCCCCCCAGCAATCAGGATTGGTTTCAGAAGCTCTTTGTGTCACATGCCCAACAAAGAGTTCATTGTTTCAACTTCAGTTTCCCCAGAACTTAGAGCAGGTCACCAGCAGCAGCATTCCAGCTGCACAGGGACAAGCTGAGCCCTGGAGCTGGGTCCAGTTGGACCCACCCCACAGAAAAGCATCTAGGACACTGTCCCAGGATGCCTGCTTTCACTTCCAGCAATGAACGTTGCAGGGGCAAACAAGCCAGTCAGGATGTCTGACACGCCTTAACCTCGTTCCCTCATGCAAAGCCCAGCACGTGTGTGCCATGCGCATGCTGACGGGAGCTGGAAAGGGGAGGGCAGCGGGGTGAGGAACACACATACCAGCCAATCAACCAGCAGTGACAACTGGCATGCATTCAGCAGGGCATAAGCAAGGTGGGTGCAGGGGCAGCGGGGACCCCGTCAGCCCTGTAAATTAAAGGGCTCAGCAATCAAAATCCAAAGACAAATGATCTAGGGGGTAAAAAACTAGGGAAAAAAATCCTTGTAACATAAATGCCTGGGCTTGCAATTCTTAATGCAGCAACCTAACACACTAGTGAGAAACCACAGAGCCTGGCCCAGCAGACGAGGCTATTCAGAAAATGTACTCCTATGCGTGTCTGCAACCAGCCAATAAACACAATGCCAAGTGTCCCCGAGGTAAGCTGCATTATTATGAGTGCCCACCAAACTGGCACAAACTAGCACCTAAGACCTTGCTGGCGGCAAGACTGCTGAGACAAGCAGAGCGACACCTTTGCTAGGCCCATTCACAACAAGTGAGTCACAGAAATGGATGACGGGGAGATGAGAGCTTTCCTTTTGTTTTTACAAATTAAACTGGCATTTCCCTTTCCTCTATAACTGGAAATACATGGTCGACCATGTACTAACTGGTCAAAATTAAGATGAATCACAAAACCACCCAAATCCAGGGCGCGATGACACTGAGAGCGCTCCTTTTAAATTGGACCTCACCGATGACCCCGTCCCGCCAAAGAGAAGACGGAGCATTTCAGTGCTCAGACTAGGGGACATCAGTCCAAAGCGAGCAGGGAAGCAGCCCAGGTGGGGAAAGGCAATGGGGGGAGGAAGAAAAAACAGGCGACACATGCCCAGCACCCACTGCCCTGTGGGCTCCCCCTCAGGTCACCCCTAGGGACGGCGGTGAAGTCCACATCTTTGACCCCAAGAGCACGCAGGATCCAACAACCAAACTGCTGAATCCCACTGGGGCTTTCATAAGGTGTCAACTTTGCTAAACTGGGATATAGATGGAGGAAAAAAAAAAAGTGATTTACCAGTATCTTGTGCCTCTTGAAACGTGCCAATTGCTTCTAGGAAGAAGTCTTCAGGAGTCTTTGCTCTGGAAATAATGGAAAACAAGAACATTTAAACATTTCAATTGTCTGTCCACAAAAACTCAGCATCACGCCTGGAACGGCACTGGAAAGGAACTTATAATCTTTTTTTTAACTTCTGGATCCTCTGGTCGCTGACTCTCTGACCCAGGATGAGCGTGGCATTTCGTGCACTCGTGCAAATGGGAGGAGGGAGTGAGTGTGAGATCGCTCATCCATAAACAAAGGAAATGCAAGTTGGCCAGTCACCCAGATGCAGGAGCTGGTCCCAACTACTACCGACAGCCGCTACTTCCCCCGCAAAATAAGCCATTTAAATACAAGCCATGGTCACGGCCATTGATCAAAAAAGGATCAGTGAATTTTCTTCAGATGTGTCTCCTCTGGAACTCACCTTCCTTGAACACCAAAGGTGTGAGGCAATGAAAGAAAACGCAGAGATACACACAAAATATCTACAAGAAGTGATTTCCTGAAGAACCTGTTTAACATTCCCATTTTTCTTTCCTTTTGATTGTTGTTTTTAAGCCAAACAGAGAATTTCCACAGTGGTGTAGCAAGTTTCTGTGATGTGTGTGTTACTCCTTCGCAGCACAGGAGGGAGCGCTCAAAACACAGATCCTGGAGTCCAGTGAGGTCACAAACCACTCGACAAAGAGAATCTGCATGGTGAAGCCAGAGACCAGCATGCAAGGTTCTTGCAGGGTTAGCAGCGGGTCAAGCTGAGGCTGACCCTCCACGGCTGCAAATGACCCAACATAGTCTTTACACCTCAGAATCAAACTTGAGTGTCTTCTGTGGCTGGAGCATTCTTTTCTTTTGCTTTAAGAGCTTATACAATTCTTGCCATTTCTCTGAAGACAGCTAAGAAATAGGATGGGCTCCCCGGGAACACAGCTAATGACCCATCTTCCCCCCACACACAGCCCGAGGAGTGGGATCACGCCCACAGCATGGAACCCAGCTTGCACCCACCGCTAAACGTCCACTCACAGCACACGATTTCCAGGGTCACCTGGGGCCCCTCAGGGCCTGACATGTCCCCTGAATCCTGAGCAAACACCTTGAGTTAGCAAATGAGACCCCAAAGTAAGAGGCAAAAATGCTTAGGATTCATGAGGCTCCACTGTGGCTGGGCTCCCAAGGACTGGTTCTGGGTCGTTGCTGCGTCTGAAGGCCAATTTGTAAGCAAAATTAACTTCGCATCTGAGCAAGCAGGAAGTGTCCTGGAGAGGCCATATCCACCCAGGACATGGAACCAATGTCTTCTACTTTAATTCTGGGGGAGATGTTGGCTCAGCCCATTAACAGGTGATGTGAAAGCCTAATGAACAGGTGTGGGGGGGAGGGGGTACAACAGCCATCTGGAGACTGGAGAAAATACTTATGGGAAAAAGAATGATTCACACGCAAATAAGAGGTTTAGATAGACAATAAGAATACTGAAAATTATAACCGAAAAACTCTCTTCCAGAAATTCAATAAGCCTTTGTCACTTCAATAAATAAAAGCCCAGAGCTGCTTGTTCTGTGGTTGGACAAGCACACATCCTATTCACCTTAAATTCCTGGTACTGAACACACAAATGACGGCAGGTTAGGGTTCTGCGTGTGTCTGTATGCTTAATAACCTCACCCAGTGCACTGGGACCTAGCACGCTCGTTTTCTCCTCCGAGCCAAGTCTCCATCTCTCACCTCCGCCAAACATCTTTCAGCCTGTGGTTTCTGGGTAAAAATACACACTTCCGGCCTCAGTCAACCGCAGAGGCCCAAGTCCCCAGTTGTCTGTACCCTTCATCATGGCAATTTTTTCTTCTCTCTCAAGATAAAAACCTACAAGCTGTAATTAGTTATCACGACACTGAAGCATGCAAAATACAAATTCCTCATACAATTACTAACGACATAGTTTTAACTAAGTATCCCCTAACTTCTTATACTGCCCGTGAAAAGAATGCAAGGGTTCAACTATAAAACAAAGGAATGAAATTAATCAGAGAATTATTTCCCAGGAAACTTGGCCTTTGCCCCCAACCTGTCCCCACACAGTACAGGGAGACCCAACCACCATGTCTGATGGCCTGTCTGCCACGCATGACAACAGCCAAGGGCCATGGTGAGATGGGCCTCTGCCTCCCATGCATCTTGCCCACGATCTGCAGCTGTGACCCCTCGTTCCGAAAGTCTCTCACCCCGGTACCAGCCAGGTGGCCTCTTTAGCAGGTGGAGAAGACACAGGTGGAATGGGTGAGAGTATGAAGAGTGATCTGGGCTCTACGCCTGGCACCTACACTTACCAGCTGTGTGTCCTTGGGGAAGTTTCTGGGCCTCTCTGTGCCTGTTTCCTTATCCAGAAAGTGGGCATGATCAGAGTGCCTACCTCACTTGGTTATTATGACGCTCCATGAGTGACCTATGTGAAAGAGCTTAAGGCAGTGTCTGGCGCCTAGGAAGCACCACGTAAATCTCAGTGATGAGCCTTCCTACCTGGGAACCCTTGATAAGAAGACTCCCTAGGATCGAAAAGCAGGATTTGGCTGCTAGCACATCTAAGTCCCCTTCTGCAAAATGTCTCAGGGCTCCCCCAGCCTCCTCCTGCCCACAGGGAGCTTGGGCCCACAGCCACACTCTCCCTGGCACAGGCCCCACACCACAAGGCCCCCATCACTGCCACTGTGGACGGGTAGGAGGCCTCATGCCCCGTCCGTTCAACCTCCTCACCCAGCCCAGAACCCTCCCCCGCCCGCCAACAGCAACGAGTACTCCACCCCACTCTCCTGTCTGGGGTGGGTTTGCACATTATAGCCAGATGTCATCTCCCACCTCTGAGAGGGGCAGCCATGAGACAGCTGGTTATAAAGTGCAATGATGAGGGGCCAGGGGAGTTCGCATGCACTGGGCAACTGAACAACAACTGCGAGGATGGTCCCGGCAGTTCTCTGCCAGGGACCAGTGTGGATACACCCCAACGTGTTCAAGATGCCCGAAGGCTATTCAACAGGAAAACTGGAAACACCTAGAAGAATTCTGTGTGTGTGTGAGTGTATGTGTGTGTAGACACAGATACGTATATTGTATATATGTACATTTATTTATATAGGAATTGTGGCACATCCCTAGGTTGGAATACTACGCAGCTGTTAAAAAGATTAAAGCAGCCACTGAAATGAAAGAATGTCCGATACTTAGTTCAGTAAAAATTAAGGTTCTCAATAGTGTTATACTATGTTCCCATTTGTGTTGGCACATGTACATGACCATTTATGTGTGTGTGTGTGTGTGTGTGTGTGTGTGTGTGTGTAGTTTAATCAAAAGCACTATTTGATTATATCAGAATTTAATCAAAGACCTGCTGGCAGTGAGTGACTCGAGTCTAGAGTGGCTTTGGTCTGGAGTAGGAGTGTATTTCATTTTTTAGTATTTGTATTTTTTAGTACTATCTGAATGCTTACCTTAAGCATGTGGTTTTCTAACTAAGATATTTTAAACCTGATATCAAAAGTAAGTTATATTAAATGTGAAAAATTTGGAAAATATAGAAAAGGCTAGACAAAACACATTTCTGACAATTGAAAAAAAGGCTGTAAATACCTTGACTGTTAATTAATAATTATAAATATGATTCCTTTTTGAAAGTTACTAACTGGATTTCATCAAAATGGAAGTATTTAATAACAGCAGACAGACTTAACATCATTTCCAGTCATTTTGACATTCTGTTAGACCTCCTCCCTCTCAATAACTGAAATAGAGGAGAGCGTTCACTCGTGACCCTTTCTGGAGGGTGGGCCACGCGTGCTGGTGCTGAAATGTGCAAGTGCACGGGCCTGGGGGAGGGGGCTGCAATGATCCCACAGTGCCCCGGGGGGTGGGAGAGGCAGGCTGGTAGCCACAGGGCAGCAAAACAGACATCCGGAAGTCCAAGAAGGAAGTGAGGACCTGTCACCTGTGGGCCGCAGGAGGGGAAGGAGGGACCCCTGGGTGAACTGTGCTGACTTCCCTGCGAGTATCCTCATGTGGCAGCATCCCGTGTACGTTCAGGGCTCCCAAGTATCATTCCATGGCTATGCGATGTTCCAATTACATCTGATAACGTTGGAATTCAGATCATTGCCAATTTTCCACTTCAAATTCATTTTTAAAGACTGATTTTAACCACCAGCAAAACCTGACCGAGAAGCTTTTCTATCTAGAATGCAAAGCCTATTTGCAAAGGTCTGGGTGGCACACAGAGGACAGCATGAGACGGTGAGAAGGCTCTGTTTTTTCATACCTCAGGGAGCAGGAAACTGACTCAGGCCTCTGACTCATCACTGACAGGTTCACTTCCTTCTACTGGGGTACGTCCTACATAATTTCTATGACTTACGTTTAGTCAACCTTCTTCTAAGTGTTTCCAGTTAGTTGAGCTATTTTGGAAGGGCGTACATGCATTCACGTTGTCTGCTACAAGACACAGTCAAGTCGTGGAGCACAGCCACTTTCTATACTTCTCTAAAGTCAATGAGATGCTTTAACTCAGTTTGTGTTTATTCTCCCCCTAACAGGGGAGGCAGCAAAGTGTGCTGACCAGATGTGGGCTCTGAGGCCAGCCTGCGTGGGTTCAGGTCTGGAGCTGCCCTTAGAACAGGTCACTCCCGTCCCACCTCCCCCAGCTACTCCCTCAGCCCCTGCACTTCTCCCAGGTACTCCCCCAGCCCTGCACCCTCCCAGCTACTGCCTCAGCCCTTCCACCTTCCCAGGGGGAGGATACAATGCAGCTCCCCTCTGGGGATGAAACGGTTTAATGAGGACTTGTAAAGCACAGGCATGTGCTACAAATTGGACTTAAATAAAACGTTAACACAGCCACACACAATGGTACTATGCCTTCGTGACACAGGTGGGGCACTCCCCAGTGCAGGGAAAGGTCTGCCCAGAATCTCACGGCCCTAGCGGCCGCATGCTAACATAAGCAAGTGGTGGTGGTGTTGAGGAGGGGGACACGGTTTTCTTAGGCACCCCTGGATCCTTCAGAGCCCTAATGAGACAGGTTTTACAGACTGTTGTCAAGGAGAAACACACTCACAGAACGCAGGAATCAGTCTAGAGCCATGGTCAGAGCTGGGACTCCCCGTCCACGGTCTTGCAATCACCTGTAGGACTTGTCAGCACATCCTGGCTCTGGAACGGTCCGTGGCTCTGGGGATGGGGCACGTCACGGTAAGCAGGGTAAGCAGGGCTAGAGATTGCTGTGAAGCTGCTTCCAGCTGCTGCTCCTGGTGCCACAGGAACAGCTCCTACCCCTCCTCCAGGAACTCAGGACAGAGACGAGGGGTGTCCTGGCCCCACAGCAGGCACTTCAGAAACAGTGGTCCTTCTCTTTGCCATTTGCCAGGCGGTGAAGGCGGCACAGAAGCTGCCCGGAAGCACCTGGGATCTGGAGCCAGCTCAGGACTGCGCTCTGGAGCGCCTGTGGCAGCGTCCTCCACCCCCAGGTGCTCACAGCTGGCGGGCGGGGTGAGCGCATGTGGTTTCCGCAGAACCAGACTCCTCCTGCCCCTAGCACGGCCCCCAGACCCAGCCCAGCTGCAGAGGGATGAAGTGTCCTCTCAGCCGCAGTGGGAGGGACAGGCCTAGGAGCCTCAACAAGCCCAGGCCCGTGAGAGGATTTCTTTTTTAAATCTCACAACCACAAAATACCATTCTCTTTGCCTTCATCTTTGGTAATTCCTTAAAACTATGCAGCGGAGTTATAGAGTCAGGCCAGCTCGACCACAGGATGTCATCCAGCTCGGGTCAGCACAGCCTGAGTCAACACGAGACCTCTCCTTTTAACCTGGCTTTCCTCCAGGGACATGGCCATTAGAGAGAATCCACATGCTCTGGCAAATGTGCCATGAAGACCCCCGGTCTCCTCCCTCCTCCCGGCAGGACAAAAAGAACGTTCACCAGTCCAGCACCTTAGGCCACCAATTCCCACTTCAGCATGACTTTAGACTTTGGACTATTCACACTTTTGTGCACATACTACCTGCACAGTCCTTTTCTGATACGTGAGTGCCCGCACCCTCCAAGGTGACCTCCAGGAAGCCAGCTCAGCCCCTAGTGCTGGCTGAGCACATTCCAGCCAAGACTGCTGCCTCTGAACCATGTTCAAAGCACACCAGCCCACACCCATCAACAGAGGACAGAGGAGCTACTGCGGAGGGTGCCCTGGCTTTCCAAGAGCAGTCAGAGCAGGACAGAGCAACACTCACACACCGAGCGGAGAAGAGGAGGGAGCAAACACTGCCAGCCCTCCCGCTCCTCCCTGAGGCCTAGAGAGGTGCTGGCTTTTCCTAACCTGAGAAGCACCACGAGTGCCTCTGCTGCTAAGATACTTACTGCCCAACCATCCACATGCCTGTTTGTGGCAAGAATGTCCATCGTTCTTTCCAGATATCCAGCAGAAGCACATCACCACGCAGGCACCCCACTGAGTAATCTCGAGGGGATGCTCCGAGTCACTCCGCCCATCCATCTGCCCTCGAGGCTCTCCCCCATCCAGACTCTTGCAGGTCAAGCTACTGTAGCTTCTCCCCAGAGTTGGGGAGTGACAGAAGAAGGGACAACCTAAAATGATGTCATCCTGGCTTCCAGGGGCCTCGATCAGCCTGATCCCACAGTGCTACAGAAGCCAGTGGGAAGGCCGGTCTCAGGAGGGTATGTCACCAGGGGCAAGACGGCTGTATTGGAAAAATCCAAAGCACACACCCCTTGCTCAACATGGTAGGAAGGTGCTGGGAGCAGCTTGTGCTGCAGTCCCCGGCGGAAGGGAAGCCTGCGTCATGGTGAGCTGCCTGCAGTCACCACGCACCCAGATTCCAGGGATTTGCTCTGCAGCCTCCACATGGGGAAGAGCCCCCACATTCCACAAGCCTCTGCTAGCTGGACCCTGTTAACCTGCGAGTCCTGTTAACCTGCGACCTGCTCCCAGCGCTGAGCCTAATGTTCCCAGAGCCCCACACGGGCCTTGTCCTTCCATCCCGTGTGATGGAAAAGGCAGCTGGTGTCTCACTGTCACCCAATCATCTTCCAAAGGGGAGAACTCCTGCTGAGGGGTTAAGCGGCCCTCATTCTGTCTTGGGCTGGCTCCAAGGAGGCGCTCCCCCTGCTGGGGACCACTGCTGGGAGCCAGTTAGGAATGGAGGCAGAGTGGTCTCCATTCCAGCCAGGAGTGCCAACCGCATTTGTCACAGGAACTAAAATCAACTCTCAAATCTAAAAGATGTTCTAGAATATTCTTACACGATAAGCTAAGCCGCCTCCTCCGCCCTCCTCCGCCCTCCCACCTGTCCCTGTGGAAGACTCATCTTGGCCCAGAACAACGTGGCTCCCCCTCAGGATGGCACAGAGGCGCCTGACTCTGTACGGAGCACGGTTACGCCAGGTGCCTCGCCCGGGATGGGCCTCAGGCACACACTCGTCACCTCACGCACGCTGGGTGCCTTCACCCAGGGACCAGGGACGTGGAGAAAGGACTCAGGGACAGAACAGAGAGGACCCCAAATGTGGGTCCTGGAACAGTGCCAGCCAGAGGACAGGCCTCCATTTTCCCACACTTCAGGACCCTTTCTGACAGGTGAGGAAACGTGGATAATTATCCTTCACACGTGGGCGTGTGTGTACCCACATCAAACTGCCCCATTCTGTTGAAGGCGACACAGCTTCGAGGCCTCGTTTCCTGCAGCACTGGACCTGGAGCAGCACCAGCTGGCTGTGCCCCCCGCCAGGTGGGGCCCTGGGCCGCCCCAGTGCGCAGCCCGCTCCTCCCGCTCTGGGCACCCTCTCTCTGCCGAGCGCCAGCAGGGGCATCACAGAAACATACACCACTCCTCTTTTGACACTCCCTTTCAATACCAACCCGCTGCTCAAGCCAGGTGCCCGGGCCTTCCCATGAGTACCAGGTGCCCCAAGAAATGCAGGTGCAGGCCTTTCGTGTACAGCGGATCCCTGTGACCCCTGCCCCCAAGGAGAGCAACTGCCTTTCCCATACAAGGACATGGGGTGAGAACTCCTCAGCGCAAATGGTCACCTGTCGATGGTCTGGCTGGCAGAGCTGTCAGATCTCTCAGGTGGGCTACTGCCCTGTGGGGACAATGGGTGGGCAGCGGGCTGACCTCAAATGCAGCCTGGTCCTTGTCCTGGGTCCCTGGTCCCGGGGATGGGCCCTTCCCCTGCCTGCCAGCCTGCCGCTAGCTAGGCCTGTCCCAGGCACTTCTGCTTTCCCTCTACCCACATGGAAGGACGTGGTCCAGACAGATACTGGGGGTGGTGCAGGCACCATTTCCTGAGAGGGCACTTCCTTATGGCCTAGCGGTCACACACTCAGTTACGGGGCCACCCCCACCTCATGGTGTCCCTCTGGGCTCCACACTCAGTGCCACTCAGTGATTCCCAGTCACATCCCTGCCAAGGACATCTGAGCCTCTGCATGCCGGTCCACAAGTGCTTGAGGAGGGCCAAGTGTGGGCACACCTGTGGCCGCAGAGGGGAGACAGGGAGCCCCTGCCCAGACGCAGGCAGGGTTCTCAGTGCTGCGCAGGTATCGACTCAGCGAGTCCTGAGGGCCTCTGCAGCCCCGGCCCCTTCACTTCAGACAGGAGGAAACTGAGGAACAGACGGCTCCCAGCCCCACTGGGCCCTCCGCCTCCACCTCTACCTTCACAGGGATGCATCCTCCCCTGCAGTGGGACCTCACCCTCCACTGGGACCCCGACAACACTCATGCCAGCCTGACCTCCAGGTGTGGGGCAGTGGGCACCCCCAGAGAAGAAGTGCCTTCCTTCCACGAGAGCAGAAAAGGACTCGGCAGCTGTGGGGCAATCAGGAGAAGCAGGGTGCCCACCCTTACGTCTGACCTTGTCAGCGGCCAGCGCTGCTCTCCTCTGGGCTGGCTGGGCCCGTCCCGCCCACATCCGTCCGCCCCTCCCTGTCCTGCACCCGGTCACTCGGAGCTCTGGGTCAGGAAGCTGACATGCAGCCCGGGGATGGGTGGAGAGGGGGTGTGCAGGGGTGCAAGTCTCTCTGTCTCAGGCCCAGGAAGCACCCACAGCCAGGATGGCCCCAGCTCCTTCCCTGACAACTGTCACCCACCAGGCACCTGACATGGCCTCGAGGCAGTGCCCCCCAACCCGTCAGGAGCACTCTGCCCCCACCCTGCTCACAGGCCACCCCTCACCCTCTGGTTCCTTTCGTCTTAGACTCGCTCATGCTGTGAGAGGCCAGGGAGATGAGTCTGGGGAGAGCAGACCTCCCCATCACCATAGCCAGCACCCTGTGGGGCAGGAAGAAGAGTGAGTCAGGTCACCGAATGGCAAGGGATGTGCTGACTCTTCACAGGAACTCTTGTGGCAACTCGGTGAGCCGAGAGCCGTTACAGCATCATCCCCACTTCCCAGATGAAAACACCACGGCTTGGCATCTTCCAGAAGCCATGCCAGCAGTGTGGTCAGTGTCCAAACCCGGCGTCTGATGTGGGCCTCCCACCAGCACTACCTTGCAGCTCCTGAGGACCAGAACGCTCTGTGGGAGACCTGGACCCAGGGGCCACATCTGAGCCTCCCTGGGCTCACTTACGGCAGCTTCTTATCAAAATCTCCCACTTGCTCTTAGTGAGGAGTCCAGCAGGTACCCTACAAAGGATGGAGATGCTCTCCCCATTCTAATCCGGCCAGTCCAGAGGGCACACTACTCATTGTTTCTTGCTAACTTAAAAAAAAAAAAGCATACAAATGAAATGCAATAATTCACACGAACTGAAGTCCACACAGTGAAGGAAGAGTGAGCAGCTTCATGCTCAGAAGCACATGCCTTCCAGGTTTCTGTTCAATGTCAAGCTGTCCCGAACGGGACAGTCTAAAAGCACAAATGCTGATGAAACCTCATTAAAACCTCTGACTACAAAACTTGTCTGGGGGTTTCCAAAGTTGTGGCTTCACCCTGACCGTGGTCAGAGGGGTCACGGAGCCGTGTCTCTGCAGGGTTGCTGCTCACACCCAGCTGCCGAGGACAGGCTGCAGGCTTGGGATGGCAACCACACCCAACACATCTACAGGTGACAGAAGGTTCTAGAAACATTTAAGCTACAGAGAGGTGGAGTATTATGCGGCAAGGACATACATCACAAAAATCTCAGAACAAGAAGGAATTTTTTTTGCAATACTCACTCAACTTGCAGGCCAGAACTAGAAGCCCTGGCCCAGTTTGCTCAGCCTGCCCCAGCTCCCCGACCCCCATTCCAAGAGATCCTTGGGGGACATCTCTCTTCTACCCAGAAAAGCTGAGGAGCCCCACACTGGGCAGCACCCCCACATATACGTACACCACTGGGGTCCCCACCGTCGCAGGGTGAGAGGCTCCTCAATGTTCAGTGGGAAAACACTGCTGTTCCCTGGGGGTGTCTGCCGCCAGTAGCAAAGCCCCCCCGCCCCCAGAGAAAGGACCGACACCTGTCCAGCAGCAGATCCTATGGACCACATCTTCCCAGGCAGAGAAAAGGACCCACCAAAGTTACCGTTCACAGGTGAGGGCGGAGACGGGGTACCCTTTCAGAAGAGTCTGTTGAGCTCTGCTAGGCTTGCTGCCTCGGCCTCAGCTATCCCACAAGTTCGAAAGGATGCCAGCCCAGGAATGCTTATCTGCACGTCGCTTGAACAGTAACGACCTATCCTCTAAATGTGCGCTCCTGAGGACCTGGCTAAATAAACAAGAGCGGCACAGCACACACCGTCAGCTCAATGCTCACTGACGAGTACAGAAGAACATACTACAGTATGAAACGCAAGACGGAGATGATACAACAGCACTTCAGTGTAAGCTCACTCAGGTAAGAAACCAGTCAGGAACGCTCACACCCGGAAGGGCCATGGGTGGCACATGCTCCACGCACCAAGCACTCCCCATCAACTCCTGGATCCTGGCACTACCTGCTTTTGCAGGTGACCTTGCCAGGTGCACGTCGGAGCCGTGACCACCTGTCAGAGGCAGAGGAGGGGTGCTAGGTTCGAGCAGTGCTCAGTGCTGGGCAGGCCAAGAGAAACACAAATCAGACTGCACAGCAGACCCAGCTGTGTGACCTGGGCTCACGCTCTGGGCCCCTTACCCGCTGTGTGACCTGGGCTCACGCTCTGGGCCCCTTACCCGCTGTGTGACCTGGGCTCACGCTCTGGGACCTTACCCGCTGTGTGACCTGGGCCAGTCTCAACCCCTCTGTCCTTGGCCTCTGAGCTGTATGACGGAACTGGCCTCAGAAAGCGTGTGGGATGTTTCTAACACCACTTGGCAACTACTAATGTTAGTGATACTATTTAAATCTACCACAGAATGGCCTTGGTCACTAAGCCTTTAGCTCGTCCAGTAGCTGTCTGGCCCTACTAAAGCCACAGCCGTAACAAACCGCCTCTGTTAAGTTTCACATTTTGCTTTTTCTACAATGACTTTCCCCAAAGAAATTGATCTGAGAGGAGAAAAGTTTGTCCTGGGCACCTGATGAAATTCACGTTGTCAACGCACCTCCGACTCTGACATCCTGTCCTAAAAGACGTCCCCCTGCAGGGTGGCACCTGCACCCACAGGCACCTGAGCACAGCTGGTGCTGATGTGAATACTGACTCATGTAGCAACCTAACATCCATGCTCTGGAGCAGGAGTCAGACGGCCGTGGAGAGTTGGTGGGTAGGTCAGTCAGTTGCAGAGCCAGCCTATGAAAGCCAAGGTCAGGAGCAGCCCCTGCTGGTGCACCAGGTACCCCTGGAGAACGGCGCTGCCCTCCCCAGTGCCTGCCCTCCACCCCAGACACTCTGTGCCCTCGGCCCCCTCGTTGCCTCCAGCGCCTGGGCAGTGGGGGCAGTGTCCATAGCTGCCAGCTGCCTCAGACCTGCATTTTCTCAGGAATCACTTTATTCTTTTAACTCTGAAACATTTACTTACTGGACAGGTCAGCACTCAACGAGATGCTGCCTCTCGGAGAATATGCCTCACAGCCCTTCCCAATCTTGGATGTGGTACCACTGGATTACCAAGTGTTTAAGTGCCTGGAGTATGAGCCTCTGAACAGATGAAGACTCCTTAGTGTCCATAAAGTGAGAGAGGCTGGTGTGGGGCTCACCCTGACAGCCAGGCACAGGCACAGCCTCTGCCGTGCCTCGGTTTCTCCATCCCTCCACTCGACACCCGAAGTCCATTCAAGCGGCCCCGTGCACGGCAGACCAGACCCCATAGCCCGTTCTCAAGACACTTGTAGCTGAAGGGAAGGAAGCCCTGATGGATGGTCAGACAAGGACCCAGGTGCAAACGGCCCATGGGCTCTGCGCAAACAGGACAGAACCAGGGCTGGTGTCAGCAGAGTGCAGTCATCACCGACTGGGCAGTGCCCACATTACTTGGACTGGTGCTTCCTGTACCCAGGGAGCCAGGATGGGATCCTCCATGGGGAGTGGGGAGCCGAGATCTGAGGGAACAAGCTGTTAATGGTGCGAAATCAGAGCGCCTCAGTGAGGTACTGAAGCACTAAGACGCCTGCACATGGACAAACTTCCAGCAGTTTCCTAATGGGAATAATAAGAGTAATAGAACAAAGGAAGACAGATGGGGGCCGAGCAGCATAATGCACAACCGGTGAAGCTGGAAGTGCAAAGACTGCAAAACTCACCCTAAACCATACCATGTACAGCCCTGAGACCGAGGCTGCCAGGGAATCCTGTGCATGGGTCCTGCCCCCACTGGGTTTCGCTCCCCGTGGCCGAGGCAGAAAGAGAGCCAGACCAGGCTCTGTGCCCCTTACCAGGCAGCCTTCCTCACTGCCCTGCCCATGAACTCCCCAGGGGTCCGGTCCCCACGGCACATAGCTCAGACATTCCCTCTGCAGTTCTTTCTTCTCCCAGGGACAGTTCCTTCCTATATGGAATTCTGGTGCCAGGGTTCAGATGGTGAGCTCAATCCCTGCTCACATGAATGAAGGACCTCAGGAAATGATGGGAGCAGGTCCATCTCTACCGGATCTCCTGAAAGCTTCCAGGGCTCTGTCCGTTCCCGGGGAGCCCTGATCTGCCTCCCAGGCATGGAAAACACCATCCATAGAGCTCACAAGAAACTGCCCGCTGATCCACGACGGTCTTCCGAGAGGACAGACACTCAGCTAGCAGGTACAGATACAAAAGGGTATTACACACACACAATCCCATCACACACATGCACATATCACATGTGCATCACATGAACACATCACACTGCACACAGCATCATGTGTGCACACACAAACATACCACAAACATGCACGTATACACAAATACATCACACATGTGCTCATGTACACCAGACATGCAAGCTCAACATATGCACACATACAGATGTGCAAATGCACCACACATGTGCACACATACTTCACATGTGCATACAGCAACATACCACGCGCACATCAAACATTCAGGAACACATGCATCGCAGGGACACACGTGAACATCGATGCACGCATATGCACAGACACACAATACACCATGCTCACACCCACATGCATGCACATACCACACATGCACACACACGGAGGCCAAAACTGTGTAAGAGTGGAGGCAGGGGAGGGCCGAGCCCCTTGGGGTCCCACACACCTGCCTCATGTGGGGACTGCTGAATGCAACACAGGGGCAATGAGGGCATGGACAGCGAGAGGGAAGCCGCACAGTGTGGGCTGGCCTGACTGTTTCTCTACCTGAAAGGGTCTGAGAGTATCAATGCCGTGCCCCAGACCCCTGCAAGTGCACCCCGGAGCAGCGCCCACAGCCAGAGGGGAGCCAGGACTGACCCTGCGCCGAGTGGGAGGTCACGTGGCCAGGGCCACACTGTGGGCTGGGCACCCGGCTCTGTGCCCTCTACCTGCTCCACCTCCTCAAGCTTCTGGCCACCAACACAGCATTAGACGCCCTCCCAGGGTACGCAGCTCCCAGAAAAACAGACATGCAGTGTTGCAGAATGATGCTTGATAACCGTGAGAAATGTAGGCAAGTTTCCAAACTGAGGCTTTAAGCACAAACACAGTCAGCTCATACTCGTAGGATGGCTACTAACAAAACAACGGAGAGCAAGTGCTGGCGAGGATGTGGAGAAACTGGAGGCCGCGTGCACGGCTGGTGGGAATGTGCGCAGCGCCACCGCCGTGGGAAACAGTGTGCTGTTCCCCACAACGTGAAACGCAGACTTGCCACGTGATCCATTGATTCTACTTCCAGGTATCCGCCCAAAAGAACCGAAAGCAGGGCCTCAAACAGACACTTGTCCACCCACGTTCACAGCAGCAGCGTTCACAACAGCCACAAGGTAGAAGCCACCCAAGTGTCTATAGGTGGATGAATGGTAAGTAAAATGGGGTCTATCCATACAATGCGTTATTCTTCTATCCCGGCAGGGAAGGGTGGCATTCAGTCACCACACCTCAGATGCCCCCACCTGCCATCCCTCCAAGGTGGCACGGTCAACTCTACCACCTCCACCCAGCACTGGGAGCCAACGGGCAATCACTCGGGGACTCAAAGGCACACAGAGCTGCCACTAACGGGCAAGCACCAATATTTGGGGAACTTTCCACGGCTCATCTCTACGTGACACAGAGTGACAGGAGAGATCGCATAGCTCTCCTGCACCTGGAGCGAAGTGGAGGGTCGGGCAGCATCTGGGAGTGTCTGAGACAGCACTGGAGCACCAGTAGCCAGCTCTGCTTCTAGAACCTTCTGCCAGAGTCAAGTCCACCAAGTGGCCCTCTGCAAATGGAGAACACGTACAGCATTGCCACATGGCAGCACAGCTGCTGTGTGTCCAGGTGTTTGAGTTTCACAATGACCCAGACCATGGTCAGAAGACGCAATACTATTTCTGAAAAGTGGATTCTGATTGTCTGCATGGCCAGTCAGGCCTGTCCTGCGTCCATATGGCTCCGGCTCCATGGCTGCCTCTGGGGAAGCCAAGTGGAGAGCACGGTCAGAGGTCATGGTTCCAGTGTGAGCCAGACTCTGGGAAACTTCAAGAAAGGGGGAGATTAGCAGGAGGGTATAGGACACCTCTGGACTAAGGCTCACTCTTCCCAGCAAGACCTCCCGGCCACACACTCCAGGCTGCCGTCCAGAAGAGACCTGAGGTTGGCCAGAATACGTGTGTGTGTGTGTGTGTGTGTGTGAGAAATAAAGTGAGAGCTGACTGAGAAGTGTGGAGAGACCATGGGTAGGAGCCAACACCCGACTTACGCACAGATGGGAGACCTGACCGGACCATGGTTCCCATGGCTTATTGGAAAGAGATCTGTGCTTAGCGCAGGATCTGGGAAAGTTTCTGGTGTGGTTTTTACCTGAAAAGCACATACAGGACAATCTCAACAGCACCTCTGGCAGAAGTGTAGCGATTTCCACCAAGCTCGCTCCTTCATTAACCCACCACTCCCCCCCGCCGCCCCTATACATAGCTGAGAGCACCAGATCAAATCCACCACAGAGACAGCCCTTCCACCAACAAAGTTCACAGAGTTCGGGGCGGGGGCAGCCTCCTGCAGACGAACCCGACAGAACGGGTAGAGAGAGGTAGTGTGCGTGTCATACACAGACCACATAACCTTCAGGAAATGTTACAGAACAAGCCAAAACATATAGGAGGGAAATAAACCTGCTCACCTCACTGATACAAAGCTAGTCTACAACTGCACAGATGCTTATTGAAACCCCAGCACCACTTGGGGCTGAGATGCCGAACCCATGGAGACATATGTGCTGGAAAAGACGTGCCCGAAGGCCTGGGCCGTGGCATTGAAGGAGCTCCCATCTCAGGTCCCCCTGGGCTGTTTGTTGAATGAAAGGGTCAGTCAGTCCATACATAAGCTAAACCGTGTCTCAGGTGAGAACACACGCAGGCTTGTGAAAGGGCACGCTATAGGCAAGGCCGGGACCAGGAACACAGGGCAGCCCACGTGGAGGCGGAGGCTGGGCACCTGACACACCAGCCACCCGCTGAGCACCGCAGAGTGGGGAGACTGCGGGCCTCTGCGCAGGACCATTGCTGGGCCCCCCCACTCCTGCAGCTGGGCACCTGGGGAGGGCGCGCTCGCAAGCCCCGCTCACGCTGTTCTCCCTCGTGCACACAGGCCTCCGGCCGCTTACCCAGCCCTGAACACCCAGGGCAGAGCATGCTTGGCCAGGTTCCTGCGGCAGGAAGGGGTGCTGGACCAGGCCGAGGTCTGACCGGCGTGGCCGAACCATGTGCCTGCTCTGGCCGCAGGCAGGGGGGCTCCTTCTCAGTGAAGCTGAGGCCAGGGTCCAGCCCCGGCACACTTCCTGCACCCCCTCCTGTTGTTAAACCCCACCTGTCGTGCATGAGCCAGCGGACCTGTAGCATCTCCCGAGCTGCAGCACCGGCCACTCCAGAGGACCCGTGCACAGCGCCATCCCAGAGCAGGAGCAGCAGTGGCATTCCGTGAGCTCACTTGCCCCACACAGCCCCTGCAAGTGTGCACAAGCCCTCCAGGTGATTGTCACACACACTGACGTGTGACAAGCTTGCACGGTGCAATTTCACTCCAGATTGTACCCTGTCTTTGCTGCTTGCTAACGGCCTCATTTACCTGGTCTCTGCGAGTGGCTGTGAAGCTCCTCTGATCACAGACCACACCGTAAGGGACCTGCATTGGTTTCCTAGGGCTGCTGTAAAACATTACCACCAACTTAGTGGCTTAAAACACATCAATCTACTACTGAACAGTTCTGGAGGTCAGGCGTCCAACATGGGACTCACGGGGCTAAAATCCAAGAGTCAGCCGTTGGAGACTCCAGGGCAGAATCCCTTTCCCTGGTTTTTTCCAGCTTCTAGAGGCCACCTGCACTCCTTGGATCATGGCCCCTTTCTCCATCTTCCAAGCCAGTGAGGAGGATCAGAACACACTACCCCAGATACACCACCCTGGCGAAAGGATTAATTTGAGCTGAAGGCAATTGAGAAACCGCAGACACAGGAAGAGCTCTCTGCCCTGCCCCAATCTGCCTAACGCAGGACATAAGTTTCCCTTTGTAAAGATGCACCAGCGACACATTGAAATGAGTCTGTGCAATAAGCCTTAGCAAACAGCCCTTATTTATCATGTTTCCTAATCACCTTCCCATGATCACTGCCCCAGGATCCCAACTCCCTTTCCTTTGGTCACTTCACAATTTCTTGCCCTGTCTGTTAAAATGACATATAAGCCTCAAGACTTTGGGTTTTCACTTTTTTTTGTAGGTAGCCCCTGTGCACATGACAATATTAAAATCTGCATGCTTTTTACCCTGTTAATCTGTCATTTGTGAGTTTAATTCACAGGCCCCACTGACAGAATTTAAGAGGGTATGCTACACCAGCAGCATAGCATCTTCTCTCGTCCCGGCCCTCCCCTCATTAGGACCCATGTTATTGCATTCAGGGCCCACCCAGATAACCCAGGATCACCTCCTCATCTCAAGATCCTTAAGCACATCTGCAAAATCCCTTTACCCTGTAGAGTAACATATTCACAGATTCCAGAGATTAGGATGTGGACATCTGTAGTGATCATCATCATTCTGCCCCCGCCAGGCCCTAGCAGACCCCTGCTACCACTCAGGGATGTGGCCCCGTATGGCTACAACTGCTGACTTTTTGTTTTCCTAGAAAAAAGTTAGATTTTTAAGCGGTGTCCCAATTCTTTGATGTTGAGACGTAATTAGCAAATAATTTTGAATTCTGGAAAGTCCAAACAAAACCTGTCTGCCTTCTGAGGGCTGTGAACCCAGCTGAGAGCTCAGAGCCCACCTGCAAGGGCGAGTGCCATTCTGCACACCCTCCACGAGACAGTGTGGGAGGCGCCAACGCAGAACCCACAGCTGGGCGTTCAGGATAACGGCACTCACAGGCAGGATTAATTTCCAGAATGCTGGCTAAATAAAAATGCAAAGGACGGTTACAAAACCTGGAAAACAAGGAAACCAGCACATTTCATGGCAATCTCAACTTAGTCATTCAGATGCAAACTGTACCCCAATTTTGGAGGGATGACAAGCACCCCCACGCAGAGCCCAGTCTACAGCTCAACACTTTCCCGCCACTGTTTCTTTCTATGAGGCCCCTAAACACCAGCGAGGCCTTTTCAAGTAGGCCCTCTGGTGTTTCTGGTATATTTTCCTGCTCCCCCACACCCCCCAGTTCTCTGACTTCCACACACTTGGGCTGCACTGGACACCGTGCACCATGTTGCACAGAACTACATTGCAAAGGAGACCGTGCAGGCAGCCGCACCAGCTTCTGTATGCAGCGCCATCAGAGCCTTGAGCGCATCCCACAGGTCCCGCCCACACCCACCCTACCTGCCACCAGCCCTGGACTGCCGTCCCTGGTGTCCCGCCATGGCCACTTCACAGGTGGCAGGTCAGTCGCTGCCCACGGCCTCCACCTGCTTCCTTCCAGAGTGCACGCAACATGGAGAACCCAAGAGACGGGAGCAATCCCAGCCAGAAAGGAAGGTGGCCAACACTGCCAGCCCCGCGTGTAATCGCCATGACGTGTCCACAGGCACCCGAATCAGCTGCTCAGCGAAAGGACCCAGGAGCGTCCCAGGCCAGTGGAGGGCCTGCCCAGAGTCAGCCTCGGCTCTGCAGGCTCGCTGACCAGCAGGACGGACAGGCAGACTCCTCCAGTCCTTGAGAACGGTGGCCCATCATTTGGGCAGCCACTCCCGGTGGGGGATTGAAGGATATCTGTCTGCTTTCTCAGCTCAACCCCACTCACCTGAGCTGTGAGAACTGGGAAAATGAAAGCCTATCCATACGAACACAGTGGTACCTCGGTTTTCGAACATAATCCATGAGCTCTGAAACATTCAAAAACAGCCGTCCGCTAGGCCTCAGGATCCTGCACTCAGAGGTCGTGTGACATGTTCGACTTCTGAGTCGTGTTCAAAAAACGAAGTATTTACTTCCTGGTTTACAGTGTTCATAAACCAAAATGTTCGTCAATGGAGACGTTCGAAAACCGAGGTACCACTGTAATAAGGAAACGCTGGGCGGATGCCCTGGGTGCTCAGCCTCTGCACACAATCTCATCAGTAAAACGGGGAAAGTTGTACGTGACCCCAATTATTCAGGGGGTTAAACGAGATCTCACATGTCAGGCACTCAGAACAAAAATCACACTGAATTTTACACATTCTTGTGACCACTAGTTTGTAGATTCTCTTGCATTTCCCTAGTAGAAAGTAACACATCATACCATCTGTAAAGAAAGAAAAGAAGAAATGCTGGGCCTCCGGCAACAAACCCTAAAGCGTCAAGCCCCGGCCCAGCGACCTCACCTCTCCTAGGGCTGCAGCTGCCGGCTGGCTCCCCGGCCCCACGCTGGCCGTAGGGAAGACACGGTCTGGACACTGCTCAGGACAGTCTGGCCCAGCCACCGCATCCTCACGGGGACCTCTGCTGCCAAGGCCTTCTGTCCTGACCCTGGGGGGCCGCAGGGTGCAGCGAAGGTGGGGCCTCAGAGATGGGCCCACTCGGCCATGACAAGGCGCCCTTCAGCAGTGGGACAAGGTCCCACAGTGAGTCTCGCTCAGACCGCAGGACAGGCTGGCCCCATTCTCATCCCTGTGAATGACAGGCTGTGCAAGATGTGGGCCTGACTGTTCTCCTGTGTGGACTCATTCAGGAAAGCAGGGCAGGGCCCTGCCAGGCTGAGCAGGGGAAGGAGCTCCTGACCCCAGGAGAAAGGTGCTTCAGAGCAGTGTGAGGAGGAGAAGGGGTCCTGTCAAGGGCCAGGGCCCTCAGAGCCCCAGGATCACGCAGGCCTGGACAGAGGTCCCCAAGGGCCACAGGGCTCCAGGCCAACGAGGGGCAATCAGCCCCTCTCCCGGGCTGTCCTGCGGGACCCTGGGTAAGCCAAATAAGACCCCTGAGCAGCAGTGTCGTCTTGAAAACAGGGAGAGTGAATGTGCGTCATCACATGGTGGCAGAGGAGTGAGGACATGACGCACCCAACGTACCCCCCGGCCCCGAGGCCGCAGCGCAGCTGGCGGAGAGAAACCAATGTGAGAAGCAGGTGCCGGCAAAGGTGCCTCTGCTGTCCCAGCTGGCAACTGACCACCGTGCATTGGCAGGGACCACTGCACGGTGTCCGTGAGGCGTGGGCGGGGTGTGCTGGCCATCCTCGTCACCCTGCAGGGCCTGGAAGGAGGCACAATGTGGGGACACGGCACCCATACCTGGTGGTGAGCAAACAAGAGGGGATGGGCAGCAGGCAGGGAGTCTCAGCCGGGTCTTGACACGGCAGGCTCAGCTTCCCAGGCCCTGGACCCCCACTGCACCCATTCCCCACAGGTCGCCACAGTGACAGCAGCGCTCACCGCTCTCAGACAAGGAGGGCCTGGACCTGAGACGCAGCGGTGCTCGGTGACAGCGAGCACTGACCCATGGGTGCTGTATACCATGGGTTCCTGGTGTCCGCCTCTGGTCACCAGGATGGAGGGCTGGTGATGTGTCCAGTGCCACAGGAAGCAGGACTGTAACCTGGCGGGCACAGGTAACTGTCACAACACACCGAGTGTGTGTGTGAGCCTCGGTCCTCAGCAAGATGGACTGGCCACACCTGTCGAAAGGCGGACGCTGTACTTGGGGTGCTGTGCCCACGCTGGCAGGGCACAAGCTCACTCAAGTCCCAGACGTCATGTCTAAAATCCCCTCAATCCAGCAACAAAGGTTCGAGTCACCCACCTGCTGACACAGCAATGCCAGGCGGCTACCAGAACCACCAAACCCACCCCTTCTAGTAATCCAGAGATAGCGGGAGGGCGACCTGCGAGAGACACAACAGACGTGACAGGACCAATGAACGAAGACCCAGCGAGAACAGGCCTGCCTGACCCCAGGCACCCATCCCAATGACCTCTCACACCTTTCTCCCTCACAGAGATGTTGGTGACAACTCCCTGAGCGTTGGGCTCAGAGAAAGACACAGGAGAGGCACAGCGGCCACGGCTGGTGCTGACAAGGCTCGGTGGGAATGCCACACCCAGTCTGGCTCAGGGGTGACTTTCAGAGCGTCCCAGGCCTCGTCACAAGTCCACAAAGGTAGGCTGGACAACATCTGCCCAGGGAGCCAGGTGACTAGTGACAGGGCTGGGGTCATGAAATTAAGAGAAATATTAATCTATCCCATTGTGAGTGGAAAGTGGCTCCAGTCAAACTGGCATAAAAGTGCTTTACTTTGACATTCATGAGAGACGAAAAATGTTTCTGGCTTTAAAAATATTTTGAGGCAATAAACTCAAGTAATCTTTACATTCTTTGACTAGAATTATATGTACATATTTTCAATCCATGGTTGGGAATCAGAGGATTGACTTAAGTGACACATGAATTTTCAACTGTGTGAGTCGTCGGCGCCCCTCACCCCCACATTGTTCAAGGGTCAGCTGTAATTTCTGTATTTAAAAACTTGTACAAGGTCTGCAAAATGCTTTACAATTTTAGGATATTTTCATAGATTTATAACACATGAGCTACCTGTTTTAAAGAACAGGATTTTTTTAAATCCTCTACCTTTAAGATCTAGCTGCTGAGAAAGAAACCAGTCTGGTCTGCAAATTGTCTATAAAGATAATTTGCTCTGAAGGCAGTTTTTTAAAGTGACACTGATAGCAAAAGAAACACTCATACTTGGGCAAACATATTTCTTCTGTGATGAAAGACTTCACAAAAAAATTAAGGTGCCCAAGAGAGGGCAAGGGTTTCAAACGGCAGCCCCACTACCCACAGTGATGTGACACAGAACACTACTCCACTTCCTCCCAAGGTTCTCCTGTAGCGCGAGCTCAGCAGACAGATCTCAAGACCGCCGCAGCCCGCTGACCCCAAGCCTCAGAGAGCCTCCAGGGGTCAACTGGATTTATGAAACAAAAGCAAGACAAGTATCTATTTTTTAAAAAACCAATTTACAGGTACTGTGCTTTCCCTTTACAAAAAAGTTAGCAAAGAACCCACTGCACAAATTTTGGTCAAATGAAAACAAACCCACCCACATACAAGTTCACCACGTCTTGGTATGAATTTTAAGCATTAATTCAGCCCTATTTAGCTCAAGAATGTACTATATAACAGTTCTGCCTGGGTCACAGCCACAAAGTGGATACATTAGCTGAGGTGAGAAATGCCGGAAACAAACCGCCTGCCTTTAGTTCCATCAAGAATAGTCCAGACATGTGTGTCTGGAGGCCCAGTGGGTGGCCGCCTGCCGCCTGAACCTGACCCCAGACATGGGGCTTGTGTTTCACCTGCACATACCCTAGGCATCGTCATTCCTGGCCACACTGACCCCCTTGGCACTGCCCTTGCTTGGGCACCTTCCACACACCAGCCACCCAGGGCATCCTCCCCACCCTTCAAATGAAGCCCAGGCCCCCAGTAAGTGCCCCTGATATCCCAGAAGACAGGAGGCTCTCAGGGGGCCTGTGTGGTGGGTGGGCCATTGTCCTGTTGGAGGAAACAGGAGTTTCCCAGGCAGAGAACCCAAATGCCCTGAGGGGAGAGAGCCTTGCACATTAGGGGCACAGCTAGAAGAGTGACCTGGCTGGAGTGCTGACATCACAGAAATGACCCTCAGCTCTGGCCACAGTGCCTGTGGCCCTGCTGTGTCAGGACGTCCTGGCAGTGAGAAGGGGGCACGGGGAGCCTGGAAGAAGGAGGAGGGAGAGGCACCAAGCCCCAGGCCCTGGGGTTTGTCCTTGAGGCTGTAGGGTCCTGAATGTCCAGCCCCTTGGCCCACCCGGTGTGACTGCGTCCTGACCGCAGGTATCCCCGTCGCCATTCCAGAACCCCCAGCAGTCCAACTATTTCTGCTTCGAGCTTTCCTCCCTGCACCTGCACTAAAACCCCATTAAACTATGGCCTCAGATCAGCAATGTAACACCAGGTTCTACCGCAAAGACAAAGGGCGGGGGTGGGGGGGGGGGCAGAGGAGGCAGCTGTGACCACCTCACGCAGGACGCCATCACCTGGGAGGAGGGACATGGGAGCAGCTCCTGGTGAGACTAGCAGCGTTCCCCACAGTCCCCGCTTGTTTAAATGCCTCTCATCCCTCCTGGACAAATCGTGCAGGCTACAGACACAGATTGTCACAGGTGAGGCTGGTGGGCTCCTGTGTTACTACTGCCCCCGCCCCGGCCAGGGAACCCCAACAGCCGTGTGTCTTTCCCTCCCCTGCCGGCCACAGCCTCTGGACCTCCACTCGGTACACCTCCCTCATGTGGCCAGGTTCATGGTGAATGGGACAGAGGCGGGAGCTGCCCAACACCCACCGACAGCCCCCGGACGGACGGACAGATGTAGAAGGAGTGACTTGGATTTCAGTCTTTGAAGTGCAAACACCTCTGTGAGGAGCACTGGGCCTCCCTTGCTGGGTCCAGCAACAGAGGAGGAATTTCAGGGAAGCCAGGCGCCTGCAGGGTCTCAGAGCAGTGAGGCGCCGTTGGCAAGGAGAGGAAGGGCAGGAGCCAGCCTGGCCGCTGCCCTCTACTGTGGCTGAAATACAGAGTCCAGGACAAAACTTGGAAAGAAATGAGTTTCTCTTCAGCAGGCACCACAGCAAGCAAAGAATCAGGACCACCCCCACCCCAACCCCCGCTGTCAATACACATGTAAAGGTTATAGATCCTGCAACCGAGAAAGGAATCAAACCAGACCCTGCCCACCCTCCTCACCCTCTTCCAAGAGGAAACAGAAAGACCACCGGGCACAGACCCTGGGTCAACGGTGGGATCTGGTTCATGTGCGCCACAGACCTCTATCCCCAGGTATACCAAGCACCATCCGCGACCCCTGGAAAACAGCCACTGACATGGCTACTCCCCAAGTCTAGATGGCCAGAGACACCCAAGACAACATGCTTCCAAGTGGGCAGACGCCAGTCCTGACCAGCACCAGCTGCTCCCCACAAGGGGCCTGCTCTGTCCTCCCCCTCTTCCCCAGGGGGCCTGCTCTGTCCTCCTCCCTCCTCCCCAGGGGGCCTGCTCTGTCCTCCCCCTCCTCCCCAGGGGGCCTGCTCTGTCCTCCCCCTCCTCCCCAGGGGGCCTGCTCTGTCCTCCCCCTCCTCCCCAGGGGGGTCTGCTCTGTCCTCCCCCTCCTCCCCAGGGGGCCTGCTCTGTCCTCCTCCCTCCTCCCCAGGGGGCCTGCTCTGTCCTCCCCCTCCTCCCCAGGGGGCCTGCTTTGTCCTCCTCCCTCCTCCCCAGGGGGGTCTGCTCTGTCCTCCCCCTCCTCCCCAGGGGGCCTGCTCTGTCCTCCCCCTCCTCCCCAGGGGGCCTGCTCTGTCCTCCCCCTCCTCCCCAGGGGGCCTGCTCTGTCCTCCCCCTCCTCCCCAGGGGGCCTGCTCTGTCCTCCCCCTCCTCCCCAGGGGGCCTGCTCTGTCCTCCTCCCTCCTCCCCAGGGGGGTCTGCTCTGTCCTCCCCCTCCTCCCCAGGGGGCCTGCTCTGTCCTCCTCCCTCCTCCCCAGGGGGCCTGCTCTGTCCTCCCCCCTCCTCCTAAGGGGGCCTGCTCTGTCCTCCCCCTCCTCCTAAGGGGGCCTGCTCTGTCCTCCCCCTCCTCCCCAGGGGGCCTGCTCTGTCCTCCCCCTCCTCCCCAGGGGGCCTGCTCTGTCCTCCCCCTCCTCCCCAGGGGGCCTGCTCTGTCCTCCTCCCTCCTCCCCAGGGGGGTCTGCTCTGTCCTCCCCCTCCTCCCCAGGGGGCCTGCTCTGTCCTCCTCCCTCCTCCCCAGGGGGCCTGCTCTGTCCTCCCCCCTCCTCCTAAGGGGGCCTGCTCTGTCCTCCCCCTCCTCCCAAGGGGGCCTGCTCTGTCCTCCCCCTCCTCCCCAGGGGGCCTGCTCTGTCCTCCCCCTCCTCCCCAGGGGGCCTGCTCTGTCCTCCCCCTCCTCCCCAGGGGGCCTGCTCTGTCCTCCCCCTCCTCCCCAGGGGGGTCTGCTCTGTCCTCCCCCTCCTCCCCAGGGGGCCTGCTCTGTCCTCCTCCCTCCTCCCCAGGGGGCCTGCTCTGTCCTCCCCCTCCTCCCCAGGGGGCCTGCTTTGTCCTCCTCCCTCCTCCCCAGGGGGGTCTGCTCTGTCCTCCCCCTCCTCCCCAGGGGGCCTGCTCTGTCCTCCCCCTCCTCCCCAGGGGGCCTGCTCTGTCCTCCCCCTCCTCCCCAGGGGGCCTGCTCTGTCCTCCCCCTCCTCCCCAGGGGGCCTGCTCTGTCCTCCCCCTCCTCCCCAGGGGGCCTGCTCTGTCCTCCCCCTCCTCCCCAGGGGGCCTGCTCTGTCCTCCTCCCTCCTCCCCAGGGGGGTCTGCTCTGTCCTCCCCCTCCTCCCCAGGGGGCCTGCTCTGTCCTCCTCCCTCCTCCCCAGGGGGCCTGCTCTGTCCTCCCCCCTCCTCCTAAGGGGGCCTGCTCTGTCCTCCCCCTCCTCCTAAGGGGGCCTGCTCTGTCCTCCCCCTCCTCCCCAGGGGGCCTGCTCTGTCCTCCCCCTCCTCCCCAGGGGGCCTGCTCTGTCCTCCCCCCTCCTCCCCAGGGGGCCTGCTCTGTCCTCCCCCCTCCTCCCCAGGGGGCCTGCTCTGTCCTCCCCCCTCCTCCCCAGGGGGCCTGCTCTGTCCTCCCCCTCCTCCCCAGGGGGCCTGCTCTGTCCTCCCCCCTCCTCCCCAGGGGGCCTGCTCTGTCCTCCCCCCTCCTCCCCAGGGGGCCTGCTCTGTCCTCCTCCCTCCTCCCCAGGGGGCCTGCTCTGTCCTCCCCCTCCTCCTAAGGGGGCCTGCTCTGTCCTCCCCCCTCCTCCCCAGGGGGCCTGCTCTGTCCTCCCCCTCCTCCTAAGGGGGCCTGCTCCTCATCCTCCCCCCTCCTCCCCACGGGACCTAGTCCCTGTCCTCCCCCCTCCTCCCCATGGGGCCTGCGCCCCCTCCTCTCCCCTCCTCTCCATGGGGCCTGCTCTGTCCTCCTCCCACAGGGAGGCTCCCAGTTCACCTTCCACTGACCTCAGAGCAGAGGTACTACAGTCCGGTTATTCCTGCAGAGCCTCCAGTCACACAGGTGTCTGTGAGACAAATGAGCCTGCTCTGCAAAGAGCATCCTGGACCTCACCTGCCCATGACTGCCACCTGTAAAGCAGGCTGGGCCACCAGCCGCTGCCAAAGGAGGACCTGCTCAGGGCACAGAGTGACTGGACAGCCCCAGGCCTACAGCACCTACACCCACCCACCCCGCCCCACCTCACCTCTGCTGAGGCTGACTTCCTTCTGTATGTGAGCCTGTTAGTTGTCAGTCCTGGGTGGGGCTGAGTGTATGAACCTCAAGGTACACCTCCTCCTGCAGGGTGGGTAGGGCCAGGGCCACCACAGGGTAAGTCCTGACCTCACTGGGCTCCCAGCGTGGGTGGGGCCAGTCCAGCTTGGGCAGCACAGCAGGAGCTCAGGCACAGAGGGCATCTGGGGGACATAGAGGGTATCTGGGGACACAAAATGCTGCCTGAGAGAGCCTGAGAGAATGCCCAGATGTGAGCTCCTGAGGGTAACCAAGGTCAGACAGGGGGTATGTGCATACAACATTTGCACATGCCAAAGGTACACGTACCCCACTATATACATGCACCCCCCACCATGCACACATACACCCCACCCCCCCCCACGGACAGAGTGAGAGCTCACATGCCCAGAGGAAACTCACGGCAACACCAAGGTGGAGCCAGTGCAATGTGTCTCTTTTCACTCCCCCGATAACTTGCTGTGTAGTAGTGCCTTATTCCTTAGACACTACTATTTCACTTGTTTAACAACCTTTTAAAATTCTGCATGCACGGAGGCATAATTTTACTGAGCGCGATGGTCTTTATGTCCTGCCTCACCTGGCCCACCCTCCCACTGCCCCACACCTTCCTCCTCAATGCCCCAGCAGCTCAGCCATCGTGCGTCCTCCCAAGTCCTCCTGTGCCCAGTAAACACACGTGAACACGCATAAGCCATGAGTGCAGTACAGGAGTGGTCCTGTCACACGTCACAGCACAGGTGGGGTGCTCCCTCCCAGCTACCGAAACACACTCACAGCTGCTGCCACCAGGACGATGCTGGCACATGGACAACAAGCCACTGGGATGGAATGCAGAATCCCCGAAAAGAACCAATTTACGTGAGACCAAAAAAACCACAGCTCAATTCATTTGGTCAAAGGATGGATTATTGAATAGTTGGTGCTGCCACACAGGAAGGAAATAAAATTGGACTCCCCTCCCTCAAACATCTCATTCCATATTAAGCAAAAGCATCTAGACATGCTTAAGAAATGAATTCAAGTCCACAAAACAATAAAATGCCTGCCAGGAAATCCATGGACAGCCATGCCATCCTCCTAACACACACAGGTACCCAGGTACCCAGAGGACAAAGAAGAGACATATTTGACTGTAAGATAATTTAATCGTGATGGCAAATGACAAATTAATAAAAGAATTGGGAATAAATGTTTTCAAGGCAGAAGAGAACCACCAATACCTGTAACAAATAAACAGCCACTACAAATGGGCAATGGAGGGAGAGACATCCTGAGAGAAAGATGGACAAAGAACACAGACAAGCCATAGATGGAAGAACACAAACCGATGGGGATCTTCAAGCAAAGATTCTAAACTCACCAGGATCCAGGGAAACACAGGTCGGGGAGCAAAGCTGCAGCTCTGCCCTCCCAGACGACGTGGAAAGACCCTCAGCCCACTGCTGAGGCAGCACGCTGGGACGAGGACGAGCTGTTAGACCTCATCGAAAACTAATGTGGCAAGATCTATAAAACCAGGCATGTGCCCTGGCCCAGCAGTGCCACGCACTGAACAGCGGCCCTGTGCTTGCGGCCAGGGTATTTACAGTAGCACTGTTTACACTGGCTCTTCTTTTCCTGTGGCAGCTCTAACAAATGCCCACAAACTGGGTGGCTTAGAACAACAGAAATCTATTCTCTCTCAGCTCTGGGGGTCAAAAGTCTGAAATCCATTGCACTGGGCTGAAATCAAGGTGTCAGCAGGGCTGGCTCCCTCTGGAGACTTTGGAAAACTCTTCTTGCCTCTTCCAGCTTCTGGTGGCTGCTGGCATTCCTTGGTTTTTGGCTACTGTGTTAGTCAGGGTCCCCGGAGAAAATAAGTCAATAGAATGTGGATATACAGAGAAAGAGTCATTCTCATGAGTCAGATCATGTGGTCATAGAGGCTGACAAGCCCTGAGAGCTGTAGTCGGCAAGCTGGAGACCCCGGGGAGTTCACAGTGTAAGTTCCAGCTCGAGCCCAAATCTGAAGGCAGGAGAGGACAGTGTCCCAGCTCAGAGGCAGCCAGACAGACAGGGAATTCTCCCTTCCCCTGGCTTTCTGCTCTATTCAGGCCCTCCACTGATTGGATGAGGCCCACCCACACTGGGGAGGGCATCTACTTTACTCAGTCTACAGACTCAAATGCTCATCTCATCCAGAAACACCCCTCACATACACACCCAGAATCATGTCTGACCAGGAAACTGGGTGCCATGTGGCGCAGCCAAACTGCCACACAAAACCAACCGTCACGCCCACACCACTCACCTCTGATCCCATCTGCACACCATCTTCTCCTCTTGCCTAAATCTCCTCCTGCCTCCCTGTCATGAGGGCACTTGTGATGGCACTTAGGGGCCACCACATAACCCAGGATCACCTATCTCAAGATTCTTAACTGAATCACATCTGCAAAGACTCTACTTCTAGATAAGGTGATACTCAGAGGTGCCAGGGATTAGACCCGCCTACTTTGGGGCCATTCTTCAGCCTATCAGGGACCGAAAAACCAATCCTGGAGCCCAAATTAGTGGCTCTGAGGGGGACGGCTCCAAGCTCATAACGGAGCCCTGCCTGTTTGGTCATCAGCCTCCCCTGCCCATATGGCCAAGACGACGGGACACATCTGTCTCCGTGATGAATGCAAGAGGGCCTCTTGGATTTGAGTGAGGACAGGAGGCAAACTCTGCTGCCCACAGCATTTTCCTGTAAAAATGAGTGTCCCACTTTGGCACAAAGTTGTGCGGCCCTGCCTTTTCAACAACGCAGCAAAACGATGTGATGTAGGTGTAGAGTGCTCTTAGGAAGCTTGCACGGGGGGAGGGAGGTGCCCCTTCCTAAACCTACCTTCTCTCCCCAAACCGTGCTGCGATGAGCTGTGGCCCGCATGGGTGGGTTCTGCTTGCCTATACCCCAACCCCGCCTCCAAATGCCTTAGCGCCCAGCCCCTCAGAGCACCCCGCGGGCCCAGCTCACACCCCAAGACTCATGTCCCTGCATGTCACCCATCCTCTACTTCCCACGCAGCCATCTGTCTGAGTGTCCCATCCATCAAGGGCCCTCTCACCCGAGCAGCCTGGCAGCTACGGGAACCACACCCCTCTCACCCCTTGTATGCCTTTGTCCTTGTCCCTCCAACTGGGATGGAGGGTCCCTGAGGGCCAGGCCTATTCTGTGCCCCGCACCCAACCTCAGCTGCTGGATGCATGAATGAGGCCCATTCCCAGGACAGGCAGCCCGTCTTCTGCCCTCTGGGAGACTCAGTACCCCAGCAGGGACTCACCCCTGGGGCTATTCCTCACGTCTCCAACTCCAGGGTCTCCTCCTGCCACACTTCATGTGTCCCCAAACCTCGCTGTCCACCTCCCAAGGACCAGATGCCTCCCAGACAGCCTGAGGGGACTGGTCCACACATGGACGCCCTCATCCTTCCAGGTGCTCAGCCAAAACCTCAGCGCACCCTCGACCCCCACCCCACCCCAGATCCAGCATGGCAGCAAGTCCCCTTGGCTCCACCTTCCAATTAATACCCAATCAGGTCATCCTCCCACCCCCACTGCTGCACCGAGGTCTGCACTACCACCCTTTCCAGGACCACCTCAAAGTGTCTTAATGGGGCTGCCTGCACCCCCCATAGTCCATTCTCCCTAGAAGCCTGCAATCTTGTCCAAACCCTCAGCTCCCAGGCCTCCCATCTGAGCATCCCCCGCCAAGAGGCTTACACTCCCCCACCCCCTCACCCCCCCAAGAACCAAGGCATGCTCCTGCCTGAGGACCTTTGCACCTGCTACTACATCTACCTGGAACTCTCCTCTCCAAACTCAGGCCCAGCTCCTGTCTTTCTACCACCAACTGCCCCTTCTCGGCGAGGCCTCCCGCTGTCCCTACTCCACTTGCGTTGTCCCCTTTGCACCCACCACATCTCCCTCCTACCTGACTTACTGATCCTGTTTGCAGGCTGTCTTCCCCGACACTAGAATGCTCTCTCCACACCGAGAACCCGGTGCCCAGAGAGTGCCAGGTGGAGGCAGGGAGTTCCGTGTACTGTGGAGACATGGGCCTGAGCAACCTGGCCCTTCCCCAGTGTCATGAGAGAGCTGGTGCTTGCTGACCTCTGCCATGCCAAGTTCTCAAGGGCTGGGCCTGCCCTGAGGGCTACTGCACCACCCGGGCTCCATGTGCACAGTCAGAAAGCAGCAGGCCAGACCCGACACCCCAGGCCAGTGCACAGGCATGAAAAAGAGCCAGATGCACCAGAAAGGCATTTCATGAAAGGCTCGTTTCACTGGCTCACCCATGTGCATGACAGCATCACCACATGCCCACTCTTTTCAGAGAAAAAGGGGCCTTTGTGGGCTATAAATAGCCTGGCCAGATGTGGGAATGCCTGTGGGTCTCTTCCCGGGACTCTGTGTGTGCCCCACAGCTGCACCAACAGCAGACCCAGCAGCTGCGACTGCACGTCAGGCAGGAGAGGGTTAACCAGTGCTGCCTGCTCCACTGGGACCAGGCAGTGGTTCATCCGAGCCCGGTGGGCAGCAGCCTCCGTTCACCACCCCGTGCAGGACACGGCTGTGAGCGGAAAATGCACTGCAGTCTCTTCGCGCACAGAAAACAGGGCGACAGACGCGGGGACCACAGGGAGCCTTTCAGGAGGGGCATACTCACCAAAGCAGAATGCTGAGTTCCCGTGCAGGACAAACACAGTCTGAGCAGGGCACCCACGTCTTTGATAAGTAAGGCCCAGCAGTCTGTGAGTAATGGTCTGCAGAAATGCAAAACACAGAAGCACTTAGGGTGGATTTGAAGGTACTCTCAAAGCCTCCCAGCCCCCAGGCCAGGCCTTGGGGGAGGGGGAGCTCAAAGGCAGAGGGCACCCAAGAAACATCTAGGTCTGTGCTTCCGACAGAAGCACCAGGTGAGCCGCACATGCGAGCCCCATGTGTGATGTCAGCTGCTCCTAGAAGTTCTGTTCAGAGAGTAAAAACACACAGGTGAAATCGTAATAATGTGTTTTATTTAATCCAATACAAATCCAGAGCAGAATCGCTCTGACACATAAGCAACAGAGTCAGGAACGGGCTACTCCGCAGTCCCCTGCCTCCGTCTGGGCCCAGGCCTCCCGCCTGCTGTGTTTACACTCGCAGTGCTGCTGGGCTCTGGGCAGCCACATATAGACCACTCTGCCCTGGGTGGCAGCCACAGCTCTGGACAGAATGGGTCTAAAGCACGAACCAGCAGCATCACCACGTGTGGCTCTGCTGCAGGAGCCAGTGTGGGTCCAAGTGCGGCTGAAGGTGTGCAAGCTTCTGCTCACTGTAAATGGACCTGACAAGGTCAGAGTTGAGTGCCTGCTACGGACGGAGGTCCTGGGCAGCAGCACTCTGCCCATCTCAGGCCTGGTTCCTCGAAGCCCCGTCCTCAGCAGGCGACAGAGCGCCAGTGCCCGTGGGTATCTCATGAGGGACTGACCCAGGGGCCGCCCCTGGGTGGCTGGATACTGCTCGGGCTCTGTGTTCTGTCATGGCAGCTTCCGGACACATTGCTGTGCTCAGGCCCGTCAGAGACCTGCTGCCCCTGTAACATAACCCGCCCGAAGGCTCTGAGATGTTTGGCTCACACTTTGCATCGATCGGCACTGAGGATAAAGTCAGTGTGTGGTTTTTACATCCGTGAGTCATGGACTTTCAGTCCCGCATGGCAGTCTTCACAGCTCAGACCACTCACCACTGGTCAGAGCGGCGCCCACAGGACCCTGACCCTCTTGGGGGGTGGTCCTGGGTGGCTGCCCAGGTGACAGCCTCACAGGGCTGCAGCAGGGCCTCTGACACATGAAGAAGTAATTAACTCCCTTTTTAGTGTCCTTTAATTGCATCTACAATCGTCCTACTCTCAGTTCAGCAAGACAGTGAAGGCCGCTTGCTGAAAATAAAGCTGCCACCCATGGACAGGTATGTCCCATCTCACACCCACGGAGCCCCTGCTGCTGGGGACTATTCTGGCACTGGGCCGCTTTAAAGCCTCACGGATGTTAAAGACCAGGCAGCACCGAAGCAACAGCCCTCAGAGGAGGTCCCTGTCTGTGCTCAGTGCTCGGCATAAGCATGTCGGGCAGGCACGAGTTTGGATCTCAGAGAAAAAACATCAGGGGTGAGACATACAATTATACCTGTCACTCTCCAGCTCCTAGACAGATGTCCACTGAACCCCATTCTTGGAGGCCACAGAGACCCTCCCGGCCCTTCCTGTTCCACACTTCGGGGAAGGTCGCTGGCAGGTGATGGCCCTGCAGTGGCACCCCCAGCACCCCGACCAGGCCGTGCCTCGAGGCCAGGCCTCCCAGACCGCTTGGTCCCTGCTCTCAGGAGGATGCGTGATCCCCACGGCCAGCGACTCGCAGAGGCCATCCTTGGTTCAGGCAGTGTCCCCAGGACTCTCATCATAGAGACAGATGGGCCCATAGTGGCAACCGAAGGATGAACTGCTCTGTCCCCATGCAAAGAACCCACTGGAAGTGACGTAACACTTCCATATGAACCACTTCCCACTGGAAAAAGTGATCCCTTAAAGAACTTGGTTTTTAATGCAAGTTCTAGAATGTATTTTTTAATCTGCCTAAGCATTTCTTTTTAAATTGCCTTTTATAAGCACATTACTTACCATGTTTCCCCGAAAATAATACCGAGTCTTGTATTAATTTTTGCTCCAAAAGACACATTAGGGCTTATGTTCAGGGGATGTCATCCTGAAAAATCATGCTAGGGCTTATTTTCCAGTTAGGTCTTCGGGGAAACACGGTATCTCGTGAAGGTAAAGCCATGAGGAGCTTCCTAACAGGGGAAGGTTGGGCAGGGCTCTGAGGGCCAGGGGTAGGGCACCATGGCCCAGGAGCTCAGGAACCAAACACCAAACACCCTCTCCTTGAAAACAATTCAGTCGGCACGATGGGCTTTCTGGAGAGGAGGCAGTAGCTGCAACACCCTACACACTGAAAACCTACGTCCTTCCTGGAAACTCCCTCTAATGCAGACACATCAGCACAAGCTTTTAATCCAGGTCTCTGGGACAAGCTGCAAATGGCTACGGGCCGGGCCTGAAGTGGCCTGAAGTGGCCATGTGCCCTCCCAGCTCTGGGTGTGACTGACAGGTGCACCCCCAGCCAGCACCCTCATACCCGATGCTTCCAACACCCTCCTCACTGCCACATTCAAAGTTGCCAGGAACGGTCCCAGCCATTTTCCTAGCTCTTCTGGAAGCCAATTCTTTGGCTGCTGTCCCCCAACCCAAACAGAGACCGGCTCCCTCTGCAGCCCTCCTCTTCTGGCTCAATCAGAAATCAGAGTAAGTAAACTCTACAGAAGCTCGCGAAGTGCCACCCTTGGCCCCTGAGCTTAAGATGGTCCCTCCTGGGCCGCAGCAGGCACCTGGAAACAGCAGGTGCCTAGGGACAGCCAGTCAGAGTTTCCAACCCCAGCTTAAGTCTGACCGCCACCCACAGCAGCTACAGGGTGTGAGGTTGAAGGACCCTGGGCTTGACCCGCCTCACTGGTTGCTGACCCCACACAGGAACTGGCACTGAAGGAGGTGATGGACAGAAAGACAGGAGGCTTGGAGCCTGCGTGCACCCTCACACTGAGTGGTGGTCCCACTCTGCACCCTGCCCCTGCCCTTCCTGACCACTGGACACCCACCTATGGGCCTGCACCCAGCATCGCCTCGCGGGGCCTTCTGCCCTTCCCACAATGAGGCACCTGCATCCTCTGTGGCTGCAGCCTGCCAGGTGGACTGTGAATACTCGGGCAGAGCTTTCTGAAACCCACCTTCCCTCTCTGCTCCCAAATCACCTGGCTCCTGGAGGTAAGGAACAGACAGAGCTGCTGTGTGATGGGGCAGACTGCCTCCCACGAGACCTGCTCAGGAGTCAGTTCTAAAAGACCCACACTCCGCAGGCAGACTGTATCCCATACCTGATGAGTGGTGTGGAGGCAGCTTCTCCGTGCTGTCTGGTGATGGCAGAGTCTGAGATAGTGAGAAAAGGGGATGATTAGCTGGGCAAACCGTGAGCCAGAACCCTTTACCCACTTCCCCTCAGCTCCCCAGACTAAATGGCTTGGCCACTCCACAGGCCAAGCAAGTCACAGGGTGTAGCTCACCTGGCCTGAACTGGGAGTGGAGGGTGTTGTCTGCACCCCGATTCCGTCCACACCCCCTCCTAGTTCCCAGTTCATGTGACACACGAATGCTGAGTGCAAGCTCCTGGGGGCACGGAGGGAGTCAGGGCGGGTCAGGCCTTGCCTGCAATGGTGTGAGCAGTAATCGAGTCACAGTACACAATCATCTGTTCTCACAAAGCTTCCAAAGCCGTCCCTAACTTAGAACCACGTAGTAAGAAAAGGCTGGGGTTCGAGATTAGTATTTCGACAACACTTAACTTTTGAAACGAATTACAGACTTGAAAATCAAAATCAGAAGAGGAAGCGGGGGGGAGGGAGGAGGAGGGTCAAAGAGAGAACAAAGAAAGGAAGAAACCTCAAAGCTACCAGAATTTGTGAGGGTTTTTAATAACCTTAAAAGGAGGGCAGGCCTGCTAAACACTGCACAGCTCAGGGCCACAGAGAAGCGTGAGCGCCAAGCTGAGGAAACCCTTGGCAAGGGCGCCTTCCTTCCCCCCACAGGCTCGTGGCCTCTGTGGGGAGGCAGGGAGCACCCCGAGCCCCTAACACAGTCCCCGGTGCAGCGCCTACACACCCCTGTAGATGGCCAGTGACCCCAATCCTATCCCCAGAATGGCTCCTGTGTGTGGCATGTCCTTCCCATCTGTCACAGCCCAGCTCAAATGCCGTCTCCCCTAAAGGGAGACCTTTAGCAGCAAATCCCCACAGGAAAGGCCTGGCCAGGGCAGCCCAGCTGAGGTTTCAGGACTGAGGTGGCTGGAACACAAGGATCATCCAGGGCAATGACGGGTCAACCACTCGGTCAGACCCGTGGGGCTGTGCAAGCGCTCCCCACAGGTTCCTGCTTGGCAGCCCTGCCTGTGCCTGGCCCTGTGCGTGGCAGTTAGGACATGCATATTCCTGTGTTCCAGAAAGGGCGCACTGCACATGACTGAGATGCACAGAAGCGCCCCGCCCCCCTCACCTAGGACAAGGCCACACAGTGCCCACACAATGGAAAAGCCAGCCCTTGAGACATGACACACAGCACGAGGGATGCTGTGTGCGGAGGAGTCTCCCTCTAGCATGGGCAGGGCTCCGTGGGACCACTGAAGCAGGGCACAGCTACGTGCGTGTGCCCAGGACCCTGCTCCCTAGCTCCTGCAGGGACCCCCCCCAGCACCGGGCGGTGCTCAAAGTCACGCAGAGGCGCTGCTGCTGAACTGGTCATGGCTCTCCTGAACGCTGAACAGTCTCTTTTCTGAAAATGTTACAACCAATGTGTGAAATGAAATGGGCTTCTCACTGGTAATCAGAAAAATACAAAGTAAAGCAAGGTGCCATTCTCCCCTTACAGAATTAACAAAGCAAAAAGGATAAGGCTCAATGGTGGTGAGGGGGTGTGAGCTCACACCACTGTTAACAGGAAGACTTTTCTAGAAGCAACGTGGTAAGGATGCCCCAGGACATTACAAAGGTCAGCACTACCTATGGGTAATGATGGGAAACAGGGACAGGTATTCACACAAAGTTCTCATCCCAGTAGACTCTCAATAGCATAAACAACCCCAAAGACAGAATCAAATAAATGAGGGTACACAAAGGACCACACTGGCACCGAGTTGTGGGTTTGTGTCCTTCTGGACATGTGATGTTGAGCAGACTGCCATGGTTCCGAGTCACACACACATCAGCCAACCAAGGAGTAGTGGTGACACCCACCACCTGCAGGAGACATGTTGGCACACGAGGAACCGTCAAAATAAACCTCTAAAAGCTGCATTCACCTGAGTTTTCTCCTACCCCGGAGAGTGGCATGTGGATAGAAACCTTGGAGTCCTGAGTGGTCTCGGGTCAGCATGTGTTTCTTCAGTTACAAATGAATTAACGGATTGGATTTAAGAGAAGGGCATGATGAGTTTTAGCAAACCGTGCTTCCTAGCGCTGGTTAAACTCCGTATGTGTTTAGAAAGGGAAGCTCCCAGGCTTTGCTGAGACCCAAACTGCAGAATGAGGAGCTGAAATCACTCTGTCTTCGCGAGACACCTCTGCACAGCCAGCGTGATGCAAATCCTGGACACTTGATTTCTCATGAGTATACATGTTGGGATGTCTCACTAACTTTACTCCAAAACTTAGACATGGTACCATGATAACATAGAAATTAAGATTAGCCGCATGTTATTTATGATAGGAAAACCCACAAAGCTGGCTTCTGAAGAGGAGGAGAGCCCCTGGCGGAAGTCGTTCCCATGCTCTTCCCTATGACAACACTGATGTCCGTGGCACCAAGTGACGTCTGAGAAGAGCGGGATGCTTTCCTTTGTGATGCCTACGTGATGCGAGAGCCCTGTTTTCTTTGCAAAAGGGATTGATTGGTAAGATGATGAAAGTGTATTAGATTTGAAGGAGTGAAAAAATGCCCCAAAATACCAGTCCACAGGAAACAACGAATGCCTATCACTCAAAACTACAAGCCAATGACAGTGAGTGGAAGTTGTCCACCGCCGTTTACAGAAGCAGAGTTGAAAATTCACTTGAAGCTCACACCAGCCATCTTTCGTGTGAACTATCCAGTCCTCTTCAGATAAGGGTTCATGTCTGTTCCCAGGGGCTACTTGGGGGCCTTCCATGATCCAAATCTTGTCCTTTCTCTTTCTGCTCAAGCTCACAACCACCTGTTTGTTGCTGCTGATTTTGGACAGCAGGGATGAGGTCCTTCCTTGAAAGGCAGAGGGAGCGGGAAAAGCCAGGGTCACCAAGGTCAGGGGTCACACCCACTGGTCCGGCCTGAGTGAGGGTCCCATGAAAACAACTAAGACTCAGGCTGGTTATAGGTTCAACCTTCACAAAGTGGACACTTTAAATGAAATCACACCTCCCTCTTGTGGTGCTAGGGGGTCCACAGCCCTGTGGGGACAAGCCAGGCTAAGTCCCAGCCATCACCACGGGGATTGAGATTGTTCTGTGGGTGAGGGTTCTGCTCCCTGCTGAGCTGACACTGACAACTATAATGCAAGCCTGTTGGCTCCAAATTGAATGGGATTTCTGTCTTTATTCAGTGAATTTCTGTTCTTGGCACTAGGCCTTCTCCACAGCTGGAAACATCTCACACGCTCACCACAGCCCTGGACACGCAAACATTAATCAGGGCCCAGAACCAGCCCCAGAAGATCACCTGTTTTCAATGTATCACCCAGCAAGCCCCCATTCTGGCACAGACAGGACCGGGCATGACCACATGTGAAGTGCTCACCCTGCCTTTAATGGCCAGATCCCCACTCTGAAAAGAACCTCAGCCCACTGCATCCCACGGAAGACAAACAGGAGGCAGCACCTGGGCCCCTGCACCCTGGCCTGTCCAGTGCAAAGGGCTGGTGGTTCAGCCAAGGGTGGGTGGTAGTTAGAAAGTCATTTTAAACATGACCATGTGCTAAAAATGTTATTTAACTCATTATTAATGAGGAACCAACGAGATGTTAAATCCCTTCAAAGGAGAAGCCAAAGAACCAACAAATGAAACGGAGTTGGCTGGCGGAGGAGTACTGGGGGTGACTGGCTAACGGGTACAGGGTTTCTTTTGGGGGTGATCAAAATGTCTTAGAACTGGATAGAAGTGGTGGTGGCACAACACAGTGAATGTACTAAATGCCACTAACTTGTTCACTGTAAAGTGGTTAATTTTGTTGTGTTAATTTCAGCTCAATTTAGAAAAAAAATGGAATAAAGGAATATTGAAATGAATTTCCAATGGGCACAAAACTGGCTTTTCCCACCGGAGGCAGTGAGCCCCACCCCCTGGACAGAACTCATTTGCATGTCTACAGACAAGACTGTTTGTGTGGCTATCCATTACTACAACCTCCAGAGCTCTAGGAAGACAGACAAATCCCACAGGCTCTAACCTCCCATCCAAAGGCCCTCACTCCAACGTCCAAGGTTGTAAGAGGAGAGAGGGAGCTGTGAAATTTAGGAGGAAAGGGGGCTGGGACCAGGTGATGGTGCAGCGTGTGATGAAGAGCCAAGTGCTGTCCAGAGAGACCCTGGGTTTCTAGAGGGAAGCAGGGTAGTGGGAGAGCTGGGAGCGAGGAGGAGGCTGGCCCCTGACAGAGTATGGAACTGAGGTCCCAAGCATCACCATCCAGCGAGAGGCCTACAGAGCCTTAGCAGCCCCTCCCGGAGTTCCCAACAGTGCTGCAGCGCCTGGGGCATGCACCAAGGGACCCAACACATAAAATGCTTACTGATAAGATGAAACAAAGAGTCCTTCTTAGTCAAACAAAAAACATGGTGACGCTCAGATCTGTCAAAAATAAGGACCGGTGTCACCAATTCACTTTCAGAAATGCCTTTTCTTTCTGCTCATCTACAATTCTTTCCATAGCTCCTTGAAAATCTCTCAGAACTCCTAACATCAGAGAGAAGGGCTGCCTCAAGCCTTCTCCTTCTTTGAGTAAAACCCCTGCTCTAGGAAGCCCAGGGTCTCCACACGACTTCCAGCAGGCGTGTACCTGCTCAGACAGGCTTCTCCTCTGGGGACCATTCTTCAGAGATCAGAGGTGTGACCGTTCTTTAGACGCCATTACCCAAGAGGCCGCCGAGAGACCAGTGAGGTCCCTTCTGTTCAGAACACCCACCGTGCCACATCGAGAGCATGTACTTCCGTCTGCAGGGAGCCACACTCAAGAAATGTCCATCTCAAGGCCTGAGTCAGTTACGTGTACACACAACTCCTCAAAGACAGCCAAACTGCATCCTTTCACTGCGATTAATGTGAGTAATCAATACTCAACTGGTCAGTCCTCAGGACGGCACATAGGAATGCAATCTGCAGGCCCAGTGGTCAGTGCTGTCAGCTGAGTTCTGTTCCTGTGTGAAGCTGTGGGCGGTGACGGCCAGGTCACAAGGATTCCTCCCTGGGTTCACGTGACAACGACAAATGTGAGCACCATGTCAATTACTGGAACCTTCTGCAAGGATGCCGCTCCATTCATTTCCACTGCCCTGTCATTACTGCATAACTGTTCGGTTCCAAGCCACAAGCTCTAGAAAGCATGGCTCCAAGAAAGTTTGGTTACTCTTTTACAAGCAATCAGAACAGAAACTAAAATGTTACCAACCTCCTGGAAAGAAACTGAATGATTAATCTGCAGGTTGTCATGGATGAAAACCCTCTGTGAAGAGAAGTGGGCACCTATCCTGACAGGCCCTGCCAACTATATGCCCCACGCCTGCCTCCTTCCTGGAAGCCATGCAAGGTCATGGTCACAGAAACCTCTTCCTGGACAAACATCTTTATGCACTTTCATGCCCTCTGTGCCCAGCTGCCCATCTTCTAAGACATCAGAACTGGGTGATGCTGTTGTCCCTCAGGGGGCACCCCAGGCCGGCACTGGGTTCCTAGAATTGAGCCCCAAAGGAAACAAGGGCTCCCAATGCTGAAAGGATGTACACCCAACCTCACTCAGTGGAAGGGCTGACTTCCGTTTCCCTCCTTTCTGTACTTGCTACAGTAAACACGTGTGACTTTAATAATGGGGGGGGGGGGCGGTGGGGATCACCTAGAAAGGCCACAGTTTTATCGATTGTTGCAAGGATGTGACTGCAGGGAGCATACCCCACACCCCACGTTTGGAAACAGCCTGAGCTGTCCCGGCACCTGGTGTTGGCGTCACCACACTTCACAGCCTACGACGGACGAGCAACAGAAGGACCGTATGAAGTACCATGGGACGGTGAGTCAGAGAGCAGCCAAAACGAGCAACGGGGGGTCACCGTGCCAGGCCTGGCATCCAAACAACTCTTCATCATTTGGGGAACTCCACGTCCCACAACTGCACCAGGGTTCGCACAGGACGGTGCTTCATTCTACCTGCAACATGGATTCCTGAATCCTTGTGCATTTGCAAAAACCTGTTTTCCTTCTATTGCTCATAAATTCCTCTCCTATTCTAGAGCCCAGAGTGACACCAATTTTTTAATTAAAGAAAGCAAAATTAACCTCACTTGAGAATTACTAAACTGACCGAAAGTTCCCCTCACCTAGGAAGATGCTACGATATCAGAGTGAGGAACTCCATGGTCTGAATGTCTGTGTCCACCCCAGATTCATCCGTTGAAATCCTAACCCACTGTGATGAGTTCTGGAGTGGGGCCTTTGGGAGGTGATTAGACCGTGCGAGTAGGGATGGGATCAGCACCTTAGAAAAGCGACCCTAGAGAGCCCCCATCACCGCTTCCGCCACGTGAGCACACTCTGAGAAGTCTGCAACCTGGCAGAGGGCCCTTACCTGACCCCGATCTCTAATTTCCAGCCTCTACACTGTAAGGATAAATGTGTGTTTATAAGCCACCCAGTCTGTCGTACTTTGTCACAGAACCATGAATGGACTAACACAGGAACCCAGATCCACAGCTCTGTCTTTCTAGGATTCACGATGAAGGAAGACCACGTATCACACAGACGGACATGCTGTCTACTATCTCCTATCTTCATCCCCGCCAGGTAAACCATGACCTAACAATCTCTGCTTAAACCTCTGACTGAAATGTGCCTCTCCGTTTGGCTTCGTTTACCAGGGTTTGTAAAGTTAAGTCGAATTGTGGCCTTTATCGGAGAAGAGGAAACATAAATAAGTCAGCACTACATATGCCACTCGGACTACCCTCCTTAAACATCATGAACAAGGGGTGGAATCTCTTCCACCCTGTAGGGAGACTCTCTCTGTGAGAAACTGCTCCTTGGCAGCAACCTGGCCCTTCTGCAAACTCGTGATGACCCGCTGGTGACTGGGGTGCCACGTAGTAACTTCCTACCTCTGGGCAACACAGGCTGCCCAGCAGCTTAAAAGGCTAATGCTGCTCCTAACACATCTCATTCGTGACTCCCTGGGGGACCTCGTGAGCCCAGGGCACCCGGCCCAGGGAGGGGGGCAACGCCCTGGGTGGTGCTGATCACCCTGTTTTGAAGACTGCCTTCAAACACTCGGTCTAATCCTTTCCCACTCCCAGGACCCGGAGTGAGGGGTGACCACTGCGGATCCACAGACGCCAGGGGACAATAAGAAAGTACTGCAAACAACTCTGTTCACAGTCAGCAACTTAGAAGGGACGATCCAATTTCCCAAAAACCAAAACTACCGAACTCATCCATGATGAAATTGGTCACCTGAACAATGCTGTCATTATTAAAGAGATTGAATTCATAGTCACAAACCTTCTGGAAAACATATCAACAAGCCCAGATGGTTTTACTAGCAAATTCTACTGAGCATTTAAGAAGTAACAACAATTCTACACAACATCTTGCAGAGAACAGAAGAGGAAGATGTTTCAAGTTCAATAAGGCCAGCGTCATCCTGACAGCAAAACCAGGCAGAGACAGCACATGAAGACTGCAGACCAACATGCCTCGTGAACACAGACGCAAAAATCCTCAACAACGTATCAGCAAATTGTACCGATATATAGAAATGGTACCCCACAACCAAATGGAGTTGATCCCAGAATGCAAGGCAAATGCAATTTGCAAAAATCAACACATGTAATCTACACATTAACAGCCTACAGAATAAAAACACACATGGGCGTATCAATTTATGCAGAAAAAGCATTTGAAAAAATACAGCATCCACTCATGATAAAACTTCTCAGCAAACTCGGAATAGAAGGTGCTCCCATGTCTGATAAAGAACGTATATAGAGAAACGCACAACTAACATGATACTCAGTGGGGGGCCACTGAATGCTTTTCCCAAGATGAGAGACAGGGCAGGATGCCCCTTCTCACTGCTTTTGTACTGGAGGCCTGGCTAGTGAATGAAGCAAGAAAAAGACATAAAGGGCATACAAATTAGCAAGGAGGAAGTAAACGGCCTTTCCACAGACATGATTCCAGATGTAAAAAATTCCGTGAGGAATTTTCAAGGACTCTACAAAAAAACAAAACAAAACAAAAAAAGCTCTTAGAACAAATGAGTTGAACAAAGTTACACGAACGTGATCAGCAATGTCAAATACGTCACCGTTCCATGTACTCTATCAACGTTTGGTCAATTGATAAACGGAACTTCATCACAATTACAACGTGATGCTCTGTGAAAGATCCCGTTCTGAGAATTAAAAGACAAGTTACAGACTGAGAGAAAATATTTGCTAATCACAATCTGACAAAGAAGTCAACAGGAAGAAAATAAACCACCCAATTAAAATATGAGCAAAAGAACTGAACAGACAGTTCACCGAGGTGGATATAAGGATGGCAAATAAGCACGACAATGTCATTAGCCACTAGGAAATGCAAATTAAAACCACAATGAGACACTGCACACAAATTAGAATGTCTAAAAACAACGCATTCATATCAAGTGTAGCTGAGGATGTAGAGAAAACGGAACTCTCACATGCTGTTGGTGAGAAATGTGAAAGGGGACCGCTAACCCGGAGAAGATTTTGGCAGTTTCTTATAAAGGGAAACACACACCCACCATGCAATCCAGCAACCCCACTCCCGGGTGTCCGCCGTGGGACAGGAACCATGTGTTCACAGAGAAGCCAACACTGGGACACGCATGCAGCTCCACATGAGGGGACAGCACACTACTCAGCCGTCAGAAGGAACCGACTGCTGGGACAGCGACAGCCGGAATGAGCCTCAGGGGTATTACGCTGAGAAGAGGCCAACCATGAAAGACTACCTACTGCATGACTCCGTTTATAGGACATTCTTGAAAAGGTAAACGACAGGGGGACACAGAGTGATCAGTAGTTGTATGTGCTTTAGGGTGAGGGGAGGGTGTGAACATACAGGATAGTTCAGAGCAGGTGTGGGGGCTGGAACTGTTCTGCATCCTGATGTGGAAGTGGTTACACAAATCTACATGTGTATTAAAACTCAGAGAACTGCACACCAAAATGATCATTTTTACTGTACATTAATTTAAATGTAAAGAGTAAAACGACTACACTAATTGGGTTGAAATGTTTTAAAAAACATCTTTACTTTTAGCCTTTGTCTCAAAAGGACAAATGCTGTGTAATTCCACTTCTAGGAGGTCCCTAGAGGAGTCAGATTCATAGAGACAGAGAGTAGGATGGTGGTGCCGCTGGGAAAGGGGGTGGGGCAGTTTCAGTTTGGATGATGAAAAGTGCTAGAGATGGCTAGTGGGGATGACGGCTGCACGACAATGTGAATGTACTTAATGCCACTGAACTGTGAACTTAGAGTGCTTAATTTTAAGTTATGTGTATTTTACCTCAACAAACACACTACCTTTATTCTTCATCAGAAAAGGAAATTTACAAAGCTGTATTAGTATAAAAATAAAACAATAAAAGGGAGTTTGAAAATCAAGAAGCTAAGACTTGAACTGCAGCACACTCTGTAGCTCCATCGCTACTCAGTGGGGCATGCATCATTCCAGACTTTCCCTGAGCATATTGTACACACAGGACAGGGTCTGTTCACACTGTGACCAGGAGTAAAAAAGAGCTCGCGAATCGATCTGTCCACACTGTGGGCTTTCAAAGAAGCATGCATTTGCTTCCCACTGGAGGCGACTGCAGAGTAAGTAAAAGCCACCCAGAGTCTGATGCAGCAGCTTGCATGTTTCGCCACACCTGAGACGACCAGAACCTCAGACACACACATGTAGACAGGGCTACAAAGACTCCAGGCCACTCAGTCAGGGACAGAAGTTGGGTCTCTCTTCCCCCTCCCAATCTTGACAACCACCCAGGGAAGGGCGGTTACAGCCCCAGTAGTGTTTCTGAATCCCTGGCAGCTGCACCATACAGTCCATGTTCCCAATTCAGAGATGTCCCAGCTGCTTTGTGGACGCATGGGGACCAGATTCTGGGCACGCATCTGCCCTTGTCCCCCAGCTGGTTGCCAAGAGACTCAACCCCAACGATGTCCAAATGCAAATTGCAGCTTCTAGACACCTGGCACCAATAGACACCGAAGATAAACACAATCTGACTCACTCACCCAGCTCTGTGCATCCCAAGCGTTGCAGCCATAATTAACCTTCGTTTAAACTCTGTGTTGGTGGTTGAGTCAAGAAATCACTGGCATTTTAATCCAAACAGGAACATCACAAAGATGAGGCTGGACAAATAAATGTGTCCCCGTTCTTCTAGCAATATTCCCTTGTATATACAGACGAAAGAACCAAGTAAATAATCTTTGTAAACTCCCACTAGCTTCTCTTTCTTCCTCTGTTAGGTCTCAAAGCGTTACATTTCCCTGCAGGACCGATGCTTGAGAACATGTGAACCATTTTTCTAAAACTATGTAGACTTTATTATCTCTTTTAAGATCTGTGATTCCAGAACATCCTGGCTGAGGACTGGGCTGAAAACATGGAAAATTATCAACACACTGCTTCCTAAGCCTCCTCCCGACGGACACATGTCCCTCAAAGAAGAGAAATAAGAAAGAATTTTTATTTTTCTTTCACTCGCATGTTCCTACTGGCCAAACCTTTCCGAAGCAAAAGGCCAGGCTGGTGCTGACCCAAGATTCTGGTCTCGGGTCTGTCACTGGTGAGGCCCACGGGGTCCTAGCTGTCTGGGCCCCAGGTGCCATGTCCGACCACCTTGGGAAGTTCTGGATGGCATTTCTGAGAGGAGCAGCCAGTGCTCCAGAAGCTGGGGGCAGGTGTGGAGCTGCCACACTGCTCTGGCACTCATCGCGTCAGCACGTCCCACCCCCCAGCACTACACCACCACCGGAAGTAGCTCTGTGGCGTTCCAACTGATGCTCCCTCAGCTGTCAGGCTCAGGGTGCCCACAACGGTCCCGCCGGCCCCTGCAAGAGGAACTGGTGCCAGGTGGACCAACAAGGAACACCAGGGCAGCCACAGACTCAGGCAGGTCCCACAGGCCTGTCCTTTCTAGGAAATAGTGAAAGCAGAGGCTTCACAGGAAACCTAAGGCGGGGCAGGTGGTGCCCTGCGCTGTGCCACGCAGTGTAGGGAGAGCAAGGCCAGGCCTGTGGTTCCGAGTTCCTAGTGACGGTCCTGAGCTCAGCCAGCTGGGAAGCACGAGACACATGCCGAGCGCAGGGCCAGGCCCAGAACCCCGACGTTCACTCCAGCTCCAACCCCCGGCACCCACGTCCGCCCAATGCCGACCCAGCACTGCCAGCCACCGCGCCCTGCAGCCTCTGGGAGCAGCCCACTCACCCATTCCGGCATTGATTCCCGCAAGCACACCTACTGGAAAGAGCAGAACCAGCTTCCTTTGTCAGTTCTGAGAACCTGCGATGCTCCTCCCTGCTTCTCTCCATGTATCTGCTGAGCACCCCGTTTCCAAACCCGTGCGCACGTTAGGCCAAGCCCGCCCCAGACAACACACTGCATTTCTTCTGTTTCACCATGATTATTTATCATCAAATTAGCAAGATGGCCAAAAGTCCCGATAAGCCTGTGCCAGGCGGACAGGAGGCCAACATTAGCGGCCCACAAGCCAGGGACAGGATGGCAAGACCAGGGCTGCACAGTTTTTTTCTTTCCCCAGAAAAAGAAAGCATCAGCGAGGCGGAGTACCAAGGCTTTCTGCTCATAAACACCTCCAGCACGTCCAAGTCAGGAAATGAAGACTTCTGGAGAGAGGACGACAGGACTCACGCCCAGAGGCACCTGGGGGTCACTCAGGCCTCCACATGGGGTCAGAGGCCACAGGAAGAGAGCAGCAGTGCCAACTGGGCACAGGTCAGTGAGTGTGGGGCTCAGCTCGCACAGGGCTGGAGCTGCGCCCCAGTTCCCTCAGAATGCAAAACCTGTCGGCTTCCTCCACACTGATGCCGGTCCCATGGCTTCCTGGACGAGCCAGAAGCCCCCCCTGCTTGGGGAGCACGTCACTGCTTGTCCTCACACAGCCCAGCAGGCTCACGCACCTTCCCTGCGGCCCACCTCAGGGTCCAGGCCTTGGCGCAAGGACCAGCGCTCTGCTTAATTCTACCTGGCCAGGTGCCAAGATACTTCGTCAAACACTATTCCAGAGGCTTCTGTGAAGGTCGTTTTGAATGATAGTAACATCTAAACCAGCAGACTGTATGCAAGTCTCCAGGCAGCCTGGGTCTCCCCTGCTGGCCTGCCCTGCAAACTTGGTCTCCTCCGTCATGTGAACCAAATTCTTAAAATAAATCCCCCCTCCCCCAGTTCTGTTTCTCTGGAGAAACTTAATACAATCAGGGACACAGCTTCTGAGAGGCCACCCAGCCTGGGCCACCCCTGCTACAGAGCAGAACCTCACTGTGGAGACAAGGCCCCCACCCCTGAGCATACGGCACCCCATGGAGGGTTCCAATGAAATGGCACATATGGTAATGATTGGGGACGACGCCCAGCATCTGGCTGGGACACACAGTTGACTTCCAGGAAAACGTGCCACATTACTTGTGGAAGCTCAAGGAATTATCGCTGTGCATTATCATTCTAGATAAGCGAGAAGAGTGGAGGATTTTATCATTTGGCTAAAAATACAGTTAAGACATAACGAAAACAGTTCTATAAGCCTCCTCCTGAGCAGAGACTACTAAATCCATGGAAGGCTTTTGTAATGCAGACCTTGAGCTGTGCTGCACACTGCTTTTCAGGAGCGTGCGTGCACATAAGCATGGCCTACTACGAATCCCAGCAGTTCTCTTTTTCAGCCCCACCGCTCACAGGGGCCATTGCACGTCCTAGGGGCCGGTGGCCAGGCTGGCATACCAAAGCTGACCAACGTCTGTCCAAGACTAATGATAACGAAAGGGCCTCGCTCCTCCGCGCACGCCGAACCCCCAGACAAGCCCCACAAATCAGGCAATGGTCCCACTCATCTCCAGTCTGAGTTCATTCACATCTATTGAAAAACTTACAGATAAAATGCTTTCTGATAGGCTTTTCTTTTTCAGAACACTTTAAAAATGAAATTCTTTCAATCAATAAAATTAGTAAAGAATAATCACGCGATTTATATTAACAAGGGTGAAGCCCAACGACAGGTACTCCAGGGGGAAAATACAAACAACCAACAAATCGCAAACAAGTGACCAGGAGACCTACGACTTCCTCTTTTCCTGATCACACTGGTGAGGACTAAACTCACCAGTGATGCCCAAGGGGGTGAGAAACGAGACTCCTGTGAGCTGGGAGCAGGCACAATGCTCTCCTGCCAACAGCACAGCCACTTGGGTCAAAACCGGAAACGCATACAGCCTTGACTCCAACATTTGATTCCAACATTCTTTCCCATAAAAACACTCACTGAGGTACGCCAAGGAAAATGGTGAAGGATGTGTCAGACGGGGGAGACACCCTAACTCCCACCGTGGGCTCAGGGACCCGGGGCGCAAGCCCTCCAAGAGCCGTGCCAGGCACGCCAGGCACGAAGAAAGCAAGCTGCAAAACCCTCCAGGTGCGACCACACCTTGGGGAAAGCACCACCGACGTGAGTCCTGTCAGGTGCATGCCCACGTGTGTCAGAAGACCTGCTCGTATGCCAGCCTCAAGGCTTTGACTCTTTACTCTCTTTATTTTCTAAACAATAAAAATGCCATTAAAATAAAGGAAAAGTTAGTCAGCATATCTGGCTTCCTGTTCACACTAAAGATTCAGGGAGTATTTTTGCAGAAACACTACTAAAAGAAAAGGCCTCACCGGCAGAGATAAAAACTCACATTAAAAGATAGAAGGCCCTTTCCTGTTTCCCCTCTGAGTCAATGCAAAATTATTTTTTGCAAAGCAGCAAGTTTCCACTGTGCCCTCATTTCTGTAACTTCCCACGAATGCAGAAAGCAGCCGCGGTTTCCATTTTCCTGCTGATAAAGCCACACCGAAACATACCCTGGAGAAGGTGAATGCCTGCCAGCCCCAGCCTGCCCTGCTCAGCCAGGGCAGCCTCGCCCCCACCCCATGAGGGTCTACTGCCTTCTCATGTACTGCAGTAGGTTGCAAAGCACGTCCACACTGGGCCTGTGGGCTATGACCGTATTTGGAAAAGGGGTCTTTGCAGGTGTAATTAACTAAAGATCATTAAGTTAGTATGAGATCATCCTGGATCATCCAAATGGGCCCTAAATCCAATGATAAGTGTCCTATGACACACAGACTCATGTGGTGACAGAGCAGAGACTGCAGTGATGCAGCCACCAGCCGAGGGCTGCCGGCAGCCAGCACATGCTGGCTTCAGGGGTCGGAAGGGTCCTTCCCAGAGCCCTGACAGGCAGCGTCACCTGTCAAGCATCACTTGACAGGCCCTGCCCACACCTTGACTTTGGACTTCTGGCCTTCAGAGCTGGGACAGCATGAATTTATGTTGCTCTAAGCCCCCAGTTTGCAATGTCTTGTTACGGCAGCCCCAGGACACATGTGTGTGCACCGTGATTCTAAGAGGTGAGAGCACGTGTCTTGCCTGGCCAGTTTGCCAAGAAGGCAGGAAGGCGTCCCTGCTACACAGACCATGAAAACGGGCAGAACAGAACTAAAGCCATCATCCTTCCCACACCATTGTGGCCTCCACCCACCCTCCCACCCAGCACCTGTGTCCTGGGCTACCCCGCCTGCCCCAACGCCCTGCCCACTCCCCAGGAGCCACTGCTTCTGTTCCAGTGACTCCTGCTGTGTAACCACACGTGCAGCCTAAACCCCTCACCAGGCTCATGGTCTTGCAGGCCAGGAGTCCCAGTGGGCTACTGCAAGGACACGCGTCTCTGCTCCAAAGTCTGAGGTTCCGGCTGGGAGACCCAATGGCAAGGGCACAGATCATGTGAAGGCTGGTCCCACACACATAGGGCCGGAGCCCGGGACCACGCACTGTGGGGCTGATGCGGCCCTTCCAGGAGCTCGGGCTTCCTCACAGCACAGCAGTCACAGGGCCGTGGATCCTCACTTGGCATCTCAGGGCTCAAAGATCCAAGTAGTTTCCAGGCCACCCCGACCCACGGTGGGGGGCAAACACCGCATCCCAGTGACAGCAATGCTGATAGAATTGCAGCCAGGTTTTCTAAATTGCCACAGCCCTTTTCCGCACTAAGCTTCTGGATATTTCCTAATCGCTCTTAAGTTCCAATTCCGCATTCCTGACTTTGTGACCCCAAACCTGTCCTTGTTGGTTGGTGTCCACCCTCAACTTCCCCTCTCTGGTGGCAGGCATCCCCCATCGACGACTATACACCGTGGCCAGCTGGAAGCACCTCATCTGGTCCCCTCTCCCTCTGCCCATGACTGCTGGATCGCGATCCCCCACTGCACACAGTGCCTGGGACACTCCAGGTACGTCACATGGAGGGAACAGTGGCATATATAAGTGACGGGTTGATGCAGCAAAAGACAGAACAGCAGAGCAAAGCGGGCCCACCCACGTTGGAATGACCAGAGCGGTATCCACCCAGCCTCACTGGGCCCTGCTGTTGGGGAGATACAGAGGGTGATGAGGAGTGAGGTGCAGCTGAAAAGACCCCAAGGGGCCAGCAGCGGGGGTGGAAGAGGGGCGGGCCCAGGGTCCTTCCCAGAGGAAGCTCCTGGTGGAGGAATAGGCTTTGGAGCAGGTTGGAAACAGGGTGCCAGAGAAGAGATCAGAGACCTGAACTCCAGGAGCCCCGCTACAGGGACAGGTGAGCTATCTGCCCTGGGAAGTGAGCTGTGTCCTGAACGGAGAATAATGGGGAAAGAAGGTTAACAGACCACATTCATAATGGCCCAAACGGGAAACCAAGCCAAGAGCACAGTGCGCACAGAAATGGTGACACATGTGCACAACGGCACACTGGAAAGCGGCACCAACGTGGGAGCCCAGGCCAGCAACCCGGCCCCAAACCACTCACGAGTGACATCACAGGTGCATGCTGCAGAATCCACGGCACACAGAGTAAACCCCGCCAGGACACGCCTGTGGCGGTTATGTGGGAAGTGGTACCCCGAGGGGTGCAGTGCTAGATGGCCCAAGGGCTGCAGGCCGTGGGGTTCTGGGAGCCACACAACCATGTGGCTTGGTTTCTGGCCTGGGACATTATGAATGTGGCTCATTAACATTCTTCTCCCTTTATTCTCCATTCAGGACACAGAGTCCTTGAATGTCACAGCTCACTTCCCAGGGCAGATAGCTCACCTGTAGCTGGGCTCCTCTGGTTCAGGTGGCTCCATCTGTGAGCAAAGCCAGGCTATGTGCACGTCACCGTAAGGTGTACAGACATCTCACTGAGGAAGGAAGAAGGTAAACAGTAAGATGAAAATGGAGGAACAGGGGCAGGCCAGGTGGTTTTGTTGGTGGTGCCCTTCCTTTGCATTTCAAGATGGGGAAGGAGGCAAGGAGAGGTGTCCCCACCAAGTTGGGTGGGCGAGTCGGTGGTGGGTGGCACGGCTGGGCAAATTACAGGTCCGCGCTGTATATACTGTTTGAGGAATGTGTTTAGCATCTGGTGTGTTAAGTCAATTTCCCTTCACATTAGTTTATTTCACACTATTATTTTTAGAGACTGGCTACCTGACTATACCTCTTCATCTCTGACCGTCTGTTAGTGGCTTACAGCTTGAATCTGGGTGTCCTATTTATAAAAACCAGGAAACATCCTTCCCATAAATGCTTCTTTACATCCATGATTCCTTAGGATAAAACTCTAGATGTTGAACCCCAAATGGCCAATGGCGCATGCAACTTTAAAATCTGTCAAGTGCCCCGACCACTGGCTACCCCTCAGTGTGCCTGTTATGTGATGCGTACGGAGAGTACGCCTCTCTGCGAGCTTCGAGCCACAGCTCCTGCGGCACATCCTGCATCCCCATTTCCTAGCTGAGTGACCCAGGAATACGTTTCTTATTCTCTCTGTTCTCAACGTCCTCACCTGCAAAAGCAAGGGAAGGACGGTCCGAATCTGACAGGACTGTGGTCAGGATTCCACGAGACAGGCATCTGGCATGTTATGTACAGCGAGGTCACTGTGACTATCACCATAACATTCTTTCCCATGACAGCCTCCCTGTTTCCACCCAACCCATCGATACAAGGCACCAGTCACCCTTAAACACGGGTCTGGTCACATCAGTTACCTCTCAAATGCTTGGACAATGAGGCTGAGGGAAAGAAGCCAGACAAAGGCGAGAAACTATTATTCCACTTATGTGACATTCTGGAAAAGTCTGTAAGGACAGAAAACAGATCTGGGGTTGCTGAGGAAGTGGGGGAAAGGTTCTGACTCTGGAAGGGAACACGGGTACTTGTGGCCTTATGGAAATTTTCCATATTTTGGTTTGATGGTGTTACATGACTATCAAAACTCACAGAACAGAACATTGAAAAGGGTGAATTTTGCTGTATACAAATTATACCTCGGTAAATCTTACTTAAAATACAAATAATCCTGCAGAGACGGAAGTCTGCGCTGTGTGGTACGGTGCTCCAGGCTCTGTCACCGGGCCCAGCTGCTTTCCCTCCCATCCCTTGCTCACTCCAGGGTCGAGACCTAACTAAATACCCGTCACACCCATAGGCCCACGCACGTGTGGGGTTCCACACTCCCACCAGGGCTACACTGCCTGTGGTTCTCCGGACAGAATCCATGTTCAGACTGCGGCCCCACATCCTCCTCTTCTCTCAGATCTGCCTCCTCCCCTTCTGGAAGGTCTGCCTGGACCACCAGGACGTATTTTCCCTCCTGCCTCCACCTCAATAGTTCTTGACTCTGGCTGCACGTTAGAATTCCCTGAGCTGCTTGTCAAAACCACTGACGCACGGCCTCCGTCCCGTCCCAGGAGGTTCTCATGTAACTGGGTGGGTGTGGGGAGACCCTGGGACTTTGTTTTGCCGTCTTTAAAGAACCCCAGGCTCAGAAATGAAAGAGGGAACATCACTCAGATCCTACAGACATTAAAAAGATAATAAAGAAATATTACGAACAACTTTATACCAACAAGTTTGACAACTTGGATGAAATGTACAGAGCTTTGAAACACACAAATCACGAGGACTGACTCAAGAAGAAACAGAACGTCTTAACAGCCCCATGTCAAGAAACTGAATTCATAATTAAAAGCCTCTCCATAAAGAAAACCCCAGATGGCTTCACTAGTAAATTCTATCAAAGATTTGAGGAAGAAACAATACAAGCCCTACACAAATGCTTAAAAAAAAAAAAATCAAGAGGGAACACTTCCCAAATCACTGGGGGGCCCACATTACCCTGATACTGAAACCAGACAGAGATACCACAAAAAAAGAACATAATACCTCTCATGAATATATTTATAAATATCCTTAACAAAATTGTAGCAAATTGAATCTACCAGTGTATAAAAACAATAATACATCATGACCAACTGTGGTTTGTGCCAGGAATGCAAGGTTGTTTAACATTAAAAAATTAATCAACATAATTCATCACATTTATGAAAAAAAGAAAAACCATATGATCATCTCAATAGATACAGGAAAAGCATATGACAAGATTCAACATCCATTTGTAATAAAAACTTATAGCAAACTAGAACACTTCCTCAACCTTGTAAAAGGGCATCTACACTAAATCTGCACCTAATGTCATATTTAATGAAAAAACATTAAATTTTTTCTTCCTAAGATCAGGAGCAGGTAAGAACGTAGATTTTCACCACTTCAGTTAAGCAGTGTACTGAAAGTCCTGGACAATGGAATAAATGAAGAAAAAAATATATAAAAAGCATTGGATCTGAAAAGAAAGAAGTAAAATGGTCCCTATTCAATAACAGAAAATCTTAAGGACTACCAAAAAAGCTACTCAAACAAATAAGTGAATTTAGAAAGGTCACATGAAGAAACAATATTTTAAAAATCAATTATATTTCTACACACTAGCAATAAACAATAGGAAAATAAAAATATTTTAAATTCATTTAAAATATTCAAAAACATGAAATACGTATAAATGCATTTGATAAAATGTGTAAGCCCTGTGCACTGCGCACTGCGAATCACTGTTAAGAGAAATGAAGGAAGATGAACAGACGGAGAGCTAGTCCATGCTCATGGGCTGAGAGGCTCAATACTGTTAAGATGCCAATTTTCTCCAAATTGATCTAAGGAATTAATGCAGTGACAGTCAAAACTTAAGCAGGTTTTTTCGTAGAATCTGACAAGCTGATTTTAAATTTATATGGTAATGCAAAGGGCCTAGAATAGACAAAACAATCGCAAACGAAGCAGAGCTGGAAGATTCACACTACCTGACTTCAAGAATCATTAGAAAGCAAGAGTCAGGAAGATGGTGTGTTTTGGGGGCTGATGGGGAATAAGCCATAACGAACCAGAAACAAAGCCATACAGACATGCTCAATTACTTTTCAAACATGATGCCAAGAGAATTCAATGGGAAAGGATAGTTTCTTTAATAAATGGTGCTGGAAAAACTGGGCATCCTTATGTAAAACACGAACCTTAATCCTTAGCCCTTTCCAGTTAAAAATGAACTTGAAATGGGTAATAGATCTAAACACAATAGCTAAAACCAAACGTCTTCAGAAGAAAACGTAGGAGAAAATCTTTATGACTATGGGTTAGGCAAGATTTCTTAAATAGAACACGAAAAGGACAAACTACTGAAAACAACTGATAAAACTGGATTTAATCAAAACTAAAAACCCTTTGAAAGATGTCATTAATAAAATAAAAAAGCATGCCAGAGACTAAGAGAAAATATTTGCCATAAAAATACCTGACATTGCGACAACATGGATGGATCTCGAGATTATAATGGTAAGTGAAATAAGTCAGACAGATAAATTAGAGAACCATACGATTTCATTGATATGTGGTATATAAAACTGAAAACAACAAAAGAACAAGACAAATAAATGAAGAAACAAAAACTCATAGACACAGACAATAGTTTAGTGGTTATCAGAGGGTAAGACACAGACAATAATTTAGTGGTTACTTCTAGTAAAGGGGGTCGAATATATGGTGATGGAAAGAGAACTGACTCTGGGTGGTGAACACACAATGTGATATATAGATGATGTAATACAAAATTGTACACCTGAAATCTACGTAACTTTACTAACAATTGTCACCCCAATACAGTTTAATTTAAAAAAAAACACCTGACAAAGGATTTGAATCCAAACTAGGTAAACAACTCTTATAACTCAAATATAAGGAAAGCCCAATCAAAAGCTGGCAGAAGAGTTGAACAGATACTTAAAAGTACACAAATAGCTAATAAACAAACAGGAAAAGATACTCAAATCAACAACACAACACTACAGCATACCCAGTAGAATGGCTAAAATAAAAGAGACGAGCAGGTGTTGGCAAGAGCATGAATGACTGCATTCACACGTTAGCAGTGGGGATGGAAGATGATACACCCACTTCGGAAAACAGAGCGCAGTTTCTTATAAGTAAGATATACACTTCCCACACACCCCTACAATTTCACACGTCGGGAGTTACCCAAGAGAAAAGAAAACACATGTCCATGTGAAGATTTGCTCACGAATGCACAAATCATTTTTATACCGTTTTTATTGTGATAAAATACACGTAAGATAAAATTTACCATTTTAAAGTGTACAATCCAGTGACACTGGGCACATTCACAGTGTTGTACAACCATCACCGCTACCTATTTCCAGAACACGTTCATCATCTCAAAAGGAAGCCCCTTGCACTGTAAGCAGTTACTCTCCATTCTCCTCTTCCCAAACCCTGGCAACCACTAATCTGCTATCTGTCTCTATGAATTTGCCTATTCTGGACACTTCATATAAATTAAATCATAAAACATGTGCCCTTTTATGTCTATTTTCACTTTGCATGTTTTCAAGGGTTATCCACATTGTATCATGTGTCAGTGCCCCCCGCCCCCCGCCTTCCTTTATGGCCAAGTCATATATCACTGTCTGGATGGGCCACATTTGGTAATCCACTCACCCAATGATGGACATGTGCGTTGTTCCCATCTTTTGGCTGTTGTTAATAGTACCGCATGAACAGTCGTGTATAACTGTTTGAATACGTTTTCAGTTCTTCTGTGTATATGCCCAGGAGAGGAATTGTTGAGGCATATGGTGATTCCATGTTTAACTTTTTAAGGAATCGCTGAACTGTTCCAAAGTTGCTGCAGCATTTTACATTCCCACCAGCAATGTATAAGGGTTCCAATTTCTCCATGTGCTCACCAACACTTGTTATTTTCCTTTTTTTTTTTGATAAAAGCCATTCTGGTAAGTGGGAAGTGGTCTCGCACTGTGGTTCTGATTTGCATGGCCCTAGTGACTAATGATGCTGAACATCTTTTCATGTGCTTATTCGTCATTTGTATATCTTCTTTGGAGACATATTTGCTCATGTTTTACTGGCTGTTTGTCTTTTTGTGCTGAGTTGTAGCTCATAGCACGTATATTCACAACAGCCAATCTACACAGGAAGCAATCCAAACATCCACCAACAGGTGAGAGAATCAATAAGCCATGGCACACCCACACAGTGAAACAGGACTCAGCACTAAAAAGACATGAAGCACTGATATACTCAGCAACATGTAAGAATCTCAGAAACATCATGTGAATGAAAGAAGCTAGACACAAAGAGTCTGTAACACAGGCTTTCATTTCGAAACTCCTGAAGAAACAAATCTTATCTCTAAGAATCTAATCGTAGCAGATCAGTGATTGCCTGGGCAGGGGGTTGAGTGCAAAGGGGCAAAAGGGCATTTGGGGAGGGCTCACAAGCCAAACAGTCTGTCTCTAAGGCTCAGCTCTGCTGCACCACGCCCAAGTGGCCAGGACGACGAATGAATGGGTGAGTGGGCATGCACAGCGGACCGCAGGCTGGAGTTTATCAACCCCTGGCCTGTGTCACAATTGTGATGGCAGGTGCATAGCTGTATACATTTGCCAAGACTCACTGAACAGTGCACTTAAAGAGTGCCTTTTACTGTATGTAAAACTGGTAAAGGAAACACTGTTTCTACAGGCCGAGCACTGGAGTCTAATGTACCCCCAGACTGAGGGCCAGGCCCTGCCTCTGCCTTCCCGTCCACCCTAAGAGCGCACCCAGACGGGCAGCCCCGGCTTAGCCCAAGTAGCTCTTAACCCTCTAGTACATTCCAGTCCCCTGGATGGCCTGTGAAAACAGAGCTTCTGATTCAGGGGGCCTGGCGTGGGGCTGAGAACCTGTACTTCCAATGAGTTCCAGAGACTCGCTGCTGCTGGCATGGGGACCAGGCCTTGGGAAGTGCTATCTCATTCTCCTAGCGTCAGTGGATGTGGCATTAAGTCGGTGTGTAGATAAAACACTGGCCCTCGCTAGTGGCTGGAGGCTGACTACAGGAAAAGCCAGGCTAATGTCAGGAGGGAACCCTCATGGCCCAGCTGGCAACGGGACAAGCATGAGGTCAAGGCCTCACTTTCAGCCTTGGTTTTCCAACCCCACCCCCCAGCGGGCCTGGCCCCGTTCTCCTTTCTTCTGTCCTACACAGCTGTGCTCTCCCATGGGAGGGCATCCACCCCTACCCAGGGGCCTGGCACAGTCAGCTCTCCAGGCCTCCTGTAGCCCCTGAGTGTCCACCACCGTGCTCAGGACTCGGCCATCCCAAGTTTCCACAACGATTCTCTGCTGCCCTGGCTTCCTCCCCGCCTTCAGACTCCAGGGACAAGCAGAGGTGCGCTGCACACTATAGGCCAAGGGCAGCTTACAGGGGACAGCTGGCCTGACGCAGAAACCCCTCCCTTCTATCTGCGCAGTCCATCCTCGGACTGGAGGGCCCGTCACGAGCCCCCCTCCTGGCCTCCTCCCCCGCTGCTCTATCCTTCCCTTCAGAACAGAGACCTGAACCAGAAGCTTTCTCTCAACCGTTTGCCCATCGGCACCTACCCTCTCTTGTAAACTCTTGGCCCCCAGGGCACTTGTCAGGTCCCCAGTGACCTCCATGTTGTAAGGTCAATTCTCCAAGGTTAGTTCTCAGGCCTCGCCTCACCAGACTCCGGGCCGAGAAGTAACTTCCTCTGCATGCTCCTCCTGCGTGGTCCTCTGGTGCCCATAGCTGTCCCCTGCCTCTCTGGTCACTCTTTCCTGGTCTGTCAGCCTTTCTTCTCCTCTCCTCCATCTACCTGCCTCCATTGCATCTCTGGCCTCACAGCTTAAAAACACCACCTCTGTGCCGCCATCACCCAGCCCAGTCTCTCCCCCCAACTCTCGTTTCTTTTTCTGAAAAGAAACTAAGGTGCACCACCTCTGCCTGGACAGCGAGGGAGCTCACAGGAACTGTCTGGAGAGCCGGCGGTCCTCCCGAATTCCCCATCTCAGGACTATGCCAACCCCATCCCTCTGGCTGTCTGACCAGGAATCTCAGGCTCACCTGAACTCCTCTATTGCCAACCGTACTGTTAGCTCCATTATCACGACACACCCGGAATTGGCCAGAGCCCACCGCCTGCACAGGGTGGCTCCTGCCCCTCCTAGTGGCCACTCTACCCTCAGGCCTTGCTCAGCTGTGCCTGGACGTCCCCCTGGGTCACTCTGCACTCACCACACCACTGGCTCAAGGAGGCCCACTGGCCACCTGATTTCACATCCCAAACACACCCCCAACTGCCTCCCTTGAGTGCCTGGACCCTATGCTTTTTTTCTTTGGAGCACTGCGGCCCCATAGGTGACACAATCTCATCCATTTCTTCTCTGTAGCCTTCCGTCTCCCTCGACTTGACCGTAAGCTCCAAGTGAGGAGGCCTTTTGTCTCTGGGTTTCTTGCCGTAATCAGCATTCAATAAATACACTTACGGGGGAAGCAATGAGACTCCACGAAGCAGACAAATTTGCGAGTTGAAAGGTCCTTAAAGGTCCAACTCCTTCACCTCAAGAAAGATGAGCAACGGGACATCACCTACAAAGTTTACAGACCTGCTGAGTTCCCTGAACGCCTAGGCGGCACAGCTCTTCTTGGGCAGGACCCCGGGGCCCTTGAAGGACAGGGGAGCAGGGAACGTGCCAGATGTGAAGGGAAAAGGGGACGAGTCCTTATGCCCGTTCTGACGGCAGACAGCCCTGGGCCGCGCTGACACACCCCAGGCTCAGGGCCTAGCCCGGCTGTGCCCTTCCCAGGCCACGGAAAACACTGGTCAACAACAACGACGATAAACACACCAAGCGCACGGTGAGAACAAAGGGGCCCAGCTTCAGGCTCTCATTTTGGGCAGGCCCCCAGGAACACAACGTCCTTCCAAACAAAATCAAAATACACATACAACAGAGCCAAACAACACCCAAATACTAGATCAAAGCAAAAAATATTCAACTCAAGTTTCTTGCAAAAGGGAAGAAAAACAGAAAAACAAAACAAACAAACAAAACCAAAACCCAAACAAACTAGAATTCCAGGCAACTTGTACTTTTTACTTTGTGGACTTACCATTTTTGTGCTTTTTCTGTTAGTGTAGATTAAGGTTCCTTAACATACCTCTACTAAATGAAAGGAAAAAAGAGACAAAACAACCTCTGAAAATGAGTGTAACACCCCACAATGGCAGACTTTCCAATCTGCAGTGGAAACCCACCCACGAAGGTTCTGGACCATCTTTGCTTTCATTTCTGGGCCAAGCACTGTGAAGGGGAATGTGCTTCTCCACTTGAACTAGGGCTGTGGTGGGTCTGAGCTGAGGGCGTCCCACCCCATGGCCCAGACCCCGGACAGCACAGCCTGCCTTTTCCCAGCTCCCCCATAGCTGGGTGACAGGCACGTTGCTGTCCAGTTGTCAGGGTTTGGATCTTGTGTTCCCTGCTGCCAAGGGCAGGGTATCAATGTCTGTTCCTGGCCCCCAGAGTCATATGCTGATGGCCAGTGACACCTGATTCACTGAGTGCCTCATTTAAGCCACACTGTCTCTTATGAAGGTGTGTAGGAAAACAAATCAAATGATGCCATTTAAAGCAAATTTAGATACAGAATTTTAGAAACTTAAAATAGGATATTATATTACCTAATGCAGACCCTTCGTTAAAAATTAATTTTAAAATTACAAAAGTAATTCCACTGTAAAAAACACACAAAAAACAAACAGAAGTATACAGAAGTGGAATAAGTGTACCGTGTTTCCCCGAAAATAAGCCCTAGCATGATTTCTCAGGATGACATCCCTGAACATAAGCCCTAATACATCTTTTGGAGCAAAACTTAATGTAAGACCCGGTCTTATTTTCAGGGAAACACAGTAGGTTCCCCTCCCTCTTCCCCTCCTCCCCTCCCCCAACACACACACAGTCACACTTTCTCCCCATCACACACACAGTCACACTTTCTCCCCATCACACACATGCACACCCTTCCCTCCCACCCCATCCCGAACTGGGGACACTTGCTCAGAGCTGTGCTCCTAGAGTCTAGAGCACTGCCCGCCCCACTGCGCCACAGCAGGCACGCTATAATTATCTATTCCATAAACAGTGTGTGTCCTTCCAGATTGTTTTCTAATCCTAATTACCTGCATACACATAAATGGGATCATTTCTTACAGGCTACACTGAGTGATGTTTTTACTTAATATATTGGCACTTGTTTTAAAGTCAACCTCTGTACTCTTTCATGAAGTAAAGGATCCTATGGCTTGTTTTGGGGCATGGGAATGGTGTTCTTAGATTATTATTAACTTTTTATTATGGAGAATTTAAAAAATACACAGAAGTGGACAGAACAGCATAACAAACCCTCAGGTACCCTCACCCAGACCCAGCAACTGTCCACCCACGGACGATCTACCCCTCCCCACACACACCTCCTCCCATGCTAATCTGAAACAGATCCCAAACACAGTATCATTTCCTCTGCAAATACTCCAGCACCTACTGCTAAAAGGTAAGGATCTTTTTAATATAACCACACCGTTACTAAGAAATACTATCAGTCTTTAAAATCTTTCACTCAACAAGTGTCCAACCTTCTCATAAATACTGTAATTTTTGAAAGGAGTGACTCTTCGGTCGATGGTTGGTCTGACTGCCTTGCGTCCAAAGCCTGCAATCCAGGGGTGCTGCTACGAAGTGACCTGGCGGGGATAAAGTCTGTTTTTATGGACAGCATCTGAGATTTTTAGGCCAAATAGCAGAGCCTGTCCCATGGGACGGAGGCTCATACAGGCATATAGAGAGGCGGCTATGGGGGGAATGGCATCTGGACCGCTGGTGTGCCAGGAGCAGCAGCAGGGAGCCAGCCCAGGTGTGCACGCAGGAGGGTCAGGCAAACTGGAAAGTGAGCCACTCCAAGGAACTGGGAACAGCCAGTTTGCCAGTCCCAAGGAGGACCTTAACTGGCGTGCTGAAATCACCACCCCATCTCCAGGCAAGGCCCGGCAGCAGGCAAACTAGACAGCGGTGCAGAGGAGCCAGTCCGACCTGCCCACTCTCATAGATGCCCTGAGACACGCCCGGATACACGCCCCGAGTCACTCCCGAGACACGCCCTGAGACATCGCCAGATGTGTGCAGTTGCACCTGCCAAGCCCAGGGCAACCTGAGACAGAGGGAGAGAGGATCTCCCATCATGCCTCTGTCACTTTTGTGACCACTGACCACTTTCCTTCTCACCTTCTATTCTCCCTTGTGGAATGGTGAAAGGTGAAGAGAGAAATAGCTGTCCTTAGTGGAGAACTGCAAGGACTGAACCCTTTCTCCCAGGGACCACCCTTGACAGTCAGTGGACAAATTCACTTGGACATTTCTATACAGCCAGCCTCACCCCACTGCCACCTTGCATGCTTGGATGGTTAACAGGTCACAGTTGTCACTCTGGGAAGAACGTGAGGGTGGGGACTGGGGGGTGTGGTATTGCCAGCCACCTCACCTTCCTAGGAGTTCTTTTAACCAAGCAAATTCTTAGCATAAAGGGTTAAGGAGCTATAAATTATCATGTAACTAGGAAGCAATTCACTTGTAGAGCTGCAGGGGCCTAACCCAGGGACACTGAGGACACCCAAGAGACATGGGTCCCAGCTGCCAACCCACGAGCTCTGGCCCCAGCCTCACCACACAAGACACCAAGACACTGGGTCAGGTGGAGGCTCTGCAGCCACCTCCCCGCCCGCCCATCTCTACCCCACTACCAGCAATGGGACACAGCGGGAGGGGCGGGAGGCCTGGGCCTGTCCACGCTGGATGTAAGAGAGGCGCACGCCCTCCAGAAGCACAGAGACGACCACTGATCTTTGCAATGCATTGTTGATTTTGCTGTGTGTTGGCATTGGTGGATGGTCCTCCCTGTCACTCAGAGCCGGCCATTAGTGTGTACTCCCAAGCATGGCCTAGACTCCCCTGCCTGGTGTGGAGAAGGCGCTTGAGATGAAATCGGCCTCAGGCTACCCACACGGTGGGGGTCACATGTGGATGAAGTCATTAAGGTCATCTCTCCTCCCCCAGACACATTGGGCAACTGTGTGGCACACATGGCCTTGCACCCGCCACACCTCAGCCTAAAAGGGTACACCATCTTCCAGGACTCCAAGCATGGCTACCAGAGTACCCCAGTCACCAGGGGAGAGGTCTCTGCAAGGCTATTTTCCAACAGACGTGTATGCTGGTCAGGAGGGTGGGCAGAGGAATTAATGGCACCATTTCAGAGGGGGCAGACAGACAGACAGAAGGTAAAGCCCATCACCCGAGCCAGTCCCCCTCTCAGCCCCCCCGCCCCCCCCACCCAGCTCGAGGTCCTGTAATGGAGAGACCGGAAGGGGAAGGACCCAGCAGAGCTGCCTGTCAGTGCCAGCCTTTAGTTTTCATTTCTGGATTTGATTTACCTGCTGGGTGTACTACAGACACTGTTATCAGTCTGAGGGTTTGCTCTCCCGAGGGACTGACAGTCCTTGCCCATAGAAACGCCTGGTGTGTCCCCTCATTCCTGAAGTTTTTCTCCCTGGTAGCACACGGTGACTGGGGTACTCAGAGGCCGGGTTTATTATTCTTCACTCTAGCAGACAATGTGCACAGACACCAACGATTCAAGTGACAATTGGGGTATTACCTCTACCAGAATCTTGGCCCCACTGCTGCCTCAGTAGGCCTATTTCTGGGACACAGTAAACATTCCCAGATAACGGCACCCAGACAGCTAGCAGGCATCCCCAGGCCTGGGGCGGATATGAGGTGACAGGCCACGGATGTCACTTCACTCCCTGGAAACTTCCACTCGGTGACACCTAATGAATTTAAATAGACTCAAGAACAGGAGGGCTGGCTGCTTGGCCACAGGCCCCAGGTCCAGCATGGCCTGCGGGGCCTGGCGACCCAGAGCCTGGGATATACTCCATGTAAAGGGAGATTTTCAAAACAAAAGCAGAACCACTTCGTGTGGCACACGCTCCAGAAAGCAGGGCCCAGCCTTCAACTACAGGCCTCATTTTCAGTGAACTACTCACCTACAAACTCCCATCCACCCCCAGCACCCGATACTAAACCAAATGAACGAACAGGACGACCACTCTCCTTTCCAAGTTTGTACTGGCAAAACCCCAGCGGACTCAGCCCCCTGCAGCTCACCAGGCGGCTGCAACAGGTGCAGCCTAGCTATGGCTGGTAATTCTCCTTGGCTGTTCCAGAATCACGCAGCCAAAACCCTAAAGGGAACCGAGGCCTGCAGCACTCACCGCCACGGCCGACCTGCCCCACCTGTCTGAGTGCACGGTTCCAGGTCCAATGCACCAGGGCAGCGGCCTCCACGACAGAAATAGAAGCGGGGCCCCGCCAGACCGGCGTGGGGCCGGACTGGCTGGAGCCGGGCGGGGCCGCGCGGCCAGGAGCGCTGCGGGCCCCGGCCGAGCGCGCCACCTCTGCGCCCGGCCTGGGTCTGCAACGCGCCCCGCGCCCCGGAGCCGCGCGGAACCACCTGCTCGCCCCGGCCGGGAGAGAGTCAGGCAGGGGAGGAGTCTTGGGGGGTCGGAGGAGGGTCTCGCTTCCCTGCGCACCTGCCCGGCCGGCGCACACCCTCCGCCCGCCCTTACCTTGCGCGGCGTGTCCTGGCGGTGCCCGGCCGGCGAGCGCGGGCGCAGGAATGGCGGCGGCGGACCCGGAGGCGGAGGCCCAGCGCGCAGGGGCGGTGTGGAGGGGCGGCGCGGGGATGCTGCGGCGCGCGAGGGCGCGGGACCGACGCGGGAGGGAGCGCGCGGGGCGGCGCGCAGGCCCCTCCTCCGCTCCCCGCCTCCCCTTCCCGCCTCCCCCTCTCTCCTCCTCTTTTCCCCTCCCTCCTCCTCCTCTCTGCCAGTCCGGCTCACCTCCCTCCTCCTCTCTCCCCCACCCTTTTCCCCTCCCCTTTCTTCACCTTCCTGCACTCCACACTTCCCTCTTTCTCTCTTGCCCACCTTCTCTTCCTCCCCTTTCTTCACCTTCCTCCACTTCACGGACCCCCCCTCAACCCCAGAGGCTGTCCCCCTGCCCTGAGCCTCTGTTGGGTCCAGCACGGTTTCTGATGAAGTGCCCAGTTACCCCTCCTCACCACTTGGTGAGGGACCAGTTTGCCCCTTCTGGGAGCCAGGTGGGACCCCACCCTTTCCAGACTCCCCCAAATCCCCAAGGGTCATGTGCCTTCAGGCCCTGGTGCAGCTCTGCTGGGGACCTAACCTGTACAGTGTGTGGGCAAAGCCTGTGGGCATCCAGGACACTTGACCCTTGCTTCTAAAGCAAATATGACTTTGGGCAAATCTGAACATTCCAAACCAGGCCCCGTGCCATTTTCTCAAGTGAGGCAGGCAGGTGCCTCCTCCAATCTAGGTTTTTCCCTAGCCCTTCTGTACTCCCATGTGAACTGCTAAGGGTTCACCATCTTCTACATCTGATGGCAATGGGTTCCCCAGTACAGCCCCTGGCGACACATATTTGTACTAACCCATGGATGTGAGAATACTGCTTGCTTCTGCCCTGGAGGGAGAAGTGACAGGCCTCTGACCATGGCTGGTCATAGCAGGCTTGGTGAGCAGGCTTGCTGAGAGACACCGTCCTGAGAAAGAGACGCAGTGTCTGAGTCAGGAGTCAGGGCTCACCCTGGTGAGGCGCAGCCAGCCAGCGCTCCCTGGGCTACAGCACCCACGTGGGAGCCCTAGGCTGCTTTCCTGATGGCTGGCTGCTGAGAGCCAGAGAGAGTTTCGATGAAGCCTTTCCAAAGTGATCAGTAATGGCCCCAGAGCCTCAATTACCATAAGGGCCTCCTGTCCTTAGCCTGGCCTTAGGACGACCAGTGAACAAACAAGGGGCCAGCAAAGACCACGATGGTGAAGTGAGTGCCCACGGTGCAGGCAGGGCTGGAGGGGGGCTCACTCCCCTCCCTCTGTGGGTGGGGATCATGACCTGGAATCTTATAAACTCCAGTTTGTCTTCATTCCAAAGCTTCCAAGGTGACCTTGGGAACCCCATCCTGCCCTCCCTGAGGTGAGGAGAGGGCACCACCTCAGGGATCAGCTGCACATCAGGGAGGAATCACCGGAGAGTCCACAGCACCATGTGTTCTGCATTCCTTGCTGGAAACTGTACAGGAAGTGGGGGTGATGTCCTTCCCAATCTCCTTCCAGTTGGAAGGGTCTGTGATCTATGTCCCCAGCTCATTTGGATAAAAGCTTGATGGGAAGGGATTAAGTCAGGGCTATTTTAACAGCATCCCATGCCGCAGTAGGGACCCACTCTCAGGATTGTTAAAAGCAAACACTGCGGAGAGGGAAGGGAGAGGGGGGGGGCTCTCCTGTATTCTTCACTAGTTGGACACTTCAAGAACATAGTGCCCTTGCCTGGTGTCTAAGGACAGCCACCAGTGGGCCATGGGAGGTTCGTTGTCACACCCGGAGCCGTCAGCCTGGAAAATGGATGTGTGGAGCACAGGATGGTGGAATCCAAATGTTTGCAAAACTGTCCTGGAAGAAGGATTACCCTGTGGGGTTAGGAAGGGTAGAAGGAGAACAGATGGGAGGGAATTAGATTAGAGAATAGGTTTCTGCCCACTGTGAATGCTTCCTGGCAGATCTGCCTGCCAGAGGAGCCGGCCACCCCTGGAGCAGTGTGTCCTTCAGGTCAGCGTCTAGACAGGTTCTGGGGCCACCTCAGGAGCCTGCTGGAGGGGCCTGCAGCAGGAGGATGAACGCTGGGACCTCTTTCAGCTGTTAGACCCATGCCTTGCTCTCTTAAAAGCACACATATGGCAGGCCCTGCACCCCTTCCCACTCCCTCTGCAGAGCAGAGCAGGCCCTGGCAAGGAAAAGGCTTAGTTAGAACACCTGGCCTGGAGCCAACACTTTGGCTTCAGGACCATTAACCCTCCACCTCCCCTGGCCTGTTTCCTCATTTGTGTAAGGGAGACAGGAGAGAATTCTGTGGTGATGGCAGTTCCCACCACCCAGCACCAGGGAGGTCCTCCTTTCCAGTGGCCTCGCCCTGGTCACACAAAGGAATCCAGTTGGTCTCTTCATTCTTGTTGTCACTGTTCCACATTCTACTAGGGGACATTTTAAACACATACATAAGAATAGCCAAATGAACCCCCGCTCATGGGATGGCAATCTTGTGTCCCTCAGGACCACTCCCCTTTCCCCAATACTAATTTGAAACATATCAAGGACCAATATAGACCAATTTGTCTTCAAGCTTCCCCAGAAACGCTGAGTGCACACGTAGGTCACATTTGTGAAGCGTCTGTGCGTTTTCTGTTGGCATGGGGAATCCTGTGCTATTGAATGCCTAGGTGCTATTGAAATCCCGTATGAAAAGAAACTCAGTGTGCCAGCTTAGACAGCACAGGCTACACTCTGCTTCCACTATCACCCAAGTAGACAAAAGAAGAGTCACCATTTCTTGGCCTCTGCTCCTCTGCGTGTGGCGGAACAGGTGTATGGTGGGCTGGGAGCAGTTTTAAAATTGTCCAAATGAGAGAATTTGAGCAAGGGAGGAATATGTTTGAGAAGAACTGCCTTATTGCATTTCACCTGCAGCCGCCGGTGCCGCCCCCACCCCAGCCTGTGACCAGGGCTGAGCACATGGGCTGCAGGGCAAAGGGAATGGAGGCCCCTGGAGAAATGGGCCCCGGAGGCTGGAGCGATGTCTGGGGAGCCTGTGCTGCTTCCAGATTTGGAGAAATGTGTTTAGACTGTGACCACTAAGTGCTCTTCTGATGCGTGGGGCCAGGCCTCTGCTGTGAGTGCTGCTGTGGCTGCTGATGGCTTGACTGTCACTCCACCCCAGAAAAGGCCTACCTCCTGCAGCCTCTGTAAGATAATGGTCCTCAGGGTCTCCACGGGGTACCTTCAGCTGAAGAAGGAAGCATCCGGTGCCCCCAGTGCCCTCCTGTGCCACTGCCCTCCTGATGCCCCACCGAGTGTGAAAATTCTGTTTTCGAAAGTTGTGTTCTGGTGTATAAATGAGGTGGCAGGGCTGTTGTCATTGTTCTGTGCACCCCACAAAGTATTCTAGCTGTTAGACCAGTAAGTGCTAACTCCCTGTGGTGAAGGGGGTAATCCAGTCTCACGCACATTCTCCTAGCACTTTCCATGTCGCTGAGCACACAGCATGGCTTATCAAGCCATCCTTTGTCATACTCAGGAGGAAGATTCTAGACGGTGGGCGGGAGAAAGTGGCTGAGCACCACCCCAGCTGGAAGGGGGGGGGAGTGGAAATCCGGCCGGCAGAACAGGACACTGGCATGCTGCCAGGGCTGACCATTGGCTTCATCTGAGCTTGGGTCCTCGTGGACCTGCACCAGCACTGCCTTCCTCACCCCAAATGTCACCCATGCCATCAGCTACAGAGCCACCGCACTTCACTGTGCCCCAGGCCTCCGCAAATGCCCACCAGTCGTTATGGCCCCTGCTCAGCCCAAGCATCTTTCTCCAACCCCACCCACACATCCCTGGCGGAGCAGAGTGGCCCCTCCAACTGCAGTGTCAGTTTCCACCAGGGTCAACTATACCTGTTTCTTCATATCTTCCTTTTCAGCCTGGCTTTCATTTTGAGCTTCTAGAACTTTGTGAAGTCTATTGATCTCTTTTCAGAATAATTCCTTTTAAATAGAACAACAAATCATCAGATTTGTTTGGAACCACAAAAGACCCCGAATAGCCAAAGCAATCTTAAGAAAAAAGAACTATAATGGAGGTATCACACTTCCTGACTTTGGCCTGTACTACAGGGCCACAATAATCAAAACAGCATGGTATTGGCAGAAAAACAGACACATAGACCAATGGAATAGAATTGAGAACCCAGAAATAAAACCACATAAATATGGACAGATAATTTTTGACAAAGAAGCTAAAAACATACAATGGAGCAAAGACAGCCTCTTCAATAAATGGTGCTGGGAGAATTGGATAGCCACGTGCAAAAGAATGAAACTGGACTGCTATTTGTCACCATATACCAAAGTTAATTCAAAATGGATCAAAGACTTAAGCATAAGACCTGACACAATAAACTGCATAGAAGAAAACATAGGTACTAAACTTATGGACCTTGGGTTCAAAGAGCATTTTATGAACTTGACTCCAAAGGCAATGGAAGTAAAAGCTAAAATAAACGAATGGGACTATATGAAACTTAAAAGCTTCTGCACAGCAAAAGAAACCATTGACAAAATAAAGAGGCCACCAACTGAATGGGAGAAGATTTTTGCTAACAGTGCCTCCGATAAGGGGCTAGTATCCAGAATATACAAGGAACTCATGCAACTGAACAACAAAAAAACAAACAACCCAATTGAAAAATGGGCAGAGGACTTGAAGAGACATTTCTCCAAAGAGGACATACAAATGGCAAATAAACATATGAAAAAATGCTCAACATCACTAATCATCAGAGAAATGCAAATCAAAACCACAATGAGATATCACCTCACCCCAGTCAGAATGGCTATCATCAACAAGACAAATAGTAACAAATGTTGGAGAGGTTGTGGAGAAAAAGGAACCCTCATACACTGTTGGTGGGAATGCAGACTGGTGCAGCCGTTATGGAAGGCAGTGTGGAGGTTCCTCAAAAAATTAAAAATAGAATTGCCGTATGACCCAGCAATCCCTCTCCTGGGTATCTACCCAAAAAATCTGAAAACATTTAGAGATAAAGACACGTGTGCTCCAATGTTCATTGCAGCTTTGTTTACGGTGGCCAAGACATGGAAACAACCAAAATGTCCTTCGATAGATGAATGGATAAAGAAGTTGTGGTACATATACACAATGGAATACTATTCGGCAGTGAGAAAAGATGATATAGGAACATTTGTGACAACATGGATGGATCTTGAGAGAGTAATGCTGAGCGAAACAAGTCAGACAGAAAAAGCAGAGAACCATGTGATTTCACTGATATGTGGTATATAAACCAAAAACAACAAAAGAACAAGACAAACAAATGAGAAACAGAAACTCATAGACACGGACAATAGTTTAGTGGTTGCCAGAGGGTAAGGGGGGTGGGGGGGGAGGTGAGGGTAAGGGGGATCGAATATATGGTGATGGAAGAACTGACTCTGGGTGATGAACATACAATGGGATTTATAGATGATGTAATACAGAATTGTACCCCTGAAATCTATGTAATTTTACTAACAATTGTCACCCCAATAAATTTAATTAAAAAAAAAAAAAAAGAATAATTCCTTTAATTGCATAATATAAAATACAGGATTAGAAATGAAACCTATTATACTGAAATCTGGTTATCAAAATATTTTAACCTGTGATCCATTTGCTTTATTTACACACTGAGTGACACGCTCTAGCAGCAGGTCTGATATCTAGTAATTCTGAAGTTGTGAGAAGCTGCCTCGTATTTTGAGATGTGATGTGAAAACATCTGTGATTTCTACTGGGGCAGGTGGCACATTCGACTAACATAACTGTGCTCTGTTGCTTGCATTAGTACTTGAAATAAACGCTTAACTTCAGTTAGAGGTTGGGTGGAGGGGAAATGTAATTCTTTTTTTGCCATCCATTCCACCAGGATCGGACCCTCTAAAGTCCATCCTGATTAAAAATTAGTGTTTTAAAGGGAAGGGACTTTGGATCCCCAGTACCTAGCACACTGCTTATATAATATTGCCCTCAAACATGTCTATTGCCTTAAACGAGGAGACAGGACTCTACGTTGTGAGTGACAGAAGATCGGCTCAAACTCTTGGCTCACTCCCATCTAAAGGTGCTACAGGTATAGTTGGATCCAGGGGCTGAACTGCCATTGCTAGGTCTTTCTGTTGCTGACTCTGCTCCTTCTTCCTCTCTGAGTGGCTCTGGTTCTGCCTGGCTGTTGCTTTCACTCTCTCCAGACACAAGACCACTGAAAGCCTCAATAAAAAATAATGACAAAGGCTCTTCTCCACCATATTGTGCATCCCATGGAAAGTCTTTGGTTTGCTGAGTTGGGTCTCCTGCCACCCCATGAACTTGTGACCCGGGTCAGGGATGGGGAGCCATGATGGGTCAGACCTGAGCCACATGCCCACGCCTATGGCCGGGTGTGGTCCATCACCTTGAAGAACCTCGGGGCTGGGGCAGGAGCACTTCTCTGGTGGGCAGATGGTGCTGAGCTGACAAAAGCAATGCCGTTCAGCAGTGTTAGAGCTGGAGGGTGAGTGAGTAATCACAGGGTGTTCTTCTGAGAGCAGGGTTTCCTGCTGTAATAAAGAGACCTAAAACACAGTGCTTTAACCAAGACATGAGTTTATTTATGTCTTCTATAACTGGCAGAGGTAGACAGGCAGACCAGGACTAGAGGCAGCCACGGCTTCCTCCGTGTGGATGTTACTTATCACCCACCCAACTGGAGGGAGGAAGGCATGCTCACAGAGTCCAGGGCAAGACCAGCAAGTGGCACATGTCACCCCTGTCACATCCCACTGACCGGGTCTCAGTCGTGGGCTGCATGTAGTTTTGAGAGAGGCTTGGACATATAGCTGCTCCAGTGGGGCTGTGTGCTCAGCTAAAAAGTCTGCTGCATTAAAGAAGGGGAAAAAAGATCTGGCTGGATACTTAGGAACTGCCATATACTCGCTAGTGTCATTAGTCTGTAATGAATGTGAGTGGAACACTACTCAACCACTAGAAGATCTAAAATTGAAAACACCCTGTGTTGGTGAGAATGTGGAGCAACGGGAATCTCGTGCACACTGGTGGGAGCGCGAAATGGCGCAGCCACTTTGGAAAAACAGTTAGCAGTACGATGAAAGCTAAAATAGTATATATCTATATATCTATATCCATCTCTATCTAGCTACATAGATAGATAGAGATGGATATATATGCCCTATAACCTAGCAATTCCTCTTCTAGTTATATACCTGACAAAATTAAGTGCATTTATTCACCAAAAGACGTACGAGAATACTCGTAGAAGCTTTATTGTCATAACCCCAAATTGGGTATGAACAAATTGGACATCAAAAGTAGAGAGGCAAAGAATCCTGGTGTATTCCCATAGTGGAATACTACTCAGCAATGAAAAAGGAAGAGCTCCAAGCAACGAAATGAATGAGTTTTTCAGACATTGGTCTGAGTGAAAGACATCAGACACGAAGAGCCTGCGTTACATGGTCAGTCTATATGAAGTTCTAGAACAGGTAAATGTAATCAATAGTGATTGATACCAGCTCTCCAAGTTCTGATGAGAGAAGTCACGTGGGCAAGGAAACATTTGCTGTTTGGACCCCACGCGGTGGTTAGCCCGGTGGCTACATACACAAAAATTCATTCAGCTATGGCAGTGAGGATTTCTGTTCTTTTATCTTTGTGAGTTATAATTCAATCAAAAATACAAGTATGCAAAAAGGAAAGTGTTACATTGTCAAAAACAATGGTGTGCTCCCCTCTCCAGAGGCCCTGCCCAGCATTGTGAGAACCCCACACCCCGACTGGAGCATTCCTGGGGAGCAGAGGTTCGGCAGGCAGAGGGGGTCCCTGACATACCAGGGCTTGAGTTTCCTAGTAAAAACATGCAGGCAGGGCACGCGGCCTCATTTTCCAGACAGGAAACAGGGTTTATTCTTCACTGCTTGTGCCCTTTTGAGGCAGGATTTAGACCTGGCATGGGGACTTCCAGTGGTGCCCTCTACACACAGACATGTCAGAAGGATCTGTGCAAACACGGGCAATGATTGGGCCACGTGGTGGGTAAACCACCTACCCTGGGAACTGCAGGCCACTCAACCTCACACCCGCCTCGGCCGCCAGTTCACATGCTAGTTGGACCCAGGACAAGGAACTCAGTGACCCACACTCCCTCCTGATTAAACAGAGATTTGGAGAGTATTAAGAATCGGGTCCTTCAAAGAGAAAAGGAGGAAAGCTCCCTCATCACTCTTATTCTCCTGCGGTTTTCTCTCTGTTGACAACGTTTTCACACAGGCCTCCTGGCGATGAGACAGCCTTCCTCTTGCAGCACCACTGAGTTTCACTTACTGTCTATTGGAGTGAGTCTCCGCACCTGCCTTTCCCTTCATTCAAGATCCCTGTCATGTTGACGGAGGCACTGACTGAATGCTGAGTACACTGTGTTGCGTACTTCTCAGCAGGATAGAAGAAATAGTTGGCTTTGAATGAAAGTACTACATGCCCACAAATGACTATAACCTACCTGGTACAGTCCAGTTTTGAAAGAAGAGTTTATGAAGCAGCCAACTGAAAGATTCTCCCCTAAGAACTCTGTAATTGCTAGCAGAAATAAAACGTATTTTCAAATCAGGTCACTGTCTAAGCATTCTGAAGCCATCAGACCCGCCACCTTGCAGCCCCACCAGCAGGCTCCCCTCAGGAAACAGGGCGACGTTCCCAATGCCAGCATTTCATGTTCCTTTGCAAAGTACTTGACTGGTATTTTATTCAACAGAACCAAAATCATTTTGATAGTATGTTTGCAAAGATTGAGTTTCAACCAAATTTAAGGTGAAATTTTCTATTATTGAGCCAAAATACAAGAGTAAATAAGACATTTAGGAGGAGATACTAGTGGAAACCTAGTATCAGAAAGCACTTGATAATGTAGAACTGCATTGATTTATGCTTTAAAATTATTAGATAAGAGTATCAAAAGTAGTCAAGCTAAACAGAAGTAAACAAAATAAGAAGTGACAACCCTCCTTCCTCCCCCACTTGCTTGAACAATCAATCTCAGTGCTTTCCTTCCAGGCCAAAAGGTCTGGTTTCTCTCTCTCTCTCTCTTTTAAAGTGGAACTAGACCGGACAATTAAATTTCTCTCTGCAATTCACTCACTCAGGGACAGCCCTACTTCCTTTAAAAAAAAAATCATTGTAAACCACTATCAAAGTAATAAGTGTACAAGGTAAAAAAACAATTTACTACAACAACACAGAAGTATATTAAAAAAAAAAAATTCTCACCCTATCTCTTATTACAAGTCTCAGAGAAACCATTTTAAGATTCTCGTAATTACATTTGTAACACCAACAGAAGCTGCTATGTCTCTGTTTCCTGGTTTATCAGCATTAGACTAGGTACCTAATGGCTTCTTGGGATGAGAGATGACTTAGCACCCACCTGCTCCCACAGCTCTTGTTCCCCCCTAAATTTAAAACATAAGAAAATTAGAGAATCGATTCATGGAGACCAACGTCAGAGTAACAGGAGTTACAGAAGCAAAATCAGAGTAAAGAAAATTATTACAGAAATAATCCATGAAGTTTTCCTAGAGTGAAAAAACAATAATGAAAAACTTCCACACCTAGGCATATCAGAAAACCAGGGACAAAGAGAAGATTCCAACCAGTTCCAGAAACAGTCCACAGGCGAAGTTATAAGAATCAGGATGGCATCACCGGAGCTGCTGGAGAAGGAAGCAAAGCCTTCTGAATATCCAGCCTGGAATTCTGTTCTGACCACGTTTCCTCAGGGCCTACTGTGGGTGTGTGTGAGGGAGTGTTCCACCAAAACGAGGGAACCGGTAAGGAAAAGGGGATCTAACCAGGAGAGACAGGCAGCCCGGGAGTGGGGAGGAAGGCAGCGGCTCTGAGACGCAGAAGAAACCCGGTCACGAGTAAGGAGAAGCACCAAACTAAGGGAACAGAAACTCCCTGTTACGGCGGAGACATGTGCTCAGAAGGAAAAGCGTTAGAAATTCCAGGAGAACAAAAGTGAAAAACAGCAAAGCTGTGGTGCAACCACGAAGCAAGTAGCAGTGTAGTGACCTGGAGGAACGTGTCAAGGACAAGGACAGCGTCTGTGTCCTGGCCTGGGGACATGCTCCTCCAGGCTCCCCCTTCCCGGAGGGGTTCCATCCATCACTAGCTCTGCGGGGAATGACGGCCACAGACTTACGATCACATACATGTCCTTTTTAGCTGCTGTGTTTTTTAAGTGAACCTATATGGATTACAATACAGAAGACTCCGAATGTGAAAAAATAACCCTGTGACAAGTAGATGGGACACAAGAGAAGATGGAATAATGGGAGCAAAGAAGGGGAAACAAGCGCGTTTGCTTCTCATCTACCCGAATTAAATTGCTTAAAGTAAGTGGGAAAAATAAACGCTCAAGCTCAGTGCTTGACAATATATAGGCAACCAACAGAAGAACTTGTAATGCATGAGTGACATCAACTTAGAAAGATGTCATAATGATACCTTTTAGCTACTGTCCTCTCTTTTACTATCCTCCTGCTTGCTCATTTCCTCCCCCAACATTTTCATATGAAAACTTCCAAATAGAAAAGATGCAAGAATTGGATGGCAAACACATGACTATCTGCCACACGATTCCACCGTTAGCACAGCACACCATTACACTTGCTTTATCACACGTGCATCCGTCTGTGTAGCCAGCCATTAATCCATCTCATTTGAACAAATGCATTTCTAATCACAGATACCACCACACTTCTCCTAAATACCTAATTTTTTCAATATCAGTTTGCTCTTTTCTATGGTTTCAATACCTTCTACTTATATGACATTCTCTTTTGTCCCTTCAGTTATCAGGGTTTCTCCATAGTCAGTCAGTTCTTCTCTTGCTGTGGGTTTTCCCAGGTGTCCAGAAAGCCTTGGTTGTCTGCTTATTTGTAAGAATGAAGACAAAGCTGACGGATTTAGGCAGCTATCTTAGCCTTCCTCTGCCTTTGAGTGTGTAGACCTGTTTTCTCCATGATGAAAGGCTCCTGGAGCTAATTTATGTGGGGGCATTGGGCAGGTCCAGGCTGCGGGTGTGGTGTACAGTGTGGGGAGTGGCTCTTAGGCTGGGCTCCACCAGACTCTGGGGTGGGGTGATATGATGGATGGCTACAGAGGCCCCTCAGCCAAGCTTCCCCACATTGTGTGGGCTTAGCATGGATCACACTATTTGGAAAGCAGAAGTAAAGAACAGAGAGGTTGTGTGCTTGAAGGGGTGGGGACAGGGCCCCCAGACTCTGCTGCAGCTCACACGTCTTCGCTGGCCTCCCTGGCCAGGAGCAGTGGCCAGGCCTGTAGCTGTTCCAGCCTTAGGTGGATCCCACCTCAGCTTCTCCATCTGCTGGGCCAGGTGCATAATTCACTCTGAGACTACCCACATTGCGGTGGCTGGACGCTTGGAGGTGGGGTGGGCAGGATGTGGGTCAGTTCCTTTCTGGGTTCTATCATGGCCTCACTTTCCCACTTCACATCCATCTGCCCTTCCTAGGGCCTGTCCTCTGGGCTTCAGAGACAACAGCCTCCCTCAGCTCTGAGCTCGCACCAGTGCAAGGGAAATTATGGCACGCGTCACTACACAGTGGCCCCCACGAGCCATTTGATCATGAGTTTAAGCTCATGTTTACAGGGATACTTCTGTTTATGGTCTTGGTTTCCATGGTCTGATGCCTGCTGTGTTTATAATTAAATACATTAAATGTACCTAATAGTACTTAATGACTCAAGGTATTTGCCTGCCAGGTGAAACTGGACTTTGTTGATTTAGTTGCAACCCTCCATCATACCTTAAAAATAGGAGTCTCGGACTCCAAGCTCACACAAGTCCGGAGAAGCACTAGGTTCTCCCCTCTGGCCTGGATCACACTTGGAGCTCGGTGCCTCTTAGCTCCTTTCCTACGCCTCTGAGCTTGTCCTGGCTCCCTCGGTCCAGATGCCCTCGGAGGTACAAGCGCTCAAAAAAAGGACTTGCCAGAGATTCTGGCAAGAGTTCAGGAGGCTCCTTCCTTCGTTCATGTATATCACCGGGACCATCACCTAAATGTAGAGACCTAATGACAACTCGTGACACTATTATTTCAGCTGAGTGGGCCATGGACTGGGATAAACTCTGTTCAAAAAACATATAAATCTTACCTAAACATATAAATTTATATGCTTATATAAAGCATATAAAAGTACTGGAAAAGAATACAGCAAACTAGCTACCCGAAGGACAAACAGGCTGCCAATGCGGTGAAGCCCTTCTGCCGTCCCTCCCAGCCTCGGCCCTCTTGCTCTCCCTGAAATAGCTACAGTGATTGTCTTCTGCACAGACATCTCACTGTAGGGGACCTGATGTACCCCGAGGCGCTCTGTGCAGTCTTTGGCAGGTTTTTAACTTTATGGATGTAGTTAATAGGCACAGCTCAGAGATTCTTTGGGCAAGTTAGGAGACACAGGATGTAAAGGTTGCCAAGTAGCACACGATCTCCTAGAAGACAACAAGCCCTTGAAATAGATCCTTTCTCTATTTCAGAATACATTTCCCATGGTCTTCCATGGTGCCCACACCTCCATTCTGTGTTTAAGCCTCTTCTGACCTATATGAACCTGTTTCTGTTTCCATATGGCCTTCTCTGGCTGTATGTGGAGTCTCTAATTATCATTCATCAAATTCTATTTCTTGCATCAGGTCAAAATCAGATGGTGATTTTTTTTCCATCTGTTGCCACAATCTGTTCAAACTGTTACATTCCGAGAGTTCGCAGTAAATTGTATAGCTCAAAAAGGGAAACAAATGTGCTTCCACTAGACTTAATATGCTCAGGGTTTTTGTATACGATACTGTACCAGAACTCTTTGTAAATAACATCCAGTTAGAAAAATTGCTATTTTATCTGACGGCTGTAGTGAGTAACACAAAAGCAATTGGTGAGACACAAACAGGATTAAATTCTAAACCCTCCAGATATCCTTTCCCTCTAATACAATAATATTTCATAACCTTCCCATCTTCAGCCCTTTCTTCTTCAAACACAAATATTCTTATCTCAGAGATAAAGTTATGTATATGACCTTTCAAAGGCTGATAAATGCCATGCACCTGCATATGAAGGCAAAATCCCGCCCTGGAAAGCATTGCAAGAGAAATGGGCAGTGTTGAGCTGCTCCTGGTATTCGGGAAGCTATTGCCTTTCTCCTTAAGTGGTTTGCAAAGTGCCCTGTGGATGTGTAATGGCATCAGAGCTGAGGGGCTGCCCCATCCTCCATTGGAGGCTGGAGTGGCCCCAGAGAGAGAAGCCGGCAGGGAGTGGGCGGGCGTGGAGCAGCTTCCCGGGATCTGTCTGGAGGACTCGGCGGCCTCTAAGGTTGCTGTGGAACAAGTCCAGCTGATAGCAGGACAGAAGCCATTATTGAAACGTACTTTCCAGAAGAGACGGTGGGTGGGCTTCCTCAAGGGCCCTGTCCCAGAGGACCCCACTGGTATAGGAGACTGGTCCCTGCTGGCCCCACCCCCACCAGTCCTGGAAGCAAAGAGCCCTGTGATGCCATCACATACAGTGTTCCCTTTATCAGTGTTCCCTCTATCAGTGTGTAGTAACTATTGCTTCTGTTTTAGAGCAGAAAATAGATTCACCCGTGGTCTGTAAAAAGCACACTTTTTTGGCAACTCCTTCAGATATTTTACACATTTACTTTCATTGTGCAATGAGCAACTCTTGCTTTCATTTAATTATGTGAAACTGCAACTAGCCCGAGTTAGAATTATGTTCCCTCTTTTCTTCCTGCCCCACCCCATCTTTACATCCAAAGGCACATGCCCTTTGTGAATTGAGCGACTGACTGACGCCCATGAGGAGACCGAGGCCTGGCTGCCTTCCGGGGGGGCGGGGGGGGGGGCGGGAGGGGGGCTGCTGCCTATGCCGCTGGGACTTGCTTTGTCAGGTTTCACGAGGCAAGTTTCCCTTATCTGGAACATTTCACTTTGTCCTTCTTCCCTCAGCACTGAGGGGCTAAGAAACCTTGATCAGAGCCTGTCAGGGGACATCTGGCCCAGTGGGCTCAGGAAGCAGCCCTCGGTCTCACTGGGGGATCCCTCTTTGTAGCAGTCGGGATTCAGGGTGCCTGGAAAAGGGGTGCCACCAGCCCACCATGACAGACTCACGTCCTGGGGCTTAGGTTTCTAAGAGCGCCTAAACGGGAATCTTATCACCAGACCCTTGGGAAACAGGTTTTCGCCAGGTCTGAGACGCCTCGGACAATGGCTGTTCTAGGAGCCCCTGGGTGGGTGGGTGGGGGCAGGACAGAGGGAAAGGAAACCTGTCTCCTCACTGCTGTTTTCCATTTGTGACCCCTCTCCTGTCCCAGGAGACAGTATGGGCTCTGCAGATGGCAGGTTCTGGGTTTTCATCTCAACCATGAATTCACCCTAGCCCTCGGGCTGCCCGGATCCCATGACCTTTCCTTCCTGGGTCAGGTGCCCTAATAGACTTTGACTCTTTCAGGGATCAAAGGGAGAGTGGAGTGAGGCAACTGAGTTGAGATGCTGCAGCAAAGGGAGGACCCCTGAGCTTGCCACGCAGGTGGGCAGGATGCTCCACTGAGCACTGTCCCTTAGGAGTCCCGGTACTGGGAAGCAAAGCCACAGGAGGCGGGCCTTGGTCAGGAACTGAGCCTCCCGGGAGGTCCCTGCTGAAATGCATGCTGGTCATCTGGGTCCTATCATCAAAGTTTTTTTCCAGCTAGTCCTGTCTATGAAGGGAACCAAAGATTGCCACCCCAGAATGTGTTTTTTGGGATATTTATTTTTAAGCTGGTTCTTGAGAAACAAAAGGTTCAGAAAGAACATTTTACCCTCCCTCTTTTCTGCCTAAGAGTTTCAGATGGAAAGGCCTGCTCCAGGAATGGAATCTTAGCATATTCTCCTTATAGATTTTCACCACAGTCTAATTTGAATTAAGTATGGCAGACAGCAAGACTCCAAGTAGGGGCCCATTAACTAGGTCACCTCTGTGCCCCATTGTTTCTGGGTTGCTTAGCAGGAATTTGTTCTTCCGTAAGAAGTGAAAGAGAGAGACGAGAGAGAAAGAAGAAGGAGAAGGAGAAGAAGAAGGAGAAGAATAGAGAGAGACAGAGACAGAGACAGAGACAGAGAGAGAGAGAAAAGACAGACAGAGACAAAAAGAGCATGCCCCAATGATGTCCATCCCGGGTCCAGCTATCCAAGGCTCGACATGTGAGTGGGAGGTTGTCAAGAGGTCACACTCCAGCCACCTCTGCCTACCAGTAGGTCATGACAGGCCTGCATGACAAGCCTTGAGCTGCAACACCAGCTGAGGAACAGTGACCGGCCCTGCTGACCTGGGCGACTGTTTAGAGGTTTGAGGTGAGCGTTAGATGATGGGCAGAGCGCCAGCCCATCTCTTGGGGTGCCCGTCTCTCTGGGGCAGGTATATCAGGGGAATGAGAAGTTGTGGGGTGAGGCAGGGGTGTGATTGGAGCTCGCAGGAGTTACTATGTGGCAGAGAAGATCTCTCGGCTGTCCAGAGACCGCTGGGTCTGACTGAGCTGGGAGAACAGACCCATTACTGGATGCCAGGGCACTCGGCTCCTCCCCAAGCTGCATCTAGAAGCTGCTTTGAGAGGGCAGGGCCGCTGGAGGAAACCAGGAAGTTCTGTGCATTCAAGGCCAGCTGAGCTTCCCCACCGAGCTGGACTTAGTTTCAGTCATTGTCGTGCGGGGCGGCCTGCGGGGTCTCTGCTCCCGCTCCCCACATAAGAACTCAGGATACGGTGAGGCCAACAAGGACCACCCACGGAGCCATAGGTAGGGGAGTCATACCACCACGGTCTCACTGGAGGCTGGGCCCACCAGACGCCGACCTGCCGTCCGCTTTTCCGCCAACCGACCGACTGATGACTCTTCTCCACTCTCTCCTCTGTTCCGCTCTCTCGGCTCTCCTCTTCCGCTCTCTCGGCTCTCCTCTTCCGCTCTCTCGGCTCTCCTCTTCCGCTCTCTTTGGCTCTTCTCGGCTCTGCTCGGCTCCTCGGCAATCCTCGGCAATCCTTCATAGCCGCAGCAGTTATACCAGCGGCCAATCGGCTAACCGGCCACAGCCGACGGCCAATCAGCCACAGCCGACGGCCATTCACCACCCGAGCCAGCACCCTTCCACGTGAGGCCAAGAGCCTGTAAACTACTTTCTGGGGCTCTGACCCCACAGTCATCCATTGCTGTGTGACCAAGAAACCTAACACCTGGATGAAAGCTGCAGTCATTTATTACTTTTCATGTCAGGGTGGGTCCCCTGATGATTTTCACTCCAGCTCAGGCAAGAGTTGTGTGGGTATCCCAAGGGGTTCCCCACCGCACCCCATATTGAGAAGTCCCTGGGGCCCTTGCTCCATGGAGTCTTCAATCCCAAGCTTCCCCAGGCAGGGGTGGTCTCAGGTGCCCCCCACAGAGCATCACTTTGGCCACCTCCTATCCGTGGAGGCGAGTCCTAGCCCAGCCCAAGTCGGGGGTGGGGATGTGGTCCCCTCTTGAGGTGGAGTGTGCGGCCACATTTAGTTCACTACAGGCGGGATCTCCTGGATGTTCTGAATTGAGTTGTCCCTCTCCTTCCCGCTTCCCCCAACCCTGCCCAGCAGGGCAGAGGCCCAGGTGGGGTGGTAGTGGTGATGGCATTACTTTGAGGAGGTAAAGAGCCTGTCTTTTCTGTTTATCTACATCTACCTGATGACCTGGAGTCACTGGAGGGCAGACAATAACATCAGTGTAAATATTGGTGACATTCTCATGAGACTTACATTTGAACTTTCCACCTAGTCCCCTAAAATCTCCATATGAGCTGCTGTCGTTTTATTATATATTTAAAAGTAAAAAAAAATTTAAGTAAAAATTGTAAATATTTAAGGTGTAGGACACAATGATTTGGTGTACATATACATGTGAAAATATTATGCCAATCAAGCTAATTAACATATCTTCTCACATAGTTACTCTTTTCTGTGTGTGACAAGAGCACTTAAAACCCTGTTAGCAATTTTCAGTGTTCAATACAGTGTCATTAACTATAGTCATCATGCTGTACATTGGGTCTCTAGACTTACTCATCTCACACAACTAATTGGAACTTTGTTCTTTTCGACCAGCGTCTCCCATTTCCCCAACCCCAGGCCCTCGTAACCACCGCTCCACTCCTCTTTGCTTCTATGTATTCAACTTTTTTAGATTTCACACTGAAGTGAGATCATGCAGTTTTTTTCTGTGTCTGGCTTATTTCACTTAGCATAACGTCCTCCAGTTCTATCCAAATTATTGCAAATGGCAGGATCTCTTTTCTTTATGGCTAAACGATATTCCATGTATACATATCATATACTCAGTGGACACCTAGGTTGCTTCCATACCTTGGTTATTGGTTATTGTAAATAGTGCTGCAATGAACATAGGGGTGCACATATCCTTTCAAATTAGTGCCTTGTATTTTTTCGGATAAACACCCAGAAGTGGAATTGCTGGGTCATATGGTAATTCTATTCTTAATTTTTTGAGGAACCTCCATGCTCTTTTCCATAGTGCCTGCACAACTTACATTCTGACTAAAGTGTATGAGTATTCCCTTTTCTCCACATTCTCGCCAGCATTTTAAAATAACGAAGATTTGAACAGTCCCCTCAATGTCAGCAAAAAGTCAGGGAGCTAGATAATCTTTTTGCCTGGGGGAAAAAAGCTGGAATTTCCTGAATTTCAGTGAACAGATGTGCCTCTCTTTGGCCACCCAGTTTATTTCAGCCTGAACTACTGGCTAGAGTTTTATTACTGTAAAAATACTCAAATGAAAGGTAAGGACAGAGGAAGGGAAAGGGAGAGAGGAAGGAATGAGATACAGAAATGAAAAGATGGAGGGATTGTAGGTGTTGTGATGAGAAGAGAAACAGTGCTGGAAGTACAAGGTGAGTCACTGTGGTTTTGAAATGTCTCACCTTCGTTGATTCTCTGCTCACCTGATTCTCTTTGCAGGTCTGCTCTGAAGGCCGCCTTAGAGGCTTGGAGAGGTGTTTTCACCGTCTGTCTATGGAGTGGTGCCTCCCAAGCTTGTGTGTGGTTTATGGAAAGTGGGGCCATTAAACACGTTGGTTTGTTCCGGAGGGACCCAGCTCCAGGCCTTGAAACTCCAGACACTGTGATTACTCTTCATGATTCATGCCAACAGCCTACTTAGTCTTCTGTGGGGAGTTTCCTCTGACCAGCACATTCACATGCATGACTTATTAGATGTAATTTCTGAGACTGAAGATGTACGTGGAAGTGATCGGTTCCAAAGGTTTAACCATTTCTTCCATTTCTTGGCTTTCATTATTTCAGGAATAATAGGAGAAGGGAGAGGAAATGGAGAAGGAGGAGAGGGGGTGGGGGGACAGGCCTGGAAACCACCTTCAGCCACTCCCCACCCAGCACAGGGCAGGAGCAGAGAGGCCTTACTCCTGAGTCCATCCTCTGTCTGGTGTTTCCAGGTCCTCTGGCTGACTTCACTCGGGTAACATCTGAAAGATTCAACCAGAAGAGAAGACTGGAATTTTGCTGCTCCAAAAGCCTTCCATGAATTTCCTGAAAATATCTATATGGGTATAGTCGACCCTTGAACAACACAGGGGTTAAGGGTGCTGAACCCCTGCACAGGCGAAAATCTGGATATAACTGCTGACTCCCCCAAACCTTAACTACTAATAGCCTATTGTTGACCAGAAGCCTTATAGATAACATAAACAGTCGATTAACATCTATTTTGTATGATACTCATCTATGTATTATATACTCTTTTCTTACAATAAGCTAGAGAAAGGAAAATGTTGTAAGGAAAATCATAAGAAAGAGGTATACACTTGTAGTTTATTGAAAAAAACCTGTGTATAAGTGGACTCACACAGTTCAAAGCTGTGTTGTTCAAGTGCCATCTGTACTAAAATTTTATGTGAATATTCATCGTAATTTTCATGTATCCAGATCATGCCTCCAGAGAGGACATGAAGGGACCAACCAGTCACAAGTTCCATTCCTTAGGTTGGACAGCCAGGAGGATCACAGTCCAGTTTCTCCCCGGCCTGAGACAACCAACCACCTTTCGTTGCCGCTAGAAAGCACGTGGAGGGCAGCCAGTCTCCCAGGGGCCTGGGACTCAGCCAAGGAGGTGACTCCCTGGCACTGGGACCTGCAAGAAAGCTGAGGCTCTGTTCTGCGATGGATAGGTTGTCCCCGGAGAGTCTCACTTGTCTGTCCCTCTCTGGTCGGGGGTTCTCTGGGAGAATGGGGGTGACGAGGGGTCATTCTAGGCAGTGTTTCCTGCCAGGGAGGAAATTTCTCCCACTAGGAACGGAACTGAATGGGGGATCCATGCCCAGAAAGCCACTCTCCGAGCCCCTGGCCTCTTGGCAGGTCTCAGTTCCTGGCAAGGTGTCATACTTGGGCCATGTGTGCTGGCTTCTACTGTCAAGGTTTGAAAGGTAAGAATGGATGTGCACAATGCCAGGGGTTCAATCCAGCTCGTCTCTAGGGGCCTTGTTTCCCGCCAGCTGCAGCAGGCTTAGGTGTCTTGAGCATCCAGTCAGAGGAATTACCTTTCAATTTGCTCTGGGTACAGAGTCCTTCCCCTGTGTGGAGTGCTGGCCTGAGTCACTCCAGGGTCTGGGGTGCCCACAGCCACCGTGACCGGAACATCAGTGCTTGGTGCCCAGGAAGGGGGCCATTTGTGGGGCTGGCTCACAGCCTTTGCCCGGAGCTTCGGCCAGTCTCCCATGGTGGTGCGGACAGCTTGGAGGGGCCAGCGTGGCGCCTCCAAATCTCCATGGTTCGGCCCAGTCAACAACCAGCCACCTGCTTTACATGTGGTGCAGACATCCTAGGCGACCTGCTTTACATGTGATGAGAGCAACATCAATTATAAAAGGGTTGCCACACATAGCAGATAAAATATTGTCTTATGCAACATTTGGGATATACTTACACTACAGTTTATTTGTTGTTTGTCTGAAATTCGAATTTAACTGGATGAGCTGGATTTAATCCAACAGCCCTCGTTACAAGGTTTTGAATTGGCTTCTGCCACCTAATGGCCTAAAAGCTGCCTGACCTCCTGAGACTCAGCTTGCTGTCTATAAAATGGACATGACAATGCCAGCTCTTCTGAGCTGTCATGGTGATGACTCGGAGATTCCTGAGCACCTTTGAGTTGAGTGCTGGGACACCTGGCACTGTCTTGTTCCCTGGGTAGGGGAACCTAACTATCCATCTCAGCAGGAAGGGAGAAGAACTGAGATGGCACAGGATGGCTTGTAATCATGCTGGGAACAAAGGTGGACATTCATAATTGCAATTCCTGATGGGGATTTTCTGCTCGGCACACAACAGTCCTGCTGTAAGTGTGGGCGTGTTCACTTCAGCATCGCCACTGTAGGCCCTCCAGCGGGAAAGAGCCTGGGAGTGCCAGATGGTCAGAAGTTGTCGTCACCTCAGAGCTGCTCCCTCATTGGGAAGGTGGCCCCATCTCTCAGTGTACTGCATGAGGGTGGAAGTGGGACACACGATGCTCCACGCCCAACAGTCCAGGATGGTGACACTAATGCCTGTTATAGCCAGCTACAACCAGGCACTTTCCTCACTTGTGGCATGAGTGACACTGTCTAATCTTCATCACCAGGGGGCTGGGCAGACCAGGGAACTTGCCCACTGGTGACCATGGCTCGCTGGTGACATCCTGCCTGCTTAGCTTGAGATTCCTCTGCTTCCTGGGAGATTGAGAAATACCTTACGGCTGCTTTGCCAGAGCTTTCCAGTTGCCATGGTGACAGATAAAATAGTGGCGATATCTCAGATAGTTGACAAGATGTGGTTCTGATGCTATCACGGGGCAAAACATGCTCAAGGCTGGTGTCCTAACCTAGCGAGCGTCTGTAGCTTGGTACCTGGAAGGTGGAGGGTGGAATGGTTTTTTATGGCCCAGGTGACAGCTCCACCTGTGACAATGGTACTACCCAGTGGCAGGGTGGAGCTATTATTGCATATAATATGTCATCCATGAATAGCAACTATTGTTTTAATGAAAAATCCACACAGCCGACAATGGAGAGGAAATTGAGAAACAGACTCAGAGGGCAGAGAGAGGCCTTTGAAATGATATAATCCAGTGATTTTTCACAGCTGCCTCCAGCTCACATGTACTTTATACGTTGGGAGCTATTTGTAAGAAACGCTTTTTACCAGGTAACCAGTTCTCTTATCCCCCTTTTTTTGGGTACCATATCTGTATTGTTTTTCATTTTTAGCTCTGTTCTTCAAAGGCCTCTAAAACTCAGTCTCCTTTTTTGCCTTATTTTCATTTGGGGGTGATTTGATGGTTAATAAAGTAATATTTATCCATATGGTTTTATGATTTCAAAAGGTAATATTTATCAATTAGAAAATGAGAAATTGGAAAGAAACAATCCCGGTCACCCCAGATCTCCCTGTAGGCATTGGACGCCAGACCCCCAGCATCACACCATAGCCTGGGCGTGAGAAGAGCTGAGTGTCCTGCTCAGGGGGACGGAGAAGCATCATGGCCATCTCTGAAGGGGGGCGGCAAGGTCAGAATCCACTGAGAATCAGACTTCTGATTTTAGGTGGTCTCTGTCAGGGTTGGGTAACCGTCGGGGATCCAGGCAACAGCAAGGCCACCATTTCCCAGGGAGCAAACCCACTGCAAACTGTGGGTGTTTCCACTGAAGAGTTGATGAGTTTGGGGGTGTTCCTGTCATGAATAATTAAGTGATTTGCCTGGGCCGGAGTCTGCTGGAATAGTGAAGGAGACGCGGGAGAGCAAGGCCCTGCTCCTGTAGACAGTGAGAGCTGCGTGCACGCCCACACCCTGTGTGTGTGTGTGTGTGTGTGTGTGTGTGTGTGTGTAGGACCCTATGTGTGTTTATGTTTTATTGGGGTTGGGTGGAAATAAGTGCAGATTGCTTAACCAAGATGGTGAAAGTTTAATTTTTCTTAGATGAAAAGTTGCACACTATTCAACAAAAAGAACTGTGATGCATTGCACCACGTGCGTAGAACTGTGACACACTGTTGACAGTTGTTACATCCCATGTTTCTAATTGTCACATTTTTGTTCCTGGGGAATTGTACCGATGCCAGCCCAAGCCCATCTTGCATTCAGGTGAGGCGAGGGGTATAAGACACGTTCTTGGTGCCCCATGGCAGCCGGAAGCTCCTGCCCGTGAGTCCCCAGAGATTCCACATTCTGTATCCGTGGAATGAAAGGTGAACACAGCCCCCCAGAGGACAGCCATGTCCCCAGGCCCAGGGAGCCCCAAACGGCCAACAGGTCAGAAGAAACACCAGTGGTCCCTCAGTGCACCAGGAGGAAATCCCTGCATTATTTACAACACTGGATGTTGTAAAGTTTGACTTCAAAGAACCTTAGGCCAATGCAGGCTTCTGAGAAAGTCTGAGATCTGAGTGGGAGGGGAGGGCTTGGGGTCGGGAGAAGGCCGGGTGTGCGGCTGACAGGGGAGGAGAGAGAAGCTGGGAAGAGGGAGGAGAGGAACGGGTGGGAGGGGATCTGAACAATGCACTAAGGCCTTGGTGAGTGCATGGTAAGAAGGAGGCTGGCCATGCGTGCCAGTTTATGGAGGAATTCATGGATAATTATTTATCTAATTTGATATTATTTATCTAATTTAGTATTATAATTTCAGAAGAATGAACAAAAAAATCATATGCAAAACAAAGCAAACAACTCTGGATAAAGGCATGAGGGCAGAGTTTGATTTCGTTAGGTAGAGGATGGTTTTAAATGATGCTTTCAGGGTAAATGCATGGGGAAGTGGTGATTCCAGAACTGGGATGCACTAAATAAATTAGGATATATCCAAATTAAGGGCTGTTACACAGGCATTTACACTAATATCAGACAATGTAATATAATGGCATCGAAAGATATTCAAGGCATAATATTGTGTGAATATAAAAAAGGTCACACACACACACACACACACACACACACACACACACCCTCCAATGGGTAGGTAGGGATGCCTACCCTGTAGAGAAAGATGGCAAGGAAGTAGACCAAATTGCTAGGGGAGGAAACAAGCAGTTTTCTTTTGGTCTCTTTTCTCTTTTTCGTTTTTTTCTCTTCTTTCTATTTTTTAATTTTTAATTTTTGCTTATCTGTATTTAGCTTTAGCTTTTTAAAAAAGCAATGAACATATATATGTATATAACACATATACACATACGTTTCTACACGTTTTAAATAAGAAAAGCAACTTAAGGAAAGCGGTTTGGAGACACCTCCTGCATGTTGCCTGATGCCAGGCGCAGTTCTAGGCTGCCCCCGATTTCTTGTTTAACCCGTACAACAAATCCCTGGAGTATTTGTGACTCTTCTTATCAGTGGTGGGTTCCAGCTCAGAGACCTGCTGTCGCAGGGCAGCCAGCTCCTGAGGCCGGGTCTCTGGCCTGTGGGCGCCCGCCGTAGCCAGCACGCGGGGAGAGCTGCTCTCGTGTACGCGTCAATTCTGAGCCCTGACCCGCCGCAAAACCTGACTGTTCCGGAAGCCTAGCGCCCTGCAGTCCGTGCCTGCCCCCGCAGCTTGAGGAAGGCTTGAGGAGTTTCCGCAGAGACAAGTCAGGCTTCCGTGCGGGGCGGAGGTACCCAAGTGCAGAGCTCGGCCTTGGACCCAGGACAGCCCCTGCGCCCTCTGCCTTGGCCTGGTGTGCTCCGTAGGGGGCAGGGCGTTCAGTGACTGTCAGTAGTGGATCTCAAACAAAGAAAAAGCCGTTGAAGACACTCTGCTTTGCGGATGGCAGACAAACCTCCGCTGGGCCTTGAGCTATAATCCAGATGTTCCTCTTGGTTCCTGCCTTCGGAGCAAAAGAAAGGCCCCACATCCTTTTGTTGTTGTAAAAGGCACCATTTGTGATCGGCATGAGAAAGACCGTGGTGTTGGCTTTTGCGTGATGACCAAATCCCCTGGGGCTGGTCCCTGCACCATCTCTTTATTATATTGCATTCATCCTTTTGAGGGGAAAATGCAATTCCTGCTCTTCTGTGCCTGCCTCTGTGCCCTCCTGTCATTTATAATCCATGAGAGCAAAGGAAGTTCAGACACACTTTAACTGATACCTAGAACAGTCGTGCCTTGTGTCTGAGGCAAAAACTGACTCATGACCAACATGCCGAGAGCTTTCCACACGGACACCTGTTTTTTCCCTTGAACTGTAAATTCCATAGTTAATAGTCATGTCTCAGAACCCTCTGAAGAGTGGTCATTAAAAGGGAGGGGGCCGTTTGGGGCATGATGGGCCTTTCTTGTTAAATTCAGCCAACAGTGAGCATTAAGAGGGAGGGGGTCTCGTGCAAGTAGTTGCAGGGACCCAGACAGGAGCGACCCCTCCCCTGTAGCTGGCGCAAGCCCCAAATTGGCCAGGCAGCTCCTGTAACTGTGCTGGCACTATTTGGGCTGTTAGACACGTGGCTTCCACTGTCTTGCACTTCTGGCACTGCTTCTCTCTCCTTTTAGACTCTAAGCTCCACGGAAGTTTTTCTGTGTCACAACACTTTCCTGAGTGTAGGTGATGCACAGAGATGACCTTTGCCCTGTTGCCTGCCCCCAGCATTTGTCGGCTCCCTCTCTGCATCGGCTCTTTGAAAACCACCCTGCTCCACACGGATGTGCATGTATGGGGCTCAGGCTGCAGGCAGAGGGGCTCAGGTCTCTCCTGGCTTCATGTTGTTATGAAGCGTGTATGATACACCGATGCAGGCAATGGAGATTCACCTGTAAAAAGACAAAACTCTGTCCCTCACAATAAGCCAAGACTCACTGCCACAGCCTGCCATGCCCATTCCACGCCCTGGGAGCTAATGGTGGGTTTAGTGGGCAGAGCTGGGCACCCCTCTTCTTGGCAGCCTCTTGACAAGTTGCAGAACCTCTGCCATTTCTGGTTCATGCATCTGTAGATGGTGATGGTGCTGTATTTGCTAGAAGGGGTCAACTGGACAGTGGGGTGCCTTCCAAGGAGGCTGGCTGGCAGGCCAGTGGGCTCGTGGTGCATCCCACAGGGGAAGGGCTGAACCCAGGAGGGGTAGGGGTTCCTGGGTCAGCGAGGTCAGTGGAGAGCTCTGGTTTGAAGGTGGCTGTGACTCGGCCGGGGACGATTTTGGCCTCAGCTCTACCTGGTGCCCACAGGTGTGCCTGTCGGGGAACCTAAGCCTGGATGTTTGGAGGTGGGTGCAGGGGTGGAGGGTGGGGCAAGGTTTCCATGGGTGAGCCAGGAAGGTAGAGGGTGTCTGCAAGTCATCAGCAAAGGGAGGGGCTTGGTAGCGACAAGGTCTTTTCCATGGCTGGCCCGGCCTTTGTGCTTCTCAGGGAAGTTGGGGTGCGACAGGGAGGAGGACTCCCTGGGGAGTGAAAGTCAGGTGGATGAGATAGCACAGCATGGGGTGGGGTGGGGGGCTGCTCACTCTCATCACTACCTCCTCTGAGGCCTCACTAGCTCCTTTGCACCTTGCTGCCTCCGCTTGCATTGTGGGCTGCAGGGGTGACCTGAGGCTGGGTAGTTGGTGTGTGGGGAAAAGGAAAATGCTGTACTGGTCTCTCACCCCTCATGGCTGTTGGACCTGAGCAGGTCACTTCCAGAGACCTTGGTTGCCCCCTTCATGATCCAGGAAGAATGATGTCTTTGAAGGAAGGTCAGTGACCCAGGTGCCCCACCAGTGTGGAATCTGGGTGTACCAGGGTGTCATCCCCTGCTCTTAGCTCTGCCATGTGTCACTGCCACCACTTACCACCATGTTGCCTGTTAGAGCACATGGATGGTGCAGCTAGGGTGTGTATGTGCCTGTGTGTATTTGTCTATTGTGCACGCACATGTGTGCATCTGTGCAGGTATGCGTTACCTGTATGCGTACATGTGCATATGAGTGCATGTCTTGTGTTCTTGTGTGCAAGTATGTGCATGCCTATGTGTATGTGTGTGCATGTGCAAGAGTGTGCACGTGTGTTGGGGAGAACTGAATGCTCCTTTTTCTCTTGTGTGAGCATCCACCTGCGTCCTCAAATCCCAGGGTATCACCTTTGCTGACACGTGCATCTCTCCGTATGTCGTGGTCAGACACTCACAGGACTTTGAAATGTGGCTAAGTGGACAGGTCAGAAATGCTTCTCATGGGTGGTGAGCAGCACCTGCCCCTGAAGTTTCTCGCGTCACGAGCATGGCAGCATTGTGCTGGGGGGCTGTGCTACCCCAGCACCTGGCCACCAGCACTGTCTTGCACTTCGCCTCCAGGGACCCACTGGCTGCTTGGCCCACCTGCTTCTGGCATCCTGCATTTCGTGTTGATTCCCTGAGTTGATTTGTTTAGAGATTTTAAAAAAAATAATATTTAGTTTTACCAGGATGAAAGGTGCACAGAGTTTTAAAAGCCACAGACTTGGAAGGAGAGCTCACAGATCCCTGCCCCATTCCTCCAACTTTATTTTTCCTGAGAATGAGCCTCAGGTCACTCTCAGTGGGAGAGCGTGGTCACAGAGCTATGTGGCCTGTCACTGATTCCTGTCATTGGAATCCCAGTGTGTCCCTGAGTCTGGCTCTTCTCACTCTACATTGTGTGTGATTAACCCAGTTGATTCATTCATTCTTACTGCTGCATAGCATTCAATTGTGTGGCTTTGCTATATGCATCACATAAATATCACTTACATATATAAATAATACATATATAATAGCATATTTATGTATTATATGATAATGTAATAAAATTATACAGCCATGTAATAAATAATATATATCAATATATTCTGTGATATATAATTTATATAATGTATTTATTGTGTGTAATTTTAACATGCAGTTTATAGATACTTTATGACATGACTTATTTAATATATTTTCACATTCAATTGTATATATTTTATCCATTCTACTATTGATGGCCATTTTAATTATTCCAGCTTTATATATTGTGAATAATGTTACTCTGGACATTCTGGTACAAATCTTTTGGTGAAGACAGTCGCATTCGTGAGTACACCCAGGAGTGGGATGGGGGGATCATAAAGTATGCACGTGTTCAGCTTTAGGAGATATAGACGGGGTTTTCCAAAGTGGTCGTACCAACCAACACTCCCATCAGGAATGCTGGTTACTCTAAATTGTCACCAGCACTTGGCATTATCAGTCTTTTTGCTTTTAACCACCCAGTAGGTGAGTAGTTTTATAGTGTTTCTATTTTGCATTTTCTTAATTATTAATGCATTAACATTTTCATTTGCACACTGGTCATTGAGTGATCCCGTTTTATGGAATGCCTATCCAAATATTTTGCCCATGTTTCTATTGGGCTGTCTTCTTTTTTATAGAGGTGTCGGGGTTCTTTGTATATTTGGATACTAGTCTTTTGTTGGGTTTATTTAGGTTTATACCTTTCTGACCTTTATGGTCCTTTTTGGGGCTTCTGGGGAGGTAGCCAAGGATTGTCCCACCATGTTTAAGTCGGTCCTAACCCTCGCAGACCTCTCCTCACACCTCCCAATATTGAGACAGGGGAGGGAGAGGCTGCAGCTCCTTTTTTTTAGGATAGAGCTGGCTTTCTGCTCTTGGGGAGGTCGTATTTTCTATCTCTCACTATGCAGAGGTTGCAGCTACTTTTGCTCTTGGAATTCATCCTCCTAGAGAGCTCCGAGTCCTCCGGCTTGCACAGCACACTCTGCTAGAAGCAACCTTGCTGACTTCCTACCAGGTAGATTAATGTGAGTGGATAGTTCTGGAATGCCTTACTGTGGCAATGAGATGAGACTGGGGTCAATTATTTACATACTTACAACAAACAACTTGTTTCAAAGGATCACTAATTTGTTGTCTCATTTGTTTTTCTGTAACCTGGCACCGAAGCTGTTGGTGCCTCGCCCCAACCCCAGTGATCCACCTGAGTCTGCAGCTGCAGCAGGCAGACAGCTGGGCCTGTGACATCTGGGGGACGTCCTTGCAGGCAGGTGCAACTTGGGATTGCAGGGGTGTCAGCAACCCCAAGGAGAAGCCTGAGTCATCATACACACAGGACAATTCTGAGTGTTCTCCAGTCTCTCAGAGAGTCTCCATGGGACTGAGTCCCATCACCCGTGACAGTGACCTGCACACAGATCTGTCTTGGGTGCTTGTCTTCTCTTCCCTGCGTCATTTCCCCGGCCCTCACTCGTGCTTCCTGGAATCACCTTCCAAAAAACTACCCCCATCCAAGCCCGCCTTTCAGGGCCTGCTTTCAGAGGAGCCCAGACTAAGACAGCTGCTTCATTCTAGGAAGGATTTAGGGAGTTCACTGTGTGTAGGTAACATGTACTTTGTCATGGGGCGGTATGGAGAAAAGCCCGATGTGTTTTGGTAGCCTTCTTCCAAGTCATAGCTGCGTGTGGCCGTTGCTTCCTCAGCATCTGTACCAACCGTGGGGGAGCATGTGTGTGACTATGAATAACGATGGCGATCATGTGAAGGTGGGGACAGAGGATGGACTTGACTGGCCCAGGCTGATGTGTGTGCTCCTAGCTCGTTTGATGATGGGGAGGCCAAATGGGCACAAACCCGTCCCAACCAAAATGACAACTCTGTTGTTGGTGTAAGCCTTCAGGACCCTATAGAAAGGCTATGCCAGAGCACGCGTCCCTGACATATATGTTTTCTTGGTGGCAAGTGCTTTCTTGTTTGTTAGCTGCATTTATTAACTGATACGACCAAAGGAGAAGGGCTTCTTCCTACTGCAGTCGTATGTCTTCCCCTGCACATCTTGGCAGAAAGAACCCGGGCCAGCAGGCATAGTGTACTTCTCACAGGATGAAAGAACTTTGCCTATGCCCCTCAGGTCTAGTGACCTTGAGGGCGTCCTGTTCATAACCCAGAAGTCTTCATCCCCCGAGCTCACTCATTCCCAGGGGAATCACCTGGGCAGGTGTGCACAATGCCTGCACCCCTCGTCCTGAGTTACTCAGCATCAAACAGCACCCCAACTTTGGCTGCTTCAGGCTGGAACACTGTGACCCGTCTCTCTGGTGAAGGCAGTAAAACTGTTCTCCTGGGACAAATAAGAATAGAAATGATAGAAACAGAAATCAGAATTGGAATAGAGATTACGAAAAAGCCAATTAAGGTCCATGGAACTGCCACTTCTGTAAATATTTCCCTCCATGTGCACATTACATTTGTAATCATTATAATGTGTGGGAAACATTTCGCCTGCTTTTTAAAGCATTTACACATTAAAGAGCAACTGATATACTCATCTTGTGATTTTAGTTAAATGCTTAAAAGACGTTGAGTTTGCAATCAATGTTTCAAAATTCAGGGATACTTGACGTGCCTTAGAATACCGCAGGTTTACCAGCTGTGAGAGCAGTGTGGTTTCAGAGCTCTGCTTCTCAAAATCTGGTCTTCAGACTGGCAGCATCAGTGTCACCAGGGAACTTGCTAGAACTGCAAATCACAGGTTCCACCCCAGACCTGCTGAATCAGAAACTCTGGGAATGGGGCACAGCAAATGTGCTTTAATGAGCTCCCAGAGTATTCCAATGCATGCTCAAGTTTGAGAACCACCGCTCCACGGGAGTTGTTGACCCCTGAAGGGAAGTAAGTTGGACATTATATAAAGTACCAAAGGGGTGTAGACATTTCTCTCCATGCACAAAGGCTCTTGGACATCAATTTGTCTATCTAAGCTTGTCTGGAACTTTTCCCTCTAACCCCTTGGTTCTCTGCTGGTCCTCATAGCATTTTCCCCCTTTGGTTGTAAAGTAAAGGACGAAGTACCCAAATACCACAGCTATTTCCTCTCTAGGTTTGGAAATGAGCTGCAGGCAGGGCAGCGCTGGGATCATTGATCAGATATTGGTTTTATTTGTTTGTCTTCATTTCCTGCACCCCTATTCTAAGCAAATAATCAAGTCCCAATATTGCCTTATACCTTTGTATAAGGTATAAGGGGCAGGGTAGGCAGTACTGACTCAGTGGTATATGTGTGGTGTGTGTGCACAATGGTGTATGTGTGGTGTGTACGATGTGTGTGTGCAGTGTGGTGCGTGTGCTTGGGTGTGGTGTATGAATATGGTGTATGTATGTGGTGTGATGTGTACATTGTATGCTGAGTATGTGTGGTGTGTGCATGTGCAGAGTGGGGACTTGTTGGGACAGAGTCCCAGACAGTGGTCTCCAGGCTCTCAGGCTTCACATGGAAAGGTGCTGGCTCGGTTGTGTAGCCCGCGAATGCGCAGGACGCACCCCTATGTAAGCACTTAGGTAACCAGTCGGCCGCCAGCCACTGTGGTTCTGTGCGCTGTGTAACTGCCATGGCTCCATCAGCAAGCGCGGGTGCTGCGGATCCTACTTCCTGCATCTCCACCCGCCCCCAGCAAGACTGTGATGCAGGAAGACTCCTTGCTGGGGTACTGGCGGATGTTTGCTTCTTGTGTCTCGACCAGCTGCCGTCGAGAATATAGTGGTATGAACCCCCAACCATGGCTCCATTGCCATTCCTTTTCGGCCTCACTGTATCCTGTGTTCACCTGCTGGGAGCTGAACCCCTGCATTACACAACTGTGTGTGTATGTGTGTGAGGTGTGTGTGGTGTGTATTTGTAGTCTGTGTATGGTATGTGTGTGGTGTGTATGTGAGTTGTGTGTGTGTGTGTGTGTTTTGAATATTGCCGTATACCTTTGTAAGGGGGAGGGCAGACACATACTGGTGCTGGGAGTACTGATGAGAGAGGAGAGATTCCAGGAGAGGAGGCACGGGAGGGTTTTGGGGACCATGACTGAGTGCAGAACCATGCTCCATGTCCTGGCAGTGCCCTGCGGAGAGACGAGGTCTCTGAGGGAGTGGCATGGTGCTGCAGGCAGACATGGCTTCCGTCCTCACCACAAGGTACTTGGTCTGCCACCTGAGAAAGCTGCCGCAGAGCCAGGTCCAGGCCGGGGTGGGTGCTGGGAGTCTGCCTGAGAGTACCCGAGACCTTCACATACCCTGTACGTCTGGGGAGGGAGACTGAATCTTTACAGCTCTGAGTGATCATTCAGAGCCAGACGTAACTGATCTGGAGAAACTGAAGAAAGTGCACTTTCTGGGGCATCTGAGAGTGGCTGCAGACTCCTCGTGCCAGCTTCACTTAGTTTCCCAGGACTCTTGCCTTCCTTGTTAGTCACACCTTCTAGACCTCCTTTCTCTCCCCAGATGTATTACCTGGGTGCACACTCAGCACATTGAGTCTCCCCCTTTTCTGTCTCTTTCCCTGTCTTCAGACAAAGTATCATAAAATTCAAGCTAATGGGAAAACACTGGTAACTTCTTGAAACCTTACTCGTTTAGGAAGGAGCCTCTGTCTCTGGACGTGGTTCCTGCCTATTGTCGGGACAGAGCCCTTAGCTTCCAGAGAGAAGGGGTCTTCAGGAAGAATATGGGCACCACGGCCAGCCAAGTCGGAGCTGTGACACAGGTCAGCTGCTGTTCCCACTCCGAGCATTTTGTGTGCTCAGAGCCCTAGGTGACCAGGAGCTCTGGGTTGGTGAGACTGGTTTTGAACAAATGTTTGTGCAGGAAATGTGAGATGAGCAAGCCGAAGACGACAGAGCAGACACAGCAGACCCTGGGCCATGGATGTGTGCTGACAATGCTGGACACTTCCTTCTTGGAATGGTCAGTACTAGACTTTTTCTTATTTTTTTATATTAAAATTTTAATGTACAATTAGAAGGTTTATGATACAAATTACCCTGCTATGTCTCCATTAGTTGTTTCTTTATATTATACTTACTTTTAAAAAGATTTTTATTAAAATGTAGCTAATATACAATATTATATTAGTTTCAGGTGTACATCACAGTTATTCAACATTTATGTACCTAAAGAAGTGATCATGATAAATCCAGCAGCCATCTGACACCGTACCATGCTGTCACCTCCTCTTTGTCTGTTCATCCACTGGTGGACATACATATATATGTGTGTATATACATATGCATATATCACTTTGTCTTTATCCATTCATCCATTGATGGACACCAAGGCAGCCTCCGCATCTTGGCCATTGTAAACAATGCTGCAATGAACACATGGATGCACATGTCCCCTCAAAGTAGCACTTTGGGCTTCTTCAGATAAATACCCTGAAATGGGTTTACTGGGTACTCCTTTGTCTCTTGTTATAGCCTTTGTTTTAAAGTCTGTTTTGTCTGGTATAAGTACTGCTACCCAGACTTTTGTTTTGTTTATTTGTTTCCATAGATTTTTGGTTTGTTTATGTGTTTTCATTTTCATGAAATAACTTTTTCCATCCCTTTACTTTCCATCTGTGTGTGTGTCTTTCAATGTGAACTGATTCTCTTGTAGGCTGCATATGTAAGGGTTTTGTTTTCTTATCCATTCAGCCTTCCTATGCTTTTTGATGGGAACATTTAATCCATTTACATTGAAAGCAGTTGTTGATAAATATGTAGCTATTCCCATTTTATTATTCATAATTTTGATCTTTTTTTTTTTTTTTTTCCATCTTAAAGAAGTCCCTCTAACATTCCTTGCAATACTGGTTTGTGGTGATGACTCTTAGCTTTTTCTTCTCTGGGAAGCTCTTTATCTGTCCTTCAATTCTAAGTGATAGCTTTGCTGGGTAGAGTAATCTTGGTTGTAGGTCCTTGCTTTTCATCATGTTGAATATTTTGTGCCAATACCTTCTGGCCTGCAAAGTTTCTGTTGAGAAATCAGCTGACGATATTTTGGGAGCTCCCTTATAAGTTACTAGTTGCCTTTCTCTTGCTGCTTTTAGGATTCTCTCTTTGTCTTTAACCTTTGCCATTCTAATTATAATGTGTCTTGGTGTGGGCCTGTTTGGTTTCATCTTATTTGGGACTATCTGCCCTTCCTGGACTTGTTATGTCTATTTCCTTCACTAGGTTAGGAAAATTTTCAGTCATTATTTCTTCAAATAGGTTCTCAATTCTTTGCTTTCTCTCTTCTCCTTCTGGTAGCCCTATGATGGAAATATTGGTATGCTTGATGTTGTCCCAGAGGTCTCAAACTATCCTCAGTTTTTTGGATTCTTTTTCTTTTTGCTGTTCTGATTGGGTGTTTTCTGCTATCTTGTCTTCCAAATTGCTAATTCAATCCTCTGCTTCATCTAGTCTCTTGGTGATTCCGTCTAGTGCATTTTTCATTTCAGTTATTGTATTCTTCACTTCTGATTGGTTCTTTATTATGGTTTCTATGTCCTTTTTCGTGCTTGCTATCTCTCTGTTGAAGTTCTCACTAAGGTTCTTGAGCATTCTTATAACCATTGTTTTGAACTCTGGTAGGTAGCTTGCCTCCATTTCATTTAGTTCTTTTTCTAGCATTTTCTCCTGTTCTTTCATTTGGGATGTATTTCTTTGTTTCCTCATTTTGGCTACCTCTCTGTTTGTTTCTATGTATTAAGGAGGGCTGCTATGTCTCCCAATCTTGGCCAGGTGGACTTATGTAGTAGGAGTCCTGGGGGGCGTTGACACAGTCTCCCTAGCCACCTGCTCTGGGTACTCCAGGAGTGTCCCTTGTGTAGGTTGTGTGTGACCTTCTGTTATAGTTGAGCCTTGATTGCTATTGACATGTCAGTGAGTGGGATTGGCCCTCATGCTGATTGGCTGTGGGGTTTGACCACATCCACAGCTTACTGGCTGCTGTGCAGGTGGCTTACCCCACTAAGTGGGATTCATCCCAGCAGGCATTGGTGCCTGTTGAGACTGCCCTTTGGGTGTGCCGTTTGTGGGGCTTATTGGTCAGTACTCTGCTGTGGTCTGAGCTAATCTTAAAGTATGTTGGTTCTGGGGCTTCTTGAGAGGGGCTCCAGTGCAGGCCCTGGTCACCCACTGCCTGTGACGGGCTGGAGACTACCTCATAGGAGCTACAAAGCAGTCTGCAGTTGTTCATTGCCTGTGCTAACCCTGGAGGCACGTGGGAGAGGCCACGCTTCGAACTGAGGATGTCTGCCACCTGTACTGGGCCTGCGGTAGCTCTGCAAAATGCCAGGACACCCCGAGGTCTGCTGACACTTACCGGTTCCCTTAAGGTTCAGGCACTGATAAAGCCCAGTGTAGTATTCAAGTTGGGTGAGGCAGGGTCTCAGGGAGTAACTAGAGTGGGAAGAGTTGTGGTCAACAGGTTAATGTAGACTCTGGTTTGGTGCCAGTGCTGAGCCTGGAGCTACTCAGCAAAAGTCTCAGAACATACAGAGGCCAGTAGCCACCCACCTAGGGCTTATGGACTCTGATAGTTTTCCAAGAAAGAGTGCAATTCGGGCATTGCTGGCTGCTTGAAGAGAAAGTGCCTCTGGTATTGGGCAAGTTGGGTGGGGGCAGGGTCCCAGTGAGTCAGTAGGATGGAGCGAGCAGAGCTCACCAGGCCTATCAGATACAGATTTGGCCTTCGGGGGAGGGTTCAACACAGGAAAGATGGCACCCATCTGCCAGCTGCACAGGAGAAGGACCCCACACAGGTTAAATGGTAGTTGTCCTCCAGCCCTTGCTATGAAGTCATACACCTCAGTCTGCACCCCCATAGGTCTCCAACACTGAGTTACTATCCCTCTGCTGGAGCCCAAGGTGAGTGACTGTGAGTGAGAGAGTCTGTGCACGAGCCATGTAAGAGGACGTCTGTGTTTCCCGCAGCCTTCTGTCCCACCTGGTCAGAATCTCCACTGTTTTTCACAGCCAGATGTTGTGGGGGCTCCTCTTCTCAGCACCAGTACTCCAGGTTGGGGAGACTGGTTTGTGGCTGGGAACCCTCACTCCTCAGGGGAACCTCCATGGCTGAGATATCCCCACCAGTTCTCAACTGGCACATGGAGGTTTGGGACTAGCCTGTTTCATGTCTCTGGCCCTCCTACCAGTCTCAATGTGCATTTCTTCTTTATATCCTTAATTATAAAACGTATTCAGCTAGACTGCAGATGATTTTCCAGGTTAATTGTTCTATAATTTAGCTGTAATTTTAATGTGTTCACAGAAGGAAGCAGGCACAGTGTTTACCTACTCTGCCATCTTGGATTTCCTAGTCTTTTTCTTATTAATGTCTATGTTTAAACATTAGAGAAATGAACACTGTCATATTGGTGGCAAAAGATATATTTTTGGTTTATCCTTTGTCTTCTAACTTTATTTGATATAGTTTTGTATAAGTATAAACCTTTCCATAGTCAAATATAACATTTCTTTTCCTTCATGGGTTTTTCCATTGCTTTTGTACTTAAGGAGCCCTTCTTCACTTTGAAATGAGTTACCTATTAACTGCTTTTTTCATCCAAGTTTTTTATGGTCTGGCTAATATAAAACTAGATTTATTTTTCTCTGTGCAATGTAAGTCAGAATTTAAGTTGATTTCTTTTCCCTGAACAATTAGCTAACATCCCGACAGTATTTGTTGACTAATCCATTCTTTATTTATTGGTTTCCTCTGCTTCTTTTTTCACCATCAAACATCCCTTTTGTCTATTTGAGGCCAATCCACACTGCTTCCCACACCCTGAGGCGACCGTTGATCTGCTGCAGATCTGTCTTTTCTGGGTGTTTCATATCAGTGCAAACAAAGAATAAATAATCTTTTTTCACCTGGCTTCATTCATATACCATGCTGTTTTTTTAAGGTACATCCGTGTTGTAGCATGTATCAGTAGTTTTTTCCTTCTAATTGTAGAATAATATTCCATTACCAGATTTTAAATCAGATACACAAGATTTTACTTATCCATTGATGGACATTTGGGTTGTTTCCATCTTTTGGCTGCTGTGAATTAAGCTGCTGTGCACAGTCATATACAAATCTTTATGTGGACAAATGTTTTTGTATCTCTGGGGTGGGTTTCTGGGCATGAAATTCCCGAGTCATATGATAAGCTTATGTTTAGCTTTTTAAAGAAACTGCCAAACTGTTTTCCAAAGTGTCTGTGCCATTTTACGTTCCCGTCAGTGGTGTATGAGGGTTCCAGGTCCTTCCCCATCCTCACCTATAGTTGTTACTGTATGCCTTTTAAAACATTTACATCATATATATATGGGGTGTAGTCTTTTTCAGGTTATGTTTTAAGAGGAACTATGTTTTCAATTCCTTCCATGGCACAGGGAACGCAAACTGCTGATTCTGTACTTAACAGACTCTTATTTCCAGGCATAGTAACTCCCATGAAAGTTTATTTTCCCCAAAATATAAAGAAAAATTAAATATTTATTTCTCGTCCTCTGCCCAACACCTAAAAATAATAATTTGAATTCAGATCAAAGTAAATTTTGACTTTGACCTTTGGCCTTTGGAGATAATGAAAACATCAAGAACATATTTGAATCCTTGAGACCCCTTAGTATGAAAGCCACAAAGTCCTCTGGACACCTGGGCCAGAGCAAGGCTTTTCTCCCCTTTAGTCATTCATGGGGTCCTTGATGTATTTTGATCTGTGACCCCAGCTTTGGAGCTGCCTGAAACGACATCTGGACTGTTCAGACAGGACCTAGAAGGGCAGTGTCAATGCAGAGATTCCAGGTACCTTGCCTGCCCACTGACCTAGCCACACGATGCTTGAAGCCAGCCTTTTGCATCCATGAGGCATGCCTTTCCCATGCCCTGTCACTATGTCCTTGGAAACACTGGTTTTTTCCAGTGTGAAATGGAACTTTTTGTTCCGCATTGTTCCTCCTCCACAGACTATGTGCCACCTGACTGGAAGAATTAGACATGAGGGTCAAGAATCCCATGCTTAGATGACTGTCCCTAGGCCACTGTTTCTTGCGGAGGGCCGTTGTGGGGTACTGAGGTGTCTCACCATAGGTAGTCTTGCAGAGTGCAGGGTGGAGCAGGCATGTTTGAGTTTGTAAGCTGAACTTTGTTTCTGCAGAGTCTTTGTAGAGCCCCCGCAGACAGACGTAAATTGAGCAAGAGGTGTGTAACTGTGGGTGCTCGATCGTTCCCTGAGCACCCCAGGACTGTGCAGAATGATAGAACCTTCTCATTTCAGAGCTTCTGCAAGGGAGGTTGGGGTGCTTTTAGGGAGAATGGTATAGACTGTGACAAACCTTTGCTTCTTTAAAAAATACAGCTCACATGCACTGTCTATTCAAAAAAAATAAACCACTTAATCCATCCTGGTGGAATTTAAAAAATAGTGAAGTATTATTTAAGTATTCTCACATCTTTTTGTTGTGAAACACAATACACATTCAGAAAAGTTCAGAAAAGTTATGAGCCATGCCTTCATTAATTATTATAAATCAAACCCCCGTGTAACACTGTCCAGTCCAAGAAACAGCACATGGCCTGCCTCTGAGGGCTCTCCCGTCTGGACCCTACTTTTCTTACTACTGTTACCCTCTCAGCCCCATCTCTATACACTATCATTTAGTTTCATCTGTTTTTGCTTGCTTAATGGTCTCTTTTGATGAACAGAAATTCTAAATTTCAATGCAGTCAAGGTTTTTCAGTATTTTCTTTGATAGCTAGTGCTTTTTATGTTCAGTTTAAGAAGTCCTTGCTGACCAAAGGTCTTGAATGTCACCTGTATTACTTCTAAAATCTGCACTGCTTGGCCTGTACATGTAGAGTCTCAGCTCCCCCAAACCCCAACTCCTCTGTGAGGCAGAGATCAAAGCTCATGGTTGATCCTATGGCCTTGGAAGAACCCATTGGAAAGACCCCACTGCGCTGCAGTCCCACCTTCCTCAGACATTAAGGGTCGTATTTGTGTGATGTCATCTGAGTTTCCTCATCTGTTGCATCTGTCTGTTTTTTTTCCCTTTCTTGTGCTAATATCACACTGGCTTAATTCACAAACATTTATAATATAATAAATCTTGGTGTCTGGTAGAGCAAGTCTTTTCACCCTTAAGAGTGCAAAGGCTCTGTGTCTCTATGAGTTTTAGAATCAGTTTGTCAAGTTTCATAAACATGCAATTGTTGGAAATTTGATAGGAATCACACTGAATTTATAGATCAGTTTTTAGAGAATTTACATATTTATAATATTAAAAATTTTAATCCATAAACATGGTATATACCTCATTTACTTGGGTAGGTCTCCTTTAAATTTCTTAATATTGTTTTATTATTTTGCAACATAGAGTCTTGCACCTCTGGGTGGGTCCACATCTGTCTCTCTGGGGCTGAGCACTGGCCCAGAGCTCCCACCCGTTAGGGGATCCGTTCTCGAGTTTTCTTCTTCCCTTTTTGTCTCGATTTGGGTTTGAACCTTGACTAAACAGCTGGAGGACAGGGGTGAATTTCTTTCTTCTCCAAGCCTCAGTTTCCCCATCTGTAAGATAAGGTCCCTAATGCCTGTGTGGCAGGTGTGGGAGGATTAAATGAGAAACTATAGATTAGATTTAGAGTCAGAGACATCAGAAGCCTCAGTTAATGTTAGATAAAATGAAAGAAAACAGAGCGAAGGAAACAAACCACCTGCATAGTGGTGGTTGACACTATTCAAAGGGAGCCTGTTTGCTGTGTGGATGAGCCACACAGAGGTGGCCTGCAGTCCACTTCCTTGCGGAGGTGGTCCTGGAAAGATGGATGGATTTGCATATGGGACCAAGGGGAGAGTGGTCCAAGGTTAAGGTCTCACAGTCTGCATCCCAGCGCCAAGGAAGATCTGTTGGAGGATGGTACATAGCCCACCTGCTGGCAGGTGGAGGTGAGCAGAGGCAGGCTTGTTGGGGGTCATCAGCCAGCTGTAGGCATGGCTGGTCAGCCTGGTGCTAAGCCCTTCGATTCTGCACGGGGTGTGTACCTCATTCCAGCTCCTGCTCAGCCCTTTGTCCTCCAGTGAGGGAAAGTTGAGGCACAATCATGGTTGTAATAGCAGCAAGGGAATGGAGTCACAGGCTGTCCTGGACATTTACAAGTAGGACTGAGGTGACACCATACATCTAACTGCAGAGAAGAAGCCAGAAACTCTGGCCTAGCCTCATGGCACATTCCAGCATGCCAGGGAATTCCACAAGCAGCACCTTAAAATGGTAGTCATAATGATGTTTGTAAAATAACAGAGGGTATTTTAAAGCAAGAAAGCATGTAACAGGGATTATGTGGGAGTTGACCTAGAAGACCTGGGAGCTGGAGTTTATTAGTCCTGCTTAGTTTCCCCGCTCTGCTTGCGTCTCAGAGGAGATGGGCAGGACAGCCCTCCTAGTGGCAATAGCACCCTAGACAGAGTCTCGCTGCCCTGAGGGCCAAGGAGCCAGGTCCTTCGCAGTCACTGTCTTAAAATTGGCTTCCTGCCTGTGTGTGGCCAGAAGCCCCTTCCTCTGGCTTCCTGCACGGAGCATTCTAGCACTCCTCATGGCTCGATGAGTCCAGGCATTCCACGGCATTTGCTATATGGAGCCTTTTCTCCATAATCAAAGGCTCTCTGTGGGGGCAGGCACCTGGGCGTCTTCTGGTGTATCTTCTTTGGTCTCCTGATGAGGAGATCTAGACTTGGGGGCTGTGTGACCCACCTGAGATGGAGCAGCCATTTGTGTTGAAGTTGGTAACAGAACCTTCTGTTCTGGAGGAGTGCACGTCATAGGAAAAGTGACTTCCCATGCTGGCGGTGGTGGGGGGAGGGAGCAGTCTGATACACTTCTGGACGCGCTAGGCTGACTCAATGCAAGAAACAGAACACGGAAACACTAACTAGTTTACAGAACACCTTGCCAGTGTGATAGATGGCTTCGGGCAGTCCTATATGTGACACATATTCATTGGGCACTTCCTGTGCAGGCAATCTTCTGAGCGCTGGGACACAGCCCCAAGCCAGCCAGACAGATGGCTGTCCTGCAGGTCCTACATCTCAGCAGCTGGTGGGGTCAATATACAAAATCAAGGAGTGACTTAGAGACAGGGACAGAAGGGGACAGGGGGTCAAGGAGGAAAATAGCAAAAGGACAAGGTGTAGCTGTGGGGAGCTGCTACTTTAAATGTCCCTAGAAGGAACAAAGTACAGTGAATATGCGTACTTGAAAACAGAGATTGGTGTGTTTTCTTGCATAACCTGGTCTTGGGACATTTCGTACAGGAGAAGCATTGGCTTGCAGATGCATGGTGTCTATGGAAGGAGCTTGGGGAAGGTGAGCATGCAGGGGCCACCCACATCCCTGAATTCTGCATGATGGGGCCCATGTGCCTTGGAATCCATTCTCTCCTTTGACACATTTACTGAAGGAAACAGTTTGCCAAACAGATGCCAATGGCCCAGTATTTATGGGGAAGCTGGGGAAGCAAACTTCATTCTGAAGCTTCCAGGTTTGGGTCTGACTTTCAGAGCCCAGAGAGAGCATCAGACAGTGTCCCACGTTAGTGGACACTGAGGGACCATGGGGTCCAGAGAGGGTGGCAAGAGGCACTCTAGTCATCTCCGTCAGGGCTCCAGTAACCCTCTGCCTCCTACAGCCTGTCCTTCTCACTCATCAAATCTCAGAACCTCCAGGTGACCTCTAGTTGGTCTGTGACAAAGACTCTCTCCTTGACCAAACTTTAGACAGGCTCCTCTGGGTCCTCTTTAGGCCACAATCTTGCTCTGCCCTGTCTTTGGCCTATCTAGCCCAATTTTACTAAGAAAATTGCTAAGTAAGCTTAAGGAGAGTCCGCCCACCCCTGATCTGTTCACTTTGGATATCTGATCAGATTCCTCATCCTTACCCTTGATTGGACCACCCCAGCTCGCCTTCAGCAAGAATCCTATTAAGTCGGTTCAGCCACAATCCCTCACCCCAGATGTCTCCTCTTAGTAGTTTTCCATCCACTAACCCCCACTCTGCTCCTTGGTGATAAACCCCTGGCTGTCTTCGCTGCATCCATTGTTGACCCCATCTCTCGCTCCAATTGCAATAGTCTTGAATTAAGTCTTCCTTACTGTTTTACTCCTTTAGGTGGTTTTATTCTTAGGCCAAGTGAGGGGCTGAAACTTCACACGGGGTGGAGGGCAGGCTCAGTCCCCCTCCCTGCCTAGAGGACCCTGAGGACCCCCGTTCTGCAGGGCATCAGTGCAATCAGCCAAGTTCCACTATGTTAAGTGTTAAAGATTTAAGATGAGAGCCGTTCTAGGGGAATTACACTTAATACAGGGTTCTGGAACACTCTCAGACTTTCAAGAATAAAAATTTGTAGATGGCTTGTATTTGAAAAATTTAAATATATACAAAAATAGACCATACAAAAAAGTAACCTCACTTGTATGCAGCCACAACTCGCTCAGGGCCATCTTGGTTCACCTACACCCTCACTATTTCTCCTGTCATAATTATGATCTATCTATCTAAATTCACATCCAGTGAAATTTATAAATCTCAAGTGTACTCTTTGGTGAACTTGACAAATGCATACTCCTGTGGAAACTCAACCCCTGTCAAGACATGGAACATCTCAACCTCCCAAAAAGTTCCCTCGTGTTCTTTCCCAGTCAATTCCCCTCTCCCTCCCCTCAGAAAGTAATATTGTTATGATTTTTTTACATTGCAAATTAGTTTTGCCTGTCATAGAGTTTTATATAAATAGAATCATACATGATATATTCTTTTGTGAGAGGATTCTTTCACCTAGCATAACGATTTTATGATTCATTCATTTGTTCTCTTGGTATTACTGAGTAGTATTCCATTTTGGGGATACACCACAATTAGTTTACTATTTACCTGTTGATGGACACCTTGGCTGTTTCCAGTATGGGGCTGCTGTGAATAAAGCTGCTATAAACTCTGTGTGTGTGTGTGTGTGTGTGTGTGTGTGTGTGTGTGAGTGCGTGCACACACACACACTACCTTCATTTCTCTTATGTGTGCTCCATCAGAAGAAGGGTAACCTTTAGCGCATAAGAAACTGCCAGAATTGTTTCAGAGAGAAACGTGCCAGCACACAGTCCTGCTAACAGAGCATGAGAGTTCTAGTCACCCTGGCATTTGGAGTTGCCCCTCTTCACTGTGGGCTGCTCTGGTGGGTGTGTGGTCGTGCCTCAGTGTGGTTCACGTTTGCATTTCCCCAAAGGTTGATGATGCCGAGCACTTGTGCTCCCTGGCCAGGTGTGTACCTTCCCTGAGGAAGAGTCCGTTCAAATCTTCCGCCTATTAAAATATTTGGGATTGTTTATCTTTTTATTGTTGATGTGTACAAGTTCTTTTCATATTCTTAATTCCAGTCCTTTGTCAGAGAATCAGTCTTCACTATTTGTGGATTCCATATTTGAGAATTCACCTATTCACTAAAACGTATTTGTAACCCCAAATTGATACAGCATCCTTGTGGTCATTCATGGACATGCAGAGTGGGGAGACATTTGGGTTGCCTGACATGCGTGTCCCAGCTGAGGCTGAACAAGGTGACACTTTGGCTAATTGTTCCAGCTCTTGTACTGTTAAAAAGTGCCCTTTTTTTCTGTCTGGTTAGAGCCCCCCTTTTTTCTCAATTTGGTACTTTTTGTTGGTAATTTTGAACTGTATAATGGTCCAAGTATACTCGTAGTCCCGAAGGGCTGTCTGCTATTCCTAAGCGTGAGAAGGCTGTGATGTGCCTTGTGCAGGAAGCACACATATCAGATGAGCTTTGTTTGGACATGGGTTACAGCGCTGTTGGCCATGAGTTCAATGTTAATGAATCAACCATATAAATTAAATACGGCGTCTTTAAACACAAACACACATAAAACGTTTTGATGGGTTGATGAAAATATTATGACAGAGGCTCTCAGGAATCTGATGCTGGACTTCCCTGAGGACCAATGGCTCAGTGTTCCCTAACTCAGTGTTTGGGGTGATGTTCTAGAACATGACTACCGTAAATAAAGATTGACTGTGCATGTTATGGAAATATTTTCTCCAGGTAAGTGGCTTGCTATTCATTTTCTTCCTGATGTCTCTTGGTGAATGATAGTTTTACATTTTTATGGAGGCTAATTTACTAATGTTTTCTTTTGCTTTATGCATCCTAAAAAGCCTTTGTGTACACCCAAGACATGAAGACATTCTATGTTCTCCTTTAGGAAACTTACAGCTTTATTTTTTATTTTGGGTCCATCCCATACTTATTGTGTACAGGTGAGGCAGGGGTCAAAGTTTATTTTTTCCTATGGATATCCATTTACATTGAGGCAGATGCCACCCATCCTATCGTTTCACCTGATCACACTTCACTATGTATCTCTAACACAGAAGGACATAAATCTTACTTGTGTGCAGTGCCTATTAAAGGACTCTAGGCCCATTGCCTGCTCTTGGTTCTGGCCTCTAGTATTAACTGTCAAATCTCATTCACCATGCAGGCTTTGGGAAAAGAGTCGGGCTACAGCCTTCAAATCACACAGTGCACAAGAAGCTTTCTCTGTCTCAGGTTGTTATACCTGGCCCCTTCCCTGTCCTTGGAGCAAATGCCACCTGAATCGGCCAAACATTTAATTCACAGCTTCAGTTACTCTGAGTTAGAGTTGACAAGTGTTTCCTTTGCCAGATGCCAACACTCTTCTAATACTACCCGCATTTGAATCAGGCTGTAAACTCATTCGTTTATTCAACAAATTTTTATCTCCTACTATGTGTCAGGCACTGCACTGGTTCTGGGTGTCATCCAAGACAGGTTAATACCTGTCTTGTGGCCATCCAGATTCTTCCATTCTTGTGGGGGAAAGAGACACTAGGCAATGAGTGATACAATTCATTATTTAAGTTATAACGGTGATTAGTGTTTGGAGAAGTACCGGAAGTCATAAGATTGTCCTGCAAGGGGATATGACTTGATCTGGGAACACAGGAGAATCTCTGAGCCAGTGACACCAAAACTAAGTTCTAAAAAAGAGGAGAGGAATTATCTAGAGGTAGGGCAGAGCATGTGCAAAGGCCCTGAGGTGGGAAAGGACCTGGGTTTAAAGATTAAAGTGATGGAAGTGCTATGAGTGAAGGGAAACACTGAGGCAGGTGAGATTGGAAAGGCTGGTTTTGCTTTATCTTTAGAAGCAGCACACTCCAGCAGCACTTTCTGTAATGAAAGAAAAGTTCTAAATCTCTGGTGTCCAATACAGTAGCCATCTGCCACATGTAGCTTTTGAGCCCTTGCAATGGGGCTAGAGTGACTGAGGAGCTGAAGTTTTTATTTTGATTAAATAAAATTTAAGTAGCACATATGACTTTGACTGCCAAATTGGACAGCATGGCTTTTGAGCAATGGCAAGCCATCAAGAATGCGGGGCTGACAGATGACACAATCCGATATGCGCCTGTTGTTATTTGTCACTCTGGCTTTAATACAGCAGAATAAGGACCAGTGGAAATGTTACCACTGCTGCCCAGGGGATAAAGAATGGTTTCCTGACTTTGGGTGCGCAGTGGTTTGAGAGAAATGGGCAGAGTCAGGAATGTTTGGGGGTCAGAGTGCGCATAGCCTCTTGGCCAAGCACAGGAGGAAGGGTGTCGAGGCTCCTTGCCGGTTGCTGACCACAAGGAGGGTGAGTTGAGAGAAATCCTGCCCCCTTGCAGACTGGACACTCGATGCCAAGTGGAGCATGCTGCTGTGGGACAGCAAGGAAAGGCTCGGGCTGCTGAAATTTCTAAGAGAGTTAAAAGGAGGCTCAGTTGTGATGCATCCAAGTGGCAATGCTACACGAACATAAAAAAATGCTCAGGAAAGTCCAAACTTTCCCTGGTTGCCTGCTGAAGACTGGCAATGTGCTCACATACTGTCATCCTTGCCCACCTATAATCAGGTGTAGGAGTCCCATCTGATGCTCTTAAAAAACAAAACAAAGTAAGAACCTTGACTTGCTAAGGATACCTTTTCATATATTGAAAGAGACTCCACCCGTATTCTTTTAGTAGTTTCCTAGTAGTATTCTGGGCATGGCTCCAACTGATTTTGTCTGGTTGTTTCTCCATTGTGGGCACTTGACTCTACTCCAATTTCACATTCTCACGCTTGGCGGGGCCATGGTTGGCAGGGCAGTTCGCAAGTTTGTTATCCAGAGCCATGGAAATCATTCACGGCTTTGGACCCAGTAATGTGGTGCCTGGGAAGTTATCCCAAGGAAACAAGAGAGTGAAAGGAAAAATAAGTGCAGGAAGATGTTCATTGTGGCATTATCTGCAAGAGGAGAACAATCGCAAATGGCCAGTGAGTTCAACAATGGGGTGTGGCCCAAGCACATCGGAGGGTGGGGCTGAGACAGTCACTGTGAGGGCCATGCAAGTGCGTGGCCAAACGCCCTCCTACTGGCAATTCAGGTGAAAAGATAAGCACATTGTGATTACAGCACAACAAATGGGTGTAAAAACATAAGGAAAACACCATTGGTGCAAAGGGGGAGATGTGAGCAGTTTTTCTTTGAAAAACTTGATTTTAATGATTATTAGTTGACCCTTAAAATATGTAGAATTCAGGAAAATGATAGCAAACAACAATTTGCAAATTGTTTAATTTGGGGGCAGTTATTTCTCTTGCATACATTTACACTGACCACAGTTTTCAATGTAAAACTAGTTTGAAACATTTGCTTTTGAGTTTTGTATGTATGATTGTATTTAAACTAAACTGTTACAAATATATGAAAATTGGTATATACAACACATCATTACTTTGGAAGGACTAAAATCAATGAGAAACAACATTTAGCAACAAACATCGCAGAATGTGAATAGAGCGTGGGGTTATTTATTATTTTCTGAAAAAAGTATATTATACTTGTTGTAGTATACATGCAAAATAGAGAAAAGTATAAAAAGCAAGAGTTATTTATAGTTCCACACTTATTTTTAACCACCAGGGTACTTTGCTGTATTTCTTCCAAAACTGATCAATGCATGTGTATGCATGTATTTATGTATACAAAATTGTCAAAATTGGTATCATACTGCAAATGTAATTTAGATTCCTGTCTTTTATAATGAACGCGAGTGTATTAATCTGGGTTTTCCAGAGAAATACTATATATAGTCTATATGATTTATCATAAGGAATTAGCTCATGTAAATCATGGAGGCTGACAAGCCCTGAGATCTGCAGTCGGCAAGCTGGAGACCCAGGAGAACTAATGGTGTAGATTCCAGCTAGAGTCCAAATCTGAAGGCAGGAGAGGACAATGTCCCAGCTTAGAAGCAGCCAGACAGACAGGGAATTCTCCCTTCCCCTGGCTTTCTGCTCCATTCAGACCTTCAACTGATTGGACGAGGCCCACCCACATTGAGTCTATCAGCTTTCACACTTTATAGACTCAAATTCTCATCTCACCCAGAAACACTCTCACAGACACACCCAGAATCACGTTTAACCCAATATCTGGGCACCTGTGGTCCAGTCAAGTTGACAAATAAAAACAGCCATCACAACAAATGTCTTCCCCATGATTAGACTTTCGGGGAAATGTTTTTCGCAGTCACTTTTTTCATCAGTGCTGTTGCTCATGGTTGCCCATAGCTCTCTTCAGTGCCAGGGACTCTTACGCTTTCAAAAGCTTTATTCAGGAATGTTCCAATTTTATGCCATAGTAAGTGCCCAAGTCTTTCATCAACTAATCAAGCTCCATCATCATTCAGGGAACGTTTACGGTCCCCTGCCCTCTCTGCTGAGGAGTGGGGCTCAGGCAGGGACACACGGCCAGAGTGCGGAATGAGGATTCAGGCCTGGATTGGCCCCGTCCAGACTTGTGCCTTCCCACCTGGGCTTCTGTGCTGTCTACCATGTGGGGTTGGGAGGAAGTCGGCCCCATTAACTCTTCTCGGAGGGTGGGCTGGCCGACCACTGTTTTTGGGTTCATGGGCCTCCTGCCTTTCTGATGAAATTCCTTGTGAACTTGCGTATCCAAGCCCCTTGAGTTCATCAATCTCAAATGCTGACACACTATAACAGCTCTTGTCTCTTCCAACATTGCAGGACTCTCTGGAGAATTAATGAACAATTTGTGAAGGGCTTCAAGAGACAGATGTGGGCTTTAAAAAGACTGAGCGTGACATGGGTGTCGAAGTTACAGAATTCTTTAAGACCAGAGTTATTAGTTTAGTAAATTGTCTTTTCCACTTCACTAAATTCTATTTTGTTTCCTTAAAAGGAAGCTGAGCTAATGATTAACCACATCATGGTTGTTCTACAATGTTTAAATTTCAGACTAACTTACACATATTTTTCACAGCTTCCTCCAGGACCATTTCTTTCCACTGAAGTTGCTTATTTAGGCAATGCACACTCATAACTGTTTAAAAAGAATTAAAATATGAATTATAAATCCAAACAGAATGCTCAGAAAATCTGCCACCTCTCCAGTCAAACCCTATCATTTATTGCCTCCTGTTTTATGTTATTCATGACTTGCTTGCCTTTCATTTAATGTATGTAATTAGGGTCTTATTTCTACAAAAGATAAATAATTATTAGCCGGATATGTATTTGTTTTCTTTTGATTTTGTTCAGTCCTGATTCAATATTTGTCAGCCACATTGTATCTCGATGCAGAAAGGGATGTTAGGAGCTCACTGAAGAGGACAGAAGTTGGCAATCAGTGGGATGAGACAGCGGCTCCCAAAGGCAGGACCCCGGCCCATGTCCCAACCCCTAACACACCCATGCTCAATCATTCTTTCTCACATACACAAGTGCGTGTGCACACACACATACATATACACACACACGCACATGAGCCCTGAGTGGACCTTTTTCATAGCATTGTCCCAAGGCCTGCGAGCTAGAAAGAGGATAGATTTTCCACTGTGAACATTAGACTCGACGTCAGGTCACTGCATGCAGCACCCAGGCTGCGGGTCGTACGCTGAGTGACCTGCACAGAGTCAGGGCCTTGGGCTGGTGTGCTTGCCACTTTGTGTGCAGCACCTGGGACACGCAGGGGACATAGGAGGGGCTCAGTATATAATATCAGACAGGAAATTCCCAATATCTGCACAACGTGCCCTCGGTCTATAGACTGACTCATATGGCTCCCCCTAACATTTGTGGAACGCAGAATAAAAGAACGAGCATGTTGGTTTTGACCTTGGTCCCATAGGCCCAGCCTGAAAGTGTGTCTCTTCTGGTGTTTTTTCATTTCTGATGCGAAGGACCAGCCCAGACTGGAGAGAACGTCCGGGGTAAACAGTCAGCCCAGGAGCGGCCTCTGGCCGAGCAGCCAGTCTGCCCGGGGGCCCACCCTGCAATCCTTGGTAGGTGCCAGGACTCTGCCTCACAGCCATCTCCTGAGGGGGTGGGGGGCTTGACCTTTGAGAAGTGGTGAGACTTAGGCAGAAGAGAAAGCGGCCGTGGGCGAAAAGCTGACAATGCAGCCACTCACAATTGGACAAGGGAAAGGACTTCTCATCTGTCCCATTAGTGTCCAGCGGGAGCTCTCAGCGGTGGCAGGGGCAGCCATCAGCCAGCCTCTGGTGGATGACCGCTGACCGGGTTGGTCTGAGGCCCCTGTCACAGCTGAGATACACAGTGTCTTCTGGCCGTGGTGTCAGCACTCGGCAATCAGACTGGAGCCCACTGAACTTGCCGTACTAGCGGCTGGGACAGAGCCATGCGCAGCACGAAGGGGCAGGATGAGCACGCTGGTGAAAAACAGCGAATAAAAACAAAGCTCTCCCGCGTGGAGACCAGAGCCTGGCAGTGCAGTGCCCAGGAGGTTGGCCGGCCTGGCTGCAGAATGGGTGTGCCTGGTCGCTGGTTGTAACTGCTTCACTCGCTCCTTCTCCCCTGTTCCTGAAGACCCAGGTGTGTCATTCTGCTTGTGTGATAGTTCCAGACCTATTTTCAGAGGCTCCCATATGTCCTATGGCAGGGGTGCTCAAAACTTTTCTTTAATACTCCTTATAAGAATTTTGAAAAGTCAAGCACTTTCTTGCATATTATAAGATTAATAGTTAGAAATTTTCATCATAAGCTTAAATAGTGTAAAGAATGTAATTTCCAGTATATAGTAAATATTAACATCATACAATTTGCTTTTCAACATTCACTTAAAAAATCCATAAATTTGGCTTCTCCAGCTCCCACGAGGGTGGAAGGGCGGGTAGTACCCGCTGCGCCTGTGTGGAGGCGACTTTTGAAACCAGTGGCGGCAGCTGCTGCGGAGCCCTGCGGTGTGTGTCTGCGAGTGGACGCCTGCAGCGTCTGTGGGCCTGGGCACCGTGCTGCAGCTCTCCCGGGAGCACGGCATCACCCCGCATGGGAGCGCCGAAATCATGGCATCAACAGCATTTTATATCAGTGTGGCACGTATCCATCTGAAACATTTACGCGAGTGCAGAAATATGGACTCACCTTCCTTGTGACTACTGATCCTTACTTAGGTCATGAAATACCTAAATAATGTGGTGGAACAACTAAAAGATTGGTTATACAAATGCTCAGTTTAGAAACTGGTGGCAGTCCTCTCAAATATTGAAAGTGGTGAGGTTCTTGAAAGATGGCAATTTGATATTGAGTGTGACCAGACTGCCAAAAAGGACAGTACACTCAGAGAAAGGTCTCAGAAAGCTATACAAGACGAAATCCGTTCAGTGATCAGACAAATCACAGTGACAGTGACATATCTGCCACTGTTGGAAGTTTCTTGTTCATTTGATCTACTGACTTAGATAGACAAAGATTTGGTTGTACCTGAAAAATGGGAAGAAGTGGGACCACAGTTCATTACCAACTCTGAGCAAATCCGTCTCCGTTCATTTGCTACTACAATCCACAAAGTGAATAGCATGGGGGCCTACAGAATCTCTGTCAATGACTGAAGATGACATGAGAACAATAATGCAATTCTCAAATGTGCTTTTCCTGAAACCAAGTCAGCTATAGTTCATATGTTGTATTTCATTCGTTAATTTTCAGATGGGAAAAGTTAACATACTTTACTGAACTGTACATAATTGTTCCATTTTTTTGGTACCTATTGGACTTTCCATAGGGTTGACAATTTTTTGCGCTGTTCAAAAAGGAACCAGCAGATTACATCAACACTGTAATGTCAATTCCTTTGAAGGTGGTAACTGTAGGTGAAAAAACTTTTCCTATAAAGCTAAATACCTTCCTAAATCAGACCTTTTGGTCAAGTAGCTTGACTCAGAATGCAGGTAGGAAGATATTGAAATATGAAACAGCAAAAGAAGTCTGAACATTTAGAATCTTTGTTTAGGTCCTAAAGTAACTGATAATCCATAAATAACAAAATATTGCTTAAGGTCCTTTTGCCATTTGTTTCATTTGCATAGTTTCCATATTGAAAAAATCTCTATTTGATTTTAATTTATATAATTTACACCTAAAAGCTATTGATATTTCTACTGTTTAAATTCCGGTGATACAGACCTTTTAAAAATGTCTTTTTGTGTTTTATAAAATCAAGCTTTAAATGACAATGATAAATAAAGTTAAATATGTATGTTTAAAACAATCCATAAACTTAATAATCAGAAATTTTACACCATTAATATTTCTCTCATATTTCTATTCTGATTCCTTACAAAATTGTGTCCCAATGATTTTTTATTTTTAATACTTGGAAGCTGTTGTGGGTGAATTGTGTTCCTCCAAAAGACATGTCCATATCCGACCCCCCAGAACCTATGAATGTGGTTTTATGTGGAAATAAGGTCTTTACGCAGGTGTGACTAAGAAGCTTGAGATGGGATCATCCTGGATTAGGGTGGGTCCTAAATCCAATGACTGGCATCCTTAGAGAAAAATGAAGGGAGATTTGAGAAGCAGATAAGTAATGCAGAGGGAAGACGCCCGTGATGATGGAGGCAGAGGCGGGAGTGATGCAGCCACAAGCCCAGGGACACCTGGATCCCCCAGGAGCTGCAAGAGACAAGAAGGTCCTCCCCAGGCCCCGGAGGGAGTGCAGACCTACTGACACCTTGGTTTCAGACTTTTAACTTCTAGAACTCTAGTAGATGCATTTTGTTGCTTTAAGCCACAGACTTTGTGGTAATTTGTAAATGCAGCCCTAGGAGACAAATACAGGTACATACGCTACAATTCAATACAAATTGAAATAAAATTCCTAAGGTAAACAAATATATATTTCCTCTAGATTGAGTTGTTAGTACAATTATTACAGCAAAACAACGAAAGTGTATTACAAATTTGATAAATTTAACATGTTCGGACCATGATGGACAGTGGGTAACTGAAACTGAGGAAAGGGAAACTATGGATAAGGAGGGACTGACCCTAATTACCTCCCCATGGCCTCCAAATACTATCCCATTAAGAGTTAGTATAAATTTTGGAGGGGACACAATTCAGTCCATAGCACGTTTAACCTTTAAAAGGAGATAGTTATGTGGCTAGGGGAGCACTGCATCTCTGGAGAGCTGTTCCTCTTATCTGTGAGGCTGAGTGGGCGCACGCCCGTGTCCTAGCAAGTCTGCTCTGAGATGTGTGCACACGTGCACAGGAGACATGAGAAGAACAGCCATAGCTGTCCCACCACAAAAATATATTGTGATGCAAATGTCCATCTACAGGAGAGTGAATAAACAGAAACGGGCACCTGCGTATGGTGGAATACTATATACATGAATGCATCTCAATGGTAAGTTTTGCACAAGAAAGCAAATTGCCAAAGATGCATTCCGTGTGATGCCAGATACATACAATTTAGAAAAGAGCAGCAACACAATATGGTCCATTGTTTATGGATACATGCATATGTAGTATTTAGATGAGCTTCAGTTATATGAACCAGTTCCACAAAGCTGTAATGCTTTTGAGTGACGTTCTATAAAACTTAAGGTAAATGAAGAGAAGGGACATAGAGATTCGACTACGTAACCTTCCCCATCAAGGCATGATATGTCTCATCATATAAACTCTTTTGTACTCCGTTTAGTAAATTTTGACAGTTTTCTTCCTTAGGCACAATACATTGCTTTTAGGATTATCTATAGGCATTTGATGTATTTTTATTGCTGCTACTTCTGCTATTTTTAAGTGAATCTTTCCCCATTATAGCTTATTTCTGTGATTGTTGTGTTATACAAAAGCTATTAATTTTTTTATCCTTTAATCTAATGTCTGATCACTTAATGCATTATAAGAATTTTAAGATGATTTTCTTATGTTTTGTTAAGTATGTTACTCCGTTATCTTCCAATTCTGATAATTCTATTTTTTTCTTTTTAAATGATTATATGTCTTGTTTTTGCTTTATTTACATTTTAATCTTTTGCATTGGCTAAAATTTCCAGAAATATGTTAAATAATAGTGATAGCAGGAAACTTTGTTTTGTTTCTAGTTAAAATGAGACTATTTCTGAAATATGATTTTGTTGCTTAAAATTAGGTAATACTCTCTTCTTTTTAGGTCTCTCAACTTTTTATTACTAGACGGTGTTAACTGTTAAAATTTACTTTGGGGCATTAAGCAAAACACATTTTTACTGGACCTTTTTATGTTAAAGTATAACATTAATGTTTTTCAATCCACTGCAATACTGGCATTTCTGGGGTAAATCCAGTATGATATTGTAACTGCACAACTGTGCCACGAGATGGTGCTGTTCCCCAATTTCTTAATGCCCTAGCATTAAATTAGATTCATGACTAAAGTTGAAACCTTTTACGTTTAATATGATCTTCAAACTATTGTCCTCCTTTTAACTTTCTCCAAACTGGCCCTATATTAAGAATATGTCTTTAAAAATACTTATTTTCTCCCCTTTATTTGGTAAGTTTTATGGGGGTAAAATTTACACACAATGAAATTTACCATTTTAAGCAAACAACCCAGAGAATTCCAGCAAATACATGTAGTCTTGTAACCACTGCAAATTGTGATGTAGAACATTCTGTCCCCAGTATGCTCCCCTCCAAGGTTTGTCCCAGGGATGTGTCTGCGTGCTCTGTCAACACGGGCAGATGTCACAAACCAAAGAAGATCCCACAACTACTACAGCAACTGAAGCCATTGGAAATCCCATTACCGACCTGCAAGGGTTGTGCCAGCAATGCTGGTTCCCTCTGTCCCCTCAGGGACTATTTCTACATCAGTGCTGCTACCTCCTGGGTCACAGAAGGAATGTCCTTGCCCTCTCACAGAATGCAAGCAGCAGCGCCCTTGCCCGGGCACACTGGGATGATTTCTGGTATGACAAGTGACATGACTCTGCCCCTGGGCCTGCAGCCCATCAGTGTCACCTTCTTGGGCCCTCCCTAGGCTGCCAACAACTCCAAATCCTGTGATTCCCCTTGTACCTGCCATGATTGTAATTCTAAGGTAATTCACATTGTAATTCACTATCTCTTGTCTCCAGGTGGGTTTCACCTGCCACCATTCTCCACTGCTGCATAACAAACACCCCCCAGCCGAGTGCTGCAAAGCAGCTGTATTGACCTGGTCATGACCTCTGCAGTTCTGGGCAAGTCCTCTCAGGGTGCCCTGTTCTGTGGCAGTCACTGTGGTTGAGGAGTCACCAGGCTTCTCCACTCCCACGTCTGGAGGCTGAAGCTAGCTTTTGACTGGGACTCTGGCTGGCACTGTTGGCCAAAACATGTGGCCTTCCCATGTGGCCTGGGCTCCCTCGAAACATGGTGGCTGGGGCCACAAGGTGAGTCTGCTGAGAGAGCTAAGCTGTCCTTTCTTATGACCTGGCTTCAGAAGTCACTTCCCTGAGTTCTGGTCCTCAGGTGCAAGCCACAGGTTTGAGCCGAGGATGGTTGGGCTCCATCTTTTCTTGGACCTTTTGAACATGTTTTAAAACTACCACGAAGACCTTTAGGGTTTTTATGAGTTTGCTGGGATGGCTGTCATGAAGCCCCACCTACTGGATGGCTCAAATAGCAGGAACCTATTCTCTCACAGTTTCAGAGCCACAGTCTCTGGAATCAAGGTGTTGGCAGAGTTGCTTCTTTTTTGGGCACTCAGTGTGGAATCTGCCCCAGGCCTCTTCCAGCTTCCAGTGTATCCGACAATCCCTGGCATTCCTTGGCCTGTAGCTGCATCACTCCAATCTTTTCTCTGTCTTCACATGACCTTCTCCTCTGTGTGTCTGTGTGCCAGTTTCCATCTTCTTACAAGGAAACCAATCATTGGATTAGGGCCAAGCCTACTCCAGTACGACGTCACCTTAAATTGACTGCATCTGCAAAGACCCTATTTCAAAAGAAGGGCATGCTCACGGGTTCCAGTGGACATGAATTTTTGGGGGCTCTATTCACATTCACCCAGCACTGGGATGCTTTCCCGGTACAAAGAGTGGGGTCCTTGTCTGTCCTTTAGAGGAGAGCTGCACAGTCTCTGTCTAGCTCTTGTTGCAATTGTAACAGAAATAGAAGTGGCCAGTGGGCAAGTGTGTGCGCACACACATGCAGCCACCTCCCCAGACTGACCTCAGTGCTGTGCTGGAGCCTCTCCTCTCTAAACTCCCACGCCTTGGGAGGGAGAGGACCACTCTGACCTTAGGGACTCTCTCATCTCATGATGTGACTCTGTGAGCTGCCGGGATTCTTGTGGTGCTTCGAGAGGGCCATGTGGCTGGTGTGGTCTGTCCTGGCTGACTGGAGACCCCTGGTCATGGACACTTCCCGGGGTGAGTTCACGTAAAGGCTGAGCATGTCTTATGCTTGGCTGCATGCTGCGTCCCTGAGAAGACAGCGTGTACTTTGGCAGGGTGAGCACACCTGACAGGCGGCCCATCACTGCCCGCTCGTCAGATGTGCAGAGGGTCTGCTGTGTCCTTCTTTCCTGCAGTCAAAAGGGTGAGGTGGAGTTCGCCTGGCTCCTTCCTCAAACAGTGTCTTCTGTGCACTGAACAGAGGCGTGGTCACTTTCTGTGGGAGATGTGTTGACCCTTATTGCAGGTGGACCATTTAAAGGGGCAGGGTAGACCATGGACAGCCATGCCCGGGTACCTGCACTTCCCTCCCGTGCCTCAGTGTGAGGACTACTCCAGCCCACCCTGGGTTGCCAAGAGGATTTCCACGTCCCATCTCTTCCTGTGGAAGGGAGAAAGGAGAGTTGCCTTCTCTTTGACTATTAGGGTTGGGAGGACCAGGTGTGGGCAGTACATCCTACCTGTGGGGCAGGTGAGCCTCTGGGAGTGTCTTGGCTGAACCTGGAAGGCATCCATGCCTTGGGGGCACCCTTGCTGGTGGGTCACAAGCTCCCTCCCACCCCTCCAGTATTTATGTCCCCAAACTTCTCAGATCATCACATGACATCTCCACTAGATTCACCAGCTCTCTCACATGCAGGCGTCTACGTTAATCAGGGTTCTCCAGAGAAACAGAGGTCACTGGGGAAGCGGCCAGCTCCAAGCTTAGAGGCCCTCCCTGCTTCCAGGATGGAGCGCACCAGGCTCCCAACGCCCTGCTGTCAGAGTTTGCCACGGGACCATAGTGGTGACACAGACCACACCCAGGAAAGAGGAGAAGGGAAGTTTTGACAACAGATGGTGAGGAGAGGGGTTCTGCTGCTCCCAGCCCAGTGCCAGGCTCTCTGAAGGCACAAGACAGCTTCCTAATCAGAGAATGGGTGAACGGAATGAATTCCGGCGAGGAGAGGAGAGAGAGAGAGCGGACACTATGTGCAGAGTGATAAACTCACCCCAGCTTATTTCAGATAATGTGCATATTCCCCTTCATAAGTAAATGGGGTGATACTGTATTACCCTCAACTGAATTAGACTGCTCTTCTTAGCACCTGGGACCGAAGGGCGACCAGAGCTTGCAAAAGCAGGCTCAAAATAATTCGAACATTGCTCAGCCAGCCATTCTTACACACGGTTTTCCAAAAGGTACCAATTCCTCACCTTTATTTAGACTGTTCCAAATGAAGCCTTTTCTTAAAATTCCACTGAAATGGGTCATATTATCCTGGGATTCCTTGAAATGCAAGTGGAATTTCCCACCTAGCACTTTCTATGGAGCCTTTACTAAGAGATGCAACTGTTCACGAGGGACCTGGGACCTTGTCATTTCTCCAGCAAAGATATCAGCAGGGATGGGAGAAATGACCACCCTGGCAGCGTCTCTGGACAATCAGCAGATACCACATGGAGGCCTCTCCTCCCACAAAGCCATCCTGCCACGTCCTTGCTGGAAGGGGAAATCGAATGCCCTGATCATCCATGAGCCCCTCCCCCCACCACATCCCTTCCAGGGCACAGTCCTGGTCACATGACCACATGTCCCCTTCAGGGCACAATACCAGCCTGTGTGACTATGTCTCATTGCCAGGATGATTTTGTGTGTGTGGTTGTGCTGTTGTTGCAACACAAAGCATGTCAGCCCAACAGGAGGCCAAACCACCCCCACCCACAGCTCTGCCAGGCAGTCTAGGGAATGCTGTCACCTCCCAGAGTGCAGTCCCATTTGGGACCCCCATAACCCAGATACCCAGGAGGGTGCGGACACAGCATGTCCAGGAGCCTGCCTAGAGTGGACCTCTGAGAAAGTTCGACTGTCCACTGTGTGGCCACTGCCCTCTCCAGCCCTCGGAAGCCAGTGACGAAGGGTTTGTGTCAAGCAAGTGTGCCATCGTGGCATGCCCAAACCTCTCTCGGAGATTCAAGGTACCTGTGATAGAACCAAAGCTCTGATACACTCCGCACAGTGTCAGGCTTCCTCTAACCCAATGTTTTCCAAACCTGTTTGAAAATGGATCATGTCTGTTGCCACCATCCCTTTCACTCTTGGGTGGGTTCCGTCAGGTATTAGTTTGAGAAGCTACTGCAGACCTCTTCCTGTCCCCGGGGGCACTGCCGCAGTCTAAAGGTGAGGCAAGCATCCTCATTCATGGGTCCCCAGCAGACCCACAGGAGCCCTGTCAGTTGTCCCTCTTCAGACACCTATGCATCTCCCAGACTCTTCCCACCCCCTTCTGCACCGGCCTCCTTGACACTGAGGAGCTTCTGTCAGTGCTGCAAGAAGAGGTGATGACCAGCAGGGCAGGGGGTGCTTGGTGGATTTTCTGCACCACCCCTCTGCATTGTTGCCTTCCCAAGATCAGAGCCCAGCCCCAGCACACTGCCCAACACACAGTAGGTGCTCATCTAATGATTGGCCAGGTGGAGCTGAGCTGCCTGCCTGCCCTTCTTCTTCCTGCATAAAGGAGAGCTGGCCTTTAGAGAAGACCAGTGAGAACTGTCTGGGGCACATGGATGGCTCTTAGGCGCGGCTTTCTGACCTTGCAGAATTCAGCCTGTGGACCATAAATCGAGTTCCATGAGGTGGGGGGTGAAGTGCCCAAGGTCTCCCAGCCCTAACCTTGCGGGGGTTTGATTCATACAGGACAACACTTCCCGAGGCATCCCCACCACATGCGACCTTGCTGGAAATGCAAATTCTCAGTCTCACTCCAACCTCCTGAATCGGACACTTTGAGGGCGGCCAGCGATAACATATCCTCCAGGGGAGTCTGATGCCAGCTCCAGTGTGAGAACCACTGAAATAGGGGACTGTGAGAACAGCTAGGACACCCCCTGACACCAAAGCTGGGATGGAGGGCGGGGAGGAATTCTCCAAAAGCAATGACAACTGGAATTTTAGAGACATTTCCCTTGAGCCCATGGCAGAGGCTGAGGGCCAGCAGCCAGCACAGGCCTCTCTGTAGGGTAGCGGAGTGCCCCCTGGTGTTGGATCCCTGTGGCCACTGCCCTCTCTCTGCAGCCTCTCACCAGCAGGCCCGGGAAAGGCAGGGAGGGGCTCTGGCATACTGACACCATGCAGGATGGAGGCTTCCCTCCCTTGAGGTAGAACTGGCCCAGACCCAGAGCTGAAAGAGGACTAAGGTGTGTGTGCAGACAGAGGCAACAGGACATACACGCACACGTACACCACAATTGTGGGGGCTGGCAAGTCTGAGATATTCAGGGCAGGCTATCGGCTGGAGACCCAGGGAAGAGCTAATGTTGCAGCCTGAGTCTGAAGGCTGTCTGGAGGCAGAAGTCTCTCTTCCTCAGGGGACCTCAGGCTTTTTCTCTTAGGGCCTTCGACTGATTAGACAAGGCCCACCACATTTATGGAGGATAATCTGCTTCACTCCAAGTCCACTGATTTAAACGTTAACCGCATTTAAAATATACCTTCACAGCAACATCTAGACTAGTGTTTGACCAAACGTATGGGTTCTGTGGCCCAGCCACTAACTATCCCAAGGCTTCATACAGGCATACGCGGGGACAGCAGCTTCTGTGAATGGAAAAGGCACCGTTTGAAAGACACACTGTGGGCATTGGCCCCTTGTCGCCATGTCTGTGCCGGCCCCACCCACTTAGGGTGCCTGCACACAGAAGCAGAGTGCAATAAAAGGATTTGGGTGTAGTTTTCTCATTTGGGGGTGATCCCAGGTCAGCCGAGGAAGCATGGACAAGCGCCAATGCCGATGTGGGCACCAGATGTGGGGCTGCAGGTTACCAGCCTGTGCCGGCTCACACAGACGTGTATCTGCTCTGGGCTCATTGCGCAGTGCTCCTGGGCGGCCTCGTGCTGGCTCACCCACCCCTCCCAACCTCATGACTCTGTGAATGCCCTGCCCACGTCATTCCATGACCCAGACACAGCCACACCCAAATTCACCTACGGAGTCCCATCCAGCTGCTGGCCCAGCTCTGAGCCTGACGTTTGGGGGTGACGCCAACTCCTCTAGTGGATCGCGAGTGTGGCGCCTGTTGGCCCGGCACTTTGTAGCATGTGAGACAGTGGAAACACTTCCGTTTACAAGAAGGAGGCGGGCAGGGGGAGCAGGGCAGGGCTGGCGCAGAGCACAGAGGCGGTGTGGGATGTCACCTTCACTCACGCTGCAGGCCACCCCTCTGGTCAGGGGATGCTGTTGGGGCCACGTGTCTGCCCCCTCCCCACTCGCCATCTCTGGGCACACTGCAGGCTTCCTCCTGCAGCACCGGCCTTCTGAGCGGACCTCTGGGTGTGCAGGCCTTCCTCATTCACCGGGCGGGCGGAAGCGGAGGGCGGGGCTGACCTAGAGCGGCCCTCGACCAGAGGCAAACAGGACTGGGTGGGTGAATGCCCCTCCCCTTGGGCAGGGCCTTCACCACCTCCCAGAGCCCCAGAGCCCCTGCACCCCGCTCCCCAGGCTGGTTGCCCTCTGTGTGCTGGCTCCGTGTTCCACACACTCTGTTCTCACAGCGCCTTCCCGCCGGTGGGGGCTCATGCTGCCAGGAAGCAGGAAGCAGAGAGGGCGATGCCTCTTCTCACAGCCACCAAGTCTAAGCCCAGAGCAAGGCAGCGGATGCAGAGGTCTCTGGGCAGGCTGTGGCTCTATGCCCCTCGTTCTTTTCTGTTTTAAAAAAATGAAAACAAGTTTATTTTCTTTGATAGTTAACAAAATAAATAAAAATAGAGGGCTCAATTAAAATTATGACCTCTTAGAAAACATTGTATGAATTGAGTGTTTTTTTTAAAGTTACTCTGACAAAATTGTATAATAGCAAAATTCATTTTGCCTTGAACTTTTGCAACATTTTCATAAACTGTCTCTCTCTCTCTCTCTCTCTCTCTCTCTCTCTCTCTCTCTCTCTCTCTCTCAAAACTAGTTGAATAATTTTGGGCCTGATTTTACAAGCTCTGACCCCCCTTCAGTCCCAGGTCCCCATTTACTTATGAAGGGGAATATGCACATTACCTGAGATGAGCTGGAGTGAGTTTATCACTCTGCACGTGTATCCTCTCTGTCCCTTTCTCTCTCCTCTCCTCCCTGGAATTCATTCCGTTCATCCATTCTCTTATTAGGAAGTTGTCTTGTGCCTCCAGAGAGCCTGGCTGGGAGCAGCAGAACCCCTCTCCTCACCACCTGTTGTCGAAACTTCCCTCCTCCTCTTTCCTGGGTGTGGTCTGTCTCACCATTGTGGTTCCTGAGCCCACGAAGTATGGACCCTCTTTTTGTGTGGGGGGACTCCCTTTCTCGCCGGAGTGAAGGGAAGCGGACACTTCCCTTCATTCATCCAGTCCCTTTCTCTCAGGGACAGTGTGTGGGGATGTAACCCAGGGCTATGTGAGGGACAAAGGCTGAGCAGGTTGTCCTTGCGATGGAGGCACTACCCCTTGTCTCCCTGGGGACAGTGTCTTGGGGTGGCCGGTGCCAGACCTCGGGAGAGGTTGGCCACAGCAGCAGCAGAGGCCATTTCAAAATGTGCTGGGAGTCGTGGTCAGCAGAGCTGGCTGGATCTGGATGGGGGAGAAGATGACGGAGCAGTGGGGGGTGCACCCCAGGCCCGGGGTGGTATGTGGTCTTAATTCACCTAATATGGTCATCACCGTCTTCTTCATTTGTTCTTACTTCTTGGGCCAGCGCTCACGGTCTGCCCATGGGGACTGAGACTCCAGGGTGTGGGTGGTGGTGGCAGGAGGCAGGTACTGGCTAAGTAGATTATCCTGGGGAAGAGGGGTCGCCTCCATTCTGATCCATGACGACGGGAGGGTCTGGGAGGGTCATCTCCCCAGAAGCATCCTAACAGAGCGACCACAGTCCTCTCGGCCAGAAACTGCATCCCTGTTACAGACTCTTCTGGCAAAATGTAAATACACCCTCCAGGCTCCCTTGCGGACTATTTTTAAAAAACAGTATTAATGTTTAATGCAATCCTGGGTAACTAATAATAATCTCCTGCCTATCCAAAATAGCAGGGGAGGAATATGAACGTAACATACCTAAGAACTTTCTCCAGCAGAAACTCAGCATCCATCTGACCCATTACTGTGAGCTAATCTGCTGCGATGGCGCCAACAGCTTCCTGCAGAGAACTCATTAATTGCAAAGAGTAAAATTGTAACTTCATGTTGGAGAAATCTGGCAGATTCCACCTTGATCAGAAGGCCACCAATGCAGGGCCAGAATTAAGGGCAGACCAATCAGAGACGCGCTGACACCTGCTCTGTGAGGATGCCACATCACAGCCAAGCCACCTGCATCCCCTGAATCCAATTGTGAGGGGACATCAGACAAACCCAGGTCTCAGGACAGTCAACACATAAAGGGCCTGAACTCTTAAGATGTCGATGTCACTACACAGACTCAGGGACGGTTTCAGACTAAAGGAGACTGAAGAGACGTGACAAGTGGATGTGCTACAGTCTTGGGCTTCCTGTGCCATAAAGGTCATTATCGGAACAGGTGACAGATTTGTTTTATGATCTATAGCTTAGATTATAGCTACAGCTCTGTCAGTTAATTTCCTGAATTTGATGATTTTACTATGGTTTATGGATTTAGGAGAACATTCTCGTTTTTGGGAAATATGTGCTGAAGTATACACGAGGCAGCATGCCTGAGGCTCATGGTCAAATGATTCAGAAAAAGAAATATTGGGGGAAGAGAGAAAAAAATAAAACAAATATGGTGAGAAAGAGGACCTGGGTGAAGTTTATGTGCTGTTCTCACAACTTTCCTATTTCTGAAGTTTTGTCAAAATTGAACATTTTAAAAGAACTCCGGAGCATAGTGACTAAAGACAGAAGCTCACTCCACAATAGCAGCCTGGGCCTACACTCAGTAGGGCGGCTGGGACTCACATGGTCAAGTGGGGACCCCATCCTGTGCCCTACGGCCTCCCTCCCACTTGCATAGTTCACTGCCGCAACTGCAAGGAGGAAGCAAACGGAAGTTGGTAGAAGGTGACTCCTGACTGAGCAACGGATGTGGGAGTCTGCACTGCACTGGCAGCACTGGATCCAGTGACCGAGCAGGAATGCAGTGTCCAGCCCGGAGACCCCGTGCAGTAAGAGAGTGGACTAGAGGGGACTAGCAGCCTGTCACCTCGCTCTCCTTTGAATTCAGAGGTCATTTGGCAAATGACATCGAGTCCAGGTGGTGGCTTCCCTTGGGCACTTCAAACATCCCAAACCTGACTTGTGGGTACTGTCCGTATCCAAAAGTGGCAGTATTTTGGAGAAAATTGCCTTGTAGGTCCTTGCAAGTTAAAATTTGCCTACGAGTGTGTAAAAAAAATCACCCGTCTACTTCCTATCATGTAGCTGAGCAGTCAAAACACCAGAAGACATGGAGAGACCCAGAGCATTCCTTGATTGAAAGGAAAGCAGGGGTATGAGCCACCTAGAGGCCCCATGTGTGCCTGAGTACTTAAAGGGGATGTGTCTCAGGGTCGCTGCTTAGCGGGGAGCCCAGTTCCTATCCCGTGTGGTATGGAGGCAGAACATGAGGTTTGCATGAGGTCAGGCAGAAGGAGACCAGAACCCCAGCTCCTTCATTAGCTGTGTGACCTTGGCATGTCATGAGTCTCCTTGAAACTCAGTTTTCCCATCTATAAAGTGGGCAGGAGTGTTACAGCTGACATAATGTTCCAGGTGGTTGCTTCTGTTCTCCCCGTTGTTCGCAGTTCATATTGCATGTCTCTACGGGTAGCACACCCTACAGAAGCATCCTCTAGAACTGCCTGACTTTTCAGGTGTTGCCCACTGATGGCCACCAGGGGCTGCTGCTTCCATGTATTAACATTAGTGTGGGACCATGTATTAACATTAATGTGGGCTCCCTAGAAACACGGAAGGCTTTAGATAGAGGTGACTTAAGAGCTCGCAGCTATATTTTCTTTGACCACTAGATGGCACCCTGCAATCATGATATCTGGGACAGGCACCATTCGAGGCTCCTAAGGATGGTCAAACATTTTTTTGAAATCTTTTCACTTAGATGATCTCCTTACTCTTGTGGACCAAATGGTTTGCCCGAATGGCTCTAGAAAAGGTTTTACAGAGAAGTTGTCTCACCCCTCTTGGTGATGAGCAGGAGCTCCAGAGCCAGGCATTTTGGGTTCAAATCCCAGCTTTTCCACCTCCTGGCTGTGTGCACTGGGGCACGTTGCTTCACCTCTCTGTGCCCAAGTTTCCTCATCTGGCAATGGTGATAAGAGTACCTACTTGTTAAGGTCATTATGAGGATTAAATGATGTTTTTAAAGTGCTTGGAATAGTGCCTGGCACATACAAAACCCTATAAAAGTCTGGTAAATAAAATCATAATGCCGATATCACTAATCATAGTATACTCAGGGCTTGCCCCACTCTTTTCAAATGGGTGAAATTTGATACTGGAAAACTGAATTGCACTTACAAGAGTCACAAACATCGGTGGGGCCTACTTAAAGATTTTGAATTTGTAGAACTAATGTATTGTGTAAACAATGGAAATAATTTTCATAATTTATAGCTGTAATTCACTTCAGAAAAGTAGGCATATTCGCTAAAAAGAGAGTAGAAGTATTTTATCCATTGCTACTTGCTAAAATGTACATCTTGATGAACGGCACGTTTGTGGAAAGGTGCGTCCCAGTTGTCTGGTTCCTGGCCCCTCCTTCGTGTCTCTAGTGTGTCATTCCAGAGTTGACCTCTGAGTGCAATATAACCATTTTCACTCAGCTGGGAACAGGCGAGTGTCACAGCAAGATGAGTAGTGCAGGAGTCAGAGGTCATGCTCGGACCTCTCTCTTGCTTCTAGAAGCTCAGCCCCACAGATGTCTGGCTTCTTGATCCAATACCATATGGTCGAAAATTGCTGAGCACAATGCCTGAGGTGGGAGTTGTTGGGTGGATGAGGTCTGGTGCTAAGGTTATTGTCTAGGAGAAGTTGGAATTTGTATTATGTAAAATCAAATTGCAGAATGTTTAATTGCAGAAAAGTGTAGCAAAGAAAATGAAAAACCATCTGAAATCTCACCGCTTCAGGATATAACCATCGTTCCTACTTTGATATTTGGTACAGTGATCGTCACGTGCACTAGATGTTTTTGCACAATTAGAATCACACGAGTTGGTACCTTGCTTTTCTACATTGTGTCTGAGGCTCTACCATGCCAGGAAATGCTCTTCAAAACATTTTTTTATGGTCTCATAATGTTTAGTTTATGGCTACACAGATGATTTAACACTCGTCCCCTATTGTGGCTTCTGATTTTCACTATTAGAAGAACTATTGCAATAAACATTTCCTTGCAATATACATTTTTGAATGCACATCTTTAGGGGAACTTAAGAAAGTAGATTTAATGTGTTAGCAAGCATGGACTCTTACCGTACACTTTAAATCATGCATTAACTTTTTACTCAAGGTCAAAATTAAGTAAGCAGCAAAGCCTAGCTTTTTGCCCTGTTCTGCCAACTGTAATCTCCAGTATCATACTGCCTTTTCTGCATATTTACATACTTGCTTTAAATTGTCTTTCAGAACATAAAGTAGAGCTTTCAGTCAGGAAATTCTATTAATCTATTATATTCTATATAATAGAATGTTTTCAGAAAGGCGACCACCATATCTCCGCATACTGTATGCTAGAAAAGGAACTTTACCCTGAACTCAAATGCCTACAGGGGCAAGGCAGGGGCTAAATGTGCCAGCAGGTCTAATGTGACCTTTGGGACATGTCTAGGGTGACAGGGGAAGTGCATGCCACCCACTCCCACTTACATAAACAAACAAGTCAGACCTGAATTTGTACGTTGTGTTAGAACACTGCCTACCAAACAAAACCTGAACGAGGCCAAACGGTGACCAGGAGTGACCTTTAGAAACTCCCTATGAAGTTCATGGAGGGCAAAGGGCAGAGGGGGGAAATCGAGGCTCCGAAAATGCGCTCACGGCCAAGCTGGAACGACAGCACATCTGTGTCTTCTCATGGGTTTTCAACTACAGTGAGAGCTGCTGTGCTACTGCCTACAGCTATGACATGTGTCACAATCATTTGTGACTTGGGACTGAGAAAGTACCACGTACATGAATGATTTGCCCTCACGCCATTAGTTTCAGGGACCCTTTCACATGCTACGCAATTGCTCACCCAACAATAACTGCTCCTTCTAGAAAGCCCCCCGCATCTGGGGACTGACCATGGAGATCCGGCTAATGCTATATGGGGATTTCCCTTTTCAGTTTCCTGCTTCCTATCTCAGCTGTGATCTAAAGGCTCCCCATCTACAGACCTCACATTTCATGGGGTGGGGGCATGGCAGTGCATAGGGGGTGGTGCTGTAGTGTGCCTATTAAATACTGGGACACATCTGAGATGACCTTGCAGGTTTTAAATATTAAGTGTGTGTATTGCACAAAGATTTGGTTTCTTTTCTTAGTTAATGTATTATTGTCACCAACTCGTTGCTGCCCCCCCATGCCATCCATGGGTTTTTGGGGAAAAACAAACGCTCTTTTTGAAATCCAAGGTGGACTGTCCTGCCTGAGAAGGGGCTGATGAAGAGGTGGGGGTGAAGGAGTGAGAGCAACTTCCCAGCCATTTGGAAAGGGGCCAACCCAGACTGCTCCCAGAGCCCTGTGCCAACACAGGACACCCGTCCTGCAGAATCTGGGACACAAATAATGCTTGCCCTATTTGAGCTCATCTTGTAAGAACCTGGCCCCTTTATTTTGCTTTTCAAACTTCAGTTTCTTTTTAAAGATTGCAAACGTAAAGGCCTGCAGGGCACAAGCAGGTCATGCAAATGAACGAAGCAGCGGGCGTCCTCATGTGGGTGAGAAGGGGACAGTGGTGAACTGGAGAGCAGTGCCCATCTGGGCTCCCAGTGCCTCCCTGTCAGCTGACGGTTACTATGGTGTATCAGGGTGGTGGTGACTGCAGGCATAGTGGGGGCCAAGTCTCATTTTCCAAAAGAAGCTGGAATTTCAGAGTTTTATGCGAAAATTGCTGGTTTTGAAAGGTGGCAGTGATTTGGACTTTTCCTAAGACACCCCATCAGCCAAAGGACTCTGCCTGCAGGCAGTGTGGAGCTCTGAGCAGTCATGGCCTGCAGCCTGTGGTGGGGCCACAGTCACAGGGGAATGAACGGGCTATTTAAAGACAGCGTGAGTGCACTCTCCAAAAGCAAATGATTTGAGAAATTGCAACAGGGGCTATCTCATAAAGCTGACTATTTACTTAAAGCCCATTTCTTTCCATACCCAAATCAACAGACTCTGCCAACATTTCAGTCAGGAAATGAGGGTGACCAAGAAGTGCATTTCCAAGAGTGTGTTAATAAAATGGCTATACTGTGAACATTTCCAAAGGCTTTTAAAAACAGAGCATCTCTAAGGGTGTCTCTTTAATAAAGTCACCATCACCTGCACTGTTAAGGGAATGCTTAGGGGTACAGTCATGGGGAGCTTGGGGTGACATCACAGCCGTCTAGGACCTGGGGCTCCAGCAGGCTAGACACTGGCTGAATGCAGTTTGGGAGCATAGTGGCATCACAGTCGGAAAAGTGAGCCACTTGCTGTTGTCAGCTTTGTCTTCTATTGCAGGGCAGGGCTGGAGGGCATCCGAAGGTAACCTGGAATAGGGTGCAGCCTCACCCACTACCTTCCTGTAGTGTGATGGGAATTGGGCTGTCCCAGACCCAGCAGCTTCTGCATTTGTCTAAACTGTGGGGTGGGGGTGGGGGTGGGGTCTGGTGGAGGGCCAACTTTGCCTCTGGATAAAGTGTTTCTTTCCTTCCTAATTGAGATGAGGGCTTTGGGGCCATTCAGACTGACTTAATAAACCCATGTGAAGTCATATCCTATGTCAGAAAGGCGGTTTCCCTGAAATGGAATACCTTAAAAATCTGAGCAAAGTAGAAAAGCCCCAGGCGGTTGTCAATCAGGCCTCTTCCTCAGGGCTGGCTTAGTGCCAAGTGGAAATGCTGTCCCCCGCCCCACTCAGGCCTGTCCAGTGGTCTACTCTGTTTGGGAGCAGGGGGCCGAGGCCTGCTGTGAAGGCAGATTTCTAGTGTTATAAATGGGGGGAGGCTAAGATGTCAAGTCTTATTTGCAATATTTCCTGGGGACCCAGAACAAATACATTTTAAGAAATGTTTAATTCTTTAAAAAGAACAATACTTAAGTCTCAATCACTTAAAACGAAACAGATTTTACCCAATCAAGGCACCATCATTTTATATATCATCAAGAAAGAAAGGAAACAATAGCAAATAAACTATGCCACCTGGCTCCCGCGATAAGACACCTTGGTTTCAGGAATGTTAGGTAAGCAAACACCCGCTACTTGGAACCCAGGAGGTGGTCTTGATTTGGCAGCTGTCTTCTGCGAGCAAACCACCGGGGGGCGCCAGCCGCCAGCTCAGTCGGTTATTTTTCTTCATCATCTCCTGTCTTGACTCAAGCCTGGGCTTCCAGGAATCCCCCCGCCCGCCCACTGTCCTGCCCAGTCTCCAAGTCCTCGACTAGAAAAGTGAGGTCAATGAAGAGCATCCCAGTGCGTATTTCAGTGTAGCGCAGAGAGATGCAGATACCAAAAGGGGGAGAACCATCTGAAAGTGCCCGCTTGTAGGTCCCAAATGGTCACATCACAGCAATTTCTACTAAACTCTCTCAAGGGCTCTTCCAGTTTTACTATTCTATTACTGGAAAACAACCTTTATATATACATATTTAAATAATATAAAAATTTCAAAATAGCATAAGAAATATGGGCTATTCCTCCATGTTTCGTGCCCACCTTCTCCCCATGTGGATTTTGCAGCCCTTACTCTGACTTCCATCAATGGGTAGCTTGGATGGTGCTCAGCGGATACTGTCAGGGCCACCCCGAGACTGGAGAGCTGGAGGTCAACGCCCCCCCGAGGCCACTGGAAATTGGGGGGTGAGGGTGGGGGTGGGGAAGAGGGGTGGTCAGGATCTTTCTGCCCGGCCTGTAGGTGGCGCCCCAAGCTCTTGGGGACTGGAGCCTCGAGGTCTCGGCGGAGCGCACCTGGCTGCCTAGATAGTATAGCAGCCTGGTGTTTTTTTCATTTTCTGCGGCTGCCTGGCTTGCCTGCCAGGACCTGGTGGGGCCGAATTACACGTAAATGGGCCGCGGGGTGCAGAGGGACGCGCACCGAGGGGCGCAGAAGCAGCACACGGCCCCGTCCCCCAAGGGCCGGGCAGCCCGGAGACCCCCACGCGCGGCGCCGCCCTGCCCATCCCACCCGGCGGCAGGTGGGCAGTGTCGCTATGAAGAGAAAGACTCGATTGTCTGTTCTGCAAACAGCCACACGCCAGACCTCTGCTATTGTGCGCCCTCCATAGAAATGCAAACGAGCCGCGTGCGCCGGCCCCAATCTGCTCGCGCGCCCGGCGCCCCGCAGTGCTCTGCTGCGGGCGGGGAGCTTGGCTCGGACCCTCCAGCGCTGTCGGATCGGGGCTTTGAGCGTGCGCCCGGGCTTTGCCGGCGCGCTCGGGGTCGTAAGTGTCAGCTGGAAGGGGCTGCGCCCACACCTTTTGCAAGCTTAAAGCCAGCGCTGCGAGGTTTTACTTTAAGTTCCGGTTTCAAAACAGTCTCTTGAAGTCCAAATTAAAAGTAAAGACAAAAATAGAAAAGAAACAGCAAAAATAAAATGAATGCAAAATAAATTTTTTACGTTCCCCAAAGGTGCATTTCACAATTTGTAGCGACCTATTAGCAAGTAAGGTTTTTTGTTTGTTTTAATAATTTTTCCTTTTAAGGACTTTTAAACAAAAAAACGGAGATGAAATCTGCAGGCTCCAGTCTGCCTAGTAACACCCCGACAAAAGCGGCAGATTTGAGGCATTGTCATCCCCCGCAGCCCTCCCCACGTGGCCTTCTGGCACGAGTCCCTGGCCGCCGCCTCATTTGCATCAGAAAGCCGGCGCTGGCCAATGGGCTCGCAGTTTCGCGCCAGCTGGCGGCGCTTCGGCCCTGGTCTATATAAGGGCGCGCGGCTGTACCCCGCCGCACTAGCTGGCGGTGGCGCGCCGGTACCAGCTGCAGGTTTTCTCAGCCGTTCTTCGTCTCCTCTTGGTCCGCTTCGCCTGCTCCTTTTGTGGATAACTTGCTGCTTGCCTTACCGCACCATGACTTTGGAAGAAGTCCGCTCCCAGGACACGGTTCCTGAAACCACAGCCAGGTGGGTGGGCACCGGGTGCCGGACGTATCGGGGCGCGGGGAACCTCGTGCTGCCCTTGCCACGGTTGGTCGGGCGAGAGCCTTAAGAGCCCGCCCGGGTGGGACCCTGCTGGCTAGAGAGTCGGGCGGGGGTATGTCAGCAGGGCTGGGGCGCCGGGCGTGCGTCCTAGTAGCTGGGGACCACGCCGCGCTCTGGGTAGTCCTACTCACGGCGCTGGTTTGTCCGCAGGATGCAGGGCGCCGGGAAAGCACTGCACGAGCTGCTGTTGTCCGCGCAGCGCCAGGGCTGTCTCACCGCCGGCGTCTACGAGTCCGCCAAAGTCCTGAACGTGTGAGTATAAATGCGGCTGGGATGAGGGGACCGCGGGCTGGGGGAGCGGCAGGAAGACCCGGGAAGCAGCATCGGGGGCACCCCCCCGGTCAGTGGTGCCCGGCCCTCATCACCCCTTCTCCGCGCGCAGGGACCCCGACAACGTGACCTTCTGCGTGCTGGCAGCGGACGAGGAGGACGAGGGCGACATCGCGCTGCAGATCCACTTCACGCTGATCCAGGCGTTCTGCTGCGAGAACGACATCGACATCGTGCGTGTGGGCGATGTGCAGCGTCTGGCGGCCATCGTGGGCGCCGGTGACGAGGCCGGCCCACCGGGAGACCTGCACTGCATCCTCATTTCGGTGAGTGTACTCCTCCCCGTGTCGCCCCCGCCCGGGCCAGCGGCCTGTCACCAGCGAGGCTGACCTCTGCGCTCTCCCCGCAGAACCCCAATGAGGACGCGTGGAAGGACCCCGCTTTGGAGAAGCTCAGCCTGTTTTGCGAGGAGAGCCGCAGTGTCAACGACTGGGTTCCCAGTATTACCCTCCCCGAGTGACAGCCCCGTGGGGGGGTCCTTGGTCTGATCGACGTGGAGACGCCCCGGGGCGCCTAGCGCGGGGCTGGCTCTGTGGATGCGCTCTCGGAGGGCGCCGGAGTTTGGCGTGGAGACTGGCAGGCGGGGTCGCGTGGAGAAAGTGGCGAGGAGGCGCGGCTCCCTTCGACCAGGGGGCCTGGCGGCGGCAGGGGCAGGCTGGCCCCGAGCTGAGGACTCTACAAGTGTGGGGAGCGGCTGCTCGCCCTGGAAGGCCGGAGGCGGGACGCTGGCCACGGGGCCGGGAAGGACGGACTGGCTGGGCAGGCGTGACTCAGCAGCCTGAATTGTGGGCAGGAAGCAGAGGAAAGGCGAGGCCAGGCGGCCTGGACTTATACAATTACAGGAGCTCTGACGGACCTAGCAGTCTGCACTGCTGTTTCAAAACGGATCCTGGCAGTGCTTCGTTTTCTAAAGGATTATGCTGCTGCAGTTTTGAATTTTGCAATAAACTTAACTGAAACAAACTTATTTTCTTTATTGAGGGTTGAGAGTCCTTTCTGAGGGGGTGGTGGTCAGCAGGGTTGCAGATGAGTGCTGCAACTCATGGAACTCGGTGGCACCTGTTCTATTCTCCTGTCTGGGCTGAATTACAGGCTAACGGGGCACTGGAAGTGGGGGAGGAGGTGCTGGCAGGGAGTTAGGCAGGACTTGAGACCTGCTCCTATTTTTCTCCTTTTAGGAAGATTTTTAAACTAGCAAGACAGGAGCATACTTGAGATAAGACATCAGTGCAGCAGCTAAAGGCTGGCCATCCAACCTGATAACAGCAGCTTCCCCCTCCCTTCCCCCTCCTCTCCCGGCCCCCTCCCTTTCGACAGCTGCTTATCGGAACAGCTTGCAGGAGGCAGGCAGCCTTCCTGCACAATGAGCATTGCCTTGTGCAGGCGCTGCCTTTTGTGGTCCCTGAGGATGGCAGCAGACTGCTCTCAGGAACATTCTCCTTTTAAAGGAATGGTGCTTACAGTAATGTCACCAAGGTATTAACATCTGTGACCATGATGACTACACTTAAACATGAGTCATCATTTTGTCGTGGCTGTGATAGAACTTAAAAGATCTGAGCAAAAATAGGAAGGCAGCATCTACACAAATAGGTGTGAGCAATTGTCATCTGCTGTCTACTATTCTAAGTGTTCTCAGCCCACATCACAGGGGACTGCTGCTATTCACAATCCCGTTTAGAGACTTATAGAAGAAAAATAATTTAAATCTTCTCAGCAAAAGCTTTCTTTAAGAAGAATCTAGGGGGAAATATCCCGAGTGAATCAATCTTTTTTATTAGACTAATGTGTGTTGCTTTCACCCCTGTCTGAGGTTTTAGCAGCTTTCAGCAGGGGAGATGCACATGGGACTAGCATGCTGTTTAACAAGCCGCCCCGCGGTTCACTGAGCCTTCTGGGCAGGGGCGGTGTGCTGTTTCTCTAAAAAGGAAATTTTATTGATTTATCAGCAGTCCCAGGGGCCTGCTTTGCCTTGTTGGTCACCACTTTTTAAATTCTCTCCAAATCATGGAAGCATTTGCAGGGCAACAGGACTATGCCAGTTTATTTCTCCTCAGAATGAAGGCACCGTGTTTCACATTTATCAGCTCTTAAAAACATTTCCCTCTCAATTAGAGGCCCAGTGAAATAATTCAGATCTGTTTGTTCCCAAGTTTCATTAATATTTTACCTATTTGCTGCTTTAAGCCCTGAGTTTTCCTTGCTAAGGTGGAACCTTTCAGGTGGGTCTCTGCCAGTTTGTATTCTGGCATCATGGCCTTTTGGCACACCAAGCTATATAGGTAGTAAACACCTGTGGGGCATAATTACTCAAAATGAGCCCTTCAATGAGTATATTTAGCAGAACATTGACCAGAGCAGCGGGAGACCCTCCTGCTGGCTGACTGACCCTTGTGGAACATTCAGTTGGCAGCCCTCAAGAAAGCTGACTTTCTCAGATTAGAATTTACAGCAAGGGCGCCTAATGCAGCCTCAGGGGCGAGGAGAATTTTCAGGAAAAAAATGCATGCTTGGACACAGTGCCAGCCCCAAAGTTGTGCTTAATTTTTTTTCTTTTTGATGAATGAGTGTTTAATGCTATTAAAGTGAAATACTGCGAAGCACAGGTAACAAACTCACAGTGCGTGTCAGTACATTATTGCATTCAGACTTTGACGTCCCGCAGTGGTAGTGCACGCATAAGCTAATTATGACATGCACGAGGCGGTGATCGTGTGGACTGCCGGGTACAGTCCTCTGCATCTAGAAATGCTGGCTGAATGTGAATGACAACAATACTTAAAAACTAATGGAGGCATTTGCTAAACATCATGGGACCCAAAGTGGACTGGTGGATTTGGGACCAGGCCATTGGGCTCCAGGACCCCACGCTTTCCCTGCTGCCACACACATCCAGGTGCCAGCATGCAGACGTTGGAAGGAAGGCTACTTTCCTAAGATAACTTTCTGAGTTTATAAAGGTTTTATGTATTCATTGTAGACAAATTGTAAAATATGAAAGAAGGAAAGAAAAAAGGTGCCTGTAATGGGTCATCCCCGTATTTTGGCATCTCTCCCTCTCACCTTCTCTTTTCCTCTGAGGTGTACATACCATGTGATATACATAAACACCTGCAATACTTTTTAAACAGCTTGTCTCACCTGTGTTTCATCACCTCCTACTTCTTTCCATTTGCATTCTCTTGCATACCCCATGGCACTCAGAGATCTTGGAGGTGGGGTCTTTTTGTGCCGTCGGTGGCTCTAGCCTAGGAGGGACCCGCACACGGAAGCACTGATGCCGTTAGGCAGTCTTCCGTACCTTGCAGGCCTTACTGAACAAGACGGATGCCAGCTGTTTGCAGGGCTAACGCAAAGCTGTGCCTGCCCAGAGCACCGAGGGTCAATCAGCCTTGTCTTTTATTTCAAGGTGACCCTTGTCCACATGAGGAGTGAGGCCTCCATTTTCTCCCTGGTGAAACAAGAAGACAAAATGATTGCTGACATTCATTTTATTTTTCAAGGCAGTAGTTCTGTGAGGCACACATTTTGTTAAATCATTAGCCTCAGTAGCACAATGGGCATTGCTCTTGATGTTTACAAAGAGCCAGTTAAAAAAAGTAAAAAAAGAGTTTTTCAGACGAAAAGCAGGGAGTCTGTGGGGTCAGCTCACTGAGCAGATCGTCATTTTTGCTTTTTTCAAAGTTCTTGAGCTTTTCTTGGTTTTCCAAGCCATCAGCCCCTGCATTCCTCATCGGAGTGTGTCCCCCCAAAGTCAAAGGAGAATTGTCCTTCCACAGCCGCCCAGGAGAGACTTGATTTATCTGGGGGGCAGTGAGGCATGGCTCTGCCTGGCACACCTGAGCTGCAGGCCGAGGGACAGCGAAGCTGGTGGGCAGGACAGACTGGGGCCCGCGCGATGCTGGAGCTATGACATGCCTGCAATGTCTGTGCTAGAGGAACCTTACACTTGACCTTGGTAAGTAGCCCTGTTTTAAGTCTAGCTCAAACTGGGAACTTCCCTTCTTTAACTTCTAGGAAGCAATTGCCGGATAATTTCACTTCTCTTGGCAAATAAGATGTGTGTGCAAAGATCACCTGGGAGGAGACTGTGGCCAGCAGCCATGCTTGAAGGGGCAACGGCTGCTTGCTGGGAGCAGGTAGCTGCTATACGCTGCTGGAAACACCTCCAGGGCTACACCCCGTACCCTGTCGGATCATTCCAATCCAACAGTTAGCAAAGACGTCAGAGCCTGTGTGAGCTGGTCCTGGGAAGGGCTGCTGCTTCCCTACCTCTTTCTGGCCCAGGCCGTTGGTCGATGGACTTCGAGGGTTAGGAGACATGGGCTGTTAGTTCATTCGTTCGTTCGTTCATTCATTCATTCATTCATTCATTCATTCATTCTTTCATTCATTCAGCTGGCATTTACTCTTCAGGGCACTGTTCAAGGCAAGGACTCCAGACAAGTTCCTGTGGCTTGGACTCCAGCACAGGAAGGAGATCCGAATGGTCTGAGTGCTGTGATGAGACCAGGCCCCTGCGTCCTCAGGGTCACTCACTCTTCCAGCCTAGAAAACTTGACCAGGAGGGAAAGATGAGATGGGAACAGAGCAATACCATTTTCCCATGCCAATAGCTAATTTTATGAGACTTCTATAGGCCACCTAACAAATATGTCACGGTTGGTATTATAACTGCCCTCTGCCTCTCTCCTTCTCCCATTTATTTCTTTTCTTCTGGTTTCTCTTCGGTCCAGCCCTTCTCAGGCTGTGACCATGTATTTCCCTCCCCAAAACTTTTGGTGATTTCCTATCTGTGGGGACAGAGTCCCACAGAGCAGTTTTCAGGCTCTCGGCCTCATGTGGAAAAGTGCTGGCTCGGGTAGTAGATGGCCGTCAGCTGTGACTAGTTAGCCATTGGCCACTGATGTAACTGCCGTGGCTGAGCTAGCAACAGTGGATTGCAGTTAGGAAGTGGGTTGGTTGTCAGAGAAGTGGATGGCAGGTTGCGGATCGTGTGGCTCCTGCCTCCTGTGTCTCCAACCCAGCCGCCAGCAAGAATATAGTGGTATGACTCCCCTATCTATGGCTCCGTGGGTGTTCCTTTTTGGCCTCACCATGTCCTGTGTTCTTGTGCAGGGAGCGGGACCAGAGACCCTGCATGACACTACTTCGTATCACATTATGCTTCCTATGCTTCCTTCCTCCCTCTCTGGTCTCTTCCTCCTTCCTTCCCTCCCTCCCTTCTCTAGTCTCCCTTCTATCCTCTCTTGGTCTCATTTCCTCCTCTCCCTTTCCTCTTCTCTTCTTTCCCTCCTTTTCTCCCTGCCTTCTCTCCCCTCCCCCATTCCTGTTCCCTCTCTCCTGTTCCCCTCCCTCTACCTCGAATTATTGAGCTCCTGCCCTGCCCAGGCCCTGGAGGCACAGCCGTGAACTTCCCATGGTGGCGCAGCTCCCTGGCCGGGCATCCAGGCTCTCTGTCTTTTTCAAGCTCTCTCACCCATGCTGCTCCTTCCCCGTGACCCAAGCCTATGCCTTTATATCGCCTCCTCTCCTTTCATTACTCAGGCCCTGACCTCATGGAGGTTCAGCCCCCACACCCCCTTGACTGAGCCCTGAAGTCCACCCTTGCCTGGGGCCTGGCCCAGAGCCCAGTGCAAAGAGTGATTCTGCGTCTTTGTGTAGGTCAGGGTCCTCACCTGTGAAGTGGGCTCGTTACACAGGGGCAGGGCTATGGTGACCAGGAAGTGAGATTTCCCAGGGATAGGGTTGGTGTGTCCCTGCCCCAAGCAAATGTGGGCTCTGCAAATCAGAATGTCTCGGGGATGTGGCTCCCTCTCTTCCTGGTGCTATCGGGGCTCCATTGAGCCTCCCTGACTCTTGTTCTTGTTATGTTGTTCTGTCCAACCAACCTGCTATCGCCTGTCTGGGCCATGAGTGACTTTGGCCCTGCCACAAGTGTAGGAATGTCTGGTTTAGTGCCAGGTAAAAGGAAAGCTCTTGGTCGGAGGAGCCCCTGGAGAAGGGGAAGGACAGCTACGTCCTGGCCTTGACTTCACCAGGCCCGTCTCTCAACAGCCTGTCATGGGAGCACATCTCCATTTCCTTTTCCATCTTCCTGCCGTTCCCTGAGTCCCTGAGCATGACTGATAGGGGTCAACACCCGATAGCCCGGTCATCATGGGGAGAAGATCTGACTGCCCAAGGCGTCAGGGCTCACTTAGGACAGGAAGTGAGGGGCCGCCGGCCACCCCGCTCAGATAGTGTCGTGCGGGAGACCCTGCTTGCTGCGCCATTTGTCATGAGCGGAGGCCTTCTCCCCGCGCCATCTTTCAGGCGGGGCGGCCTGCGGGGTCTCTGCTCCCGCTCCCCACACAAGAACGCAGGATATGGTGAGGCCGAAAAGGAACACCCACGGAGCCATAGGTAGGGGAGTCATACCACTATGGTCTCACTGGAGGCTGGGCCCACCGGACGCGTGACCTGCCGTCCGCTTTTCCGCCAACCGACCGACTGACGACTCTCCTCCACTCTCTCCTCTCTGTTCCTCTCTCTCGGCTCTCCTCTTCTGCTCTCTTCGGCTCTCCTCTTCTGCTCTCTTCGGCTCTGCTCGGCTCTGCTCGGCTCCTCGGCAATCCTCGGCAGTCCTCCGTAGTCGCAGCAGTTATACCAGTGGCCAATTGGCTAACCGGCCACAGCCGACGGCCATTCACCACCCGAGCCAGTACCCTTCCACGTGAGGCCGAGAGCCTGTAAACTACTCTCTGGGGCTCTGTCCCCACAGATAGGCATCGGGCCAGTGGTGTAGCGTGAAAGCAGGTGGGGACTGTGCTGGCTAGGTCACAATCAGTAAGGAACTTCACCCGCTGGGCCACTCCGCTTTGGGACAGAGCACAGGGATTCTGGGGGAGTCATGTGGGCTATATCCTCCCGTCTCTTTCTTTCAAGGAGGAAAATACATTATCATGTGTCAGAAGATGCACCGTCATGGGAAATACGGCCTGAACCGAAACAAGTGGAAGAATGTGCTGGTGATGGTGTGAAACCCAGAGCTTCATTGCTGCTCTGCCTCGTGGGAGGGCCGGCTCATCGGCCGAGCCGTCTTCTAAACAGAAAGGAGGGGCATGTGGATGGATGTGAAGAAACAAACCCTTGAAACTGAGCTAAGAGCATCAGTGAAGGTCACAGGAAGACTTTCTCTCTCTCCGGGAGCACGAGAATCCCCCAAATCCTCTCTGAGATGCACAGCTTTATGTGGGTAGGAATCCTGTAAATCTCTCGGGAGCACCTCCAAATCCCCTGAGGCCCCTTCCCCATCCTGATATAGGATGGGCAGCTCTCTGAACAGAATGGGTGAGCTGCTGGTTGGACCTGCCCCTGCAACTGCCCACTGGGCAGCTCACTTGGAAACCTAGCTGACAGATGAAACTGGCATGTGTCATACTTGTCCTACTGGCTTCCAAGAAGCTGATATCTCTTCCAGCGTGTCCTGTCCCAGCTTATGCTCCTCTCCTGTGGAAGGCAGAATTCTACCATGGCCCCTGGTGTTACTCCCACAATGATGGGATTAAGAGGTTTTGCCGATGTAATTGCGTTTACCAATCAGTTGATCTGAAAATAGGGAGATGCTGTGCACAGGCCAAGCCCAATCACAGGAACCTATTAAAAGCAGAGAGTTTTCTCTGGCTGGTTGTGAAAGAGGAAGTGAGTCGTTCCCCCAAGCTCCCATATGTGGTGTTTTTCCACACCAATTCTCCAAATTACCAATGCCTATGGGTGTCCAACAGTTCAATTCAATTCTGACTACCTACAGTTAGTGTCAGACCCCGCAGGATTAGGGCTCGGTCCCACAGGACTACCCCCCGCAACAAATGGAGTGCTCAGACTACCCATACTTCTGCATGGCCAAGTACAAATTTGGGGTTCCTACAACCCCTCTGTGGGGACAGAGTCCCAGAGAGCAGTTTCCAGGCTCTTGGTCTCACATGGAAAGGGGGTAGCTCGTTTATTAGATGGCTATCAGCTGAAATCAGATGGCCATCTGCTGTGGCTGCGTGGCCATCAGCTGCTACGAGTTAGCCATTAGCCACTAATATAACTGCCGTGGCTAGCAAGCGGGGTTGGTTGGTTAGCAGAGAAGCGGATGGTGGATTGCGTCTAGCAAATGGGGTTAGCAAGCATGGATGGCGGATTGTGGATCGTGTGGATCCTATTTCCTGTGTCTCTCTCGGCTGCCAGTGAGACTAGGGTGCAGGAAGACCCCCTGTTGGGGTACTGGCGGATGTTTGCTTTTGTGTCTCGACCAGCCACCATCGAGAATATAGTGGTATGAACGACCTATCGATGGCTCCGTTGTTGTTCCTTTTTGGCCTTGCCATATTCTGTGTCCACCTGCCAGGAGCGGGAGCTGAGACTCAGCATTACACCCTCTCAGGCTTGATAATTAGCAGACCAACTTTCAGAACTCAGGAAAATAGTTTACTTACTAGATTACCAATTTATTATAAAGGAAACAACTCAAGAACAGCCAGATGGAAGAGATGCTTAAGGCAAGGTGTGGGGGAGGGTCCCGAAGCTTTCATGCTGTGTCTGGGTGTGTCATCCGCCAGCACCTGGGTGTGCTCACCAACCAGAAGCTCTCCAAACACAGCGAGTGTTGTTTTTTGGAGGTTCCATTAAGTAGCCACAATTGAGAAAATCACCCGCTATAGGTGATTGAGCTCCATCCCCCCTTCCCTCCCTGGAGGTTGGAGGTGGGGCTGAAAGTTCTGTCTAATCCCATGGTTGTTCGTCTGGGGACCAGCCCCAGTCCTGAAGCTATCTAGGGGTGTTCCAAGAGTCACCTCATTAGTATAAACTCAGGAATGGTCTAAAGGGGCTGGTTATGAGTAACAGAAGCTGCTTCTCTCACCCTTATCACTCAGGATCTTACAGCATTTTAGAAGCTCTGTGCCAGGAACTTAGGGCTACTCCCAGGGTGGATGGCCACCTGTAGGCCAGCTATGTGTGAACCCAGGCTGTGGGCTACAGGGCACAGAATACTCCAGAGGGAAGAAAGCAGTCGGAAGAATGTGACTGGAACGTGGGGTTGACCTGCTGATGCTGTTTGGGACCTGGCCTAATTGTCTGGCAGTGTAGAGTTTGGTCAAAGCCAAGTCCTCTTCTCGTGGCTGCTTGTGACTTCCTGTTACCCAGAGGAGACACATCTGTCTCTCTCTCCAGCCTCTGGATGTGGGAACAGAAGATCAATGAAATGCAGGATAGCATGTTTCTTGCGGTCTGAAAGCCACGGCTTGGAGAGCAAGTCAGTTATGGGAACGTTGTTAAGAGGATGTAGAATAGTCTTTTCTTTATTCCCCAAAGTGAGCTCTGAGCCTAAAGCCCCTGACCATGTCTTTATCTCATACCAAGCTCTTGATGTGGTTTTACTGCATCACTCAAGGGGACGTGGGATTCATGACTCACATTTTCAGCGTTCAGGGTTTGTTTTGAGTGGCAGTCTGTGAGCCCTTTGGTTATGCAGCGCAGTGGTTGGATTGATTCGGCTTTTTTGTTTTTTTAATTTATTGGGGTGACAATTGTTAGTAAAATTACATAGATTTCAGGTGTACAATTCTGTATTACATCATCTATAAATCCCATTGTGTGTTCACCACCCAGAGTCAGTTCTCCTTCCATCACCACATATTTGATCCCCTTTACCCTCATCTCCCACCTCCCACCCCCCTTACCCTCTGAGATTCGGCTTTTTGACACGGTCTCAGCAGCTATCTCCAGCTCTGTGATGGTGGTCTGGGAGATATTCACTTACATCTGTTCTTCCCTGATTGGGAATAATTCAGGAGGATGATTTTAAATTGTTGGGTTTTTATTATGATAAAATACAGGCAAATAGAATTCTAAGCAGCCACATCAGTACAACAATAAAATGCAAAATTAAAAGACAAGAAACAGACTGGAGAAAGCCTCCTCCTTCGCAACAAGATCAAAGTTCCCTAGACTGATTCACGGCAGCAAAGAAATTACTGGAACTCCTGGCCCTGAGAGGAATTTGTTGCCAAAAAATTCCAGGAAGGAGGATACTGATGGGGGGTCAGACCCAGCTATCAGGAAACCCACTGAAAACCACTGCGCACTCATGTTGTGCCCTAGGATTTCTGCAAATTGCTCAAATTCTGGCTCTGTGGGGCCCAAACAATGACAAGGTGAAGCCCAGGGAATGGGGTCCTCAGACTCTCAGCTTGGGTTGGTAGAGGTTTGGAGTCCCCCTGCAAGTCAGGGACAGAGCTAGCAGTGCTCTCCTTCTATGCAACCCCTGGATCCCTGAGCCCCCACCATCTCCAAAGGCACAGAGGAGACTGAGGAGAAACCATGACCCAATCAGGTGGGGCTGGAGAAGCCGGAGAGAAATGTGGGCCGGGGGAGAAGCAGCACGCCTTAGCTACACAGAGAACTTTGGCAACTCGGACTTTGTCCATCAGAAGCCCCTGCTCTGAATCCTGATTGTGTTGATAGAGAAGAAGCCCCCCCCCAAGCAGCCCATTCCCAGTAAGGGTCTGTCCCACCCATTGAACGTCCCTGAGGGCCCAGTGCTAGGATGAGGACTTGTAACTGCAGAAGCAACTCAGAATGGTCCTTTCCTATTTGACAAGGTGCTGAGTTGTTTTTCAGGGACAGCAGACCAGGATACAGGTCATGCAGTTGAAGCCTGGGCAGAGGAGAGAATTCTGGCCTCCAGCTGCACCTGGAACCAAAGCCTCATGTCCCCCTCCCCGCCCCCATGGAACCAAAGGGTTCCAGGACATAACTAGAACACCGGAACCCTTTCAGAAGCCAAGTGTCCGTTGTCCAGGAAGATCCGGTGTTGACACCCCTTTATCATAAATGGCCAAGTTCCAACATCCTCCAATTAAAACTTGTCCCACCAGCACTTTCACATACCTGTTCCCCCGGCCTCTTAAAACCCTTAACCCAGTCCAGCGAGCAAGATGGATTTGAGGCACCATTAAGTCTCCCATCTTCTTGATTGGCAGCTTCTCCATCAATAAACCTTTCTTTACTCCAAACTCTGGTATTTTGAGTTTTAGCCTTTTGAAGTGTCGGGTACATGGACTTTTGTTTGGTGACAGCCTGAGCTAGACCCTGTACTCACTTTCTGGTCATCAGACACCAGCAGTGCTGGTGGGCATGCCCTTCCTACTGCAGACATGTCTTTCTCCACATCTTTCTCTCCTCCATAGCTGTCTCTCTCCTCCACATCTGTCTCTCTTCACACCCATCTCTTTCCTCCACAGTTGTCTCTCTCTGTGTCTGTCTCACTCCAAATCTTTGTTGCGGGGTCTTCTCTTCTCAAATTGAGGCTCTCCATCCTGCTTTGTGCTGGCCTTGGGCTTTCTGTCTGTTTGCTATTGCTAACTCACCTCCCACACCTTTGGCTGCCAGTTACCTTCCTATGACACTGATATTACCATGTTAAGCCCTTTCCCTTTGGACAACCTGGATCAACAGATCCTGTTGCTTCTTCTGCCCTGCCTTGTTCCAATCATCAGGTGGTTCTCCCCCACTTCTTTATGGGTCTCCTCCTCTCCCCTCTCAAGGCTCCTCTTACATATTATGGAGCTCTGTTTACAAGCCTGAGTATTCTGCATGGAGAGGGACAGATTTCACCTGAAATACCTTGAATCCAGCACAGTGCCTGGGACAGCTATCTCCATTGGCTGACTATGGGCAGAATGCCATGTTCTTTGGAGCATGTATGCACATCATGCTTACATCCTGCCATGTGACCTATGACTGCACTTCAAATGCTTCATGAAAGAGAGAGAAGAAGAACCATTTAAGCAGGAACATTGGTTTGATATCTGTTGTAGGATTTGCCCTTTCATCATCATCACCTTCTTCTTGTTCTTCTTGTTCTTCTTGTTCTTGTTCTTGTTCTTGTTCTTGTTCTTCTTCTTCTTCTTCTTCTTCTTCTTCTTCTTCTTCTTCTTCTTCTTCTTCATCATCATCATCTAGCACATTTGTAGAGTGCACATCTGGCAATGGAATATAGATGCTGGACAATTTGAAGACCTTACATTTTACTAGAAACAATACCATTCAAAAAAAAATCAGTAGGAAGGCAAAGAGTAAGAGGCACTAATTTCAAGAAGGATGGAGGAAGGAGGCGGGAGCAGGCAAGTGAAATTGTGACAGGGAGCGTATATGGGAGAATATTGGCTCTCTGTAGCAGAAAGCTGGAAACTGCAGTGTTTCCTATGTAGAAGTAGGATGGGGCCTCACATGAAGGGAATGGCAGCCAGCCCTGAGGACGGACAAGTAGGGTCAGCCTGGAAGTAGGGTACTCTTGGAGGTGCAGGTTGACTTCTGAGGACCCCTGTGTGTCTGAGACTCTGAGGGTGTGGGCAGACCTGGTAGCAGGCATTGAAGTGAAAATGGGGCCAGGAGTCCCTCATCTGCTTGAGGGACTTTGGCACTTATGATAGTTTCAGTGCAGAACAATGAATCCCAAGCTTGGGGTGTTTCCCATCTCTCATGATGGGTTGGTCTGGGCTCTGCATTCCCCTTGCTTCACCTGGTGTGGCCTGAGGTTGCCCGTACCTGGGAGGTCCAGGGATGGCACCCTGGAGGGCATGGCGGGAGGCTAGGCTCAGCCGGAGTGCCTAGATGTCTGAGCAGCTATCCCTCCCAACACGGCCTCGCCTGAAGCATCCGGAACGGGCAGGGTACCACTCCTGCTGCATTCTGTTGGTTAACTGGAGCCACAGGTCTGCATTCAATATGGGAGCAAATCCTGGGAGGGTGGAGCACGGGACTGCCTTTGGAGAGAAGCTGGGACTCATGTTTCTGAGTCAGGTTTGAGCGAGTGAGTCCCTTGGAGGGGTATTTAGGTTATATAACCCACTCTGAGGAAAAGACAGCATTGAAGTACACAATGTGACCATCTGGAAAGATGCAGTTGCCAGAGAGGGCTACTGCTCTCTGCCAGGAAAGGGCTTCTTGAAAGGACTTTCACAGACAAGGGAAAATGCTGAGAAAAATTCCACAGCAGACACGTCCACTCCTCAGCTTAGCCCATGGGCTAATCCAGCAACTGGGCATGAGGGCACATCGTCTACACTCATCCTTTACTGGCACCAGATGGTGCCAGGTGGTGCAGCAGGCCCTGGCTGCCCTCCTCAGTCACTGGACCCACATGCTCCCCTGCCTTGTAGCCATGGTTTCGGTGCCTCCCCAATCAAGACTTGCCTAGCCAGACCCTGCTCCCCAAAGCAAAGCCTGTGGGACTTGACTTTCTCGAGTCCCCAACCCTGACCCAGCTCTCCTCAGATATTCCCCATTGCGTGTATGGTTTTAAATATTTGACAGACAAATCCTGTATCTGAAATGTCTGAGTGGTCTGAGCATCTGTTGGACAAATGGTGAGTCAGTTCATTGACAGGGTGGTTATATTGTTCAAAGAGGAGCCAAGAGACCCTCACTCACCTGGGAGTCAGTAGGCTGGGTGAGGGCAGGACCAGTGCCAGTGAGGAAGGAGTTTCAAATCTAGTCAGGGCCTTCTCTGTTGACTCACCATTCTTTCCTTTTCAGTGACAAAAATAATATTGTAATTCATACCATGATATAGGTTTGAGCAATAAAAATATAAATGAATACATTAAGTTTTAAAATCTGGAGTCTACTCTTGAGGTGTAGTTGTGCTTGACATTCTCCAATATGTGCGTCCCCTGCACTCTCTGTGGCTCCATCAGTGCCCAGAGAACTCCTTATTTCACGGAGGAGGCTGTTGCACTGTCTCTTGCCTATAGGCTTCTCCTTGAACTTGGCCAATGGGAGGGTTGGGGGAGAGAGGTCTGGTATTTCTTCCTTCTTCCTCCTGCTCCCCCACATGCTTTGGGGTGCCCTTCCTCCTCTCACCTCTGCAGGCCCAGGGCTGGCTTACTGTGGGCAGAGCTCCTGGCCTCAAGTCCAGCGGAACTGTCCCTCCTGTCCTGCATCATTGGCCAAAGCAAGGCATGTGGCTGTGCCCACATCAGAGAGCAGAGCAGGGCAACCTGGCATGCACCTGTGAGGAGGGTGGCCCTATGCTGAGGCGCGGCTCCCCAGTGGTGCCCGTTCAGACCCCTTTACCAGCAGGTATATTGTTCTCTGAAGAACTGCCCTCAGCCACAGGGAGCCTCCAGCTAGCTACCCCACTCCAGATGAGACTTTTTCACTTGTAAACAAAAGATTGAGTCAATGGACTCTTAAAGTTGCCCAGTTACAAGATTCCAGCTTTGCATGGTCCCATAATAACCTGTTCTATTAGCAGCTTCCTTCAACACAAACACACACAAATGTACACATGCACAAATGCACATTCATGCACACATGTGCACACACATGCATACACACATGTGCATGTATCCATGCACACGTTTCCATAGCCATTTTTGTGAGGCCAGATTCTCAATCTTGTTGGACCCCTCAGCAGGGTTTGCTTTACCAACCTCAGATGGCCATGGATGAGCGAAATGAGAAGTGATCTGCTTTAGCCTTTCAGAGAGCGGGAAGGTACCCTGAGATAGACTAGGACCTCAGTCTGGGTGGTGTGGCCATGTCCTGTGAGAGCCTTTCAAACATGCCTGCCAGTTTGTTTTTAAAAGAGTGAGCAATGGAAAATAAACTGACAGTGCAGTGCTTCTCTTGATTTTATTTCATTTTCCCAGGCTGCACTTTCTGAGAAAGGCTGGTGTGCGCCTGCACTCTTGTCTTCCTCTGGCGCTGTCACCATCCAGCCACGTGATACACAAAATCCCAGGTGCTTGCCGCCGTTTTTCCTTGCTTCTGCTCCTTCCCATGGAGGCTGACATGTGTCCCATAAAGATGCAAGAAGACTACCCTGTTTCAAAGCTGTAGGATTCAAAAGATCTTTGTCTTTTTCTTCAGGGTAACAATTAAACAAACTCTCCTTTCTGTAAGCAATCTTTGTCCTTGCACTTGCTTATTATTTTTTTTTCACATCTGCAAATTACTTCAAATAAGCAAGCTAGTACAGAAAAAGTAATGGCCAGAACACTTGGTTTCTACTAAATGATTATATTATGGGAACATTGCACCTTCGGGAGTCTCGGGGTAAGGTGATGGATAGCCAGCCATTGCACAGTACATTCTGTTCTGAGCTGCAAGTTGGTGACTTTCCTTCTGCTGGGTTTTGCACAGGTTAGCAATTAGTGAAGGAGAACTTGAGCTCTCAGGAGTCTAGGGAAGCCTGTCTCAATTGCCCCAGGCTAGGATCTGGCCCAGAGAGCAGATTCCAGAGCCTGTGCTCCCTGTGTGCCTAGTTGACACGCTCTGGCCTTAGCAAGACCTCCACAACCGTTAGCACGTATGCGCAGAGCAGAACTGCCTGGGTGGGGTGGGAAGAAATCTCTCTGGCTGATGTCTGCCCTTGCAGAAAGGGGACCTGGCACTCCATGTCGAACCTTCTGGAAGGCAGACCTCTGGCATGCGAACCCCACATCTCTGCCCCTGCCCAGGGCTGACCCCACTAACTGATCCTGGCTCCCAGCCTCTCGCCTCCTCCTCTTACACCCAACAAGTCCACTCAGATGACTCTCGTGGGGTCGCTGCAGAGACTGACCGAGCAGAGCCATGAGGGCCACCCAGCGAGGCCTCACCCACCGAGGACACTCAGCAAAGTCTGGCTCCCTATCCCCTACTAGGATGTGAGCGATGCGGACTTTCTACCTTGAACTTGTCTACGCAGCTTCACCCCAGGGCTCCCACCCGTGGGAGTCACGCATGTGAGGTCATCAAGCTGACCCCCCACCACCCCCAGGCAGCGTTGCCCTGATCCACCTGTCTCATTTGTGCATTCTGACTGCCCCAAGGCCCACTTTTTGGGGACCGTGGGCTCTGGGAAGAGCTATTCTGTAGGGCTGTCTGCGTCTCATCATTTACCCTCAGGGCAACATGCCACTGTGGGCAGTTTCATGGGAGGAGGGTCTGCTGGGAGTGCTGGGAACACAGCAAGTGAACTCAGGAGGCAGAGGAGCCTCCCCGAGAGAAACGTGCTCCCGAGGGCAAGGCCATCGTCGTGCTCACCTGATCCTTGCTGAACACAAAGGGACGGCTTCTGTGGGACTGAACATTTTGACACATGGAGAGGTAGCATTTTTTCTTTTTTTTTTGGAAAAATAAGGGAGAGTCCCCAGGTAGCCACGGAGCCTCCCATCATCTTACTGGCAAAGAGGGAAGGCCTCTCGGACATGGGGATGAGATTGCTCTGCAGTTATGAGAGCGCTTGCAAAGAGCAACTGAAATTGCATGTTTGTTCATGTTTGTTGTCGAAACATGAAGCAAGCCTCTGGTATGCCTTCAGATGGGATGCTTCCACTGGAATAAGTGTCGCCCTGGGCTTGGCATTGTCTCATGGGCAGCCAACCTGGGCTCTGCAGCTGGATGTCATGGGCTGTGATGGCACACTCACCCTGGATGCTCCCAGTGTCCCGGCTGGGGGTCATTCTGGACAGTGCAGGTGAGCCATGACCCGGTCCTCACACCCCAGCTCCTCAGTGAGCAAAGGGCTTCCTCCTGATCGGAGTTCCTTGCTGTGACCCCAGAGGTTGGTTTACTCTTCCACCGGGGCCGGTGAGGCCATGGTGGTGCCCAGAGTGCAGTGCCCAGCCCCGGCCACACTGCTGGTGGGCGACTCTGGCATTGGGTGGATTCCTGAAGCACAGCTTCCTGGCTCTTCTAATGCTGGTCCGTTTACAAGGCCTGGCTCACACCTTGCCAGGAGTCGTGTATCGCAACTGGACTTTTCAGATGTCTGTGGGAACCAAGGAGCCAGATGAGAGGGAGCGAAATAATCCAATCGAGACTGAAGCCAGAGTCAGAGCAGCTCCCTTGGCGACTTGGGGCAACCTGCCCGCGTCCTCACACTGCCCGGGTCCCAGCCCTGGGCCAGCCCTGGGTGGCGATTAGGTGCTGTGGGCACAGCCCTCTGCTGGCAGCACCTTCTGTACTGTGGTTATTTTTATCTATGTCAAGCAGTAGTTTACCTTTATTGTTCTGGTTCCCCATAAACACAGCTTGCAGCATTCCCTTCCTGCTGTCCTTCTCGGCACTTAACACATACACCTGCCTGCATCCCCAATCTTTCTGGCAGGCTCAGCGCACCAAGAGGAGGACAGGAGGTGGCCAGTGGGACTTCTCCTAGCAGTGGGCTGTGCGAGAAAGCTCGTGGAAAGTAGGCAAGGGGACTCTTGGCTGCGGTCAGGCTGTGACCCTCCAGAGTGAGTGGGCCCTGGCTCTGGTCAGTTTGCTCAGTATGGTGCACACACGCGTGCTCCATTCACAGGACACCTGGGAGGGGGAGGGGCAGAAGGCCCCCGTGGGTGAGGCAAGCTGCTGCCCACGTGCGAGGCCCTTAGCGCCCCTTGGGCCAGCTGGTCGGCCAGGCAACACTGAGCACCCTTTGTTTCTCAGCAGGGATGACTTCCCTCTAAGGGTCAGTTATGCAGCCTGATAGCTGTCATTACTTCTGAACAGTGTGCTGTGGCAGCTGGTGGCAGTTCCATGGGCAGCTCTGCCTACTAGCTTACTCTTCTCCCAGTGCCCTGCCACCGTCCAACAATAGGATGAGTGGATGCCCCCAGCAGGCAGAGGCTGATCTGCTGCTGGGCTGGTCCTGAGGGTCACCAGGTACCCGAGTTACCAGGGGGCATTTGCTTGTTTGGGAGACCCTGGCGGGGAGCGGACAGCCAGAGGGAAGACTCAGAGGGCCCTCCTTCCCCAGACCTGCCCCCGCGGGCTCTGATCAAGGTGTGAAGGACAGGCTGTGGGCTCAGTTGTTGGGGCGAGGGGCTGCTTGCTCTCAGGAACTGCAGTTCAAGGCACAGATCTGCCTACGGGAGGAAGGGGGAGGAGAGTGCCTGTGGGCATGGCTCCTGGGAAGCAGCGTTTGGGACTTCAGAGCCACTTAGTCCTAACCTCTGTCCAGCACAGTCCTTCCTCAAGGTCTCCAGGGGCTTGTTTCTGATTTCCCAGGACTTCTCAGGGGCACTAGGAGAGTGTGACCCATCGGTGTGTCTTACGGCTCGGTCTCGAAGGCCATCCGCATATTCTCCTCCAAGGCCTTGAGCTCTGTGGGCATGGGCTGTGCACGTTCTGTGGGGACTTGTCCAGAACCTAGCTCGGATGAGCGGTCCCCAAATACTGATGGAGACAAATGATGAAATCCCAGGGGACATTGCAGAAATCTCATTCTATCTTTTTGTTTCATGGACTGTTCTAGAATTTCCACCAGCTGGAAAGGGATGAATCTGAAAGCCACCTGCCCGAGCATACCTGGTGGAGGAGTTAGGAGGGTCTCAAGGGAAGACTGTGGAAGGAGGAGGTTTGTGGCCAGGCTGGTGGACCGCAGCCTGTTTTCAGTAGCTTCTGCTGGGCCTTCAAGCTCTGCTGTGTGCTGGCTGTGTGTGTTTACAGCTGTTGTGGTAAAGCTCCCGCAGGGTGAGCTTACTTTCCCCTCAGCCTCCTGTGGAACATTCTGGAGCAAACAGAAGAGGCCCTGCTGGTTTTTCTACAGACCTCCTCGGTGCTTGTTTTCTCTCAAGAATGGCCCAGAATTCTTTCCTGGGGATTCCTCTCACAGGAGCAGAGGTGGCTTTGGTCACTCAGTCCCTTCCAGGTGAGGGACTAGGTTGGGCAAGGTGGGGCTCTGAGGTCAGTTAGCTGGGCTCCTGTCCTCACGGGGCTGAGGGTCTGCCTTGTCCACCGGGAGCGGTGGTCCAGCCTGGAGGGGATGTGGATGCTGTAGGCACAGCAGCAGATGGTCTCCATCATTATCCGATGACCGGCAATGTCTCGGTCATTGTCACTGAGAAGGACAAGTAGCTATGACAGCAGCCAGGCCTGCAGGTAAAGGCACCCTGCACATGTGGTGGCCATGGGGTCACCTAGGTGCGGGAGCTGGGATGAGCTGGTCAGTGAGACTGACACCTCCTCCTTTGGTGCCCAACATTGGTTCCGTGATTCCTGGAACGAGGCTGGCCCCATCGGCCAGTGGAGCCCTTATGGGTTTTATGCCACTTTCTCTTGTCACAGGACGCTTCCTCTGTTGTTGAAATAGGGCACTTAGCAGCGAGATAATAAATTGACCTTTTTCAAGGTTGTCAATAAAGAGTGTTGTTTTAGATTAAAGTGAAATGTTAGCTTTTCTGTTTCATCCCTGGGTTTTAATTCACCGTTGGGCAGTTCAAGCCCTTTGCCAGCACGTATCTCTTAAATGCTTGGCAGCAGCCCTTGTGAGCTCAACGCAAAGCTGCGCTCAGGTTAGTGCGAGGGGGCCCGCTGATGGCACTGTGGACGTTGGTTGCCCGTCATGGACTTTGCTCCCCGCCAGGCTCTCTGGCTGTGCCACTGCGAGCCATGGGCTGTATGTGTGGCTCATGAGAGTAAAAACTACAGCGATACTACCAATTCTGAACTTCTGAAAGTGTCCTTTTGGGACCGTGACTATTCATCTTGGCGCTAAATACACAGCAGCACAAAGGGCCAGTCTCCGGGGACAGGTTTCTCTGTCTTTTAGAAACTCCTCAGATTCTCTAGAGTAGAAGAACCAGAAATGAGGACAGGGAGAGCTCGAGGTCCAAGACTGAAGGGGGTCCTGGGCGGGGGCTGGAGAAGGAGCAGTGAGGCTGGACTCAGTGGTTTCATCCAGTCCCCTCCCTCCAGATGTCCTTCCCTTTCCTCCAAAGCACACTGTGCATTCCTGACGGACCCTTCCTTATCCACAAGAGATTTAGGAAGACCCCAAATTAGCGAGCCCACACGCACGAGGCCAGGGTTCCCCAGACGAGAATTCTTTGTGGAGCCGACTGCATTCCATGAAGCCAGGGCGGCTGCCTGGCCTGCAGCCTGTGCAGGTACACGGGGCCACGCTCGGTCTGATGCTCTTCACAGCCTGGAGCAGGGGCTGCCCTTCTCAGGGTCCTGTGTGTGTGCACACGAGTGTGGGGTCCTGTGGTCTTCCAGGGAGCAGGTCTGGTGGTGAGCACCACACAGAGATGTGCTGGGCGCTGTGCCCTCCTCCACGGTCCATGCAGTTGGTGGAGGTGATCCCTTCACTGGGACAGAAACTTGCTCCTGGGGTGGTCTCTCTTGTCATATCTGGGCCTGGCTGTGCAGGTCTGTCTGGTGCTCACCAAGTCCATGTGGCCTCCAGACAGGACCCTCCCTAATGTGTCTGCCTTCTCAGGGTTGCTGTCCCCCTGTAGTGTCTATGTGGCTCCTCGAAGGACGTGACCAGCCCAGCTCCCTCCTGGCAGCATTCAGCAAAGGTTGGCTGATAATCCCACTCTGTACATTTGTCTCAGAGAAAGGGACGTGGCCGCTGGGCAGCCTCTGGTGCAGCCCAGAGTCAGTCTCATGGCTCAAGGGGACCTAACACACCAGGAGATGGAGACCCCAGAGGCTGGACCACCCACTACACAGTTCTTCAGGGCCCACTTGCTTGGATGTTTCCATTGTTCATTAGGAATCCTGTCTTGCAGGGTAATTTCTAAAGCCCAACTGATGGGGCTGGAGGCTTAGTGGGGACACAGTGTCCCCGAATTCCCGTAAGACTCTGTAGGGAGGGCTGCTGCTGCCAGAGCCAAGGGTCAGCTTACTCACATTTCTTCTGATATTTAGGGAACACTATGCTCGGGTGGGTGTGGAAATGCCTGTGGTGACAGGGACTGACTTACCGGCCAACAGAACCTCTCTGAGAACGGGGAGAAGTGGTGGTCGTTCTATTGCAGCTCTGGCTTGGAGTCTGAGGAGACTGCCTGAGGTCAGAACTTACCAGGGGGAAATAGAGGGAACTTTGACAAGGTCAACTGCAGACCTCGCAATCCTGAAAGGGAAACTATCCTCCTTCCCATCCGCTGGTGGGATGGACAGGAAATCCCCTAGGTGCCCAGACACCATCGGCCCTGTGTATGGTCCTGTGGTATAAACAGAGTCTCCCGGGATAGGAGGGAGTGGTCAGGCGATAGGTTTGGAGCTTCAGTTAAGGTGTCCCTGGCATTATGTTATTTACCCAACACATTTTGTGTGTCTACTGCATGCCAAGCATTGTGCTAGAAGTCAGAAACATGTGGGCCTTAGAGGAATGGACTCGGGGGGGGGGGCATCATGCACATGACTGGAGATCACAGAAGTCAGCTGGTATGACCAGTCCACATAGTGCAAAATCACATGTCCTTATGAAGGGACATTGCACTGAAAGATGAAGACCAGTGGGAGGGACCTAGGTGACGTGTGTGCAGGGTTATCTCAGACAGAAGGAACAGCATGTGCAAAGGCCCTGGGGCAGGAGACTGTCAGTCCCTCCAGAATTGACAGGTCAGTGGGTCAGGGGTGGAGACAGGGAGACAGCCTGGTACTGACATGGTGTGACCAAGAGGAATTTAAAGAAAGGATCCTTTGAACAACTTGTGTGTGTAGGTGGCAAAGCAAAGTAGAAGGCCGAGGAACAGCTGTAGGGACGAGGTAATCAGACACCACAAACAGCATTATGCAGAAGAGGGAAGCACTGCTCTCACAGACCTCCTGACAGGGACCCCATATACAGGTCGAGAAAACTCCATAAGAGTGGGTCATGGAGGTGGGTGGGCCCCAGCCTACCTCGTACCTCCTGAGAGATTGCATGCAGCAAACTCAGAAGGCCAGCATACTAGCAGATGCCATGGGAGAATGGGGTGGGGGGAGAAGGTCGCAGGCACCCTGTAGAAAGGGTGGGGTTAAGGGGTGGGGTGGGTGCTTCTCCCCCAGAGAAGGAGCCTGAACCTTCCTTGTATTCCCAAAGGGTTAATTGCTATGATTAGAAAAGAAAGTGGGGTGGGAGTCTCTGGCATCCTTTTTTGCTGAAAAGCGAGTGGAAGTGACATTACGTGAGCACTTATAGGTGTCAGCCATGGTCCCCTTGCTTTATCAGGGAGACCTTGTGAGAGGGAACCCTTTCATTCTCCCGGTGATGGCCCAGGGGAGCCGCTGGTGTCCCCACGTACTGACCCCGGGTGTGCCCTCCTTTTAGAGCCTGTTTGCTAGGGGTGTGGGGTATAGGTCTTGGGCGGTGTGGGGTGGGGGAATGTGGGGACCTCGGTATGTGGGGTTGTGAGGCCTGGGGGTGTGGGGCCTGAGGACCAGAGACAGAGATGACGCGTTCGGCTACAGTGTTCTTAGAATAACCTGACATGGATCTCAGGTGCACAAATGATTTTCTGAGTTCAGCTTGCTGGTGAGCAGGACCACTAAGAACCCAGAGAGCTAGGCTGTCCTTGGGGTCCCTGGGAGTCTGGGGTGTGGTTGCCCTGGGTCAGGCAGTGGACTCAGGTGCCCACAGGCCAATCCACTCCTGTCAGCACGTGGACTCCCCGGAAGGTCTCAGCAGCTTTCCTCTGGAGCAGAGTGTTCCCAGGCTTAGCTTGTCCTTTTCAGGCAGTTTCTTTCTGGAAAACTGAAATTTGCCAGAAATGAGGGAAGCCTCCCTGGGAATTTGGACGCAAATGGAAGTGTTCCCAGAGTGCAGATTCCACTGCTAATAATGAAGACTCACTTGGGGAGAGTGAAGCCCCACACCCACTGTGGGCACATGAACAAACTCAGCTCCCAGAATCAGGGAGCCGCAGGCCCTGGGCCGGCAGCTGATGGGTTTTCTTACTGTTGGCTCCTTCTGTCTTCCAAACACAACGCCCCAGGACAGCCTCCACTGTGCTGCTCAGGGTGTGGCCCCCTTTCTGTTTTGTTCCCTCCACGCCGCCAGTTCTAGACAAACCACCCACCATCTAGTAAATACAAGCGTTTTCGTTCCAGAAAGACCTCCTTTGAAGTCTAAAGGCCCAGTTGGAAGCACACACCCACGAAAGGCGGCTAAGATGCAACTGAATCTTGAATCCCCCCCATTGTTTTTGTTTTAATAACAAAACGCTTCAGAAACAACATGCGGAGGACAGGTATTCTTTCCTTTTTGGTGAAGGAGAACCTGTCCTCTGCTGCCTATGCCACCCATTCCAACCTGGACAGCATGAGGGCACAGTGCAAAGTGGCAGCCTCCTGAGCAGCCTAGTCTTCTTAGGCCCAGGGGCTTCTAGAGTTAAGGGGTGGGGTCCCGAGGCAGGAGTTCGCAACTTCCCCTGGATAAGCATGATATTGTGATTTATAATAAATATGTAGTCTGGTCTTCACCTAGGTTCCTGGCTCATGGCTGGCTCCCCAAACCCTTACAATTTCTTGAGTGATAAGAGTAATGGAAGCATCTGTTGTTACAATATTTGGTCTCTTGCCTTCAGTTCGTGAAACCAGTGAAATGACTTCAGAACTATAAAGGTGTAATGGGTGACTTTTATTCTTAACAACCCCCTTCCACCTCATCTGAGTTTATGGTAATGAGGTGTCTTTTGGTCACTAAGGATGGTTGGTTGCCAGAGTAACCGACCAGGAAAAGAGCCTCGGAACTTTTAGTCTCGTCCCCTAATTTCCAGGGATGGAGAGGGGCTGGAGGTTGGATCAATAGCAATTGGCCAATGATTTAATCAATTGTGACTATGTCATGAAGCCTCCATACAAACCCTAAAGGATGGGGTTTGGGGAGAACGAGGATGGTCCTCATACCTGCCACCATACCAGGCTGCAAACCCCGCGAGGACAGAAGCTTCTTCGTTCAAAACCTCACCCTGTGTATCTCTTCATCTGGCTGTTGATTCATATCGTCTAATGTCTTTTGTAATAAATCAGTAATTTAGTGAGTAAACGGATTTTTTAAGTTTGGTGAGCTACTTTTGCACATTAATCAAATGCGAAGAGTGGCCATGGGAACCTCTGAATTATAGCTGGTTGGTGACAACTTGGACTTGGCACCTGACGTGGAGGGCGGTCCTGTGGGACTGAATCCTTAACCTATGGGATCTGTCTCTATCTCCAGGTAGATAGTGTCAGAACTGAGTGAAGTGATAGGATGCTGGTCAGTGCCCACTGAGAACTGAATTACTTGGCATTGAAAAAACACATCTGGTAAGGAGCCACAGCAGGTAAAGTTTAATGTGATGGAAAGGATTCAGGGTGAATGCTTTCCTGTGGCCGGACAAACAACAGGGTCAGGCTGGGCAGTGGGTGAAACAATTGGAGTTTATTGAGGACGGCGTGAAATAGTTTCTTGGTGACTTTCTACTGCACATGGCAATTTTGAGGCATTTATACGTGTATCGATATTTTGTTTATTCTTTGCACGCATAGGGCACCCTTGGGTGGCCAGGTTGTATGGGTCCCTTTGAAGAAGCTTACCTTTGCTGGTTCCTGATCCCAGTCTGTAGAAATGACTTTGCTGGGTGGCACTGCCCCAAATTACAGGCATGGTGTCTCGCTGGAAAGAAAGCCTCCAAAGTATTGGCAAATGTCAAGCTACTGATAATTTGGCTCTGGGAGAGTCCTGTGGAGGGGAGCACCCTCAATGTGTGGGATCATCGAGACAGTGTTGCTCTCATCCAGTGTCCACTATGACCCACTGCCCTCCCAAGCTGACCTGAGAGGACCCACCGCCCAGCCTCCTGCAATGGTGGTGGGGGTGCTCGGCCAGGAGCTCGTGCCCTCCTAGGCCTCTGTGTGAGTGTCCTGTTCGGCACTCGGCATGTCTCCTGGGTCTGGGAATGAACCACGGACATTGGGCCGTGGGAAGGAGGAGCCGATGCTGCTGCTGGGACATCCGGGTGATGCCAGGCTCACTGTGGGGACATCAGCCTCCTTGCCAAGAGCACGATGGGCCATGTGAGCGGCCCCTTGTAGCTGTTTTTCCCCTCTCAATATCCATACATTTTAACATCTTTGTGAGTTTTGGGAACATTCACCCCAATCAGGATGAATAAGAACTGCAAAATTACAGCAGTGGAGGGGAGGCCTCTCCATGGCACGGCTGGACCCATTCTGCATGCTCCTTCTCTTTTCTTTTCTTTCTTTTTTTAAATTTAATTTATTGGGGTGACAATTGCTAGTAAAATTACATAGATTTCAGGTGTACAATTCTGTATTACATCATCTATAAATCCCATTGTGTGCTCACCACCCAGAGTCAGTTCTCCTTCCATCACCATATATTTGGTCCCCCTTACCCTCATCTCCCACCCCCCACCCCCCTTACCCTCTCTTTTCTTTTCAAAGTAAGCAGAATATCACACCTGGAACTCATGGGTTTCTGATGACCCTGCAGAGTTGCTTGAAATAAGGGAATGAGAGTCACCTTCTCTGAGCTGCCATTGACTACACTCCATCTGACACTGCACATTTCAACAGGTAGAGCTGACAGCCCTGCATCCCAGCCTGGCTGGCCCCCTTGGTCACTGTCCTCCTGAGGGGGCTGGGGCACAGTTAATGTGCCAGAATCTTCCAGTGTACATGAGAGGCTGAGCAGCGGTGTCTTGGGGGCTTCCTCTCGGCATATCCTCGTCCCATACTCTGAATGGCACCGAGGAACTTGGGACGGGTCCTGCCTGGACATCCCGCCTCAGACACTCTGGACTGCTCCATCATTTAGAATGTCAGCTCTGGTTTATGACTGGCAGTGCTAGCATTTGCTTGTAAGGTCTTACGAGTCCCAGTGTGGAAACCATGCAGAGTGTGCAGAGTTTCAGCGGCCCTGTTTGGTGGGGGCTTCAGAGCACACTGGTTTGTTTTCCTGAGATTCACTGACCTGACATGAGGCTGCATGTACTTTAAGCAGCTTGTAGAAAGGAAAAGCTTTCTGTTTTAAAATAAAACAGGATGTGTTCTTCTAGAGCTGCTCAGGACTGACAAGCCACACACTGGCAAACGGTGAGAGATTGTAGCCCATGTTTATTCCTTGCAATGTTTGATTCAGGAAGCTTTTGGTGAACTTCTGCCTCAGAAAGGGCTAGGGGAAGGCAGGTGGGCTCAAGCTCCAGCTCTTATCAGAGATCCTGAGAAGTAAATACTTGAAGAATATTCTGGCTTGGAGGACAAAACCCAGCAGCATCTCACAGGTAGTATCTTGCAGAGACCTTCTCTGAGGGGGAGATTCCTGGGGTGCTCTTGGGCTGAATGCCTGTAGAAGGGAGTGGAGGGCGGCCCTACTGGTGGGAGGGAGATGTGGAGATTCACCAGAAGCCCACTGACGCCACAGCTAACCCTGCTGGGCAGTGGCGAGCAGGCTGCCGGGAGAGGTAGCACAGCTCACTTCAGTAGGGGCCACCCCCGGAGAAGCCCTGCAGGTAGCCCTCCCAGCAGTGGAGACATAAGTCCTTTACTCCATAAGGGCTCCGTGAGGTGCGTTGCTAAGCCATCACAGGTAGGAGACCAGGCTGCAGATTGATTTGGGATGCATGTAGTTGAGGCAGAGCTCCCAGCAGGATGAGCTCCAGCTGCCTAAAGTTTGACTTGCTGGACAGCATGTCCCCACTGGCTTCCCCCCTCCCTGCCTCCCCTGGCCCTCCCCTGTGTCCCGGTCACCCTGCGTACACACACACAACAGGCAGTGGGTGCCCGCCTCCAAGTTGGCTGCTAGAGAACCACACGAAGAGAGGCACTCTCTTGGCTGGGTCTGAGCAGGACCCTGAGGACAATGAACAGTGAATGAAAGCTCCCTGTTTCCCCCGTGGTGAAAATGTCTCAGAGGGGAGTCTCCCAACCCTGGTCCCCACCTCCTCAGGAACGCCCAGGCCTCTTGTGCCCACTGAGTAGTGGTCCCTGGGGACTTCATGTGACTTGAGGGTGAAGGTGCCTAGGATGACCTGAGGGTCACTAGGCCGATCTCCCAGAGGCCCCCACCAGACTGCATGAGGATGTTTTGGAGGGCCTTCCTTCTCCACAGCAGCTGCATCCATGGCCATGACTGGAGAGACCCTTTGAGGGTCTCCTTCATCCCGTCCTTTCTCTTAGGGGCTGATGTAGATTCCATGCAAGCCGGAGGGTCTTGGAAGTCATTGGGCCGTCAGCATCAGTGTATTATCTGTTGTTATGGGTTGAATTACCTCCAACCCCTACCCCCACCTGAAAGGTATATTGTTGTCTTAGCTCCTTGTTCCCATGAATATGACTTTATTTGGAAATAGGGTCTTAGCAGATGTAATCGAGTTAAGATGAAGTCATAAGGATTAGGGCTCTGATCCAATACGACTGGAGTCTTCATTAGAAGGAGAAAGACACACAGGGCAGATGGCTGTGTGAGAGGAGAGGCAGAGACAGGAGCAATGCATCTGTAAGCCAAAGAACATTAAGGACTGGTGGCCAGCATCAGAAGGTGGACAGAAGTGAGGAAGCATTGTACTCAGAGCCAGGGAGGAGCATGGACCCGCCAACACCTTGGTTTCTGACCTCTGGTCTCTGGAACTGTGAGATGATACATTTCTGTTGTTTAAGCGCCCAGTTGGTGGTGTTTTGTTATGACAGCCCCCCAAAACTAGGCACCTGTGATGTGGTTTGCTTTCATGCTCTTAAGCCATGGGGCCACCTGATGTCATGGGCATCAGTGCTTCTCTTTCTGAGCTCAGTGAGTCACCAGGATACAGATGAACACACCTGACAACAGCTTCAATCAGTGCAGCATGGCTGTCTGTATCACTCAGCAAACCCTCATGATAACCCAGCCAGCTGGGCGTTGTCATACCCATCTTGCAGAAGGAGAAACTGAGCCTCAGAGATGACTCAGTTACAGATTCTTTGTGCTGCCCAAGACTGCACAGGGAGGAGGCAGATGGGCAGCAATGGGACTCCAGGCTGTCTGCTAACATATCTTGACTCCATGCCCCATGAGCCCGCAAACTGAAAACCCAGAGAGTTAGGATGTTGCCATAAAGAAGCAACATCTCGTGGTGGAGAGATTGTGACTTTTGGAGTCACATCTGTCTGGTTATGCTTTCTGGCGTCAGCTATTTGAACTTGGCCAAGTTGCTTGTGCTCTGAGTTTTCATTAGCCCATGTGTATGATAGTGAGTAACTCCAGTAAATAATGAGTGAACAATTTGGGTGGCTGTGTGAGCCTGGTCTTTTCCTGAAGGTCCAGCATTTGCATTTGTACGTTCTGTCTTCTGAACTATGGTGGTCACGGTGAAGGTTCGTGTGTACTGTCTGTTCTGCTTAATCTCCCAATAATAAACCCACCAAGAATGACAGCTGGTGATGGGAGCCATGACAGGGACCCTGATGGGACACCAATACGAGCGACAGCCTTCTGCAGCACTGGAGGTGGTCATGCAATGTGTGTCGCCTGCACGCCTCCTTAGAGTGCCCTTTCATAAATAAGGGGCTGCAGCGTGGGGCTGCTAGGCAGCTCCTCCATGACCTTTCAGCTTCAGGGAAACTCAGAGGCATTTCTGGGTTCATGTTGCCAACCGCTTCAGTCTACACAGTCCTGAGAGAGGCCCTTCTTTTCCTGTCCCCTCGGTTAACTCACAGTTCCTAACACTTGATGGAGGTGAGGAGCAGGTATTTGTGGGAGCCTGACTCAGGAGGAGTTTAATAGATGCTGTCTGTGAAGGCAGAGATGAGGAAAGTGAATCTGGAGGTGGCAACAGGCCCCTCCTGCTTCTTTCCCTTCCTGCCATGGCTGCTCTCACAGCCATGGACACCGTCTCTACTCTCTCTCTCTCTCTGGCATGGACCCAGTTCTCTTTAGCAGTGTGATCTGCTGATTTCTCTTAGTTTGCTTCCCTCCTTTTTTTCCACTGTGGACACAACAATTTGTTTTTTTTTTAATCTCTAAGATACAACAAAATACTATCGTATCTAGTCTTTTGGGTCCCACATTTTGCTTATCAAAATGGACATTGCAATTGGTTTCTGATTTGTCTTTTCTGACAGTTCCAGGAGGAAAAAATGGGTGAAATTGTAAGTTAAAATGTACCTGCTGGTACATAACGATACATCTGTCTATCTATCTATCTATCATCTATCTATCTATCTATCTATCTATCTATCTATCTATCTATCTATCTATCCATCCATCTATCTATAATTTTTCTCTCTCTCTATATATGTATATGAAATGTGCAACAATTTGCCCAGCCCACTTTGAGCAGAGATGGAACCTACAATTTGAGCAGAATGTCAACAGTAGGTTTCAAGGGCAAAGCTTCCTTTAGATGGACACTGCAGAGCAGGTGGGCTAAGCCCAGAGTATCCTTGGTCAAACCTTGGGAAGGATATTCCCAGCTGGTGTACATGGTGTTCCGCAGTGAAAGCCGGGCCATGGAACTATTCAATGAGGCAGCGACATACTTCCAGCAACCTCATTTTCTCTAACAGCTGTAAACTATCTTAACCCCACAATTATCAGTTGAAAAGCCATATTGCTCCACTCCACCTTAATTTCTCCTGAAAGCTGTGCCCTCTGCCATCACCATCAGTCACATGGCATGTTCTGAATGGAATAAAGCCCGTCAATTTACCCAGCTCAGGAGGCAGAGTTTCCCTTTTCCATTCTTAGCCCAGAGAATATTTTCATTTATTAATGTTTATCAAGGAAGGGAGAGCGTGGAAGAAGTGCTGTGGTCCTTTTTTAGATGGTGCCATGTTGAAAATAGTATTAGTCAGGGTTCCCCAGATAAACAGAACCAATAGGGTAGCTAGATAGATAATAGGTAAAGATAGATAGATAGATAGTAGATACGTACATACATACGTACATGTCAGAGGAGATTTATTACAGGAACTGGCTCACACATTTATGGAGAAGTACCACCATCTGCCATCTGCAAGATGGAGACGCAGGAAAGTCAATTGTGTAATTCAGCCCGAGTCCAAAAGCCTGAGAACCAGGAGATCTGATGCCCAAAAGCAAGAAGTGAATGTCCTAGGTCAAGAAGAAAGAGAATTTGCTCTTCCTCTGCCTTTTGTTCCTTTCAGACTCCAATGGATTAGATGATGGCCACCCTCACATTGGTGAGGGTGGGTCTTTTTATCCAGTCCACTGACTCAAATGCTAATCTCCTCTGAAACACTCTCACAGGGACACCCAGAAATCATGTCTAACCAGCTAACGGGCATCCCTCAAAGTGACACAGAATTAACTATCACACAATCTCTTTAGAAGACAACCCAAGTAAGCGCCCTCTGGGTTGGCTCTGTATGGAGACGCAGGATAGGAGCCATCCAGAGCCCTCTGCAGAAGCAGAAGTGGTGGAGCTGACCTTGGCCTGGCTTTGGAAAGACAATCCAAGTGGCCCTGAACAGGCCAGCATGGCCCACTCATCGTGTGGGTCTTGCTCAGACATCTAAGACACCTCCTATTTGGGGGTAAGATGCCTCCAAAACAGCAGGAGAGTCATGCCAGACTGAAGGTGTCCGTGGGTGGCCAGAGGGCCTCAGCTTTGCTTTTGCTCTGTAGCCAGCCCAGAGGAGCCACACGAATAGCAGCCAGGCCAGCAGACCTCCCGGAGGTTGGAGGGATCAAATCTTTGTGGACAGTGCCTTTAAAAAAAAACACACATAATCAGGAAGGTCCTAGGAATGTGAGCAGTGCCAAGCATTTCAGCGTCCAGGCCACGCCTTGCATTCCTCCACAGTATCATGGGAGGCACTGACCACGTGTGCCCAGAGTTCTGAAAGCCACTGACCAACCATTGTTCTCAGTCCGTGGCTCTGTAGAGGGCACCAGCTGTTCCACAGATGAACCAGGGCAATCATCTAACCATGCCAGTCACAATCAATTTATAGACTTGGGTCTGTGTGGCCAGTTCTCTGCACGGACTGTTCTAGTGGCTATGTTGTACTTAAAATGCACACAAGCTCCTAAAAGTGAGCCATACTCCCTTGGATGCATGGCCAAGGGTCCTCTCAGACTTTGGATCTGACTCACCAAGTTAGAGTATCCCACTGTTCTTCTGTGGACTTCCGTTAAAATCAACAATGTACGAATCTCTGACGACCATAAATCATAAGCAATACAGTTATTAGACCAAGAATTGAAGAAATAGAGACAACAGGATGCTGGATTCCTCTCTATCTGTTACCTCTCAGTTCTTGGCAGTGACCCGTTGCCCCAGTACCATACTGGCGCTGGAAAACTCATGCTGATCTTCTGGGGATGGTTCTACTTCTGCCATCAGTGTTGCCGAGTGTTGAACCCCTCATGACTTCTTTCTTACTCCACAGATGTTTGAGAAAAGCTTCCCTGTGCAAAGGATTGAGGGTCCAGTCTGACCTGGAGAGCCCAGCTTTTGGAAGCCGAGGGCTCTGGCTCCCTGGGGAGAGCTATCTTGGCTCATGCAGTTGTGGGACTCATGGAATCAGGTCTTTTTACTGAGTTATAGGTCATCTCCTCCTTCTGGCCAGCAATCTGGCTGCTAGTTTTATGATGATTAACTCCTTGAGTTTAAATAAATCCCGGAGATAGACTTTTTTAAATCCCTGAGTTGTGCAAGATACCATTTTCTAAAGGAAACGAGGACCTTTTCCCCAACCTTTAAAAATGCATTAGAAATACTTTACTCGAGTCCTGAGAAGCTTGGAGAAGTCAGTCCTGCGCCGGCAGACAAGTGCTCTCTCACACCTTGGGCTCTGTGTGTCTTGTGGCTGACCCTGTGCCTTGAGGGGACAGGGGTGTCTGGGGGGCTTTCAGTGACTCTCACCAGATGGCGGGAGAGCTCCATGAGCAGGCTTTGGGCTTTCTTCCCTTTCTCTGATGGATGAGCCCCGGGCCGTCCAGGGCTGTGCGTCTGGGTGGCTGTTAATGTGAGACAAATATCTGGGCACCTCAGTTCTTCAATTGCAAGGAGAGGCCTGGGGAGTTGAGTCACTTTCATGCAGAACATTCTATGGTATAAATCTCAGGCTAGCAGCAGCGTGGTTATCAGAACATAGGCCTGGATGCACGGTACAGTGTGCATCCAAGAGCACCAGTGGGAAGTCCCCTCCGGAGTCCCACGGGGGTCATGGTCGTGGCCGACCCCTGACCCAGAGGCCTGCGTCTGCCCTGTCCTCTCCCGTAGGGGCTGCCTCCCCGTGTTCAGCCTCCCTCCATGTGCACCTGCAGGCCTGGGGCCTTGTAGCCCTGCTCCCTGGCCTCACTCCTCTCTGTCTCTCCTCAGTTACCTCGGGAGAGTTGAACTAGATGGAGATCGTTCCTCCACTAAGCTTGAAATCTCACCAGGGGCTGGAGGACAGGACTTAGCTCCCAGACAAATTTCTCAAAATCAGCTCCTGTGTTTCACACATGTTAAATGCAGTGCCTTCCAAGGGGCAAGCAGCCTCAGTTTTCCATGCTCCCCTTCCCTATACTGAAGTGTTTTCAGGTGTCACCCTCTGAATTGGAACTGGCATGGGCGTCGTGACTTTAAGCCAGTCAGGAACCACAGCCCATGGTGGCTCTTCGGGGGAGGGGGCAGGGAAAAAAGGCCTGATCCACAATGTACCTGCGCTCAGGTGTAACGTCCTCTTCATTCTGTGGCCTGTGCTTCACTGTCTGAGCTCTGTTTCCAATAACTAAACCTTGCGTGACTCACTGAAACCCGCCCATGGGCTGCAGTGCCGTCTAGAGAGCACTTGGGGCGGAGCGCTTATCTGCCTGATAAAAGCCCAGCCCTTTGCTCTGCTCCCTCCTTGTCCCTCTGGTCCGCTGGCCAGTTCCTGCCAGCCTTCGAGACCTGGCTCAGCTCTTGCTTTCTCAGTGACACCAGCTCCTATGAGAGCTGCCTCCTGTTCCCGGGCCTCCCCCCTTCCCCTTTCCATCCAGCCTGATCACTGCCTGCACGCTACGTGATTTGCTTCTACACAGTGTTTTGTGCTTGTTGCGGCTTCTCTTGCCACTAGAATGCAGACCCATGAGGGCAGAATCTTGTCTTGTTCAGAATGAATGCTGAATGTGTGTGCTGAGCAGACTGCACTTCCAGGGTATCTGTCGTATTGAAGTGAATGCATGTTGAAGATACAGGAGCCTTGGCTCACCTCGCCCAGCATTCCACCCTCAAGGTGAGGAGTCAGTGACTTGCTAGAGACCATGGTGGCCCTGGCAGGGGCGGAGCAGGTGGCCTGGGGTCTGCCCAGGATCTTGCAATGGCTCTCTGTCACAGCTATAACCTCCTCCTCCCTCTCGTCCTCTTCACACCCCCCACTCCACAGTGTGCTTGGGGGCCTGTGGCACTGAGTGAATGGGGCAGTGAACAGGTGTGGAAGGTTCTGACCAGTTACCCCTGTGCAGCATGGGTGGGGAATAGGGCACAGGTTCTCGAGTCAGGCCTCCATCACTGGCTGGCTGGCCCGGGGCAAACTATTCCACTTCTCCATGCCTCAGTGTCCCTATCTGCACAGTGGGAATAATAAGAGTAGTATTTACCTCCTTGGTTTACTGTGAAGTTTAAAGAAAACCAGGTGGGGAAAGTGGTTAGGACACTGCTGGTCCTGTAGGAGGGAGTTAACAAATATTCATTGTTGCACTTGTAAGAGGAGTAAACCCTTTGATACACAAGCAAATACATCCTTGGCGGCATCTGCAAGCGTCTTACAGACAGGCCCTCGCTCGCTCGTCTTACAGACAGGCCCTCGCTCGCTCGGTGCTTAGAGGACAACATAGTGAGGAAGTCTCTAGTTACTCGGGTTTTCTTCAGGCGTGTGCAGCCCTTTCTCTGTTATTTATTAACTCTGCACCTATGCCCACCCCAAAACTCATTGGTTCATGCTGCAGCAACACAGCCCCTGAATAGCATTTCAGCCATGCTGGGAACCCCATTCTGCCCCTCGCCTCCCTCCCCCTCAGGACCACTTCCTCCACAGCCCCGGGGGCCTTGGTGGCTGTTAATGGACCTTGACGGGAGATCCAGGCTGGGTCATCACTGCAGTGAGGGGAGGACATGGATTTCGGAAGAAACGGAATGGAAATGGCAGTAGTGAGGCTCTCTCAGCCTGGGAGACCTTCCTCCAGCTCTCTGTTTCCAGCATGCTCAGGGGCTCCACTCCAGTAGCTTTCTGGCTGCCATTACGCTGACCATTGCCTCCCACCCCCCTCCATGACTAGTTCTGTAGTCATACGGAAGGTCTTGCTCCCACAGTCGTTATTCTCTTAAATACAGGGCTCCTTTCCTTCCCCAAGAAGCCTGCTTTCCAAGCAGCCCTGGCACCAGCAGCTGGCATCTTTTTTTAGGGACAGCCGTCAGCCTAACATTTGTACTGAATGTTCTGAGTTGACCAGGGTCGTGTAGGGTGCACCAGTGGGAACCACCTAATGGGAAAGTGAATTGCTTTTCAGCCCCAGGCTTGCTGACATTCCATTCAGCTGCCTGGCATGCTTCTTCTCAGGGTTCCATCCTATGGGCAGCTGCAGCTGCTGGTCTGGGTCCCAGCCCCTCAGCCTGTCCTTCCTCCTCCCTGATTTCCTGGCCCTATTCTCCTGCCCCCCAGGATCCCAGTCCTGGATCTGAGGAGGGAGGAGACTCAGGCTGCAGGAGTTCTGGTCCCGCCCACCTCCAACAGAGGCTGCCCACCCCTGCTCCCCTGGAAGCCTCAGAGCAAATCCCAGAGATCCCTGGGTTGTTCCAATTGATGTTAGGACCCCACAGTCTCTGGGGCGGGGCTTGGGTCTCCAAGACCCAGGGTAAGATATTTTCCGCCTGCCTTCCTTGCACCCAACAACCCACAGGTTGGTTTTTGCGGTTGGGCCGCTCCCCAGGGCCCTGCCTTGTATTCACTGCAGGGTGGGTAATGAGAAACATTTCATTTCTCCAGGCTGAAGCCAGCCAGGGCAGTGGGACAGTCACTCCCAGGGAGGACCAGAGTTCGGTCCCAGGGCCAGTACTCTCCCCACAGTCCCTACAGCAAACTCCCCCTTTCCCCTTTCCATGCCCCTGTGTACCCCTCAAAGCAGAGGCACGTCCTGCTGGGGACAGCCTTATGCAGCCTTGTTCCTGGGGAGCTTTGGGGATGGTCACCACCCGGGGCTCCTGGGAGTGCCGGAGGCCTGTTGTGAGCCTCAGAGATGACAGGGCCCTCGAGGTCAGCTGTCTTCCTAGAAGGCACAGAATATGCAGTCCTGATGAGGTTTGTGTTCTTCAGCCTCCTCTGTGACCCAGCTGTTCTCTGCGGGAGGTGATGGCAGGACATGTGGGCAGCTGGGTTTCTGGGTGGTGCTGCCCTTGGCCGGGAGGAATGGGGTTTGAAGCCAAAAGTGGACCCTGACTTCAGACCGAGGAGAGGGTTTCTGCAGGGCAGTGAGGAGAAGTGGGGACTGACCACTGGGTGTCTGGACCCTCTCTGAGGAATCCGCCCCCAGCAGTTAGAGGAGCAGGGCTGCAGCCCACCGTTCTGAGTGGTCCCACCCACAGGGCTCTTGGCAAATAGCAAGTGTGTCCGGGCCCTGCCTGTCCTGCCTCACTAGCCAGTCCAGGCGCAGGAACTGAACAAGTCCTGAAAGGAAACAAGGCCCCAAACCTCTTGGGATTACATGTAGACTAGATTGTAAGCAAGTTTTTCTCCGGGGTTTCCCAAATCAATTTATATCTATCGGGATGAGTGCCCCTCCCTCCCAACCCAATCTCACTGTTGGGTGGGGATCAGGTAGCCTTCAGTTCACTTGCATGATTTTTATGACAGTTACCCCTATACCCAGTGGTCTCATCCACAATATTCCCAAAAGTCCAGTGGAGTGGAACAGAAAGAGAGAGAAGCAGAGAGGCAGCCCCGCTGCCTTTCAGTACCCCAGAAAGGTTAGTGGAGTTCCTGCAGCCAGAGCTGACTCCCTGCCCAGGGCGGGGCTAGTCAGGTTCCTGGCCACACACTCCTTCAGTCCGGAGTCTTATTGTTCCACAGGTACCTGGGTGCCTGCAGTCAGCACCTACTTCCAGCATATTTTCCCCACCACCCCCTCCAGGCCGTCTCACCTGAGTGGGAAGTACTAGGGTCTGAGAGGGCAGAGGACAAGTGCCCGAGTCACAGACCAGAAAGGCCTGCAACCCCAGTGCTGTTTGTTTGCAGGGCCATTGAAATCCACACTTGCCTCCAGCCTGCTCTGAAACAAAGTCTCCAGTGTTCATCTTTTGTCTTCTTTAAAGCATCTGCATTTTGCGTCAGGCCTTGACTTTGTCTGGAGACTGCACTGCAGGTGTCCGATGGGTTCTGGGAGAGGAAATGGGTCTGGAGCTGCAGGCCTATCATTGCTGTGGTTGACACAGACTAGCAGAACTCGCTCATTTCTTGTTACTCTGACTCAGTGGCTAGGGTGCCTCCAGCTTTGTTAGGGCTCGTGCCCAATGCTCACTGAGAGCTGTGCTCAGAATCACTGCCTAGAACTTTTCTAGCACAAGGCTGGGGCAGGACTCTGGAGCCAGACACTTCTGTTCAGGTCTGAATCCCTCCACCTCCTGGCTCTGTGAGCTCGGCCAGGTGAGGCAACCTTTCTAAGCTACTTCTGTTATTTTGGGCTTAGGTAAGATTCAGGAGTCAATATTGCATATTGCATGTTAGTCCTGGGGGTAGATTGTGTTTTCTAGGGGTCACACCAGCATCTATCCCCCACCGCCAAAAAAGCTCTTCTTATAATGTGACCTTGACATTCTTACTGAGAGGTGGGGGTCCCTGTTTCCTCCCTCTCAGACTATGTGGTGAGGATCTTCATAGCCGGCACAGAATTAGATGCCACCTGGCCTCTCTCTCTGGGTTTTCTTGCTCTGGGGGAGGGCAGCTGACATGCGGTGTGTGTCTACAGCCCCTGCCATCCTCTAACTGGTGCTCATGGGACCTTGAGCCAGAAATGCTCAGGTGAGCTGGTCTGAATTCCTGCCCCACAGAAACTGGAAGATACAGTACTGATTACTGTTGCTTGCAGACACTGTTTTGAGGTGTTTTGTTCCTTAGCCATTGCACCCTGAACAGGTCCATGGCAATGAAAGGAGACCATTATTTTATTGTTGAATCTCAGATTGCAGGTAGACGGAGACTTCGTAGCTCAAAGATGTTTCTTCCCAAAATGTAGACCATATACTTCACTTTATGAATAAAATATCTGTTGCACCCATTGGCCATTTAGGTATCAATTTCTAAGGTTTTAGGATGTGGCTATCTTGTCTCTGATAAAGCTGAAAGCAAAACTGAGACTCCTATTATGGCAGATCCTCCTTTTAGGTCCCCTGTGGCACCTCACCTGTGCTTAGTACATACAGACACCTGGGCTCCTAGTTTATTTTATTCTTTTCCAAGCAGAAAATACTGGAAATAAGAAGGGAATGCTGACCTACAAGTCTGCCCGAACATCTGGAAAATAACTTTAAATATTTATATTTGATCTATAGGAGATTTCACATTTACCTTGGAGAACTTTGATTACTAAGTGACCCACTAGAGTACAAAACTGTTCTCTGTAGAGAAAGATTTTACATTCTTGCTTGCAACTTTGCTCTGTTCTGCTTAACGTATTCAGAAACAACTTTGTACTGGCAAAAGAAAGTTGTCAGAGGGAAGCTGAGGGGCTGAAATGGAGGGATGCCCTTGGGTTTTAGTTCTAATGAAAGCACACAAGCTCAGGCTACACACGTCCACCTGCACACATATTTCTCATCAGACCCTGTAAGATGAGGCAGGGTCTTGGGGCAACTTCCAGTGGAAAGTGATCATTGCTTCCTAGTTGGTGCCAGCTAGACTATTGTGACAGGGACAGTGTGTTCACCTTTTCCCCCTCCCCCTTGTGGGCATCAGTTTCCACTGAAGGTAGGTGTGGCCTTGGGACCTTGTTCTGCAATCTGGTCCTTTAATCCTCTGAGTCTTCCTGTATGTTCTCCCCTCTCTCATCTGCTGGCCAGATGTGGAGGGCCTGGGTCCTTTGAGGCCCTGGTGGTGACAGGGCCATTGGAGGGGAAAAGCCTGTATCCCAGAATGACTGTGTGGAGCAGTGTGGGGGCAGAGCCCCAGAAAGCAGTTTCCAGGCTCTCGGCCTCACATAGACAGGTGCTGGCTCAGGTAGTAAATGGCCAACTGTGATTGCATGGCCATCAGCTGTGGCTAGTTGGCCGTCAGCTGTAACCAGTGAGCCATTGGCCACTAATATAACTGCTGTGGCTACGCTAGAGAAGAAGGAAGAGAGAGAAAGAATGGGGCTAGCAAGAAGATGGTGGCTGGGCTGGCAAGCATGGATGGCGGTTTGCGGACTGTGTGCATCCAGCCTCCAGTGAGAGTATAGTGCCGCCAGAGAGAAAATAGCGGTATGACTCCCCTACCTATGGCTCCGTGGGTGTTCCTTTTTGGCCTCACCATATCCTGCGTTCTTGTATGGGGAGCGGGACCAGAGACCCTGCAGGCCACCCTGTATGATGCCCCGCACGACAAATGGCGCAGCGAGCAGGGTATGGTGCCGGCCAAAGCTCTCCAAAGGACGGTGGAGCAGTTTGTGCGTGTGAACACCCAGTCTGAGGAAGACCAGGAGGAGCAGCTGCTGGAGAGCTGGACCCCCGTGGAGGGGTGGGAGGACGTGGACGGTTCTCCCACCAGCACAGGAAAAGCCATGCAGCTGCTGGAGAGATGGAGCCCTGTGGAGAGGTGGAAAGATGTGGACGGTTCCCCAACCAGCACAGGCTGGAGAAAGCGAAGGTCGTTGCAGCCCTGTGGGCCGGGGAAGTTCCTGCTCAGGCAGCCTGGATGCGGGACTTGTAGTCCCAGGAGGTAACGCTTGCTGAGTCCTCCGTGGGAGATAAGGGTGAGGTCAAGGTCGTCCCTCACCCCCAGGACAGTCCGGGCAAATGACTATGGACTATGGGGAATTGCCTTCCATCCCTAATTTAATGGACTGCTTGACTGTTTGTTTGGGAACTGTTGTTAGTAGAACTGGGGGATATTTGCTTTTGTCTCTTGACTGGCCGCCATTGAGAATATGTAAGCACCTTGATTGTGAGTCGCTGTTGTTCCAGCAGGGTACCCTGAGAGGCACAGAGAGAGTGGCAGTGCCCTGAGAGCCCTGGCTGAGTCCAGGAAGTCTGGCTGAGCCCTGAAGATACCCTGGCTGTGCCCAGGAAGTCGGGCTGTATCCCAGAGAGAGTGGCAGTGCCCTGAGAGCCCTGGCTGTGTCCAGGAAGTGTGGCTGTGCCCACAGAGAGTGGCAGTGCCCTGAGAGCCCTGGCTGTGTCCAGGAAGTGTGGCTGTGCCCACAGAGAGTGGCAGTGCCCTGAGAAATCCTAGCTGTGCCCGGGGAAACTAGTGGTACCCTAAGAAGTCCAGGAAGTCTGGCTGTGCCCAGGAGTACTGGTGGTGCCCTGAGAAATCCTAGCTGTGCCCGGGGAAACTAGTGGTACCCTAAGAAGTCCAGGAAGTCTGGCCGTGCCCAGAAGTACTGGTGGTGCCCTGAGAAACCCTGGCTGTGTCCGGGAAGACAGGTGGTACCCTAAGAAGTCCAGGAAGTCTGGCCGTGCCCAGAAGTACTGGTGGTGCCCTGAGAAACCCTGGCTGTGCCCAGAGAGCCTGGCTGTGTCCAGGATATTGCATTCACCCCCAGGCTCCTCGCACAGGTCCCCTCGTGGAAGACACTTGTCGCGTAGATTGTGAGGCGAGAACCTGTAGGGGTGGAGTGTGGGGGCAGAGCCCCAGAAAGTAGTTTCCAGGCTCTCAGCCTCACATAGACAGGTGCTGGCTCAGGTAGTAAATGGCCAACTGTGATTGCATGGCCATCAGCTGTGGCTAGTTGGCCGTCAGCTGTAACCAGTGAGCCATTGGCCACTAATATAACTTCTGTGGCTACGCTAGCAGAGGGAGAGAGGAAAAATGGGGGCTAGCAAGAAGATGGCGGCTGGGCTGGCAAGCGTGGATGGCGGTTTGCGGACAGTGTGCATCCAGCCTCCAGTGAGAGTATAGTGCCGCCAGAGAGAATATAGTGGTATGACTCCCCTACCTATGGCTCCGTGGGTGTTCCTTTTTGGCCTCACCATATCCTGCGTTCTTATGTGGGGAGCGGGAGCAGAGACCCCGCAGGCCACCCTGTATGATGCCCCGCACGACAAGCAGACACCCTCCTTCCCACCTGCGTTAGATGAGGGTGGGAGAAAAATAAACTTTTATCCCGTTAAGTCACAGGCACAACTCGCCATAGCTGGCTCACCTGTGAACACCTGGAGGAAAGGTTCATTTCTGCATTTTCCTTGTCTTTGCAGAGTCTAGCTGGTGATGTTCACAGAGAGAGTGGGGAAAAAATGAGCCTTTACTTAGAAAATGCAGCTTTGTGTTTGTTTTCTCAAGATGAAGGAGGAACTGAGAGGAAAAGCGGACTGACAAGCTCTTTGCATCTTCTCCCTCGTTTATGGAAGAAAAACACCCTAAGAGTTATTGAAGTGCGTCAGCCATCTGTGCGGGTGGACAGCAGAAAGGGATGTATTGCCTGAGTGTTACCTTTCTTTAAACCTATTTCACACCTGAACAGTTAGCCTTAATTGTTTTCATCAGTAACCACAGCTGAGAGGAAAAGAATAAGTGAGTGAGGAAGTTTTATATAATCTGAGTCTTTTACTTGACTGTGTCTTTGGGAAATCTGGCTGTTTGGAACTGTAGACAAAAATCAGGGTGCCCTTGGAAAGGATCAAGGTCAAAATGGGTTTCCAAATTAACATTACACTTGCAACTTGATGTGAGGACAAATACATTTGTCATGCAGGGTCTCTGGGCCTGCTCCCCACATAAGAACGCAGGATATGGTGAGGCCAAAAAGGAACACCCACAGAGCCATAGCTAGGGGAGTCATACCACTATGGTCTCACTGGAGGCTGAGTTGGAGACACAGGAAGCAGGAGCCACACGATTCGCAGACTGCTGTCCACTTCTCTGCCAACCAACCCACTTGCTAGCTGCAATCCGCCGTTCGCTTCTATGTCAACCAACCAACCCCTCAATGCAGCCATGACAGTTATATCAGTGGCTAATGGCTAACTGGTAACAGCTGATGACCATCTACTACCCGAGCCAGCACCCCTCCACGTGAAGCCGAGAGCCTGGAAACTAGTCTCTGGGACTCTGTCCCCACAATGTTATTGAGTATTCTGTGCATGTGTTTACAGTCTTATCCATAAAAGTATTAATTTCCCCCTTTTTCTCTGTGTATAAAAATGTAATTCCAACTACCTCCTCCCACGGGCCATACAAGGCTGGTAAGATCAGATGGCTCATGAGTACCCACCAGCCAACTCCAGTACATCAGAGTTAACAGACAACCGTCAATCATCGTGTTTAAATCAGAAAACACTAGGAAGGGAAACATGCAGAATGCCATCTGTTCAGCAGTGACTGAAAACCGCTTTCAGAAACTGGTATATTTGGACACATAAATTAGATTTCTGACTCCTTAAATGATTTGATTGTGCATCTTCATGTCAGAGGGGAAATTTTAAATGCAGACATGGAGAGGCACAGCTATTCCACACACATTACTTTGCATAATTGCAGACCTGGCTATGTGCTGCCATTGGCGTATTTGTACCTGTTTACACTCATTTGAATTTTACTGGAATTAGTGGTTAGAAATGCCCAATTTTCATAAGTAGATTAGGAGAGTGAAAAACGGGGTCAGAGCCTCTATTGATGGAATCAAAAAGCTTGCGTGTGCCTGTATTTTGAGCCACAGGAATGATCTTGGCGTATCCTTATCTCTCTTCAGTGTGCAGGGTTTGATTTAAGGTGTTTATTGCACAGTGTGCCGTGATTGCTTGTCCGTGACGAGCACGGCAGGATCCCAGCCACAGCACATCACGTTTCCGTGCTGGATGTTTAGGAGACTGGATTTTATTGTGGCTCCCGGGAGTTAAGGTTCTCTTCAGAATCCTTTGATACGCTGTGGGGTGGTGGATTCCAAGTTCATGATCATATTTGCTCACTCTTGTGGGAGATAGATTCCTTTCAGAGCCATGGCTGCATTCAGGAGAGTGACTGGGCTGTGCAGTAATACTTTGCTCCTTTCTCAGAGCAATTTGTTTTTCTGAAGCTTAGGGAGGCGGGGGTAGTGGCCGTGGTGTGGGAAGGTTGCATCGCCCTAACTCTCCCTCCTCCCCAAGACTGGGGAGTCATAAAACTTCAGTTGAACTGAGTAAACATGCAAACCTCCCAGCCCAGGCCATGGTGACCAGGGGTAGAGGGCCTGAAACGTCCCTGGGAAGGACAACCACATGGATTGTGATTTCAGTGACCCCCAATTCTTTGATACTCCTTCAAGTGAGGGTGGAGTTTCTTGATTCTGGTGGGTTTGTGCCCACTCTACCCAATAGCCTCCTGTGTTGGAACAGAGAAGTCATTGACCTTAAGGCCTGGGAACTCCGCCTGGGCCTTTGGGACACCTACTGTCAGGATGCTCCCTCCCAATCCAGTGACACACTGTGAAGAGGCTCAGAGTCCGTGGCGAGGCCATGAGCTGGTGTTCCCAGTGTCACCAGCCCCGATGGTCCTTAGGCTTGGTGTCATTCCACCCAGTCCCTTGCTGTCCTGGTGACTCTAGCTGGGGTACGACACTGGGGAGCAGAACCAGCATCCCAGCTGTGCCTTACCTGAGCTCTGACCTGCAATGCCCTGGGAGCATGGCTGATGCTTGCAGTTGGAGTGGTCTGTCACACAGTCAGGAACAGTTGGGACCCAGGTAGGTCTCCGTGCTGGCTAGATGATCTCAGGCCAAGATAACAGGGGTCACAGCAGACGTGCTCGTGGCCCCGCCCAGGTGCATACCCTCCTCCAACCTCCTTATAGCTCACAACAGTCCAAAGCCTGGGATAAGGGGAGCCCTGCTCATGGTCCAGCTGTCACCGTCTCCTTGGATGAAGATTCTCTTGTCAGGGGCATAAGGGCTGGGGGCTTAGATGAGGGAAGAGAAGAGACCACCCAGGGAGGAGTGAGGCTGCCCCTGTGAGGTGCAGCCAGTGTCCTCATGGCTGAGTACCCTTGTCCCCATCACGGCTGGGCATCTTGTGTCTGCCTCGTTCCATGTGTATTTATAGGAATGTCCTTTGCTCAGGTCTCACTGGTGGCTCCGTGTGTGTGATGGCGAGGGGAGCTGCTGCTACTGTTTGAGGTTGTGAACCCAGGAGAGGCAAGAGGGTAGTGCTGCGGGCTGTCTTCTGAGAAAAAGGACGGCACCCAGTTCAGCAGTTTGTGCCAGCCTCCAGTTCTGTACCTACTTTTTCTTTAAATTAAGACTTTATTTTTTTTAGAGGAGTTTTAGGGTCACAGCAGAATTGAGAGGGAGATGCAGAGATTTCCCCTATACGCCTGCCACCACCCCAGGCACAGCCTCCCCCATCACATCCCCACCAGAGGTACATTTGTTACAACTGATGACTCCACGCTGACACGTCATCATCACCCTGAGTCCAGAGTTTACATGAGAATTTATTCTTGGTGTTGTACGTTCTGTGGGTTTGGACAAATGCACAGGTCATCATAGTATAATACAGAGTATGTTTACTGCCTTAAAAATCCTCTGTGCTCTGCCTATTCATTCTTCCTTCTCTCCAACCCCTGGAAACCACTGATCTCTTTACTGTCTCCATAGTTTTCCCTTTTCCAGAATGTCATGTAGATGGAATCATACAATATGTAGCCTTTCCAGACTGCCTCCTTTCACTTAGTAATAATATGCATTTAACTTTTCTCCATGTCTTTTCATGGCTTGGTAGCTCATTTGTTTTTAGCGCTGAATAATATTTCATTGTCTGCATGTGTCACAGTTTATTTATCCATTCACCTATTGAAGTTCACCTTATTTCATATGGGAAGGATGTACAATGAGCATGCCATCAATGTCCTCCACAGCAGCACTGGGACGGGATGACAGTGGGGGGATGCCTTCCACACCGGAAGGAAGCAATCTGCATCCTAGAACCCTATACCCAGCCAAACTCCAATGGTAAATTTGCCTCTAGAAAACATAATTGATTGCATGTGAAACGCCCACATTTTCCTTCATTTAGGTTTATGTGTAACATTTCAGGGGGAACTACAACCACAGTTGGTGCTATATTTATCCTGGGGTTACTCTGACCTTCCTGACATGCCATGCCCTTCAGGGCTGCTCCCATCTCTGCCTTTTTTGGTGATCAAACTTCTTGAAAATGTGGTATAGATAAATGGTTCTGAACTTCTTGGATCCATGGACCATTCTTAGAATTGAAACTACAAAAACTCTTCTGAAAAAGAAAAATATATGAGGTCTGACAATTAAGTTTGTGAACTCATCCTGGAAAAAGTGCTACACACCTCATTGCTGAATAGCACTATGGTCACCTTCAAAGTCCCCCCTTGGGAAGCTATGCACCAATGCCAGCACCTAGTCCACCCTTCAAAGCAATTTGGAACTCTTTTTCTGGAATGGCCATCAGAGCTGTCGTTGTATTACCATTGACGTCCTGAATGTCATCAAAATGTTTTCCTTTCAATATTTCCTTTATCTTCAGGTAAAGAAAGAAGTCATTGGGGGCCAGATCAGGTGAGTAGGGAGGGTGTTCCAATACAGTTATTTGTTTACTGGCTAAAAACTCCCTCATGGACAGTGCCGTGTGAGCTGGTGCATTGTTGTGATGCAAGAGCCGTCAATTGTTGGCGAAAAGTTCAGGTCGTCTAACTTTTTCATGCAGCCTTTTCAGCACTTCCAAATAGTAAACTTGGTTAACTGTTTGTCCATTTGGTACAAATTCATAATGAATAATCCCTCTGATATAAAAAATGTTAGTAGCATCATTGCAGCAAGTTTTTGGACTTAATTGTCAGACCTCACATGTATGCGGAGGTTCGTGGGGATCCTGGAGGTTCTCATTCTGCCTCCTCTTTCTCATCCCCAAACACTCTTCACATGTATCCCATTTTTCAACTACCTTAATCTTCTTTTTCCTTATTTTTTGTTATAGACATAATACAATGCAGAAAAATATACTCAAAGGGAAAGTTCTAATTCATCCACTTACAGTTGGCTATGGATTCCTCTTGCTGTTTTCAATACCTTTAAAATGTGTGTGTGCGTGTGTGGGTGTGGGTGAGTTCCTGAAAGCATGCATATATGCACATAAACAATCACATATTCACACTGCACTTTTTTTTTTTTTGGTAGTTATGCCTCATTTATTTACCTGTCCATTCATTTACTCAATAATCCTTTACTGAGCACCTGTCGTATGCCAGAGGCTAATAGAGAGGGAAATAAGACACCATCTTGGCTCTCAACTCAGAGTCCAGGGTGGGCAGCGGTGTGCCAGAGCCGGCCACACTGCATTTTGTATAAAAGCGTGTTGTCGGTCATAACAGACATCTTCCGCGATTCGGGTTTTCATGTGATAAATCATTGATGTCACTTTTTAACTCATACAGATTTTCCACATTGATTTAGTCAGTTCCTCCATATTCCTTAGGATGAGTACACTTTAATTAGCTTAAATTATGCTTTATTGATAGCCATTTAAGTTGTTTCAATTATTGTAGCTTATACAAACAATGCTACACTGAAATATCTATATAGATATATATATATATATTAATAGTAGCAATATCCATCTCTCTCTCTATCTCTCTATCTCTCTATCTCTCTATCTCTCTATCTCTCTATCTCTCTATCTCTCTATCTCTCTATCTCTCTATCTCTCTATCTCTCTATCTCTCTATCTATCTATATGTCATCTACCTATCTACCTACCTACCTACCTATCTCAGTAGGAATACGTCTATAGAATAGACTCTTAGAAGTAGAATTGCTAACTCAAACACATATATATTTACATTTTTATAGTTCTTGCCAAATTGCTCTCCAACAGCACTGTACTAATTTACGCTCCCACCACAAGGGTCTTAGAGTGCCTGTTTCCTCAGGTCTCCAATACTGGATGTTAGTAGTACTTTCAAATATTGTAGAAGGGCCAAAAAGAGTATCTCCAGGTTGCTTTATGTTTAACACTTATGACCACTCGTAGGGTGAATTTTTTTGCAATTTTTTTATGGCCAGTTTATCATTTTTCCTCTAGGAATTGCCAGTTCCTTTCTGTATTAATCAGGCAAATTAGCACTATCTGCTGCCATAGGCACTCTAAACTCCAGGGGCCTTACAAGATCTGGTTTACTTCCTGCTTACTCAAAGCCTTCTCCATCTGGAAGCCAGGCTGGTGGGATGCCACATCCAGGGTGGCTGCTGTGGGGGAGGCAGCTGGACCTTGACCTTACAAATGCCTTCCGGTTCATGGGCTCCTGGTCTGCCTTCTCCAGAGGGCTGCCACAACTCATGTTTTGCTTAGCAAGGTCACACCTGTGCCAAGCTTATAAATATCTCCTCCCAACTTTTGTATTAAATCCATAATTTTAAAAGCATATTCATATATTGATTCCAACAGGTGTTTATTTTCGTGTGTATGTTGTGAGGACTTGGTTGTTTCCATTCTGCTCAACGAGCTGAAGGTGAGGGCTCCTGGCTTCCGGGAACTCCATCTAGAGCAGTCTCTAGTCTACAGCACTCCCCCGCCCCCCGCCGTGTTTGCCTGCTGTCCACTCCTTCCTCACATCTCTAGGGCTCCCTCCTGCCCTGATGGCTCCTGCCCGGAGTCCTCTCCTGGCGGCCCAGAAAGCCCAGCTGACCTGGCTCACGCAGGTCTCTGCCTGTCCCACTCCACCCTCTCTCCGCTGGGCTCTAAGACCCCTCCCCCTGGAGTCTCAGAGTTCTCTGCATCCTTCCTCCTCCTGCGTGCTGCCCCCATAGAGGCCCACAGACCCTCCCTCCCCAACACTTGCCTCTTCTGTGTCCGTGAGAGCCGCAGGGTCACTTCTCCACATGCCATCATGACAGTGCACATCATGATCTTGCTCGGTGTGACCATCTAACTTCTGTCCCTATCACTCCCCCAGAACCAGGAGTCACCCCCTTCCTTGGTCTGACCTTTCATACCTCCGAGCCTTTGTAGGGATGTTGCTTCTGTGCAGAACGCCCTTTCTCTATGCTGCTGCCTGACTGATACCCACGATTCCTTCAGAACCAGTCCAACTCCACTCCCTTGTGCGGTAGGTATTCCCTGAGCTGCCTGAGCACCAAACCTTCCTATTTGTCCATGTCACAACCGGTCAGAGCCCCTGCACACCAGGCCTAGTCCTCTTACCCTGTGATACCCCTCCCTGTATCTCGGTAACAAGGCATTGAGCTCTCGGAGGCCAGAGACCAAATCCTCCTGTCCTGAGGTCTCAGGGTGTGGGGCTCACAGGGCCAGGGCCTTGGTGAGAACATAGCTGTGGAGCAGGCCATCTTTGGCAGGTACGGAGCACAGGTACTTTGCCTGCGGTAGAACAGGTGAGAATTTGGCCCCAAGAGAGGTGAGATGCTTGTGTGGCAAGCCCAGGGACTCTAGCCGGTGGCCGGCCCGCCTGCCCACTGGGTGTCCCGCTGTGGCTGGGAGGTCAGGCACACCCGCACAACCCTTGTCAGTGAGCCCAGGGGATTCAACAAGGCCCCTGTGGTGGGATGCCCTGCCCTGAAAAGAAGCGTGCAGCTTCTTTGTAAAAGAACACATTTTGCTCCTCAAATCCCTAAGCCTCATGCAACCCTGAAACAATGCTGGCTCCTGGAGCTGCTGGGCCATGAGGGGGAGACCTAGGATCCGTCAAAGAGAGGGACAGGGCTAGACGATGTCTCAGGACTGCAATCTGCAGGCTGGGCTGACACACAGCTCTGTTTCCACATGCACGCACATTTCCCCTCAGTCCCTGGAATGAAAACAACACAGTGGCTCTGGCTCATTCAGCATGAGGTTTTGATTTCCTGGTCCTCTAAGGCTGGGGAGTGACTGGACGGCTGGTCATTTGGCTGGAGCACACGCCCTGGCCCGATGAGAGGCACAGGTCTTGTGCGGGCAGGGTCACTGTGGTCTTTTGTCCTCTCAGGGCAGAGTGACTGAGGACAACCAGCTGCTTTTCAGCCTTGGACACCAGCCAGAGCTGCAGTGGAGACACTGCTTGCAACTGCTGGGCTTTTTCTATGTCTCTGCCTGTCCGTTTGCAAGTCTTGCCACACCTCTGACTTTCTGTAAATCTGGGATGGCCAAGTGCCAGCACACAAGCCACCATCACTTCCTCCCTGGCATATGACACTAAGTAATCACGGGCAGTGTCTGAATGCAGCCTCAGGAGCCTTCTGAATACTTGCCCAGAGCCGCCATTTCACATGAACAGTCTAGACCATTTGTGCAGCTGGGTCATCGAGGAGACCTCTTGTAAGCTGACTGTTGGTGCTTTGAATGTAAACGGTGGCCAATGTCCACAATGACAATCATAGAAATCAGTTGTTGGGGAGATGGGGCCGAAAGAGGTGAGCAAAGGACGGCTGAAATGTGTCTAAGCATGCCCTGTCGGAGTGGTGGGCACTGTGCCTTTTTGGGAATGCCGCATTCTGAGGTGCCCTCATGGGAATTACGTACAGGATGTACGTTGAAGGCTCTGACCAGTGTGGCTGTGAGGAGCTTGTTGGCATGGGCACAGCCCTGAGTTTCCGTGAGGGCAGAGCATGTGCTTGAGGTCACTGCATGTGCGTGTCGGCACTGGTCCTCCAGCCTGTTTTCCAGATGACACAGGTGCAGGGAGTCAAGGTGGCTTGTCCAGGGTCTTTGGTTGGTAAATACAGAGCAGGGCCAGGGCCAGCACTTCTATTCCTTCCATGGGAATGTCTATAAAGGCACTGGGTGTCAATTGGTTCCTTTGAATTCACTTTATCACCTTGGGGGCATTTCCACTTGTGAGAAAGAATCTCACACTCTCAGGACCAAGGCTGAGGTCAGTGAGGTTTTGAGGCACAATAATGAGACAGAGCATTTCACTGGAGTGGAAAAAAGTCAACCATTATGGGCAGCCTGGAAGCAGTACCTGGGACCTGTTAAAGCCTCAATCGGTGTTTGCTGAAATTCAACTGAAATTACTTAAAGTCAAGTATTTGCTAATAATGCCTCTTCGCTTAAGCCAACAGGCCGACTCAAGTCTCACACGCATGTGGGTGTGTGAGATGTACACATGCACACCAGACGTGTCACTGCAGCAGGGAGCTTTCTTTTCACAAGGCCTCATATCTCCGACACAGCACGGTAAGCACTGGTCCTACGTATGTACGTGTTGTTGTCACCTCCTTAACTGTGCTTGGTGCCACCGGCAGGCCAAGATGAGTTCACAGAGGAGAACGAAAATGAGACAGAGGTTTCTGTCCTGCAATGTATTGCTGCATGCCCACTACCCTGCATTAGGAGATTTAGAACAACATCGTTTTATTGTATGTCCTGATTTTGTGTCAGGAATTTGGGCAGGGTGCAGCTCGGTGGGTCCCCTGTTCCCCCTGGAGCTGGCTGAGGTCACTTGGCAATATGTGGTGGGCTGGTCTGAGGGTCCAAGACTGCTTCACTCACATGCCTGGGGTCTTGATGGGGGGGCCTGACCAGAGTACCCTGGTGTGGGCTTCCCAGCATGGTCATTGGATTTCCCCTATAGCCACTGGCCTCTTCCAGAGTGAGACGGTTCTAAGACAGGAGGTGAAGCTCCGAGGCTGCTATGACCTAGTCACAGACGTACCGGAAGTTCTCTGCGGCTGCAGCCCATCACCAGCGAGACACCTGAAGCTGTGTTCCAGCACGGCAAAACCTGCTGCCATTCGCAGTGGGGGAGCAGTGAAGACTCTGCGGCCGTCTTTCATCCTCTCCAGCGCATGTGTAGTCACCTGATTGCCAGGTGAGATGGACGGAGTGGGCCTGAGTGCCAGGAGGGCTCTGACAAGTCCACACGCTGCATGTTCTTCTGCGTGGGCCCCACAGTCACTGCCCGCCCTTCTCTGTGCCCGAGAAGCCGGCCCTGTGAGCAGTACCAACTGGGCTCCAGTCCTCCAGGGGGATTTATCCTGCTGGCCCCTTCCCTGCCCCTTGTGGTTTAGCAGTGGCTTGCCCCCATCCCATGTGTCCCCCCACTTCCTGGCCACTTCCCGCACCCCTCCCCCACGGGACATTTCTGGGGTTCTGGGTCTGCAGGTTGTACCCTACCTGGTGGTTCTCACCAGCTCCCTCTGGACATGTCCCCTCACTGGTTCCTCCTTCCTTTGCTCTTTGAATTGCCATGAGTTTCCTGACAGGTGCCTGATCCATATGGCACATTTAAAAATCATTAACTTGATCATATTTTCATAATAAAAGAACATGATAAAATTTTATAATCTGTTAGTAATAAAACAACGAATGCTAAAATATAACTTGTGAGATTTGTGTTTTTTTTTTTTTGGGAGCTCCTAAGAGGCTGCAGGAACCTTTTGGAAATTGAAGACTGTATACCGGTATCGGTTACTAATCTCACAAACACAGGCCACTCCCGAGACAAACGCTTTTCATCTGCCTTCAGAACCATGGCCCTGGGTGTGGCTGGCTGGCAGTGGCTTCTCTTAAGATGTCCTGGGGCCTGAGGCTCATCCCCTTCTTTAAGAGAAGGGCAGGGTCCGAGTCCCATGTTAGGAGAGGACCGTGAGGGCTGCGAGGCTGGTGGCTGGGCTTGGTCATTGCCATGTGCTGCTGCATTCACGCTTCTGGTTTGAGGCTGTTGGCAGCCTGGCACAGGGCTGTGTGGCTGTACTTACCTCTAGTTTGCGGATGTGGCCCTGACATGACAGCGTGAGATTCTTGCCCAAGGCCCCAAGGGTGGTGTAGAGGTCCTGAGTGACCACTCTCCAGTGGCCAGTGGGTTTAATTAAGACGCAAAGGGGCAGGAAGTCTTCTCTGCGGTGGAGACCTCTTCACAGAGCCGTCTTCTCTAGCACAATTGGAACCATTTCTCTTGGAGGCATCGATGCTGTGCCTCAGTGCCTGCCCAGGCTCTGGGCCACCTGGAGTGCCACCTGTTCCTGTGAGTGTTCTGTGCCAAGGCCAACTGAGCAAGGAGCCAGGGTGATGCCGGCTGGTTCTGCTGTGTCCACGTAAGTCTCCTCCCTTCAGGCTTCAGGCCATGGCACCTGAGTCTTTTGTTCTTGTCTTAGCACGTCTGTCTCTACTTCTACTTCTCCAAATATTTGACAAACAAAGACCTGCCACTCACCCTGGAGGTCTCCCCCATCCCTTGGCACCATGTTTCCAGGCAGCTTGGTGTGGAACTTTGTCCAGGTGTGTGAAAACTCGGAGGAGAAGGCTTGGCCTCACGTAACAGGGTTACCCTGACACTGGCCCACACATTGGGCCCACCTGGGTCTGAGTCAGGGCTTACCACAGGCTGGGCATGGGGATGCTGGGTGCCTGTACAGGGCTCCTCCAACTCTGGCCTGCCACCCACACGTGAGCAGCCACCTCCTGAAGACAGGAGCCTTGTATGGGGTTGCTGTGTTCTCCCTTCGGAAGAGTTCCCAGCAGGCCTCTGCTCGTTCTGAGTCCTGTTGGCATGATTCCCTCACTCTTCTGCCCCACACCCCCACAATCAGCTGCCCCTCTTTCAAACTGTCTGGGCTCCTCACAGGGCAGGTGGGGTGTGGGATGCAGGGTCTCTCCTCTGCCCTCTCTGAACCTTCATGCTGCAACACTTGGTGTTGGAGATGAAAGGTCACTCTTGTCACCTCAGCTGGGTGAGCTCCAGAAGAGAGAGTGAAGCCGGTGACAGCAGTATTAGGAAGGCAAAGAGGGACGTTTCAAGGACAAGCACCTCAAGTGACATTGACAGAATTTTAATGCATTTACATTCCACTTCTAAAAAGACACATGTGAGGCTCCCTTAACTCTTTTATGCATTTCATGAACTTTAGGCAAATCACACTGGAAGTTCTTTAATGAAATTATCCCTCAAATGGGGTACTGGTTAGGTTGCATTGTGTATCTGCAAAGCCCCTGCCTCTTTATAAAGACAATGTCTTTTTTGATAGAGACCATTCTCACCTTACACAGGAAAGCAAAGACAGGAGCACTTAATTATCAGAACTGCAACCCAGGAGAATTATGGACAAGCGAGAGGCAACCTCTCTCTGTATTATATTTAAAGCTCTCTGCAGTGTTCAGTGATTATATCTGGGTCCAAACTACCTAGTTAAACTGAGTGTGTTCTAAGAGAAACTTCTAAGAGATTATAATTTCCTCCCTTGGAAACAATGGTGTGCCCTGCCCATGCACTGCAGAGGCTGTAGGACGAAGCTGCTTTCTCAGGGACAAGCTGTCTTCAGGGTGCTCGGTCCCGGCCTTCTGGCTGCAGAGAAAAGACCTCATGTGCATTTTGTCTTCTGTAAGCAGCAACCATTGTGCTGAGGCCACCGAATGCTCTCACCCAGTGCCCAGGGAGCTTTGCACACCCATTCCATAGATAGGAAGTCGGGAGTCCCTGAAAGCACCCCAGTTGGATGTGTGAGGGATGAAGACCCACAGTGGGCGGTTGTGTGTCGATGTGTGGCACAGGCCACCTCTCTGGGAGGCGCGTGCATGTGGAGCTAAGCCAGGTCCTCCTTTCTGGTGGTTCTCGTGCCCTCTGCAGGGAGAAGGTGTGGCTGCTCCCAGAACTTCTGCCTCTCCTTGCCTTGGCTGGGCCAGCAAACAGGCTCTGTCTGTCCTTGCTTTCGCTGGCAGAACACCATGTAATGACCCACAGACCATGAGGGGGCCTCTCCCTGTTGTGACCCTTGCTTATCAGTCCCTGTGCTAAGTCTGATGTTGACTGTCCAGCAAAGGCTCTCAAATTCTGTTGCACATCTTAGCAGTCTGCTCATGAGCGTCTGTCTCCCATGCTCAGCAGGGGGCCATTTCTGCTGGGCTGGGGACAACCCTTGAGCACCTCTGGACCCCTGCCCAGAGTGGAACTGGGCCAGGGCCTGGAGGACAGCTGAGAAGGACCGAGATCTCAGAGGAGGAACTGTGCCTGCCTTCTGAGTGGCTTCTTCCTAGGACAAGAACTCAGAAGCAACACTGACAACAGAGGGAAAACAGTGTCTACTCCACCTTGCCCTCCCGCAGGCGGCCACCTCCTCGGTTAATTGGAAACGAAGAGGGATGCAGTTGTGAAATTCATCTCCTGTGTCATTCGTGACCCCTGTGGGCTCCTCACTGTGTTTATGGACAAATGGTCATATGCTGTTGTCGGCCGGCCTGGCGTCGGAAGGGGTCCAGCTGCAGACAGCCATCCCGAGAGGGAGGGAGGGAGGTCAGGAGCACACACACATTGCACAACCCAGCTCGGTCATCTGTCCCTTTGCTGAGGGCTGCCTGGAGACAGTCAGGTGATGTTGGGCTGCAGGCAGCCTGCAAGCCGCCCCCCAGGGGTCAAGTGTTTGCTGCAGGTAACCCCGTCTTGAAGATGCAGTCTGGGCACATCACTCACTGGTGCCAGCCTCAGTTTCCCCATCTGCTGGGGGTGCATGGGGGCAGTCAGCATGCACTCTGCCAGGCAGGCGGAGTGTAACCGGTGGTGGGGTGTAACCATTGTACAGGTGGGAGAACAGCTTGCAGTGCCCATTTTGCCCTCTTGGGACAAAATGACTCCTGGGCCTGCCCTGACTTGTGCTGGGCTGTGATGGGGGGTGGGGGGAAGGAAGCCTGACAGGCAGGGGCAAAGTCACTGCTCCATGGGCAGTTGAGGAATGTGTCCTGTGGGCCATGGGGAGTGTGCTTGGTGACCCACTCCTGCATGGCTGCAGAGGGAAGCGGCTGGACCGGTACCGCCTGCTCCTGACCTACTCCGCTCCTCTGACCCAGCAGCATCTGCAGCTGCCCACAGCTGTGACAGCAGGCCCCTGGGCCTTGTCCCCACCGCAAATGAACACCTTTAGCTCTGTGGGCGGCCCTTGCAGCGCCTGGTGGGAGGTCATGGCTTGGGGCTCTACATCTGTTAAAGTGCCGCAGAACTGCCACACGTTTGCAACCCAGGGGGTCGGGAAGAAGAATAGAACTTGTATGAGATTCTTGAGGCAAAGGGAGACTTTTGAGAGGGCCTGAAATCCACTGGGACACAGAGGACCTGGATGCTACCCCCACGCACAAATGTACTAAGACAATGGGTCCAAAAATCCTCCAGAACAATGGGGCCCTGAAGCCGCATGCTCTGCTCACCTGGTCACCCAGCAGTCGCTGCCACTCACCCTCATGGCGCTTTTGTGGGTGATCGGGCAGTTCTGGGAAGTCCCAGGGGTCCCAGTCGCTGCTTCCCAGCAGGTTCTGACCTGCTGGCCACCAGGGCAGGCTGGAAGGAAAGTAGGGCGAACAGGCTTCTACAGGGTCCCCAGGGCTGGTGAGCAGTGGCCTACCTGTGTGCTGTGCCAGTCCTGGGTGGGTGGCTGGCCTGGCCTTGCTCTACCCTGGGCTCTGCGAGTAGGGTGGGTAGACATGGCCCTGTTCTCCTGCCCCTCAACTCATGGGCCTGCAGAGATGTCAATTTTCAAAACAAGAGCATCTCCCCGAAGTCCACTGCTCTTTTGTTAAGGACCAACCTCTCATCAGGCAGGCTAGAGCCTGAATCCTCGCTCTGCTGCTAGCTGCATGACTTTGGGCAAACTGGCTTCTCATTGGGATGTGAATATTACCTCCTTCATAGGATGTCCTGAGACATTTGCATATGGGAGGACATATATACAAGCCTAGAACACAGTGAATTTCAACCACTTCTTATAATTGAAGAAAGGAGACCAGTGAAAGTGGCTATAGGACAGTCCCTTGAGAAGGCTTCCCTGGAGGATCCGTCACAGGCTGGGGGCTGCTGCAGTGTCTGATGGGGGCCTGAGAGGGAGCAAGGAGCAAGAAGAAGGTATCACAGTAGCCGCAGGCACCGTGCTCGCACGCTAAGACCAGAGCCCTTCCTCAGAAGCCCACTCTCCAGGTGCAGGGCTGATGCACGGCTGACTTCAGGACGGCCTTGAGTTGAGCCAAGTTTCCAAGTTTCAGTGGCTTGGTGGGTGTGGTGCCACAAACAGGCCTGGGACAGAAACATGCAGGGCCAGCCTGTGGGGACACAACAAACACAATACACAGTAATGGAACAGACTCAGGAAGAAATGGCAAGTCCACATCATTGAATTTGCTCCAGGACTTGGTTAAATTTTAATGGTAAATGGTGATGGGGAAAGTCACCTGGCTGACGGGAATTTAAAGACTCCTCGGTTTTGTTATGCAACACCATGGAGTGGGCAGGCTGGGATGCTGGGCTTCATGGACCTGCAGCCTCACAATTCACTGGGGCCCTCTGATCAACACAGATTCCTGGGACCCCCGGCAGAGATCCTGGTTGGGCCAGCTCCTGGTCATCTGCACTAAAAGCCCCTTCCCAGATTTTGAACCACTTGTATAGACAACTAAGGAAGAGAACTAGGCCAAGAGGTCTTCTCCCCATAATCTGATTATTGGGGGCCCTGCTTGGCGTTGTCCTGTCCAATCTGCACAGATCCTCCTCATGCGGAGCGAGAGATGGCTCCCACGCTGCCCTCCCGAGAGAATCAGCACAAAGGAGAAAGCCTCTGGCGTTTCTCTCCCAGCCTCTCCTCCCCCTGCTCTGAGAGCTCAGCCTGGTTTAACCTCTGCAGAGGCTGACTTTCCTCCTCCTCTGGATACTCCAGGTCACGCTTGGGGACGCATGAAATATACAACACCCATGTGCACTTTTGTCGTTTTTCTGATGGCACACTGAGCCTGGACGGTGCAGGCAGCCTGCCAGGACACTGCAGGGCACTCAGCTGCCACCTGAAAAACCTGTTAGACCACTCTCACCCAGGAAGGAACCACTGGGAGCTGGTGCAGGACAGCCCCCCTCTGTGTAGAGCGGGCCCGCCCTCCATAGGTGAGCTCGGGTGAGCCCCAAAGCGGCATCTTTGATGTGTGCCCAAGAGAGTCTTCTAGCCTGAGGAGGCCCCAAAGCTACAGAGCCTCCTGCCAGCCAGGTCACCTGCTAGGTCACCTGTGTCTCCCCTTCTTAGCCTCCCCTCCCCTAGGTGGGTGCGTGCCATTCTTAGTCTTCTTTAAAGACTGAGAAACCAGATCCAGAAGTGCAGCCAGCATTTTGATTGCTCAAGTTCAGGATTCCATCAGCAGGGACTGGATCAGGTGATGAGCCTGAAGCGGCCACAAGCTCAGCCACTGCACCAGAGAACATGCCAGCCAGCGGGATTTCACAGCCAGTTCTCATTGACCTTGTTTACTGTAAACGTGCATCTAGAGTCTCCACTAAAGCCTGATGTTCCTGCTGCAAATGTTAAGGTCACCAGCAAGGGGAAGGGGGCAGTTTCTCTTGTTCGTCGGCATACCTTTCGTGTGGTAGGAAACCCTGTTATTCTAGAATGTGGTGTTTCCACGCTGATCTCAGTAGAGAAGAGATTTGAATAAGGTTAGAGAGGACAGCAAATCCAGTTTTGAATCCTGCCTTCCAGAGATATGGTTTTATTTGTGCATGGCCACAGATATGGGCCTAGAGCTGTGTCTCTCTCCTTAGAAGATGCTGTCTTCACCTACTGGACGTGGGGATGAGATAGCCTTTGGTTTCTCTGTGACTGGTTGTGCTGGGTTGCAGAGGCCATTGGCACATGTGAATTGGTTTATTCCCGATGGGCGGGGAGACCTTATCCAGTCTCTGTTATTAAATTTGGGAACTCCAGGGTGCCTCTAAGAGGAAGATGTTCAATGCTGAGCAATGTGGGCAAGGACGTAAGAAAAATTAGCAGCATCTGGGTAGCAGACTTGGGGAGGAACCTGTGTCTTGGGGTCTGACCCTCTTAGGTGGATGGATGGACGAGGTTCCATAGCATAGTTAGAGGAAGGTCAAGCAAAGGCTTGGCTCTCGTCCCTTGTGTTGCATGAGGACTTCTCTCCACCCAAGGACAGCAGATAAGGAAAGCCTGGGAAGGGGGTGACCCGCCTCCAGCAGACCTTCTCATATGCCTGGGTCAAGTGCAGCCTGTGGGACATGAATGGACTTTGGAAGTCATAGTCCAAAGGAGCATAAAGAGCAGGAAACAGACTTCCATCTGATCCTGACTCGACTTACTGCTACCTGCCGTACCCGGGCCGGGTCATCTGGCTCTATCACCTGTGAACGGAGGTCACGTCAGCTCCAAGTGGTCAAAGGCTATGCCTGCTTCCCGGCCTCACTGAGCTTTGTCTTTACAGCAGTCCTCGAGCTGCGCGTTATCTGTTCTTTATTTCCCTTAGAGGGAGGTATATCTCGCATAGGTTGAGAAAGCTCTCCACACCCCATGACTGGGCAATGGCAGAAGTGGTCCATCTCAACTGAGGGCCACCTCCAATTTCCGCTCGACGGGGACCCACCCATACCTGGTTCTGGTGTAAGGTACAAAGAGGTGAAGTCCAGGGCTATCAGGGGAAGGAGGACACTTCCTGGTTCAGAGCCATGTCATCCAGTGTGCAAACCTTTAGAATCTAACATACGCAGACCCAGGACTACTGGGTAATTTACAGATTCTTTGCCAACCTGGTGCATCTGAGCTGGCCTGGGCCCACGAGCTGTCTGTGGGAAGGCCAACATGTTGGAGGTAGAGGCTAACCGGTAGCCTTGTTGGACCCCCGCACACCCAGAGGCTGTGTGAACAGGCCTTTTGTGACCAGGCCTTCTTGTCACAAAGCTTCAGGAATTGACAAAGGGGGCTCAGAGGGTCCACACAAGGCGCTACCCCAGCGACTCAGGCTTCAGTGCTCAGAGGACAGAGACTTAGAAATTGTGATGGGATGTACACAGTGCAGGGCTGGGCTTTGCCTCACCGTGGATTGACGGCTGCCATTGGCACTGGTGCTCACTGTGGGGAAGAATCGGCAGTGAGTCTCCAGGGGCCATGCAGGAAATCTGAAGGGCATGTGCTGATTGAAACTATGATTACTACAGTACTTTACGGGCAGGGCCAGGGACATGTGAGCTTCTCCACGGCAGAGCAAGTCTCACACAGATCATCACTGTGGCTCCAATTGTCCCCTCAATGGCTGGTGTGGGAAACACATCTGTGTGTGATGAGGATCTGGGTGGGTACCCATCTCTGTGTTCTGTCAAACACCGTGCCTTTTTCACATGGTTGTGATATACAGGAACTTTCCAGAAATGAGCTACAACATATACTAAGGGAAGATCAACACTCCATTTTGCTCCGAGCTTTGAATGCAATTTCAGAAAATCATAGGACCTACGGGAATGCACAGACTGGACTCAGCAAAGCAACACCCACTGGCAGGCCGCACTGCACCTCTGCAGCCTCAGAACTGTGTGTTTCATGCAAGTCTTGGCGAACGTGATTGCGTTATCTTGGGCAGTTATGCCTAAACATTTACTATTGAAATAGATGTCATCATAGATTACTTTTCATTCAGTTTTATTTTATGTTACCATTAAGGCATTTTATATTCTATCTATCTATCTATCTATCTATCTATCTATCTATCTATCTATCTATCTATCTATCATCTATCAACCATCCATCCATAATCTATCTATCATGTTGTTGGAAATACATATTTTATCCAAGTGATGAGATTGTTAAAACTGTTATGATGTGCTCTTTGATCTGACCATCCACATACAAATTGTTGATGGAAATGGACCTGCAGCCCTACCTCCCCCTGCGAGCCTCCTTCTTGGAATGGTGGCCTGCACCTGCAGCAGGCCCTCCCCGCAGGGCCCCGACCAGACCCCCAGTCCGGCTTTGGCTGTGTTCCCTCCAGCCATATCGGGGGTCCACATAGAAGGTTCATTGCTGAGTCTCAGCAGGGGCTCACAGATCTCTGGGCTCCGAGGGGGGCAGGCCCCAGGCCAGGGTGATGCATCTGCTCCCTCACTGCTCCATGTCCTGTAAGTTCCCGGAGGTTGGTGACTGTTCAGTGTTGACACAGAGTGATAAGATGGTAAGATGGGAAGTGGGAAACGTGGGCTGGCACTACCCAGCAGGCAGCCGAAAGGCCTGCTGAGTCCTTGGACGCTTTCCAGTGTTTCAAGGAGAACATCAGAGCCACTTCCTGTTTGGTTCGGGGTCACTCTCTTAGAGATGAGGGCTTTCATGTGTGATAAGGAGCTGGCTGACCTTAACCATGCAGCCTCAGCGGCAACCGCTTCAGTTTCCTCCCGGCGACAGGTGTGGAGTGAGCGGGTTTCCTTGTTGACTCTGCACCAGCTTTGAGCACAGTTCTAGGAGAGGGTTCCAATACTGTTTGGAGTAAAATCCTAGAAGTGAGTGTAGGGCCTTTACAGGAGATCCCTTTGCTGGACATCCTGCCTTTGGTTGTGTAAGTTCTGGTGGGTTTGGTGAACAAGGAGGAAGCAAGCACTCGTTCACTGATAGTCACACCACGTTCACCTTCTGGATGATTCTGAACTGAGCAATGTGAGGGTGACGTACCTCTGGTTACCATGGAGTCCAGCAAACAGTCGTCCCAGGGAAAACCTGATTATGGAGGGTATGCGTGTGCATGTGTGTGCATGTGTGCATGTGCAAGAGCACGGCACGTGTGTGTGCATGTGTACAGCACATGTGTGTGTGTATAGACCGTGTGTGCACACAAGCATGTGCCCTGGCACATGTGCGAGTATGTGTACTCGTGCATGCATGTATAGACATGCGCATGTGCGTGTATGTGGTTGTGTACAAGTGTGAGCATATGCATCTAGAGATCATCAGAGGCAGGGAATGAGGAAGGTCTGGTCCCCCAGTGGCCCTTGGCAGTATGTGACAAGTCACTGGGATTCACATGCCCGTCTCCAGCCCTGGGAGGCATGTGGAGGCCTCCAGCCTTATCTCCTAGAGATTTCTGTGGACCCTATTGGCACATATCCTCCTTCTGTTTGAAGGGATGGTCAGGGCAAACGTTCATTGCCCTGTTCCTGGGGCCTGATTCCTGGGTGGGTTTGCAGCCCTTACATTGACCAGGGACAAGCGCGCCAGCCATGGTGTCTAGGCAGTGAGCCTACCCTGAGAACCCCTGCTCTGAGCTCATGGGCTGGCATTCAGAACTGGAGTTTTTCAGATGTGCATGTGCTGTGACCTGAGCACCACCCAGTGAAGTGTGGCGCAGCCCTCCATGAGCAAATCTGTTAATATTTGTAGTGAAACGAAGCGCTGTAAATAAAGCCTCAGGTCCATTCGTCAGGTGGAACTGTGCCTGCAAATGAGTTAAGAAGCAAGTTTCAGTTCTCAGAAGATTTTGGATTTGGAATGACTGATAAGGAATTACAGACCTGCAAAAATAAACAAACCCAGTTGATACACTAGACATAAAAGTCAGACCCTGGTCTTTTCAGGCACACAGTCTGGGGTGTGTGTGTGTGTGTGTGTGTGTGTGTGTGTGTGTGTGTGAGCTAGCTCTAGGCCTTAGGATGGTGGTGAGGTCAAAAGTCACTCCTAAATTAGCCCCCTCCTCAGGCCCCTGCTTAAAGCGGCCCAGCTGCTGCCTGGGCCCCTCTAGTAGCAGATGGCCCCTTGCCGGCCCTGGGCGGGGCTGGGTTGAGGGCAGGGAGGCCAGTGCAGGGAGTCCTAGGTCTCAGGCTGCAGCCCTCTCCTCTCCTCCTGGCTGAGAACCTGAAATGAGCAGTGGCTACTGATAAGGGTCCGGGGAGGTAGGAGGCACCTCAGGTGGAAGGTGAGGTGGGGACAGGGGACACGCTATAGCTGCTCTCAAGGAAGGAGAGCAAGGAAGGGATTGCTGTGGCCAGTGGGCAGGTGGATCATTCCTTTGATAATCTGGAGGCAGGGGAGGGTGAGGGTGGGTGCACTTGTGAGGATGGCAAACGGCTTTGCTCAGAGGTGACCTGTGTCTGGTGCATTTAACAAAGCAGCACCCACCTTGGTGCTTTGGGATTGGTGCAGACACCAAGCTCTTAGATGGTGTCTGCATGGCAGCAGACAGTGTCTGGGGGTCAAAGAGGGGTGGCTCATTTGTCACAAAGTCATGCTGTGCTGTCCTCCTGAGACCCCCAGACTGCCTTCCCTTCTCTGGGTCTGGGCCAACCCTCCTGTGCTCTCATGGAAGCTGAGCTCAATGATGGGGGCACCACTGGGGAGGGCTGCCCTCCATGCAGGGCCTAGGGTGCAGGGAGGCCCCAGAGGGGCCCACTAGCCCTGCATCCTGAACGTGGGGGCTGCAGGGCATCTGACACGTTCCTTCATGACACCCTATGGCCCGTGGGAAGGGCTGCCTAGGTCTTGGGGCTGCATGAGGCCCCAATGAGTCCGAGACTGGTTTTTTCAGCCCTTCAGACAGACAAGGCCTGGAATTAGCTTTAAGTTAATTGAAACAAAGATAATGAGATGTGGGAGATAGGAGACAGTGTGTGTATGTGTGTGTGTGTGTGTGTGTGTGCACGTGCGCGTGCGCGCGCACTGAGGGTGGTGTGGGGGGGCTACAGTAAAGATTCACTGGCCGGGATCAAGAGTCTAGAAACTCCTTATCATTTGTTTTCTAGTTGGAGATTAAAACAAACGTTTAAGATAATTCTGCAATATGCTACACATACAAAAGAGTATATGTGACGTCTATGTACATGAGAGAGAACATTAATAAATTAAGACACACTCATGAAACCCCCCCCAAGTTAACGCAGAACACTGCACACACCTCTAACAGTCCTGCACCTCCTCCTCCCTCTGCTCACTGACCGAATTCTGCATTATTCCTTATCTTGGGTGTTTAAAGTTTTACTATATATGAATATTTGCTAAGCAATAAATTGCTAAATGCCAGGTTTTGCCAGGTTTTGAACTTTCACACACATTGCATAAATTCTGTGACATGCTTTTCTCTGCTCCTGAGATTTATGTATGTTGAGGCATAGATTTGTCAGTCAATCTTTTTCACTGCTGCCTGGTATCCTACTGTAGGAATTATTTGCATTGTCTCTGGGATTTTTCTATTGTAAACAACAGCCATCTTTTGCTATTGTAAACAGTACCCACAGATTTCAGAGTGTGACTGCTTTGGTTCAAATCCTGGCTCCCCAGTTTCTGCTTGTGTGACCTTGAACGAGCCAATGTACCCTTTGTGTTTCATGTTCCGCACCTATAAGTGCAGATAATAACAGCATGTGCATTAGAAGGCTGTGCAGAGAATTAAGTGAGTTATTTAGATAAAACATTTAAAATGGTATCTGACAGGCTGATGATGGTGATGGTGGTGATCGTGATGGTGATGATGATGGTGGTGATGAAGATGATGGTGATGATGGTCTGGAGGGGATGGTGATGATGACAACTCCCTGGGCGCATGTACAGAAAATCCCTTTATAAACCTCTCAGTCCCCTCTTCTATAGAAACTTCTCTGAGCAATATTAACTCATGACTTCTTTCCTAACCCCTTCGTCTTCCCAGCATCTGGTCTTGCCCCCAGGCTGCTCTGAGGTGTTCCTGTCCTGGCATCTTTGTTCGAGCAAAGCTGAGGTTTAGGAGGGCATGGCGGTGAGTCCCAACAGCAAGGTACTCTTGGCATGATGTGGAGGAGGTGCTGAGGGCTGTGCCGGAAGCACCGACAGCGTCATCTGTGCAGATGACAACCTCAAAGTAGCAACTCAGCCAAGAGAAAGCTGTGGGAAGAGGAAGGGACACTTGGGGCTGGAGCCTGGAGACAGTGTCTTTTGAAAACGGGGGTTCCAGGGAGACACATGCCAGAAGAATGGGGTGCATGATAATCTGTTAAGACTGTTTGGGGCCTTTGCAAGTTTGTAGCTAGTATAGTAAAAGGAGGATGTAAGGAGGGCGAGCACAACCCCGTGTGTCCCTTCTTTAGTGCCCTTGCTAGCCCCTGCCAGCAACTCCCTAGACTCTGGGGGAAAGCCCCAGTGAGGAGTCGATATTCTCTGCCCTTGGGAAGCCAGATAGTGAACGAGGTACGCAGACGACAAGTGCAGGGAGGGTAGTGCAGGCTGAGGGATGGGTAATGGCTGATAGCTCTGTCAGATGGAAGCCAGAAAAGGCTGTTTAAGGAACTGATAGCAGCTGTCCCTGATATAGGAGAAGCCACCATCTCAGGATGTGCAGGGCCTGGGACATGACTGTGGGCCTCCAGTGGGAGAAAATGGGGGTGCTCATGAAATGCAAGGAGATCGCAGGAGGGAAAGCAGGCACGACTGGAGATTTCTGCATGCAAGGCAGATAGAAAGTGGCCAGGCAATATGCAAAGATCAGAGTCGCCAGAGGCTCCCAGATTTGGGAGGGGTAAACCACACTCTCCCCTGTGATTGCGAGTGGGTGGGGGTGATGTCCTCTGCCCTTGGTGGGAGGGCGGCAGCTGTCAGGACATCACCTGGAAGTCAGACCTACCTAGAATTCTTGGGTTGAAGGGGACCACATATATTCCTGTTTGAATTCATGCCTCACCCACATATAGATACAACCACAGGAGGAGACTGATGGGGGGTAATGGGCCAAATTGTGTCCTTCCCAAATTCATATGTTGGAGTCCTGACTCCCAATACCTAGAATATGACCTTATTTGGTGATAGGGTCTTTACAGATGTAATCAAGTTACAATGAGGTTATCAGTGTAGACCTTAGGTGGACACCAATGTGTCTGGTGTTTTTATGAAAAAGGGAAATGTGAACACAGATGATGAAGATGAGGGCAGAGATTGGGGTGATGCATCTACAAGCCAAGGAACACCAAAGAAACCGGCAAACCACCAGGAATGAGGACAGAGGCCTGAAACAGTCTCCCTCACAGCCCAGAAGGAATCAACTTGCTGGTGTCTTGATCTCGGACTTCCAGCCACCAGAACTTTGGGACAATAAATTTCTCTTGTTTAAGCCTCCCAGTGTGTGGTATGTTGTTATAGCAACACCAGGAAACTAATACAGACAATTTAAAAAAGAATTCCTCCAAATAGGAAAAGTTCTTATCCTCTTCAAGAGATTGAGTTTAAAAAAAAAACTATTCTTTTATGGCTATTCAATTTTTCTTATGGAATCTCTGCTGCTTTAACACTCAGTATTGAAAGGGGAAAAACTAGATGGAACCATTTTAGTCAGAATTTGAGAGTGCCAACGTTGCAGAAATTCACATAGGTTCTGTCTGCTGCGTCCATGGCTCTTGCAGTCACTAGAATACAGATGCAAGCTGCACAAAGGATGATGGCAAGTTTTATTGGATGAATGATTGCAAGGATCCCCCTGGAAAAAACTGTGCTTGTTCAACCATAATCTAAAGACAGTCAACTCTATGTGCACTGCTTATGGCAGACCTCAGAGTGTGCTTAATCCATGTGTTTATTTCCTATGACTACTTATTAAGCAATCAGCTGAGTGAAAATTGGAAAGTTCGCAGAAATGTTTTCTTGAAATAACGTTTTTCCAGAACGGAGATTGTGGAAGCTGATGAAGCAGCCAGGCTGGAGTCTGCCTGTTTGGAGACAAAAGTGCAAAACATGCCCCTGATAGGGATTTTGGTCCTAAAGCATTAGCAGACTGCCCTGGATTTTGGCCAAAGAGACTACAGCAGCACAGAAACTCATGGGTGCAAACAAACTGCAATTTTAAGAAGCAAAAAAATTACACTGGGGTCATCTGGAAGTAGGGGCTGACAGGAGGATTAGGATTTGGGGCAGGCAAACAAGGAGGAGAAGAGGGTATCCCAGCCTCTGCATTAGCCGCAGAACCCCACCCCTCCAAAAAAACTAAGGTTTTTCCATGATGTAGGTGTAAAGTGCACCTTTCTGTGTGGAGCATGAGGGAGGGCCACCTGGTGCCCATGCTATAGTATGCAGATGTCACTGGAACAGGAGGTGCAAAGCCAGTAAACATGCCTCCATTGTGCATGTCCCCAGTGTGATCATCCCCAGTGTGCTCATCCCCAGTGTGCTCATCCCCAGTGAGCTCATCCCCAGTTACATGTCCCCAGTGTGCTCATCCCCAGTGTGCACGTCCCCAGTGTGCTCATCTCCAGTGTGAACCTCCCTAGTGTGCTCATCCTCAGTGTGCTCATCCCCAGTGTGAACGTCCCCAGTGTGCACCTCCCTAGTGTGCTCATCCTCGGTGTACTCATCCCCAGTGTGCTCATCCCCAGTGTGCTCATCCCCAGTGTGAACGTCCTCAGTGTGCACCTCCCTAGTGTGCTCATCCCTAGTGTGAACGTCCCCAGTGTGCTCATCCCCAGTGTGAACCTCCCTAGTGTGCTCATCCTCAGTGTGCTCATCCCCAGTGTGAACGTCCCCAGTGTGCACCTCCCTAGTGTGCTCATCCTCAGTGTACTCATCCCCAGTGTGCTCATCCCCAGTGTGCTCATCCCCAGTGTGAACGTCCTCAGTGTGCACCTCCCTAGTGTGCTCATCCCTAGTGTGAACGTCCCCAGTGTGCTCATCCACCAGTGTGCACGTCCCCAATGTGCTCATCTCCAGTGTGAACCTCCCTAGTGTGCTCATCCTCAGTGTGCTCATCCCCAGTGTGCACGTCCCAGGTGTGCACCTCCCTAGTGTGCTCATCCTCAGTGTGCTCATCCCCAGTGTACTCATCCCCAGTGTGCTCATCCCCAGTGTGTTCATCCCCAGTGTGCTCATCCCCAGTGTGCTCATCCCCAGTGTGAACGTCCCCAGTGTGAACGTCCCCAGTGTGCTCATCCCCAGTGTGCTCATCCCCAGTGTACTCATCCCCAGTGTGCTCATCCCTAGTGTGCTCATCCCCAGATGCTCATCCCCAGTGTGCTCATCCCTAGTGTGCTCATCCCCAGTGTGCTCATCCCCAGATGCTCATCCCCAGTGTGCTCATCCCTAGTGTGCTCATCCCTAGTGTGCTCATCCCCAGATGCTCATCCCCAGTGTGCTCATCCCTAGTGTGCTCATCCCTAGTGTGCTCATCCCCAGTGTGCTCATCCCCAGTGTGCTCATCCCTAGTGTGCACCTCCCTAGTGTGCTCATCCCCAGATGCTCATCCCCAGTGTACTCATCCCCAGTGTGCTCATCCCTAGTGTGTTCATCCCCAGATGCTCATCCCCAGTGTGCTCATCCCTAGTGTGCTCATCCCTAGTGTGCTCATCCCCAGATGCTCATCCCCAGTGTACTCATCCCCAGTGTGCTCATCCCCAGTGTGCACGTCCCCAGTGTGCTCATCCCCAGTGTGCTCATCCCCAGATGCTCATCCCCAGTGTGCTCATCCCTAGTGTGCTCATCCCCAAATGCTCATCCCCAGTGTGCTCATCCCTAGTGTGCTCATCCCTAGTGTGCTCATCCCTAGTGTGCTCATCCCCAGATGCTCATCCCCAGTGTACTCATCCCCAGTGTGCTCATCCCCAGATGCTCATCCCCAGTGTGAACGTCCCCAGTGTGAACGTCCCCAGTGTGCTCATCCCTAGTGTGCTCATCCCCAGTGTGCTCATCCCCAGTGTGCTCATCCCTAGTGTGCTCATCCCTAGTGTGCTCATCCCCAGATGCTCATCCCCAGTGTGCTCATCCCCAGTGTGCACGTCCCCAGTGTGCTCATCCCCAGTGTGCACGTCCCCAGTGTGCTCATCCCCAGATGCTCATCCCCAGTGTGCATGTCCCTAGTGTGCTCATCCCCAGTGTGCACATCCCCAGTGTGCTCATCCCCAGTGTGCTCATCCTCAGTGTGCTCATCCCCAGTGTGCACGTCCCTAGTGTGCTCATCCTCAGTGTGCTCATCCCCAGTGTGCTCATCCCCAGTGTGCACGTCCCTAGTGTGCTCATCCTCAGTGTGTTCATCCTCAGTGTGCTCATCCCCAGTGTGCTCATCCCCAGTGTGCAGGTCCCTAGTGTGCTCTTCCTCAGTGTGCTCGTCCTCAGTGTGCTCATCCCCAGTGTGCTCATCCCCAGTGTGCACGTCCCTAGTGTGCTCATCCTCAGTGTGCTCATCCTCAGTGTGCTCATCCACCAGTGTGCACGTCCCCAGTGTGCTCATCCTCAGTGTGCACCTCCTTAGTGTGCTCATCCACCAGTGTGAACGTCCCCAGTGTGCTCATCCTCAGTGTGCTCATCCTCAGTGTGCTCATCCTCAGTGTGCACCTCCTTAGTGTGCTCATCCCCAGTGTGCACGTCCCTAGTGTGCTCATCCCCAGTGTGCTCATCCCCAGTGTGCACGTCCCTAGTGTGCTCATCCTCAGTGTGCTCATCCTCAGTGTGCTCATCCCCAGTGTGCACGTCCCTAGTGTGCTCATCCTCAGTGTGTTCATCCTCAGTGTGCTCATCCCCATGTGCTCATCCCCAGTGTGCACGTCCCTAGTGTGCTCATCCTCAGTGTGCTCATCCCCAGTGTGCACGTCCCTAGTGTGCTCATCCCCAGTGTGCTCATCCCCAGTGTGCACGTCCCCAGTGTGCTCATCCTCAGTGTGCACCTCCTTAGTGTGCTCATCCCCAGTGTGCACGTCCCTAGTGTGCTCATCCTCAGTGTGCTCATCCCCAGTCTGCTCATCCTCAGTGTGCTCATCCCCAGTGTGCTCATCCTCAGTGTGCTCATCCACCAGTGTGCACGTCCCCAGTGTGCTCATCCTCAGTGTGCACCTCCTTAGTGTGCTCATCCCCAGTGTGCATGTCCCTAGTGTGCTCATTCCCAGTGTGCTCATCCCCAGTGTGCACGTCCCTAGTGTGCTCATCCTCAGTGTGCTCATCCCCAGTGTGCTCATCCCCAGTGTGCACGTCCCTACTGTGCTCATCCTCAGTGTGCTCATCCTCAGTGTGCTCATCCCCAGTGTGCACGTCCCTAGTGTGCTCATCCTCAGTGTGCTCATCCTCAGTGTGCTCATCCCCAGTGTGCACGTCCCCAGTGTGCTAATCCTCAGTGTGCTCATCCCCAGTGTGCTCATCCTCAGTGTGCTCATCCACCAGTGTGCACGTCCCCAGTGTGCTCATCCTCAGTGTGCTCATCTGCAGTGTGTACCTCCCTAGTGTGTTCATCCCCAGTGTGCACCTCCCCAGTGTGAACTTCCCCAGTGTGCACATCCCTAGTGTGCTCATCCCCAGTGTGCTCATCCCTAGTGTGCTCATCCCTAGTGTGCTCATCCCCAGTGTGCTCATCCCCAGTGTACTCATCCCCAGTGTGCTCATCCCCAGTGTGCACCTCCCCAGTGTGAACTTCCCCAGTGTGCACATCCCTAGTGTGCTCATCCCCAGTGTGCTCATCCCTAGTGTGCTCATCCCTAGTGTGCTCATCCCCAGTGTGCTCATCCCCAGTGTACTCATCCCCAGTGTGCTCATCCCCAGTGTGCACCTCCCCAGTGTGAACTTCCCCAGTGTGCACATCCCTAGTGTGCTCATCCCCAGTGTACTCATCCCCAGTGTGCTCATCCCTAGTGTGCTCATCCCCAGTGTGCTCATCCCCAGTGTGCACCTCCTTAGTGTGCTCATCCCCAGTGTGCTCATCCCCAGTGTGCTCATCCCCAGTGTGCTCATCCCTAGTGTGCTCATCCCCAGTGTGCTCATCCCCAGTGTGCACCTCCTTAGTGTGCTCATCCCCAGTGTACTCATCCCTAGTGTGCTCATCCCCAGTGTGCTCATCCCCAGTGTGCACCTCCTTAGTGTGCTCATCCCCAGTGTACTCATCCCCAGTGTGCACATCCCTAGTGTGCTCATCCCCAGTGTGCTCATCCCCAGTGTGCTCATCCCTAGTGTGCTCATCCCCAGTGTGCTCATCCCCAGTGTGCACCTCCTTAGTGTGCTCATCCCCAGTGTACTCATCCCCAGTGTGCACATCCCTAGTGTGCTCATCCCCGGTGTGCTCATCCCCAGTGTGCTCATCCCCAGTGTGCTCATCCCCAGTGTGCACGTCCCCAGTGTGCTCATCCCCAGTGTGCACGTCCCCAGTGTGCTCATCCCCAGATGCTCATCCCCAGTGTGCATGTCCCTAGTGTGCTCATCCCCAGTGTGCACATCCCCAGTGTGCTCATCCCCAGTGTGCTCATCCTCAGTGTGCTCATCCCCAGTGTGCACGTCCCTAGTGTGCTCATCCTCAGTGTGCTCATCCCCAGTGTGCTCATCCCCAGTGTGCACGTCCCTAGTGTGCTCATCCTCAGTGTGTTCATCCTCAGTGTGCTCATCCCCAGTGTGCTCATCCCCAGTGTGCAGGTCCCTAGTGTGCTCTTCCTCAGTGTGCTCGTCCTCAGTGTGCTCATCCCCAGTGTGCTCATCCCCAGTGTGCACGTCCCTAGTGTGCTCATCCTCAGTGTGCTCATCCTCAGTGTGCTCATCCACCAGTGTGCACGTCCCCAGTGTGCTCATCCTCAGTGTGCACCTCCTTAGTGTGCTCATCCACCAGTGTGAACGTCCCCAGTGTGCTCATCCTCAGTGTGCTCATCCTCAGTGTGCTCATCCTCAGTGTGCACCTCCTTAGTGTGCTCATCCCCAGTGTGCACGTCCCTAGTGTGCTCATCCCCAGTGTGCTCATCCCCAGTGTGCACGTCCCTAGTGTGCTCATCCTCAGTGTGCTCATCCTCAGTGTGCTCATCCCCAGTGTGCACGTCCCTAGTGTGCTCATCCTCAGTGTGTTCATCCTCAGTGTGCTCATCCCCATGTGCTCATCCCCAGTGTGCACGTCCCTAGTGTGCTCATCCTCAGTGTGCTCATCCCCAGTGTGCACGTCCCTAGTGTGCTCATCCCCAGTGTGCTCATCCCCAGTGTGCACGTCCCCAGTGTGCTCATCCTCAGTGTGCACCTCCTTAGTGTGCTCATCCCCAGTGTGCACGTCCCTAGTGTGCTCATCCTCAGTGTGCTCATCCCCAGTCTGCTCATCCTCAGTGTGCTCATCCCCAGTGTGCTCATCCTCAGTGTGCTCATCCACCAGTGTGCACGTCCCCAGTGTGCTCATCCTCAGTGTGCACCTCCTTAGTGTGCTCATCCCCAGTGTGCATGTCCCTAGTGTGCTCATTCCCAGTGTGCTCATCCCCAGTGTGCACGTCCCTAGTGTGCTCATCCTCAGTGTGCTCATCCCCAGTGTGCTCATCCCCAGTGTGCACGTCCCTAGTGTGCTCATCCTCAGTGTGCTCATCCTCAGTGTGCTCATCCCCAGTGTGCACGTCCCTAGTGTGCTCATCCTCAGTGTGCTCATCCTCAGTGTGCTCATCCCCAGTGTGCACGTCCCCAGTGTGCTAATCCTCAGTGTGCTCATCCCCAGTGTGCTCATCCTCAGTGTGCTCATCCACCAGTGTGCACGTCCCCAGTGTGCTCATCCTCAGTGTGCTCATCTGCAGTGTGTACCTCCCTAGTGTGCTCATCCCCAGTGTGCACCTCCCCAGTGTGAACTTCCCCAGTGTGCACATCCCTAGTGTGCTCATCCCCAGTGTGCTCATCCCTAGTGTGCTCATCCCTAGTGTGCTCATCCCCAGTGTGCTCATCCCCAGTGTACTCATCCCCAGTGTGCTCATCCCCAGTGTGCACCTCCCCAGTGTGAACTTCCCCAGTGTGCACATCCCTAGTGTGCTCATCCCCAGTGTGCTCATCCCTAGTGTGCTCATCCCTAGTGTGCTCATCCCCAGTGTGCTCATCCCCAGTGTACTCATCCCCAGTGTGCTCATCCCCAGTGTGCACCTCCCCAGTGTGAACTTCCCCAGTGTGCACATCCCTAGTGTGCTCATCCCCAGTGTACTCATCCCCAGTGTGCTCATCCCTAGTGTGCTCATCCCCAGTGTGCTCATCCCCAGTGTGCACCTCCTTAGTGTGCTCATCCCCAGTGTGCTCATCCCCAGTGTGCTCATCCCCAGTGTGCTCATCCCCAGTGTGCTCATCCCTAGTGTGCTCATCCCCAGTGTGCTCATCCCCAGTGTGCACCTCCTTAGTGTGCTCATCCCCAGTGTACTCATCCCTAGTGTGCTCATCCCCAGTGTGCTCATCCCCAGTGTGCACCTCCTTAGTGTGCTCATCCCCAGTGTACTCATCCCCAGTGTGCACATCCCTAGTGTGCTCATCCCCAGTGTGCTCATCCCCAGTGTGCTCATCCCTAGTGTGCTCATCCCCAGTGTGCTCATCCCCAGTGTGCACATCCCTAGTGTGCTCATCCCCAGTGTGCTCATCCCTAGTGTGCTCATCCCCAGTGTGCTCATCCCCAGTGTGCTCATCCCCAGTGTGCTCATCCCCAGTGTGCTCATCCCCAGTGTGCACCTCCTTAGTGTGCTCATCCCCAGTGTACTCATCCCCAGTGTGCTCATCTGCAGTGTGCACGTCCCTAGTGTGCTCATCCCAAGTGTGTTCATCCCTAGTGTGCTCATCCCAGTGTGCTCATCCCCAATGTGCTCATCTCCAGTTACATGTCCCCAGTGTGCATGTCCCTAGTGTGCTCATTCCCAGTGTGCTCATCCCCAGTGTGCACGTCCCTAGTGTGCTCATCCTCAGTGTGCTCATCCCCAGTGTGCTCATCCCCAGTGTGCACGTCCCTAGTGTGCTCATCCTCAGTGTGCTCATCCTCAGTGTGCTCATCCCCAGTGTGCACGTCCCTAGTGTGCTCATCCTCAGTGTGCTCATCCTCAGTGTGCTCATCCCCAGTGTGCACGTCCCCAGTGTGCTAATCCTCAGTGTGCTCATCCCCAGTGTGCTCATCCTCAGTGTGCTCATCCACCAGTGTGCACGTCCCCAGTGTGCTCATCCTCAGTGTGCTCATCTGCAGTGTGTACCTCCCTAGTGTGCTCATCCCCAGTGTGCACCTCCCCAGTGTGAACTTCCCCAGTGTGCACATCCCTAGTGTGCTCATCCCCAGTGTGCTCATCCCTAGTGTGCTCATCCCTAGTGTGCTCATCCCCAGTGTGCTCATCCCCAGTGTACTCATCCCCAGTGTGCTCATCCCCAGTGTGCACCTCCCCAGTGTGAACTTCTCCAGTGTGCACATCCCTAGTGTGCTCATCCCCAGTGTGCTCATCCCTAGTGTGCTCATCCCTAGTGTGCTCATCCCCAGTGTGCTCATCCCCAGTGTACTCATCCCCAGTGTGCTCATCCCCAGTGTGCACCTCCCCAGTGTGAACTTCCCCAGTGTGCACATCCCTAGTGTGCTCATCCCCAGTGTACTCATCCCCAGTGTGCTCATCCCTAGTGTGCTCATCCCCAGTGTGCTCATCCCCAGTGTGCACCTCCTTAGTGTGCTCATCCCCAGTGTGCTCATCCCCAGTGTGCTCATCCGCAGTGTGCTCATCCCTAGTGTGCTCATCCCCAGTGTGCTCATCCCCAGTGTGCACCTCCTTAGTGTGCTCATCCCCAGTGTACTCATCCCTAGTGTGCTCATCCCCAGTGTGCTCATCCCCAGTGTGCACCTCCTTAGTGTGCTCATCCCCAGTGTACTCATCCCCAGTGTGCACATCCCTAGTGTGCTCATCCCCAGTGTGCTCATCCCCAGTGTGCTCATCCCTAGTGTGCTCATCCCCAGTGTGCTCATCCCCAGTGTGCACCTCCTTAGTGTGCTCATCCCCAGTGTACTCATCCCCAGTGTGCACATCCCTAGTGTGCTCATCCCTAGTGTGCTCATCCCCAGTGTGCTCATCCCCAGTGTGCTCATCCCCAGTGTGCACCTCCTTAGTGTGCTCATCCCCAGTGTACTCATCCCCAGTGTGCACATCCCTAGTGTGCTCATCCCCAGTGTGCTCATCCCCAGTGTGCACATCCCTAGTGTGCTCATCCCCAGTGTGCTCATCCCCAGTGTGCTCATCCCTAGTGTGCTCATCCCCAGTGTGCTCATCCCTAGTGTGCTCATCCCCAGTGTGCTCATCCCCAGTGTGCTCATCCCCAGTGTGCACATCCCTAGTGTGCTCATCCCCAGTGTGCTCATCCCCAGTGTGCACATCCCCAGTGTGCTCATCCCCAGTGTGCTCATCCCCAGTGTGCTCATCCCTAGTGTGCTCATCCCCAGTGTGCTCATCCCCAGTGTGCTCATCCCCAGTGTGCACATCCCTAGTGTGCTCATCCCCAGTGTGCTCATCCCCAGTGTGCTCATCCCCAGTGTGCACATCCCCAGTGTGCTCATCCCCAGTGTGCTCATCCCCAGTGTGCTCATCCCCAGTGTGCTCATCCCTAGTGTGCTCATCCCCAGTGTGCTCATCCCCAGTGTGCACATCCCTAGTGTGCTCATCCCCAGTGTGCTCATCCCTAGTGTGCTCATCCCCAGTGTGCTCATCCCCAGTGTGCTCATCCCTAGTGTGCTCATCCCCAGTGTGCTCATCCCCAGTGTGCACCTCCTTAGTGTGCTCATCCCCAGTGTACTCATCCCCAGTGTGCTCATCTGCAGTGTGCACGTCCCTAGTGTGCTCATCCCAAGTGTGTTCATCCCTAGTGTGCTCATCCCAGTGTGCTCATCCCCAATGTGCTCATCTCCAGTTACATGTCCCCAGGGTGCTCATCCCTAGTGTGCTCATCCCCAATGTGCTCATCTCCAGTTACATGTCCCCAGTGTGCTCATCCCCAGTGTTCACGTCCCCAATGTGCTCATCCCCAGTGTGCTCACCCCCAATGTGCACATCTCTAGTTACATGTCCCCAGTGTGCTCATCTCCAGTTGCATGTCCCCAGTGTGCACATCTCTAGTTACATGTCCCTAGTGTGCTCATCTCCTAGTGTGCATGTCCCCCGTGTGCTCATCTCCTTGTGTGCATGTCCCCAGTGTGCACATCTCCAGTTGCATGTCCCCGTGTGTTCATCTCCTAGTGTGCATGTCCCCCGTGTGCTCATCTCCTTGTGTGCATGTCCCCAGTGTGCACATCTCCAGTTGCATGTCTCCAGTGTGCTCATCTCCTAGTGTGCATGTCCCCAGTGTGCTCATCTCCTAGTGTGCATGTTCTTAGTGTGCATGTCCCCATTGTATCCATCTCCTGCATGCTCTTTGCCAACATTTCCCAATGGGTCTCTGCAGGCTTGCCTCTATGTTGACATGAACGTGATTCATTGAGTTGAAAGCATTTGTGTCGATGTGAAAACAAACCTCGGGCCGAAGAATGGGGCACATGCCCTCCTCAGGTACCAGTCCCTGTGTTCAGAGTGCTCTGGGCTGTGGAGGCCTGGCTCGCCACTGCAGGACGTCTGAACTGAGTGCAGAGGCTCAAGGTCATGAAGGCTCCGGGGGTGAGCAAGGAATCATGGCAACCTGCACCCAACCTGCCTAGAACACAGCTTTTTCCTTCACTTCCAGTGCTTTGAGAGGAAGGGTAGCGGCTCGTGATGGAAGGGGTCTTAGGTGCCCAGCGTCTCTCCTGCCTACCCCTGCCAGGCAGCCAGGAGTTCTGCCCAGCAACCAGGCCACCCTCCATCTGCTGTCTGGAATAATGAGCACCCCCCTTAACCGGCTTCTGCTGGCACAAGCCAACTTCTATTCACTGGATTACCCTTTCAGCTTCCCATTGTTCTCTGCTAATGGCTTTACAATGTGCCTGCCTGTTACCTCTCCTCCCCTGCTAGCGTCCAGGGAGGAAAGCCTCAATCTCTCCAGCTTGAAGGGCTGGGCGTGTGCTGGCAGGAATGTGGGCTGGTGCTTGGGACAAGGGTCACCCCTCCTGGCCTCCACTGCAGCCTGGCCCCAAATGTTACAATATTTTATGGGTGTACCCTCTCTAGTCTGGCCGATACATGGTCGTGTTCTGTGTCATTTCGTTCCCCACCTCAATCCAGTGCCTGGCTGTCCCTGTGCCTGTGACAGATGGCCCGGGTGCCTGAGGTGGGCTGGAGGCTGCGGGTTCTCAATTCAGCCTTGATTTCCTGGCACCCCTGAGAGGAGAGGGGAGAGGGCAGCAGTGGCAGTGACTGAAGTGCCTCCTGGTTGGATTAATGTTTAACTCTTTCTGGGTTGAGAGCCAGGTCCTGCTGGAAGAGGAGCCATCACGTTGGCCTGTCCTCTTGGCATTCTTATTATCAGCTTGTGCAGCTGAGGGTACAAAAGGGCGAGAGAGGGAGCAAAGCTCTCATGGGGCAGAAAGAGAATCAGTTTCTCCTGGGGGCGTTTGAAAGCTCAGGCTCCTGTGCAATCAATCGCCACCATCAGGGACAAACATTATATGGAAAAGTTGCCAATCTGTGGCCATTGTCCTTACAGCTTAGCTGTAGAGATGGATCTAAAATAGAGGAATTCTTTATCTGAGGAGATGTCAGGGCACAGCTGGGATTCCATCCTGAGTTGTTAAAATGTTGCCAGCGTTTCTGGGGGGCGGGGAATTCCGCCTCTGTATTGGGGGCTGCAGGACAGGTCAGGGGAGCTGAGGTGCCAGCCACTTCCCTCTCGATGGTCAAATTCTGACCTCCACAGGCTCCTAACGCATGACGTACGATTTGTGGGCAGTGGTTCCCTTTGGTGCATGTGTGAGCACGTGTGTGTGTCTGCCCCATGAAGGCTGGAGCACGCGTCCCAGACGGCTGCCTGCTTTGTTGTCTGAACACGCAGCTTTCTCCAGATTTTCTGATCTTAAAAGCAGTGACATGCCATGTCAGAGCCTCCGTAGTCCAGGCACGTGGCTGCATCAAGTATGCAAATGAGTCGGACGCTTGCCCGTGGCCTGGGGCATGGGAGCCAGCCGCTCAACACCCCTGAGAGGCCCAGCAGGTGCCTCACAAGGCAGGTGTGCGGCTCACCATATGCTCGGCCCAGGGTTGGGTTTCTGCCGGCGGCTTTCAATTCCCCACCAGGTGAGAGAATGGGTGGAGAGGGGCCCACATCGCCTGCTGCTGCTGCTGCGCGAGTCACCTCTGGCCGTCGGTTTGCTATGTACTGACAGTGTTCTGTTTGTAACTTTGGAGCCAGGACAGCCTTCAAACTGTAGCCACTGTAGGCAGAGAAGGGACAAAAGTCCCGGCAGGGGGCGGGGAGGAGGGCTGGGGGAAGCTGCAGCCGACTGTCAGGAGCCTCTAAACTGGGTAATTCTTTTTAATCCTCTGCTTTTTAGAGAGCTCTGTTTATGGTTGAATTAGACACGTGCCTTCCAAATGCACCATTCATCTCTGCAGAGCCAGGACTCAGGCTGTAAGACCATCCACGGCAGGGCCCCCCACTTTGTTCCCCTGAGAACCCCCTGGGGAGCTTTAAAGATCCTAGTACTTAGGCTGTACCCAGAATGAAATCGACCCTTGGAAAGTAAGACCCAGGGATCTGTGTTCTGTTTCTCATGTGATATCATGTTTGAGAACCCACAGCTCTGCTGCCCAATACAGTAGCCACTGGCCACATGTGGTCACGTACATTGAAGTTAATTGAGTTAAAATTTAAAAATTAGTGTCTCATTGCTCAGTGGCTGTGGTGACAGTGCAGAGAGAACATTTCATTATCGTAGAAAGTTTGATGGGACAGCAGTGCTGTGGACTGTCCCTCTAAAACCTGCTTTCACAGTGGGGGACACAAGGCCCAGGGAGGTGAGCTCAGGGCATGCGTAGGTCTCCTCAGAGACTCACGCTGCCCAGGGGTAGGCGTACCCAGAGAAAGCTCTGCAGAGAATGGAGCGTGCAGAGCCGAGAATGCCTTTGTGGAGCCCCCTTCCAGGGCATCCTCTTGCCCTCTGCATGTGGGGCCCACTTCAGACTTATTGCAGCGACTCCCGAAAAGCATGAATGCAGCTGAGCAGTGGCTGGAGGACGCCAGCGTGGGGCATGTGCAGAGCGTGCAGCCTCTGTCTGCCGTCTGTGTCTCACCCTGTAATTTATCAGATGATCATTTTTGCAGCAAAGGGATAATGACACACGCCGGGGATCTCTGGAATGGAAGGCTTGGTTCTCAAATGAGCCCCAGTGCACACCAAAGGGTGTGGGGCAGTGAACAGGTTTGGACAAAAGCAGAGTTGGGAGGGAGCTCTTCTAGCAGGGCAGCATTTCATAGCACGTGCTGCCAACTGTTGCAAAAAGAAAAACCACCACCCCTGAGAAGAAGAAAGAAAGGAGAGATATACGTATTCTTGCAGGCTGCGGCCTCTCTCCTCCTTTGTCATTGTTCTCCCAGAGGCAGCAGGCCCACGACAGCTGGGTATCACTAACAGCTGCTTTTTCCTGGGGTGAAATTAAAAGATTAGGGGATATGGGCACGTGCTGGCCTCAGGAGCCCAAACAATGCTTGATTTAGGGTGAAACTTGTCTGGGGACGCTGACAAAGGAGGAGGCTCCGAGCTGGCCAGGGGTCAGAGGGGGGGCTGGCTCTGCCTGAGACAAAAGGGCCAGGGAGGGGGAGGGGCAGAGGACTGGGGGGCCGAGCAGAGTGAAAAGCGGCCTCGGCAGCAGCTGCTCTGGCTCCAGAAATTTGAGACGGGTCTTTTCACAAACACAAATGTGGGAGAAGAATAGGGGGCCATGCTTAGCTGAAATGACTCGTTTGCAAATGAAAGGGAGATTGAGAGCCCTTACATTTTCCAAGTTTTCACCTAAGAGGATGGAAAATGATTATTGCACAGAGAGCACGCGGCAGGCAAGAAGTGTGCCGGGGAGCAGATGGGGAGCCACCCGGCCCTGTGCCTCTGTGTTTACATAACAATCGTGGGCCCTGCCGGAGGGTGCACAAGTCTGGGCCCCTAGATGTCCCGCATGGCCCGAAGCCTCTGATTTCCACCAGTGCAGATCCAGCAGGCACCCCACAGGAGGCCTTTGCTGCAGCCTGTGTGGATGTGAATTTACGTGCTGGGCTAAATTAAATACACTTCATAGCCAAAAGCCGCAGATTACTGCTGGGGAGACAGACCCGCTGAGGTGGGCACACGGTGGCTGTCCCTGCAGGAGGGACGCCTGACTTCCCCCTGGCTGTTTCTTTTTTGGTGACTGGTGATGGCCAGGATAGCCTGTTAGGGGAGCGCCCCGGCACGGCTGGCCTGACGAGGAGGCTTTAAAAATTACAGTGCACACAGCCTAGCCCCAAAGTCAGGACCATGGGAAAGCCTTGGCCACAGGTGCCACTCAAAGAATGTTGCAGCAGGTGTAACCCATACATCTCCAGAGGTCCAAGGACGGAAGAGGTCCTTGGGCTTGCCCTTTTGCCTCACTTCTGGAATATCCTGCCAGAAAGGCGCAGCTTAGTCTCCCTGAGGAAATCTCAGACAAACCACACTGAGGGACAGTTTACGGAATGCGTGGCCTGTATTTCTGCCCATGTCCAAAGGCAGAGAAAATCTGGGGTCATCCTGGAGAGGTGGCTTGCGACTGTGGCCCATACTGTGTGTTCTTTGCTATAAACACATTCTTGAATGAGCTGGCAAAGTCCGAAAGAAGGCTGCAGATTAGACACTGGCATTGCATCCAGGTTAATGTCCAGATTTTTATGATTGTATTAATACTGTGATTGTATAAGAGAATGCCCCCAAGTTTTCAGCAAACATACAGTATTTAGGGTAAAGGGCATCCTCGCTGAAACTCTCATATGGTTTAGAAAAATATTACACACACATGTGTATATATATATATATATATATATATATATATATATATATATATAGAGAGAGAGAGAGAGAGAGAGAGAGAGAGAGAGAGAGAGAGAGAGAGGAGAGAAGGATAAAATGAAAGTGGTAAAGTGCTCACAACTGGGAAATCTGTTGGAGGTGATTTTTGGATAGTACTTTGCACTATTGCAACTTTTCTCTAAGTCTGAGATTATGTCAAAATACAGGTGTTAAAAGGAAAAGCTTGGGCAATGCAGGCATAGAGATTTGAGGGGTCACTCTTGCACCCCACCCGATTGCACCTGGAAATCCACAGCTCCGGGACCTCTGGGCACTTCGCCCAGGAATCATGGGGCCCAATGTCCTGGGGAAGGCCTGAAATCCCTATCAGCAACTAGTGCCCTTGTGTGGGCACAATTTCTGCCGCCTGAGTACTCTTGGCCCTTGTGGACCGTGTGCAGTGCTGCTATTTGGGGCACAAACATCCTCCTGGGACAGCCTGGAGGACAAGTAACTGGCTGTGGGAGGCTGGCAGGTCACCAGGTGGGAAGGTCTCCCAGGGACCCAGGACAGATGCCTCCTGCTGACCTGACCTTAGCGGTGGGGGAGGGTGGGGCTTAGCCTGGAGCAAGACGGAAGAAGCTGTCCCAGAGATGTCCCGGTGCAGCCCAAGTGCAGCCACCACTGAGATGCTGTTCCTCATGGTTCATTTTTCTCTCCATCCATTGACTCATTATTACATCATCAAATTCCATTAACCACTTTCCCATTAAGTTTAAGCTCAGTTGAACTACTTTTGTTTCTTAGTTCTGCCTACACATTTGTGTTATTATTCTGAATAGCCCTGGAGAGGTTATTAAGAAATGCCTAGGCCCCCTCCCAAAATACTTCCGTCAGAATCCTTGGGCATTCTTGTACTTTCAAAAGTTATTGTAGGGGGTCAGAATGTGCACTCAGGGTTGCGAAGGGCTGTCTGGAAGTATGGCTTCGGCAACTTGGCTACGTGCTGCAAAGGATATGGGTACCTCAGGGGTGGTTCTGAGGGCATGTCAGGCACAGGGCCACACTGGCAGAGGCTTCATGACACAAAAGTCAATGTTGAGAGCTTGGTGTGCTTTAAATCCCCACCCCAAGCCCTGCTCAGGGGCCATGCGAGAAGCAAGGTGTAAAAACAAGTGCTCTCAGACCAGTGGAAGGAAAACTGGGCATCTATAGTGCATGGATCCTGATGGTGCAACACCCGAGATTTCTTCTTAAGTCCCCTTTGATAAGCTATGGGCACAGCCAACTGTGAGAATTGGTCCACGGCCCCCAGTCTGAGATGTGGGGCTCACCCCCACTCAGCACTCAGAGACTGATCTGCCTGGTGTCCCTGGGCGAGCTAGTGTCCTGGGGTCTCGGCAGCCCAGGGTGCACAGGGCCTGGGGAGCAGTCTTGACTCCAGCCCCATTCTTGCTATAAGTGTTGCTGAAAGCAAAACGCCAGCCAGCTAGATTTCTGTGCTAGGGACAAACAGCTGATCTCCCAGCTGCATGGAGGGGAGTGGCTGTGGCAGTCTCTGCCCTTCATCTTGGTCAATGAAGAGCCCATCCTCTGTCACCATCAACAATTGTCCCTCGTCCCAGTGGGGAGATGGAGGCCTAGAGAGGCTGGCTCCCCCATTAACAGACCCAAGACAAGGGTTCAGGTACAGCAGTGTGGTGGTGTGGAGCCCCAGGAAATGCCAGGGGTGAGGCAGGGAAGGAAGGAGCCCAGCAAAGAGTGTGTTACCTGGCCAGCTACCCTTGAGGGCACCTGTGTAAGATTCAGCCCTTGGTTTCTCCACCTGAGTGGCCTGAGGCATTTACCCACCACTCCTGTCAGCCACTGGTTGAGGACAGCGCCCAAGGGCACTTCATCCTGGCAAGCCTCTCCTGCCCAGTGAGGGCAGAAGCTCTGCCAAGGGTCCCAGGCTGGACCCGAGTGGCTGACACAGCGAGGGCACAATGGTTAGTGCTGGTGCAGAGCAAGGACTCACATGGATCCTTTCCTGTTGATTTAAAGGAATTACTAAATGGATTTCAGCAGTCGAATTTTAATCACTTCTTCCTTTTAGGATTTCTGGGGCATAAATGTACTATCTCTGCTGTCTGTTTAGAATGTGTCATTTGCTGCATGTGTTCTTATACACTGTCAGATGCAGTAAGATTGTTTCCATGATGCAGAATGGAACTCGAGGGAATTGCGCTGGCCCGGCCACTATTCTGCCCAGGGTAATGGCCACGAGAGGTGCATGAGCCAGACTCCATGCAGGGTGGAAGGGGTGCCCAGGGGTGTCTGGAGGAGCCATAGGGCTTGCTTTGAAGTGAATTATTGAGAAATGACTGCCTCCAAAGGCATCTGCACAGGCCCTCCCTCTGCTCTGGGAAGCTTGGTATGGCTCGGAAACTCATAGAAATGTGCTCTGTCCACAGGTTGGCAATGGAGGCACTGCTGTGAGAAGCACAATGGATGGCAGAATGAGGATGGAATGAGGTCCTCTGATTGGGCCTCAGGTCCTGTCTTAGTCTCACCACAGATCAGGAGGCTTAAACAACAAACATCTATTTCTCATAGTTCTGGAGGCCGGAAGTCCGAGATCAAGGTGCCAGCATGGTGGTTTCTGGTGAGAGACCTCTTCCTGGCTTGTAGACAGTTGTCCTCTCACTGTCCTCACATGACAGAGAGGGCGCTGGTCTCTTCCTCTTCCTATAAGGGCACTATCCCCATCACGGGGGCCCCACCCTCATGCCCTCATCGAATCCTAACCACCTCCCAAAGACCCCACGTCCAAATACCATCCCATTGGGGGTTAGGGCTTCAACCTGTGAATTTTGGGGGGAAATATTTAATGCATTATCAGTCCAGATGATCAAAGGGAGTTAGCTAAATGCGTTCCAAACCTCATCTTATGTAAAGCTTAATCTCGTATGTGTAGGACATATATTTGCAAAAGGTGGTGGAGGGGTGAGTGGAGTTGAATGCCAAGTCCAGGAGATGTGGGGTAAAGTTAGGGAAGCTGTTGGTTACGAAACTGAAAAAAAAAAATTTAGAAAAGTTATCAACTAGAGGAGAGTCATTTTGTTACTCTTTGATAAGGCCATCTTCAATTCTTCTGAGAGACTTCAGTCCCTCAGTTCCCAATGTCACAGGACACATTCTGTTTCTGTTTCTGTGGGTGCCTTCACCATCCCAGTCTCTGAAGCCCCTTCTCACTGAGACACTGCCCACACTGCTGGGAGGGGCTGCGTGTCCTTGGCAACTGTAAGAAAAAGGAAGAGCTGGCACAGAACACACTTACCTGCACTGTCTGTCTCCCTCATGGGGTGGCTTTAGTGGTAAGCAAGTTTTGCTGGGGGTGCTGGTGGGGCAGCCCCAGCACTTTCGGTTGGTGGTGTTCTAGGTAGTTTGGCACTGACATCCTTCTCAGGGCCTCGGGGAAGGGTGCAGGGTGTCAGGGGCTTTTGTGGGTCACAGGACACCAGGGACCTCCAGCACAAAGTCCCAGCTGTTAGTGACAAAATCAGCTGGAGGTAGGGCCTGTTTTCTAGGTGCTGGCTTTCTGGCCTCCCTGGAGGAAAGTGAGGGAGGCTGGCCCCATGCTGGTTGTCCCTAGGGGTCCCCAGGGACTCCAGTGTGGAGACCCAGGACAGAGCACCTGCCTTCAATCCAGATATGGCCTGAAGGGTGCATGGAGGGACACACTCTGTTGTTAACGACCTCCGAATAGTGAAATTGCCTCAGGTGGACTCTAAGCACATTATTGTCTGTCTGAGTCCCAACTCTGTCCCACGATATTTGTGCCTCTTAAAAACTTGACTTTGGTGTGCTGATAACCTTGAACTGAGTCTGCACACTCAAAATAAAAGTAGCAGCTGTAAATCACGTCAGACAGAATCCCGCAGTGGCCTTGTCCTGTGAGCCAGTGGGGCCGGAGTCGGATTGACTCGGAGTCCCAGTTACTCAGCCCAGCTCAGCTTCCTCATCTGAGAGGTGGGGACAGGAACAGCCCAGCACTGTGCTGAGGCCAGAATCCCAGCTGTCTGCATGCGTGGCTCCAGGGAACGTGGGACACCCGTCCCTGCTCAGTGTAAGTAAAGACCCAGGAGGAATGAATGCTGCTCACAAATGGTTGTCACCAGCACTTTGTGATACTTGTGTGGTCTACATGTGGTAAAGCCCTGTGCTCAGGGGCCTGGGCAGAGAAGCTCCAAGTAAGCCAAAGTTAAGGGAATAATGTGTACTGTCCCACACCACACCACATGCCCTGGGCCCCAGTGCAGCCAGTTCTGTGTGGCTATGGCTCATAGCCCAAATCTCCTGTGTTCTCCTACCTCCAACCTACCCAAGAGGTCTTAGAGAGTTGATTTGACAGGTGTATTAGCAAGTGTTATCATGCAGAGGTGACACAGGGGACAGAAATAAATGTCACCTCCACCTTAGCATGGTTCCTGCATTTTACCCTGGGCTCTACTCTGCGGGACTCAGAGCTGGAAAAGCTGAGGTCTTTACTCTGGGCCTCAAGCAAGGGGCAGTGCTGGGAGCAGCCTGTGTGGGCAGGCTGGCTGGCTGCAGCGCGGGAGGGGGAGGGCCGCCTGCAATGCTGGCACCGGGGGCTGCTTACAAGTGTGGCCTGGCCTCGGCTATCTTGGGGATTGGGCCTCGGTGGCTGAGGGAGAGGGCCTAGGGATGTCCAGGGCGGACCGAGGCCAGAGCAGAGGGCTTTACAGCCTTCAAAGAGGGCATAGACCCCGGCAGCCCTCATTCAGGCTCTCGAGGAAGTGTGGGCTCATGCCTTTGTACGGTGCCCTCCCCGTGGCCCACATGGCAGGCCAACCCCTTCCTTCACCTTCACCTTCACCCATCACACAATGTTAAGTCCTCGCACAACAACAGTGTAACCAGTGAAGGTAATATTTCCAGTTGATTCAGCAAAAGACATGGGTTTGAGAGTTGGAACTTAGTGTCTATTTTTCTTTTTTCTTTTTTTTTTCTTAATGAAAAAGCACATATTGTGCTGTCCTCTCAGCCTCAGAGCCAGAGGCTAATTATACTCTAGTTTCTCATTGTTCCCGGGAAAGCCAAAGCTAAACAGTCTCCTGGCAGAGGAAGGGGCTGCAGTGCCCGTGGGCAATCCCTTTCTCTCTGGTGCAGAGGTTCCAGCCAGCAGCCTGGCATACGCTTGGCCTTAGGGTGAGGGGCTGGCGGGGCTTGAGGAGAGGCCTGTGTGGCACTCTTTACTTCTCCAGCATTGCCTCTCTGTAGAGGCAGGCTCTGATGGGCAGCACATGCGCCCTGGATACTGGGAGACAAAATCAGCCTAATGTGTGCCCATCTACCTTCCAATTACGGGGGAGGCCAGCAGACCTGTGCAGGCCATGGTGGGGGTTTGGCAGCATTCAGATATGCCCATCTGTTCTGCGGCAGCCCCCCAACTCCCGAACCCAGGCTCCCCTTGAGGCCCAGTGCTGGCTGGAGCCGAGCCAACACACAGGGAGTCTTCTTACCTTGCGCCACCACAGTGGGAGGAAGCACGAACTAGACATTGGCGTGAGCACAGGAGAGGCACAAGAGCTCATGACGGGACCTCTGCCAGACCTCAGCGTTCCGGCCACTGCTGGTGACAGCTGCTAAGGCTCTAAGTCAGAGCCACCCAGTCCAGCCCTTCCTGAAACCATAACAAATCAGAAAGTGACTCTGGTTGATTGAAGACACTAATTTTGGGGGTGTTTTGTTGGAGATGTTCAAGCAATAGAGAGCAGAACCCCTGGTGCTCCCTGCGACGACCCTTTCCACTCCAGATCCAGATCCCAAAAGTTTCCCTGGTGGCCAGGGACACGTCGCCTGGGTGCCCCACAGTCCCTGTCCAGCTGTTGCCGCTCCTGGCTCTCCACAGGCCTACTCAGGCGACGCAGCAGGTCACCAGGCCCTTTGCTGCTTCTGTGCACGGGCCACTTCAGCAAGTTACTTTTCATCTCTCCCCTGCTTTCAAGGGGCTTGCAGGTGCCTTAGCAGCTCACACAGAAGATAAAATAAAATCAACAGAATTGGGCAACAGGAGTAGAAAAGTAGGGGAAGCAACACGAATACATCAGGAGCCTGAGATCAAGTGAATGCTGGAAGTGAATTAACATAAAACTGCAATTTCTCAGCAGCGAAGGGTTGTCTAAAACTGCCAGTTCTCAATTAAAAAAAAAAAAAGAAGAAGAAGCAAGAGCAGCTCTTCAGGAAAGACAAGTTACTTTCCTGGCACTCAAGTCCAGGAAAATTAAGTATTTGAACATAAGGCCTAGGAAATAACATAACATTCAATGTTTCCTGCAGCATTTTTTTTTTTTTTTTTTTAAAGAAAGAAAGTCTTTTTCATCTGGAAATTGTTAGTGTCCTTGAATAACAAAGGGAAAGAGGGGCAGTCCTCCACGGGGCAGCCTCTATATCTGTTGGTATCTGGATGGGGCCCAGGAAGCTGGGGAGACAATCCACCTGGGTGCCCAGCTCCCTTGTGTGCCTTGGCAGCCCTCCTGTGCTTTTGGCAGGGGCAGGGTGGTGTCCAGAGAATGCCAGGGGCAGATCTTCTGTGTGGTTGATTGAGGCCAGATCCTCATGCTTTAGAGCCCTCCAGACAAAGTGAAATGCTGACATTCTCCTCTGAAAGTCTTGTTAGAGAGTTGGATCAGGCCAAGAGCTGGGGGAGGGAGGGTGTCCTGAGGACAGCGCTTAGTGCTTGCTTCTCCCTCAGAAGGCCTGTGTGAGCTGATCTCTTTAGAGCGGGAGACCATCTTGAATGAACAGCCCCTTTAACCCATGTGGAAACAAGCCCTAGGCTGAGGTCCTCCAGGGGCCTAGGATCTGCAGACCCCAGGGACAGCTCGGCTGACGCTGACCCTTTTGTAGGAGATGGGCCAGGCCTCCCCCTTCTTATGCACTCAGGACGTGCTTTGTGGTCTCCATCATGATGAGGCATTCACTCCATGCAAAATGCACGTACACATGGTGCAAATGCTTTACGGTTATTTCCCTGCACCAATTATAATATATATATATATTTTTTTCTGACCTGAACAGGGGATTTCACTGTGGAGTTAAACACGCTTCTGCCTTTGTGGCTTTCTTCCTCCCCTATGCTTGACTACACCCACAGAGAGAAAATGGGTGGGCACATGGGGTTTCTCCCGGACACCGGGTGGCTGCGAGGGCTCTGTGTGTCCCCAATCAGATCTGTATCTTGTCCCTTGGTGGTGCTAGGGGCCTGGGGTGCATGGGGTCTGGACATTCCACCTTGGGCCTCCAGCTCCCTCAGAGGGGTTGTGCCAAGCGGGGCAGAACATTGAACCTGGCAAGGGGAGCTGGGGGCCCATGTACGCAGGGACATGGCACCCTGTGGGGCTCTGAGGGGGTTCTCCGACAGCTTTGCCCTGCATGAAACACAGGAACTCAGCCAGACGCTGGGGCAGGGAGGGGAAAGCCCCCGGACCACTGAGGTGGAAGTTCCCAGCTACATGGTGTGCTGGGTCTGCTCCTGAGCTGCAAGGAAGAGGAGAAGCTGTGCCGTTCTCCTCAGCGAGCTCTGTAGCAGCCTCAGAGCATTATTGCTTTCCAAAAGGGACAGTGCAAATATTGCTTCCTCCTGCTCCCAACTCCATGCAATCGCTTTAATTCACACTGAGCCTGCTCAGTGCAGAGACTTATAGACCACCTGGCTGGAGGCGTCTTCCCCTGCAGGAGCTCACCCCGAGGAGCTGACACTCGCACCTGCTCACTCTCTTCACAGAAAAGACCTGTCGAGGAGGGACTTGCTGCCACAGGTGCAGGGAAGGTGGTCGGCATCCAGCTGCTGCCACCACCACCATGCCCAACCAAGGCCATCTCTTTTCAGGCAGTCACTCATGGTGACTGGTGGAGGCAGGGGTGCAAGGCCCAACAGGGCAGGGCTGTGGGGCGCCCCTGAACCAACCCTGGGCTGACTCTGCAGTGTGTGCCGGGAGGAGAGAGATCGGAGTGCGCCCCAGCAGGACCGTGGCCTCACCCCTCCAGGTATCCCAGGTATCACTGAGAAAGACCTTGGAGGCAAAGAGAGGGCGAGTCCATTGGAACCTGTAATATCCCTGAGAAAGAGGTCTCCATTTTTGGAACGAGAATCCTGCGTGCAGATCCCAAGCCCCCTTCCCTCCACAGAGCTCCCTGGAGGGGAGCCACCTTTCCTGCTGGGGACACAGCTCTGATGGCCCATCTCCCAGGTACAGCTCGGTGGAACTGTATTATGAAGTATCCTTGAATGGCAAGTCCTGGAAATAAATGCCTAAGAAAAAGAAGGGCCTGATAGAGGAGAACTTGTGATTCAGGGCCTGGAACAATTTTGAGACTATAATCAGGGCAAAAGTCACAAGGGAAGAGAAAACCAGGTAACTGAAAACTGAGTAAAGCAACAGTCTCCCTGAGAAAGTTGTGGTGCAAATATGAGACACATTTAAAGTGCCATGAAGTTGAGCCATGACGAATTGGAAGAAAGGGGAAACTGGCCTCAGCACCGGGAATTGTCCCTGGTCGGCGGGCAGCATGTGGGATGCGATCTTAGAGAGGGACGTTCCCCACGCAGAGTACCACTGAGCACAGAATGAACAATGTTTCGTAGTTCTAATAATATAAACGATGCTTATTTGTTTTCCAGTGTCAGAAATAATGAACATACAAGTGGCTACTTGTTTGTTATAGAAGTAAAATGGTAGATGTTAACAACTTTGAGAGAGTCCAAGTATAAAGTAGTCAAAAAGGGGGCCTGAGGAGAAGGTGGGAGAGATGCTATTCTCATCTTCCAAAGTAAGATGTCAGGAGTTACTTTTGAAAGCTGATGAAAAACAGATAGATATTTAAGAATATTCTTAAGGTTCCAAAGGTAGCCATTAAAAATAACTAAAATACTAAATGTAAATACCAGACATGGGACAAGAGGCTCACATAACTTAGCAAAATCTTCACTTTTCAACTGGAAACCCAACTGGCATTATCTAAAGCTGATGACTTAGGAGAACAGATGCTGACGTCACAGGCTATCACAGACTCCTGAAAACCAGCACAGTTACCAGGTTTTCCTCCAGAAGTGGGAGAGCAGCAGGCTTGTTGCCTTTTTATCACAAGGTCTTCTATTTTTCTGGTTATCAGGTGATGTGTTACCTTGATAGAAATAAAAGTTAAAAAAAAAAATCTGTCTTTGTAGAAGACTTCAAAATATAGAAAAGTATAAAGGGAAAAGTAAAAATTATTCAGAAATCTACTAAGAGATAATCTGCTACTATTCTTATGGTTGGCACGTTTCATATTTTATTATGTGGTGATTTTTCTTAAATAATTACTGGGTATACATTTTTGATGCTTTCTCTTTTAAATGCTAGATTACATTATAAGCACTTACTGATGACATCAGATTCCTTTGTAAACAAGATGTTTAATAATTGCATTATACACCATCATTTTATGTACCACGATTTATATAATAACCCCATATTATTGAATATTTGGATTGTTTCCAATATGCGAATATATTACTACATATGACAAATTCTGAGGTGAACTTTTAAAAATCTTAGTATTCCTGATGATACTCTCAGGATATGTTCCTAGAGAGGGAATTACAAGGTCAACATATATAAGCATTTTTAAAGCCCTATGTTATAAAATTGCTTTCAAGTAAGATTCTACTTATTTTTTTTCCATGGGAGACCTACTGCACCACCCTTTGTCATTCTTTGGATCATTCAGACCTGTGCTCAAAGTTAGTCATATATTTATCTGGGATTTGCTATTTGGCTGGGAGAAATTCCATGAGTGTGTCACATTGTTAGCATGCTGTAAATATTGACCTCTGTAGCTAGGTGTAAAAGCACAGGATTTGTGAACTCAAACCACTAATGAGTTCTGAAAACAGCAACTCTAAGACCTGGGTTCAGGGTTGACTCTATTGTGCTGATAGCAGGTGGGAAATATTGCTGACTGAATGGAGACTGTATTGGCTGGGATGGGCCGATGAACAAAGATGTACCAAGATTAACCATGAACTTACTAAATTATCTGATTTTCTCTCCTCTCCTCTCCTCTCCTCTCCTCTCCTCTCCTCTCCTCTCCTCTCCTCTCCTCTCCTCTCCTCTCCTCTCCTCTCCTCTCCTCTCCTCTCCTCTCCTCTCCTCTCCTCCTTCCCCTCCCCCGCTTCTCCTCCCCTCTCTTCTCTCTTCTTCTCTTTCCTTCCCCCATTTCTCCTTGTTTTTCCCCACTCTCTTCCTCACATACTGATCCACCCACCCATCCATCCAGCCACTCATCCATCTACGCATTCTTCAATCCATCCATCCATTTCATCAAGATTTTTAAAATCTTCCTCAAATTATTACAGCAGCGAATCTCTTCCAGTGCTTCAAAAGTTTGGAAAGTTTTCACCACTGAACCCTGTGGGACTGAAGACCTCTATGACATGTAGCCATCGAAGGCAGGTATAGAAAGCATGTCTCAGACAACCCAGGGCACAGACAATGTGTGTGTGGGGGCTAAGAAACACTCCCCTACTTCTGAGAAAACTAGGTATTTTTAATCTAAAATGAAGAAAGCAGAACATGACAAAGGATACAATTCAGATCCTGGGAATTTAAGAGGTCTATATACACCAAATCCATTTTCTTTCTGGCCTTTTGTAGAGAATTCAAAGGTCTCCAGAGCTTCCTATCACTGTGCAGGTGAGAACTGACACCACTGAAAATAATTGAGGGGAATTGATCTTAAACTGCCTTTGCTTTAAATACTCTTCTGGTTTTGAGCTCTCTCTTGCCTTGGTGACAGCTTTGCTGAGGCAGCTTCCTTTCTGTCCAGACAAGGGAGTATCTGCACCCTTGATGGTTCTTCTGGATCATCATTTCTCTTCGGTGTCATGGTTCTATCAACCAAATGAAACGCTGTAGGAGGGTGCCAAGGCCTGGCTCTATGGTCGGTTTTATGAATCCTCTTGGGTCATCCTCTGAAGTTGGCCCAGGCCCATCAGATATTTACAAACCCAGTGCTTAATTCAACAAGCATTTTGCAGTTTCACTGTGTGTTCCATGCCGTGCAGGATACGCTGCAAATGAGGATCTGGTTCAGGGTGCTGGGGACTTCAGGTGCATTGAAGTGACAATATACACTTATGAAAGAGTTGAGTAAAAATACACACTACTACTAATAATGACAATAATAATAATAAGTTATTACTAATTCAACCTTTACTTTGGTGATAGTGGTCACACTTAGCACAAAGTGGCCGGTCGACCTGAGGCCAGGGAGTCTGAACTTTCATCCTGGAGTCAAATGGACGTCACTGGGGCTTTTGAGTTGAAGAATAAAAGTTGTGTCTAAGGCTAGACTGAGAGTCACTTCTTTTCTAGACTCCCAAGAGAAAGATCCAGATGTCACACCTGTCATGAATACTGCCTGGAGAATAATTGAGTTTTGATCTCAGCACACCTATTTATCAATGTAGCCGTATTGGTCATTAAAACAAGGAAGACTGATGTGTTGGCACTGGCGTGGCAGAACTAATTGGTCAGCTCTGTATATTAAAAAACACTAGAAAAATAGTCAAGGAGTCTGCAGGCCATCAGATAGAGTGGGAGGTGTTCTTTGGTCAGTTCCTTGAGCAGAAAATGAGAGTCAAATGGATGAAAAAAACAGTGTCATCAAATGGATGGTGATACAGTTGGTGGCCTGATATTAATGGAGTGAGGAGATACACTGAAAAACTATGGGAGGGAGTATTAAGAAGAGTGGTTGGATTTTTTCAAAATGGAAAGCCAAGTAAAAAAATGGAAAAGAAATGGGATGAATTTGAGTGGGGAAGATGAAACTCTGCCAAACTACCTCATGATTCAGAGGATTAAGGGAGTGAAAGGCCCAAAACTGAACTTTGGAGATGAATGGAGAACTTAGACAAAAGGGGGATGATGTGGAGGAAGAAAGTTGGGGCGGGGGGGAGGGAAAGAAAGAAGGAAAGGGACAGTGCCAGGAGTGGGCACACGACTTCTGAGACGTGGGCGCTGTCTCACCTGCTCCCAGCTTCCAGGTGCCCAGTGTGAAAATTGGATAAGGCAGGACTCTGCAAGTAGGTAGGGCATCCTGGAGGGTCCAGATGGTGGGAGATTCAGCTGCGCCGGCAGGAAGCGAGGGATATCTGGGTGCAGATCTAGTGTGAGTTTGGGGTAGAAAATGACGCATCGGAAATAGCCATAGATGCATGGATTTCCCTTTTCTTTTTGGTTCTTGGCAGTAGACAGGGTGAGCTGTCACTAGGAGGGGAGAGTTCCCTTTCATCCTTTTCTATCTTCATGACAGGGCTGGGGGTGCTGTTGCCCAGGAAGCAAAGTCTGTGAGCAGGCACAAGGTGGGAAGATACTTGAGGACAGGACTCCCCGTGAGCAGGAACAAATGCCCTCGTGGACTGTCTGCAGGCTCCGGAGGGCCCAGGGCTGCGGGCTGGATGCACCTTTATGTGCTAGGGATTATCAGTGGTAGTGACCCTGAATGAACTGCTCAAAATGTCTTTGGTGTCCCATGTGGCAGCTCCTATCAGAGGAAGCTGGAGAAGAGGGGGAGAGCTCAGAACCCCTTCCTTGTGATTGTGGAGAGTGAGGGGTGATCTCCTCATAGACGCTCATCCATTGGAGTACAAAAAGGTCAGCCCTCTGACCTTCCTCCCAAGGAGCAGCTAGAAATGCCCTGGGAACAAATAGGAAGGGCCTCTCACATGGCTGATACATCTACAGATGCCTAGGTTGATCGACTGATCCATTGATGCACAGGAAACATAGACCTAGAGTCTAGCATGGCATGCATTTGGAAAATCCGTTTTCTCCATAAAATAATCTTGGTAACACGCAGTGGTCACAGTGTGCCAGGCTGGCATTCTGTTGAGCATTTCACATTTAATGGTCACAGTAGACCTTTGAGGCAGGGACTGTGAGGAACTCCCGGGTACGAAGCTAGTTGCTGAGTCTGAGTGCTGGCCCAGGTGTCACTGCCAGGACACAGAAGGAGCAGGAAGGAACCCCGGGCTTTAGCCCGCGTTAGGGCTCCAAGCCGCGGTGCTGTACAGCCTCCTTCAAGAGCAAATCGCCCCTCATGTGCAGGTTGAAGGCAAACAGAAGAATCATGACACCTTTTGAAGAAGACCTGCAACAGAAGCTGAGGTGGTGTTTCCTGTTCAAAAGGGCTGCACTGGAAGGTTGGGCTCGAGGCAGCAGCATGGTGGATTGGCGTCACATGCCCCAAACTTGTTCTAGTGGGGTTGCACACCCATCTGTAAACCCCCTTTTGAGAATCTTTCTCATATATGTAAGGCATAAGAAAAATAGTAAGTTCTAGTATGTTCTCCCTGGCCTTATGGCTCTGTCTGAACCCTCCTCAGGGGCCACACTTACCTTCCAGCACCTCTGGGAATGACAGAGAAGGGGGGAGGTGTGCAGGCTTTAAATGTGAAGAGAAGTCAGGTAGGTGGAACTTGCATAAAAGACTTCAGAGCTTGCTGGGAGAGAGGCTACCTGAGGGCTGGCAGGCGGGTTTTGATATGGAGCGTGTACTTGTATAGTAAAGCTTGATGTGAATGAATGTCTTTGGGGAAGTTAGGATTCACGTGGATGTAGTAAATGGCAGCTTTGAAATAAAGTGCTCTTACAAACTGCCCCACACCTAGCAACTAAAGGAAGGGGGATATAGATCCCAAATGGTGGGATGGGATCCAGGACCGGCTGTGGAGCCAGCTCTGTCCTGCTTCCTCTGCAGGACAGCCCAAGGGTCTACCAGTTTCATTAAAGGATGTTGTCATTTCTCTTCTAAACTGGGATTAAGCCAACCTAATCAACCTTAGAATCTGCAGACCAGCCAAGCTCCAGGCAGAGCATGCTGGACTCACTTCAGCTAGGCAGAAGCTGCTGGAAGGTGATATGCAAATTTGTGTAAATGAGAGGCAAATTGGCTTCTGGCTCCAGTCAGGACCCTTTTGTCCCAGGCTTCCTTCTGCAGGGCTGGATTCCTGGGCTGGAGAGAGCAGGACAACCCTTGGACAGTCTTAGTTTCTCTAACCTTTGCTATTTGTTAAATTATGGGCTCCTCTTCTGACCCCGCTGAGGCTATTTTGAATTCATAACCAACCACAACAAAGTACGTAAGAAAAAGAATTTACCAGATTTTACTTACATTCAGCCTCGAGTCCTATTAGCGTCCTGTGTGGCATGTCATGGTGTTCTCTCAGCTCAAAAGAAAACCATCAACCACTGGTTACATTTTGAATTCTGAGAACCCCAAATTCTGTCTTGTAGCAAAGTTTGCCTCTTGCTTAGGTGACTGAGCACCCGAGTCACTCCCTGGTGCTGCCCAGCTCCTCAGCTGGCTCCTTCCTGCAGGCCACACCACTGTGTCTTCCAGCACCCCCGCACCCCCCAGACCAGTAACGAAGTGCAGCGTGCAGGGCGGGGCAGTGGGAGGAGAAGGGGCTCACCTTCCCCTGGGGCTGCAGGATGCCTGAAGCTCCCCATTCTCTCACTGCGGCTGGACGCAGGCCCATGCTATCGGACGAAGCTGCTCAGAGAGAGAGGCAGGGCACTGGCACATGGCAGAGAGGGCCAAGTCCAACAAAGTGGTGCCTTCCTTGCCACCATTGTGACCTGGAAGAAAGAGGCCAGCTTGAATAGCTGGTGGTGTTATGAGCAGCAGCTGTCAGGCCACCTTGCCCAGAATGCAATTATGGCTCCTCTGCTGACCAGGTGTATGGACAGTTGTGATGGTTAATTTTGAGTGTCAACCTGGCTGGGCCGCAGCGTGCCCAGATACTTGGCCAAACATTATTCTGGGTGTTTCTGTGAGGGTGTTTTTGGAAGAGATTAATATTTAAATTAGTTGACAAAGTAAAGCAGACACCATATCAAATGTGGGTGGGCCTCCTCTACTCTGTTGCAGGCCTTACAGAACACAAAGGCTGACTGCCCCTGAGTAAGAGCAAATTCTCCAGCGGAGGGCCTTCAGCCTCCTTCTGCACCGTCGGCTCTCCTGGGGCTTCAGCCTGCCAGCCCCCACTGCAGATTCTGGACATGGCAGCCTCCATAATCACGTGAGCCAATTCTTTCTCTTTCTCTCTATGCTCATCCTGTTGCTCCTGTTTCTCTGGAGAACCCTGGCTCTGAGCCTCAGTTTATTGTCTGCACTCTGGGGCATAAGATACCCGAATCATGGGAGTGTGTGGAGGATGACACAGATGATGGATGCCGGTGGCTTTTCACTTTAGCAAGGGTGGCAACCATTATTAAGCTTGTTAAAACTCAGATAATGGGCCTCAGCTGAGGAGGTTCTGAATCAGCAGGTCTGGGGTTGGGCCCAGGAGTTTGCATGTTTACCTGTCCACAGGTGATGTTGCTGCCCAGGGATACACTTTGAGAACCACTGATGTAGGTGATGATTTGGCTGGGCTTGTTGGGTAGGCATGGTGTGCAGCTCACAGACGTCCTGAAATTCATGTGTACATGGATGGGTGACTGCAGTGGGACAATGAGAGAAGAGCCTGGTCCCCAGGGTTCCACCCACATCAGGCTTGTGTGATCCCCCTGAACCCACGGCCCAATTCATCATGGATAGTGGCACACAGAAACAGGAGCCACACGGACAAGGAGGCAACTGCAGTTGCGTACTTTCCAGAACAAGAGCAGCTGTCATATGCTCTCACTCCTCCTCAAAATGCACAGCAGTCACTCATAGTCTTAAAATTAAAGTGAATAATGTTTCAGTGACTTCAGAGACCTGGAATTTTTATGTTTGGCACTTTAGGATAATCGAGTGTACTTTAAAGCCCTGATCAAAAATTGTCACTAGTTTAAGTGATACTGGACCATACGATTGAGGAAAGTGTGGGGGAAATCTAAGTGGTTAATCTGAATCCTTGGGCACTCTGGGAATTGGGAGCCACAGTCAAAGGTCCCAAATATGGAGAAAATTATTTTGAGATGGCACGTATTCTATTAAGTTGCCTTTGTCAAGTTCAATAGAGCCTGGGAGCTCGCGACTGCACCCACCCATCAGACGAGAACTGTGTGTGCTGCGAGCCTTCAGGGTCCGTCCTGCGGATCCGGGCCTCTGTGGAATCGGGCTGGCCATCTCCTTCCCTGTCCTCAGTGCCTGTCATCAGTTTGCATTGTTAGTCACATCTATGTCCCCAATGCAAACACAGAAGGACACCAGGAGCGGCACAATGAGCCAGGGCACAGCTGCCTTTACTTCATCACAGCCCATAGCTGCCACAGAGGAGCCTGTGTATGCCTGGGCCTACATGCTGGGGGGACAGCTGGGGGGAGCATGACCCATGGAGGGGACTCATGGCAGTGCCAGCACCACTGCTCAGGGCAATGGCTTTGACTTAATGGCGTTCTCATTGAGCCCACTGTGGGGACAAGCTCCAGAGCAGGTACTACTATCTGGGAAGTGCCTGGACAATATACTGAACAGCCTAGGTGGGCAGCTGCAGGCCAGCTCGGCAGCACTGAGAAGGCCCTGGGACAGGCGGAACTGGCCCACCCTTGGGAGCAGTTCCTTGCTTATGCTGTGCCAGGAGATGCCGCATCTACACACCACACTCTGAGCAGCCGGGTTCTACTCTAGACATGCCTGACACAGACAAAAGCCAACTTTTGAGTTTTGGATGCAAATTGGAATAAAGTTTCTAACTCCATTTGCATATTTTTATCCCCTAATGGCAGATTCCTTAATGTCACTGGTAGTGCTATGTATGCAAAAGTGTCATAGAGTCATTAATTAATGACTGATTGAATAGATGAGGTCAAGGATGTCCCTGTGGAAACACTTGTCACCCTGGGGCAGGTTTACCATTTGGTACACCAAGCGGTCAGGGCTTCCAGGTGAGTCCATGAGGAAACTTCCAGCCCTCCCAGGCATGGGCTCTGGGTTCCTGGAACAGCTGCAGCCGAGGGTTTTATGAGCTTGCATTTCTCAGCCAGCCCGCCCCAGGTTCTCCCAACATCTGTGCTGAATATATCACAGGCATGTTCCTTGTCATTCCCTTTAAAGGTGTCACTTGCTTCAGCCACTCACTCCCCATGGAAGCCAATGGTCTTGTTCTCAAATCCACACTTTCGTCCCATTTCTACCGTCTCCTCTCCAGGGGCAATCCCATCCCTGCAGGACAGTGGCCACATGGCCACTGTGACCAAGTAGTGTTAGGTGTAGCTTTTTCCTTCTATTGATACTACCCTTTCTTCTTGTGCTTTAAGATGTAGTTGGCTCCACTCTGCCTACTTTGAATGATCCGAATCCATAGGACTCACATGCAGGTTTGCTTTGGAGTATGAGTTGTCTTGTTACCTAACTGCCCCCAGCACCATCTGTTCCAGACTCCTCTTCCAGTTCCACTCAAGAAGCACCACCTCCAGGTAGCCTTTCCCGGTGTCACACTGGGTCTGCAGTGGCACCGTTGTTTCTCCTCCCTGTGGATGCCTGCCTTCCTTCTTCAGTCAGAGCTGGACGTGCCCACTTTCCACATTGCTCTCTCACAGTTATTTTCACACACATTTTTTTTTTTTTTTTTTGCTGCTTTCTTTGTTAGCTGGAAGGTCCCTGGTATGCCTGCATCACTCTCCAGAGACTTTAGTCTCCTGACTGGCACTGATGGTGCCAGGAGAAATCTCACAGAGGTTCTGTGTGTCTACGTCTGGCTGTTTTTCCACGTGTGGCCACCTGGCTGTTCTTACTCATCCTTAGTTACAGCACAGTTTACAACAGGGCACAATTACTCTGCAGCATTTACTCATTAAATTGACAAGGAAACATTTTTAAAATTTAAATTCGTCAAATATGTTTCTGGTTAGAAAACAGAGAACTGCTCCTTTGTCAGAAAAGTGACCTTTAAAAAGCGGTCTTGCAAATGTTCCTGGACAGACTGAGTGACAGTATTAACGTTTCCATTTCACACCGACTGTTAACTTTAGGGACTCTGCAGTGGTGTGAGGATTTCATGTCATTTGAAAGGGAGTGTAGAAAAGGCTTAGGGTTCTTGAGTGTCTTTAGTAAATCCCAAAGGAGGCAGGAGGCGCTGAATGTATTTCTATGTCCTACAGCTTTGGGCCCTGGGCTAACGGACGTTGGATATTCTGATGGTTGACTATTCCACGCCCTGGACTGCATCTGAGTGATTCTCTAACTCTTTTTACATATGAAGTTTGGAAACAGAAGGCACCCTCTGGGAGTGCGGGGTGGCTACTGCCCGGGTCCTGCTTTCTTTCTGTGTTACTGGAGCCAAAATGAAAGAAGCATTTTTTGTGCTGCTGGAGGGAGCAGGAAGCGGTGAGAGGTGTGTGCTGAGCAGTCAGGCAGAAAACGCAAAGCTGTTAGAAGTCAGTGCCACCCAGGGACTGCTCTGTCATTTCCCCAGGCAAGATCCACCGGCTTTTCTTGGAAAACCCCTGAGAATGTCACTGCACTCTGCCGGTACTCGATGTTGGGATAGTCCCCATGAGGCATATGGGGCTGGCTGGGTGGAGGACAGCTCAGACCTAAGGTCCCCATGGAGGTGGCTGTTGCCCAGGTGCCAGGCATGGGCAAGCACAGGGCCCCTTCAAGTCAGGCATTCAGGCCTGATCACCCACCAACTGTGGGCGAGGCTATCCCTCTGGATGACCCACCTGGAGGTCCAGCTTGTCCCCCAGAGCTGGTGAGCAGTGAAGCCTAGTGAGGCCTTTGGTGAGATTGCATGGGCTTAGCCCCAGGGTGGCCACTCAGGTCATTGCCTAGGTCTTCAATGATTAAATATGAGCTGGAATTGGCCCCAGTTTCCTGCAAACTTCCATTCCTTAATTTTGTTGCATGCTGCAGTAATGATTTTGGTTCTGGGTTCACCTAATGGACATCTGCAAACAGTGCCATGTATGTGAATTATTGTGAGAGTTTGGTTTCACTACAAGGTGCTATTTGGTTATTCCTGGATAGAAAAAGTGGGTAAGTCCAGATTTTATGGACCTGATGTGTATAGGATTTGGGGGACTCACTGCAAAAAAGAGCACAATCTTACAACACAAACTGCCTATGGCACCTGCTAGGAGGAAGAGGGGCTGTGCAGTGTTAGCAGGTGTAGCCTGCTGCAGCTCAGACCTTTTAGGTCTTCAAATTTAAGGAGAAGCATCATGACGATTATCCATGGCTAAGTTTCCTCTAATGCTCGGGGCTTGTGCAGGTGAAGGCTCTCTGGCTGATGGTCACTCAAGGCATGGAAGATCCACACCACAGCCAGTGATACAGTTCTAGACCATTTCAGAAGCACTTATCACATGCTCTGACCGTAATATTTATTCAAAAGTGATATCACCATATACTATAGCACATAACAATGCTAGAGGAAACTCACGATGCAAAAACTATTGATAATCCCATCATTCTAGCCTCCGACTGTTCTCTTCTCAGTATGAATGCATGCTTTTAAACAGTGGTAACAATAGTCTTGGAGGGAGGGAGGCCTTTCTAAGACAGACACAAAACATAAAAACTATAAAAAATTCACACACATAAAAATAAACAATGAGGGCAATGCACAGCATAAGCCAAATCAAAACACAAAAGAAACACTGGTAAAATCTTTGCAACTCAAATTGCAGACAAAAGACTAATTTTCTTAATTTAAAAGAACTACAAACCAATAGCAAAAAGGCCAATAGCCCAAAAGGAAAAAGGAGTTACGCATATTAACAAATAGTTCTCAGATAAGGAATACACATAGTTTTTCAGCACATGAAGTCAGACCCCACCTCACTCAAAATAAGAGACATACAAATTAGAGCTACATAGAAATTTTTAAAAAGCAGTTTTTCTTCTTTTCTTTTTGGAAGTTGACAAACTAATTCTAAAATGTAGGAAATTCAAAGGGCCAAAGAAAAGGCCAATGTGATCTGGAAGAAGAAGAACAAAACTGAAACAGTCACACCACCGGAGAGAAAGACCTGAGGAAGCTGGAGTGGTCAAGACTGTTTCGTGACTGCATAGGTGGCAGACCAACACAACAGGATAAATAGTCTCAGAACGATTTATGCAAAGATAGACACCGTACCACAAAGGGAAAAAATTTTTTTCCCTAGAAAGTGGTACTTATTCAATTACACACACACACACACACACACACACACACACACACACACACGGAAAAGAATTTATCTTGACTCTTACCTCATTTCATCTCACAGTGAATTGCAGATGAATTGCAGTTCTAAATGTGAAAGGCAAAAATAATAAGGCTTTAAACAAAAATAGGAAAACGTCTTCATGAACTTTAGTAGGCAAACACTTCTTAAGACACAAAAGGTGCAGAAAGGAGAAATGTTAATACATAAAATTTAATTAAGATTAAGCATTTCTGTTCCTCAAAAGATAACATTACAAGGGTGAAAATACTACTCCCAAAACAGAAGACGTTATTTGCAATGTGTAGATCTGACCAAGGACTTATATCCAAAGTATATAAAGAGCTTCTACAATTCAATAAGAAAAGACAAAAAACTCAATAGAGAGATGGGCACTTCCAAAATAGGAAACCCAGATGTCCGCAAGCACAGGAAAAGGTGCTCACCTGCATTAGTCACAGCCACCAAACTGGCAGAGTGAAAAAAAACACTGACAAGGTCAAGTACTGGTGAGAGGGTGGAGCAACCGAACTCCCACACAGCTGCTGGTGGGAGTATATGGTGGGGGAACTGTTTATCAGTATCAGTAAAGCTGAGCGTATGCCCACACTACGATCAGAACAGGGTCCACTCGGGGTGGGGGTGGGGGTGGGGGTGGGGGAGGGAACAGCACCTGGGAGGAAGCAACAGTCTTATACTCTGTGAATTCACTTTGTGCACACTTCAGCACGGGTGCTATACTTCAATAAAAAGTTCAAAGAAAGTAACATAAACAATTAAACTACACTGAAGTTCCAGAGATTTTTAAAAATGTGGTAACATTGATGGGGGAAATAAGACATTCTCATATATTGCTGGTGGGAGTTTAAAACTAGTGCACTGTCTGAGAAGTGGGGCTGGCATTCTCTATGAAAACAACAAAAGCAATTCCACCTCTGGTTACTACAGAGGGACTTGTACAAAATGATGTCACAGTGTATGGAAAGCAAAATTTTGGGAACAACTCTATTGTTTCCATTAGGTGAGTGGTATGTGGATTAGTTTGTGGCCACACAGACTGGGCAGGACGCACATGCATGTGGACAGAAACGCTCTCATGGCAACAGGGGAAGTTCTCTGTATAGTCTACATATCCTTGTATGTCTTGCGTTTTGAACCACGTGAATCTATCACCTGTTAAAATATACAGAAAATTAAAATGAGTAACATTTATAATCGTAGAGTAATGTAATTGTGTCCAATTTTTTACTTGCAGTATTCTACATGATTTTCCAAGTTCATAGTCTTTCTGCTTCTGTTGAATTGTGGCTTCTTACCATCATTATGGCACTAAATTGATGTGAATGCCGTCATAACAATCAGGTAAAGCCAACTCTTAACTGTTAACCCAACTCTTCTGCAGATGTAGATGGTGTTTCACCTTTATCGTTCACCTTTTGATTTATCTTCTAGAGACTGCCTTTTCTTTAGTGGACCCTGGGTCACGTGGTCGAGCTCTGTTTCTGGGCTCAGGACAAATTGCCCCATGGCTTCCGTCAGGGTCCTTCCCTTGCTGACGACTTGGGCAGCACAAACACTCACTGGTTCAGCAAACAGCGCTTCGCAGCCTTCCCCAGCTCTGCTTTTTGGGGTGGAGGACAGGATCATGGTGATAAGGACTGAGTGGCCATTGCTCAGATAAACCTCGTAGGAAGGACAGAGGAGGGGCGGGGTATGGATCTTGTCATGCTCACAGGAGATTGGGAAAGGGCTCCCTCCAGGGACCCTGCCGTCAGCTTTTGTCAGCAGTGGGCTGCAGGTCAACTTTCTTTCTGAACCAAAGGCGTTGGTAAGAACTTGATTGGAGTACAGGTTATGATAATTCCTAACTTGTATCACGAATGGCTTTTGAATGTGACAACTCTGTTCTTGACAGGAGTAGGCTTGGTCCCCTTGGTTCCACACGTAGTCATTTAGGTCAAAGGACTTTATAGTTTATGCAAATTTTAGCTCCCCTCTGAGGAGTTGCTGTGTTGAAAGAGGAAACAGTCCCCCTCTGGTCCAGGTGAGCATTTCGGGTGCCACATCGGTATCTCGGGTCCCCCTGCACCTCTCCGTCTCCTAACCCCCTCAAGATCCCCACCTACACCGTCTGCATCTCGCCTACCCAGGTGCCAACTCTTCCAAGGGTCTGCTGGGGGAAACGGCGATGCATTCAGCAACTCTTCATTTTGTCCTTACAGGGGAGGAGGACCCGGGCTCGTGTATACACTTACATGTTTTGTGACAGACTTCCTGTAATCTCAACTGTCGTGATTCTCGGAGTCCATCTTTCCTTAAAGTCTATGATAAATTCAGTGAAATGAAAGTCTATAGCTGTTAGTGCATTGAAAACCTTTTCATGCTAAGAACTGTGAAAATAGGTCAGTTTTATAAAGGAAAAGATGTCAGCCAAACAATTGGGAAAGAAGTATTTGAGAAATTTAACACGTATGTGTGTATTATGTGGTTATAACGATTTCCCCCTCTTTGTCAAATGAAATGGAGTTTTCAGAGATACAAAATATGTTTTTCTGAAATTAAAAAAACATCATTCTGGCATGTGTTTTGGTCGCAAGAATGTCCATTGCTTTTTGACTTTAAAAAAAAAGTAATCTGGGGAGCAACAGAATATTAAATATGGCAGAAGAAGGTCTGGAAAACATTTAACTGACATGCATTTGCTGATTTTGTGGGAAAGCACGGCCGATAAATCTAGGAGGCAGTTAGTTTTTGTTGAAAAATGTAGCCCTGGTTGCCACACTGGAAATGTCTTTGGCATGCCCTTGTAATTTGTAAGTGGGTGGTGTTGGGTGAAATGCTCATTTCGCATGTGGAAGCTCCGCGGGAAAGGTTGCACCATGCAAGGCAGAACTGGGGGAGACATGGCTCCCAATTTTCGGAGATGAAGGTGGCCCAGGCTCTAACTGGGGTCAAGCATGTGAGGTGATGCTGGCCTCAGGAATTCCATCGCACACTCGGTGCTTTTCCTCTTTGGTTGGATGGCACTAGCTCATGCACTGGAAGGAAGACGTCTCTATCTTCTTACTCTGCCCCGGGGCCAACACAGAGGGGATGCTTTTTCCACCAGATGTGACCCGCAGGCCAGGGGTCCCCTCTCAGCTTCCGTCTGTGTCATGGGGGCTTCTGCAACAGTCTTTCTAAACGTGTGGTTATGAGACCTGAGTGGGTTGTGACCCGAGTTTATGTCTTTGTTTTCATGAGTGGAAATGCAGGGCAGGGAGGCCTGTGCAGGGAGAACTCTGCTCCTCGGTGGGGCTCACGTGTCGTGTGCATGGACTGTTATGGAACGCACCTCTCTCTGGGGTCAGAGAAATGTGAAAGTCACTATTCTAGAAAGAGGCTTCCCAAGCAATTTATTAAGGAGGTGAGCTCTTCTTGAGTGGGCACGAGTGCAACCTCCTCCAGTTGTTGAGACCCTGAAGTCAGTGGTTATGGTTTTGGACGTGGTCAGGCCTGTGGAGAGCTCAGGCTGAGCGTTCGTGAGACCTCTGTGCTTCCCATCCTCCGTGGAAGAACTTCACCAGCGAGCGAGTCCATTTCTCCGAAAAGAAGCTGGAAGCACATTTCAGGTGGCCCTTCCTCCCAGGAAGCGATGGTCATGGGACTTGGTGAAGGTCTGGTGATGTCACCCCACCTGGCAGGCCTGTGTCTGCAGGGCCCCCACCCAGAGGCTGGCCCAAGAGAGCTGGGCTGGGTAGCAGCCAATTGCAGGGATATTTGTCTGCGAGGGTAAGAGGAGCCACTGGCCGCTCCCCCACGTTTCACCCCTACGCCATTTTCCTTCCCCACCCCATACCAATCCCTTCTACATAGGACAGCCCAGCCAGAGTAGATGACACTCTGGACAGAGCCAGGACACATCACTTCCTGCTTCAAATATTATATTTGCAATACCTTACCAGTAAACTCCTCTTGGTCCCCTGTTCTGTCTACTCTCCACTCCAGTTGCCATGTGCCGGGCTACTGCCACCTGCTCCCGTGCTCTTCCTCTGACCTGTGTGTGCCTGGCTTCCTGTCACCTGCATCTCAGCTCACATGTTCCTTTTTAGGGACATGTTCCCTCCTCCCAGCAGGCCTGACTCCATTTCCCTCATTGTCGCTTCGTCCTGTCGTCTTCTCTCCACTGTTCTGCTTGTCGATCGCTAACTAACAAAGCACCTGAAGGAAAGCTTTGTGGCACAGAACAGCACACCTTTATTCTCTTCCGTGGTGCTGCGCCGATGGGGCTTGGCCCAGCCGTCCTCTCTTGCGGGCTCTGATGCGGTTGCAATCAGATGGTGGCTAGGCCTGGAGTCACCTGAGGGCCACATGGAGTGGTGCCTTGGTCCACATGTCTGGCAACGATGTTGGTGGTCAGCTGTCCGCATGCAGGGGTTCTGGGCTGGGCTACACACGCGTGGTTGGGCTTCTTGTAGCATGACAATGGGGTCCCAAGGATCAATGTCTCCAAACTCATGGTTAGCTGCAAGCCTGCTTATGACTTGCCTTGCAAGGGACTGGATGAGCAAGTCCCTGAGGCCAGCTCAGATCCCAGTGAGAGGCCTTAGGCCCCTGGCTGCGGACCGGCAAGCCCACAATGCAGAAGAACCAGTGGAATGCAGATATCATTCAGCCACTTCGGGAAAATACAGCCTGCCACTGCAGGCTCACCTGAAATCATTGTTTTCATTTATTTATTTTCTTGCCGGTGCCAGTGGGCTGGAAGCTCCGGAACAGCAGGGCTTTATCTGATAGCTCACCACAGGGTCCCCATACCTGACATGCACACTGAATGAAAAAATGGAAACATGCCCTGTTGCTTTTTGTCAGGGGTAAAACTCTATCTGATGAATATCAAAGGAATAATACTTTCCCAAAGGAAGGAAAAGCGTAAGTAACTGAGACTGCTGCTGAATATCTAGGGGCAGAAGCTCCTTTACCCTCATTCATTCATTCTTCAGTCATACATTTTTTAAATTCAACATCTATGAAAAGACATTCCTGCCACATGCCACAAACAGCACTGTTCTAAGGATTGAAAAATACATAAAGGTCATGTCCCCTGCACTTTAGTTGGTGAATTTCCACGTGATTTCCCAGTAGTAATGTTACTTCCCTTTGTATGATTGGGCCCTGATCACTCTATAATAGCCTATGATCAGGCCCTGCCCAGATCACGTGTTCTATGCTACCATTCCGGGTGGTGCAGGCGGGTAGAAAGCAGTGAGCAGGGCCTCGGGGCTTGCTGGCGGGCATCCGGAGGGTAGGTGGTCCAAGGGAAGCTCAGCTGCTTTCAGCAGGAGAGTGAGAATGAAGCCGGGCCCAGGGCTATGAAGTCAGCAGGCTGTTAAGAGATTGCTATAGGACGAACCTGCCTGCTGTCAAATTTGTTTATTCTTGGCTAAAAACGACTTCCTTTTTCTGGGAAAAAGGACCCACAGTGGACATAAAACATTTCTTACAAACAACTTTGTGCTGAGCTCAGGTCCAGTGACTCAGGTCATTTGGATTGTTTCTCACATAATGCTCCAGGGGTGAAAAATCAAGGGGAAAAGTATCGGGGAAGAGGCTTTTGGAAGTGTGCTGTTCCCAGTGTAGACATGCTATTTTCCCACACTCCTTGCCGTGCAGAAGCAGTACATGCAGGGAGGTGGTCTGGGTGGGAGGGCTGTGATGCAGGGCCTCCGTCTGCTCTGAGGCCCAGCATTGGCACAGTCTCAGGGCTTAGCTGCTGCTTCTTGAAGCACACTCTTTACTTGGGAGCCCAGTGAGGGTCCCAAGGCTGCACTAACAGAGCACCACAGACTGGGTGGCGTAAGCACCAGTAATTATCGTCTTACAATTCTAGAACCTGGAAGTGCAGGTCAAGGTGTCAGCAGGGCTGGTTCCTTCTGGGCTGTGAGGGAGAATGTGTTCCAGCCTCTCTCCCAGCTCCATGGTTTGCTGGCGATCTGTGGCGTTCCTTGGCTTGTACATACATCACTCTGATCTCTGTCTTCATGTTCACGTGGTGTCTCTCTGTGTGGGTGTCTGTCTCTTGTCCAAATTTCCACTTTTATAAGGAAGTCATGCTGGATTGGGGCCCATGCTAATGACCTCATTTTAACCAGACAATCTTCAAAGACTTTATTTCCAAATAAGGTCAATTCATAGATACTAGGGGTTAGGACTTTAACACATCTTTTGGAGATGCACAATTTAATTCATAACAGTGGTTGTTTTGAAGTTTTTCCTCTCTAGGCAATCCCTTCCTGTCTCCTCTAACCCCAGTAATAAACCTAACCACGTGTATAAGTCAGGCCTATAGGCTGAGCTGCTGCAACAAAAGGGCCCCTCCTCCCCCAGCATCTCTGGCTAGCACAGCTTTCTTTCCCTCACATAGAGTAGTGCAGAGGAAGCAGCCAGAGCAGGCAGGGAAGTTCGCTCCATGGGTGACCTGAGAGCCCAGAGTCCTCCGGTCTTTGGCTGTCACATCCTAAGGACACCTGTCTCAACCTGCAGCCTGCCTCAGTGTCCCCTGGAGGCTTCCCCAAACAGACTATTGGGCCCCCCTTGAGGTCCACGCCATGTCTCACACCTATGTCCCTTTGCAGAGAGCTGGAAGTCATGATCCTGATATAGCCTGGAATCCTCCAATCGAAGAGCAGGGCCTGAGCCCGTCTTGGGCTTTCTCTCCTGGCCCTTCCTTGCTACTCTGTCTGCTCTAACTGTCCTGAGAGAAGCATGGTGTGACTGGAGCTTGGCCCTGGAACCCCTGAATGAGCTCATGTGTGACAGGGCTACCATGGTGCTCTGCTCCTGGGCATCCATGCTGCCAGAAAGGCAAACAGGCTGGGCCTGTTCACCGGGGCCGCCCCCTCTGACATCTCTCACTCATGGCCATGTGAGTTTGCCTGTTGTTTAGGGACTAACCGTGCACTTAGAAAGTGGCTTCAACCATATATCAGGAATGAAGGGCCTTGGATCCTTCTGGGGGCATTTTAGGAGCCCTGGAGCAGGCAGAAACACCTTGGAAGCCTCTTTCCCCACCAGGTCTGGCCCAGAATCCCGTCTGGCCTTTTTAGGGTGCTCTCTTCATCTCAAAAACACAGCCTGAGGCTATAGCTCCCTGGGTTGGAAGTGTAGACAGACCAGCATAGGTAGCATAGGACATGTGACCTGGGCACGGCCTGATCACAGGACATTCACATAAACCAGGGAAAGGGCATGAGGAAAGGGGCAGGAGGCATTAGAACACAGAGTGAACATAAGGTGGGGGACATGTGGGCCATAAATTCACCAAAAGCATGTGGTTACACAGTCAGGAGATGGGGACCACTGGGAGCCATTGCAGAAGCTGCCTGTCCCAGTCGCCCTGGGGCCCCGGTGGTTCATGTTTCTCCTATAAGGTCCCCCAAAGTTTCACCACATTACTACAGTAGTACACAGTCGAAAACCGATCATCTAAGTGAGGTCCGGGGGTAAGTCTCCTCCGGTGTATTCATTTAAGCCCAGCTCCTCTGGATTTGAAGACACATGAACTAAAGAAACGAGATCTCCACCCCTGCACCCTTTGCACCTTGCACACATTGGAGGGACGGGCATGGGGTAAATGATATAGAAATTCCTGTTCAAAAGGAGGAAAATGGGAGGTTTTGGTCCATAGCAGTTCTGAAATCCAGCTGGCCAAGTGCTGGAAGTTCCTTGATTAGGTCTCAAGGCCTAAGAATAATTCTTTGGCTTCGGCCCCACCCTGTTGGCTCTTGGTTCTGTCCTCTTGGTCATTTTCACTTTTTCATCAAACATAGAAGGTGTTTACCTTTGAGTGTCCTTCAGCCTGCTTCCTGCCAGTGGAATTGTGGGGATCCAAGGGACACTATCTGTGTCCCTTTCAGCTTGACTGGCAATGTTTTTACTGACACGGTTTTCTCAAACACTTTGTGGATCTTCTGTTAATTTTATCAGGGCAATTTTCATTAAACAAAAGACAAAATCACAAATCTTTTTGCGATAAGTCCTTCTCTACCTAGGGGTTCTCTGAAACAGGTAAAAGACAATACCCTTCAGCTTCCTAGAGACCTTATTGTCCAGGTGAGAGGAACTGTGAGGTACACACTTATCTCTTGAAAGGGTCTTTGTGTGTGTAAATAGTCCTCTGATGCTTTGGTCGTTTGGAGGTATTAACAAAAGATTGTACAGTCATGCTATGGCCTTTGGGCTTTATTTCTATCTTCCATCTTACATTTTACTATAAGCCACAAGAAGAAATCAGGAAGAAACTTCAATATTTTTCTTGAAAAATCTCCTGAGCTAGAACCCGCAGTTCATTAGTGGAAGACAAGCTCAGTCTTCCACTTAACTACAGATGACAGTGTTGCTAAGCTTTCTGCCACTGTGTAATGAGGATCCCCCTTTCTTCAATTTCCTATAGTATGTCCCACAGCTCCCTTTGAGCTCTCTCTGGTAGTGTCCTCAACACCCCAATTTCTGCTAACAGGCTGTTCAAGGGAACCTAGCTTTCCTCTATCAAGCTCCTGCTCATCCATCCTGCAATTCATTTACTGCCCAGTCCCACACACACATCTACATTCTTAGGCATTTATTACAGCAGCACTACAGGTACTAAAATTTATCTTAATTACCTATTGTTATATAACACATTAACCCAAAGCTTTGTGTCTTAAAGCAATAACACTAATTACCTTAGTTTCTGTGGGCCAGGGTCCCCTCTTTAGGGTCTTTCACAGGCTGCGATGCTGGTGTTAGCTGGGCTCTGGTCATCACCAACTCAACTGGGGAGGGACCAGCTTCAAGCTCACTCACATGGTGATTGGTAGGATCGGGTACTCATAGGCTGTTGAACTGAGGCCTGAGTTTCTTGCCATGTGGGTGCTCCATTATGACAGCTTGTTCATCAAAGGAGAAAGCTGGGAAGGCAACAGAAGGTGAGGGCAAGATTGAAGTCACAGACCTCACTAGGTCAGGCTTGCACACACACACCCATGCACATACACATATACATACATACTGAAACACACACATGTGTATACACACATACATATGCAGAAACAAACACAGACATACACACAAAACTACATGCATGCAGTCACATACATACACAAACATATATACGTATGCATACATACAAATATGCACACATACATACGAACATAAACACAAATATGAAAAAACACCCACCCACACACATGCATATGCCCACACACATATGGGGATATGTATATATATATATCTGGCTCTCTCTCTCTCTCTCTCTCTCTCTCTCTCTCTCTCTCTCTATATATATATATATATATATATCTATATATCTATATGGATACACCCATGTACATACACACATATACACTGAAAATCCATGGCATTCATACATATGCATACTTGCACACTTACATACAAATGTACACATACTCAAAACCCACACATGCATACCTGCACACACATAGGTACATATATGTACATGCACACACACACACATGCACAAACGGAGAGGGGTATGAATTCCAGGAGGTGGGAATCACTGGGCACCATCTCAGAAGCTGCCTAGCACAGGGGCCAACACACAAATACGCCCCTCTGGACCCTTGCCTGGAGTTTCTGGGACAGGACGCCTCTGCTTCGTTGTCCCCTGTCACTTTGGGGAATAGAGCTTTCCCTGGGCCTATAGCAACAGCTGGGGGGCTTCATCTCCAGGATGGAGCACCCCATGGCCAGCAAGTTGGTGCTAGTTGAGTGGGCTCTCAGCCATGGTCATGGCCCAGGAATCCTCTCCCCATCCCTCTCTGTGCCCTGGGCTTCCTCACAGCAGGGCGGCTGCGTTCTGAGAGCAAGCATGTGACAGTGAAACAAGACAAGGCCTCAGAAGGTCTGTGAGGCTGTGTCTGCTGAACTCTTGATGGAGGCAGGCCTGGAGCTCTGCCCAGGTTGGGGGCGTGGACATGGGCTCCGATCTGGATGGGTGGGTGGTGAGAGAGGAGGGGACAGGTCTGGGAGGGGACACTGTAAAATCTTCTGTGGAAATGACTCTTCCCCACTAGCTGATGTGATGGTTTAATCCCACACAGAGAGGAGCCATGAATTCATTCTTGTTCCTCTCAGAGCACACACACAACCTAAGAGGTGGGTGCACAGCTGGACTCGTGACAGCCTCCAAGGACAGGAAGCCTACCCAGGGAAGTGTCGTGGGGAATGCTTTAGGGGACATGTGAGTCTTTTCACACAGGAAAATCAGGAGCACTTGGTCACCAGCCGCCAGGCTTGCCTCTCATCGCTGCAGGTGACTGGCTCCCCTCCAAGACTTGCCATCAGCCAGGGTGATGGCGGGGGTGAGGGGGGCTGGGGGGAGGGGAAGTGCCTGGGGGACACCAGCACCTCAGGGATAAGCCACTGGTGGTGTTACCACTGGATGATTCTGACCTCCCGTGTCCTCTCCCAAACCCAGAGGTGGCAAGGTTGTGCCCACACTGGAGGTGGAGGGCTGAGCCCGCCTCTGAGGCTATACTCCTGGAGCGCTGGGCACAATCTCTTGTAGGGTGTGTCTGGACCATGGCTCTGTACTGTTTCTACGTGTTTTCCCCATATAGGATGATGGCCATGCTGCAGGCTTGCAGATTCTAGCAGGCAGAAGCTGTGCCAGGTGGTCCCCAGAAAGCTCCTCATTGGCCTGTGAGAGGCAATGAGGGCACTGCGACACCAGACTGGGCAGACAGACACGGCCTGAGCCGAAGGCCCGGACCAGATGCTCTTTCTATGCTAGATTCCTGGGCTGTAAATTAAGAGCTGTCCCTCACTCTCTGGTTTTCTCCAAATTCTCATGTGCATTGGGGCCATTGTCCGGTGTGCAAATCATTAAGAAAACATGTTAGGTGGCAAAAAGTTGATTCCTGAGCCCTTTCGTTGGCTCTCTGTGTTTCCCAATGTCTTCCAGCTGACTTCCTGCCTCCCTCCCTCCCCTCTGGCTTTAAGACCTTGTGTCCTCCAGCTTGAAGTAGCGCTTTTGCCACTTGCCCTGGTGTCCCTCTTGGCAATAGTTCTCTCAACAAAAACAACCAAACCTTTGTGTGTCTTCAGGGAAATTCCGGAAACTCCTTAAACTGGGTTACGAGATGATTTTCTAGTTTATCCTTTTCCCTAATTTGCTTAGTGTACTTAAAGAGCTCTCAGAATTTCTCTGAACCCTGTTTTGCAAAACGGTATATTATTAACCAACCTTCCTAGCTGCAGAGTTGCACGGCCTATAATAAATATGCACTGAGGGGTAAGCATTGTGCTTGGGGAGTCACCTCTCTGAGCCACACACTCCTCACAACAGGGAGACTTGGGCACGGAGAGACAAGCCCACCATGGGGCACTGAGTCATTGTGCAATTGTACAAGGGTTTTAAAACGTGTCCCCACGTCCTGGGACACTCTTGCCATCTGGAGGTTCAGCCCCCTAAATATGAGCTGATGTTAGTGATGGCAAGGACTGGGTGTGGCTCTGCGGCTGGGATGTGAAAGGTGACTCAGCTTCCCCCTGACTGTCTCTCAGGGCTCCTGTTTTTGGATCCCAGCCGTCATGTTGGGAGGAAGCTCAGCTGCCCCAGGAGAGGCCAAGGCAGCAGAGGTCCCAGCTGACAGCCAGCATCAGCTGCTCACCAATTTGAGTGAGTGATCCTTTAGATGCCGAGTCACCCCAAGCTATCCCTGCTGAGTCCTGCCCAAATTGCAGATTCGTGAGCAAAATCAGTGTGGTGATGGATTGCAGACATGACATTTTGAGATGGTGTGTGACTCAAACAGATGAACAGAGTGCAGGGTCTGTGTTTCCAGGGTCCCCGCAAAGAAGAAGAATAAAACGAGGAGGTGGACTGTGTCCTTCTTCTTCTAGGTCTGCTGCCTAGTTTTCATCCTGCCAACCCTCATGAAGCTAGAGCCCCAATAGCTATCGGTGATGAGGGCCACCCTGCTGCTAATGCCATCATTTTCTGGGCTTGTTATGCACCCTTGTGGCTTGGGTCCCTGGCAGCTGGGACCAGCCACTGGAGCTGTTTGGTTCAGTGGGTTGACCCACCTTGTTACAGAAAGGACGTGACTAAGGGTCTCTTGCCTCATCCCGGGGCCACTAGAGTGGATGTCCAGACACGGAAGGTGGTATTGACTCCCCTGCCTTTGTGCCATCCATCAGAAGCCTCGACCTTCTTACAAGTATTTTGCGTTCATTTCCCCATGAGAGACAAGGGACATATGGATTACAATGTGCTATTCCGGCCCTGCCCTTTGTGGGTGTAGCAGCAAAGACTTGAGCTGAGTGCTGAAGACCCCCAGCCAGTGAGAGCAGAGCCATCTCCCTGACCATCCCCAGTGCTCTGGGACCACTGCACCTGGAAGCTCAGGGACGGACACTTCCATACAGCAACTGAGAAGTGTTTAGGGTACTGAATTCCACACCAGCTGTACCTCCATTTACCAACGCAGGGTTTTAGAGCATGCAGTTTTAATTCCGAGACCCAGTGGACCCAGGCACTGTTGAAGGCAAACACATATGCAGTGAATTTGCAATGTACTTTGTTAATGTGGTAAAAAACACGTAACGTAAAATTGACCATTTTTAAGTGCATAGTTCTGCTCTGTTACATACATTCACATTGTTATGAAACAGAGTTCCAGAACTTTTCCATCTTGTGAAACTGAAACTGTACCTATTACTGAAATTGAAACAACTCCCTATTTTCCACTTCCCTCGACCCATGGAACAGACCATTTTACTTTCCATCTCTATGAATTTGACTACTCTGGATACCTCACATAAGTGGAATCATACAGTATTTGTCTTTTTGTGACTGGCTTATTTTACTGAGCTTGATTTCCTCAGTTTACCCATGTTGTAGCATGTGTCAGAGTTTCTTTCCATTTGAAAGCTGAGTAATATTCCATTGTATGTATGTACCCCATTTTGTTTATCCATTCATCTGTTGGTGCACACTTGGGTTGCTTCTACCTTTTGGCTATTGTGAATAGTGCTGCTATGAACATAGGGGTGCAAATGCAATGCACTTTTGTGTGCCTTGGGGCTGTGGTGATGACTCCTTCCTGGGCACCATGGACCCCCAGCATTCCTGGGGCCCAGGCTGCAGCCTGCCCCAAGAGCTCCCTGACAGGACAGATACATATGCTTCCTGGCCTCCCTGAAAGGGCAGATTGCAGCAACCCAGCAGAAACTGACTCCCACAGCTGTCAGATGTCCTCACATTTAAGAGGTCCAGGTGCTACCAGATGCAGCCCATGAATTACTCGTAACTAGTTTCCTGACAGCCATAGTTGTAGTCCCAACTGTTGAAAGAAAAAAAAAACACACACAAAAAAACAGTCTCAGGTTTCTTTGGCCAGGTCAGGCCTAAGGGTTTCCAGTGACAGTGTGTGCAAATGCAATTGCAGGGCCTGTGGTTCTGGCCGCCCACAAGATTGTCTGCTGAATCTGCAGGGCAGACCCAGGAAGTTTGAGAAATCCTAATGGAGCAACCCAAGAGAACACTTAATGAAGCCAAGTTTATTGCAGACAGAGATGAAGCTGCCGACTGCTAGTCTGGCTGCACAGCTGTATGAAATTGTTCAGCAACCTGGGCCAATAGATACTAAGCAGAGTGAGAAACTGGCTGTAAAATTTGATAGGCTGTTGGGGCTTGCAAGATAGATGGGATAGGGTGGGGGAAGGGGGAGGGAAGTGGGCCCAAAGGTTATGCTCTGGGTGGCTGTCAGACCTACAGGGCAGTCTGGGCATTGAGACATATGATAGCCACCCAGGAGCTGCTTCCAGAGCCAGAGTAAAGAAAGGACTGATTGCAGGCTGACCTCGATGATAAACGAGAGAGATGAAGGAGAGAGGGCCATAAATCGTGGAGTTTAGGAGGTGTCAGGATGCAAAGACCAGTGGGGAAGGGAGAAGAATCTGATTGCGTTTCATGTAGAACATTGGTTAGCTCTGAAATGCATCTCACATTGTATGTGATTGCAGCACACTTCTGCACACCACATTTGGGGCAGTGCTCTGGGAAGGATCAGCAATCTCAAACGACACTGACTAGCTCAGAGATGATGACAGTGCTATCAGGACCAGAGGGCATCGCATGCGGCCAGGACACCAGGCGTGGTTCCACTGAGCCTGCGGAGATGTGAGGCTGTGCGAGCAGAGGCGGCTGCCCCGCACCGAGCTCTCCCTGCCTCCTGCTCTCCCTGCATGTGTATCCCAGCCTGCTGGCCTGTGACGGCCCCACAGATGCAGCTGCAGCTGTAGACTGAGGGCTGAGGTTGCTGTAAGGACTGGCAGGCTCAGCCTGGTGTATCTCAGAGCTGGGTGCTCTAGACAATGGCCAAGCCCCAGTTCCAGTCTGGTGGCTCTGTGGTCACCATTTTTACTCCTGGAATATTGGTTTGGATTTAAACTTATTTCGGCAAGAGAGGAATGAGCAGAAGAGCTGCAGTCCTGGCTTAATTTTCCCCCAAAGTGTTGGATTTGTACCGGAGAGGAAGTCGAAGCTAAATCCAGGGTATTTATAAGTGAACAGAAGAGCAGAACCACATAGCAGAGCTGACTGTATGGAGTCAGAGTGGTAGAGGGAAGGGAATTGAGAACCGACGATTCATGAATAAGAAACACATACAATTGAGAGAATTTGAACCAAATACTAACCCATGAAGCCAGAAAAAGGCCAGCAAAGCAAACCCAAACAAAGGAAGGAAGGACAAAAAACAAATGCAGTAGTTTTGGAAAGATTAAATAAACCCAACCAAGATCCATGGAATCAAAGTCCGGATCTTGGAAAAGAACCCTTCATGCCCCTGGCACTACACAAGCACTCACAAATGTGTAGATCTGATCAAGTCAGAAAGAGAGTGGATGCAGCAGAAGAGGTAGAAAGAATTCAATTGTAAGAGGCAAGTATATAATTTTACATCAATAAATTTGGAAATCCAGATAGAATTGATGATTTTCTCAGAAAATAAAGCCAATCAAACTGCCTCAAGAATCAGAAGAATTCTGAATGTGGCAAAAATTACAGAAGAAATTGGTGATGTCGTCATGACTCCACCACCTCGCAGTCACACGATTTAAGAGACTCCTGCATATAACCCTAGGGAGAACGTCCATCCTCACGTGATTTAACATCGTTTTCAGGGGATTAAAAAATGTGAAAGTTGTGCATGTAATTCTACAAAGGTAGAAACACACCTGATAGAATTGGATAGAACAAAAAAGTACATAAAATACGCATATACAGAGGGTGCCAAAAAATGTATACACATTTTAAGAAAGGAAAAAACTGTATTAAAATATTAATAGTCAATATATACTGATAACAAAAGATGAATGCAAGCCATGTGTATACATTTTTTTGGCACCCCCGGTACTATATACTTAATGATGTTGCTTTGGAAACATTTCCATCATTGTCAGAAAGAAATACTTGTGTGGCTACCACAAATACAGACATTCAACATTGTTTTTGAGATCCCAGCAGAAACAGGGAAAAAATAGACATATTCATATTTTATGGGGAGTGATACAATTTTAATTGTTTGCATATAAATTTCAGGATAATAAATTGCACTCATTTGATCTAAGAGAGGTTACAAACCATAATTATTTTCTTAAATGCCAGCAACAGGATAATAAAATAATTTTTTAAAAGGTCTTATTCATATTATAATTGAAAACTGACAATATGTGATAAACATAGAAAGATACGTGATGCCTATTGTTATGAACTGAGTTATGCCCACCCCTCCCCCAATACCAATGTTGAAGTCTTAACCCTGGTACCTCAGAATGTGACCGCATTTGGTTACAACTGTGTAAGGATAGTTATTGCAATTGTAATTAGTTAAGATGAGGTCATATTGGAGAAGGGTGAGCCCCAATCCAACATGGCTGTTGACTTCATAAAAAGGGGAAACAGAGGCCCACACAGGGAGATGCCATGTGAACATGAAGGCAGAGATCAGGATGATGCTTCTGCAGGCCAAGGAACGCCAAACATGGCCAGCAAACCACCAGAAGCTGGGGACAGACCTGGAATAGATGTTCTCTCTCAGACTCAGAAGGAACCCAAACTGCTGACACCTTGATTTTGGACTTCCTATCTCCAGAACTGTGAGACAATACCTTATTGCTGTTGTTTAAGTCACCTAGCCTGTGGGACTTTGTTTTGGCAGCCCTAGCTCACTAATATACCTGTATACAGAACACTAAAAGCCTTTACTGAAAGACCTGAAAGAAGAGGTGAACAAAGGGAGAAATGCATCATGTTCTTGGGTGAAGAAATTGCCTATGGGAAGATGCCTTGTAGCCTTGGAAGTCCTCCCTGAGGAAGGCTGTAGTTTCCCAGAGAATGGCAGGAGGGTGCTGAATCACTCCTGGAACCCTGCAGTGTTCGGGGAAATGGGACACACTAGCCCCACAATTCCTGGACCAGGGCGAAGCTGGCTGCTCCTCGCCTCCCTGCCCCCTCCCCCTCACTCTCACAAGCCTCCCCCCTGCATGGAGACCTGCAGAGGAGGTGCGGCTCCTTCCATCCATCTGGCAGGAAGCTATCAGCTAAGTCCCAGGAGAAGAGAACTGGTTCCATCCTGCTGAGACACCCATATGATGAATAAACCTTTTGAGGCATCAGGTGGAGGGAAAATCTTGTCTTGTGGAGTTTCATTACATCACCCGAATTATCATTCTCTCCCCTGACATGGGGTTTTTGTCCAGTGGGAATGGGGTCATGCGGGCTGGCGAGTGAGCCCTAGGGCCATGCCCAGGCCCCGATAACCTGCAGAGACTTGGCTGGCGTTCAGCACTGGTGAGCTCACCATAGACCGTGCCTGACCTCGTTACTGCCCAGCACTTTCCTGGCTTCTTGAATTGCCAAGATTAGCTATATTTATCTTTTCTTACTAGGAACCGTGAGCGTCGCCTGAGATGGGAGGACACTGTAAGTTTGCAAATCCTGCATGGTTTGAGACTCACAGTGAAAATCCTAGGTTAGCAACCTCTGGGCCAATGGGAGAATTCAGAGCATGCCTGGCTCATATGTGGAGCTATGTGATATGCTCTTTGTAATTGTCTGAAGGTCTTTTCCTCACAATCAAGACTTTACAGTTTTGAAGCCTGGCTCATCTGCAAGCAGTCTCACACTTCAAGGGTGATTGTTAAAATGCACGTTTCTAGGTCCTAGCTCCAAACAATTCTAATACACAGTGTGCATGTCTGTGTATATGTTTGTGTGTGTATGTGTGTTGTATGTGCATGTGTGTTGTGTAGTGCACGTGGTGTGTGTTATAAGGTGTACACGTGTGGTGTGTGTGATGTGTACATATGTGTGGTGTGTGTGGTATGTGTATGTGTGGTGTGTACATGTGTGGTGTGTATAATGTGTGTATGTTTGGTGTGTATGCGTGTATGTGGTATGTGTTTTATGGTATGTGGTATGTGCATGTGTGGTGTGTGTGCATGTGTGGTGTGTGTGTGCTTGTGTGGTGTGTGTGCATGTGTGGTGTGTGTGTGCTTGTGTGGTGTGTGTGCATGTGTGGTGTGTGTGTGCTTGTGTGGTGTGTGTGCATGTGTGGTGTGCGATGTGTGTATGTGGTATGTGCATGTGTGGTGTGTGCGGTGTATGCATGTGTGGTGTAGGCATATGTATGGTGTGTTTGGTGAGTATGCATGTGTGACGTGTGTGGTGTGTGTGGTGTATGCATGTGTGACGTGTGTGGTATGTGTGGTGTATGCATGTGTGACGTGTGTGGCGTGTGTGATGTATGCATGTGTGACGTGTGTGGCGTGTGTGGTGTACACAGAGGCAGGGAGGAGGTGGGCATCTTCATCTCTAGCTAGTGATCTCGCTATAGATGTTCTGAAAGTCATTCTGTCTCAGACCCCTGGGTCGGGGCTTAGCCCTGTGTATGAATTTTCATACACAGATTATATACTAAATACTCCTAAAATGTGGGGTTAACCAAAGCAGTCTGGATAGTCCTTCAAAAGAAATATTAAGTTGGTGCAAAAGTAATTGCAGTTTTTGAAATTATTTTTAACCTTTTAAACCTCAAATACTTTTGCACCAACCTAACAAATGCCCCGCTGGATGGGATGTAGCATTTAGTAAACTTGGGCCCGTTTTGCTTCCTGCAGTCTCGTGAGAAGGCTGAAGACAGTTGGTCTCCAGATCGTCTGTTTATCGAGGGCACAGGGTTTGCAGTTTGGTCAGGCAGCGGGAGTCCATATTCACACCTGGTGAGTGTCAGTGGGCAGGACACTGGCTGCCCTGAACCTGCTTTTCTGTCAACATGGGACATTTGTCCCCGGTTGCCCCCGGGGAGTTGTTTCTGGGAAGCCTTCTGTGTTCCTGCTCGAGTGAAACTTCCTGTGGCTGGTGCTGCAGTGGCTTCAGGGCCCCGCAGCGCAGGCGGCTGTGCCTTGGCTTTGCTAATAACTGCAAGTTTGGTTTGGGTGAAAGAATATTTCTAGTTAATGTATCAAACAACAGATTAGTAGCCAAATTATTTTATCTAAAAGAGTTCTAACATTGCTGCTTTAAATACTTTGGTCTTTGGAAATTTATTTAATCTTTATTGTGTAATATATGAGTTTGTTATATTTGGGTCCTAGCTCAAGACGTTCACGTGAGAGATTCTCTTTCAGTCTCTCTCTCTCTCTCTCTCTCTCTCTCTCTCTCTCTCTCTCTCTCTCTCTCTCTCTCTCTCTCTCTTTCATCTATCTCTATTTCTTTCTATCTCTAGCTATCTCTGTATCTCCATCTCTATCATACACACCATGTTAGCCAAGAGCTATCAATAGAATAAACTATTCTCCTTTCCACCGGCTCTTTCACTTTGTTTTCTGTGACGATGTTCTCTCATGTAAAGTGTGGAGTGGTTCTCAGTTGTCTCTCCAAGTGTGTGATGAGGGCTCAGACCCCAGCTCCAGTCCCCTTGATCTATGCTTATCTGGCTGACATTGCTCTTGCCTTCTGGTGCACACTCAGCCTTATTCCTTGCACACATCTGGTCACGGTGGGTCCTCGAGATAGGTGCCCCTTGCCCTGCCCTCTGCATGTTTGCTTCTCCTGCTCCATGTCCACCTGCCTGCCACATGGTGGCTTTCCTGGCACCCAGCACCCTCACGGGTGTTTTCCCTCTTGGGCAGCCTTTCTGGGCCGTCTTTCTTACCAGAATGAGATCACAGCTCCTTAATTAAGGAAGTGGAAGTTCTTCCTTGCCTCCTTCTGCCTTCAGGTATCACCAGAGGATGACAGAGCAGGCTCTCCTTTGTGGGCAGGCTGGGGTGAACTTTGCTCAGTGCCGTGGGCTTACTCTTCCTGCAACCACAGAGGAGAACCTGAGAGAATGGCGCACTTCTCTGCAAACCTGAAAAGCCCCACTGACCTTCCAATCTCATGGCTCTCAAACTCACATGTCTCAGAAGAAGTATCCCTTTAACTGCCCAAAATGGACAACAGAGGAAAGCGGAGCTGGCACAGTGGCGGAGGTGGACTCGTGGGTCCCCTTGGAGTAGCCCAGACAGGCTTGAGAAACCCTGGGGTCTCGGGGAAAACAGGGCATGATCTTGCAGGACTTTGTCTCTAATAATTGTACAAAGGGTTCCAGAATTGTTTTCCTTCTGGGGCTTAAGCGGCAACATTTTGATAAGATTTTAGTTAGAGAAGAAGGGATCCTTTAGTTAAAATATCTTTTGTGTTTGCCCTTTCCTTTTCTTTGTGCTTTTAGGGAAAGTTGAAAAGCAAGAAATTATTCTGCTGCTTTGAGGAGCCATGTGTGCTGTGCAGGTGGAGGAAGGATGCGGCTCAGGAGACAGGCAAGCGTGTAATCAAACATGCGGTCTACTCATCCCCCTCTCCAGGTAGCACTTGGCTGAGCAGCCGCTCCAACACTTCAGAGATTAACTAATCCCATTTTAGTCATGCAACCATTGCAAAAGCAGCTTGTAATTCTTTCTTTTCCATTCCTAGTTGGCCTTTTGAGAGAGCATGAGCCGTGCTTCCTTGGACGATAGTTCACAACCCACATCACTGTCGAAGGACTGCCACGGTGTCTGGCTGTTCTTGGAAGGCAAATGTGCAGGGAACAGAACTGCAGCTCCTATCAGCAGTGTGGACAGCTCCGAGGTCACCTATGAGCACTGACTTTCTGGCTATAATATCTAGAAAATGATGTAATACAGAATTGTACACCTGAAATCTATGTTATTTTACTAACAATTGTCACCTCAATAAATTTAATAAAAAAAAAAGAAAAAAAAAAAGAAAAGAATGCACGGGGCTCTGAACTTGCAGCTGCACAGTTTGGCATATTTGTGAACAGCTGTGCTTACAAAGACAGCAAAGGATCCTCCCTTTTGAAAACAGTGATAATTTATGGAGAGAGCGCATGTTACATGGCTGTTATGTGTATCTGTTTAGAAGGTTTAGGTTGAAGGCAGAATCCTAAGAAAATTCTTATGCCCGCGTTCCCCCAATCCATTCCTGGAAAGTTGTTTTCCAGAAATCTGTTGTCCTCGGGGCTTTTGGAACAAGGAGAATGATTTTGTGCCTTCCAGAAACTTCTCTCCATCCCTGGCTCTCGGCCATGCTCTGTCCACGTTTTCTTTCTCTGGTTCCACACAGAAAGGATGGGGTGCTGGGAGGGGCGTCACAGAGGAACCCAGGACTTAATTGTCGTGAGCTGGGACTGGAGAGAGACTGTCAGAGACAGACTTGGGAAGTGACATGGGTGCTTGTTTTGTGGCCTAAGTTGTGGCGGGAGCTTTGTGAATTTCTCTCTGATGGTACGGTAATCGGTCACACAGTTTGGCAGTTGAAAGGTCGCATTGAGAGTCCTTAATCCTGGGTCCACAGACCTTTAGGGAACCCAGGGCAATATTCGGGCGTTTGTGAACATGAATGAGGAAACACTGTATTTTTAGTTTCACTAATGCTAACTGCACTTGAGCATTTCCGGCAGCTGTGCTGACAGTACCGCTGACTGCCCACAGGCAGAATCACGACTAACTTCCCTTGAGATAGTTATTGTAGACAAGGTAACATTTCACTTAACACTTATCACTACCTCAATATGGTAGTTAGACCAACCATGAATTCATTATTTAGTATCTTCATGAAGGAAAACATCCCAAATTAACAAAAACAACATATATATATCTAGTTCACTCTGATGGTTTCCTTTCTAATCCTATGTATTTTATTGATTTTAAACCACTGTTGTGAAGGGTCCACAGGCCTCAAGAATCTATACACAGAAGTTCCACCCCTGTGGGACCATGTGCCTATGGACAGCAAGAGGTGTCAGCCACAGTGGACGAGGATGTTTGGGCCCTGGGCAGGCGAGTATTCTGGTGCCTTCCAAGCCAGCGTATGGGGGTGGAGTGGGGGCCTGGTTTGCTATTAGTACAAACTGTATTCCTTTATGTACAGAATAATGACATGATTACATGTGTGGAATGCATGGAATTTTAACTTAGATGAAATCACCTTTTAGAACAGTTTTCTTATCACTTAAAACTGGAGAGGTGAGTTTTTTGCACCCAGGAAGGATAGAGGTACTGTAGATGGGTAGACAGACAAACTCTAGTACAAAATAAGCTTTGAAAGTTTTTTTTTTTTTTGGCCTAGCTTTTGGTGGCAGTGAAATGTGAAGTAATTCCTGATATGGCCACTTCTGGAGAATTCCAGTGTTCGTTGCACATGCACAAGTGCACGTGTGGGAGGCACCATGTGTCACAGTAAAATTCCCGACCAGCAGCTCCCTGGTGGACCCTGATGGCTGTCCTCCAGTAGCCCCGGCTCTGGCTCTCCAGGGGACCCTGTCCTCTCTACAGCTGCAACTTCAGTTTCCATGAAAAATAACACTTCTAATCTTAGATATAAATGATTGTACTTTTAAAATGTAATAATTACAATACAAACTACCAGAAATGCCAGAAATATTCATGGAGACAGCAAGAGTGAAAGCAGTTTCACCTGCCAGTTACATTCTATTGGCTGAAGCAAAGCCATTTTGAAAAGAAATGGACAATTTCACTTTTTGTTAGTTTCCTAGCTGCTTTTTAGTTCCTTTTTGTGATTTTTCTGAGCCAGACAGCTTTGTAGGCAGACGAGGATTCGGTAGACTGTGTCTGCCTGACAAAGAGCCCCACAGCCCGCAAGCATGGGAACCGCCGCACTTCACCCACTCCATCGGGCCTGGGAGACGTGCACGCAGGCTCAGAGCCCCGTCTTTCTTACCTTTGCTTTTGGAGGTGGTCCTGTGTTTGGTGGTCTGTTCAGAAACTCTGGACAGCAGTGGAGCCCACATGCCTGGGCAAGCATTTATATGGATTGTTGATTCTGGCGAGGTGGGAAATTAAAAGTACGAGATCTTACTGTGCCTCTGCTCAGAAAGACAAAACAAACAAATTAACAAACAACCCGCCAACTCTTATTTGGTTTCATGGATATTCCCTTACTTTGTGTATCTGATTGGTTTGAGGCTGATGACTATGACGAAGGAGACATGAAGACCCCACGAGGTCAGGCAGCTCCTCATGCACCCGAGGTGGGAAGGGTAGGTGGGGGCTCTAGGTCTACCCCCTGGGCCCTGGCCACCTCTCAGGTCAGGGTGGAGGAAGGATATCATAGTAACACGTAGATAGGCATGGAGAATGCAGGAATATCTGTGTTACTTCTCTACCTCCTAGGGCACAGGCCTTCAAGCCTGGGGACCTCCCAGAGAAGCCCGGATTCAGTAGTGCCCGCCTTGGAGGTGACTGTGGAACAATAAAATGGTTGGGGGCTGGCCAAGGATGGGCTGGGCAGGTTGGTCTCAGGGCATCTACAGAGGCCCCGCACATCCCAGAGAGAGTGTTGGTCTCTGCTGGGACCAGTCTTTGTGGGGTTGCCTGCACAGAAGGGCCCAGGTATGGTGCTTGCACTGTGTCAACCTAGCCAGGTGGGAACTGCATCTCCCAGAGTGCCCATATGTTTGTTTTCTATTCCCAGATAACGAATGAATAGCATGTACTAGCACCCATTTATTACTTCTCAATTTCCAAGGGTTAGGAGCCCAGGAAAAGCTCTTCTGTCTCCTCTGTTTGGGGTCTCAAAATGTCAGTGGGCTGCGGTCTCATCTGGAGGCTGGACTGGAGGGGAATTGCTCCTGAGGTCATCCACGTTGGTGGCATAGTTAATCTCCCATGGCCTAGGACTGAAGCTCCCACGGTCTTAAGGGCTGCCAGACCCTCACCCTGCGCTCCTACCCACGCCCTCCCACTGCCAGGCAACTCCCTTCCCCAAAGCCAGCCATGTGGAGAGGCCTCTGCCTTCAGGGAAGATCCCGTCCTTCTCTTAAGGGCTTTCATTGGATTAAAGCAGGCCCTCCCAGAAACGTCTCCTTTTGATTACTCTACCTTTTTGACTTGGGATCTTAATAACGTCTAAACACTTCCTTCACTTTTGCCCTCTCCTACTGGTTAGAAGCAGGTTTCACGTCCCGCCATTCTCACGGGAAAGGATTCATGTGGACCCGGGAGGCAGCGGGTTATGGACGGTTTTCTGATATGTCTGCCACACCCTTCCTGGGAGGTGCCAGGTTGGAGCTGTCCCCAAGAGAAATGTGTGCATGATTGGGGAGGCAGCAGTGAAATTGGGGCCACTTAGCCTCTATGGTCAGGGTGGGGTGCCAGGGGCTGCATGATCTGCTGGCTGTTCAGGTTAATGGTGAAGGACGTCAGCCCTCTCCAGATCTGTACATCGTCTGGGTTGGAGGAGCTGAGGAGGGTGTGGAACTCCATCTCTGGCTCGTCTCTGCAGGTCCTGCTCTTCCCACCTCATGCTGGCCAGTTGACGTGCACCAGAGGCAGCACTCTTCCTTCCATCAAACCTGCCCCGATATAGGTCTGATTCCTCTGTATTTGTTCCCTTGTTCCCCTCACTCTTGGTGGCTCTGCCTCTGATGGAATCATGATTGTGCCTGAGGTAAGCACATGTAGCCAGGGTCCAGGGTGGCTAGGCCAGGAGCTGTGTCTTCATCAGACCACCCTGCTGTGATGTCCCCACTTGTCCCTGCCTATTTTGGGAGCTGGTTCTTGGTGTCACTGTTCGCTGCGAGGGGCCACCTGTGAGGCTGCATCTCCCCTGTGGAGAAGCTGGAGAGTAGAGAGGCGAGGCTCCTGCACGCAGGCCAAGTAGACATGGGCTGGTGTCGGGGCTCTCTGGTGCCTTTGTGTGCAACACCCCTGACTGCAAAGGCTTAGGGCAGTGGACACCAAGCTTCCATCTTTGAGGCTGTGGCACCATAGTTCCCCTCCTGTCACCACTGGAAGGGACCTGTCAGCATGATGCTTTGCTAAGTAGCCTGAGATCTCCTCTGCAAAGGCTCATTTCCCCACAGACTTGTGTCCCCTCTTCTCTGTGATCCTTGGTGCCATGCATAGTTTGTACAAATGTCCGTGATAGCCCGCCACACACTTCATTATAATTACTGGTTTGCATGCCTGTCTCCCAGCTAACCAGCGAGCTCTTTGAAGACAGACAGCCACATCTTTTCATGTGTACACTCCCAGATCTAGTTCATTACCTGAGAGGTTCCGAACATGTGGAAAATGTTTGTTGAGTGAATGAATGAAGAAGATGGAGACACTGAGGTGTGGGTGCGATGGAATAGCACATGGGTCTCACTATTGACCAGGCAAGTAGAAACTTTGTCACTTGTTTCTCTTGGTCACTTCTAAAAAAGAAGGAGCCTTCCTCAGCACCAAATGATGAGAGTGACCACCTCCCCAAGTCTCGGAACTTATGGTCCCTCTCAAGATGCAGTGTAGGTTGTCAAAGACACAGCAGATTTTGAGCCAAAGACATAGAGTGTGAGTTTAGCAGAGCTGAGTCTAAATTCTGTTTTTGTCACCAATTAACCAGATGTTGGGCCCTAACCTGCCTGGGCCACAGTTTCCTCATCTGTAAACGTTGAGTTGTGACAACCATGGAGTTGAGGGTGGCTGTGAGCTTTAGCTCCCAGAGGACTGATGAATGCTGGCGTTCTTTCCCCCATTCAGCAAATATTCACTGCGCCCTAATGCACACCTTGCTCCAGGACAGCTCCTCAATTTTGATGATGAAGGCCAGTGAGTGCTCAGTTGTGTCGGGAGAAAGTGAAACAGAAGACTGGGACCTTGGTGACAATATTGTCATGCCAGAGTGGCGTGGGCCAAGGGCTCATGTTGGGATGGGCATGACAGAAAATCAAGGAAGGAATAAATGAAAAGCAGCAAAAAGACTGGGCTGTAGCTGAGTCTTAAAAGTGGGGGCAGGGGTAGAGGTTCAATATACACTAGGTTCTCTCATTGTCATTCATTTATTTATAATCAAGTGCAGCTAATCCCACACTTAGGCAACTGTTCCATTCCAAAATGTCTTTCTCAACTTGAAATTTGCATGAGAGGATTGCTTTGGATTTAAGGGTTCAGAACCCTTTATACATACAGTCCTTTATGTCTGTTTGATTCCAATATGCTTCTCCTCGACGTAGAATCAGCATGAGTTTGCATGCAGGGGGAGGGAAGTTTGGCCACGTTCACACTTCAGTCTGCCCACTGTGTCTTCCCATCTGTGAGCAGCTCCTGCTTTTCCCCTCTCTGTCCTTCCACTCATGGCTGGCATGTAGCACTGTTTATGGAGGTCAGTGTTGGGGACAGAAAAAGAAGACCGTACGAAGGATGGGCCAGCTGCCCAGGGGATGCTGCCCCTAGAGCATGCCGCTGGACTCTGAGACTGTTCTGTGCTGCTGGGGACTGTGCCCCAGCCCCTGCAGGCTCCCTCCTCCCCTGCTCTTTTCCCCGGGGTATGACGGGTATGGACCCGTAAGACTGCTTCCCTACTTTTGCCTTCCTTTTGGGGTTTGGCCTGTGGGGACCTCCATGAGTACACAGGTTGGCAGAAGAGTGAAGTCAGATCCCTGTGGGTGGCTGTGACCCTGGACTTGTGTCTCCCTCTCCAACACCCTTGTTCGGGCTCTAGCAATGACTCCTTTCCTGTTTGCCCTCCAGGCTGAGGGCCGGCAACGGCCCCTCCCTCTTCCATGATTTCTCTGTGACCCATGTTTAGCAAATGTTACCTCATTCATCTGCTGGATCCCACTGTGTGCTATGAGGAAGAAGCTATGCATCATCTTCTTTATGTAGGACAGTTACAGCACCTGCTGGATGAGCCCTGGCCCCGTGGACGGGTCCACCCGGCTCTCCAGGCCTGGCTGGGCACCCGCTCAGCCCCCTACCCCCAAGTTTGCTTTGCTCACCTCTCTGCCTCTCTCCTCCTAAATGCCCCATTTCTCCCTGCTAGGGACTGAATGTGTTCCTCCCCTGCCCAATTCATATGTTAAAGCCCTAACTGTCAGTGTGAAGGTATTTGGAGGTGGGGCCTCTGGGAGGTCATCTAGGTTGGGTGAGGTCATGAGGGTGGGGTTCTCATGTTGGCACTGGCGCCCTCCTATGAGAAGAGACTGAGTTTGCTCCACCATGTGAGGACACAGTACAGTCTGCAAGCCAGGAAGAATCCTCACCAGAACCACCCATGCTGGCCCCTTGATCTTGGATTTCCAGCCTCCAGAGCTATGAAAAACCAGTGCCTGTTATCTAAGCCCCCAGTCTGTGGTGTTTGCACCTGAGCTCACTGAGACACTGCCCGCCCACCCCGGGGCTCGCAATAGTTGTTCCCTTTGCCCAGCAAGCTGTCCCTATTCCCTGCTCCTCCTTTGCTCAGGGCCGTACTCAGGACCACCGTGACCGCCTCTCAGCCTTTCTCCACCAGGGAACTCCATGTTGATGACACCTGCATGCCCAAATGGGTGGTGCCCTCTGGCACGTGTGTGTATCACATGTCTGGCCACATGGTGGTCCTCCCTCCCACTCACACGTGTCCCCTCTACTTCATTATTCCCCAAAGCATGAGTCGTTTCCCTCCCTGAAGTCCATCATGAGTCTTGTTCCTGCTCCCTCGTGGGTACTGTGACAGCAGACACCTTTCCATCTTGCTCGCAGATGAATCTTCACACCAGGGACAGTGTTTAATCTGCGGTGGGTGCTCAACAAGCACTTGCCGAGTGCGTGGCTGAACAAAGGAGGAGCTGGGCACGGGGAGAGCTTGTTGGGCTAGTGCGAGCCCCGGGTGGGGTGAGCGGGACAGTGTCTCGGTCAGCTCAGGTGTGGTAACGAACACTTTCTGTTTTCTCCACGGTCAGGCGTTAGGGGACACCAAGGAGGTGGAAGCCTATGTGAGCTACGTGAGGACAGTTTCTCCGAATAGGAGAGTTCCCTCCTTTCTCTGCTTCCTGGTTCTGGTGACAAGCCCTGAGAATGGGGGTGGGTGGGGGGGAGGAAGTCCCTTTTGATGAACTACTGAAGGGATAGAGAAGTGCCAGAGAGAAAGAGAAAGCCAGATGGCTCCAATGACTCCTGGCCAGGCCATGCAGGACTGCCAGCTCTTGTCCTACCACCACTCACAGGACATTCTCCTGTGGGCTCGAGAAAATGGCTGAGTGCTTACATTTCATTCAGTTTGCGTTCCTCGCTAATCTCCAAAGCGAAGACGACATCCTTTCTTTATCTGAGCTGTCTGAGAAGTTTGCGGTGAGTGGCCTGTGTGGGAAGTCAGGACCGAGAAGGACTTCCTGCTGACCTGTGCCCTGCACTGTTCAGTGACTTGCGTGTGTCAGTTGGTGGGTGTGCAGACTCTGAGTCAGATGTGGCTTTCCTCTTCAGTTTAGCAGATGGTTATCATGTGCATGGTTAAGACTGAGGGTTGGCTCTTATTTCTGACAATCTGCAAGAGAGTGCAATGCAGAATCTGAAATGCTGGTCATAAGAATTTTTGAATGGCATTTTCTTAGTTGGGAGAGCTGCTGGTTATGCCCTGTTACTCTGGCTTCCGAAAGTGCAGCTAATTAAAGCTGCTGTGGGACAGGGGAGGTAACTCAGGTGCTGGCACTCACTTTGGAGAAAGGGAGCCATGCGCTGGGGTTTTCAGGGTGGTTATGCAGGGGGTCTTCCACAGAGTACTAAACAGACATGGCCTTTTACATAGGCACTGTCCCACAGACCCCTCACCTAATCCAGGGTCCTGCCACTCAAGTGGAGTCCCTGGACCGCAGTGTCAGCATGGCCTATTATAAATGCAGAGTCCCAGGCCCCACTCCATGTGTCACACCCAAGCATATTGCAAGTGCAGGACGATTTCCACAGTCCTCCCTCCAGCCATTGCTCCCCGCCCCAAAGGGACACTGAGGCTTGAGAAATGAGTTGGTGGATCACAGACGGATCACAGTGTCTCCCGTGGCGCTCATCACTGTGCTTCTGCATGAAATACACCCCTTGTTCGGTTGTGACCATGGCTGCTTGCCATTGGTAAGCACCCAGCTTTGGCAAACTTCATGCTTTCTTCCCCCTCTTCGGGGGTAGAGTGGCGTAAAGATTCTGTTATCACACCACTTCCAAAACCTTCTCGGTCCAGAAGTTACCCCTTTCAGAAACCTGGAGGTGTTTTACACGGCAACATGGTCACCGGTTGCCTAAATTGTTGTTGTTGTCAGTCGGCTAAATCTTTTGTGACTTAGATTTTTAAATCTGATGATATTTGCAGAATTAGTGACATGTGCCATTGAAGCTTGTCTCCCCTACTCCATTGTATAGGACAGTCTCTGGGGTAAAGCTGTGGCCTTAAACAACACCTGTTTTCACAATCAGTCAGCAATGAGGGCTGCTGCAAGGATGTTTCCAGGGCTGTTTCCAGGTTCAAAATACACAAGCAGGCAGTGTGCTGAGCCCTGGGCCTGACATACAACAAAGTCACAATAAATGCGTTTCACAGTGGTTACTGGGTGCTTATTTTAATAGTCTTAATATGCCCTCAAATGTAAGCATGTGCTGAGAGCTTGCCCCAGTCTGGCCGGGCCCTACACCCAGCACAGCTGCCCAGGCCCCACAGCAATGCCCAGGAGTCTATATTCTAAGTGCCCACTGGTGGGTCTTATTCAGCCAACCGAGTGGTACTGGGAGCAGGCGTCCTAAGTCGGGTCCACGAGAGATTTTGCCCCAATGTGCTCACCACAAGTTAAGCGATGTGCTGCTGACTGGATCTGAGAAAGGATGGCTGGTAAGCGCCAACCCAAACTGACCGACTGAACCCAGTGACCAGCGCTGTGTAGGCCTCCCTGGTGCTGCCATCTGCCCCCAGAAAATGAGTGACAGACAGCTCAGTCAGGGACAGCAAAGGGCTTTCTTTAGGCCAGGGATCCCCTTTCTCAGCTCCCCAAATATCAGAAGGGTGCAGAGCTGGGGAAAGCCGCGGGAGGTGGGGAAGGCTGAGCCCGAGGGCAGTCTCGTGTTGGCGCCTTCTCCCTACCTGCCCCCTCCCCCCTCAGCATCTGACACTGTCTTCATGGGCGGCAAGTGACTTGTTTGCGGATATTGAAGAGAGCAAGGAAATCATAAAACTGGCCTGAAAAAGGACACTGGTGTCTGGGGTCATTCCCACGGCACGGTGAAGGTGGACACAGGCTCGGTGTGTCAGTTACTTACTCTTCTTGCCACCAGGGACAGCAGCCAGAGGGGGAAGACGCAAAGTGGACAGAGCGAGGGTGCTCTGATGGAGTTTTCATCCCTGGCACAGGCGGGGAAGGTGCAGCCCAATCTAGTCTGCAGCCACGAGTGTGACCCAGGCACTCGTCTAGGTCTCTGAGGTTGCAGAGTCTTATGCTTTGAGCTTTTGAAAAATCTTATGTGATGCCAAAGGGCTCTGGAGCACCCACCTGTGCACGTCTCACCACTATCCCTAACCGGAGCGCTGCCACTGGACCCACGCCCTTTTCTCCTATAGGAAAGAGAAGACGGCAGGTTGGTGGCTATTAGGAGAGAAACAGCGTTCATACTCCTATGGCCAGGGGCACTGGAGAAACGGGGCCAAATGAGGTTAGCTAAGCATGTTCATCTAGTTGAGACTTTTGTATTCCAACTCCTGATTTTGGTGCCACCTCCCTCCTCAGTCCTGAACCTGCCCTCGTCACCCCAGTGCCAGGTATCAGACAACCAGGTCAGCCCCTATGCTCCAGAGCTTGTTGAAATCATTCAAACTGGCCCATCCTAAACCCGCTAGCCCTGCCTCAATCAGCCCTTCTCACAGAAACCAGAAGAAAGTCTCCTGCCCGTGTTTTCCTCTCCCGGTGCTTGCTGCCTGTCCCTGATGGGGTGGGGTCCCGCTGGCCCTGCCTCCCATTCCTAGGGATCTGGAAGGATAAGAACTTCTTCCTTTGTGATAGCCGTTTCTGTGTCTATGTGATTTACCACATCTGATTAAAACAAATTCCAGGTACATTTTCAAACAATACACAATGGAATGCTATTTAGCCTTGGAAAGGAAGGAAATCCTGACACCTGCTGCAACATGGATGAACCTTGAAGACATTATGCTGAGTGAAATAGCCAGTCACAAAAGGACAAGTACTGCATGATCCCACTTACATGAGGGCCGTAGAGTAGCCAAAGTCACAGAGACAGAAAGTAGAATGGCAAGTACCGGGGGCTGGGGACAGGCAATGGGGAGTTAGTGTTTAATTTGGACAGAGTTTCCATTTGGGAAGATGAAAAGTTCTACAATAGAGGGAGGAGATGGTTCCACAACAGTGTGAATCTCCCTAATGCCACTCAACAGCCCACTTAAAATGGATAAGATGGTAAATGTTATTGTACGTGTACTTTACCACAATTTAAAATCTAGGCCACTAGCAGAGGTGTCCTTTAGTGCCCGTGGGTCATGGATCCTTGAGGGCAGGACATGGTCATGTTGCGTCTCCCATCACTGGGCAGGGGCCTGGCCTTGCGGTGACCAGGTATGGGTATCAAAGGAGAACTTATCTCTCCCCAGCACCCTGAGACGTCCTCACATCTTGTCGCCTTTTGGAGGCCAGGTTGCCCCTGGCCCAGGGGCTTTACCATAGCCCCAGTGGCTGCTGAGGGGTCTTCCTTTCAGCAAACCAGGGCAGAAACGTGGCTTCTTAGCACATTGCCCAGGAGAAGCTGCAGGTCCCATGGGCACAGCACTTCCCTGGCCTGGAGGGGAGGATTTCATCTGAGGAGTGGATTGAGGGGGGAATCCAGGCCCTATTTGTTTGGGGAGGCCAGCCGCTGCTGGGGTTTTCTACACCTGGCTTTCTGGTTCTTTGCATTTTCATTTATCTCGAGGGCATCCTCACATTGCTTTTCCAGGAGTGGCAGGTGGCTGTCACCTGTGATTTGATGCAATGCCAGAGAACCTGCCCTTTTGGTTTTGATGATTAGATTTTTAAGAGGATCCAAATGAAACCATAGCCCAACCCCCAAGGAAACACCCCAGTGCTGTGTCAACATTATGCTGATACTGAAAACCCAGGGTTTTTCTGAGAAGAAACTCTCCCCTACCGCCTTCCTATACACACACACACACACAAACACACACACGTACACACACACACACAAACACACATCACAGGCTGGGAATGTGTGGCCTCTAGGCCTGGAGAGACAGTAGATGTGTGTTTGCACCCTTTCAATGCTTGAGGCTACTTTGCCACCCCTCCCCAGTCTTGCAGGTTCTTTTGAAAACCCTAGACTCCTGCTTTCAACTCTTTCCTCTGGTCTCTGATAAAAGGCAAATTAAGAATCACTTCTAACAGTCTGAGAGCTAAGAGGGCTTGTCTGCAAAGACAGGACATCAAAGCCGAGTTCCGTGTACTCCTGGCCTGAGACAGAGGGAGGAGGGAGTGTCTGTAACACCCTGGTTCCCAGCCGCCTTTCTGCCTCAGCCCCTGGCCCCAGCCGTGTGGCCACAGTGGCTGCCTGGACTCCTGACAGGCCTCCGAAATGTGACCACAGGCAAATCTGACTATGGGCAAACCTTGAAAATAACCCAGATGCCTGAAGATGAGGCTGTAAATTCCCTGTGAAGAGCAGTTGTCTAGAGTCCTTTTCTGTTGGTTTGAACTTCATGTTTACAGCAGCTCCAAGATAATGTCAGGGTCCTTGGAGAGGGGGGCTGGGCAGAGCTTTGGCCTACACTCTGGTCCAGGAGCACAAGGCACCCTGTTTGCAGACAACCCCTCTCCTGTCCCAGGCTCCTGCTTCACGTGTCTCTGGCCCCATCTCCAGTAGGGTCAGGGCATCTGCCATAGGGCCGGGCTCAGGGTTGGGGCTACTGGGGCTCCTTCACTGGCCTGAGATGTCTGGGCCCCCTGCTGGGCCATGGGCTGTGGGCTTGTGGGGATGAGCATGCCTCTGTTGTTGCACTCAGAGCTGAGTTCTGGGGTGACAAGTTATTTGTAAGTATGTTTCTTTCTTCTTGACTAAGATCTCCTTGCAGGGAGAGGTGTGGATTCACCCCTCCTTCCTTCTCAGTCATTAGTCCGCTGCTGCTTACACACCGGGCGTTCAGGCTCAGCTGCAGAACGCGTGGCAGCGTGTGCGATGCCCGCTGGAGAGGAGATACTCATGGCTCCAGTGACCTGATGCTGAATCACCAACTACCCCACACTTAGTGGCACAAACAAGCCCCATGTCACTGCACTCCTGGATCTGGGGGTCAGGGGCTCAGGCAGGGCCCTCAGATCTAGGGCTTGGGCTGGGGCAAAGGTGCCTAGTGTGGAGTGGGCTTCTCAGAGTGGTAGCCGGAAAGAATCACCCTTCTTGTGGTGTGGCCTGGTGCTTCAGGAGAGTGTCCTTGTACAGGTAGAAGCTGTGTGGCCATAGGGACACAGCCCAGGTTCCAGGGGAGGCAGGGGGACCCACCCTCACTGAAATGGGGCAGATACCATGTTGACTCAGGTGCTTCTCCCACAAGAAAGATGCTTCTATGTGGAAAGACTTGAACCACGGGACCTGCAGGGACCTGAATGAGAGGGTGTGGCAGGCCACACATACTCCAGGCTCAGTCTCCCTCCCCTGCAGCCTGCGTGAGATGAGGGTCACTTATGAGGGTGGATGCCTATCGCACCAAGCCCCCTCCCCCCGGTCGGCGGGGAGCTGGCCCTACCCTTACAGTTGTCCCCTGGGCCCCACCCCAGTCTCCTGTGTGCAGCAGAAACGCTTCTGAGTTGGGTGTGAGGAATGCACTGAGCCGCGGGTGGAGCTGGGAGGCTGCCGTGGAAAGCAGCTGCCGAGAAAGCCGGTCCTGGACCTCCTTCAACTATGACAAGAATGTCAGCCTATTCCTCTTTTGGCTGAACGGGTGAAATAGCCATTTTTAGCAGCCGTGTGGTCCCAGCCTGGCCTCTGCCAAGCTGATAGGCAGGGTGACTCTGGAATTTTCCTGGCCTGCTTGGGCTTCATGGGGAAGCAGGTGAGGGGGGTGGCTTAGGCTCTGCACACCCCCGAGCAGAGGAGGACATGGTCCAAAGCCCAGATTCCTTCTGTGCAGTCTGGGCAGGGTGGGGGGGATGAGTGCTTGTTCTGTAGCTAGGTCAGTCACCTTGAATGACTCCCAGGGTCTATACAGAGAGCCTGAGGGCTGCAGAGCGTGGGCTGCAGGAGGAGAGCCAGCCACTCTGCCTACCTGGCCCACCATCCTCTCCCTCCCGGCCTGTTCCTCCCAGGTCGCGCCTGACTGATGCAGCATTGCAAGCACCAGCAGCAGACAGCTTTTAATGTGCAGTCAGATGTCTGGCCCCGCTTCCAGCACCAACATGATTTTGTTTTTCCTACTGTTTTGTTTGGGAATGGGTTCTGGGGACCTAGGCTGTTGGGAGACGCGGCTCAGGGAGAGAGCAGGGCATTCGGCTCAGACCCCAGCCGGTCCTTATTGGTTGCCTGGCAGTGACCCTCAGAGTTCTCACCTGTGAGTGAGGAGGGGCGATCTCAGCCCCTCCCAAGGCCAGAACCCCAAGGATGGTAGTGTTGTGTGTTTGGGGTCACCTGCGGACCAAGCCCTCAGCAGAGAGAAGACACAGAAGGGACTGACTGCATGGCGCTCTCCTGCTGCGGAGGGAGCAGAGGGCCGGCTGACAACTAATTCAGAGCCTTAGGGGCTTGTGGCTTCCACAGTCCTGTCCTGAATTGCATAAGGGACACACTAGCCCCAGGATCTATGGGCTTTCACACGTGCTGACCCTTCCTGGAATTCCCCTCCCCCTCTTCTCCACCCATCACACAAGTATTTTTCCTCCAAAACACCTCAGGAACCCCTCCCTCTGGAGTCCCCAGAAGGGCCCCCAGGAAATGCTACTTGCTGGAGCAGACACTGCAGGACCCTGTACACACACTCTGGGCCTTGTTGTTCGCTGTGTTGGCCCCTTCAGCTGCCCACATTGATATCTCTCTGACCAAGGCCTTTTGTGGAGTTGCCAAAGGTTGTTTAGTTTGAGCTCATCACAGGCAGCAGTGCAAGGGTTAACAGTCCCAGGAACTAAGCACTTGGACTGATCCAGCCTCTCAGAGTGGTTGGAACACCCCAAATCCTTCACCCTCTAGGTTAAGGGGAGGGGGACTCAGAGAAACGTGTTTCACACCAGAATGCCACAAATCCTGGCTGCAGACATGCAGAGCTATGCTATTACCGGGTCACCAAGAGTGACGCACAGAAATCTAAAGTAACTGGTCCAGCTTCATGTTTGGCAGGGCTGGCCACTCGGCATAAACTATTCCTTGACTCTTACAGCAGCACAGGGACGTCTGGATTCCAGACCAGGTGGTCAAGCGTCTCCCCGTGGCCCTGCCTGCCTCTCCTTGCCACTACCTCCTGATCACCCAGGGCCTGAGTGCTGAGGTTTGATGGCTGCGGGCTGGACAAAGCTGTGGTGAGCCGGTTTGAGTTCCCATGGCCTTTACTGTGGGACCTGGAGCTCATCGGAGGCTGTGCTGCAGATCTGGGGCCGCCTGGACTGGCTTTGGAAAGGATGCCCGTCGTCCAGCTCTCTGCTCAGTGAAGGTGTCCGGGCCCCAGTTGCAGGCAGCTATGTCAAGGGAGGTCCTGGAGGAGTCTTACAGAGTCCCTCCATTACTGCTGATGGCTCAGAAATAGCTTCTTTTGGCAGGGGTGCCACAGGGAGGGGAGGCCCACAGCAAAGAGTCATTAATGGAACCGATCCAGCTTTGTGGGGAATGGCTATATTGACGCTGGGGGCCCAGAGGCCAGCCTCCACCAAGAGGATGGTGACCGTGCATGGGTGCCTGGCCTCTCTTGTTAACTCAGCACTCAGGAGCTACCATGGAGAACTGGCAATTTTCAGAGCTATGGCCTGAAATTTGCCTGAATTTCACATGATGTTCAGTGTAGCCAACAGGACATGATGGGGGAGGGGCTGAGGGTGGAGCCAGGTCAGTTGGCGTTGCAAAGGGGTCTTTCCAAACTTTAGGATGCCATCTCACTGCCATCTCCACTGTTTTGGCAAGAGATGTTGGTAACTGGGGTGGCGACGAACTACCTGGAAACTTCATTACTATGCCCACAGGTCTTGGAGACGACATAGGGGTCAGCTTGTCTCTGTTCATGGTGTCTGGGCTCAGCTGGGAAACTTGAAGGCTGGGGCTGGACCATCTGAGCACTCAGTCACTCACCAGTCTGATGATCATGTGGGCTGCAGGGTGGGGACCACATGGGCTAGCGGGGCTTCCGAACAGCATGGTGGCCCAGTGAGTCCTTAGAGAAGCCAAAGAAGTCATGTGCTACTGATGGCCTCGCCTTGGTCATCACACGGCGTTGCTGCTGCGTGTTCTCTGTGTGTGCTGCCCAGGTTCCAGTGTAGGGGACCAAGACACCTCTCGGTGGGGGGCGGGGCGCATGTGAGATGGGCTGTGCACAAATCTGACCCTTGCACACGCAGGAAGGACATCTCTGCATGATAATCATCTGTGCAGTGTCCCCGTGAGGGTTTTCACAGAGACCAGAGCTCTGTCCAGGCTCTCACTCCTGCACTTCTTTCACTAAAGGTCCTCTGAACCAGTTTCACAGGCGTGACAATATAGGCAAGACCCTGGCAGAGGGAGTCTCCTTGAATCCAGCCTTAGGATCTCACAAACAAGTCAGGGACGGCCATGTAAGCATAAGACAACATGACGAAACACTCACATAACATGTCGAGACCATCAAAGACCCACATTAACGTAAGATATGCTGAATTATGAGAAGGTGCAGGACCCCACCGCTACCTGAGTGGCCTCTTCTAGATCTAAGAGAGAAGTCGCAGGCGCATTGTCTGAAAAGCAGGGGCGCCTCTGACTAGTTCTCAGAAGTCACTTAGATTGATTTGTTATTACTGAGTTCAAAAAAGTATCCATATTGTGTATAGAATTTAAGGAATGGTTATTTCTTATTTAATTTGCAAAATAAAGCAAAACTAGATAAAACAATTTAAAAATATTTTTTCTTTCCTTTCCTTTTTTTAAAATTAAAATTTACAAATTAAAAAAGTTAATTCAATACATTTAGTTTAATTTCCTTCAAGGACAACAGGGCAATAGCACAGACAATTACGAACTGGAAATGTTGTAGTCTTGGATATTCCCAAAGATGTGGGCCTTTGTGATTCTCATCTTTTCCACATCCAGTGACATCAGCAGTAGACCAGTATTTGTTGACAACTCCTGTGAGCAGAGCTGTGCAATATGCCATCTGTGCTGTGTCCACTGAGCCGCCATCACCACCTGGGAGGCAATGTCATTGTCACTCCACAAGAGTTAGCTGAAGTGTGCATACAGAACTAAATAATCGGGGGCGACTGGAATCTGGACCCAAACATCTGACGTCAGCGGTCAGGTGTTCAAGCTCTAGGCTGTATTGTTTCCTTGGAGAAAAATGGGAACATCCTTGGGTATTTGAGCCACAGACATCTTCCGACAGAGCCCTGGGGGTGAGATCCTTGCACATGGTGTCCTTTTGAAGGTAAGCATTTCCTAAACCCTTTCTATAGTCACTCTCCAGGTTCAAGTTGTTCTATGAGCTGGCCTCATGACTCCTTCCAGCCCATTCTCTTCAGCTTTCCAGGTTTGGGGCTGTGGAGTGGGTCAGCTGGGACCGCCCAAGTCCAGTAGGCACTTTGCTAGAAAAGTCTTGGGTCATGGGAGCAGATGCCCTCCACACAGAGATTCAGAAAAGCACTTCTCTCTACAGTAGTAAAAATACCATTTTGGATATTTGGATATTTGTCATACCAGCCTGAGAGATTTTAAATGCCAGTTGTCTTCTAAGTGGCTTTTGTTCTGCCCATGGGTGCTTCTTTGGGGATTCTTTTTCACATTTTAGAATTGATTCACACATTTTCACCTTTGTCTTGAAGAGAAGAAATGTCACAGAGCCTCTGAAACCACACTTAATATCCTGGGGACATTTTTATCTGCAAACGACAGGTATAGGTTGATTTTTCATTCTTTTCCTCCTACTGAGCTGTACGTAGATTCCAGCCTGTTCACCTATTGGTGTGCGCTTCCTGGGGCCGGGGGCCAGGTTATCCCAATGGTGTGGATGATGTCTGGTGGGGTGTCCAGACTCCCCTAAAATAACGTGCGCCCAGCTGAGGACCAATAGTATCCTACCCCCATGGGGAGAGAGAGCACAGAGAATGCAAAAGGGCCTTGAAAAGGGGTCCTCAGTTGAAGCTGGGTCAGGGGAAGTGGGTGCTGCTTGTGGAGGCAGGAGCATTGCAGAGGTTCCTGACTGGGGAGGGAGGGTCAGGGCAACTGGCAGCTGAGACGACTCTACTTTTCCAGCTCTGTCTCCCCAGCTGTGCCTGGGTCTTACAGGAAAAAACGTCTGCTTGGCTGTAGCATTAGGTATGAAACTCTTGCGTGTGCATCGCTCTTGTCTTCCAGTAGACAGCCACTAGCAAAGTGGGGCAGCGGGGGGACCCAGGGGCAGGCTGCCTGTCTTGTGAGGTGCAGAGCCATCATGTCTACAGCTCAGAAGCTTGGTTCATGCCCACCAGTAACCAGGAACCAGGAGTCACCCTGACTCCCTGTCCCCCATCCCCTGGGGGCACTTACCCCCAGGCCCGGGCATGTCTGCATTCTGTCTCGGGAAGCCATACCCATCTCAGGGGTCCTCCTCCTTGATTCAAGTGTGCTCGATTCAGGTAACAGTTTGCTGCTGTTGCGTTCACCACTCGGCACAATGGCAGTCTGGCTCTACGATAACCTGTTTCAGCATTGGTGCGATCAGTTACTTCATCTTCAGACCCTTCCATGCATGTGCTGCTGCGTGCCAGGTCCTGATCCTGGAAGGCATCGTGGTCCCTTCCCTCCCTAACGTTTTATGATGATGACTTCCAAACAGGCAAGGACACTGATACAGCTGTACAGTGAACATCTATCTCCCCACTCCTGGGTTCCATTGTTCTACTGCTTCTCCGTCCAGCTCGTACTTCTGTGCATTGCACAGTACGTCTCTGTTATCAATGAAGACTTCAGCATGCACTCATTAACTAGAGTTCAATATTTGTTTACAGTTCTTTTCTAGGGGTAAGGTTTACATTCAGTGAAATGTGCAGATCTTAACAGTACAATTTGATGGTCCCTTGTGTAATCCAAACCCTATCAAGATACAGACTGTCCCCATCACCTCAGAAATTCCCTCATGCCCCTTCCTAGTCAATCCTGGCCCCCACCTCCCTAAAGGCAACCACTGCCCAGTTTTTATCATTTAATGCCTCTTCTAGAACTTCCTAAAATGGAATTGTAGGGCATACACTCTCCTGTGCAAGGCTTACGTGTATTTCATTCAATAGTGTTTTTTTTTTGAGATTTCCTCATATGGTTGTTGCATGCATTACTGGTTAGTTCCTTTTTATTGCCAAGTTGTGTTCCATTGTATGGCTGTGCCACACTGATCCTGCCGATGGGCACCTGGACGCTTCCAGCCTGGGCAATAATGACAAACGATAACAGAACTGTTCTGTACCTTCCTGTATATGTCCTAGGACAGACACATGCTTCCGTGAATCCCGGGGGGTGGGGGACTGCAGCGTGCAAACCAGCGTCTTTGTCATAGGACCTTTGCCCACACTCCTCACAGTTGGCTGAAGAGAAGGACAGGGCCAGTTCTCGATTCCGGGCCACTGTTCCTCACTTGGGGATTGTGTGCAGGGGGCCCATGCCACGTCTGAAGTGTCTTGTCTTTTGGGCATTGTCTCCTGGGCAACTCGGGTTCCTGAGGCCAGGACATGAGTGCAGGGTTTCCTTTAGGGGTTTTATCCCAATAGCACTGGCAGGGGTGGGAAGGAGTTGTCCCCATTGTAGATACCTGGGATTCAGGCACCAGGGACTTCAGCGGGAAGTGTCCCCTCTGGGAGGCGAGGGGGCTGGGGAATGGAGTGTTTACCCTTTGACCTCCCTGTTGCCTTCATTCTTTAGCTGAGGTCTGCTCCCCAGGAAGACAAGGAGTCAACTCTGAGCTCTTGGGCCTCCCCTAAGATTAGGCTGAGTGAGCCTGGCACAGCCTCAGGCAGAGGGCATGCAGCGTGTTCCAGGACCTGGAGTTCCCAGGACACCAAGGGCACATGCCCTGCTTCTCAAGAAACCTCCCTTCTTGCCATGACACCTGCAGGCAGACATAGGTGGATTCTTTTCCTCTCTGCTCTGCTTGCACAGGTACACATGCCTAACAGTGCTGGATGACATCTCTTTGCAATGGTCTGTTTATGAGCTTCCCTTCTCGGTGGCAAGAGGACCCCAGGACCCAGAACTGTCTGCATGCATGGACACTCTGACAACACCCCTTTCCCCCATCACCTCCTACCCATGACTCCAGTCAGTCTGACCCTCAGATAGAGACTACTCGTTCTAGCCCAGGAATCTCTTCCATAATGGCGGGTCACAAGGAATTGGCTGGGATAGCCAGCCAACACCCATGCTCTCTGCTTTTCTTCCCCACCCAGCTGGGCCTGTGTGCTGTTGTGTAAGCTTTCCCCAAGTTTGCTGTCTAAAGGTTAGGCTGGCTTGGCAGGAGGTGAGGTAAGGACAGTGTATGTTGGCGGCTGGTGGAGGTTTGCCAACTAGAGCAAGCTTAGGTCTGCACCTTGGCTCAGAAGGCTCTGAGAGGAAGCTGCCTGGGAGGCCTCAGAGGCTGGCCCTCGCCAGACAACAGGTGCATTGTGCTCTCGTCAGTGCACCCCCTGGGCTGTCTAGGGGGGAGTCAGCACAGAACTGGGCACATCCTTCCAGACTCCTAAAGTCCTGTTTGCTTAAGGCTGAGCATCGCCTCCAGATCTGTTACAGGGATCATTACAAGTGGGTCCTTTGGAGCTGCCACCAAGTGTCTTGGGGAGCAATCAGCTGTAGAAGCTGGACCTGATATTGAAACTTTGAATTGATATTATTTGCCACTGTGAACTAACATATGTGGCACAGAGCCATTTAGTTCTTAACTCTCATGGTGACGTCATTTGCTCAACACAGTTCATTTGAGGCCCTCAGGATGTATCAGTCAGCGTGATAGGCTGTCACCAACACCCTGACGCTCATCAGTGCACCACATAAAGGGATTTCTTGCTCATATCCGTGTCCACTGCAGGTGGGCTGAGGGCTGGGCAGGGGTACTATGCCCACATGGTTACCCAGAGATCCATGCTCCTTCCATAACGTGGCTCTGCCACCTTCAAGGGCCTTGGAGTTCTTGGCCAGAGTTTCTGAATCCGGGAGGCAGAAGAGGAGAGTGAAGGAGGATAGAGGACCCTGTGGAGGTGTCAGGCTTGAATGGGATGCATGTTGTTTCTGTCCACATTTCATTTTCCAGAACGATCGTACGGCCCCATCTAACTACTAGGGAGGCTGGGAGTTAGAGTCCAGCAATGTGCCAAGGAAAGGGAAATGATGGACACGCGGTGGTGTCTGAGTCACACACAGGAATAGGCAGGTGGTTAGAGAAGCATGTCAGCTACAGGTGGCTCCTGATTTAGTAAGGAAGATCTACGCATAATGATAACACCACCTCCAAGTGCCGTGTGCCTGCAATACAGCGGCTTCAGTTTCTGATTCTTAAGTCAGGATACATAGCTGGACCAATATTTTTTCAATATAGAAATTCTCATAAAATTCTCAAGTTAAACCACACTTAGTTTTATATGTGAACTATTTCCTCACGAGTGGCATCCCACAGCGCATGGTCATACCTGGAAATCTTCCCAGGTAACTCACTGCTAAAGCTTCCCGGGAAATTCAAAGCTACTGTGTGGCAGAATCAGTCTGGGACACTCAGAGTTGAACAGTTAGCCAGGGCTCTGTGCTGTGTCCCATGCAACTCTACAGGAAGGACTGCAGGAAGCCATGTTTCTGCATTTAGAGGACAATGGGACATTTAATAAATGGAGTTTTTATGTGCAATATCCCCTAATGCAGTTTGTGAAAAATATGGTTAGAATTCATTTTTAAGGAAAAAACGAAACTGCATCAAGTTAGGTCTGTAATTGAAAATCTGAGGCTTGAAGTTTCTGCCCTTATAATAGACAAACAGAGGAGGGACATGGGGAAGGAGATGTGGTGCCACTTTACAGGAAAGGGGCACTGGTCTGGGGAGGAGGTGACAGGGGTAGGGCGAGGAGAGCAGTGGCAGGCAGAGGCAGTATGTCACAGGGCAGCTGAGGACAAGAGCAAGCTCTGATTAAATCATGGCCATCAAGAGCAGAAACCGACACGTCCTCCTGTCTTCCCCACATTTCTCCTTCGGTGGAGGAAGAGTTCAGCCTCTTTTATACCTGAAGCATTTACTAACCTAAGATTCTCCCACACTTCATGGAAATTCCAGGGGAGGTTTTATTAATTGAAATTGTTGATTTATCCAACAGGGAAAACAGTGAAAAAGTGAGCAGAATAAGGGGCAGTAGTACACGGCAGCATTTTCGAGTGAATAAAGTGTTAGCAATTTCAGGTTGAATCACTTTGCTTCATAATGAAAGGAATTACAGGGAAATCTTAGAAATACTCAGTTCTAGACTAACCTCTTGAAGAATTGATGTCATTTGAAAGACATTTGCAGCCTTTACTGAGAAGCACAGAGGATGCTTTGGCGAGGTTCCTGCTTTAAGACCCTTCTGGAACTCATTTGCCTTGAAATCTGGCCTAAGATCACACATAATCTTGGTAAGAGCAGGGTCAGTTTCCGTCTGAGGTTGATATGTGTACTTAGTCAAAAATCAGATTCTTGATTCACTAGTCCTTGGGTTTCCAGCTCTTAGAACCACCAGATCGGGGCTTTGTTTTGGTGGCAATTTCTATTGTTTTCCTGTTAATCACTCTCTCCATCCCCATGTGCCCAAGTTACCAAAAATGGGTCAGTAATAAAAGAGCAAACCTCCAGGCCAAGCAGACAAAATGCCACCATGCTTCATGATGGTGCTGTAATTATTATTTATCCTTCCTGTACTCAAATGCTATGATGACATTTGAGTGGAGACTGAAAGTTGTGTCTCCTGTTACTATTTCTACATGGGCTAATCACCAGACTAACAGATAGGACTGAAATGGAAGCAAAGCAGCAGTGGACCATCATTGATATAGAACCATAAATATTTCTGTTGCCATGGAGTCCTTCAGGAACCAGGAGCTTGTTTATACCAAAACACACTCGGTTTTATAGACATACAATAATTTATGTTGTCAACAAGCATTGAGAATCTAAAAAGCCAAAATCTTTCTGGAGACATGGGTTCAAGGATGGAAATGGTTGGGCAGGTCTCAGATAGCAGTGACATTTGAGGTACAGTGAGGTGACCACCACGCCTGTCCTGGGATCAGGAGCAGGGAGAGTGTGCTTGGATGCTGCGTGACCCTTAAAGGCTGTGGAATGAGCAGTAGTCTTATTGATTGGGTAATAGCAACCTCTTTATTGCCCACTATTATCTCCAAGGCAGTGACAACAAGCTGCCAGGCTGATAGGTCATCTGGAGTTGGGTAATAAGGTAGCATATTGATTTGGGATCAGCCCAGATCGAGGTTAATGAGTGTTTTGTTTTTTTCCCCAAAGCAACTGTCTTTATGCTTACAACACAAAAACAATATGCGACTCCTGTATCTGCAGGTCCCGGCACATGCTGGCTGCAAAGCAGTCACTGCGACATTAATTCCAGGGTTCTACGGGCCTCACAGGGACCCTTGCCCTGCCCTGTTCTGCAGTTTGCTGTCGAATTAAGACCTCTGAGCTGCTGTGAAGTGTCCCCCCATGATGTTTCTGGTCCCTTGTGCTCATGGGTGCAGCCCCAGTTTCTGCCTCCCAGCGTCCCTAAGCGATGAACTTAACTTTTCAGGTCTGGGGTACCCTGCACACCAGTGTGGAGTGATTCTGGCTGACAAGGGGCGGGGATATTTTTCTTATCACACTTGTCTTCTCTCTCTCTCTCTCTTTCTCTCTGTCTGTCTGTCTGTCTGTCTGTCTGTGTCTCTCTCTCTCTTTCACACACACACACACACACACACACACACACACACACATTCATATAGCAGGTATTTTTGACTTCAACAGAGAGAATCAGTTGTTTTAGAGATTCAAGCCTTAAGAAGCACACACATAGCAACCTACCAAAATACACTAAGTGCAGTAGCTGTTTGACTCACTGTATTTAGAAATAACACGGGTAATGTTTCATCCAGTAAACCAGTAAGTTGTCTAAAACCATGGTTAGTATTTCAAGGGACAGAAATGACAACGATGCTAGGTCCCACAGGGATGAAATCCCTTGTCCTCCTCCAGGTAATAAACAACGTAATGTACACTGAAACCTGTCCCTTATCTGCTCTGTGAGCCAGAAGGCAGATCCCAGTTGGATTCCTGCTGAGAACCTATTTCAGATGTGTACAACTCTTTCTAATGAGGACTTTTCACATAGTTATCTGATCTTGTTACCACAGTCGCTCTGTGAGGCTGGTTTTATTTTGTCCCAAATGCTCCTGCAACCCCCACCAGAGCTGAGACTGTAGAGACCCAAGGAGTTACGAGCCGAACATCATACATCCACGGCCTTCACGCATTAATGCACCTTCTTTTCCTGTCTAGCTTTTAATAAGTGACCACAAATAGCTCTTTAAATAGAAGTCTTATGAAAGGAAAACGTGTGTTTCGTGGAAAAGGTAGTCTTGTGTACTGAGAACACCTGCTTCCTGGAAGCGTTTTCGTCCCAGTCCCCTTTTACGCTTCATCATTGTCCTGTAGAGAGGAGGCATGTGTCAGCCACTTTGACGGAAGCACGTTTGTGTTTGTGAAGCCTTGCCAGCCTCTTGGAGATGTTACAATCGGAAATTTTGAAAATGGCAGAAAACAGTTGGTGAACCTTTCCCTGTCTCTGACATTGAATTCTAGATGTAGGACTGACCTGTTAGAATACTTGGATGTGAGGCCGCATTTCTTCTCATTGCTGCTCCTGGAAGCTTAGATGGCAACCCTCTATTTTTTAGGGCATTGTGACACCTTCCCAGTATGACAACAGTCAATGCTGACACTTACCTGGTGCCTAAGCAGGGAGCTTAATGTTTCTTAGTTTTTATCCACACTCAACATGCACCGATAAGGCCTCAGGCCCATACCTTTCATCCAACAAACGCTGAGTTCCTACTGAGTGCCAGGAACCAGGCAAACACTGGTTGTCACTTACATAGGCACATTGGTGCCTTTTCTGGTGGACGCTTATAATTTAGCAAGTACAGTTGACCCTTGAATAACATGGGTTTGAACTGTAGGGGTCCACTTAAGCATGGATTTTTTTTTTTTTTCAATAAAAACCTGTACTGTTTTTGGTCCATAGTTGGGAGCTCATGGATGCTGAGGGCCGACTGTATGACATATGCCATTTTATAAGATGGACTTGAGCATCTTCAGACTTGGGTATCTGCAGTGGGGGCAGAGATGCTGGAACCAATCCCCTGCAGATGCCGAGGGATAACTGTGTAGTTAAGTTTTGGGGGAGTCAAAGTTATTTGTGGATTTTCGATTGCCCTGGGGTCAGTGTCCCTAACCTCTGCATTATTCAAAGGTCAACTGTATTGAGAAGGAACCGAACCAAGGACTGGGGAGGTCATGATGGGGGATGAAGGTGGGGACCTTGTTTTTGTGCATGGAGTCAGGGGAGGCCTGTCTGAGGAGGGGCATTGAAACTGAGATGGCAGCCATGTGAGGAGAAGAGGGAGGGACATGCTAAGCAGAAGCAACAGCCTGGGAGGAAGGAGGGAAGTGAAGGAAGGAGTGAGTGGTACAAAGTGAGGTTGGTAGGCAGGAGTGACACCATCATGAGGGGATGTAGAGGTCATCAAAAGGAGCTTGGTTTCTATTTAAAGCTAAGAAAAAGCCATAGAAGGATTTTAAGTAGGGATGACCAGGTTTGATTTAAATTTTAAGAAAATCCGTAACTAGCTGTTGGGTGGAGAACTGATTGGGAGAAGGAAAGAGTAGAAGGGGAGGGAGACCAGGTAAGAAGCTCTGCACTGTTTCAGGAAGGCGATGGTTGTCTGGGCCAGGCAGCAGCAGAGCAGGCATATATTAGAGATGTATGTTTGTGCAGGGGCAGAGCTAGATGATTAAAAAGAGAGGGAGAAATCTAGGTTTGAGGTGTGATCACCTGGAAAAATAGTGGTTTCATTTATGGAGATGGAGATAATGGGGTTAGAACAGGTTTGGAGAGGAAAACCAAGAGATCTGATATGGATATCCTTTTGGATATTTATTGCTGCATAAAAAAAGTATACACCAAAACTTATTGGCTTAATCTAGCAGAATTCTGTGCATTGACTAGGCAGAGCTGAATGGTTCCTTGGCTGTTCTTCCTGGGGTCTTTGATATAGCTACAGTCTGCTGGCAGCTGGGGCTGGGACATCCAAGATGGCTTTAGTCACATGTGTGGTGCCTATGTAGGGATAGCTGGAGGCTGAGTTCGGCTGGGATATTGGGGTGGCTGGGCCTTCCTTTCTCCACGAAGTCTCAGGACCATTCCGCATGGTCTCCGCAGGAGGGTAGTTAGACTTCTTATGTGGTAACTCAGGGCTCCCCAAAGTGCCAAGCTAGGAGCTCCAGCTTCACTCTTATACATTCTGTTGGTCAAAGCCACTCCCTGGTCCAGCCCAGATTCAATGAGGAAGGAGATGACTCAGCGCCACTTTTGGGGGCTGGTAACCTGAGGACAGATGTCCAGTTGGCATCTGAGTGTATGAGTCTGGTACTTGAGATGAAATCTGTACAGCAGATATACATTTGAGGTTGTCAGTATGCAGTGTAAAATTATAGGAGTAAGATCCCTTAGAGAGAGTGTGGAAATGGAGGGGCTTCAGGGAACACTCTCATTTAGGGGCTGTGAAGAGCTAAACGAGTTCAGAGGAGAGTTAGGCATCAGACAGTGAGTGTGGAGGAGGGAGGACCACTGCAGAAGGAAAGCTCAAGGGAGTACAGGTAAAATCTCAGAGGAAAGTCTTCAAGAAGGAGGGTGTGGGTGGCCTTGCCTAATGCAGACAAGGGTCGAATAAGATGCCAACGGGAGTCCTGGGGGGGCTGGTGAGCATGCACACCCAGGTGATGCCAGTGGCAGAGCGTGTGCTGGACAAGAGAGGACAGCTGAGAAGACGACTTCCCCTGAAACCTGGCTGTTGGAGAGCCCAGCACCGGCCCCAGGATGCCCTCCGTGAATGCAGTGGCCATGGCGCTTCTCTTAGGTGCTCCCACTGCTCCCTTCTCATGTCTCTCTTCTCGTTGATTCTTTACACATACTTGTCACTTGCCACTTGCCAAATGATACCTTTTGCTTTTATTTCTCTCATCAGAGACTGGCCTGAGTCCTTGGTACAGCCTTCGTCACCAACGGACCATGTGTACCTGGGCTGGCAGCTTCCTTGGGGAGGAGGTCAGGGGATGGTCTTGAGTTCTGCCTGGTCTGAAACGTTGGCTGCTTGGTCATGATGGATGGAGGGAAGCCAGGGAAAGGTATGGTGGCACTGGAGGGGCTGGCGAGGTGGGAGGCAGCTGGATCACCACGGACCGGTATTTTATACGTTGTACTTTTCCAGCTGGATTGTAAATGTTTTACAATGGTGGTTTTTCTGTTTTTATCAAAAGAACCATTTTTTTAAAACAAATTCCATGACAAAGTCCGATAATACAGCAAGGGCAAGCCGGCTGCTCTGCTGAATTGTGCTGGGGGGTGGTGCTAGCCCTGGGAGGGCCACCTGGAGGCTCTCTGGGACTCTAATCTGCTCAGCTGCCCCCTGCCCTCCATCACTTGCATGCCCAGGCTCTGGGGAACCCTGGCACGTGTGCAGAGAACATTTATCCTGTTCTTCTCCATGCTTTCTAAAGGGAACCAGCTCACAGTAGAGTGAATTTCATTCCTGTCATGAATTCTGAATTTCCGTAATCAGCAAGGGCTTCTCCTCTCAGTTTGGATGTAGAGATGGAGACTTCCCAGAACGCACCTTCCCCCAATGTGTCCTTGCATTTGCTTAATTCCTAGACACCAAAGCTAGCCAGTTTTATGACCTGCTATAATTGTGTTTATATCATAAGGGTCTGGTGATGGTTAATTTAATGCCCATCAGTAACTGGGGCAGAGATTGTGTTTCAAACACCCAAAAAGAAGTGGGCATTTTTCAAAACTGAAAATTCATATAAACTTCAATAATAAAAACAGAACAAATCCCATTAAAAGGAGCAGAGAGGAAATAGTTTCTATTCTTTTGGACTTCCTTCAGTGGCCCCTTTAAAATAAGCTCCAAATGTCCAAGCGAGAAGAGAAATTTACTGACTTTTATTTCGTGAATATATCTATCAGTCCTCCTAGCTAATGAATGAAGAATAGAACTTCAGTACAGAAGGAAATATTAATTCTAGGTGGAGCTAATTTAAAGCCCCTTGGGTAATGCAATGTCTTAAACTATGATTTTTCAAAAGACATAGAGAATATTTAATCTTAAAAAAAAAAGAATGAATCTTAACAATGAATGACTCTTATATAGTCACCCTATAAAACCCAACAGAATAGTATTAAATGTATATTGGGTGAATCCACTTCTTGGGGTGCCAAGATAATATGTTGATATGGCCCGGTCTGCAGCTGTCTGAAAATGTAATCCAATGTAAGGACAGTTAACAGGTCCTGTAGACTTTCCTCTCAGATGTCCTACGTGTTGAGCCATCTTTCAGCTGCACGAATCCACAGCACTCATGGTGACTCAGAGGAGAGCCTGAAATGCTGGTATTGGGGTCGGATGATAAGGAGGCACCCACAGCATCAGGCCCCAGATGGGCAGGCAGCACAATGCACATTCTTGGGTCCAATTTACGAGTTTGGCTTGTGTTCTCACCGAGAATGATCATACATTCATTGACTCTCTCTCTCTCTCTCTCTCTCCATATATATTTAATCTCCATAGTGCCAAGATAATATGGCAATATGGCTATATATATATATATATATATATACACACACACACACATTTCTTTAACTTAAGATGCTAAAATACAGGCTTATTGAGGTATAGTTTACATACCATGAAGTTCACCCATTTTAAGTGTATTCATCAATGATTTTTAGTAAATTTACAGTTAGGCAAGCAGCACAACAATCTTGTTTTAGAAAATTTCTTTCCCTGCAGAAAGATCCCTCATGAAAGATCCCTCATGACCTTTCTCAGGCAGTTTCTGTTTCCTCCTTCTCCTGCCCCAGGCAACCACGCAACTGCTTTGTGTCTCTGTGGATTTGCCTCCTCTGGACATGTCATATAACCAGGATCATACAATGTGTGGCCTTTTGTGTCTGGTTTCTTTTGCTCAGCATGGTATTTTCAAGGTTCATCCATGTGGCAAGTGTGTAGGTGCTTCATTGCTTTTTATTGCTGAATACTATTCCATTGTGTGTGTGTGTGTGTGTGTGTGTGTGTGTGTGTGTGTGTGTGTGTGGCGTAGAGCATTTTGTTTACCCAGTCACCCTTTGATGGACGCTTGGGTTGTTTCCACTTCTGGGGTATTGTGAGTCATGCTGCTGAGTTGGGTTGAAGGTTATGATTTCTACTCCATGGTTCACTTACTTATCTGTGTCTGCATTCCTCATTGTGGGCTCTTAGAAAATCCAAGTGCTGATGCCTAAACTGGAAATACCAGAACCTAGTCTTGTATTTACTCTTTTGATCCTGGGACTAATTATTGCTCTTCTCCCTGCGGATGTTTCCTGTGCGGGCACAACTTGCAAAGAGAACAGCAGCAGTTGGTGAATAAGCCAGTAAATTACAGCTGATATGTAGGTTAGGCTGGATTTTTTTTTTCTTAAAAAGAGAAATATATTTTTTTAGCTGTGGTAAAATACACATCACATAAAATTGACCATCTTAGACATTTTTAAGTATACAGATCAATAGTGTCAGTACATTCAAATTGTTCAACCATCACCAAACTCCATCTCCAGAACTTTTTCATCTCGCAAAACTGAAACTCTGTGCCCATTAAACACTAACTCTTCCTCCCTGCAGCCCCTGTCACTTACCATCCAACTCTCTGTCTCTATGAATCAGACACCTGTAGGTCCCTTTTGTAAGTGGAACCACACAGCATTTGCCTTTTTGTGACTGGCTTATTTCACGTAAAATAATGTTCTCAAGGCTCATCTGTGTTATAGCATGTGTCAGAATTGTCCTCCCTTTTCAGGTTGAATAATATTCCATTGTGTGTACACACCACATTTTGTTTATCTATTATCTGGTCAATGGATACTTGGGTTGTTTCCACCTTTTGGTTATTGCGAATAATGCTGTTGTGAAGATGGATTTGCAAATATCTCTTTAAGACCCTGCTTTCAATTCTTTCGGGTAGTTATCCAGAAGTGGAATTGCTGGATCATATGGTAATTCCATTTATAATTTTTTGAGGAACTGGGTTAAGATGGATTTTAAGTGAGCCTTCATTTCTGATTATATTTTTCATCTTACTGTGCTTCTTTCCTATGGTGTGTTCATTAGTATAAATATTCAAATTTAATATGTAGGAGGCAAGGAATATTTTGACTATTGTTCTTTGTACTGAAAAGAAATTTTGGCAACAATGACTGGTGTGGTAAGTCAGGGTGCCTAACTCTCTATTTTTATAACAGGAATGTGTTAAGAAATTTCCTTCTTTTGGGGACAACATGGCATCTCACTGATTGCACATGATGTCTGCCCTGTGGAGCCACCAGAGGGAGGCCACACTTGGGCCTTGGCCTCTGTGGCTCTAGAAATCTCTTGGGTCTTCAGGCCCAGCACACAGGGGGCACACTGGGTACCTCGGTATTTGATTATGGAGATTGCAATGATGGGACTTGGGTTTATTGTCAGAAATGCTTCCTGGAGATAGAAATTTGGTAGGATACTGAGGCACATGTTCTCTGAAGCTGGGACAGGGATGGGGGAGCTACTAGACAATGACTGTGTCTCAGGCAGCCACCGTGAGCTAATAGGAATGATTTCTTGAACTGTTCCCAGGAAGTTAAGCAACAGTAACTGGGGACACCTTTTCTGCTTTGATGGTGGGAAGAAACCTAAGAAGACCAGTCTTGAGGGAAGATGAGGTGACCGATCCATGGATTTGCAGAGGCCGTCTGCCCACGGCCCCTGGCTTCACATGCAGAAGTGGACACCCTCGGCGTGGCCAGAGCATGGCCGTGCATGTGGCCTCCATCTGGGGATGTCTGTGTCCAGGACTCCAAGAGGGGAAGGCCACCTGTGCTGTTTCAGGAACAGGTCAGTAATGTCACGTACTGTTGATGGCCCCTCTCACAGGTTGCTGTGAGAGAGAGTAAGGTGAGATGTGTAGAATAGTTGACAAAGTGCCTGGGACACAGCATCCTTTCCAGAAATGGTAGCCAGTGTGATTATTCTCTGTGTCTGAAAACATCCGGGTAGCTGAGTTGTGGGGTGGGCAGGAGCTGGCGAGAGGGGCCAGATGTCCTTTTCCGTGACCACTTGACCTCTCTTATCTGGTGGTGGGCAGCTTGGAATCAGGTCCAAAGAAAACCAGCATCGTGAAGAAAGGGCAGGTACTGGGGCTCTTTAGAGCAGTCCCCACCCTGTGGCTGGCTGCTGGGCCGGGGCGGTGGGGGAGGTGCCCAGTTCAGGTGTGTGTGTGTGTGTGTGTGTGTGTGACTATACATTATGCATGCATTTGCCTGCACTGTACCTGTGTGTTCGTGTGTGTGTGTATAGGTTGTACATCAATGTGTATCTGTGTGTTTGTGTATGTGGGTATGTCTCCATCTGGGCTGGCTGGGGTGAAGGGGTGAGTAGAAGCCACAGACTCGCCAGGTACCTGGACACAGCCGGCCTTGGGGGAGGTGGTGAGGCTCTTGGTCGAGCCCAGGTGGAGGTCCAGAGGCAGGACACATGGCAGTTATGCTGTGGGTGGAAGATGGGAGCTGCAGACTGGAGAGAGCTAGTGTGCAGGGCCAGGCCTTGCCTTGGGCCTTCCATTGCTGGGGTGGGGATGGTGCAGGGCCCCGTGGGCCCAAGGGGGACAGGCAGGCCCAACGGTCAGGCCCTCAGCACTTGCAACTTCCACAGAGTACTCCGGTACAGCATTATCCTGGCAGTAGCCACTGAGGTGAATGAGCCCAGCTGGGCTTGACTGTCTGAAGGCAGTTCCTGGCGGGCGCTGTGCAGATGAGCACGCCGTTCACTTTGGGAAAGAAGCACATTCATGCGGAGGATAGTTGTAGCCCGAGAACTGTGTGTTCAAGCAGCCCGTTCGTCATCCGCCGAAAGTCGTCCACAGGGCACTTCCCTGCACACAATACTTCAGAGACCCAAAGGTCTCATTTAAAAGCTGAAATCCTTGCTGAACTGAAGCCAGAGCTCCCCGCCCACCTCATTTTCTCTGGTACATGGACTTTAAGACCATGAGTAGAATGATCGGTGACTTAAGCTGTCTTGGAGTTTTTGACAAACTTTAGTTAGGAGGTGAGGACACTTGTTGGTGTTAATGAGACCTTAAAACAAAAAAATCTTGAATGCTCATAATCTCAACCCCCAGATCATTCCTGTTGTAACAAACTAATCCACACGCAAGGTTGGAAAGCTCTGACAAAGGGAGTTGTGATAAGTGGGAGCGCCCCTGCCTTCCACCAGATTCTCTTCCCAAGGACAACTGTCTCTACCTATTTCTTGTCATTCCTCCCAGGAGAAGGTACTCCTTCCACTCCACCCTCCTTCAGTCACTCCTCTTCCTCAGACTGTTTTTAATTCCTCCAGCCTCCACTCTCTTGGTTTTCCTCCACTGAGTCCTAGAGATATCTTCTCAGTCCCCTTTGCGTGGCTACCTTCTTTCTTCCCACACACCTATGCCACAAACACACATGGGCATGTCAGTCTGCTCCCTCCTCACCCAGTGGAGGTCTAGTCATGCCCAGCCCTAAAGACACAGTGGGTGCGGGGTGCAGAGGCTGCAGCAGCAGCCAGGTACCGTGATTCCCAAGAAGCCTGCACCCTCCTCAAGGCCTTTGGCCACACACCTGAGCCGCTCCGCCCATGAGTGCAGCCGAGTGATGTCATGTGTCTCATGGGTTAGACCTTACGGGGTCTTGGCAGCGTGCATCTCTGCCCCTGGGGTGCTGCCTGCTGGTGGGAAAGGCGACCCGTGGGAGAACTGAGATGTGTTACCCAAGAACCAGAAGCAAAGCCGACGTGTGAGCAGAGCCACTTGCATCCTCCAACCTTAGCCGAGCAGCCGTGTTGGCCCGACGTGAGCGGGGTCAGCTGCCGAACCACACCTGGTGCCAGGTCCTGTGCCACTGCACGGTGAGCCAAGAAGCTGCCTGCTGGGGTGGCTTGTTACAAAGCAACAGGCAACGAAAACAACAGTGCAAATAATTCATGTTCAACCATCGGTCGCCTGACCCTAAACCTCAGGCCATAGGTGTAAGTGGCCCATCGTGCAGCAAACAGGCAACAGCCAGATGGGCCCTAGGACTCACATCCACTAACAGAATTAGTGTCTGTCTATCTCTACTCTTTGAAGTAATCGAAGACAAATTCTTACAAGTAAAACATCTCAAAAATAAATTGTGATGAGTTCACTGTTTAGTGTATTTTGTTTAGTACAGGTTAGAGGTAAAAACAGCCAGGTACTATGCTGGGCAAATCATATGAACCCCCACAACAACTCTCCCTAAGTACTTACTATTCTTCCCACTTCACAGATAAGAAAACTGAAACTTAGGTCAATAAATTTGTGCTCAAGTTTACACAGCTGGGAAGAGGTGGGGAGAATTGTGCTCATATTTCTCACTCTACACATCTAGCATGCATGTCACTCTCATATAGCAAGGGCCTTCCAGTTTACCTCCAAGTGGTCCTATTCTAAAGAACTGTTTATTCTACTGCCTTAAACTGTCCTCTAAACTCACCTAAGTGTCATGGGTAGGTTTCTCCTTGATTGAAACCTGTGGCCTAAGGAATTCTATTTTATTATGAATAGGTTCTTTTTTCTTTCTTTCTTTCTTGATTTGCTGAAGGGTTTCCATGCTGAAGAGACTTTAGACTCAGCTTTGTTGAGCAGAGATTTGTTACATGGAATCATTATTGGGAACTAAAAGAGTGTCACTAACGTGCCCAATGTTATAGCAAACATTTGAGTTTCAGTTCTGGGGTTTCACACAGGATTCTCCAGGGAAGAAAGGTTCACTTTATTAGAGAAGGCATCCTTTCAACTGAATATGAGTTGTGGGGCACACCCAGAGCTGGCAGGGGAAGAGTCACATGCCTATTCCCTTCTGGTAGCAGACCAAACTCTGTTGCTCAATCTGGAGACACATGTCCTTACCCAGTTACCTCAAAGCTTCATTCCCAACGGGCATGATCCAAACGTTATATCTGGATGCCTCTATGTCACATATCCAGTACTTGTCTCTTTCCCATTATGCCAACATGGACAGTTCCAGATATTTGGGGACCTTTCATTCTGACTTCTGCTTTAACTTTCCATTTTAAAAGACATGGATGGGTAGGCCAGATGGTTCATTCATCTCTGCTGTGTTCCTTTTCTGGATGCCAAGGGTGTCAGACATAATAGAAATTTGTGCTCACACCTGTACTGGGTGAGAAAACGTAGTCATGCAGGGCTCCATCCCAGGGGACACAGGAGTCCCGAGGAAGACTTGAGAGTGTCTGCTGCTGGGGCAGCCTTTCCTGGGAGGTCAAGGAGAGGAGTGAGCACTGATACAGCCCAGCTGTGAATTTATGATGAATAAGGTTTCAAGACCCCATTTCTGAAATCAGTGTTTCAGGTAGGAGGTGATTTAAATCCTGTTTGCGAGCTTGCTATTTGCCAGGGGTAGATGGAGTTCCCAGGTTCACGACTAGAAGAAGACTCCACACTGCAGTGCAGAGTTGGTAACTGTGAGATCCTTCCAAGGAACCAAGGAACCAAGGAACCAAGGCTGAGTTGTGCTGTCCTGGAAGGAAAGTGGTTGTGGCAGATACACATACGTGTGGATTCCTTCTAGTCATCTTGGTGGGATCCTAGCGTTCAGCTCCTGGAATCTTGCCCTGAGTTCCCCCTGGTTCTCGGGGATCAGATCTGCTCTTCTCCTCCTCCATCCACACTGTCTGGGCCTGTGTCCTTTCTCAAGAGGCCAGTTTTCCACCCAAGGCTCCCACATCGCCCCCTTGGCCAGCCCTCTACTCCCAAGGGGATCCCACCTAGATGTGGCACTCACCTCTGCTCCAATGGCCCCCATAGCTGCACAACACCCACAAGAGAGAGTGTGTAGGTCCCAGGGATTCCTCGTTCAGTGTGGGAATTCCAAGCAACAGCAGCCAGCTGAGCTGCTGGCAGGGGGTAATGGAACTGGTCAGTGACGGGCAGCCCTGAGGTGGTCTGGGGAAGAGGTTGGGATCCCGGGCCCTGGTTCAAATCCTAACTCTTCTTCACCTCTTTAAAACTCAGTCTGATCACAGGCGCAACAAGAATCATAACAGTGCCTTCTTGTGGGTCCTTGAAGATACAGCATACTTCCCAGGGCTGGGGCATCACAATGCCCATGATCCGCCCACAGTGTAGGGCACCTGTCAGGTGACACTTCGAGGCTCCCCTCCCCCCTCCAGCATGGGCACCACTTAGAATGCAATCCTTTATACTCACCTAATTACAGTTCATACCCATCATCACTGTTGTCTAAGTCTTGTGGTTTCATGGAATTCAGCTGCCTGAGCTGCTCCTCAACAGAGCATGAGGCCGGCCACTTTCCCATTCCCTCGGAAGGCTGTGTGCTGAAGATCTTACAGCCCCAAGAGCCGAGCCTGAGCCCGTGACAACAGCCCAGGGGTGACTGTGGCCAGAGCAGGACCTCCACCCCATACTGGGCAGTGTCTTCCCGACAGCGTCTTGGTCTCTCTCAGACAGTGTCTCATGACGGCCACGCTTTCATGGGGTTTCTGAAACTGCTCTAATCAGAGAGCTGCAAAGGAGCAGAGAGGATTGCAGGTCTCTCCAAGCCCTTCAAGGACACACTGTGTCCTCTACCTAGGGACGATTCCATCCCCATCCAGATTCTTCCTCTGTCCCCAGGAATGCAGTACGGGAGATAGAAATCCAGCCGGCACATGCCCACAGAGAGCATCCTTCTCTCAGCTGGCACACAGCCTAGGAAAGGGCTGACACAATGCCCAAATGGGACCCTCAAAGCTCAGCTCCCAGTGGGAGGGTGGCCCAGCAGCTACTCCAGGATGCAGGCTATTCCCGAGCCCTGGCTTCTTCTGAGTGTTTCAGGAAGTCGCCAAGTCTAAAGTTGGCTTCTCTGTCAATAAGGCAACTCCAAGAGGAGACCCCATGGACGTGTGGCCATGCCAACTAGCAACTCCATGGGCACAGTGGGTGGACATCTGGCCCCTGCACTGACACCAACAGTCCCAGAACTGATCTGGTGTCAGCACCTGCATGAAGAAGCGATTTCTACGGAACATACTGAGCCAAATTTAGGCCCCTGAGTTGCTTGCGCTCGTCTCAGTCTCTTTGAAAGAGAATTAGGCACCTGGAAACATTAGGAAAAATAGAAACTGGCTGATGTGTGCCATGTGATTTTGGGCAACTGATGCTCTGAATGTGGGTTAGACACGTGGGACCAACAGAGACAGAAGCGAACTCAGTGCAACTTGTGGCCCAGGCTGTGCTCAGTGCAGGCACTCAGCATCGTGTCAGGGTGCTTTCCTCTTTTCAAGGTTAAGACCAACCCATGGACTAAGCATGGAAGACTCGCTCTGGTTCCTGACAGGAGATGATGTCATACATCGTGACAACAGGAGAGGTGGCAGGGGGCCAGGCAGAGGGTCGGTGAGCACATCACGGTGGGCCCTCATTTCACACAGTGAAGGTCAAGGAACATGGGAAGAAAGATTGAGACAGGGAAATGTAAGCATAATATTTACTTTAAAAAGAACAAAAATAACAAAGCCCTTTAAGACCTAAGAATAGAGATGGGGAGTTAAATCATCATCCCTCAGTGTCATAATATCACAACTGATATGTATCAGCTTTTGCATATATGTTATCTCAATGAATAATACATATACTCATTAAGTACATAGATAATACAATAACAATAACAGAGGGCATGTGTGTGCAGCCCCAATGGCAGGGGCTAAGTGATTTTACATTCATCACGCCCTCCTGGTCGCCTGGGACGTGCCCTTAGCTCTAGGCATGCACTCTGCCTGGGACGTGCCTCTCCTCATCTTTGTGTGGCTGACTCCCTCCTGCTGCTCGGTTCTCAGCTCACTCGCAGCCACACACTGTTTTACATTTCTGCTCATCACCTATTGCAGCTGAACAAGTTTCATGTTAGCTATTCTGCTACCTGCTGTCGCTTCCCTTGGAATGTGGGCTGTTCCATCAATGCAGGATCCCCCTGCCGCTTCACTTCTGAGTCTCCAGAGGCTGGGACAGTGCCTGGTCAGGATAATCCAAAGCCTTCGCTACAGCTCCATTCATGTCCCTCCTCTGTGTTCATCTGAAGCCTTGTCTTTCTCCACTCTTCTCCTCCCTGGCATGTTTTCTGTGCTGAACAAGTTCATGGTCCCTGACACTCCAATCCTGGCAGCCTGGGGTGGTCTCACCCAGCCTTCTCTCCACTTTACCTAATTAGCTCCTCCTCAGCCTGATGGTGTTAGCACAGACAGCACTGCTTGTGATCCAGGCAGAGTTGGATGCAGCCTGGAGTGTCACACACAGTGCTGGGGAGACAGCAGGGTAGCTGTCCTCCTAGCTTCAGGAATAAGCGGGGCCTGGGCCAGGGGCCGCTGGATGCACTGGCTGTGCTCTCCAGGACAACCAACCAGCCCTTTGCTCTCCTTGTTTAGAGGGCAAAGGAGAGAAGAACTTTGCCAGGAGGGGAAAGAGACCCTGAGTTTCCACACCCAGTGGTATGAGCACAGGTGTCTGTTTTCCTGGGGGAGGCTGAGGGTGCCCAGGGGTGGGAGCCAGAGGTCTCACCTCCAGGCCACCCCAAAAGGGCTACTGGTACAACTCGTCAGGCAACTTGCTTGATGTCAGTCTTCCTTCAGTGGTCATTAGACTGCATTAAAATGGCTGTTTACTTGCCTCTCCAACCAGTCTGAGATTTTTAAGGCTGGGACTCTGTTGTATTGACAGTTGCATCTCTAGTAGTAGCCAGGCTTTATGCACTTTGAAGCCTTTGAATAAGTCCATGAATGAGTGACAACATTCAGCTCCTTCCTCTGAAATGACGGGGAAGGAGCTGCTCATTCACCTTGCTTCACAGGCCCCTACTGTTTACATGTGTTAACTGCCTGAGCCTGTGAAGGAACACCCTGCTGGTCTGAACACCTCCTAAAAGTCCGAAGAGAAAATCTCCAAGCTGGCAGACCTCCTCGGCACTATTAGATGGAGAATCATCTTCCCTCCACTCCTTAATTCCCACACACATGTGAGAGCGCGTGTGCACATGTGTCATTCTGCATGGGTTTGGTGACATCACAGACAAGGAACAAACACTTGCATTGAAACTCAAAGTGAAACCAAGTCTGGAGGTGACTCACCCCCAGCATAGCCTCCAGAGGCATAAAGGTAATCTAACACATTGGCCTATGTAATACAACAAAACTTTGCTCATAAATGAGCTTAAAACTCTTTTTGAACCTCCTGCATTTTAGGGAACATGCGTCTGCCGTCCAGGATGCCTGCTGAACGAGCGGTACCCATGGCAACAGGATAACTTTTTATTTGAGAGCAGCAGCATTAGGATTCTGAACAGTCTCTTGTGTATTGTCCTAAAAAGCGCCCACAGTCCTATTTCCTTCCTGGGTAGAGCAGAGCAACACACCCTGAAGTGATGCAGGAAAGGGTTGTTCTGACCTCCTGTAGTCCTCTCTCTATCCCGCCGTAAACCTGAGACTCCCTAAGTTACTAACACACAATTCAAGGGGGAATTTCTGATGAAAAAGAGGACGGATCTACAGTAACGCTTGGAATTTAATTGTGAGGACAGGGTGTTTCTCAGCTGGGGCAAGGGTGCATGTGAAGGCCCAGCCTACTTCATCTGGATGCAGGGCCTAAAAGGGACTGTTTGATTTTGTTTGCTCTTGAAAAAGAAAAAAAGAATTCGATATACTTTAAATTGTGTTTAGTGGGAAAAACACTAAGTTCAAAACAATGAATTAAACTTCAATTGAATGTTTTAAGAAGTATGTAATTGTTTCTTGAACTCGCTAGCTTTTGAACTGAAAATGCAGTGACATCATTGTTCCCGAATCATAGACGAGGCATTCTCCTCACATAAAGCTCCTCACATAAAATCACTAGTTGGATGGGCTTCTTATTATAAGTGGGCTGATTTCCATGCTGTGGATCTTAACATAAACCTACCAGAACCACCTGACATCCACTCTGGTTTCTTGGGAACGATACATATTCATTACAAACGTGGGTGAGATCGAGTTGCCAAGTAATGAGTTCCCTGTATATGGAGGATTCTACTCAGATGGTGACGGCTCACAGGACTGCTCCTGGTGATTCATTAAGTGTCTAAAGAGCTAATGTAGAGGCACATCTAGAGGATATCAACATATCTCGTGACCTGTGCATTGAGGCACCTGCCTGGCCCCACACACGCACATCTCCCATCGGGTTGGAGGTGTGACCAGGAATCTGCTCTTCATCCTAGATATTGGAAAGGGGAGGGCGCCAGGAGGCACTAACCAAATTCTTAGAGTTTAGTCATGCTTCACATAGGTCTTTGTGAAAAACATCCTCCAGGAAGAGTGGCATCACATTTGAACACACAGATGTGATTCTGTAGGCACAGGAGTTAGACTATTTTCATCTTGTTCAAATTCACTGTGGTTGGAGACGGGGGTGTACAGGGAGAAATGACTGATTCTTGAGTCTTACACTGAGAACAGCGATGACCATCTTTTTCTTTTATCTTCTGTGCAGAGTATTTCCAGGATTTTCTGGGTCTCCCTTCTACAACCGGGCCGTCAGGAGTCAGAGAAGCTGAGTGCAAGGTCCGGCCTGGAGCGGTGTACGCGTGCTTTTTATTTTCAAACACTCAACCTTCAGCCTGCTGAAGCCACTTTCCTAGCCATGAAAAAACCCTAGAAGCCAGCCCTTCTAGTCTTGTCCACATCTTTGACTGATGAGTGGGGAAAGTGACCTTAGGAGTGTCCCCTGAACACTCACTGAGTAAAGAAGGGGAAACGAGAACGTTGAGAGTGGATCACTTCAGTTTCACTGCTTTTGGAAAATTCAAGAGTAATTTACCCTAAAAGGAATTAGTCTGTAGGTTTTCAAAGCTCCATGGAATCAAGTGGATAAGTCTATGCTAGGATTACTTTTTTGAAATCGAATTATTAATGTTTGTGTTTTTGCTGCGTGGGTCCCCTGCTAAGAGATTGAAGATGTAATCTGTCTTCCCCACAAGAGGGGTGCAGGGTGACTGTGTCTTGCACTCAGCAATCCCTTCCTGAGAAGCAACTGGCAGCTTAGTGTCCTTGAGGACTGAACAGAAAGGGAAGCTCCAGGAACCCGGGAAAGGACCACAAGCAGGGTTTGTTTAAGGGGGCACAGAGAGGCAGGCCAACTCAGACTCGCAAGCTGACTTGCCCTAGGATCCTGTGGGGCTGCTGCTTTAAGGGGAAATGCGGTGCGGCTTCTCTCCCCATTTTCCTGACAGTGTTACACTGACCCACACAAGGGATCCGAACGGATCCATAGATGGGGTCGATGCTGGCCTTCCCACTGGGTAAGTGTAGGCGTAAAGCCAGATCTGACTCACTTTAGAAGAGATAAAATATTTCTTTTATGCCAACAGGCCCAGTGCCTCATATGGAGTTTTCATTCAATGAATGCATTAGAATGTGTCCTATAGCTGTGCTATACAACTGACCAGAAATTACCTCACTTTTCCAGATGAAGGGCAGGAAAGGGAAGGAGTTCACCCTGCTATATCTCTGCTTTCTTGCTTCCCCAGGGATGGATCTGGGGTTATTCCAAGTGGCCATGGCCCATAAGGCATGTTTCCAAGCTGTCCTTCCAGGTGGCCCATGGAAAGAATGACTCTGCAGAGAGGTACGCTCCTTTTCTTCTCCCTTCCTTCTGTTACTGGGTTAAGGTCTGGTTATTTGCTGCTCAGAAACCAATAATCGAGACACAATGTTGGTGGAAAGAAGGCAAGTTTATTCAGAATGCTGGCATTCCGGTGGATGGCGACTCCTGTCCAAAGGCCATCTCCACAAGAAGAAGTAGAACAAAGGAAAGGGGGAGTTAATCATGCGACTCGTCTGGGAGAACATCTCCTGGGGTCCAGTTTGTTCTGCGATGATTATCTCGAACCCAGTCTTATGGGTGATTTGTACGTCATTTGTCAGAAAATCACAGTCCAGAATTGCAGTCTCGTAGCTCGTGTCCAGATGGCTGAGGGCTGACTCAGTTTCTTCCAAGTGAGTGTTCTGCTGATTCGCTAGATTAACAAAGTATGCACATAGCCCTGGGAAAGCAGAGCAATTAAATCGGGCAGTGAGGGAAAGAAACAAAGAAGAGGAAAAAACAAAAACAATAACAAAAAACAAAAACTGTAAGTCAGTAAACCAAGCCAGACTGCTAAATCCTTAAAAGTATATGTCACCTTACAATTCCGCCTTCCTGATGGGAGAACAGCTCTGCGGCCAGTACTGCAGCAGCTCGCGAGGAATGTGGGGGGTGATAGCAGCCTCAGGTTCCAGGAGGTAAAGTCAAGGGTAGCAGTCTGGGTCTCTGATGGCCATGGAGTTGCCTCAGAGACCTGTGGGGGAGGAAGGCATCTCTGCCTGGGGCTGCCTTAAAGCAAGCTCAGCTCATGCTGGTATGACCCTAGGGATAACGGAGCCAAGCTGTTACCAGTGCGGTGTGACTGCAAATATATCTGGGTCAAAAGGAAATAGATACTCCCTTGCCTGGCTCACAGAGAGGCACCGCATTGTGCTCACTCACTGTTTCCCCTGCCACTGAGCACTGTGTTCCCTGAGAGGAGTAAATCCAGCCGATGGGACAACTGACAGTATTTGGGTTCTGAAAAGCTGTTGGCCTTAATGAGCCTGGGGCTCCTTGGGACTAAATGGACACTGAATTCCCCCTGCCCCATTTTAAAGGATGTAAACAGGCTGTGCAAACACAGTTTCCATGTGTGATGGCCCATGGTTTTCCTGAGCTAGGCTTGCCTTTCTGAGAGACAACAGAATGGAGTCCATTCAGATGCGATTTGTAATGATTCATAAAGCATTGTTCTCGGTCCCCAAGGGATGTTGTCGTCTCTTCTGCCTTTGCCCTCTCCCCTCACTCCCTCCTTACTTACTCTGTAATCTTCCCCAAATCTTTCCACAATCTCAGGAGATTGTGGTCACGCCTCACCCCGTCCTTACCCACGTCCCTGCTTTGGGGTCCTCTTGGCTGCCCCCCAAGCGTGCATTGACTGGCTGCAGTCATCACATGGCCCTGTCTCTTCCCTCCAGCTCCTTGGCCATGTGCGTAATGCACCGGTTTGTATCATTCATCTTGTAATTGAACTCCCCTTGGTTAAATTCACAGTCTCTGGGTCTCTCTGAACAGGGCTGCTTTCAGATCCTTTGAAAGAACAGGTGAGTCTCCTTGATCTTTAAGTCCTGTATCATTCCAGAACTTCTTTGATCCTCAAAGCTGCTTTCAGACCCGCCAGCTGGGGGCGGGGGGCTGGAGGGCAGATGCTGGGGCTCTGATACCTGCCCAGGACAGCTGGGCTGCTAAGGGAGGAGGGAAAGTTCCAAGTTGTAGGTTATGGTAACAATGTCAGCAGGGTTATAATACTTGATAAAATATGACTGGAATTATAGCACTAGTCACCAGCATGGGACCGGTTCTGCACTGTAGCCCTTGTTCCAGGCTTAGCTGGCAGTGCCCTAAGCGAACGAGAGCCCCCACAGCGTGGATAGGGCATGCACTTCTGGTAGAAAATGGTAACTTCCTCCTCTGCCCCAGTCTGTCCTCCCCTGGGGAGGGTAACATATTAACACATCAAGGGTAAGCCATAGGAGCAGCCAGCATTCCCTGTGATAACTGTTTGCTTTGCAGATAGCCCAGAACCCCAAACACCACCTAAAGTCAACTTGGGTGGGTGGGGGGCTCAGGGTAGAAGTGGGGGGGTTAAGTACAAGACTGAGAAGATATTTTGGAAGTAGTGGAGACAGGAGGCTGGGCGGAGGAGGACCTTGTTAAGTATGGCTGTTCCTTGGTACAGAATTCCTCTCATGTTAGCAATACTTTCTCTCCTCTCTGTCTCCACAGAAACGACTTCTCAAGATTGCCCTGCTTTTCAGAGACACCCAACTCTTCCCTGTGCTCTACTGGCAAGACAGAACACTCTTGGTCAGCCACCTCAACATGCTCCACTCACCACCAGAAGCACTGTCCCCGAAGGGTCTGCCCCATCCCATTGGCTTTTCAAAGTTCTTGTTGAGGAGCATGGGTCCCTGCTGTTTAAGTGAGGCTCTGTCCCTATATTTTGCACACCATCTCATTGGAATGGACAATATAGCTTGTCTCACGTGATTGTCTTAATAGCCCAGTGAGGTTGACACAGGTGAGAAAGCTGAAACTCAGATAAAGTAATTAATATATCTAAAGTCACACAGGTAACATGGCAGAGCTAGACTTGAAGACACATCTGGAGCCAACCACCTCTTTCACAGGCTTATCTCTCAATCGACACTGTGGGCTTCACTCTGTTATCTGTGTGCAGAGTATATATTTCACTGAGTATCATCTGGCTATGGGTATTTTTGGATCCAATGCAAAATTAAACCAACTGAAATAAAAAATTATGTGTGCCATGCATAGAACATGACCTAATATAGAGGTAAACCAATACAGTGCTATAAATGAACTAGGACTTTGAGCTAGAAAATGATCTGATTCAATAGGAGAAAAATTAAAAATGGTTTTTAAATTCCACTGTTCATCTCAGTCCAGATACAAATTTGTTCTGGAAGTCCAATAGTGTTATGATCGTGTTAATCACCATTTTCATCATTTTGTGTGTTTTTTTTTAGCACTATAAAGATAGTTTTTAGCAATGCCTTTGAAGGGAACCAAAATTTTACCACCCAGAAGCCGCCCTTTGGGATACTGATTTTAAGCTGGTTATTAAGAAACAAGACTCAGAAAGAACATCTGACACTCCCCCCCCCCCCCCCCCCATGGAAAGGCCTGCTCCAGGGTAGGAATCTTTGCATTTTTTTTTTTTTTTTTTTAGCTTAATCTGGATTGAGTATGGTAGATGGGAGTGTGTCAGGCAGGGACCTGCTAGCTAGGTATCCGCTGTGTCCCATTGTTTCTGGGTTGCCCAGCAAGAATGCTCTTGTCACGTGTGTTCCCCTCTTCCTTAAGTACCTGTAAATCGCCCATTCTCACTTCTGAAATCTAATACCCTGTTCCCCAGTCCCTTTCTCCTTTGTCCAAAAATGACATATATGTATACCCAGTGTTGCCTCACGCTCTTTGGAATTTTCCTGCTTATGTGAATTTCCTATGTGTGTATTAAAATTTTGATTTTTCTCATGTTAATCTGCCTCTGTTAATTTGGTTATTGGCCCAGCTAGAAGCACTTAGAAAGTAGGAGAAAAAGTATTAATTGTTTTTAGCCTCTATACTTTCATATACACTATTTCAAGTTGGTTTTTGCACGTCACAACAGCTCCATGACATAGGGAAGTTTGGCATCGCCAGTCCCATTTCTATATAGTTGATATTCAAACACGTTGAAAAACCTGATTAGGGACGGCCAGATGGCTCAGTTGGTTGGAGCGCAAGCTCTGAACAGCAGGGTTGCTGGTTCGATTCCCACATGGGACATTGAGTTGCACCCTCCACAACTAGATTGAAGACAACGAGTTGCCGCTGAGCTTCTGGAGGGGCGGCCGGATGGCCCAATTGGTTAGATAATGAGCTCTCAATAAGGTTGCCGGTTCAATTCCTGCGTGGGATGGTGGGCTGCGCCCCCTGCAACTAAAGATTGAAAAACGGCAACTGGACTTGGAGCTGAGCTGCGCCCTCCACAACTAGATTGAAGGACAATGACTTGGAGCTGATGGGATCTGGAGAAACACACTCTTCCCCAATATTCCCCAATACAATTTATGTGAAAAAAAATCCCAACTGCTTAATGTTCTAACAACTAAGAATGCATGTCCTCCACTGTGTACCCCAACTCCAACACTTTATTTATTTTTTCCATTTACGCATGTTTACATTTCCTGTTATTTCCAGGGACTGTACCAGGCATTAGTTAAAACATAGCTGAGTAACACACAGCCTCATCTTTGAAATAATTGGCATTGTAGAGAGAAGAAAAGACTGGTGGACACAATACTGCATGCTGGGGGCCAGAACGGTGATGTGGGCATGGAGGTGGAATAACCAGTTCTGCTGAGGGGGCAGGAATGCGTCACTGAGCTTGTGGTGTCTCAGAGCGCCATGGATGTGTTCGGCAAAGGAGGCGAAAGGCATTTAAGCAGTGTCTACAAGGACTGGGCACTTGGTGACTGGTGAGAAGGCTCTTGTGCTAGGAGCTGCTGAGCACTCTGGATGATGTAGGAGTGAGAACAGTAATGGATAGTTGGTCCTGATCTGAGGTGGGCCGGTGAGCACCCCACACAAGTGCCGTGTGCACAACCCTTAGGGGCTTAGGGCTCAAACTGCAGATCTGTTTCTCAAATTGAGTTTTCAGAATACTGGAGACCTATGGACCTATTATTGGAAATCTGTGAGCTCTTTCTGGGTTTTAATATTGATGATATTTAAAAATGAAAGATCACAAGTAGATTCTGGATCATCTGGACAGCTGCATGACTCAGATCACATTCACTTGCATTTGTGTCATCTCCCTATTGTGTTGAGAAGAGCTTTCATGACACCTAAGGGAAACCGAGGTCATAAGGAGGTTTCACAGTAGTTTCAATGGAGAACATGTGTGCGAAATACAGATATCACAATGAGCAAGGGAAGCAGTGACAAGCCACCACCCGAAGCCCTTGGACTCTATCTGTCAATGCCATGGTCACAATGAGTGGGTGCTCTTTGCACAGCCTGTCCCGCCACCTACCATAGTATAGCTGTTTATTTGTAGTAAGTGTTGGACTAACTATTAAATAATTTTTCTGCCTTCCTCATAAAAATAATTATATTAGAAATCTAATGTCTGGTTAAGTAATGGAACAATGGCTATTGCATTTTCAAGTGAATAAGACAACTTGCCTAATTCATCAAGAGACGTTTTTATGGACTGCTTGCTGGCATTTTTGTTTGACTATGAGATATGATTGTCTTGTAGTAATGAACAAACCTTTCAGGTGCCATTACTTTTTAATACACCATTAGTATAAAGCAAGGTTTCTTGGTGGTATTATTAAAAAATAAAGCTAATCATTAAGTATAGAATGGAACCGAGGACACATGTTTCTCCCCATCATCAGTCATTCAGTTAGAATGAAACAGCACCACTATTCACATTTAAATACACGACTTTATGATGTTGGTTTCAGTTTTGTTTGCATTCATTACAAGTTGCCATTGTTTTATAGTTAAATAAGAGTAAGAATGGTGTGTTTCACAGTATTCTATGTTTCAATGTGGGGGCTAAAAACATACTTTTCCTCCCACCTTCTAAGTGCTTCTAGTTGGGCTAATAATCAAATTAACAGAGACAGATTAACATGAGAAAATCAAATGTTTAATATATGCACATGGGGGATTCACATAAGCACAAAAATTCCAAAGACAGTGAGGCAACAGTGGGTATATTTGTGATTTTGGACAAAGGAGAAAAGTGGGGAATGGGGTTTCAGATTTTAAAAGTGAAAATGGGTGATTTGCACGTAATTGAGGCAGACTGGAACACATGAGGCAGGTAAATTTTTGCTCGGCAACTTAGAAATAGTGAGATACCAGGTCTAATCTGCTAAATACGCCCCTGCTAGATGCCCTCCCATCCACCTTACTCAATTCAAAGCAGGCTAAGGTGAACACTGCCAGGTCCCCTTCCTGCTGCAAGCCCCTCACCTGAATCTCTTAGATAGGAAAGGGGGAGGGCCAAACTTCCCTCTGAGTCCCCTGTTGCCCAACAACCAGCTCAAAATCGACATCTCAAAAGGCAGCCTGAGGATGGCAAAACATCGGTCCCTTTCAGATCGTATTTAAATACATAAAATAAGAATAACAAGAATAATTTGACACAACACTAAAGGTGCAACAACACTATTTTTTCTTAGAAAGGGATATGACTGTTTCTAAGATTTGGAAGCTAGTAAGGGAAACAACAGAAGCTATGATCAGAGGAGTTTTAATCCATAATCATATTACTGTTTGAGATGGAATGTTGATGACAGTGTAGGAAGACTGACATGAGGGTGGGGTGGAGAGAGGACCTGCCATTCACAGGCATTTCTGCAACAGAATAGAACACATCTGTGAGGGGCGGGGGAGGGTATGGGTGATGCTGAGGGACACTCATTCTGGAGGGTGGAGATTTTAAGGTTGTGAGACTCTGTAGATAATAATACAATTTACCAGGATTGAGAATTAAAAGATGTGGCACATGCTGGATAAAGTTACTGTCGTGCGAGGCGGCCTCCGGGGCCTCTAGTCCTGCTCCCCACGTAAGAACGCAGGACATGGTGAGGCCAAAAAGGAACACCCACGGAGCCATAGATGGGGGAGTCATACCACTGTATTCTCGTTGGTGGCTGGGTTGGAGACACAGGAAGCAGGAGCCACACTATCCTCAAACTGCTGTCCATTTCTCTCTGCCAACCAACCCACCTCACTTGCTAACTGCAATCTGCTCTTACTGGCTCAGCCACCATCTTCTTGCTAGCCCCCATTTTTCCTGCTAGCATAGCCAAAGAAGTTATATTAGTGGCCAATGGCTCACTGGTTACAGCTGATGGCCAACTAGCCATAGCTGATGGCCATCCAATCGCAGTTGATGGCCATTTACTACCTGAGCCAGCACCTTTCCACGTGAGGCCGAGAGCCTGGAATCTGCTCTCTGGGGTTCTTCCCCACAGTTACCAAACATAGTTTTGTACATCTGCTAATCTTGTTTTTCCAGTAAGATACAGATCACACACACACACACACACACACACACACACACACACACACACACTTGCACACACACAAACCCTCACTCCAAACACCACCTAGTTGAGAAGGACGGAGATAAAGAATCATGAAGGACAAATTGGGTGAACTTAAGTCACTTTCAGCTCTAACATTCCTTGTGTGATTCTGTGCTGTTGAGATAATATTATTAGAGGCTTCCCCCCCTTTGATAGTTTGCACGAAGAGCATGCTATATTTTCTGTTAGGTCATCGCTCAAAATAGTACTTGAATAACTTGCAGTCAAAAGTTAGCCATAGGACAGTTCTGGTTCCAGCTACGATGAAGAAAGCACACTCCATTCTTTCACTCCCATTGGATGAAAATAAAATGCCGACAGAAAGTGCAGAGCAGTTATCTGAAGATTCTGAAAAGCCAACAGTCGCAGGTATATTAGGGATGGCGATCAGACGGCTGTAAGTATGACTGATGTGGTGTGAGTTTCCTGTTTTTCTATCTCTTTATTCTCCTCTATCTACCAACCTGGACCTCAAGGCACCACGGATCCTGGACCGATGCACTGGACAGAGAGATCCAAGGGAAGGCTGTCATTCTGGTCTGAGGGGTGGGCAGGAACAGAGGCTGGAAGAAATCCCCTGACCCCAGCAGGTCCCACTCTTGCAGCTGCAGCCCTGTGACAGCGGTGGAGTGGGCACTGGGTTGGCTTCCAAAACTCTGAGAGAGGGACTCTTTCTCTCTCATCAGAGGAATTTGTCTGAGGTGTTGGGCAGGGTGTTTTCTTTCCTATCCACCTGTCGACAGCCACTCTTGCAGCAAGCGTACGGCAGAGCAAGACAACTAATGCCCTTATGACTTGTGCCCACCTGGTCAGGGAAGGTGGGCTTGGAGGCGCCTCGCTGGGCTCCAGCTGGTCTCCCAGGTGAGTGGGCGCAGGTGCGTGCACAGTTTCTGCAGGAGCTTTTGCTCTTATGTTTGCTCTGGCCTGTGAAGACCACAGATTCCAGCTGTCTGTAACATGGAGGAGAGGAAAACCCTGGAAAGGGGGCGCAACTGAGACCCTTTGTCCTGGTGAGTCCAAACTCAGGGCCACTGGCCTCCTGGGAATGCTTTACCCAAGGGGGAATTTGCTCGGTGGGTGCACTGGGAGACTTGAATTTACCCCTCCTGGTGTTTTGGGGGTGCCAGAGTCCACAGGAAGCCAAGCCTGACTTTCCCTATGGGGATTCTTGCGTTCCCTATCCTAAGCAGGCTCATTTCATATGCAGGCCAGGGACGTTGGGGTGTTGCCCACCACGTTAGGGTCATGTCTGTGGGCGCCCCCCCAAACATACTTCTCTCCTTCTACCCAAATGCACCATGTAATTTTTAAGAGGGAAAATCCATCCAATCCAAGGGAGGTGGACCAGAGGTTGAGTCAGCCAGGGGGCAAGGGTAAGCAGCCTGCCAGTGTGCTGTGGCTCGGAGTTCACAGGCGGAGGGGCTCTGAGAGCTGGGAACCTGACACCTGGCTCTGGGAAGGGCCAGAGCCCATGCTCCAGGCAGGCCCCGCTGGCTTCCCATCTGCTCCGTGCAGTCTGAGAGCAGTGTGGGACCTGCAGGAAACCTCAGAACTCCTGCCATTCTTTGCCGCCCTGAACAGTGGCCTGAGCTACTCACAGCCCTTCTCCGGGTAGCTGGAAAGTAGCTGGTGATGCCAGGAGGTCAGGCTGGTGCTTCCCTAAGTGTGGGCCCTGGATCAGCTGCATTGCCCCATCGCCCCACCAAACTGGCTAGAAGTGCAGCTCCCGCCCCGCCCGGACCTACTGTGAGCAGTAGCCAGCCCCCGCCCCTGCCCCCTGGACTAGACCAGCCTGGGGCAGCTGAAGTTTGAGTATCACTTGGTTTGACTTTGTGGGGGCTGTTTAGGCTGCTACCCCTCCCCCTGTGTGGCAAGTTGAGTGGTGCAGGACCCTCCACCTCCCAGCAATTCTTAGCCATCTGTCTGCCTCTGCTCCCCACCAGTGCCTGCTGGCGTGGCCATGGGCCAGCCTGAGGATGCTTGGCCAGACACCCAACTGGAAGAGCATCTTTCTCCTCGGGCCTCCCTGCCCTCCCTTCTCAGACTGCCCACCACAGGAGACACAAAGGACAGTCTAGGGTCTGGTACAAACTCCCAGGAGGCCAGCCATGGAGAAACCTATTTTCTTTATTTGAAGTTTTGTGCGTCTTCAAACGTGGGCACATTTCCAACACTCTAGTCCACAATACAGGCCTGTGTGTTGTAGCATAGAAGTCACTCTTGCTTTGATTTGTGGTCTTGGGACGGCACTCGGTTGGTGTGCTGCACTCCTGGTGTAGGGGTGGTCTTGGGAGGGGCCATCCCCTAGGCCAAGCTGGCGTCTTCTCCACCTCTCCAGAGCCTCTTCTTCTGCCTCGGGGGCAGCAGCACAGGCTGCTGTCACCAGGCTGTGGCCTGAGCACCTGCAAGGAACAGATTCCTTCTAAGTACTCGTATTTCATTCAGTTCTTAAAACAACCCCATGAGTTTTTCCCAGTTGATAAGCAGGAACCATGTGAAGCCCTGTCCGAGATCCTAGCAAAGGATTCACACTTGGTGGGGGACTGGAATCCAGGGTCACAGTTGCCATGCTGATGTCCTCTGGCTGACCTTAACCTGTGGTTCTCAGGATGAGGTTCTGGGAAGAGCATAGCATCCCTGGAGAATGTGTTAGAAATCCACATCCTTGGTCCCCTCCCCTAATGAGCCAGGAAATCTGGGGTGGGCTGCCAGGGGCGTTCCCCCTCATGCTCAAGTTTGAGAGCCATGGGCTTACACCAAAGCCTCTATATTTGTTTTCACCTGATGTCAACCGAGCCAACACACAGCCCTTTGCCTCTTCCCGGAAACAGCCCTGCAGAGTTACAGGTGGGCCTCCTGATTTACTAAAAAGTGAGCTCTTAAATAGCATGGCCCCATCCCATCCAGGGACTTGTGCTCAGGCTGCCTTTCTGAGAAACTGGGAAAGAAACGCAGCATAGACATAAGTGTAAGTGATGGAGGAGGAGAAGGTACAATCCCTACAGCAAGAGAACCTGGAAAACCATCTTGGGAAAGTTTTCCAGTCGCAGCGAATTGAAAACATGCATCCTGCTGAGCTGCGTTGAGTAGGACGGCAGCTGAGAGCAACGCCTACCATTGGAACTTCAGCTGCAGTTGTTCTCCAAGAAGGTTCCCATCACATCTGTCAGGCTGCTTCCAACCTGATGACTGAGCGTGTACACCACACACAAGCACATGGACACACACAGAGACAGACACACATGCACAGACACACCCACACATACACACACATGATCACACACAGATACACAGAAAGACACACAGACCCATGGACACACAGACATACATACATGCCCACTGATACACACTGAGTCACACATGAACAAACACACACACAAATACACAGACACAAAGATACACATATGGACACATAGATACACATACAGACAGATACACAGATGCACAGACACAAACACAGATGCGTACACATGTGCAGACACACAGATACACACATGAACACACACACAAACATAGACACATACACAGGTACACATACACAGACACATAGACACACACATGCGTGCACACACACACATACGTGCATGCACACACATAAGTGGGCAAAGACTGGCATTGGGCTGCCTTCTGACTCAGCTGAGTTGCCTTTATCAGAACTCATGCTCTGTCGCTCTTGTCCTTTGGTCCCTGCCCAGGTTCTGCCACCACATAAGGGCAGCGTGGGTTTGGGGCATACAAGGCAAAACCAGAGCGGGCCATTGTGTCACTGTCTTCCGGGGGCTTGGTGGCCACATTCCGTTCATGTAGATGTCACTGGCCAGCTGCTGCGGGGACACGGGAAATGGTAGGAAAAGTGCTTGGTGTGGGATAGAGCAATTGAAACCTTCAATGGGGAGAGAGGAATCCCACCCTGGAAACTCCAGGCCCCCAAATGGATCCCCAGTGGGAAAAAGGCCACGTGGCTTGAGTTGCTGAACAAATGGGTTTAATATTAATTGGTGAAGCTTAAAATCCCGTAAGTGTTTCTTTGGGATGCAGCTGTTGGCAGCAGGTGGCTATTCCGACACTGTGATGTGGGGTCTGTATGTAGGAACATGTCTTCATTTCTGAGGGCTTCGCTCCTCCCAGCTTTGCAAGACCCTGAGGGCATCCTGCTGCGGGCACGGCTAGCATTGGTGAGGGCCTGGCTGAGGACCGGCGTGTGCAGCAAGGTCAAGATGTTGGGGCCAAGGGGTGTTGCTTTCTACTGGACTTCAGACTTGGAAGAAGTTCCTGGAATGGAAAATAAAGTGTTTGCATCTCCTTATTAAGCCTGAGAAGTAAAGTCACTTCAGGGGTCTTGGTGCTCAGAAACCTGGGATTTCTGCATGGCTGTGGCTGCGCTGCTCCATCCCTGAGACAGCTGCCAGCATTCTCTGTTCTCCGTCTTTGTGCTCCTACAAACACCGACGCTCCCTGGAGCCCGCAGTGCTTTCTGAACCCCAGGCAGCTCCTGTGGAGTCTCCACTGTGGGACTGCACAAGAAGAGGCGCAGGCAGTCCGGGAGGAAACAGCAATCTTATTTTGGTCTTATTCTAAAACTTCTTTTTAGTTGTCTGTGTGAGGAGGCAGGAGTAAGAATGATGACCCTGGAGAGCCCTGGAGTGCCCTGAATTTTGGTTTTTCACAGACTCGAGGTGATGGTTCCTGCCTCACTCTGCTGTTGGGGCATGGACAGTGGATTGTCTGAACCCTGATTTCTTTGGCTGGAGTCCTCTGGACTCCACATGGAGGGTGGCAGGAGGAAGTGGCAGGCTGACTGTAGAGTGGGGGGACAGTCATTCTTCAAGATAGGGTGGTGCTTGGCAGCTGACGACCTGTCCAGGTGGGTGTCTCGTTGGAAGGAAGGAAGGACCTAAGTCCGGCAGGTGCACTTCATGGAGCAGAGGTCCACATGGGGTAGTAGGCCTGGTCTGGTGACCTCAGAACTGACTGTCCCACTTTAGGCCACTTCAAAGTCTAAGGCAGAATTTGCTGTCTGAACTGTGCCGAGGAGTAGGCCTGCTGGACTCTGTGGGTCTCAGTGAGAGGTGGGCAGAGTGTGGGCATCACTTAGTAGGCATCAGGGAAGAGTGGGAGAGGGGACGTGTGCCCAGCAGTCCAAGGGAAACCCTGGGGGGGCGTCCCCGGGCCGGGGTATGAGGACTGAGAGGCTCACTCTGCTCTCTCTGTGGGAGCGGGTTTTTCTCTCTCTGCCGAGCTCAGGTCATCATCCCAGAGTCTCCCCGGGCCATGCTGGGAAGGTGTGTTAGTCATCTCAGACTGTCATAACAGAGCACCACAGACTGGATGCCTTCAACAACAGATATGTATTTCCTCACAGTCCTGGGGGCTGGAAGTTCAAGATCAAGGTGCGGGCAGGGCTGGTTTCTCCTGAGGCCTCTGTCCTGGGCGTGTGGATGGCTGTCTTCTCCCCAGGTCCTCACATGGCTTCCCTCTGTGTGTGTCTGTGTCCTCATCTCTTCTTATAAGGACATAGTCAGATTGGATTAGGACCCACCTTGATGACCTCATTTTACATTAATTTCCTCTTTAAAGGCTCTGTCTCTGAATACAGTTACATTCTGGGGTATTGGGGGTTAGGACTGCAACATACGAATGGCGGGGGCACCATTCAGCCCTTAACAATGGGTGGAACTGTCAGAGAGGGCTTCTATCCCCCACTTCCTCCAGCACGTTCTGTCCCCTCTTGGACCCACCAGCACTCAGTCCTGCTCTCAGAAGTTACCTGATCTGCGTCTCCCCAGAGAAGGACAGAGAGAGGGGGATGAGCCAGAGAGGTCCCAAGTTCCCACTAATATTTACTCAAAAAGTAGCAGGTGCTCCCTGACTGTGGAGCCAACACAGAAGGCATGTAATATGATTGCCTTGGCTGTGCAGGGGCTGGTACTCCATGCCCACCCCGAGTCGCCTGGCGATGGTAGAGGCTCCTTCACTCTCAATCTCTCAGAGGGTTCTGTTGTCATGGTCCTAGCCTGCTCTTCACGTCTGCTTCATGGCTTTGTGCCTTCCCCTCTCTCTTTCTTCACTTCCCCACTTTCCCTCCCAACTAATTCACCAGCATCCGGACTCGTGTCTCAGAGGATTTGGGGAACCCAATCCTATGCGAGATCTAAGCCCGACGCGAATTCTATAACATGTTTGTAGCATTGATACGGTTACAAACCCAACACAAATCAACAAATGAATAGCAAACAAACTTTAAAATAAATGAAACTCAAATTGACTGCCTTAATGATTGTGACATCCCTAGGCCTTTGCTTGGCCTTGACTCTTCCTTCCATGCCAAGTTCACGTTTGTATCAAGGGCAGTGACAGTGGGGCTTCCTGGTACTAACTGGAGTGTCAACCCAAATGCGATGTTTAGGGAAACTGCCAAGAGGGGCCCATTCACAACAGATGATCTAGAATGTACTGTTTCCTTTTTTCCAGTTTTTTTTTCAAACTGTGGTAAAATATACATAACATAAAATTTACCGTCTTAACCACTTTTAAGTGAACATTAAGGTGGTTTCCATCTTTTGACTATTGGGCATAATGCTGCCATGAACTTGGTCATACAAATAAGTATCTCTTTGGGCCTCTGCTTTCAATTCTTTTGGATACATATCCAGAAATGGAATTTTGGGCTCATATAGAACAACGTGTGTTTAATTATTTTTTAAAGATGATCCCAGAGAAGCAAATATCAATGGGAACAGTCCCTACTGGTTTTTGTGATACACTTTCAGACCATAGGATCTGTGGACACCAGCCTGAGAAAAGCTGCTGTCCAGGTGTGAGTTCCAACCAGAAGTACATCCAAGACTGTGGTTTGGGTGCAGACATTATTTGGGACGTGGCCAGGACTTTGAGATGTGGAAAAGTGAGCTCCTTTCCCATGGAAGGCCAAGGGGGCAGAGTGCGGTGCCCATGGGCTGGCTATACGTGCTGGGTCCAATGCTGGCTCTGGTCCCTGCCCCAGTGCCTGGGCAGTCGCCTCCCCCTCCCCCAGGCAGTGAGGACAGTCCTGTATTCAGAGAGTCTCAAACTAGACCAATCAGCCTATGTGTTGTGTGCTGCCACCAGGCACAATGTGGTGATAAAATACTGCTCCAGGAAAAATGTTCCAAACAACGGATCCAGTTACTATTGAATTTTAATAATTAATCTATGTAAGCTTCAAATTGAGTTATACTGTTTATGCTGTAATAAATATTATCTTTTACGTGGAAGTGAATTTGGAGAACTCCCAGTCATAGGGTTGCTCCAACAGTTGCTTGTTCCAAGAGGACACAATGGCTCAGAATCATCTCACTTCCCTTCTCCTATGGTGTATGAATCCCATGTTCATACCTGTCCCTGTGTTGAAACACTCATTTTTGAAATAAACCATGACAATCCTGTGTTAACAAAGACAGAAATAGAACTCGAGTTACCACAGCTCTGTCTTTCTACGGATAATTGGAGCACCAACAAAATCTCAGGTTTAAGTGCAAATTTTAGTGAATTTGTCACATTTCATGATTATTTCCAATATTTTTGTCACAGAGGACAGAGTGGTAAGCACCCTGCCCACATCCCTGACCCGCGTCCTTGCAGCGGAATGGGGTCCTGGCCAGAGGCCCCTCCTGCGCTGGAGTCACAGCAGCTGACGGTCCAGGTGGAGGCTGCCCGCAGAGCCTGGGCCCCAGAGCCGCGCAGAGGAAGCCTCCTCCTCGCAGTTATGATTATTATTATTGCTATTAACATGGGGGAAGATGAAGCCCTGGCTGCCTTGGAAGGGCATTTGTGTCTGACCGTGCAGGAAGATAACCAGACTGTCCCGTGGGAGGGGACAAAGGGGGCACGTGGGCTCTCACACCACAGCAGTGTGCCCCCTGGGTGCTGTTTGTGTATGACCTCACCTAGATAATTTGTGTTTACATGAATATACTTGTTCTTTCAACAGATACAGAGCTTTAGCTATGAGCAAAATGTGGCCCCGCTGTCGTACCTAAAATGACCATAACCTCTGTGCCAAACCAATTCTAATGAAGACACAGCTCTGCATCTTCTCCCCTGCCGTTGTAGAGTTTCTTCCGGAGTGGCTGCCTCCTACCAGCAGAAGACGTGGCTGCCCCTCAATCCACCTGCACCCTCTTAGGTTATAAACAGTCTTCAGTCACTTCAGGCCGTAAGAATAGTTGATCTGAATTTTAAAACCATAGCGTATCTGGCCCACGATCCTCTGACTGTGAACTTGCGGTGGCATTCCCTGCTACCCTTGGTGCAAGTGTCAGTGGGCTCCTTCCAGCCCCTCCCTGGCTTCAAGCTTACTGAGAGGGTAAAGGTGGCTGGAGGGAGAACATGAATGGGAGCAGGGCCTTCCTGGTCACGTGGCCATCCCTTGTCAGGGCCCTGGGGCTGTCGGCACTCCCCTCCCCAGACCTTCCTGGAGGTGCTTTGGGTGGAAGCAGTTCAGGCTGTCATTGATGGCTCCATCTATGGCCTTTGCAGTGCAGTTGACCTATAGGACGGTAGGCCCTTCCACCAGCGTGGAAGATGGCCCCTCTACCACTCTCTGTAGTTTCTCTTGGCTCATCAGACCCAGGCTACAATGTGCTGACTCTAGGGAACACTTGTCATGCTGTTGGAAGGACCCTCTCTGCCTGGGGTCGGGCATCATTGCTCCCTCCAAACATACACACCTATATATGCCCCACAGGACTGGGCAAGGCCTCCTGACTAGACCGAGCCCTGTTTGGAGTGGGTGAGACAGTGTGGCGGCTATGTACCAGCTTCTTTGCTGTGTCCCTGGCTATTTGGCGTAGGTATTGGTATCTTCCAGTCTGGGTGTTTCACACCTGTTACAGATTCATGTTTGGGTTGAATACTTAGGTTTTAATATACTCTCAGTGTTGGAGGGACATGTGGCTGAATATGAATGATGCAAATGGACGTGACCCAGGGTGGACGATGGCCGCTGCCCTGGGGGCGTGAGGACAGAGGCAGGGACATCTTCCAGCTGGCCTTGGAGATGGCATGCCCTGGACACAGAGATGCATGAGGAGGGACTGGCTGTGGGAAGTGAGAAGCTCCAGGCCCCGCCCCTGAGGCCACGGGTAGCTGCTGCCGAGGGTGGACAGTGACTCAGGGATGACAGCCGCGCATTGACCCGGGTCACTGGCACAGAGGCCTGTGTCCCCGTGCTGATTCCGAGCCACACGTTTCCGACGGAGTGACGCCCATGACCCCGGCTTTCATACTTTAAAAACTACCTGACTATTCACAACTCTTTGGAGTATAGGGGTTACATAAACTGTAAGTGTAAAATATTCCACTTTCATTATACGAGTAAAATAGGTTGCAAATATTCCTGTGTAGGCGCTTCAAGGCACACTGGATCCGGCTTCCACAATTTTAATAAAGTGAAGCATTTTGGAAAACAAACAAACAAAAAAACTTTACCCTTGATCTCCTCCCACCCTCTTAGATTTTATTCATTTAACTTGTTTCATTCTCTTTTTTTTTTTTTTTTTTTAAGTATTCGCTTTGAAGTGTCCTAAAGCCTGGAGGTGGGAAGGGGGTGGAATTCCTCTGTCTGGGAGCAGCGGGCTTCTCTGATGAGTGCAGATGGGTTTGGGCACTGGCAACAATAGCAACAAATGTAGCGAGGCCTTTCCTTTGATGTGCGAAGATTAAACATCATGTCAAGTGAGCGCCAGGAGCTTGACTGAAATGTGATAATATGGAAGCCTGATACCTTGGCAGCCAAAGCCCTATAAAGATAAAGATCAGATTATTAATGACAGTTTCCAGTTTTTTTTTTTTTTAAACTTAAGATGTGTTTGATCAGCAGGTCCCATGCAGACACCCCTGCTTGCAAACACATGCAGACCACATGCTTGCAAATGGAAAGATCCATTTGCAAAGCAAATGTTTCGGGAGCAGACTGGCCCATGGAGAACCCCAGGTCCTCAGAGTCTCTGCAGGAGGCTCTGCATGAAGTCAGTCCCACCCCTCAGGGTTTCTCTCTTCCCGGTGCTCTGCACAGTGTTTCCAGCTGTTGAGGAACACACATGTGGAGGTTCCAGTCTGGTTGCAGCCCCTGCCCTGGAAGCTGTGGGGTTAGGGAGAAGACTCATTCCATGAGAAAGGGGCTGCAGCACCAGCTGCTCCTATTGTATTGGGGAGTGAAGACAGGGGAAGGGATGCAATGGCTCTAACAGACTTATCTGGGGGTGGGAGGGGTGATTGAGATTTGAGGGGCCTCTGAAGGTGGTCCATCAGCTGTCCTGGACCCAGAGCTCCTGTCCAAGATGCATTCTTGATAGTCCTTTTTTTAAACCGGATGGTTTCAGCTGGATAATATATTATGCACATAAGGAAACATCACTCAAACTGTTATGCACGGGGTGGATTCTAGGCTGGGTGACGCTCCCATTGGGCATCTGACTAGGGACTCAGTTTCCTCAGCTGTAACTACAGAGGGCAGACCCATGTGACAACTGTGGTCTTCTACAGCTCTGATCCCAGCTATCAGTCATTAACACCTCAGCGTTAAGTAGTCTATCAATCACTTTTGGGGGGTGGGATCCAGTACAGACACTTAGCTTGGAGAAAGGGGTGAAAAGGGAAGTTTCCAAGACAAGGACCTGCCTGGGCTGGGGCTTTGAGGGAACACTGGTCAAGCAGCAGGAGGAAGTTGGCACAGGGGCAAAGAGGTGTTGGGTGGAAAGCACAGGTGTGTGGGGTGGCGGAGCTGGGCTCCACGTGTCAGAGTCCCCACCAGCCTCTGTGGGGTGCTCCCTCATTGCCCCTCCCCCCCACCCGCCGCCCCAGCATCTTGGGGACACAGAGGCCTGTCTCATTTGTCTTGAATGAATAAGCTGAGACTCACTGAAGTTAGATATCCGGAATCAGGATTGGAATCCCATCTTCTTGACTCCAAGCTAGGTTTCCTGACTACAAGGCGTTTAATTTGTCACTTGGATTAAGCCCACTGCAAAGCCCACCCCTGGTGCGGGCCACTGGCTGCCTCTCTCACCCTTGGTCACATGTGAAGGCAGCCGGGCCTAATGAGGGATTTGCCTGGCTCCTGACGAATCAATCCGCTCACTCAGGTGAGATGATGCCGGCCGTGAAGGCCGCCTGCTGGATCCCAGCGTCCACAGTGCTAGCTGAGAAGAGCGCAGAAAGCTGGGGTTGGTGTCAGTGGACTGGACATAGAGCCCAGCTCCCCAGGCTCAAGCAGGGCTCCACTCCTCTGAACCTCCACCGCTGACCAGGGTAGGGTGAGCCACACTTCCTCTGGAGGCACTAGAGACGTGCACTAATGTTCCGAAGCTGTATCCTGTCCCTGCATTTAGGATGTGCTCAGTTGGATGGTGGCAGTTTATGTGTGGGTTTTCTATAAAGCACAGAGCAGAGGTGTGGGTATTTGGTTAAACACTTCCTGACCATGAGGACAGAACCAAGTCCTTGAATTTGCTTTGTACAGCGTGGAGTTGTTCTCTAGGTGAGGCTGGTGATGACAGTCGGTGGGTGATGGATGCACCCACAGACAGTCCTCCATGGAGGCAGAGTAGAGCAGGTCCGGGAAGAAGTAACCTACAGTTATCACCCACATCTGTGTGTCACAGGAGAATGGCCCTCAGAGGATGTGGGAGGGCAAGTAGGTAATGGAGTGCCACTAGGCAGTGGTGACTCATCTGAAGAATAAAAGTGCTGGGGGTTTGAGGGCAGGACATATTGGTCATTTGCTTTCTCTAGGTTTGAGGGTAAGTGCTCATGCATTTCCAGGCTATCCTCTTCTGTGAAATCACCTGCAGGTGAGAGGAGCAGATCTCATGCCTCACAGGGCAGTCCTGGTGTAAGCAAGCCTGAGAATCTCTGCTTCAAATCTTTTTTTTTTTTTAATTAAAGTTTATTGAGGTGACAATTGTTAGTAAAGTTACATAGATTTCAGGTGTACAATTCTGTATTACATCTTCTATAAATCCCATTGTGTGTTCACCACCCAGAGTCAGTTCTCCTTCCATCACCATATATTTGAGCTCCCTTACCCTCATCTCCCACCCCCCACCCCCCTTACCCTCTGGTAACCACTAAACTATTGTCTGTGTCTGTGAGTTTTTGTTTCTCATTTGTTTGTCTTGTTCTTTTGTTGTTTTTGGTTCATATACTACATATCAGTGAAATCATATGGTTCTCTGCTTTTTCTGTCTGACATATTTCGCTTAGCATTATATTCTCAAGGTCCATCCATGTTGTCACAAATGCTCCAAATCTTGATATTCTAAGTTTTGAAGAAATGAATATTGACCCATTTCTGTTGGCCACCCATCACATTGCATCCCTTCACGCCCCTCTGCATTTATAGCCCTCGAGGGCTTCAATCCACCTGTGAACTTGAACCTGGGGCTTTGAACCTGGGGCCTTGAATTTACTCCAGGCAAATTCAAAGGTCTGGGATCCTCAGCCTGCTCAGCTGGGGCTCCTGCTCTTAGCAATGGTGCCCAGCCCACCGTCTCACCCTGCTTCCTTAGGCACTGCTGCCCATTTCCATCCAGGGGTGACATCACACATTTGTGTGTCCCACAAGACTGCAAAATGACAGCCACATTGTCACAATGAATGTCTTGTGCAGTTGCAGGCCAAACCATGGGCACAGGTGAGCAGGACCACAGCCCAGAGTTTCCTCATCCACACTGGTGCAAAAGCTGGCCCTGCAACTAGGCTGGGCGAGGCTCCCACTGGGCATGTGACTAGGGACTCAGTTTCCTCAATGTTCCTGGTCAATGTTCAAATGCTGACACTGACCTCACCTCCCACCCACACGCCAGGGTCATCCCATAGGACATCCTCTTCCCATCAAGTTGCTTCTTACCAGTTCCGTTTGCCTTAGGAAAATTGTGCCTGTGCATTTCCTGTAGTGGCCTTATCTAAAAAAGTGAATTCCAGAGTGCAGACCTGATTGGGACCATTTTAGACTCAAACATAGTCTAAAAATGTGTTTGAGAATACATAAAACTCTATGTTCCTTGACTCTAAATCACCTACCCAGCCAAGCTATCCACAGGGTATCCTAAAGCCGGAAGGTGCGTCCTCGCCTGGATCCTCTCGGAACCCTCTGCAGACATTCTGCTCCTAGGGTGGTTGTCTCTTTCCTTCTCGGACATGAGCCTGGTGGGTTAGATGCATGACTGATATTGGTCACAAAGTCCCCACTTGTTCCAGAAGTGAAATAACATGCTGGCCTCCAACTGTAAGAAGTTGAATGAAGTGTCACTTAATTACAGTCTCTCTTATTTTGGTTTAAAATTTTCTGACATTGACATTTAACAGTATTTGATATCAGCTATGGAATATACAACCAAAGGTATACTATCTTACAAATGTAACATCCTGCATATTTCAAAATGATGACGTTTGCTCTTTCAACCCATGTTTCTGGCCAAATATAGAGAGAGAGATCCACTTTGCCAACAATGGTTTGGACCTTTGAATAAGGCAATTTCCCTTAATGAGGCTTGGTAAGGATGCATTCTTCTGTTAGACTGTGTGCTCCATTTCACTTTTCTACAGGTCTTTCATCTCCAAGATTATCGAAGCACTTGGCAAGCACCCCCTTCACTGTGATTCCAGGCATGTCTCCCAGATGAATGAGAGTCAAGAGGGGGGCTGTCTTGTAACCAGGGATACTGGACCTGCAGAAAGGGAAAATAAGTAGGACCATAGAGTCAGAGACCAGGTGCTGTCATTTCACACTGACACCACCCTCCCTCTGCCTGGACTTTCCAGAGTGTTGGGGGGGGGGGCAGCCTGACTCTGGAAAATTGGCATGACACTGGGCAGAATTGGAGGGTAGCACACAGTCTGTGTGGTCACTGGGGATCTCTCTTCACTGGGCACAGCAGGGCTTCCTTTCAAAAACTCGTTAGACAGCCCTCACTCTGAAAGGCGCAGAGATGTTTCATGTGCCACTTTCCATTTGCCCGTGACACTGTACCAAAGGGCTTGTAACTACCCGATGGTGTGCTTGTGATACTGGAGGCATGTCCCAGACCGCGGTTCTGGCGACAACGTCTTACTGAGTTGGGGATGCAGGAGCAGATGACAGGGCACTGGTTTCAATTCTCTTCTTGGCTCTGCATCTGAATGCGTGTGGTGTACATCCTATTCCAGGAGGAGTAGGAAGGTCCGTGTCAGTACTTTGATGTTACTTTTTAAAAAGTGGGGGAAATCAAATACAGCCTCCCGAAATATTAACAACCCTGGGGTTTTCATTGCATTGTTTTTGAGTTTTGGAAAGATGATGTGGGAAGACCTGGAATATGAACGACTGTCCTCCGTGATCTGATTAATATCTCTGTTCCCCCTTCCTCCTAGTTCTCCCCTAGACACCGAGGCAGGCATCCCTGCTGCTGTGTGGCCAGGCAGTCCTGGGAAGTGACACAGCTGTGAATTTGACTGACCCGTGTGAGCGATGAAGGCCCCCACCCCAGTCCAGCTCTCCTTTCCCTCCCCTGGGGTCCTGAGGAAGAGAACACTGGGTACCTGCATGAGCCATGAGGAAGCTGCAAGTGTGTCTGTTTACCTTGGTATCTGGACACTCCAGCTTCGTTTTCCCTGTGTGAGAACAGCAAGCTTCTGCGTTTCCATACGCAGTGTTTGCTCCCAACTTCTAGCCTCTTTTTGGGAAGCAGGGTCCCAGGAGGTCATATTGACCTCATCCAGAGACCTTTGTACTGGCTGAGTAGTGAGGTGTCCTTCCTGTGACCAGAAGGTGACTCAGTTTCCACTAAGCCGCATCAGAATTTGGAGGCACAAGGTAAGTCTGGAACTGAAAGGGGTCATGTCCTGGTGGCTTCTTTTAAATTCATTACCATTTTGCATCAGAAAAAGGCTGTGCCCTAGGGGGTGGGCAGTGAACTTGGGCCTATGTGGAAGGTCGTAACCTCCAAGATGGCCGTAAAGACTACTGGGTTTCTGGGCACACCGGCTAAGGAGCATGACCCCAATGACCAGCCTCGGGATGGCTATAGGTTGCCCAGTAGACAAGGCAATCAGAGTCAGAACACAGGAACCTGACACATAGAAGACCATGGAGCCAGCTACGCAGAAGCACACACCTCCCCATACGGATGGACAGATGGACAGACGGATGCGGAAGTCGACAATAACTGCAGAAGCCAACAATTCAGGAAGAGAGATGATTAGATAGCAGTGTTTTTTTCTGCTAATGCCACCTGGGAAATGTTCACGAATATCCTTGTCTGTATGACTTCCCTTCTCTTATTGTTGATTGTTTTCCGCTATCAAATGTTTCCCCAGCTGTGGCAGCTGGAGTTCAAAGCTGTCCCCTGTAACAGAGCATGTCCTTGGTGGGTTTTCTGTAGAGCTGATGAACGCCCTACAGCCTGTGGTTCCTCCAGGCAGCAGCCCTGTGCTGAAGAATCTGCCAGAAAGAGTGAGACATCCTCCTTGGCACTGTGCCCTTGGCCTTGGGTGTTGGAGACTTGCTTCTGCAGAACGTGAGAGTCAAATAATGTGTGTTTGTGCACCCAGAATCGTGCCTCTGGGATGGCCAAACCAAGTGCCATGTGTGGTCTACACTGTACCAGACAGAAGCCAGCAGGTCTGCAGCCCAGGCCTCCAACCTTGTGTTACAGCTGAGGGCACCGTACAGCTGTCACAATGGAATTTTGGAATTGTGGCCAGAAACAGCCAACCAAAAACTACAATTAGTGGGTGGACAGAAAAGTCTTGTCACCTGGAGCCAGGCTCTCCTGGATCAGTTAAGCTGTGTCCAACGTGCACCAAGTATCCTAGCAGGTGGGCCTGGGGCCTTCCATCACCCAGCCTACTCTCCTGCTCCATGCTGGCAGGCACGGCAGGTGACTTTCTGAGCCTCTGGCTGATAGGTGGCGGCTGTACAGAACACAGCCCAGAGCCAGCTTCTGCCCTGCAGCAGAGGCCGCTCTGGCTGGTCACCATTGGCCTGTCTGGCCCCCAGCTGGTGATGACCATCTCCTATGAGCAGACCTGAGCATGGTGAAGCAACATGCCGGCAGTCCCTCATGACAGCTCCTGCAGAGCTCTTGCAGGAATTCCGATTTACCATCAGCAGTCGCTGGCTGAGAGAGCGTCAGTGATGATTCAGAGGGGTCACCGGGAAGGTCTGATCATTTTTATTCCTTTAAAACATTTTATTCTGGATCTGAATCTTAGAGAAAACACAAAAGCTGTCCTGGGAGAGCCCAGGAGAAGTGCTCTTAACTGGGTAAACCAGGTACAGAGTGTTTCTGTGACTCAGAGCTGGGCTCCCTAACTGTACTTTGGGAAGAAACAGAGAAGGGTTGACAGCTGTAGGGCTACGTGCTGTTGACTGCAGGGGATGGCATCCTCATTAGACACCTGCATGGCCATCACTTGGTAGATCATCATTTTCAGAGACGCTCACACCTATCTACCTCACATCCGCCACGTTCTTCTTTCGTTAGGACCCTGAGCTCCACCACTGAAGAGGGCGCTGTGTGCCCTCTCTCTGGACCTGGGTGGCCTTCATAACTGCCTCCCAATAAAGCATGGCGGCCTTGGTGCTGAAATCTGAGCCTAAAGGTCATGATAGTCTCAGCCTTGGTCTCCTGGCTCTCATGTTCTCAGACACTTACTTCAGAAATCCAACCACCATCTTGGGAGGAGGCTGGGGGCACGTGTGGGTGTTCCAGCTGAGAGCTCAGATGGGCCCGCGACTGACAGCCTGCATGGACCCCTGGACCTATGAGGGAACTGCCTTTGGGTGGTCCTGTTCTAAGTTCTCAGCCCCAGACCTCACAGGGGAGACAGAAGCTGCCCTGATGCTCCTTGTCCAAATTCTGATCCACAGAAATGGGGAGGTAATAAAGGATTCTTGTTGTTTTAAGCCACTAACTGTTGGGTAACTTGTTACACTAATTCAACCATCTCATCTAAAGCAGTGGGTATTGACTGGCCATGGATCCTAGCGTGACCCTTCTCATCTGCTTTTAAAGTTCCCAGGATGAAGCCCAGAGCATGATGGGAATTTCAGGAGCAGTAATTGCTTGGTCGTCACCAAAGCCCGTCTCTCCTGGGCATGTCTGCTCTCTGCTTGTTTTAGCTCCACAGTGACTTCTCAAAACTGTCTAAGGCAGCAGTCAGGTCACTTCTAGAAATAAAAAAGGAAAATCGAAGAGCAGGAGGTGGGAAATCTTTGGGGAAACACACATATATGAGTTGGTAGTAATTCCAAAATATAAAGGGATCAGCAAAACCCCCCATCTCTCAAGTAGCTTTTCTCGGCCTCAGTACGTCCATCATCACATTTCTTTTCTTTTTCTTTTCCTTTTTTTTCTTCCCCAGGATAAAGATAGAAAGGCTTTAGCTTTCCGAGGCAGGACTTGGCTGCAGCACATGGCATCAGCACGCCAGGGGTTTCCCTGGAATGTGTTCTGGAAATGTGAGGAAGCATGCAAGGCATCTGACACCCCATGACCTAGAATTGAACGTTTTGATGACATTTTGCCCAGCTGTACCTTTATATAGTCATAGAGTGCAGATATTAGGCTGGTGCAAAAGTTATTGCGGTTTAAAAGGTTAAGAATAATTGCAAAAATCGCAATTACTTTTGCACCAACCTAATATTATGCACGTTCAAATAGACTAGGCTTTCTTCCCCATCCAGCTGCTAGGGAACGATGCTGGCATATGGATGGTGGATAGAATTGCCAACTCTGAAGTATGCTGGAAACCTGTCTTTATTTTATGTTAGTTCTTTGGTAAGTAACGCAGACCATCGGCCATGTACTGGCAGAGGATGGCAGGTGTCTGGAAGCTGCGTCCTACACGTGGTGCCATCCAGGGTGCTCTGTGAGAAGGGATTCTGTCTAATCAGCCACTTTAGCATCTCCAGCCATGTGAGGGGCTCCCTGTTCCCCAGAACTGGAGAGACAAATCTGAATCCAATCCCGCTTCTTTGCTGGGGAGTAACAGAGAAGCGCATGAACTGAGGGACCAGAGCAGGGAGCCCTGTGCCCTGTGTGTGGGCCTTTGGTGCACAGGCACTTGGCCTGGCCCTGGGCGTCCTCCCCTGAGGTTGTTCAGTGAGCAGTGGAACTTGGTATGCTTTTCAAATGGGGACTGCTTCTTGAAATATCTCAGTGGCTCCTGTCTACCAGAGTCAGGACTGGGATTTGCCCTAGGAGGGGCCTCCCAGAGCTGCAGGGCGAAGTTGGGGGGCAGCATGTGGGCCTGGCTTCTAGGGAAGGAGGGTGCTGCGGGCAAGAGGCCTTTCCCTGGGAAGGAGGCCAGGAACTGGGCAGGAGCTGGAATAGGAAGGATTTCCGGGTTGGCTTGGGGTGTGAGGGCCAGTGCCAGGCTTTGGGGGAGGGACAGCAGGGGAAAGCAGGCTTGCCTTTGTGGGCAACCAGTGGTGGTCACCACAGTGGTTGGCGTTCCTCTCACCAGAGTCCTTGACCTCAGAGTATAACACGAGTCCTGGCGGCTGGAGACAAGTGTCCGAGATGTGGGCACAGAGGGGCCTTTATTCTCCAGCAGTTCTGCCATGTGGCTGATGGGGAATTGAGTGGTATGGGGTGGGGTGGAGGAGATCCAGGGTGAGAGAGATGGGGCTGGGGAAGGTGGATGGGGGAGGGGAGATGGATGGAAGTGAGGGAAGGGGTGAGGTGGAGGAGGGGGAGGTGGAGTGGGAGGTAAGATGAGGGAGGAGAAGATGGGGGAGCTGGATGGAGGTGAGAGATGGGAATATGGGGTGGGGGTGGGGAGAGGGAGAGGGTGGGGGTAATATATGAAAAAGGGGAGGTGGGGGAGGTGATAAGGTGGGGGAGGTAGGTGGGTAGGAGAAGGTATGATGAGGAAGGGAGAGGTGAATGGGGTGAGGAAGGAGGGCAGGGTTGGGGGCATTTCAAGTCACCAGACAGGACAGACCTGGGACAAGCCTGCCAGTCTCTACCTCCTTCCAGCTCTGATGTTCTGTGACTAGAACATCCACTGGGAAAGCAAATGCAAACCCTCAGGACAGCATAGAAGGAAACAAGTGCATTCACTGAGGTTGACAGTTGAGGCACCGGTAAGGACAGTGGCCCCACAGAGATGGGGGCTCAGGGTTGGGCACCTTCTCTCTGGAAGCCCACCTGCCCTGCATCCACATGCCCCTGCTGCCGTAGACCCAGAGGGGTCTCAGGACACACAGCTAATACATTCAATGTTTTCATCACTGAGATTCACGGCCCTCGTGCGTCCTCCCTGCTGGGACCTGGGCTAAAGAAGCAAAGCTGCCCTGTGCTCAGGCATTAGAATGGGACACGACTGGTCACCCCATGACAGGTACCAGCTTTACGTGGGCATGCAGTGCAGCAGTCAGAGGGAAGGCTGAGCTCGGCTCCATCTCTAGCCAGATCAGTACGGAAGTGTTATGCATTTCCTATGCCCCGGCCTGTGGCTTTGCTACCTGTACTCAGAGCAGAGGCCCCCGCCCTCAGAGTACCCTCCCATCCTCCACGGGGCTGCTTAGCTCACTCTCACTGACTGAGAGCTCAAATATCTCCCTTTCCTGAAATATAATGAGAGGGAAGCATGACTTTGGCCTTGGTTATGCCCTTCCAGCCACTTCCTCTAATCACCCACAAAGCTTCCATTTTGTGTGGCTGATGGTTACTGCTGCCAGCTGCGTCCCACTAAATAGTTTATGAGAAATGGCTATTTTTATGTGAGGAGGGAAGGCCGGTTCCTGGAAAGCTGGGGCAGCCCTTACTTCTGGGCGGATGAAACAATCACTCCAGGAGGCTGCAGTTCTCCTAGGGCGGGTTCTCACAGCATGTCCTCCTGCACTGAAACCACTGCATTCATCGCCATTTGTGTTTACTGTATATGTTAACTTCACTAGTTCTCCCCTAGAAGCTCGTCAGCTTACAGGGCAGCCTGGCTGTGTCTCTCAGTTGTCAGTGTTTATCTAGCACCCCACATAGTGCCAGGCACAGAATGAGGGCTTATATTTTTTTGAGCACGAATGCATGAACTTCTTAGTTTCTCATTCACAATTTGGTGATAGAGTCTGCTTCAGAGAGCCATGGCCAGGGTGATGGGAGTCAGTGCCTGTAAGTCACCGAGCTCCTGTCACTGTCTATTAGTGACCTGTCTATTTCATCACATACGCAGGAGCAAAAGCAGTGTGATAGAGGCCCCTGTAGTTTTCACCCATCCTTAGGGAATTACAAGTGCACATTTTGGATTATTGTAAAGTGCAGGGCTTGCAAGCCCAGAGACTGAAGTTTGGAACTGTAATCTGCTGCTTCTGAGATTGCCCCTGGGGTGATTCACTGAACCTGTTTTCTCTTCTGTAAGATGGTAATAAAAATGTCTTTCTCCCTTGGTCGTGAAACATAAGCAACATGTTATGTCAAAGCCACGTGTGTGTTGGAGGTAAAAGAACGTTGACTCCAGATCATGTGATACTAAGTGAAACTGTCAGGATTCCAGAAGTGGGAAGACCTGTAGGCTGACATCCAGGTTAGTCCTTAAAGGCCAAGAAAGGTTTTGGTAGGGGGACAGTGAAAGGGAAAAGAAGCAGAACATGCAGGAGGGAGCAGCTTGCACAAAGCCAGAGTTTGGGCGACAGTGTGCTGCAGGCAGAGATTGGGCAATAGGGCTGTCAGCTTTCTGGAGGACTGGGCAAGTGTCCGGGGACTTGGGAAGACAGCTCTCGAAGGGACCCTGGGACCATGCTTAGTGTTCTACGTGATGGAGACACACAGCGGAGGTCTCCAGAAATCAGGTGAAGGGCTCCAATGTGATGTGGGTCCTCTGCAGAGGTGGGGGAGGTGACAGGGTGAGCTTTGGGGAGCTCCTGGCTGGCAGGTATGGTCTTGGGGACACAGTGGGAATACTGAAGAAGTCATGGGAGAGAACTTTCAGAGAAGTAAAGCGCAGACCTTAGTGTCCGTGGAAGCAGGAGGAGGAGGGATGGCTTCAGAGATGCCAGAGGCTTCCCAGACTGAAGTCCCCAGAGGCCCTTGGGGTGCTGATGGTGGGAGCAGTGTGGGCAGTGGGAGCAGAGGTCATGGTGGGCTGTGCCCTTGTCAGCTGCCTGCAGACAATTGGAAACTTGGGTTTGAATTACAAGACGAAATCATGGTTAATGATGCAAAATTCTGGGATCGCTTACATTGAATGTACCCTTCAGTTTAGGGAGAATTGTCATAGTAACAATGTTGAGTCTTCTATCCTAAGAATCTGGTATATCTCTCTGTGGGGACAGAAAGCACTTTCCAGGCTCTCGTCCTCACATAGAAAGCTGCTGGCTCAGGTAGTAAATGGCCATCAACTGTGATTTGATGGCCATCAGCTGTGGCTAGTTGGCCGTCAGCTGTAACCAGTGAGCCATTGGCCACTAATATAACTGCTGTGACTGTGCTAGCAGCAAATGGGGGCTAGCAAGAAGATGGTGGCTGAGCTGGCAAGCGCGGATTGCAGTTAGGATGGCGGGTTGCGGACAGTGTGGATCCAGCCTCCAGTGAGACTATAGTGCCGCCAGCGAGAGTATACTAGTATTACTCCCCTATCTATTGCTCTGTGGGTGTTCCTTTTTGGCCTCACCATGTCCTGCGTTCTTATGTGGGGAGCGGGAGCAGAGACCCTGCCGCATACCCCGCACGACACTCTCCGTTTATTTAGGTTTTCTTTAATTTTTCTGTAATATTTTGCAGTTTCAGTGTTAGTTTTAAAATGCTATTTACATGTGTTAATTTGATAAAATATAGATTTTAAAATGTGTTTGGATAAAGTTAACTTGTTGGCAAAGCTTACCAGTCTCTGTAGGAGAAGCTGCCCAAGATATTTAGCTCTGACCACAAGAAATGTGTGCTCCTTGTGTGCTCCTCATGGGACTGTCCTCTTTATGTCCCCCCACTCCTGTTCCACAGCCCTGCCAGTCACCAGGTCTGGATGTGAGTGGAGTTAAGTGGACTGTCCCACGATGAAGTGCTTTCTGTGTCTTATGAGCATGGGCTCTCGGTGTTGCTTTGAAATGCAAGATATTATAAGTCGCTCATCACTCTAGAAGTATTTGTGCAATATGCACTGCTCTAGGCTTCAGAGATAGATAGCAGTGAAAAACAGTTAAGTATGTCAACACGTGAAGGTTTCAGTTTGTGACAAGCTCTGGAGAAAATAACGGAGACCTGTGATAGAGAGGGTTGAGGAGGTCAGGGCAGGGCCCCGGGAGTGAACTCTGCCTTGGGCCTGGGGGCACTACCAGCAGGGGTGCGGTGAGGGTGGCATGTAGCCAGCAGGGTGAATGTGGTGGGTTAGGTAGAGTCAGCTGTAGGAGGGGGATGCGAGAGAGGTGGGAGAGGCAGGCAGGTCCCAGAAGTGACCACAGCAGCAGGTGGTAGCATAGATGACAGGCGCTTCTTACACACGAAAGAGGACCCTTGTCTGGCTGTGTGTCCTTTGAAAAGAACACGAGAGTAGATCCAGGGCAGACGAGCCCTCCTCTGGCAGTGAGTGGATGGTGCCCTGGGGAACTTCCCACCACGCCAACGCCTGAGTCTTGGTCTCAGTGGATGGTAGTGGGAGAGTGATGTGCTCTGACTCAGACATTCATTCTCTCCCGTGGAGAGTAGAGTGGGGCGCTGGGAGGAGGGCTCAGGCCACCTGACCCTGGCGTGGAGCTGGTTCCTCTTGTGCGAGGAGTGGAGCACTTCAAGGAGGTGGTGCTGTTCAGGAAGAGGCAGTTCCAAGTTTCAAACTCTTTGGGCTCACTGTTACAAATCATGGAGAACCCCTCATGGCCTTAAATTGGGTGGGTGTATCTATCCATACTTACTGCATTAGCGCTCAAACTTGAAGTCTTAAAACACAAGAGTACACTTGAATACACTTAGCTGTCGGGTGGTGGACATTGCCATGCATCAGATGGCCTCTGGAAATCTCCACTGCCCACCTGAGCATACTCGTGTGCAAATCAGAGCGAAAGGGACACTTCACGTACTATAATTATGAGAGTCTTGGCCTTATGTCCCCCTGAAAGGGTTTCAGGGATACCCAGGGGCTCCCAGGTCAATGAAAAGAACTGCTGCCTTAGGCTGGTGCTACCTGTCCCTCAAGAGGTGCCTCTGGGTGGGGGCACAGTGAGGGCCTTTCCTCCATGGCCAGGGAGGGCCGGCTGTTCTGTTCGCTGCATTTTGGGCACAGTAGGGCCCCATGCCTGTCTTGGGAGGTCATGAAAATGAAGTGTCAGGGTCCCTGAGAGGCTCACCCTCGTCTATATCCATGTTCTGAGCAAATTGAGAAACCAAAGATGGAAACCTTACTGTCATCTTTATGAGAAAGCTACATTGGGGACATGCCTTGGGATGACAGCCAGCGAGCCTCCTAATGGAACTGCAGAATTAGGCAGGCCTGTCTTACTTGCAGGCTGGGCCAGGTCTCCCAGCAGCGGCCAAGGCCCGCCAGGAAGAGTGGGAGATGCCTGGGGCCTGGGCTGCATGTGCGCAGGTGCACTTCCTCTTACACTAACTGTCCTGCAGGGACTCGGCTGGGCTGCAGACACAGAGAGCAAACATCCGCCAGTACCCCAACAAGTGGTCTTCTTGCACCCCAGTCTCACTGGCGGCTGGGCGAGACACCGGAAGTAGGATCCACACTGATCCACAATCCGCTGGATGCTTCTCTGCCTGCCAACCAACCCCACTTGCTAGCTGCAATCCGCCATTGGGGGGTGTCCTGGGCACAGACGGCACAATCATAGCAGGATCTGCTATCTCCTGCCATTTCAAAGGCAGACCCCAGTGCCTGCTCAGCTGTCACATGGTTCGGCTTCCAGCATGCTGCAATTTCCTGTGCAGCCAGTGGGCCACGTGCAGAAAGCTGTTTCCAGGCTCTCAGCCTCACATGGAGGGGTGTTGGCTCAGGTTGTAGATAGTCATCAGCTGTGACTGGTTGGCCATCAGCTGTAACCAGTTAGCCATTGGCCACTGATATAACTTCTGTGGCTACGGGGGTTTGTTGGTTGGTTGGCAGGCAGAGAACTGGATGGCGGATTGCAGATCATATGGATCCCACTTCCGGTGTCTCACCAGGCCACCAGCGAGACTGGGGTGCAGGAAGACCCCTTGTTGGGGTACTGGCGGATGTTTGCTCTCTGTGTCTCCAACCCAGCTGCCAGCGAGGATATAGTGGTGTGAGTCCCCTATCTGTCGCTCCGTGGGTGTTCCTTTTTGGCCTCACCATATCCTGCGTTCTTATGCAGGGAGCGGGACCAGAGACCCTGCATGACACATGGAAACTGTTCTCTGGGATTCTGTCCCCACACTAACTCACAGGGCTACTCCTCCAGGACAGGCCCAGAGGACAAGAGTTTAAGTAGGGGATACCCTCTTCCGGAAACCAGGCGTGGGAACGGGAAGCTGTTCATACCTGGGGTGTATGGTGCCTAGTGAGTTGCATAACATTTCTTTAGGGAGTCCAGGACTCCCCTGAAGTTGTTTGCAAAATTGTGTGGCTGTGTGTTTTCTCACTGAGAAGAGGACGGTGGCTTCCAACAGACACCCCAGGCTTGTGAGGCAGGATCCTTTCTGTTTTCCCCTTCAGGGAAAGTAAATAGGGCTGTAGGCTCAGCTCTGGGTGTTCAGGACCCCAAGGGGGAGTCTGTTTTTGTCCATTGTGTGCCTCATGAAGACTGACAGCTAATTGAAGGGTGGTGGCTCTTCAGGCACCAGATTCCTTCTCTTCACAGTGAAAGTCTGGGGTTTAGCCCCAGTCAAATGCTGTGCTGCCTGTGAATCAGCAGAGGAGGTGCTTTTGTTGTTGTTGATGTTGGGGTGGCCAGTATGCTGTTGGATTGGTGACTCTGGTGGGTAGCCTGGGGCCTGGTGCTGCTTCTGTTCTCATCTGTCCCGGCAGCCCCTGCATCCCACCTGTGCTCTGGTGGGTGGGCTACCTTGGTGCGGCACTCTGGATCCCACCTCCTTCTGCCTCACAGGACTTTCTCACAATCCAAGTCTACCTGGAGGACCCACTGTTTGTTTTCCAAAGGGTATGTGTGTGCACGCGTGTGTGCACACATGCTCATTTTACCATCTTCGTGTAGTTTGTGACTTGAGTTTTTAAAGTAAAATATATTTCCTGGAAGAGTGTATTCTCTCTTTTTCACAAAGTTTTAAATGACACTAGTGAATGGACTAGTCGTTTTTCTCCAGAGTGTCTTCACACAAGAGCACGTCGGTTAGGGGAGGAGGAGAGTGAATTTGGGAGCTAGCTGGTGGGACCCTGCATAGGGGTGAGGAGCCCTTTAAGAAGAAAAAGATCTCCCTTCGGCAAGGACCTGGGTGGACCTGTTCCAGGCCATCCCCTGAGTCTTTTTTCCTTATGAGTGAAATGACTGGTTTCCTTTCTTATCCATCTTCCTGTTCCATCCTTCTGACTGGAATGGCCATCCTGGGATGTTTCCAAGAAATGAGTCATTTCTTGCCAAGACTGAAAACCGGAGGAATCTTTCTTCCTGCTGCAACTCTCAACGGCCCCTCAGCAGCTCAGCCTTCCTGTGGCAATGTGGTCTTCCTCTTACCACTGAGAATGCCTGCCTTTCAGGATGTGGCTGTGTGTCTGTCCACCAGGTTTAAAATATATATCAAGGAATTCTACACACCTTATAAGCCACAAACCAGCAACGATTTCCATGAAGAATACGTAAGCGTCCTTGTTGTGTCTCCTTAAACTCAAATATGCCACTGCCAGCGGGAATCACTTAATAGTTCGGTGCATAATACTTAGGGGATGTCCACTGCATGGCTATGTGTGTAGGTGTTATGTATGTTTGCACCAATGGAAACAATGGTGCACACTGTTTACTGCTCTGCATTTTTTTTTACATCACCATATATCCTGGACATGATTCCACAACAGCATATGCAGATTTGCAGAGTTTTTAAAGTGACCACTGTGTGTTCCACAACACGGATCATGATTTATTCACCCAGTCTTCTGTGGATGGACATCTATTATACTTGCCTGCAGTGGAAATGTAATATATTTGACAATAAGAACACAAAGCTATGTTGAAGTAAGAAAGCATCATCAGATGTTAACTCAAATCCATGGAAACAAATGAAGAAACCAGAAACAGGAAATAGAAGGTTAATAGAAGAAACTCCATTAATATATACTTGCCTTCCATTCTTTTCAGATTTTCTTTTAAAATATTAAACACTGTTAACAAATGAGCCCAGGGTTTGACTAAGTATGTCTCCAATGAAGATATAAAAATGGCCAATAAACACATGAGAAGATGCTCAGCATCATTAGCCACAAGGGAAACACAGATCAGAACCCAGATGAGGCACCTCTTCACATTTACTAGAACAGCTGTCATCACAAAGACAGATAATGACAAATGTTGGCGAGGGTAGTGAGAAATGGGACACCTCAGACCCTGCTTGGGGGATGTAAAGTGGTGCAGCTCCTCGAGAAAACTGCCTGGCAGTTCCTCAAGAGGTTAAACATAGAGTTGCTATGTGATAACTGTACTTTTAGGAACTGAAGTTTACAAGAGAACTGAAAACATATATCCACACGAAAATGTGAGCACTCATGTCCATAGCACCTTTATTCAAAATAGCCAAAAAGTGGAAATGACCCAGATGTTAATCAATTGATGATGGATATGTAAAATATGGTATACCCCTATGATGGACTATTATTCAGCAATAAAAATTAATGACTTATTGACACATGCTACAACATGGATGGACCTTGAAAACATCATGCTAAGTGAAAAAAGTCAGTCCAAAAAGCCACCTATTGGATAATTCAACAAGCAAAATACTCGGGATAGGAGAATCCAGAGAGACGGAAAGAGTATCGGTTGTCTAGGGCTGGGATGGGAGAGTTTGGGGGCATAACGGGGAGGGGTGGCTGTTGATGGAGATGGGGTTTCTCTTTGGGGTGATGCAAATGTTCTAAAAGTGACGGTGATTATGTCTGCACAAGTCTGTGAATGCTAGAAACCATTGAATTGTTCAGTTAACGTGTGGGAATTATTTGGTATACGAATCATATCCATAAGCTGTTATATATATAATTATTAATAATAATAAAAACTGATATTCCTATTATCTACCTATTATCTATAATCTATCTATATCATGTCAGGATTGGCTTCATGACCAGTTGCTGAAACTACAACAGTTTCCAATACATGTCTTCTCATTTATATGTTTATATGTATGTATGTTAACCAATTTTCCTCCTGTTTTATTGAGGGTGTGCTATTGGTAGTTAACACTATGCTCTAGCCCTTAGATTATCACAGATTATTGAGCCAGGATTTTTATGGAACTTGATGAAGCATAAACATCACTCAGCGATAGATTTGGGGACAGATAGGATATGGGTCTTCACTTCTGGGGAGAGGATGGGTGTATTTCCTTTGAAACAGGGAGGGTGGCATCCAGGAGGAGGAGCAGATTGGCGTTGCTGTTTGGAGCTGTGGAATGGCAGGTGAGGATGTTGAGAAGCCAGGATGGCTGGGGTGCCCTGCATGCACGTGCCGCTCCTCCTACACCGCCCCCCTGCACAGCAGAGACAGGTGAGCTCAGATGCACGCCTCTGAGACTTCTTTCCCATCTGGCTTCTGTATTCGATTTGGCTTTAAATGCCAGCTGCCTTGGCCTGAGATTTGCAAGGCAGAGTGTGACGAAGGCTGCGTGTCTGCTGCATCTGCTGTTTCTATGGACAAACAAGTGGGGGAGACACTGCCTTGCCAGAAAGGGATGGGCAGAGCAGAGTGCAGCCTCTGGGATCGTGAAGACTGACAGCAAGGACTCAGGGCACCCATTGGACTGGTGACATCAGGGTCGTGTGATCCTGGAGCCAGCAGCAGCATTTCTTTCGAGTTTGACCATTCCCGATCACAGTGGCCTCCTGATGGAGGCAATTCATGGTATGCTTTCTCCACCATGGCAGTGCCAGTATGGTGCTGAAAATTCTGATTGTAGAGGGGCCGGCAGCTCCTACCTGGCTGAGCCTGTGATGCTGCTTTGGGAGCTCTGCCCGAAGGCTCATCCTAGTGTCTGTTTCTCTAGCCTTGCCTGTGCTTCTGTGAGCTGCTATACAGCCTGCAATCCATCCCTGTCTACTCTAAACCAGCTAGAGAGGAGGCTGGTAACTGAACCCTGATCGATATATTGAATTGCCCAAGAGGTTTTCTTAACATGTAACACGGAACCATTTTTGCATTTCTGGAATGTAGTCAACTTGGTTAGAGTGCATTCTCCTTCTAAAATACCACTGAATTACATTTGGTGGTGTAAGATTTTGCCATTACTTTCTTATGTAAGGCTGGTCTATTTCTGTTTCATATTAGTTAAATTTAAGTGTCAGTGTTTTGCTGGCCTTGAAAAAAGAATCTAGAAAAGGTTAAGTGTTGATTTTCCGGAAAAATGGCGGCGTGAGGTGAGCCTCTGTAAACCTCCCCTGGAATTTACAAAGAATCGAACAACAAAAACTCCACAAAGGACTCCCTGCACAGCAGACAGGCAAGACAAAGAGGCCCACTACCGACTGAAATCACCTACAGGTGGGAGATTCGCGCGAGTGGGGGGAGGAGGGAAGGGAGAAGTGCGTGGAGACGGAGCCGCGCGGGCGCAGGACGCAGACCCAGCTCAGTGCGCCGAGCTCGCTGCTTCCCGGAACTACCGCAGCTGCGGGAGAGGGAAGAACTCGGACTGCTAGGGCTCCGCTTGTGGCCCACAGGGCTGAGGGGACAGCATATACCACGGCTGAACCCAACGCGCACGGCAGAGACCTCGGAGAAAAGACTGAGGGAAAAAGGCTGAAAACTGTGGTTTAAGCCCTCACTGCGGAGCAGAGAACGGAGCCTTAGGCACTGAGACTAGCCGCCCCCTCCCTCCCCTCCCAGAGCTCGCCCCGCCCCCACCTGCCTGGTGCTAGAAGCGAAACAGTAGCAGTGTCAGATCAAAACAACAGAAAATTCGCTGTTTTGAGAACTGTGGACCGCAGACACAAATTCACAGCCCAACTAGTTCCAGCAAAGGGGAGGGAGCTGTGGAAGCAGGACCAGCTGTGGTGGTGGTCGCCGCCATTGCTCTGGGCCACCTCTCACAACTCACCCCGCCCCTGGCCCCACCTATCTGGGCAGATCCCTGCAGGAGTAAACAGAACTGCTGAAACACACGGGCTCTGAATCAGGAGCTGGAAGACCTTTGGAACATCAAAAGCTCTCCGCATACCCACCGGGACACTGCACCCTGTGACCTAGGCGAACTATTAACAGAGGAGAAGCCCGTCTCCCAGGGAATCCCCCCAGTGTGTGAGAAGCTAGAGTAGTGCAGAGAAAACATAGCACTACATTGTGAGAGAGGAAAAAAAAAAAGCCTGCAGTCGGAGAAAAAGTAAAACGTTCTACCAACAAGTACTGGAAAACAAAAGAAAGACCTCTTCCTACCAACTTGTTGCAGAAGTCACTCCTGTAGATGTCTAGGAAGAGAAATAGTAAACCAGTAATCGCCATGAATAACCAAGGCAACAAGACAGCTCAGAAAGAAAGTGAAAAATCTCCAGAAAAGGCACTTAAAGATACAGAAATATGTGACTTAAATGACAGAGAATTCAAGATTGCAGTTCTGAAAAAACTCAACGAGATACAAGAAAACACAGATAGGCAGTTAAAGGAACTCAGAAACTCAATCAAAGAACAGCATGAGCATTTTACGAAAGAGATTGAAATCTTAAAAAAGAACCAAATAGAATTTCTGGAGATTAAGAACTCAATAGAAGAAATTAAGAATGAAATAACCAGTTTAGGTAGTAGAGTTGACCAGATGGAGGAAAGAATCAGTGACATCGAAGATAGAAATCTGGAAATGACACAGATGGAAGAAGAAAGAGACTTGAGACTTAAAAGAAATGAAAGAACTCTACAAGAACTTTCTGACTCTATCAGAAAGAGCAATATAAGAATAATGGGCATACCAGAAGGAGAAGAAAGAGAGAAGGGAACAGAGAATATATTCAAACAAATTGTCGTTGAGAACTTCCCAAATTTGTGGACAGAACTGGACCCTCGAATCCAAGAAGCAAATAGAACACCTAGTTACCGCAATCCCAACAGGCCTTCTCCAAGGCACATTGTATTGAAGCTGTCTAAAGTCAATGACAAAGAAAAGAATCCTCAAGGCAGCCAGGGAAAAGAAGACGGTAACTTACAAAGGAAAGCCCATTAGATTATCATCAGATTTTTCAGCAGAAACTCTACAAGCCAGGAGGGAGTGGAACCAAATATTCAAACTATTGAAAGAGAGAAATCATGAGCCAAGAATAATATATCCAGCAAAGATATCCTTTAGATATGAAGGAGGAATAAAGACCTTTCCAGACATACAGAAGCTGAGGGAATTTTCTAATACACGACTTGCACTACAAGAAATACTAAAGGAGGCTATTCGACCACCATCAACAGGGACAATTTGTGGCAACCACAACTCAAAAAGGGGGAGAGTAAAGGCCTGAACCGGAATATGGCAATGGAGAAAGTAAGCGTGCTGAAGAAAATGGAATACTCTAAATATCAAACTTTCTTTTACATAAACTTAAGGGTAACCACTTAAAAAAAATCCAGAACTGAAATACATACTGAAATAAAAGAAGAAACAGAGGGAAACATCATAGAACACCACCACACAGAAATAATAGACAACAACAAAAAGGCAAAGAAACAATGGAGACACAGCCTTACCAGAAAACTAAAGATAGAATGACAGGAAATCCTCACATATGAATAATCACCCTAAATGTAAATGGACTGAACTCACCAATAAAAAGTCACAGAGTAGCAGATTGGATCAAAAAACTAAACCCAACCATATGTTGTCTCCAAGAGACACATCGCAGCTACAAGGACAAGCATAGACTCAAAGTGAAAGGGTGGAAATTGACACTCCAAGTAAATGGTACCCAGAGAAAATCAGGTGTAGCCATAATGATATCAGATGAAACAGACTTCAGGGTGAAAAAGATAACAAGAGACAAAGATGGACATTTCATAATGGTGAAGGGGACTATACAACAAGAGACATAACAGTCTTCAATATTTATGCCCCCAATCAGGGAGCACCGAAATGTACCATGCAACTACTAACAGAAGTAAAGGGAGAAATTGACCAAAACACAATTATACTAGGGGACTTAAATACATCATTGACAGCTATGGATAGATCATCCAAACAGAAAATAAATAACGAAATAGTAGCCCTAAATGACACATTAGAAGAAATGGACATAATTGACATTTATAGAGCACTTCATCCTAAAACATCAGACTATACATTCTTTTCTAGTGTACATGGAACATTCTCAAGGATAGACCATATATTGGGACATAAAATCAGCCTCAGCAAATTTAAGAAGATTGAAATCATACCAAGCATATTCTCTGATCACAAGGCTTTGAAATTGGATATCAACTGCAAAAAGAAAGCAGGAAAAAACACAAATACATGGAGATTAAACAACATACTTCTAAAGAAAGACTGGGTCAAAGAAGAAGTTAGAGGAGAGATCAAAAGATACATAGAAACAAATGACAATGAAAATACATCCTACCAAAATTTTTGGGATGCAGCGAAAGCAGTTTTAAGAGGGAAATTTATCTCATTACTGGCCTATCTCAAGAAACAAGAAAACTCCCAAATAAATAACCTCATGTTACACCTTAAAGAACTAGAAAAAGAAGAACAAGTAAAACCCAAGGTCAGCAGAAGAAAGGAAATAACAAAAATTAGAGCAGAACTAAATGAAATAGAGAACAAAAAGACAATAGAAAAAATTAATGTGACAAAGAGCTGGTTCTTTGAAAAGATTAACAAAATTGACAAACCCTTGGCTAGACTTACTAAGATAAAAAGAGAGAAGACACCGATTAACAAAATCAGAAACGTAAAAGGGGAAGTTATCACGGACACCACAGAAATACAAAGGATCATCCAAGAATACTATGAAGGACTATATGCCACCAAATTCAACAACCTAGAAGAAATGGATAAGTTCTTAGAAACATATAGCCTTCCAAGGCTGAACCATGAAGAACTGGAAAATCTAAACAGACCGATCACCAGTAACGAAATTGAATCAGTCATCCAAAACCTTCCCAAAAGCAAAAGTCCGGGACCAGATGGCTTCACTAGTGAATTCTACCAAACCTTCAAAGAGGATCTAATACCAATCCTGCACAAACTCTTCCAAAAAATTGAAGAAGAGACAGTACTCCCTAACTCATTTTATGAGGCCAACATTTCCCTGATACCAAAACCTGGTCAGGACAGCACAAAAAAAGAAAACTACACACCAATATCTCTGATGAATACCGATGCAAAAATCCTAAATAAAATTCTAGCAAATTGAATACAACAATGCATTAAAAAGATTATTCATCACGACCAAGTGGGGTTCATCCCCGGGGCACAAGGATGGTTCAACATACGCAAATCCATCAATGTGATACATCACATAAACAAAATAAAGGACAAAAATCATATGATTATATCAATTGATGCAGAAAAAGCATTTGACAAGATACAACATCCATTTATGATTAAAACACTTAATAAAATAGGTATAGACGGAAAATACCTTAACATAATAAAGGCCATATATGACAAGCCCTCAGCTAATCTCATAATTAATGGTGAAAAACTGAAGCCCTTTGCTCTACGTTCAGGAACATGACAGGGATGTCCCCTATCACCTCTGCTTTTCAACATCGTGTTGGAAGTCCTTGCCAGAGCAATCAGGCAAGAGAAAGAAATAAAAGGCATCCAAATTGGGAATGAAGAAGTTAAATTATCACTCTTTGCAGATGACATGATGCTATATATAGAAAACCCTAAAGACTCCACCAAAAAGCTATTAGAAACAATCAACGGATACCCTAAAGTTGCTGGCTACAAAATCAACGCACAAAAGTCCATTGCTTTCCTATATACTAACAATGAAATCTCAGAAAAAGAAATACAAAAAACAATTCCTTTTGCAATTGCAACAAAAAGAATAAAATACCTAGGAATAAACTTAACCAAGGATGTTACAGACCTATATGCTGAAAACTATAAGACTTTTTTGAAAGAAATTGAAGAAGACACAAAGAAATGGAAAGACATTCCGTGCTCATGGATTGGAAGAATCAACATAGTTAAAATGGCCACATTACCCAAAGCAATATACAGATTCAATGCAATCCCCATCAAAATCCCAATGGCATATTTTAAAGAAACAGAACAAAAAATCATCAGATTTGTTTGGAACCACAAAAGACCCCGATAGCCAAAGCAATCTTAAGAAAAGAAGAACAATAATGGAGGTATCACACTTCCTGACTTTGGCTTGTACTACAGGGCCACAATAATCAAAACAGCATGGTATTGGCAGAAAAACAGACACGTAGACCAATGTAATAGAATTGAGAACCCAGAAACAAAACCACATAAATATGGACAGATAATTTTTGACAAAGAAGCTAAAAACATACAATGGAGCAAAGACAGCCTCTTCAATAAATGGTGCTGGGAGAATTGGATAGCCACGTGCAAAAGAATGAAACTGGACTGCTATTTGTCACCATGTACCAAAGTTAATTCAAAATGGATCAAAGACTTAAGCATAAGACCGACACAATAAACTGCATAGAAGAAAACATAGGTACTAAACTTATGGTCCTTGGGTTCAAAGAGAATTTTATAAATTTGACTCCAAAGGCAATGGAAGTAAAAGCGAAAATAAACGAATGGGACTATATGAAACTTAAAAGCTTCTGCACAGCAAAAGAAACCACTGACAAAATAAAGAGGCCACCAACTGAATGGGAGAAGATTTTTGCAAACAGTGCCTCCGATAAGGGGCTAGTATCCAGAATATACAAGGAACTCATGCAACTCAACAACAGAAAAACAAACAACCCAATTGAAAAATGGGCACAGAACCTGAAAAGACATTTCTCCAAAGAGGACATACAAATGGCAAATAGACATATGAAAAAATGCTCAACATCTCTAATCATCAGAGAAATGCAAATCAAAACCACAATGAGATATCACCTCACCCCAGTCAGAATGGCTATCATCAACAAGACAAATAGTAACAAATGTTGGAGAGGCTGTGGAGAAAAAGGAACCCTCATTCACTGTTGGTGGGAATGCAGACTGGTGCAGCCGTTATGGAAGGCAGTGTGAGGTTCCTCAAAAAATTACAAATAGAATTGCCATATGACCCAGCAATCCCTCTCCTGGGTATCTACCCCAAAAATCTGAAAACATTTAGAGATAAAGACACGTGTGCTCCAATGTTCATTGCAGCTTTGTTTACGGTGGCCAAGACATGGAAACAACCAAAATGTCCTTCGATAGATGAATGGATGAAGAAGTTGTGGTATATATACACAATGGAATACTATTTGGCGGTAAGAAAAGATGATATAGGAACATTTGTGACAACATGGATGGATCTTGAGAGTGTAATGCTGAGCGAAATAAGTCAGACAGAAAAAGCAGAGAACCATGTGATTTCACTGATATGTGGTATATAAACCAAAAACAACAAAAGAACAAGACAAACAAATGAGAAACAGAAACTCATAGACACAGACAATGGTTTGGTGGTTGCCAGAGGGTAAGGGGGGTGGGGGGTGGGGAGTGGGAAATGAGGGTAAGGGGGATCGAATATATGGTGATGGAAGGAGAACTGACTCTGGGTGATGAACACACAATGGGATTTATAGATGATGTAATACAGAATTGTACACCTGAAATCTATGTAATTTTACTAACAATTGTCACCCCAATAAATTTAATAAAATAAAATTAAAAAAAAAAAGAAAAGGTTAAGTGTTAGTGGGATTATTTATTCTTTGAAAAATTTCAAGGTTTTCTACATAAAACTATCTGAATAAGGCATTTTGGGGGTCAGGGTAGCTTTTAGATAACTTCTTTGATGACTTCCACGGTTGTTGATTTATTATATTTTCTATTTCTTTTGAGGTTAATTTTGCAATATATGTTTACCTAAATAATATTCTATTCTAGAATAGAATGATTGATCCACCCAATAAAAATTATTGTTTCTTGTTTAGTAATATACATATGAATGATCAATGAGGTTTTCTCTGAACATTGTTTCTTTTCATAGCAAATGGTTGGGCTTTGTTTATTCATCTATTCTGACCTTCTTTTTGTTTTAAGCAAAGGCGTTTTTCTTACATTTATTGACAAGTTCAATTTGGTTTTAATCTTATCTGACATTCATCATTTATTTAAAAAGTTAGTAGCAACTTCCTTTGCTTCCTGTTTTCTGCTATTTAATCTTCTTGTTTTTCTTTTTGCTTACTGTAGTAATTTAAAGAATTTTTTAAAATTGTGGTTATCTTACTTAAATAATGTTGAAATGTCTAAATATTGCATTTTCATTGTCAGGAGCAACAATAAGAACTACACTATTAATTGACCTCTCACTAAAAAAATGAGCCAATTTTTCACCTTTGCTTTCCCTCATCTTTCATTCCTCTGTCTTCATGTATTGACTTTTGTCCCTGTCCTGCATAGATGTGGATAATGGGGATATATTTTGAAAACATGAATGACATTTTTATTCCTATTATTAATTATGTTGGCTTATAGCCCTTATACAAAAGTCTTATCCACTGGGGAAGGAGAGAATAGTTTCAAGGGAAGGCATAACATAGAGAAGTTTCCAGCTGACAGAAAGAATAATCAGATAGACCTGATTCCGAAAACAGCCTAAGGAAGAAGGAAGGAGAAAGAGAGGTCAGATGTGTGTTTTCTGGCTCTGTTCTGTTTGGACCAAAATACTTTAAGTAGGAACTTCCAGGAAAGTGGACCCCAGCTGAGTCTCTGGGAGGAGACTGCTCAAGGAGGGCCTTGAGTAAAGCTGGGAAAGCTTTCGTAGAGGGAACATCAGTGATACACGATTATGCCTTGGGAGACGGCCTGTGCTGCACCACAGCCCACCTACCCCTCCCCTGCCCACTGTACCTTGGTCATAGGTGAGCTGCAGAGGCTCTCCCTGCATCTCGTTGGGAACAGAGAAGGGAGCTTGGAGTTGAAAGTCTGCAGGCCTGTGGTGGGCTGCTGTGGCAAAGGGCAAGATGACCTGGTGATACACATGGTGGTTTTCTATTTTTTTTTTAATACGCTTTAAAATTTCTAAACGTAACGTAAGCATGTTTTTCGTTATTTTATTGAGTTCTCATTTCATTGCCCTATAGGCAGAGAATAGGTCTACATGATATAGATTATAGAGTATGGATTAAGACTTCTTTTGTGGCCCATTGGGTGGTCTCTTTTAGAAACATTCCAGGTACCCTTGAAACACATGTGTATTTTCCACTTGTTAGATGCATTGTTCTGTATATGTCTGCTGGACCAACATATTCAATGGTATTCAAAACGGAATCCCAACTAATTTTTGTCTGCTTTATTTTGCATTTTCTGAGAAAAGTAATATGATCTCTTAATATGATTATTATTTTTCACGTTCTTCTTGAAATTATGTTAATTATTGTTTTAATTCTGTTGAAGGCTATGCTGTTAGCTATTCACAAAGATAGTAAGTAGTATTAAAAATTCCTAGAAAATTGTTCTTTTTATCCTTAAATTGTGCTTTTTTATCGCTCTGCTGCCTTATAATTGAAGTGATACATGTCTGTTTTGTCTGATGGTAGATACTCCGCTAGCTTGCTTGGAGAGTAGTGGGTAGTGTGGGGGACACTGGTTGGAGTTTTGGCTCTCCAGATCTTTCTCCCTTTTGTCTGTCTGAGGCATTTCCCATCTTATTCATCTAAGTGGGAGGTGGATTCTACTGCCCAGTGTGGACTGACAAGTACAATCAGTCTTCCTGAGTCTCCTACTGTAGGTCATGACATCTAGTTTTGGAAAAACAGAAGCTATCTTCCGGCCTTTGAATTGAGAGCTGGTGATTTTAAAAAGCAGGGAGAGTGGAGTGCCCATCCTGAAAGCAATGGTCCCATGTCCAGAGGCAGCAGTGGCCCTGTTGGCAGACATAGGAAGACCAAAAGCAGTGTTCACTTGGTGGTGGTAGCAACTGTGTTCTCACCAGGACAGTTATCAGGAATTACTTTTGGCTGTGACTCCCTTTGTTTCTGCTAATTTAGTTGATCTAAGTTCTCCAGATATCTCTGGGATTGTATGAGCTGTCTAATGACTATAATAAGTTACTGGATTTTTTGGGGAGTGTGGTGGGGGATAGGAGTGGGTATTGTTGGTTTAAATCAACAATGATTGGTTTCTGGCACTTGCCGCTAGGCCCCTGCCTGTTACTGAAATTATCAAGCTGATGCCTCCATCTCTGACACCTGACCCCACAGACTGTTCCAGCTTTGCTATACTCTTGCTTAGATGTAAATGCCCTCTCCAGTACTGAGACACCTGGCTGCCACCATCTGCCATCATTTACTTAGTTGTTCAATTTCAGGATAACTGTAGAGCAGCGTCAGAATTATTACCCTGTATCACCCTGGGAAAATCTCTATCAACTAGAGTACAGTACTTACGTACAGTTTCTTTTGCCTTAAGTTTTACAGACTCTGATCATTTCCAAAGTTACGTAGGTCAGCACCCTCCACCCCAGTGAGGTTGTTTATACATTTGTGATACATTTAGATTGTTTTGTCACATTCTGCATTCCATCTTGGTATCCTCAAGTTCCTGAATATTTTAAAAAAATAATTTGCATTCATTAGTGTTTACTCTCTGTGTTGTAAAGTTTATGCGTTTTCACAAACACAGAGTGTCATTTATCCACAATGCTTACAGTCTCACACAGAACAGTTTCAGCATACTGAAAGGTGCCCTGTGTTGCCCTATTCAAGCCTCCTGTCCTTCTCCTGACCCCCGAAACCACTAATCTTTCTATTGTTGCCACAGTTTTGCCTTTTCAAGAATATCATATAATTGAAGTGATACATTATGTAACTTTTTCAGACTGGTTTCTTTCACTTAGCAATATGCATTTAAGATTTAGGCATGCCTGTTCTAGCCTTGATAGCTCAATTCTTTTTGTCACTTACTGTTCAGTTGTATGGATGTATTACAGTTTGCTTTTCAGCAAAGCTTTTGAAGGACATCATGGTGGCTTCCAATTTTGGGGATTATAAATAAAGCTGCTATAAACATTTATGTGCTGGTTTTTGTGTGGATATAAGTAAATACCTAGAAATATGATTACTGGAGTATATCATAAGACTATCATTATGTACTGAATTATATGTCCCCTCCCCAAATTTATATAGTGGAGCCCTAACTCCCAGTGTGACTGTATTTGGGCATAGGGCCTTTAAAGAGGTAGTTAAGATTTAGTGTAGTCATAAGGATGAGGTGCTAATCTGATAGGACTTGTGTCCCTATACAGAAAGGAAGAGACTCCAGAGATCTCTTTCTCTCTCTCTATGTGCACACAGAGAAAAGATCACATGAGCACACATGCATCTGTAAGCCAGGAAGAGAGGTGTCGTAGAAACCAGCACTGATGGCACCTTGATCTTGGTCTTCCATCATCCAGAACTGTAAGAAAATACATTTTTTTTTAATCCCCCTACCCGCCAGTCTGTGGACTTTTGTTGGCAAACTTGAGCAGACTAATATAAGTATGATTAGCTTTGTGAGAAACTGCCAAACTGTCTTCCAAAGTGACTGCACCATTTTGCATTCCCACTAACAATGAATGACAGTTCCTGTTGCTCCATGTCCTCACTAGCGTTTGGTGTTGTCAGTGTTTTGGATATTTGCTATTCTAATAAGTGTATAGTGTTATCTCATTGTTGTTTTAATTTGCAAATCTCTAATGACAAATTATGTCTATCATCTTTTCATATGTTTATTTCCCATCTGTATATCTTTGTTGGCAAGATGCTGTCTAGATTTTTTTTCCCACTCATTTTTCAATTGAGCAATTTGTTTTATTATCACTGAAATTTAAGAGTTTTTTTTTTTTTTTTTTTTTTTTTGTATATTTTGGATATGAGTCTTTACCAGACATGTGTTTTGGAAATATTTTCTTTCAATTCATGGTTTATCTGTTATTCTCTTAATGTCTTTTGCAGAGCAGAAGTTGTAGATTTTAATATAGTCTAACATATGAAGTTTATCTTTCATAGATGGTGCTTTTGGTATATCTAAAAATGCATCTCTGAACCCGAAGTCACCAAAAATTTCTTTTTTCTTCTAGACGTTTTATAGTCTTATACTTAGGCCTTTGATCTGTTTTGTGTTAGTTTTGTGAAAGATGTCCGGTTTATCTTTTTGTGTTAGGTTTCACTTATGAATATCCATGTGTTCCAGCATCCTGTAATGCCCAAGGATCACAGATGTAATTGTTAGAAAGACTATCATTTCTCCTTTGGATTACCTTTGCTAATTTATCAAAGATCAGTTGACTATATTTGTATCAGTGTATTTCTGGGCTGCCTACTTCAATCCATTGATCTTGTGTCTTTTCTTTCATCAGTACCACGTTGCCTTGATTACTGTAGCTTTAGAGTAAATCTTGAAATCAGGTAATGTCAGCCCTCCAACATGGTTCTCCTCCTCATCCTGCTTTTCTTTTTCTTCTTCCTCTTCTGTACTGTTGTGTTGGCTATCCTAGATCCTTTACCATTCCATATAAACTTTAGAATCAGAAAATGCACTTTCCTGAGATTGCATTGAATCTATAGATCAAGTTGGGAAGAACTGACTTCTTAATATTGAGTCTTCCAACCATGAGCTTTGATTTTTTTTCCCCCTGATAGTTTGTAGTTTTTTGCATAAAGACCCTGCACTTTTTGTTTGTTAGATTTAGAAATAAACAAAATTCATTTTTGGTGCCAATGTAAATGGTATTGTGTTTTTAATTTCAAATTCCATTTATTCATTGCTGGTGGATAGGAAAGCGATTGACTTTTGAGTATTAGCTTTGTATCCTGCAACTTCGCCATTTCGACTCATTCATTCCAAAAGGGTTTGTTGTTGTTGTTGCTGTTGTTGCTGTTGTTGTTGTTGATCCTTTGGGATTTTCTGCATAGTCAATCATGTAATCTGTGAACAAAGACAGTTTTATTTATTTCCTTCCGTCCTATGTACCTTTTCTTTTCTCTTCCTATTGCACTAACTCGAATTTTCCAGTACTGAATAGGAGTGATGCGAGGGGACATCTTTGTCTTCTCTCAAATCTTAGGGGGAAAGCACCCAGTTTCTCACCATTAAGTATAATGTTAGCAGTAGGTTTATTTATTTATTTATTTATTGTAGATGTTCTTTATCAAATTGAGGAAGTTCCACTCTATTGCTAATTTGCTAAGAATTTTATTGTGAATGGATTTTTTTTTTTTTTTCTACACGTATTGATATGATCGTATGATTTTTCTTCTTTAGCCCATTGATGTGGTGGATTATATTCATGTGATGGATTATATTTTCAACTTCCTATCTCACTTGTTCATGGTGTATAATTTTAAAATTTTTATCACTTGCTTCAATGACTATTCAGATAAGATCCTTACATTGGAAAATATTGCTATGTCTTATAAATCTCTTTTAATCTATAGCTTCCCTCTTTACCTTTCTCTCTTGCTCTCGCAAATAAATCATTTGACTTATAGAATTCCCAAATAGTTTGGATTTTGTTTACTTCTTTCTCATATTTTTATTTACCTTGTTCTTCTGTCCTCTGTATTTCCTATAAATTGGTAGTTGGATTATTTTGCACTTAGATGTAATTGATTGATTAATTATTTTGGGGGCAAGACCATTTCATAGGGGGTGTTGTGTACTTCTATCAGGCAGTACATGACGTCCGCTTGTCTCTATTTGCAATGTCAGAAGACATTGGTGTTCATTGTTGCAATACATAAACTCATTAAAGGTGCAAAATTGTAATGTTCTATTTTTAGCATTATTTTATCATTTGTTAGCTGAGATATTTCTATAAAGATGAAATTTTCTCTCATTAGCTATTCGATACCCAGTGAAAGAGTTTTTATAGGAGAGGCAGGATAAATGTTTAATTCTTTCCCTTTATTTACCAGTCTTCAAAATAGTGAGTTAATTCCCGTAATAAGTTTATTTTTTAAAAATACCATTATGTGTTTAAGGATTTAAATATCTTGTTGTGTTTTAATCCCCTGCCTTTATGATCTTTGTTGTTGCTCTTATTGTCCTTTCTATGGCCAACGAGAGCCCATTCTAGGTGGCTCTCGATTCCTTTGACGTGACCCTACCTGTTTCAGTCATGTCCTAGCTTCAGACATGAACCATTGTTCCCAATGATTCTAGTACATTGCTGCCCCAGACCTGAAATCAGTCATTCCTCAAGGAGACTGGTCCCTTTTAGTGGGAAATGTAGAGATTTCAATCTGTGCACTTGGCAGAGTTTTAACAAGAAAATGGAAGTGGCATACAGACACTAAGCCTTACTGGTCCTGAAGGCCTGTGCTACTTGTGGGAAGCCTGTGTCGTGTGTGTCCTGGGTTGCACAAATATTCCCACAGAGTGGCTTTGTTTTCCTTTTGCTGGCGGGGCCAGGGGCAGGGTTTTACCTACTCAGGGCAAGTTTTTACATTCATTTCCTGGCTCAAGATTCCCTGAACCACATTCATAGTGCAAGTTTGGAATGCTTATATGCATGTGGTACAGTTTGAGGTTTTGATTTCTCATGAGAAAACTTTTTCCTCCCATTCAGAGCCCCAGGCAGATGATAATCTTGCTTGACACACCCCTGAACTGGCAGCTGGAGTTCCTCTAACCTCCTTTTTTCATAGGGTGGGATGGTATTCTATGGATAGCCCTTTTGTCCTCCCAGAGAGATGATGGGGTCTTGGTTCTCTGGGTGGGTCCACATCCCACCTCCCAACCAGAGTGGGGTATACACCAGGGCTGTCAGGGGGCCCAGATCCAGGAGATGGGGCATTGGAGAGCGTGGCTTTTGCTCCCGTTTGTGTCTTTGTTTCATTTTGGGCACTTAAGAAAGTCCCGTCTCTCTTCTGAGCTTGCTAGAGGTTTTTAAGACACGGAGATATTCAGCATTTTTGAGTCTTTTCTCCCTCTGCCTTCTTATCAATGAGGAAATCATACAATTTTATGTTCTCTGAGGCTTTTCTATCTCTGATGAGGTTCTTACTTGTCCTTGAGAGTAGGGAGTGGAGAGCATGTCTTTCTCCTGGCTGCTCCCTCCCAACCTGATTTCCTCCAAACTGTGTGTGGGCACGATGCCCACAATTTGAGCTTTTGATTTCTGTGTCATTGTAACATATCAGTTGCATGGGCCGTCTCCTGTCTTCAGAAGGTTAGGTGGGTTCCATGTTTCCATTCCTCAAATGCCTGACTCTGAGAGTGACATGGGCTCCTGTGGTTTGGCGTCACTTTCAAACAGCAAGAGCTGTGACCCCTCCTGGCACTTGGAAGGTGTCGTGGCCTGTGTCTCCTTTGCCATCTTCCCATCGTTTACCAAATCACTTTTTTTGAAAAGATGTTTTTAGGAACATTGTTGTTAAATACCTCATGCTTCCATATCAATAAACTCTATTTTCCTGGGAAGGAAGCACAGACACTGTCTTCAAAGATATCAGTGCCAAGTAGTGCCTGGGGCATTTGGGGTAACACTTGACCCACCTGTAAGCCTGGGTGGATGAAGCAATGATGCTCGCTGGGACACTTCCCAAGACATGAGCACAAAGACCTGTATTCTTTTCCTTTCAATGTGTGTTGTTTCTTTTGACATGTTTTATTACTGATTGGGGACTGATGGGTCCCTTTGATCTTAATTCAGAGTTGCTGTATGTAAATGTTCCCCCTCTCTGTTTTGTTTTCCCCCAAATAATAAAAGGCCGTAGAGGACTGACTCCAGGTCTCATACCAGGGTCATACTTCCTCCTGGGAGCAAGGCCTGCTGACGTGGGACTTCAGCCCATCACACTTTCTTCTGATTTCAATAGTACAGAGGCTTCTCACAAGCAGGTGAAAGGCAGCAGTAGCACATGCTGTTGGTGTTTCCTGGGGCTGCCAAGGAGCCAGCTGGTGATGTGCTCGTCACAGGTTTGCTCAAATGGTGTCTGTGCAGGAAAACATGAGCAATTTTCTGACCTGTTAACTGTTGCTTAGAGACTATTCACAGACCTAGAATTTGGAAAAGGTCATCGGTGAAATGGAACAAACACTAGACCTGGATACAAAAGATGAGTGAGAAAGTTCCATTACTGAGGTGTGGTCCAGGTAAATTTGTTTTAATTTTCCGTAACCTTGCCTCGTCACAGGCCACATCAGGATACAGTGATGCCCAATTCCTGGGAAAGCTGTGAGGATCAGGTAACGCCACCGGGACAGAGGTGGGAATGTGCTTGGAATACAGCCCTTGGGTCCTTAGATGCCTGTGCCAGCAGCAGATCTCCCAGGTTGGCTGTAGAGAAGACACCCTCTGTGTCCCAGCACTGTGGTCCTCAGACCACCAAATCCTCCCTGCGGCCTTTCAGACTCACCTCTGCTCCTCTCTACCCAGCATCCCATGAGGCTCCTGTTAGGTTCTCAATAAAGGCCTGTTCATGAGCCAACAGAGGGTCTGATAGTAAGACTATGACTGGTCCGACTTGGTCGCTTGCTGTGTCATGTAAGAATCATGCTGCATTGAAGCTGAAGACATTTAATCAATGAAGGCAAGTGAACAGACACCTCGTTTGATTGAACTCTCTTTTTTTTTTCTCAGCGTCCACACCTGTGTGTTTCATTCAATGCAGACAGCTGTTTCCCCCAGGGGCCAACTGTAGGTACTTCGTTCCTGCTTCAATGCTGATACTTGGATGGTGAGAGACCCCTGTACAGCCCACTTACTACTTGCTGGACACTTTTCGTAGTGCTGGAAAGGGAGATGTGGGGACAGAGCCAGGAGTGCAGTTTCCAGGCCTCTCGACCTCACGTGGAAAGGTGCTGGCTCAGGTAGTAAATGTCCATCAACTGTGATTGAATGGCTGTCAGCTGTGGCTGGTCGGCCGTCAGCTGTAACCAGTGAGCCATGGGCCACTAATATAACTGCCGTGGCTAGGCTAGCAGAAAGAGGGAGCTAGCAAGAAGATGGTGGCTGAGCTAGAAAGCGTGGATTGCAGTTAGCACAGTGGAGTGCAGCCAGCAAGTGAGGTTGGTTGGCAGAGAAAAGTGGATGGCGGGTTGCGAACAGTGTGGCTCCTGCTTCCTGTGTCTCCAACCCAGCCGCTAGTGAGAATATAGTGGTATGACTCCCGTATCTATTGCTCTGTGGGTGTTCCGTTTTGGCCTCACCGTGTCCTATGTTCTTGAGCTGCGAGTGAGAGCTGAGACCCTGCACGACAGGAGAGGTGAACTCAAAAAGGTGGTCCCAACTCTCCTGGGGCTGGAGCTTAAAAACTTCCCAGGGATACTCTGAGGCCCTACAGAAATATGTGGCTCTGTTCCCCTTTGGAAAAAGATGCATACCAGTGATTTATTTTGTGGCAAGCTAGTTTTTAGACCGTGGTGGAAAGAGTGCTGGATTGGGACTCCAAGTGACCAAACGGCAAATTTGTATTAACTGCACGGCCCGGATGAACCCCTTGAGTTTTCTGAGCTCCAGTTTCCTCCTCTGTGAATTGGGAATGGGAATGTGTTGCTGACAAGGCTGTTCGCTGGGTTTACTGAAATGATGGAACCAGGTGAGGGCTGTGCATCCTACCCTTTCCCCTCCCTTCCACATGGTTGGGGTGACACCAGATGGATTTATTTCACCACAGTTGTCCAGCTTCAGTGAAGTGCCATTCCTATAGAACGGAAAGCTTGGGCCGTCTTCCATATTTTCCTCTACAGTTTAGGTCTAAGACACTTAAAGTAATTTTATTCAGTTCCCATGTCAAGGGCTCTAAGTTTTACATTAGTGGAGACTTCATGTATTTATGATATTTGACCAGAAAAATCCCAGTTTCCAAATCAAGGACTTGGAGTGAAAACTGTCAAGAGATTTTAGCTTCAAGTCCAGAAACAGTTAAATCAATAAATGCAATACCTGCGGCACATTATCCAGGAAGGCTGAATGTACAAGCTTCAGAGTTTGTATGCAAATGGCATGCAATTAAGTCAGCAGAGAAGGAATGAAAGTGCCAGCTAATTGCTTGAATATTTTTCTCTTTCCTTCTTCTAAATGTATTCAATTGGCTTTACCAGGAACTCACCCTCCCTCAGAGCACTGGCTGTCTCAGATGTTACCGCAATGGGTGCAGTGTGCGAGCCTCGGAGCGCGTACATTCCTTCCTCTCACCCAGGCTGGAGTGTTTATCCTACAAAGGAGATTGATATTAGTGTGAATCTGAGCCTCATGCCTTCCCTGGAAATGTGTCCTTCATGGCGTCTGTTTACAGCTCTCTCTCCTTCACTAGTTCCGCAGAAATCACGTGGGCCACTCTGACATCCACCAGACAGGGCTGGTGGTTTGTTTCTCACAGCTTTGTGAGGCTAGTGTGGATTGAAATCCTGGTTACACGCCTATCAGTGTGAGTTGAGGTCTTATATATCACTACGTACCATAAACACCTTGGAATTTCTTCAGACTCTAGATGAGGGATCCTAACTCATTGAGTGTGTGCGTCGTCCACTGTAGGGCACTGAGGCCCGCCCGCTGGCTCCCTACCTCACGCCCATCCTCTCCTTCTCCTTGATAACAGGAGCCCAAGTTTCAGCTGGGCTCCTGAGGACAAGCCACATTGCCCTGTTTCTTGGTAGCACGTGTGACTGTGCACCGGCACCCCTCCATGAGAGCTAGCCCAGAACTTAGTGTGAACTCTGGAGGCACCTCTGGCTCACCCCAGCTGCCCTAGGAAACAACTGGCAAAGTGGAAGTACTGAGGCTTTATTGAGAAGTGTCATCCCAGGGCAGCTAGAGTGAGGGAGAGGGATTCTGTGGCAGGAGACAGACCACAAACCCAGGGGATGCCTCACTGAGCTGGCTACTTCTCAGGGAAACCTCGCAGCTGCTGGGTCATACAGAACTTCTCTCCAACAGCACAGTCCTTGAGGGTGGGAGGGAGTGTCCTGTCTCAAGCCTCTCATTGGTCACATTTTGACCCCTGGGATATGAACTCCCCCCTTTCTCCAACTGTGTCGCTCAGCCCCTGGGACAGCCTGGGGAAAGGCCAGGTCTCACTCCCTATGGTGCATGGCTTCACCTGAACCCAGCAATGGGAGAAGTATCTGAGCCTGCATGGGTACCACGTTGCCACCATCCTCTGTGGTGGGAGCAGTAGAGGCTGCGAAGCAGCCTGCCCACCCCCCAGGGACGGCTGAGACAGCCAGTCTGTGATGAGAGGGGGTAGAGTAACTACAAAGCTCTAGCAAATCTGGGCACGGGCAAAAGCCGGGTTTAGTGCATCTCCTTGAAAGGAGAGGGTGTGCCTGGAATGCAGATGTGATGGTGGGAGCTTTGGTTGCCACTGTGAAACCCAAGGAAGAAGAGAGGATGCTGAGTGGTGGAGTGGATTCTAGAACAAAGCTTGTGTTCTTGACAGCATTTTGAGGTTGCCATACTAGTTAGCTGAACTGCTAAACTCCAGACTTCTTTTACTAGTGGTGCTGTCTTCTACACGAAAGAGAAACAAACTTCTATTTCATTTAGGCTAATGTTATATTTCCTTGTATATAAAGACAAAACTAATTTTAACTACTGTAGCACATAACAATTATTTGCTGAATGAATGAAAAAATACCCTGTTTCACCAAAACTTGTCCCATATTCAAACAGTAGATTTAATGCAACATATTTGGTCCTCTGCACCTGAATGAATAAATACTGCCTGTCCCTGAGGCCGGAAGTTTGGCCTCTGTGAGCTCCTGACCCAGCACACATGGATCTTGCCAGTTCCTGAATTACAGCACTTTTGTTTCTCTCCATTTCTTTTTTCCCACATCCCCGTCCCTCAAATTTAACCTCACCACCCCCCTCTCCTGCGTCATCCAGCGTTCCTCTTTTTAAGATGCCCTTTAAATGTCACCTTCTCGTGAAATCCTCCTGTATCCTCATGGACAGGAAGCCCTTGCCTCACGTGTGCTCCTATAGCATTGTGGTTACCCCCTGTGGTTACCTCCCAACAGAAGTCTCTGCATCTGGGATTGTCTCTGCTGCATGCTGCCATCTGCCCCCATGGGTCCCCAGCACACAGAATAGAGGCCTCATGGACACACAAGGCTGCCTGCCATCCCCTCTGCTTTCCTGCCTCATTCATCCCTTCTCTCTACACCTTCCACCTTTCCTTCCCCTCCTCACTCCACTGAAGACAGGATTTAAAACTTCCAAGGAAAAAATGCATGCCTCCATATGAGAACTGGTGCCAGCTCCCTGCCACACCAGTCAGCCTCCTTTTATAGCCCTGGAGGCTGCCCTCTCTTCTAGATGAGGTCTCAGCCTTCTCTGGGGTGAGGGCAGGCTTTGTCAATGGGGTGTGCCATCAGCACTCCCATATAAAGGCCGAAGTCCCTATCATCTTCTGTCATTATTTGGTGTCCCTAATGTTGCTGTAGCAATTTCCCGTTTTCTCTTTCATCATCAGTTCCCTCATCTCTATGGAATCATTCCTATTACCATATAAACAAACACATCATAATAAGTTTATCTTAAAAAAATCTCCCCTTCTTTCAATTGCTGTCTCATTTCTCTGCTTCCCTTACAGTAAAACTCCTTGAATGATAATTCTGCCTGCACTTCTTTTTCCATTCTCCCTTGAATCCATTCCAGTGAGATTGATTTTTCTCCCTCCAAGGTCATCGTTGACCTTGACTAACTAAATCTAGTGGTCAATCTTCAATCCTGCCTCCAGTTATCTATTACTGCATGACAAGGCACCCCACATTTAAACAACCATGTATTGCAATATATCACAATTTTGCTGTTTGACTGGGTCCAGCTGGGTGGTTCTAGAAGGGTTTTTCCTATAGTTGTGGTCAGATGGCAGCTGGGGCTGGTGTCATCTGAAGCCTTGATTGGGCTGCATGTCCAAGATGGTGCACGTGGTCTCTCCACGTGAGTTGGGCTTCTCATCATGTGGCACTGGGTTTTCCAAGGGTGAGCATTGAAGCTGCCAGGCCCAGAGCAGACATAGGCTCATTCTGCTGTATTCTAGCGGTCAAAGTAGTCGCAGGATCAATCCAGATCCAAGGGGGTGGGTAAGAAGTGAACTCTGTCTTTCAACAAGGGAACAGCTCGGTGGCATGATATTTGGTTGGTGGGTCCCTCCCTCCCCTTTGAAACACATTCTTAGTGCTTTCCCACATAGCACTTGCTGCACCTCCCCTTTCATTAGCTGCTTGTTCTCAGTGCTTTGCCTGGATCCTTCCACAGCTGCCCAGTCTTTACACATCAGAGCTCTCCAGGATGTGATCCTGAGCTCTTTCTATTCTGTCTATAGCTTCTCCTAGGTCATCTGATTCATACCTTAGCTTAGAGTGGCCTGTGGCTGTCCAGGCGTAGACAGGTTGGGTGGGGAGCAGAGCTGCCATGAGGCTCTGTTATGGGAGATGAACCTCTAGGTAACTGTCTGGAGTTCAGAAGAATGCAGCTCCTTCCCCAAAGGAGTTCAGAGGGGTCTTCACCCCAGGGTGGTATCTCTAAAGTTGAAGAGTGGTGAAAAACTCATGGCAGAGATTACTGTTGTTCACTGACGCGGAGCCCCGTAGTATACTTGTCTGAGAAAAAGGAACCTCCTGGCCCCTTGAGTTTACTGTGGCCAATGAAATAGGAATGGAAGTGATGTGTCCCTTCCAAGTTGGCAAGTTCCACTGCTTGCCTTTCTCTTCCTCCCCAATTGAGGAAGCATTGTTAACCTGAAAATAAAAGACCTTTCAAAGTAAGAAGGCAACAAGCATTTATTTGAGATAAAAAAGAATATCTATTTAGGAAACACTGATTCAGATGGAAGCCCAAATAACGTTCCCATAGGAGATGAAGGCAAGGGACATTTATGAGAAGGGGAAGGGAAACAATTACATCAAAAGAAGGAAGGCCTTTCTCTTGGTGCAGGTATAATGATGTTAATTCTAAACAATGTTTTTAATTTTCAGTCCAGTAGTCATCAGTCCAGTCTGCTTTCTTGTTATCTTTGCAAACAGTTCTTTGAGGTACAAGGTTGCTTTAGGCCCAGTCCAAAGGTTATTTGCCCTGTTTTAACATTCCAAGGGTTTGAGGAGTAAGGCATGAGAGGCAGTTCCTCTGGGATGGCAGTTCTGACTCCATTTTTCATTACATTTTTACAGCATGTACTGATATGGAGACACTGTGCGTGGCTCTGGATGCCAACTCCACGTACAGAGAAGTGCTTGGGCCCCTGGCAGGTGTGGGATGACTGACAAGCAACCTCTGGCCATGCCAAGCCACTGAGATTTGAGCTGGATTTTATCTACAGCCTAATTAGTCTGTCATGCTCAATATAACCCCTAACAGAGCATTTTGGAAAATAGGGCAAATTTCTTTTTTCCCCCCAGTCTAGGTGATAGGAACCTTTCCACATGCCCACATCCCAGCTCCCCAGGTATGGAATGATAGAAAATAAAGCTTCTGAGCTTCTGACCGTTCTGTATGTGCCCTGTAAATCACTGAAGATTCATTAAAGACACACAGATGTGCGTCTGCCATTGTGCAGCGTGCATGCAGCCTGTCCCTCCACCGGGAGGCTGAGTGTGGAGCTCCAAGGCAGCCCAGCCTCACCTCCAGCCGAGAGAGGACGAACACACCGCAGCACATTTATGGTTCTGTAAGAGCTGCACGCAAGCAGGTCCAAGCATTTACGGAATGCTCATCCTCAGGGTGAGCACTTGACCATGAATGAGATAATGCCCGATTTCTAGGAGTTCATGATCCGATGGCTGTGTGAGGGCTTAGTCATTCATTCATCAAGTGGCCATGAAGTGCCTGCTATGCTCAGGCTCCAATCTGGGCATGTGGGAGACAACAGGCAGCAGATTCTACAGAAGGAAGTTCCTATCCTGAGCTCCTGCTCTTGGCAGGAACAGTACACAATGTACGGTGATGAGAATTTGAGGAGGAGCAACAAGGGGTTGGAGAATGGGAGTGTGGTCAGAAATGCCTCATGAGAGGGAGACGTCAGAGCAGAGACCAGAAGTGCAGTGAACGAGACAGCCGTGCAGGCTGCTGGGCGGGGTGGGAACTCACTTGGCACGTTGGAGAAACAGCAGAGTTTCTCAGAGACTCTGGAAGGACACAGAAAGAGTCTCCATCTCATGATCTTGAGACATCTCTAGGGCCACTGTCTGCACTTGGGGTAAGAGACAAGCTTATGAACATTGCTCTGTGGATGACCTCTCAGGGGTGACCTACACTAAGCACCCACTGTCTGGTCTATACGCTCAGGAGGCAGGTGCTCTCAAGGGAAACGTGTGTAGCACTTTCTCTGAGAGTGTAATGCAAACATCAGTAGAATACTGGGTAAAAAGGGAAGAAAAGCCTCATCTCTTTGAAAGTGTCTCAAAAGTCACATAGCATTATTTCATATCCTCAAATATTTAAACAGAGGTTGGAGATTTAAATGTGCTTTTTCTTCTTTGAACACCCAGGATGTGCCAGTTCCTGCTCTGCACAGGTGGAGCAGTTCTGTTGAAATGTTTTTTCCCCCCTGACTTCCTGGAATGAGTGTATTTAAGGGACTCAGTGTGGAGAGTCTGACCTTTAATCCTGGCCCACTTGTGGGAACCTCATGAGGGCACTGGCATGTCCTTTGAGCAGCAGCATGGCTGGGCTGCTCTCCTCACCCCAGGACCGCTGGCCAGTCCCAGTGGCCCTGCTATGGCAAGAAGTGTGCCTGCTCCTGTGTTTGGGACAGGTACCCAGAGCGACAACCTGGCCTGAGGGAGGATGGCGCAGGTACCCAAGGCCTCAGACCAAAACAATAATTTGAAAAATACATGCAGCAGAGGCCAGTTCTCGATCCCCGAGGCGATGGCTGTTACTTTAAATTGGATTTTTCTTTGAGGTTGTGGTATTTAAGATAAAATCACCCTTCCTGCAGGTTTCTATGGAAGCTCCTGAATTCTCCCGATGAAATTAGACCAGTAAAGAAATAGAGGGAGGAGCAGATGAGCCCATTTTCCAATTTGGGTTCAAGTGGGCCTCAAGGAAGAGTTCAAGGACGATTAAACAAAATACAAAATGCCGTCTTCAGACCGTGCTCTGGTTTCCATGGAGAATGCTCTCTTTCCTTTGCAATCACATTCCTGCGGCGAAGTGGAGCCACTAGTGGGCCACATTTCACTTGATCTGGGTTGAGGAAACATCTTGAGGGCGTTTTGTGTGGTGCTATGGACTGAATTGTGTCCCCGCTCCCTCCCCCATTTGTATGTTGGAGTCCTAATTTGACTGTGTTTGGAGAAGGGGCCTGTGAAGAGATATTAGGGTTAAATGAGGTCATCAGGACTAGTGGTCATATTAGGAGAGACACCAGAGAGCTCTGTCCCTCTGCCTGTGCCCCAAAGAAAGGTCATGTGAGGACGCAGCGGGAAGGTGGCTGCCTGCACACCAGGAAAGGGGCTCTTGTCAGGGACCTGCTCTGCTGGCATCTTCATCTTGGACTCCCAGCCTCCAGAACTGGGAGATTAAACATTTGCTGTTCAAACCCCCGAGTCTGTAGTATTTTGTCATGGCAGCCTGACCGTGCTCTGACTAGGATGTGGAATCAAATATCGACGTCACAGAAGGGGTGAGTGTCTGCGAGGGCATTCATTGCTTCCACCCCCTGACTGCCAGCGCCAGGCTTGACCACAGGAAACAGGTCCTGCTGAGGTGGTCCAGGCACAGAGGTGCTGCCACCCCGCTGACCTGGGGCAGAACTGTTCCCTGGGCGTGCAGCTGATGGAGAGTGCATACAGCCTGCTACAGAGCGCAGCGGCATTGTCCCCCCGTGCTCTCTCAGCCTGCAGGCCGTTCTCCTGCACAGGATGTGTTTCCACTCATTCACTCTCTGTTCACTCGCTAACTTGTGAATCCACTCAAACCATCCATGCGTTCACTCAATGCTGACTTGTGGACTGCCACAAGGGGCCGGGACCTCAGTGGACACAAACTGAGTATTCAGCTTGTTTGTTCGGTACGGGGAGTGAGCAAGGAAAGACATTATAGGGGATCAAATTAACCAACTATTTGAGAAATGAGACAATAGGGTCAGGCATTATAAGGGCTCAGTCTGAGTACTATTTGGAGCAAGAGATGCTGGTCCTGGACACTCAGGAGATGGACCCACCCGGGTGTGACCAGGCCTCACTGTTCCCGAACTGTCCCCAGAATGCTTGTGAAAGGATGCAGAGATAGTAACGGGCCCTCTGCAGGTGGGATGGGCTCCTGGCAGGAAGCATCCTAGTCCCTCTCCCAAGAAAAGTGCCTCATCCTCCCCTGGAGGGAGTGAGTCCAGGAGAGACGGGGAGAGAGGCCCAGAGCCTGCACTGCGTGATGGGAAGGCAATGGAGGGCGGGAGCAGGTATGAGACGTGGTTTGGAGGTAGAGTTGGCAGGCTTTGCTGGTTTACTCTGCACGTGGAAAAGGTCAAGCTCAGAGCTAGGGCACACTGCGGCAACTGAGGCCTGCAGTTCTGGTCTGGGAGCCGTTCTGGGGAACATTGTCCACTGCACCTTGAAGATGATCACGGGGTCTCAGAAGAGTTACATAAGTAATGGCTGCAGGGCCTTCCTCTGAAATTCAGAGTCTGAAACCAAGGGTTTTTAATTTGCTGGAGTGGAGGCCAGTGGTGAAGGGGTGGGAAAGTCAAACTGAAGGGACCCAAATGGTATTTCAGTTTTGATTTCATCCTTCTAGTGTCTCCACTTATTGCTCTGCGTGGATTCGGAGAGTGATTCATGTTTCAGGGCTATTATAAAATATTAATAGGTACACAACTTGTTTTCCATTTTACTTTTCTGGAAATATCTATTTTAAGGAGGGCTTCCAAGTCCAAGGAAATCTAGTCATTCCTTAATCCACTGAGCAGATGCCTTCCAAGCAGCTGCAGAGAAAGTGTTTCCAAAGTGCCCGCCAGCCCGTCAGCTGTCATCCAGGAGGTGAGCGCTCGAGGACCTGCTGGAGCCTTTTTCCAGTTGCTTTTTGCTCTTTATTCCCCATGTGGGACATCAGATGCCAGGAGAGTAAGATGCTCACTTTCACCTCTAGCAGGAGTCCCTGAAAGCTTTTAAGGAAGGAAAACAGTGATTCTCTCCAAAATGTGCAGGTTGATCCAAACAACTATTTATTTTGTGCAGTGTCTCTATAGTACAGTTGGCTAAAAAATGGCCCCCCAGAAGTGAACACATCCTAATACCTGGGGCCTGTGACGATTTTACATCACTTAGCAAAAGTTCCCTTGAAGGTGGTGTTAATTTCAAGATCATGAGATGGAGAGATTATTCTGCACTGTTTGGAGAGCTCCACACATCGGGGTCGCTATCAGAGAGGGCAGTAGAGTCGAAGCTGGAGATGGAGAGAAAACATGTCAGAGCAGAAGCAGAGGCTGGAGTGATGCACTTTGAAGATGAAGGAAGGGGTCACGAGCCAAGAATGCGGGCGCCTCGAGAAGCTGGAAAAGGAAGGACACAGGTCTTCCCCTGGAGCCCCCAGAAGGAACACAGGCCGGCCAGCGGCTTGATTTCAGCCAAATGAAGCGGATTTAGGGCGTCTGACTTCCAGAACGATAAGAAAGTCTGTCCCAGCAGCAAGAGAAACACTAAGATGCATCACACCTTGGACCTGCAATGATCTAATCACACAGGACGAATATCTAACTGCGCGCTCTCATAGGATTCCCGGCTCTTCGTTGCCCCGTATTGCTCTTTTTAGTTCATGTGGGCTGACTTTGATACATGGCCTTTGATACATGGCCAGATTGATGTCCTTTGCCCCACAGAATGAGAGGAGCTTAGCTGACTTCCATTGTTTGGAATGAGGGCAAAATTAGCATCCGCAGTTACCTTGTTACCTGGATATCTACAAGGTGGTCATGAAGTCTAGGAATAATGACATTGTTTTATCTTGGTAGGTAATATGGATAAATCCTTGCATATACGTTTGCCTATGTTCGCAGAGGTGGGGACCCCCTTGTGGAGCCCAGAGACTGCCCCTCTGCAGGTTATGGATACCAGGCTGAAAAGACGGTTGAGGGTTTTTATCACTCTGCTGAGGCAGTAAATTATATTTATTAGTCATAAGGTATTAACTAGTCGTTGGTGGCTTCTCTTGCTTTTGTTAACTGATTTGATAACCTTATGTGAAATTCATTTATTCCTTCCACTCATATTTACTGAATACCTAGTATGTTCCAAGCAAGGTATTTAGATCTTGGGGAATTGAGCATGAGCATGTAGACATTGCTCCTGATCTCATGAGGCTTCTGGTCTAATGCAGAGCCCCACACTGAGCACAGGGTAGCTGAGAGGCGCGGCGTGAAGGAGGAAGGAGCCAGGTGGCCTAGACGGGGCTCAGAGCTTCCTTGCAGAGGTGGGGCTGAGCTGGGATCTGGCACAGCGGCACTGACCGGGCAAGGCAGGGTGTCGCAGGCAGAGGGAAAGCCTGTCTGGAAGCCCCACGGCAATGTGTACAGGGCAATCCTCGCCATTAGGCAAAGCTGGTGTGGTGGGAGCAGAGGGAGTGACGAGCTCAAGTGTGTAACGTTGACAGGCGTCCCTGTTCACCTGCAGGGCGAGGGGATGGTCAGCTTGCCAGCCCAGGAGCAGCAGCCTGAGGTGGGGACCCCTGTGACGGCATCTTCCTGAGGGAGTCTCCTGAGGGAAGAGGAGCGGACAGGGAGGAACAGAGTGAGATGGCAGCGGGCTGTGAGCGTGAATGGCACCAGAGTCGCCCACCTTAGCAGGGATGGTGGTCTTTCTCCACATTGCTGTGGGGAACCCCTGGGGACAGCATGTGGCCTCCTGGGCCTCCCAAGCCCAGGCAACACCCTTAGCCAAGGGGAGCTTCCTTAGGGAAGGTTACAGATGGGGTCCTTTCAGTGGGGTGATGAGGAGATCTGGTTTCACCAGCAACATCTACTGAGGTAAGAGCTTGGGGGCTGGGGGCTGAGCGGTAGGCTATCTATCATTTGAAAGAATCTCTCTGACCAGTGGAAATGCCTAGAACATCCAGGTATGATGGAAGACATCAGAAGAGGCCTGATGGGAGCTTGCTCTGCATGGGGGAGGTCCAGGTGGGAAAGGTGGGCACATGTAAGACTTCAAGGAGGTCACATCTCCATGTGACAGATTGGCTGTGTTGGGCGAGGACAGCAAGCCTCAAGGCGACTCCTAGTCTCCAGACTCGCTGAGCATAAACGGACCGTGAATGGACCAGGGGGCAAGTCTTGGCAGAAACCGCATGTGTGTGATGGATAGCTTGGATTTTTAGACACGACTTTGTTGCATTGGGAAGGTGGCTCTGTTCCAGGCAGTTGTCAGGTCTACTTTCAGAATATATCCAGGCCCTGAGCCCTCTCCTGCCTGCGTGGCTGCCATCCTGGATAAGCCACTGCCATGTCCTGCTTTCTTCAGGGGAATGGCCTCCTAATGGGCTCCCAGCTTCCATCCTTGCTGATCTACCATCAGTTCTTCATGCAGCTCTCAGAGGGAGCCTTCGGTACTGACCCTTTCACTGCGTTAATTGATTTCAAGTTTTTTTACTCCAAAATGTGTCAAAAATCCACAAAAGTTGAATGTCACAGTGAAAGTGCACAGTGAGAGGCATGTCGCCACTGACCTCCAAATCCTCTGAGGCTCCCATTCCCCCCAAGAAAAGCCACATCCTTACGATTGTTCAGAAGACCTGACTGGGCTTTCAGACCCTGCAGTTTTCTGCCTGAGCTCACTTGCTGTCACTTCCCCAGGATCGCCCTGCTTCAGCCTCTGTGACAAGCAGGCTCTTCCTCCAGCATGTCGAGATGAGCCCTGAGCCCTTTTGCACTTGCTGTTCCCTCTGTCTGGGGCACATTCCCCATGTTACAGCTCCTTCTCACCTCTTCAGATAAAGTGTCATATCTCAACTTCTCAGAGATGCCTGCCCTAATCATATGATTAAAAGTTGTGATTCACCCCAACCCCCATTTCCTATCTTCCTCCCTTACATTTCTCCACAGTAGTTGTCACCAAATGCAGCACTATCTCTGTGTCTGTGTGTGCGTTTGTGTGTGTGAATATGAGTGTGCAAGTGTCAGTGTATGTGCATATGAGGGTGTGTATTTTAAACATGCTAGTTGACTGGTTCATCCCAGTAGAGTATTTCTTCCACGACAATGTTTCATCTCTTGGCCATGGCTGGTCCACAGCCCCTGGGCCCTGTCTGAGGGCACTGACCTCAGGACTCCACATAGTGGGACGATGGCCCAGTAGACAGGAGGGGGCCTTTGCCTAGGTGACCGTGTGAATGGTTTGCTCTCCCGTTTTGCAGGTTGTTTTGTCCCCTTTTCATTGGAGGGCTTGCTTCCATGCATCTGGCACACTTGAGGCCCCCCAGTGGGCCCTGGGTAGTCATGTCCAGTCTCTGCCCACCATGACCACCTCCACCTGTTCACTCACTGTTCCTCCAGGGTTCATGCTAGGAGGTCACAGAGACCCTGCCCGGTTCCTTATGCCCGTGGGTAATTTCCCAGCAGATGCTTTTGCCCTCCTGGAGGATGGGCCCCTGCTCTGTGATGTCATGAGTCCTTAGAATCTAAGCAGTTAGGGTTTCCTACCAGACCACATGCCTGGAGACGCTGTGTGCCTCCTTCGCTGCTGTATCCTCACAGTGCATGCAGCCCAACCCCTGGCTCTCCTCCTTACATCCTTGATCATCAGTAAACTCTTGGTCAATTGATACAATATTATAGGTGCTGATAAGTATGACTTTTTCCATATAAACTTTTTCAAATAGAGGGTCCATTAGTAGATATGGGCTTACTGAACATGCAACCAGACCATGGCCAGACCACATATGCCAATAGAACTTTGACCCCCATCCTCTGCAGCCACCAGCCCAGGGGGGTCAGGACCTGGTTGATTGATGGTCAAGAGCTACTCATTTTCTTGTCCCCACTCCAACTCAGGACCAACCAGAGGAAGTTAAATGTGCTCCCCTACCAATTACGCTGGATTCCCCCCCAGCTTCCCCAGGCCCACAGTCTCTGTTAGCACACTGACGCCGTCCTGGCTGCTTCTCAGAATATCAAGCTTCCTCTCTGCCTACCTTTGAGTCACTATCAGAGGCAGGTGATAGTGACTGACTCCCTTACTGCAGCAAGCTCCAAATAAATAGCCTTTGGTTCTCATCTGGGTGAACTTAGTTTACACACACACACACACACACACACACACACACACACACTCATTTTGGGCTTTGGTTTTGACCATCCCATTCAAAGATTAATGTAAGGGTATCAGGAATGATCTGGAAGTCCATCACACAGACATGTGCTATGACTTCTGTACCTGTGTTTGCGTGTTGACTTACGATATAGCCACAACTAAATGGAGGTGTAAAGGCCAAAGGAACAAATGGTTGATAGAAATTTAGTAAAGGTGGTGGTGGGGTAATGGACTGCTCTCAGGGCACCTACCAACGTAGGCGGGCTTGCCATCAGGCGCTGCTGTCTGAGAGTTTATATTGTGTTCAATTCCTTTTTTTTTTTTTTTTTTTTGGCATGTGGTGAAGATGGAAGAACCTAAGATGTGAGGGGGCTGGGTCCCTGAGCCACTGCCGAGAGGAGGTCCACCTGCTCACTAGAACAATCATTTCTGATTTTACATGAGTACAAGGTCGGACAATTTTGGCGAACTCACCCTAGAAAAAGTGCTACACACCTCACTGCTGAATATCACTCTGGTCACCTTTCAAGTACTCCCCTTGGGAAGCTATGCACCAACGCCAGCATCTAGTCCACCCTTCAAAGCAATTTTGGAACTCTTTTTCTGGAATGGCCATCAGACCTGTCATCGTATTACCCTTGATGTCCTGAATGGCATCCAAATGTCTTCCTTTAAATATTTCCTTTATCTTCAGGTAAAGAAAGAAGTCACTGGGGGCCAGATCAGGTGAGTATGGTGGGTGTTCCAATACAGTGATTTGTTTACTGGCTAAAAACTCCCTCACAGACAGTGCAGTGTGAGCTGGTGCATTGTCGTGATGCAAGAGTCATGAATTGTTGGTGAAAAGTTCAGGTCGTCTAACTTTTTCATGCAGCCTTTTCAGCACTTCTAAATAGTAAACTTGGTTAGCTTTTTGTCCAGTTGGTACAAATTCATAATGAATAATCCCTCTGATATCAGAAAAGGTTAGCAACATCGTTGCAACAAGTTCACGAACTTAATTGTCAGACTTGGTACAATGTCAATTTCAATGACAGTTTGCTAAGTGAGGATATTTGGTGATTTCTCTGTTATAGCAGCTTGTATTTCCTAAACTAATATTTCAAACAAAGAGATAAAGACAAAAAAATAGCAGAGAGTGCCAGTTGCTGGAAGCTGGGCAGAGTGCCTGGCTGGCCATGTGGGTGTTTTGGGGCAGCCTCTCCCAGGAGGTGGCCTGGAGCTGACACAGAGAGATGACACAAGTTCATGTGCAGTCCGGGCTGGGACAGGAGTTTACACAAGGCCTGGGGCTCAAGGGGCCTGGAGTTTTGAGACGCCGAAAGGAGGCCAGGGCTGTGCAGGTATCGGACCAGGTGGACAGAGCACAATTGGGGATGATAGAGAAGTGGGCAGCGACCAAAGCAAGGGAGTTAGGCAGGACAGAGAAGAAAGTTGATCTTATTTGAAATTCAATGGGAATCTTATGGGTGTTGTAGCACAGGTGAGTTTGGTTCACACGTGTGAATAGTTGCCTGGTGTGGGATGGGCAGTGGGTGGTGGGCAGCCGCTGTGGGAGGCGGGGGCTGCGTCCAGCCAGGGCGCGGCGGCAGCAAGGGGGGTGGAGGGATCGGGAGCAGGAAGGACTCGCTGAGGATTAAATGAAGGGTGGAGAAGAATCAAGGATTCAGCAATCTGCCTGGATTGTTGACTGACGACCTGAAAGAGAAGTTTCCAGAGAGGGATAAACTCCGGGGTTAGAGACGGGCTATCCCGAGCGGCACACAAAGCCTTGGAGTTAATATCCTTGGAGCAGCATCGCCATGAGATAAACATTCCCTCTATTTATTTTATTGAAATTAAAATCCAGAAACATTGTCTATAAAAGGAGCCCCAAGGCGACAGCTTCCTGCTCTAAACCCAATATCATTAAATTAGTTTCTGCAAAACAACATCACCTGTCACATTAAATTAATGCAGCCTATTGCATTTTATTGGGTCTGCAGTTTTATAGCACTTGATTTGAAAATTATTTTGGTTTATAGTTATATAAAAGCTGCAAAGCACAGAAAATTTATACCGACTTTTATGTTGTTACATATTTAAGTCACATTACAATAATTAAGTCAAGACAGGAGATCTGTGATGAATTTATTTTTCTTTTAAATGGTATGGAGATTGTGTTACGGTTTGGTGCCCTGCTAAAAATCACTCTTGTGGATCTACTGTGAGTCCACAAATTTGGCCCTGTTGGTGTCTGTGTGTGGAGGGGACCCACTGCACACATCTGTAGGGTTGTGCTCATCACTGGGAAAGAGATGCAGTTCCCGTCCTTGGCTGCACCTGGTGGTCACCTGAGGAGTTTACTGAATGGACACTAAACTTACAGATCCCATTTAATTCATCTGGGGTGAGGCCTGGGCGTTGGAGGTTTAAAAACCAGTGCAGGTGGCTGGAATGTGTAGCCAGGTTGGGACGCAGGTGAACAGAACGACACTGGCCTGTGAGCCGGCTGATGGCCACGTCTCATCAACGCCCGTCAGTGGCTTTGGGAGAGACAGACAGAAGACATGAAATTCAGTGGGAGGCCATCTTCTGGGAAGGAAGCTGGTTACCCCCTTGGTAATCCAGAGATCTTACTCTGTCTATGGCATGTGTTTTGACTGAGCAAAAAGCAAGAGAAAATGCAACATAAGGAGTTTTAAAACAGACAAGAAGTAGGAAATTCACCTCCGTGGCTGTAAAACATATTTGTACTGAAAAATCCCAGGTCAAGAGAGCACCTCGGAATGAAGTGTATTTCTGAGAAGACCACACAGCAAACAGGCAGTCGTCATCCTTCTGGGCCTGGAGTCACACTGCCGGTGACAGGAAGTGACAGGGTGGCTTCAGAGCTGATGGTGGGCTGACTGCGGCATCTGTGACCAGCAGCATCACCAGCACCTTCACATCTGGTCCCAGCTGGAAGTCAGGCTGCCCCAAACGTCTCTGCTCTGTCACCTCTTTGTGGAATCAAATGGCGATTCCTACACCTGGTGTCTTGCTTGCACCTGTCCTCTGTGCTTCTCACACTCTCCTGAGCACATTTACTTACGTTCTGCCTCCCTTGTAGGCCAGGATCCTCATATCATCAGACTTCTCTCTAGACCCTTACCCTTGGTTCAGTGTTTGTAACTAGTTGGAACCCAGCAATGCTGGCGAGTCACACAGCAAACCCATCCAGGATCTCAGCTGTTTCCTGGGCAATTGAGAGCTAATGCTTTGGCTTCCTTTCTGCCAAGTTAGAGTTGTTAGCATGGGTGGTGGTCGACCCTCCTAGAGGACAGTCATGGGAACTGTCCATTGCTGGAGCCATTAGCAAAGTGGAAGTTGTGCCGAGTTGGGTGGAACTCATCCTGCACAAGGAAACGCTGAGCTTTCTGGAACTGGACACAGCAGCTGCAACTGAAAGTGGCTCAGGGATTTTAGGAAGGTTTCCTAATGTCGCCTATCTTCTGGTTCATCATCTATATCACACAGGTGGCTTGGAACAGACCATTCTCAGACTGGGGCTCTCCAAGTGAGGTGGTAAAACTGGCAGCTGATGGTCCCATGGGACCTACTGAATCAGAAATCTTGCTGTCTATAATAACAAGCTCTTGAGGGGGTGTTGATGCATGCTAAAGTTTGAGAACCACTGACCTAGAATACTTCCATTTCTTTCATTCTGTTCTCTACATTTACTGCTTGCTGCATATTTATTGAGCACTCACCATGACAGCACCATGCTGTTCACAACTCACCATTTTGGCATAGGGGTCATGCAGCTGTCTCCAGAGGAGGGGTTGTGAGCAGAGCTTTGGGGGATGAAGAGAAGTTATCCTGCAGATCTGAGGCAGGGGCATGGGGGTGGGGCCAGGACCACTGGTGTTTTATTGGGTCACAGGAGACTCTGCGAATGTGAAATGAATTTCTATCACATCCAGTCATGGTGAGTTGGGCATTGTTTGGTAGAAAAGTTAGCTTATCCTGATAGATTACAAGTATATGTGGAAGGCTTGTTGGCATCAATGTGCCCCAGATTGGGTCTCAGAGACTTAAGTATCCAAACAGGTCTGGCTGGGCACCTGGATGGATAATGTGGCAGGGAGCTGAGAAGAAAGCAGCTCTGGGAGACGACAGCTCAGCTTTGTGCATGCTGAGCTGGGTGAACCAATGATCTATCCAAAGAGAAGCAGCCTGCAGGTCCATGGGTCAATAATTCAGAAGAGAGGTCTGGGATGAAGTCATAGGACAGGGTGTGCAGAGCGTACAGACAGGGAGACTTCCTGGGAAAGAGGGTTTGGAAACAAGCGCCAAGGCACCCTGCTTTAATGAATAGATGAAGAAAACCCACATGAACAGAGATAAGAGAAACGAGAACCACAGAGTCAGACAATAAGTGAGTTCTTTGGAGAAGACTGTGGTCAACAGTGCCAAATGTTGTGCGAGGAGAATAGGGAAGGACTTAAAATTGGCCCTTGGTTTATATGCGGGAATGTCCTGTGGGAACATTTTGGGGAATAATCAAGGACAAAGCTGGAAGACGAAGCTGTAGCATGTCTGAAGTACAGCTGGCTGATGCTGGTTTGCATATTAGGTTGTCTCTGAGGTGACATCCTCAAGTAATTAAACATTGAGGGCGTAACCATTAAAAGTGACAGCTGCCTGGGCACCCAGACGAAGAGCAAAGAGCCCATGACCTGGGCACAAATCAGGCTACACAATTTAACAGATGTGTGACCTTGGGATATTGCTTAAGCTTTCCATGCCTCATTTCCTCATCTGTAAAATAGAGTGAAAATAATACCAATCTCACAGATAACTGGTGAACAGGACAGTGTCTTATATGCCATTAAGTGGGAAAACATGTTAGATATTACTCTTTTATTTAGTAGAATTGCATTAAGTGTGGGAGATACTTACATCATCTCAGCAAGGCTCTATTTCTTGAAAACTCTAGTGGTAGCCCACATATTAATGGTGGCCTGTGCTACATTATTTTCTGAAGTTGTCTGGTTAAGAATTACCTGGGACTCTTGTTAAAGACAGAAATTCCTGGCTTCCACCCTAGAGGTCCTGACCCAGATTCACCAGGAGACAATCCTTGGAATCTGTTTAAAGCAAGTCCCCAGGGATCCTCATACTCAGAGGAGGAAGAGAAATTCTTCTGGAAACAAAGAAACAAACAAAGAAACAAGGCACAGGTTATAAAATAGACAGGAGCACAGGACACGAGGGTTGAGAGAGAGCAGGCTGAATCCCGGGGGAGAAATAGGGCAATATTAGATTTAGTAAAAGTGCAAGGCCATGTAGGAGTGACGTCAGCAAGATGGCAGATTGGGAAGCTCCAGGTCCTTACTACTCTATGGAAACACCAAGTAAAAAACAGCACACAGACCAGAGCAACTTTGTGGGAACTCTGGAAGCCAATTAAGGATCTGTAGTAGCCAAGCAAACTCCCTACCAAGAAAAAGCCAAACTCAAAATAGTAAGAAATTTTGTGTCATTTTTTGCTCATCTTTACACCACCCCCTCCCTGGTTGCAGCACAACACATTTAGGAAGAAGCTGCCCAATTCCTGGCTCCTCCCTTATAAAGGGAGAGAGATGAGCTTATTCACAAAGTTCTGCCTTGTCTGGGGGCTTGATTTGTCTGAGGGTTCTGTCTCACCTGACTTGGAGCATTGATGGAAATGGTGGTATAGTTTGGATATCAAGTTGGAGACCACTGAAAGCAGTGCCAAGTGTCATGACACATTAGATCTGTAGGGGGTCAGACACATGAACACCTGGGGGCAAGAGAATATGGGCAAAGAACCACTAGACGTCAATACAACTAGACATAAAAAAGAAACAAAAAGAAAAAAAAAGAAAATAAATAAAGGTCCTGAGAAGAAGCAAAAATGAGGGAGAAATTAAGACATTCCCAAGTAAACACAAGTTTAGAGAGTTCATTACCACCAGATCTACCCTACAAGAAATACTAAAGGGAATCAAGAGACTTACTTTAGATTTAAGACCATGCATAGGTTGGAAGTGAAAGGATGGAAAAATATATTCCATGTAAATAGTACCCAAATGAGAACAGGAGTGGCTATACTAATACCAGTCAAAACAGTCTTTAAATCAAAAACTATTACAAGAGACAAGGACATTATATAATGATAAAAGAGTCAATTCACCAAAAAGATGTAACAATTATAGACATATATGCACCACACATCAGAATTCCTAAATATATAAAACAACCATTGACAGAATTGAATGGAAAAATAGATAGCTCTACAAAAACAGGAGACTTTAATCCCCATTTTCAATAATGAATAGAACCGGACAGAAAGTCAATAAGGAAATAGAGGACTTGATAACACAATAAAACAATTGGACATAGACAAAACACTGACAAGAGTGGTGCATTGTTATGCATTTCTCAAGTGCATATGGAGCATTTTCTAGGATAGACCATATGTTAGACTACAATAGACTGAAACTCGACAACAATAGCAGAAGAAAAACTGGAAAATCACAAATATATGGAAATTAAATAACACACTCTGAAACAACCAATGAATCAAAGAAGAAATCACAGGGGAAATTTGAAAATATCTTGAGACAAGTAAAAATAAAATCACATATACCAAAAATTTATGGAATACAGATAAAACAGTGCTAAGAGAGAAATTTTAACTGTAAAGGCTTACATTTTAAAAGAAGAAAGAGCTCATGACAACAACCTTACTTTACACCCTAAGTTACTAGAAAAAAGACAAACCAAAGCTAACGCTAGCAAAAGGAAGGAAATAATAAAGATTAAAGTGGAGAGAAAATCAAAAATGAAAAAAAAAATAGGTTTCAGGTGTACAATTCTGTAATACATCATCTGTGTATCACATTGTCACCCCAATAAGCTTTAATTAAAAAAAAAAGAGAAAAATAAATGAAATCAAGAATCAGTTACTCAAAAAAAAAATCAGTGAAGTTGACACACATTTAGCTGGAAATAAATACTCAGATAACTAAAAATGGAAACAAAAGTGGAGACATTACAATTAATTTTACAAAAATAAAAAGGATTGTAAGAAAAAATTATAAACAATTGTATGGCAACAAACTGGATAACCTGGATGAAATGGACAGATTCCTAGAAACACACAACCTACCATGATTGAATCATAAAGAAGTAGAAAATCCGAATAGATTGATAAGTAGTAAAGAGATTAAATTAATAATTACAAACACTGCAACTAAGAAAAGCCCAGGACCAAATGGCTTCACTTCTACCAAACATTTGAGGAAGAATTAACACCGATCCGGCTCAAACTCTTCCAAAAAATTCAATAGGAAAGAACATTTCCAAAATCATTCCATTAAGTCAGAATTATCCTTATATCAAAGCCAGATAAAGACATTACAAGGAAAAAAAAAACCCCTACAAACCAATATCTTTTATGGATATTGATGCAAAAATCCTTGACAAAATATTAGCAAACAGAACTCAAAAACACATTAAAAGGATTATACAGCATGGCCATGTGGGCTTTATTCCTGCAATGCAAGGATGACTTAACTATGATCAACAGAATGGAGGGAAAGAAAAACATGATTATCTCAACTGATGCAGAAAAAGCATTTGACAATATTCAACACCCTTTAATGATTAAAAACAACCCCCCAACCACACCCGACAAACCAGGAACAGAAGGAAACCTCAAAATAATAGACACATGTATGAAAAGCTCACGACTAACATGATATTCAGTGGTGAAGGACTGAAAGCTTTTTCTCTAAGATCAGGAACAAGACAAGTGTGCCCACTTTCACCACGTCTATTAAACATAGTACTGGAAGTCCTAGCCGCAGCAATCAGACAAGAAAAAGAAATAAAAGGCATCCAAGTTGAAAAGGAAGAAGTAAAACTCCCTGTTCTTAGATGACTTATATGTGGAAAACCTTGTACTTATATGTAGAAAATCTTTAAAATTTACTTGTTAGAGAAAATCTTTAAAATTTACTTGTTAGAACTAATATGTAAATTCAGCAAAGATTCTGAATATAAAATCACACTCAAAAATCAGTTGCATTTCTAAATACTAACAGTGAAAAATCCAAAAAAGAAATTAAGAAAATAATACAATTTTAAATAACATTAAAAAGAATAAACTATTTAGGAATAGACTTAACCAAGGAGGCAAAAGACTTGTACACTAAATTCCACAAAATATTGCTAAATAAAATTTTAACAGATGCAGATAAATGGAAAAACATCCTGTGTTCAACTCAACAACAACAAAACCCCCCACCAATTAAAAAAATTGGCAAAGAATCTAAATAGATGTTTCTTCAAGGACGATATATAAATGGCAAAATGATGCTCAACATCTCTAATTATTTTGGACATGCAAATCAAAACCACAATGGGATACCACTTCATACCAATTAAGATGGCTGCTGTTAATAAAAACAAATAGCAAACAAGTCTTGGTTAAGATGTGGAAAAATTTAAACCCTTGTGCATTCCTGATAGGAATGTAAAGTGGTGAAACTACTATTGAAAGCACTTGGACAGTTCTTCAAAAAATTAAAATAGAATTACCATATGATCCAACAATTCTTCTTCCGGGCATATAACTAAAAGAATTGAAAGCAGAATTTCAAAGAGTTGTTTGTATAATTATGTTCAAAAAAGCATTATTCACAATAGCCCAAAATTGGAAGCAACCCAAGTGTCCATCAATAGATGAATGGATATACAAACAGTGGTATTTACATGCAATGGAGTATTATGCAGCCTTAGAAAGGAAGGAAATCTGACACATGCTACAACATGAATGAACCTTGAGGACATTATACTAAGTGAAATAACCAGTCACAAAGAGACAGATTGTATGATTTCACTCACATGAGGGACCTAAATTCGTAGCATGGTGGATGCCAGAAGCTGGGGAAGGGGGTATGGGGAGTTGTTGTTTAATGCGGACAGGGTTTCAGTTTTATATGATGAAATGAGTTTTGGAGATGGATGGTGTCTACAGTTGTACAACAATGTGAATGTATTTAAGACTACTGAACTGTACACTAAAAAATGCTTAGAATGGTAAAATTTATGTGTATTTTAGCACAATTTAAAAAAATGAAGGGTCATGAAAACCATGGGGAGGAGGGAATTTATCAAGGAGATAATGGAGGGGCCTCCAGAACCCAGAAAGAGGGTGACTTGGACATTGAGGTTTTGGAGTGGTGGTTCTTCGTGTATAGAAAGCTTGTGTAGGAGGAAGGAATCTCTGGTGACAGGGAACCAGTTAGGACTACATGGTTCTCAAGCATTCAGGGGTGTCAGAATGGCTGGGAGCTGATTAGGCTGTACGTGTAGGGTCCCCACAGACTTGCATTCAGGGGGTCTAGAGAGGGCCTGAGAGTGTGCAGTTCTAACAAGCTCACAGGTGATAACAATGCTGCTGGAGTGGGACCTGATTGCACTTCCAGCACCACTGTCCCAGGAAAAAGGCATGGGCTTATCAAAAGGTGCTGGAAACAAAATGGGCAGCCAGCCTATGACAAGCAGGGCGATGTCTGTGTCCATCTTCAGGTTCTGGACACCACGTCTGGTCTGTTTACACTCGAGCTGCAAGGTTTACAAGAAGCCATCTGAGGTGGATTTACTACTCACTCACAAGAATAGCATCATCGTATAAACAACTCCAAATGATCCATTTCCTGGATCTCCCTCCCCACTTGCCCCAGGTTCAGCAAAATGAAACCACCTGCCTCTGTGAGAAAGGCTTCCTATACTTTCTTACCCGCTTTTATGGGCCTGGTGATAAGGGTTCTGACCTTGCTAATTGTCTCTCGTCTATCACATGACCCAGTAAGATAGCAGTCTGCACACTGTGGGCTCCATGCTTTGATGCTTTTTAGGGCTGAATACAAGTGGTGGCTTTTAAAAACACAGAGTTAATAATTCTCCAAGCTGGAGCCAGGATTTGCACTCCGGGGAAGGTTGACTTTGTGTTGGGAAGTCTGCCGCGACATCTGGCCCTTGGCAGGGTTTCCGGGAGATACAGGCAGCTGCTGCTTCCTACTTTCCCACCCTGGAAAAATACGACAGTTCCAATAACCTCCACAGCTGCTGGGAAGAGAGCAGACTGAGTCTGGGGTCTTCTACCCTCAGAGAACACTTTGAACGAAATATTGGTGCTGCGCTTCTGGGGCCAGCCTCACCCCATCTCTGATTTGATCCTCTTCTCTGGGCATCTACTAAGTTTCAGGGGAGGCTCTGGCTCACAGGTGTGTGTGTATAGTAGATCCTTTTGGCCTTCAGCCTTGGGGAGCTTGCATATACAACCCATCTCCCCAAACAAGGTCATCTTGTCAGGCCACCATGGGCTCTGGGCACCCAGACAGCAGTGTAAAGTGCCTCTTGACTCTGGCCAGCAGCTGCCTCCTGGTCCCTACGTACTTGGCCTTGAGCTTCTGAGGTCTGAGGGTCCCTCTTCCCCTTTCCTTTTTGTTCTGCCACTCTATCCCACTCATGGTGGCCACTGCCCCTTGTGACACTGTTGGGGGAACTTATTCCTATTCCTGGTGGCACATTCTCTGCCTGATGGATGTGTCTCCCTGTGGTGCTGCTCTGTTGGGTGTGGGCTCCAGCAAGGCAAGAGAGTGGACGTTGAATGTGTGAACTCTGGGAGAGGAAGTGTGTGAGTGGACCTGGCTCTGGGAAGCATCTTGGACACATGACACTCCTCCTCCGAAGGGCATGTCCCCTCTTGGGGGAGCACTCAGTGCCTGGCATACTGTAGGCTGTAAAGAAATGTCTCTTGTTTTCATCATCATGACACCGTGGCCTTGGAGAGCACAATGGTTCTCCCCACGCTCCTCCCAGCTCTTTGTGAGGCTAGGTGCCTACGAGAACATCAGCAGGAGAAACAATGGCCTTGGTTCCTTCTAGGAGAATTCAAGATGCTCCTCATGCTGGATCATTATGGGAGTGAAGTTTGGGGTCAGGAGGAGAGGAGGGTGACTTTGTTTCCAGGGCAGAGTTTTCCATTCCCTAATAGCACCAGGAAAACAGTGTTAATATGTCCTGGCAAGAAATAAATAACTTTTAGCCTTGGGAAAGTTGGCTTGAAGAGAGGGTGCCTGCTCCAGCTATTCCTATTTGAAAAGAACAGGCTCTCGCAGCCCACACTGAATCAAATATGATGATATGCAACACTCCTGGCACTGTCTCTGCATGGAAACTGTGCAGCTTCTGGGAAGATGGAAAATAATGACAAAGCTGTGGAAAGACGACTCAGGTATCCTAAATTCCAGACTCTGTCTCCAAACACACAAACCTCCACATAGACAAGGACGTGCACTGTGGTGCGTGGCCTCTGGCGCTGTGGCAGATGGCACAGCACTGCCAAGGCCTCCATCCGTAGTGTCCTCTGGGCTGACCTGCCTGGGTAGGGTGCTAAGGGCAGGGCTATCTCCAGTGGGGGGAGGATGGGACCCGGGCGCTGTAAGAGTTGCCATGGAGACTGAGGGTAGCACTTGGGCTGAGGGAGCAGCATGCCCCCTGCCCCCTCTGTCTTTCCATTGCCCAGGGGCTGGGTGTGAGAGGGGCTGTGTAAGATGGTACATGGAAGCATAGGGCACACAGTGAGGAGGAGATGCCCTATACTGATCACGGCAAATTCAGTCTTCTGTCTTCATTAGGAGGAAACTGCTCAAATGTATATTTGGGATATAAAACATACACACTTGAATCTCAGTTTTGTATTTATGAAAAGCTAAGAAATTGAATACCTGGGGATGATGTTTTAATGAGTGAATGGGGAACTAGTCAAATACATGTGGAAAGGTATTTTCAATAAATGCATAGCTTCGAAATGCTCTATATCTAAATGCTGCAAGTATGAAATATATGCTCATTTCAGGAGAATGTAATCAATATTGTAAACAAAATCATGAAAAATTCTTTTGATGACATTAGGTTATTGAGCAAGGCAACATTTTTATTTGACATTTCAGTTTATGTCAGATCATTTTAAGGTTCATTTTGTAAGTAAATTTTGGGATGTGAAATCAGCTGTGTATTTATTTGTGTAGGAGTAACCGACCTTTGACTGAAAGCAGCGGACATGGCCTCACAAGTTTCCATACCTCTGTCTGAAGAATCCCCTATTTAGAAAACGAAGGCACCATATCTCACTGTGACAAAACAGTCACCAAGATTCCCCCTTAAGTAATATCCTCAAATCATGGATCAAGTTGTGTGCAGCCAATGGCAGATAAGGGAAATTAAGATAAATAAACGGACCAAGAGGAAATAGCCCTAAAGTTCCACAGGGAGAATCTAGTCTGGCCATTAAGAGCTTTGTGATAATGATGTGCAGAGACTGGCTGATAAGGACTCCGGGACAAAGGTTTGGGTGGCTTTTTCTCATTGGAACACCGGTAAGGACAAAGCTGGAGGAGCCTGGCATGGATTGCCCTGCTTTGGCTGGCCACCAGCAGTGTCCTGTAGAAATGTTGCTTAGCTGTCATTTCTCCAGTCTCTCCTGACCCCCTGGACCAGGACAGGGAGCTGGTTCTCACTCCCCTAATCTCCATGCAGCCCCACAGCTATGTGCTTAGCACATGGCCCATGGTGCTTAGCACATGACACCATGACTTCTTGATGTACGTCCCTGCGTGCACAAGCCCATGTAACATGGACACTCACGGTTCCTTTCACTGGCCCAGGAGCTGAGCTGGGTGCCCTTGTAGCTCCTCCCAGGCAGCAAAGTTCACCAGTAATGAAGGTGCGAATGTTCCTCCCTCCAGCTGGGTTGGTGACGCTGCTCTGCTTGGGTGCTGAGTTTCAGATGGAGAATATGGACACAAAAGATGGTCCTAAGATTTTGTTTGCACCATCCGGAGGCTAGTAGAGCTCAGCAAGTTGGTTGGATGGGGCACGGGTTCAAGCCTCCATCCCCATGGTGGCAGGGGTGGCTGTGTCCTCACCTGAGGGTGGTGGAGATGGCACCTCAAGCTTGGACCTGAGGCTGCTTCTGGGAGGGGTGGGTGTGCCCTACAAGGCAGCCCCTCGCTAGGCTTTCCATCCATCCACTGTGTCTGCAGGCCCTTGGTTCTCCATCGTGTCTCCTCTCACTAGGCTATCCCTCCCTTCCCACCTCTTTAAATGTGATCAAGAGTCTCCTTTTAAAATAAGACAACCTCCCCTTTCGCCTTGCCTGCCCCACGTCTACTCGCCACCTCTTCTTTCTCATTCCCGTTTGATTCCTGAGAGAAGAGGCTTCCTCAGTGCTCCCTCTCCAGCCCACCCCCACCGGCCCCCCACCCCCCCAAGAGAAGAGTCACTCTGCTGCTCCTCAGGCCACGTGGGACTTCACACATCCACATCCAGACGGGTATCGTCAGGGTGGTCCCCAGGACACTCTTTCTCTTAGGGACTTTCGGACACCTCCCTGGTGGTTAAATATTTGCTGAACAATGAAATCATTCTCGGGGCCAACAGGCGTTTCCTTTGTGGCAGGGAAGATGCAGTTTTTCACAACTTGTATGTACCCTGGATGAGTTGGAGACTGTTGCTGCCACTAGAAACTTGACCTGTGTGAGCTGAGCCTCATCTGCACTCCCTTTCCTGTTTCCCCTTCCGAGGAAGGGTGGCACCAGTAAAAGAGACTTGCTGAGAGAGAAGGGTCTGGCTCTGCCCCCCTAGACTGGAGTGGCAGCACTGACTGTGCAGAGTTGCCTGGGGGCTGGTGGCAGCTGTCAGAGGCTTGGACACACTGGCACCTGAGCTGGCTGCTGGTTTTGTTCACTTCCTCTCCCACCATCTGTGTCTTCGCTCACAGCTCAGAGGTGCAGGTGAGACAGGAGAGAACTGCAGGGAGTGAGCGTAGGGCACCTTCCTGCGCTGAGGACGCCTGGGCCGGTGGGCGGGGGCAGGGGGAGGTCACCAGGAATTCCTCTCCCTGAGGACCACACACAAAGGGGAATTTGCTATCAGTTGGGCAGATGTTTCCCAAGGCTACATCAGAAGGAATAAACTGTGAAATCCTGGTGTAATAAGTTCTAGGGAATTGGGGGGTGGAGCTGGGACTTCCTTCTGGAAAAGCCAAACACTCGAGGGCAGAATTTCTCAAACTGGGCAAATTTGCCCCCAGGGGACATTTGGCATGTCTGGACACTGGCTTGGTTGTCACGACTGGTAGACGTCCTACAGTGCACAGAGCAGCCCCACAACAGTTGCTAGGACCCAGATGTCCATGAAATGGAGGTAAGAAACTCTGTCCTGAGCCACCACATTGAGGGCTGGTTCTCCTTGTGGGCTGGGGGAGTTCCGTGAGGCCAGGACTGAGGCAAAGGTTCCTAGGTGGAAAGGAGGCGAAGAGATGAGGTGAGCACTCTGGGTCCCAACAAGGGTCCTGGGGTGGCTCACTGGCCACCATCACTGCCCCTCTCCTTGCAGCTCCTCATGTCCTTCCCAGGGCTGGACTCCAAGCACCAAGTGCCCAGAGCTCCAGGCACTTGAGGTGTGTGGGTCTGCACCAGGAGGCAGGGAGGGATACTCTGTTCTAGTCCAAATGGGAAAGGGGGACCTCACGGTGAGACCTATGTGAGTTGGAAGTGGTGTTAGGAAGACCGTGGGATAGAGCATGAGGACCTTTCACTCTTCGGCTGGTTATCTGATGGGTGACATCACCTCAGAACTCAGTGACTTAAAACGATTTGTTAGATCATATGATTATTGTGGGTTAGAGATATCAGCCAGGAGTGGCTGGGCAGATTTTTTGCTCTGGGGAGCAGGGCTAAGCGAACTTGGAGGTAATAAGCTGGCGAATGGGTCTGGGGATCCAAGATCTTTATTCCCATATGTGGTATATTGATGGGTGGCTGCCATCTGGACTAGGCTTGGACTGTTGCCCAAGGTTTCAGCACAGAGCCTGAGCATGGGAGGCTTCCTAAGGGTGCTTCAGTATTTCCCAAGAGAGTCTCATGAGATGAGAAGAGAACACACCATTTCGCAATGCAGGGACCCAGAACGGGCTCAGAACATGACATCACCTCCTGTCATTTCTGCCATATGTCATTGGCCAAAATAGAACAGGAACCACCTAGGTTCAAGGTGGAGGGGAGCAGCCCCCACCCGTGGATGGATGGGGGTGTGTGTCAAAGCATCTGTAGCTGTCTTCAATCCCCCACACTCCAGCCTCACTCCGGAGAGAAAGTGCAGTGTCTGGTGTAGTGAGACCCAGGAACTGAGCCAGGTGTGTTTCCCTCCTCTTCTGGGACAGCCCAGCTCCGAGGACAGTCACACCAGGACATCCATAAGGCAGGAGGAACCCTAGTGATGAGCAAGACACGTGTCAGCGGCCCAGCTGAGCGTCAGACGCTTCCCCACAGCTGGGTGGTCTGACTGTGCCTGTTACTCTCTGTCACCCTCCCCCCCTTGCGCCACATCAGTGCATGATGTCCTCACTACAGAACAGCTAACAGAGCCGGAGCTGCTCCTCGCGTCCCCAGACTATGCCCGCCAAGTGTGGGCTTGGTGAGAAGGTCTGCCCGAGGCCCCAGTGGAGAGTGTGGAGGGACAGGTCGTTCAAGAGCAAGCAAGCCCTGTACGTGCAGCTCCTGCTTCCTTGTGCTGGGGCTCGTCATGGCTCAGGGGCTGTTTAGAAGACTCCTGGGGGCTTTGTAATGTGCTCAGTGGGAAAGCCTCTGGAATGGGGAGGGCTGCCGAGAGAGCAGGGTTGGGACTGTTGCCATTATTTTGGTGTCAATGTAGGCTGGAAGTCTCAAGGCTCCTGTTTAACCCCAACTGTTCAATGAGCCGCAGAGTTTGAAGTGTGTTGACATGATGCCCCTTCAAGGAGGGGTTTGCAGCCCTTCTGCTTCTCCCACACCTGGGGGGTGCTTAGAACTCTGCTGGCGATGCAGGTCTCTGCCCTGGGGGCTCCTCTCCTTTCTGTCCTCCTCCCCTCGCCAGCCTTGCTCGGCTCCTACAGCCCATTTTGGGTGTAAATGTACTTCTGGTCATTTAAATCACTACCATCTGCAGCCAATGCACACCTGCTCACACTTGGCAAGAGCAGGAAAGAGGACATGGCACACAATGTAGACGCCTGGAGGAGTAGTCGTAGCTTCCGGACTTGCTAAGAGTTATTGAGGAGATCTGGGACGGCTGGCGAAAGGCGTCCTTTTAGAAGTTATTTCAAGTGTGATGATGGTAACACTTCAAGTGCTGGGCATAGAAAATATTCAGTGAATTTCAGCCATTGAAAACAACAACAACAACTACTTCACGTTTCCTTTGATAGCGTTTTGTAACGTTCTCTATCAGTAGGTGAACTTCCGGTCCCATCTGTGATGTTTACTTCTGACTTCCTTCTGCACAGGTAACACTTGAAGAAATGGCCCTGCCCTGGTAAGCAGGTAGCTGGTCTGGAGGCACTCACTAAATGTGAGCTGGTGCCCAGGAAGCACATTTCTGCTCTGGAAACAAACCTAGTACAATCCTTTAGCGATTAAAATGTCATAAATAAACTGTTTTTTTCCTTTGGCTTGGATTCATTTTGGAGGGGAGGAAGCCTGGGCCGTGGTCCCCAGACATCCATTCCCTGCTGTGTGTCCCTTGGAGGCTCAGGAAATGTTGCTTGAATACCTTTTCTCTACCCAGGTCACGAGCACTGGACTGGTGGTGTCGGCCTCCCATCGTCCACCTCTGTCATCCCTTTCTTTGCCTTTCATAGGTGACAGATTGGCGCCCAGAGAGCCCTCTGTACTCATGTCCGCATGTGCCGGGATGGTCCTGCCACATCAAACATCAAGGAAGGATGGAAAACGGCTCTCTTGCATCCTTACAAACCATCCACGTCCTGTCGGTTTTACATGCAGGCCACATGCAGCCCACTTTGTGTTCTCCGAACTGGAGTGTTGTTGGGAGTCAGAGATACATGCTTGTGTATGCCACGTACGAGGTGCGAAAATTAAGTTTGCGAACTCATCCTAGGAATAGTGCTATATACCTCATTGCGGAATATCACTGTGGTCACCTTTGAAGTACTCCCCTTGGGAAGCTATGTACTGATGCCAGTGCCTAGTCCACCCTTCAAAGCAATGTTGGAACTTTTTTTCTGGAATGGCCATCAGAGCTGTCGTCGTATTACCCGTGATGTCCTGGATATCATCAAAATGCCTTCCTTTCAATATTTCCTTTATCTTTGGGTAAAGAAAGAAGTCACTGGGGGCCAGATCAGGTGAGTAGGGAGGGTGTTCCAATACAGTTATTTGTTTACTGACTAAAACCTCCCTCACAGACAGTGCCATGTGAGCTGGTGCATTGTCGTGATGTAAGAGCCATGGATTGTTGGTGAAAAGTTCATGTCGCCTTTTTCACGCAGACTTTTCAACACTTCCAAATAGTAAACTTGATTAACTGTTTGTCCAGTTGGTATAAATTCATAATGAATAATCCCTCTGATATAAAAAATAAATGTTAGCAATATCGTTGCAACAAGTTTGCGAACTTAATTGTCGGACCTTGTATGTCTTGGCAGAAAGTGGTGCACGGACACACCAGCTTTACTCCTGAACTTGCATTGTGTGACAGGTGCTGTATTTACTTAGCTATTTCCCTCCCCAGTGGAAAGTACACAAAAGGCTGCTAATTTATTTATTTAGGGGCTACCAAAGAATCGTGCAGAAAACACCTTGCATTGTGTGCAATCTGGTGTGTTTAGTGTGGCTGTTTCCTGAGAATATATGTTCTCCTGAAAAGGAAATCTGAGAATTGGACACTCAGGAGTATGAAAGTGACGCATGCATTCTCAAACTTACCCAGAGGGCAGGGTGTCTTGTTTTTGCAGGACTCGCCTGTGAGGGTTTCGGTGCTCCTCACCTGGGGGTGTAGGTGCCAGCCTCTGCTTATTGTGTGGGTGCACAATGTGGGTACACCAGCCACCTCAGGGCTGCCCCAGAAAGCTACACACAGCCTGCACAAGGCAATGGGAGGTGGGAGAACCTGTCCAGCCTTCCAGGGCCACTTTCCCTGTGGATGGCCTCCTGCTACAAGGTGCTGTGCTATAAAGTGCAGTGGACCCAGAGGGCCCCGCAATGGACCTGGGAGGTGGACATTGGGCTGATGTGTGGACTCTTCAAGGCTTCAGTGGCTCTTCTGATGTCAGTCTCACAGTGGAGAGGCCAACTGCTTGTTGAAAGGACTAATGAAGGATGCTTGCTGGATAAGGCCAGGTGGCCAGAGCGAGGAGGGAGTTTGATGATTCTAAGCCCTGACCAGACTAAATTCAACTTCAAACCCTGGGCTGGGTCTGGGTGTCACTGTTCAAATTTTCCAGGTGACGCCTAAGTGCCTTCAAGGCTGAGGACCACCGCCCGCCACTGCCAGGATGGAGGGGACACACATAAGCCCACGGTTCAAGCCTCCCAGGCCATCCTGTTGAAGACCCTTCTCAGTCTTCTTGAGGTTGGGTGAGTCCGGATCTGACTGGCCGTTAAGGACAGCAAGGGGTGACAAAGTGGTGGCACTGTTTGTGCATATATTAATTTGAACTTTGTTCTCGTGTCTGTTTCTGCAGAAAAATACAACACAACACAACACAATACAACATAGCGTAACACAGCACAACATAGCACAGCACACCAAGACACAATATAACACAATACAACACAACACAGCACAGTATGACACAACATGACACAACATGACACAACACAGTACAACACAGCAACAATGCAACACAGCACAATGCGATACGACACAACACGACATCGCACAGCATAACACAGCATGACAAAACACAGCACAACACAACACAACATAATTACACAAGCCTGGAGAGGGGCCAGGCCTTTGCACTCCTCCGTCTCCCAGAGTAAGTGTTACTGTGCTCCAGAACAGCCCTGCGCTTAAGTTTTATCAGGAAAAGTCTGAGTGACCTGCAGGGTCCTGTTCATCCACCCAGAAAGAGGAGAGAGAACAGGGAGTGATGACATCTGCTTAGGGGCAGAATGGGGAGGGTAGACAGGACAGGGAGACAGCCCAAGGCTGGGAGGACAGGGTGACTTCTGGGGTCTCATGGGTTTTAGGGATTGTACCCCAAGACCCCCAAGGGGTCCTGGAAGGGGCAGGACTTCAGAAAGTAATGGTTCCACGGGGTTCAGGAGGTTGGACCTCAGGCTACCTGTCTGGGCCCATGACTGTCCCCATGTAGTCTTGGACAATAAAGTGGGATGTCCACACTGACCACACTCACAGGCCCCACCTTTAATGTTCCCCACTGCTTAGCACCCCAGGAACTGTGCGCTCCTGGGACAAAGCCATCTGATTGGGTCTAAGGGTAACCAAACAGCTAACACAAGAGCTCCCTGACTCAGTCATCCTGCTCCGTGACACATAACTCAGGAGAAATGAAGGCACGTGTCCTCCAAAAACCAGGATCAGAAGTGCCTGTGGCTAAACGAAGTGTGGTCCATCCGCGCACTGGAGTCGTGTTTGGCCCTCAGAAGGAGGGAAACGACACGTTACAGTGTGGATGAGCCTCAAAAACATGATGCTCGGTGAAAGAAGCCAGATGCAAAAGGCCACACATTCTGTGATTCTATTTATGTGAACTATCTAGAATCTGTAAATTCATAGGGACAGAAGCAGATTGGTGGTCGCCAGGGGCTGGCAACAGGGAAGGAGTTGGTGGTGGGGGAGAAACTATTTGATGGGTGGGGGGTTCTACTTGGCCTGATGACAATATTTTAGATAGAAGTAGTGATTATACAACATTGTGAGTGTATTACATACCACTGAATGTTTCACTTTAAAACAATGATTGGTTCTAAGTTCTGTGAATCTCACCCTAATAAATTTAAAAAAAATGTTATGTGACTAAAACTGACAATAGCAGCTTTATACATAGTAGTTCCAAACTGGAAAGGACCCAAATGTCCACCAGTCTCAGAATACAGTGTGCTTTGTCCACACGTTGGCATTCTCCACAGCAGGGACAACGGACATGTATGCCATCATGACTAGATCTCACAAACCTGGTGCTGGGATGAAGCACACTCATGCCACAAAAGTGCATTCATATGAAGGTCAGGGACATGCATGGCCAACCTGTGGCAGAGGAAGTCAGAGGAGAGGCCATCTCTGGAGGGAATTTCTGGGGTGGTGAACTGTTCCATATTCTGATGTGGGGGCTATGGCATGGGAGTACACAACTGTCAAAACTAATCAAACTGCCTCCTTAAGATTAGTACTCTGTGCTGTAGGTAAATTATGCTTCAATAAAAATAATAATTCCAAGAAAGGGGAAAGACAGATTTAGAGAAATAGACACATTCACCGTTGTATATGGACTCGCTAACTCCAGGCTGGCCAGACGCCCACATGGGGCTGGTCACCTGGCTGGTCCTTCTCTGTAGGCTGGCAACACCTGAGTCCAGCCTGGCCTCTCTGCTTCTACATTGTTTTGTCATTACCTGCTTTGTGAATCTGTCCCCAGCAGGTCTGGGAGCCCCTCAGGGCAGGGTGGGGTCACTGGTTTGGTGAGTAGTAGGAGCTTTATGACGTGTTGGGGAGGGTCAGGGAGCCTCCCTAGGGTGCAGGGGCACAGATGCAGGGTGGCCCTGGTCACAGTGACCTCAGGGGTCCCAGCCAGGGACGGCAGGCATCCACAGCTCCAGCTGTCACCTGCTCATATGCTGACAGGTGTCCCGAGGAGGTGTCTGGGTTAGACCCTCAGTGTCCTCTGTCTAGGGATGGCAACCTTCAGGCCTCATTCAGCCAAGAGCCACCACTTTCACTCCCTTGGGACTGCAGAAGCCCCCCTCATCTACAGCTGCCCTGTGTGTTGAGACGTGACCCCAGGAAGACTCCCATAGGACGCTCAGCCCTGCCCTGATTTTGGGGAGGCCTCCTGAAGCCTGCAAGCAGGGCTTCTCAGACCTTCCTGGACATGGAGGCAGCCAGGGCCCTGGGACACGCAGATTCTGACTCAGTGTCTGGGGGCTGGTGCTCTGTTCCTTGGGCTGCACTCTGAGTAGGAGAGTTGGGGAGGTCTGGTGGGAACAAAAGCACCTGATAACAAACGATGGACGTGTATGTTTATACATGTAGCGTGGCAGCTCATACATAAGGAGCATCCCTAAACCTGAATGTAGAAGTTAAAGGACCATTAAACAACGAACCTCGGGGTAATAAATGAGGCAGGTTCACACCTGGAAGCTCAGAGCACCTCCCCATCATCCCCTCCCCCAGGTTTTTTGGGTGTCTCTGCCTCAGCTCACATGCAGATGCAGCAGCTTCCCCCCGCTGGTGTGGAGGCTGCATGGGAACCGTCCTGCCCAGCCGGCTCAGGAACTTTCCCTTGCAACTCCACACAGTTTCCACAGGGCTATTTTTAGAATCCTATTTTAGCCCTGTTTGAAGTTCACACTGACTTCACCGCTTAATTAGGAAGGGCACCTCCCTGGAATTGTCTGTCCTACACTCCACCCCGTGGACTGGACAGAGCAGAGTAGATCAAACGTTCCCCGCTGGGACCTTGCGTGGAGTCCATCCCCTCCAGGGCCCAGGCATGGTGTCCGTGGAGGCTGGTGCTTGGTTCATAGTCTCACCTGTGCTCACCTGTCTGGCCCACCAGGTTCTCCCTGAAGCCCAGGGTGAGGCTGAGGAAGGGGTTTGGGCAGGGCCTGAGCTGGCCGTGCCTTTCCATTTCAGGAATGCACTGCAGCAGCCCACAGGGTTCACTGTCCCTCCAGAGCCTCTGCCTTTCTCACCTAGAGAGCTTGGGACCACACAGAGTCTCGCATTCAGTAGGTCTGAGGTCAAGCCTAGGATTTACATGTCTCACCTGATGCTACAGGACTAGAGCCATGCTTCCAGAACCACTGGTCTGTGCCAAAGGGCCTCAGAGTCTGTGGGGAAATGCCATGTCTCTTAGCAGTCGCAGCCCCACTCTGTGTCCTCTGGGAGGGCAGAGTGTGAACTGTGATCCCAGAGAGGCCTGGGCTCTAGTCTCCCATCCATCCTTTCAGTGTGATGACAACAGGTCACCTAACTCCACTAAACCTCAGTTTTCCCATGTGTAAAATGGGTTAACATTTCTTATGACGTAGGGACATGGCTATCTAGAACCCAGAGGACCTCCCAGTGTGTTCCCCGAGCTCCTTTCTGACTCCAGTGTTGGCCAAGAGCGCCTCCTCTGAGCCATTTGGTGTATGACCTTGAGTCTCGGCCGGACTGTCCTGAGCCTCGGTTTCTGTGAGACGGCAGGGAAACCTCTTCAGTGCTTGTGCTGCTCAGAGGCCCCGGCTGTAGTAAACTGAGAAAGTGTAGGGGGGCATTTCTATGGAAGCTCCTGAGGTCTGATGCCCCCTCCCCAGGCACTGGCACAGCTCTGCCCAAATCAGGGGAATCCGGGCACCTCCGTCCTGCCTGAGCACTCTGCAGACTGGGAATGAGTTTTGCAGACTGGCCCACCACTGGCCCTCAGTTGCCCAGTTCAGGAACTGCCTGAGCTTGTCTTGGCATGAGGGACAGCTTGCATTGGCTTGGTCTCCTCTGGACTCCCAGGGCTAACACCCCATTTCTTAGCAATATGACATTTCCTGCCTGGCACTGCGCTCCTCTTTCCTCCCACTCCCTTGTAGACCGCAGGAGGTTTGGGACCATGACTCCCGTGGGGACAGCCCCTGTAGCCTCAACACCTGTCCTTCCTACTCAGTGGCTATAATTAACCAGTGCAGGAGGGACAGGTGCTGCACACAGGGCAAGGTCCACACCGCCTGCCTACCCAGGCCTGCCTCCTGCTGAGGGCTTTCCAGGAACACTCCCCTTCCTCCCGCCCCCCTCTCCTCCGGGAAGCACTGGCCTGGGAAAACCATACCTGAAGTTGTCCAAGTCTGGGCAGAGCCAAGAGCAGAGGATGTGGAGGCCGCTGCCCACAGTGCTGGTGTTGGGGAGAAAGTCCAGCCTGTGGAGCGAGCCAGCCCAGTGGCGACGGGCACTGGGGGCTGAGGTCTCAAAGTCCCCAGAAAGGACAGGCCCCACAGCCTGGTTTGGGCACATCCCATTTGTTTGTTGTGTAAACCCCAGGGTCTGAGTTCCCAGGGCCCAGTGCTCTCATTTCTGACTGCCAAGTTTGTCAGGACCTGCATGTGACCTCTCAACCCCAGGCTTATTTGGGTTTATTTTGTGGTTGGAGTCCAAGGAACATTGCAGTTGAGGCCTCTTGGAGCCACCCATGTCTGGAGAGGTGTGGACAGCCAGCTCCCAGCCTGGGTGTCGAGACAGCTGCCCCTCCCACTGCCCGCACCAGTGCCCAGCTCCATACCTGCGCTCAGCCGAGTGTGTGTGCCCATGGGGACCAAGACGTCCTTCCTGTGCCCTGATCTAATAGAAACTCTTTCCCCTTCTGCTTTCGGCAAACACAGAAACAAACTGCCCGGCTATGTCTGCCTGAGTGTCATGCTGCCTGCAAAGCCCTCCTGCCTCTGGGAGACGCTCAGATTTTCATTGACGAACCTCAGCTGCACGAACTTCTCATCAGCTGTGTCCATGCTCATGGCAGACGGGGAGTCAGCCAAGCATCCCCCGAGCAATCATACAACTGCTGCGTCTGTGGAGGAAGACCAAGGTCCTTCCATGTCTATGTTGTGTGGTCTCTGTTCCCAGAGGGTTCACCAGCTTCATGGCAGTAAACCCCCACGGGAGACTCCTCCCTCTGGTGTGACTGAGGACACTGGACGCGTTAAGGTGTAGAAACGCACCCTTGGACATTCAGGCCCCAGCTGTGGGCGCCCGTGCTGCTATGATGGGTTTGGTGGGACAGCAGAGTTGTGGCCAAGGTGACATAGCACAGCCCTGGCTGGAGCCCGGGCCCCTGAGTACTAATTCAACAATAATAAGAGATATGCAACGATTCCACAAGAGATAAAAATAAAAAAATAAACATGAGTTTAAAAAACAAGCAAACAAAAAACAGCCAGAAACCCACATGTAACCTCCAACTGAAAGTCAAGTCCATTTAGAACAATTTGTCCTTCTTCCCTGTTCTATCTGGCAGGCTCCGGCCAAGCGCTTTGGAGGACCACACGTGTTCAGCTGGTGGCTGCTGTGTGCAGGTCAGGAGGACCCCTCCTTGCTTGGCCACAGTCACGCTACATGGGTTCATCCCAGCTCCTCTTTCTAGCCATATCAAACTTCTCTGCCTCAGTTTCCCCCACCTTTGAAATGGAGTAAAACATGGCAGCTAGCTCCCGGAGCCCGTGAGCATGAGCTGACTTGGTCTTCACAGGGCCCAGCACAGCCTGGTGCCTGGAGAATCTTGCTCTGCCTCTTAATTGTTGGTTGCTGTTCCTGGAGTGGGCAGGGAGGAGACGCTTCTTCCAGGCTCCTGCCTGAGGCCTCACTGGGCTGTCTGACCCTGTTTTCTCCTGCCATTGATTATCAGGGTGTTTTGCCGCCCTGTGGGATTGCCCTCCCGTGTGTGTATTTTCATATGTGAGGGGACCTTCACATTTAAAGGATTGTTTTGGTAATGATTGGGTCTCAAGCTTCATGTAGTCTCATCAGACGGGCCTAAAGTTGGAAGAAACTAGAGGGCATCTAGTGTGTTTTTTGTCACCACGTCGAAGCTGGCTGCACTGTCCTCTCTGCAGTCTGCTGCACGGGCTGGGCTGGGTGTTCAGTGCCTGCCACCTGGGCCCTGAGGGATGGGTCACCCCAGAGTAGGGTTTCTAGGCAGGAATTCCCGCCCGTTCTTGGGAACTTTTTTTGCTCTCTTGTTCCCGAATCCTGAGAAAAGTTGGTTGGGAAATCGGGAAAATCGGCTCCTTGAACCCAGGTGGTTGGTAATATTGACCGTCACTTTGTGGAAATGATTCATCGTGGAGAACAGAAAACAGTTTATATCTCCGGATTTGGGAATGGGAAAGCGAATAAAATTCCCTAGAACAGGCGGGAATTCCCACCTGGAAATCCTATCCCAAAGCTGTGGGCAGTGTGTATGCACTGGTCTTCTAGGAGCAATGGCCTTTGCAGCAGCACTGAGGCTGGCTCATTGGCGGGCTGGTCTCACGTTTCAAACAGCCTTCCTATGGGACCTCGCTCCCCTAGACTGGAACAGACAGAGGAAAAAATGGGAGCTGTGATAAAATATCCGTTGTGACAGAGGAGAAGCCTAACTGGATGGAGGGCTGGAAATAGCTTTGATTACAGGATGGTTTAAAAGCCTGCATGTTTACTCTGGAGACGAGATTAGGAGGAAATACAGTAGGGGTGGGGCTTAATAGCTGTCATGGGTCAAACATCAAACACGGAGACTGACTCGTCGTTGCAACCTTGCACAGCCGTGTCCACAGCAGCATTATTCACGATAGCCAACAAGTGCAAATACCCTAACTGTCCATCCCCAGATGAATGGAGAGACAAAATGCAATATACAATGGAACATGCAGGAATGTCCAGCAATGAAGCACTGATGTGGGCTACAACACGGAAGAACCATGACAACTCTGTGTCAAGTGAAAGAAGCCAGATACAGAAGGACAACCATCGTATGATTCCATTTGTAGGTTATGTCCGGAGTAGGCAAACACATAGGGGTGGAAAGCAGATTAGTGGTTGCCTGAGGCTGGGGGAGGGTGTTAAGGGTGATGGCTAAGAAGTTGAGGCTTATTTTGGGGGTGATGAAAATGTTCTAAAGTTAGATAGTGGTGAGGGTTTCACATCTCTGTGAATGTACTGAAAATCATAGCACAGTATACTTGAATTTAAGAAGTGAATTGCATGGCATGTGAATTATATCTCAATAAAGTTGTAATGTGAAAGAAAGAAGGGTTGAGACTAGATCAGCACTTGTCTGGGAGGGACGGTCTCAGAGGCTAACCCAGAGAGGCTCCACAGAGGGGTGTGCCTGTGCTCACACAGCTCTGGGAAGCCCAGCCTGGGCCACCCCTTTAGTGCATTAGCGTATGAAAAGTTCTGAGATACTGTGTGGTGAAGAAATTGGTTTACTTTTGTTTAACTCAGTGTTCCCGAAACTTCAAGGACTTTTATTAGGGTAACACCTGGGAACACCTCACTGAGGTCTGTAGCCCTTTGCCACCTGTCTTGAGTTCTAGGAGAACTTGAGCCCTTGACGAACTGCCCTGACACCACAATGTCACACATCTGTAGCCAGAGGATGGAATCTGCATCCTGTATCTGAGAGCAGCTCACAGGGAGGGAGCCCACTAGACCGTCTGAGACCTGAGTTTCCTTCCAGCTCCATCTCTGGGACTTTCCCCCTGCATGGCCTCCTCCATATGCTCCTGTTTTGTTTTAGCACACTCCTCGTGCCAATAATGCCCTTGGGTGGCCATCAGGGAAGCAGTTGGTTTTCACATTCTGGAAACTGATGAAGTCTGTGAGATCTGCTCCCGGTCCAGGCAGGCCCCTCACTCAGTGAGACCGGCACCTGCTTTTGAAATGGCTCTGGGATGTGGGCAGGTGCCCATGTACCCTGGCCTGCCTCTGACCTGCTGTTCTAGTGTGCAGGCCCGATGGCCCACTGGTCCGGGCTGGGGGGCAGATTCTTGTCAGATTTGTAAAGTTACAGGGGAAAAACTCAGTTTTCCTTCCTAAGTAGGGAACACCCAGCTCTTCCTTACTGTGTCTCTCTTCTGTCAGTCTCTACTTTCACAAAGAACACTTCACTGTTGACACTTCTGGTCACCAAACATGTGGAGGTTTTCCCCACACCAAGCAATTCTCAGACACCAGCCGGGTGTCCTAAAATTCAACTCAATTCTGACACTGTCTATCCAGAGATAGCATCAGATTCCAAGGGTAAGGATTCAGTCCCACAAGAATGCCTCCCACCCTGCCTCCGTGACTTTATTACTAAGGATATAACTCAAGAACAACCAGACGAAGAGATGCACAGGGCAAGGTGTGGGGGAGGGGCATGGGGCTTCCATGTCCTCTCTGAGCCCACCATTCTCCCCGCATTTCCACGTTGTTCACCAACCCAGAAGTTCCCCAAACCCTGTACTTTTGGGATCTTTTTGGAGGTTTCTTCATGTAGACATGATCAATCAGTAACTCCATTTTCAGCCCTTCTCACTTCTCAGGAGAATGAGTGGCGGGGCTGAGAATTCCAAGCTTCTATCGTGGCGAGTTCTTTCTGGTGACCAGCTCTCATCCAGGAGCCCACACAGAGTCACCTCAGTAGAGCAAAGGACACTTTTATCATCCACGAAATTGCAAGGGTTTCAGGAGGCCTGTGTCAGGAAATGGGGACCAAGACCAACCATTAGAACAAAGTATACTCTTACCGCTCTTACCATGTAGGACATTGCAAGGGTTTCAGGAGCTTTGTGCAGGAAGCAGGATATATATATATATATATATATATATATATATATATATATATGATCTCATAAAAGTGCAAAAGAGACCCTGAGCAGAGCCACTGTGGAGTCTTCCTGCCTGGGACCCATCTGGAGCTCTGGAATCCCCCTGACCCTTCTTGGCACCTTGTGCTGCAATCAGAATGGATGTTTGTTGAGAAGCGTGGGCCTCAGTTGTCAGCACCAGACTCCAGCCTCTGGGGCGGGTTCCAGGTTGCTGCATCTGGGGGCCTGGCTGTGGTGGCTGCACCATGGTCTTATTCGAGAGCAGGATGCGTCCAGCATGGTTGCACCCGAAGTATGCCAGCCTGCACTGCCTCCCGAGTGTCAGTCATAGGAGGACATAGGGCCTTCCTGTGATAGCTTGCAAGTTCAGGGATGCAGTCCCTGGGGGCCCCGTCCACACCAGGATGGCACAACCAGTCATCATCACAAGCCTCCCTAAGGCCACAGGGTGCAGAACTCAGCCCATCCCCTGGGACTCCTCTCTCTAACACGCGGTTTTCACCTCCAGGGCCTCCCTCTCTATTTTTCAGGGATCCTTGCCCCTCCACAGAGGCCCTTCTATCCCCCTGCCAACACCTCCCCAGATTGTCCTTCTCAGTTTCTTGCCCTGAGATGTCAATTGCTCCACTCTGGCTTTTTAAATTTTTTGTTATTTTTAGTCTTTTTGGAGACTGCCAAGGGCTTCAGACCCATGCATATGACAAAGGACACAAAAGGAAGAGAGAGGCCACTGTGCCTGGTCTGGCTACATCCCAGAGCCCACCCACCCGTCTCTTCTCCCCCTGAATGCAGCCTCAGCATCAGCTTGGGTGTTCTTAGGCTAAGGAATCTGCCCTTTTCTCTCCAGCTTTGGACATGATCAGAAGGTGTTATCCAGCAGAGATAACCCCAGAGGAACAGGGGCCATCCCAGCAGGCTGAGCCTGGTGCGTGGGGTCTGCAGGCAATGCCCCCCACCCCTTCCAGACCAGCACAATCCTGCATCCCAGCCTCTTCTGCCCCCTGTGTAATGATCCTCTGGTCTCATCACACCACTGTCTTTGTCTTTCTCTTCCTTGTCCGGTGCCAAGAATGCAGTGTATCCTTCAGAGCCTCTCAGTGCTTTGCTCTGAGTCACAGACAGGCCCGCCCAGGGCAGCAGATGCCACCATTCTGATCCCGCACCACCCTGGCCAATGCAGATGCATGAGAACAGCCTTCCCCTGGGCCCTCTGTCGCCTGGAGGCCTCCACAGCACACTTACCTCCTGGCTAGCAGGCCCTCTGCCTCTAGTGGTTACTTGGGCCTGTGCTCCTTTAGTAGTTCTTTATTTGATGGTGTGTTCTTTATTTTGTTGTCACCATGTCCTCATACACTGAGTTGATCAGAGATCGTGGGGTGGTGGTGGAGGGGTGGGGCTGTAGGTAGAGCATGGTGAAGTGGGGCACAGCCAGTCACTCTGCTGAGCAAGCAGAAAATTCCACAGTCCTCTAGGCAGCCATGTGCAGCGAGGGGCTCTGGAGGGGTGCTGAGGTCACTCACTCCAAGCCATGCCTGTGGGGCCAAGGCTTACACCAGACATGTCACTCCACATTCATTACTATGGCACTCACTGTCACAGGGAGACAAGTGGACAGCAGTTTGGAAATAAATTGTGTTCTGGATGCTGCCTGAGAACAAGTGGACCTAAATCTACAGAAGGGTTAACAGGAGGGTGAATAAGGGCTGAGCTGTGAGTGCAGTGGTTCCGGAGGGAAGTCGGGTCTGAAAGCATTGAAGTGGACAGCATGTTCCCGAGGCCATCTCAGCCTGATGTAGTAACGGCTGAAGAATCTGGAGAAGAGACTGTCCTGCCAGCAGCTTGCTGCCTGGCTTTTCCCGAGCACTAGCAACCTCCCAGAACAAGCTCAATGACAGCTTGAAACTGACACTGCAGGCCCCAGACTCTGAGGAGGGCCTGCTGGATGAGACCTTCCAGGTCAGAAGGAGCCTTTGGGCTGGAATCTGCAGGTTTCTGGGCCTAAACTGAAGCCCTCCATGGTTCCCAGGAGGGGATGAGGACCACGAAAGGGCATGGTGGTGGGGTGACTGCCTGGTTTTCAGAAGTAGGGTGTGGGGACCTGATGGGAAGTGGCATGGCCAACTTCCATTACTAGAAACGATTTTGTGACAGGGAGGGAGAAGTGACGAGCATCCTGATGGGCACGAAGTGTCCTGTCTGGAGACCCGTGTCTGTTTATGTCTGCTCTGGGAGCTTAGACATGAGCCTACCTGGCAGCATGGCCACCCAGGATGTGACTTCTCACGTCCTGTTAACACCCAGGAATTTTGTGATTAGAAGGCACAGGCAGGAGTACAACCTGTGATAAGAAGAGCTGCCACATACCCGAACTCCAGAATTGATGAGAACTTGTGCTGGAAGAGCCTCTGTAGATAGGTTTCTCTGCTCCACGGTTGCCAGCTGGTGCCAACAAATGGCCCGCATTGCGGTGTGGTGTCACATGGGAGCTGGAACCCAACGGGGGGATGGTTCCACAGGCAGCTGCAGACTGCGGAGCCCCCAGCACATGGCTTCTTGGAGAACGTGGTGGCTCTGCGTTGCATTTTGACCATTTTGACTTTCTTAGTTATAAGACAACACACATAAACGGTAAAATAGAGAAGTTTGTCACCTGATTCCATTTACAAAATCACTTTGCAGTTAATTCTTCTGACAGTGTTGATAGAAAGATCAAATTTGCTAGATCTCTTTTTTGGGAGGGGGAGGGGAGCTTTGTTATTGAGCTATAACTGACATGTAACATTACATTAGTTTCAGATGTACAATAAAATAATTCGATATATTGCAAACTGATCACCACAATAAGTCCAGTTAACATCCATCACCTCACATAGTTACAATTTCTTTTTTGTGATGATAGATCTCTTTCTTAATGTCTATATTTTAATAAGGATAATTCAGAAGCAAGGGTTACCCACCAAAGTGTGGCTTTCAAACTGTATGGTTTTTAAGTGTATTAATGAGTTGTGAAATCATCTTAGTGGAGTGTGAATAGTTTTTCTTAAAGAGTGAAATAGGATGAAATAGAAAATACCAGAGTGTACCAAGCCCGCTATTTGTTTTTCATTCATCTTCAAATGTAAGGTGCTTTGCATTCACACCTGGTCCTGATACTGGGCCCTGCTACCACTCTGCTGTTAACTCCCCCACTCCCCACCCTGCATCGTCAGTGACCCTCTTGCTCTCTCTCCCACCAGGAGGGCTGTCCCCACATCCTGACCGCCACTCTACCCTTCACTCAGGTCAGTGCCCACATGTCGCTTCCTCTTAGAAGTGACTCCCAATCCTGCTCTCTTCACATGGGCCCTTTAGTCCTAATTTATTTTCCCTTGAGATACTTATTACCACCTGATGTGGTTTATAGTTGTGTGATTTTTGCTGTAGTCTGTCCCCCTTGTTAGATTATCAGCTCCACCTGGGAAGGGATATTGTCTGGTTCTTGGCCATCTGCCTGGCAGCTAGAATGATGCCTGGCACACAGCAGGTGCTTGATAAGTATTTATTATTATTGAAGGAATGAATGAAAAATGAAATTGGTAACCATACTTATGCCACTAAGTTGTGGTGAGATCAAATAAAATAATCCTAACTCAGTGCCTAGAACATAGTTTGCACTCAAGAAACACTAGGTATTAAACTTAATTTTTCTGAATTTTAAGCCTTCATTACTTTTGAAATTTTAAAATGTCTTCCTGGAAAGGAAACATACCCCATGCTCCCCAATGAGAGGGAGTTCTGAGATGGAATCGTGGCGCTTTAAAGCTGCCACTGGCAACGTAAATGCCCAGAGGATGAGTGAGTTGACTGAAGGTGCTGAGGCTGTTTCCACGGCACTGGCAGGGACCCTGGGGACTTCAGAGCCAGTGGCACTCTGGCCCCTTCTGTGGTCACAAGAGCTTCATATTTCAGAGTTCAGAGTTCTCTCTGAATACCTAAGGCAAAAGGTATTTCGAGTATGCATTGAATATTTTCAAAGCCACAGATTCTTTGGGGTCCCCTCGGTTCAGTTTTAGAGTGCTGCAAGTTCCCTATTTGGAAAGGATTTTCGGAAAGGCGTCCCTGGATGCCAGGAGCTGCTAAATGTCACCAGAGAAATATTTATCTCTCTTGTGTCAGCTTAATAATAGAAGCACTTAGCATTCACACATTCGTGCTAAAAACTAAACTCTGTAGTCATGGCTTGGTCTTGGAAAATGAGGTGTTTCACCCATGAAGGAGCTGGGTAGAAACCAAGCAACCTGAGGAAGGCATTTGAGGTGCCCCAGCACACTCCTGTCACGAACATCTGTTTCCCCTCTTGGTGGGCCAAACTGTGTCTTAAAATGAGCTTTCCAGCAGCTCTCTACCTAAGGTGGGGCCAGACTGAGCAGTCAAGACAGAAAATGTTTCACAGGTTGATCTCTTGGATGTGTGTGATGGATAGAGTTCATGACAGGGTACTGAGGTAGAATGCATCCACCAGGAGTATTGTCTGTATCCTGTTACTCTACACATATTCGTGTGTGTGTGTGTGTGTGTGAGAGAGAGAGAGAGAGAGAGAGAGAGAGAGAGAGAGAGAGAGAGAGAGAGAGAGAAAGAGAAGAGTTTGTGGGACAAAGCTCAGATACTAGTTTTTATTTTGTCCTGCTAAAACGTTTGAAAAACATACTTCTAGGACATTTAGAAAATATGTTTCTTTTCTCTTCCCTTTATTCTTTTGCATTTTTGTTTGTTTCTCCCTGTCTTCCTATTCTCCAGGTCTCACTCATGTTCTGTATCGATTAATCTCCTGTGTGCCAGGGGCTGGTGCTAAGTGCTTACATTTGTAATTGCTGCTAATTCTCGCAATTCTGTGAGATCAGAACTAAGATAATTTTACAGATGTTGAAAGTGAGTCTTTCCTATATGTGGGGACACAGTTTCAGAGAGCAGTTTCCAGGCTCTTAACGTCACATCACGTGGAAAGGTGCTGGCTCGGGTAGTAGATGGTCAACAGCTATTAACTAGTTGGCCATCAGCTGTAAACAATTAGCCGTAGGCCACTGATATAGCTATCGTGGCTGCACTAGCCGGGGCAGATTGCAGTTAGTAGGGGGTTGGGTTGGTTGGCAGAGAAACAAATGGTGGATTGCAACTAGCAAGTGCAGTTAGCAAGCGGATTACATTGCGCATTGTGTGGCGCCTGCTTCCTGTGTCTCCAATCCAACCGCCAGTGAGACTATAGTGGTATGAACCCCCTATCCATGGCTCCATGGGTGTTCCTTTTTGGCCTCACCATATATTGCGGGGAGCAGGACCAGAGACCCTGCATTACATATGGCACAGTGAGCAGGGTATGCTGCCAGCCAGAACTCTCCGAAGGGTGGTGGAGCAGTTTGTGCGTATGAACACTTCTGGAAGACCAGAAGGAGCAGTGCCCGGAGCAGGAGAGGACGTGGCTGATTCTCCGACCAGCATAGGCCGGAGAAAGTGAAGTTCACTGTGGCTGTGTGGGCTGGGAAGTGCTTGCTGAGGCAGCCCGGATGTGGGACTTGTGGTCCCAGGAGGAAACGCTTGCTGAGTCCTCAGTGGAGGATGCGGGTGAGGTCAAGATCATCCCTCACCCCCAGGTTGGGAGGACTTGGAGCCCTCACCCTGTGGAGAGGGCACACATTGTGAGGCCAACACACAGCCCTGGCGAATGACTGTGGACTATGGGGAATTGCCTTCCATCCCTGAGGTGATGGACCGCTTGACTGTTTGCTTGGGAACATACCACCATTTAGTGGAACTGGTGATTTTGCTTCCTGTGTCTCGCCTGGCCACCAGCGAGACTGTGGTGCAGGAAGACCCCTTGTAGGGGTACAGGCTGATGTTTTCTTCCTGTGTCTCAACCAGCTGCCGTAAAGAATATGTAAGCACCTTGGCTGTGAGCCACTATTGAGACGAGCATGGTACACTGAGAAACCCTGGCTGTGCCCAGGAAGACTGGCCGTGCCCAGGATATTGCACCCACCTCCAGATTTCTGACACGGGGACCCTCGCGGAAGACGCTTGTTGCATAGATTGTGAGGTGAGACCCTGTAAGGGTGGAGTGTGGGGACAGAGTCCCAGAGAGCAGTTTCCAGGTTCTTGACCTCACGTGGAAAGGTCCTGGCTCGGGTAGTAGATGGCCGTCAGCTGTAACCAGTTAGCCATTGGCTACTGATATAGCTGGTGTGGCTGTGCTAGCAGGGGCAGATTGCAGTTAGCAAGGGGTTAGTTGGTTGGTTGGTTGGCAGAGAAATAGATGGCGAATTGTAGCTAGCAAGTGGGGTTGGTGGATGGTGGATTGTAGTTAGCGAGTACAGTTAGCAAGTGCAGTTAGAAGCAAGTGCAGTTAACAAGTGCAGTTAGAAGCAAGTGCAGTTAGCATAGCGCATCATGTGGAGCCTGCTTCCTGTGTCTCCAACCCAGCGGCCAGCAAGACTACATTGGTGTGAATTCCCTACCCATGGAACCGTTGGTGTTCCATTTTGGCCTCATGATATCCTGCATTCTTATGCGGAGAGCGGGACAAGAGACCCTGCATTACACCATACTTCCACCCCCAGGAAGAATGAGAACCAGCGTTCCCACTCAGGCCTCTGCACTGGAAGGCCTGCTTGCAGTCTGGCTTCTACAGGGCCTTCTAGTGAAGTATGTGTGTGGGGGGGAAGGCCTTGCGAGGACCCAGGTGGCTCGAGTAAGCCACATCCACACCCCCTTCTAGGAGGCTGAATGCTGACACCCTCAGGGGAAACTGCTGCTTCTGCTCCCTCTCCCCTTTTATTGTCTCCAAGTTCAAGAGTGTGTGCAAAGGCCCTTGGAACCAGGGCACTTGGGGAATTATTTTGCAATTGTACCTTGAGGAATTATGGGATGCCCAAGGCTATTCCTGGGATTGATTTGTATCTGTGCATCTGTGCCCGTGAGCAGACCTGTGGAGAGGACTTTGGTATTGCTGTGGGGTGTCCAGGATCCTCAGAAATGGAGGGACATCCTTGGAAATTCTGAGACCACTTGGGGTCAGGAGGGTCAGGAACACTCAAACCTAAGGTAGCTGTAGGTCAGAGAGAGAGAAGCACTCTGTCTCCCAGGCCCTGGGTTTCTTTGGCATGGTGACAAGTCCCATGACACCGTGAGACTGGAATTTTGGGGAGAAGGAAGGGGTATCTCATCCCTTAGTGTTCAAGCATGGATTCTTAGAGGAAAGAAGGTTAGTCAGGACCCTTGTTGCAAGTGCTTCATCTGGCTGATAGTATGGCCGTCACCTTTCACATTTGGATTTAGCTCTAATAGTGTCTTAGAACATATCTAGTAGAGCCAACGACATTGTGTTGCAGAAGCCAGGAAGGCAGTCGGGAAATGCTTATGGTCGTGGGGGCCGTGGGTCTTCTATACTCAGTGGGATAGAGAGTTTCAATAACAGGTGCTGTGGGCAGAAGCCTTGAGGGCACTAGGGGCAGCTAGGGAAAGGAAGGAAGCGCCGAGGCCCTTCCCTACGGGGATCAGCTCCCGCTTGCTGTGGTCTTGCTGGGAACATGGGATGAACGTCAGCCTGATATGCCTGTGGCACAACTTCCAAAGCCTTGTTCTGTCTCATTGGATCATTCAGAGTTTCCTGGGCTCCACCTCACCACACCTTCAGTCCCACGTGCACAGGTTCACTCACCCATCCACCAAGTACTGAGATCCTGCTATGTGCCATGCACAACTCTCGGTGCTGGGATAGAGCTGTCAGCAGATGAGAAAGTCCCTGCCATGGGGAGCTGACCTCCGGTGCAGAGTTGGCACAAGTTTTCCATAAATATTTTAGGCTTTGGGGGCTGTGTGGTCCCTGTTGCAGCTACAAAGCTCTGCAGAAGCAGCCACAGACATGGCCTGCACACAGGGGCATGACCACCCCAGTACAGGTCATCTGTAAGACCAGGCGGCCGGCCCAGCCCCAGTGTGCTGATTCCTGCTCCAGTGAACGAGATCGGAAAAGACTTTCTATGTTCAGTTTCTTCTGGGTGTATTTTTCTAATGCCTTTTCAGAAAGTCTCTATCCTTGAGGCTGATTTTAGAGCATTCTGCCCCAACCTTGTCACCTTATCACCTTGCAGGAGAGGTCAGGATAACAGGGTGTGGGGCTGGAAGATACCTGCAGGTGTGAGCTGAGCTGTCTAGTCCCCAAATCCATATGTTGGAGTCCTAAGGCCAGCACCTCAGAGTGTGACTGTATTTGGAGATAGGGCCTTTAACGTGGTTAATTAAGGTAAAATGAGTCATTAGGGTGGGTCCTAATCCAATGTGACTGGTGTCCTTATACAAAGATGAGATTAGAACACAGACAGACACAGAGGGAATAACGTGTACAGACACAGCGAGGAGACGATCGTCTACAGGCCAAGCAGAGAGGCCTCAGGAGAAACCAGCTGATGACACTTGGTCTCGAGACTTCCAATCTCCAGGACTGTGAGATGATAAATTCCTGTTGTTCAAGCCGCCCAGCCTGTGGTGTTTGTTACCGCAGCCCTAACAAACTAATAGACTCCCCTACCTGGTCCCAAGTGTAGGAGACCTCAGGTGGTTAGGGCAGAGTCAGGGATGGGCCCTCCTTTTCTAGCCTGCTCCCCGCCAAGTGCTGTGAAAGCTCCAAGCCTCCTTTCTCTTCCTGTTTCCTTTCAGGCCCCCAGATGAGCTTATCAGCTCCTTCCAGGAAGGTGATACTTGGGGTGGTGAACTGAAATAATTTAGAGAGAGAAGCAATTTGTAGAGATGAGGCTGAGAGGAGAATATCCTCTCCCAGACTCCTTAAGATGGAAAATACACATTGAAACCACTGGGCTAGAGCGAACGCTTACATTTTTTCACTGGCGTCACTTTCTCAGGAATGCCCAGGCCTGGGTGAGGGCCTTGGTCATTGGCTCCTGCTGCCTGAGGGAGAAACACTTGAGCTGAGTCTTGGCGTCAGAGAATCTGATTGCCCAAACTCTGGAGTCTTTAGAAAAGCAAACAGCCAGCAACTGAGGTTTCTTCAGTGCAGGCTTCCAGCCCAGGGGTTCTCGAGAGCAGCATGGTTGTTTCAAGAATAAATAATCCACACAGTGCTTTCAGGGGTGATGAAGTTTAGGGGTACATAAGCTGAGAATCAAGAGCCCCCAAAAGGCCCCACTCCAACACTGGGAGCCCCTCCGGGTGTTTGCCTCTGAGGCCACTGGGCCTCAGCCAGAGTTCCTGCTGTACCCAGGTGGGGAGCCCTGCCAGTCCTTCCTGATGCTCGGCCCCAACAAGCTCAGCCAAGCCCTTGTCCTTAGCCAGGCAGGGTGGCTCGAATCCCCCTCCCCCCATCTGCCTCCGGGATGCAGAAGAGCTAGTTGGCTGTCCTTGATGGCTCTCAAACTTGTTCCACCGGGTGCTGTCAGGCCTTCCATGTCCCTGAGGCTGCATGGCTGCAGGTTGAATCCCTCCTCCTGGGTGTCTGTGTGTCTGTGTGTCTGTGGGTCCCACGGCCCCAAGAACAGCATGACAGTGAATGCAACATGCACAGATGCTAGGGGGTGGTGTCCACAGTCACGGTGGACGTCCTGTTGGAAGTATGACCTACACAATGGGAGGGCATTGCTAGTTGTAAGGGAAGGGGTTGACTGTCAAATGCCATGGCCCCTTAAAAAATGAGATTAGACTATCTCATTCCAAATTGAAGTGCAAACTTTCCTAATTTAAACTCTAGTATTTTAAGTAAAATTATTAGTGGGACTCAGTAAGTTTTATTTATTTGGCTGGTCATAATAGCAGGAGTGTTTCAGCAGTGGATTGCTCACAGTGGTCTGCGGGGCTAGGGCCTGAGGAGACAGGGGCGGGGGGCCTGCAGGCCTAGCTGGAGCTGGAGGTCTTGCCCTCGGCCCTCACCCACTGCCAGACTGGCCAGGAGGAGGCAGGAAAGGCCCACTCGCTCGACCCTGCTGCCACTTCTCAGGAGCCTTGGCGGGGGGCCGTGGTCTGATCAGTTCTAGAGATGGTTGGAGACAGGGCTGGGTGGGGATTAGGGGCCACAGCAATCTTTGGAGAAGACCTGAGTGCAGGACGCATTGGCCCACGGTTTCATTATGATCTAGTTCTTGGGGAAAAGTGAACTAAGCAGACAGCTGGCTGCCAAGGTTTTGGTAGGTTTGTGGCAAGGGAAGGCTCGAAAGCCGGATGACAAGGACAAAGCAGGCGGCTTGTGCTTGTCATGTCCCCCTGTCCCTCCTGCAGCCCTTTAGCAGTTATGCCTCCCTAGACTTGGCTAAGAACCGTGTATAGGGAGATGAACGCCAGAGCGCACTTTTTGTAGCTTTTTCCTTCAGAGTTTTGTAGAAATACCTTTCTGCAGACAGGCCTGGCCAGGGACAGGGTGTATTTTGTGTAGAAACAATGGTTGCATTTTCCTCGGGAAACGGCATCATGTTACCAGGCAGCTTTCCCTGGCAGGGCCTCCCATGTGGCAGACGCCTGCGTGCCAGGACTGTCTCTCCAGCAGCCTGTCAGTTAGGAAGAGAAATGTCGGACCGAAGTGAGAGCCCCTACTTGGAAGGCGCAGGCTTGGAAGAGGGGTGTGGCACCCTCATTTCTCACTCCTGGGGTGCTGGCTGTGCTCAAGAGCTGGGCGACAGGGGGGCCTGAGAACAGAGGGGAGTCCAGGCAGAGGCAGGCTCTGAGACTGGGATGTAGCCAGTTTTCAATTTGCTTGTTTGTGTGCAGTCTTTGTTCTTGCTCTCTGGTTTTACCACAGTATACATGCTCAGGGTGAAAAGAGAAGAGAGGAGAGGGTGTGGGGGAGGGGAGGGGAGGGGAGGAGAAGGGAGGGAAGGGAAGGGGAGAGGAGAAGAGGGGATAGGAAGGGGAGGAGAGGGGAAGGGAGGGGGGAGGGGAGGGGAGGGGAGGGGAGAGGAGAGGAGAGAAGAGAAGAGTTTCTTAAAATTAGAGCAGTGCTTGTCTTGCCTGATTCTCCCACCTCTGTTCTACCCAGAAGTGACTTCCTGGAAGCTTCTTGTTGTATCCCTCCTACCATCCCACCTGCACACAACACTCTTGTTCTCTTTATTTATAATTGAAGGCATTATAATGCTTTCCATCAATCCATGTAGAGGCTTTTTCTGGTTTTACTTTTTACCGCGTTTATTTCTAACTCCCTAATCCTATTTCAGTCCCACCTCTAAGAGGCACAAGTTTTTACATGTATTCTTGTCAAATGTTGTTTTGTGTCTTTACGTGTGTTTTGGATCCACATAGGATGTGGTGCGAGCGCCTTGTTCCATACCAGAGGCCACTCATACCAGAGACACATCTGTGTCTCACCTCTTAGTTACCAGTGTCCCTGTAAGCTCCAGCCTCTGGGCTCTCCGCACATCTGCTTGCTGCTTCTAAACGCTGCAGGTGTTGTCCAGTCTGCATCCCCCACATTTCCCAATCGCAGACAATGAAGCCATGAAAATCCTCAGCCGCATCCTGGTGTGGACTTGCTGGTGAAGTCCTTGGGGTAGATCCCTCGTAGTGGAATTTCTGGCTCATTAGTAATGAACACATTTAGCTTTACTGAGAGCTGTGCCTGGTTTTGCAATCTCACAGGTGGGGTTTGCACATGAGCAAGAAGTTCCCATCTTCCCAGATCTTTCATTGCTGGTTTTTATCACTCATTGCTTTTTTTTTTTTTGCCAATCCAATGGAAATATAGACCTAAATTATATATAGATATAAGCATGGATGGATAGATACATATAGCTAGCTAGCTAGCTGGCTAGCTAGATAGATAGAGGTGTAAGTATATATAGAACCCACTTCTTTTGTAATTTATGTATCTCGAATTTATAGTGATTTTGACCATCTCTTCTTATATTTCTTGGCCATTTCTTCTCCATTTATAGAAGCCCCTTGTGTACTCCAGGTACATATGGTCACTTTTACAATTGCCAATACCTGATGCCATCAGTGTGCACAGATAGACAGTCAGCATTACTAATGAATTCTGTTAGTACACTGGATACCAAGTGGATAAAAAGGAACAGGAAAATATATCTTGCTGTTGTTGATGATGTATATTCTACACATAACTATTAGCTTGAGCTATTAGTTATATTATTTATATCATATTAGTTGTATCACATTATTCAACTCATATATCTGCTTATTTTATGAATATACTGTTTTGAGAAGAGTGTTATATTAATTTAACTACATGGCTGCTTATTTTTCAGGCAATATCATTAGATACCTATATACTTATTTCATTAACATTTTATTTTGGGATTGTAGATTGACATGTAGTTGTAAGAACTAATACAGATCCCATATGCCCTTCACTCAATTTCCCCTAATACTAGTAACATTTTGCATAACTATAGTAGATAACTGGAAATGTATATTGAAACAATCATTTGCCCTTATTCAGATTTCATCAATTTTACAAAGTTGGTGTGTGTGTGTGTGTGTGTGTGTGTGTGTGTGTGTGTGTGTGTGGTGGTAAGGAAATCAGAGCACCGCTTGCTTCTGCCTGGTAGGGAATGTAGGATCAGCTTCCTGCTGTGTCCTATATGCTATGCTCTAGACCAGGGGTGTCCAAACTGCGGCCCGCGGGCCAACTGCGGCCCGCAATCCGTTTTTAATTGGCCCGCAGCAAATTCCCAAAATACATTTAGTTTACTTAAATAAACCAGGTGAGGCAGTACGTACTTCACCTTGACTGAGTGGCCCGGTTGTTTGTGTATTTTACCGCATATGGCCTCTGGTAAAAAAATGTTGAAAAAAGTTTGGACACCCCTGCTCTAGGGGAACAGAGGGCCAATACCTTCTTCTGAGCAGGAGAACTGGATGGCCGCTTCAGGTTTCTGTATGTTGAAGGTGAGGGGAAGTGGAAGAACAGCTCCCAGCTTGGCCCACTGAAGCCACAGCAGCGGGGCTGTGGTTTTGTATGGTGGATGCTTAGAATCTATCAAGTATCTCTCCATTTTAGTTCTGGAATATTAGCGGTAATCTTTTCTGTGTACTCAATTTATTAGAAACAGTAATAATTCCACTACTATTCACTCAATGTTACTTTTTTTTTATCACCTAGTTTCTTCCTGGACTCATTCTTCTTGCCATAGGACCTCTTTCAATACTGATTTCAAAGTGGTTTCTTAGTGCTAAGACGTCTGAGGTCATGCACTCCTAAGACCACCGTTTTGCTTTTTCATTTAAACTAGAATGTGGCTAAACACCAAACTCTATCTTCAAGTTCTTTTTCTTCAATTGTTGGAGTATAAGAGTATGACTCTATTGTCTTCTTATTCTCCATGCTGTTCTTAGAAGATTGATGACATTCAGCTTTTGACTTTGTTTTTTGAAATGATTAGCCTCTTCTCACTGAACACTTGGAATTTTTCTTTGTCTCTGATATTGTTAAATGTTGCTGTAATGTTTCTACCATATCTTTTTCCTTATCCATCTTTTGGTATCTTTTTCAGCTTGAAGACTTTTATCCTTCTTTAATTTAGTGAAATTTAATTTCTCATTTCTTCAAATAATTCTTCCCTGTACATATTTTCTGTTTGTCAGACTTGCATATGAATAGTGTATTGATAGCTATGTCGATCACATTTATGACCTTTTCATTTAGATTTTCTATCTCCTTGATCCTCCTTGATGGCTTCTCTTCAGCCACTCAACTCACACATTTCCTCACTATCTATAGCCATTCAACAATTACTCCCATGTATTGAATTTTTTAACTCACATTTTTCATTGTCAGTATTTCTACTTGGTTCTTCTCTAAAACTTTTGTCTTTATTTCATGTTAGCAATATCTTCTCTCATTTCTTCGAGAATATTTATTATATTTAAGCTCTTTATCCATCCTAGTCTATTAATTCTCCACCTGATGTAGATTGTTCAATTGGTTATTTTTTGTTATTGGCTATTTTCCTCATTTGTTTCCTCTCCTCCAGCTTGTGAGCTCACATTTCAAGGGGCCAACCACCCTAACTAACAATATTTGTCTGGGAGAATGGGCCGAAGCCCAGGTTCTGGGTTATGTCTATTCTGGTGATTTTAAAAAGGAGTTAACATGGAGCAGAGGCTCCGGTGTCCAAGTATGGACTTGAGTTTTAGGTAACCCTGCCTATCTAGGAACCCTGCCTCTCCCGCTGCCCCTGGGTCTGCTTTCTTCAAGAGATTTCCTTTGTATTTTGATTATGATCCTATAACTCTTGGAGTATACTAGGTGAAACAGGGGAAAGAAAGTCCCTATGAGCATTCTGGCCTACTTGTACTTGTGGCTATAAACTCTTCCTTCATAGCACTCAGAGGCCGCATTAGTGTTAGCGTCCACCCTCCGATGATGTGGACCAGAGCTATTGCTTTCATGATCCCAGCACGATCAAGGCCAGATTCAATTCACTCTGGACAGAGAGGCAAATTTGTCACCCAGATTATTCTCTGACCCTAGTGCTTCGTTCTCTGCCATGGATGTTCTGTTCTCACACACCAGGGCACTGCTGCCCTCTGAATCCCAGGACTTTTTCAGTTTCTATGTTAGTATATCTCACTGTCTCACCAAACACTATACACAGAGCCTAGAACACCTGGGATTCCAAACAACACCATAAGAAATGGAGGAAAATAATGATGAAAAATGGGCTTTGTTTATCTGGGCTGTTTGACTCCTGAGTAACCATGTTGCTTCAGTTTTGCTGTGGCTGGGCAGTGGTCATTACTCTCAAGTATGTTCTCTAAGGGCTGCTGTCTGAAGATAAATAGGACATGGGAAGTCAGTGTCCCTGAGTCCTGATCATACTTGGCTTGTCCATCTGAGAGTGGGCGTGCCCAGAGCTGTCTGGTGGTGTCCAATGCCAACACTGAAATGAATACTTCAGTGATTGGAGTGTGAGTATGGACCAAATAGAAAAGAAACAACAGCATTCTGTCCTGACTCCTGTCTACCTATATTTCTTCCCCCTCTTCTGAAATGCTTTTGAATGTTTCTTCTCTAAAGAACAGAGCCTCTCCTAGATCAGGACAGAACAACACTGGCAGAAAGTAAAGCCTTTTCTCGGCTCCTTGATCTATCATGTGGCAGCTGTTTGCTTCCTCCAGCACATACCACAGATGCCAGAGAGTGGCAAATGGTGTCCTTAGGCCACTCAGAGTAATGGACTCTCCAATTCTGGTGGTACCATGAAGCCTGAGCATGCGTTCATGAATGATGCCATCATGCTTCTAATGTCTTCACCATCTGCACAGCAGTGAGGCAGCTTGCTCTCCGGCCAACGTGGTAAAGTAGTCAGCTTTTCTATAGTTAATTTAAGTTTAAACTATGAAATCTTAGATTATGGTAGGGACTTAAACTCACAGAGACAGAGAGATATACTGATGTAAAACTGTGAGAACGTTTTGGAGATTCATTCATTTATCCGCTTAACAAAGATTTAATAATCATAGGGACTTTGTTAGACTGGGAAACAGCAATGAGAAAACAAGAGAATGAGGTTTACTTTGTAGTGGAGGGAGATTGAGAAGTAACATCAAAGACCATTAACAGAGATGACTATTTCAGACAGTCATAAGTGCAAAGGAGGAAATAAAATAGTGTGAGAGAAGGGGTGCAAGTTGGGGGTTGGTTACTTGTCTGAATTAGTAACCAGGAAAGCTTCTGTTAGAAAGTTATGTATGCTCTGAGCTTGAAGAGAGACGGGCCATAAAAAAGCCAGAGGGAAATATTCCTGGCAGTAGAAACGGCAAGCACTGAGTTCCTGAGCTGTCATCTGCCTTGGTCTCTGAGCAATAGCAAGGGGCCAGTGTGTTTGGGGCCTGATGAAGAAAAGGGTGACTAAGAGGTGAAAGTTAAGAAGTGGGCAGCAGCCAGTCATGCAAGAGAAGGTGTCCATTTTGTTCCCACGTGCAGTGCAAATCCACTGAAGGCATTTAACCAGGCTTTTGTTCTTCTTTGCTTCTAAGATTTCTCTGGGTTATGTGCAGATAATAGATTGTAGAGTGAGGATTGAAAGCAGGGAGACAAGTCAGGAGGTTACTGCAGTACTGTAGATAAGAGATAATGTTGGCGGGGACTCTGGTGGTAGCAGTCTAGGTGAAATGCAATGGGAGAACTCAAGATATACTTTGGAGCTGCAGTTGATGAGATTTTGCACTGATGAAGGAGCTGGAAGTTTCCACGGTTTGGGATGAGCTACGTGAATGACATCATTTCCTAAGATAGTGAAGGCCAGGGAGGTAACAGATTTGGTGGGTGGAAATTCAAAATTTCTATTCTGTTATACTTGACATGTCTATTAGACTTGCAACTGGAAATGGAGGCTAGATAGAAAACAGCCATCAGTAACCACTTCAATACGGGAAGCGGATGGTTTGGGATGACATTGAACAAAGTAGAGAAAGCAGATCTTAAACTCATGCCATGGTCCAGGACAGAGGAATGACGTGTGGTTGGATTTGGGGTGAGGGTGGAGGAGTGTTCTGGATGAAATTAAGAAGAGAAGGGGATAGACATTTTAGAATGTCAACTTTCCTGATGATATTGTGTTAGATGGGGCAGTAAGGAGAGGAGGTGTTTTACTCAACAAGTGGAAGGATAATCATGGAAATGGAGAAGAATTGAAGAGGGTCAAGTTTGAGAGGAGCAAACACAAATTTGAGTTTGGACAAGTTGAGTGAAAAACATGTCTTCTGGAACTTTTGGGAATTGTACATTATTGTGACACTAAGACCAAACTTAGGGGTGAGGTCTTACTTCTACTAAGTTAAACATCTCTCTCTCTCTCTCTCTCTCTCTCTCTCTCTCTCTCTCTCTCTCTCTCTTTTTTACAAAATAGCAGTTATTATTTTTTCTAATTATAGAAACAATCCATAGTTATTGTAAAATATTTCAAAAATCAAAAACAAGAAAAAAATAATTCAAAATCTGACTGCCCAGAAATAATAGTAATATTTGATGTCTTATAAACACATACACATTGTGTACTTTATTGTAATTTGTATAATACTTTTGTCTTATTTTTAAGCTTAATGTATAGTGTATATTTTCTCATATGATTAAACATTCCTCTATAAAATACCATTTAATGATGTCACCATCTTTCTTAAAGCTTAGGAAGTGGAATCTCAGAGTTAGTACCTCCGCCTCTCTTTAGGATGCTTCAAGCTTCCATATTTTATGAAATGTGGTGACATTTCCTACTTGGGAAGGATATGGGCCTACTCAAGTATCAAGGCCACATGACCAAAGTTACAATTCAAGGAAACTGACAGCCTGAGAACATGTTCTTGTATATAGGTGTTATGTGTAGGCAAGTGGCATATGATTAATGATCACTGACCATCAATGTCCTCACTCTGATGTCAACTTCTCTCCCTCCTCATCCTTTCTTCTTCGTTTTTATTTTCCCATAAAATGTTTACAGGCTTAAAAATAATAGAGAAAAAGAAAAGCAAACATAGACTAGAAATGGGTGTTGCCCAGACAGAATCAGGCTGCATCAGCACCTGGGCTGAATCCTCTTTAGAGCAGAGCTGATTTTTTTTGTTTTTCCTGCCCACCTGGGGATGGAGAGCTCTTGTCTGGTTCCAGGTGATGGAGGGGAGGGAGCATGAGAGGAAGCAAAGGGCGGATTCCCACTGAGAGTGGGAGGAGGGTGGGCCTGAAAGGATTCAGAGAGAGCACCGGAGGGTGACTCTTTCCTCCCCACTCCCTAAGCTTTTGCTCTGGGAGGTGCTCAGGTGTGCCCTTTGAAGTGTGAAGTCACTGAACTTCACGGTACAGTGGAGAAGGAAATTGGTGTTTCTATGTCTATTGTAAATATGAGTGTGTCCTCTGTTCACAATATGAGCAGGAAGACACCGTAAGAGAAGAGATAGGCAGTGCTTTATGGTTTAATTGATATATTTTATGATTAATAATATATGATCTTTATTATTTAGGTTTGATCTGGGACACAGAACTGCTTGGAGTGACCTGGAATAAGGAAATTTAAGTGTGTGTGTGAGTGTGTGTATGTGTGTGTGTGTGTGTGTGCATTGAACCTTAAACAATGTAGGAGAATCTGGGAAAATAATAAAAGTCTGGGGGCATCCAATTGGAGGATCAGAAAACTAGACAGGGACTCTGGGGAAGAAGTCTGTACTCTGTGTCTCCTCTGCCACTAGTGGTTGGCCTGAAGTCATAGCAGGTCTGTTGACAGAACAGCTGCCACTTGGTGGGGAGAACACAACACACTGGAGCCTCGGAGGGAAACTCAGGGGCCCCTAAGAACACATTTGGACCCATGAGGCAAAGTGGACACCCATGACTCTCTTTTACTGCATCTGACCCCACGACACAGGTGACCTGCCGAAGGAACTGGAGTCTTTGGCTGTGAGCCATTCCACTTACCTGCCTCACAACGCTCACATTTTACACAACAAGAAAGAGTTTGCAGTAGATTACTTAAAGTTATAAATGTGACCACAAGCAAGAATAAAACTATTTCCAAAATTTGAGGAAACACTTGGACACACACAGGCACACACACTACACTAGACAATACTGAATTATATCTCACCCAGATTTTCTTTTGAGGTGCCAAAATATGTTGAAAAAGAAATGCATATAGTCTTTGAATATCTAAAGAGATGCAGGTCTAGATTTAAATTTAAGTAACTGGAAATCAAGGACACGTGATACAGTGTGGGTGGGATATAATTCAGTGTAATGCTTTGGAAAAGCATTCTTCAATAGCTATCAAATTTAAGAATGCACGCTGCTTTCATCCCACAGATTCCATGAGTTAAAGTATATTTGGAATATATTTGACTTGTGCAAATCCTTCTCCAATGAAGCCATATGTTTAAGTGTGAGGATGTTCCCTCCATAATTGTTTGAAAAATTAAATTCTGGAAACCATCCAAATGTCCATGTCTAGGGGACTGATTAAATAAATTGTTATATCCATAAAATGATGTATTAGTCACATTTTAAAAAGAGAAGCGTAGCTCTGTTTGCTTTGACTTGGAAAATACTTAAGATATTTTTAATTAAAATAGAAATTTGAATGGTATGGATTATACATAAACAATAAACATATTTATTAAATTATATAAAGGATGTGGGTATGTAAGGACTTGCATGAATGTGTATTTTGTAAAAAGACACACAAGAAAATGCTAATGATGATTTTACCTAGAAGGAAAGGAGAATTTTCTCTTTCACTTTATAACCTTCTATACATTTTGAATTTTTACAACCAGCATTTACTACTTTTAAAAGTAGTAATCGCAAAAACGGTAGAAAAATTATAAACTAATGGAAGTGATTAAAATAAGTGAATCTTTATAACCATTATCTTTCCAATTGCCTAAAAGTGTGATGCATTTTCCTTTTGCACATTTTTCTATGCACATTAAAGGTTATCTATCTATCTATCTATCTATCTATCTATCTATCTATCTATCTATCTATCTATCATCGATCCTATAATGACATGATACTTCCCATTCTGTTCTACAAATCTTTTTTGTCAAAGAACGAGGTACCTTGAATATCTTTCCAGTAAGTTCAAGCACATCTGTTTCATCCATTTTAACGTCTGCCTAAGATTTTTAATATGGTGGTAGGCAGATATGTTCTAGAAAAATCAGAAAACTGATGAAAGAACAATAAATGGTGACTTTGAAATCAGTTTCACAATGCAAAGTCACTGAGCTGGGTGCTGGTGCTGGTGCTGGTGGGGTCCCAGGTGAGATTCCGAGAGTGGAGGGTTTGTCTGAGCCATTCCAGAAGTGGTGTTACTCGTGGTTTCCTCACTGCCCAGCACAGACTCCAGGGAAATACCTTTTCTGCTGCTCTCCAAATGTTACACTTCCCTGTCTCCCCAAGGACCATGTGGGTGTGGGGCAGGAAGGGGTTGAAATACCTGTTAGGTAAGTGATGGGAAAGCCTTTCTCTGAGTCCGCTTGACCAGTGGCAAAGGTGGGGAAGTAGAACTGGACAAGGACCCAGAGGGAGGAGACCAACTCTGCAGTTACTGGAGGTTACTGCTTTGATAACCAACTTGAGCTGTTTCTGCCACTTCCATCTGCTGCTACAGACCAGTCCACACAGCCCACAACCAGAGAATGCTTGCTTATTCCTCCTCTGGGGCTGTGACAGTCAGTGGATTCACTCTGCCTTGGGGCCTAGGCATCCGAGAGGAGCTCTGCAAGTCGTATGCCTAGGGAACCTGAACTGCATTAGGAAGTATCACCCAGACATCTTGTGAGCCCTGGCGATGGGGCAGATCTCCCTTCTTACAGGCTGGTGTCAGCAACAACCAGGTCAAGTTCAGCAGATAACAGCAGGTCATAGCAAGTCATGATTTCCCTTCCCCATATTTGCCCCTTTTCTGTCCACCCCAATACGTCATCCTGTTGGGGTCACTTTGGCATTCTTAGTTTCTGCTTCCATTTTTTTAATCTCTGCTAGGTTTTTTTTTTTTTTTTTTTTTAAATCTTATCCTTATTATCCAGCTCTGAAAATAAGGACTTTTCTCACCTCATCGACTCTTATTTTACCTTCTGCTGGGAAGGAAGAGAGAAAGTCATGGCTGGAGTCAGAGGGACCCATGGCAGAGAAGCTGAAGGTGCCAGGGAGCAAGAACAGAGGGATTCAATTCCTCCTTGAAGCCATTGGATGGAGAAAAGAAGAAGAAATTGGCTGCCGGGCTGTGGTCTGCATCCTTGCTGGAGCCTGTCCGTGCGCCACCAGGGGATCAGGACCACTCAACGCCTTGACCTCATCTACCACTTTCTGAAAGGACTTGTGATCAGGGAGTGGCAGGTTCTGGGGGAACCAGGCTGTTTGTTTCTTCATCTTGTGCTAGTATTTATTCTCACACTGATCATTGATTGTTCAGTGATGATTTTTCTTGCTCCATTTCCTATATCCCCTGCTTGTCCCTTCCTTAATTATACCTGGATGGTCTCTATCTGGCCGATCTTGCCACCATATTCCTTTATCCTGTAGATGTCGATGGTCGTGTGGTTGCAAAGGAGCCTGAGACATCCCCTCACTCCAGAGTGGCTAAGTTCACCATCTTTGGTTCTACATAAACACACTCAAGTCTTCTTCTGTCTCTCACCCCCATTTTACTGGTCATATGGATCATGTGGAAAGCATGTATTTGAATAAAGCAAGTTAGTATTGATAACACTCTCAGCAAATTCCTGAAAAAAAAAAAAAGTTGTATTGGGAGGGACATGGTGTAGGGCAGGGGAAACCCATAGGGATTTGCTGTAGTCACAATGGGCTAACTGCTGAAGAACCACTGGAGGTCAGCATTGATTCCACACAACTTTGTTTCTCTCTCATGTAAACTTCTGCTCTGCCATCTTGAATACCTGCCTTTCACGGACCTGTGACGGGGAGGGCAGGAAGACTGTGTGGGGGCTCCCAATGGACTAGTTCTATGAGTGGTGAGCCACACTCCCACTCACATTCTAGAATGCAAAGGAGGCTGGTCTGACTATGTGCAAGAGAAGGAGATAGGTCTATTGGGCTCTATATCCTTGGCCTAATAGGGATCAGAAGATGTGGACATAAATTCTGGCTCTGCCCCCTCATTTAGGCAGCTTCACCTCTCCATTTCTTGGAATGCTGAATGTGGAGGACTGAATTGGAGAGCGGTAGGAGGCTTCCTGATTCCTATGTCTACAAACACTCTTTCCTGTGTAGTATAACTGCTCTTCAAAAGTCTGCTAGTTTTCTACTTGAAGGTGAGGTTTTCTAATACAGCTCTGTCTCAGAGCCAGCCTGAATGCACTGCTGCAGGTGAGGACCATTTCAGAAGCACCTTGTCCAATGTGGTGAAGAAACTCTGAAGTGTCTGGAAGTAGCTGCTTTTCAGTGAGCTGTGTAACCCTGAAGACATGCATGCCAACTTTGCAGCCCTCAAGGTGACCAGTGTCGTGTTAGGAGACAGTGTATGCACAGCCTTCTCTGAGCAAAGGTCGGTGAATAAGTGAGGACACCTGCCTTCTACCACCCTCAGCTCCTTAGAAGCTGGGGGGTATTTGGAGGCACCAGCTGGTTATGTGACAGTGATGTTCTCTGATGTCTTCTGCTCATCAGCACCAGAAAGCACCAGCAGATGCCATCCTCCAGTGTGAACATGAGTCCTTTATTTTGGCTTGTATGCACATACAGTTTCTGCTTTCTTTTTCCAACAGTAGTATATTTTCATTGTAGAAACTTTTACAAATACATATAGGAAAAAAGAAAAGAGCAATTTAACATAATCCAACACACTAGTTTTTCTCTGCATATATACAAATGACTGCTTTTGTTCAGGAGATAGTTTCTTTCTTAGCTTAAATAGTAACATATGGCTGCAGTAATAGTGAAAGCAACACAGGTGTAAGATGGAGCATTAATTAATATTAATAGCTCTCTCTTTCTTCTTTTTTTAATCAGTAAAGGTGCCAAAGCTGACAGGTAGGTGTGAACCTTCATAGGTTTTTCTCTTCTAATGCCAAAGAAAGTATTTCTACCTCTCCATACATGTTCAGTAGATTCACATAAAAAGAGAAAGATAGACCATTTTATTTCTTCACAAAAAAGAGAAGCCTGTGATATATATTGTTCTGAGACATTTGTTCCCACTTAAAAATATATTGTGGAAATCTTTCTCATTCAGTACATATAGGTGTTCCTTACTCTTTTTACTGATTAAATAATCTCTCATAACAGATTGTCATAATTCATTCAATTGTCATCCCATCGATGGTCATTTAGTTGCTGCCAATGTCTTCCTGTTGACAACATTAGTGTGATGTTCTTATTTATTTCTGATAAAGAGCCACTTTAATTTCTAAAAAGTTATTCTAAAAGTAAAAATGCTGTGTCAGAGGATTTTAGCAAATTTTGTCCATTTACACCCTGGAAATTTGCAATAATTATCTTCCCACTCAGTGTATGAGAGAACTGTTTTACCACACTCTCACCAACATGGGTTGTTACAATATGGAAAAATTGCCAATCTGATTAATGAAAAGTGATGCCTTTTTATTGTTTTAACTTGAACTTCCGTGGTTAATCATCTTTGCACATGATGATCAATGTAGTTAATCGATCATTTGCACAACTTTTTCTTATTAATTTATAGGAATATTTGTAGTATGACACTGAATCTCTATTCAATATATAAGAATAGTTTTCAGTCCAGCTTTTAAAAAAGATTTGTTTATTATGTTTTTGATGTAAAGAATTATTGACACTTTAAATTATTTTAAGTTAAAAAACTGTCAGTATTTTTCTACATGGCTTGTGGATTTCCTACTGTGTTTAGGAAGGCCCTCTTGCCATTTATTTTTAAACTTCCCATGTAACGCCCGTGGCCTGTATCCGTGTTGATGCTGAGTGGTAGAGATCTCACTCTCCTGCAGCTCAGTAATATCTGCATGATCTACAGAAGGACAGTGCGGCTCCTGAGGGGGGACTGCACCCAAATGATTGTTCTCTGTGGGCCAAATCAGGGTGTTACCTCATTCCTTTTGATTTTCTTTCTATAAGACCAAGTCACGGGGTGTGGCTGCTCCTTCCACTGCTGCATTCTTGCAGGTTTTGCATAAATAAAAGAATTCATGCAACAGGTTCCTATACTGAGGCTGTTTGGAAATTTCATGGACTTTTTTGGGAAAGCATTATTATTATTATTTTTTTCTAAATAAGGAAGATAAATGCCAGAATGATAATCCAAGTGCGGTCTCATGTAATCTGGAATTAATTATTTCAAATTTCTCTTTCACTGGTAGACACATGGATTTAAAGGCAACTTGAATTCTAATCTGTATCTTCTCTGCATCATGCCACCAGTGGCTCAGGCTAAGTGAAGGATTTATAGTGGTCTCTTCCACATCCCCTTTTAAAACTTTAATTGTGGGAGGTTCTGGACAAGATGGTGAAGCAGTTAAATTCTGTGCTTGCCTCCTCTCACAACCACATCAAAATTACAACTAAATTATAGAAAATTCAACCTAGAGAACCATCTGAAGACCAGCTGAACAGAAGTCCTATAATTAAGAATATAAAAAAGAAACCACTTTGAGGCTGGTAGGAGGGGCAGATGCGTGGTTGTTGAGAATCAGGAAGGATAGCTCAGCTACAGAGGTTCCTCCTGAGCAGTGAGGCGGTCCTGGACCCAACGGGTCCCAAGTCCAGAGCACCAGTGCCTGGAAGAGGAGCCCTCACAATGTCTGACTGTGAATATCTGTGGGGATTCTGTCTGTTCAAGTGAGACATAAGGCTACTGGAAACACAGGCATCCTCTTAAAGAGCCTTTGTACAGATTCATTTGCTTCCAGGCACTCACCTTGGGCTCAGGCACAGTGACAGTAGCTTGGGAAGTACCAGAGACATAGAGGGAGAAACTGAGTTGTGTGGCCTCAGGACAAGGGCTGGAGAAATAGCTGCCATTGTCCTCATGTCAACCCCTCCTCCCACAGAGCCAAATATGAATATGCATTAACCTGGTGAACTCTACCTGCTCCATCCTGATGACTCCCTGAGACCCCACTCCACCCATCTCATGCACTGCCAGAAGCTCTTTCAGAGACATGCAGCTGGCCATGACTTGAGTTACAATCTTTCTTAAAACACTCTCAGAGGTCCACAGGCCCCAGACTGGTGGTGGCTGACCTCAGTGTGTCCTGTGCCTCTTGCTGAGTGGTCCCAGGCTCAGCACTGATGACAAGTATGAATCTCTCTTAACCTGGTGAAGACCACTTGCCCCACCCTGGTGACTTCTTGAGGTATCCCCTCATACTGCCTGAGGTTCTTTCAGCTACAGAGCATTATGGGCAGCCAGCAGGTGGTAGCAGGCCTCAAGATGCTCTGTGCCTTTTGCTCAACTGCCCTAGGCCTGGAACTGGTGGCAGCCACCCTTCTTTCTCAGCATGGCATCTCCCACATGCCTCCAGGTCCAGCACAGGCAGTGACGAACTGTGGATCACTTTGTACTTCCTACCAGGCAGCCTGGGGCTGGTCACAGGCAGTGGCTGATCTTGGCCTGCATAAGAGCCCCTCCTAAGAGGCCCCAGAACCAACACAACTGGTGACTGGATTCAGACCACACCAGAGAACCACCTGATTAACCCCACAAGTGGCATACATAAAGGGTGGTCTTGTCAGGCACCAGAGTCCATTGGGGTAAATCCCGCTCCATGGGGTCAGCCCCACACAACGGTTTGTACACTATGGTCATGGCCAATACTTACAGCCAGTAAGACTGAGGGTCAATCCCACACACTGATGTGCCAATAACAATCAAGTCTCAACTACAATAGGAGGGTACACATAACCCACACAAGAGACACCCCTGGAGCCCTGGCTCAGGTGATCAGGGAGACTGTGCCATTGAGCCCTATAGGACATCTACTACACCAGGCCATCCTACCAAGCCTGGGAGACATAGCAGATCTGCCTAATAAATAAAACAAACACAGCAAGGCAGCCTAAATGAGGAGACAAAAGAACATGTTTCAAATGAAAGAATAGGAGAAAATTCCAGAAAAAGAATTAAATGAAATGGAAGTAAGCAGTCTACCACATACAGAATTCAAAATATCAGTTATAAGGATGCTCAAGGAACTTAGTGAGAACTTAGAGATAGTAGGTATTTAAAAAAAAAAGACACAGAAAACATGAAAAAGAATAGTCAGAAATGAAGAGTACATTAGAGGGAATAAACAGCAGACTAGATGAACCAGAGGGTTGAATTAGCAATTCAGAAGACAAGGTAGACAAAACACCCAAATGAAATAGCAAAAAGAATAATAATAATAATAATAATAATAATAATAAAGGATAGTTTAAGGGACCTCTGGGACAACCTTAAGCATAACAGCATTAGTATCACAGGCCTGACAGAAGTAGAAGAGAGAGAGCAAGGGATTGAGAACCTGTTTGAAGAAATAAAGACTGAATACTTCCTTAACCCAGAGAAGGAAATAGACACACAAGTGTAGAGAATCCCAAACAAGATGAACCCAAAGAGGCCCACACCAAGACACATCATAATTAAATTGGCAAAGGTTAAATGCAAAGAGAGACTTAAAAGCAGCAAGAGAAAGACAGTTACCTACAAGGGAGCTCCCATAAGACTGTCAGTTGGTTTGAAATTTTGCAGGCCAGAAGGAATTGGCACAAAATATTCAACATGATGTAAAGCAAGGACCTACAATCAAGATTACTCTACCCAGTAAGGCTGTCATTTAAAATTGAAGCAGAGATAAACAGCTTAAGAGATAAAGATAAACACTGCCAAATCAGTGTTACAAGAAATGTTAAAGAGACTGCTTTAAAAAAAAGGGGGGGGGAAGAACATAAACATGAATAATAAAATGGCGATAAGTACATATCAATCAATAATTGCTTTAAATGTAAATGGATTAAATGTTCTTATCAAAAGACTTTGGGTAGCTAAATGGATAAGAAAACAAGACCCTTATATATGCTGTCAAGAGACTCACTTTGGAGCAAAAGACACACACAGATTAAAAGTAAAGATATGGAAAAATATATTTCATATAAATGGAAATGAAAAAAATGTAAGGTAGCAATATTTATATCAAACAAGAGAGACTTGAAAACAAAATCTATAATAAGAGACAAAGAAGGACATTTCATAGTGATAAACAGATCAATCCAACAAGAGGCTATAACCCTTGTAAACATTTATGCACCCAGCACAGGAGCACCTAAATATATAACACAAGTATTGATGGACATAAAGGAAGAGATGGACAGTAATACAGTCATAGTAAGGGATTTAATACCTCATTGACATCAATGGATAGATCTTCCAGACAGAAAATCAACAAGGAAACAGTGGTCTTAAATAACACATTAGGCCAGATGGACTTAATTGATATTTTTAGACCATTTCACCTTAGAGTAGCAGAATATACATTCTTTCAAGTAGACATGGAACATTTTCCAAGATAGATCACATGTTAGGCCACAAAAGAAGTCTCAGTAAATTTAAGAAGATTGAAATTATATCAAGCATCTTTTCTGACCACAATGGTATGAAATTAGAAATCAACTACAAGAAAAAAACTGAAAAACACACAAACACATGCAGGCAAAATAACATGCTACTAAACAATGAATAGGTTAACAATGAGATCAAGGAAGAAATATAAATATACCTTGAGACAAGTAAAAATGAAAACAAAATGACCAAAAAAATCTATGAGACACAGTGAAAGCAGTCCTAAGAGGAAAATTTGTAGCAATACAGGCCTACCTCAAGAAACAAGGAAAATCTCAAATAAACAACCTAACCTTAAGACGAAAGGAACCAGAAAAGAAAAAAAAAGAACAAGGTCCAAAATGTTTAAAAGGAAAGAAATAATTAGGATCAGAGCAGAAATTAAAAAATAGAGTCTAAAAAAAACCACAAAAGATATATGAAACTAAGAATTTTTCTTCAAAAAGATAAACAAAAGTGATAAACCTTTAACCAGACTCATCAAGAAGAAAAGAGAGAGTACCCAAATAAATAATACCAGAAGTGAGAGAGAAGTGACAACTGATACCACAGAAATGCAAAGGATTATAAGAAAATACTGCTAACAATTTTATGCCAACAAATTGGACAATCTGGAAGAAATGGATACATTCATTTTGTGAGGCCAGCATTACTCTGATTCCAAAACCAGGTAAAGACATAACAGATAAAATTGTAGGCTGATATCGTTAAAGAAAATAGATGGAAAAATCCTCAATAAAATATTAGCAAACCAAATTCAGCAATATATTAAAAAAATCATACACAGTGATGAAGTGGGATTTATTCGTGGGATGCAAGGTTGGTTAAATATCCATAAACCCATTAACATGATACACAAAATTTAAAAAATGAAGGATAAAAATCATATGATCATATCAATAGATGCAGAAAAAACATTTTACAGATTTCAGCATCTATTCAAGATAAATACTCTAGGCAAAGTGGGAATAGACGGAACACACTTCAACATAATAAAGGCCATATATGACAAACCCACAGCTAACATCATACACAATGGGAAAAGCTAAATGCATCTTCCTTAAGATCAGGAACCAGACAAGGTTGCCCACTTTCACCAGTTTTATTCAAAATAGTATTGGAAGTCCTAGCCACAGCAATCAGACAAGAAATATTATAGAAGGCATCCAAATTGAAAAGAAATAAGTAAAACTGTCATTATTTGCAGATGACGTGATACTATATGTAGAGAATCCTAAAGATTTCACTAAAAAACTATTAGAATTGATAAATGAACTCAGTAAAGAAGGAGAATATAAAATTAATATTCAGAAATGTTGCATTTTTATACATTAATAACAAATTATCAGAAAGAAAAATTTCGTAAACAATCCCATTTACAATTGCATCAAAAGAAAAAAAAAAGAAAAAAGAAAAGAGACCCTAGAAATAAATATAACCAAAGAAATAAAAGACCTGTACTTGAAGATACAAATAAAGGGAAGCATATACAGTGCTCATCGATACGAAGAATTAACATCATTAAAATGTCTATGCTACCCGAAGTAATCTATAGATTCAATACCTTCCCTATCAAAATACCAATGGCATTTTTCACAGAACTAGAAACAATAATTCTAAAATGTATATGGAACTACAAAACACTCCGAATAGCCAAAGCAATCTTGAGAAAGAAGAACAAAATTGGAGATATCACCTTGCCTAATATCAAACTATACTACTGATCTGTAGTAATCAGAACTGCATGGTTCTTGTATAAAACATAGACCAATAAACAGAATAGAAAGCCCAGAAATAAACCCATACCTATGTGGTCAATTAATCTATGACAAAGGAGGCAAGAATATTCAATGTTGTGAAGACAGTCTATTCAATAAATGGTGCTGGGAAGGCTGGACAGATACATGCAAAAAATGAAACTAGATTACTTTCTGCACAATATACAAGAATAAACTCAAAATGGATTAAACATTTAAATGTAAGACCCCAAACTATAATACTCCTAGACGAAAAATATAGGCAGTAATCTCTCTGGCATTGCTCTTAGTAATATTTTTTCTGATTTATTTCCTTGGGCACCAAAAACAAAAAAAAAAAAAAGAAAAAAAAAAGGAAAATATTTTGCACAGCAAAGGGAACCATCAACAAAATGAAAAGAAAACCTATTGAATACGAGAATATAGTCGGCAATGATAAACTTGAAAAGGGGTTAATGTCCAAAATTTATAAAGAACTCATACAACTTAACACTAAAAAATCCAATTTAAAAATGGGCAGAGAACCTGAACAGACATTTCTCCAAACAGCACTTACAGATTGTCTGCCAATAGACATGTGAAAAGATGTTCAGTGTCACTAATCATTGACCTAGTAACTCTTTTTTCCCCCTCTGTTCCCAGTCCTTTTCTTTATCTCCTATTTTCTAGAAGATACAATAAAGCTCGTCTTCATCTTTCTGTCCCTGTTACAAACACAAGATGATACAATACAGTACAGCTGCCCTCACTTTCTTCCAGTTCAGGGGGACGCTCAGCCTCTCCCTCTGCTTGCGTTCTGGGTCTACCTGTCCCTGCCTGCTACTGAGGAGCCCCTCACACCTGAGCTTCAGTCTCTCCCTCAATTCCACTCTTTCCTCACAAGCTCAATTCCTGCTCTTTCTCCTTCAGTCACTACAAATCCTTTCTCTATTCTGTCCTCTCTCTCTCTCTCTCTCTCTCTCTCTCTCTCTCTCTCTCTCTCTCTCTCTCTCTCTATCTTTTCCAGACCCAGGCAATAGAAGAAGTAGAATAATGGCTCCTCAAACTTGTCCATGTCCTGTGAATACACCACATTACACAGAAGGGGGATTCATGTTGCTGACCTGTTGGTTACAGGTCAGGAGGCTACCCTGATGATCCAGGGGGAGTCCAGGGTCCTTTAATGAGGAAGAGGGAGGCAGAGGATATGTCAGGAAGTCCACCTGAGACGGCCTCAGCCAGCCATTGCTTTGCACACAAAAGGAGCCATCAGCCAAGGAACATGTGGAGGCCTCTAGAAGCTGGATAAGGCAAAGACGTTATTTCTCCCCTGGAGACTCCACTAGAGACTCCAGAGTGAATACCATCCTGCTGGCACCTTGGCTGGTAATCAACATCATCAATTTTTTTGTTTTAAGCCACTAAGTTTGTTATGATTTGTTAAGTACCAATAAGAAATGAATACACACTCTTGTCATGTCATCCCTCTCTTCGACCAGTGTCCTTTGACTGAATTGTTCAAGCAACAAAGATGCAATGAATTCCGTGAGGTCTTACATGCATTTAAATAATGACAAGAGCTTTTTTACATATTCAGATACTAACATATTTACATGAATGTGTGTGTGTGTAATTGTGACTAGAATAAACCATATGAAACTGTTATTTATGTCGGTCAAAACTCGAATTTTAGCAACTTCATGTAGCTCAGTTTTATAAATCTATCAGGTAAATATCATTATTTTATGGGCCAACAATGCTTGGTGTACTCTTGGTTCTGAGGACCTCTCATGGGAACTTCTCAGCCCCACTATAATTGAGGCCCAGACTTTGGGAATCATCACTCTAAGGGCACAGACAGCTGGAAGACAAATATATCCACAAATCTGTTTGCCTTTCCTACCATTTCTTCATAGAGCAGTTAAATGATCAATCTGACTGAGAAATGAAAGAATAGGCATTATGGCAAAGGTCCCAACCATTTTTATTTTCCCCAACTCAGCAGGAAAGAAAATAAAAAAGGTGAAACAGTAAGGAAAGAAGAAGAGGAGAAGGAGGAGGAAGAGCAGGATGGAAGGAAGGAAGAAATGTAGAGAGGAAGGAAGGAAGGAGGAAGGAAGGAAAGAAGGAAGGGTGGGAGGAAGGGAGGGAAGGAGACAGAAAATACAGAGGTCAAGGAAAAGAGAAGTTTAATAAGACACAATTTGAATTCTCTTCAGATGTAGTGTCCCTTTGAGATAGCTTTGAAAAATAGTCTTATGATTTCCAGATGATATTTAATATGAAATCATTGATAATGATACATTAAATTATTTGTTTCACAGCTGCTATTGAATACATGTCATTTAACTAGTGCAATCGCCTACAACTGCAATCATGAAAGCCATTGGGCCTAAGTCTACTTTTTACCACCATCTGAGAAAAGACTAATTTGGCTTTAGGATTAAAGTCTTCATATCTTAATTATTAGTGTTAGCCTCAGAAAACCTGCGGCATTCTTTGATTTTATTTCTTTGATTTATTCCCAGTATAACAGGAAACTGTTTGTCATTAATTATTTTTTAACCTGAACACTGGGCTCATTTATAGCCATAATGTTACAAAGTGAAGCACAATTCATACTTAGAGAAAAAAGTGATGACTGGTATATAGCAGAATTTACATGCAAAATAAACTCACACTAAATATTGTTAAAAATAAAGTGAGATGAGATTTTCATATGTGAACTATTTGTAGTTGTTTTAACAGTTGTGTGTGTATGTGTGTGTGTGTGTGTGTGTGTGTGTGTGTGTGTGTGTTTAATGGGGGAATATTGGGAACAGTGTCTTTCTCCAGGGCCCATCAGTTCCAAGTCATTGTCCTTTAATCTAGTTGTGGAGGGCGCAGCTCACTGGTCCATGTAAGAATCGAACCGGCAACCCTGTTATTTAGAGCTTGTGCTCTAACCAACTGAGACACCCAGCCGCCCTTAACAGTTTTTCAAAGAACATTTTCAGGTACACAGCAAACTTAAGCAGAAATACAGGGATTTCCCACATACCCCTGCTTCCACACATTCACTGCCTCTGTCATTATCAACACCCCCACCAGAGGGTATATTTGTTACGACAGTTGAACCTACTTTGACAAGTCATTATCACTCACAGGTCCATAGTTTTCATAGGGTTCACTCTTGATATTGTACATTCTTTGGGTTTTGACAAATGTATGATGACATATATCCATCATTATCTCATACAGAGTGTTTCCACTGCCCTAAAAATCCCCTGTGCTTTGCCTATTCTTTTTTCCCTCTTTATCACCTCTGACAACCACTGACATATTGTATCCATAGTTTTGCCTTTTCCAGAATGTCATACAATTGGAATCATATAGTAAGTAGCCTTCTCAGATTGACTTTGTTCACTTGGTAATATGCACTAAAGTTTCCTCCATATCTTTTCAGGGCTTGATAGCTCATTTCTTTTTTTAGCATTGAACAATATTCCATTGTCTGGATATCCACAATTTATTTCTCCATTCACTTATAGAAGGATATCTTGGTTGCTTCCAAGTTTGAGCAGTTATGAAAATAGTACAAACATTTTCATGAAGGACTTTGTGTGGACATATATATGTTACCTTTTAAAAAATACATGAAATCCTTTAGCTTTATAAGATAAATTATAGTTATATGATACAAAGTGGATGGACAGAGGGACATGGTGGGCCCTTGTTCAAATCATGACTCACTTGAATCAAGATCACTGAATAGATAAAAATACGTGAATTTATAATTATATATAAAAAAGAAGTATAAAAGCAAACAATAAGGACACATAAACAAAATTCTAATTGGTCATGATTGAAGGGACTATCTTATTCAGAATTTATACCTTTCTGGTACAATTGTATTTCATGTAACTGAAGACCAGAATTTGATGAGGAACAGTATTTTCTACAGAGGAATTCCAGATAACAATTGTGGAAGAAATGATGGGAATAAAGAGTTACCACTTTGCATCCTGTCACAAAATCTTTCATTTAGGTGATGGTTATCCATGGCCAAAGACTCTAAGGTGAAAGGTGGATGGAAAATGTCTTGATGAAGAGACTAGTCACTCACCACTCTTGTTCATTGAATGGTCCTGGCATCCCTTGAGCATGAACAAGCAGATGTTAATTGCCTCCTTAGCACGATTACATTACCTGGGAGGCATTCTTGACAGAAGTGCTGAATCTGGATCCAACAAAACTTTTAGAGCTTCCAGGTATGTGCTGTACAGGGAATAGTGGAAAAATTTAAATGACAACTTTAGAATGTAAATTCTGGCTGCCTTAAGGCAAACAGAATGCAGAGAGGCAAATTTAGAAGAAAGGCAACCAGTTAGGAATCCATTACATAAATCTACCCAAGACAGGTCGACAGGTCAGTATAGGCTGGTAGCAGTGGAAGTGATGAGAAGGGGAGAGATTTGGGATGTTCTGGTGATGGGGAAACTGACCTTAAAATGGTTTCCTGCCATGTGGAACTGAGCTAAAACAGTGGCCCCAGCTGAGAGAGAAGTCCCCAGCCTAAGCCCCAGCCCACTTCCGCATAACCCCCTCCAAGCCACACCTTGAGTCAATCACCAGAAGACACCTACCCCTTCCCCAACTCAAGGAAGTCCCCAACCCATAAAAACCTGCTCAAAACCTTGCTAGGGGCTCAGTCTTTTGGGAAGGATCCCGCTGAGCCCGTCGTCGTAATAAAGCTGTGTTCTCCCTGATCTCTGCGTGCCCCTTGATTTTCTCCGTCCTTGCCGTTTTTCTGCAACAGTAGAAGTAGCTGGTAAAGAAAGTAGACACTGACGACTCCCATATTTTTATCTCCCATTCGGATCTCTCCTAGGAACTTCACAGTCCAACCTGTTATTCACCACCTCCACAGAGAAATTCAAAGGTTGTCTCACACATAGATCTACAAGTGGGTTTCCTGCTCTCTCTCCATCTGTCACTATCCCCTAAAGATGCTCTATGGCTGCTGTCTTTAACTCACCACTCGGCACACAAACTTTACAGTTGACCTTGACTCCTTTCTTCTACTCCACTTCTAGTCCATTTCATGAAACCTCTTGGCTCTGCCCTAAAAATATATTCAGATTTGGGTTCCATATTAGGACCCACAGAGTGACATTTAAAAATATAAAGATGATTATGCTGCTCTTCTGCTTAGAACCCTATGAAGAATTCCCTTCTCTCTCAGAATCACACTTGAACTTCCACCATGATCCATGATGTCCTACCTCACTTGGGAATGGGCATCACTCTATTCCTTCTTCTCCCTTCCTGCCTTGCTCACATGGACCCAACCACACTAGCCTCCTTCTGCTCCTTGGACAGAAAATGCAAGGCATCCTGCCTCCTCAGGTTCTTTGACCTTATTGTTTTCTCCCCTGGAACATCGTGCCCTCATGTCTGCTCATGTGAGACATTTTGAGAAACACATTTCCTGGTCTCTATCTCCTTACTGCCCACTAGGTTTCTTCAGGTACCTAAAATTATATATTTTTATTGCCTATTTCCCTATAATGGACGGTAAATTCCATGAGAGCAGAATCTGTTTTATTCATTGCCATGTGAGGTTTAGAAATGTGCTGAGTACAAATTAGGTCCTCAATAAATAACTGTTGAATGAATGAATGGATACGTGTTATTTAAAACTATGGAACCAGATGAGACCACCTAGGTATTAAGTATAAATAGGGAACAGAGTAAAGCCAAGCACAGATCGCTATGGCATTCCAATGGTCACAGACTGGGGACAGGAGGAAATCCAGGAGGACCAAGAGCCCAGTGAAGACATCATTCCAAAGAGAAAGTGACTATGTCATATGTGCCTGAGATGCTTATAAAAACGAGAACTGAGAAGTAGTCATTGGACTCAGCTATTAAAACAAAGCCTTTTCTCAAAGTCCAGCACCAGCGCTCTCCTACCCTTGCTCTGTAATCTGTCTGGGGGACGGCACCACTTCCATGGCCTGAGACTGCAGCCTGGTGAACCTCAAGACTGACGGCTCTTTAGTTTCAGCCTGTCTTCGGCTATGGCCAGAACTGTGTTATCCTCTTCGTTCCTCATCTTTTATGTCCTCTAATTCTTCATATAATTTCACATATGACCCTTTCTCTTCCATATCAGAAACCCCAGTGTCACTCTCAGTCCCTCTGTTGACTCCCCTCCCAAGCCCAGCATTATTGATCAGATCCTCTTCTTTCTGTATCATAAAACTTGGCACTAATGCAATGATCTAAAACTAACATTTATTTATTTTTTCTTATATTCTTATAAGAGGCTCTTAAATGATTTCTTTACCATCATTCCCTTCTCAGTCTAGTTAATCCAATATATTGATATCAGTGTTATATTGATTACATTAATTAAAAGATCTTAAAATCTGATAGACTTATAATTAAAATCTCTAGGATAAATCTTAATTCTTTAAATGGTATGTCAAACGTGACGTGCATTTTATAAAGGATAACATTTTAAATCTTTAGTTTGGTATCCAGGTGCTTCACAATCCAGCTCATCTTGTCTCTAACACCATGTCTAGCCTCACTGTCTCTTCACCACATGCCCCTGAACCAATTATGGAAAAGTGAGAGGTGATTTTCATTGTGTTCCTTTGCCTGGCAGTCACTCACTCTCTCTAACTGCTTGGCGAACTGCTTCTACTTCTTGTAGATCCTGAAACAGTAACTCACTTGCCGTCCCCAATGCCACTGAACAATTAATTACCCTGGCCTTGTTGCTATGACAACACTTTACTTTGGCCACATCCACTTAAGAAGTTGCTCCTTAACACATCGAAGTACCTCACCTTGTCCTCAGCCAATGGCAGAAGTTTTGTATTACCCATCTTGGTTTTTCAGTGAAGGCTACAAACACTCAATACATATTCACTCAATGAGTGAGATGTCAGGAGTAATTTATCACATGGACTAATGAATAATGGCTACTGATGCTACATTCCCAATCCAGGACGCACCAGTAATTAACATCTCTGGGAGCAAAGTACCCCACTGCCTTTATAAGCATTCAATCCATCGCTGCCTGACAACTGCTCACAGAATCAGAGACAGCAAGGTAAGCTCTGTGCTGCCTCACTACTCCATCCTTTCTTCTCAGCAAATTCCAGGTCTGCCTCGTTATTTCACTTCAGTGCTTTTCTGAAGAAAGAGTTAGGTTTGCAGATGCTTCTTTTCCTTTTGAACTCTTTCAGACTCCTTCGGGAAATCTTTCAGGAGGTGACAACATTGTGCAGTGCTTTGACTCTCTAGATAGAAACTGGTCCTGAGAAGGTCAGCACGAGCTTCCTACAGATTCCCATTCATTACTTATTGTAAAATATGTTTTCTAATAGAGTAGAATCAAAGGAAATAGATATGCAAAGCTAGGCCTTTAATGACAAGATAAAACTCTCATATAAATCAAGATTAAAATCAAACACCTTCTCCCTCTCATTTAAGCTAACAATAACTTACAAAAAGCTTTGACTGAAATGTCCTATTTGAGAATATGCATAGAATCACTATTCTTACTACATTTATGTAAATAATCAGGCCAAGTTTAGTAAGACTAGACATTTTTTTTAAAAAAAAAAAACACCAAATAATTTTACTATAAATATCTTTGATAAAAATTGAATGAGTAAAAAAAAAAAATTGTTTCAATAGAACACTATAGTTTTTCGTTATAAGATTCTAGTCCTGTTAATTGTCTTTAAGGTTTTGTTATCTATTTGTAACCCTCAGAGGAACCACCATAGTAGATCATGTATGGACAGTCTTCATGCCTGTTGCTATATGGGTCACTAAGGGAAGTTCAACAGAGCACCTGGTGACATCATCAAAGATAGTCCATCTGCAAAGCAGGAAAATCCATCAGTCTGAACTGCCATCCTCATTCTACCACCTAAAGATGCTTTGAGCTCAAATCTAGACATTTTCTCAACAGGCTTCTCTCCAAACTCAGAATCTAAATTTATAATTTGCTCAGATTAACACCTTTGTTTTCCTTTTGTTTCCATAGAAATAGGAACATTTGTGACAACATGGATGGATCTTGAGAGAGTAATGCTGAGCGAAACAAGTCAGACAGAAAAAGCAGAGAACCATGTGATTTCACTGATATGTGGTATATAAACCAAAAACAACAAAAGAACAAGACAAACAAATGAGAAACAGAAACTCATAGACACAGACAATAGTTTAGTGGTTGCCAGAGGGTAAGGGGGGCGGGGGGTGGGGGGTGGGAGATGAGGGTAAGGGGGATCGAATATATGGTGATGGAAGGAGAACTGACTCTGGGTGATGAACACACAATGGGATTTATAGATGATGTAATACAGAATTGTACACCTGAAATCTATGTAATTTTACTAACAATTGTCACCCCAATAAATTTAATAAAAAAAAAAAAAAGAAAAAGAAAAAAAAAAAAAGAAATGCCTCTTGTTAAATTATCCAATTGCTCACATCACGTAGAGGCTTAATTTAGGGGGAAGCTCACCTGCAACGGTGCCTCCTGAAATAAAACGTCCCCATGTTCATCCTGTCTGAAGGAATCATGACGATATGTGATTGCTAATACATCATGTTGCGCCTATATAAATAGCAAAGAAAAACTGAAACTCAATGTAAACGCGTATATCGCATTGCGGGCCTTACGCAGGGGTCCAATGTAATCCACTTGCCAACGAGTGAGGGGCACCCTCCCTCATGTAATCTGCTGTGTCTCCCAGGGGAGACTCCGCCTTTGGGGTCTGTCCTGGGCACAGACGGCACAATCATAGCAGGCATCTGCTATCTCCTGCCATTTCAAAGACAGACCTCAGCATCTGCTCACCTGCCACATGGTTCGGCTTCCAGCGTGCTGCAATTTCCTATGCAGCCAATGGGCCACATCAGTGGCAGGAGCCCGCTCTAACCATCGTACCCGTGCTAGGGCGTCTGCTTCATCATTACCTGGGGACACTAAGGGGGAGTGACCTGTGACATGCATTAAGGTCACCTCCTTTCTCTGCCCTAGATCCCAGAGGTCCTGCCACATGGCTTGACCCCACAGTGGACGGTGTCCCACCAACTAGTTTTGGTGTTTCCATGTTGGGAGCCACAACGTTAGGCCCTGGAACACCGCCCAGCTGTCAGTGCAAATAACTAGGGGCCCAGGCTCGTGGCTGATTATCATCCACACAGCCCGTAATTCAGCCCACTGGCTACTCTGGCCCATCCCAGTATCAAACCAAATGGTGTCTCTTTTGGGCTGCACACACCAATAGCCGTCCAAACAGCTGCAGCCCCTCGGCTAGAACCATCGGTAAACCAGGCCTCCTCAGGTACTGGGGACTGTCCTTCTTTGTAGGGCAAGGGCTCCAAGTCCTCCCCTCTAGGCAGAGCACTTGGCCCAGCCTGGGCTGCAAGCTCCACAGGCCCCAGGACCTGTTGTAGCTCTGTGCTCAAAGGGCTGGAACTAAGGGTGCTACGTTGCTCCAAGTGGCACCCCACTTGGCGAGGGTGGTGGTCTGTGCCACCCGTTTTGGGTCCCTGGGTCCATATATGGACCCACCCCTGGATGGAATAAGTTGTTCGAACCAACACGCGTGCCGTTCCTGTGATGGCTTCTGTGGCCAGTAGGGCTGCATACACAGCAGCCAGCTGTTTCTCTATTAGAGAGTAGCGGACCTCTCCTCCTTTCCATAATTGGGACCAAAATCCCACTGGCAACTGGAGATGCTCCTGCCGTTGCCAGAGGCCCCATCTGTACCCCTCTTGGGTTACGTGAGCATCAAGTTCAAATGGGCGGCCAGGGTCCACTACTTGCAGAGCCTGTGCCTGCTGCACTGTCCGTTTCGTGGCAACGAAGGCTTGCTCTGTAGCCTCAGTCCAATCCCATCAGGACCCCTTTTTTATCATGTTATACAAGGGCCTTGCCATTTGTGCTAAATGAGGTACAAACACCCGCCAATATCCTAACAGACCCAAATATGTCTGCAGTTGGGAGACATTGGTCGGCCGGGGAAAGGCTTGTATTTTGTCAATAATCACCTCAGGTATGACCTTTGTCTTACCCAACTGCACAACACCCAAAAACTTGACGGATAAGCCAGGACCTTGGACCTTTTCCTCATTCACTTCCCAGCTGCATGACTTCAGGTGGCAGAGAAGAGAGGGAGCTGCTTGCTCTAAATCTGAAAGAGAATCTGATGTTAATAAAATATCATCGACATAATGAAACAAGGCCACAGAGGGTGGGTGATCTCACTGTGCCAAATCCTGGGCCACGAGCCCGTGGCAGGTAGTGGGGCTGTGCAAGTATCCTTGCGGAAGGACTTGAAAAGTCCACTGCCGCGCGTCACAAGGAAAAGCAAACTGCTCTTGACACTCGGGTGCAATGTCAATGGAGAAAAAAGCATTGGCTAAGTCCACTATATAACGATATGTTCCCAGGCGGACAGTCAGACGATCCATCAAATCGTGAATTGAAGGCACTGCAGCGTGCAAGGGTGGCGTCACCTTATTTAACTCCCTATAGTCCACAGTCATTTGCCAGGTCCCATCTGGCTTCTTGACAGGCCATACTGGGGAGTTAAAGGGACTGTGCGTTGGCCTCACTACATGTGCCTTTTCCAATTCCAATATTGTACGACCAATCTCCTCCTGTCCTCCTGGCAGGCTGTACTGTCGCACTGTAACCACACGCCAGGGCTGTGGCAACACTTGAGGAGGGTGGTGAACATGCCCGCGTGTCACCGCTTTCACCACCGGGATCCAGAGACGGAACTCTCCTACCGACGTCTGTAAGCTGAGGCCATGTAGCACGTCCACCCCTAGAATATACTCCGGAACGGGGGAGACATAAACCTTGTAGGTAGAAGGGGGAAGCCTTCCTATACCCAGTGGTAAGGAAATGGCTTTCACAGTCACAGGTTTTCCCCCATAGCCATCAATGCAGACTGCTGGTCCGGGGAACAGTTCTGGGTTCCCACAAACGAGACTGCAGTCGGCGCCAGTGTCAACTAGAGCCAAAACCCTCTGTACATTCGAAGGGCACCAATGTATGGACAGTTCCACGTGGGGCCTCCAGTCCCAGCTCGTCCCCTCTGACCGGGTACCTTGGCCCCACCCCTAATCAAGCTGAAAGGAGTCGGCCTCAAGCAGCAGCATGAAGTCCTGGAGGGACACGGGTCGCGCTTTCCCAGACTTCTCCTTTAGGCTTCTCCAGAATTGCTGTTCCGGACGCAACTGTTTCCAAAGTTCCAACAAGAGTGCATTGGGTTGTCGGTCTATCTTCTTCCAATCGACCCCTGCTGCCACGAGATCACGCCACATCTGTGCGCGCGTTACTCTCTGAGGCCCACGACCTCGCCCCTTTACTTTTGATTTTGGCTTCCAGGTCTCAACTGTGCGGACCTCTTGTCTTAACTTCCTTCGCCTCCGGCTTTCAACATCCGCTAGGGTAGCCATGGCAGTTGTAACTTCATGGATCCATCGCCCCACATAAGGCATAAGAATGGCAACCAAGGATCCAAAAGCACTCGCAGGTGCAGTATCCAAAACCAGATCTCTCATGTTGGCTGTAAAAAGCTCATCATCCGGCCCCTGCATGTAAAGGTTAAAAATAGCATGTCTCATACCCATTTCATGGATGATTTGAGTAAGTTCTGTATATGACTGCCACTGACTCACAGTGTCTGGCAGCTCGCCAGCCTGTCCCCATACGGTGCGTACCGCAGCAGTGAGCCACGCCATTAGAGAATGGTTGCCCTGGTCGTGGGCCAACCTATGGCAGTTCTGTAACCTTTGTCGCAGGGACGGATGCACTGTCATGAAGGCTAGCTTTTCCATCTCACCTGGGGAGCAGAGAATGTTGTCTGCTCCCTCATCCCATAAACATAGTAGCCAAGCTGAGACTGGCTCTCCAGGGCGCTGTCTGTACCGCCTCCCCAGCTCCTGCAACTCAGTGGGAGTGTAAGGGGTGTAGGTCGTGAACTCAGTCACAGCTGGGTTGCCGGGAGCAATGCCCCCAGGGCCCAAAGGTTGCTCACGTTTTACCCTTTGCTTCAAGGTTGGCCAGGCTTGGGGGTTGGGAGCTACATTGTCTCCACTCGCTTCCTCCGCCTCTGCCTCAGAGTCTCCACCTTGGGGCCCCTGTTCTAACAGGCGGACCTGGGCTTCCAGCGCCTCCAACTGGGACACCTGGTCTGGCACCTGGACTATTTCATTAGGTGCATTTTCTGTGTTGAGACTCAAGGCCGTGAGGAACATCCAGCCCACGCGGCCGGCTGTAGCCTTCTCCTCCTCCGGCAACCGCTCAGCCAGAGCCTGCAGGGCCCTCTCCACACTGGCTGGAGAGCCGTCCATGTCCCCCCACCCCTCCTTGGGGGTCTAACTCCTGAGAGCAGTGGCCACCGGACACCACACACTGTGTGGGGGCCACACGTCCTCCTGCCCAGAGTCAGACTCCATTCCTACCTGGTCGGAATCTTGCTTGCCATGCCAGGTGTCTGAGTGGGTGGAGGCCTCCTTGTAAGATGTCCACAACCCTCGGAGCCTAAGGCCGCAGCAGATCAACAAAAGGAGGACACCGCCTTCTATGCCCAAGAAGGTGGTGTGCCAGCTGGAGGCTTGAGTCTCCCAGGCAGACCGCGCCTCCTGTTCCTGGTGTCGCTCCTCATGGGCCTCCCGAAGCTGGGCTCTCACATGTGCAAACTGCTCCACCATGCTTTGGTAGGTTTTGGCCAGCACCATACCCTGCTTTTGAAACAGCTTTTATACATATAAACTGCTCCAGAACATTCAGGAGAGTTTCGGCCAACACCACACCCTGCTCGCTGCGCCATGTGTTGTGCGGGGTCTCTGCTCCCGTTCCCCACATAAGAACACAGGACATGGTGAGGCCAAAAAGGAACATCCACGGAGCCATAGGTAGGGGAGTCAGACCACTATAGTCTCACTGGAGGCTGGGTTCACATGACATTTGACCTGCTGTCCGCTTTTCTGCCTGCCAACCGACTGACTTGCTAGCTGCAATCTGCTCTTGCTAGCTCAGTCACCATCTTCTTGCTAGCCCCCATTTTCTGGTAGCCTAGCCATGGCAGTTATATTAATGGCCAATGGCTCACTGGTTATAGCTGATGGCCAACTAGCCACAGCTGATGGCCATCCAATCACAGTTGATGGCCATTTACTACCCAAGTGAGCACCTTTCCATGTGAGGCCAAGAGCCTGGAAACTGCACTCCTGGCTCTGTCCCCACACCCAATTATACATTTTCCAAAAAAAGTATACATTGACTTAGAAAGGTAAAACCTGAATGTGATCAGAACCCATTTGACTTATTTAATTGGCTAAATCTTGGCTCCAGGGAATCTCTGCTATGGCGAAATTTTCAGTCCTTAGCTATTATTGTCCTTATAGTCACCATGTTAATCTCTCTAGTACATTGTATCCTGTCAAGGGTTTTAAACGCCATCTGGCAGCCACTCACACTCAAGTGACATCCATCCGGATTAAACACCTGGAAGACGTCAGTATTCTGACCACCTGGTCTGTGATGATGATGCAGCTGTAGGTCGAGGGACAGTACTACCCTCCTTCCTGACAACTCAACTATTGGAAACAGTGAATATGCGATTCTCAGCCTGGCTACATCAACAGTGGGAACTAAGAGCAACTCTGTATTAATTGGTCACACACTCAGCTTGCTGAGAGAATTACCAAAAGGGGGGATTGTTAAAATTAAATACAAAATTGAGACTGGATTTGAGAATTACCTGAGCAGACAAAACCATTTAAACTATATAAGTAAAACTAAATTTAACTTTTTCATGAACATACGCAAAACTTAATTTAGGTTTTTCCTTGTAAATGCCTCTGATAATTATGAAAGAACTGTAAATAATCTTCCTAAAAATGGTATGAGATAATCACTTTTACCCAGTCACTTACCATCTGGAAACACCCATTTTAATAACAAATCACTGTAAAGGTTAAACAACTTCTTTATTTTTACTTCATAAGCCATCCAGAAACATCATGCCCCTGAGCTTTTAAGAGTCTTAAATTTGAAAGCTCTGTTTGTGTGTGAGCTATTCTTACATATTCTTATATAAGAATATATATATATATATATATTCTTATATACACAATATGTATATATATTCTTATATACACAAAAAACTCTTACTAAATATTATTTGTTTATTTCATGGTTTTAGTTTGGCCATTTCTGAATTTTTGACATAGGAGAATCCCATGCCTGAATTTTGGACCAGCCTCTAAAATGGACCTGTTCTTTCAATTATGGCAATTTTATGCTTTCGGTGCTTAGTATTCCTATTTATAAAATGAGAAGTCTTAATTTGTTGATTGCTTAGGTTCCTTTTAGCCTCAAAATTTTATTAAGATGTCACATTTTAAAACAGTCTGACAGCACCAATACAAAACCGTTCAATCTTCTCAGAAAGGTAAATTAGAACTCATTATTTGCATTTCAGAAATGTTTTTAAAAATGCTCTTCCAGAGAATCTTAAAGAAGTCAGAATTGTGTGTGTGTGTATGGGTGTCCATGCATGTTTTGTGGGAGATTAGAAGTAAGAAAATAGAGAAAAATCAAATCAAAATATTAAGAGACACTACTCATTGAAACATAATTTAGTATAAAATAAAGCATATAAATAAGTTAATGAGAAAATATTCTAATTTATATAATTTGATTTATTTAAACCTATTTAAGGATCTATCAATCATAATGTGAAATATAATTACCAACTCACAGAAGTCTCTTAAAATAATCACATGGATCTTTACAGTGACCCAAAGTCATATGTAACAATTTACTTTACTCTGAAAGCATAAAAAAAGCACATTCTCTAGAATGCATAAAGAAGATAATATTTGGAGCTATAATTTCTCATTCAAAATTATAAAAATGTTGCTTCAGCATTCTAAATGCTCAACATATATATTTAAATAGTTATTAAAGTTTTATCACAACAAGGTATTTGTGACAAATGCTATTAATGTCATACAAAACATCAGGATAAGAACTTTATAGACTAACCATGTTTTAATGCCTTACGGTCATTTTGATCAAAATGGCTGTGGTTACTACAGGGCAGTCACTTAGAAGCATTAAGAATGTGTAATTGATGTGTGAAGTCTAAAGGAGCAAAATGAAGTAAGTACTCAAGAAATAGGGCAAAAACATATTTAGAACTATGTAAATTGGCAGAATTAAAAACAATCTCTTGGAAGGAAGGTCAAATACGGCAGATTAGTTAAACACTATGCTTTATTGCCTCTCAGGATCACACCAAAATTACAAATAAATTGTTGAACAATCAATCTCAACAATCATCCAAAGACTAGCTGAACACATGTAACTAAGGATATAAAAAAAGGGCCACATCGAGACTGGTAGGAGGGGTGGAGAGGTGCAATGGTTTGACTCCAAACCTACAGATAGTGGTGAAACACTGGAAAGGACACCTGAGTAGCAGAGGTCACCCCCAGAAGACAGAGGGTTCCCAATCCCACACCAGCTCACCAGCCGAGGGGTCCTGTGCCAGGAAGAGGAGTTCCCACAACATCTGACAGTGAAAATCAGTGAGGACTCTGTTTTTCCATCCCAGTGAGATGGAGGGTGGCTGGAAAAACAGACACCCTCTTAAAAGGCTCTCACACAGACTCACTGGCTTGCAAACACTCACCTGGTCTCTGGTGGAGGGGTAGCAACTTGAGAGGCACCAGGTACATATGGAGAAAGACTGAGTTGGGTTGTTTTTAGCAAGGGCTAGAGAGACAGCAGCCATTGTTCCAGTGTGGAGTGTGCCTCACATGTAGCCTACAGGAGGGCGCCATCTTTTCTATGTTGAACCCTCCCCCAAATGGCCAAATCTAAGATCACATTAGTCTGGTAAAATCAGGGTGTGTGTACCACCTTGGTGATGCCCTGGGGTGCTACCCCCCATAACTAGTACTGCATCACTGGGTATACTCTCAGCTCCTGAGCGACCAGCCCCACCCCACAAGCTGGGGAAGCCTTTTATAGCCACAAATGGCCTGCAGAGGTCCGGAGAAATTTTGGTGTTGGGCAGTGAGCCACAAACTGCATCACAGCCTCTCTTGTGTGGCTCTCAAGGATCTGCAGGCCTGAGGTGAGTGGTGGGTGGCTGCTGTGTTCTCAGGGCATTTTGCAAAGTGGTCACAGGCCAGGCACTGGCACAAGAACAGAACCTGCATTAACCATGTAAAAACCACAAGCCCTGCCTTGTGACTCCCTGGGACCATGCCTGACCCAGCTAGTGCTGCATTGCCGAGGGTACTCTCAACTCTGGGTCAACCAGACTGGCCCACCCAACCAAGGAGTCTCTTTCAATGACTGAGCCTTATGGGCAGGTAGCAGGTGACAATAGGCCTAAGGGCTCTGAGCCGTGTGCTAAGCTGCCCCAGGCCCAATACTGGTGGTGGCCAGCCTCAGTTCACAGTGAGGCCAGTCCCATGTACCTCCAGGTCCAGCAGAGGCAGCAACCAACCACATATACTTTGTGGCTCCTCCCAGGTAGACCCAGACTGGTCACAGGCAGGACTGAAATTGGACTGCACAGGATCCCATCCCAAAATACACCAGAAGCAACACAACCAGGGGCCGGCTTCAGACCACATCAGAGCACTAGTTGGTTAGCCCCCCAAGCGGCACACCCAAAGGGCGGTCTCAATAGGCACAACATCCTGTGGGGGCTTATCCCCCTGTGAGGGGTCAGCCACCAACCAGCAGCTCATACAGTGTGGGCATAGCCAATTCTCACAGTCAGTCAGACTGGGAATCAATCCCATATACGGGGATGGCACCAAAAGCCATCATGGCTCAAATACAACAGGAGAATACATGCCACACACTCAAGGGACACTCTTGGAACACACATGCAGGAGATCAGGGAGACTGTGCCATTGGACCACACAGGATACATACTACATAAGTCCACCCAGCAAAGACTGAGAGACATAAGAGATCTTCATAATACATAGAAGCAAACACAGAGAGGCAGCCAGAATGAGGAAATGAAGAAAAATGTCCTAAATATTAATAATAAATTAAAAAAACAGGGAAAACCTTCCAGAAATAGAACTAAATGAAATGGAGGCAACCCACCTACAAGAGAGAGTTTAAAACATTGGTTATAAGAATGCTTAAGGGACTTAGTGAGAATTTCAACAAAGAGACAGTAAGCATAAAGAAGGACATAGAAACATAAAAAGGAACCAGTCAGAAATAAAGCATACAACAACTGAAATGAAGACTACACTAGTAGGAATCAGCAGCAGATTAGATGAAGCATAGGACTGAATCAGCGATTTAGAAAACAAGGTAGCAGAATACGCACAATCAGGACAACAACAAAACAGAATAAAAAACAATGAAGATATCTTAAGAGACCTTTTGGACAACATCAAGTGCAACAACATCCACATCTAAAGGTACCAGAAGAAGAAGAGAGGGAACAAAGGATCGAGAACCTATTTGAAGAAATAACGACAGATGACTTCACTAACCTAGTGAAGGAAATTGACACACAAGCCCAGGAAGTGCAGAGAGTTCCAACCAGGATAAATCCAAACAGGCCCCCACCAAGACACATCATAGTTAAAATGCCAAAGGTTAAAGACAAAGAGAGAATCCTTAAAGCAGCAAGAGAAAGACAGCTAGTTACTTACAAGGGAGCTCTCATGAGACTATCAGCAATTTTTCTACAGAAGCTTTGCAGGCCAGAGGGAGTGGCAGGAAATACTCAAAGTCATGAAAAACACATGATGAAACACATTTTTTAAATGGATCATTCACTTAAAAAAAAAATTACCTGACCTTTGAGATTTCTGCCTTTGAAACCCACAGCTACCCTCGCCACCAAATGTGCAATGCAACTTGCAACTGTTGTCTCCAGTCCTGTCCCAGGTGAGAAACCTGGGATCCTCTGCACATTTGAAGCATTCTAACATTGCCACAGGATTTCACAAACTACTGAAGCACTCCCTCCCCTCCAAAATTATTTTTTTAATTATACACAGTTTAAAACAAACAATAAATTGAAGACGTTTACAGGCTGGAACCCCTAATTTCTCCCTTACCTGGTGCAAACGGGTTGTCCGTCTTCTGGGTTTTGTGGTGTGAATTGGTTTGCTCTGCTTGTCACTTACCACTCCTCCAGGGATTTCCATCTTCCAAAAATGCGTTGGCATCTTTTGTCCTATCCTCTTCCCTTCTTGTCATGCTCAAGCACTTAGTCTTTTAAAATCCTTTACTTGTTTTAACAGCTTTATTGAAATTATACTTCACATACCACACAATTCACCCATTTAAACTATGTAATTCCATGATTTTTCCTATATTCACAGACATGCGCTTCCTCACAACGTTAAAATATTCATGACTTCAAAATGAAACCCCGTAACCTTTAGCTACCATCCAAGTCTTCCCTCCTCCCCCCAGCCCTTAGCAACTGCTAATCTACTTTGTAGATTTATGTGGACATTTCATAGCAATGGGATCATACGCGGTCCTTTGTGACTGGCTTCATTCACTTACATAATGTTTTCAAGGTTCATCCATGCTGTAGCATGTACCAGTATTGTTTATTGCCAAAGCGTTGCATTGTATGGATACTCCATATTTTATTTACCCATTCATCGGTTGGTGGACATTTCGGTTATTTCCAGCTTTTGACTCTATGAATAATACTAAGAATATTTGTTATAAGTTTTAAGTGGACATGTTTTCATTTCTCTTGAATATATACTTAGAAGTGGTTGCTGGGTCATATGGTAACTCTATGTGGACCATTTTGAGGAAGTCTAGACTGTTTTCCCAACTGGCTGCACCATTGTTCATTCCCACCAGCAGTGTACGAGGGTTCCACTCTCTCCACATTCTCAGTGACACTTATTGTATGACTTTTTGATTCCAGTCATTTGTGTGAATGTAGTGCTATCTCGTAGTGGTTCTGATTTGCATTTCCCTGATGGCTAATGATGTTGAGCATCTTCTCATCTTTTACTTTTCATGGCTTTTTGGGAAGTAGAGGAGATAAGTGTGTCTGACCTACTGTGTTTTAACTCAAAACACAAAAGCGCATTTCAAACGTTAAACAGGAGAACATTTCTTCTACATAGTTGAGAACATGTATGTGTATAGCGACACCAAGTCCTTACCGACATGTATAGATTTCAGGTTCTATACTTTGTACATGTTAGTATAGTTACTGTGTGATTAAGGGACAGAAATACTGTGCACTGGGTTTGCTATGTAAGATTACTTCTTGGGTGGACTTGAGGGGGACATTCACTCAAATTAATCCTCTTGGATGAGTAAAAGGCAGAACAGGACTGATTGCCGAAGCCTCTGGAAGCACAATGTTTTTTCGTCACCAATGAGGTTTACGTCTGTGGTGTATAAGTGTGTTCCACGGGTGATAAATATTAGAGAAATGTGAGATACTTTGACAGTGCACATAGCATATGATTGAAAGGTAGATGGCAAGATGCTTCAATGGGCTTTTTCACTTGATTGTGGTGTAAAAATGGGACGCATCACACATGCCAGATGATAACTGTGAAAGTTGGGTGAGGGTACATGGAAGATACATTCTTCTATCTGCTCTTGTGTTTAAACATTTCTGTAATAAAAAGCTTTAAAAAATGAAAGATGTTGGGTGCCTCATAAGGAGAGGGAGGGGACAAAATACTACCTGACCAGGGTGCGTCACTCCATCAAGTCTAGAGTTTAACTATCTCTCAATAAGGAGATTTCAGGAAGTGCCATTCCTTTGAGGTTGGGAAGGAAATCTCTTTCCATATAACAGGAAGAAAGAAGATATGGAGGAATAGGAGAGTGTTTTGATGAACAGTTCCCATCTCGTGGCTTCTAGCTCCTCTGTGAACAGTGGTCCAGTACGTCTGCTGAGCACATGAAGATGGCCTCAGTTTGAGGAAAAGGAAAGGACATTTGAAGTACATTTGAGTACATCAGAGAGAGCATTGACTAAGGAAATAGTGACCTCGGGTCCATTTGTTTTCTTCATGTTAGCAAGCATAGAATAATTATTTGTGGACTGAGTGAATTATTTCCAGGGAGTGCACGGGCTCAATTTATCAGGGCACCAGTAGACAACAATGTGAGGTTTGATCCAATAGTGATCAGTTACTTATATGAAGGAATTTCTGGAAAAGGCAGAGAGATGGGCTATTTTCCAGACAAAAAGGATTAAAGTGTATTGGAAGGGTCCCACTTACAGTGGAGCTTTTGAAGTGTTGGTTAACTGACAGACCATCTGGTCTACCTTGGTCCATCCACATGGATGTTAGAGCCCTCCAATATCTCCCCACCTCTTTAAGTTCCAGGCTCTGGGCCCATCTCACCTTATTTCCCTCCTAGGACCTCCACAGAATCTGCATTCTATCTGTGACGCTGAGCTTCAGACATTGTAGGGTCAATGACATGACTCTGGACGAGAAGATACAAGTCAGGTAGTGAGAGAGGGCTGAGGTGGACATCGGTTTTGCATTTTTTTTTTAACACTGTGTATAAACAAGCCTTTCTAGAAAAACCCCAAGTGCTCTCTAGGACATTCGTCCTATTTTTTGAGTCACAGCCTATAGTAGTTGAGATGCGTTTCCTCCAGACCCCTATTGTAAGGATGGGTATCTGTGCTATCATAAGTTTGGGTCAAAAAAGAGCATTCCATGGAGGTCCATGATGAACCCTGTATATCTGCAATCCTTGTGCATAGTCTAGGACTCACGTCTGATTCAAGAGCTGCAGGTGTTCTGGGGGAGATTTATTATGGCTCCACCATGGCCATGAATATCAAAGGTGACATGCCATCCTCAGAGCTGAATGATACATGCTAAGGGCAAGATCATGTACATTTGCATCAAGCACGGATGGAAGGAAGGCACCAAGATCATCTTCCCCAAAGACAGGGAGGCCATGCCTGATGACATCCCTGCAAACACTGTTTTACTACTCAAACAACAGCCCCGTGCCTTTCAGTCTAAGGCCCCAGCACGCTCTCTGGTGCTCTGATCAGCCTCAAGCTGGTGGAGCCGGTGTCAGACTGAGGAAGCTGGGAGCAAGGCAGGGTCCCAGTGTGGGGATGACAACGCATAGACCTTTGTCCCACCAGCAGATTCGTTCTCTCCCTTTCCTTGCTTCTTACTTTCCCACTCACTTTAAGGCATCTTTTCCGTACTTTCAGCTGTATTTTACCTTGGACCATAGGTAGTTGCCTGGTCAACATTCCCACCACTAACAGCTGAGCGATGCTTTTGCTCTGCTAAAAAAATATCATCAATCCAATCACCTGAAGAAATACCCAGGGGCGGGAACCCCTTCTCCAAGGTGACTTTCCAGTAAGGAAACTTCAGTGTAGACTTTAAAGGATGCTTTCCCAACACATTAACATGTCCCACGAGACAGACTTATAAGCTGCATCTATTCTCTTCCTGGACCCCACCCCAACCAGCCCAGGATCCACTGTAGTAATATCCCCCCCAAACACACTCACTGAGGGGTCACCCACCCTGGGATCCTCTGATCACTGATTTCTCCATAATGACCACGCCACTGTTTCTTCTTCACTGATGTTTCCTCAAAATGTACGTGTCCCGGACCCTCTTCAGGTATAGAAGGCCTGTCTTCCCCACCCCCCTAAAGGATATAAAGCATTCCATGAGGGGGAAGGTGTGGTCTGCTATACGTGGTCATTAAAGTTAAGCTAAGAGGCAGGAGACACAGCCCATCTCCTCACACTTCGTCAGGGACAAAATGGGCTTTTGGGGGCCACATATCTCTTTCTCAACTAGCGCTCTAGGGGACTGGTCACCTTTTAGAAGCCAAAGGAAGCACTTGGTGAGAGCTGAACTAACTGCTTCCTTTCCCTAAGCACAAGCCCTCAGTTACCCAAAACCCATGCTCCCAATACACTACACAGAAAAGACATCATCATTATTGGGGATACGTGTTTTGGGAGAATCAGTATGCTCCACAAGAGAGATTCATTTGGGGGCAGGAAAATGTTTTTCTGGGAATTATGGACAGTGGTTTTGCCTCTGAATAGCTGAGACACACGTCTGAAAGCAGTGCCCTCAGAAGGGGTGAGAGCAGCCTGAGGGTCCTGTTGAGCGCGACCCCTGCAGGTAGGGCTTGGATGGGGCCCAGGCTCCCTGGGGGCCCTGGTTGGGGTGCGTCTGACATGAGAGCTGCCCCTGGATGGGCCCTGCCTGGGCTCGAATTTGGGACTTCTGCTGAGCATTCCCAGACTTCACTGGGAAGGGAAGGGGCTCTTCAGGGAAGGGGATAACTGTTATGCGCAGACACCCCAGTTTCTCCTGTAGGAACTTCCCAATGCGTGTCTTCACTTTCTGACCTTTGTTGTCCCAGTGAAGACAGCTCAGCCTGGACCAGAGCCTCTGCTCTGTGTAGATGATACGGGGATGCCCTTTCGCTGGGAATTTTCTTGTTTTTCATGCACCGTATGCTCCCAGGATTAAGGCACTGAAAACAGCCCTTCATTTTGTTCCTGGAAGGTATTTGAGGAGGAGACTGCCCCTTCTGTGGCAGGGTCTGGGAAGACTTGCTCCCAAGCATCTCCTCTAATGCCATGTCCTGAAGACAAATGCTCTGCTGTCCAGGTGGGGATGTTCCCAAGCCTGGGTCTCCTCCGCCAAGCTCTCTGGTTCAGGGCATTGAGGACTCACTCTGTGTTTAGTGTGTGGGAAAAGATTCCTCTGACACCACCTGAAGATGTGCTTACGGAGCCGAGGCTGGTGCCGCTGCTCCAGTCTGACTCCTTGGGCCTCCACACAAACGTGCAGCACGTGGGAAGCTCTCATGTCCACACTGATCACATGCTCAGCATAAGTCAGGGAGGCCGTGTAAGTCAAGCCATCGGAGGCAAAGGACATGTCAGTGCGTTGGCCTTGGGCCTGGCGACACTCCCTGTTCTCTATTTCAGACCGTAACTCATGAGAGTTGCTCCTTAGAGTCTGACGATTGAGGATCTTGGAGAACTGGTATTTTTGCTGGGGGACTTTGAGTGCCACAGGGTGACTGACTCAGGGCCCCCTGTCCTTCCTGGCCCACATGCGAGGTGGCAGGGAGAGGATGAGCCAGGACGGAGGCTGAGTATGCTGCGGTCACGTCGTCTCCATGAAGACATGGACAGCGGCCTCTAAGGGGCATGAAGCCCCCAGATTTGAACTCCACCTCAGAACTAAGGCTTATTGAGGAAGTAAGGTTGGAATTCAACAAGGAATGGGACAAGCAACCTTCAGATCTAGAGACTTCAGTGGATGCAAGGACCTGGGAGGGAAGGTCCCCCAACTTCCTCATATGAAAATTGTTACTGTGGGCATCCAACATCTCTTGTGGACTGCCCCGAGGGACGGAAAGCTCCTGGCAAGTACTCAGGAAGGCATCCCCTGCCACTGACGGTGGCAAACTTCTCTGTTCTGTTATGGTGTGGGATTCACAGAACAAACAGATGTCTTGTCCTACTTGATGTAGTGCGTCTACTTGATGCGCTCCGTGATGTAGTGCATGGCCGGGTGTCATGTCCTGCACTACGCACAGGTCCAGGTGGCAGACCCGCCTGGATTTCTTCAAACTCTTTGCTCGACTGTAGTTTCCAGACATTTTCAAGTTGTCTCTGACATAGACTCTGCCCTGACATTATTGTATTTTCTCCCACCAGTCTCAGCCTATGACTTTCCAGGTCTTCCTCAGCGTCATGCACCAGGTGTTTATCTGAGGAGCCCTCTGAGTCACTCAACACATGATCTTTTTCCCCATTCTCTGGGAGCGGGGACTAAAGGTGGTCCTGGGGCAGGGTTTGAATGAGACGTAAGGGCTGGGTTTGGGGCAGGATTTCAGGGGAGGGTTCAGGCTGGTCTGCAGGCAAGGACGGAGGTAGGGGCTGGAAATGTATTGGGTACACGTGGTATGTGGAGGGATTTGTCTATTGAAAGTAAAGCCTGAGGAACAGTCGCCCAGCACGTGGACAGCAGAGGGTGAGGACGTACTGGGCAAAGATGAGAAACCCCAGAAAAGCCGGATAATGGTTTCCAGGAAACATCCTTCCAGGCCTTAGGACGTGAGGGCTGCTGATGGACATGCAGGTACATTCGTTCGCCGTTGCTGCTCCAGAAAGGAAGGGCGACCACCGAGTCATGCTTATCGGCAGCTGATTCTAAGACTTTTCCTGCAGAACGGAGGCGGTAATCTGGCCTATGCTGGTTTGGAAAAGAATGCTTTTTCTTCTCCTTTCCTTTCCATATTAGGAAGTTACTTTTCTTTTGGGCTTTTCTCTCCAGGAGTGCCAGGATGACAAGGCATGGAAACAAAAGGTGACCACACCCTACAAGGCTGGTGGCAGGGTCCGCCCCCAAGAGAGGCCTGTAAGGAATAGAGGGCAGGAAACTCTTGATTGAAATCACATGGTGGAAGGGAATAAGTCTTTGGCACGAGCTCTACACCAGAAAAGATCTGAAAGTGACAGGCTGGAATGGTCAGCGCCTGTGACTGTTGGGATATAAGTGAACAATGCACCAGGGCTATCTGGAAATGCATTCTATAAATCAGGGTTCAATAGGATGGAAATCGATTTAGAGTGAGTCACAGTGAAGTTGTAGCCTGGTGGTGGTGAGGTAGACAGCACTGGTGGTACCTGATGACAAGCCCATGAGCCAGTGGGATTCCTTGTCGGGGACAAATCTGGTAAGGGGTTAAGAAAGATGGTGTTCAGGGTCAAAGGGGCCTCTGGTTGGAGAAGAGGATCCGCTCTTGGAGTGCCATGCGGTGGGGTGCCAAGGGGTTGGGGTGAGGAATGGTGCGCTGGGAATGCAGATGCCAAGGAAGGAAAGGGCTCTGGGGGTAAAGAGTGACTCAGTGGTGGGGGTGAAAGAGTCAGATAAAGGGGTCAATGGATTAGGGGAGAGAACTGGGGTGGCAATGGGAAAAGGCTCAGGCAGAGGGGCTGGTATTGGGGCTCCTGGAAGTACTGCTGAGAAGGCGGGGGACAATGGGAACAGTGACTCAGTCCCAGGAGCTGTGGAAATCAAAGCCCACACAGAGGGAATAGCATCTCCCAGGGCCTCAGGGAACAGTAGACAATTGACCTCAGCAGTTGTGTTATTGCTCACCTGACAGAAGGGGTCTGATGTAAGTGTTGACAGCGCATGGTATCATGATGCTGGCCCAAGGAGTTGCAAGAGACAGGAGCTACAAAGCTGCAGCCAGGACCAGAACAAAGGAAGGAGAACCTCACGGCCCTGTGGGGCTGGGGCCCCCTGAAGCCTGCTGCCCTTCACATTGCTCCACATCCATGACTTCACAGTGCACTCAATAGCACTCACCCCAGGCCTACATGCCCATCTCCGTTCCTATGGCTACTCTACCCCATGACTATGGAAGGCTGCACCGAGTCCCGGGAATTACACAGAACATGCTGAAGAGGGATCAGGAAAGGGGGGGAAAGACTAGTCACCTTGTCAGGACAGAAATCAGCCTCTGTCTCTCCTCTTCTGCCCACTGGTAACATCTCCAACCTGGGAAACCAGGAGAGTGAGTGATGTGGGATGCAGGCAGAAGCGTAGGTATTATACAGGAGTCCCTTTGTGGGAAACCATTGTGAGATTAGACTGTGAATGCCCAAGAATCTGTAGATGAGGTCAAATGGTCGATGATAATATTAACAAGGTCCTCACGTGTCTGTTGCTTCATTTGTAAAGTACTTTCACAGACAGTATCTCATTTGATGCTCAAAACCACTCTGTGAAGCACACAGGTCAGCGGTTACCTCAAAGAGGAATCTGATCATCCAGGAAGTCCAAGTACTTTCACAAGGTCAGAGGACAGAAGTTCTGAGTCTCCATGTCTTTTGGGCAATGTCCGTTGCTCAGGTGCATCACTGCTCATGGCAGTGCAGGGGCAGGGCAGGGATGGCAGAGCAGGCGACCTGAGAAGTGTCTCGGGGTCTGCCTTCCCATGAGCCTCTCCTCTGAGGGCTCTGTTTTCTGAGAGGGACTGTATCTAGCAACTAATATCCCCCGAGACCACGGACCTGGGACCTCATGGAAAGGACTGAGAGCTCAGAAAGCTCCCACAGGAAGCGCTCATCCTTGGAGAGCTCAGGTGGTACAGGCAGAACCTTACCTTTCCGTGTCCCACACTTCCCTCTCCTCTTGGTTCTGCCCTGATGCTGAGAAAAAGAAGAGACTCATTTCTGTCACATCTCTCCACAGGAAACTCAGACATTCATGATCCAAGAGGACCGTGACTATTTTAATTACTAGAACTTTGTGTTCCTTTCTTTTCCTAACGTTTATGTGTTCAAAATGTTTTCAATTTTTCCTTTGAAAATCTCAAAGCAGGATTTTGTCTACGAGGTCCACACTTGGTATTGTCAGTCAGAAGTCCTCTGCTCAAGGAGGACGGAGAATCTGAGGCCAACAGTTGCATCTCTGCTCCCTCAGATAGACTCTGTAACCTGGGGCCGAGCTCAGGCTGCAGCCCCTGCTCAGAGGTTCTCAGAGTCTCAGCACGGCTCTCCTGATCAGCCCAACACAGAGAAAGGCTCGGTGAGGTGATGCCTGACATGGGACTATGACTCCTGATGAAGTGCTGGGGACTCCGTTCTCCTGTAGAGATCCCAAACTCTATATAACGCAAGCCAGGGCCAGGAAATCACTGTTTGGGGTTTGATCCTAGAACCCTCCCCCACACCCAGACAGTCTGTGAGCTTTCAAGGAAACAGTCCCAGCTGAACGCCTAGACCTGCCTTCTCCTAGAAGGATGTTGTATCCTCTCCTCAGAGTCCCCACCTCAGGTGTTACTCTGAGCCAACCATGGTCATTTTAAAATGTGGGACTAGAAATGGAACATAAATGAGGAAACTCTGATGGGGTCGCTCAGGCTTCCTTACCTTTGGGATGTTTTTGGTTTCCCAGACAGGTGGTAAAGATGGAGTCCCCATCAGGTAGCACAGGAACAGAAGGAATGACCACAACCCATACATCCAAATGAGGATAATCTGTAAAGTATTTAAGCCGAAGCTCAGACAAATTTCAATAAGGCTTTTCAGAAAAATGAGCACGTTCCATCGAGTGAATTCCATTATCTGAATCGCCAAGCTGCCTGAGGCAACTGAGCTCTGAGAGTGCAGACTCTTGACTTTATTGCCAGGTCTGCATCACAGACCATTGATGAGTCGCAAAGGACTGTGACACGGCACCTCCTGCCCCCTACCCACCAGCCCAGCAGATCCCTCCACCCCTCTCGGGCCTCTAGGTCCCTCTGCCCTCCCCTGCCGTCCTATTTCCAACCCATCTTTCATCATATCATATATTTACCTTAGTGAAATGTTCTTTCTGCTTGTTCCATCTGTAACCCAGATATTACCTGGGTCCCCCTTTCCTGTGTGGACACCTTGACTTGGGGCTTACCACATCCATGACCTTGATAGTCTGATTCTGCCTGGAATGTTTGCTTGTATCCAGACATTCACAGGCAGGATCACGTACTCGCACGTCCTCAAATCCATCCTCCCTACAGAATGTTTTGCCTTACACAACCCCAGATATAGAACTTCACGTTCTTTTATACTTAGTTTTCTGAAGCTTGAATAGCAAATGTTAGTTTTTGTTTCAGTTAGCCTTCCCTCTGTTCACTCAGAGGGGCTGCCTGAAACAATTAAAAGGAATCATCCATTATTCAACACTCACAAAACTGAAATCAGCATAATATAAATGTAAATAATTAAACCTTCAAATGGTCTTGGGGGTAAGTCTGTAGCACTTACTTCTCTGAAGTTAGTGAAGCTTAAACTGCACAAACACTTTCGGGACATGCTACACACCCCCCCCCCCCACACACACAGATACACACACACACACACACACACACACACACACACACATCTCTTGACATAACAATCCAGTATTTTCTTTTCTTTTCTTTTTTTAAATTGAAGTTTACTGGGGTGACAATTGTTAGTAATGTTACATAGATTTCAGGTGTACAGTTCTGTAATACATTATCTATATCACACATTTCGTGTTCACTACCCAGAGTCAGTTCTCTTTCCAGAGTCAGTTCTCTTTCCATCACTATATATTAGACCCCATTTACTCTCTTCTAGAGCATCCCTTCCACCCTTACCCTCTGGTAACCTCTAAACTATTGTCTATGTCTATGGGTTTTTGTTCCTTTAGTTGTTTGTCTTGTTCTTTTGTTGTTTTCAGTTTTATATACCACATATCAGTGAAGTCATATGGTTCTCTACTTTTTCTCTCTGAGTTATTTTGCTTAGCATTATAATCTCAAGATCCATCCATGTTTTCACAAATGGTACTATTTGACCTTACTGTTGAATAGTATTCCATTGTGTACATATACTACAACTTCTTTTTATCTATTCATCTATTGAAGGACCTTTTGGTTGTTTCCATATCTTGGCCACCATAAACAAAGCTGCAATGAACAAATTCAATGCCTAGAAGAAATGGGCAAGTTCTTAGCAACATCTAGCCTCTTAGCTGAATCTCGAAAAATTGGAAAATCTAAATAGACCAATCACCAGTAAGGAAATTGAATCAGTCATCCAAAACCTTCTGAAAAGCAAAAGTCCGGGACCAGATGGCTTCACTAGTGATTCTACCAAACATTCAAAGAGGATCTAATACCTGTCCTGCTCAAACTCTTCCAAAAAATTGAAGAAGAGACAATACTCCCTAACTTATTTTATGAGGCCAACATTACCCTGATACCAAAACCTGGCAAGGATAGCACAAAAAAAGAAAACTTCAGACCAATATCTCTGATGAATACAGATGCAAAATTCTAGCAAATTGAATGCAATAATGCATTAAAAAGATTATTCATCACGACCAAGTGGGGTTCATCCGACGGGCACAAGGATGGTTCAACATCCGCAAATCCATGAATGTGATACATCACATAAACAAAATAAAGGACAAAAATCATATGATTATATCAGTTGATGCAGAAAAAGTGTTTGACAAGATACAACATCAATTTATGATTAAAACACTTAATCAAATAGGTATAGAAGGAAAAATACCTTAGCATAATAAAGGCCATATATGACAAACTCTCAGCTAATATAATAATTAATGGTGAAAAACTGAAGCCCTTTGCTCTACGTTCAGGAACACAACAGGGCTGTCCTCTATCACCTCTGCTTTTCAACATAGTGTTGGAAGTCCTCGCCAGAGCAATCAGGCAAGACAAAGAAATAAAAGGCATCCAAATTGGGAATGAAGAAGTTAAATTGTCACTCTTTGCAGATGACATGATGCTATATATAGAAAACCCTAAAGACTCCACCAAAAAGCTATTAGAAACAATAAATGAATATAGTAAAGTTGCCGGCTACAAAACCAATGTACAAAAGTCCATTGCCTTCCTACATACTAACAATGAAATCTCAGAAAATGAAATACAAAAAACAATTCCTTTTGCAATTGCAATAAAAAGAATAAAATACCTAGGAATAAACTTAACCAAGGATGTGGAAGACCCATAAGACATTTGTGAAAATGTTTTCTCATTTGTGAAAAGACCTATAAGACATTAGTGAAAACTATAAGACATTTTAAAAAGAAATTGAAGAAGCCGCAAATAAATGGAAAGACATTCATGCTCATGGATTGGAAGAATCTGGTGTTTTCAAAATTGAGTGTCTTCCTTTTTTATTTCAATCTTTTATTTTTTTGTGTTTGGACCCCACTCTTTCTTACTCTAAGACACAGACAACCCCTGCTGTCTACATTAATTCCCTTACAGCTGTAGGAATCCCTATCTTTGTCAGTTCAGGCTGCTATAATATAATGAAGATACCACAGACCAGGGCGCTCAAATAACAAACATTTATTTCCAACAGTTCCACAGGCTGGGAAGGCCAAGATCAAGGCACCAGTAGATCGGTGTTTGGTGAGACCCACTTTCTGGTTCATAGACAGTTGTCTTCTCCCCACCATCTCACGTGGTAAAAAAAGGGGGTGAGGGAGCTTTCTAGGGTCTCTTTCCTAAAGGCACTAATCCCAGTCATGAGGGCTCCACCCTAATGACCTAATCACGTCCCAAAAGCCCCATCTCCTAAGAGCACCACATTGGGTTTGGGGTTTCAACAAATGAATTTGTGGGGGAATCCAAACATTCAGTCCACAATACTCCCCAAAGGTGGAGATAGGTGGCAGTGTGCTGAGCTATTGATCCCGTAGCCTCTGGAGGCAGGGTGAGAGCTAGGACTGTCAAATCCTTAGGGTAGATCTAGTCTTGAGCAGAGACGCCTGATTATTTATTCTTATGGACCCTGTAAATAGACTCTTTCCTAAGAGACCTCATACAAATATAATAAAGTGATAGGAATTGTGAGAGAAGTAGGAATAAGGACACAGTGCAAACAGAAAAAGGAACAATTCTTTTGCCAAGATAGAGAGGGTAGAGGGAGGAGGAGAAAATTCAGAGGTGGTGCCACTGAGATAGGCCTTGTGAGGTTGTCTTCCCCTTTCCCCTCTCCTTCCTCCTCCTCATACTGCTCTTATCCTTTCTTTAGGCTTTATTTTTCAGAGCATTTCAGCTTCACAGAAAAATTTAGTGAGAAATACGCAGTTCTCATATGCCCCTGACTCTCACCAACACACACACACACACACACACACACACACACACACACACTTCCCCACTATCACCATCCAGCACCAGACCTGGGACATTTATAGAATCCATGAACCTACACAGACACATCATTTTCACTCAAAGTACATAGTTTATATGATGGCTCACTCTTGGTGTTGTACATTCTATGGGTTTGGACAAATGTATAATGACATTTCTTTTAGTAATATGTTTTCTGGTCTATCTCCTCAGGCAAGGGAAGCAAAAGAGAAAGTAAACAAATGGGGTTACATCAAACTGAAGTTTTTTCACAGCAAAGGAAACCATCAACAAAATGAAAATACATCCTACTGAATTGGAGAAGGTATTTTCCAATAATACATCTGATAAGGGGTTAATATCCAAAATTTATTTAAAAACGTATACAACTCAACACACACACACACACACACACACACACACACACACAAAGTCAATTAACAAGTGGGCAGAGGACCCAAACACACATTTCTCCAAAGAGGACATACAGATGGCCTATAGACATATGAAAAGATGTCACTAATCATTGGAGAAACACAAATAAAAACCACAATGAGATACCACCTCACTCCTGTTAGAATGGCTATCATCAATAAGTCAACAAACAACAAGTGTTGGTGAGGATGTGGAGAAAAGGGAACCCTTGTGCACTGTTGGTGGGATTGCAGATTGGTGCAGCCACTATGGCAGATAGTTTGGAGGTTACCCCCCAAAATAGAAAATAGAACTACCTTATGACCCAGCAATTCCACTCCTGGGTATTTATCCAAAGAAATTCAAAACACGAATTTGAAAAGATATATGTACCCTTCTTTTTACTGAAGCATTATTCACAATAGCCAAGATATGGAAATAACAAAAATACCCATCAATAGACAATTGGATAGAGAAATTGTGGTACATTTATACAATGGAGCATTACTCTGCCATAAAAAGCAATGAAATGTTAGCATTTGCAACAACATGGGTGGACCTAGAGGGTATTATGCTAAGTGAAATAAGTCAGACTGAGAAAGACAAATACCATATGATCTCACTTATAAGTGGAAACTAAAGGACAGAATAAACAAACAAACAAAACAGAAATAGACTCATAGAAACAGAGAACAAACTGATGGTTGCTAGTTGGGAGGGAGGTTGGGGGAATGGGTGAGAAAGGTGAAGCGATTAGGTAGTACAAATTGGTAGTCACAAAGTAGTCACAGGGATGTGAAACACAGTGTGGGGAATATAGTCAATAATGTAAAAGCTACGTATAGTGCCAGGTAGGTACTAGACTTATCGGTGAACACTTCGCATATTATGTAAATGTCTAACCACTATGCTGTAACCCTGAAACTAATATAAAATAATATTGAATGTCAACTGTAACTCAGAAAACTTGAAGTAATCAAGAAATCTTAATTGTGAAGTTTTTGATGAAACCTAAAGAATATGTGTTATGAAAAAGTAACATATGAATATATGCTATATTATAGTTAAATGGCAGCGATGAGTTCGTCCTTGATCCCAGACTCCTAACACACGCCCATCCCATCCCATCGTCTTAATGCTACTGTTCTAGTTTCAGCAATGATCATATGGCAGCTAAATGATTGATCTCTTACTTGCTTCTCTAAGTCCTGTCTCTTTGTTGTTTAAACCTTCCAGTGGCTTCCCATTACATTGGAATAAAATCCAAATTATAAGGGCCTGTTCCCCCCCCCCCCCATAGCCCACCTCTCTGGCCTCTTTCTATCACCTTCCAAGTTCACCGTGCTCACCCAGGGTCGGCTGGGGCTCCTACCACCCTCACAGTTGAAAATCTGTGTGTAACTTAAATTGACCTTTCTCATACACTGATTCCTGACTGCAAATGGAAATACAATTGACCCTTGAGCAATTCAGGTTTGAACTGTGCAAGTCCACTTACCAATGGGCAATTAGAAACAAATTGATCAATATCTTTGTAAAACTGAAATCCATTTTAGTTGAAAAGGCTTGTCAGATATGTAAATAGTGAGGTCAACATGTTTATATAGTGAAACAAGATAAAAATTCATATAAACAGTGTAATCAACAGTATCACAGAAGAATGTGTTCTAACATCATTTTTTTTTTAAGTTCAAAAATGTGCAAAAGTAAGCAATAGATATTTTTAGGGATGTATCTATAAGTCGTGAAAATTAGAAAAGAAAAACGAGAATGATGATGAAACCAGCATTTGGGAAATAAAGTAGAAGAGAGAAGCAGCCAAGGGATTTGGCAGATGGCAGACGAGTGGATGGTGGGGACAGATGCTGGGATAGATGATTCACAGATAACTTCTACCCATCTTAGTGGTACAGAAACTGGAGCAGAGGGGTGCTGACCTGCCCAAGATGGTGGAGTTAGAAAGTGGCAGATCTGGGATTCAAATAGGTTTTCCTGGACCACGCTCATCGTTTCCTGTAGGCAGCAGGAACCAGTCATCAAAAAAGCCACATATAGGAGTGAAGAGTGAGAAAAGGAGATGTCTAGGCAGAGGTGGGAAGAAGATCACTGCCAAGTATGGAAGCTGAGCAGTGGCTGGAGAAGTAGGAAGGAGACCAGACAAAAGTGTCATCTGTGAAGCCTATGTGGGGTGGGGGTGGCGGGTGGGGATTAGGGGGTGTGGTTACAAATGTCAAACACAGCAGACATCATGGGACCTCTGCTATGGAATGTATGTGTCCCCTTAAATTCACATTGAAGCCTTAACTGCCCATATGTGAAGACAGAATCTTTAGGAAGTCAATAAGGTTACATGAGGTCATAAGAGTGGGCCCCTGATCTGCTAGGACTGGTGCCTTATAAGAAGAGGTAGGAGCATCAACGCTCTCTCTCTCTGCTGTGTCAGGACATAGTGAGAAGATGACTGTCTTCAAGTCAGTAAGAGAGTGCTCACCAGAAACTTACTCTGTGCACACCTTCATCTTGGACTTCCGGCCTCCAGAACTGCGTGAAATAAATTTCTGCTGGTTACGCTGCCCAGTGGCGTTTTGTTACAGCAGCCCAAGCTGACCGATTTCCAGGAATGGTGAAAGTATCACTGGGGCAGAGATAGAATATATCCTCTCATTTGAACTTCCACCATCTCAACATTCATTCAAGAAACATCTTTTGTGAACTGATGAGAGGAAAGCCATATGAAAAGAATCCGAACTGTGTCCACTGAAGCTGTTCCAGCCGGCAGCCACGGCTCTGCTCACACGGTGGCCACATTCATAGATGCCCTGGGCTCAGTGTCCCAGAAACAGGTCTTCCCAACAGAGTTCTGTCCTACTTTTGAGAACAAACTGCTACATAGCTTAGGGATGATGCGTTTTCAAGCTTTCCAAAGAAAGAGAGAAATAAAAGTGTGACTTAGCCTTTGCAGCTGACCTTCATTTTTGTAAGCATGTGTGTGGAGACAGTTTTTGAGACACTATCTTTAGGAGGCGGGAGGGTGTGCAGAAGGCACTCTTCATTTTGGAGACTGTGGGGCAGAGACCTATGTTTGTTTTCCTCCTCACACAGCAGCGTCCCTCTGAGAGGCCAACGTGGAGGTCCGCATAGGCTCATCACTCTAGTGCTCAGGCTGTGGATACATGATGACGTTTCCAGCCAAATGCCAAAAGAAAGACTGCCACGGAAAGTGGCGCCCACTGCCGGTACCAGACCCTGCCAGGTGAGTTTATTCTGTCCATCACACAGAGTCCAGGATCACTCAGCCACATGGGCAGGCTAGAAGGCGGAGTCATTCCCAGTGACATATTTGGGTCCTTCAGACTCTTTTGTAACAAAAATGCTTCAACTGGTGCTGGCAGTGCAAAGTGCATTCATTTCAGATTGGGTGGATGCAAGAGCTTTCAGGTGTGGAAACACTATAAACTTCCTCTGTTTGGACTTTGCTTTTAAACTGAAAACCTAATCTTTTACTGGAGAATTGGGTTTTCTGTTTAAAGGGGGCACTACCAAAGCAGTATTTTTTTTGCAGGTGATGAACTTTATTTTTTTTAAGCCGACTGCCAAAGCACTGCTGTTGTGAGAACACTAGTGAAACCGCTCTACCGTCCCATTTATCCAGGTATTTTTGCTAGGCCTCGAAAGTGCCATTCATAATAATGTACTTCAGGCATTATAGGTGTGGACACACTCCCAAGTAGCAGAAAGACTGAATTATCATGACGATGTACAGTGTAGTTGGCAGTCTGTCTTACCAACCTTTTGAAAAGTGACCAGCACGCTCAGTGGCTGCATTACCTTTTGAATCACCCATGGGGCCGCTCTCTGGGACATGCTGCAAAGTCGGTTTGCAGCTAATGCGCTGGGCGCGGTTTTGCCAACTTCTTGAGAAACGCCCTGAGAATGTCTTTGGCCCTTTCCCCTGCAGATGGGATGGCTTCGGTGCTGGGGTGCCTGGTACAGACGGCTTGGCTCTTTATCCTCTCTGGCCCCGCCTTTTGGGCGGTGCCTGACTGCCTCAACCTTGGCTGTGCAATCCTGAATTCAGCTGGAATTGGGGGGTAAGAATGTTGACCTGGCTGGAGCATGTACGAGGCCTGTTCCTTCCAGGTCTCAGGGGAGGCTGCAGTCTCCTCCCATTTCTCTGATTGACTTTTCTTTGACTGAGTCCATGGGGGACCCCAGGCAACCACACTGGGGGACACTGTCTATGGCTTTGCAACCCATTGTCTTCCCCAGGACCTGGTGCTTGCACACACACACAGACACGCACACACAGTCACACCCACACACTCACACACACACACCACACAACATACCACCCATACACACTATACCATATGCACGGACACACCACCCATATACAATATAACACATATACACACACACAATACACGTCATATGCACATCAGAGTACACATCACACATGCACACTACCACATGTACACACACACCACACAGCACCCACATACCACATACACCACACTGTTGATGTAAGAAACATCTAAACCTGCACAGAATGTTTATAAGAGTTTAATTGAGCCAAAACTGAAGACATATGCTGGGGAGCAAGATTTAAAATGCTCAGATTAACAGTTTGAGTTTTTATTTATGAATTTGAAATAAAGGAGGGAGTGTGAAGAAGGCTACATGAAGGAGGTAAGAGCAAGGTGAGGATCAGATTACATGATAGTTAAGATTATGTGCCCTCTTGAGGATAGTTACACCCCTGAGGGGAATGGAACAGAGGATCTCTCTGGCACTTCAAAGGTGTGTTAGCCTAGATGCACAAGAACAATGGACGGGCTGCCTTAAAACCTTTCACTAAGGAAATTATAGTCCTGGGGCTGACTACCCACCACGACCTGCCCAGTTGGGAATCTGTGATTTATTACAGCACCCCGTTTTCATCCACAACACACATAGTCCATACACCACACCCCCACGCACATCATGCAGACATTACACCACACACACTGGCAAGTGACTGTTTCTCAAGAGGAGAAACACAAAACGCCTTGGAGGGGCAAGTGTCTCAGCGTTAGTGGGGTTACATTCCTGGTAACGGCACTGGGATACGCACTTGTAATATCTGACTTTTGTGAATGTTAGAGCTTGTTGGCATGAAGCAGAAAGATCACAGACCTAGGAATCTCACAGGTCTGGCTTTAAATTTTAGACTTGCCACTTAGTACCTGTATTACCTGATGAGAATTACTTAATGTTCCTAAACATTAGCATTCCCCTCTGTAAAACTGGAAACATAATTCCTACATCAGAAAGTTGGGACCTATCCTTATCGTCATCCCAACTGAATATATTGCAATATAATTGAGTTGTGACGCTAACCACACGAAGTTGGCATCAGACACCGCAGGTTTAGGGGTACAGTCCACAAGATTGCCCTTCAGAGCCAAGCACTGGGGGTCTCCAGGCCACCTACACATGAGACCAACGGGCCACCAATCCGTGAGGTTCCTACAATGCCCTCGGTGTGATCATTTGCTGGAACCATTCACAGAACCCAGGAAAGCAGTGCTTATGGTGACAGTTGTATTATAAAGATGTCCACAGGGTGAGGTCTTGGAGGAAACACAAAGCTTCTGTGCCCTCTTCCTGCAGACTCAGGGGGTGTCATCCTCCCGGCACATCATGGTCACCTCTCACCAAACTCCACTGAGCTTTGGTGTCTAGAGATTTTACTGGAGTTCCATTATGTAGGCATGATTCATTAGCTCGATGGCAATGGGATTGAACTAGTCTCCAGCTCTCTGCTCTCCCCAGAGGTGGGGCTGGGCCACGTCCTAATCCTCTAAACACCTGTCGGTCTTCCTGCTGACCAGCCCAGTTAGCACTAGGGAAGCTGTCCAGGGGTGCCACCTTGAGTTATCTCATTCGCGTAAGAAGACACTGCTCACGGAATTGCAGGTGTTTTTAGAAGCTCTGTACCAGGAACCAGGGACAAAATCCATATAAAGGAAGTTTATGTGATAATGAATGAAAACACACCTTTAGATGAGAAAAAGTAGACATGGAACTAACTAAAGCATTGAGTTGAAAGATTAAATTTTATGATTATACTGTTAGCACTGTTGTCCCTCCTTTTTTTTTTCCTTCCTGCTCTTCAGAACTCTGTCAAGATTTCAGCCATTTAAGAGACCCAGCACATGTAGCAGGTCATGGAATCAGGTCGTAACTCAGCATGAAAAGTCATCTGTTGTAACGTACGTTTGTATTTAATTAATGAAGTATAGGACAACTTTCTGAACAAAGACAGTTTTAGCCACTCTTCATAAATAAAATTTCCATAACAAGAAGAACAGAGAGAAAGCTGGGTGACCTGCCTAGGACAGTGGGAGGAGGCGGAATGACAATGGAAGTAAGCGCAGAAGCAGTCGTTACAGGCAGAATGAACACAGGTGCTAAAACTGAGATGTGCAGAGTAAAAAGCTGTGATCTTCACACTCTACACTGCTGTTTCAGATCTGCATCCCAGGATGAACTCTTCTCAGATTCCACTAGGTTTTCATATGACCAGTGGCCTTGAACGTGGGCACAAATGCTTTGAGAGAGCCCTATTGTGGGACGATTATACTGGAACCATTGGGAGCCACAGATCACTTCCCAGTGATGGGATGCCCTAAGAGGTCAGAAGGAATGACGCAGACAAACATTCATGTTATGCTCAGTGAAAAAAACCAGGTTACAGAATTAAAATAACATAATCCTAATTCTCATCCTTACACACACGCAGGTGGGCACAAAAAATACTGGGGAAACATATCAAAATGTTAATATTAAAATTTCTGAATCATGGCACTACCATTTGTTTTTCATTCTCTTACTTATTTTCTTCAAAATGTTTACATTGCTTATGTATTGGTTTTTTAAAATAGTTTATTTTCATCTCTAAATACCACATAAGTGTGCAAAAGTAATTTGATATCAAAGTGAACTTTCGTTTTTCCTTGTGTTTTTTTTTTTTTTTTTTAATTTTATTGGGGACTATAGGGGGACAGTGCATTTCTCCATGGCCCATCAGCTCCAAGTAGTTGTCCTTCAATCTAGTTGTGGAGGGTGCAGCTCAGCTCTAAGTCCAGTCGCTGTTTTCAATCTTTAGGTGCAGGGGGCGCGGCCCACCATCCCATCGATTGAACCAGCAACCTTGTTGTTGAGAGCTCGGCTCTAGCCAGCTGAACCATTTGGCCATCCCTCCGAAGCTCAGTGGCAGCTCGTGGTCTTTGATCTAGTTGTGGAGGGCACAGCTCACTGGCCCATGTGGGAATCGAACTGGCAACCCTGTTGTTGAGACCTCACACTCTAACCAACTCAGGCGTCCGGCCACCCATGTATTAGTTTTATCATAACAAGAATATTTAAAGACAACACTGCATTTTGGTGTATAGATTGCCCTGTGATTATTTTCATGTGTTTTCCTGTGTGTCTGAATGATAATCTGTCTCCTCAAGCGGACGGAAGCTCTTGGAGCAGAGGCACAAAGCCTCCTATCTCATGTGCCTGGTTGCCTTTTGGTTAGGTTCTCAGTGTCCATCAGTTTCTGGGTGGACACATTTGCTGCCCAGTCTGCTTTCTCTGAGCAACTGAAAAAAATAGAATCTGAGAGACCAAAAGTTGGGAGTGATGTGTAACGTCAGTGAAAATATTGATTGCCAAATTTTATCTTAGAAGTCTATACAATCTTCTCTAACCCCCTTTCCCAATAAAGCCCATAAGATTTTAGACGACCATTCATTCCTGAGAGACCCCTGCTAGCTCTGGACGTGGCAGATCACTTTCCTTGAAGTGAGGCTGATGAGTCCAGCAAAGTAGCTGGGAGCAGACCGCCTTTGCGGTGGGTACCAGGTCATTTTCAGAAGTAGAGGATTGGGGGGTACTATTGAACAATGAATAATTTTATAATGGAATGCTGCAGAGCAAAATCAAGTATGGATTCAAAAAACATCATGTTGGAGCTTTTAGAAAACTATGGTGAGCAAAACAGATAGGTCTTCATTTCATGGAACTCACCCCGTTGATGTAGAGAAAAATCCTCTCAACAAATATATAACTTAGTGGTATTTTCTCCAATTCCATGATGCCTCATTGTTGATAGGTGCTGGCTACAGAAATAGACAACTTCAAGCTTAAAGTCACCTCATTTCCTATCTTGCTGCATCGCTCATTCACTCCCTCATTCATTTACTCATACAGACAAAATTCAGACACATCTGCAGGCACCTTCTGTATAACCGTTAGGCATGGGGGCTGGATAGGAAGTAGCATGTTTGTGCTGACATCTCTCACGAAAATCATCACCCACTAGACATCAGGCTTCTGATCAGCGACGCATATTACGTGGGTTCCAGAGTTTTTCCAGTCCTATTAGTCCTCAACTTAAAATGGCTAAATTACTTTTTCTTTTGCAATCTGTTAAATAAAAACTGGAACGTAGTTTACAACACATGCATTTTGAATGTACCAAATTTTAGTATGTAGGACTCTTTCCATCTCCAAATAACTGAGAAATGAGGAAATAAGATTTCCTTCTGTATATTAAACTTTAAATCAAAGTAACGAAGATCCCCATTTTCTGACCAATGGGGACTGACCTTGATGGCCACAGCTGGCCTTCTCTAGGTAATGCCCCTGCAGTTGTCATGAGTTAAGTGCTGACAATAGAAATTGCACCATACAGTACCAATTAAAGAATTCAGGAAAGTTAAAAAAACTTAAGAGGCCCAGAAGTGAAAATACATGTATTATTAGGTGAATAAAATATTTCCTAGAGATATTGTTTAGAAATACACTTCTTTGGTGAGCTCCAGTAGCTTTCTCTGCCTTGGTAACATTTAAAAAGAAATGGACACTGGCAGAAGGTCTTACATCATTTTTCCTGCCGAGGTGCATTCAAAGACAGGCATGTTTTAGTAAGTGTCCTTGCTTGCAATAATTGCTTCTCTGGCATTGCAGTATAATGCTGCCATTTCCTTTAATTTAAGTTGTATATGTTTCGGTATCTGAACACTCAAGCTATTGTGATAAGAGACAGAAAAAGAAATTACTTTGGCCAGTTTCCTGAGATGCTAGAATAGATGCTGTCAATTACAGCCGCAGGTTAGGAGAAATCTTTTGAAAGGGCAGGGGGATCAGTCCCTGAAACCTTATCTGTTTTATTGCAACATGATGGAATATGAACACCATCACATATTGTGTTTTCATCCACTGATTGACTAGGTCTTTGGTCCTAAGTGATAATGACAAATACAAATACTCAATGACTTACCAACAAGAGAAATAGAGATTTCTTGTCGGGCATCTAACAGAAAGCCCAAAATGCAATTTGAAACTGGAAAAAGGAATCCAAGCAAAATATAAATTCCCCATCGTGCTCACGGGCCCAGCAATCATGGCTTTACATCTCCATTAAAAGGTACCCCTTTCTCTGTACAAGATGAGCAGCTGGCTCACCTACCAAGGCCCTGACGTCACTGAGCTTGTGCTTTATCCTCATGTGTGGCCTCAGGGATTTCCCTATTTTCGCAACTATAATTTGTCTAGGAATTATTTGGTGTTTCAATAGGAGATTTACTCCACTGGTATGCTGTGTGCCTAAACAACAAGGTGATTTTCTTTAAAAAGTCAAGTAATGGGTCAGCTCAGCAAACAGATCACTTGGGGCTGATGTCTGATCCGCATTTATTTAAATTTTGCACGATCAAAAAGGGACATTTCTTTCATTGCTAACTATCTTTCAAGTCCTTAAATTCTATATTAGGTGATGTTCTAGGCTCTGGAATTTTGATGGCAAAAAAGACAGATAATCTTCTTTCTCTCATGGTATGTATGTTGGTGGAGAACCACAATAAATGAATTAACAAAAAGAAATATGGAGGCAGGGAGGGAGAGCACTAGAGAGAGGGAGGGAGGCAGAAGCAGGAGAAGGTGAAGGCTGAGAAGGAAGAGAGGAAGGAAGGAATAAAAGAAAAGAGGGGAGGAGGGAGGAAGAGGAGGAAAGAAGGAAGGAAGGGAGGAAGGAAGGAAGGAAGGAAGGAAGGAAGGAAGGAAGGAAGGAAGGAAGGAAAGAAGGAAGGAGCAATAAGACTCTGAAGGAAACAAACAAGAAGTAGAATATATGTATGTAAACCACGACATTTACATACATCACAACTCTAGTTCAGAGGAACATGCAAATTAGAGCCATATGATTTTAAAGGTCAGAGACCTTTGATAAACCAGTAGTTCTAAGTTATTTCACTGGTGGGCCGTGGCCATGTTGGTCTCTTCAGTGTTGCTAAAATAATATAACATGGAAACAAGACCCCCCACAATAGTAAGGACACCGAGTTGTCATTATACCTCCCTTCTTGAACAGTCATAATTTATATTACCATATGAAAGATTCTGGAAAGTCCTGCAATACCTATTCTATTAAGAATTCCCTAAATTATTTGGATATGGAAACTTGTTTCCTGTCCCACTTATTAACCTCCCACCTGATTTGTTGTTCTAATGGTCATCCCATGGGCAGGATGGCTAGTGGAAGAGGCATCATTAAACAGAAAGCTCAGCCTTACTAGAGAGTGGCCAAAGACAATGAAAAAGCAGTGTCCACATCCTAGGAATTTATTTATGTATTTGTTTGTTTGTTTGTTTTTCACGTTTAACAAGGTTCCATTTATTTAAAAACAAACCAAACAAACAAACAAAAAACCTGAAGTTATCGAAAATGAATACACACCTGAAAGTATTTTCTGAGAGAACTACTCAGCTAAGCTACGGTATTAATAAGTGCAAGGTGGTTTTATAGAACAATTGCTTGTAGATACCTTTTAAATGAACATTTTACATAAAAAGTTACTTTATTATACATCCAAGTAATGCTTCTCAAAGGGCAGCACCATTTCTTGGCTGAGGGAGTAGAAACAAATCATCTTAGGGGCTTTTCAAAATGCAGCACTATGCACACTTGGAAAAAATTCTCATACACGTCTTTTTTTTTTTTTTTTTAAAGCATCCTACAGACTTTAAATTCTAATAAATAAATATGAGTCTTTAATATCTCACATAAACAAACATTTCTTTGGGGCCCCCTTTTCTTCAGAGTAAAGGAGTCTTGAAACCCCAAACTGAGAAAACCACTGTAGTTTATCCTTAGCCACATATGGTCAGTTTCTGGCCCTGACCTCATAAAGCACCAGTGTGAGGGAACTACCCAAAGCTGCTATATAAGGCCCTGGCTGGGCTGAGCTTTCTGTCCCTTATAGCCCAGGAAGCTGATTTGTGGTGACCTGTTGGACTTGGACCTTTTAGCTTGTTTTCCCCTTCTTTCCTCCCATTTTGTTTTGTCACTTCACTTGTTTTCTTTGTCTCATTTTGTTTCTACTTATTATTTTTTTGTTTTTCTTTAAATGTTTTAGTATTTTTAATGTTGTTAGTACAGTTAGTGCATTTAGTCAATGTGGTTAGCATAGTTATTGTTTATTAGCACAGTTAGTAATATTGATAGTATATATAGTCTGCGTAGTTAGTATAGTTATTATTGTCTGTTAGCACAGTAATATTGTCGATACAGTTAGTCAGCGTAGTTAGTACAGTTATAATTATTGGCATAGTAATATTGTTGATAGTATATTTAGTGTAGTTAGCATAGTTATTATTATTAGCATAGTTAACAATATTATCGATACAGTGTAGTTAGTACAGTTATTGTTTGTTCACACAGTTGGAGAGCATCGTTAGTATCGTCAGTGAGCGTAGTTAGCGGGTCACCACGTCATGTGACTTTACAGACATCCGTATTGACCAGGAGCCCCCCAGTGCCCATTAGGAGCTCCAGGGAAGCCTCACAGAGGGCAGCTTTGCCAAGGTAGTGTTGGGCAAGCACATTCTCACGAAGACGATGGTGGCTGTGAAAATCATCGACCAACGGGTCTCCGAGGAAACGCACAGATCTCTCCTGCACAAAGTCCGCTGCATGGCAGACTTGCACCATCCGAACATCGTCCAACTATTCCACGTGATCAGCTCGGCAGAATCCCTCTTCCTAGTCATGGAGCTGGTGCCCGGAGAGGACATGCTGAGCTACCTTCTGGCCACGGCCGCATGTCGGAGGCCACGGCCCCCCGCGTCTTCCGGCAATGGTGTCAGCGGTTCACTACTGCCACGAGAGGGCGTTGCTCACAGGGACCTGAAGCCAGAAAACGTGGTTAGACGCTCAGATGAACGCTAAACTTGCAGACTTCGGACTTGGCGCATCCTCCAATGCACATCAACTCAGCCCGTTTTGTGGCAGTCTCCTTCATGCAGCCCCAGAACTGTTCCTGGACGAATCGTATGATGGTCGTGCCACGGATATCTGGAGCCTGGGAGTGCTGCTGTAAGAGATGCTTACAAATGCCGTGCCTTTCAAGGCAGAGGACTCGGAAGGGGTGAAGGATAAGGTAGTCAGAGGGCAGTATGTGGTACCATCTTATCTATCCATTGATGTGGAAAGCTTCCTCAAAAAACTGGTAACCCTCATCCCTGAGCAGAGAGAAAATCTTGAGGCCACCATGCCAGATCTTGGCTAAACATGGGCCAAGAGGAAGAACTGAAACCTTACGTTGAGCCACCCGGTGATGTCATAGATCCCGGGATAATAGAACAGATGGTGAATCTGGGCATTCATTGGGAAGATATCAAGGACACATTGTCAAACAAAACATACAATAACAACATCATGGCCACGTACCGCATGTTACACATACAAAAACCAAAACCCCAGTATCACACCATCAAGGTAAAGCCCTTCCATCCTCCTGAGTTCCAGAGCCGCAGTCCTCCCCAGCCCAGAAGGTTCAATGAGAGTGGTCCGGTTTCCAGCAGGCAGAGCAGCAGCCTATGGACCATGCGCCAGGGCAGAAGCCCCAAGAGTCTGCCGGTCCTAGAGCCATCCTGGAGCACAGCACCACCGTTTCTGAGTTCAGGACCACCACCTCCCCACCGAGCACGGGACCCAAGACCGCCACTTCCGAGGCCATCCGAGGGTCCAGGAACGCAACTTCCGACCCCTCCACTGCTGACAGCTGGGGCTCCAGGACTGCCACTTCAGAGGCCAGCCAGGGCTCCAGGACCATCACTCCCAAGCACTGCTGGGGCTCCCAGACCTCACCTCTGGGGAGCAGCTAGAGCTCCAGGACCACCACTCCCGAACCCTCCACTCCCAAGCACAGACCAGGCTCCAGGAACACCACTCCCAAGCACAGACAGGGCTCCAGGAACACCACTCCCAAGCACAGACCAGGCTCCAGGAACACCACTCCTGAACTCAGCCCTGGTCCCAGCACCACCATCTTTAGCCCAGCCTCCCAATGTCACACTAGGGACTCTTTCTCCATCCACAGCATCACCAGCAACAGTGGAAACCCAGAAAACATCAAGCAGGGCCGGCAGCGGGTGGCTAGGAGGTGCTTGAACTTTTTGAAAAAGCTCTGCTTTCTTCCACCCAAGAAGGAGTACTGCAGATGCACTCAGGTAAAGCCCCTTTAGAAATTGGACAGCAAAGGCAGGGCTAGAACAAGACTTTCAATAAATGTCTTGCTTCAGAAAGATGTATTAGGTACTCTTGTTTTGCATCCTCCAGTTTGAGGAGCGCGTAGTGATGTAATACTTGGCCTTACTTGGAACAACTCTGCACTTTTGCGTGTTGTAACTTCTTGGTCTTCTGTTCCCTTGGCTTTGAACCCTCAGCTCCCTTGTCCATTTCTCCTTTATGTCAGGATGGTGTTGCTTGCTCACATATCACACATACTGCCTTCTTCCTGTGGATGCTCAATTTTCCATCCTAGGAATTTATAATAAGAGTATGGGTCAGTTTAGTTCACTAGTACCCTTTCTATGCCAGTCCTGGGGACTGAGAGATGAGTAAGATACAATTTTTGCCTTCAAGAAGATACAATATAGAAGGGAAGGTATTCACAAGAAAATTAAAATGTGTAACTTTGCTTGCTACAGAAGAGAGAAAGGCACAGGATACCAGAGAAGCACGCAGCTTACTTGGTTAAGCCTGGATGAGACCGAAGAGATATCATTGAGGACTTCCTAAGGAGAAGGTGACAGGAATTGCCCGTATAACGTTACCTAGAGAATAATTCATTGTAGTACACGATTAAGAACTGCATCATGTGGTTTAGATACTATATCCTGTAGGAATTCAGGAAGTGGTCATAGGCTCCTGGTGGGTATGAGTTTCCATTAAGATAGTGGAACATGAGTGGGATCCTGAACAATATAAGGCCAATAATTATTTATAATTATCTATAATTATTAATATTATTAGCTATTATTAACTGATTTTGGGGGACCTTCTCTGTATCACACACTTAGCCAAACACTTTTTAAAATTAAAGTTTATTGGGGTGACAATTGTTAGTAAAGTTACATAGATTTCAGGTGTACAATTCTGTATTACATTATGTATAAATCCCATTGTGTGTTCACCACCCAGAGTCAGTTCTCCTTCCATCACCATATATTTGATCCCCCTTACCCTCATCTCCCACCCCCACCCCCTTTACCCTCTGATAACCACTAAACTATTGTCTGTGTCTATGAGTTTTTGTTTCTCATTTGTTTGTCTTGTTCTTTTGTTGTCTTTGGTTTATATACCACATATCAGTGAAATCATATGGTCTTCTGCTTTTTCTGTCTGACTTATTTTGCTTAGCATTATAATCTCAAGATCCATACCTGTTGTCACAAATGGTCCCATTTCATCTTTTCTTACTGCCGAATAGTATTCCATTGTGTATATATTCCACAACTTCTTTACCCATTCATCTATCGAAGGACATTTTGCTTATTTCCATGTCTTGGGCACCATAAACAAAGCTGCAGTGAACATTAGAGCACACGTGTCTTTATCTCTAAATGTTTTCAGATTTTTTGGGTAGAAGAGGATTGCTGGGTCATACGGTAATTCTATTTTTAATTTTTTGAGGAAACTCCACACTGCCTTCCATAACGGCTGCACCAGTCTGCATTCCCACCAATAGTGTATGAGGCTTCCTTTTTCTCCACAGCCTCTCCAACACTTATTACTATTTCTCTTGTTGATGATAGCCATTCTGACTGGGGTGAGGTGATATCTCATTATTTGCATTTCTCTGATGATTAGTGATGTTGAGCTTTTTTTTTTTCATGTCTATTTGCCATTTGTATGTCCTCTTTGGAGAAATGTCTCTTCAGGTCCTCTGCCCATTTTTCAATTGGGTTATTTGTTTTTCTGTTGTTGAGTTGCATGAATTCCTTGTATATTTTGGATATTAGCCCCTTGGAGGCAGTGTTTGCAAAAATCTTCTCCCATTCAGTTGGTTGCCTCTTTATTTTGTCGATGGTTTCTTTTGCTATGCAGAAGCTTTTAAGTTTCATATAGTCCCATTCATTTATTTTAGCTTTTACTTCCCTTGCCTCAGGAGTCAAATTCATAATATGCTCTTTGAACCCAAGGTCCATAAATGTAGTACCTACGTTTATTTCTATGCAGTTTATTGTTTCAGGTCTTATGCTTAAGTCTTTGATCCATTTTGAATTGATTTTGGTACATGGTGACAGATAGCAGTCCAGTTTCATTCTTTTGGACGTGGCTTTCCAATTCTCCCAGCACCATTTATTGAAGAGGCTGTTATTTCTCCATTGTATGTTTTTTGCTTCTTTGTCAAAAATTATCTGTCCATATTTACGTGGTTTTATTTCTGGGTTTTGAATTCTATTCCATTGGTCTGTGTGTCTATTTTTCTGCCAATACCATGCTGTTTTGATTATTGTTGCCCTGTAGTACAAGCTCAAGTTGGGGAGTGTGATACCTCCATTATTGTTCTTTTTTCCTAGGATTGCTTTGGCTATTCATGGTCTTTTGTGGTTCTATACAAATCTGATGATTTTTTGTTCTATTTCTTTAAAAAATGCCATTGGGATTTTGATGGGGATTGCATTAAATCTGTATATTGCTTTGGGTAATATGGCCATTTTAACTATGTTGATTCTTCCAATCCATGAGCACGGAATGTCTTTCCATTTCTTTGCGGCTTCTTCAATTTCTTTTAAACGTGTCTTATAGTTTTCAGCATATAGGTCTTTCAAATTCTTGGTTAAGTTTATTCCTAGCTGTTTTATTCTTTTTGTTGCAGTTGCAAAAGAATTGATTTTTTATTTCTTTTTCTGAGATTTCTTTGTTAGTATACAGAAATGCAATGGACTTTTGTACGTTGATTTTGATGCTGGCAACTTTACTGTATTCATTTATTGTTTCTTATAGCTTTTTGGTGGAGTCTTTAGGGTTTTCTATATATAGCATCATGTCATCTGCAAAGAGTGACAATTTAACTCCTTCATTCCCAGTTTGGATGCCTTTTATTTCTTTGTCTTGCCTGATTGCTCTGGCGAGGACTTCCAACACTATGTTGAAAAGCAGAAGTGAGAGGGGACAGCCCTGTTGTGTTCCTGAATGTAGAGCAAAGGGCTTCAGTTTTTCACCATTAATTATGAGATTAGCTGAGGGCTTGTCATATATGGCCTTTATTATGCTAAGGTATTTTTCCTTCTATACCTATTTGATTAAGTGTTTTAATCATAAATTGATGTTGTATCTTGTCAAACACTTTTTCTGCATCAATTGATATAATCGTATGATTTTTGTCCTTTATTTTGTTTATGTGATGTATCACATTGATGGATTTGCATATGTTGAACCATCCTTGTGCCCCTCGGATGACCCCCACTTGGTTGTGATGAATAATCTTTTTAATGCACTGTTGTATTCGATTAGCTAGAATTTTGTTTAGGATTTTTGCATCTGTAGTCATCAGAGATATTAGTCTGTAGTTTTCTTTTTTTGTGCTGTCCTTACCAGGTTTTGGTATCAGGGAAATGTTGGCCTCATAAAATAAGTTAGGGAGTATTTTCTCGTCTTCAATTTGTGGAAGAGTTTGAGCAGGATTGGTATTAGATCCTCTTTGAAGGTTTGGTAGAATTCACTAGTGAAGCCATCTGGCCCTGGATTTTTGCTTTTCGGAAGGTTTCTGATGACTGATTCAATTTCCGTACTGGTGATCGGTCTATTTAGATTTTCCAATTTTTTGTGATTCTGTGTAAGAAGCTATATGTTTCTAAGAACTTGTCCATTTCTTCTAGGTTATTGAATTTGGTGGCATATAGTCCTTCATAGTATTCTTGGATGATCCTTTGTAATTCTGTGGCATCTGTGGTAACGTCCCCTCTTTCATTTCTGATTTTGTTCATTAGTGTCCTTTCTCTTTTTTCTTAGTGAGTCTAGCCAAGAGTTTGTTAATTTTATCAATCTTTTCAGAGAACCAGCTCTTTGTCACATTAATTTTTTCTATTGTCTTTTTGTTATCTATTTCATTTAGTTCTGCTCTGATTTTTATCATTCGCTTTCTTTTGCTGACCTTAGGTTTCATTTGTTCTTCTTTATCTAGTTCTTTAAGGGGCAATGTGAGCTTATGTATCGGGGATTTATCTTGTTTCATGAGATAGGCCTATAATGATACAAATTTCACTCTTAAAACTGTTTTCACTGCATCCCCCATATTTTGGTAGGATGTATTTTCATTGTCATTTGTTTCCATGTATCTTTTGATCTCTTCTCTTATTTCTTCTTTGACATGTTCGTTTTTTAAAAGTATGTTGTTTAATCTCCACATATTTGTGGTTTTTCCTGCTTTTTTTTTGTAGTTAATGTCCAATTTCAAAGCCTTGAGATCAGAGAATATGCTTGGTATGATTTCAGTCTTCTTAAATTTACTGAGGCTAGTTTTATGTCCCAATATATGGTCTATCCTTGAGAATGTTCCATGTACACTAGAAAAAATGTAGAGTCTGATGTTTTAGGATGAAGTGCTCTATAAATGTCAGTTATGTCCATTTCATCTAATGTGTCATTTAGGGCTGCCATTTTGTTATTTATTTTCTGTTTGGATGATCTATCCATAGCTGTCAATGATGTATTTAAGTCCCCTAGTATAATTGTGTTTTGGTCAATTTCTGCCTTTAGTTCTGTTAGTAGTTGCTTGGTATATTTCGGTGCTCCCTGATTGGGGGCATAAATATTGATGATTGTTATGTCTTCTTGTTGTATAGTCCCCTTTACCATTATGAAATGCCCATCTTTGTCTCTTGTTACCTTTTTCACCCTGAAGTCTGTTTCATCTGATATCATTATGGCTACATCGATTTTCTCGGGGTACCATTTGCTTGGAGTGTCAATTTCCACCCTTTCACTTTGAGTCTGTGCATGTCCTTGTAGCTGAGATGTGTCTCTTGGAGACAGCATATGGTTGGGTTTAGTTTTTTGATCCAATCTGCTACTCTGTGCCTTTTTATTGGTGAGTTCAGTCCATTTACATTTAGGGTGATTATTGACATGTGAGGATTTCCTGTCATTCTCTCTCGTTTTCTGGTAAGACTGTGTCTCCATTGTTTCTTTGCCTTTTTGTTGTTGTCTATTATTTCTGTGTGGTGGCATTCTATGATTTTTCTCTCTGTTTCTTCTTTTATTACAGTGTATATTTCAATTCTGGATTTTTTTTTTTTTTTGAGTGGTTACCATTAAGATTATGTAAAACAAAGTTTCATATTTAGGGTATTCCGTTTTCTTCAGCATGCTCACTTTCTCTATTGCTATATTTCGGTTCAGGCCTTTACCCTCCCCCCTTGTATGTTTTGATTGTCACAAATTATCTCTATTTATGCTGGTTGAATAGCCTCCTTCAGCATTTCTTGTAGTGCAGGTCGTGTGTCAGAAAATTCCCTCAGCATCTGTATGTCTGGAAAGGTCTTTATTCCTCCTTCATATCTAGAGGATATATTTGCTGGATATATTACATTGGCTCATAATTTCTCTCTTTCAATAGTTTGAATATTTGATTCCACTCCCCCCTGGCTTGTAGAGTTTCTGCTGAAAAATCTGATGATAATATAATGGGCTTTCCTTTGTAAGTTACCGTCTTCTTTTCCCTGGCTGCCTTGAGGATTCTTTCTTTGTCATTGTTTTTTGAAAGCTTCAATACAATGTGTCTTGGAGAAGGCCTGTTGGGGTTGAGGTAATTAGGTGTTCTATTTGCTTCTTGGATTTGAGGATCCAATTCTTCCCACAAGTTTGGGAAGTTCTCTGTTCCCTTCTTTCTTCTCCTTCTGGTATGCCCATTATTCTAATATTGCTCTTTCTGATGGAGTCAGAAAGTTCTTGTAGTGTTTTTTCATTTCTTTTAAGTCTCAAGTCTCTTTTGTCTTCCATCTGTATACTTTCCAGATTTATATCTTCGATGTCACTGAATCTTTCCTCCACCTTGTCAACTCTATTACTTAATCTGGCTATTTCATTCTTCATTTCTTTTACTGAGTTCTTAATCTCCAGAAAGTCTGCTTGGTTCTTTTTTGAAATTTCAATCTCTTTGGTAAAATGTTCAAATTTTGTTCTTTGATTGTGTTTCTGAGTTCATTAAATTACCTGTCTCTGTTTTCTTGCATCTCATTGAGATTTTAAGAACTGCAATCTTGAACTCTCTGTCTTTTAAGTTCACATATTTCCATGGCTTAAAGTTCATTTTCTGGAGACTTTTCATTTTGTTCCTGAGCTGTCTTGTTACCTTGGTTATTTACGGCAATTAATGATTTATTATTTCTCTTCCTACACATCTACAGGGGTGGGTTCTGCAACAGGTTGTTGATAGAAAGAGATCTTTCTTTTGTTTTCCAGTAGGTATTTGTAGAATGTTTTATTTTCTCTCCAACTGCAGCTTTTTATTCTCTCTCACACTGTAGTGTTATATTTTCTCTGCACTCTTCTGGCTTCTCACACAATGCGGCGGTGGGGGGGAATTCCCTGGAAGGTGGGCTTCTCCTCTGTGAACAGTTTGCCTGGGTCATAGGGCACAACCTCCGTGTGGGTATGTGGAGAGCTTCTGAAGTTCCAAAGCTCTTCCTGCACCAGATTCAGAGCCCATGTGTTTCAGCAGTTCTGTTTACTCCTGCAGGGATCCGCCCAGATAGGTGGGGCCAGGGGCGGGGTGAGTTGTGAGAGGTGGCCCATAGCAATGGCAGCAACCACCGCCACAGCTGGTCCTTCTTCCATAGCTCCCTCCCTTTGCTGGAACTAGTTGGGCTGAGAATCTGTGTCTGTGGTCCACTGTTCTCAGAACAGCAAATATTCTGTTCTTTTGATCTGACACTGCTACTGTTCCGCTTCTAGCACTGGGCAGGTGGGGGTGGGGCGAACTCTGGGAGGGGAGGGACGGCTGGGGGGGCTCGTCTCATTGCCTAAGGCTTCCATTCTCTGCTGGGCAGTGAGGGTTAAACCACCGTTTTCAGCCTTCTTACCTCAATCTTTTCTCTGAGGTCTCTGCCGTGAGCGTTGGGTTCCCCCGTGTTATATGCTGCCCCTTCAGCCCTGTGGGCCATAAGCGGAGCCCTAGCAGTCCGAGTTCTTCCCTCTCCCGCAGCTGCGATAGTTCTGGGTTGCAGCGAGCTCGGAGCATTGAGCTAGGTATATGTCGTGCTCCTATGCAGCCCTGTCTCACTTCTCCCATTCCTTCTCCCCACTCGCACAATTTGCCCACCTTTAGATGATTTCAGTAGTATGCCTCTTAATCTTGCCTGTCTGCTGTGCAGGGAGTCCTTTGTGGAGTTACAGTTGTTCAATTTTTTGTAAATTCCAGGGGCGATTTCAAGAGGCTCACCTCATGCCGCCCTTTTCATGATGTCATTCTGTCCTAATTTTTACCAATCATATTGGATTAGCACCTACTGTAATGACCTAATCTTAACTAATTACATCTGCTATGACCTATCTCCAAATAGTGTCATGCTCTGAGGTGCTGGGGGTTAGGAACCTTCAACAGATGAATTTTTGGAGGGACAGAATTCAACTTGAGCTGAGGAGTTTACGTGCTGGAAGAAAAGAGAAACACCCATGTTCGAGACAGCAGACCTAGCAGAGGGCTGAGAGAGCAGAGATGCTGAAAAGATGGGATTAAGTGAATATCAGCATATGGAACTCTGGACCTCAGCTCCCTTTCTTCACTCTGCTTTCACAGAGAGAGCAGCTAGGCCCACCCTGCCCTCACATGGGGAGAGTTAGACATTACCAGAGAAAATACCACCAGCCATTGGCATTTGATGGTTTCTCAACTGAGTCTGGATTATCTGCTCTTGCATTAGTCTACAGGCCATCTCCCACTTCCACCTGCCTAAGTTCCAACCAGCACTTTAATGCCTCACTCTGAAATATGAGTGGACAGCCAAGGATCACCAGACACTGGACAAAACATCTCTCCATGAAAGACGAAGATTCAGAACAAAACGAGAAAGCAGGTATGCCAAAGAAACAGTGGTAAAGGTGGTCAAATATACAGTAACAGAAGGAAACTACACTTAGGGTGGTGAGCATGCAATAGTGTATACAAATATCAAATTATAATCTTATATACCTGAAATTTATGTAATGTTAATAACCAATGCTATTTCAATAAATTTATTTAAGGAGAGAAATTGCCAGGGAGCTAAAGAGAACTTAAAAATACAGTAGTCCACCCTTATCCACATGGGATGTGTTCTTAGCCCAGCAGATGCCTGAAGCCATGGATAACACAGAATGCTATATATACTACGTTTTTTCCTATATACACATACTCATGATAAAGTTTAATTTATAAATTAGGCACAAGAGATTAATAATAGTAACTAATAATAAAATAGAACAATTATAGTAATATACTGTAATAAAAGTTAGATGACTGTTGTTAATATTTCTCTCTCTCTCTCTCAAAATATCTTATTGTAACCACCCCTTACTTGCAGTGTCACTTAGCTTGGTGTCACTTGTTTCAGGAAGTCCTTTACTGAAGTCTTTGTATAGACTCAGTGCTTCTGGCATCACATGTTGCTATCAGTCAGAATACATTTTCTGTTCATGTCTTGAATCCACAAACTTAATGCCTTTTTCATCTTAACTAAGCACTTATCATGCACTGTGGTCATAACTTTTGCAATGTGAGGTGAGACAATAAAACTAGCACAAATTTCTTTTTCCTCCTTCACAATTTCATGAATAGAAGATTTGTTCTTACCACAAATCTTAGCAACCTCATCACATATTTTTTTTCCTTTTCTTATTAAGTCAAGAACTTTTTAACCTTTTCACTTAAAGGCTCCTTGTTGGCATACCCAAATTGCCAGTATCATTACTCTTGAACTTTGGGACCATTATTAAGTAAAATAAGGGTGACTTAAACACAAGCGCTACGATACTGTTACCCGAGACAGCTCCTGACTGAATAAGGGCCAGGAGCATCTACAGCATGGGGACACCGGGCAAAGGGATGGTTCACGTCCCAGGAAACACAGAGTGGGATGGCATGAGATAGCATCATGCTACTCAGAATATTGCAAAATTTAAAACTTATTAATTGTTTATTTCTGGAATTTTCCATTTAATATTTTTGGATCTTGGTTGACTGAGGGTAATTGAAACTGCAGAAAGTGAAACTGTGGATAAGGGGGACTGCTGTAAGAGTTAATATTCTTAGAGACCAAAGAAGTTATTGCAGCCGTAGAAAAAGAACAGTGTGCCATGAAAAGAGAATTACTAACTATTGGTCAAGAGGGAAGGTAGACTACAGATATTTCAGACATGAAAACAGATAACTCTATCTATCTATCCATCCATCCATCCATTCATCCATTAATATCTATATCTGTATCCATCTATCCATCCATCATCTATCGATCTGTTTATCGACCTCTCTCTCCATCTGTCACCTATAATCTATCTAACCCTTAATCTTTTCCCCTGAACTCTTTCTTTGAAAGCTACTGGATAACACATCCAGTAAAATAAGGACAAAAACTAGGTAAGATGGAGTTTTGGAAATAGAGGAGCAAACCCAGGAGAGAAGTGAGAAATGCTTAAAAGTCTCTTGGATGAAAAAGCTCTGTGAATATTTGGTAAAATTTTGGTGTATTTAACAGATGTGTTAAAACTTTTATAAATGTTACTAAGAAGCACATGGGACACTGAGCAAATAAAAACACAAGGCAATTTTTAACTTCTGGAAAAAAACATAAATATTGTGTGAGAATGGAGGCATGTTGAGTCCATGTATCAGAGAACACTATGTACCCAGAGACTGCACTAAACTTTGCCTGTTGGGAGGGGAGGATGTGGAGAGGTGGGTCATGATAAGAAAGAACCAACTTCTCACTTTTCTTAACAGAAAGTCAATACCATACTCTAGAATATTGATTAATCAAGAAATAGCAGAAAAGTATATTACATACAAATACAGAAATATACAGAGGGTACCGTTATGATGTATAAACATTTTAAGAAAGGAAAAAACTATTTAAATTGTAATAATCAATATATAGCAATACAAAAGATTAATACAAGTCACGTTTGACTTCTGCAATTACAAAAAGTGCTCAAAGTGATTCTATCAGCTTCCAGACAATTCTGATTACCATGAACTACTGCTTGAGCAATTTGACCAGTGTCCACTTGTGTACATTTTTTTGACAGCTCTGGTATATTAGAAAAAAATCTTCAGAAGCTGAAAATGCTTTTCTGTAAGAAGTAGATTTGGGCACGTGGACCAACACTTTAAAAATATAAGCTATTTAGGACTCTGATTTCACTATGTGGATGGACTTTGCTAAAAATAGAAAGATAATTTTACAACACAAAAGTGAGTAGAAGGATGGGTACACATAGCTCCTGGAAGCTTAAAAAAAGTGAAAGGTTTCTGGCAAGATTTTATGTTGACTTTTTATGAGTGAGACTGTCCCATGGAGTTTGGCATTTACGCTGTCACAATGGGGAGCGCAGAAGGCTGCGGGAGCCCTTGTCAACAGTGAGAAAGGAAACGTCCATTCTCAGTTGGTTCTGATAAGTTGCTACTCTCCATTAAGGGACTTAATTGCTAACAGGTAGTGGTTGTTATAAATTCCAGCTCTTAGATAATTGATAGTTTGACCATTATTTTCAGTATCTACTGAGAGTCTCATGGCTTTATCCTCCCTTCTCCCTGATCTTGAATTTGCTCATCTGCATGTCTACACCCCACACTTTACTCACCATTCAGGCTTCCTGGAATGGCTCTCTTGGTATTCTCAATCAAGACACCCTCAGCCTGTCCTCCCCACAGAGCAGAGGCAGTGTGAGTTGGGGGAGATGGGCCTTTATAATAATACTGTGTCTCTAGCAACTAGCTCACCAACTGTCACTTCCCAATAGGGTGACCAGGGACACACATGGGGGTCTTTCTAGGGAGAAGGAGTAAATGGAATCCAAATGCCGATGCCGGCTGATTGGAGTGGCAAGGCTGGAGACTGACACCCAGGATGGGGGGATGGGGCAGTCCTGAGCAATTGCTGCAGCTGACCAGATGAGGAGTCTGTGAGGAATCGTGACACCTCCTCTATGAGCAAGGAGTGCCTTTCATGGGAGGTTTGTGTGCTGGCTTTTAGGGCTTGGGGACTCTGGATGCTAGCCACCTCTCCTCTTTCTCAGACATGACTAACAGGGGACATATTATACTTTGTTCTTATCTGGGTAAGTGTGTAGCATTCAAAAGCTATGCAAAGGGAGGGGCAGAGCCTTGGAATGACATTAACCGAAACGCTCTTTAATTAGACAAGTAGCAAACATCTCAATCTGTTGTGTTTGGTCTTAAATCATGCTTAAAATAAACATTGAGCAGTTATGCTAAAAAAAAAAAGAAGTGATCTTTAGGCACTTGTGTGTAGACCATGTCATATCGAATGCAATAAAGCTCTAGACATTTGGAAGACTCCACATTGTCCAAATTCAAGCTTATTTTTGAAATATTATAAAGCAAAACTTTTTTTAAAGACTACAAGGAGACTAAAGAGGCTTGATGCTCCAGCTGATTGCAGGGGAGAGGGTCTGTGTGCAGGGGCATGGTGTCCCAGGATGGGAGCTGGCAGGAGGCCTGGGAGCTACCTGTGGGCAGGTTGGAATATCAGAGGCTTCCTTGGCTGACAGTGGTGCCAGAAGCTCTATGCTCTGCCACCTTTGGCCTTAGTGAAATGAAGACAACTCTGGGCCATCTCTAGTCAGCTATGGTCAAGCAGAGACTTGGTGACGTGAGAGTATGAGCCACATGAATAGTTGGACAAGAGAAACCCAAATCAGGGAGTCACCACTGCAAAGAGCCTAAGGATTTGGAAATTTACCATGGGGTAGGTGGAACAGAACAGTATGGGAGATGGTGGGGTATGCCTATCCTGGAGGATGGGTTTGGGATAATGTAAACAATTCAAAAAAGTGGCCCCTTTCTCAGCTCCAGTGCCCGGCGGTATCTGTATAATAAGGGTGCAATCTAGAAAGTCAAGCCCCATGCATTCTATGCATGAAGGGTGCTCATAAGACCTAAAGCTCACATAAGAGAAGGAGGTACCATGTACAAAAGGTGCTCGTGGGACCTGAAGTTCACAGAAGGGAAGAAGGTACCATGTATGTAGGGTGCTCATAAGACATGGAACTCATGCTGGGGAAAAGGTACCGTGCACGAAAGGTGCTCATAGAATCGGAGCTCACATAAAGGAAGAAGTGGGGAAGATGGAGAGTCAGGGGAATCACTAACCAGAGCTCTCAAACCACTGGCCTTAGTGACCACATCAGAGCTTGTAGGGAGCTCTGGGCTTGTCCATGAAGGGGCAGTGGTGGTACCCCCAGCCTACCATTGCTGGGCAGTGTATGTCTAGTTGTTGCCTGGAGTGCCTCGACGAAGAACAGGAGAGTAGGGACCCTCCACATCTGTCCACCAGAGCAGCCTGCTGCCCTCTGCTTTCTAGACCACAGGCCAGGGTCCCCTTTGGGCAGCTCAACTCCCGAACCACACCGAGAAGGGGAGTCTGGGATGCAAGTCTCCAGCTTGATCAAGCTGAGCACAGAACAGTGCAGCCTCAGGCACTTCATGAAGGGGACTGGCCTGGCATCCACCTTCCCTGATGGGCCATGTGTTCTTGCTGCCTCGTCCTAGGCTGCCAAAGTCTCCCCACACGCTTCCACTTGCACAACGGACAGAGGCTTCCATTAGAATTCCAGCCCCCCAGAAGTTGTCCCTGACCCTTGCACCATGTAAGGTGTGATGTTCCTGAATAGCTTTTTGGTTGTCCCTTGAGAGAGAGAGACTGAGGCAAAAGTGATAGGTGATCTTCTCTCACGGGTCTCCAGCACTGGAGAGTGACTGGGATGTTTAGAAGTCTCTGAGCAAATCGACATGAAAATCACCACTGCACTGGTGCAGCAATAGACCAGGGCTCAGAGGTTCTAAAACGTGTGTCTTCCAAATGCAAACCCAACCCTAGAAAGCGCTGCCCCGGTGACATAGGGCCGACCAGCGGGAAATCCCAACCTTATATACTCACAGGGTTGGGGTCCTCAGGAAAGACAGGACCAGCTGTGCAGTGTTTGTGTATGAGATTAGGGTGCTGGGCCGGAGGCCTTGCTTTTCAGGGAAGACGGTCTGGGGAAACAGGAACAGGGAGTGCAGTGAACTCCAGCCTTCAGGCCTGAAGGTCGTTGGTCATACTGGTAAGGTCAACACAGCAAAAACCTGAGATTGTTGTTACAAATGCTATTGATTTATCATATCCAGGTTTCCATTGCCAGCAGCGGCAGGAAGGAGGCTCAGGAGAGAGAATGGACAGAGTAACAGAGTATGGTGACAGGCTGGACACATGGGGGGCTTGAATGGGAGGCAAGGCGAGGGAGGCTTCTATTAGCTTGGAGCTCCAAGTGTTCTAACCTTGGGGTACAGGGTGCTTGCTGTTAGAGGCTGGGCATCATTATTTTCTATTTCCTCTCTTCCTCTCTGCAGTTCCAGCTCCACAGTGCCCTATGCTCTCAAGTCAGGTTTGGGGCCTTGGAGAAACAGTGAAGCCACACTGTCTTTAAGGGTTTCCTCCAACCTGTCTGTGATCAAGCAAGAGGTCACCAAGGACCATGTTATGAATTGTGCCTCCTGGACCTGAGCACACGACCGCTCATGCATGACTGCTCCTGGAATAGAGATGTGAGTCGCTTTAAGAAGGGAACAACATAGATTGCATTAAAAGGTAATTCTTGGAAGCCGGGCATGAAAGAGTACATACTGTATGATTCTATTTATATAAAGTACAAAGCAGGCAAAGCTATTCCATGCCGTTGAAAGTCAGGAGGCCATTATTCTGGGCTTGGTGCCTGGAAGGGGCATGTGGGGCTCCCGGGGGCATTGAAGGTTCTGTTTCCTTATCTGGTGCTGGTATCACAGGTGTGCTCAGTTTGTGAGAATTTATCATCATACTTTCACACACACACACACACACACACACACACACACACACTTCAATAAAAATGTTTCTCTAAAGGATGACACTGGAGGTTCCCAGAAGGGCTCACTCTGCGTTGTTTAGGTGTGTAGACAGGGGAACTGTCTGAATGTGGGCGCGTGGAAACAACAGCGGCTGAGCCTGTGGTGTGGGGGCCACGCTCAGAGGCTGGGGTGGAGGTGACCTGGCTGAGCTGGGGGATGACAGACCTGCTTCCTGCTCTCAGCATCCAGGACACTTGATGGAAAATCCTTCACTCAGGATCCAGAGGTTACAGCTTCAAGCCTTGTAACAAGAAGTTCAGTTGGGGTTACTGCTGATATCCAAAGAGGTGAAGGAAGCCACAGTCTTTCTGGAACAACAGGGTCCCTGGGCAAACTCCGCCTTTCTTAAAACGTAACCGCAGAGGTCCTCAGGGAATCCAGCAAGGGAAAGGTTTCCAGTAGCAATAGTCGTGACTTCATCTGACTGCAACTTAAAAACTGTGCCTTCAGAGGGAAAACATACTTAACCATAGCAGCTTGAAACCTCTCTGAAGGGCAGAGACTCCAAGCGTTTGCAATAAAAGTTGCCTGGAACCTCCAGGAAGTGCACGAATCTGTCCAGGTGACCATGGTCCTGGGTGAGGCTGCTCTTGCCAAAAAGAATCTCATTTGAATGGGAACGAGCACACAAAAGCCTGCTTGACCTGCCAGAGCCGGATCTTTACCAGCAGAGTGTGTTCTCAGGAAGCAGTACTCTGTGGCACAGCTGTAACACCTCGTGCTTTCAGGCGCTCATGGTGTGAGGGTTCATAGGTGCTGCTGTAGGCGCAGGACAGGCTCCCAGACACCTACACTTACGCCCAGGAGTCCAGGGCTCCTCTCCAGGCCCCCACACATCCTGTCACCCCTGCTTCACAGCAGACCTCAGATCTCCCCTCTCCTGGCCTCAGAACTGACACCCAGACAAAAAGGGGTCTCATGAATCCAGTCCCCTGTCCCAGGTACCTCCTGATTTCAGGGTAGCCAGCGCCTGGGAGTGGAAGACCAGTGGACACTCGACCATCACCTGGTGATTGGTATGTTCCAGATACTGACTGCTTTGTAAGCTGTAACCTACAGCACAGAGGACACATGGCAGAAACCCTCCTTGAACCCTGAAAAGCAGAGTGTGGACAGCCAATAACCTCGTCGTCTCAGCTGTCACCGTTCGTCTTCGTTAACGTTTTGTTCCCCCAAGCACAGCAGTGGCTCCTCTTGGCCCTCCCTGAGTCCACTCCCATCCACCCCCAGCCCATCTTGCCCATTTCGTGTGTGACACTAATTAAGTCCCTCTTTTCTTAAAGACCTCCCTATTCCTTCTCACTCAGAAAAGATCCAAACTCTTGTCTGGCCCTGCTGACTCATCCTCCACCCACTGTCCGCTCACTATCAGAAACACTAACCTCCCTGCAATTCTTAGACCATGTGCTCAGTTGTGCACCTGCCCTCAGGAGGGAATACTCTTCCTTCAGCTTTCTGGAAGGCTCTCTCAAATGCCATGTCCTCAGAAAGGACCTGTATTGTGCGTTTTTGCACTTATCACCATCTTCTCCTTAACTAATATTTTTATCATTCATTGTCTCCTTGATCAACATATAAACATAGAGAGGATGGTGGCTCAGTGTTCTGCACCCAATTTCAATGTGTGTGTGTGTGTGTGTGTGTGTATGTTTCCACACCAAAAAGCAATTCTACACCTGCTGGATGTGCAACCATTCACCGAAATTCTTATACTATCTACCGGAGACAGCATCAGATTCCACAGATTAAGGGCTCGGTGCCACAAGACACCCCCCCCACCTCCTCTTCAGATGCCAATCACAAGGCCAAGACTGTTACTTGTAATCGACCTTCTATAGGTCAGGGGTTCCCACCACCCCTTCCTTGGGTTTGATTAATTTGCTGGAGCAGCTCACACAACTCAGAGATACGTGTTACTTACAAATACTAAATTACCAGTTTATTATAAAAGGAACAGCCAGATGGAAGAGATACCTTGTCACATAAGACAAGGGATATAAAAAGAATGGCGGAGCTTCCATGTTCTCTTTCAGTGAACCACTCTTCCCAAATCTCCATGTCTTTCAGCAGCCCAGATACTCTCTGAACCTCTCCTTTCGGGTTTTTATGGAGGCTTCATTACATAGCCAAAATTGATTAAATCATTGGCCACTGGTGATTGATTCAACCTCCAGCCCCTTTTCCCTCCCTGGAGGTCACAGGTGGGACTGAAAGTTCCAATCCTCCAATCACATGGTTGGTTCATCTGGTGACCAGCCTCCATCTTTAAGTGACTGAGGGGCTTTCAAAAAGTCACCTTATTAATATAAGAAAAAGCAGTCTTATTGTTCTCATCACTTAGGAAATGCCAAGTGTTTCAGAAGCTCTGTGGGATGAAGACTGACTATATATTTCTTATTATGAATTACAATATTACAGTGCTGTCCTGTTTGCCACTATATCTAGCACTGCAAAAGCAGTGCACAGGTTCTGTTTTGAGAAGTCTATAAGAGGGGCAGTCAGTGGCATGTGGTCCTGTGAGGATTGGGAACTATGGTGAGGGAAGGCTCATGGGTGTAGACCTACTATTGCTTTGAGAACAACAACTGGAGTGGCTGTGGGTCCAGGCTGGCATCACCTCACTCATGTTGTCTCAGCTCAGATGGGAACACACCTGAGAGCTGATGTGAAGCAGTGGCCACATGTGCATGAATGATGAGGAACAGATGATGACCCTTGTGTCTCTCCATTGAGGCACTTTGCATACACATGTACTCTATTAATTTCATTGAATTGTCACAAAAACTTTGATTATGGTGCTTGGTTAGTGCCCTCTCTTCCAAGAGAAGAAAATGAGGTCCAGAGAACATAGGTCATCCTAGCTCTGCAGCAAGTGAAATGAAGAGTTGATGTTTGAGATGGGGCCTGCCTCACTTGAACACCTCTAAGCACCATTGCGCTGACTTTAGGAGAATTTTCAATGGATACGTCTGACAAAACACATAAACATGGAGGTTCCAGTCAAGATGGCAGAGTAGGTAAACACTGTGCTTGCTTCTCTCACGACCACATCAAAATTACAACTGAACTACAGAAAAATCATCTTTGAGAATCATTTGAAGTCTAGCTGAACAGAAGTCCTACAACTAAGGACATAGAGAAGAAGCCACAACGAGACTGGTAGGAGGGGTGGAGATGTGGAACATGCTGGTCCCCCACTCACGTGTTAAAAATCAGGAGGGATATTTTGGCTGTGGAGGTCCCCTCTGAGAAGCAAGAGGTGCCATCACCACACCAGGGTCCCCAGGCCAGGGTTCCAGTGTTGGGAAGAGAAATCCCCACAGCTCTGGCTATGAAAATGAGTGAAGATTGTGGCTGAGTGAGACGAAGGGTGGTTGGAGTCCCAGACACTCCTCTTAAATGGCCCATGCATGGATTTACTTGCTCATGGGCTCACTTGCTCTGACTTCCAGAACTGGGGCAGCAGGTGGAAAGGCACCAGGGACATTAAATGAGGAACTGAAATGTCTGGCATCAGGGTGAGGGTTGGAGGAGCAGCTTCTTCCCAGACAGAAGTGCTTGCAGAAGCCATTGTTCTTTTGTTGAGCCCGTTCACCACCAAGACCTCATGTGCAGGCAAGCACCATATTTGAATCTCCTTCAACTTGGCTAATGCTGTTTGCCCCACCTTGGTGATTCCCTGAGACCCTGCCTCACCCAACTTGCAAGCCCACCAAAGCCACTTCCAGTGGATTTTTCATACAAATGGCCTGTCTTGGCTTATGCTTTGGACTATCCTAAAATGTCTCAAAGGTTCACAAACCCCAACCAAACAGCTTATGACTTTGGCATGTCCTGTATTTCTTTGTAAGCAGCCCCAAGGCTGGCCCTAGTGGCAGCTAGCCTCAGTTCATGGCTTAGCCTCTCAAGGCACCTCCAAGCCCAGCACGGATGGCAGCCATCTGTAAGTTTCTTTATGGTTCATGCCATGTGGTGCTGGATGATTCACAGGCTTCTGCTGAACTTGGGATATGGAGAGGCCCCTCCCAAGAGGCCTGGGGGCTGGCATGCACAGTGGCCAGCTTCAGACAACACGAGAGCACCACCCAACCACCTCCACAAATGACACACCCAAAGGACAGACTAGGCAGACACCAGAGCCCCGTTAGAGTGAATTCTGCTCTGTACAGTCAGCTTCTGCACAACAGCTCTTCCACTGTAGTAATGGCCAGTCCTCACAACAAATCAGCCCAAGGGTCGATCCCTCCCACTGATGTGCTAACAGCAACCAAGTCTCAACTACAACAGGAGGGCATACACAGTCCACACAAAGGACACTCCTGGAGCACCCAGCTCAGTTGACCAGTGCAACTGAGTCACACAGCCCCATAGGAGACATACTACATAAGGCCACTCTAAGAACAGGAGACATAGAAGCTCTACCTAATACGTAGAAACAAACACAGGGAGGCAACCAAAATGGGGAGACAAAGAAACATGTTCCAAATGAAAGGACAGAACAAAGCTCCAGGAAACAGAAGAAAGCTCCAAAATAGAGACAAGCAATCTACCAGATGCACAGTTCAAAACACTGGTTATGAGGATGCTCAGTGATCTCAGTGAGAACTTCAACAAAGAGATAGGAAACAGAAACATGGAGATAGAAAACATAAAAAAGAACCAGTCAGATAGAAAATAAAAAGTGCAATAACTGAAATGAAGAATACATTAGAGGGAATCAGCAGTAGATTAGATGAAGCAAAGGATTGAATTAGTGATTTGGGAGATAAGATAGCAGAAAACACCCAATCAGAACAGTAAAAAGAAAAGAGAATAAAAAAATAAATGAGGGTAGTTTAAGGGGTCTCTGGGACAATATCAAGTGTACCAACATTTGCATCGTAGGTGTACCAGAAGGAGAAGGAAGAGAGCAAGAAACTGAAAACCTATTTGAAGAAATAATGATGGAAAACTTCCATAACCTCATGAAGAAAACAGACATATCAGCTCAGGAAGCACAGAGTGTCCCAAACAAGCTGAACCAAAAGAGGCCCACACCAAGACACATCATAATTAAAATGCTGGAGATTAAAAACAAAGAGAGGATCTTAAAAGCATCAAGAGAAAAGCAGTTAGTTACCTACAAAGGGAGCCCCCATTATACTGTCAACTGATTTCTCAACAGAAACTTCGCAAGCCAGAAGGTATTGTCATGAAATATTTAAAGTAATGAAAAGCAAGCACCTACAACCAAGATTACTCTACTCAGCAAAGCTATCATTTAGAATCAAAGGACAGATAAAGAGCTTCTCAGACTCTTTAAGCTAAAGGAGTTCATCACCACCAAACCAGTGTTACAAGAAATGTTAGAGGAACTTTTTTTTTAAGAAGGTAAAAAAAAGATAAATAATATGAATAAGAAGGCAATAACTACATATCTATCAACACTTACTTTAAATGTAAATGGATTAAACGCTCCAATCAAAAGACATAGAGTAGTTGAATGGATAAGAAAAAAAGAGCCTTACATGTGCTGCCTATAAGAGTCAATTAATAGCAAAAGGCACACACAGACTGAAAGTAAAGGAAGGGAAAATGGTATTGCATAAAAACGGAAATGAAAAAAAAGTTGGGTAGCAATTCTTATACCAGACAAAATAGACTTTAAAACGAAGGCTATAACATGAGACAAAGAAGGACCCATTAATCCCACTTCTGGGTATTTATCCAAAGAAACTCAAAACACTACTTCGAAGGGACATGTGCATCCATACATTTATTGCAGCATTGTTTACAATAGCCAGGATATGGGGGCAACCTGGGTGTCCATCAATGGATGAATGGATAAAGAAGATGAGATACATACTGTGTTTCCCGAAAATAAGACCTAGCTGGACAATCAGCTCTTATGCGTCTTTTGGAGCAAAAATTAATATAAGACCCAGTATTATATTGTATTGTATTGTATTATATTATATTATATTATATTATATTATATTATATTATATTATATTATATTATATTATATTATATACCCAGTCTTATATTATAGTAAAATAAGACCGGGTCTTGTATTAATTTTTGCTCCAAAAGACACATTAGAGCTGATTGTCCGGCTAGGTCTTATTTTCAGGGAAATATGGTATATACAATGGAATATTAGCCATAAAAAATAAAATCTTGTCATCTGAAACAACATAGATGGACCTAGATGGTATTGTGCTGAGTGGAGTAAGTCAGACTGAGAAAGACAAATGCCATATGATTTCACTTGTATGTGAAATCTAAAGAACAAAATAAACAAACAAAACAGAAACAAACACATAAATACAGAGAACACTTTTTTGCCAGCCACATGAGTGGAGGGTTGGGGGGGTGGGTCAAAAGGGAAAAGGATTAAGAAGTACAAATTGTTAGTTACAAAATAGTCGCGGGGATGTAAAGTATAATGTAAGATATATGGTCAATAATATTGTAATAAGTGTGTATGCTGTCAGATGGGTAGTAGACTTATTGGCGTGATCATTTTGCAAGTATAAATGTCTAGTCACTACATTGTACACCTGAAAATAATATAATATTGTATGTCAACTGCAACTGGAAATAAATTAGAAAAAACAACAACAACAAAAAAACCCACATAAGTGTGGTTCAGACTCCCTGTTCCTGTTCCTGGGATTGAGCACTCCCACAGGAGCCAGACCGAGAACTATTTCTAGTTCTCTAATTCTAATGCCTCTGGGGTGAGATATTTTGAGTGACCTGCCAGCTTTCCCAGGGAGTGTCATCTATAATGAGTAGCTATTGATCAGATTACTAAGGAGCCATAACTGTCGATCTGCTCTGGGGAAGGACTAAGCCTGATTCAGGGGATAACCAGGTTTGACTCCACGCACAGTCAGGCCCAGGGGTGAGGCGGGGTACTTGGGACAATGCAGAGACGCCAGCCCCAGACACGCTCCCTATGGACAGTCCGTTCCATATGGAGCCTGTACCAGGATGACCTCAGGTAGGTCAGATGAGAGCTGGGGCAGGTGGGACAAGACAAGGACCTTCATCCTGGTCTCTTCCCAGCTTCAGATCCACGGTAATGACCCTGGGGTGAGTTAAGGCCCAGCCCGACCTGGGAAGTGTCTGACACCACTGAATTCTTCCCATAGACTCAACCCACCTTGTCTTTGCCTGTCTTTTTACACGCAAATGTCTAAAAGCCAAGTCATCTTCTCTGTCTCAGCCATGTCTGCATCATCCACTCTAACGCTTTGCTTCTCCTGGCGTCTCCCTGCCTGCGTCTCACAGATCCTTGCATTGTGTCCTCCGGGCACAGTCAGTGCTTCTCACCTCACAGAGCTCCCTCCCAGGAACTGAAATCAGGCTGCCCCCAGGACAGTGGTCCTCTCCCGCCTCTCCTGCGGAGGCTGGTTATCCTGGGGGAGGCTAAGGTTGGTGAGTTCCTTGCTTTCCAGTGCTGCTTTCAGGTCTCTATTCCTCATTTCAGACTCATACCTTTCAAGGAAATTCTTCTTTTCTTTTCCTCTTTGTCATCTTCCACCTCAAGCCGTCCCATCAAACAGAGACAGACCTGCTGCTAAGGTTGCATGTGGAGCTCTGCCATTAGCTCTCACTCCTCTACCTCCATAACTGCCGACTTGAGGCTCCATTTCTGTCTGCATTCTCCCCACTTCCCATGTGCTTGTGCAACTCTTCCCACTGAGGCCGCTTTGGATCTCTCTGGGACTTCAGGGCCTTGATGATCTGCCATTTCCCCTTCAGTCAACTTTCTTTTTTCACTTCCCTCCGCATCTAGCTTAGAGTCTATAGTTTTTCTTTTTAATAACACAGTTTCCAATATCCTAAGCATCCTTGACCTGCCTTTATCAAACCTGATAAGCAGACAGACCCTCAATCCTGGATGAACCCAAATTTTGACTTTCTCTGATTGTGCATCCAATAAATGAAGATAACTGGAGCAAACCACACAATGGAGTGGATTGACATCACTGTATACGGGAGATCTGTAATTTCCCACCATATATTTGACAAAGGATCATGTTCATAATAGACAAGGAACTTTTTACATTTCAATAAAAGGAAGACAACTATCCAATTATAAAATGGACAAGACTTAAACTTAGTCAGTCACCAAGGAGGATATCCAAATGAACAATAAATATAGGGACAGATGTTCAACCCCATTCTTCACCAGGGAAAGGCAAAGAAATCATAGTGGCTGCCATGACATGCTTACCAGTAAGGCCAAAATGAAAAGTTACTGCACCAAGTGCTGGTGAGGACGCAAACAACTGGGTCTCACCTATAGGGAGAAGGAAAACACTTAGATTCACTTTGGGAAAGTCATTGGCAGTTTCTGATAAAATTAAACACATGTGTATCCTGTGAGCCAGCAATTGGCTCCCAGATCTATACTTAGGAGAAAAAAGTGTGTATTTCCACAAAAACTCATTCAACAATATTTATTTGACAATAACTAAACACTGTAAATGGCTGAAATATCCACCAACAGGACAATGGATAAACTAATTCACTAAATGGAATACAATATAAAAGTAAAAAGAAAAAAGAACAAACTACTGATACACACAAAAGCAGCATGGGTGAATCTCATATGGACAGCAAAGAGACCTAATACAAAAAAAGCACACACTGTCTGATTCCATTATGTGAAGATTAAGAGCAGACAAACTAATCAATAGATAGAGTGATCACGATGATGGGTACTGCTGGCAAGGGTGGGGTGAATACTGACTGGGGAGCAATATAATAGGACTTTCTTGGGAGATGGAAATGTCTTACCGCTTGATATGGATGGTAGTTACATGGGTGACTACAGTTGTCAAAGTTCATGGAATTATACTCTTAAGTTTTGTGCATTTTAATCCATGTAAATTATATCACCATGAAAAATAAATCCTGCTAAGCAATACCATATTCCTGTAGTTATCGTCTGCCAGCAATGAATAAAAGCCCCCATTGCTCAACATACTCACCAGCACATCATATTTTCAGTTTTTTAGATTTTAGCCATTTTAATAGGTGTGACACCTAGCTCCCCTCAGAGCAACTGATCCAAAAGGTGAAGGCAGAAGTTGCCATGTCCTTCATGACCTCTGAAGTCACTCACCATCAGTTTCACACACCATCACTTCTACACTATTCTGTTGGTCACATAGGTCAGCCCTGATTTATTGTGGAAGGAATTATATACATGGGAAAGAAGCACAGGCGGTAAGGATCGTCAGGGGCTATTGTCAAGGTTGCCTGCCACGTTCACACAGGTGAGTTTTTCTTCCAGATATGGTAAGTGCACTGTGCCAAAATTAACTGTTTGCTGTGATATTTCTCCCAGTTGAACCCAAGTTCATAGGGTGTGCATTCTGGACAGCTGGCATCAATTGAGTGTCTTCCTGGCTAGGTGAGAACCAAGCTTGACCTGGGTAACTCACTTCTTCAGGTATACCAAGTCTCAGTTATGTTTTTCCTGACAAAACTAAAAGCAGGTTTCTTATTTATTTATTTATTTATTTATTTATTTATTTATTTATTAATTAATTTATTTATATAACATTTTTTTTATTAGTTTCAGGTGCCCAAAGCAATGTAATAGTTAGACATTCATCATTTATATCCTTCATACAGTGACAACCCCCTTGCCCCCATCCACTATCCCTCTGACATCACACACAGCCATTACATTTCCATTGTCTCTATTTAAATGCAGGTTTTTGAGACATGATTTTGCCCGGGGTATTGTTCTGGGGCCTGGTATCACCGGCTTACTAAACCTTTGTGTGTGAAGACAGGCTCTTGAGCAGCTTGTGTGTCCCCACACTCTTGGTCTCATTAATAAGAGAGTCATGTCACAGGTGTGGCACTAGGGAAATTCAAATTCTGAGGTCTTCAAGGTTTTACGTTAACTCTTGTAAAAGACAGCCCAGCTTGCACGAACATGAACAGCATCCAGCCGTCCGGAAGACACAGTGATGATCTAGAGCTGAACTGAGGAGAACTTTGATTTCTTTTGACTTTTAACTTACAAGGGCACGACGTTTGATTTTTGTCTTTACTTACTTTGGTCTTTGGATTTGGAGTTACTAGAGGATTTAATTTCTGTCTGGGAACTTGAAAATGGGAGAAAACGTTTCCTTAAATTGGGGACATTTCCAGATTTCTGCAAATTACTTGGGGCTATTTTGTTTTTCCATTCAATCTTATGGAGGACTCGTGGTGGATTGTATTGAATGACAGAGGTGGACATGGTATAGGGAAATAGATCAAGGGACGTTTTATCTTGGGTATAGAGTGGCTGTACAGTTAATTTAATTAATATATTCTGAATTATCTCAGAAGTTTTGGGGGTCAGATATTTTCTGTTTTTGTCATTTGTTGAGACTTTCTTCCACTCTGATGACTGTCGGTCCTCTTGCTGGTGCTGCCGTGCTGTGGGCGCGCTCCTGCCAGCCCTGCACTGCCCCCCTACGTCAGCTGACTGTTGGGTGAGGAGTCAGCAAGCCCACCTGACTGCAGGTACACAGCGCATTCTCAAAGTCGGCTTTATCAGTGCAAACATATCGCCAAATGCTGATTCCTCTGACTTATTTCTCCGATGGCTCAGAACTCATGGTGGGCAATGTGGATGGCATTTATTGGGGCCTCCAGCAAAGAGTCCAACAGTGTTCAGTCTCAGCTGATCACCTCTTACCCCTTTATAGAGAAAAATAGAAGCCACCAGACAGTAAAATCCTTCATCCACTAAACATCCAGCCCACTTTACTATATCCGTCTTCACGCAGTCTGGCCTCCTGTCCTCCTTATCCAATGAAGAGCTGCCCCTCCTACTGAAAGCCAACCACAGCTCCCTCCCCCAATACCACCGATTTGGGTTCCTTCTCTTTTCACCCACTCAGCTGGATTCTTGCAGTCAAATGTGAAACAGGCTCATGTTTCTCTTACAAAACAAAAACATGAACAAAAATATGAAACTCTAGAGCTACTGTTTATCTCTCACTTTGCATTTACAGAAATTTCTCACAAGAGCTGCCTATGCCTTTTGTCTTCACTTTTTACCTCCCAAAGTCTTGTGAACCCTCCTATTCCAGGCTGTGCCCTTACCACGCCATCACAACAACTCGCTCGGGTAACTGACGTCCTCCACGTCTCCGCCTGACATTTCAGCAGCGTTCTGCACGGAAGTGCAGCCTCCTCTGTGAAACCTGGCCTACTTCAACTCAGTCACACCTTCTCCTGGTTCCTTCCTACGCGTTAGCTGCAGCTTTGCAGGTTCATCCTCCAAGTCCTACCGTTAAATGTGGTCATGTCTCTGCCCTCCTTCTTACGTGAGGTAATCGATACTTTTATTGTCCGCATCATTTTAAGTTGGGGTTGTAGTTACTTGCAGATATTTCTATGCTGTCTTGGCTTCAATAGCATTGATTCCCAAACTATACACACTTCAATATCACCATGCTGTACTATTCCTCAGAGTTTCAAATTCCTAAAGGTAAAAGCTGACTGGAATCACCACTTAGTTGTCTTGAAGACTCCTTTACCTCACTTTGCTTAAAGGCCAAATTGTGGTGTGTCCCCTTAAATTCTACATTCTCCACTTCAGCGAGTGGTATCCATGTCCAATGAGTTATGAGAATAAAACCTAATCACCCTCCTTCTTATCTCCTTTTCCTTCACCCTTAGCCAATCTTATACCAGGAGCTCTGGGTACACAGAGAGGGAAACCCCACAGGCCCTGCCATCACAGGCGAGTGGGACACAGACAGGCAAAGAGATTGAGTGCTATATGGTGGAGACACATAAAGAGGGGCAGTGGGAATCCAGAGGAAGACCTGCGTCTCTCAGACAGGATATGATGGAATGGTCAACCGGGAAGAGGAATTCTGTGCGAAGACAGGGAGTGTGTATCAAGGGCACAGACAGGACACGGGAAAGTGTTATTTCCAATAGGGTGCCTAGTAACCCTCAGCGCCCGGTGTTCACACTCCTGTGTCATCCCCTCCCACTGAGTGTGGGTGGGACCTGTGGCTTCTAACAAATAGCATACAGCAACAATGACGGATGCCGCTTCTGAGATTAGGTTATAGAGACGGTGACTTCCATTTGCTCTCTCTCGGTCTTCATGGTTTGCTTGCTGCACTGAAGCACATGGCCATGTGGCAAGGAGCTGACGTCTCTTGTCACCAGCCAGGAAAACCCTGAGGACCTGCCCATAGCCACGTGAGTGATCTGGGAAACCGATCCTTCCCAAAGCGACCCTTGAGATGACAGCAGCCCTGGCCAACACCGTGACTGCAGCCTGTGAGAGCCCTCGAGGCAGAAGCACCAGAAGAGCCTGACTCCTGACCCACGCACACCATGGGATAATCAATGGTTATTGTTTTAAGTCACTAACTTATGGAGGAATATTTTATGCAGCATAACTAATAAGTCCCTTTACTGAACTTATTCTCCCACTTTCTTACAAGCACAGTAGAATTCTCCTGGGGTGCAGGCTTGTTTAAAATACACACATGCAATGCTACCCTCATACTCTAATTGTTAAGTCTAGAATGGGGCCCTGAAATCTCCCTTTTTAACAAGTATTCTGGAGTTACTGATGATGGTTCAAGGAGAAAGCATTGAGAAATGCTGCTTGAGCTCCTCTGGGACTGCCATAATCACAGTTATAAATGATTGTCACAGAGTGCCAAGGGTACAGACCAGCTTCATTTATGATCATTTAGTTTATCTCTGGAGTAATGTTTAAGTGCGAGTACTGTACTACCTGTCGTAGGTTGTATTTTCCAAAGAAGGCTGCAACAATATCTCCTTTTCCACATACCCTTTGGCAAGGTGAACTTGATACTCCCCCATCCAAAGGTTGAGTCTAATTCCCACCCTTGAATCTGGGCTGGCCTCATGGCTCACTTGTGACCAATAGACTGTGGTGGAAGTGACACTGCGTGACTTCATGGTGAAGCCAGTAAAACCAGCAAAACTTGTTGCTGGTTCTTCTGGATCCATGTGGGAAGTTTGATTGTCCCAAGACCACCATGCCAGGGGACACGAGTACACACTTTAGTTGACAGCCTTGCTCAGCTGTCACTTATCAGCCAGCATCACTTGCCCGCCAGGTGAGTGAGCTATCAGGAATGGCCAGTGCATCCAGCTGTTGGGGGGCATTTGACTTTGCCCCTAAAAGAGGCTTTCTCTTCCCAAATCCCTGATTTTCAAATCATGAGTAAAATAAAATGGCGATTTTTAAGCAACTGAGTTTACGGTACTTTATACCACAGCTATAGCTGAACACTACTGAAGCTGGAAATACAGATTAAAAGGCATGTTCTCTGCCCTCAGCTCAAAGACTAAAAGCATGAAAAGAAAGAATTATAATCAAATAATAAAATGATCACCACTTTCCGGGGATCACGTACCAAGACCTGAGCAGTAAAGGAGAACGAGCTTGGAAGAAGAAGGCTGCACTTAGCAGTTGAGCTGAGGTTTGAAGAAAGAGTGATGCTTGCCATGCTTCCAAGCCATGGGCACACATCCCAGTGCAGCAAAAAGTCCTAAGAATTAGGAGCAATTCAGCAGTAGTACAGAGTTCAAGGGAAGATGAAGGGACTGATCATGGACGAAGCAGTTACCACATGGGGAGCCTATTACACCAGGCAAAACAGTGCTGACTTGATGCTGGTTCCAGTGGGTGAGCACTGGGCGTTTTGGAGCATGCTTATCTCGGTGGTGTAAACATCCATTTGTTGGTGAAACAATAAGGCAGTAACTCTTGGCCAATTAACTGAGAGGAACAAGAATGGAAATGCAGTTCTAGCAGATTCTATTTAAGTCCTTATGACTCACCCTACTGTCGTGTGGAGATTACCCAAGGCCAGTGTCCTCCCTGTAAACACCTGTCACTCCCCTGGTTTGCAGAGATGCTGGGAGGTTAATGAGATCACACGTGTGGAATGCATGTGAGCTTCTAAGAGAAAGAAACCAGATACAGTCAAGATATTATTATCATTACCCCAGTCATCTGGAAGTCAGCTTTCTAGCAAATCAAGGGTCAGAAGCTACAAACTTCAAAATAAAGGAAAAATAAAGAAAGGTATTTGGTCTGAGAGAAAGCAGGAAGTAGATACGGAAAGGACTGAAGAGTTGGAGATAACACAAAGCAGGATACGCCTGGTAGTGAAAGAAATCTTCACACTCCTTGGAGGGAATGACAATAAAAGCCAATCTATTGTGCACAGACATCCAGAAGTGAGAGATGCCGCTGGGGAGAGAAGAGCAGGAAAGGAAGGAAAGATAGCATACTGGTGGGAAGTGGCAGAGATCAGAGGGAGAGGGCCGGCAGTTTGAGAGCGAAGAGAGCATGTGTGCTGGCCAGGGAGAAACGGAAGTTGAGGAGGAACACTGGGAACGGTGGGCGCAGCCAGCTTCTCCCAGACTCAGTGGCTGCAACTTTTTGTAAAATGTCCTGCAGTTCAAGGGAACTTCTTCTTTGACAACAGCGATGCAGATGCTCCCTAGCAGTGGGGTGAAAAGCAGATGTTGTGGGAGGAGCCTGTGCATGTGTAATGACAAGCTCAGGGGACAATTTAGGAGCGGTTAGAACCGGCCAACGAGACTAATGGATGACTAACCAAGACTGGCTGTCTGGAGGCCCTACAGATGCTCCTGTCATAACCTGGTTTTAAGCAGGGTTTAAAGGAGCATCTTCCCTTAAGCCATCCTCAATCAGGATCCCTTCCTTTGCAAAACGAAACACTCTCTAGGGAATGCCACGATTTTCTTGTGTACCCTGCACTCTCCTGAATGCACTGGACCTGAACTGAGAGAGGGGAAAAGGGGCACAAACTCCATGGGGACCCTCTTTTGGGGGTGTATCCATCTTAGCTTGAAATTCTTGGCTGCCCATGAGGGTTATGAGATTGCAAACTCCCATGGACTCTTGCTGTAGTCTCCCACCTGTAGTCCTGACCGCGGAAGACTCTTTGGGTCTTTGAAAAATGCTTCCATGATCGTGTCCCGTCTCCTGTCCTGAGTGAGAGAACAGGTGGCTTGTTTTCTTGGTTCCTGAGGCCCTGCATGCTTCTTTCTCCACCCAGTCTGGTGACCATTCTCCTCTCCCAGCCACTGCAGTGCTGCCCAAAGGTGGGTGCACGTTGAAATGGTCTGGGGAGCCCGTGCCTCACCCCATAGCATTTAGGTCAGCATCCCTGAGGTGGGGCCCAGGCGTGCTTTGTTTTCACTCACCTCAGGTGACCTGTGAGAACCACAGCTCTAATGACTACGCTGCTCCCCACTATGGCCCTAGGTTTGGCTGGAATTCCCCCTGCAATGCTTATTTTTAATTGACAGTTTTTTTTAATCTTATATTTTTATTTTTTCACTATTTTTATTTATTTATTTATTTATTTATTTATTTATTTATTTATTTATCTATTTTATTTTAACATTTCTTTTTTTATTAGTTGCTGGCGACCCTTCTCCCGCCTTTCACCTGAGGCATTCCCCTCCCCCATCCCCACCCCTCTTGTTCCTGGCACTTGTTTTCTTTACAACATTATATTTACTTGCATAAATTACTTGATGAATTACTGTTTTTCCCATGGATCATAAGCTCCAGGAAGGCATAGACTGGGTGTGTTTTTGATCAGTACTATGTCCTTGGTACCTGTCACAGTATCCGGCACACAGTAGGTGGACAATAAATATTGGATGAACCAACAGATGAATTAAGAAACACCTGATTTTCTGTAATAACTTCTCTTATCCCAAACATCTCTGCACACCTTTTCCCTTGTGGTCTTTACCATCACCACATGTGGGGAGAGGCACACAGGAATGGCAGTTGCTGTCTTTTCACAAGAAACTAAATGTATGCCTTTTCTCATCAATTAGTTTTCAAGAGCATTTACTACAGAAAGAGGATGGGGTCTTCCACTCCCTGAGGGTCAGCCCACTGGTGACTTGGGGCCTTTTGGCATCTAGTGCTCAAGACTCTTCTCCCCTGACGGGTCGGGCACTTCCGCTCTCTGGTTTCCTCACCTGCGAGGTGGACGCACAGGGCCTGGCCTCGAGGGGTGTCTCTGCAGTGCTACTGAAGGGCTCTATGTCTCCTTGAGGCCCACACATTGATGAATCAGATCCCTCCTGTCGCTGGGACTTAATTTGTCCCCTGACCCTCCCGTTTCCCTGTAGAGGCCCCTGAAGAACACGCTTTCCATTTCCTGGAGTGTTTCAGGTGATACTTCAGGAGTGTGACATTTGTAGATTCGGCAACAATTTTTTAAAATTTTATTTAATGTTATAACTCTTATTTAATATTTGGCTTCTGACACCAACTGATACTTATTTTGTACTGCACAGGGACAGGGGCCACTTTGTGATGCCCAAGAGGAGTGGCAGAGGAGGGGCCAGGCTGTGGGCACCCAGCACACTGCACTTGCACTTGGGTTTTGCCCTGCAGGACAGGCAGGTACTTTCGACTCTTTTTTTTTTTTTTTAACCAGTGAAACTTTGTTTCAGATGAAAACACAGGCAGAGGCCCAATGTGTAAAACCGAGGCCAAATGGCTCAGACTGGAAGGCAGCGTGGGGATCCTGAGCCTCCATGCTCCTCATTCAACCTCTCACAGGTTGAGGGTCTCTGTGCTTTGCAGAGCGTGGTTGGGAAACCCATGAGACTGTGTGGCCCACAACAGTCAGTGCCACGTCTTACTGTCACTGAAGCATCAACTGCCCTGTCACTCTGCGTGGTCTTGGCACTCTCCCCAGGCCTCCTTCCACTGTGCTGTGGGCTGGCAGAGACACAGGCCATGAGCTGCTCCCATGACCCTCTCTTCTTCACTGTCACAAATGGAGCTGCTGCCACCTCCTCATGGCACACCTGCGATCGAGAGGGAGACTACACAACATGCCACAGTAGGCCTTCACTTAGAGGTTACCATGGTGATCCTGTGCGAGGATCATTCCACGGGCCATACATTTGGTGGGAAAACCTTGCTGAGAATCCTGCACCTGCATACAGGCAAGCCAGAGGAGGCCACACCAGAGCCTGTGCCCCAGTTTTCTTCTTTCTTTTCCTAATGAAATGGGTCCTGCTGTATCTATGAGGAATTCCCCGCTTTTATCCTGTCACATCATGGACCTGCCGCCCTGGAGCCCAGATGGAGCAGTGCTGGGAGATCAGTACGGAAGTCTAGATGACATCATTTCACAAATGGAAAATCAGGCCCTCAAGCTAAAATATTGCATTTTTATCCTAAGAAAGAGCAGGTGGCAGATGTGTGTGTGTCAGTGCGGACTCCCCAGGACACAGGAAGTGTGCCCTTGTTTCCTGAAAAAACAAATAGGACACTAAGAGGAGCGGAAGCTAGGAAGCTGGGATGTGTGTGAAAAGCGCCACACAGACTATGGTACACAGTGGGACACCACAGAAGACAGAACAGAGGTGATTTAAATTGCTGCAGAATGATTAGAGTTTGGTACCAGGAGAAACAAACAAAGAAGCAAACCCAGAGTGTAGGCTCCTGAAGCATTTGAGAACTTGCCAAGGATTTGCTAGGGGTCATTGTCAGCATGTTATTTCTGGAGGTTAGATAGGGCAGGGGCTGAGGAGAAGAAATGGACCAAGCGGCTCCTGTGGCTCTAGTTCAAACTTAATGTCTGATGCTCCTCTGCTCGGCTGTCCCGTTACTTTCAGGAGAGAGCTCCGTATCACATCCACTCACCCAGCCTGTGCTAAGACGTAAATTTTATTATAAGTTGTGCTGTTCGCATCTCCTTTCCGAAGGTTTCCTGGCGATACGTAACAGCAAACAGAGGTTGAAAAGTGCTGCTAATAGGTCTACCAGCTGGATTCAAAAGTCTCACTACCCAAAAACCCAAGGTTCTGCTTTTCTCTCATTGTTCTGAATTTCATCCAACACTATTCCAAACATTTCAGCAGGAAACAGAGGGTGAAGGTAATTAGCTGGTGAAGGTTTTCAGGTGTGATCTTTTCTGACCTGAGTCACTTGGCTGCTGTTTCCAGATGCCTGCATCATACTTTCAAATGCCAGAGTAAGGAGTAGTTAGGTGTGCAAAGACAGGGCTGTTTGTGTTCTGTGCAATTTTTTCTCTGTGCACGTCACAAAGCATTTCTAGGATAATTCAAAACACTTTTTCAAAGAGAGTTTAATGTGAAGCAGACTTCTTTGTGTAACAGACAGGAAGGATGCTGCTTGACAGTAGTTCTTTAATCCAAAGATCATGGAGGAAATGGGAGACATGGCGTAAATCTTGTTCTAACCGTACATAAAAGGTCTGCCATGTACGGCGTAATGTGATGCATATATTAATCCATGCTCCAGGGTCTGACAAATTCTGACTCATTACGTTCAAGTACTTTTTTCATTTGTTATTGCATGTGAGGTTTAAAAAAAAAAAAAGACTAAACCTCAAAGAACGCGTTCTTGAAAAATGTCACTTTTAATAAAATTGTCATCGTTTGAAATAATGGGTGAGGGGGCAGAGATCCATCAACTTCTTTAATACTCAAATGACATCTGGAATGGAGGCCAGTTTTCCCAGTGTCCTCAGCTGAACACAGATGTTTCTCCAGGTAACGGAAGTGTCTTAGGCTGAAACCTCCTTGTATTGTTTCCAGAAAAGGAATTGCAATTGTAGGTGTTTTACCGAGGTCATTGCTTTCCAGTTGTAATTGTAAATATTTTAGATCAGGGAGTTCTGACTTTAATATGCACTTGTATCCTCTGTATATCTTATTAAAGTTCAGACTCGCATTCCCTAGGCCTGAGGTTCTGCATTTCTGACAACTTCCCAGGATCCAAGGACCAGACTTCATTCATGTAATCCTCATGGCAGAACTGGGGATTACATACACTTACCCTCTTTACGTTCCAGATACTGAAACTGGGCCAGAGACTTTAAGGAACTTGCCTATGGTTAGACAGACACAGGCCACAGGGCTGGTCTCCCTGAAGGAATGACCCTCTCCTCCCACCGGGCGTGGACGGTGAGACAGGACAGTCTGTGGGCCTGGTTGGTATTCTATCCACCCCTCCTCACCCTGTGCCAGCAGCATCCCATGGGAGCTGCGCCCTCACTTGCTCCTCACTTTCTGAGGAAAGGTATCAGCAGGGCAAGAAGGGAATTGAATGTCCCCCATATCCATGCACCGGAGAAGGTCAGAGGGAAGCTGAATTTACACCCGCCCCCCCCCCCCCGCCCTTACACTGCACTCAGCAGGGTACTGCCTGCAGTAGAAGAAGACTAAAACCTCTTATAAAATCACATATGTCCAGTTATTTTTCTCCCCAACTTAATGGAAACATGTCTTTATTAAGTAAATTTAATGTCAGAAAAACACACACCTTGTAATTCTTTTTACAACAAATATATATCAGTGCTTTGGCCAGCTTAAGTTAAAGGCCTTTTATCATAAAATATATGGTTTGAAATTTTACTCAAACTGAATTTATAATCCCTAGGACTTTCCTGTATACACATAACAAAAGAGTGTAGTAAAATGAGCAAATAGTCAGCTATATTGACATTTTACCATTCTCAGTTTGTGGTTTTTAGAAACAGTACAAGCACTTTATATATGTCAGTTCCTTGGCTTATCAGTTGTAGTGTACAAGGCAACACAATACAGATTACATTTTTGGTGAACATTAGTTCATATCTACAAAACTAGGTTTCAATACTGATCTTTTACTATCCTACAAGCAATTAGCAGTATATCATAATATGTCATCAAGGCAACGTTTTTATACTGAAAAAATCAAAATAAAAATTGTTATAGTAGCCCCCTCCTTTTCCATAGGGGATACGTTTCAAGACCCCACTCCCCCAGTAGGTCTGAAACCACAGATAGCACTGAACCCTATATATACTATGTTTTTCCTATGCACACATAATTTTTATTTAAAGGAAGCACTTTACGGCTTCTCTCTGGTATATCCATATTGCTGGCACCATTACTCTAGCACTTTGGGGTCATTACCGGGTAAAATAAGGGTGAATTGAGCACAAGCACTGGTGGCACTGTTACAGACGATTTGATAACTGAGAAGGCTACTGAGTGACTAATGGGCAGGCAGCATCTACAGTGTCAAGACGCTGGACAAAGGGAAGATTCACGTCCCAGGCGGGATGAAGCAGGACAGCGTGAGATTTCATCACGCTAGTGAGAATGGCATGCAATTTATAACTTAGGGATTGTTTATTTCTGGACTTTTTCATGTAATGTTTTTTGACCACAGTTGAACACAGGTACGAGAAACCTTGGAAAGGGAAACCATGGATAAGGGGGGACTATTCTATTTGTAAACTTTTGTATTATATATAACTCTTCAAGTAGAAATAAAACATACAGTTTGTCTATTTACTATTCAGTACACATACGATTTTAATTTTTATTATACTGAGGGGAAAAAACTTGTTTCTCGTGTTTTGAAAGCACAACTGGAACTCACGCATACTAAGAATAAGGAAAACCACACTGTGCATGAGAAACAATTGTTAAAATACACAGCACTGAGATGAAGCTGATGATGGAGCTCTCTGACCAGGAAGGGTTCTGCAGCAGCCATCATGGAGCTGCTCCAACAAGCAGCTGTGGATTCTCGTGGAACAAAATAAAAAATTTTGTCAGCAAAGAAATAGATGACATGAAAAAAAAAAAAAAAAAAAGAATCACATGAATATTGATGAAAAAAACCCCACCAAACTTACTGGATGGGTTCAATGAAAGAAGGGAGATCAATAAGATAAGATCAATCAAGTTGAAAGTTCTAGAATTTACCCAAGTTAAACAACAGAGAGAAAATACACTGGGAGAGAAAAAAAGACAAAAGCTATGTCAGGGACCTGTGTGACAATAACACAAGAGCTAACATCGGTATCATCGGAGTTCCAGAAGGAGAAAGAGAGTAAGATTGAAAAAGTGTGAGAAGAAATAACAGCTAACAATTTCCAGATGTGACAGATAGGATAATGCAGAGAAGTCCATGCAGGACACTTCATAATTATGAAGTCATACATGAAGTCATTCATGGCCCCGATTTCAGTAAAGCAGGCCCTGCGGTGGCACATCCAGGAGAGCCGTGTGACACGGAGGAAGCAGCCCTGCATGGCACAGTGTCCCAGGGACTCCTTCTGAGTCCCTTCTGCTGTTCAGATCAGGTCCTGGGTTGCAAGAATGGATGGGGATGGTCCTTGCCCAGAAAGATCACAGATGAGCCAGGGGGGACATTGTCCATGGATAATCATGGACAATCGACTACGCTGATGATTCCATGGCTCCCAGCCTTGACTTTGAGAAAGCCCTCTTCCCCTACACATCTGTAAAATGGGCATGCAAACCCCTGTGCTTTCTGAGTGCGGGACACAAAGAACACAAAGAACACATAGAAGAGAGTTGTTTAAACCACTTTTTAAAAAACAATTAAGTTTTAAATAGTTGAAGCCTCGCTCCCCCTAGTTCTGTGATGCTCTGACTGCTGACTCCTGGCAATGATCTGCTTCACTTGGGTGGTCCCCTCTCTCCTGGCCTCAGGAGTCCATGCTGTGAAGGCAAGAGATGCTTCAAGAAAACAATTCTCCATTGCTACCGTTTGACATGTGCAAGGAGGCCAGGCCCCTGGAGTGTGTTCTGAGTGTCTCAGCACTTCTGAGAGTGTTTAGCAATCTTGTGAAATTATCTGCTGAAGGTGAGTTTCTTTTTTCTGTCAGGACTCTAGAATAAAGTCTTCACAAACTTAGAAACTCACAGACTATGTAAATCATTTCCGTCCACGAATACTTTTCTGTACACCTGCTGGCAACTTGTAAATTCTACTGAATAAATGTAAAGTCAGTAGACGTTAGTGTTTTGATACAGCGGTGAAAGGATTACCTTCACATGCTCTTATACCTCCATGGACGAAGCTGCTGGGGTGCGGAACACCCGCTCCTCAGGCAGCTTCAGCTCCCAGGAGCAGGCAGAATGGGCTCCAGCACCCTGTGTGGGCCGCTCGCCCACAGAGACTCAGACGGGTGCTGGGCCACACAGGGAGCGTGGGGGGCATGGGAGGGCAGGTGACACTGCGTCTGTTACAGCAAGCCTGTGTGCCAGCCTGGAGAGTTAGCAGACCATGGCACATTTCCTGGTCTCTTGTTGGATTATTTCACACCTTCCTTCCTTCAGACCGTCTGCCTCCCCTCCCCTTGCCCAGTCCCAGCACTTTCCCTGAGCGCCTCACCACCACATCCTGCAGCAGGTCCTCCTCGCTTTCCTTCCCCGGGGCTACTAACTTGCCCTCTCTCCTACACACCGCAGTTCCTCCGTGCACACACTGGGTCCTGTCTTCTCTTACCTTCACTATCATTTCAGATCTTCTCTCTCTGGGATCGTTTTGAACCCTTCAGAAGCACATTAGTGACTCCCAGCCCTACAAATACCAACTTTCCTGACTGCCAGCTTCTGTGGCTGTTGTCTTCCAGCCCAAATGCCTCTTGCATGGGCCACTTGGTTACTGCACTCACAACTTGTTCTACAGCTGTGCCACCACAGGGCTTTGGCAATCATAAGTCAGTCATGTTCAAAACCTCCCCATGGCTTCTCCCTGCCCTTCGGGTAAACAACCTGAGTCCTCTGACTGACCTCCGAGGTGTGGCATGACCTGCTCCATCTGTCCATCAGGCCACTCCAGAACCCGCTTCCTGGTGTCCACTCCATTCCAGCTTCCCGACTGTCATGATTGTCTGAAGACTCCCAACTCCTTGCTGCCTTCGGCAGCTTGCGTGTGTTTGCTCCACAGCAACGCTCTTCCTCACACTTTCTACATGGATATTATAGCTGACAACTTTATAAAGAGGAAGGATACGCAGACCCATTTATATTATATCCCTGCATGTTTACCCAAAGCCATGTCAACAGAAATGGATTGTGTCTTTTGCCAGATTGCGTGGGCCATGAGATTAAGTGTTGGAAGCACATGTCTTCCCTGTCCTTCAAACTGAGCTCCTCAGCTTGTTGAGGACTTGTTCCCATGCTATTTACACAGAGGCGCTTTATGGTTCTTTAACTTTCTGGCCGCTGTTAAGATCGTGTATAGGTAAACGTTGTTTAAGAGAAGTAAAACGAGCCTGCATTGTCTGTGATGAGCTCTTCTCAGGTAGTGGACTGACTGCTGTCACAGACAACCCCAGATTGCAGGGGCTAATGCAGTGCAATGTATTTCTTATTCATAGCACTGTCCTGTTTGGATCGGGGGGTTCTCTGCCCGACAGGCCCTTAGGACTCCAGGCTCTTCTCTCTTGGTTCCTGGAGTCTCTCCACTCACCTGGCAGGTGGGAGAAAAGAGTAGGGATCGCATGTAGATTTTCTGGGAAGGTCTGGGAGGCACGTACACTTCTGCTCACACTCCATTGTCCAGAACTCAGTCACACGGCCTCCTGTGACTCCAAAGCTGAGCTGGTGAACACTGTACAGGTGTGTGCCAGGAAGAAAGGAGAACCTTGGCACTGGTGAGAATTAGCCATCGCTGTCAGGTCACCCTAGTGTCCCAAATCTAGAAAATGTCCTCAGGTCAGATGTATCAATAAAGAGACAGGAAACAGAGGCACATATAAATACCACACACTGTCCAAAACCTTTTGGAGAAAGAAAATATGGTCTTAAAAGTGGTTTCTGAGCTAATCCAAACCAGCCGGTATCTGTCATGACCACAATCCCCAGCCAGCGATAAGCCCAGCTATGGACCCCCGGCGGCTCCGTGCTGCCAGAGGGAGTGGTGCCCACAGAGATGCACTTGGTCACAAGTACAGTTGCCAGCCTGCTTGAGTCAGGTCTGTCTGCTCCCAGGCACTGCCACATAATCAGGTGCCAGCCCATCAGGCAAGGACAGCTGCCAAGCCAAAAGGACTGATTGGGAACCTGCTTTGGAGAAGTCCTCTGGGCCAGGCCCATGGCCCTGCAGGCCTCCTCTCCTTGTTCTCCTCAACAATAGCAGAAAAGATGATTTCAGACACTGCTGGCTGCCAGAGCCTTGCTGTCTCGCTCTGAGTCCTTGGACACCCCTGAGGCCAAGGTGGGAGCTACAGGTGTGCTCTCAGAAAGCTCTGCTGGGACTCTCTGGATGGAAGCCATGGCTTCTAAGGGGACAAAGTGGCCCACAAAAGAAGTGTCCAGATGATGCCCAGGTAAGCTTGGGCCATGCCCGGGGGAGGCCAGCTCAGTGGGAGTGGCAGCTATATACAACAGGCAGAACCCTGCAAAAGAAAATGTAAAGCTGGCTAGCTTTACTCCAAAGGAGAGGCAGAACAGTGGTGACAAAACTGAGGCTGGGCTGGTGGCACTGGAATTCTCCATGCTGCCTGTGGACAATGGGGACTTGTAGTGTGAGGTTACGTGCAATTAGAAGGCTCAGTTAAGTCCAGACAAATAGCGGATTCCAAGGCCTGTTTCCTGGAGAAGAAGAGGGCATTTCATAGACAGAGTGTGGTGGTGTCAGCTCTCACTCAGTACGGAGCATGAATGTATTGGAAATGTACTGATAGAGGGACACATATCCAGATGTGGGAGCAGGAAGCAAAGAGTGGGATAGCTTATTCATTTTACAAACATACATTGAATGCATACCTTACATCAGTCCCTCTGCTAGGGGCTGGAGATAATGGTGACAAATGCATTCACAAATCATCATCCACAATGGGGTACCCACTTACAATGCACCAACTTTGGAACCATGCTGGTTTTCTAGAGGAGGTGATAGCTGGTGTGACTCTTACCATTTTTTACAATTTAGCTAGGGTCAGCTGGAGAAGGGCTCAGATGGAAAGGGAGATGGAAAAGAGGGAGATGGAGGGTGGTCCCCGGATCAAAGGCACAGGTCAGATGGGATGAAGGAATTGCCAAGATCAGGATACTGGAGAAGAAGGTGTGTGGTGTTTCTGAGTTTATTCTAATTCCCAATTAAATCACAGTGCTCAGGAGGCACGCTAATACAGGTGGAGGGATCCCTGGGGGTACCTAAGGGATTGGGGTACCTAAGGCCGTGCAAAGACAGACACGATGGGACCCTAGGTCAGGTACAGTCCTGCATATTCAATGGCTCTGGAAGCTCACATCTGTTCCCAGACTTCAGGTTTGTAAATGTCTTCAGGGACTGGAAGCCATCATCCCTTGAAAGGATTATCATGAAAATGTAGAGACTATAACCAGCACTGCCTGGTTTCACATTAATTCATATTTTGCTTTCAGATTTGTGCCTTCTGAGGAATGTAACATGGCGGATGGAACGGAAGCTCCCTTTGTGAGCCCTGACACATGACCCCCTCTTCTCCGGGGGTACAAGATGACTCTTCCAATGTTTTTGTGCTTTCACCATTTAGCATAAGAATAATGCAGCAGGAGGTTTAAATCTTACACAAATGACATTTAACCATATGCATCGCTCTTCAGCCTGATGTTTCCACTAAGTACAGTGCTTTAGAGATTTATTTATCCATGTTGGTACATAATTTTGTTGGTTTGTTTTGACTGATGCAAATTTTATCACACAACTGTAAAAACTGTATCCACCAATTCCTCTCTTGAAGAATATTTGAGATGTACCCAAAATTCCCATTATTACCATTAATGCTTGGGTGAGTTATCTTTAAAATGGGGGCATGGAGAGTGTCCTGTTGGGGCGCTGGCTCTCACACTCAGTTTCCACTCTAGTAGCTGGAGAGTTTTTACTCTAGTGCCTGGTCCCTACCTATTTCCCAAATGCCTGCAGCATTCTCTTTTGGGGCGCAGCCACATTAAAGTTTCTTCTTTGACAATCTTCTTGTTAATGTCTTTTGCCAATTTTCTTGTTTAATGTTTATATTTTTAACATGGTACTGTGGGAATTATTTATTAATTCTGCACATGACTTCTTTGTTCTTTATGTTACAGATCACTCTGGCTGTTCTGCATCTTTAAAAAATCATTATGTGATTTCTATTTTAACATGTTCTGAATTTAACATGTTCTGATTGTATAATACAATCATGGGATTCAAACATTGTTAATGATTCAAACATTAACACCTGTCCTCTTCCAGCTGGGTCCTCTGTTTGTAGTAATACATTGATCTTAAAACAAGCCACTACAGTGTCCCCTGCCACCATCTCTGCTGCGCAGAGGTAAGTCATGGCTGGCCAGCTCATAGCTGAGTGAGGCCACTGCACTGCCCCTTGGTGCCTGGAGGCCACAACACGCAGGCTCTGGGATGTCCTGGGCTCCCCATCCTGTCCTAGCAGGGCCCACCAACTGCTTTCAGTCGGCGATAAGAAAGCCATTTCACCTGCTTTCCCTCCTGGAGTGACTGGTTTGGTATAGTATACTTTTTAATGTTGAAAATTAGCTAAAGAGTAAAAGAGAAGTGGCCAACTTCTAAGAAGCAAAAGAGGGGGAGAGAAGAGGGAAACGTAGCCCAAGCGAGACTCAAGAACAGAAATGCCTTCCCGTCAGCGTGGATCGCTGTCCTCTGGCCCATTTTCATAATCGAATACCTACATAAAGTGGGTTCACAGTATCAGCATATTTCAGGGGTATGTCTCACTGATAATTACCAAATGCCACCCATTACAGGACATATTTCCATGGCCAATGGTATAAACCACAGAGCATACTTAATTCTCTATGTGCAAAAGCCCAACATTTTTCTAATTCTTGTAGAAATCTCTACAGAAATAAAGAAGAACCCACACTAAAGGAATAACAGAAGTTTTGTTGAAATAACTCATTTGAGAACAAGTTAATTTATGAGGATGTTAAACCATGGAAAAAAGGCTCCATTCCCTGCAGCAGATGACTGCTGGTTTGGGTTGCTTCCTGACACTCTTACATCAATCTTGGTGACACACGGCCAACAGCCGTGTTCTGTAAATGAAACACCCTGTAGGGGAGAGTTATTGTAACACAAGGAACTGGAGACCTGATATGAAGGTCCTGTATGGGACCGCACTGCAGTCCTTCTGGCCTGAGACTTACTATCCATCCCCTGGGAGGAGTCCACTGGGCACCCGGGGACATGGTCAAGGATTGTGCAGGACACAGTAGACATTTGGATACATGGTTGGGGACCATGCAGGACAGAGTGGACATCTGGGAATGATGTCAGCGACTGTACAGGACAGAGTGGACATCTGGGGACAAGACTGGGGACCATACAGAGCACAGCGGACACTTGGACACATGATTGGGGACCATGCAGGACAGAGTGGACATCTGGGAATGATGTCAGGGACTGTGCAGTACACACTGGCTCTGGGGTGAGGGTGGGGACTCTGTAACACACAGTAAATACCTGGAGAGGATGCCATGGGCAGTAGGGCACACAACAGACACCTGAACATGAGGTCGGGGACAGTGGAGGACCTCACGGTGGACACTGCAGACTCAGTCCAGCCCATGGAGCATATCGGTGATGCCGCCATGAGCTTGGAGCTCCTCTGTGCGTGCATGTGGATAGGTCAACACAAAAGGAGCATAGCTGAGCTTTGTGACCTGGGTGCATGAAAGCGTCAGGTCCTCCCTCCGTTAGTTCTCAGATGTCCTCAGCGCTACTCGCTTATGGCTCCAGAAGGCACCAGGGTGATTTTGTTGTGTTTTCTGCAATCCCGAGGGAAGGCAGTGGTGGGTGCAGACCCTGGTTGGCTGTGGACTAAGACTGTTTGCACTTACCTTGGATTCTAGAAGGGCCAGGGTGACCAAAGATTGAGAAAAGCTGCTGTTGTGGCTTAAATGTCTAAAAGGAATGTGCTCTGAGCTCGGAGCTCCCGGGCCAGCGTATCTAGAGACAGGACTGGACGTGGACATCCACAGCGTTTCATGTGTCCACGATCTGACCTGAGTCACATATATTTGAATATTTATCTGTGGTCATATTTTGTTTAAGATTAATTGACTAAACCACAAATTAAATAGAAGGTATTCTTGGGTAACATTCTAGACTGGTGTTTTCTGTTTTTTGTTGTTTTGGAAATTACAATGGGGAAAACAATCCTAAAAAAAACAAATGTCTAGTGTGAAGCAGCTGGGTTGAAATATGGTTTAACTCTGGGTACGCCCTGTGCTTGCACCACTCTCCAACTGCCAGAGTTTACACAGAGGGCATGTGAGGGCCCTGTCTCCTTGGATCTCTGGAAGTCAAAGAAAGTTTGTCATCTCACATTTCCCACAAATTTCTTTCTGAAAATATTAGCAGCCTTAAAATGGAACATTTATTGTATTTGAGACGTCTAGTTCTAGAGTGGGGGCATTTGGTCTATGAAGGGGCACCAGCTACATCGTGTCAATGCCCTTGGCAGTGACCCCTTTACTGGATGACGTGATGGCCACGTCGGGGGAGACAAAAGGCACCAATTCTTAGATTCACAACAGAGCTGATGGCAGGAGTGTTAGGGAACTCCCAGACCAACTCCTCATTTTGAAGAGGACGGGAAGGACTGAAATGCTCAAGAGTTTGTCATCGGCCCCTGGCAAGCAGTCCTGAGCTCCTAGGGTGGCTAGAACTCAGAAGGTGTTGGCGTGTTGCATTCCAGCATGGTCTCCCACCCCTCTTCCTCTAGCTCCCTGGTTAAGTCAGCTCCACAGCTCCTGTGCCTGGGCTCAGGCCTATGGAGCTGCAATGATGTGGCCACTCAGGCCCTTGTACACCTGGCTTCAGTTACTTCACAGAAAAGCTAGAGGCTGGGAGCAGGTGTCTGCGGCTCCATGTTTTTGTGTTGCAGTAATGAGCAGAGAATGGGGAGACCCGGCCATCATCTTCTTTGCATCCACCTCCTCAACTCAGCTTTCATTCCTTCACCCTGACAGGTGACAGGTACTTGATAGCCAGAGCAGAGAGTGGTCCCTGGGGGGACTAACCCACTGTGTGAATCTCTCAGATTAATCACTGTTGGCACTTTCTAGGCTACTTCATTTGTAACCATCTCTACCATGGCGTCAGGAGGAAGCTGTACATCACACAGGCACACACTGGCACGTGCATTGTCATACTTCATCACATGGGAAATCAAGGCAGCCTTCCCGTTAGAGTGAGGTCGTCAGATTGCTGAAGGGATTTTGTCACAAATAGTTTTGTTTTCTCTAGCTTGGACTTGGCTAGAGTCAATTTTTCTCACGTTCAGGATAAATCGGATGTATCTTCAAAGTTAGTCAGTAAGGCAAGCCAATGCTGGCAAGAAGCCAGTGGTAAAGAAAGCAAACCCTGTTAACCTGTGCAAGAGGGAAAAGGGAAGAGAGGGTGTTTCTGCCCAGGCCCGCTTATCCACGTAAGGGTAAGAGCACTCAGAATCTAGGGTACTAAATGGCACAGTTCTTTTTTTGATCATCTTTTTGAGATATAATTCACACACAATACCATTCACCCCCTTATAGTGTGCAATTCATTGTCTTTTAGTGTATTCAGAGTTGTGCATCCATCATTACAATTAATTTTAGAGCATTTGCATTATTTCAAAATGAAACCTCGTGGCCTTTGGCTCTCACCCCTCCATTATACCATCACACTCCCCCACCCCCAGCTTACACAGTCATGAGTCTACTTTCTGTCTGTATAAATTTGCCTGTTCTGAAAATTTCACACAAGTAGAATCATATAATATATGGTCCTTTTTGTCTGGCTTCTCACACTGAGCATAATGTTTATAAGGTTCATTCTTTATCAGTATTTTATTACTTTTTCTACCAAATAATAGTCCTTTGTGTGGCTTTATTACATTTTATTTATCCATTCATCAGCTGACGGACATATGAGTTGTTTCCATTTTCAGCTATTATGAATAATGCTGCTGTGAACATTCATGTACAAGTTTTTGTGTAGACATATGTTTTCATTTCTCTTGGGTGTGGATGTGGGAATGGAATTCCTAGGTCATATGTTAGCTCCACATTAACCATTTGAGAAATTGTTGTACACTTTTCTAAAGCTTGCATCATTTTACATTCCTGCCAGTAGTGTATGAGGGTACCATTTCAAACTGTGCTTAAAATAAAGAACTACTTTGGAAAACAGTTTGGAAATTCCTCAAAATGATAAACATAGACTTACCATATGACCTAGCGATTCTACTTCCAAGTGTATATGCAACAGAAATAAAAATATATGTCCACCCTCAAACCTGTGAATCAATATTAATAGAAACATTATTCATTACAGCCAAAAAGTGAAAAAAGCTAGTCACAAAGGTCACATATTTTATAAGTCCATTTGTATAGATTCCAAAAAAAGGCATATTTATAGAGCCAGAAAATGGATTAGTGGTTGCCAGGGACTGGGAGGGCTGCACAGTTGGAGAATTAACAGAGGGATTCCTGATGGGCACAAGGTTTCTTTGGGGGATGATGAAGATATTCTAAAATTAGACTGTGATGATGATTTTGCAGCTTTGTAAATATGTTAAAAACCACTTAACTGTATGCTTTAAATGGGTGAACTTTATGTCAATTAAAAACATTTTAAAAAGAAGGAAGGAGATAGAATTAATCTTAGTTAGTCTATGCTCCAGCCTTATACTTTTCCCTAGACACATCAAAATTTAGTATCTCTCTCACACACCCTATAATCTTTTTTCTTTTCTCTTCATCTTTCAAAACTATAAATCAAATGGAAATTCTATTTCCAGCATAAGGAGACTCTGTCAATCTTGCTGAAATTTCAAATAGGCAGAGGAAGTTGGCCATTAGGGCTTTGAGTTCCAGGATGAAGGGGCACATGGAACTCTTCCTCCCCTTATAAATACATCAAGAGATAGATAAAATATAAGGCATTAAAATGCACATGCAAGATGCCAGTTCAGAAGTAGAAAGGAAACTGAGAGCTAGAGTGTAGAACTAGAGCTGATGCTATGATGTTCAGGCCATGGGGTTGGACACAGGTCTGGCTAAGCACAGGACTCAAGGAAGGACAGGACCACCTTGTCTAGTAAGTGGAGATGCATCTCCCTAAATAAGGGGCTGTGGACAGCTGCCAACTCAATGATGTGAACTGAAAACATCTGCCCAGTGTGCCAGGAACAGCACTGAAATGCTTGGTTCTGGCTGGTCATCTGTGTGGCAAAATAACACAGTGCTCAAGGAGAGGGCTAAGCTTAGGTGAGGATGACAGGCGGAATTCTTAAAGAATGTATCTTCTTTCAAGCACACAGGGAACAAGTGTAAACATGGAAGTCTTCACAGATATCAAGATGTAAAATCATGAAATCCACATTCGTACATATGTATCATATTTCAGTAAACTTAGAAATGCAATTCAGTAACTGAAGAGAGCAAAATGTTTACAACTGAATGACATTGATAATGCTATTGTATTAGAACATGTGGGATGCAGCTAAAGTTTTATTTACAGGAAATGTATATATATATATATATATATATATATATATATATATATATATATATATTTATACATATAAAATGTGTACTTTTTATACATATACATATACATACATACATATATATATATATATATATATATATATATATATATAGAGAGAGAGAGAGAGAGAGAGAGAGAGAGAGAGAGAGAGAATTAGCAAGTGAACAAGTGAAGAGTCAACTCAGGAAATCAGAAAAAGGACAACTGAAAAAACCTAAACAAATTGGAAGTAAGAAAATATTAAAGATTTTAGCTGAAAGCTTCAGTGGTACAAACTCTAGCCAGATGGAGTTTAAAAAGGGGAAAGTCACAAATTAGTAATAGTAGAAATAAAAAACAAAATATAACTATAGATAGAAATTTGTAAAATACAATCAAGGTTTCCAGTCCAAGACGGCAACATAGGAGACTCAGAAATCACCTGACAGACATACAAAATCTATAGCTACACATGGAACAATTCTCTCTGAAAGAAATCCAGAAACTAGTTGAGTGACTAGTACACATTGGAAGAAAGTAAAAAACAAAAAACAAAATAACAAAAACACATCGAAGTGGATCTTGGCAAACACTCAACTACTGGGAGCCACTGAGAAAAAAGAAGGTAAATTGGAAAATCGCAAAGATTTGAGAGACAACCAAGAGATAGAGTCAAGCTGAATGATAAGGTTCATCTTCTACATGAGAGCATTTTGTCAAGACTGGGAGAGATGACAATTTTATCTAATGCACAGAAACTAACACAGAGAGACAAGAAAAATTAAGAAACAAAGGATATGTTCTAAATAAAGGAATAAGATGAATCTCCAGAAACAGGGATAAGTGATTTACCTGATACATAGTTCAAAATAATGATCATATAGGTGTTCACTGAGGTCAGGAGAACAATGCATAAACAAAGTGAAAATTTCAACAGTGATATAGAAAATAGAAGAAAGTACCAAACCAAAATCACAAAGCTGAAGAATACAATAACTGAACTAAAAAACAAAAAAATCAATAGATGGGGTCAACAGACTAGCTCAAGTATAAGAACTGATCAGAAAACTCGAAGACAGGACAGTGGAATTCATCCAATGAGAAGAGCAAGCAGAAAAAAAGAATGAAAAAGAGTAAAGACACTTTAAGAGACTTGTGGGACACCATCGAGTACAGCAATACCTGCATTAAAAGGGCCTCAAAATGAGAAAAGAGACAGAGAGAAAGGGCAGGAAGCTTATTCAAAGAAACAATGGTTGGAAACCTCCCAGAACTAGGGGGTAGAGGACATCCAGACCCAGGAAGCCCAGAGCACCACAAATAAGATGAATCCAAAGAGACTCAAACTGACACATATTTATAATTAATTATTAAAAGTTAAAGACAAAATAATCTTAAAAGCAGCAAGAGAAAAGAAACTTGGTATGTATAAGTGAACCCCAAAAGGTTTATAGCAGATTTTTCAGCAGAAACTTTACAGGCCAGAAATGAGTGGCATGATATATTCAAATTGTTGGGGGGGAAAAACCCAAAAACCCAAAACCCTGCCAATCAAGAATATTCTACACAGCAAAAATTGAAGAAGTTGACCACCACTTTAGGCCAGCCTTACAAAAAATGTTACAGGGACTTCTTTAAGCTGAAATAAAAAGATACTAACTAGAACAAGAAAACACATAACAGTATATATCTCACTGATAAAGGTAAATATATAGTTAAATTCAGAATATTTTATGTAACGATGATAGATAAATCACATAAATGTAGTGTGAAGGTCAAAACTAGCATATATATATATATATATATATATATATATATATATATATTCACAATAATTTGCTAATGGATACACAAGATAAAAAGATGTAAATTGTGACATCAAAAACAAAAGGTGGAAGGGGGAGAATAAAAATATAGTTTTAGTATGCAGTCAAACTTAAGTTGTTAGCTTAAAATAGACTATTATAAATATATGATGTTTTATATAAGCCTCATGTTAGTGTCAAACAACAAGAGACTATAATAGATTCACAAAAGTAATAGAAAGGAATCTAAGGATACCACTACAGAAAATCATCAAATCACAAAAAAGGAGACAAAGAGAAGAAGAAAGGAACAAAGGAATTACAAAACAGCCAGAAAACAATTAACAAAATGGCAATAGTAATTTCATACTTATCAATAATTACTTTAAATATAAATGTATTAAATTATCCAATCAAAGTACATGGAGTGCCTGAATGGGTAAAAATAAAAACAGAAATAAAGAAAAAGAACAATACCCAACTACATGCTAGGTATAAGAGACTCACTTCAGCTTTAAGGACACACACACACACTGAAAGTGAAGGGCTGGCAAAAGATATTCCATGCAAATGAAAACCAAAAGAAACTACATGTAGTTATACTTATATATGACAGAATGTACTTTAAGCCAAAGACTGTAATAAGAGGCAAAGAAGGTCATTATATAATGGTAAAGGGGTAAATTCAACAAGAGGACATATCATGTGTAATCATATATGAACCCAGCATTAGAGCACCAGAGTATATAAAGCAAATATTAACATACTAAAAGGAGAAATAGACAGCAATACAATGACAGTAGGGAACTTCAGTACCAACTTTCATCAATAGATAGATCATCAGACAGGAAATCAATAATAAAACATGGAATTTAATCTACATGTTGGATCAGATGAACTTAATAAACATTTATTTACAGAACCATCCCATTCAACCACAGCAGAATGCACATTCTTCTCAAGTGCACAGGAAACATTTTCCACAACAGATTATATATTAGGCCACAAAACAAGTCTTAATAAGTTTGAGAAGATTTTAATCAGATCTAGCATCTTTTGTGACTACAATTGTATGGAACTAGAAATAAATTACAAGAAGAAAACTGGAAAATTCACAAATATGTAGCAATTAAACAGCATGATACTGAACAACAAATGGGTCAAGAAAGGAATCAAAAGAGAAATTGAAAAATATATTGACACAAATGACAACAGAAATACAACATACCAAGACTTATGGAATAGAGCAAAAGCAGTTTTAACAGGGAAACTCATACCAACGAATGCCAATATTAAGAAAAAAGAAAGAGCTCACATAACCTAACTTTACATTTCAAGGAACTAGAAAAAAAAAGGAGAAAAAAACAAAACCTAAACATGATAGAAGAAAGGAAATAACAAAGATCAGAGAGAAAACTAATGAAACAGAGACTAAAACTACAATCGAAAAAAATCAATGAAACTAAGAGCTGTTTTCTTGAAAATGTAAACCAATAGGCAAACCTTTAGCTATACTTAGTAAGAAAGAAGAGAGAGGATTCAACTAAATAAAATTAGAAATGAAAGAGGAGACATTACCACTGGTACCAAACCAACACAAAGGATCATAAGTGTCTACTATGAACAATTATATACCCCAAAATTGTGCAAGATATTCCTAGAAACATACAACCTACCAAGACTGAATCATGAAGAAATAGAAAATACAAACAAATTACTACTAAAAGATTGAAATAGTAATAAAAAATCTCCCAACAAAGAAAGTCCGGAACCAAATGGCTTCACTGGTAAATTTTACCAAACATTTAAAGAAGGATTAATACCAACCCTTTTCAAATTCTTCTAAAAACAGAAGAGAAGAGAACACTTCTAAACTCATTTTAAAAGGCCAGTATTACCTGATGTCAAAACCAGACAAGGACACCACCAGAAAAGAAAATCGTAAGTCTATATCCTGATAAACATAGATGAAAAAATTCTCAAAAAATATTAGCCACAGAATTCAACAATATATTAAAAAGATCATACACCATAATCAAATAGGATTTATTCCAGAGATACAAGGATGGTTCAACATCCATAAATTAATCCATGTGACACACCACATTAACAAAATGAAAGATAAAAATCATATGATTTTCTCGATAAATGCAGAAAAAAGCCTTTGACAAAATTTAACATCCATTTATGATAAAAACCCTCAACAAACTCTGTATAGAGGGAATGCGCCTCAACATAATGATGTCCATATGTGAATGCCCACAGCTAACATATATGACACACCATATTAACAAAATGAAAGATAAAAATCATATGATTTTCTCGATAAATACAGAAAAAAGTATGTGATAAAATTTAACATCCATTCATGATAAAGACCCTCAACAACCTGGGCATAGAGGGACTGCACCTCAACATAATGAAGTACATATATGAACACCCACAGCTAACATGATGGTGAAAATCTGAAAGTTTTTCCACTATATGAGGAACATGACAAGGATGCCTACTCTCTCCATTTTTATTAAACATCATATTGAAAGTCCTACCAAAGAAAATGAGAAAGAAATGAAAGTTATCCAAATCATAAAGGAAGAAGTAAAGAAGTATAAGTGTCTCTATATGCAGATGACGTAATATAATATGTAAGAAACCCTAAAGAATCCATAAGAAACTGTTAGAACCAATAAAGAAATTTAGTAGAGCTGCAGGACAAAACATCAATATACAAAAAAAAGTTGTGTCTCTATATAGTAACAAGTTATCAGAAACAGAAATTAAGGAAAAAATTCCCATTTTCAATTGCTTCAAAAAGGATAAAGTGCCTAGGAATAATTTTAACCAAGGAGATGAAAAATCTGTACACTGAAAGCAGTGACAACGATGAAAGAAAATGAATAAGAAACAAATAAATAGAAAGAGATTCTGTGTTCCTGAATTTGAAGAAGTAGTATGTTAAAATGTCCATACTACCTAAAATAATCTACAAATTTGATACAATCTCCATCAAAATTCCAATGGCTCATTTTTTTACAGAGTAGAATAATCCTAAAATTTATATGGAACCACAAAGACCCCAAATAACCAAAGTACCTTGAGAAAGAACAAAGCTGGAGGCATCACACTTCCTGGATTCAATCTATATTACAAAGCTATAGTAATCAAAACAGTGTGTTTTTGGTATAAAAATCAGACACATAGATCAATGCAACAGGTTGGAGAGCTCAGAAATAAACCCATGCATATATGGTCAATTAATTTACAACAAAGAAGCCAAGCATACATAATGGAAAAGGGTAGTCTCTTCAAAAAATGGTGCTGGAAAAACTGGAAATTCACAGGCAAAAGAATAAATTGGACCTTATATTTCACCATACACAAAAATTAACTAAAAATGAATTGAAGACTTGAATGTAAGATCTTGAATTGTAGAATTCCTAGAAGAAAACAATAGGGGTAAGCTCCTTAACATTGGACTTGACAATTAATTTTTGGATTTGACACCAAAAACAAAGGCAAACGAAAAAAGTCAAAATAAACAGGTAGGACCACATCAGACTAAATCTTTTGCATAGCAAAGGAAACCATCAAGAAAATGAAAAGGCAACCTACAGAATGTGAGAAAATATTTGCAAATCATATATTTGATAAGAAGTTAATACTGAAAATACCAGGGGTGCCAAAAAAATGTATACACATGACTTGTATTCGTCTTTTGTTATTGGTATATATTGAGCATTACAATTTTAATACAGTTTTTCCCTTTCTTAAAATGTGTATAAATATTTGGCACCCTTTGTATATACAGAACACATACAACTCAATAGCAAAACCTCAAACAATCCAATAAAAAATGGGCAGAGGAACTAAATAGACATTTTCCCAAAAGAGACATATACATGGTCAACAGGTACATGAAAAGCTGTTCAACATCACTCATCATTAAGGGAATGCAAATCAAAACCACAATGAGATATCACCTTACACCTGTTAGAATGGGTATTCAAAAGGACAAGAGATAACAGGCGTTGGCGAGGATGTGGAGATGAGGGAACCCTGGTGCACTATTGATGGAACTGCAAATTGGTGCAGCCACTATGGAAAACAGTATGCAGGTTCCTCAAAAAATTAAAGGTAGAACTACCTTATGACCCAGAAATTCCATCTGACGGAAACTAAATTACTATCTTGAAGAGATATCAGGATCCCTGTGATCACTGCAGTATTATTTACAAAAGCATGGAAGCATATGGAAGCAGCCTAAGTAATGTGACTATAGTTAACAATATTGTATCATATATTTTAAAGTTGCTAAGACAGTAGATCTTAAAAGTTCTCATCACAAGAATAAAAATTCGTAACTCTGAACAGTGCTTGAGGTAAACTAAACTTATTGTGGTCTTCATTTTGCAATATATTCATATATCAAATTACTGTGTTGTATACCATAAATGAATACAATTTTATGTCAATTATATCTCAATGAAACTGGAAAAATTATACTGTATTATTATATTTTGAATTTCATAAATTAAAATTTTGTGGAAAAAATAAATAAAAATCAATCTTGAAAGTGGACAAAGTCAAATACATTTCTATAAAAATATAAATTCTCAATATTAAGAATAAACAGACATCTGAATGATCTGAAAATCTGGGAATAAAAAGAAAACATGATAATTGCTAATTTTTACCTAATTAGATCAAACAGTTGCTAATTCAGAGTTCAAACCTCCAAATGGTTTTTATTTGCTTAAATTTTACAAATTGTTCTCTTTTCTAAACAAACTACGCTTCCATCAAATGTGTCTTTCATGCATGCTGCAAGGATCAAAAACCCTCATTTAATTTTTTCTCTTTTACTACACTTCTTCTGCTAAGCAATAATTATTTTTTAACACTCTATTTCTTATAAGATCTTAATAATAATTATCTGTTTAGAAGCACACACCCTTCCTTAGCCTCCTTACTTGGTACATGTGATTTGGTAGCCCATGCTAGTTACTTTAGCTTATGTTATTTTAGCATTCTCTCTCTCTCTCTCTCTCTCTCTCTCTCTCTCTCTCTCTCTCTCTCTCTCTCTCTCATAGCAAATGATGCAACCACATACCTCTGGATGACCACATGGCCCAGTTTGGCAGCTGTTGACTCCACATCAGAGCTATGTGCAGACAGTTGAGAGCCTGTACCTAAGTTGAGCAGTTTCACAGGAGAATCCACCCATCCTGAAACTGCCTTTGAAATTGTAGTGGGATGTGAATTTCACAACTGCTGAGTAAAGAAATAGACATACGCTGCTCTGGCAGGCTGCAAATGCCCACGTTCATGTGTTCTCGAGACTCTGCTTTTGAGGTAACATTCCTCTGGAGGGATGAGATTCATTCTGTCAGTGGAGTGGCATTTTAGGTATCTGTGCCTAATGCGGACACTGGGTTCTAATCAGGAAATGGGATAAAAATAGTCTGCGGTCAAAATTCCTGCTCAGGATCATTCTTCAGAATGAGGACTGACACCCAATGGGTCTTGTGCAGGTGGCTTTCCCTACAGAGTGAGGAGGTCCCTGTTTCTTTACTGGATGCTCTCATAAAACATGCGGCCAAAATAGGCATTTTTGGGCCAGGGTATCCTGTTCAGAGTGGTGACACTCCTGTTGTAAAAAATTAATTCTGAGGAGTTCTATTTGTGAAAGAGGAAAAGGAGCATATTTTTGCTTCCTTTGTGGTTCTCCCACCACTCCATGGGATCTGTAGCTTCACTGAGGACATTTTCTTTTAAAGCAAGAACCCTGTGCATTTGGTCCTACCATATAATGATACCAGGAAGGGAAACACAGCTTCAGGAAAACCCCGCCCAGATTTCCCAGATGATGTGTCTGCTCGCCTCAACACAGAAGGTTTATGGCAGGATTCAAGTCAACCTGCTGATTCCTTTAAAAACTTTTCCTGAAAGTTTTCCTTATCACAAAAGTAATGCAAACAAATTGTAATCAGTCCACCAATACAGACAGTTATAAAGAAAAAGTGGAACATTTCCTCTACTTTCTCCAAACTTCTCCAGGACACGCAACCTGTGCCTATCTCTTTGTTTCTACAAACATATCATAGGCAGAATGTATCTTCCTATGCAGCCCAGCACTTTTAAACATTTGTTTAAAAATTTTAATTGTGGTTAAATATACATAACATAAAATTTGCCATCTTAACCATTTTTAAGTGTACAGCTACTAAGTAGTATTAAGTACATTCACATTGTTGTACAACCATCATCCCATCCATCTCCAGAACTTTTTCAACTTGTAAAACTGAAATTTTGTCACCATTAAACAACTCCCTACACCCGTTCTCCCAGCCCCTGGCACCCACGGTTCTACTTTCTGTCTCTATGAATTTGACTACTCTAGGGACTTCATATAATTGAAATCATACAGTATTCGCCACTTTGTGACCAGCTTTTTTTCATTTAGTATAGTTTCTTCAAGTCCATGTTGTAGCATTTTATTATTTTTAAAGGCTGAATAATATTCCATTGTATGCATTCACCGTATTTTATTTATATACTCATCCTTTGATGAACACTTGGGTTCCTTCCTCCTTTAGGCTACTCATTGAGTACTACTCATTGAGGACTTCTGAACAGTATTTCTGGAAGAAACCTCTACCCAGTTCATTCAACTCTGGAAATGAAAAACATTCTCCCATGTATTCATGCATTTATTTATCCACATGTGCATTTCTTCACTGAGTGCCTAGCGTTTGCCAGGCAATCCACCAGATGCTGCTATCATGGAGCACGGGATTGAAATGTTCAGACAGAATACAAACTGAACAAATAGAACTGTGAGACAAGCTATGAAAGCAGCACACCAAGTCCATGAGAGTGCCAGGAGAGGGGCCGACTACGACGGTCAGGGTGGCTTGTCTGAGAAGTTGACCGATAGGCTGAGACTGCTGGAATTCAGAGTCAGACATGCAAATAGATGTGGTTGGGCAAAAGAGAACTTCTCACTGGAGAAAATTCCACAATAGTTTAGTGATTACCAGAGGGTAAGGGGGATGGGGAGTGGGAGATGAGGGTAAAGGGGATCAAATATATGGTGATGGAAGGAGAACTGACTCTGGGTGGTGAACACACAATGGGATTTATAGGTGATGTAATACAGAATTGTACACCTGAAATCTATGTAATTTTACTAACAATTGTCACCCCAATAAATTTAAAAAATAAATTAAAAAAAAAAAAAAAAAAAAAAGAAACCAACAGAAACAGCAAAAAAAAAAAGAAAAAGAAAATTCCCTGGAGTGGGAAAAAGCTTGGTGTGAGAGCCCAGGAAGGAGGCTGTACAAGGAGGAGGTATGACAGGTACTCAGAAAGCTGGAGGGACAGTGGCAATGGATGAGGATGGAGGGGAATGAATGAGCCCAAGTGTGACTTTGGAGTGTATTCTGCATGCAAAGGGAAACCTCGAAAGGCCTTAAGCTGACGTATGGCATGACCGTAGTTATGTTAAAAAAAATGTAATGTGGCCCCAGGAAAAGAATAGTTTGAAGGGAAACAGGAAGGGAAGAAGGAAGGCCATTAAGTTGGCTACTGCAGTCCAAGCATAAGATAATAATGCCACTGGGGTAGCAGCAGTGGAACCGGGGAAAAGTTAATAAATTTGGTACACATTTGGAGCTAACCCAAGGGGACTTACAGGTAGGTAAGGTGTTAGGGATGAAAGAGCAGAACTAAAGACCGTGTCTTTCTTTTCCACTTCTTTGATCTGAAATGCTTTGTCAGTATTCCCAAGTGTAGTGGGCTTGCAGGCCGGGCATACACATTGCATTTGACAATGCGTTTCTTATGGAACTGAGCCCTCTTCCTGCTCCCACTTTCAACAGCTGCAGAATGTGGGCCCACTTCAGCACCGCTGATTCCCCCCAAACCACTCTCTGGTGGAAGCAGCTGTCACTGGGCTGGTGGGCTCCATGGTAACCCTGCTGGGCCAGCAAACCCTGTTTGGATGGCAGCACGTGCAAAGCAGCGAAGTGTGGGGACATTGTATTTGGTGTTTCCCCCCCATCTTTCTTAGTATATTATGAACGTTATCCATTATCTATCTGAACTATTTCTTTTTCAAGTGTTTCAAGTCATGCAATATGAAGAGAGAGAAACAAAGTAAAAACTAGAGAAGTAAAAGAAAATTTCTAGTCCTTACTATGCCTATCTTTGGGGGTCAAAATTCCTTATGTTAAAAATTAGAAGGTTTTATTAAATTGTCCAAGTTACCTTTCAGTCTTACCAATTATGACTCCTTGTTGTAATTATCTAGTTTTAGGGAAAATGAGATAACATCAGTTTTTCAAAACATGAACAACCACCCTCTGCCAACAAAAATCTCAAACAAAATGAATACCGTTGATGAATGGAACCTATAATGTGTATATTAATAGAAATAGCACAATACTTATAAGCATTTCTTTTCTTTCTTTCTTTCTTTTCAAAATTGAAATATAGGAATTCTGCCTCTGGATATTAAGGAATAGTTTGTAGCAGACGAGTGTTCTTGCTAAGAACCACTGAAAAAAAGCCAGATAAAATGTAAGTCTCTTGAAATGCACTAAAGAGTCACAAAGGCACTTCAAGGAAAACATATTTTAAGGGACAAAATCCTGGAGAGAAGAGACATGCAGTGAAGTGAGGCAATTTTCCACACACTGCTTGTTACCCTGGAGCATCTTCCAGTGCTGAGTGTAGACTGAGAGGCTGAGAAGCCAGTAGAGAGTTCAGAAATCTCAGAGACCAGAGACTCCAGATGGGATGTCAGGATTGTCAGGGCAGCCGAGATTTGCCGAGGGAACAGTGTGGGAAGGAGGGGTACAGGGAAGTGAAGTATTTCCTGAACCCGTAAGGTTCAAGTGAAGAAGACTAAGATGAGCAGCAGGGAGTTGCTGAAAAGTGAAACAGAATGAGCACACATCAGGGGGAGTTTAAGTTATAAATCTGCTCCATTTGGTACTCTGTAGAGTCAGAGATGTGACATCTCCCCGGGAGAGTGCTTCGTAAATGCAAACTTCGTACGCAAGCAATTGTAATCCATGGTCACCTTGCTCAAAGTGCCCCATTCACAGGAATTCTGCTCCAAGCAAATGTTATCAGTCTGCTTGCCTGAAAGTCCAGTATCATACCTTATTTTCTTTACTCTAGGGTTTCCCTCCTCATGGCCCCCAGTAATTGAAAGAAAAATGCATTACAGGTCAACTATTTTGACTCCTTTCTCCTTGGTATTCAAGGGGGAAATCTAAAACCAGACTAGTAGTGTTCTAAATCTGGTGCCCTGTGTGAATTTAGATGTGTTACTTGACCTCTTTGTGCTACATCTGAAAAAAAATCAAAGTAATGATTAGATAATTCAATTGTTATGAGCATTAAATGAGATTTGCTATGCCTGACACTCAATTGATATTTATCGTCATTATAATTGGTTTATCTGAACTAATAAAAATAGCAAGTAGAACTGGCATAAATGGTTTTCACAAAAACACCTGCGACTCTTGGTAAGCCTAAACTGAAGACTTATTGGGCGTAGATGTCAAAATATGGCCAGACTGTGAACCCTCTTAGAATGGTCCTTTACAGATGGAAACTTTTGTGGGCATGCATGCTCTTCACTCAGATAAGTGTTCTCTAAACCCCAAACAGACGCACGAAAGGCAGGTGGCAAGTCCTGGAGAATATCATCCTAGGGCCCTCAGGGCTTTGATGTGACTTTTGCTTCACTGCTGACTCATCTGGTGTCATCAGCTGGCAGGAGATTCTAGCTGTGACCACCACTCTTCCCAGCACCCATTGCACCTCTGTACTGACATCTTTCACACTAAGTAAACCATTTGTCTACTTAAATTCCAATGTGTGTGAGCCCATGCCAGCATCCCAGCTGGTTGGAACAAAAGTGGGCAGCCATCTTGAAGAATCAGTGTAGGCAATTAGGAGCACGTCTGCTACAGCTGTTTTCGTTTGTCAAGAGTCAATACTCTTGAACAACATGGTTTGAACTACAAGTTCCACTTATGCACAGATTTTTTCAATAAATACTGTAAATATATTTTCTCTTCCATATGATTTTCTTAATAACATTTACTTTTGTCTAGCTTACTTTCTGGTAAGAATACAGTATATAATACATGTAACATAGAAAATATGTGTTAATTAACTGTCTTATAAGTAGGGCTTCTGGTCAACGGTAGGTTATTAGTAGTGAAGTTTTTGGGGAGTCAGAAGTTAAATGCAGATTTGTGACTGACTATTCAGGTTTGGCACCACTAACCTGTGTTATTCAAGAGTCCACTGTACGAGTAAAATATGATTGTTGTAAAACAAAATCATATAATAAAAACATAAGGAAGTTCATATTATCTTTAATTCTACCACTCAATGGATATGTGTTTTGAAAATATGACCCATTTTGGTTGATAATTGTATATGGAATTATTTTATTTTTGTTTTTCAAATCATGGCAGATAAATGAATGAAATGTCAGCCCAAATCCCACGAAGACTTTAACAGTCAAATGTATGAGTCCTCTCTACAACACACTTCATCCAAGGCTAACCAAATATTGAGAAAGTGACACATTAAATGGCAGGTTACAAAAATATGTTCTGTGTCATGCTTGCTTGTTTTCTCAGAGGAATCCTAACACTTGTGGCATTGTTGATAGAAGGGAATTTTATTTTTGCCCCGGTCAGAAGTGAAAGGTTGATAAGCTGTCTGACTATAACCCCCCCAGTGTAATGAATTTGGGGCCAGAAATGCTAATTTGACAGTAATAAGCATCTATTTTCTTTTTCCACTGTCTCATGAAGTTATCTATTTCCTTTGCTGTATGTGCCAACTACAAAACTGAGCATTGACTTCAAAGGAAAACTTGAAAGCATGCCCACTATCTTAAATTAAATTAAAAAAAAAAAAAAGGTGGCTGAATGCTGTTCTTCTTTTAGTGTTTCATCTTTTAACACGAAACCTGCTGCCTTTTCCAATGGATATTTGTTCTTTGACCAAACTGTGTTCTTTTGCAAAGCTTAAACTGCTTGAATTGCAGAAAGTCAAGTCTGCAGAAAGTCAGACTAACTAAGAAGTCAGTTGATACTGTACAATTTCTTTCCCCAAATACTCAATTTCCTTACAAAGTGTAAATTTTGCATAAATTATAATTCTGGAAGCTCACAGACCTGAGATTGAAAGGGAATATAGTCACTAAAGGTCACTCATGTCACTTTACCTCTTGTAGCTTCTAAGGTCTGTACTTTTAGAGCACTCTAAAATAAATCAGAAAGGTTTAGGATTCCATTTCCTGCTCTTGCCCTGACTGCTTTCTGGCTGGCCATCCCTCCCTTTGCAGTGGGAAGGCATTTCTCCACCTATTCAAGACAAGTCCCAGCACTTGAGCTCCGGATCCCCATTATTTCCTGCAGATATTGCTGTGTGAGTATCTTCTCTGCCTAATAGAAACAGCATCTACCACAGCAACAAACAGAAAAGAAGGAAGAACCCCCCTACCATGAGTGCAAGCCCCTCCATAGATACCAGCTAAGCCCCCTCTTTTCCTTTGTAACCTTCTTCAAAACCAGCCTACTCACTTTGCTTTTCTCTTTCACTTCTATCCTTTATTTCCAGCTGTCTGATATAATATTTCTGCCCCATTATTCCGCTAAAACTAAAAGTTTAGACTCTAGAAGTTCTCCAAAGGTCTTTCCTAAATTTATTTTTTGCTAAATCTACACACACACACACACACACACACACACATACACACACGCACACGCAATTTTACACATTTTGTTACTTGACGCCCTAAATTAATCGATGATGTTGATGATTTCGAATTGGAAGCTCCAAACCAGACTTTGACTTGGAGCCTGGCCCAGTGTCCAATTCTTTAGTGGACTTGGGCATCTCAGTTCAAACAAGTCTAGAGCTTAGCTCATCATCTGCTTTCTTCCAAGCCACCAGACCTGTTCCTTCTGGGATTCCTGTTGCTAGGCGGTGCCACACCCCACCTACTCTGCAACACCACACCCAAGAATAATCTGGATGCTACCTGTCCCTGGCTTCCCAATTCCATCAGTCATCCAAGTCTCAGCGTCTATCTCAGAAGTCCCTCACCATCAGCATCGTAACCCAGGACCTCACCATGTCTTCCCACTCACATTTAATAATCACTTATAATAATTGTGAAATACAGCACATAGGAAAATAGCATAAAACTCAAATATATAGTATATCAAAAAGCAACCATGTACTCAGGTCAAGGAAAAGAACATTCTAGCTTTTCAGAAGCCCAAATTGTCTCTTTTCGGTAACATCCCCTTCTCCTTTTAAGAGCAAACACTAGACTGGTTTTAGGGGGATCACTTCCTTGTTCTTCTCCTTAGTTTTGTCACTGGTGCCTGCATCTCTAAGCAATGGAGTTGCGATTTGCCTGTTTGTGAGCAGTGTGTGTTTTTCTATTCCTTGATTTTCATTGTATTTTGCTTTTTCATTCGCCAATATGAGCTTGAGATTCATATTCAGTGCTGTGTGGTATTCCATGATAGGACCATAGTGTACTTTGTTCCATTGTTCCCTTGGTGGACAATTGTGCATCCTGGTATTCAGCTGGTCCTAGTGACACCACTGCAGACACACTCAGTTTGGCTCCCTGGGTGTGTATGTCCAAGAGTCCCAGGGTGTATTCCTTGGGGTGGGGTGGGTGCTGGTCCCAGTAACCTAGCCCATCACTTCCTGGAGTGGAAGTATGACAAGAATTTTGAAGGGATTTTTGCAATAGTTGATTAATTCCTCTCTTTCCAGTGACTTCCTTCCTTTTGCTTTACACACCAAGGAACTTTCCAAGAAACAGATCTGATGATGTCCCTCTTCTACTTAGCATCTTTTCCATGGCTCCCCTTGGCCTTGGACCTCTAAGTCCTCTAGCAATGGTAGTTAGGGCTTACTGTGGTTAGACCTATGCCCACCTCTCCAGACTCCAATTCTGCTCTTTTTCCTGCTTGACACCATTTATCACCCACACAGATATGTTTGCAGCTACTGAAACACAACAGGTTTTTGTCAGAATCTGGCCCTTTATTCACAATTTTTCTTTAAAATCAAATCTACTATAAGATCTTCCCCTTACCCCAAGCCTGAGTCTCATGCAAGTCCCAGTATTCTGAAATCACTCTGGGCATATATTTATCATGGCCACTGTGTTGGAAGTATCTGTTTACATTTTATTTACTCATATCTTGCCTTCTTACAAAAGAGGTTGATTAGATAAAATGCAATGAAGATGCAGCCATATAAGTAGATAAAAATCAGAGTAAAGCAAAGTGTAGTTACACTACATGATAAAGAGAGGAACATTGACAATTGGGTACACAAGCTACGGGATGCCATGTGGTCATTAAAATTGGGTCTCAGGTAGACACTGAGAATCAGAGACCACAAAGTGAGTGAATGTCCTCTACCTCATAGCAAGGGTGGAGGCTCTGTACCTCACCTTTGAATTCTCAGTGCCTGAACCTCTCTGGTACAGTGCGACCAGGTGGACAGTTAAGGTAATTGTCACCTGTGGGAATAGCAACCTCATTTGTGCCCTGCAGGATGAAAAGTACACACATTTAGATTCATTGAGTCATCTGGAGTATTGAGCATTATCTGCAAACTGGAGTTGCTAATTCAGCGGTCTACAGGGACAGTGGGCCACTACAAATTAGGAAGACTGACTGGGGCAGGAGGCGTGAGGCTCTAGGAGGCGACTAGGAGGCCCCATGCCCTGTGTAAGTTGGGAGCCCACCAGTGCCAAATTATACAGATTTCCAAGAGGAAACAGACACTTGGATATTTTATAGGTAATATTTTCTGGCTTTTAAATATTGACAACTAACTTTGTAATTTGTATCTTTAAAATGCTCTACAGGTCCTCACTGGTGGGCTAAACAAATCTCAATGACATGCTTCCTGGAGTTAAATGGAAGTGAAAACAATGATGGAGGGTCTTTTACAACAAATGTAGAAAAAGAAAAGTTAACTACAATAACTTTTTAAATTTAAATATTCACATTTTCCAGTTTTTTAAAGAAAGATACAACAGTTGTCAGAAGAACACTCGGGGTTTAGTTACTTGTGGCATAATAAGAAATATATATTTGGTCTTTGTCCCTGGTTCTCAGCACACAGCTCCTAAAACCCCTCGAATCTCCAGCGTGATGAGTCTCTTGTTTGCTAATGAGATGACTGGTGTCTGGGGACCCAAAGATAGCTTTAAAATGGGAACTGGTCTCCAGAAAGACCAAGCCTTCATTAGAGGGTTGGAACTTTGTCCCATCCCCTGACTTCCCTCCAGGGAGGGGAGAAGGAGTGGAGATTGAATAATAACCGATGGCCATTGACTTAATCATGCCTGCACAATGATACCTCCATTAAAACCCTTAAATAATGGGATTCATGGAACGCCTGGGTTGGTCAACAGATGGAAGTTCTGGGAGGGTGGTGCTCCCAGAGAGGGTGCGGAAGCTCTGCATCCCTCCCTCTTCCCTTGCCCTGTGCATTTCTTCACTTGGCAGTTCTGAATAGTGTCATTTATAATAACCTGGTAATCTAGTAGGTAAACTATTTTCCTGAGTTCTCTGAGCCACTCTAGCAAATTACCAAATCTGAAAAGGAAGCAGTTTTGGGAACCCCTGAGATGGTACCCAAGTTGGACAGAAGTGAGGGTACCCTGGGCACCCAATAGTTGTAACTAGCATCTGAACTGAGGACAGTCTTATAAAATTGAGCCCTTAAACCTGTGGGGATCTGTGTTAACTCTGGGTATTAGTTTCAGAATTGAATAGACTGTGGGATACCAGTTAGTGACTGTAGAGTTGGAAAACTGATTGTTTGTGTGAAACAAATTCACACATTTGGTGTCAGAGGCATTATGAGTAAAAACAGACCACTGAAGTATTGGAAGCTGTTAATAATTGTTCTCAGTGACTCAGAGAGCGCCAGCAGATAGAAAATGATTTGTTTTGAGACCAACATGGGGTCATAAACTAGATTCGTTCATGACCAGTGCCTCAGAGCCTGCTTCATACACAGGCTAAAAATGTTAGGGATAAGGGCCTTACAATCACCTCCCGGAAACTGCACCCCCTTCCTTCAAACTACTAAGTCCTATTCATATTATATGGACCAATAGAATGTATCCTGCTGTTTATTGTCTCTTTAAACTTATTTAGAAAGTCAGGAAATTTTTACCTCTAGCCAATCAGAGAAAGTTTTAATCTAATTCCTCTTGGAAAAATGCACTAAAATGGAAAATATCAATATTCCTTTTTATTATGCAGTATGAGATGTTAAACTCATTAATCAGCATTTTCTATTTTTCCAATTTCTCCATAGCATTGTTGTATACCTGAGAGTAATCTAAAGGTTTCTTAGAACAATTATTGCGTACTCAGTAAACCAGACAATTGTCATCCCGTAAGTTTATTTAAATTTTGTTTTTTGGTTAAATTACTGTAACATATGATTCTTAAATCCCCAATTCTAGGAAAATAAAACTTGAGGGAAAGGAGAACTTGTTTTAACACACTAGCTCATTTAAATGTAGAACAAAATAAGCCTGGAAGGTAAATTGGAAACAGAAACATTTCCTTAGAATGTAAAGGAAGATGCCAGGTCAAGAGATGACGCCAACCAGGCAGAGGTTATTCCGGAACACGTTGCCGGAAGCCTGCACAGCACCATGGGCGCTTGTGGTGGGAGCTTTGCCTCCCACCCGTGCCCTGCCCTCATCCATGGTCCCTAATCAATATGCTGAGTTATAATGAGAAGCTTATGATTAAGTTCAACTTGCAGTAGATTTATCTTGTCTTTTTCCCATCAGGCCTCATCCCTGTGTGCATTTATCACTGGTACACGTCTAAGGAGCCTTCACACGCTCTCGTGTCCTTGTAAGTACTGATGTGACCCATGGCACATCCTCCTCTCCAACTGCAGCGTTTACTGACCCCTGTGCCCTCAAGCTCTGCTTTGACCTTTGCTCTCACCTTTGGAAGCTTTCCTATCCTCCAGGTACACTTCCCTCACTAGAGACATCTCAAGAAGATGCTGTTTTTTTCCCTCATGTGCCACCTTCCTTAGGACCAGGAAGTAGAGTTGATTCCTCTTCCTTCTTATTGATCCTTCCAAACTTTTCATCTCCTTCTTTCTTAACCCAAACTCCTTGATACTTAAGGATGTGCCCCGTCTCTGCTACCCTCTACCACTGCTTACTGCCACTATCTCTTCAGTCGTTGAAGATACGTGATCCAACCACAGCTTTGTGTCCTACTCTATTTTGGTCACATTCAGTGATGTCACCAACCTCATGGGTGACTGGAGTGGTCATATCATGGTTTCTCTGGAATAGCCTCAGTGTAGATCTATTGTCCTGGGGTCAGTATTAGTGACAACTCTTTCATCCTCAAAAGTGTTCCAGTTTGGACAATATATTACATAGTATTTGTCCCCTTATGGATTGCTCACATATCACTCTTCTGTTACTTTCTCATTTGTATCCACTTTCTTCTCTTCCTCACTATCGCCAGTTACTCCATCATGTCCTGGACTGTGTGCTCACCAGTATATAAAATCTCAACTCTGAGCATCCCAAAACATGAACACTGACTCGTATTCTTTCAGTTGCAAAACAATTTAAATACTTCTGAGAACATCCATTCAATGATCTCTTCATTTCCCTCTATGGACTCTGATTGTAATTAACTCTCTTGTCACCCTGTCTCTAGTTATAGTTATCTTCCAAAACCCTAACCTGCTACAACTAAAGTATCTTGTTCTTTATGTTTGTATCCAATCAGAACTTGAGGGTAAAACTACCACTCAACTGGACTGACTAGATTTATTGTAAATCATGACCATGAACCTCAAATGGACACTAACCCTGTGAATCAATCCTTTTTAGTTTCATTCATCAGCAGTTGGCCAGTGTGCCAGGCAATTGACTTGATGACAGCTCAATAGAATTTACCTCATATGAACAACAGAAAGAAAATAGATTGGAAAAAAAAGGAACAGAGCTTCATGGACCTACATAACAAATATCCAATATGATGTAGGGCTACACAACAAATATCCAACATTCATATTCCCAGGTCCCTGAGAGAGTAGAGAGCATGGAAGTGAAAGGGTACGTGAAAAAATAATGGCAGAAAATTCCCTGAATTTGGCAAAAGACACAAACCTATAGATTCAAGAAGCTGAACAAATCCCATAGAGGATAAATACAAAGAAACCCATGCCAGATGTAACAATTAAGCTTCTGAAATCTAAACCAAAGGAAAAAAATTAAAGCAGACAGAGATAAATGCCTGTTGAGTACACTGAATACATTGATACATTACAAATGGTAACACCAAGTCACATGGCAGTGACTTCTCACCAGAAACCATGGAAGTCAGAAAGAAATGGCACATGATTTTTTAAGAGCTGAGGGAAAAGAACTTTGAAATGTGAAGTCTAAATTCAGCAAAACTATTTTTTAGGAATGAGGGGAAAACAAAGACCTTTTCCTATAAAGGAAAACTGGGGGGGGGGGGGGAATGCCTCTACTAGAAGAATTACCTCCAAAGATTGCTAAATGCAGTTTTTTCAAACAGAAGGGAAAAGTTGAAAGAAGGAATCTTGGAACAAAGAAAAAAGCAGAAATACGGGCACAAAAACTACACTCTACATTTTTTCATGAGCTTAAAATCATATTTGATGATTGAAACAAACATAACACCATCTGATCCTCAAGACAAAAAAAAAAAAAAAAATTTAAATGGGGAAGGTAAAAGAGCTTAAATGGAAATTAGGTTTTTACATTTCATTTGAAGTGGTAAAATAGAAGGTCTAATGTTACCCATTCAAAAATCTCCTTCCTCAACACCATGTCCCTTCCATTCCTTCTCCGTTTCTCTTTGTCAGTTCACAGCAACACTTCTTAAGAGAATTTCTCTCATCGACCCACCACAATCTTTTCCCTGTTCAAGGGCTCCACCAAAACTGGTCTTTTCAAGGTCATTTGCAATTCTGTCAAGAGTACATAACAACTGACACTTTCCAAAAGTGTCTCAAGTAATCAAAGGCATTTTCCTGTCAGCTGTCTCTGATGTTGGGATTACTCAGCGCATTAATTTTCTGAGTCATCCTCCCTCACTGACTTGGTGCCTTGACAATAGAGCTATAATAGCTTTACACATTAAAGCACAAATACTCCTAATGTCTCAGATCCTGGCTGGCATTTTATCATCTGTAACTGTTTGCTGAAACAGTTGAAACACTTGAAATTAAAATCTGCTCACATCTACTGAGGTCTCAGCGTTGACACACCATTGAAATCTAACAGTGCTGTGGGGAATGGCACCATTGCCCTTTAAATTCCAAAAGCAAGGAACAAAGTCACACATTCTCAGTGAGCATGGAATGAAGACTTACAAGAGTCAAGCTTTTGTCCTACTTTCACTCTTAATTTTTTGGTTATTATGCAAAGTGATGGCAGTCCTAGACGCAGAGTAAAATTTAGTCTTTTTGTGTATTATTATGTTGACAGCACTTTGAACTGAACTTTGAGCATTTTGTGTTCACTTGCAATTTGTAAAGGTGCGCATCTGCCTATAGGACAACCTCCAGCAGAATGCGAGTTATGTCAAGCTCAGGAATCCTGTGTTCACCAAGTATTGACTTTTTAAAAACTTGAAAAAAAGGAGGTAGAGGTGAAGAGGAATGTGTATGAAATGTGTGTGGTGGTGGGGAGGGGATAGGGAGAGGGGATAGAGGGAGGAAATGTCAAGCACGCAGATGAGAGTGAAAAAACATATACTTTGGAATCTGTTGGCCTGAATCCAAATGTTTGCTGTGTGACCTTGGGTAAGTCATGCAGCTTCTCTGAGCCTCATCTGTGAAGCAGAAGGACAGCACCAAGTTCAAGGTTATGGGACTGTGATAACTGCCAGTGCTGATCACTGAATCTTGCTGTCCTCTGCTTTCCATGTTGAAGAACCAAAAAACAACTTTATCAAGCTTCATTGGGTTTGGGTGGGCCATGAGTTAGGGGCAGAGCAACCCACATCACCTCCATGACCTTTGATTTTCAGTGGGAGGCCTTACAGAGCTCTTTGACCTTCCACATAGTAACTAACAGCATATAAGTTGGTGCTTTGCCCGTGACCTGGACTCTGGGTGGCAGAGACGAGCAGAGAGGCTTGCTTCTCTGAGTTGTCCATGTTCCATGGTCTAGCACTAAACCTTGGATTTTCTAAGCACTGAGATTTTCAGTTCTGTGATGACATGGTACAACCTAGTCTCTGCTGTGTCAGGTGTGTATTATAATCGCAGGTCAGGGAGCTTTTGGGAGTGAAGGCCCCAAATGCTGAGGTTGCTCTTGCTCCCCTCTCTTTTGGCGAGTGCTGCAAACTCTCCTTTTACTGCCATTGAAATACCCTCCTCTCCTGAAGTCTCTGCTGGACTTGGGCTTGTGTGTGGACAGAGAACAAAACTGACTTTCTTATAGGAGCTGGGAGTCAACACAAGTAATTTGATTATTTGATGGAGACAAGTAAAATTAAGCCCGCATGGTAACAATGCAAGTTCTGGCAAAATATAATTGTAGGCAAGTCCCTCCTCGTCCTCATCCCTGTTCTCATTTTACTAACCTTGCAATAAAGGAGCCCTAAATTCTGTACTATTAAAGACATGGGACCCTTCCATTGAAGACATTGGACCCTCCTTGTGGCTGGCCATCCTTATCACCAGATCCACAGAAAGGGTGATGTGTAGCCTAAGGGGAAGGATGGCTGTCATGCCAGCGGTTTGGTGAGCCACTCTGTACTGCAAAACCTTCTCCTTCTAGCTCTACAAATCCTCAGTGCCAGCTCTGTCCTGTCCTGGGGTGCTCACAGCCCTGCTGGAGAGCAAGTAGACGGTGCTGGCCACTGCTGGCATGCACGTCCATCAACCTGCAAAGATCAGAGGACCTACTCACTTCTGGCTAAGTGAGTAGCCAGAAGCCATTGCCCACAGCAACCACACTGTCCGTCACCTGCCATGTTTCACACCTGTCACATTAATCTTCTCAGAACACAGCTTCGCTTGTTTACCTCCTTGTTCCAAAGTATCCCATGGTTCTCCACTCTGTGCAGAACACAGGCAAATTCCCTATATGCGTTTGCTGAGGCTGTTGTAACTAAGCACTGCAGACTGGAGGGGCTTAAATAACGAAGGTTTATTGTCTTCCACTTCAGAAGGCTGGAAGTCCAAGATCCAGGTGTCAGCAGGGCTGGTTCCTTCTGAGGCTGAATCTGTTCCAGGCCTTTCCCCCCAGAGTCAGGTGGTTTGCTAGCAATCTTCAGCGTTCTTGGCTGGTGGGAGCAGCAGCCATTTTCTGCCTTGAGCATCACACAGGCTTCTCTCTCTGTGCATGTCTGTCTCTGTGTCCAAATGTTACCTTTTCATACACCAGTCATACTGGATTAGGGCCCAGCCTACAACCTCATCTTAACTTGACTACATTGGACAAGACCCTATTTCCAAATAAGGTCATATGCTGAGGTACTGGGTTAGAATTTCATCATATCTTTTTGGGGGCATAGTTCATCCATAACGCTCCCCTAGTTGAGCAATCAAGGTTGTTTATCACTTTTTCCAAGCCTGTTCTAGCCAGCCTGCTTAAATACTATCTTCCACCTTTTATATGGTGATGGAAGGAGAACTGACTCTGGGTGGTGAACACACAATGGGATTTATAGATGATGTATTATGGAATTGTACACCTGAAATCTATGTAATTTTACTAACAATTGTCACCCCAATAGATTAAAAAAAAAAAAAAAATACTATCTTGACTGAAAGTCTCAGTTTGGGTGGGCCATGAGTTAGGAATTTCCTTCTCGGGTCTATCCAACCTTTAAGACCTGGCTAAGTTGCTTTCATGGAGGTTTTCCTGGTTTCCTCCAAACCTTGGTGATATATGTGAGTGTACCGAACTCGTTTTTTGCATATACCACAGATCACACAACTACTCACAGGTCTTCTTGCAGTTCTTCTATCTTGCAAGACAGTCCCAGCCTTAGGCTGGACAAGTCAGACTTTTGCTTTGGGTCACCACAGGGTGAGGTGTCCACAGTGCTAGGGGCACAAAGCTACCCAGAAACTGTCCAAACGACCCTCAGCCTGCTCACAACTCCCAGCCGGCAACATCCTCCTAAGGGTCGACCTCACCACCAGGGACTCCACCCCAGGCCTAGGAGTGGCCAAGAAGTGCTGGAGGGGGTGGACAGAGCAGGGCTAGCCACAGACTTGCATAGGAGGGCCTCGTGGTGTGGGACAAAGCTTGCTACCAGGAAAGGAAGGCCATGACTGCACTCTGGGGCTGCGGGCTGGATCTTCCTGTGTAAACGCCTCTAAGGAGAAAGAGAATTCTGGATACCATCTGGCTTTCCAAGTCCTTATAGAGGTGTATTTGTCATACTGGAAGAATAAAACATTCTCTTTACCGATTTGTAAGCTCAAATCAGAACTTTAAAGTGTTTAGCCCTATTATATGTGTGCCTCCATTTGTACTTTCGCTTGGAGCCCAGTGGAAGTTGGGGGTGGGTTTGCTCCAGGAAATCATCTTCTACCTGCGTCCACTTGTGGATTCCAACCCTGTTCTTTTTAAGTTGAGTGCAAACTGATGTTGGTCCTTCCTGACCCTTCATTTGTTTTAGATGTTCTTGTTTAGTCACGATATCATCCTTCTTCTGCTCTCCTATTTTGTGCTGATGATAATGAAATATTTCCTGGGAGTGTATAGTCATCCCAATAAAAATACTGAGAATGAGTCAGTGGGACAAGGATGATGGATCCCCAAACACACTTTCAGGTAGGAAACATCTCTTGAAAGGCATGAGGGAGGGTGGTTTCAAGTGAAGCAGTGAGTAGTGAGCCCGGATGGTGTCCCTCCATGAGGAAGTTTCATTCTCCCCATATGGACCTGCTTGTGTGGGAATAAATGTGCACGCCTTCTGACAGAGGGCTTTCAGTCACATAGAGATTTGATGGTGATGGGGCATGTAGGAAATGCCTCACATGGCCCCAGTGACAAAAGAGCTTTTGCCTCTGTTATGTCTGTAGAAGACAGGATGGCCCGATGAGCAGGGACAGACCATCCTGAATCTATTTGGGAATTTTTGAAGGTAGATGAGATACCTGAAAATTAATGCAAAGGGCACATGTTGACAGAAGTCCTTTGATCAGATATAAACACACCTGGACTTTTGCTTTCTGCGTATAGGAAGAGACTGTGGCTTTTCCTTTCTCCTACCCACCGTTGCCCTCTCATCTGGGTGGGCAACCAAGCCTTCCTGGTGATAACATCACCTTCCGGTGCCCACGGGTGTCCTCTGCCTGGAGGCATTCCTCTTCTTCCTCTCTTCCCCTTCAGAGACATAATGAATGAGTCTCTGTCTCTCCCTGCGGTACATCCTTCATCAAATTATCCCAGCTGAATTCACTTCACTCTCTACAATTCACTTGGGTAAAACCATCCTCTTTCATCCTTTTCCGCTCTCCTATTTTCTCTTTGCAATCTCATCCAAATGCTTCAGCAAAACCTCTCCTCTTTGTTTCCATTGGCGAATCAAACTATTATTCCTATCATAGTTTAAGTAGAAGACCAATATACGTGTTTGAAGAATGATAGGGATGGAAAGAATCTTCTATATATTTAGTACAAAATGTGTCTTGGTTTTATTCTTCACGGCTGGCTCTGTGCTGTTTAATGACAACTTCATTTCACTCAGGAGAACATAGAGTCCCGGGGATATTTGAAATGAGTAGTTTGTCAGCCCCACTAGTCAAAGCTGAGTAAACGTTATGATGCTTTTGTATAACAACATCTTCATTTAAGAAGTTTTGAAATAAATATACAAGCAAGGTAATGAGCTATCAATTACTAAGTCAGGAGATTTTAATCTGAGGCAAATAGACTTCTGGGTATGTGAGGAACTGTATGCAAAAATTTGAGGGTAGGTACACGATTAACCATTAATTTTACCTTATGTGGCACAGATTATAATTTACCCATCCAGTACCCATCTCTCTTTCTTCCTTAGCCACATAACCCTAATTTTATTGGGACTAACAATGAACCCAGCTACAAAATCCAAACTTCTTACCCTTCATTGCAAATAGGTGTAGGTGAGGCTGTGCCTGAATTCTGGCCACTGAAATTTAAGCAGCAGATGCCAGGAAAGCACCTTAAAAGAAGGAAGGAGAACAGACACACCCTTCTTTGCCCTTTCACCTCTGTTCTGCTTCCTATCTGGAATGCAGACACGTTGGTTGTGCTCCAGCAGTTGTGGAGCAGGAGGTAGCCGTGCAGTTGGAAGCCACTCACCAAGGATAGTGAAATGTACTGTAGAAGGAGCTTGGGACTGCTTTCTTAGGACTTGTTCATGTAAAATAAAAGTAATCCCTGTCTTCTTTAAGATGCTGACGTGTGACTTCTGTTTTATGCACTTGAATCTGAGGCTAGCTTATATACTCCACCACATTCAAGTGCAAGAAATGTTACATTATCTTTCTAAATCAATGAAAAATGCATTTTAATTCCCACTAAGCTGACTGGTAAGAAATTTGATCTCAGCAACGTAGAGGAGACTCTCATGCATGTCTCTGGGCTGCTTGCTCTGCCCAGAAAACACATGAAGACTTCTGATACTTGGCTCATCAAGATGGCTGCTAAGATGCCCGTCCAGATGGAGGTGGAAATGGACCCAGAGCTTCCAGGCCTGGTCGGGGAACTGAGGTTTTGGGCCAGGCATGCAGCCCGGCAGCCAAATGTAGCCCCCATGTGTACCCCGAGAAGCCATGCCTGTCTTCTTATGCCAGTCTCCTCAGGTTCCTAGGGGCTCCAGCCACCCCTGATAACCCCCTCACTCACAGCCCCCCTAAAATTGAGATATTCACCCCACCCATAGGCCAGCCCTCTGCCTCCATGCCTCCAATTCTCTCCCTTTCCTCTCCTCTTGGAGGACCCCGCATTGTCACTCTTGGGGGGCAGGGGTTCTTGGATTGTAAATGGCCCTCTTCCCTGAAGGTGGGGTGGGTGGGGGAAGGAGAAGCTCACCCTAAGAGGGGGTTTCTTAGCTTGCTTGTCTGGCTTACGTGCACGTGAGCCTTTCCTGGGAGAGGACACCCCTGTCCCTGGATTCACAAGCGCGGAAGGTAAAGCATGTGGAATAGGCTCTGAGGTCTCCTTCAGAATTTCCATGAATTTCCACGTCAACATCCCATGATTAAATTTGTTATTGTAGCAGCAAAATATAGTTATAATGGTTAAAAGCTTAGAAAATTGAAAGACAAAATACGGCAGAATGGACGGTAAAGTAAAAAACCCAATGGTTTAAAATGGGAGGAATTTGATCCTATTGTGGGAGGAAGAAGGAAATCAGTACCCACGAGGCAGGTACACAGCCAGCACCGTGGTCTGCTGGACGACAGCAGCCTGACTTCCAAGAGTAATGGGCTGAGCGACACAACATGTTTGTGTCACGGTTAGCAACTGTTTGCCTTTTTCATCAATCAGCTGAAATTATGATAGATTTCACTATGTCATAGTTACATAAACAAACACAGGTATAGCGTACAAACAGATAACTGACCTCTTGCAACCTGAAGTGAGGGATGAAGTGGAGCTTGATGTAAACAGTACGTGTCTGTCAGTCCCTGTAAAAGTCTAGCATTGGCCTCTCACTTGAAATTAAGAAAGACGCTTTCCTCCCCAAATATTGTGCACTACTGCTGAGTCTAGGTATGGGGTGGGTGCATCAGTCCCAATTTCTAATCATTTGGATACACAGAAAACTGTGCCTCAGTTTTCCCATCTGTAAAATGGCCTTGACCTCCACCCCTAACGAGGCCTAGTCAGTGTCCAAGATTTAATGCATGTCATGCTTGGTGGAGCGGGAGGGCCACAGAGGCGGGCTCCTTATTGTACGGTAATGATGATTGTCTGGGTACCTGGGTGTGTGTGAACTCACAGAGGTCATGTTCGGACAGGCCTGTGTGCTCCCTGGCATGCTGTTTCTGGCACTTGCGCCTGCTGGGGAATGGGTTATGGAGTTCAGGCCTGTTTGGGTTTGCAGCCTGTAATGATAGTTTCATGGCAGCTCCTGTTGTTGAACTTGGAGCTGGGTTCTGGGTGTTCACCATCTGATTAATGCACCCTTCTGACTCACTTGCCTGCCTACAGAGCTGAGAAGCAAGTCTGAAAAACAAGAAACTTGAATCACTTTTTTTCCCCCAGGTAAATCTATCCAAAGGCCTTATTTTCTCTAAGCGCTACCTACGGTTACATTGAAAAAAAGCCCAAGTGGGGTCCTCCTGTGTCAGCCACTTCATATCTTCCCAGGTTACTGTATTTCTTTACAAAAAAAGAAAATTAATCAGTGGAATAAGCTCACTAACACAACTCACTGGGAGGTTGCAAGAAAAGTCATAGGTGAGTCAGGATATGTCTTAAACTTGTACTTTTAGGTGAGGAAGAAATACATAGAGAGAGAACACACATGATCTCTATAGACTGAATCTGAATTGTCAGACTTAGGAGAATGGCTGATGGCTGGATCCCTGAGTCCTTAGACGTGAGAAGATACACGACAGGCTACATAAGGGCCAAGCTGCCAGGAGAGTCACCTTCTCCTGATCCCACACAATCTTCTTTCCTTGTGCTGTCTGCCGTCTTCCGACCATGGGTGTGTGCTGAGGTGGAGAGCATTTAAACATGAAAGGATATGTTAAAAGTTGATAAAAAGAAAAAAAAAGTTGGCTTCTTGAGCTCAGGTGTACTTGATCTGTAAACCACTTGGTGAATTCCAAGCTTAGCTCTTCCCATCTCACCTGCAGGTGATGCCTGCCTTTCCTGGGACCACAGGGCACACATTTCCCTCAGTGAAAAGGGCTGGGCTGGAGTCAGCCGGGGGGTGGCTGAAGCCAGTGGGCAGGAGTGTTGCAAGGTGGGAATTAGAGCTAAGTGCATGTCAGTGATGCTGAGAGTAGGAAAACTGTACAAGTTTACTGTCAGGTCGCAGGAACAATGCGCTGGCCAAGGCTGCCACTGCCCACAGCCCCCAACTCTCACCTGAGTTTCTCTGGATGCTGGAGCGGGTTCAGCCACGTGTGGAGAAAATTGGAAGTGCCAGGGAGTTAGCACCTACACCACCCTGGGAACTGGCTTTAGCCAGTGAATGGCAGGAGCAGATGGACAAATACTTAAGTTGGAATGATGCAAAGGTAACTGTTCTAAAACGTTCCCCAGCGGGACTGCACCCCAGGTGCCCTTACATGTCACCTGCTCAATAGCATACCTTCCAACCAGGCACATGATGATAAAGGCTTAATAACTGGCTCTCCAAAAAAGGGCAAACACCTGATTTATAGCATTTGCTGGTTTCCATGATGCAAATGCGCCAAATTCCAGGTGGCAGAGCCAGGTCGCGGACTCTGGAGTTGGTCCTACAGCTCTGTGTCAGCACCGCACTAGGGCACGTTGATAGGAAACATGCTGAAATAGTCAGGGAGCCAGCAGTGTTAGTAGTGCTTTTGTTTTGACATAACTTGTTTAATTGTATGTGGGTAAAATTTAATTTTTAGTAAGAGCTGGGCTTAACAACTAGCTCACAAAACCATGACAATTTAACAAGTGGCGCCCACGTCCTCCCATCCCAGTCTCTGTCTCTCCTTCTATTTGCCTGTGTCCCCAGGGTGGCCTCCTCAATTAAGGACTCTCTTTCATACCCTGTCCTCGGGTTTGCTTCAGGGGAAGAAGAGCTACAACAATCGCCTTTCAGAAAACAGCGCTACCCGTGGCTGCTTCTTCCATAGCCAGGCTGAGGGGATTGCAGATGATATCGTCACCTGTGTGGCCCCTCTCATCTCCAGAGACAGAGCAGTCAGGACCCATCCCTGCTCTTTTCTCTTTCTCCTCTCCTAGGAACAAGTGATGCCTGTGTCGTCAAGAAGGAGACAAGTACCACTCTGGGGGCCGCTGACCAGCCACCACCGGGCACACACTTGGTGAGGGTGACAAACTCCAATCATGAGAACTGCCATGGAGCCCTGCATCTGGGTGATGTCAGAGTGTGTGTGTGAGTGTATGTGTGTGCATGTGTGAGTGAGGGTATAAGTATGTGTGACGTACCGGTGAATGTGAGTGTATGTATGGTTTGTGAGTGTGTGAGTGAATGCATGTGTATGAATGTGTGTGCGTGTTTATGTGTGTACACATGTGAGTGAGGGTATATGTGTTAGTGTGTGTGATGGTACCTGTGAATGTGTGTATTGTACGTAAGTGTGTGAGTGAATGCATGCGGGGTGTGTCTGTGTGTGTGTGTGTGTGTGTGTGTGTGTGTGTGTGTGTGTTCTCAGCACCTCTTCCCCCTTCCCCTAAGAGCAGCACCCTGTTATACACTGGGCTGCCACCCTCACACCCCACATGGTCCCTGTAGAGCTGCCAGTCGAGGTGGCCTGGCCCCACATAGGGGCACAGGGGCTGGAATGGCTGACCAGTGCCTCCATCTGTGGCCACAGGGGTTGGTTCAGGTGGAACATGTGACTTGAGCAGGGTTCCCGTGCTGACAGGGAGTCCTGGGTAGGGTGCTGTAAGAGACTGTCTGCATACAACTTGCAACATGCTCAACAGAGAGGAGTGGGGACAGCAGAGATGCACATTTCCCCCCTTCCCCAGGGAGAAAACAACACCATGTACTGTCTGCACCTGACGTGTAAGGGTGCAGACTGCCGGGGTCCTGCCCAGCGCCACCCGACCCAGAGTGGCCTCCCCAGCCCCCTTCCTGCCTGCAGCACCTTTGGGTGCCCTGGGGCCCTCGTCAGCCTTCCCTGGGGTCGTCGTGGGAATGTTTGTCTCGCACAGGCTTCTGGGTGCCAGGAGAGCCTTGATGAAATCAGCATGCCCTTGAACATGTTGTCAGTTGTCCAGAATCAATTACAACAAATCCAGGGAGCTGGGAGAGCCACTGTTTGGATCCGGCACTCAGAACGCTCAGCAGAAAACTGTCAACAGTTCATCACACCATTTGTTTTGTTCCCAAAGTGAAAGGAACAGAACATACAGGTGGACAGACCTGTAGGGGCAGCTATGCCATTTTAGACAAAAACAAGCTATTTCTGAAGCATTCAAATGTTAGAAGACTGTGACTTCCAGGGACTGTTTTGCTCTATTTCTGTTTGTAAAATTCCCTGTTTTCTGGGCTGAAAGCATGTCTTGATGCCCGCTTTTCCTGGGTAAGAGAACAGCTGACAGGGAGAAACACATTACAAGTGTGTTTTAGTCCCACTTTATAGATGTCTCACGACGGCAGGGCTGCAAGCTGTCCCTGGGCTGAGGGCCCCCCACTCAGCACACACCAGGCACCTCCTTAGCTGCACCACCCTCCTCTCCAATTGCTTTCTTCTTAATTGGTCGTTCTGTTTCATTTCTAGTTTCCTTTACCCGGTCTCTCCAGCCACTGCTACTGATGGTCATCTTTGACTGCCCTGGGGTTCTCACGCAGGGGCAGGGCTGGCTGGGGTCCTGTGGGGCCCCAGGGAGGTGAGGAAGGCTGTCACGTGAAAGCCTCAGTCTCCTTCCTCGGTGGGCCTTGCCTTTCCTGTAATGTGTGCTCATCACATTTACAAGGGTCTTTCTCGGGTTCTCCTTAGTTTATCATCACAAGAAGGGTTTTGTGCAAAAATCTCTATTTTGAAGAGAATCTGAGAATTCGAGTAACTGGCCTGTGGTTACACAGCCAGTTAGCTGGTTCAGCCTCTCCCTGATGTAGGGGCTCAGACTCAGTCCTGCTTTTTTCTTGCTATCATTCTACTTCCCCTCAACCCCTCCAGTTTAATCTTTCTTCTAGGCGACTCTTCCTGCTTCCTCCACAAACTAAGGTCCCGCCAAAGGCTAGGAACGACAGGTTGGGTGACACATTTCCACAGTCACACCCACAGCACTGTAGATGGGACCTCTGACACTGAGCCATTTTGCTGGGGAGAGGGTAGGAGGTGGGTATCTCTCCATCTCTTCCATCTGAATGGGCTGCAAACGCTGTGTCCTGTTGGCGTCCCTGCAAATTGCACCTCCTGTGTTGATCTATTTCAGGCTCAGGTTTTCATTTCTGCACTTAGCCTGCCTGCCTCCATGCTGCCCATGCCTGTCAGCAGGACAAACCTGGTAGGAGTTGCCTGGGGGGCAGAGATGGGAGGCAGGGCTTCAGGGGAGACACAGCAGGAAGTGGGCTCAGGGCACCTTGAGGAGAAGCGCTAGAGCTGGGGTCTGAGGACGGGGGATGTGGGCGGGGCACAGATGAGTGGCACAGATGGGCGGCTGCCACCTTCTGGGCCTCCTGAGCCCCCTGTATTGATGGATGGGAGGCCTGCCAGGCAATGGAATGGGGTAGGGGGCCTGCCTTCCAGAGTTGAGCAGAAGATACATGGGCTTCCTCGAAGGCAGGCTTAAGCTTAAGGCTAAATGAACATCGTCATTTTTCAAGGGGACACGGCACTTTCTGTGCCTTTGTGCTCTTTTGCTGTTGTTCCAGACAACAGTTCTCAATTGTCCGACACCCACTGTGGGTCTAGTGATTTGATTCACTTCTGACACTGACTAGAGTCAGCACAGCCTCTACAGGCTAAGGGCTCGGTGCCACCGGATGCTCACTTCAGACGCTGGACACAAGTCCCAGGAACACCCATACTTCTCATCAACCAGCTATAAACTCAGAGGCTCGCAAGACCTTTACCCGGGTTCAGTAATTCATAAAAACTACTCACAAAATTCAGGAAAGTGCTTTCCTTACTGGTTTATTACAAAGGATTCAACTTGGGAACAGCCACATGGAAGAGATGCTGAGGGCAAGGTACGGAGGGGGGACGGTGCATGGAGCTGCCATTCTCTCTTCTGTGTGGACCAGCACATCGATGGGTTCACCAACCCAGAAACTCTCTAAGCCACATGGTTTGGGCTTTTTATGGAGATTTTTATCACATTGACACGATTGACGGAATCATTGGCCACTGTCACATAACTCAATACCCAACCTCTCTTCTACTCCTCTGTTTCTTATACCACAACACTACATCCAAAAGACATCAAAAGACCGAGTAGGAGGAAGTTTCCTGGCACCACATAGAGCCCCCTTGTCGTTAGCGGCTGGAGCCTGAATCACCCTCAGCGCAGTGTGACCGAGGTAGATGCATGTCTGGTTGAGAGCCCTGGTGGCTGGGCAGACCCACCCTCATTTCCAGGGAAGTAGACGCTGCAAGGGGCACAGAGTGGCTGGGTGTGAGCAGCTGTCTCTGGGAAGGGAACTCGGTCAGCCCCAGCTGGATACGAGCCAGCCCAAGCTGCCTTGTTTGGGGTTTCTGGCTGTCCATGTTCTGTGGTGTCACAATGGCCTCTGTCCTGAAGAAAATGACAGGCTGGTAGGAGATGGAGACTATTTCCCTGGGGTCCCCTAGGTGACATGTGCAGGGAGTGATGGGGGCACATGTGGGCCTCCCAGTGGCTTTGGGGGGGCTTAGTGCACACTTGGGGAATTGTTCTCAAAGACTCAAACCTGAGGTTCCTTGTGCAGTTTTCTTTTTTAAAATTATGGTATTAATTTATGCTTGTCCATTGTTTATTCCATTAATGGCATTAAATGGTGCAGTGCATTGATATGATAGGAAGAGGGGAAGCCTGGATTGTTTTCTAAACATGTTAATGCATTTGTAAGTATACTTTTGTATATTTACATATGTGTATATTTAAATATATATGTCTATATCTATATCTGGTGTGGGAGCTTTTGGAAAGGCAAAACTGAATTTTATAATGTAGAAATGTGTATGGGTAACAATACTACAAAGAAAAATAAAGAAATGATGACAATAAAACTCAGTCTTGTGGTTCCTGTAGGAAGGAAGGAGGGGTGATTTCCAGGTGGGCCCATGAGGAGTCTTGGAAGCTCATGGCTAGTGGTTACAGCGTGTCTGGCTCGCAAAACTTCATTAAGCTTCATGTTTGCTTTGTGCAGCTTTCTGTACTTGAGGTATATTTAACAATAAAAAGTTAAATTTATATATGTGTGTATGTGTGTTTATGTGCACACACACATTATAAATATACATTATATCTTTTTAATGTGAGTTGACAAAAGGTTTTGCTGCTGGGACCTGCTGGGTAACTGGTTTGCCCAGGGGCTTTGTGGCCTTGCCAGGCTCTGGTGAGTGCTGTCCAGACTAGAACTGGTCCCAGTGCTCCCCTTTCAAAGGGAGCCCAGTGCTGCTGGGAAGAGCCCGAGTGGGCTTCTCAGAGGAGGGCTCAGCTCAGAGTTGCTGTGAGCCTCCCTTCTGCAGTCACCAAGCTGTGGCCCTGACAGGGTTGAGGACCTAGCAAATCTGGGGGTGCACTGCCCTCCTGAAATCAGGTCGCAACTCTAGAATGTGCAGGGAAGCAGACTGGGGGGTTGTCACGGCAGCTTCTCTTAGGTGGCCCAAGTTTCTGGTCTCCACCCTGTCCTGCCTTCACACACACACACACACACACACACACACACACCCCTAGAAGGGCCAGCTTGGTACACACCAGAGTCTGGGACACACATGTGTCTGTATCTTCTTTCCAACAAAGGCCTCCTTCCTGTAGGTCAGCTCTCTTCTCAGAAACACGCTTTCACTTTCTAGTCCTGGCGGGGTCAGCCATGTTTGGGGGCTGAGCAAACATTTCTGCTCTTTTACCCAGCAGGGGAAAATGATTGAGACAGGCCGGGAGTAACTGGGAAATCAAATAAGGATGAGGACCTGGAGTCGTATTAGAGTCCCAGAGGAAGAACACTGGGAGCTGGGCGCCTGCTGTGCTCTAAGGTGGCCCTGCCACCGATCCCAGATCCCAACGTCCCAGTGCTGCTACGCCCTTAGGAAAGGTGGTGGCGGAGCGGAGCTGCGCACGGGACAGCGTCGGCTCCGAGATCTATTTTAAGCCATGTGTAAACTTGTATAAGGCAGTTTCCCTCTTCCTGGCTGTTGCTGTAAAACGAATTGTCATTTTTGTCATCCGCTTCTCAGAGTTTTCGTGCAGGGTAGTAAAGTGTTGTTTTGACTGTTTTTGAAGGCTAAGTGAATTACATCTGTGTTGTTTTAATAGGACCACAGTGTTTACAAGTTCATTTCTTTAACTCTTTTTTTCTTTTGCTGGTTTTTTTCATCTGCAATTCTGAAGGTGAATAATTTTCTGCTATTTCACCATCATTCCAGTGAGATTTTTGTTCAGCTGGGTTTGATTTTTAAAAGCAAGATAAGGGAGCCCTTTTGTACGGAGTGCCTCCTAGCTCCGTGCTGTCCTGGGTGCCGGTCCTACGCTGTTTTCTCTCATCACTTTGCATGAGAGTTTTTGCAAAAATAATGGAGAATGAATGATGGTTCTTAATTTACCTTTTACAGAAAAAAAGTAATTTCTTACTTGATTAGTGGTTGCAGAATGTATCAGAGCCATTAAAGTGTGTTAGGATTTGTAGGTCATCTCCAAGCATTGCCGCTGGTATCTATTCTGACTTTTGGGACTTTAAGTATTTTGCATGGAAGAAAAATGCAGACAGCAAATTCCTACACATCGATTTAAAAAATTGTCATAGGCTGCATTTTCTTTGACTTTTGGGCGCCAGAATTGTTATTTATTGTCTCTCAGTCCTCAGGGACTGAAATTGACGTTCTCACATTACACCTTTAGTCAATATTTGAAGGCTTATTTATGTAAATATCAAGAATTACGAGGACTCCCTGCAACAGGAAACCTGACCCCCCAAACGATATGATAAACAAACCAGCTTCCTGGAACACGCTTGCTCAGAACAAGCAAGAAAGGCCCAGAAACGTCAGTTTGACCTCTGCCTCCTGGTGCGTAGAGCCTGACCTTCGAAGATCAAACATTGTACCAAGTACAGCCCTCATCTCATAATCCTCCTGCTTCCTGTTATCAGCAAAGGCCTGGGCTGACCATGGGTTATGTCAGAAGAGGGTGGGCTGCAGCCCCCAAGTTATTATACTCTTGCAACACCAGTAGAGAACCCCGAGTGTTCTGGTGGGGTGACCTGCTGAGTTTCGCTGGAGTTTGCCAAAGTAACCTCAATTAAAGGCTTAAAGGCATAAGAGATCTCATTTTTCTGTATGGAACTAAAGATAACACAGGGGCGTGGGAGCTCTTCATTAAAAGGACAGAACCCTTTTACTGTTACTATTAATGAAATGATAATAGCAATAATGAGAATAGGATTGCGTAAGAATGGTGAGGCTGACTTATCACTTGCTAACACATATCTAACAACATAGAAACTGGAGGAGAGGGCACCTGTCAGGAGGGTCTCGGCAGCAGAGCAAAGCCCTGCAATTCTGGATATTGGGGTGTCTGTAGGTGTTTTGCATTAGCCACGAATCTGGATGGCTGCTGTCGGGATCATTTCCTCCAAGGTTGTGCCTCGTGGTTGTCCCTGACCCCATGGCCACTCTACAGGGTTCTCCAGGTCTGCGTTCACATCCCAGATGAGAAACTGTTGCTACACACTTGCTTCGTATCCTTCAAAGAGATTCATGGTCTATCTTTGCAACGCTGCCCTGGATTTATTTACAACATGCTTGGAAGTAGCTCCAAGATTCTGTTATAAAAGAAATTCTTCAGTCAAATGTTTTCATTAGGAAAGTAATCTAATCAAAATTCCAACAATGGTGCAAAGGATAAAAATACTACTCCAATCCTGAAACAAGCTGAACAGCTGGGTATTCCCATTGATTTGGGCCCAGCACCAAGCCTGTAGCACCTCCCTGGCCTCCCTCCATATCTGCACGCTCCTCATTGGGAAGGACTGGGGCTGCCAAGTGCCTAAACGCTTAGCTATTTCATTCCAGGGTGCAGTCCTCTGCTGCGGTCACTGATGCCAGAGGAAAGAGGGAAGGGTGGGCTTGTGGCATCTGATGGGGATAAGATCTGGAGACTGAATCGGAAACTGTTCTGCACTTACAATGAACATTGTTACCATAGAAACCCAGTAGCAAGAACACCAAGAGTCTGGCCGATCCAGGCAAATGAATGTTTTTCTCTTATTGCTCTCATTACTTATTACTTGATCCTGTTAAATTGTTCTGGGCTTCTTTCTTCTGGGGTGGCTGAAGTTGTTACAAAATTCATTTATCACCCTATCCTCACGTGTCAGACTGACAAGGCCTCCTGTGTTTGTTGATACAAGCCAGCCGTCTACATAAGAGCACCCCACAGCTGCTGGCCCAGGGCACCTGCCGACTGGCAACAGGTGCTGTGTTTTAAAACCCAGAGCCTAGAACCTGGATTTATGGGGGGGCAGCTGCTTAATTTTTGGTTGGCTGTGTTTTATCTGTGGAGGGGTACCCCTCTGGAGAGATGGCAGCATGTGAAACCTTATCCTCAGCCAAAGAATACTACCAGAATTTTCCTTCTGCTGTGGGCCTCAAGTGCCAGAGAGAAGGGTAAGAAAAGGATTTGGGCCACTTGCCTCAGCTTTGAGACCAAAATGTCAAACCGACAAGGCCAGTGCGTGAGCTACTGGCGTTTCAGGAATGCACAAGCTAAGAATCCAAGTGCCCAGTACATTTGACTAGTAAGTGTGTTTAACCCAGTTGGCAGAGTTTGGATAACAAAATGTGAGTGGAAAACAGAACCTTGCTTTTTCTCTAAACTTTGCATAACAGGGTGCGTTAGCTTAAAAAAAAATCAACAGTGAACGTTGCCGTACAAATGTACTTCCCAAGAAAAGTCCTGGGAGCAGTTTCTATCCTGGGGGGACCTTCTGGGAAAAAAGAGGCTTCACCTGGGTGCTACTCATCATAATATTTATGTCCGTCCAGAGAATGTTCTAATAGCAAAAAGCCAGCAGTTTTTGAAATTTCTGTCCACTCTGAGCCCAGATTCTCCCACAAGGCTCTGGATGCTGCCTGTGACCCAGGCTCCCTGTGCCTGTTCTTCAGGCCTCATGCACTTGGGTGATGCTGAAATATATGTTTTTCTCTTTCAAATACAAAAATGCCACAAACTCATAGGAAACCAGGGAAGTATATAACAGTAATTAAGTAAAGAATAAGCATAATTGATATGTAACCTCCCAACCTAAAAATAATGATTCTGTGAATTCTGGAATGTGAACTCCTCTCAAAGGAAAGACTTAGGGATCACGGAGAACCTCCTGACCGAGATGAGTGGACAGTGAGGAGAGAGGACAGCGTAACTGGGTGTGTCACAGGCAGCCAAGCTGTGTGCTGGAAGAGCCTGCTTTTGTCAGAGGAGACGAGAAACAGTCAAAACCCAGTGTCTGCCCGGGAAGAGGTATCTGAGTCCCAGGGAACTGAGGAAAAAACATGAAAGGACCCAGAACTGGGGCCACAGCGCCTCCCTCCCCCTAGAGGCCACACTTCCTTGCAGCTCAAAAGCTTCTAGAGTTCCACCAGAAACATGGGGGGCACCGTCAGCATCCTTTCACATTGTATGAGGTTCAGACAGGAAGGCCTGTGAGATGGGACGGGGATGACTCTAGCCGTCCCGGGGGAAGCGGTGGAGCAGCCTCAGCTGAGCTCCTGACTGCCAGCCATGAGAGCAGCTCGCCTACGACAGCCAATCCCAGTATGTCCCGGACACCAGTGGATGCATACGGAGCAGAAGAACTGCCCGGCTCAGCCCGGTGACCCACCTGAATCACCAGTGGTAATAATAGTGCTTTTTTTAAGCCACCAAGTTTGGGGTGTTTTTAACACATCAGGAGATAGGAATAGTAATAATTTACATATACATTATGTTTACTGTTTGTCACCTGTTCCCCTTGACTCCCCCTGAGCTAGAACGCATCTCCACAGGGCACAGAGCTTTTTTCTGATCACTGTATCCCAAGCACCTATACTGGTACCTGAAGCTTAGTATGTATTTATGGACTGACTGGAGAAACTGTTCATTTGAGCTATGTTTTTAGATGTTATTTTAAGGGAGAACCCCTATAAATATAATTCACTCATTTTTTTTTAAAGGGGGACCAGATATTGAGTTCCATTATTTTTTCAGAATTTATCATGATACCAAAATGCCATTTTACTGATTGATGTGGAGTGTTGTATGAATGCATTTCCTAACCTTGTATTTCTAGTATATACCTGACTTAATATCAGGGATTGCTCTTGTAATGAGCTGCATAATTTGACTTCCTTTTTTTGGTAGAGGAGTTTTACATGCATGTTTTTTTGGTAAAAGGGGTCCATATTTATCTTATTATTTTTTTAAAAAATAATTTGGTTTCTGAGTATTACATGCTTCATAAAAAAAAGTGAGTTGATTTATTTTATAGTGCAAAATGTATACCCTTAGCATTGAAGTAATAATAATAATACAAAGAACAGGAAGAACAGCAAACCCAAGCAGCTCGCCCAGAGTCATGCTGCCAGTAAGTGGCAGAGCTGCAGCTTGAGTATTTCCTTGAATGAGTTGTTCTAGGAATGAAGCTTTCCTTGAAGTTGATTTTCAAGAAATGTCAAAAATATTCCAGCTGCTATTAAATTACAGAATAAAACCCATTTCATTCAAAGAATTGTGCAGAGACAAGACAAATCAAAATATGGGCGAAAGAGTGTCCTTCTCAGTGGCTCATCTTGCCTTTTGGTTTTGTTTATTTATTTATTTATTTATTTATTTATTTATTTATTTATTTTTTTCCATTAAAATTTATTAAGGTGACAATGGTTAGCAAAATTGCATAGGTTTCAAGTGTACAATTCTGTAATAAATACATCAGAGAAATGTAAATAAAAAAACACTGGTTAGAATGGCTATCATCAACAAGACAAATAATAACTAGTGTTGGAGAGGCCTTTTGGTTTTCGAGTAAGCAAGGGGAACTTCCCCCGAGAGCCTGCTGTATCTTCGCATCTGGAAACTGTCTGTCCTGCAATGTGACTGAGGGGGATGTTTGGTACTCACACCTACGCTGTAAAGGCCAGACTGCTGGGAATTAACATTGCAACTGACCAATTGCATTACCATGGAGTGGGCAGAAAATGCAAGGCTGGTATGGGGAAAACACCAGGGAGAGAGCCTGATACCAGAGCAGGAGGGCCCAAAGTTAAAGGGATGGGATGGGAAAGTTCCCAGATCCTCCAAACTAGCCATCCAGGCCAGCTTGGCTCTCGATTAGCTCATGAACAAGCTCCCAGAGAGACATAAGGACCCAGAGTGCGGTGACATGGATGCTTTATTTTTAAATGATGACCACAGATTTGGGGCGGCAGGATGTCCTCTCAGTTGCATAGGGCACATGAGGGCTGCTGTGTGTTTGGCCATCTAGTCTAGAAGGATGCTTTGTTCATTCCTTCACCTGGGAACAGGCATCACAAGATAAAAATGTTTCTGTAATTATTAAAGTTTGGGAAATTCTGGGTTTCTTTACCACAGGGTTCTTCAATGTCTAAAGCAACGTGTAATATGAATCTCCAAGAAGGTAATTATACAGTGTTTCCAGGTCGTCTACCATCCGTCTTTTTTAGCATCTTTGGGAACTCACCCGGTCACACATAGCTCTGTGTTTCTGGAGTATCGTTTGATAATGGAGCTCCCAGTTCTGTCCATGGGACTTCTTGAAGTTAGAGTTAAGCTTCACCCAGGGCAACAGAAAGGAAAACAGTATTTCAGACAGACAGTAAGATGTGGGGCGGTCTCACTTCCCGTTACCCAGTTCTTCAGTGGAGCCATCCTGGGTGACAAGACATGGACACGTTTTCTCCCTACACGTGGCTGACAACCTGGGCTCAGCACAGACGTGCACGAAGCCTCTCCTAGTGCATCTCGCCACGCTGTTTCTCCCATAGGCTGTGGCTTGAGCCCTCTGCACATTTAAGCTCTGCATTTGCACTCTATTTCATGTTGTTTAGTTCTATGCATATTGAGAGAAATTCTCTACTACTGAATCAAAAGAAACGTGTTCAAGTTTTCCTGCTGCATAAAGAATACTTTCCACAAACTCTCAATTTTATGTCGTAAACTAAGGTTAGTAATAGCAAACTAGCAAGGGTTTTAAGAGGCTGAGGATTAATATTGATGAAAAGCCCCTCCTGAAGTATCCAGTATAGAGTAAGTGCTTAATAAATGTACTGGTAAGGTAACATACGTATCGTAATTAGCAATATTATATCTCTTGGAATTTATTTTAAATTATCATAATAAACACTCAGTAAAATACCTGGTGACTTGAAGTAAGTTTAGGGAAATTTAAAAAAAGATTTTAATCATATTATATGCTCATTAAAAACCCTATGATATGAGAAATATAGGTAAGAATCAGCACTGGAAATAATATCTTTAGAGGAGCCATGGTGTTTTGACATGAGATTTATTAATAAATCATATAGCATAGAAAGCAGGGAGCCCTAATCTGAAGGTGCACGTCTCCTCACACCTAAACTTTCTCACTATCGTCCATCAGAACTCCTGGCAGAACTGTGGTCAAGCCATCCCAGGGTGAGGCCTGAAGGGGGCCAAATGCCACCTGTCCCACCCATTTTTGGTTGCATGTCCCTTCCCAGGGCCTCGTGGAATTCCACACACATCACCTCAAAGGGAGGTGCAGGACAAGCCGGTTAGAACTTCACCATCTCTAAACCCTCTTCTAATTAAAGTAGCTAAGCTTTTGTTTGTTGTCTATTTGAAGATCCAACATGAAATTTTTTCGGAAAATTGGGTTCAGCTCTGAAAGCACAAGTTAGAAGTTGAGTGATCTGGTCTTTCCAGTTACAGGTGCTGAGAGGTTGAAAGGACGCCGCCAATGCCGTGCCCTCCTTCAACCAGCGAGCCAGACATGCTCTTGTCTCTGGAGCTCATTGACACTCACCTTCACGTCCTTTCCATTTGAGCCTCTGCTCTCCTGTGAGGTGGCTGGCCGTAGGCGCCCACAGGTAGGGGACAGGAGGCTGAAATGTCAGACCCTAAGACAATTCCAGAGAAAACCACCTATTGATTGAGAGTTTTCAAGTCCACCGTCCTGTCTGCGTGCCTCAGTGATTGTGTTCCACATGCAGGATTTGGCTGCGTGGCCACCATGAGCTGTGTCATCATGGGGGCCCACTGCCTTGCTGCCCCCATTCATATGAGCCTTCACCCTCATAAAGTGGCTCCGAGCTTCTTCTACTCACAGTCCTTCTGACACCAAATGTGTGGGTTTTTCCCTCACACCAAGCAATTCTGCAATTGTCTTCAGGCACAACTGGTGTCCAACAATTCGATTAATTCTGACACTAACTAGCTGGTGTAGACCTCGATGGTGAAGGTGTCAGCCCCACAAGACTAGCCCACTTCAGTTGCCAGTCCCATGTCCCAAGCTGTCACCTGTATTGACCAACTGGCTATAAATAGGGGCTTCCTATAACCTCCTCAGGTTTGATAATTCTCTAGAAAGTCTCAGGAAACTACTTTTCTTATTGTTAATGGTTCATTATAAAGTTGACCGATCAGGAAGAGCCAGATGTCAGAGATTTGTAGGGCAAAGTTGGAGGTGAAGTGAGGAGCTTCCATACACTCTCTGGGCGCGCTACCCTCCCAGCACTCCCATGTGTCTACAACCTGGAAGCTCTCCACACCCTGTCATGTAGGGGGGTTTGGGAGGCTTCGTGACCTAGGTATGACTGAGTAAGTCATTGGCCATTGGTGAGTGATTCAAATCTCCGCCCTCACTCCCATCATTGGAGGGAGGTCAGAGGGTAGGACTAAAAATCCCAGCCCTCTAATCATGTCTTGGTCTTTCTGGCCAACCTCCATCCTGAAACTATCTATGGCCCCAAACCCCAGTCATCTCATTAGCAAAGAAGAGATGCTCTTATCACTCCAGAGATCCCAAGGGTTTTAGGAGCAATGTGTTAAGAACTGGGGACAATAACCAAATACATATTTCTTAACATATCACAGTGGCCTTCTATGAAAACACTGACTTCCTCAAGGTCTCTGATATGTAAATACCCCTTCTTAACTTAGCAGGACCATAAGGATGGGCCCATATTTCTGCCAGTATGAATTCCAGGTGACCTTTTAAAGCTACAAAGAAGCCTTCTTGCGTCTGTGGATGTGTTGGTCACGGGTTTGCAGGAGGCTAAAGTGTGACTGAGTATTGCTGATATGCGTCCACCTGTAATTTCACTAAGCAATTTGCCTGAACATTTGAGGATAATTGCGCTTCATTGCTGTCTCTGTCTGGAATGTCCCTCCCCTCCTTCACTCCTTGAACTAGAATGGATTGTTGCACACAGATATCCTGCCCGTCTTCCACCTTTGGTGTGGAGTTCACTTTCCCATCTCAGGGACTTTATGACTGGTCATGTGCGTGCTTTGGCCAATGAACTGAGGGCAAGAGTGCCAGTGTGCCAGTTCTGAGCCCCCGGAGGAGGCATTGCAGATTTCCTCAGCCCTTTTGGGTACTGAACTATTTTTTCACAGTGAGAAAATGCCTCGTTGAGTCACTGGCCCAAGGAGCATGAGAGACACACAGATCAGAGCTGGACTCAAGCCATGGCCTCCAGCCATGCCAGCAAACCATAGCCTACTTACCCGTAAGCGAGAAAAATAGATGCTTTTTGTCGTCGGCCACTGAGTTTGAGATGGTTATTTGTAGCGTCACTGTGGAAATAGCTCACTGATATCTCCCGTTCTTCAACAATCCTTTAAGTCCCAAGAGAAAGACCTCTCTCTCTGTACTGTGAGCCTTTATCAGAGCACCTGTTGCATTGTAGCTAATTTATAGTTAATGCTTGCATCTATTTTAGGATGAGAGGATTTATGGCAGGGGAAATTTTTGATAAATGATTGTGTACTGCATGATTGTATTATGTGTGGTGTTTTGAGATTGGAGATCTGGTTGGTATCTTTACCAGAGGTGAAGAGGAAAAGCAAGAGGAGATGAGCTCAAATTGACTAATTCAGAAGATAGTGACGGGGAAGAAGATTGGAACTACTGTTTCAGTGTAGTCATGAGATTTTTGTGCTTTCCAATCTCACGGTACTGCACATCATTCCAAGGTGGCCTACATAATTCCTTGTACCTAATTTGAACTGAATCAACATTTGTCTCCTAAAGGATTATGCTTCCAAAATACAAAAAATAAAAAATAAAAAAATCGCTTTAAGTGGGACCTCAACTATAATACTGTGAAAATTTACTCTTATTACCTTGGATATGTAAAGCCAATATACAGCTTATTTTAATAGTGTATATAATGGTCTTCATGGGCTCCCATCTCACTAGGAAGGAGAGATGGATTTCAATGATCTTAATTTAGGTCCCCCAGAAGAAGACTCAGAAGCAAAAATGTGTGCAAGTGATTTGAGATGTGATTCTTCCAGGAAGCTGAGATTAGGCTGCCAGTGAATGTGCTACAAGCACTTTAACCATTGAAGGTGCTGGAGCTCAGCCTCAGAGAGCAGCTCAGGAAGCCCATGTAGGACGCAAGCTAACAGCTACCCTACCTGGGAGGGAGGGAGGGCTGGGGTGTCAGCACACTGACTCCCCGCTGTCCTCGCTGAGGGTGACGCCTGGCTGTTGGTCTCCTGGCACTTCCCACCAGCTCCACAGGTGCTCATAGTGGGCTCTCCCATAGGAAGTGCCCACAGGGATGCTCATATGTCCTGAGGGGATATGAGTAGGGTGTGAACCTAGTCTACTGTACTCATGTTACAATGTAAGTTTAAGATATCACTGTCTCTTAGATTTAAATTGTGTCGTTTTGATGGTAGAGTCTCTTTGGTGAAAGTGCTTCACTTTCCAAATGTCTTCTCTTCTCCTTTTTTCTCTCCAGTATGACCACGAGGCACACACATTTTATGGTCTCCTAGCTATAGGGGAGGCAGAGCATTAGACCTGGTGTCCTTGAATTCCCATCTGGTTTCTCTTTCTTATGTGACTTGTCCATAGACTCTAGTCCTATCTGGCTTCCTGGTGCTGTGTCCACACCTCCCACTGGAGTCCTTGGTTTGGTTCCAGCCTTTTTTGTTGTTTCCCAGGCCCTAGTATCCTTGAATGTTGCTGGCTGATCTCGGGTCTTCAGCCTACAACCTCTCTGAGTCCAACTGTATTGCCTCTCCAGAGCACATGGGAAGTTTGGGTCCCTTCGAGGACACGTGCGGAGGCAGGGACACTACTTTAGGCTCATTCATCTACCCATGATTCTTCACCAATACAACACTCTTTCATTTCTGCACTAGTACATGGCTGATTGAGCAGTGCCCTGGGATTCCAAATGGGGAATGTTTCTTTCATTTGAGGTTTCTCTTGCAGCTACTTACCATCACTGAGTACCTCTGGGGAGGAATGATGGGACACATGTGTCTCTGTTCACTTCCCTTCTCTCTCTCTTTCTCTCTTCACGAAGACCTGACAGGATAGACTTTACTTTATATCATATCCTTCCCTCCCCGGCCCTGGCTAATGCAGAACTTGAATGTCACATTTCCCAGTGTCACGTGGGGTGTCGTGCGGGGTCTCTGGTCCCGCTCCCCACATAAGAATACAGGACATGGTGAGGCCAAAAAGGAACACCCACAGAGCCATAGATAGGGGAGTCATACCACTATATTCTCTCTGGTGGCTGGGTTGGAGATACAGGAAGCAGGAGCCATACGATCCGCAATCCGCCATCCACTTCTCTGCCTGTCAGCCAACCAACCTGCCTGCGTAGCCATGGCAGTAATATCAGTGGCTAGCTGGCTAATTGGTTACAGTACTACCCGAGCCAGCACTGATTTGTGTGAGGCCGAGAGCCTGGAAACTGTTCTCTGGGACTCTGTCAGGTCTAGTTTTTACCATAACCAGGTCTAGTTTTTAATGGAAACTTTAAAAAAAAAATAAAAAAAAATAAAATTGAAAATCCTTGACTTACAAAACGAATGTTGTTGCAAATTTGAAAATCCTTTTCTGAATATCAGAATATAGTATTGAATCATTCTTCCTTTTTGTATAGTAGTAAACTTAAATATCCCTGAAGGAAATGATTTATCTGACAGGGTAAGGCTGAGGTCAGTACAAACATGCAAAACAGAAAAGATAATTAACATATTTCAACAATATTGCAATAGTGTTCCCCATTTAATTGTAGTCCTTTTTTTTTTTTAAAAAAAAAAGCAAGAAACGGTCAGAAAAAAATTCAATCGATCTTACTCATTCCCTCTCCCATTTCCTCCATCTGTCACTTGAACTTTCTATAAATTCACTTTTGAAACTGAGTATAGTCGTCACAATGTGAGCCTCTATAAGAAATAGAAAACCCATTCAAACTGGTTTAAACAGGGCTTTCCTGATTCAGCAAGGCTGATGCGGCAGCTCAGCGAAATCACAGGACACAGGTTCCCTCTGTCTCTGCCTTCCTCAGCTTTGCCCACTGCGGCTTCCCTCATAGAGGCAACGTGGGTGAGTCATACTAGGCACCATATCCAGAAACAGCCATTTCCAGGGGAAGAAAAGAAACTTGTCTGCTGTACCTTCCTCTAAAGAGTGAGAAATCTGGAGTTGCTATCCAAACACTACCTTTCAGGATGGAGACCTCACCTTCCAGCCGCCAGGAATGTTGACTGATGTCTTCTCACTCCCGAGTCCCTCCTAGGACTGTACTTGTCTTTAGAGGCTGCCAAGCTTAAGGTCATACCCCTCCTTGGGGTCTAGCCCTGAAGTATTCTTTAGTCAGTAACTGGTCCCAGCTCTTCTCTGTTGCAACCCAGTGAAATTAACTTTCTACTCTTCCCAATTCATTTTCCCTCCCTTCTTTCCACATATGTTCTTGGGAGCACTGCCTGGTAAATCTCTTGTATCTTTCTCCCATGGAATCAATCCACTCTAAAAGAGTTCCTATGAGGAGTGGGCCTAAAAAAGATGACTTTGAAATTATGTATTAATATTTTAGATAGAGACCCCCTGCCAGCCCGCTGGCGATGAGGACTCCATCATTGGTAGTAGCCCTTCCCAATAAGGGGCAATGCAACTGGTAAAAATTTTACCAGTGGCAAAATAGAATGGGGATACCAGAGGAAGAGAATGCAAAAAACCTGTGCCCCTCTCAGGATTATGCCAGACCTACCATGGCAGGAAGAGGAAGAAGGAATTGAGAAGGAATTAAGAGGTTCAGAGAAGGGGTCACGCTATAGTGGATATAAGTAAGGCTGGGAAAGGCACCTGTCAAATATGTTCTATGGAAAAAGGCAGAAGGAAGTCCATTTTCAAAAACAGTAGGAAAGGGCATCGCAGAGAAGCTCAGACATGGCCATCCATGTCGTCTGGGGCTCCGGAAAGGAGCTGCTTTTACAAGACTGAGCTCTCTGATAGGAACAGAAATGACAGGATCCAGAAATAATAAAGGCCAGGTACAGGTGCGGAACTGCCAGAGTTCAGGTGGGCGAGATTATCATAATGAACAAAGTTGGACTGGCAGCTGGGGGCCTGCAGAGAGCTGTGGAGGTCATTCATACAACACACTGCTCCTTGGGACAAGACAGATGGCAGCCAACGGTACATTGCCCCACTGAGCCAAAAGAAGTCAAGGATGTACGAGGAGTCAGTACACGACTAACGCCAGCTTACCAAGGAAAAGTCCAATTCCTTATATGGTTTCTGGAGCTGAGTCAGATCGTAGCCCTAGATCCATTAACGAAGGGAGAGGCCAAATCTCCATCAGGAAGGACCTTATAACACCACAAGAAGTATACAGAATAATCATTCTTCTAGTCCAAGGATTGACAAACTGTGGCTTGTGTGCCAAATCCAGCCCACTCCCTGCTTTTGTAAATAACACTGGAACACAGTCATACTCCGTCATTTACTGTTGCATATGTCTGCTTTGTGCAGGTGGCAGAGATGCATTGTTGCAGCAGAGACCACATGGCATGCAAAGCCAAAAATATGTGCACTGTTCACCTTTACAGGTGAAATTTGCTGAGCCCTGTGCTAATTCTTCCCCAAAGTGATCTGTGACAAGTTGCTCAGTTAATTCTACTCTGGGAAAAAGAAAAGACCTGGACATTTAAAAATACCCCTCAATATAGGACCTGAGTTGACACCAACAACTAACCTCTGAAGTGTCTTTACACCCCTAGAGTGGGGGAATATGGTAAATAATGGAATCCTGGCCCAAGTCAGCCTCTCAGTAGGTTGACTGGGCCTGCAGATCCAAAGTGGAGGGCATTTCTCAGCCCCCGGAAGATACAGTTTTGAAATGGATGGTTGGCAGAATCTTTATATTATGTCCTTGGCCTGTGGTGTAAGAGCTTTCATATTGGGGAAGGCCAAGTGGAAAGCTCTGCAACTGTTCACCCCTTGTTTAGATCAAGACAGTAAATCAAAAGGATGCCACATCCTGAGGAGAATGACAGGTGCCATTTCCTGAAGGACCTATAGGATGCAGAAGTGCTGCTCACCATCGTATCCTCATTTCATTCATTTGTCTGTGCCCTACAAACAGCAGAAGGCTCCTGGGGGATGTTCCAAGGAGGAATATTCCAAACTTCACCAAAAAGTAGCCCAAATTGAAACTGCTAGGCCAGATGTAGTATTTCTGCTAGAGCAGATTCAAACAACCTCAGAGACATACATAATAGGCCACTGATGTCTGGCGAGTACATTCTTTTCTGTTGTTCCCATTAGGAAGGAAGGTCAGAAGCAAGTCCCATTCACATGGGATGAACAGGAGGACATGTGAACAGTGTTGTCCATGGCTGTGAGCTCTCCTTCCTCAGTCATAATATAGTCCAGAGGGACCTAGAGCATCGGAACCTTCTGTGAGTCTTGCCCTCTTTCCTGTATGGGTACCATCATGTTAACCAGACAGGATGAGCAAGAAGTAACACATATGTTGGAGACTTTGGCAAGACACATGTGCTCCAGAGGATGAAATAAACCCATGGAAGATTCAGAGGCCCACCGCATCAGCGAAATAGTTAGGGTTCAGAAGATCTAGTATATGTCAAGAATCACCTTAAAGCAGGAGAATTATTGAAGTCCTTAGCAATAAAGAGAAACACAATGTCTAGGGAACGTGGTGAAAGCATGTGCCATGTCCAGAACTGACGTTCTGACCTACGTAGCACTGGGTGACGCAAAGAGCTGCCGGTTTTGAGTGGGGCCCAAAGCAGGAAAAGGCTGAGCAGCAGGTCCGGGATCATGCCAACGGCTGAGAGCTTGTGGCTCACAACTCTCCACGCAGACGTGTGTGTGTGGGAGAGGGCGGGGAGACGTCTGGTGGAGTTTAGGGCAGCTCACAACAAAAGGATCATAACTGAGATCCCTTAGCATCCAGAGCAGGGCCCTGCCCCCTGCAGCAGATATGCCGTTCAAAACCCAATTCCTGAGATGCTGTGTGGCCCTGGTAGAGGTGGGCCTGACCATATGGCCAGCACTGCCCATCAAGAGCTTGGTCTGTCAGAGTCACATCTAAAAGTGGGGTGGGAAATCAGCAGTCTACTGAGATGAAGCCTGCGTTTCTGGAACTGGGAGCAGCTGGGCCACAGGGCAACAGCAAGCACTGTGAGCTGCCGCTCAGGGCCATATGTCACCACCACAACCGCATCCACACCTCTCCCTCAGCTCATACCCACGGCCGAATGGGACATTCCAATAATCAGCTTATGACAGAGGAAGAAATTGATTCACGAATGGGTTCACTTTGTATGTGAGTTCCAGTCCAAAATGGACTACTGCTGCATTACAGCTTCATCAAAGGTGGCCTGAAGGACAATGGCGAATGACAATTTTCCCAGGGGTCGCAGTTTTGAGTAGTTTACTTGGAAATCTCACTTGTGTGGAGAAAGAGTAGGTCAATGCAAGAATATACATATGCTCATGGGCCATTTTATATGACTTGGCTTTTGATCAGGAATTTTGGGGGAGAGTGATTAGAAGACCGGGCATGAAGAGGTCTGGAGAACAGACAGTGGATGAATCTATGGGCAAGAGAATAAAGTGTGAAAATCTCTGAATTACGTGCTGACACCCACCAGAGAGCATTCATCACATAAGAAGCGTGAACAACCAATCAGACTGAGGATTAGTCAACTGACATCAGCCAGCCTCTAATATGAGCCATCCTACTCCTGCTTTGTGCTATGACGCCAGAGGTGAATAGTTGCAACAGAGACCATATGGTCTGCAAAGCCAAAAATATGTACACTCTAACCTTCACAGATGAAGTTTGCTGACTGGGCATAAGGAGGCCTGGAGGACAGCCAGGTGGGCCTGTTGGCACACTGGGTCTACAGCAAGTCACCAAGGTGGTGGGCACGAGCTCACGCATCAGCCTAACGGCTGCCACTACTCAAAGCTGACCTAGCTCTGTCACTGACGGAATACCAACCTGGTGCTTTCACATAGCGCATTTCCAAAAGGCCGACCAGCCACTTGGTGGCAAGTTGGTTACAAGGCATCCCTTCCACCTTGGAAGAGAACACATTTATCTTGATGGAAATTGATTTATATTCTAGATAAAAGTTTGACTTTCCTGCCTGTAAAAGCCCAGCCTCCAATGGCTTACAGGAAATGCTGCACATCTTCTCAGACCAAGGAACCCACTTTGCAGCAAAGAAGGTGTGATGATAGTGGGCACGTGAACATGGACCTCTGGTCTTATCGCTTACCACATCACCCAGAAGCTGATGGCCTGCTGGAACCATTAAGAAGACTTAAGAAGGCCCAATGGCAGTGCCAGCTTGGAGACGACACTCTGCAGGGACGGGGTGCCATCCTCCAGGATACACAATCATGTTATGGTACTATGTCCCCAGTAGGTGAAACACACGTGTCTGGGAACCACGCCATGCCTACCATCACTCCCCTGGCCCACGTGGGGATAGTTTGTGTATCTCCTCCCAGCAGCTTTATGTTCTGCGTATCTAGAGAGCTTCCACCAAGGCTCATAGTAAGAGTTCTACTAAACGTAACCTTCACTTGCTGCCTGGTCAGTTTGAGTTCTTCATGCTGAGAGACTAGGAAGCAAGAAGAGTAGTCATTGGCCCTGATGGTCGGAGGAGGTAGGGCTACTTCCCACAATGGGGCATGGAGGAAGAATGTGTGCGCCCAGGCAGCTGACCCGTGGGGACATTACGTGGTACTCCCTGGCCTCACTTTGATGATGATTAGACAGATGCTGCACCCACGGTCTGAGAAGGGCTTGGTGAGAAGAAGCTGAGACCCTCAGGGGGCAGGGACTCGGTCATCACACAAGGTGTGACCCCTGGATGAGCAGCGTGCTAGTGAAGAGTGAGGAGAATCTAGGATGAACAGTGGATTGCGAGATGGTAAGTATCAGCTGCAGCCTGGAGATAAGTTCCAGAGGCTGGAATATGGCACCTGCCACTATTTTTTGTTTTTCTTTTTTGGCTGTTTCCCCAGTAAGAAGATCAACCAAAACACTAGGAGAGCTGCTCCCAGAAGGAATGAACTTCCTGCACTAATCAACGAAAAGTGAGCAGTGCAGGGATGTACCGTGGCCGACTGGGGGACAGACTGTGGTGTGGCACCAGAACCCCTGCAAGACTGAGGCACCCCTTCCCCCTCTGCTGGTGGTCTTGTTGCTGCACGCTCACAGCAGAGGCCCTCCTAAGAAAGGGGTCACATAGCAGGTGGTGTCTGCTTCCAGGGGCAACCTGTACCAGTGACCAGACCGAGGAAGAAAATGCTCCACGCCCTGACTTCCGTTTGGGATGGCCTCTGAGGGGTCATCTCAGGTCCAAGGCCACCTTTGGGTTGGCTGAGGACTTTGTGCAGACCACCCACTCCTGCCTTCAACACTTTCTTAGTCCTTGTTCCCAAGACTACTCCTCAATCAATCACCTGCATAGGAACATCTACCTCTGAGTTTTTTCCCAGGGAACCCTACTGAAGCCATAAATCCCACCCAGAAATGCCCCCCAGGCAACATGTCCCCAATCTGACGATAAAATTGAGTCATGTGCCTATTCTTCTGCCATTGACCAATCGGAAGAGTGGATGTTCTTGCTTGGATTGAACCAGTTTGGGGGCATGGAATGGATGTAGGAAGTCAACCAAACGACCACTCTCTGTGGGATGTTGGAAGTCGGTGACCAGCCCAATGACCTCCCCAGAGGTCACGCGCCTCTGGAGCTGTGTTATCAGCAAGCTGGGTGGACGGCAGCTGCCCTGGATTCTTTGTGGCACTGAGCCGGGGATGTGTTACATGCCTTCCTGGCACCTGCCTCTCAGAGGAGCAGAGCAGCTGCTGGAGTGGTTAGTGTCTAATGCAAAGCTTGCACTGGCGGCCCCATTTCATGCACACTAAAACACATGTGGGTGAAATATTTAAATTTCTAAGTGCTATAGTCACCCTCCATAAAAATAAACCTCAAATGTTTAGTGCTTCCCTGTAAAAAATTAACAAGATCAAAAACATTGCAGGTGGATTCAGGACTCGGGCCTCCCTGCTCACTGAGGACTTTCCTATCAGGTTAGGATCTCAAGGGTACAAAGCTGGAAGTCCCACATGTGCTGCTGGGGACTGTACTTCAGAGAATGTAAAAGGAGTTTTAGAAAAATAAAAGGAGAGAATCTGTGGCCAAATATGTTCCATAACGCTCAATAACAAGGAGAAATAGGTTTCTTTACGATGGGGTTCCTGAGAGTGCTCCTACCTCATCTCACAAGCAGCTGGGGAGACCTGCCAGTGACCTCAGGGCACCTCTTGTAATGACGGCTGGGTTTCCTTCTTACTTTGCAAGCGCGGCTGGACCAGCAACTCCACACGCAGCCTGTTGTGGGCTGTTCAGAGCATACCTCAGTGCATAGCACGGCCGTTTTTCATATCTGAATGTGACTGGAAGATCCCAGTGCTATAGGAACATGCACGAAGTACTTCCTGGCACAGGATGAGTTTGTTTCTCTTCCCTAGTCAATATCAGAATTAAAAGATTTTGTGTTGACTAATATGGCTAATGGTGTTGTGCGCAAGGGACGGGAGAAATGTGACTGCGTCATACCAGGCATCAGGACCTTCTGTCAGCTTGCTTTCAGTGACCTCTGACACTGGCTGTCACGTGGCACTAGTACACACAGCCCCGCAAGTCTGCCAAAGCCTCTATTTCAGCTGTGTCTTGTTTTCATCTCTTGGCACCACATTCGGTCATGAATATTCACGGTAATCTGGTGAGTGGTTAAGAAAATCAACAACAGGGTTTCTTTAAAATTTTAAAGCTCTGCAAGTAATGTGGTTATTCAACACATAGACCCAAAAGATGAAAGATCCATTCTTAACAGTATTATAACTAAATGCAATAAAAACCGAGTTATATTATGTACAGTTTTATTAAGGTTTTGATTCTTTTTATTACCTTCTGAAGTTTTATGTCTTTCTTTTTATATTTTTGGTGAATTTTTGCAGGTTTTAACAGCTTAGAGGGGCGAAGGGATAGAGTGTGAAAGCATCGGAAGTGCCACTCAACGGCGGGATGTTAGGATGAGGATCGGGAAGGTCAACAAAGGAAGCTCTTAACGTGGCTTTGTGCAACCAAATTAATCCAAAGAAATCTGGAAACAAAAACACCTTGCAGCAAGAAAAAAATCTACTTTTCTATTGAAGTTGCTCATTGCACCCCTGACCAGGTCATGGAAATAGCCCTAAGAACACACAAGGCTCGACGATGGTTTTGCAACAGCTCATGACCTAAGAATGCACCATGTTCTAGATGTACTGCAGGTCCTTGGATCGCATCCCTGGACGTTATTTCCGGAAAGGTGTAAACAGTGTTGTTACTTTTCTGTTTAGGACCCTGGCTGGGAGGAGAGGCTGCAGTGTGTCACATGCTTCCGTCCTCCATCCTGCTGGGGGCTAGTGTTGACTTAAACCTGCTTCCAGGGCACAGGTTGGGAAGGAAGCTGAGTGAGCTGCTTCCTTCCTCATGTTTAAGAAATGCACAGTGGCTGGCATGCAGGCAGAGCCACTTGGTAAAGGTTGCAGTGTGCTAAGGCCTGGCAGAGCTAGTACTTACAAAACAAAACAAAACAAAACAAAACAGAACAAAACAGAACAAAATTCAGTTTAAAGGACACTGTGTCTCTGGGTATTCACTCTCAGAAAAATATAATCTTGATGGAAATTAGCAAGAAGCAAGGGTGAAGTATTTTCAAGCAGACAAACATGAGGACCTAACGATATATTTATAGAAAGACTCAGCTCAGATCTCGTTCTGCCTCTCTTGCCTGGCAAATCTCTTTACAATGAGCGAGTGAGGGACATGGGGCCTGGCTGACCAGGTACGAAGTGTTATAATTGCTCAGTGCCCCTAGCACCCCTACCCCCAACGACACCAAAAGGTAGGGCAGAGTCATGTCCACACTCCATGCTCTGTAACCTGCATCTCCAAAGGAGAAATGAGTTCATTTAAATATTTTTCCCACATATTTTTCCCTATTACCTTTCACAAGTTTAAAAAATGGTTCTGGAATCTAAATCCAGTTGATGGTCTTTCCGGAATCACATCATATCCTAAGATTTTATCAAATAAGACAGATTTTCTTTAATAATACATGCTTAGTTGGTCTTGAGTCCCAGGGCTAAGTTGTGAATGAAATGTCACCATATAGCTGTCACCATAAAGATGTCCTTTATTGGATAACCTCAGAGCAGTGCTCTTGGACTGTGCCTCTATATACAGGCTGAGTGGTTGTGTCTCTGCATCGATACGTGGAAGCCCAACCCCTAATATGACTGTATTTGAAGATGGGCCTTCACAGAAGTAATTAAGGTTAAATGAGGTCAAAAGGGTGGGGGACTGATCCAATAGGACTGGTGTCTTCATAAGAAGAGACACAAGAGAAAGCCTCTCTCTCGCTCTCTCTCGCTCTCGCTCTTGTTCTTGCTCTCCCTCCTCCTCCTCCTCCTCCTCCTCCTCCTCCTCCTCCTCCTCCTCCTCCTCCTCCTCCTCCTCTGGTGCACATAAAAGAGGTCGTGCGAGCACACAGTGATATGACAGCTGCCTGCAGTCCAAGAGGAGGCCGCATACTGAAACCTACTTTGCCAGCACCTTGATGTCAGACTTTTAGCCTGCAGGACTGTGATAAATAAATTTCTGTTGTTTAAGCCGCCCAGCCTGTGGTATTTTGTTACGGCAGCCCGAGCTCATTAGCACATTATAGGAGCAAGCACCCCTCTCCATTTGTTGTCGGGAGTGCTAACGATAATTACAACTCTAATAATATAATAGCTTTACCATTTAGTGATCACTGGCTATGTGATCACTTTAATTTTGACTCATTTCTCCTTTTGCTGTGGGTGCCTTTGCTTTCATGTCCTTGTGGCGTCCTGGGCCACAATCAGTAGGGAGGCTTGCATATCACCATGAGAACAGCATGCCATGTTCAGGCAGGTTGGCGCAGTGTCACTTAGCTGCGCCTGTGACAGAAACCTGCGCTGCAGCCTCAGTTTTTTATATTTTCTTTCCCTTTGGATTTATATAAATTTAACAGATTATATTTGTTTTATTTCAGAATCGGGGGCTTGTGAAAATCCTTTGGGTAGAAGCTGATCACGTAAGTCTCCTGGGTTCATGCGTCTAACCACACTGTGTTTGGAGCAAGGCTGTCCCAACGGAAATTGGTGTAATGTAGCCTCTTACACTGTGGGAGCGGAGGGAACAGAAAGAGGAAAGTTGCATCCGGAGCTCTTTCCCCCAGTCATACCACTTTCGTCCTTAACCACGTCACTCATTTGAGCCTAGAGGATTCTGCCTTGAGTCAGTGGTACTGCCTCTCTCACTACTTGCTTTTATCCCAATGGGGAGCTGAATGGTAGCTGGAAACACATTGTTGCGACATGAGCCATGGGACCGGTGCCCAGACAGAAACAGGGGTGCCAGGAGCTGGGTCAGAGGTGAGGAGAGGCGAGGTGGGAGTGCCAGGGCCTTGCCCCATCGGCTTCTAAAGCAAGATTCAGATTGGATAATCCCCTTTGCTCCACTTTTCAAATGGCCCTCACCCGGGGCTACGACCCTCCCTGCTTTAAATCTGCACATTCTCCCTCCTGTTGCCCTTGTGTTTCAGTTCATTTCAGCTTCGGTCATTCATGTGACAACTGGCTGGAGGGTGGACGAGGAAGACAGAGCCTCCGTTTGGGCCCCAGGAGGGTTTTATCATGAATGTTGCTTGGTTTTATGAAGCCAGCTTTGCTGGTAGCCACGATGAAGTGTCAAGTCAGAAAAGTCATTGCACGTGTTCTCACTCCGGCGTCCTAAATTCTAAGCCTTGTTTTCAGCTGAAACAGGAAAGCAGAGTCCATTAAGATCCTTGCTGTGGCAGCCATGTTTACCCCTCCACGGCCACAGGTGACATAAGTCACATTGCCGTGCAGCTGACCATTAGGTCTCCTCATTACAGGGCAGTATTGCTGTTGCAGTCACATCTCGCTACACAAAATGTAAACCGAAAGCCCATTAGGAGGTTGTTCTCCTGGGTAGATGCCAGCACTGCCAAAACTTTACCCAGATGTGGTCTGATCATCAAAGCAGAGTCCATTTGCAGGAATAAACCCTTCATCTTTGAGCACAAGCCACTAATTTTCTTTCTTTTCTAAACATAGACTCATTGAGGTTGCGAGTACATGGCAGACACTGGCACAGGTCAGCACCACTTCATTGGAAAAAGCAAGGTCACTAGTCAAACTTACCAACCAACCTTAAGTGGTTCTAAAATAAGACAAAGGAGATCTGTGTTCCTTTCTAGAATCTGTGACTAATTTGTTTGATAAATTGGGCCAGCAATTGAACTGGTAGCTTTTTTCCCCCTTTGATTGGCATGTAAGTAAGAATTGGAGAAATAGACAGGCCTCAAACATTGGGTCCAAAACATGTGCAAAAAGAATCGCTCCAAAATCCATTAGTAGGAACAATGGAAATTTATCACCTGTAGCGTCAGGAATCAAACCAACATCTTTTTTCTATCCCTATGCTATCTGCCATTTTTCCTTTTATCCCAATGCCTTTCTCTCCAACCCTTCCCTTCATTTCTTTCCTCCCTCCCTCTATCCCTCCCTCCCTCCCTCCTTCCCTTCCCTTCCCTTTCCTTCCTTCCTTCCTTCCTTCCTTCCTTCCTTCCTTCCTTCCTTCCTTCCTTCCTTCCTTCCTTCCTTCTTTTATTCAACCAATGTGTCTTATATGCCAATATTATGCTAGGCCTCAGAAAAAAAAGGATGAAAACCCGTTTTCTGTCCTTGCCAATCTCGTCTTCTCTGGGAATCTCCATTTGATATGTGAACTATGATAAAGGCAGTGATGGAAGTCTGCACAGGAAACTGCAGGAGCATAAATGACACCTGACTGGTGCAGGGCTTGTGAGTGTCCCATAGACTTTCTCTAGAGTTTGATTCTCAAAGGCTGGAGAGGAGTCAGATAGACGAGGGATAAGGAGGAGGTCAGGGTGTCTGTCCCAAGACTATGGAACATGGTGTGCAAAGATGTGGGCCCGAGACTGGCGTGTTTAGGCAGCACAGTCGTTCCTTATGCTAAAGCTCGGGGTGCAGCTGGATGTGAAGGAAAGGGCACTGCAGACATAGGCAGAGCCAGTCTTGTAGGGCCTGATTTCCTCCAGTCAGAGGTCTGGACGTTTTTGCAATGGGAGCCACAGAGGGACTTTAAGAGGAGATAGGAATGATCAGTGTTGTGTTTAGAAACATATTTGGAGAAACTAAAGCTGCCCAGGGAACCTGTTAGGAGCCTATTGTAGCAGCCTTAACAGAAGGTGAGTGTGTCAATACCCAAGCCATTCTGGTGGGAGATATTTCAGATGTAGAATCTCCTGACCTTTCTGACCCACTAGGCCAAGAGTGGGAGAAAGAATATGCAATCTTTGGGGCTTCTACTGAGATTTATTTCTAAGGAGCTGATGGCTCACGTACAATGGTGTTAAAGGCCTTGACACAGCCTTCCTTCCACCAATACCTTTCTCATTAGATCCCGACTTGTCTGGAGTTCCAACATGAGCATTTCGTATCTGTGTGCACTGAAATAAAAACTTGTCAGAGAGTGATCAAAGCCTGTCAGCTTACACTGATGGAGGAGCAGATCTTGCTGAGAGGGGTGATGGGGCTGCCACATGGCCTGAGTCATGCCCACCACCCAGCATTCCACAAGATGGCTATCTGTGCCCAGGTGAGAAGCACAGAAGGGAGAAACCGCGATATGCTAACTGGTGTAGACATGAGAGTGAACCCAAGACCAGAAAACAGTCCAAGTCTGAAAACAATAAGGTGGGGTCAACAAAGTCAGTCAGAGAGCAGAATTAAGGGGTGGAGGTCGACACCCAGAAAACCTTCAGAAATGCTTCTTTTGTGCTTTTGATGAACTGAAAGATAAGCAGAGTTTCCTGGAACCAGGGGGTCCAGCATGCAGACTTGGAGCCATGGGCGAGCAAGAGACATACCAAGTAGAAATTAACCAAGAAAGCCACCACGACCACTTGCTGGTGCTAAGATGCCATTGCACATCTCAGTTGATTCAGGGCAGCAAATTCATTCACACTGATTGCGTGGTGTCATCTCCACAAAAACAAAACAAATGCACAAAAAGGTGCAAGAGCTGTGACTATTTGTTATGGACATTGTTAATTGTCTCCTAACTTTCTTGGTGCAGACAGCACCCTCTCCTTCACTTTGTTTTGGGGGCTCACTAACCTCAGAAGACGATGATATGAAAGTGTCAAGCACAGAGGTAGATCCAAGGTAGATACTAAATTAAATCATTCATTAAAAACTAGCTGAATCAGAAAAATGATTTAAGTGCGTCTCATTGTTTAGGCACTTCATCTGTGTTATTTCCAAATATCAAGTTCATCCTAAGAGACAACTACGTTATCTTGATTTAGTAGATGAGGCAACAGCTCAAAAGTGTCAATAACTTGTCCAAACTTCCCAGCTGGTCAGCAGGAGGCTGGGCTCAAACCAAGATCTGACTCCAAAAGGTATGCTTTTAAAAGGGAAATGTAAGTGGAAAAAGATGGCCTGCAGTCTGTTAACATTTCTTTTAATGAGAACATGTGTCCTTCCCTCAAGGTATTATGTAGATCAACCTAGAATATTCTATTTTTTTCTCCAGGGCTCAAGGGAAGTGGAGGTGGGGAAGAGGAGGTCAATTTTAATCTTTTACTTATATATATCTAGGAGTAAATTCCACTTCTGTTCTTGGCCATCCTGCAAGTTCTGCAATACGTCCACCCACCTCTCACTGTGCCCGTGAAACACACCCATGAACTTCATCCATTAACTTTTTTATGGTAACTGGTCATAATTTTCTCCTTACTAAGTGATACTCAGTGATTCAGCATCTACTTAGAGGACAAGTTGGTTCAAGACTTGAAAAGGAAGCAACCCAACCGACCCTTAGAGAGGCCACTCGTGGGCATGCATCCTGGTCGCAGGCTCTCCTGGCCCCATATTTGTGAACAGAGGTCAGAAGAAGGCAGTTTGGGAATCCAGAATGTACTGAGAAGTTTGTAAATGAAACAAGGGAGTGTGAGATCCAGGATCTTCCCTATTCTACAAGTCACAAGTGGTTTTTTTATCTGCACATGCGCTAAAGGCTCCTGTAGTCAGTCCTGGAGTCCAAAGGTGCCTGGTCTTTATCACATAGAGCGTGATGAGGGAGCCACTCCAGCCTAGTGAGGTTTTATAAGTTTCCTACTAGCATTCAACTAATACAGTGGAACAAAGAAATTATATCTATATCTATATCGATATGTATATCATCTATCTATATCTATTCAGATATAGCTATAACTTCAAAAAGAATTTCCAGAAGCAGCTGGTGAGAAACCCAGCACATGCCTCTCTCAAGACAGGGAGGCAACTGCTGCTGCAGCCAGTGCTGGACAGACCAATGAGCACCCCTGCAGGCCTGTGCTTGGCCACCAGGGCTGACCCCACTGGTAGCCTCTCCCCTGAGGGCCATGAGCTCACAGAACAGTGATTGCTAGACAGCTGTGCATGACGGGCAGGGAGAATAGGGTGTGTGAACTTTCAAAGGACAAACACAAGAAATTCTTCTTCAGCTCTTTCACTGGGGCCTCTGTGTCTTTGAGACCAGTTTAATGCAACTGGGCCTGTATTAGGTATTGTGAACCCGCAACTCTCTCACCACTGAAGGCCTCCAGTGATTTTGCACATGTAGAGGTTCTGAACTGGATGCATAGACCACGGAACTCTCAGTGGGTTAGTTGAGCCCTGGCTGTGTTGGGACATGTCTCCTCCATGGGCAACCCAGGCTTTCGACTCTGCCACCCAGAGGCAGTGGCCCCGTGGGGGGATTATCTTCTTGGCTCTATCTCTTCTCAGTTTATTAGATGAATAGCAACATTTTCTGTTGTTTTAATTCTACATTTATTTCTGTTTAATTTTTTAAAATATTTACTTTTAAAAAAATTGTAGTCAAATATACATAACATAAAATTTGCCATTTTGACCATTTTTAAGTGTACAGTTCATTGGCATTAAGGACATTGACAATGTTGTGAAAATATCACTGCCCTCCATCTCCAGAACTTTTTCATCTTGCACAACTGGAACTCTGTCCCCATTAAACACTCTCCATCCCCCTCCCCACAGCCCTTGGTTCTCACATTCTACTTTCTGCCTGTGAATGTGACTGACTACTCTAAGGATCTCATATAAGCACAATCATTCAGTATTTGTCCTTTTTTCACTGGTTTATTTCACTCAGCAAAATGTCCTCAAATTCATCCATGTTGGAACATATGTCAGAATTTCCTTCCTTTCTAAGGCTGACCCATATTCCATTGTATGGATAGACCACATTTTGTTTACCTATCCAGCTATTGATGGACACGTGAGGTACTTCCACTTTTTGGTTATTGTAAGTAATAGTGCTATAAAGATGGGAGTAAAATATCTCATGTTCCACTTAATTCTGCTTTGCAACAAGAAAACTGAATGTTGTTAAGCCTTTTTTCCTCCTCTGTATGATAAACAAATGTGGCTACTTCTGATCCTGGGTAATAATGTGTTACTAATACTCACCAAGTGAGCCCTTTCTTTTTTGCAATACCTGAATAACAAGACAAACTAACTAAGACTATCAAAATGCCACCAGCAGATTTTGGCGAGGTGCCAAGGGTCATTGAAACCGTCATGAAATCCATTTCACTCACTAAATTCTTGGGTCTAACCGCATCAGAGGACTTTTTAAACATGAGCCCCATAAATTGTAACTTGACCATGCAGTTCAAGTGTGTAGTTCTGACTCTCTCAGACCTGCAGCGAGTGTTCCATGTGCTAATACATGTGCAACCAACTCTAGGATAAGCTACCCCATACAAGGGTGCACTCTCCAGACCAAGAGGGCAGGTTGGCTCAGGGAGGACTCACCCCCACGCTGGCCAGCACAGTTAAGAGAAAATAAGGAAAAGCAGGGACTACTACTGGAATCATAAAGCAAGCGCATTGCTTATCATCCAGGCCTTCCATTGACTCAGGAAGGCCAACTGAAGTGGATCCTGGCATGGTCCACACACCTTGTTTCTTAGGATGCCTGAGACTCAACAGATCAATGGGTCCCTGAAGACCAGAATTAGGGTCATTGAGGGGTCACAGCCAGCAAGTCAAGTCACAGTAGCAGGAAGGAAACTGTGTGGCAGGTGAGACCTGTGGGTCCAGGAGACCCGTGTTGCCTTGGGTTTTGTGCCCCTCCCCGCGGTGAGCTAGCCAGCATCACAGGACCCGTGAGTTCCCGAGTGACCACTAGGAGGCGCTAACAGACGGTCAAGTGTCTGGAGAGGGATCAGAGCTCTTCATCAGCCTTCCCAGGTTCCTACACATCGGCTCCAGTATCGTCCAGGGTAGCGATGACTACAGGTCAGCGAGAAGGTTCCTTGTTCCCAAAAATACCTATCTGCTGTGTGATGATTGAAACAGTCTCACTTTCCAGTTTGAGATGTAGCTTAACTTAAAATGAGCGTCTTCTTAAGAGATAAAGCCTGGTTTCCAGCGAGACTGAGTAAATGATTAATGAAATTGGAAAGAGGGGGGAAGCTCAATGGTTCTGGGTGCCAGAGGTTAAAATATAAGAAGCATCTTAGAGGAGAAGAGAGAGCCCAGAAATGGCAGATATGGGTTTCACTGAAGACCAACTTCATATTTTTCTAACTTATATTAAGGGTGAAGCATACAGTCAGAAGTGCTAGAAGCTTACAGTCATATGTGGACCAGTCTGTCCCTTAGTGTAGTAGCCACAGTGAGGGCATTGGAAAACTCAAACACTGGGAACCTTTATTGCAACTACATCTCTGCAAACTCTGGCCAACCGAGCTCCTTTAGTAGTATCGAGTGAGCCTGAATATGTGTGTCAGACCGCAGGGCTAAGCTCTAAAGTCAGTTGGTGGATCAGTTGATGGTATACATAACAGTAATAGCAACGGCAATTGGTGAAATTAGATTTGTGTGTTTAATAGTCATAATAATAGCAATGACACTAAAATCGTAAAAAGGAGAATGTCATAGTAGATTTCATAAAAAATGCCTAGAGTAAAAGATTTGCTAAAATTTCCCTATGATAACGATCCTCAGGGATGTTATATGAGTGTCATTGCCCCCTGATATGATGAGATAAAAAGGACACCTCATCTCTGTGGTATTCTTCCCTGAAACCCATTAGCATAGTCTAGTCATGAGAAAAATATCAGACATACCCCAATTGAGGAACATTCTGCAAAATATATTACCAGCACCTCTCAAAGTTGTCAAGGTTATGAGAAACAAAGACTGGCTAAGAAAGCATCACAGATGTGAGCAGACAAAAGAGACATGATGACTAAATATGATGCAGTACTCTGGCTTGGATCATCAAACAGAAGAGGACATTAATGGGGAAACTAAACAGAGACTGAACACAGTCTGGGGGTTAGTAAATGGTAGTGCATGAATGCTGGTCTCTTAGATTTGAGAAATGAAATATAGTGACATAAGATGACAACATTAGGGCAAACAGAAACTGACTGAGGGGTATATGAGAATTCTCTACATTCTCTTTGAAACTTTTCTGTGAACCTCAAATTATTCACCCAAAAGATTACTTTAAAAGCAGAGAGATGACAATTCTAAGAAAGAATGAAAAAGGAAATGCTAGAGATCAAAAACACCATAACAGATTTGAAAAATGACTTTGATGGGCTCTTCCATAGACTGGACATGATTGAGGAAAAATAATCTGAACTTGAGGAAATGCCAATAGAAACTACCAAAACTGAAAAGTAAAGAGAAAAAAGGCTGGAAAAAATGGAAAAAAAAAAATCCAATGACTGTGGGACAACTACAAAAGGTGTAACAAACATGTAATGGGAATAACTGAAGGAGAAGAAAAACAGAAAGGAATAGAAGAATTGTTTGAAGCAAGAATGACTTAGAATTTTCCCAAATTAATGTCAGACACCAAACCACAATTGAGAAAATTCAGAGAACACCAATCAGCTGGATATAACTGACATTTATCAATAATTTCATATATATATGCTATTTCACTAGTTTTAAATTATAGAAAATCAAAGATAAAGAAAAAATCCTGAAAGAAGCCAGAGGGGAAGAACACCTTATCTATAGAGGAACAAAAATAAGAATCACATCCTACTTTTCCTCAGAAATCATACAAGCAAGAAGAGAGTAGAATAAAATATTTAAAGTGTTGGGAGAAAAAGAATGCTCTAGAATTCTGTACCCTGTGAAATTATCTTTCATAAGTGAAGGAGAAATAAAGACTTTCTCAGACAAACAAAAATTGATGGAATTTGTTGCCAATAGTACTGCCCTTCAAGAAATGTTAAAAGAAATTCTTCAGAAAGAAGGAAAATAATACAGGCCAGAAACTCAGATCTGTATAAAGAAAGCATGAGCATTGAAGGAGGAATAACTGAGGTAAAATAAAACATTATTTTTTTATTCTTAATTGATCTAACAGATCAGTTTGTTTAAAATAGTAATAACAACAATGTATTTGATTATGTACACTTATATATCTTCTAAACAAGTATGCATATATACTATATATATAAGTGAAAAATTTACAGCAATGATACAAAGTACAGAAGGAAGGAATTAAGATTATTTTGTTGTGTAAGATACTGACACTATTCATGAAGCAGTGTAGTGAAACTGGACTTGGATTAGTTGTAAATGTATATTATAAACTCCAGGGCAACTACTACAAAATAAAAAAAATAAAAATTAACTGATATGCTAAGAAAGGAGAGAAAATGGAATCAGATAAAGTGCTCAATTAAAACCACAAAAGGAAGAAAAAGAGTGGAAGACAAAAATAGGAAAAAAGAACAAAGGCAACAAATATTAATAGAAAATAGTAATAAATAAGGTAGATACTAATTCAACTATATCAATAACCTCTTGACTTTCAATGGTCTGAGTGCACCAATTAAAAGACAAAGTTTGCCTAAGCAGATTGAAATACACAACATAACCATATGCTGTCTAGAAGAAACCCACTTTAAATATAAAGACACATGTATAGTAACAGTAAAGGGAAAGAGAAAGATATACCATGCTAACACAAATCAAAAGAAAGGATGATTGGCTATATTAGTTTTAGACAGAGAAGAATTTAGAGCCTGAGAAGTTATCAGAGATAAAGAGGGGAATTACATAATGAGATCACTATTCCAAGAAGATATAACAATTTTTAATATGTATGCACTTAATAATAGAATGTCAAAATATGTGAGGCAAAAATAGAACTGCAAGGAGAAATAGATGAATCTACTATTATAGTGGGAGACTTCAACATTCCTTTATGAATAAGTGACAGATCTGGCAGGCAGATTTCAGTAAGGACATACTTAAGTTCAACACCTCCATTAACCAAGTGGATATAACTGACATTAACAATAATTTCATCCAATAACAGCAGAATACACATTCTTCTCAAGCTCACATGGAGCATTCACCAAGCTAGACCACAATATGGGCCATAAAATATACCCTAACAAATTTAAATGAATAGAAAGTATACAATGTATGCTCTCAAACCACAATGTCAATGAACTAGAAATTAATAACAGGAAAGTAGCTGGAAGATCTGAAAACATGTGGAAATTACACAATATGCTTCAAAATAACACATGGGTCAAAGAAGAAATCTCAAGAGAAATCTTAAAAATGTTTTGAGTAAATGAACATAAAATACAACTTATTTTATTGTGGATGCAGCAAAAGGGGAAATTTATAGCAGTGAATGTTCATAATAGAAAAGATCTCAAATCAATAATCTAGTTTCTACCTTAGGAAACTAGGAAAAGAAGAGAAAATTAAATCCAAAGTAGAAGAAAAAATAAAATAAAAATGAGAGCAGAAATCAATAAAATTTAAAATAGGATATCAATAGAGGAAATCAACAAAACCAAAATATGGTTTTTTGAATGGGTCAATAAAATTAATAAGCCTCTAGGTAGGCTAACTAAGAACAAAAAGAGAAAACTTAAAGTACTAACATCAAATATCACTAAGATGCCATGGTCATTAAAAGGATAATAAAAAAAGAAATACAGTTCATACTTGAACAACTCTATGTGCACAAATTTGATAACCTTGAAGAAATGGACCAATTCCTTGAAAGTCACAATTTGACAAAACTCACACAAAGGGGAATAGACAATCTGAAGAGTCTTGTGTCTATTAAAGAAATTGAGTCAACACTTAATAAGCTTCCAAAACCGAAAAGACCAGGCCCTGATGAGTACACTTGTGAGTTCTACAAAACATTTAACGAATAATATAACTAATTTCTGCAATCTCTTGCAGACATTAGAGAGAGAGAGACCTACAGACCAACATCTCTCATGAACATAGATACAAAAACCTTCACCAAAATGTTAGCAAATCCAATCTAATAATGCGTTAAAAGAATTATACACCATTATCAAGTGGGATTTATCCTAGATATGTGAATCTGGTTTAACAGTGGAAAATCAATCGATTTAACCCATTAAAGCAGCAGGCTAAAGAAAAAAAAATCACATAATGATATCAATAGATGCAGAAAAAGCATTTGACAAAGTTTAACACCTATTCCTCATTTAAAAACAAACAAACAAAAAACCCTCCCAGCAGTATAAGAATGGAGGGAACTTCCTCAATTTGATGAACATTTACAAAAAACCTACACTTAACATCATACTTCAATCCTTTCTTCTTTTTTTTTTTTTAAATTTTATTTTATTAAATTTATTGGGTGACAATTGTTAGTAAAATTACATAGATTTCAGGTGTACAATTCTGTATTACATCATCTATAAATCCCATTGTGTGTTCATCACCCAGAGTCAGTTCTCCTTCCATCACCATATATTTGATCCCCCTTACCCTCATCTCCCACCCCCCACTCCCCACCCCCCTTACCCTCTGGCAACCACTAAACTATTGTCTGTGTCTATGAGTTTCTGTTTCTCATTTGTTTGTCTTGTTCTTTTGTTGTTTTTGGTTTATATCATTGCAGCTTTGTTTACAGTGGCCAAGACATGGAAACAACCAAAATGTCCTTCGATAGATGAATGGATAAAGAAGTTGTGGTATATATACACAATGGAATACTATTCGGCGGTAAGAAAAGATGATATCAATCCTTTCTTCTAAGATCAAGAAGAAGGCGAGGATGGTCCCTATCATCACTCATTTTCAATATTGAACTAGAAGTTCTAGATAAAGAAATGAAATAATGACATCAGCAAAATGGCGGCGTGAGGTGAGCCTCTGTAAAGCTCCCCTAGAATTTACAACTAATTGAACAACTGTAACTCCACAAACGACTCCCTGCACAGCAGCCAGGCAAGACTAAGAGGCCCACTACTGAATTCACCTAAAGGCGGGAGAATCACAAGAGCGGGGGAGGAGGGAAGGGAGAAGTGCGGAGACGGAGCCGCGTGGGCGCAGGACGCAGACCCAGCTCAGTGCTCCGAGCTCGCTGCTTCCCGGAACTACCGCAGCTGCGGGAGAGGGAAGAACTCGGACTGCTAGGGCTCCGCTTATGGCCCACAGGGCTGAGGGGACAGCATATACCACGGCTGAACCCAACGCTCACGGCAGAGACCTCGGAGAAAAGACTGAGGGAAGAAGGCTAAAAACGGTGGTTTAAGCCCTCACTGCCAAGCAGAGAACGGAGCCTTAGGCACTGAGACTAGCCGCCCCCTCCCTACCCTCCCAGAGCTCGCCCCGCCCCCACCTGCCTGGTGCTAGAAACGGAACAGTAGTAGTGTCAGATCAAAAGAACAGAATATTTGCTATTCTGAGAACTGTGGACTGCAGACACAAATTCACAGCCCAACTAGTTCCGGCAAAGGGGACGGAGCTGTGGAAGCAGGACCGGCTGTAGTGGTGGTCGCTGCCATTGCTCTGGGCCACCTCTCACAACCCACCTCGCCCCTGACCCCACCTATCTGGGCGGATCCCTGCAGGAGTAAACAGAAATGCTGAAACACACGGGCTCTGAATCTGGTGCAGAAAGAGCTTTGGAACTTCAAGAACTCTCTGCATACCCACTAGGACACCGCACCCTGTGACCCAGGCGAACTATTAACAGAGGAGAAACCCGTCTCCCAGGGAATCCCCCCATTGTGTGAGAAGCTGGAATAGTGCAGAGAAAACATAGCACTACTGTGTGAGAGAGAAAAAAAAAGGCTGCAGTCGGAGAGAAAATAAAACATTCTACCAACAAGTACTGGAAAACAAAAGAAAGACTGCTTCCTATCAACCTGTTGCAGAAGCCACTCCTGTAGATGTCTAGGAAGAGAAATAGTAAATCAGTAATTGCCATGAATAACCAAGGCAACAAGACAGCTCAGGAAGAAAATGTAAAGTCGCCAGAAAAGAAACTTAAAGATATGGAAATATGTGATTTAAATTACAGATAATTCAAGATTGCAGTTCTGAAAAAAACTCAACGAGATGCAAGAAAACACAGAAAGGCACTTTAATGAACTCAGAAACACAATCAAAGAACAACATGAACATTTTACGAAAGAGATTGAAATTTTAAAAAAGAACCAAATAGAATTTCTGGAGATTAAGAACTCACTAGAAGAAATTAAGAATGAAATAACCAGTTTAGGTAGTAGAATTGACCAGATGGAGGAAAGAATCAGTGACATCGAAGATAGAAACCTGGAAATGACACAGATGGAAGAAGAAAGAGACTTGAAACTTAAAAGAAATGAAAGAACTCTACAAGAACTTTCTGACTCCATCAGAAAGAGCAATATAAGAATAATGGGCATACCAGAAGGAGAAGAAAGAGAGAAGGGAATAGAGAATATATTCAAACAAATTGTTGATGAGAACTTCCCAAACTTGTGGACAGAACTGGACCCTCGAATCCAAGAAGCAAATAGAACACCTAATTACCTCAATCCCAACAGGCCTTCTCCAAGGCACATTGTACTGAAGCTGTCTAAAATCAATGACAAAGAAAGAATCCTCAAGGCAGCGAGGGAAAAGAAGATGGTAACCTATAAAGGAAAGTCCATTAGGTTATCATCAGATTTTTCAGCAGAAGCTTTAAAGCCAGGAGGGAGTGGACCAAATATTCAAACTATTGAAAGAGAGAAGTTATGAGCCAAGAATAATATATCCAGCAAAGATATCCTTTAGATATTAAGGAGGAATAAAGACCTTTCCAGACATACAGAAGCTGAGGGAATTTTCTAATACACTACCTGCACTACAAGATATACTAAAGGAGGCTATTTGACCACCATCAACAGGGACAATTTGTGGCAACCAAAACATAAAAAGGGGGAGAGTAAATGCCTGAACCGGAATATGGGAACGGAGAAAGTAAGCGTGCTGAAGAAAATGGAATACTCTAAATATCAAACTTTCTTTTACATAAACTTAAGGGTAACCACTCAAAAAAAATCCAGAACTGAAATATATACTGTAATAAAAGAAGAAACAGAGGGAAACATCACAGAATATCGCCACACAGAAATAATAGACAACAACAAAAAGACAACGAAACAATGGAGACACAGTCTTACCAGAAAACTAAAGATAGAATGACATGAAATCCTCACATATATCAATAATGACCCTAAATGTAAATAGACTGAACTCACCAATAAAAAGGCACAGAGTAGCAGATTGGATCAAAAAACTAAACCCAACCATATGCTGTCTCCAAGAGACACATCTCAGCTACAAGGACAAGCATAGACTCAAAGTGAAAGGGTGGAAATTGACACTCCAAGCAAATGGTACCCAGAGAAAATCAGGTGTAGCCATAATGATATCAGATGAAACAGACTTCATGGTGAAAAAGATAACAAGAGACAAAGATGGACATTTCATAATGGTGAAGGGGACTATACAACAAGAGACATAACAGTCTTCAATATTTATGCCCCCAATCAGGGAGCACCGAAATGTACCATGCAACTACTAACAGAAGTAAAGGGAGAAATTGACCCAAACACAATTATACTAGGGGACTTAAATACATCATTGACAGCTATGGATAGATCATCCAAACAGAAAATAAATAACGAAATAGCAGCCCTAAATGACACATTAGTTGAAATGGACGTAATTGACATATATAGAGCACTTCATCCTAAAACATCAGACTATACATTCTTTTCTAGTGTATATGGAACATTCTCAAGGATAGACCATATATTGGGACATAAAATCAGCCTCAGCAAATTTAAGAAGATTGAAATCATACCAAGCATATTCTCTGATCACAAGGCTTTGAAATTGGATATCAACTACAAAAAGAAAGCAGGAAAAAACACAAATACATGGAGATTAAACAACATACTTTTAAAGAACGACTGGGTCAAAGAAGAAATTAGAGGAGAGATCAAAAGATACATAGAAACAAATGACAATGGAAATACATCCTACCAAAATTTTTGGGATGCAGCAAAAGCAGTGTTAAGAGGGAAATTTATATCATTACAGGCCTATCTCAAGAAACAAGGTAAACCTCAAATAAATAACCTCATGTTACACCTTAAAGAACTAGAAAAAGAAGAACAAGTAAAACCCAAGGTCAGCAGAAGAAAAGAAATAACAAAAATTAGAGCAGAACTAAATGAAATAGAGAACAAAAAGACAATAGAAAAAATTAATGTGACAAAGAGCTGGTTCTTTGAAAAGATTAACAAAATTGACAAACCCTTGGCTAGACTCACTAAGATAAAAAGAGGAAAGACACTAATTAACAAGACCAGAAATGAAAAAGGGGAAGTTATCACGGACACCACGGAAAAACAAAGGATCATCCAAGAATACTATGAAGGACTATATGCCACCACATTCAATAACCTAGAAGAAATGGACAAGTTCTTAGAAACATATAGCCTTCCAAGGCTGAACCATGAAGAACTGGAAAATCTAAACAGACCGATCACCAGTAAGGAAATTGAATCAGTCATCCAAAACCTTCCCAAAAGCAAAAGTCCGGGACCAGATGGCTTCACTAGTGAATTCTACCATACCTTCAAAGAGGATCAATCCCAATCCTGCTCAAACTCTTCCAAAAAATTTAAGAAGAGACAGCACTCCCTAACTCATTTTTTGAGGCCAACATTATCCTGATACCAAAACCTAGTAAGAACAGCACAAAAAAAGAAAACTACAGACCAATATCTCTGATGAATACAGATGCAAATATCCTAAACAAAATTCTAGCAAATCGAATACAACAATGCATGAAAAAGATTATTCATCACGACCAAGTGGGGTTCATCCCTGGGACACAAGGATCGCTCAACATCTGCAAATCCATCAATGTGATACACCACATAAACAAAATAAAGGACAAAAATCATATGATTATGCAGATAACATGATGCTCTATATAGAAAACCCTGAAGACTCCATCAAAAAGCTATTAGAAACAATCAATGAGTACAGTAAAGTTGCTGGTTACAAAATCAACATGCAAAGTCCATTGCATTCCGATATACTAACAATGAAATCTCAGAAAAAGAAATACAAAAAACAATTCCTTTTGCAATTGCAGCAAAAAGAATAAAATACCTAGGAATAACCTTAACCAAGGATGCGAAGGACCTATCTGCTGAAAACTCTAACACATTTTTGAAAGAAATTGAAGAAGACACAAAGAAATGGAAAGACATTCCGTGCTCATGGATTGGAAGAATCACCATAGTTAAAATGGCCGTATTACCCAAAGCAATGTACAGATTTAATGCAATCCCCATCAAAATCCCAATGGCATTTTTTAAAGAAATAGAACAAAAAATCATCAAATTTGTTTGGAACCACAAAAGACCCTGAATAGCCAAAGCAATCTTAAGAAAAAAGAACAATACTGGAGGTATCACACTCCCTAACTTTAGCTTGTACTACAGGGCTACAATAATCAAAACAGCATGGGATTGGCAGAAAAACAGACACATACACCAATGGAATAGAATTGAGAACCCAGAAATTAAACCACATAAATATGGACAGATAATTTTGACAAAGAAGCTAAAAACATAAATGGAGGAAAGACAGCATCTTCAATAAATGGTGCTGGGAGAATTGGAAAGCCACATGCAAAAGAATGAAGCTGGACTGCTGTCACCATGTACCAAAATTAATTCAAAATGGATCAAAGACTTAAGCATAAGACCTGACACAATAAACTGCATAGAAGAAAACATAGGTACTAACCTTATGGACCTTGGTTTCAAAGAGCGTTTTATGAATTTGACTCCAACGGCAATGTAAGCAAAAGGTAAAATAAACAAATGGGACTATATCAAACTTAAAAGCTTCTGCACAGCAAAATAAACCATCGACAAAATAAAGAGGCCACCAACTGAATGGGAGAAGATTTTTGCAAACAGTGCAAAAATCTGATAAGGGGCTAATATCCAGAATATACAAGGAACTCATGAAACTCAACAAAAAAAAAACAAACAACCCAATTGAAAAATGAGCAGAGGACCTGGAGAGACATTTCTCCAAAAAGGACATACAAATGGCAAATAGACATGAAAAAATGCTCAACATCACTAATCATCAGAGAAATGCAAATCAAAACCACAATGGGTTGTCACCTCACCCCAGTCAGAATGGCTATCATCAACAAGACAAACAGTAACAAGTGTTGGAGAGGCTGTGGAGAAAAAGAAACCCTCATACACTGTTGGTGGGAATGCAGACTGGTGCAGCCGTTATGGAAGGCAGTGTGGAGGTTCCTCAGAAAATTACGAATAGAATTACCATATGACCCAGCAATCCCTCTCCTAGGTATCTACCCAAAAAATCTGAAACCATTTATACATAAAGACACGTGTGCTCCAATGTTCATTGCAGCTTTGTTTATGGTGGCCAAGACATGGAAACAACCAAAATGTCCTTTGATAGATGAATGGATAAAGAAGTTGTGGAATATATACACATGGAATACTATTTGGCGGTAAGAAAAGGTGATATAGGAACATTTGTGACAACATGGATGGATCTTGAGAGTATGATGCTAAGCGAAATAAGTCATACAGAAAAAGCAGAGAACCATATGATTTCACTGATAGGTGGTAAATAAACCAAAAACAACAAGAGAACAAGACAAACAAATGGGAAACAAAAACTCATAAACACAGACAATAGTTTAGTGGTTACCAGAGGGTAAGGGGGTGAGGGGTGGGAGATGAGGGTAAGGGGAATCAAATATATGGTGATGGAAGGAGAACTGACTCTGGGTGTTGAACACAGAATGGGATTTATAGATGATGTAATATAGAATTGTACACCTGAAATCTATGTAATTTTACTAACAATTGTCACCCCAATAAATTTTTAAAAATTGAATTAAAAAAATAACATAAAAATATAAAGGAAATAAAAGATATGCACTCTAGTAAGAAATAAATAAACCTGTCTGTTCAGTGATGACATAATTGTTTATGTAGAAAGTCTGAAAAAATTGACCAAAAAACCCTCCTGGTACTAATACATAGCAAGGTTTTAAGATCCAAAGTTAATATATAAAAGTGAATTGCGTTTCTATATGCCAGAACTGAACAAGTGAAATTTGAAATAAAAGGTACACCACCATTTATATTTGTACTTCCCAAAATGAAACACTTAGGAATAAATCTAACACAAATATGTGCAAGATTTATAATGAAGATGAGTACAAAACACTGATAAAAGAAATACAAGAACTAATAATGGAAAAGATAGTCCATGTTCATGGATAGGAAAAACCAATATTGTCAAGATGTCAGTTCTTCCCAACTTGATCTACACATTCTAAAGTTTATACAGAAAGATAAAAACACAGAATTCAATATTAAAGGATAAGAACAAAATTGGAGTACTGACTCTACCTAACTTCAAGACTTACTATAATTTTTACAGTAATTAAGACAGTGTGCATTTCTGGAAGAATAGACAGATAGAGCAATGGAACAGAGTTGAGAGCCCAGAACTAGACCCACAGGTCGTTAACTGATCATTCACCGTCAATACAATAGAGAAAAGACTCTCTTTTCAACAAATTGTGGTGGAATAACTGGACATCCACATGCATAAAAATAAACATGGACATAAGACTTACTCCCTTCACAAAAATTAACATAAAATGAAATCCTAGACTTAAATGTAAAATTGAAAACTATAAAATTACTGGAAGATGACATAGGAGAAAATCTCGATGTCCTTTGGTATAGTGATGGATTTTTAGGTACAACAGCAAAGCACAATCCAGGAAAAAAATTGATAAGATGAACTTTATTAAATTAAACTTCTGTTTGTCAAGTGACATTGTCAAGAGAATGAGAAGACAAGCCACAAACTTGGGGAACATATTTGTAAAAGACACATCTGATTAAGAACTGTTATCCAAAATATGCAAAGAAGTCTCAAAACTTCACAATACGAAAACAAAACAATTCAAGAATGGGCAAAAGACCTGAAAATATACCTCACCAAAGAAGATATACGGATGGCAAATACGTGTGTAAAAATACGTTCAACATCCTATGTCATTAGGAAATTATAAATTAAAACAACAATTAGATACAATTACACCTATTTAAAATATCCTAAATCCAGACCACTGTTAACATCAAATACTGGCAAGGATGTGGAACAACAGAAATGTTCATTCTCTGCTGGTGGGAATACAAAATGGTACAGACACTTTGGAAGACAGTTTAGCGATTTCTTACAAAACTCAACATACTCTTAGGATACAATCCAGCAATCACATTCCTGGATATTAGGTAAATGTGTTGAAAAGTATGTCCACACAAAAACCTGCACACAGATGTTTGTAGAAGCTTTATTCATAACAGAAGAAAAACTTGGAAGCACCCAAGATGTCATTCAGTAGATGTTATAGACAGAATTGTATCCACCAAAATTTATATGTTGAAGCCCTAACCTCCAATTTGACTGTATTTGGAGCTAGGGTCTTTTAGGAGGTACTTAAGGTTAAATGAGGTCATAAGGGTAGGGCACTGATCCAATAGGGCTGGTGTCCTTATAAGAAGAGTAAGAGGCATTAGATATCTCTCTTTCTGGGTGCACACAGAATAAAGACCAAGTGAGTTCACAGACAGGAGGTAGGTCATCCGCAAGCCAGGAAGAAAGGTCTCTCCAGAAACCACCCCACCTAGCACATTGATCTTGGACTTCAAGGATCTGTAACTGTGAGAGAGGAAAACATCTGTTGTTTAAGCCGCTCAGACTGTGATATTTTATTACAGCAGCCCTAGGAAAGAAAAACAGTAGGTGAATGGATAGATAAACTGTGGTACAATGGGATATTATTCATCCCTAAAAAGAAATGGGCTATCAACAACAAACTATCAGAGAGACTTTTTAAAATCCCATCAAAGTAATAAAATATTGAGGAATAAATTTAACGAAGGAGGTGAAAGATCTATACACTGAAAACTGTAAGATATTGATGAAAGAAATTGAAGACACAAATAAATGAAAGATATACTCATGGGTAGGAAGAATTAATATTGGTAAAATGTCAGTACTCTCCAATGCAATCTATAGAGTCAGTGCAATCCCTTTAAAAATTCCAATAGCATTTTTCACAGAAATGGAATAAACAATCCTAAAATTTGCATGCTACTCAAAAGACCCTGAATAGCCAAGCAAAGAAGAACAAAGCTGAGGCATCACACTTCAAGCAATATTACAAAGCTATAGTAATCAAAGAGTCTGGTACTAGCACAAAAACAGACACATAGATCAATGTAATGGAATAGAAAATTCAGAAATAAACCAATGTATATATGGTCAATTAATTTATGACAAAAAAACAAACACAAGAATGTGTAATAGAGAAAAGACTGTTTCTTTAATAAATGGTGTTGGGAAACTGGACAGCCATGTACAGAATAATAAAACTGGACCCCTATCTTAAGCCATACATAAAAAACAACTCAAAATGAATTAAAGACTTGAATATAAGACCTGAAACTATAAAATACCTAGAAGAAAACATAGGGATAAGCTCCTTGATATCAGTCTTGGCAATGATTTTTTGGATTTGACCACAATGAGATATTGTCGTACCTGTCAGAATGGCCATGATGAATAAATCAATAGATAACAAGAGTTAATGTAGAGAAAAGGGAACCCTTGTATAATGTTGGTGGAAATGTATATTGATGCAACCACTATGGAAAACAGTATAGAGGTTCTCATGAAATTAAAAAAATAGAGCTACAATATGATCCAGCAATCGCACATCTGTGTATCTACCTAAAGGAAACAAAACCACTATAGCAAAGAGATACCTTTACTCCCATGTTCACCGCAGCATTATCTATAATAACCAATGTATGTAAACAACCTAAGTGTCTGTTAGCAGATAAAATAATTTTAAAATATTTTACACACACACACACAGACACACACACACACACACACACACACGAGGTTTGACAATTAAGTTTGCGAACTCATCCTAGAAAAAGTGCTGCATACCTCATTGCTGAATATCACTATGGTCACATTTGAAGTACTCCCCTTAGAAAGCTATGCACTGACCTCAGTGCCTAGTCCACCCTTCAAAGCAATTTTGGAACTCTTTTTCTGGAATGGTTATCAGAGCTGTCGTCATATTACACTTGATGCCCTGAATGTCATCAAAATGTCTTCCTTTCAGTATTTCCTTTATCTTCGGTTAAAGAAAGAAGTCATTGGGGGCCAGATCAGGTGAGTAAACAAATACAGTTATGTGTTTACTGGCTAAAAACTCCCTCACAGATAGTGCCGTGTGAGCTGGAGTATTGTAATATAAGAGCCATGAATTATTGGTAAAAAGTTCAAGTCATTTTCATCTAACTTTTTCACGCAGTCTTTTCAGAACTTCCAAATAGTAAACTTGGTTAACTGTTTGTCCAGTTGGTACAAATTCACAATGAATAATCCCTCTGATATCCAAAAAGTTTAGTAACATCGATGCAACAATTTCACGAACTTAATTGTCAGATCTTGTATGTCTCCACAAATCCAATGGAATATTATTCAGGCTTAATAAAGAAGAAACTCCTTTCATTTGTGATAATATCGATAAAACTTGAAGGCATTATGCTAAATACATAAGCCAGACAAAGAAAGACAAATATTGCATGGTATCACTTACATATGGAACCTTTAAAAAACAAAACAGTAAAACTCATAGAGACAGAGTGGAAAAGTGATAGCTACGGGCTGAACATGAGGGAAGTAGAGCAAGGTACCAACAACAACTACAACAGAAGTGTAAACATGTGAGGTGAGGTGATGAACATGTGAATTAGCTTAGTGGGGGACCCTTTCCAACGCATACATATATATCAAGTCATCACGTTGTAAACTTTTAATATCTTACATTTTTGTCATTATACCTCAATAAAGCTGAAAAAGAAAGTTAAAAAGCAGAAAGAAATGAGCTATCTATCCAGCCATGAAAACACTTGGAGGAAGCTTAACTGTGTATCACTAAGTCAAAGAAGCTGATCTAAAAGCCCGCATTGATTCCAACTGTGTGACATTCTGGAAAAGGCAAAACCGTGGAGACAATGAAAAATCAGAGGTCGCCAAGGACTGGGGATGCGGGAGAGTGAACAGGAGGAGCACAGAGCGTTTTTAGGGCCGTGAATCTCCTGGGTATGATACTGCAGTGATGGAAACGTGTCATTTTACATTTGACAAAACCCAGAGTGTACAACACGAAGACTGAACCCTCAGGTAAACTGTAGACTTTGGGTGATGATGTGTCAATGTAGCAAGGCATTTCCAAAAGTTCTTTTGCAATTTATTGATAACCACACGTCATCCAACGTGCAGATGAAAAAAATGTGCATTTTAGCTTTTGTTTGCTGCGTAACAAATTACTGCAAACACAGTACCTTAACATTGCATATATTCATTCTCCCCAGTTTCGTGGGTCAGAGGTGCAGGCTGAATGATCTGTTCAGGGACTCTGCCAGCAGGTCTCAGTGTAACAGTTGGCCCGTGTGTCTTTCCGAAGCACAGGACCCCCTTTTGTGATTGTGTGGTTGTTGGGAGGATTCAGCTGCTCTCAGTTTTAGGACTGAGGTCCCTGTTCTCTTGCAGGCTGTCAGAGGGGCTCCTCTCAGCTCCTTCAGGATGTCCTCAGGTCCTTGCCATGTAATCCCTTCCTAGGTTCTCTCCCACTTAGACTCTCTCTTCCTTCAGGATTGGCATAATCCTTGTCAGGCTCACTGTTTAGGTCAGGTTCATCTGGGTAATGTCCCTTTTGATTGACTCAAAGTCAACTGATTGGTCATCTAATCATGAGTGATGCTCCATCACACTCACGGGTCCTGCCCTCATTTATCAGGAGAGTGCACATGTAGTGGGTGGGAATCATGGTGGTCATTTCAGATTTCTGCCTACCAGAGTATGTGTTTCTCACAACCACATGAGACTAGAAATTCAACACAACCAAATAAAGGAGGCTGTCTAATCTTGTAGTCTGAAGCTGCACCCCTGGAATGAGCCAGGTTTGGCAGGTATTACTGAGCCACCAAAGCAGGTTATCAACCTCCCTGGTTACCCTATCTGCATGATGTGGAGACTAACAACGTGGATTCCATGGGATGGTAGAGAAGAGGTCAACCACACAAAGCATTTGGTTCTGTGTTTGGCACAGGCTCAGTCAATGTGGGTGAGCATCTCATAAGTGTTATTCCTGCAGTTACTGCAAGGCCACAGCAGCATGAGTGAAAAATGTATCTTATGTGTGCAAATATCACCATGCTGTTGTCAAAACTGAATATTGGAAAGGAGCCCAAAGCCTTGGGTTGTCTGGGATAGAAATGTCACAAGCCAGGAACAAGCCTGCATGAGGGCTTCAGGGGGTGAGCTGTAGAAAGTATTTGGGGACCTTACAAACCCTCGGCTATGGCCAGATCCTTAATCGCACTCATGTGTGTTGGGCTAGTTGGAGCTTTTCGTCATAGTATGGGACCAATATGGCAGAGTCAACACATCCATGCGAGGCTGCTACTGTCCCCACTGCCTGCAGTGTGCTTTTAGAAAGGACAACTAGTGTCCCTCGGGAGGGCGTATGCACTGAAAGCTTGGCTACAGATTTCCTGTGCTCTAGCCCTGATTCTAATACCAATCCCCCTTGCGGCCTGATATGAGTCATTTAAACTGCTTTCGTTCTGGTAAACAAGTTCCATAAAACCAACTCCCTATAAAGCTCCATGGGAGTTACTTAAAAACTCTGCTCAAAGTCAATCAAAACAGGCCTGCTTGGGAGGGAGCTCATTAGTGAATGCTGGCACAGCACCGTCTGATGCTAATTATTGTTATTGGGAGGCCATCATTAAGAAGGTTGAGAATCATTCTATAAGAGACAGTGTTAATTAAAATGCAAATTGTCCCATGCCACCTTCTGCCCTTCAAGCGGTGGAAATGAAAAAGAGCTATGTATGTTTTCAGACAAATTTCCCCACCAAACTAGTCCTGATGCTTGCAGTTGAAGTCTTGAAATACTATGTACAGTTTGGCAGTGCAAACTTTCATTATGATCTACCTTTTGGAAAAGAAATATCAGCAAGTATGATATTTAGACCAAGTATGGCCAGAGTAGGAACTATGCTCATATATCTCTGTTACCCATTGGAGAATCTAGACCTTTGCTGGCCCACACGACTGTCCCCAGCCACCTGTGGCTATTGAACACTGAAACGTGGCTGGTCTGAAGTGAGATAAGCTGTATGTGTACAGTACACACTGAGTTTTGGATATTTAGTATGAAAAAAAAGAAGAAAATAACTAATGTGGGGGTGGCTGATGGCTCAGATAGTTAGCGCGCAGGCTCTGAACAACAGGGTTGCCGGTTCGATTCCCACATAGGCCAGTAAGCTGCGCCCTCCACAACTAGATTGAAGACAGCGAGCTGCCGCTGAGCTGCCAGAGGGGTGGCCGGATGGCTCAGTGGGTTAGAGCATAAGCTCTCAACAATGTTGCCGGTTCAATTCCCGCATGGGATGGGGGGCTGCACCACCTGCAACTAAAGATTGAAAATGGCAATTGGACCTGGAGCTGAGCTGCGCCTTCTACAACTAGATTAAAGTACAACGACTTGGAGCTGATGGACCCTGGAGAAACACACTGTTTGTCAATATTCCCCAATACAATTCAAAATAAGTAAATAAATAAATAAATAAATAAATAAATAAAGTGCTATCAGAATTGGACCCTGTCAACCTGGACTTAGAAAAAAAAATCAATGTTTCTCGTGTACTGATTATGTGATGTAATGATGATATTTTGGCTATATTGGGTAAAATTGCTTATAATAAAAAGTAATTCCAACTGCTTCTTTTTACTTTTTAAATGGGGCTTCTAGAAAATTTACAATTATCGATGCATTTTGTGTACTCTTCTTGTCTATCAGGGCTGTTGAATAGGGAAAAAGGCACTGGTTCGAACCTTTGCCTTCCTGCTGAGCACTCTTCTTTCGGGGCACTCTGCCTTCCCAGTAGCTGCCTGCACCCCTTCCAGCCCTGCACCAGGCCTGTGCCAGTGTCACTTGCTCAAAGTCCTTGCATAACTCACTGTCAGGCCCAAATCTACTTGCCTAATGCCTCTTCCCATGTCCCCACCACATTTATGCCCCGGCTTCTGAAACATGGCCAGCCCTTGGGCCAGCCCACAGTTCCCAGAGCTGCCTCATGTGCTTCCAGAATTACCACTCCTGTGACCACCTGTCACTACTTTAGACCACGTCCCTTCGCACATCCCCTGTGCAACTTCCCTGATATCCCTGCCCATGGCTAGACTCAGGGTTCACTCCCTGCGTTCTTACTGTGCCCTGTGTGTGTGTTTATTATAACTGATTGACATTGTGTCGTGTCGAAATGGTCTGTTCAATGTCTGTCTCCTCATTAAGTATGTGCATGTCAGGGGAAGGACACCACATGTTTATACCTGTGTCTCCACAGCACATAGTAAATATTTGTTAAATGAGCATAGAGTGAAAGAGCCAGAGGGCAAATGGTGCCGGGTTGCTAACATTGTCTGTCTGCACACCTCTGCAGCAGCAGCTGAGGAAATGCAGGCTTTGTTTTAATTTTTATGTTTAATCACTATTACTATTACTATTACTATTATTATTATTATTATTATTATTAGTGAAAACCACTGTAGGGAATAAACCCAGTGACACTCCTCTGGGGTGTGAAGGAGTTGATGGAATGGTGTACTTTCTTCCCTCTGCAGGCATCCAGCCTCCCCTTGGGTCACCCACATCCCCTGCCATGGGTGGAATACTTGGTGCTATGGTGGGTTGAAGGCTTAGAATTTCCCCAAAGTGCCAATTAGCCACCTGCTGGGACAGCAATCTTGCTAACACAAATCTCAGAGGGTGATTGGCTGCTTGCCTGTTTTCACAGGAGATAAAATCTCCTGTCTGCCATGCAGATCAGTGTTTGTGTAGTTTAGTTGCAAATCTGTTTGGGGTTATTGAGGCCCTGTTGCTTCACACAACCACACTTGCACCCCCCTGGCCTCTGCGTCAGGGCTCCTGGAAGCGGCTTTGGCTTTCGCCTGATTTGCCCTCCCTCAGCTGGACCACTGGGCAGGGGTCCTGGAGCACTGCCCGTTCAAACACAGTATCATGTTCAGATATCCTGCTTCAAGCAAACTCGACATACAGAAAGCTAACTGAGCAACATGACTGACTAGGATCCATTCTGTACCTAAGAAAGATGCTTCCTGGGGATTTATTCCAAGGCCTTACAAGGAGTCAGCCAATATTACTCAATTAAAAATAATTTTTGCTCTATAATATGATTTACTCTTTGCTGTTCAGAAATACACTTTTTGATAGACGAAGACCCAGCTTTTCTTTGGTCAGAAGAGAAAATAACGTTTTTCCTGCCCAAACATAAAATCCAAAACCCAACTCACAGACAAATCTACTATCTCATGTACCCACAAAACTACAAGGGGGATCCGTGGAAAGCTGCACTGTAAGAAAGAGGAAGAGTGCCTAGGTGAGATTGTTATAGGTAACCTGGCACCGCAGGCCGTGTTCCAGCTGTGGCCAGCCCTGCTCCTCTCCTGTGACTTAGGCCTCACCAAAGCGTCACTGCTGGGTTGCCCAACACCATAATGCAATTGTCCATCATGAAGACACTCCCCCAGGACTGATGAGATGCTGCTTTTTGCTCAGTTAGACCAGATATGTGTTTGAAATGTCAAGATATGTGTTCTTTTCCCCTGAGGGATGTAGGCTGTGGTCGGACTACACATTGGGCCATTTGGCCGAGGGTTCCAAGGTGCCAGTCTATCTAGACCTCCACGGCCCTAAGTATAGCTGCCAACATCCTCCCTGCAGCTCCCCTGGCAGATGGCATGAGAACCCCAGCTGGCCCAGCAGCCAGGAGCCCAGCTGGCCACTTCCCATTTCTTCGATGAGCTGCTGATGCTGGGAGGGTACAGCGTCTAAATGTCAGCAGCAGTTCTCTGCTCTCTGGCCTGCCCAGGGAGGATTGGCCTTCACATAAAGGTTACACCATAGGCCCTGACCTTTCTACCACACCTGCCACTTCCTTTCTGAGTTTATATGACTCAGGCTGTCATGCGGGGTGGCATGAGGGGTCTCTGGTCCCACTCCCCACATAAGAACACAGGACACGGTGACGCCAAAAAGGAACACCCATGGAGCCATAGACAGGGGAGTCACACCACTATATTCTCGCTGGCAGCTGGGTTGGAGACATAGGGAGAAAACATCCACCAGTACCCCAACAAGGGGTCTTCCTGCTCCTCCGTCTCACTGGAGGCCGGGCGAGACACGCACAGGTAGTAGTATCCACACGACCCGCAATCCGCCATCCACCCCTCTGCACGCCAACCAACCAACCAACCAACCAACCAACCAACCAACCAATCAACCAACACAGTCACGGCAGTTATATTAGTGGCCAATTGGCCAACTGGCTATAGCCGATGGCCAACCAGTCACAGCTGATGGCCATTTACTACCCGAGCCAGCACCTTTTCACGTGAGGCCGAGAGCCTGGAAACTGCTCTCTGGGACGCCATCCCCACACAGGTCTTCCAGCGTTTCCTTGTCTTTGGGTTCTTTTTAAAATTCAAATATCAACTTTGTATTGACTCAACATTGACTGTGTGTAGACCAGAGACTCAGAACACAGAAGGGCTGGGCTAACAGTCGGTGAATGGATCCTGGATCCTGGCTGGCCCTCAGACAATGAACTCACATGACCTTCCGGCCCTCAGTTTAATCACCTGTCAAATCAGCACATGGCCCTACATAATCTGTAAGGTCCAGTCTCTCGAACGGTCTATAAAGCCCATGAACAGATGAAGTCACCGAGATGAATCAACTATCAGCACATAGGAAGACTATTCACACTGCTGGGTGAACGAAGGAGTATGTAGAAAACACTCCCTCCTTCCTATCTCATTAGCTACCATCTCATATCCTGTGCTAGATCTTCACAAGTTGAAATATTATATCCTTGGAAAGGCACAGTCATGTCAATAATGCTTTGATTGTTTGGGGAACTGCATTTTAAACAGAAAGATATTTTTCCGATTTGTGCCTGTGTGGTACCAAAGCACCCCGTTGAAAAGTACACAGTTCAGACATGTCACCTGCCTGATTTTTTCCTCCTGTCAACTGACTGAGCTGATTGCTGTCAGCATGTCAATTGCTTTAAGTGCAGGCAATCATCTCAGAGGAAAATGCAGGCTTTGTTTTGTTTTCACTTCAGGACTAGCAAGGTGGATACCGTAGCGTGTCTGTGTTTACCACTGCAGTTGAAAGCGTTGGTGGGAGTTAAATGTATCACATCTGAAATGTAATTATTAATATTACCATGACTAATAATATCACACCTAAAAATATCCACAACACATAATATTTACACATGCCTTATCTCATTGGATTACCCTGAAAACTTGATGGGGTGGGGGCGGTGTTTTTGTTTGAGGATTCTAAATCTCAGAGAAGTGGTGATTTGCTCAAGGTCACACATGTTCAAGGTCACAAGGCTTTCAGGCTCATGACCCCTGTGTTCAGATTTTTAAGTCATGTTATGTGATTTTAAATATACATCTGCAAGAGTTTTAAATGGCAAATCAAACAAGTAGTTTGAAATAAAGAATTCAGTTGTGTAAATATTTGAAATTAATTTATTTATAATATAGCTATTAAAATATTTTTACTTTAAACTGTTGTTCAAATAAAGATGGTTAGTGTTGTTCCACAATAACCATCAGTCCTAGTGTTCACTTCTGGGGGCTACTGAAGGTCAGCTATGGCCATTTATTCATTATCAGCAGCCTTTGCATTTTAAACAACTTTTTTTTCCTGAGAGCTATGGCACTTATTTGACACCTTTAATTAATCATAATATTCAAGGTTTCCTGTATTCACCTTCACTAACTGTATATTACAAACAATAGCTTTCATATGTCTTTTTTTTCCCCAGGAAAATCGCTATCCATTGCTTTAACATTCAACTAACCCCCCAAACCCTGCCTGACTTTAATGGGGGTTGACTTTCATCTAAAAGGTTTAACTTTGTTTTCTGTAACACAAAATGGCATCTGTTAGAAAGGATTCAGTTCATCCATAGATCTGGTTCAAATGTAGAGAGACACCTGACTCACAAATACAATTGCAATTCTCTCAGTACGGTGCTGTAAGGCTAGGCCGAGGGCGTGCCCTGTGCCCCTGGATCTGATTGTCACAGGAGATTTCTCATCCAGGTTCTCCAGGTCAGGGCTCCCGGAGGGAAGGACTGCAGGTCAGAGTGGGAAGCTCTCCAGCCTAGGACCGTTTTCTCAATAGCTGAAACAGCAGAATGGAATGGGCATGAGGTTACAGCAGGCCCAGTGGGCAGGCAGTATTTGCGGACATCAATCACTTGTGAAGCTTCCAGTAATCCGACACAAGGACGCTCGCCTGCCCCAGGATGCTCACCTGCCTCAGCAGACTCGCCTGCCCCAGGATGCCCATCTGTACGACATGAAGGGGCTGGGAGCTTTCTGCTGATGGTCAAGACTCCAGGCATTTTGCAGAACTAATTCAGCATCATCAATACTAAAGGGTACTTTGCACAATAAACTGCATTAAAATAGATCTACTAGATTTTATAATTTTGAGTTCTCTCTCCTAAAAATAGCTAAAGATTTGTGTATTTCATTTATCTTTTTAAAAAACTGGCTCTTATTAGCATAGATTCTTTCTATTGTCTTTTAAATCTCTATATCAGTTATTTCCACTCTGATCTTTGTTATTTCACGTTTTCTGTTAACTTTGGGTTTAGTTTGTTCTTCTTCCCTAGATCCTTGAAATGTAAAGGGAGCCCTGGTGTACTGCTGATGGGAATATAAATTGGTGCAGCCACTATGGACGTTCACCAAGAAATAAACATAGAACTACTTTAGTACCAGCAATTCCACTCTTGGATAATTATCCAAAGGAAATAAAAAAAGAATATCACAGAGACATTACTCTGCTTATCACAGCATTATTCACAGTTGCCAAGACATGAGAACAAGCTAAGTGAATGGATGACTGGATAAAGAAGATGTGGTATGTATATACGATGGAATATTATTCAACCATTAGAAAGGAGGAAATCCTGCAATTTGTAACAACATGGTTAGACATTGATGACATTATGCTAAGCGAGATAAGCCAGACAGAGAAAGACAAATACTGTATGATCTCATGCATATGTGGAATTAAAAAAAAAAAAGAAAGAAAAACGTCAAACTCATAGTAACAACAGAAAAGTTGCTGTCAGGGGCTGAGGGAATGGTGGAAACAGGGAGATGTTGGTAAAAGGACCCAAACTTTCAGCTTAAAGATGAATAAATTCTGGATCTAATGTAAAACATGGTAACTGTAGTTGATAACACCATTGTGTAATTGAAATTTGCTAAGAGAGTTGAACTTAAATGTTCTCACCAAAACAAATATACATATGTGTATATAAAATTATGTAATTATGTGAGGTGATAAGTATGTTAATTAACTAAATGGGAGGAATCCTTTCACAATGTATATGTACATCTAAATCTTCATGATGTACACCTTTGAACATCTTACAATTTTATTTTTCAATTATAACTCAATAAAGTCAAATAAAATAAAATGTTCATATACATTTTGAGTATAAGAAATAAATAAGAAAACAAGAAGAAAGTTGAGGATATCTACTCAAAAAACAAAAAAAACACTGGAGTAAATAAATGATCACTTTCGATTATCAGGTCCCTGGGGATGACCCGGAAGGAAGTGCTTGACTTGGATCAGAAAGGAAACTGGACCAGAAGTGACCACTGCTAGAGAACACACACACACACACACACACACACACACACACACACACGTACACATATTCCCAGGGAGAAACATATATGTTTGCACTGACATACCAGCACACATGTGCACACATATACCAATACACATATGCACACACACCCAATTAATTTCTCGTATTTAAGTTTTGTAACCAATGAAAGGAAAACGAATTTTTCAGTTCTGTTTTTAAACTTTTTAAACAGAAGTTTATCTAAAATGCTCGAGTAGGACTGGTGTTTTGGTTTTCTAAATTGTGGCGGATATGTTTTTTTTTGGTCAGACTTTTAGAGATGGAAAAGTTGGTCTACAAGTACCCGGTTGAAGACTGGTATAAATAACATTGTTTAATTTTATTGTGCCTTTCTTCTGAAGAACTCCAAACACTTCAATCGTCACATCTCATGTTGCTTTACCAAAGAGAAAAAAAAGACATTATTATTCCCACCTTTGTGGAGGAAACTGGGACACACTGTGTAAGTCAGTCACCCTGAGTGGCCATGCTGGGGCCAGGGAACTGGTCCTGCTCTAACTCATGACAAACTGGACATTGTTGGCTTTGTTCATTACTGTGGGTAAAGATTATAGCTGTACAGGCTGGTATACCTCCTGGGTAGGAGCAGATACATTTCTGAGTATGGAAATAGTATAGAAACAGGTCTTTAATTTGATCATATTGTAAATAGTAACTGTGGATCTGCCAGTTCTGCCTCCTGTGACTTGTTACCTGCCCACAGAGTGCTAGGGAAACATCGTCCTGAGCCCACTTGCATGGGGCCTGATCTGGTATGTTTTAATGAACATGGGAGAGTGGAACCCTCAGGCCCTTTCAAAGAACTAGGCTCATATGCCCTGCTGCTCCTCAGGGCATTAAAGCTTCAGAGCCACTTTGTCTGCAATGAAACACCTGCTCCCTTCTGTAACCCTTTTAAGAGAGGAGTTCTATATTGGTCTGCTTGTCACTGTGACTCAGAAATCTGCTGCTCCTGAGATGATTGCTTCTGAGGCACAGACTAGAGTGGAGTCTCCTCTCCTCTGTTCCTCATCTGCTGCCAACACTGAGTGGCACTGATTGCTCACGTGGTCCTCAGGCCACCAAGCAAATGCTGCATTCTGCCCCGGAGAAGCCTGGCCCTGGTAGGGTCCTATATGCCCCAGCCCTTCCTGTCACCCACACTTTCTATCTGAAAGAGGGACCTCATGAGGTTCTTGCTCCTGGCTCATTGTCCCCCTCTACCTGTCTCACCAGAACTCCCACCAGGATCGAGGGGGATGGGATTTTCACTGCCAATTTGCTATTTTGTTGGAGCCATCCGTGCACGCATGAGAGTAATGCTGGAATCTGAAATGCAAGAAGGAAGTGATGAGCAACACAAAAGGGGCAAAAACGGCAGGGTACTCAGACAATTTTGCCATTTCCAGAGCATTTGTCCTATACCAAATGGATAGTGGAGATGGGGTTCAAGTCCATAGGGTGGGAACAACTGAAAAAGGTCTAAGCAGAGTGTGCCTGGGGGACATGAAGGCATGTCAGAGAGGGCCAGTGAGGTAGGAGGTTCCAGGCCTGCCTGAGAGTGACCCATGGACTTAGTTATGGGCAGTGCAGATGGGAACAATGGTGGACAAGGTCTTCCTCCATACTCTCCCTTTTCCCTCTCTGGCTTTCAGGATGCAGTGGAACACAGGGCATCAACAGGCAGAGAGAAGTCAGGCCAGCTGTGGGGCCATGTCCACTTACTGTGGCAGACCACGCAGTGTCACCATGTTCCACGTCTGGAAAGGTGTGGGTGGGCCCATGATGCTCCTCTCAGCTAGAGATAGTGAAGTGATTATTCCCTAATCAGCCACAAATTCTGTCCCTCTCAGATTTTTTTCTTTTAGTGATGCCTGATATATGCAAATGAGACACGAGCATGTCCCCTCAGTGGAGCACTTGTGTATATTTAATCTGACAGTGTGAGCTATGACAACAGGAAGATCAAAGTATGACCACGTCTCATAAAATCAATTCTGGGGGGCCAGTAAAATTGAGCAGTGGAGATCATGGTGGGGATTGATGAACTAGGCATTTTCATGTCAACTTCTGTATGAAGAGAAATGGTGTTTGCCTCCTGTCAGTAGCAGTATAAAAATCAGTGATATGTAGACATATGCATACAAACACACAAATACATACATACACACAAACACAGAGACATTATTACTTTTACTTTCACATGAAGCTAAAGACAGCTGAAAGTGAGATTTTTGGAATGACACTTTTACATTTACAAGGGCTGTTGGGCTGTTGAGGGCCACTGAGCTCTCTTCCCAGTGGGTGGGGCTTTAGTAGAGATGCTTTGTGTGTATCCAGGTGTTAACACAGCACCACCTCCAGAAGACAACTGGTGTGCTCAGTGTGCAGCTCACATGTTTCCCCTCAATGACATTTATCATCTCAGTTAAAACACCTACCTTAGCTCACCTTTCTGATGGCCTGTTGCTTCAGCCAGCCCGGCACAGTCCTTTTGGGAAACCCAACGATGCAGCTCCAAGCCCAGAGCACTGGCAAGCAGCAGACTCAGCTGTGGGCATTGTCTATGTGACTCTGCCTGTGGGGAAGTCAATCCACAGCAGGACCTGATTCTGCCCTATTCATCTCTCTCCTCTGGGGTAGGCAGAGACTTCATCTTCCATAACTAGCATTTTCCAAAATTGGTATGTTGATTATTGAATTAGAGAATTATTCTGAAGGAACTATACTATAACTTAAAAACTGAATAACCGTCTTCTGGAATATGGTTGTGCAATTCCCACGAGTCATGTTGCTTCTTGCTCAACAGCCACCTGGCAGCCATTCTGTCTGCCCTCCCTGCAATGTCCGGTCACCCTGACACCCACCCTCAGCCCATCCCCTGCACAAAAGACATCTGTGTCATGTGTTAAAGAAAAAATGACTCCTGGCACTTGTTAAAGAATGGGAATGCAGACTTTATTCAAGGGGATACGACAATGGGGCTTTTACAGAGGGGAAGAGAGATTGGACTCTGAATACAAGGAAAGTGGGGATTTATAGAGAAGGAGATGCATGGAGTGAATGGAAAATCACTATGAGGAAACATGAGGGGCAGGGGGGCTCTGGCTAAACCCACCAGTAGGATCCTTGCTGAAGACAAGCCAGGGTGATCAGATGTCACCTGGGCGATGTTGGAAGATGAGGAACTTGAGCAGATACTGAGGGTGATCAGCTGTGAGGGACGGGGAATCTAGCTAAACCGACAGCAGAACTCTTGTTAAAATTGAACAATTGGTCCCAGAGAGAAGCTGCCACCTCCCTGCTGTGCACCTGGCCCCCACCCACTGCCTTGACTCTGGGAATCTCATTCTATATCCATAAAGGAAGGTGTAACCATGTATAGCCGACTGTTGCAGGGACTCTGACAATTTCAGGCTGTGGCTGAGAACAAGAAGCCGAAGCCTTTTACAGGAAGGCGGGCTTTCCAGGAGACACCTGCCAAGAAGGCAGCTGAACCTATTCCCACCTGAAAGGAAGGCCTGTTCCTGGGGATGGTGTCGAGGTCTCTTTGAAGAAGCTGTGGAGTACTTTGTCTTTCCAGGAGGCATTCTCCCCAGTATGTGCCAAATACAGGGGATTTGAGAGAATCCCTGGAAACCTGGGTGTGTGTGCAGCTTGGCTGGTGTCTTACCCTGGCGTGGTGAAATCTCAGAGTCAAGAGTTGGCTAGAGGTTTCCTGAGGGCAGAGTGGGAGAGACTGAGCAGAGTTGGTCCTGAGTGGAGTTAGTCCAAGTGACATGTTCTGGAAGAAGGTGCCAACAGCTGGGGACAGCTCTGTGTAGTACTTGACTCCAGTTGGGTCATAGAGACATAGGGATATCTTCTGAGAACCCATGGGCATTCCCAATAAGAAAGAGAGTTGGATCAAATCCATAGAGACAGGAAGGAGAATGGTGGGTGCCAGGGGCTGGGGGAGGGGGAATGGGGATTCATTGTTTATGGGGACAGTTTCAGTGTGGGAAGATGAAACAGTTCTTCAGATGGATGGTGGTGATGATTGCGCAACAAAGCAAATGTACTGATGTTATTGATCTGTACATTTAAAAACAGTTAACATGGTATATTTTATGTTATATATATTTTACCACAAAAAAAAAAAAGTAAAGAGTCAGAATGTGGGCATCTGCTACTGAGTGGCACCAATGACTAGTGAAAACATAGTCAGTAAGATCAGGAGAAGGTAAGGCATTGTCCTCTGCACTCTCCCCTCCATCCTGCACATGCCTGGGAGACCGAGGCCACATGGGGAATGTGCAAGAGAAGAAATGTCAGGCTTCCCAGTGCCCTCGGATGGGTTCTGAGGGTCAGTCCTGCAGCCATGGCAGTGGGGAGCCCTGCCTGTGTAAGAGACGGGGCTGAGGTTTGGATGGATGGGAGATTTCAGTCTCTTATCACCAGGCGGGTGACTGACACCCAGAGATGACCCTAATGGCCCTCATAACTGCCGGAGATACTTCTGGAATCTGAGAAGAAAGGACGATTTGACATGTGTGGTTTAACAAAAAAATCTATTTCATAATTTTGCCCTCCAAGTTACACATATTTGACTACAGGATTTCTTTCTTTTCCTTTTTTAAAATGTACAGCAAAAGATACCCCCAACCAAGCCAGAGGCAAAGATTAACTGGGAAAAACATTACTCTAGATAAAACAAAGGATTACTGCCAGCAACATGTGAAGAACATTTACAAACTGGTAATAAAAATCAAAGCACTTAAACGAAATTGGGCGAAGCGTAGTAATAGGAAATTCACAGAGGAATAGGAACAAATGAATTGATAAACACTTAAAAGTACACGGGGCCTCATGTGGAGGCACAGAAGAGCAAATGAAGGTAAGGTAACATCAATTTCTGTCCATCATATTGCCAAACCTGGTAAGAATAATATCCACTATAAATGAGAATATAAAGGGAGAACACATCATATGCTGTTCTTTATTATATATTTACACGCACTCTCTCTTGGACATAGTTGTCTCATTTCTGCTCATCGACGGGCACATAGGCATCTGTCCAATGATATGTAATGCAGAGCAAAAAACAAGTTCCCCTAAAGGGAAATGTTGGAATACATTGGCTACATACCTTGTATGGAAGATTATTCACATATTACACATATTGAGTTCAATGCACATGTATTGAATTGTGGGATGTGTATGCTATGAAGTAAGGAAAGAAGTTACGCAGATGTGTACATATCATGTCCCTTTTTTGCAAAACTCAATGAGGACAGACATTAACCATCAATGTGTATATGTGCACGCGTGTGTGTGAGGACTGGACATGCCAGAAGGTAAGAGAGATAGCTGTACTCCAGGTTGTCAATGCCGGTTCCGTAATCCTACTGGGAGGATGAGGGGTGGAGCAGGGGAGACAAGAAAAAAAAGGGAAAAAAAAGACTAAAACATAATTAGGAAACATTTTCTGTATAATTTGTGTACAGTTTAAGTAAAACTGTCAATTGTAATAAGTCTATTTAGTATCTTCTTTCCATTCTATTAAAATGAATATCCATAGTAATTAGAACAAAACATGGAAAAATTAAAAATATATATATTGATTTGATTAAAGGATAGGATTGTGGACTTCTGTGGCTTCAATTTATTTTAAAATAAACCTTATTTTGGAAAAACTTTTGATGTAAAGAAAAGTTACAGAGATATTACAGAGTCCCCTGTACCCTTCACCAAGTTTCCCTCATCACTGGTATCTTACATTATCAGGGTATACTTGTCAAAACCAAGACATTTGCCTTGGTACATTACTATTAACTAAATTGGGTATTTTATGTGCATTCCACTAGTTTTTGTATTAATGTCCTCTTTTAGTTCCAATATCGAACTGAGGGCAGCACACTACATCGAGTTATCATGTTTGATGGCTGTTTAAAACTTAACTGGGCTGTAAATGTCTTAGCTGTTTATCCATTGTCTCAAGGGTTGCAACATCTACGTTAGTGTAAGTTTGCAATGAAGTGAAAAAATGTTTTCAACGATTGGTCATATTGATGTCAGATATTTTTGCAAGACGCCCAAAGTGTTTCTCCATGTGCCCCACCCGGTCTGCTTCACAACTAGGTCTGTCTTTCTGCCCATGCAAAAAATGTCACTCTAGTTGTGACAACGTGGCTTCAGCCCTTTGGGGCCAATTGCATTGTGCCAACGCCCCAGTCCCCTTTCCACCTTACTCATGCTGATCCAGACCCTGCTAAAAGGCTTTGCCTCATCTTCTGTCACGGTCCTGGGCTGACCCTTCCCAGATCTTCTGGTTGTTGATCCGTTTCTCGCTGCCCTGAGGTAGCCGCATCTGTTCTGCAGAGCTCAGCCCCAGCCTTACATGCCCACCAGCCACACAGGGTGTGTGTGTGTGGGGGGGGGGCATTCTCCATGGCCCAGGGTGCTATTGTGTTTATGTTTGTGCCCCTGGTGTGCTGCTCAGTGCCTTGGACCATCAATGTGTGACAGATAGAAAGAAGGAAGAGAAGGAGGAAGAGAAAAGCCAAATTAAGTCTGTCTCCCACGTGGCTTCTGTGGAGCCTATTCCTGTCAGCTTGAGGGCTGGCGCAGGACTCCGTCCTTGGCGTGGTGCGTGGAGCTGAAACCGATTTCATTTCTGGTCAGCGTAAAAATAACCCATATTCATAGCTGCATTACTCTTAGTAGCCAAAACGTGGAAGTAACTCTAATGTCCATTGACGGACGAATAAACAAAATATGGTATGTACATACCATATATATGGAATGGAATATTATTCAGCCTTAAAAAGGAAGGAAATTCTGACACATGCTACATGAATGAATCTTGAGGGCATTATGCTGAGTAGGACAAGCCAGTCTGAAAAGGACCAATACTGTACGATATACCTAGAGTACTCAGATTCATAGCGAAAATAAAATGATGATTGCCAGGGGCTTCGGGAGAAGGAATGGTAAGTTAGTATTTAATGGGAACAGAGTTTCAGTTTGGGAAGATGAAGGAGTTCTGGAGATGGATGGTGGTGACGGCTGCACAAAATGTGAATGTAACTAATGCTACTGAACTATGTCTGCACTTAAGTATGGTTAAAATGGTACATTTTATGTCATATATATTTTACCACAATGTACAAAATAAGGTGTCTATAAAAATAATCCTTGGACACTCGTTTTACAAGATGACTAAGTTCTCTCCTGTGCTTCTTTGTGATTGAAAGCAGAAAATTAATCATTTAAAGTCTGTTAGGTGAGGACCTCCAGGTGGCAGGAGACACAAAAGAACCCTGGTGACTGGTGCTTCCATTTGTGTTGTGACAACAGGGAGGAAGTGACAGCCAACAATAGGATAAAAACACTCATGGGAAGGGGAAATTGGAGCACCAAGGTCTGGGGAAGACAATGAAAGGAAAACCATGCCTGTTCCCATGTGCTTGGCCCCTGCAGACCATGGCCTCCCTCTGCCTTGCTCCTGGCGGACAGAAGACACTCGGTCATTGGCCTGCTGGCACAATAGTCCCCCAAGGTCTCAGAGAAAAGCAATGGAATGATTCACCCTGAAACTATACAGCATCCTGGGGGTACACTCACATAAATATGTCAGCACTGGAACCCCACATTTAATTCTAATTTATTGACAGCTGGTGATATTGTAAGAGGCGCCACTCAATTTTTTTTTCTCAAAAGCCTGGCCCCATTAGAAAAAAATGAAAAGTCGAAAAGTAGATTAAAGACGCAGTAGGATGCCCCATGAGCTATGAATGAAATGCAAACAGTAATAGTTTCAGAACCGAGGTACAATGGCAGGCACTTACTCGTGATTAGTGCTTCAGCACTGAAATTGCACGTCAATTTCTCCTGAGCCGTTTGTGTTAATGAGAGTATTTCAATGGGAATAAAGGATTAACTTGAAGTTCTTAGGATGGTTTCAGACCAGAGACGGTGGTATTACTTGTCTACTGCTGCATAACAAATCTTAGTGCCGTTAAACAACCTTTTCCATCTCATCGTTTCTGGGGGTCAGGAATCCATGTGAACTTTCTCTGGGCTCTTCCAGCTCAGTGTCTCAGAAGCTGTAATCTGGGTGTTGGTTGGCCTTCAGTTCTCTTAAGACTGGACAGATAAGGGAAGGTCTCCCATGTGAACTCCGGTGGCTGTGGGTAGGATTCTGGTCCTTGCAGATGTTGGGGTGAAGGCCTCTGTTCTTCCTTCTGTTCTTTGTTGGCCATCAGCTGGAGCTGTGAGTCCTTGGCTGGGCAGGAAGGAGGGGGTGGCTCTCCTAGGGCAGTGACAGCAGGGCAGCTGGTGTCCTTGCAGCATGAGCAAACAAAGAGCAAGAGACAGTGAGAAAGAGTGAAAGCAGTTTTTGTAACTGCATCATGAAAATGACATCCCATCCTGTGTAGAAGCAAGTCACTAGGCCAGTTCCAGTCACAGATCACACAGGACTGTAGATCCCAGCAGGTCCGGGGACCGTTTAGAAGCTGCCGACCACAATCAAGATGAAAAAGGATGCTGGCTGACGTCATTGAAAACAGAGTCTCACGGTGAGTTAGAGCAGGTGGAACATGCCTTGGGACTTGATGTCCCTCTGTTCTGACAAGGAGCCACCCCACGAATGTGGCGGTCACTTCATCTAATAGGTGGAGTGCAGGCAGTGGGCAGGGGCAGGCCAAGGTTCCTGTCCGCATGGTCCTCCTGACGGAGCCCTGGTTGTGGCTCGGGGCAAAGTCCTCTGTGCTGGGAGCAGAGCCAGATGCATGATCAAGTGCAGAACTTGACTTCTATCTTTTGTCAGTCACATTTCTCTGGAGATTCATCCAGGTTGTTGTAGCAACAGTCCCTTCCTTTTTACTGCTGCATAGGATTCCAGAGTACAGAAGTACCACAGTTTATTTAAACGTTCACCTGTAGAAGGATATCAGAGTTATTTCCAGTTTGGGGATATTAGAAGTAAAACTGCATGAACATTCATGTACAAGTATTTGTGTGAACATATATCTTCATTTCTCCAGGATAAATGCCCAGGAGTGTAATTTCTGGGTCATATGGTAATTGCATGTTCAGTTTTTTAAGAAACTGACAAAATGCTTTCTAGAGTGGTTGTATCATTTTATATTCCCACAAGCAATTGATAAGTGATCCAGTTTCTGTGCATTCTTACCTACATTTGGTGCTGTCACTATTTTATTGATTGATTGATTGATTGGAATTATAGCCATCCTGACAGTTGTGTAGTGATATATCAATGTGATCTTAATGTACATTTCCCTAAAATCTAATGAGGTTAAACATCTTTTCATACATATATTTGCCACCTATCTGCTCTCTTTGATAAAATGTCTCTTTATGTCTTTTACCATTTTCTAATTGGAATTTTTTTTTTCCACTTTTGAGTTTGAAGTGTTCTCTATGTATTCTATATGTCAGCCCTTTGTCAGATATGTGGTTTGAAAACATTTTTTCCTAGTGTGTGGCTTGTCTTCTCATCTGTTTATGAGGGTCTTTTGCACTGCAAATTTTTTTAAAGTTGATGAGATCCTAGTTAACATTTTTTTCTTTTTTAGTATCATGCTTGGGTGTCATGTCTAAGAAATCTTTGCTCAGTCTTAGATCCTGAAGTATAGTTTTTCCTTTTTTCCTAAAAGTTTTATTGTTTTATGTTCATGAACTATTTTGAGATACGTTTTATACAAGGTGTAAGAATTTAGTGAGGGTTCATGTTTTGATTAAGGATGGCCAAATACTCCAGAACCATTTATTGAAAAGTCCGTCTCTCTTCCATTGGATTTCTTTGGCACATTTGTCAAAAATCAGTTGGGTATATTTGCACAAGTCTGTTTCTGGGTTCTCTCTGCTGTTCCATTTATCTATCTGTTTATCCCTCCACCAACACCATAGAGTCTATATAATTATAGTTAAATAAAAATTCTTGAAATTGGGTAGACTAATTTCCCTTATGTTATTCTTCTTTTTTCAAGATTATTTTAGCTATACTAGTTTCTTTGCCTTTCTATATACATTTTAGAATAATGTTGTCAATATCTATAGAAAGTCTTCTGGGAGATTGAATTAAATTGTGTTAGATCAACTTGGGAATAAATGACCTCCTCACTATGTTCTGACTTCAAATCTATGAACACAATATTTCTCTTCACGTATTTATGTCCTTGATTTCGTTCATCAGCACTTGCAGTTCAAGTCCTGTACGTGCTTGTTAGAAGCAGTATTTAATTTCTTTTAGCTATTAGAAATGATATTGTATTTCCATTTCAGTGTCCACAGGTTCATTACTAGTGTATAGAAGCACAGTTGGTTTTTAATGTTTATCTTTCATCCTGCTGCGTCCCTCAGCTCAGTTAGTTCCAGGAGTGTTTCAGTAGATTCCATGGGGTTTTCTAAGTAGAAAATCAGGTCATCTACAAATAGGGACAGTTTTATTTTTTCCTCTCCAATTTCCTATGCTGTTTATTTCCTTTTCTTGGCTTATTGCACTGGCTAGAACTTCCAGCACTACATTGAGTAAAAATGGTAAGAGGAGACATACTTGTCTTGTCCCCAGTTTTAGGAGGAAACCCTTCAGTCTTTTATCACTTAGTATAATGTGACATGTAAGATTTTTGTAGATCTTTATCAAAATGAGAAAATTTTGCTCCATTACCATATTCTGAGTGTTGTTTTTTAGTTAAAATCGTGGATGGGTATTGAATTTTGTCAAATGTTTATTCTGCATCAGCTGATGTAATTGTGGTTAGTTTGTTAATATGGCAGATTACAGTAATTAATTTTTTCCCCCATATTAGACCAGGTTTGTTTCCCTGGAAAAAATCCATTCGGTCATGCTGTGCAATTATTTTTATATATTACTGAATTCTATTTGCTAATATTTTGTTAAGGATTTTTACAGTGGAATTCTCTCCCCCCGCCCCCAATCCTGGAGGTCTCCATGGACACCATAGGTAGGGGAAGGAGGATAGATGAACCTACTCTCACAAGCTGTCTTTTCATGCCCAGTGGAGCCTCTCAGGTAGGGAGCCAGATTTAGCAAATAAAAGTACAGGATGCCCAGTTAAATATGAATTTCAGGTAGACATTGAATAATGCCTTGGTGCAGTAAGTCTCATTCACTACTTATACTAATACTAATAGATTAGTTGAGACATGTTTGTACTAATAAATTTGTGGTTTATCTAAAGTTCAAATTTTAACTGGGCAGTCTGCATTTGATCAGTACACCCTCCCAGGAGGCACAGCAACCTGATTTAGCCACTCTTGCCAGCGCCAGTCACACCACATAAACAAATATCACTTAGTGTGGAGACTCAAGGTCTCTGTTCTCAGTCTTCCAGCCAGATCACTGCTGGGACACTCTGTGGCCACCTTTTTCTTGGGCTCCTGGTAGTTCCTAAAATCCGTTAACCCCTCATGCACAAGACTTTAACTCTGCATCTCAATCTCCTCCTTGGGAGAGAGACAAGGCCTTGGGGCCTCCAAGCCCCGCCCAAAGTGATTTATGGTATTAATTTGCTTTACGAGTGACCTGGAGATGAGCTGTTCCTTCCCCCAGGCAGTCCACAGGCAGTCGGACTGTCCCATGGCTCATCTTCCTTTTCTTGCTTAGGGTTACAACTAAACATGGGCATGCATGTGCACACACACATACATGCACAGGCACACACATGTAAACACACACACATACACACGTATACATACATGCACACACAGAGATGTGTACTTATACATACACATGCGCACACACAGACATGCAACTGATTTGAAAACACAGATGCACAGGAAGGACATGGCCACGTAAAGACAGGCAAAGAGTGGAGTGATGCAGTCACAAGGAACACAGTCACAACCAGAAGCTGGAATAGGCAGGAAGGATCCTCCCTGAGCCCTCAGAGGGAGCGTGGCCCAGCCAACAGCTTTATTTCAAACTTCTGGCCTCCAGAGCAGTGAGACAATAAATTTCTGTTCTTGTAAGCCACCCAGGTTGTGGTACTTTGTTATTGCAGCCCTTGGACACTAATAATAGCCCCTCAAAAACAAAGTGGTAATGACCAAGCAGTAAATGAGGTCCATTATCCAGCTGACCCAGATAACGCAGGGCTAAAATTGGCGAATCTGATAACAGGCACCTGGGAACTAAGCTCTTACTCAGACAAATTAAACCAGGCAGGAGCTGACCCACAAGCTGGGCAGGAGGCAGCAAGAACCATCTGGGTCACACAACAGAAAATGCCTCTGGGTTCTGGAAAACCTAGGGTCTTGTGGTGGTTCAAGAGGATCCTGCCATGGCTTTGCAGGAACAAAGCATCAGTCAGTACCATGTGCTGTGGTTCTGCAGGAGCCGGCTCTGGGAAGATCTCCTGCAGGGATCGCTGGGCACTTGCAGGAACAGACAGGGAGTGGGGTGGGGCTGGGCTGGGGCAGCTTCCGGAATCAGTGCATTGCAAAGTCAGGGAGCAAGGTGAAGCTGAAGACAACCATTTTGGAGAGCTGTTTGCAGGCTGATGTCCTAAAAATCTATAACCAGTCATTTTACATTCTGAAGTACATATTCTGATTTAACATAGTTCATCCAACAAAAGGGTCTCAGATTCACATTTCCTTATAGAAAACACTCCTCTTTTGTTCCCACTCAGTGCTTAGTGCTCTTTTAAGTTGGCACCTATTTCTTGTCCATGCCAGCACTCCCAGTGTGTGGATCACAGGACGCCTTTGGATGTGTTCCCTTGTGTGTTTCAGCACCAGCTAATACTTGAACAGGGGCTCATACGTAATTCACAACGAAGACAGAGTGCTTTGTGCCTGGGCAGAAGGCCCCTCGCACTACCGAAGAGGAACAAAAAGCATCACCTGGTCTTGACCAGCCAGGACTACCTGGAGAAAACTCGGTGCTGCCTGTCGGGCGGTCAGGGCACCTTAGCCCAGAAAAACAGGTGACCTGAGCTACTTGGCATGCTATTACCCAGCTTTCCCAGCCTGACCTTGTGTAGGTGGGTTCACATCTCTATTGGGGAGCTTATGTCCAGAGGCAGTAAATAAATAGTTGCTTCATTCCTGCCTATAAACAACACTACGCTCCACCATCTTGCACGAACTCCCACCAACTCTCCCCTCCTGTTCCCCCAATCTGCTCTGAAATGTAGTGCACTAAATTCATGAAACCTTTTGATCCAGACCCTGCCATAAAGATAAAAAAAAAGTTAATCCCCATGTTTATAGAGATTATCTGTTCTGTTCCATATTCCACGCTGGTAAAAATTATCAGTGCTATTAATAAATTCTGGAGTTAAATGAGTCCCTGGCTAATTCAGGAGGAGCTTTTAAGACCATTTAAACAGTAGGTAAAGATTTTGAGGCCAGATTAAAAGGGACTTTCAGATCCCCTTAAAACATCACATGTGTTTATCATTATAGTAAGTGTGTGTCGTGGCTATCCAGTTGATTTGCCACCGGCTCCATCACTTACAGCTTTGTGACTATAAATAACTTCAACTTTTTGAGCCCCAATTGCTTAATTGAATTGATTAATTAAATTGTGAATAGAAGCACTAACAATAATTGCAAATCACTGCTCTGGGAACCCAGAAAATTAGTGCTCAATTAATTAGCAACTTTCCCTTACCCCAAGAACATGGTTATTCTTAAATGTCAAAAATATCACCTTCCCTTTTATCATGAGTAGAAAATTTGCATCACCTCTTATGGCAGGTGATTTGCAAATACAAGCTCGTGACCTTGCCTGGAGACCTTGGCCTGAGCTGGGCGGGTGTGCCAGTGGCGTGTCTTGCTCAGCTCTAAGGCTAACTCTCCCGGGAGGCACCAGCACTGTCCTCAATGACAATGGCCCAATGGCTGTTCTGGAAAACATTCTCAGACTTCCCTATTCTTTTGTATTTTCACTATCTTCATCCTCATCCACTCATGTTATTTTCTTTTTGATATTTTTCCTTATTCTATTTCCTTTCGAGTCTATCCTATGCATTACTGCCACAATAATCTTTTAAAACTGCTATGCTCATAGCTCTTCCTCAATCCTTCAGTTTAGTATATTCTACTTTAATTTTACCATTCCAAGACTTTCTTACTACCATGCAGCCCTCTGCTTTCATTACACTGACTTCACGCTGTTAGCTCCAGATGTCAGAGAACCAACCACGCTAACTGTCTTAGGCAAGAAGACACCTCTCCCGGTCATGGAACCTGAGTCTGGAGCTGAACAATTCATGCTAAGTTTGTTTCAGCAACTCAGCAGTGGCATGAAGGTCTTGGGTTTGACCTTGCAGCATTGTCCTCATTCCTTCCTTGCCACGTGAGAACAAGGATTTTGCTGCAGCTCTCAGCAGGCCACTGACACTGGCTGTCCTGGACTTCCTGCCCCATCTTCACTGTCATCTTTCCCAAAGATTGGCCTTCTGTGCTTTTACTTGACTTAAAATATTACCTCTATCTCTAAAGCACATTCTCCTCCGTGAAAGCCAAATTATTGTCATCTCTAAGACTTCCTGTGTTTACTACATTTTATATTCTGTATTCTTGATGCTCTGGCATCTGGGGCCTTGCTGACCCGGGGAGGACTGCTCCTCCCTGGGTCAGCTAATTCCTGGAGACAGCAAACAACTCACCCAGGGGTGTGCCTTTCGTATGCAAACTAACCAACCCAGGCCACACCTCTGCGAGTCCAATATTTCTCTGTGCTAATCAGCCCAGGGCGAGGTACACAACTTGGGACAGCCCCTACACTCCTGAGCCCTCTGAAATTATTCAAACTGGCCATTCTTAAACCTGCTCACCCTGCTTACTCTATCTCACCCGATCCTTCCATGTAAGTCACAATAAAGGAAAGTGTCTACACTTTCCTCTGCCTCCTGGCCAACCTTGCTGTTTCCCTGTGTGTTCCCTCAGACCTCCACCCCCCACTCCCATGGCATGGTGCGCCCCCTCCTCTTGGATCTGTGAGTAATAAACTATCTGATTTATTGGCCTCACCATACCTGAATAATAATAAAGCCTACATGTTAAAACATTTCCCATGTTAGGTTTAACATAAATGAGAACCAATGGGATTTCCCCTTCCCAGACATTTATGTCTTATAAAATCCTGGATTCCAAACAGTAAAGGGAGCTGATATGCACCTTGGCTGAGGGAGACAAAAAAGCTGGAGAGAAGAGAAGATGATTAACCAAGATGGCAGCATTATTATTTCTGGGGAGCCCTGAAGAGACACAAGGATGATGGAGAGAGCCACAGTGCTGTGCTAGGTAGAAATACAAAATAAAAAAGGTGAGAATAACTATCTTAAATTATACTAAAGCCAACAGATGGGAAACTCCCTAGAAAGGCCGTATATCAGACTTCAGAAAGGAGAGAGAAAATGATCACGAAACTTAACTCTGATCTGATAGCTCCAAAACATGGTTCCAGAAACAATAGCTCAACCCTAATAATTGGATATCTAAGATCCAGGCTCCTGGAGGAAAGACTTGTTGATTAAAAAGAAGTGAGATGTTAAATCTATTACTCAGATATTACCTGAACTGACTGGTAGATAAGGCTGGTGCAACCCTCCAGTTAAAGATGTGGACAAAAGCTAATGCCGCTCCCCCTTCAGTTTCCTGCCTCTGACCCGTTTTCTTTACCACCCCTGTCTTGCTCCTTTTCATTCTGAGAGCCCCGATTTGCACACCACGCCTTTCATTCACCCCTGCACAGATTTGGTCCCACCAGGGCGTGAGCTGTTAGGATTAGGCTCTGCTGAGAGTCAGAACGCCCAAATCACAGACACTTAGCCCAGGGCTTCTCAAACTTGAATGTGCACAGGAATCACCCAATGATTGTGTTAAATGCAGATTTTATCAATATGCAAATTAGCAGACTTGAGAGAACAAGATTCTGAATTTCGGACATGGTTAGTTGGTTCAAGAACACACTCTTGAGGAAGAAGGGTATCAGCAACCCAGACAGTAAGTTCTTTTTCCCAGGAAAGGACTGGTGTGGAGCTGCTCCATGGAGTCCTCGGAAACCCAGGAAACCTCCCATGCTGCTGTTCCGGGGGAGCCTATGCAGTGGTCCCTTGGTTTTCCAACGTCTCCATTTTGGTTTACGAACGCAGTAAATTTTATGGATCTATGGTATAATCAGATAGTAAAATTCATGCTAAATTTGCAGTTTTAAGGGTTGATTTTAAAGGTCTGAAGTGGATTAATACATTTTGCATTACTTTTTGGGGGGAAACCGTGCCTTGGTTTTCAAATATTTCAGAACTCGAACGGTCTTCTGGAACGGATTATGTTTGAAAACCGAGGTACTACTGTATTCCCAAAGTCACCTCAGAGTTCAAAACGACTACTGCAGATCCTGGCATGGTACCCACATCAGGCAGCAGAATGAAGAAAAAGGTGAAGAGGCAGAGTCAAGGCTGCCATTCAGTCACCTCGGAAGGAAGGCAATAAGAAGCTGTACCATGGTACTTAGGGCTTCAAACTGCCAGTGGAAGCTGGGGGATGCCATCTTTGTTATGGGAGTTGTGGACCCAGCTAGCAACTGCATGTTTCATAACTATGTAGCCTAGGTGAATGAATAATAAGAGTAAGCCAGGATTTTGTGTCTTTCTGAGGGTTTAGGAAGATGTCAGGCAGTTATATAGGAGATGTGTGTTATTATTATTATTATTATTATTATTAACTACTTAAAAATAAAAACAACACCAATAATGGATAACAATTACGTAGTAGGTACTGTTTATTGGGTAATGTTCTAAGTGCTTTTCATGTTATTTAATTCTCAAAATAACCACATGAGAAAAGGAAGGCAGGAGATGAAGTAATGGCTCAGGTCATATTGCTCCTTACTGACCGAGCAAGGACTCCCAGGGGGTAATTCCCGGTCTGTGCCCTTGACATTCTGGTGTGCTGGTTAAAGTTTAACCTGCTTTCCAGAGAAAAATGTCCTGATCTGAAGTGCTTGCCAAATCCTGTGGTGTAAATACTTCCCACTACCAACATGACATCACTGAGCTCAGAGTCAGGTCTCGCTGTGGTTCTGTCACTACGTGGCACTTTTTTTACATGTTTTTTTACAGTATTGCCAACACAGATATGCCATAGGTAACCTCAACAGCATAGATGTACATTGTGGCAAAATAATTCAGAAGTGATACGTTTGAGTATTTGTTACCTTTGTTTTAAATAGGTTCTATTTTATTGTGAGTTTCTGCTCACAATAAAATGATTGCTAAGTTTAATTACTGGCTTGTAAAATTCCTGACATTTAACAATTGGCTCTTGTGACCCAGAACACGCTGACTCCAGCCACCACTGCCTGCGCCGGCATGCTTTACAAACAGCTTAACACTAAATATTATACTTCTGTGCTCCTTAAATATATTGTCTCTTTGCCATTTCGGTAATTTCTGACTTCTCTGTCCCCAGCATCTCAGGAGTAACAAATAAAATATAAAGTACATTTAAAACATCTCATGTTCCTAAGGAGAATAATAAGGCAAGCTTTGCTTTCCCTCTGACTCATTAGCTGGGCATGTGACTTATCGAGAACAGCCCCTTCAAAAGGACACTCTGGTGTCAACTACAAAGGTTCTTTCTACAGTATTCCAGAATGGTCCATCTCATGAGAGTCAGCAGTAGGAATGATTTCTTTTATCTTATGGAGCTGTGTCTGTGTTATGTGCACTCATGGTGGAGTGGGTCCCTCAGCACGTCACCATAATATGGGTCATACTTGTGTGGAGCGGCCTAGTTTAGGGGAGACAGCAATGCTTTCAGAGTTGGCAGAAAACTTAAACTGAATGATGTCACTCAGCTCTGATTTCTAGAATCCCAGAACTGAGCTACATGGCATTCCAAGAAGATTCTCTTTAGAAAGTGTTCTGCTTCCTTGAAAATTTTTTTTTAAAAAAAAATCATGGATCTGGCAGATGAAACGAACGTTTCACAAATGCTGCTCTGTCTGCTTGAAAGATCTGGTCCCTTTGACTAGCAAAGCCCTATTCTGTACCTTTTAGAATCCAATGCAGGGATCACTTCCTTTCAGGAATCCTCCTGGTTCCTGTAGACTGGGACCTGTGTCCTTCCCAGGAGCTGCCATGTCCCTCTGTGCTCTTCTCTCAGCCTTTATTACATGCATCATAATTATTGTTTGTGTGTATTTTTCGCTAGGTTGTAAACTTTGTGATATGAACTGTGATTATGGACTTCTTATGTCTCTTAAAATACCTGTCACTAAATAGATGTTCAGTCACTCTTTTAATTAATTAATTTGATGAAAAGATAGAGTGATGTGCACCATTTCATTAGCTGGTTATTGGGGCTCAGAGGTGAAATCTTCCATAAATACAAAACAAAACAGAGTTGTCCAGAAGTCAAAGGTAATTGGCCTCTATTAAATTATGGAATTATATTTCTTCTGGATCTTCTGTAGTGGGAAGGTTTAACATTAGTGCATCAAAAATTCAAAAAGGGAGATTATAGTTCAAGCTAAGTAAAATTTTTCTACAATTAAATATGTCACAAAATAAGCAGTAGAGTTCTGACAGCACTGAAGTCTATTCTATTTTCTATAAAAAAATACATTATGGGTAAAATATTTATATTTGCTTAGCCAATGAATCAAAGAAAGGAGATCTCTAGGTTCTGGGATCAAGAGTTAAATTCAGGAGATAAACTTCATTTGGGTTGTCCCAAAAGCAGACTCAAGAACAGATTTTTATGAAAGTGGTTTATTTGGATTATGATCTTGGGGTTAAAATATAAAAAGCCGAATAAATCCATAGCAATGCTGCGAAGAGTGTACGGGCCATGGTAGACTTTTTCTAATCTTCTTCCCCAGAACCTACGCTTACCCCCAGACTGAAGGCAGAAATACCCACATAGGAGGAGACAGGGCTCCTAGAATAACAGATGCCTGAGATAGTGTCTTTTTTTTTTGGCATCTGAGGCTTGTGGATGGCTCCCAATTTTCCCTCCCCATTATATATCTCGTTAATGAAACCTGGCGGGTGACATATCTCACCTGTACTCAGGCTTTTAAAAAGTCCTTAAATCCTGGCAAGAGGCCAAAAATGAATAATGTAGAGGAAATCATTGATAACTGTCTAAATTAATCAACCCTATACTTTATTTATAAGCATACACTTTAAGAAAAACATCAAAGGGGGAATAAAGAAAAAAAGCAGGGGGTAGGATGAACAAACAGAATTGACCCCAGAGTAAACAAAGATAATCCAGAGGAAAGAAGAGATATTTAAAAATCTCTAGTCAGAATTAGGGAAAAGAAATGACATCCATCAATGACTTCCATAAATTAGATTACTGTTCAGAAGGGGAAAATATCAGAAAATAGAATTATTTTATGAAATTAAAAATATGGTACCTGAATAAAACAACTTAATAGAAAAAACTAAAAAAAAATTTGATAAAATTTTCCAGTACAAAGAGATGAAAAATGTGAGAGAATGAAACAAGAGTGCTGTCAGAAAACTTAGAATAAAGCAAAGATTCTAAGCACTGAAAAAGCAAATGGCATGTTAACTATAGTGGAAGAAAACCAAGATAAGCAGAAGAATTTTCATCAGCAACACTAGTTTTTAGAAGATAATGGAGAGCAATGCTTGAGTGTTCTTGGAAAGAGGACTTAGAACTTAAAATTCTATTCCCAGACTAGTTATAGATCAGACATTGAGTGCAAAAAACAAACAAACAAACAAACAAACAAAACAAAACAAAACAAAACAAAAACAAAAAAGAACTTTCAGACATACAAGACTAGATTGGAAAGTTTACTTTCCATCCATGTGCTTTCTGGAAATAAGATTTGAGGATAAATTGTAGAAAAACAAACAAAAAAGGACTTCAACAAAGGAGAAATGCATGGCATTTAAGAAGTAATAATCATAATCCAAGGATATGTGAAGAGCAATTCTATTCAGACAAACCTAGAAATAAGACGGAAAAGGAGAAATGGTTGTTCCTTTTTCCCTTTCAATGGTCACAAAATGAGACCTTTTTCCAATATGATATTTATGCAAACATTCTAAACTTACAAAAGAAAATAAATAAATTTAATGGACACACACACAGGAAATGTGTAAAATCTTGCATAGAAAGTACACTAACATATTGATAGGGGTTGCTTTTGGGAAATTATGTAGGAGGAGGAAGAAGAGGGAAGGGGTTGGGAGGTAGGGATGTTTCTGCAGTATTTTTATTTCTTTTACAGAAAGAGACTAATGGAGTGTTCAGCAACATGACCTTGGCTATGATGGAGATTTTTAGAAAGAGTTTTATGGAATATAACTGGCATCCAATAAACAATCATATTTAAAGTATACAACTGGATAGATTTTGACATATGTGCATACCTGTGAATTCATCACCACAATCAAGATAATGAATACTGACACCATCCTCAAAAGTCTCCTCGGCTCCTGTAATCCTAATTACAATCCTAGGCAAATACTAATATGCTTTAAGTCGCTAGGAAATTTTGCATTTCCTAGAATCTTATACCCATGGAATCATACAGGATGCATGTCTTTGTTCCAGTGTAATTATGAATAGCATTACCCCTCTAGTTTGAACAATAACTATACTATAAGCAACCTATTTATAGGCAAGGAGTTAGTTACAAGAGTGTTTCTAAGTCCTGGTTACCTTTTTCTAGTGGGAGATCAAATCGAGTCCTCTTTTCCTGTCTTTCCACTTGATATGTCATTTCCTAGTAGGAACCCTTATTTCTGTCTGATGAGAATGGTTACTTAGGCTGGTCTAAGTTGAACTAAGTGACCAGTATGGAGCACTTTGATCACTTTGACAGTTTCAACTTTCACTATGGCTGTGACTATTAAACTAGTCTTAAACACAAATAGTCAGTGTTAAGAGCTGAGAGACACTGGTTGTTAAAGTCAGTCATGTGGCAGCCCATCATCAAGAATAAAGTTGAGCAAAGGAACATAAGGCATGCAGATTCTGGACTCTCTATTGGAAAAGTGGTCATTAGCTCCTCCATGGGAAAATTTCTCTCCCATGTCCATTTTGGCTTTCCCCCCAGCTCACACGTCTTAGGAGTACAATTTAGAGGGCCAGCCAGACAGCCACCACGGAGGAAATTTCACAGCCAGAAATTTTGTGTTCCAGTTCATGAAACACGAACTGCACATGAAAACCACCCCTCACTTAATGGCCTAAACCCACCATTTACTGTGCAGATTCTGTAGTCAGAGCTGTTCTATGATGTCCAGGACTTCCTCTGGGAAGACCGGAACCATGAGGTGTCTGGACTGGCTGTGAGCTAGAACCATCGGGAAGCTTTCGCACTCGCATGTCTGGCACCCAGATGAACGACTGAAGGCTAGACACAGCGTGGGCTCTTGGTCCTTGCGCCCTCACGTTTCCTTCTTGTAGTTTGGGTTTCTCACAGTATAGAGGCAATCTGTCTATCATCTTTCTTTCTATCTATCTATCTACCTGTATAGAAATAATTTTTTGTGAGAAATTCTGCCATTATAAGGCATTTCATTTTAAATTTCTAATTTTTTTGCCTGCAGTTGGGAATCTGATGATGAGTGCTTAGTCTGGTAATGGCCAGGTATATTGTATTTTTAGCACAGCTATAGTGTCATTGCATAACAAATGATCCACACTCCACTGTGCCCAAAAGTGTGACATTTGCTGTCCGCTTTTCTCCTCTCTTTATTGACATGATGAAGTGCATTGAAATTAAATAAATAAAATGTCACAGTGTGGCAGCACGAGTGGCACTAGGAAAGCCATTGAGTTGTAGGGCACCACATTGCAGTTCAAAGCAAGGAGACTGCACAGCTGGTCTCCGTCACCACTAGTTTAGTCTATAGTTGTAGTGTGAAAGCAGCCACCATGCAGAGATCACCGTGGCTGGGTTCCAATAAAACCAAAATTTGAATTTCGCATACAATGAAATATTATTCATTTGATTTTTAAAGACGATTTGATAATGTAGAAACCTTTCTTGGCTACTGGGAGCGTACAAGTAGGCAGGGGGCTGTAGTTTGCCTATGCCTGCTGTAGAGAGATAGCTTTTCCTTTTGGAGATCTGTACAATTATGCCAGCATCAGTTACTAAGTATATTATATTCATTCTATCAAATTGAAACTCACTATTCATTGGAGAAAAATCTATTGAGTCTCTGCATACATCAGAACATATCACAGTGAATAAGGCAGACAAGATGGCTGCCTTCATGGGGATTTCAGTCTACTGCTCAGAGGAACTTATGTATGAAGTTCTCAGAAATAAATTATTTTCTTTGGACTTCCACTGAAATGAGTGGGCAAGATTGACAAATAAATTGGCAACTACAAAATAATGTGCTAAGAATTGGGATAGAGGTAAGCACTAGATCTTATATGAGCACATTTGAAAATCCTAACTCAGAATGAGATGATATAAGAACCATGAAAATATTCCTAGAAGAGGTAAATATTGAGTTTCCTCTTGAAGTATAATAAATATTTGTCAAAAAGTAGAGGGATTTTCCAAATCAAAACTATATCAAGATAGAATTGCTGTTATCAGAAATGACAAGTGTTTGTGAGAATGTGAGGACAAGAAAATCTTGTGCATTGTTGGTAGGAATGTAAATTGGTACAACCACTATGGAAAAGAGTATGTAGGCTCCTCAAAATAATTAAAACCAGAACTACCATGACTCAGCAAACATGGTTCTGGGTGTATAGCTGAAGAAACTAAAACTCTGTCTTAAAGAGATAACTGCACCCGATGTTCACTGCAGCATTACTCACAATAACCAAGATATAAAAGCAAACTAGGGGTCCATTAATGAATGAATGGATTAAGAAAATGTGACTTTCTCTCTCTCTGTCTCATACACACACACTCACACACACACACACACACACACACACACACACACACGAGGTCGGAAAATTAAGTTGCAAAGTCATCCAAGAAAAAGTGCTACACACCTCATTGCTGAATATCACTAGGGTCTCCTTCAAAGTACTCCCCTTGGGAAGCTATGCACCGATGCCAGCACCTAATCCACCCTTCAAAGCAATTTTGGAACTCTTTTTCTGGAATGGACATCAGAGCTGTCACCATATTATACTTGATGTCCTGAATGTCATTAAAATGTCTTTCTTTCAATATTTCCTTTATCTTTGGGTAAAGAAAGAAGTCACTAGGGGCCAGATCAGGTGTGTAGGGAGGGTTTCCAATACAGTTATTTGCTTACTGGCTATAAACTCCCTCACAGACAGTGCCATGTGATTTGGTGCATTGTGATGCAAGAGCCATGAATTGTTGGTGAAAAGTTCAGGTCATCTAACTTTTCCATGCAGCCTTTTATTTATTTATTTATTTATTTATTTATTTATTTATTTATTTATTTATTTATTTTTAATTGGGGAATATTGGGGCAGTGTGTTTTTCAGGGACCCATCAGCTCCTTGTCAAGTCATTGTTTTTGATCTAGTTGTGGGAGGCACAGCTCAACTCCAAGTCAAGTCATTGTTGTTTTTTTTCAATCTAATTGTGGAGGGTGCAGCTCAGCTCCAGGTCAAGTCGTTGTTTTCAATCTACTTGTGGAGGGCACAGCTCACTAGCCCATGTGGGAATCGAACCAGCGACTTTGGTGTTATGAGTGTTGTGCTCCAACCACTGAACCAACCAGCTGCCCACTGGCAGCTCAGCTCCAAGCTCAAGCAATTGTTTCTCATTGGCCCTTGTGGGAATTGAACCGGTTACCTTGGTGTTATGAGCACTACGCTCTAACGACTGACCCAACCGGTCACCCTCACTCAGCCTTCTCAGCACTTACAAATAGTAAACTTGGTTAACTGTTTGTCTAGTTGGTACAAATTCATAATGAATAATCCCTCTAATATCAAAAAGGGTTAGCAACATTGTTGCAATAAATTCACAAACTTAATTGTCAGACTGTGTGTGTGTGTGTGTGTGTGTGTGTGTGTGTGTGTGTGTGCATTCAACCATAAAAAAGAAGGGAATTCTGTCACTGGCAACAATGTTGATGGACCTTAAGGGCGTTATGCTAAGTGACATAAGTAATACAACAAAAGGCAAACATTCTATCTCACTTATATATGGAATCTAAAACAATAACCATCACAAACCAAACCCATAGATTCAGAGAATAGATTGATGGTTGCCAGAGGTGGTGGGCTCAGGACAGGCAAAATGGGTGAAGGTGGTCAAAAAGTACAATCTCCAGTTGTAAAATAAGTCCTGGGGATGTAATGTACAGCATGGGGACCATAGTTAACAATACTGTGTTGTATACTTGAAAGTTACTAAGAGTAGACTTTAAAAGTTCTCATCAGAAGAAAAAAGTGTAACTATATGAGAGGATGAATGTTAACTAGACTTATTGTGGTGGTCATTTCACAGTATATACAAGGTGTGATCAAAAACTATGGTGAATGCTGCCGCCAAGGACCATCCAACTGAAAGGCAGGAATCTTCAATACGGGAAGCAGCACGTTGAACCTTAGTAACAGTGTGTGACAAGTTTCAACTTGTTTGGTGCAGTCAGTCGGGTGTGAGCTAAGGTGTGTTTTAAAGTGTCGTGTAAATCATGGATCATGCACAATGCATTAACATGAAATGGTCAAATGGTTTCATCCTCCATCATGACAACACTGTGTCACACATTGCTTATGGTACAGCAATTTCTGTCAAAAATGTTATGGTGTATCCTCATCCACCTTATTCACTGGATCTGGCACAGTGCAACTTCTGGCTCAAAATGACCTTGAAAGGTAAATGTTTTGAATCAATTCAGGACATCAAGGCAGCCAGAACAGCGCAACTAAAGACACTCACGAAAGAGGACTTCCAGAACTGCTTCAGAAAGTGGCAAGAATTATGGATAAGTGTGTTCGGAGTGAGGGGGAGTGTTTTAAAGGGGATTAATGGCAATGTGTCTTTTACTGTAATAATTTGTCTCAAATTTAAACACTCACCGTATTTTTTTATCACACCTCATACAAATATTGAATCATTATGTTGTACACCTGAAACTAATATGTTATATGTCAATTATATCTCTCTCTTTTTTTAAAGATAAAAAATGTGGTGGGAGGAGCATGGTGGGAAGTGACATTTGTAAAGGACGATAACAAGAGTCAACAACAGCAACCTGAACATTGGATGTTAGCATCTATTTTCATGTTGTAATTTTAGAATCAAATGCATTTTAATCAGAATCCCAATCTCTTATGTTTCTTTGGGGGGAGATAGGGCAGCCCTGAATAAAAATAATTTTAACCCATATAGTACAATAAATATCTAAGATTTTCTAGGAAGAATAGAAAATAAAATGTCTGTGTGTTGTATAAGGGAAGGTTTTGATGATCTTAAACCCCATCTTGCCCTCCTACTAATTCATAATCTCAACAAACCACCTTATTGTTGACAGATGCTAAAGAGGGAAATTCAAATTACAGAGCAAATGGGAAGTCAGGCATTGTTTATAGCAAGTACAGTTGTAATTGTATATAACTCCCTTTTAGAATAACTGTCAGGTTACTATACTGAGTGTCATTTTTCATATCTAGATTTGTTCTTATTGCAGAAAATCATTCATAAAATAATCAAGTTATTTTCAAGTTTAAACCTCCCTATAGTTATAGCTAACCTGGAATGTCAAAGGGGATGATGGAATTTGTTGTGAATAAATATCAATGTTCCTAATGACAGTGTGTTTGTATTTTTCCACTATGCAATTTGAGATGTCCTTCCAAAATGAATCTCTGAATCCGCTGTTAACTAAAGTTAAACTGATGAAGGGTGATTATTTCTTGGTGTAATTACCCTGAGTCAATAATTAATAAAATAGCATATGTCCTTAATGACATCTGGGGAAATGCCCTCCAAATTCTGTTTTCAGAATGGCTAAAATATTGATAAAGGCAAGTAAGCCCCAATAAGTAACTCTTAAATTAGAAATTAAGATATTGGAAACATGGGTTAATGCTTAAGAAGGCCACCAGTATGTCAAAAGATGCATATTTGTAGAGTGACCTGCAAATCCAGAAATTTCCCTAACTTTCTTCATGTGTCAGGAGAAAGTTGACGAGATCCTTCTGTTGTCTGGTTAGAGTCTATAAACCAATAGACATGCAGCCAACACAAATCATGTGTAGGTGTGGCGGGCTGTAAAAAGCTGTCTGTGGCATATCCAAAGTGCTCTTGTGTGCAGGGCACCATGCTTCTGGAGAGACTTCTTGTCCTGTGGCAACCTGGGGCTTGCTTTTCTTCATTAGATGGCCAGCGTGGAGTGCCTTGCATGGGACTCACACTGCCACCACCGGTCTGTCTGAGGGTGAGATAAAAGATTTAATAACAGGGCTGGGTGATCTGACCCTAATATTTTTGTTCCCAGTACCTCAAACAGTTTTTGCATGGGCTGTGTTTACTAACTGCAAGTTTATTTTGCCCAAATAGTTCTCCTTTTAATCTTTCAATCCATCTGTGTTCTATGAGCAATTAAATCCATGAATGGTTTTGGTTTCTTTCTCCTTAAAGTTGTCAAAATGTGGTTTATCTGTCTGAGTAGTGTTTGATGTCAGAGAACGCCCTTGAGCTCCTTGGTAACAACAAGAATTCACATTATTAAGGAGGTAAATCAGGTCACTAAGAAAACATCTTTTGAGTTTGCACCAATTTCAGTCAAGTTGCCCTGCTGCTTTGCATAGAACACCTTTCAGCTCAACAGCCAGACTGGGCCCATCACACACTCTGAGCTGGACTCCGTGCTTCACATCTGTTCAACTGAAGTCGTTCTAGCCCATATGTATTGGTTGGCAGCATGACCCAGCAGGACATGCCCAGGGGGTCATCCTCCTGGCGTCCTGGTTGTCAGGGTGAAGGGGATGTTACTACAGAACAAAGTCTTTCACTGTCTGTTCTGGGAGGAGAGAGGTAATTAATTTTCAATGGAATTAATTAAGCAGATTTTCTTATTGTGATCTCCTATAATTAGAGGACTGGCTCTTGTCTTTGAAAAGAAAGACGTTCATGGCTGATCACTTAGATTTGGATCCATATTCTTTGAAATCAGAGCGTTCGACATTACTCATAGTGAGGTCAGTCTTGGGATATTGTCAGACAGCAATAAACTGACCTACTGGATCAGCACACACACAGACACACACACACACACACACACACAGGGTCATGTATATATTAAAATTTATTTGGAGGGAAGAAGAAAGAGAGAATCTTGCTAAATTCTAAAATCATCAATGGGTCTCTCTGAAAGTCATAAAAGCCCTCCTTACTGTGCCCCTGATCCTATCTGCCCTCTCCTCCCCCGCCACCATCAGTGTTCTACAGGGTCATTTCTACATGAAATTTATGTACATAAAACTGATGGTCAATCTTAAAAATGATCATGCCAACCACATTGGAGTGAGATAGCACAAGTCCTCTGTGTGGTGTTGTTTTCCATCTTGATGGAGAGGGCACCTCTCCACCAGGTGCCAGCATGCGTATTGGTGCCTTCTTGCTGTGTGAAAGATCACTCTGCCTGATGTGAGGAGACTGAGTCGCGGGCAATGAAAATGAAGACACCATGATCAAACTGAAGAACCACAATAGCAGTTTCGAGAATCCAGAACCAGCCAGTTCTATCTGTAAGCAGACTGAGTTAGCAGATCTCCAGTCTAAGATGATTCTTCTCCAGGCATAGGAATCATGTACATGTTGTGTTTGGCCTGTTGGGATGCACCAGGGGAAGAAGCCATAATTCAGTCACCATTCAGGTCTGAGGAATGAAAAAAACCTGCTCTTTAACCTCCATTTCTCTCAACCCCAACAAAGGGCTAGTGGTCAGTCTTTGTCACTAAGAGCCACCACATTATGGTCAGGCTGGCCTGGGTTTCACTGAAGACCATTCAGAATCAAGTCTTTGTACCTTCACATATGGAAAGTCTGGGCCAAGTTGAGGCAATTACTTGCTATGTTAAACTTTGACATCTGGAGATCCAGAATCATATGGTATAATTATATGTCCAGTGGCTCCTTCTTTTTTATTTTAACTCTATATTTTGAAATAATTTTAAGTGTACAGAAGAGTTGCAAAGGTAATACCCAGAGTTCTGGTCCTTCACTCAGCTTCTTCTAAAGTCGACATCTCACAAAACCATAGTGCATTTATCATGGGTAAATTATAGACACACAATAGAACACTATTAACTAAATTATAGACTATTCAGATTTCACCAAATTTCCCACAAATGGCTTTTTTTTTTCTCTTCCAGGGTTATGTGCAGGATACCATTTTGCATTAGGTGTCATGCCTCTTTAATCTCCTCCAATCTGTGACAGTTCCTCAGTGTTTTTCATGACCCTGACACTTGAATAATACTGGTCAAGTATTTGTAGAATTTCTCCAGCAGAGTGCCTGGCACACAATGGTATCAACACATATGCATCAAGACAAGTGAACACCAGTAACTGGGTATCTGTGTGAATTCATATGTCTATTTAACATAAGTGAACCCCAAAAAGGCTCTCGATACTTCTGCAAGTAATGTGGAAAAGTTATCAGAATTTCTTTATTCATCAACTACTCTAGTGAAGCCTCATAGAAACCTGATAATGTTCATGGCGTTGAAATCACCTACAGTACTAGCTCAGTCTAGGCTGCACGTTGGAGCCCAGCCTTGAGATCTGCTTTTAGAAATACTGATCCTATTGAGCTGAGATAGGGTTTAAACACTGGGATTTTAAAACATTGTGGTAAAATATACATAACATAAAATTTACCATCATAACCATTTTTAAATGTACAGCTTAGTGGCATTAAATACATTCACATTGTTGTGCAAACATCACCACATCCATCTCCAGAAATTTTTTATCTTGAAAAATTGAAACTCTGTCCCCATTAAACAATAACTTGTCGTGCCCTTCTCCAGTCCCTGGAAACCACCATTCTATTCTCTGTGTCTGTGACTTTGACTACTCTAAGTCCCTCATATAAGTGGAATCAGACAGTATTTTATTTTATTTTTTGTGACTGGTTTATTTCACTCAGCATAATGTCCTCAGGATTCATCCATGTTGTAGCGTGTGTCAGGATCTCCTTCCTTTTTAAAGTTGAATAGGATTCCTTTATGTGTATATGCCACATTTTGTCTTTACTTGTATCTGTCGATGGACATGTGGGTTGTTTCTACCTCTTGGTTATTGTGAATAATGTTGCTATGAACATTGGTGTGCAATTACCTGGTAGAGTCCTTGCTTTCAATTATTTTGGGTAAATATGCAGGAGTGGGGCTGCCTAAATATTGAGATTGTTACATTCTTTTCCAGAAAGTTTGGTTGTATAGCATAGGTTGTAAACCCATGTGCTACAGGCTTTATGACATTGCTGGCTGGAATTCCAGTGGACAAAGGCACTCCATTCATGTTTGTTGAGTGGATAAATTCATAATGAAGAGGCTTTTGATACCACACAAAAATATTCATGTTTCTGACAGGAAAAAATGGAGTTGGAAGCCAAAACTAAAGGTATTTTCACAATCAATGGACTTCCAGAAGTAGATACAACATCAATGTGCCATGCAACCCTAAATGCAGAGCTTCCTTCTAGCTTTGTCTTCCACCCCAAAGCCTGTCAGTTTGCTGCCAATTCAGTTAACACATACTTTGATGGAGGTCGGAAAAGGGAAAATGCAAGTTGAAAAATATAAATCTGACTCACATAAACCATTTTTTGAAAAAAATGCTGAATCTAAATCTACCTCAGAATACTTCTCAGAATGCCTTTGCAAAGAAAATTTATTGAATAAAATGTTTGTCTTCAGATGAATAGCAATGTATTTCTGTTGTTCCCAACTGGCCAAAAACAACCACAAAGGAAAAAAAAGAAAAAAGAGAAAAGAAACAAGGCATGCATTTTCCTCACCTGCTGAGACATCTCGCCTCTCCCAGGTTTTGGTGGCAACTATAAGTGAGTGACACAGAATCTCTGAAAGTACCCCTTCTCCCCCCGGAGAGAGCTAGAAGGAACTTCTTAGCAGACGCCCACCACTCTGTTCAAGAGAGTGCTTGGCAACAGTCTTAAACCATGGCTTGCCCTGAGGTCAAAGGGCATGCTCTTAACCCCCAGAGGCCCAGCTGCTCACACCCTGTCATTGTCTTGCCCTTCAGCAGGGCCCCAGAAGGAGAGCTGGCAGACCTCCATTCCTGCATCTCTGCCAGAACTTTCTAGTTCTTAGGAAAGAAGCTTGAGGAATTGCAGCACCAGCCAGTGGAGGGTAAGTTGGGAACACTTTCTGTGGCGGAGGAGTGTCTTGGAACTGAAAGAAGGGGAGACAGTGGAGAGGAGAGGCTTCGAGCAGTATGGCCCTGCTAGGCATCTGCCTGGACACGGAGAGAAGGCTGTACCATGTGCAATCTGTGTCGCTCCTGCTCCCCAGGGAGTCAAGGTTGTGGTTCAAGGGAATCTTGGCCATTGTGCTGCAACAGCGGGGCCTGTGTCCTCAGAAGTGCATTTCCCCACGGTGGCCAGCTGCACAGGTGGGGGAGCTCCACCCAGGCGGTGAGGAGTCAGGTCACTCACATTCCCTTTCTCTTCAAACACTAGGATAGGTTCTCTTGGCTGGAATTCCCCTCCTGCCTCTGCAGAGAGACGCCTACCTCTTTCTCTCTGTCTATCTCTATCTCTGTCTCTATCTCTATGTCTCTCTGTCTCTCTCTGTCTCACTCTGCCTCTCTTTGTGTCTGTGTCTCTTTCTGTCTCTCTGTGTCTGTCTCTATCTCTCTCTGTCGCTCTGTCACACACACACATCTCCTGATGCTTTCTGAGTTGTCGGTTTTTTTTCTAACTACCTGCATAGTAAGACACCATGACAAAAAGAGCAAGCAATGAGGGTATCTGTCCTCTGTTGTTTATCCACGAGCTGCTCACCAGGTCCCAATTTGTTCCTCTAGGTTCACCTGTGGTCCCCTTGACTCTTCTGGGGCTAGCTGGGCACACAGAGTCCTGCTCTCACTGGAAACCTGCTGGCACACAATTTCCCTTGCAGAGAGCAGAGTGGCTATACCATGTACTGAAGTAGTGATCTATACCTTGCCCCGCTGCTTCAGTTGTGGAGACCATAAATATTGATACTTTGATATTGTGATTTATGATAAGAATATATATTTGGTTTTTGTCCCATTTCTGGAACAAAACTCTTAAAACTATTGGAATTTCCTAAGTGATAAGAGTGAAAGGGTGTCTTTTGTTATGTTACTTAAGTGGCTTTTGGACCCCACCTAAGGATAGAGCCTGGTCACCAGAGGAACCAATTATATGATTAGAAGGTTGGAACTTTTAGTCCTAACTCCTGATCTCTAGGTAGGTGAGAGGGGCTGGAGGCTGAATTAATTATCAATTGCCAAGGACTTAATCAATCATGCCTATGTCATGAAGGAACAGGGCTCATAGAACTTCTGGGCTGGTGAACACATGGAAACTTGGGGAGTGGCACTCCTGGAGAGGGCGTGGAAGCCCCATGCCCTTCCCCATACTTTGTTCTATGCATCTCTTTGATCTGGCTGTTCCTGAGTGATATCCTTTTATAATAACTAGTGAGCTAGTAAGTAAAAGTATTTCTGAGTGCTGTAAGACCCCTCTAGCAAGTTAATTGAACCCAAGGGAGGAGGTTATGTGAAGCTTCAATCTACAGCCTGTTGGTCAGAGCACAGGTGACAATCTGAACTGGCGATTGGCATCTGAATTGTGTGTGTGTGTGTGTGTGTGTGTGTGTGTGTGTGTGTGTGTGTGTAGGGAAGCAGTCTCGTGAGACTGAGCTCTTTACCTGTGGCATGTGATGCTGTCTCTGGGTAGATAGTGACAGAATTGAGTCGGGTGGTGGTGTGGAAAATCCCTCCCCCCACACACGAACAAATCAGAATTGGGTGCAGAACCCTTTTAGATACCTAGGGGGATAAAGGTGGCCCTCTGTTTTTCTGAGTGACAGATGGAAGGATGAAGAAGGAAGGAGGAATACAATTAATATCTATTGATCACCTAAAACAATGCTTCCCAATATTTTGTACGGAGGTTCTCCCTCACCCACAGTTTCACTGAACCATGATCAACCGCTTCGTCCCTCCTGGGACATGACTCATCCCTTTGTCCAGCACAGTCACTTAGTAACCATCTCAGTTATCGAATCGACTACTGAGGTATCACAAGACTTGTGCTTATTTACTTAATAATGGCCCCAAAGTACAAGTGTGGTGATGCTGGCAATTAGGATATGCCAAAGAGAAGCTATAGAATGCTTCCTTTAAATGAAAAGTTATGCATGCATAGAAAAAAACACAGTATGGAAAGTGTTTGGTGCTATGCGTGGTTTCAGGCATCCAGTGGGAGTCTTGCAATGTATTCCCTGCGGATAAGGGGGGGACTGTATCCCACATCGCAAACCAATTCATACATATGATGGATATAACTGAAACAAAAGTGTCATGAAAAAGCTTACTCTTCCTATGTATGATAAAGAAGAAATGTGACAAAGTTAATATCAAGTACGACTTTGAGAAGATTTAGATCAAACCGCCAGGAAATCAGTTAGAATCAACAACCCAAATCATTTAGAATTGCGGCACACTGGATTGACTTTCCTTCTCTCTAATGGGTGGCAGCCCACATTTCCAAACCACTGGCATACTCATGTGCCAAACAGTAGATTCTGGGCATCTCATTTAATACTCACAAAGAGTACCTGAGGAAGACAGTAATAGCTTTATTTTGCCAATGAAGAAATAAAAAACTCAGCATAAGTTACTTGAAGAAATCTTTTGCCTAATAAAAGCCCATTCCTGTTCCACTCTCAGCCTCACTGGCAGGAGTGCACACCTGACTTACTAAGGGAGGTAGGGGCTCCTTGGAGCTGGGTCTGAACCAAATATGTCATGCAGCCTCTTAGCAGCAGCCTCTCCGAGTCTCTGCTGTGGATGCTGGAGTGTTGCTGATGGAAGCACCACGCATCCACGCTGGAGCAAATACTCTAAGAGCTTCATCAATAGATACTTTGGTTCATTTTTTTAATTGACAAGTCCATCACACCGCAGGCTGAATCTTGTTGTTTCAAATGGAATACAGATGGGCCAGGACTTATGATAGCTCGACTAGGATTTTTCGACATTACAATAGGACAAAAGCGATAGGCATTCATTCAGTAGAGTCCAGCTGCCCTAAGCTATGATGTTCTGTAGGTTAGTTATATTAAATGCATTTGTGACTTATGGTATTTTCAACTTACAACAGGTTGATCGGGACCTGTAATCCCACTTACGGCAATCCCAATTTACAGTAATCCCACTGTAAATGGAGAAGCATCTGTATTTCCAAATTCCATACCGGGTTGCAATTAGTCCTTTATTCCTCTGTGGAATTTGGTCTTCCAGGGGTCTGGTAAGAGCAGGCACCCATCCCATCCACTGCATCTTGCACTGAGGAGTGTGTAAAATAAACTGTCACTGGGGTTTATTGGATTTCAGTTTTTCAATCTGAAACCAAGTTTAAGGAGAGAAGCCAAAATTATATCAGAGTCCCTTCCTTTCTTTCTCTATTCCCTTCAAAAATATCTATTTAGATCACGCTTTGTGTCCATTAATGTGCTAGGCCTGGAGAAGAAAGGTGAAAAGGAGTAAATCACAGAACTCTGGTCCTTAAGTAGATGACGAGCTAGTTCAGGGGTTCTCCAACTTTAGCTTGTCTAGGACCTGCAGGAGGTTTGTGTCAACACGGGCTACAGGCCACACCCTAGAGTTTCTGACCCAGCAGTTGTGGAGTGGGCTGAAATTTTCTTTTCTAACAAGTTTCCAGGTGCCCCTGCTGCTGCTGTTCCAGGAATCCCACTCTGAGAAACACTGATCTAGTTAAAGAGCAAACCACATCCGGACTGATCTGAAGCCCAACTGGGGCCCTTTGGGCTCCTGGGAGGTAGGAAGACCATTGTAGTCAAGGTCAGCCTGCCCTGAAATGTGTTTGAAGTTGAGATACAACGCCACTTTTCCAAAGGCTTCTTTCCTTCCAGAAGCTGGTGATTGGCAGGTCCTGGAGCGCACCCCCCAAACCTGCTGCTACACATCCCATCTGTCACAGCATATGCTCTGAAACCCATAGGCCTCCCACCAAGAGCTCGTTATTTACAAATCACTAAGCCAGCAGCCGCCAAGGCCTCCTCTTGGCCAAGCTCTGTCTCTGAGGGCAATGCAAGTCTGACAGGTGCTACCCAGCCCCCTCTGGGGTCCTTCTCCCGGCTCCCCCCCCACTACCTGTGGACACCCTCAGAGATTTCTGCAGAAAGGCTCTGCTGGTCTTAGTAAACTCCTGGGAAATTTACACTTATACTTCTCTTTGTTTTTGTGGCAACTGTTAATTATAGTGAGAAGTACACCCTGTGCAAAGTCAATTTTCTCTTTTAGTGAAACAGTGAATAGAAATGTCTTCAATCAAATGTCTTCGATCTGCAAGAGCCTTCTGAGTAATTTGGATTTGTGCAGGTCCCCATGGGTCTGTGGGCTTCCCTTGGATGCGCCACCGTGCTCTTGGTGGTGCCTATGTGTTTGGGGCACCAGTTGGCCGCCTGTTTCACCTTTGCTTTGATGGGTTTGCTGTAGTTAAGTCCCATGAACAGTATGATTGTCAACATACTATCATGATTCAAGTGGACAGAAAAAAAAATGAGAAGAAGAAAGCACACCGTTTCTTTTTCTGTTCAATATTCCAATAAGACTGCCGTGATTTGTCTGAAAGAGAGCACACCTGTTTATAAGCTGGCCTGTGTGCGTCTGGGCCCACCCAGACACGCTCACCCTAGGCAGGACCTCTCAGAGCTACTGAGAACCCCAATAGCTTACTGTGCACCAACCATTGCTCCAAAATCCCCCAGGCCCAGCAATTTTCTGACGATTACTTTCCTCTGACTGAGTGGAGAAGTTAGAACAGGCTGTGTCAACAATTTTGTTGTTGAGGACGTCACCTTGAAGGACCTGTGAATCCCTGCAGCCATGCATCACCAGGCAGCTTTTCAAGAAGCGGATCCAGTGCTGTCCCTGAGCCTGCAGTGTGGCAGAGCTGCCTCTCCAGGCTCTGAACGCCAGAGAAGTTGAGTGAGCAGCTTCTGTGAACGCTGCCTGCCTTAGACAGCCTCATGCTGACTGGGATGTACTGCGGCACTTTGGGGGTGGAGAAAGGGGGCGCAGGAAATCAGGAGCTGCCTTTTGGGGAGAACAAGCTCCTCCCACTCAAAATAGTATCTAGAGTTTCACAAATACTCTTCTGTCTACTTATATGTGTCCAAGCTGGAGGATCTCACCTGAGCCTGAGCCTCAGAAAAAGGAAATTAGATACATACAGATGCAAATAGTTAAGGACTAAGGTCTTCTTCACTGGGAGAAGCCTGGGGCATTTCAGAGCCGTGGCCATCCCTCTTTCCAGCCCAGGATCTGGGTCTGCAGGGGAGTGGAGAAAGCCATGTCTCCAAGGTTGAGAAGCTGGCATCTTTCACAACTGAAGGGACACTGGCACCAGGAGGCCTGTTCCAAGGCGAAAGGGAAACGTGGTACAGTGACCCCTGCCCGGATTCTGGATAAGCAAGCACAGTGCTGTCTCCAGGGCTCCGAAATAAACAAAAGCAGTAGGGAGGGACAGAACACAGGCCACCCGGGGCAAGTTCTGTGTTCCCAGAAGAGCACAGCCAGGTCCGGTGCTGACGCCCAGCTCTGAGCCGCCTGATTTATGCTGTTCCCCTCTGTGGAGCCCACAGCTCAGCAGCCCAGATCCTGCCAAACAGCATGGGCTGCACAGGGGCTGTGGAGCTGCGGGGCTGGGTGTCTCACAGGTGCTGCCCCTCCATTCCCTCGGTCCTGGCTGTGCAGCGGCAGAGCCTCTGGAAGTCTGGCCGTGCTCCTGGGAGCTATTGGAGGGCGAGGAGGAGGAGGAGGAGTGTGTGAGAGAGATCAGCCAGCATGAGGGGCCTGCCTGGTGTTTCTGCACACGTGTGAGATGTCCACATGGGGACACTCATTGTCATCATCGTATCCAGAAACTACACCTGCGGCTTTCCTTTACAAAGTCTCCCTCACACACTGCCTCATTCAATGCTCATAGCACCGCACAGGCAGGTGAGGCAACGTGGCCCCGTTTTACAGATGAGGGAAGCAGATGGAGAGGCAAGTCCTCCTCTTCGGAACTCCACGCCCCCTCACTACACCATGGAATCTGTGTTTGTCTGTCCCCCCCCTACTTTCTTTCCATGCTTTTATGTCTGCAAACCAAATAATATTTTAATCTGGAAGAACGATTATCAACATCCCCTCCCATCACTTTCTTATCACATGCCCCATGCAGGAAGATTAGGGCTAGAGTTTTCCATTGTCATTTCAAACGATCAACAAAGTCATGATGGCACCCCACCCTGCACCCCTGCTTCTGGCAGAGAGAGTGTAAGGCAGCTGAGGGCAGCTCACACGGAGGTCACATAGGAGGCCTGCTGCCCTTCCTCCAGCAGTAGGAAGCCCCACGCACAGACTGAGAAGCCCAGACATACTGCCCCCTGGCCAATGTGATGACAGAGTAGAGGAGCCTAGCGGAGAAAAGCAGACAGCCCTCCACCCCAGAGGAAAGCTTCCATAGAAAGAAGGAGGGCCACTCTAGCAAGGTGCCAGTTCCCTCAGCAGCGCCCCAAGTGGGAGCACTTGCACCACTCACTGGAGTGGAGTGGGAGGAGGTGCTTGTCACCTCCAGGTGTGCCATCCTCTCCACGCTGCTGTCATGACGCAGCCAACACTGGTCAATAGGCAGGACTCTGCATGATTATCCCTCCTTCTCACGTGAGCAGCACAGAACCCGACATGTTTCCCCAGAACAGTCGTCCTTAAAATGACATCTCTGGGGCAACTGGCCATCTAAAGTAGCTGTGCTTCATACACGCACACACACACACACACACACACACATGCACTCATACACACGCATGGATACAGATACACCATATATACACACACCACACACACACATACATCCACCCATACCACATACATACACACACATAAACACATCACACACAAACGCACTACATACAGATGCACACATCACACACAGACACACATTCATACACACACACCACACTACACACACACCACACATACAAACACATGACACAAACATACATCACACAGACACAGACGCACAGGGTCACTAACCAAGAAGCCTTTCAACTATGAGTTTCTCCTGCCATCTAGAGGTTCAACCGCAGAAGAAGCAGATGACAGAATGAAACCACCTTAAGACCTTAAAATATGATCTTTGCATCCAAGAGTAACTCTTATTTTTCAAATTCAAGGGCCGGAGAGGTTCCAATTAGGGAAAGGAGACATGAGTTATTTGATAAGGAATCCACAACCTTGACTGAGTAGAATCTACTTTCCACTCTTTTGAGCTCTGAAAATCATATTGTGCGTCTGTGTATCCATGTGCACAAAACACCATGTGTGTTTTTTGTGTGTATATGTGCACGTGTGTGTGTGAGAGACCTGCGTATTTCGTGCATACTTGTGAGGGTGTATGTGTGTCGGTCCTGGGAGAGCACGCCTGTAGTAAGAATCCCAGCCAGAGGAGGTATCCAGAAGTCCTGGAGAGGGTTTGAGAGAAGGGCAAAAGGAGGAGGATGACAGCTTCGAGCTGCAAGTTCAGAATGAGGTACTGCCCACCGATAGCTCATGAAATCACCTGGCTCAGCCTTCCAGATCAATCAGCTTGGAAACCCTGACCAATCAGTGTAGAGAAAACTCTCTCTGAGGCCTGAGCTCAGCATCAGTTCTCTAATTACTTTCAGCATGATCCTATTGCCCAGCCAAGGTTGGGGACCCTAGTCTACGTTAGGGTCAGCAAACTTCTTTCTGTGAAGGGTAGATAATTCCTGCTTTCGGCTTTGCAGGTCATATGGTCTCTATTGCAACCACTGAACTCTGCCCATGGAGCCCAGAAACAGCCATAGACAGTGTTGTCAATGAACATGGCTGAATTCCAATAAACTATAAGGTCACTGACACTTGAATTTCATTCATTTTTTATTTGTCATGAAATTTGATTCTCTTTTTAAAATATTTTTTATTCGTTAAAAAAAAAAAGGAAAAACCATTCTGAGCTCACAGGCCATGAACTAACAGGCGACAGTGGCTTCGGCCTGAGGGTTGTAGTTTGCCAACCCCGATTTCTGTCACTATCTCTGGGATAAAGTTCAATATATACTCCAAGGTTATACCAGATTTTTAACCATGATGGGATATCAGTGCCCCACCTGTAATATTATCAACAAGGTTATTGACCTTTTATTATCGATATTTTTATGTACCCACATGATCCACTTTTTGTTCTTGACAGTATATCTAGTAGCAACTCTTTCTTTTTCTACTAAGAGAAACAGTGAAGTAAAGTTACCATTGAAGCTTTCTTGATGATCTCACCTGTAATTTGAAGCCATAGGCCATCCAGACTGCAGCATCCTTTAATTTAAGGCTTAGCAAAGGGATTAGAATGACAATTTGGAGGTGGGTTACTCATGGTCTTTTTTTTCCGTTTTGCAGTTGAGGATTGCTGCTTTGATGACTTATAGATCACGAATGTTGCCCAGACATATTTGTGCTGCTATTTGCTTCCTAAATGAAGTCTGCCGGTAATGTAAAACTAACGTCTGGAAGTGTTTTCACGTGATTGGTGAAAAAGGCTGCCAAAGGTGGGTAAATGAATGCTTGCTCAAGTTTGAGGTTTAAAAACCTTGTTCTTTCAGTTTTTTCTCTACTATTAGAATGTTGTGTTTTGAGGGTTTCAGTCAAATTTTAATGATAATAGTTAATTGTACCTTTCGTGTAACCAACTAAAAAATGTGAAAATAAGCAGATAGGTTTTAAAATATTGTTTTCTTCTATAAAGCTTCTCTGGAGACTACACTGTATGGTGCCTGGGGTTGTCACAACTGCTTATTTTCTTCTAAAATAAAATTATAATTTTAGAAATTATAATTTTATTTTAAGGGTTTCTCTTAAAATATGTTTCTTAAAAGTAAATTCTAATTTTTTAAAAATACAGGCACATATTTTGGCCTTTTGCTTGTAATACTTTGCTTAGTTAATTTGCGTGTCCTCATTAATCTTCACTCTGGGACAAGGGATAACGTTTCCATTTTCAGATGGAATTAGGGATGTTTGAGGAGCTACCAAGTGGTTTTGTGAGTCTGGCTACTTTTTTACCAGATGACCTCAGATTTCCTTCCATCTCTAATAAGTTAAAGTTTCACAGTTTTCTGAATGTGATACTGAATTCTTTGAAAAAAGGAGATGAATCTAACTTTGTGCCTTCAATTTGCATTATTGTAATAATGAGAGGCAGTTCCCTTCACATAACTTTTCCTTTAATAGTACGGATTACAGCAACACTTGCTGATGTCATTTCAAACTAGATTCTTCCACAATCCAGTTCTGAAGACATACCTCCATCTTTGAAGGTTCCATGTCTTTTCCCAAGGGTCAAATGTTTGCTGACCTCCTATTATGGACTGAATTGTGGCCCTTCCAATTCATACATTGAAGCCCCAACCCCTGGTGACTATAACTGGAGATAGTGCCTTTAAGGAGAGAATTAAGGTTAAATGAGGTCATAAGGCTGGGGTCCTAATCCAGTGGGACTGGTGGCCTTATACGCAGAGACAAGAGATTTCTCTTTCTCTTTCTGCACACACAGAGGAGAAGCCATGTGAGAGCCTAGCGAGAAGGTGTCCTCTGCAAGCCAAGAAGAGAGGCCTCACCAGAAACTAAACCTGCCAGCACCTTGATCTTGGACTTTCCAGCCTCTGGAACTGTGAGAGAATAAATGTCTATTGTTTAAGCCTCCCAGTCTGTGGTGTTTTGTTATGGCAGCCACAACACACCTCCAAACTGTTCTATGCTGGGTGTCTGAGTTTACTCTAAAAAAAAATTATTTCCTTCAAGAACTGAATTCTAAGCAAAGCCCTTATGTATTATATGTGCTCTGTCTCCTTGACAACACGTGTCTGCTCTGCACAGGGGTAGCCTTGTCCACTGCGGCTGCTGTCCGTCTCCAGGCATGGTGCCACCCTCCACAGGGATGTGGAGTCACAGTTCCATGCACATCAAAATTACTTGAGAAGTTCTGTCAAAAAAACAGATGCCTGGGGGATTCCGTGTGTAGCTCTGGCTGGCACTCTGGCCTCTGAATGTCACCAAGTATCTCAGTGGCTCTAGAAGCCTCTCTGGAGACTACACTGTGCGCTGCCTGGACCTGTCACAACTGCTGATGACTCCACTCAGGTGGCTTTCAACCTGAGGAGAATATAAGAATCACATGGGGGAACTTTTAACAAAGAACAGGTCCATGCCCCACCCTCAGAGATCCTGATTCTAAAAATGTGGCGTGGGCACAGTTGGGGTGCCTGAGATCGTCTGAGGTTCCCCGGTGACTTGAATGCACTGTTAGCACCTTGCATCCTGCCAGGATAGTCCTCACCTCCAATTGTACCACTTGTGCCTGCTGTGGTTGGGTGCATTATGGTCCCCAAAGATGACCACATCTTAATCCCTGGAACCCGTGACTATGTTACCTTACATGGCTTAAGAGACTTTGCAGGTGTGATGCAGTGAAGGATCTTGAGATAGGGAGATGATCCTGAGTTACATGATGGACCTGATGCAATCACAAGCATCCTTACGGAAGCCGGACGGTCAGAGTCAGAGAAGGAGATGTGACAACAGAAGCAGAGGTCAGAGTGATGAAGGTCCATGAGCTAAGGAAAGGGGTATCCTCTAGAAACTGGTAAAACAAAGAAATGGATTTCTCCTTAGGACCTCCAGAAAGAATGCAGTCCTACTGACACCTTGATTTTAACCTACTGAAACTTCTGATTTCCAGAACTATAAAATAATAGATCCGTGTTGCTTTAAACCACTAAGTTTATGATAATTTATTATAGTGGCAAAGAAACTAACATACCTGGGATACCACCACTGTTCCTCTAAACTAGAACCTTTGTCTCACTCTCCTTGCTCCCTGTGTTCCCTTTGGAGGCACATCTTAATTTATAACATCTACTTTGTATTAATACCAACTTAATTTCAATAGCACATAAAAACCTTGCTCCTATATATCTCTCTTTATTCTGTTGTTGTTACAGATTACCTCATTAAATACTGGGTTCCTATTAACCTAGATTTATAACCATTGTTATGAAGTGTTCTTTTAAATCACATAGAAAAAAAGAAGTTACAAATAAAAAGTACATTTATGCTGTCTTTTATTTTTGTCTGTGTAGTTACTTTTATCAGAAGAAGTATATACTTTTTCTCAGTATGCATTCGAGTTACTGTCCAGTTTCCTCCCATTTCAGCCTGATGTGCTTCTTTCAATATGTATTTTAGAGAGTCTGTTAGAGAAATTTCTTCCAGGTTGCTTCTTTTCTTAGCATGTTTTAATTTTGCTTTCATTTTGAAGGACAGCTTCTCTAGATATAGAATTCTTCCTTGATAGTTTTTTTCTTTCCTTTCAGCACTTTGAATATGTCATGCCACTGCCTTCTGACCTCCATTGTTTCAGGTGAGAAATTAGCCCTTAATCTTACCATGGCTTCTTTGTGCATGACAAGTAGCTTCTTTCAAGATTCTCTTTTTGTCTTTGACTTTTGTTAGTTTGATTATGATGTGTCTAGGTGTGGATCTCTTTGAGTTTATTCTATTTAGGTTCATGAGCTACTTGCATGTGTAAATTAATGTTCATCAAATTTTGATCATTATTTCTTCAAATATTATTTCTGCCTCTTTCTCTTTCTTCACTCCTTGTGACTCCCATTATGTGTTTATAGGTACACTTAATGGCATCCCACAGATCTGAGGCTCTCTTCATTTTTAATTTTTTTTCTTTTTTACACAATAGATAAACTCAATTAACTATTTTCAGGTATGCTGGTTCTTTCTTCTGCCTTCTAAAATATGCTGTTGAGAACTCTTACAGTGAGCTTTTTATTTTAGTATTGTACTTTTCAACTCCAGAATTTCTATTTGACTCTTTTAATAATTTCTCTTTATTAATGTTCTCTACCAGATGAGACATCATTCTCATATTCTCCATCAGCTCTCTAGACATAGTTTCCTTTAGTTCTTTCTGTACATTTAAAATAGATTATTTGAAGTTTTTTTCCTAGTAGGTTCAATGTGTAGGCTTTCTCATGGACCATTTCTATCAACAACTTTTTTGCCATGTGCATGAGCCATACTTTCTTGTTTTTTTAACTCTCATACTTTTTTTTTACATTGAAAATTGAACACCTTAGATATTACAATGTGGCAACTCTGGGAATCAGATTCATGTCTCTCCCCAGGATTTGTTGTTGTATAGTTTGTTGTTTGTTTAGTGACTTTTCTGAAATTAGTCTGTACAAATGTATATTCTTCGTCATATTTGGTCACTTAGTCTCTACTCAGAGTTGTGGTCAGCTAGTGATTAGACAGAGATTTCCTTAAGTGTCTGAAACCAACAAGTCTCCCAATCTTCTCCAAGGGACTCTGAATGCAAGTTGGGAAATGCTTTCAACACTCAGCCAAATAGTTGGCAACTCTGCCTTAGCCTTCACTTCCTACTGGCATAGAGCTCCAAGGTCATCCACTGGTAGGGATTTAGGGCTTTTTAAAAACTTTGCTGAGCCTGCACACAACTCTATGTATCTGCATGAGCATGAACTTCTAGATTTACAGAAATATCTCAGAACTTTCTAAAGCATCCCTTGGACATCTCATTCTCCAGTTTTTATTTTTAAGCTTTTTGGTTAACCTATTCTCACCCAATTATTTTCTACTACTGTAGGCAGCTGTGACATTCAACAATTACCTCTGATTATTTTAGATAAACACTCCTGGGGAAAAAATTCCTGGTACTGGACAAGCTCTGAGGCAAGTAAAATGAAAACAAGCTTTGTGAGAAAAGACTTAAAGGGAATCCCAGATGGGCCTCCATTCTGTCTCCTCCAGTGATGGCTAGGCTGCTGGCTTTCACCATGATCACAGACTGATAGTTTCCAAGGGCACTGAGGCACTGGGGAGGGGAGAAATGAAATGAAGCAAGTTAAAATGTCATACAGCTTGTTGCTTTTATCAGAATTTGCTCATTTTTCCCCCTTGAAACTGCTCGCTAAGTTGTATAACCTTTTAGATAATTTTCAGAGTCCTGAAAAAAGTTAGATTCTGACAATTTTTGTCAGTGGTCTCATTGCTTTCATGGAGGGGAGGGCTTTCAGAGGTCCTTACTTGACATTTTCCCTGACATCAGTAGGTGAAGTTAGTATTAATGCTATATTTTACATAAGCCAGTATATCCAAAATATTTTTATTTCAACATATAATCAATATAAAAATTGTTAATGATGAATTTTGCAGTTTTATATGAAGACTTCAAAATTCAGTGTGTGTTTTACACTAACAAAGCATCTCACTTTGGACTAGCAACATTTCAAATGCTCGATAGTCACATGTGGCTTATGGCACTATGCTGAACAGCACAGAAGTGTGTCATATTCTTAAATGTGCTGTTTGATATGTGGGGACAGAGCCAGGAGTGCAGTTTCCAGGCTCTTGGCCTCACATGGAAAGGTGCTGGCTCAGGTAGTAAATGGCCATCACCTGTGATTGGATGGCCATCAGCTGTGGCTAGTTGGCCATCAGCTGTAACCAGTGAGCCATTGGCCACTAATATAACTGCCGTGGCTATGCTAGCAGCAAATGGGGGCTAGCAAGAAGACGGTGGCTGAGCTAGTATGAGCGGATTGCAGTTAGCATGGCAGATTTCAGCTAACAAGTGAGGTTGGTTGGCAGAGAAAAGTAGACGGCAGGTTGCAGATAGTGTGGTTCCTTGTCATGCAGGGGACCCTGCTCGCTGCGCCATTTGTCATGCAGGGTGTCACGCAGGGTCTCTGGTCCCGCTCCCCACATAGGAATGCAGGATATAGTGAGGCCAAAAAGGAACACCCACAGAGCCATAGATAGGGGAGTCATACCACTATATTCTTGCCGGTGGCTGGGTTGGAGACACAGGAAGCAGGAGCCACACTATCCGCAACCTGTCATCTACTTCTCTGCCAACCAACCTCATTTGCTAACTGCAATCTGCTCTTGCCAGCTCAGCCACCATCTTCTTGCTAGGCCCCCATTGCTTTGCTAGCGTAGCCATGGCAGTTATATTAGTGGCCAATGGCTCACTGGTTACAGCTGATGGCCAACTAGCCACAGCTGATGGCCATCCAATCACAGTTGATGGCCATTTACTACCTGAGCCAGCACCTTTCCATGTGAGGGCGAGAGCCTGGAAACTGCACTCCTGGCTCTGTCCCAACACTCCTGCTTCCTGTGTATCCAACCCAGCCGCCAGTGAGACCATAGTGGTATGACTCCCCTATCTATGTCTCCATGGGTGTCCCTTTTTGGCCTTACCACATCCTGCGTTCTCATGTGGGGAGAGGGACTAGAGACCCCGCATGACACCCCGCACAACAAATATGTTCTATTCTGCTTGATTGACATTAAATAGATAACGTGGAGAATGATCAGTTAATTAGGTCACAGGTGGTCACATTATATAAATAGTAAATGGCAGAATACTTTGAAGGCATCTTGTATGCAGCCTGGAAATGGAAAGGGAAAGCATTACGTAAAATAAAAACGAATCACCTCCAGTAAAATATTAGGACTAACTCGTGCAGTAAATTAGATTATTTTCACAAATATTCAGTCCCTCCCCTTCACCTCCAAGGAGGGATATACGTGGTCCATTGAGGTTGGCTTGGTCATGCAACTTGGACGTTAGCATTCATGACAAAAGCAGAGGCTTGAAAAGTATTTGCCCAGCTGGGCTCCCAGGCCTAGCATTGCCTGCTGGTCCAGGAACTGGATGTGAGACACATGGTGCAGAGCTACTCCAGCCAACTCACCCCAGCCCAGCCCAGCCTACACTGATTTCCTCCAGTCCATGCTCAAGTGCATGAGACAGCCACACATATCATCATACGCTACTGCAACTTTATGTGTGTCTTTCACTCAGCATTGTTGTGGCAATAGCTAGCTGATAACTGCCAATTGAAGAACAGTAAAATAAAAAGTATATTCTGGAACGATACTGTGAGTCAATGAGCAAACAGGTAAGTATTAGTCAGCTTTTGCATCAACAAGCAGCTCCCTTTCTCAGTGACTTAAAACAGCTAGCATTTCTTTATTGCTCACTCCTGGGTGTGCAGGTAGGCTGTGGCAGTTCTCCTGTAGGCTGCAGGTAGGCAGAGATCTGATTTCCATGTATTTCCTGGCTGAAGGAAGGGTCACTACCTGGGGCATGTGGTTCCCATGCAGACAGTAGGAGCACAGAGTGAGCCAAAACAAGCACGTCTGTTTATGTGTTTGCTCAGACAGGCACATCTACCTCCAATCACATTCCAGGAAGCCAGAGCAAGTTACTCAGCCAATCACTGTGGGACAAGGGTGTATATCTTCCTGGGGCTGAAGCTGGGCTTGGGGGTGTGGCAAAGGAAATAAATATTTCCTGAGCAACAATACAACCTCCCACCAAAGGTCATATAGCTGTTTAGTTAGCAACTTTTCATGAACAGTTTGATTACCCTAAATGACACATTATTATAGAGACTATTTGATAATAATACCAAATTTAACATTTAACACTGTTTTCTAGGCACTTCACTGAGGTCCATTTATTATCAGAAATTCTCTCCAGGGTGAAATGCGTTTGTAGGAAAAAAAAAAAAAAAAAAAAGAGTGAAAGCCATGGTCATACAGTAAGTGCTGGGAACAAGCAGAATGAATCATCATCCTTTTCTGTATACTTAGCTCATCTAGGTGAACAAGTGTGCTTTCTGATTTATAACTGGAGCATGTGGTCACGGCAAACTGTATGTCATGATGGCTCCTGAAACCGTGTCTCTGATGGCCTCCTTTGCAAGTTCCTGGAAGAGTGGTATCAGCTGTGCTCTTTCACAGAGTGACTACCACTGGGCCAGCCCTGACACAGCCCTGCAGTCTCCTTCGCTCTGTGGCAAGAGCAGCTGCTGCAGAGGGGCCGTCAGCCCAGCAGCCTCACCTGTCGTGTGCCTGCCCCACGGAGTCCACGGCAAAGCAGGGCAGAAGGACTGGGGAGAAGAGAAGAGTTCCTCAGGGGTGCAGGAGAGAACCAGAGAGTGATGCTTGATGTGCCCCTCTGAATAGGAGACCACATTGGTGCTTCCCACAGATGGGATTCAGTGTTTCATCCAGCCTAGCTCTACTGCGGTATCCTCGCTATATTGGTTTTGCCAAATTCCCTAGTGGTTGTTAAGAAAACTGTCCCGTTTTTACCTAGCATTTAAATCGGAGTTCAATGATGTCAAAAGCCCATTTGAACTACAGAATATTTAAAGAACTTTAAAACAGTGTCCTAAATCAAAATGCACAGCCTGTTTTCCTGTTGCACGACTACGTTCTCATTAATGAAAACAATAATTTGAGAAAGGACTCCAAATTCCTTCTTCCATTTCTTAAGCCTGCCACTGTAGCACCTTGTCTATATCTTGTTTCTAAACACGACTTTGTGGTTTATTTATAAGATTATTGCACACGTGGACCTTAGCCTCAGAAACTACTGTTATCCTTGGAGATATTTTAAGACCTTTAAATGAAATAAGTGAAATTATATGTGTTTTCTTCATTTCAATAACTAGTTTAATTGTGAATGTATTTATTTAGAATGAAGTCAAGTATCTCTAATACTGTTGCATTCGTATGTTACTTTGTTATGAAAGAGCTTCCTCTGAGGTGCTTTTGGTAAGATGGGTATTTTGACTTAGAAAACTGGCATGAACCATGTATCAGTGTGCATGATAATACCTTTTGAATAAAAAGAAATAAGGAAAGTCTTAGGATTGGTCAAATGTTCATCTTTTAAAAAATATTGTTGTGGAAGTACTTAGTGTATCTTTCAGGGCACAGAACAGTGTTGCTCCCTGCAGGCATGATGCCAAACAGCAAAGCTCTAGAATTTACTTATCTGGCATAACTGAAAGGGTAACCCACTGAACAGAAGCTACCCATTCCTCCTGGGCCCTGAGAACCACCATTCCACTCTCTGCTTCTCTGACTGACTATTTCAGATTCCTCGTATAGGTGGAATCGTGCAGTATTTGTCCTTCTGTGGCTGGCTTATTTCATGTAGCATAATGTCCTCAAGGTTCATTCATGTTTTCACGTATGGTAGGATTTCTTTCTTTTTTTCAGGCTGAATGAATAGTGGTTCATTGTATGTCTCTCTCTCCTTCTCTCTCTTTCTGTTTTATCCATAATCAAAATGTGGAAACAACCTAAATGTCCACCAAAAGATGAATGGATAAAAATATATATCCATCTATTAATACAGAAAATTTTCTTGGAACCTTGGATGGTGCTACTGTTTTTAACAGTAATGAGAAACAACAATCAAACCTCCCAGGATCCCCAAACTCCACGTAACTGTGATCCCAGAAGCCTAGCCCTCCTCTTTGCTTGCTTTTATTCCATTAGGTGCCTCTGTAGCCATGTCACCATCCTGGCTGCCATGGCGTGACTCACCCAGCAAACGCACCTGCTCCTTCTGGATTTGAGTCAGGGAACATTGGGCACTCTCATTGGCATCTATATTTATTGGAAACGAAAGCTGTCAAAGTAGAACTGTTGATTACCAGCATAACACGAGTCTCCCAGAAAACAAATATGAAAGCAGTGTTCTTCAGGCCTGTCTTTCTGTTGAAGTAAGAAGAACTCGTTTCCAATCAACAGGACAAACATTTCCATGATATTGAGTAGTGTTGACGGCATAAAGTCAGTATTGTTGTTTTTCTCTGGTTGACATGTATGTACCCATTTTCAGCTACAGAGCTGAATCAGGGTTTCTAGCAATTTCAAAAACATCCCATGTTCTTATCATCTGCTGCCTGTATGGGACGTAGGCTCTTGGGATGCCTTGTGCATTTCCAGGACCTGGTGGACCCCAGATGCTGAAGAGAAGGAGGAGCTCCCTTTCAGGCCTATAGAGAGAATTTCCACGGGGGCCACACAGGAGTGAAAGGCTCCCCGGCTTCAGCGAAGAATTTTCTAATGATATTTTCATCCTGTGGTTTTCCTACCAACCCTCCGCTCCTCATAAACAATGCAAATGAAAGCTCTCTCTAAGTTTTCGATTTTTCTAAAATTAAAAATACAATGCAGTGTCCTTACCTTGCTCTTTGTGTCTGGATGGACCAGTGGTTTAAGACGACTTGAGAGCGGGAAGCACCTGACGATGACCAAAAGGGGGCGACATGGTTTGGCCTGTGGGACAAGGCTCTGAGGGTGTGGGCTGCTCCCCCCATGGAAGCAGACGCCACCCTCCACTCTGAGGATTCCTCATTTGGAAGCAGGTGCGGGGGTCTCAGCTGTTCCCGACAAGAGTCTGATGGAGAAGGAGAGCTACACACCCGCCGGGACCTGGGACCTCCCTGTGCACACAGAAAATTTCCTGATGACTGAGGTCAATGCAGCTTCGTTTTAGCATGAAGCTGTTTTGTTTTCAGTGTTGTAATCCATTCATTTCTAAAATGCACACCCTCTGTCCAGATTTTTGTTCTTGCTTCAAGGGAAACATCTTTTAAAACACTTGCGCCTTGCGTACTCAGAAGTTGATTCTGATGGGATCATCTTTGCTCTGCGAACAATGGATGCCTGTTTCTTTATCTTGCTTGTCTCTGTAGGGCCAGCTCTTAGCACACATATCAGGGATCTGAAAACATCAGATGATTGTTTTTCAAAGTATGTTTCAGGGAACATTATTCCCTTTCAGATGCTTCATAAAATAAATCAAAGAACAGATCTCCATAGTTAGATGAATCTGGATAATTTTGTGTGGACCATGTCTGTCTGTTGAAGAGTCACAAAGTTACCGGTAAAGTCACCTATTTTAACTTCACGGAACCTGGCATGTCTCAAAACTCTGAGCGTGTGTGGCTCCCTTTTCTTATGTAATGTCTATTACCCTTATTGACAAAGGGGGAGCTACTTTGAGAATTGTTCATCTAGACTCATTAGCCAGAAGGAACTTCCTTGGGCTTCCATCTCCTTCCTACTCTCCAGCAGGGACCACAGCAAAACTATCTTAGGTGGGTAGGTGGGTTGTTTCAACTAGACGAAGGTTCTTCGTGTGTTCCTTGTGCCCTGGGACTGGGTATGACCAGGCCATTTCTGTCTTCAGCAGCTTCACTGTTTTGATCCAGAGTAAGATTTGGCATGTCTTACAAAAACAAATATATTTCTTGGCAGAAATATAAAACAACAAACAAACAAATAAACCTCCTATGTGTCTATTATCCTTAAAGGATAGCCAATTTCATGCAATCTCTTGCTAGAGAATGCATATGTTTTAGTTACAAAAAGAGAAATTACTCTTAGGGTTTTCTCAAGCTTTGGACTGATTTCCAAATGCAGAGGACGTTACTTTCAAGAATTTGTGTTTCTTTATAAAGATGGAACAGAGTTTCAATATATATTCAGTATTGTCCTAGCCATTGTCAAGTGTCCAGTGCCCTGGTCTTAGTAACCGTGTAAATAAGGTAAGTGACGAGACCTTGAGTGTGTGTGTGAGCAGCCAGTTGGGTGTTAAGTAATGCAGCTGGAAACAGAAGATCACTTTCTGGGAATACCCATTTCTATCTTGAGTTTGAGCATTGCCAAATGACACACCGAGACTAATGCTCACCGTTTGGCTAATACAAGTGTTACGCTATTGAGACATCTTGTACATGAACAGATCTGACCTCCTGAGTATAGCAGAAAGAGGCAGTTATTCTCTTCTAAATTTGCTTCTGCAGCTGACAGTAACCTTTAGTCTTATTTCATCTGAATGCACAAGGACAGCACAAGATACCCGAAGCCACAGCCGAGTGATACAGCAAGGAACTAACTGATACAACAGAACACAATCCCTGAGCAGGAAAAATGTGCTGGTCTCACCTCTGTTGCCATAGGTCCTCTTCTCTCTGAGGACTAGCAGGCTCCTTTGCCCCGGCGCCCTGTCAGACGTGGCCAAGGCGAGGTGCTCTGAGGAGTCTGATGGCTGGAGCCGAGTCGTCACTGCTGAATCATGCAGGCTGGCCATGTCCCTCTTTTGCGGGACACAAGCCCAGCCAGGCTCCTTTCTCCAAACAGCCGCCCTCGCTGGCACAACAGGTGATGCTAGCTACTCTCTCCTATTGCCTCTTCCAGTTGGGACCGCTGGCCCCAGGGCTCCTGCACGGATTTCCCCAAACCCTAGCCACACATTTGCTGAATGCACTTTATTGTATTTTTTTAAATTACTATTTGTGAATGTAATCTCTTTCCTGCCTAGACCCTAAAAGATATAAATAGTAAATATTTTTGCTGACACTTTCCTAATTGTTTCCTTTGTGACCTGGTGCAAGGAGACTCACATAATTTCTAGTATAACCATCTGGCTCCAAGAATGCCCATGCTTCTGTTAGTGTGGATGCTTGCATGAGCCATGTGTATGTGTTAGAGGGAAAAAGGGAGAGGGTGAGGAGAGGGAGTTTGAGACAGAGAGAGAGATTTCATGCCGTATAGTCCCCACCACGGCAGCTGATGTCAAAATGTTGACAGATCCAAGGGACATTTTAACACATCGTGAAATCTGCATCACACAAGGTAATTATTAGCATTTCAACCCAATAAGTGACACTTCCCTAAACCCAGTGACAGTGTTGGACAAGAAAATGTAAAAGCTGTAAGAACAGTGATGGGAGCACTACAATAAGAAGGCTGACACACGTTTTTGAATAAAGATGTTAACTGCAGGAAGGAAAAATCTAGCAAAACTTAAGCATCTTAATTGCTTTGATACGCGTTCATAGTCTCCTTAGGAATGAGCCAAATACCAAGCTGAAAATCATTGAGCATAACTTTTGCTTCCGCTTGCATAGTTGAGAGAATCACCGGCACGCCAGCTGGGCCAGCAGACATTCCCAGAGTCTTCCAGAGGCTTGGAGGTGCTCTCTGTAGCTTGAGGGGCCTCACAGAGCACGGATTCTAAAGGAACTTTCACATCATTTCATGAACACAGAGAAAATAAGAAAATACTTGAGAGGATCACTGTTCTCCGACTCAACTGGGAGTGGGGAAAAAGGCCTTTAACACGAACAACGGACATTGCTTTCCTGTCCCCAGCTAAGTAGTCTTCAGATTATTAGAACCTTGTTTCCATAAATCACTGCAAAGACTCACTTTCTCTGCTGCTCTGGAAAAGAGACTGGGCCACTTGTCCCCATACTTGACTATGAGCAACTTGAAAGCATGGCTCATGGTTTTCACATTCTTTGACTGGTCAGTTTCTTGGAACAGAAAAGATGGGCATGGAGATGTGTCGAACCCTATAAATGCATGCATGATTTCTTGTGGCAGGGTAGTTCACATCAGTGGTTCAGGATGTGGTCTGAGGTGTAATCGTGGTCTGAAGTGTTCTACAAACATGTTCTTCGCAGCTTGGGTATTTGAAGCATGGTGGGATCTATTTATCTATTTCATGAATCAGTCATTAATCAGCCTTGAGATACCGCATACCTAGGACTATCCTGGTGTCCCATTCATTTCTACCATGCATCATTTCCCAGCAGTGATGGGGAAGAGGTGATTGGCCATAGCTTGAGTAAGAGTCCCTGGAGTAAAGGGGATTCTGGGGCTGGGCTTGAGTCAGACCTGTGGTGATCACTTTAAAGAAGAACTGAGGACAGATGACCTCGGGGCTAGTCATGACCCCCGTGGAAAGAAAGACTGCCACATCACAAACACCAAACATCTGACCTAAATCCACTAGATTATGAGGAATACATATCACAGAGGACACTCTAGGAAAAGGCATGCCTTGTAGCACAAGCTGATCAAGTCTGCTCACAGGTCAGTGGCGATGGCATTTCTGTGGCCCTCCAGTCCTCTGTTGGGCCCTTTCGCTGTGGACACAACCTAGAGGCACTGCCACATCCCTGCCTGTGCCTCCCCACATGGGCTCCACTCTTCCCACTTAGTCATGTCAGGCCGTCCCCTGGTCTCCATACTGCCCACAATGCCTGGTTTCTAAACAGAAGCCACCCTTAGGCCTGCTGTCCAACATACTCCTAACAGATTCATAGTGTTAATTCCATAATGTTCTGTAACCCTGTGCATGCACTTCAGGCCTCACCCCAGGTCCGAACTTGCAGAGGTTGGAGGCCTCACCAACTCCCAAAATTCTCCCGAGGGTGCCCCTCAGACATCACAGTGAGGACCACATACTCAGCCTCTCACCTCAAGAGACCTTTCACTTTCATTCTCCAACTGAAAACAGTTTCTTCCTTTGGGACCATTTTTCTTTTGGCACCTCAAGTCGTGGCCATTTCCCCACCTGCATTCCTTTCTCCCCCAGGCCTTGAAGTGGAAAATGCATCTTCCTGTTCCTTATTATGACTTCATGACTACTCCCTTCTTCCTCACTAACCATACCGCCCAACTTGGAAGCCGAAGCCCTAACACCACAGCACCTCCTGCCCTTTTTGTTGTCATGTGCAAAGTGCACCCCATTACCCTTAAAGAGTACCTGGCTTTCTGTCTTCTCTCTGTTGCTCTGTCACCATACTTGTTGACTTCCACATTCATGCAGACCAAGCAGCCTCCACTCAGGCCCCTGCATTCCTGCACCTTCTCCTTGGCAGTGCTCTTTTCTATAGTTCACGTTATAAACCCTTTCTCATGGTTAAGGTCTAAACTGGGTCATTATCAACACCAGGATTTCTTCTAGTTTGACCACTGCAAAATGTTTCAGTCTGTGGAGCCCTCTAAGCCATGAACCATCATACCTCCATTTTCCTGATCATACACCCACTTCCCTCACAATAATCCTCCCCTTGCAGATAATCTCAATGTTCTTGCCCCATTCTCGTTTTGTATATTTGTCCTTGAAACCCTCAGCTTTGGTTCAGCAAACTGCTTAATCTGTGATAGATACCTATGAAAATAAATAAAGGAAAAACTCATTCAAATAGTCAAGAGGCCCTCAAGAGGTGGTTTCATGCATGTACTAACTGTCACAGCTTAGTTTATAAATTGGTGTAGGAACAAGCTTACTTTACTAACTCTTGCAGGAGTAAGGAAGATTTTCTGCTTGTCCAGCAATAACTCAGCCGGTGAGAAGCCACAGCATCTCAGCCAATGAGAAGTTACTACAAACTTGAACTCTCCGTCTCCTCTAATGGACTTCTGCTCATAGCCACCTTTCCCAACATCCTCCTTTTTCTCTATAAAATAATGCTCCTGTCCTTTGTTCTTTGACCTTTCCTGTGGTTTGCCTAGTTTGCATGTTCTGAATTGCAATTTCTCTGCTAGTAAAATAACTCACTGTTTTATTTTTAAGGTTGACAGACCCAAGCAGCTGAACATGACAGGAACAAACACATAGCCATGACATTCAGCCATATTTTAACTGTCTTCTCCAACGTCAATTGGACCCCTCAGCCTAGCTGCCAGGCTGCCAGGAATCCTTCATCAATCTTTTTGCTCCTCTCTGAGACTACTCATTCTTCCTGGCTCTACGAATGCCTGAACCTCCCCTCCATGCCCTCTCTAAGCTTGCTTCTTTTAGCTCTAAAACATTAAGTGCAATCATATCTACCTTTGGGCACAAAAACACTTTGTAATATAGCTCATCAAGTAAATTAATATAAAACCCCAGAAGCCCAAATATTCTTTCTACTCTTCCAGCTATGTCCCCATTTATCAACATATGATTATGAAAAAAATAAAGTTGAAAACGTTGTCCTTTCTTAAATTCACCACAAGACTTAAACAAAAATCACCATTGCATAGGAATTGCTCTTGTGAAGTTCACAAACTATCCTATTCCCACATTGTGAACTCCTGAATAAAACAAGTAACTATGTGCTTTTGCTACCCTCTTAATCTTCTATCGCCATCTGCCTTATTATTGCATAGTATTTTAATTTTACCTTGTCTTTAAAACAAACAACATTTTAGTTATTACTTTTAACTGCAATGAGCTACTTTGATTTTATAAATTCTTGCCTTTCTGGTACTTCCTATGTTTTACCCACCTCTCTGGGTCCTTCTGGACCCATTTTAAGGAAAGACTTTTGAATGGGAACATACTTTGTATGTTTGAAAACATCTGTGATTCACCCTCATTATGCAGTGATAGTATGGCTGGGTTTAGGGATGACACTGCTGATTTCTGGGTGATCCCTGACCGTGGAGAGAAATCCAAACAGTGGGCTCCTTGGATTTTTCTGAATCCTGCTGCAGAGCCCCCGAGAGGGGAGCTGGATTTTACCTACACTTTCTTTCCAGACATGAAGCACGTGGACAAGTCTGCCTTTTGCGAGCACTGAGAATCAAATTAACCTTTTTGCTACTTAAATTATGTTATTGTGATTTCGTTCTGGATCTATGATATAAAATTCACATTTCACTCTAGACCCTTCTCCAGAGTGAAGCTTAATTTCTAATTATTGTTTGGCTCATTTGCATATGGATTTGCTTATTATAATGCCTTTACACTGAGTCTCAGGGTGGGTGGTCCCTAATTTTACCAAGTCATCATCAATGAAAAGTAAATATGCATGACGCTTTGTCACATACTGTTCTGTAGGGGGGTGCATCACTAATGTGCCTAAGAGAATGCAAACCATTCCCCAGTTCTGCCCGTCTTTTCTCCTTGTTCTCTCCATCCTTTCCAAGATTAGTTTTCCTTGAATTTCTCTATTGTAGCTGTCAGTTTCTCCTGTCTTGTTGCATTTTCTATTCTCCCATTCACCAGGTTCCCTGCTCTTCAGTGCTTCCTACTCAATATACAGAATCCAAGATTGGAAGTTGTTATTTTAAGATTGAAGTTATTTTGTTTTCTTCTGGCATCTCTTAATACTAATGGAAAATCTACCTGGTAATTATCTGCCTTTTGTGGGTCTGTGTTCTCTGGTAGCTTTTACAGTTTTCTTTCTTACCTTTGATGTTCTTCAATTTCACCCCAGAATGACTAGGCTAATTTTAATTTATCCTGCTATTCCATTCTTCCTCCAATCGGGAAATAGCTCAGTGAGTTTTCAACCACACGTAATATCTTCAATTGTTTTATCTCTCCGTTCTAGGCATGAATTATTCAGTTTTCTCTTCTGATTTATTTCATTTTTTTCCTCCAAAGAAAGACAAAATAACACAATGTTTTTATTATCCTTCAAGAGCTTTTAAAATTTCCAGTGGCTGTATTTCCCATGTCTAAGATTTCAAACTAGTTATTTTTTATGTACATGTGGTCCCAATACCTCCCTTTATAATTTCTTATTTTGTAGTGCAGACCCATCCTTCCTGTATCTCTCCAAAGATACAAACATATTTATATTACAGACATTTCAATATGCTGTTGTTTAGTCAGGAGAGAGAACGCTCTCATTGCCTGGTTTTCTTGGTTAGTATTCATTTGGGCTGTGTGCTCAGAAGTTTAGTTTGCAAATGCATCTTGCATGGCAAGTTTTTGTTTTCCTCTACCATCACTGTTTCAGCAGTTTTGCTCGTGTCCTCATCATCCATGGCTTCCCAGGGGCCACAGTTCTCATAGACACAGCTGGGGTTCCTTCCCTGCTGTGGCAGCATGGCGTCGTAGGTTCATCTAAAATCAAGTTCTTGAGGCGGCATGGTTTGTCCAGGTCCTGGAATATTGCCTGTGACTGCAGAGCAGCCCAGCCTCTCTGGCCCCAGGTGTGACCTTTACATCAGCCCCCAGCCTCATCATAGGCCCGGTTTATGCAGCAAGCCTGGCGCTCATCCTCCAACACATATAGAGTGCTTTGGAGCTGTGACCTCTCAGGATGTAGAACAAATCTGTTTCCACTTCTGAAGCCTCAGAGCCTGTGGCTGCAGCTTCCAGTCTCACCACAAAACTGACCACTGTGTTTCTGACTCCTTTCTGATCCATTAAGCTATGCATGTTTGTTTGTACCTTCTTCTATCTTTGTGTTATTTCTGGGGTGGGCGTAGGGTTTCAAGATTGATTGGCACAGTCATCCCGAGAGGGTATTAGTCCTTTTCTTCTGCATGAATGAGAACCCCTTATCACTAATGACAGGAGGGGGTGTGTGATGTTCCTTGCTTGTCGAGACCAAGGATTTGGCTTTGATAAACAGCATAATTAATCCAGCCAGTATCTCAGTGCAGACCTGGGAAAGGCAAGAGGATGCACCAAGTTCAATGGGACTTGTTTCCTCAAACTCAGAAACAGCTGCATTCTCCATCCCACCATAATGGGGGAAGAGGGACACCGGACATGACATGGGGTCCTTGCTGCCAGCGATGGGGCATGTTGTCTCTGCTGTGGACCTCTGTTCTCATTATTCATGTACCTAGTAAGCCAAGAGCTGTAAAAAACAATCTGTATAAAAAGTGACTGCACGGCTTGTTGACTCTGAAGATTCCTGCTGATGAACGTGAACATTTGTTCCCATTGCAGCGAGGTGTAGGCATTCAGAAATAGAACACATTCAGTTGTCCATTGTTCAGAATGCTCTAAAAAAAGTCCCTTTAAAAAATGTCTTCAGGTGTGCATTTGGGGGCAAACAATAAACAGCAAATAAAAAGGACAATATTTCCCAGGAAATCAAAGTTGACATACTTGTTATCGGTTGCTATTTATGTCGGGTTAGAAATCTGCTCCTTTTTAGTTGTGATTATATAATAACCCAAAACCTATCTGTTCTCTCACTATGACCTAATTTCAGAAGTCTGCCTCAGAGATGTCCGCCCTTCTCACCACGGCCTAACCTTCATCCACGTGGCCATCTTTTGCAGCCAGGGCCCACGCGAGGCCACGGGCACTTGCTTTTGTCCATTCCTTAGGATTGATTTTCTAGAAATGTTAAGGTCCTTCAAACCTGCACTTACTAATTGTGCAGAGTTCTTTCTGCAGGAATAGCTGTCAATCATGGAGAAGTTAGCTGTATGCAAATCGAAGTAAGCTATGCTTATAAGTTTGCTTTGCGTGTACAGGTTGTTAACACAAATCAAAGAACACGGAGACCATTCATCTCCAGGTCAGGTATTTAAACTGCACATCTAAGGGTTGGGAGAACTTTAACCTGTGGAGATTCACACTGTCTTCAGGTTTCCCTATCTAAAGGAAAGGTGGACCAAGCCCAGGAAGCTGAAGGTCAGGGGCACATCTGGGAGGAGTCAAAGGCCAGTGTTGCCTGCATGCGCCCATTCTGGCTGCTCACAGGGACCCCCAGGAGGAGAGGGTGTGTGTGTTGGTGGCAGTGTGGCAATCCAGATGATGAAACCAGTGGCAAAGTCCTGGCTGCGTGGGTGCACAGGGTGAAATTTAGGGAGAGGCAATGATTTGCAGGATTCCATTCCTGAGGGTTTTCAGGATGTCTTTCCAAAAGGAATGAAGACTGACGACCACCAGTCAGAAGGTTGGAGGAGAAGGTGGGTCACGGTTGGAAAGAGGGATGGAGGAGTCTCCCTCTCCACGAAACCCTGACCACTATGCATCTCTATGCAACAGCAGCCTGTAAAACGGAGCCACTCTAAAAAGGAGCTAGAGTTGCCATTTCTGAGGAACTGCTTAACACGTGTTACCCCTCAAATCTTTGGCATGTTAAAACAGGGCAAAATAACCTTTGGACTGGATCTAAATCACCACTGTGTCCCAAAGAACTGTTTGCAAAGACCACGAGGAAGCAGATATTATGACTACTGGACTGATGACTACCAGACTGAAAATTAAAAACGTTGTTTAGAATTAGTGTACTATGTTAGCTTCTCTGCACCAACAGAAATGCCTTCCTTCTATGGATGTAATTGTTCCCCTTCATTTCTCACAAAAATACCAATTGCCTTTGTCTCCTAATTAGAAAACCATTTGGACTTCTGCTTTAATCAGTACTTCCCGAATAGCTATTTTTTATTCATCTCCAATAAATACTTCTTACAGCTCACTTTGGCCCATTATTTTAGGTTAACAAGCCTCAGGTTGATGGCCACATGACAATGGTAGAGTGTCTCTCCTCTCCCCCCTTAAGCTACTTGTTTAAGTGTCACTCCTCTCACCATTGCTGCCCGTCTCTGGTCAGAGCTCCAATCCTTTCCCACATCTTTGATTCCCAGACTTGCAGCTCATTATCCTAGTAGCTCCACTAGCACTTTCCAAAGCTCATTCAGATCTTAATCCATAGGCCGTCTACTCTGTTTATTGTACTTAGTGACCCCCCCCCGCCCCACCACCACCAATGTATTCACATCTTTCTTATTCAGATACATATCGTGCTGTTTTTAAATCACTCTGCTCTCCTCCTATCATATTGGTTGATGGTCCAACTATTCTAAACATGCATCCAATTACCTGGAATTTTGAGGAAAATCAAATCACTTTAAATTCTTGACTGACAAATGTCAGGGGAGTTGTCAGACCGCAGGCTGTTCTACGACAAACCCTATTATGCTTGCTGTGACGCACTCCAAAGTGACATCCCACAGCTTTTGATTTCTCAGTCTTCTCACACACATTCATCCTCCTCTCCTCCTTCTAGACTCATGGCCTTGCCTTTCCTCCTATGAGAAATGTGAAGCAACAGGACAAAACTCCTTCCGCTTGCACCACTGAATCCACCAGCTACCTGCCTTCTCATCCATTTCCTGGCATAGTGGCTAAGGCCCTGTTCCCGTCAAAGGCTCACATGGACTCTGTGCCTCTCTGCTCTGATTGTTCTGGAACACTTGTGTTTTTGTTGCTCTAAAACCTCAACTTCTATGGGAGCCTTTGCTCAAGTAATTATCTCCTCTTTTCCCTGCATCACCAACTTCCTCTCCTCTGCTAGTAAACTATCACTCATCTTAACAACAGATTTTTCTTGACCTTCCTTTCTGTGCAGCCGCTGCCAACTGCCTATGATGTCTCTACGGGCATGCCTGGAAGCACCCAGAGAAAACAGAACTCCGCTTTTGATCTCCCTTCACCTGTTACTCCCCCAGCCTTCCCAGCTGTGCCTTCCCATACCCACCACCATACAGCTCCTTGACCAAACCAGAGCCTGACAACATTCTTAATTCCTACGTTTGTCTCACCCCCCAATTCAACTCATCAGCAAGTGTTCTCAATTCTATCTCCAAATATATCTGTTGATGTAAGCAATGTCCAAGCCTGCAAAGAATTTTTATAAGATTTCATTTGAGTCAAAACTGACGACAATTGCCAGGAAGCAAGATCTCAAATGCTTTGGAAAGTAACAGTTCTGCAGTTTCTTTTATGCATTTGAAATCAAGGAGGGACCATAAGGAAGATGACAGGCGTTGGGAGAAAGCAAAGAGGGGATTGGATTATAGGATCGTTAACAAGATTATGTGCTCTCTTGAGGACAGTTATGCTTATTTTAAAGGCATATTAACCTAGATGCATGAAAACAATGGGTAGGGCTTGCTTAAGGCAAAAGTAACCTTTTACTAAAGAAGTTATAGGCCTGGGGTGTGACCACCCACCATGACGTTCCCAGTTAGGAATTTATGATCAGATAACCCTGTTAGATTTACTACAGCACCCCCTTTTCATCCACAATTCCCTCTTTTGGTTATAATCAATTCGGAAGATGCACCGCAGACCGAACTTTGGTCAGATAGCATGGTCTCAGTGCACTATAGGAAGGCTCATTCCTTGGAAGTCTCGGTATTGATGTTGTCTTGTTGAAATGGTGGGCCATTAGCAATAGGGTGATACCGTAACCATGGTATATTGAGTTGAGGCTGACTGTCCCAAAAATTGAAGGGCAGGTAAATGGAAGGCAGTCAGGTCTTAGGACCTTCATTGCAAAAAAGCATGCTGGATCATTTCTATCCTGTGAACTACCATGATTCAAGTTTTGCCATGTCTTATTTTTCTCTATTTTGCATCTAGTGAGGCATAAAATGAATACTGACAGTTATGAATCTTCAGTAATCATAAACAGTTGGACTATATATATATAAAAAAAAAACACCAAAGAACACATAAAGCTATTACTATGACTAACATCATTAGCAGACAGGTAAAGAGAGTCAAACAAAATGGTTTCTGGGTTCAACGTCAATCCATAGGTACACAGGCCTTGCTGACGTCTTGGGATAGCTCTCTACTTCTGATGTCAGTGGCTTCTCATCCTAGAGGAGCTTTTAATGTTCGCTGTAGGTGGAGGTGAGTGTCAGAGATAGGAGTCGATGTACATTCATGGTTAGGTGCCTGATAGGGTCCCTTACAACGAGGTTGGAGTGTGTCTTTTATTTGATGTCCTTTCCAGTAAGCAATATCCAAAGTCTTTGTCTCCTAGGAGCTCACCGTGAAAGGCAGCTGTTACCTATTTGGCATTTTCTTGAAGTGACTTTATCAAACAAACCTTGGCAGTTGTGTAAGCTGTCCCCTTTCAGTAATGTCAGCTCGTAAGTTCCTTCATCTAATTTAAGTCCAGCTTAACAGCACTAATGACGCATAAAGGAATGTAAAAACTGAAAAATGGGCTTTGCAAGGAGCAACAGTGGCCATCTTGGGTTTCCCACAGCCCCAAGTATTTGTCTAATTACACACATACAATATAGATTTATATTAACAAGTGAAGGCATTATCTCTCTCAAATATATCACATTTTTTAAAAAAGAATTTTTTTTTAGGATTCAATGCTAAATCTCAGAACTGTTCTGACTGTATACCCTGGAGCCATGTGTTCTCTAGAGGAAAGTTAACGGAGTGAATGTCCAGGACACAGAACCATGAGACTCCACCTCCTTTTTCAGGAGAATTCCTGTTTTTTCTAGATTATATATTGGGGTTCTGCTTAATATATATATTTTAAAGATATGGGTTACTTTGAAAAGTTTGAAAACTACTCCTTTGATGCCAAAATAATAAATTTTAGTCGTGGAAATTTCAGGTATTTGGCAAACTTCTGGAGGAAGTATTTTAGGAAAGACGGAAGATAATTTTATATGTGATTCATTCCTTCAATGCATAATGAATAATGTGGTCCTGATATTACTAATATTAAACAATGCTCAGCATTTGAAAGTACTTAATGTGGCATTTAAGGAGTTGTGACTACTTTTATGTAAGCTTGGTTTCTTGGGTTAGGTTCCTAACACAGACTTGGAGCCAAGAACTCCACAGCAAGAGGTTTATTTGGAAGGTGATCCCAATTCAGCCCATTAGGGGAGTGGGAAGTGAGGCAAGGATGGGAGAAAAGCAAGAAGCCAGGGCTCGGTCTTGCTGGGACTTCGGGGAGACAATGTGGAATGTGCTTCAACTGATCTACCCCTGGACAAAAAAATAGGAAATATTCATCCTCTAACTTCCATTGCCCAAGGCGGAGGAGGTATGCTCACACAGGCATCAACTCTCTGGATCTGCTGGTCTATTTTACCTGGAGGCCAAAACCAGCGCTCGGGTGTGCAGTTGCAGAGGCTCTAAAAGGAGAGAGAGAGGGCATGGATGAGGGACCATAGCATTGCTACATGTAGCATGTTAGAAAAGTGATTGTTTCATGTAATTAATTACATGCACATGGAAAGAATGCAGTATATGCTCATGCTTGGCATTTAAGTTGGATAGATTTAAGTTGGAATATCTCCCCATTGCTACTAGAAGTGTGACTTTAAGCTAGTTATTTAATTGCTCCATAAATGCGAAAAATAATAACTACATAGTTTTTAGGAAGTATTAATGAGTTAAGATTTATCAGTGGTGGAGTTCCTGCTTACAGTTGACCTCAATCCGCATTAGGATTTATTACAAGGAGTAGACATGCTGTCTTAAGGTACGTTACTCTTCAAATTTACTAGGTAATTCCAATTGTTTTCCAAAATGGTTGAACTTATTTGCATCGCCACCAGAGGTCTGTAAGAGTTCCAGTTGTTTCACATCCTGGTCAATTCTGAGTGTTTAGAATTTTAATTTTTGCTGTAGGTATATAGTAATATCACATTGTGGTTTTAATTTTCATTTCCTTGAAGATTAATAAGGTTTATTGTCCATTTGAATATTCATTTTTGTCATATGCCTGTTCAAATCCCTTGCCCATTTTCCTATTTTGTCTTTTGATTGATTTGTAGGAGTTCTTTGTATATTTTGAATGCTATTTTGGTTTCATACCCTGTTTCCCTGAAAATAAGACCTAGCCAAACAGTATTATAGCCGGTCTTATATTATACTAAAATCACAATTTACTGAAACATAGTATTCCTTCACTGAATTGGAGTTCCACTTTTATAGTAAATGAAGTCTCCATATATGTATGGATGTATTTGTGTACAATCTAGTTACTTCCATTCATGTATTTGGTTTTCCTGGTGCCGAGTTCCATATTTTCTTAATTAATATAGACTTTTGATACATATTAATATTTGAGGAAGTTTTCCCACTGTGTTATTCTTTTTCAATAATTTCTTGGCTATTCCTGACTATATTTATATATAAATTTTGGAATCAGCTTGATCATTTCTACTAAAATTAATTGATGATATTTTAATTTGGATGATGTTGAATTTGTGGATAATTTTGGTGAGCATAGGCCTCTTTACACTATTGAATATTTAATTTGGACGGTGTTGAATTTATGGATAATTTTGGTGAACATTGGCCTCTTTACACTATCAAATCCATGAACATGGTATAGCACTCCATTTATTTAAATAAATTATTTTTTTCCATCATTAGTGCCTGACTCGATAGTTTGTTGTGACACAATTTTGTTTTATTTGACCTATTTGCTAGTGTATATGATTTGTAATGCTACTTTACTTTCAAACTTTTTGTTAATTTATAGTAATGCAATTTATTTTGTATTACCTTATATTCATCATTCTTGCTAAGTACACTTACAACAAATTCTAATAATTTATTTGTAGATTCACCTCTATTTTTGACAAACCCAAGCATGCTGTCTGCAAATAATATATTCATTTCTAATTCTTTTATTTTTGTAAAATATATTTTATTTATAAATATATTTTTATTTACAAATATATTTAATTTCTATTTCTCACCATCTTGTGCTAGAAAGAGCCTCAAGGATAATATCAAATTGAAGTAATTCTTGTCTCTTCTGGATGTCAAAAGACCAAGATTGCAACATTTTATAATTGTTTGATATTTTCTGTAGGTATATGCTGATGTCACTTATCAGGTTAAGCGCATTCCCTTCTCCTACGACCGTGTTTCCCCGAAAATAAGTGTGGGTCTTATATTAATTTTTGTTCCAAAAGATACATTAGGGCTTATATTCAGGGAATGTCATCCTGAAAAATCATGCTAGGGCTTATTTTCTGGTTAGGTTTTATTTTCGGGGAAACACTGTAGTCTGCTAGGAGTTTTGTTTTTGTTTTTTTAAAATAATGAGTGGATGTTGAAGTTTTTCACATGTATTTTCTGCATCTATTAAGATGATGATAAAGATTTCTCTCTTTTATCACATTAATGTGATAAATTACATTGCCTGATTAAATCACCATTGCTGTCTTAGCATAAACTCACCTTTGTTATGATTCAATTATTTTTATATATCACTATACTTGCCTTACCAACTTTTGTTTAGAATTTTTTCATTTATTTTATAAGGGGGATTGTTCTGTGATTTTCCTTCATTATAATGTCTTTGTCAGATTTGGTGTCAAATTATGTTGTTCTCATAAAAAATACAGACGTATTCTTTGTTTTCTATTCTCTAGAAGTGTTTGCATAAATTTGGCATAATTTCTTTCTTGACATTTTAGTACAATTCACTGGTAAAGTCATTTAGACTTGAAATTTTATTTTTTTTTGTGAAAAATTTTTAGTTATTGATTCAATTTTTTCACAAATATGACTATTCAGAGTTTTTATGTTTCTTGTGTTAATTTGTGCAATTTAGTTTTTCTAGGAGTTGGGGAATTTTTATCTATCTTTTCAAATTAATTGTTATAAAGTTTTGCATAAGATCCTTTTATTATCTTTAAAAAGTGTGTAGAATGTGTAGTAATATCCCATTTTTTAATTCCTAATATTGGTTACCTGTGCATTCTTTCCTTTCTCTTGATCAGTCTTGCCCTCTGTGTAATTTTGGCTTTGTCGATTCTGTGTGTGTGTGTGTGTGTGTGTGTGTGTGTGTGTGTGTGTGTGTGTTATTTTCTATTTTATTATTTTTGTTTGTATTTATATACCTCCTTTCTACTATCTGTTGGTTTAATCTGACCTTCTCTTTATAACTTCTTGAGTTGCCACCAGTTGCCCAACATGATGTCCTTCTCAGCCCTTTCTTCCTGTTCCCTGGCTTTGTCACAGATCACCTCCTCCTGCCCCCATGTGACATTCACCCATCTTCCCCTGGTTCTCACAGCTCCTCCAGAGCTTGTTTCTCCTCCTTCTCTGAACACTTTTCCTCAATTTTCTTCCCCAACAGGTATTCATTAATCAAACTTTTGTCCTTGGCTTTCATTTCTTATGCACCTGCATAAACTGCAGATGTAAATTAAAAAACAACAACCAAAAAAAACTTCTCTGCTAGAGATTTTAAGATCATATTTAGCACTAACTGCAAAATAGCTTTCCAAAAACATCTAATGATTTACACTGTCAGCAATAGTATAGCTTCCAATTCTGAACTTAAGTGACTTAATACTTTTGCCTTCCATTGCCTTATGTCTAAAATGAGATATCTATTCATATTTAGATATAGATCTTTGTCTACAGATATGCATATAAAATTTGCTTAAGTACTAGTAATTAGAAAGATCATTTCTCAGCGTTCTTTCATTATAAAAGAATCTACATTTCTCTAGATGCTTAGTTTTCACAGAGGAGAAGGCATCTGTGAATAGGATTTTTCCTGATGATAAAGTGGGGAAGGTATTCCACATAAAAGGAATAACCCATGAAAGCCCCAGAAAGCTGAGAGAGTGGGGAGATGGGGAGTAGGGACTGAAGAGAGATGAACCTTTAACAGGAGGCAAGGCTCAGTCATGACGTGACCCCTGTGCCATTGCAAGGGATTTGGAATTTGAATGGATAATAAAACAAGACCCAATAATATGCTACCTACAAAAACCTCACTTTACCTTTGGTTAAAAATTAAAAATTCAACCAACTGAAATTTAAAATCTAATTGGCTTTATTGATTGATTTATGAATCAGACAGCATCCCATCTAGTAAACAGAAAGGTCCTCTGAGAAACTGTACAAAATGGAAGGTTTTTACAGCAGGAAGTGGGCAGAACAAGGAAATCAAACAAGTGGATTATTTCAGTCAAGGTCCCCTTCCCCTAGGGGAAGGCAGGGGGTCTTATTAGGCAGATTACCTCACTAGTGCTGACCAGGAAATTCCAGACCTACTGGTTTAAAATTCTACTCTTGGGAGAGGCTGAAACTGCAGTTAGGTTACATATTAAATTTTGGTGGGGTTTATCACAAGTGACTCCATTTTGGGTCTGTTGGTTCTTTTTAACAATTTAAAGAGACACATAGGCTGAAAGTAAAGGGATGGGAATAAGTTATTTCAAGCAATGGTACAACAATAACAAATAGGGATAGCTATATTTTTATCAGACAAGAATGACTTTAAAATAAAAATGGTAAAAAGAGACAAAGATAAAGTGGTCAATTCATCAAGAAGATATAACAATTGTAAATATTTATGCACCCAACATAGGAACACCTAAATACTTAGTAAAGCAAATACTAACAGAACAACAATAACAAAACGATTCATATTAGAATGCAGATTTGGGAACAGAGAATGCTGAGAAGAAAACTCATGCAGGCAGCAGGGAGGAGAATGTATCTGAAAGAGACCAAGGAGATCAGGCACCCTAATAAAACACCCATGGTGACTATTTAGGTCAGGGCCAGGGGACAACACAGTTTTGATAAAACAGATTTAGGTCGGGGCAGATGATGGCTGGGGGCGTGGGGGGAGCAGCCGGTGAGAGCAGGCTGGTGCCGATGCTGAATAATGGAAAGCTGGTGGTCATGGATGAAAAAGTAGAGAGAATCCAGTGTCAAATTAAAGAAGCCACGTAGAGGTTAGTTATTTGAACAGGGATTGTATAATCTGCATACATACTAGGGAATGACATTTTGTTTAAAACAATGACATGTTTTTAGGTTTTGTATACTTATTCAGTTGCTGCCTACATGATCTTTCGTCATCTTCTCTTCTCTTTTCCTCATCTCTGCTCTCCTTACTCTTCCTTTCTCTTCTCGGTTTTGTTTTTTAAGTGTTTTATTTATTTTTTTTCAAATGGTTAGATCCTAAATGCAATTTCTCCTATATCCACTGGGTGGAAGCAAAGTATGCAATTGTATTTTTCCATACGTTTGCAACATTTGTTTTCAGTTAAAAACATGTACATACATTAAATATTAAAAGTTATCTGATTGTAAAAGTGAAAAAGACTTATACGTATTTTGGAAACATAAAAAAGTCAAAACAAGAAACTATAATTAAACTGTAATCACTGTACTACACCCACAGCTTCTTTTAAATCGTTTCTTTTGAATTGATGTGTAAATATGTTTTGCACTTAATTGGGATTATACTGAAAATACTGTTTAGTTTCTGGATGAATTTCACTTACTGTTGTAGCATAAACATTTCCCCATATAGTTCTTTAAAATTTATATTTTAATTTAAAATTATAATTGTTGCATATCTGTCTATATCTCTATCTACAGGTATAGGAAAGATTGTTATAAATATGAGGTGTGATAAAAAATATGGTGAATGTTTAAATAAAAAAATATTACAGTAAAAGACACATTGCCATTAATCCCCCTTAAAACAGTTCCCCTCACTTTGAATACACTTATCCTACTGTTCTTACCACTTTCTGAAGCAGTTCTGTAAGTTCTCTTTCGTGAGTGTCTTTAGTTGCGCTGTCGTGGCTGCCTCAATGTCCTGAATCATTTTTACTTTGGGGAAGAGCCAGATCTGGTGAATAGGTGGATGAGGACACACCATAATGATTTATTTGACAGAAATTGCTGTACCAGAAGCGATGTGTGACATGGAGCGTTGTCTTGGTGGAGGATGATTTACGGCACACTTTAAAACACACCTTCTCTCAACCGTAGCTCACAACTGACTGACTGCACTGAACAAGTTGAAACTTGTCACACACTGTTACTAAGGTTTGATGCGCCACTTTCCATATTGAAGATCCCTGCCTTTCCATTGAATAGCCATTGAATGGCACCCAGCAGCAGCATTCACCTTTTTTTTTTTTTTTTTTTTGTCATGCCTTATAACACAATTTAAGTAGACATACACATGAATGTTTGCCCACCTCTCTGGTCCGTCCAAGGATGTATACATAGAACACAAATTCTATAGTTAAAAGGAATGTACATTTTTTAAGGCTCTTGATCTCTAGTACATAGTTACTTACATCTATGTTTACCTACTGACATAGTTGCTGGTCACCCCTGTATCTGAAAGGGCTCTTGTCATTGTCCAAATTGATATGGGTGCTCTTTTTCATGTAAAAAGTATTATTCTTATGACTTTACTTCAAAGATATGCTGATAAATAAGCTTGGCCAAATTCCTGGATGAGGGTTGATGTACATCACCAATTTCTTTTTTCTTGAGTATGAATTCACCCAATGTAATTAAGAGCTAAAAAGATAATGCAAAAAAAGTAATAGTCAGCAGATGGCACCCTAGATTTAAAATAAAGGTAAATGAAAAACGGTGATATTTTTCTTTCTTGCATGATTTCTCTCTAAGAAATTATTGATTTTTGATGTAAATGTTCTGTAAGGAAGAGTTGTTAAGCATGAAAAGAACAAATGCTCAAAGTTAAGAAAATGCAACATCTAGGGCTTAGCAGGAATCCATGTGAGCCTAAACAGTTGATAATATTCAAAATCTAATACTTGGCTGTACTCTATTTATGTTTGCCAGTTTACTGAGGAGTTTCAATATTTTCCTAGTGAAGACCCAGAGAACAAAAATGAGACAAGGTCTTCATTTCTTCAGATTGTCTCTCTTTTGTGAAGGACTGCCCTCTCTTATCATGAGTCCAAGGCTTACGTGTATTCCAGGTAGGAACTCTAAGATGTGTGCATAAGACATGTTTTTCTCTGTAGCACAGGCTTTAAATTACAATTCCCCTTCCTAATGGTATAGCAGGATCTAGTAAAGTGGGTCAAGGCATCAGGAATCCATGTAAATTCAGTAAAGGAGTGGTGTTGAGTGTGTTGTTTTGGAATGTTTTGGAAATGTTGGCATTGCTCCAATTGAATGGAAATGCCATGGAGAGAAGTCACATTACAAGGGTTTGAATAACTGAAAGGCAGTGTCCTGCCATTAGTTAACCTCATATTGACAGGAGTGAGTGTTGATGGAGTCTTGGGAGCACTTGACACACGTCCCCTGGAGCTCAGAGGCTCCACAAACACAAAGACTGATACCAACTTGTTGCCATGAGATTGCTGAAGGCTGGAGCTCCTGGGGCAGCCTGTGTTAGAGGTCCTGAAGGATGGTGAGGAATGTGCCAGGGGAGATGAGGCAGCATGTCCTTCCCCCACTCAGTTCTATTAATAAAAAACCACCAGAGAGTGTAGAAAAGACCCTCAGAAGTTTAACTCTGACCAACTGAACACACCATTGGGATTTCCAACTAGGAGAGGGGGTTGAGATATGTGTGACTCTTGCCAGGCCAAAGAGAGCCATGGCTGCCTCTCCCAGGGTGTCTTATCAGTGGAGAAGGCAGCACTGTTCGTGTCACACTACCATGCAGCAGAGGCTCGAGCGGTGCATGGAGCCAGTAGGGACAAGAGTGCGGCCAGGGCCACCTCCATATTGCTAGCAGATGAGCTGTCATGTAAATCAGTGCTGCCTGCTTTCAGGTCCTCTTCCAGCACCTGCCTGGAGGAGCAAGCACTTAGAAGGGGATGGGAGTTGGGGAGCTGACCTGAAAGCAAATCAGGACCCCATCCCTGAGACCACAGATAAGTCTTGGAAGTGAAGGTATGGACAGAAGAGCAGGGTGGTGTGTGCCTTAGAAATAAACAGAACAGAGTCCTAAATCATGCAATAGGACAGCTCTAAAACTCAAAGATGGTAGAAAACTCATAGATCTCAACATATTAATAAGGGATCATTTGTCTAGTAAAGAAGTACAGTTTGACAAAGTATGTTTAATAGTGGTTATTGAAACAAACAAAAATATGAATTTCCTGCCTATAGCCCAAAGAAGCGATAAACCTCAAGAAACCAGTTAAATCTGTAATGAAAACATTGGTTTATGAATTTTTGTATTTGAGTGTTTAGATTTATTATGCAAATTTAGTTTACATGCTACGTGCCTATTAGGTCTGTAAATAGTACAAGTATAGACATGGTAGTACAGCATATAACATAGTATAGTAGAGTTTATAATACAGTAGAGTATATATTAATAATAAGTATAGTACAGTATATTGTATAGTATAAAGCGTTTAGTAATTGAGAGAATCAGATATAATAATTTGCCCATGTGGTATTCTTTTAAACAAAATTTTTAGCTATAGGATAACACATACACAGAAGAGTACACTAATTAAAAGTATGCAAACCTGTGAATTATCATCAAATGAATGCAACTGTGTAAGCAGCACCCAAGTCAAGACATAAATATTAGCAGCATTCCAACAGCCCCTGCAGTGCCCCTTTTCTGTCTAACCCACCACATTTCTTCCAAAATTTAGCAACCATTGTAATTTTTAACACCACAGATTAGTTTTGCCTGTTTTTAAATATCATGTAAATTAAATTATTTCATAAGTCATTTTTTATTATTTTATGTTTGTTTTGTTTTGTTTTTAGATTTCACATGTAAATGAAATCATACAATGTTTGTCTTTCTCTGTGTGGCTTATTTTATTTAAAATAATACTCTATATCCATCCATGTTGACTCAAATGACAAGATTTCATTCTTATTGCTGTGTAATACTCCATTACTATATATATATATATATATATATATATATATATCTCACATCTTCTTTATCCATGTATCTATCGGTGGACACCTAGGTTGCTTCCATATCTTGGCTCTTGTAAATAATGCTGCTATGAACATAGGGGTTTATACACCTTTTCGAATAAGTGTTTTGTTTTCTTCGGATAAATACCCAGAAGCGAAATTACTGGATCATAAGGTAGTTCTATTTTCAGTATTTTGAGGAGCCTCCATACTGTTTTCCCTAGCAGCTGCACCAATTTGCATTCCCACCAACAGGGCACAAGTGTTCCCTTTTCTCCACAACTTCACTCAAACTTATCCTTCCTTCCTTCCTTCCTTCCTTCCTTCCTTCCTTCCTTCCTTCCTTCCTTCCTTCCTTCCTTCCTTTCTTTCTTTTTTTTTTTTTAACAGGCATGTGCTGATACTTTGTTGTGGTTTGATTTGCATTTCCTTGATGATGAGTGATATTGAGCACCTTTTCATGGACCCATTGGCCATTTGTATGCTTCTTTGGAAAAATGTCTATTCAACTACTTTGCTCACTTTTAAATCAATTTTTTAATTTTTTTGCTATTGAGTTGTATGAGTTCCCTGTATATTTAGATATTAACCCCTTGTCAGATAGGTGGTTTACAAATATTTGCCCCCATTCTATAAGAGGTTGCCTTTTTATTTTGCTGATTATTTTGCTGTGTAGAAGATTTTCATTTGATGTAGTCCTACTTGCTGATTTTATCTTTTGTTGCTTGCGCTTTTGGTGTCATATCCAAAAAATATTTGCAAAGACTGATATCAAAGCAATTTTTCCATATGCTTTTTTCTAGGAGATTTGCAGTTTTACGTCTTACATTTAAGTCCTTAATCCATTTTGAGTTAATTTTTAGGAGTGGTGTAAGTTAGGGTCCAATTTTGCTCTTCTGAATCACAATTCTTTTCTTGGAGGAAGGTACTTCACAAGACAGTATCCTTCCTTTCTTTCCCATCACCCTGTCAAAAGGTTTTTGCTGAGGATACACCCATTTTTGTTCAGGATGCTATTTTTTTTCCATCCCACTGGGGTCAAAATACAAGGTCAGTCTTTACCTCCTACTGTGTTTCCCTGAAAATAAGACCTAGCCGGACAATCAGCTCTAGTGCGTCTTTTGGAGCAAAAATTAATATATTATTTTACTATAAGACCAGGTATAATGTAATATAATATAATATAATATAATATAATATAATATAATATAATATAATATAATATAATATAATATAATATTGGGTCTTATATTAATTTTTGCTCCAAAAGATTCATTAGGGCTGATTGTCCGGCTAAGTCTTCTCTTTGGGGAAACACGGTAACTCTCTCTCATCCACAGAGCACAATGAGGTTTCTAAGTCCTGTTGATTAGGACCAGCAACGTCTCCCACAGCTGACTGTTTCTGCCTGCTCCCTCTTGCCCCACTGCCCACTGATCCTGGCAGCGCCCACACACCAGTCTAGCTCTTCCCATACCTGCTGTTCTTTCTAAAGGACAGTTATGATTATGGAACAGCAAATGTGTCCACAGTTCTGCATCACTTATTGAACTAAACCTGTACTAACCATCCCTCAATCTTAACCTCAACCTTCTGCCCCCAGGTGGGGTGTTGGGGTTGTGTGTGTCTGGTGGGGAGAAACAATGGAGAGTCTGGCCTCAGACTCCCAAGCTGAGGTCAGCACAGGAAGGAAACAATTTTGTGACTGGGGAAAATACCTCCCAGGATCGATCGGGCTTTTTGGCTGAAACGGTTCTGCAGGGTGAAACCTCATTGGCAGGAGATGAGGGCTGCACTCTATCTTTCTTAAGTGTTTTTACACACCTTCTACCTCCTTCTTGCCCCTCCCCTCCCTTCCCAGAATCTTAAGGGCAAGCTAAAAACCTATAACACAGAAACATGTACAATATTAATTCCCCAATGAGTTGTACTCAAAAATACAAATACCATTTTAAAAATTGGTGCAGCCAGTTTTATGTTGCGTTAGAAATACTTCTATAGAAATAAACATGACCTGAAACCACGCCTTAGTTTTGGAAAAACTTAACTCAAATTCCAAGTCCCAGAACATGTATCTGGGGGCAGGGAGAAGGGGAATCTGCTGCTGTTGGTTTCCTAGGGCTGGTTTGGGGGCTTTCTTGTCGTCTGGTGCGGGGTGAAGGTGAGCATCCATCACAGGTGAGGTAGCGGGAGAAGCTGTCCTGGCTGGGGCTGCTAGGGCTCCATAGTAGCAGCTGTGAGTCCCAGCGTGCTTTGCCACTGCTGCCTGCTCCTTTCCTGCAATGTTGTGTGTCATGTGCCCTGGGCCTGTATTCTGTTGTTGATGAGGACCATGCATTGGGGGCTGGTGCTGACACCCAGGAATGGGACAACGTGGGGGACCCAAGCCACAGGCAACTTCTTGGAACATCTATACACACAAGTCTCTGTAATCATTTTTGTGTTTGTTTTGTTTGACTTATTATATTTTGGTTTAGTAAACTAAGCTATGATTTAATGTGAAATATTTATGAATTATAAAAGTATGACATTCTCATCTTTCTTCAAAAATGCTATTAAGAAAAATAAACTTCCCATTTGTTTATGTGTGACAACATAATCTGGCTTCAGCCTCATTTTCTATTCCTCTCCTCTGTCTTCATCCTACAGCCACCCTTCCTTTTACACAGCAGTCACGTAGATCTTATGAATTACTGGAACGCAGCTGCATCTTCTCACCCACAATGCACCATTTGTAGAATGCCCTTTATCCTTTTCACATTCAAACACCGTGAACAGCCCAGCCTGTTTTTCTTCCTCTTGGAGCTTCCGTGACTACCTTTGTCAGAAGGGAGCTTTACTCGTATTGTCTTGTTCAAAACCTACTTTCTGTCAATGACCATACCCTGCCTTGCAATAACTAATATGCATTCTCTGCTCTTAGGCAGCGATTCCTGGAGAAAAGTGTTTTGCTCAATATATTTATCCAGCACAGTGCTTAGCACAAGGCTTCATATGTAACAGTCAATAATTTGATGTGGTGATGGTGACTGAGGAAATGAACCCAACACCCATAGGAAGCCACGTTTCAATGTCAACTGCATCTGTAGGAATGCAGATGTTGGTGACAGTCAGAGACCATGGGAGAGCTCACCTTGGTTCAGAGGAAGTTAGTAATAATCTCTTGGTGGGACTTTCAAGTTTTAAAAGGAATTCCCTTTTATTTTAACCAGTTGCCAGAATATAAATCATCATCCTTGCTTGCTAATCAAGGCGAGGATAGCACAAGGACAAGTATCAAGTTGGATGTACAGCCAAGAGCAACCTCTACATGGAGCTCAGTGGTTTGCAAACTTCGGTGCAACTGCCAATCACTCCCGTCGCACAACCCACGGAGTCTGATTCAGCAAGTCTAGGTGGAGTCCTATGAATAGCTGAGAGGCACTTTGAGACGCTCTGTAGTGGTGGCTCTTTTTAGTTGGAACAGCACTTGGAAGGGCTCCTGTCCTGTTTGGGGGCCTCCACCCAGGACCAGACCAGTTCTGTGTGGTGACTGATGTACAGTAGACCTCAACAAGTATCCCTCTCCGTCTGGTTCCTCTGGCCGAAATGGCACCTCCAAGCCATTGGGCATGTAGGTTGTCCAGGAGAGAAAGGGCTGAACCCCTGCTGCGGACATTTGGAGCTCACCATTAGGGGTTTCCTGTGTATGCGCCTTTCCCACTGAGTCTTCAATCTCCTAAAAGGCAGTCTCTGCTTCCTAGTCCTTTAAAAACTCTTGAATGCTTCCTGACTCCTGGCTTAGTTTATTTTTGGACCTCATCCTTTCATCTCTCTAGATCTACCATGTCTGCTAGTCCTAGCATGCTCACTAATGGCGAGAATTAGGATTCATGGACCTGCCCTCAGAACCCACCCCCACTCATCTCACACAGGCATAGCCCTTTGACTGCAAGCACATCTCAGAGGCCTCACTCACTCACCCCTCCAACCTCACCACCACTACACAAACATGCTTCAGACTCAGGTTGTCATGGCTATGTCCCTGGAACTTCATGGTAGCAAAACAAATACGCAAATAAATCTGAGTTGAGTGGTATCTGCTGAATCTCTGGGGAAACACTCATTACATAAATGACCAAGATATTGGTTCAAAAAGAGGAAACGCTGGTTGTAGTCTCTTGGGATGCTCCTTAGCAGAAACGGCCATCAAGAGGACGTAAAACAAAATACATGCCCTAGGAGAAAGTGATACAACCATAGATACACAGAGAGGCGGTGAGAAATGTCTGATATTCAGTGGTTGATTTTATCTAATGATACAGATGAAGAGTAATGGGATTCAAGGGGAGGCTAAGCAGAGCCAAGCAGTTTTGTTGATATTTATATATTATTTCCCTATAGAACCAGGTGTGTTTTGGTTTCTTTTTAAAATTCTTTTATACTTTTTCTCAAAGCTGCTGGCAAACAACACAACTGTGCTGTGGGTGAAACTATACAGCCCACATGATCTTTATAGCGACTCGGTTAGCAAGTACCATTTCAATGATTGGCCATCTGCAATGGGCAGGGCCCAAATATGGAACGGGGTATAATATGTAGCCGTTGGGGTGGTGAGAGGCCAGCACACCCATAACTAGGCCAAGAAACTCCTGAAGAACCATTCCATAAGCTCTTCCTTTTACCTTGTACTTACATAGATGCCATATCACCTGCCTGTTAAATCAAGGAAGAAAAGAGAGAGCCAAAAATCCTAAGTGGCAAAGAACTTGGTATCTGATGGCGAACTACCTCTACTAATCAAGACTCATCATGAAATAGAAGCAATAGCTAATAAATCCAAGTTGTAAAACAGTAAAACCCTGCATTCTGACAACCTGTGACTGGCAATTCAAATTCACCCGTGGGCCAACTTCCCCTATACCCTCAGAGCAGGTTAAAGTATTTAAATGACACATAGGGAACAGGAAATGCTATGGTTTCCTGTTTGGCTCAGAGTTATACCTCCTTCTAAAAATGCTAGTGCCCCTTTTTCCTGTTTCCTCATATTTCACTGCACCTGCCTTGATTCTTTTATTAAAACTCTTTTATGTCTAACTAAACATTCTCTTTTATTGACTGCTCCCTTTCCTTTATTGCAGCCGGCATGCGTATAGATCTAGCGTGTATTGCCATCTATGATGTAATTTAAATGTACAATTTGTAAATAGGTGCTTTATAAATTCAAAGGGCTAATTGGCAATGAGAACTGCTGGAAATCATAAAAGCAATGAGTTACTGATTTGTTGTAATATTACTACTGGAATTGGAGCAGGAGTTTTAAATCTTTACATAAAGAAATGATCCTTTATATGATACCTTAGAACTCTCAGAAGCTCTACAGAGATGTAGATACTAAAGTATAAGGGCAGGGTGGCCCTCATTACTTTTTTATCAAAACTTATAACAATTTTCCAATTGTCCTATAATTTTGGTTTCTCTTCTGCCATTTCCTAAATGACCCAATGTAGAAATAATATGCTAATGTCCCAAGGAAACTCATTTAATTGCCAACTATTTCATTTTAATTTCCTAACAATTCTAGCAAAAGTTTTGTGTTTATGCTATTGATGAATAAAGCAAAATGTGGCCAGAAAGCTTTTTATAGTAAATTATGCAGAATAATTTGTAAACGAGGTATTTTAATTATGAAATATTTATACACATAAGAAATAGGAGACAGTTGTGGAGTATTATTTATTCTTTTCCCTTTCCTTTCTTTGGCCCAGTGCCTTTCCCCATTCTAACCCATGAACAAAAGGGTTAGCCTACTACAGGTCAGTAGTCTCAGCAGAACCAGATAACATTTTGAAATCTGTATCTCTTCAGTTAAAATAAAATCTGTTGTCCAGGTGTAAAACAGAAAGATTTCAGATCAATACATTTTTTACACACCTGAAGAGCATCAGCTTTAAAATCTCAGCTATGTCCGTAACATGGGCACCAGCTCACCACCACTGAGGAGAGGGTGGGTGTCGTCCTGCAGTCCTTACTCAGCTCTGGCTAGCAGGTGCCCCACACTGAGCAAGGAGTGCTGGGCCTGGACCTGACCTTCAGAGGAGAGCGGAAACAAGACCAAAGGTCCATGATGTGTTTGGAAGGACCCTCTTTTCACTGTAGTGACCTGAAAAGATCCCCTTTTCAAAGGATGAACAAAGTGGTTAAAAGAACCAAAAATCTCTAATATTCAAAAATCTGTTTATAAGCTGCACATCACAAGGTAATAAAAAGAGCAGGTAGCAAAATGTAAAAGATTTATTATATCTTTCTTATTTTTTTAGATTTTTATTTAAAAATATAACTAACATATAACATATCAGTTTCAGGTGTGCATCATAGCTGTTCAGCATTTATACACCTAGAGAAGTGCTCACCATGATAAGTCCAGCAACCATCCGACACTGTACCACAGTGTCACAATGTTATTAACTATATCCCCTATGTTGTACGTTACATCCCCATGACTTGTCGTATAGCTGGAAATTTAGACCACTTATTGCCCTTCACTCCCCCCCCCTTTTTTATTAGTTTCAGGTGTACGAAGCAATGCAATAGTTAAACATTTACCCTCCTCACAAATTGATAACCCTCTTCTCCCAAGCTACTACCCCTCTGACATCTTATATAGCTGTTACAATACCATCGACTATCTTCTTTATGCTGTACTCCAGCTCCAATGACTGTGTGTGTGTGTGTGGTATATATATATATATATATATATATATATATATATATATATACACACATACATATGTGTGTAATTATAGTTGAGATACAATATTATTCTACTTGAGCTTCCGTTGTACCAGGCATCATTGGTCAGGCATCTACACAGTCTATCTAGTGATCCCCCTGATAAGTCCAGTGCCCATCAGGCACCTTACATGATCTTTACAACATTGTTGATTATATTCCCCATACAGTATGATTTTTCAATTACACTTGACATTAAATATTACTTTATATTAGTTTCAGGTGTACAGCATAATGATTACAGAGTTGTATAATTTAAGAAGTGAATGCCTGATTAGTCTAGTACTCACCTGGTACTATGCATAGTTATTACTATACTATTGAGTATATTTCCTATGCTTTACTTTACACCCCCATGACTATTTTGAAACTACCAATTTGTACTTCTTAATCCCTTCCCCCTTTTTCACTCATCCCCTGAAATACCCTCTCATCTGGCAAATATCAAAATGTTCTCTGTATCTATGAGTTTGCTTCTTTTTAATTTGTTCATTTATTTTGTTTTTTAGATTCCACATATAATTGAAATCATGGTATTTGTCTTTCTGTCTGACTTATTTCACTTAGCATAATACGTTCTATGTCCATCCATGTTGGTGCAGATGGCAAGATTTCATTCTTTTTTATGGCCAAGTAATATTCCATTGTATATATGTACCAATTCTTTATCCATTCATTTATTGATAGAAACAGGTTGCTTCCATATGTTGTCTATTATAAATACTGCTGCAGTGAACATTGAGTCTTTTCAAATTAGTGTTTTGGGTTTCTTCGGATAAATACCCAGGAGTGGAATTCCTAGGTCCTTATTTGTCTTTTGTTATAGCTTTAGTTTTAAGCATCTTTTCTCTGGTATAAGTACTGCTATCCTAGCTTTTGTTGTTGTTGCTTCCATTTTCATGAAATATCTTTTTCCATCCCTTTACGTTCACTCTGTGTGTGTCTTTTGCTCTGAAGTTTATCTCTTGTAGGCAGAATATATAAGGGTCTTGTTCTCTTATCCATTCAGCCACCCTATGTCTTTTGATTGGAGCATGTAATCCATTTACATTTAAAGTAATTGTTGATAGATATATAGTTATTGCCCTTTTATTATTCATATTTTTATCTTTTTCTTCTTCTTCTTCTTCTTCTTCTTCTTCTTCTTCTTCTTCTTCTTCTTCTTCTTCTTCTTCTTCTTCTTCAAGAGCTTCCTTTAAAATTTCTTGTAATACTAATTTGGTGATGATGAACTCCTTTAGCTTTTTCTTGTCTGTGAAGCTCTTTATCTGTCCTTTGATTCTAAATGATAGCCTTGCTGGGTAGAGTAATCTTGGTTGTAGGTCCTTGCTTTTCATCACTTTGAATATTTCCTGCCAATCCCTTCTGGCCTGCAAAGTTTCTGTTAAGAAGTCAGCAGACAATCCTGGGCTCCCTTGTAGGTAACTAACTGCTTTTTCTTTTGCTACTTTTAAGATTCTCCTTGTCTTTAACCTTTGCCATTTTAATGATGATGCATCTTGGTGAGGGCCTGTTTAGGTTCACCTTGTTTGAGACTCTGCACTTCCTCGGCTTGTATATCTCTTTCCTTCACCAGGTTAGGGAAGTTTTCTGTCATTATTTCTTTAAATAGGTTTTCAATCCCTTGCTGTCTTTCTTCTCCTTTTGGTACCTCTATGATGCTAACGTTGGTATTTGTGATGTTGTCCCAGAGGCCTCATTTTTTAGAATTCTTTTTTCTTTTTGTTGTTCCAACTGAGTGTATTCTATTACCTCTCTTCCAAATCACTGATACAATCCTCTGCTTCATCTAATCTACTGTTGATTCCTTCCAATGTATTAATTTCTGACTGTTGTTTTTTTTTTTGATGTTTTCTATCTCTACGTTTATGATTCCTGTCTTTTTGTTGAAGTTCTCACTGAGATCATTGAGAATCCTTATAACCAGTGTTTTGAACTCTGTGTCTGGTAGATTGTCTCCATTTTGTTTAGTTATTTTTCTGGAGCTTTGTTCTGTTCTGTCATTTGGGACATGTTTCTTTGTCTCCTTATTTTGGCTGCCTCCCTGTGTTATCCTTTCTCCTTCCAATTATTTTTGCACCTTTTTCAAACATCAGTTGGACATATTTCTGTCAGTCTATTTATAAATTCTCTATTACATTTTATTGAACTGTGTGTCTATAATTGTCTATTCAGTAATACCTCACAGTTTTGATTACTGCAGCTACATAATAAATCTTGGAATTTTGTAGACAAAGTCATCCAAGCTTATTCTTCTTTTTAAAAATTATTTTATTATTCGATTTCCTTTGTCTCTCTATATAAATGTTACAATGATGTTGTCTTTATCTCTAACAAAATGTTGCTGAGATTTTAATAAAAATTGCATAAAACTTGTATTTCAATTTGGGGGAATTAGTATGTTGACCATGTTGAATCTACAAACATAAAAATGTTTTGTGTCCCCATTTATTTAGATCTTCTTGATTTCTTTAATCAACATTGTGGTGTTTTCATCACTTAAGTCCTGCAAATATTTTGTTGGATTTAAACTTAGGTATTTCTTTTTTCTTAATCATGGGAAATGGCATTGTATTTTTAATTTTAATGTCTATGTGTTCATTGCTAGTATATAGAAATCCATTGATTTTTGTGTTTATTTTGTATTTATATTGTATCCTGAGATCTTGGTGAACAAAATTATTAGTTCATTGAGTTTACATTGGTGATACCTTAGGATTGTCATGTTGACAATCGTGACATTGCAAATACGGACAGATTTATTCTCTCCTTTTAGTGGTATGTATGCTTTTTTTATTTTCTGAAGTATTTGACTAGAGTGATTATTGTCTCAAAGTTTTCACTCTTGTCAGGGTGCCCTTTTCATGTTCCTTTCACTGGAGAGTAGGCTTTTATTGGGGCTTTTCTTGTCTGCACCTGTTCACAGTCCCAGGTTGTTGGGGCTACAATACCCATTGTAAGATATATGAGATGATACTAAAACCCAAATAAAGCAGCACTGTGTTTTCTTAGATCCCGACGTCTCTAGCTGGCGTTCCTTATACTGTGTCATTTTCAGAGTATGCTTGTGCTTATTTTACATACAATCTAAAGATTTTTAAATTTGTACTTAATGAGAGGAATAGGGGAAAATACATGTACTCCATATTCCCAGCAGCATCATTAGTTTTTAAAAATGTTATAAAGACCTTAATCTGTGATATAGACTTCAAAGACCTATTGAATTAGGGTAAATGATGTTTTAAAAGTTAAGACAACCACAACTGAAGCAAATGATGATTGTTTGGGAAACAGCATCTTAAGGATTGTATACCATAGATTAGGACACAGAGAGCAACATGGTGAGGTTGGTGTGCCCAAAAATCTATCTACTTGAAAGGCTGAGACACTTCCTCAGAAGAGAACACCATCTTACCAGTAGAGGTATAAGTTCAGCTCTGTTAAAAAACTTAGGTGGCTAGAGAAGAGGAGACACTGGTTACAATTTACCTTCCCATCGAGCTCCCAGGTCCCCTGTCTGAGAATTTCAGAGGCTGCAGAGAATATTGGAAGGATCTCTGATAGTTACAGTTGCATAAAACCTGTGGCAAAAGCTTCCATGATTTGGCTTTTCTCTCCCAAAGGGCATCTCAGAGGTGAAAAGAGGCTCTCTTCTCAACAAATGAGTAGTCACAGAACATCAAACCATTTTGAGAGAAAGATGACTTTGTGCTTTGATGTTAGCCTTCCGCCTCTTCCCTGCGTGGGCTTTGAAAGAGAGTCTGGAATTGCTGCAGACATTTCGTGACCATCAGGTAGAAACCATGTGACAATAGAGAATGATAACAGAAAGGCCCAGTTGGGTTGCACTGTGTATTCTAGGAAAGCTTATATTTATCTCCCCAAATCTCTGACATAATATCTTACAATGTCAATTCAGCCTCTGACTGCCTCAGTGCAGATTTTTAATTGGAATATTACACTTTTCATTGTTGTGCATTGTTGGTTATCTCATCCATCTCCCATTCTATATTAGCCTGTTCCAACTTATAGTTTTGGGCTCCATTTCTCTTAGCTGTTGCTTTCTTGAATGTATTAATAATGGATTCTGAAATTGTCTTCCAATTTCTATAGCTAACACTTCTCTATGTTTTAATTTGCACCATTTTTACATGTGCCTCACCCTTTTCTGTTTTTCTTTTCAAGAGCTATTGTCATTTTAGACATAACTTTGGTCACCTGGTGGTGTCCGCCTCTGCTTCTGTTTCCCTCCACTGCATACATTGGGCCAGGCGTGCATCCAAGTCCACTGTCTGGTGTCTGGCTGGTGTCATTTTCAGATGCTCTTCTGGAAAAATAGGAATTTTGCTACTCCCTGGGCTGCTCCCAATGCTCTAAAGAGAGAGATTCATGAAACTTTGCAACCAGTTATTCTTTATGCATCTGTCAAGGATCTTCCTATCCTAGCCTTATTCCCGGGGAGTTTCACTGTGGTGACTGCACTTTCTAGGGCACAATTCACCACTGTGAATTTTTTCACCTCCTCTCTGCCTGTGTTCTGCTTAGTGCAGGTTCCACATGACTACAGAGAGCTCTTGGTTAGAGTGCTGGGGAGGGCAGGTGAATGGTACTGCAGAAACACAGCCTGACTTCCCTCAGGGTGCAGGTCATTTGAGAAGTATGGAATTCAGATTCCTACACCACACTGTGAACTTCCTGAAAGGGAGGAGGAATCATCATGCCTTGCTTTGGCCTGGTGATGTGCTACATTTTAATTCTCACGTCAACCATAGCCTGCAGTTTCTCACCCATTTCTCAGTCCATCGCCATCCACCCCGGCTTGTCCTTCTCACCTGGCTATAAATCAGAACAGCTTCCAGGAGACCACTGCATAAAAACTTGTTGGGAGACTCTGATCTATTGCCAAGTTGAGAAATACTGACGTCCTAGTTAATGGAAATGCCTACCAGATTCTGACAAAATATTGCCTGCCTGGCTTTTTTTTTTTCAGTTTTATAAATTTTAATTTATTCTGTGCCTTCATAAATATTTTAGAGGAAATTAGAACAGCCTGCTAGACAGTGCCTACTTTAAAGTAGAAGTAACCTTCTTCTTAGGTAGTTACCTGCCATCTCCCGTTGAGTCCCTCTCAGCACTGAATGCCACACATTTGCATCATAATTTTATTGGTAACCATTGGAGAAACCAAAGAGGAGTGATGGCCCCATAGGAGGCTGATGTGGGGGACATAATAGAAAACAGTTAAAGCTGTCCTGTAATGAATGTTGGAATAAAAATGGCGCGAGGAATTAGTCAATAGCCATTTTTCTCTGTACGCATCCCTTTGGCATGCTTCCCTAAGTTTTGATATTCCAAAAGGATGCTCCACCTGAGAAAACAGAGGAAATGAGTTTTGGAAACCAGCTTCCCATGTAATTTTAACAATTAAATGGGAAGAGCGGTCTCAGTGTTATGACACACCATTAGTAGGGAATTAATTTAGAGGATCAATACAGATGTTAGTTACAAGCTCAGACAAAGATGCCATTGTCCTCTAACATCAGAGCCAAAGCCTCGGGGAGTTTCGAAGCCAGTGAGTCCCCCTTCTCTCCAGCTGGGGAGCTTTCCACCTGCTCACAGCCACAAGATGCCTTTATGCCCAAAAGTTACACTCTTGTGTTTAAGGAGAGTGTGGGCCAAAGTGAGACTTGGATTTTCTGACTTTAAACCATACTTACCATGCAAATGGGTGATCACTGATTTATGCTCAGAGTCTCTAAGCATTTAAAGAAGGAAACATTTCTCTGGCTTCTCTGACCTCCTCTAGCCACGTCTCAGGGTTTGGTGCATTCCCTACTTCCATTAATAAGGGTGGTTCTAAGGGCAAAATATATGTGAGGTTGACCAAAACTGGTTGTCCTCCTTCCATTCTGATTTAAAATATATGCATACTATGTGCCCTTCTGTGAAGAGCCTGTCCTCTGGCACATCACACAAAGATAATTCTAGAAATTTCCCTCTGCAAGGCATTTACCAATAGTATCTTCCCCATTACCAGTTATACATTTTCATAGTGGGCACTTATAGTGGAGAATTTTGGTCATTGGAGAGAATACTTGAGAGTAGATGAAACCTGTGATTGGTCTACGATTATATTCCAGTTGGAAATTTTTTGTATCTGAGGAAAATTTTTGTCCAAGGAAAGTTATAATTATTGTTACTAATGCTTTAAGTTAATACTCAACTCATTAAATTTTGGGAAGTTTTTTTAATATTTAAAATAATATTTACATTGAGCTAACAATTTATTTTATAATCCAGTAAAAAAAAGAGGTATTATTAAAAACATTCACTTTACTGTAACACAGAAAACCTAAACACAAAATTAACACATCTGATTCTTTGAAGACCTCCAAACACCCACCTAGACTTACAAATTTAACCGACAAAACCTGTTTTGATCACTTAAGCAGCTCTTATAATGCTAGGAAATTACACTTATAAATACAGCGAACTACTTCAAACATGTGAAAAGTACAGCCCACACGAAAGGAGCACCGTGAGTAACACGCGGTGCTACACCTGAGAACGCAAGTCCGCTCCGTTGCTACATCCATGTTAGCATATTTACTCACCAAGCCAGGGAAAGAAAATTGCCATCTCAGGCTTCCAGAGCCAGTGAAAGAAAACATTTAGGTTATCAATTGCAAATTTAGGATCAGGGCCTGAGGCTTGTGAAAAAAAAAATTAAAAATTCAGTACTATTTAGCCCAAATTGGTTTTTATTGGATTTAGCAGTTACTTAGAACATTTCACAGGTACCTGTTTTCTTACAGCATGGTGTGTCACACACTGTTCTCTTCCAAATATTTTTTTCTGAAACAACTTAAAAAATTTTATCGCAACCTCTTTTATAACTTTGTTGCCTGATTAAAATGATGTTACTCTGCACTGTAGCAGAGGCCAGCTAGCTGGTTTCCAAAACCCATTTTTGTTTTCTCAGTATTCAGACAATCTACATTCCTTAACTTCTGCAGTTGGGCGTGGCCATGTGACTAAATTTTAGCCAATAAAGTGAGCAGGATTGATGTGTCTATTTTCAGCTCTTTCCCCTTTCGCTGAATGGAAATGCAATGCATCATGGGAGCAAAGCAGCAATCAGCCTAAAACCTTACATGGTCATGTGGAGGAGAGCTGCCTTGTTAACCTGAAATCCACTTGGGACAAATGTGTGAGAAGAAACACACTTACTGTAGTTTATTTTTATTTCACTGAAACTTTGGGGGCTATTTCACACCACAGCCTTCTCTAAATAGTACACATACTCTGAACAGAGTTCAACTTTTTTTAGTGATTGCTTTTCATTGATGGGATTAGTCATTAACCAAAAATTTAATGCAATATACACATGCTTTGTATTGATTAGTATGCAGTATTTCTATAAATTAGAAATCCTGTATACCTGCTCTTTAGGGTATCTGAGAGTGGCTGATCTTTTAAAATCTCATTGCAAGCTCAGGGATTTTCATCACACTATTATTTTCTTTGTATCACTTAAATGGTTTGAACTTGCTGAAGGAGTCCCTTTAAGTAGATCCTTTGTCAATTCCAGCATTATGTGGATATCTTCTAATCAAAACCATTCTTAATTCTGGCAATAAAAAATGTCCAGTCTCAACTTGAATTTTTCTGCCTATTGAAATGCCTAGAGCTCTTTCCAAAGAGTTATTTTCTTTTAGTGGAAACAAACATTAGTTTACTTTACTTGAGCACAGGTAGTGGTAATATCCTTTCTCAGTCATTTTAAAGGCAAAGCTAGAAATGACATATTTTTCAAAGAACATGAGTTCACATTTCTGTTTATATTTGAACACTTCATTTTCTAAGTTTTATTTGTCTTGTACTCATACAAAAGATTTTGAATGTATTTGTCACATTTCCTGAGTGTCTATTGCAGGTGGACATCCTCTTAGTAAATTATGATAGCATACTATGTGTTGCCATAAGAAACCATGTGTTTAAATTATAATAGTGTCTAAAATTTCTGTAACATAATTTGAGTCCCACCTTCTTGGCTCTTCAGTGCCTCATCCATGGTGTGATTTACTCATTTTTCTTTCACAGCCTTGATATTGCTTTACCTCTCATTCTACAATCATTTCTTGACAACTACAACTAGATGCTTTATTATGTTCTCCTGAAAATCATCACCAGAAGACTTCAAATTCTCATTTATAAACAGTGCAAAATCATTGCTACCCATACATGAGGATTTCTGTGGGAATAAATACAATAATAAAAATATGAAGTGTATTCCTAAAGATTAAAAAATCTTATTAGAAAATGAACAGATAAAAAAAGAGACTTTTGTCTCTTTTAAAATTGAAAGTCTTGTTTGGGGATTATTAAAAGGATAATATAAAAAGCGATTCCCCATCCACTAAGATTGTATAAAATAGGATTTTGACTTCTGAATTACACTTCATCATACTAGAATGATGGCTACTTGGAGGGAGTACAGTGCATCACAAAAAGTGGGAAGAACATGTTGTCATGAGGTTGATGCTCTCATTTGGGGGACTTTACAGGAACATTTGGGAAAAGTTAATAAAAAGAAACTCAATTGCTCAACACTATCAACTCTGTTTTGACTTTCTTATTTAGCTTTCCAGTAACCATCAATGGAAAACCATAGGAATGCAGACCAAATGCATTAATTTTGGCTTTGGTCTCTATGTACTAGTGAAGTATGTGTTGTAAGAAAATAAAATCAACAAGGTAACCTAAAGAAGTAAATCTATGTGGATTTCTGATAGCCAATAAAATTGGACTCCTGTTGAACATTACAATGAAAGTTTAGACAATAGAAAATGTATTTCTAGTAGAAGGAAATAAAAATAGTGCTATGTATTTGGAATATAGTCCATTTTATTTAAACCCACTTTTGAGGGTAGAAAAAAAGAGGAGTTATTAGAGCAAGAAACAAGAAACTGGTTTCTTGGCCAGAGGAGGCAGAATAATGCTTTCTTTATAGATTTATAAATCTGGCCCAGAAACAGGATTGAGTAATGGTGGAAGGAAACTTCAAAGAGGAATGATGGTGGAATATATATATATATATATATATATATATATATATATATATATTCGGCAGAACATCTCTTAAACTGTTTACTCTCTGTGGTGACAATAATCTTTTGCATGCAGAACTTGAAAAATGAGGAAAATTTCCATCTGTTACTTAAATCTCATGTTTAACAAGAGTTATATAGTATGGAGGAATATATTTATGCCAAAGTGATTTTGCATTTTGAATCTTATAATATATCAGAAAAAATAGGGACATTTTGGATTTTCTTTTCATGTTCCATAAATCTTGAGGAAGCAGATTTCAACTATTTCACAGAGACAATTGGCATGATCCCATCATTGGAGTTTGAGAAGTACTATGCAGAGCAAATCAAAGCCACGGGCATTTGGGGATTCTGAGTCTGTTTGGAAATACACATACATCTGGCCATCACTGCTATCCCTACTGGAAAATGCAGTAAACAGGACTGGTACTCACGCAGCATGCATGTAAAGATGGCTATTGGATTATACCCACTGGAGTACTCCATGCCACTGGAGGAGTAGGTGACTACGTCTAGTATAGTACAGGTCCAGTATAGAAAAACAAACAAACATTTATAACATCAAAGAACTAAACAAGTACTGGAGTTCATTCATTTACCACCAGAATTTATTGTTTGTTCCTCATTTCTTCTTCCTGCATGAGAACTTTAGTTAGTAGCAGAATTAATCTTGAATTTTATCTACAGTTTCTGTTTCCACCACAAGTCCCCAATGCAAATACATTTAAGGTCAGCTATTGACTGTTATAGAAATGAACCTCAAGCAGCATGAGAATGGCATCTGTTAGTGGATAAAGTCATGGCACTGGGTAGAAGATGCGATTAAAGCTATGACCAGGAGACCCTTCCTGAGCACATTGTTTCTGTCCTGCTTCCAACTGTATCTCAACATCCATTGTACCCAGCATATCCTCCGTCGTGAAGAGCATCCTGTGATGTCACGGAGCTCTCTCCAGTCTCACTTCCATTGGAGATTTCCCTCACTTCCCTGTTCTGCTGACATTCTCATATAACTGCACATGTTGCCTTTGCCTTCATAGCTTCCAAGGATTTGCATATCGTGTCTCCCTGTCATTTCTCACTATTCTGATTCAGACATACTGGTCATTCAAAGATCATTTGCCTTTTGGAACAATCAGAGTAAATTATGCGAGTGCATTTAACAAGGAGATGCTCCACATTCAAAGCATGGGATTTCCAGCATAGATTCTCATATCCGGCTGCTGAAACATGACAAACTTCATATATGCATGAGTGCATACACACATTCACACCCACACACTATCTCTTTCAATGGGCTTCTGAAGAGCCTGCATCTTTTTCTTGGTTTTCTTATTTATCTTTCTTTACTGACTGTGGCTTATGTATTCTCCATTTCTTTTATCTTTTGAAGTGATGTTCAGGCTTTTGATGAAACGTTTATTTTTTTAACAGCCTTACTTTGATTTATGTTCATGGTTTTTCTTTTTCTGTAGCCTGAGACTTCCATTAAGAAGATGTTTCTAGCATAAAAAAATTCCTACTAGCAGTAGACTTGAAAGGAATTTAGAATCCCCCCTGAGTTTGATGAAGAGTGAATAAAATTAAAGCTTCATTTTCTTCCACTTAGAAATCTTGCTCTTCTGTAAATATAAGGCAATTAGCACCAATCAAGTGGTTTGGCAGAAAACCTCCATATTTATTAGATGTTTCAGAGATGTTAGAGCCAATCCTGAAAAATATGTTATAGGAACTCAGTTAAGGAAAATTGTTTGGTCTAATTTTCTGCTTTTCAATAACTTTTGTTTATATTTAATTCCAATTTTTGCAAAGGCTTCATCCACTCCCTGTTTCTGTAGAAAACTTTACGTGTTATACCTCATATTAGGAAGGACACCCATACCAGTTTCCTTTAGATAAGTCCTGCAGTGCAGAACAATGTGTTCTGAAGCAGGGTATGAATAATAATAGCTCATGCCTTCCCCAGTGCCTTTGCTATCTAAAGTAAATGTACTTCCATCTAAAATGAGCCAAAAAGGAATAATGATAATTTGAATAGGAACTACTGAGTAATACAACACACATATCTCTTTAGACCACGGTCCCTAATTTCTAGACTGTATCTATCATAGTTGGTTGGTCTCTCCTGGTGGTCTGCCTGTGGCTCCATTCTGGATCTGATTCCATATATGGATACCTATCAGAGGAAAATCTAAATGTCTTCTGGCCATAGACTTCATCTCTGGGTGTTAGGAGAGCTGAGAGACTCCATCCACCCTTGCAGTTGGGTAAGTGGTGCAGTTATGAAAGCTTAGATCTTACATGATGCTTGCTGAGCTCTCTCACTGGGATTGGTTTCCCCAGGCACGTTGCTTTTCACTTCCTCCCTGTTTGGCAATGTACGGCCTAGTAAGCCCACCATATTGATCCTAGATATGATTGGTGCAGAGATGTCGACTCTGCCTCTCTCACCCAACCAGCTGGACACTTCACAGACATGAAAATTTTTCAACTCCTATGTGTTGGTGTTGAGAAAGTATCATGGCTACCACATCTCTGGGACTTGCACACTCCTACACCCCTGTCTTGAAGTCATTCCAGTATGTTATGCATTACCCTAGATTCAAACCCTTATTATCAAATGCTTTTAAAGTATCTAATGTTCTAATCTCTTCAAGAACTCAATTCTTAGCAAGAGTCTCATACATTTTCAACGTGCTCTGTAATCCAGAGAAAGACATTAACTTTATACATTGCACCTCTATTTTAATTATTCCAAATGTCTCTTCAGTTTGTTAAGTCCATATTTAATGTCTATAAAGATTTAGATATTCTTTGTTACATTTGCTCTTTTGCTTCTTCTGCTTTCACAGCGGCCTTGGGTACCCTTTGGAGATAGTGCGTTAGCAATAGTACTTTTCTATCCTTGAGAAGTTAAATGGCCTTATCTTTCCTACTGGGCTTAGTGTGCATCCATGTCAGTATATGTCGGTCCCCACATAGTCCACATGTTGTCTTCTAGTGTTAACATAGTGGGACATATCCCTAAACATTCTGGCTACATTATGTTTTGTTTTCTTTTATTAATTCCATTTACAATAAAATGGGTGATATAAATGACGATAGTTGTCAATAATTTGTCATTGCACACATTCTTATTTTCTTCCAAGTCTCTTTAGATTGAGATATTTGCAAAGCATGAAGAAAATTTTATCCCTCCATACTATATATATCATGGTAGAGTGCTATTTCTTACCCCATTTGGAGACTCTACTTGGGTTAATGAATTCACACACTCTAACCTCCATAAGCTTCAATTTTGACATTTTCCAACATGAGTATGAGAATATATTTTGACTGTGTTAATAATTCTATGATTATTGGAAGGTGGTATCTGAAAAGCGGTCTGACACTGCCTCATTTTCCATTTATTTCAACCCCTGTTTCTTTGGATAGTCATATGTTTTGTGGTCATTAAACTTTTCAATTATTTCTTCTGTAATTGGATTAAAACCTGTATGAAATTTCCATAAGATATCTTCTAATTGACTCATACCTGCATTTCTTAGCTGTAAAGATGTTGCCTTATCGGATTCTTTATGTTCTAGGTAATGACTATTGTATCCTGGGTTTTGAAGGGTGTGCAAATCTGGTCACAAGTCATAGTACATCTTTTCTTTGTGATTAAATCATAGGTCCAAAGTAGTTAATCTGATATATTTCCTCCAGTATATCTCCCTGGTGGGTCCTTTTTCTGTTATTAAATATCCCTTGGTTAGTGAACACATCTCACACTGTTTCTATAGCTTTTTTGTTTTGTTTTGTTATAAATAATTCTCTACCTGACTATGTAATTGATAAGTTTATTCCAAATGTCCAATTTTTCTGACAGACCTATCTAGTTAGTATTTCTACCAACTGGTTACTTTATAATGTTATAACTCTAGGTAATTTATTTACATCCTCATTTTATTTTGATTTTTGTGTCCAGGTGTGGTCTGCTATTCTGTCTCATGGAGGTTACTTGTCCATGTGGCAGATGTTTCCACATTCAAGCGCAATAAAAGTAGTGCTCTCTTATTTTCTCACCTAATAACTTTGTCAGTATGCTAACTGCACTCTGAGCTATCTTGCGTCCAGGTTTTTAAGTGTCTAAAGTATGGCTTCATCTTGATTTATGTTGACTGGAATATGATCGTTTCTCACCTACACTTCTAATTTATATTTTCTATGTATTTTCCTCAAAGTTTCTTTGTTTTGTTTTGTTTTTATGCTGTGTGTAGTTTGTTTAATGGTAGTCCTAAGTGCTTCAATCGATGTAGCTCTTTCCTGGAGAGGCACTAGTCTGTATATGAGTTTTAACGGAAATATCATCTACACATAAATCAGATAATGATTTATAATCTATATGTAAATCAGCATGGGCCCATGCTCTCATTCTTAGCTTCATAGATTATTATTTTGCCTTTCTTTTGTTTTCATAGTTTAGGTGTTTAGCTGTTGTCTGGAGTTAGCCATCTGCTCCTCCATTCTGTAAATATCCATCTCAATAACAATTGTAACCTATCTGTGATCTGTGTTGTATCTGAATTTAATCTATCATCTGATATTAATCTTTCTGATATTTTCAGTTCTTTTTTATATCTTTAGAGGTGTTAACCTTAAATATAATTAGCATATAGAAGTTGGTCCTCTTATCTACATCCTTGTCTCTGTAAGTTTTATGGAGATGCAAATAAGAAAACCTTCATATGCTGATGTTGAAAAGATATTGTAGCCACCAAATATGGACACTTAAAGTCACAATTCATGAACTTGAATATTTGACATTAGGGCTCTTCCTAAAACAACTCAATTTTCTTAATTCTCATTATTATGAAAGAAATTATTCATTTGTACAGATATTCATTACTTTAAATATGTGTTTATCGAATGCTTTCTATGTACACTGTTTGGAATATGATGCTGACCAAAGCCCCAAACAATCGATGCCCTAGGCACCTTTTTGATCACATCTTTCTCTCCCAGTCACCCGACTGCAGCCATGCTGGCCTCCTTGCTGTCCTGGGAGTGCTCTCTGCACGCTCCACATCAGGCTTCCATCCTTACTGTTGGCTCCGTTCGGAACTCTTTTCTCTCCATCCAGGTTTCTGCTGGACTATCACTTTCTCCAAGAAGGATGATACTCTGTGTGGTGACTGTACATTGTGTCAACTTAGACAGGTTGGAACTATGTTTCCCAGAATTCTCTTCCTTGTATCTCTCTGGTTAATGGTTGGACACAATAGAAATGGTGCAAAATGTGAAGGCTAGTGCGAAGCAGCAACCATCCCAATGCTCTGAAGATTGGCATAGGATCCTGGCACTGCTGCAGGTTTGCACACTGTCACTGATGCACCAGCCTATCTCATCAGTGCAGGGCACCGTGCATGCTCTGTGCCTGTGCAGTCCCACGAGGAAGGGAACATCCCACAAGTCATCTGACTCATTGAGGTTGGGAGCAATGAGAGACACATACGGGTCCAGTTTGTCCTCCTGGGTCCCAGTTTGTCTTTGAGTGTAGCCATCTCCCACTCCATGCCCAGGTTTCCCCAAGTGACCTCTGGTGACTTCAGCTCTGACACTGGAGCCATAGGCAATAGCCTTGTATAGACTTCTCTACCAGCTTGCACAATTGCACAAGGCCCACTCCCTATAAAGACCCTTTATTCCATATCAGTCAGTAGTTCTGTTTCTTTTATCAGTATTTAGAGATGCACTTTATCTAAAATTGTATCTGCTATTACTCACCATTGCCTTATCCTGCCTTGCTTTATTTTCCTTTGTATTACTCATCACTATCTAACAACGTATATAACAATTGGCTTGTCTCTTTGATTCTTGTTTTCCCCACTTGCATGAAAGTTGAAAAAAACTTTGTTTTCTCATTCATGACCTACTGTCCAGTTCTTAACACATTGCCTTGCATATCACTCCATGTTTGTTGAATGAATGAAAGACGGAAAATTCTCAGTGTTTATATTTTGATAGTTTATTAGTTGCAAATGATTTCTTACTGTCTGTGACTGGCTTTTCTTTTAATCTTATATATTATTTCTTTCCAAAAAGGAGTTTTAAATTTAAATCTTTCCATTCACTACTTCCATGTTTTGTATATTGCTTAAGAAAGCATTCATTATATTATGATGATAAACAAAATGTCTTCTATATTTTCTTCTAGTACTATTTTTTTACATTTTACTCTTCAGTCTATTTGAATTTTAATTTTGTATAAGATGAAATGGAGGTATATTGCTTTTTTCCCCCAAATGGATAGGAAATTGGCTTCAAGTTATTAATCATCTAGTCCACATTGATGTGGAGTAGAATTACTTTAAAGAATTACTTTAACCACATTTACTTATGGTATTATATGAGTTTTGTTTTTAAAATGGATAACCTAACATATAGTAAGATTTTTGTGTTTGAAAAGAATGTATCTTTTATTACTGACTATAAATATACCTGTGGTTTATAAGAGCAATTCTTGTGATCAAGTATTTCAATTGTTATTGAAATCCTCCCTGTACTTCTTCTTATTTTATTTTATTTTTTTATATATTTCATCTGTTCATTTCAGACCAAAGTAGTTGTATCACTGACTAGGATTGTAAATTCTTCATTTTCACTCTGAAATCTGTCAATTTTTCTTTTATGTATTCTGAAGCTATGTGTTAAATGCAGACATGTACATAGCTCCTGTATCTACTGGTAGATTGTAGCCTTTTATCAATATGAAATATTTCTCTGTACTATTAAATTTTTTTTCCTATCCCATACTTTTTATTTTGCTTTGTTGTTTTGTTGAAGACCTGTCACCTGTAAACAAAAATCACTATTTTTAAAACAATTAATTATCTGTTTTTCGGGAGATGTTTTTCACCCGCATACATTCATTTTCACTATAGCTAGATATGGATTTACACCTGTAATTTTATATTATGTTTTCTGTTTGCCATGCTTTGTCGTGCATTCCTTTATTTTTTTCCTGTATTGGATTTTACTGAATTGTATAAATTATTGGAATTATATTTTACGTTTTAAAAGTCATGGACATTCTATATCTTATTATTTTTTAATATCTTCAGTCAATATCCTTTTCCATTTTTAATTGGGAAACAGTGTGTTTCTCCAGGGCCCATAAACTCCAAGTCATTGTCGTTCAATCTAGTTGTGGAGGGTGCAGCTCAGCTCCAAGTCCAGTCGCTGTTTTCAATCTTTAGTTGCAGGGGGTGCAGCCCACCATCCCATGCGGGAATTGAACTGGCAACCTTGTTGTTGAGACCTCACGCTCTAACCAACTGAGCCATCCAGCCGCCCCTCTGGAAGCTCAGCGGCAGCTGGTTGTCTTCAATCTACTTGTGGAGGGTGCAGCTCACTGGCCCATGTGGGAATTGAGCCGGCAACCCTGCTTTCTGTCCAGAGCTCGTGCTATAACCAACTGAGCCATCTGGCCCGTCCCATTTATATATTATTTTTAATTTTACAAGTATGACCATAACAGTTGAATATATATTTACCTTATACTTTTCTCTAAAAGTCTTCAATATCTGTAATCTCTCCCTGCATGAGACAAGAACCCAAGGATAACTTTTCTTCTATTAGGAGTCATTTCATAAAGCTATCAAGGATTTTAGTTTCTGGTTGTTACTAATTTGTATACTTATTCATCAGCATTTAAGTGCATATTTACTTAAACTATATGTAAACTGTACATTTTGCTTCTTTTTCTCTTTACTGTTATTACTTGTATTTCACATCTACCTTTGGGATTCATTTTCAGTTTTGCTAGCATGCAGATTACAATTTGGTTCGTAAAATTCTGACTTCTTGTATATCCAAAAGAATTTCTTTTTTTCTTTCATTCTTTTTTTCCCCCGAGAGATGTTTTGTCTACCAGACTCTAATTTCAAAAATATTTACTCCCAGAACTTTGAAGAGTTTTCATTAACATATTATTGTATAAAATAATTTTTGGAATACAAAAGCTTCATGAAAATATAATCATTACATAAAATTCAGCCTTAGAGATACAACTCATGTCCTTACTGATCATTGCACAATTCCAACTTTAACCAGTGCTACTTCTAATTTCTCTTGTCAGATGTAACTACACTTACCTGGCTATCCTTTCAGATTCTTTTTCTGGGCATTTATGAATTCAATCAATCATTCATTCACTCAGTATGTATTCATGCATGTCTATTATGTGTCAGTTATTATTTTAGCCATTGGGAATACAATAGTGAAGACATAGCATGCATTCACAGAGTAGGGGCAGATATTAAATCCTTATACACACAATCTATTCATGAAACACCTTGCAGTGATAAGAGCTATAATAAAAATTAAAACATAAAATGAGAAAAGAGAGTAACGGATGGTCTTCTTTTAGATAGGGCCATCTCAGAAACCATTTTAGAAGGGGAAATTAGGGCTAAAAACATTCATTTGTGAGTGATGTGATTCTATTGGTTCTTGCATCCAAAGGACTTGATGGGATCACACAGAAAGTAAGAGTAGATAGATAAAAAAGAGATCCAAAGACTGGGCTCTTGGACACAGCATCATTTAGAGGGTGGGAAGAATTGGATGGTCCAGCAAAGGAGGCTGAGGAATGGCTGTTGATGTTAAAAAAATTAGGAGCCTGTGTTTTTTCAGAAGCTAGCAGGGAAGAGTGTTTCAAAAAGGAAGTATTTAATAATTTGTGGAGTAATTTAGTAATTTGTTTTAAAGCCTCCTGAGATATCAAATGGCATGAGGATATAGGCTATTTATTGAACTTGAGCAATGTAGAAATTATGATATATCTTGAAGAGTGGCTCCTGCGGAGCACTGGGACAGAAGCCCAATTGTTCTGGGTTTGGGAGAACTGTGAGAAGAAGCAGAGACAGCAGACGTAGGTGACTCATAGGAAAGGTGTTACTTATGCAGGGGTTCCAACAAAGGTATTAGTAGCTGGTCGGGCATGTGGATACAATGAGCTAATTTTTTAAAATATGTGATCTGTTACAGTCCATTTGTATGTTCATGGGAATAATCCAGTAGTGAGAGAAGAATAATGATGCAAGAGAGAGGGTAGGTAGTAATTGTTGGAGCAAATGTTATGAGGAGCAAATAGTATGAGAAACTGGGTAAAAATGTGTTCCAGTAAACAGATGAGTCCTTGACCTTAAGAGAAAGTAGGAGAGTTTATCTATTGTTCCAGCAGGGAAGGTAAGGTGCATGTGAAATAAAGCTAGGGGATCTTATGGTTGATAACTTCTCTCTGAAGTAGCAGTAGAAAGGGGGGTGTTGGAGATGAGAAGGGGCAAAGTGGCATTGAAGACAGTGAGGAATGCATTGATGAAAAGAGCATAGTTGCACTGTGAGGTAGCACCTAGGACTTAGCTGAGGTTTTAGAGTCATAAATTTCAATGGAGATATATAGCTATAGCTAAAGAGAGAGAGATATTTGGAGACATCTATATCTATCTATCTATCTATCTATCTATCTATCTATCTATCTATTATCTATCTATCTATCTATCTATCTATCTATCTATCTATCTATCTATTATCTATCTATCTATCTATCTATCTATCTATCTATCTATCTATCTATCTATCTATCATCTATCATTTCTTTCCTCCAACTGCATTCAGCTGCTTGAGTGTGAGTTGGAAGGAGGTGGAGAATAGAATAATGGTTTTTCTAGGCAAATATTATAAAAGTCCATAGGCGAGGTAATCAAAAGACTCATAATTATAATGAAGTATCTCAGAATCTAGAGACGGTAAGGAGAAAATGGTAATGAGAAGGTTCAATGGCAGTGGACAGTCTGCAGTGAGTTCAAAAGGTTGGTGGAGTCTGGGTACTAGAGTGAGATGGAAAGCATGAAAAAGGTGATCAGAAAATTGCAGGTCTGAAATTAAGATTTTGAGGGTTATTAAGTGATTTAGTAATCAGGAGTTCCAGATGGAATGAGGTAAATTGGTTGGAATTAAGGGGATTGAGGAATTGACATGTAGGTTTTCTGGCTCATTGAATGGGTCCTCTACACCCATATTAAAATGACCATAAATAATGATAGAAGAGCATATACATTTTAAAATAATATTATAACCATTAAGCAAAGTATCATCTGCCACAGGCACTATGAAACTCAAAATTTAAATCCATGTGCGTGAGCAGTGAATGAGTTCCAGTTGTTTGCATGCAAGTTCTGCATTCCATGTTAACACTTGGAGTTGTCAGTCTTTCAAATTTTAGTCATTGAAGAAGTGTGAAATGGTAACTTACTGTGATTTTAATTACCATTTTACTGATGACTAATAATGTTGATCATCTTGTGAATGGTCTGTTCAAGTCTTTTATCTACCCCTCTCTTACGTTTTTGTTGGGTTGTTTGTTTGTTTTAATCATTGCTTTGTAAGACTATATGTTCCGGATACTATTCCTGGTGCATTTATGTATTGCAAATATTTTCTGTAAGCCTTTGGCTTACATTTTCATTTTCTTAATGGTGATTTTTGATGAGCAGTAACTTTTAATTTTATTAAAGTCTACTTTATTATTTTTTAAATTTTCTGTTTTTTTGTGTGTGTTCTGTCAGAGAAATTTTTGACTTTTACAAGGGTACAAAGATATGTTTTCTATTTTTAAATATTTTTTTATCTTTTTAGGTTTAACATTTAGTTCTATGATTGACCTAAAATTAACTTTTGTTTTTAGTTCAAGATTAATTTGTTCCTTATGGATATCTAGTTTTTCCAGCACAAGTTCTTAAAAAATCCTTTCCCCATTGAATTATCTTGTCATGTTTGCTGGAAAAAAAAAAAAAAAAAAAAAAAAACCTAATAATTGCATATTCTGAAAATTTATAGTGTTCATAAAGTTTGGACACCTATATATTATCACTTGCAATTATATAATACTAAAACACTTATTATGTGTTTGCCTGTGTTTCCAAGACCTGTTGACCATCCTGTAGATCTAAATTTTAAAATTTTATTTCTTTCTTTACTTAAATTTATTGGGGTGATATTGGTTACTAAAATTATATAAATTTCAAGTGTGCAATTCTGCAACACATCATCTGTGTATTGCATTGTGTGTTCACCATCCAAAGGCAATTCTCCTTCCATCACCATATATTTGACTCCCTTTACCCTCTGCTACCACCCCTGCCCCTGTATCGGGGAGTATCTTATGACACTGGGGTAGAGGAACATTTCTTAAACAAGATACCCTATATGTTTACTATTTTTAACATTTTAACTTTCAAGTTTTTAATACAAATAGAATTGCGGTGTTTTTCTTTTCTTTTTTTTTAATTTTCTTCTCTTTTCATTTGGAATTTAAAACACTTTTATCTATATTCTTTAGTGCTTATCTTTGAAATTATAATAGGCATATTTAACTATTCTAAAATTAATCAATATCTTAAATCCTATTCTAAAGTATAAGAACAGTAGAGAAAATTAATTCCAAACCCCTTCACACATACATACTATTTCTCCAGTGTTTTACCTCTGTATTTTATGTATCCACAAATTAGACATCGTTATTATTAGTTTTGTTATTTTATACAAGCAGTACTTAAATTTACTTGCAGATAGTTTTGCAAGGGGCACAGTTCCTAAGTAGAGGGTTATTGTCTTCAGTATCAAAGGTATTTCAGTGTTCTTGACAATGTCTTTTGGGTTTTCATGTGGTTGTTGAGAAGTCTGATTCTAACAGGGGTGGCTCCAGATTCTGTGGGGTCTGCATTTATTAGCATGATTAATCCACAGTCTCAACTAATTCTGAAGATCTTTAACTTAATCTTTACTAACTTGACTTTCTTCCTCAAAGGGTATCACACAGGAGCTCATGTGGCCATTCATCCCATTGCTAAATATGTAGCTGATACTGGACGACTCAGGTCATAATCACTCACACATGTGACAGCTGAGAGGACAAAGCAAAAATGTCCTCCCGTTTAAAAAACAGACTTAAAAAAAATTGTGGTTTGAAATATTTTGCATCTTGAATCTGACTATGAAGTTAGCATAGCACTTTGGGTTTTCTGGCCCAAATGTTATTATTTGAATTTAATTCACAATTAAAACCTTTATTTTTTAATCATAAGAAAAAGTGTTTTCTCAAAATCAAGCATGAAATTGTATCCTCTATATTTCCCATGGCTTTATTTGTTTGACAGAATCACATTGACAAGCAGAACATGGTGAAATAATGAAGAGGAGGGAGAGGAGGAGGTGGACAGAGCTTCGGCATCTGTTTCCACAGAAATGGTAACAGTCAGACTTCCCACCAGAAAGAGTACAGCAAGATCTTGAAGCTTATGGTTCTATAAGAGATCCTCAGCTGTTTTATACTTACTCAGAATTCTTGACTTGATACCATCCATAGATAAACTACAGTCATATTATAAGCAGCTTTACCTGCACTTAACTCATTTCCATATTATTTATGCAGATAATATTCATTACGTTTTGTTGTTTAGTTATCATCAAAATGTGAAGACCTTGTATATGCAGCAATTATATTTTCTCTTTCATACAGCCATACACACAGTGCATGATACAACACATCAACTCAGCTTCATTTCCTGAATGGACAAAGTCCTTGATGGTCTTGATTCCTGTTCTATTTCCTCTGCACACCTTTTCAAATACTTGGAACTAAACACTGCCTAGTAGTAAATGTTCATAAACAAAGCTGATTTGTGATACCCTCTTAACAATACTGGAGATCACTTTTAATCTCTTCTTTGATTTATCTTCTCATCAGGTGAGGAAATTGAAGTCTGCCATGGTCTCCTTTTATTTTTCTAACTTATAAGAACCAGGTTTCAATGGAGAAAACCATGATTGTGCAGTCTCATATAATCACCAGCTGTTGGTTCAATGAAATAAAAAAACCTTGGCACAAAATCAATTACTATGATAAAATCGCCTAGAAAATCTTGAAATAATAATAGCACTCATATTTGGTCACACACTATTTGCAGATTCTTATATATAAGAACTCATTTAATTTTCCAAACTTAAGAGTTAGAGCCTACTATTTTTATCATTTTAAACATAAGGATCCATCGTGTGGATCCAAGGTCATGCAGCCTGGGAGGGGAGAAGATGGGATTGGAACCCAGACTGGAGTCCGGTCTCTATGGATGTGCAAGAAGTTTTTCTTAAAACGGTCAAGAGAGAAGTGAAGAGAATCACATTCATGACCAAAGGCATCTCAAGTTAGTGACATACTGAATACAGCTTAATTATGTCAAAATAAATCATGTTTTGTTTTGTTGTTGTTGTTTTTCCCATCACCATCTCCAGAATAACAAGCCTATGTTCCTTGAAAATATAAGAATTCCTTATGTTCCCACTATCCCAGCTTTTTGGATCCAGTCCCACGGAGAAAAATTTATTTGGACCATCCCAGGTGAGAATGCAATTGAAGCAGCTGTTGGAAGTGAAGAAACAGAGGTAGCCCATAGCCTTTTGTAGAGTGAGAGGGTGTGCTTCCTAAGACAAGAAAGTCTGGACCTCAGCATCCAATGGAAGGACATGGGGTAGAAGGATAAGTGCGTGAAGTGACTAGGGAAGTCTGAACTCCTCTGGCATCGCTGATAAGGAGCCTGAACAAAAAGTTCCTGGTGCTCCAGTTTGGAACAAAGGGAATAGAAGCCTTTCTTTACTCACCTTTTTTAAAATATACCATGTCGGCTTGAATGATATCAGTGATCAAAAATGCAAACTCGATAGCAGAAAGACTGTCAAGTACATGAGTAGTGCAGACATCTCTGTCCACCAGCCTCTAATGATGACTGTTGTTGGTCGTCTTGAATTTTTGTCCTGGGAGTATACAAAGCCAGGTTTTACTATATTAAGAGAGCAAAAGCAATACGCCCTTTGTTGCATCTCATGTTGGGGTAGGGCCAGGGAATCGTAAGTGTTAGACTTGGACTTCCTAAGTGTTATCTATGTGAATACACATTAGCAGTTTATTTATACAAAATACCCAGAGGAGTGGAGGCAGGTGAAATGGCTAGATTAAGTGATTCTGTTGTACACTCCAGTTTAAAGTCTGGACACAAGAGTCAGATGGGCTATTTTGAAATCTCTGTCACCTGTGTTCTGAATTTGGGGTAACATATTCATTTCCTGTGAATTTTAGTTTCCATACTGCCAAAAAGTAGAATAAAAGTCTGTACCACCTTGGCTTGTTCTAAGAATCACATGGAAGAGCATAAAGCACTGAAGGGAATGGAATCAAATTTGGTTATATTTATTATTGATATTGAGATATGGAGTAATAAACAGTACTTTTAAAACGAAATTGCTGTGTTGAATCAAAAAAGAGTAAAATGTAGTTCTTGAACATCTGGAAAGAAAAAAGTTTTGATATTTGCATTTGTTTTGTTTGTTTCTTTGCAGGGATAAAATGTGGAAGAGAGGATTCCAAGCCACTTCAGTGTTGATCACTAATGACGCGGAGGCACTCATCTAAGGTGTGAGTTCCTATCAGCACTGTCACAGATGACATCAATTCTAAATTTAAAAGAAAATGGCATATAACTGCTTGATATTTTAGGATTTCTCTGGGGGTGGATATATGTGATGTGAAATGGAGAGGAAACTTTGTTAAAGGATGGAGGTGTTACGAAGTTGCTCTATAAACTACTGAGATTGCTTATGGACTATTGAATTCAGCTGTGAATAAAGCAGAGTAGCTGGGGGAATCCAGAATGGGGGGATTTCTGCCTTGGAAAAGATGAGTTAGAGTGTGTGTATAATATCACTAAAAGAAGGAATTGCTTTTATAAGCCTATACAATTATTCACCCAATTAATGTTTATTAACTATGAACTTTGTGGCAGACACTCTTCCAAAGGGGTTACTAATATCACCCAAACTCTCAGAGATATGGCTTTCTAGTTGGTTAAAAGGACCATAAACAGTAAATAATTACATAAGTACAAAGTGCTAATAAGAGAAAACGAACTGTGTGCTGGGATAAAGGTTAGTAGGGTTATCTTAATTACACAGGGAAATCAGGGAAGTTTCTCTCCATGACATGGAAGCTGATAACAGGTGAGGAGAAGCTGGGGAACAACCAAACAGCACCAGAAGAGGAAGGAACACCAGCAAAGGGCTGAAATGGCCAATCGCTTGTTCAGTTCTAGGAAATAAAAGAATACCAGCATTGGCTAGTTGAAAAAGTCAGGAGAAGCAGTCATTCATTCAAGTTCATCAAGTTTGCTGCTTCCTGGAGTGAGGGTTGAGAATAGAGGCAAGAAGGTGAGCTTCAGGTCCAGTGAACAGAAAAGGTAAAGGCAAGAGCCCTTCCATTGCCAACCTCAAAGTGGAGCAGCTATAAGACAAGCTCCTCTATTGCAGGATTGCCTGATCTCCCACAACACGGGTCCATTGTGATGGCAACCATCTTGCCTCTTTTCTCTGTTAGGTGTTGCTAACTCCATGAGGCCACTATTCCAGAAGAGGGAAAGTGAGTTATTGTACAGGAATGGGCCACAAAGGATGGTGAGACCACCTCATCCTTGCATATTACCACTTCCATGGTCATTCTGTAACTTTTATTACACTTCTGCAGAAATCTGGACAGTGCCTGCACTCAGCATAGCTGAATGTGGTTCCTGAACACATGAGATTATCAGCAAAGCAAGGGATATTGGGTAGGAAAAGTCTGCCCACAGAGCCATAGGCACAAACAGGAAAGTATTGAGAACAAAAAAACACACAAACTATTTATGGGAGCTTATGCCAACATTCCCGTGGGTTTTTGACAGCTGTTTCCATGGAAACTTCAACTCTGTTGTTCCTTTTCTGTCTTTTTTCTTGTTCTGTTCTAACCCCTGAGGAAGTGTCTTCAAATGTTCCCTCCTCCTAGAATCTTCCTAAGTTTCTTTTATTCATCCACAATTGATACTTCCTCTAACTCCACAGTGAAACATCTGATTTTGGACTTGGCACATATCAGTCACTTGACTTTAAAAGAAAAAGTGATGTTGGGGTGAATAGTTTTGGGGGAATGTCCAACTCCTTCAGATCAGAGACTAACTTTCACCATTGATTTTCTTTCCCCTAAGCCTTAAAGGTAAGAAGTGCTCCAAAATAAATTTTCTGATTAAATGATTTGGGGTTAAAAAATACATTTAGTGAAAGAGAGTTAAAGTAATGTCAGGATCCGATATCTATACCTACCCTAATTAATCACGGTGTTCAATTCAATGCTTCACTCCAAGAAAGGATGGAATCTGGAAATTTGACTGCTACCTTAATTCCCAGGTCTGATGAACCTAATCTGGTCAGAGAAATGAAGTCTTCCCTTAATTCTGGAATAAACAGTTGGATTTTTTCATTCCTGATCTGCAGGACTCAGGACAGGTTCCAATCTTAAGTTAAAACGGTCTATCTGGTTTCCTGCCAATCTTTCTGGTTGCTACCAATTCCCTATACTTATGAGATGAATCATGTATATGTTCTTAACCTTTTCTCATTAACAGTAGGCTAGATTGCTATTTCAAAGAATCACCGTCCTTACCAAAATGGAACCAGACAACTCCTGTTGATATGCTCTAACCATCACATTGGATTTCTCAGATAACACAGTTACCACTTAGAAGTTTTTGACTTTCCCTGCTATCAGGGCTCAGACCTTACCCTTGCTCTATCTCTATGGCCCCTCTTATTTCCATCTTTCCATCTTCAACATTTACCGTTCAGGGGGAATCTCCCATATGTGAACCCAGACTAGTTATAATGATCAAAAGATGCTTAATGATATCGAAATTGTGGCTCCTGTCAAAATACTGTTGATTAATAGAGGTGTTTCAATCCCTATCATAAATTTATTATGAGAAGCTGTTTTTTTGGGTATAGGAAAAATCTAAGGAGAAATAAAAATAAAATATAATCTATAGGTGCGGGAGTTATTTGGAACAATCAGGTATTATTAATAAAGATAGAAGTGTTTTATTTCATGACAGGTCTAAGAAATCCCCACCCATACAAAATTAAAGCTTTGCAAATTATTTTAAGGAAATTTTCTATTTTATGTCATGATAATAACAAAAATATCATCATGGTGGAGGCTCTTGTTAAATCATTCTTGGTGCCTTTAAAATCCAATGCAAAATACCTTGATTTCCTTATTTCTAACCATCTTTTCCTATACATCACTTTAACCATTCACTTATTTAGAAATACCACAAAAATTTGTTATTACCATTCTCTAAATCACCTCGAAAATCTGTTTTGGGCATTATATTTTTTGAGCTCACCACCAATATGTCCAGTCCACTCTTTTTGATATCTCTACTCCAACAATTTTCAAAAAGTCTCAGACTACCAATCTGTTCAGGCTTCTACTTTGTGATTGTTCATCTCTACCATCATGACCTCAATTTATTTAACCACAGATAATTCCATTGTCTGTTTTGCTAGTAATTCATTTTAATATATCTTTGAATCTCATGATCCTACCAACTTCCATTAAACTCCCTTGGCATAATGTCAACCCTTATTAAGCCCAATTTCCCATCCACTCTAGTCTAGTCTCAAGCAAGTAAACACACAATTGGGCTGACAAAATTCACATTTTATTTATGACCACACCTTAAGAAACCTTGGTGCTATACAACGGTAATACTATATTTCCCTAAACATTTTGTTCTCTGACTGCCTGATGCAATAATTTCATGCCTTTTCCACTTTGCTCAAACCTCTAATATCTGTTCCCTTTTCACTCTCTGCTTTTCGTGTTGCTTATTTTACTGAGAAATTAGTAGCAGTCACAGAATAACACCTGTCATCCCCACCAAATCTACCATTTCCCCTATTGAGATGTCTATGTGTTCTTCCCTCTAGAGACAACAGATAAATAGTCTCTACCCCTTAGGTCAGCTCCACCACTCAGTCAAGTGATTTCATTCCCTTGCCTTCTCAAGGAACTTGTTGTGTTGCTTCCACATTCTCCTGCATTATGATTTTTTTTTTCGCTCTCTACTAACAGACTTCAACATAAAATAAGCGGTTTATCTACAAAAATACTTTCCTTTGACTTCATAGTTCCCTCCAGTCCCATTATAATAAAACTTCTCAAAGGAGTTTGTTCTTTTGTCTCCACATTATCATCTCTCATTCCCCTTTAATTCACCCCAGTAAGGAACTCTCCCACCACTTCATGGAAATTGCTCTTGAGATGGTGACCAATGAATGACTCCTTTGTTGTCATGCACATTGGCCAATTACTAGGTTTCGATTTACATAAGGTAGATGTACACTGACAGCATAAGGAAAGTTGATTCCACCTCTCTTCTGGACATATTTTCTGCTCTTCTGAAATAGCCTACTCTTGTCACTGTCCTCTTCCCTCATGCTGCACACTCATCTTTATTCATTTGACATCTGATTGTTGGAAAGTGCAAGGAATCAGACCTTTGTTTTCTTCTCTTTGCTGTTGGCATACATTCCTTTGGTGATCTTGTCTAGTCTCATGTCTTTAAGAATCAACAGTGCCCTAATGACTACCAAATTTTATCACTACTTTGGCGTCTTCATTTTGCCATGTCACTGCTCAACAGTTCCATTTAGAGGGTTTCTTGGTTTTATCCACACAGCCCCTCACCTCCACAAACCCCATTTTGCCACATTTTGGTTAATGGCATCATTTTCACTTGTTTGATCAGCCTCATGACTAACCAATTCAATAGCAAGTCTTATTGTCTCCACTTTCAAAATATATCTCAAATACAAGTGCTATCTGCCAATTTCACTGTTCTCACCCTACTCAACCCACATTTTCTCTCACTTGGGCTGTGAAAATAAACTCCAGAATGGACTCCTTACACATTTTGCCCCACTCTATATTCTTGAAAGAATGACCTTTTTAAAATGTAAATATGATTATTCACTTCTTCCCCTCAAAACCTGGCCATTGCTTCCATGACAGAGAGGGAAAATGCTCATATCCAACATTCTTATCATCAGCTTTTCAACACTTACCTCTCCTTATCTATTTAGCCTCATCTCCCATCCTTCTTCTCATCACTTATTCTGCACCACTTACATGGGTGTTTTTGCTCTTTTTCAGGTGCCTGAGAATAAGCCTCCCTCAGCACCTTTGCAATCGCAGTACTTCCTTCAGATCTTCATTGAGCTTATTCATTCACTCCTGTCAAGATGTTTTGCTTAAATTTGAGCCTTTTAAAAAATTCCCACTCTGATTCTTTATCATTCTGTAATCATCATGACATGTACGTCACATTCAAATGTTACACACCCTATCAGTGTCTTGTTTATCTGGGTGTGTACTCCACTAGATCATAGGTTCATGAGAGCAGGCCCCATGTTTTCCATTGTCCCTCGCCTGATTCCTGCACCAGGCTGGACATAGCAATAATCACAATGCTTTTCCAGAGGTTCTTGGATTATTTCTCCGTCTCTCTTAGGGTTCTATCAATCCTTTTTCTAGTTCACCATCCCTACTCTTGATAAGTTCCAGACACTGATTGAGTATGTAGTCCCTTCGTAAGAACCCACTTACCATGCTTACCCTGATATCCTCCAAGTGTCCCCCATGCAACTTCTATCCATGGTGAAAGGATTCCTGTTTTCTCCTCCTATGTGATGGGAATGTTTCTCATGCAATATTCTTGGCTTGCAGTAAAACTTGGGGTCTGGATACATAGACTGTAGTTTTGAGAATGAACAAAACCCTTGATTTCAGAATAAGTTTGCTTTCAAGTCCATATTTCTGTTTGTGACAGTCCTTTTCCAGATAAATCAGAAAGTGGTAGGAGTGGGTCAACTGCAAAATTAAAAGACAATCACGATTAGGGTTTTCATTTTGTGATATGTCTACAATGTACATCATATTCAGTTAGGAATTTATAGGTGTACAGTTCAGTGGAGTAGGAAACATCAAGCATATTCATTCACCCCAAAAGGAATTAAACAATATATTGTGCCCATTTATAAATAGGGCTTCTATAAGGTTTTAAAAATTAATTTATCGGTTTAAATATTGATTGAGCACCTATATGATCAAGCCACTGTGTAACATACGCAAATGAATTAAATTTGGATCTATTCTCAATGGTCATACAATATATAAGCATATATATTTACATATACATATATATGTGTATACACACACACACACACACACATATATATATATATACACATATTTGATAATGATACATGGATAATTGTAAAAAATTACATGAGAAAAAGGAAAAAGTAAAGTACAGTTAAATTAAAAAGAGAAACTGGGTCCTCCTGGAAGACAATGTGGAAGATGTATCATTTAAGCTGAACCTCATAGGGAAGAATTAGTTTAAGATGTGAGAAGGTAAAGAAAGGGAAACCAAAGTATGACTCTAATATCAATGAATGAATAAATTAATATTTTGGTAAAATTATGTTTTTATTCTGTTAAATAAAAATGTTAGAATTGCCAGACAAAATAAAGTTAAATTGGAATTTTTAATAAAAAACGGATTTTTTTTTTAGTATAAGTATGTCCCATATATTGCACTTATAATTAAAAAAAAACAAGTTTGTTTTATATTTGAAATTCAAATTTAACTGAGCATCCTATATTTTTATTTGCTAAATTTAGCAACTAAATTTTATTGGGTATGTCCAACATAGGTTCTAGGCATTGTGAATTTAAATTTGAATCCAAGATAAGCACTTGCCCTTGATTTGCTCATTGTTTGTTGGAAGATTTATAAGTAACCTTGTTGAAGGTTTAATATGCCAAAATGGAAGAGGAAGGAGACCAGAAAAAGAGAAAATATGTTAAATGTAAACCATTGAAATTTAACAATTTTTTTGTAATCATATTTAGTGTTTTTTTTTTTTTTTAATTCACTGGAAATCTAAATATAATGAAAATATTGAAAGTGTCCCCATTCTTTCTAATATTTAAGATACAGGCAGTTTGGTCTTAGATGAGAAAAGCGGGGTTTACAGAGGTCACCTGAAGACTGGACTTACTCCACAACACCGTGCTGGCCTTCCTGACCAAGTAAGGTTCAAATACCAAGGCTCATTGCTGCCACCTCCCTTTGTCCTCAAGGTCCTGGGATGTTCTGTACCCTCAGCTCACCTGGGGGCTGCAGCCTGGAAGCATCTGCACTTCCACTTTCCCTCCACTTCTCCTATCCAGTTCAGCTCTGTCACCTTCCCAGCAGGAGGCTATGGGGTGTCGCTGTGGCTGGCACTGGCTGCTCATGCACAGACCTAGATGATGGCACTAAGGTAGCATCCCACTGAGAAAGATGCTCCCTTATGCTATTTGTCTTTGGGAACACCTGAGGAAGACTGCAGGTGTCTTCCCCAGGAGAGGCCCTCAGATGAGTGTGTAAACCAGGATCCCATCTGCAGCTCCAGCTGGGTGGAACAGATAAGACTCCCTGACTGCTCTTCACGACAGACCGTTTCCTTTGTAAAGAGTCAGTACCAAGCCTGTAGTTTCCATCTTCTGGAGACAGGCTGCATCCCCATCCTCCTCCTCAGGCTGTTTGAGGGGGAAATTGTGGTCAAGATGAGGTGGTGCAGGGACTAGACAGTCAGATGTCTTCCAGCCCCCTTCCCAGTGCCTTCTGAAAATTAATCTACTTGTTATGGGCTGAATTATGTCTCCTCAAGATTCATGTAATAATACCTTAGTCCCTAATGTGATGGTGTTTGGAGATGGAGTCTTTGGGAGGTAATTAAGTTTAGGTGATGGGATTAGTGCTGTTATAAGAGAGAATGGAGACCAGAGCTCTCTCTATCTGAGCACACATCAAGAAGGCGGCCATCTGCAAGCCAGGAAGAGCTCTCACAAGAACCCATGCTTGTACCGTGATCTTGCACTTCTAGCCTCCAGAACTGTAGAAGATAAGCTTCTGATGTTTAAGCCACAATATATTCTGTTATGGCAGCCAGAGCTGACTGAAACACTACTATGAAGTTGAGATCTAAAGTCCAATCACAATAGTGGGACATGAGATGGGGTAAGATCAGAATAGCTGTGATTTAGAAGCCTGAGGCCTGTTCAATTGCACTGTCCCTGTGTGGGAAGAGACCTCAACGGAGGGACTCAAAGCAACAGGAGGGTCACAGAAGCATGCTCCTCAACAGAACCCTGAACACTTCCCCACAAAGCTGGACCACCTGTCCCCAAGGTGGGTACAGAGCTTCAAAGTAGCATAATTGAGATAAATCTCTGAAGTCATCTTGTGACATCTGTAGACATGACCTTCGGTCCATTTGACAGCTGCAGTTTTCTCTGGAAGAAAATGCGATCTTTCTGGTTTTGACACGTCCGCCTCCGAGAACCCCATTAATGTGAGTCTTCGGGGAGATGGAACCACACTGAGTGACATCCAGGTGTGGAACCTCCAAGACTGAGGATGGGGCCCCGGACTGTGGTTGCTCCTCAAGGTGAATGGCAACCTCAGTTCCCTCTGACTTTTCCCTCACAGCTCCTTGTCCATTATCTGTCTTCTTCAGATGGCAGCAGGCCTCTTAATACGCCTAGAGGCCGTCTATCTCAGAGAAAACAGAAAATAATTTGAAACTCTATTTCTCCATCTGCTTTTGTTTACTTTTTTCCCAGGATACTTTATAAATTTGAACCTTGTCCCCACTTCCTCCCCCAAAAGCCCTCTTACACTTGCAATAGTGAGGGGTGATCACTTTCTTCTGTTCTCCTTAACATCACTTTCTGTCTCAACTGATATTTTATTAGAAGACAACGAAACAAAGAGCTTTTCTCCCTCACCACCGTGGCTCATTATCTTACCAAATGTCAAGCAAGCTGACAGAGTGGTTGATCACTCCATCAGAGCATCATAATAAAAATAAGGAAAGGAAGGAAGTCCAAGAAAAAGTTAAAACATCACTGAGGAAACAAATATGATCATTTTCTCACACAATAATGTCTCATAAATCATCAGTAAATTAGAATCATAAAATGCTAGAACTGGAGTTGAGTTTAGAGATCATCTAATCCATCTCCTTCATGTCATGATTAGGGAAATTGACAAAAACAATTGGAGAGGGAGAGGGAGCCAGGGAGAGGGAGAGAATAATTATACTGGAGCCTGCAATTGAAGCTATGTGTTTCCATGTCAGAGTCTGTTTAAAATTCTAAAGCATAACATGCAAACACAAAGCTGCACAAAACATGAATGTGCTTCAAAGAATCATCACAAAATGAATATGCAAGTGTAACCACCACCTCAGGCTGAGAAATTAAGCATCGGTAGCATTCCAGGAGCACTTTCTCTTTCCCCTTCTGAATCATACTCCCTTTCTCCGAAGGTGAGTCTCTTTTATGGTATTAATATACACATTTAAAAATGAATTGTCTTCTTACCATTCATGCATTCTTAAGAAATGTATTTCAGTTTTGCGTTCCTATACACTTTGTAAGGGCAACATGAAATATGTATTCTTTTGGTCTTTCTTTGCTCATCCAGAATTTGCTTGGATTCTTGTGTGTGGTGACATTAGTTCATTGGTTTTTGTTGCTGAATAGAATTTCACAGTATGAACATTCCACAGCTGATGATCCATTTTTTTTGTTAATGGATATTTGACGTGTTTAGAATTTTTGGTTATTATGGATAATACTTGAATGATTTGGTTTTGTTAGGCCTTTTAATGCACACGCTAAGTTACAGTGTAAGCATATAATTTAGGTTTTTCCTGCTAGGCAGACCAATATCTAACCAGAGCAAATGTCACATCCTAGGCTGGTCATCAGAGAAGTCAAAACAAAGAGGCCTTAAAGATGGGAAGAGGTGCTATAAATACTTGGAAAGCTGGAAAAATATCTAAATCTGGGTAGGATAGCAGAACATAAAATGAGCAATCTTTTAGTTAAATTTTCAATTGAACTAAAGAGAGAAAACAAGCTATTTTTTCCCAGTGCGTCTAATATAATTCTTAGTGTCAGGTTGCCCCTCATAGACCATGGCAACGATTCATAAATTATTATGCTTACAGAAATATAGTCATATTGGGCATGCATAATGATGTGTGTGCTAATCTCTGTAACTAATCAGCCTTGAAGCATTATGAAGTTTCAGGACATGGGTATATGTTTAAGAAAAACATCTAGTTTGCATAAGTCCCAACACAAGCATTGTAGAACTGAAATTTCAAATCAGTATTAAATACATTTTTTTTATGTCTCCCTTGCTTGAAACACTATTTAAATAGGCAATTGTCAAGATGAGAAAATACGCATGTGTTTTGGGCAGGTCCAGAAATTTGAAAACTCTTGATGCTATTAATCCAGAGGATTAAACTGGAAACAAGCTGAAATTGTGGCTGGAAATGAAACTCCCCCCGAGTGGTTCTTCAGACGCAAGTAAACAATAAGACAAGAAAATTCTCCCGATTCAGTGAACAAAGTGCTTCCATGGCTTCTGGACACACTGAGGACAAGCGTCCGTCTGCAAACTTCCGAGCACCTCCTCAGGGTGGACGGGTCACCACACAGAAGCACACGCTGCCGCTTCGCAGCACAGACACTGACGGTAGGTCAGCTGGAACACAGCACAGGCACGGGCTTCCAAGACCTCGTTTACTCTTTGCTCAATGGATGAAAACACCTTCTTGCGCGGCAGTTGTGAGAGGTACGGAGTGTTGCAGAGTTATCACACTGCCAGGTTCCTGTCAGGAACTCCGTAATTGGCATTTTCTTCGCATTCACTCAACGCGTAATTGTCGAGCTCCGCTCTCTGCTGAGGACACGTCTCGCTGCAGAGTGTTGTGTAAACCAGACCGAGACCGCCTTCCAGAACGATATTCCAGTGTCTGTGCGGGGAAGGGAGAAAACAACAACACGGACTTCGAATACATAGTATTTTAGAAAAGACTAAGAGCTGCGAGGAGAAATGAAGCGGAAAGACACGAGTAAGGAGTCCACTCTAGGGGAGTCTATGCCAGCCGTTTCCACAGGCCACTCAGATCCAGCTGTTAGGGGTACAGTGAGCTGCAGCATTGGAGCTGAGGACACACCCCCCGGCAGCCCCCCGGTGCTGTGTGTCCTTGGGGCTGGTTATGTCTGTACAATGTGGGGCTTTTGCATTCCAGCTCACCACTTAGGGGCCAAGACTTTCTCAGAGCTGCACTGCAATCAGATACTCTTCCCACCTGGCCCTTCTCCCTTGGTTTTTAACCAGAAGGCATTCCTGCCCAGTCCTGCTCCTATCCTCTTTGTCTGTCACCGGTGTCCCCCTCACTCTTTCTGCTCCGTCTTGGATCTGCTTCCTGGAGGACATATCCAACACAGTGTGAGTGCCAAGTAGAGAAAAACGTCCCACTGGGACTCTACAGGGACAGTCCCTCGCCCTGTGTGTAAGGTATTTCATGTAACCTGGAGGGAGTCCCTGCCCTCCCACACCTCTGCCACATTTTCCTGTATTGCTGTGAGGAAGAGGCTGTTCAGTGCTGACACTGAAAATGCTTGAAAAACTGTTCAGTTTTAAAGAGACAGTTGTTTCAATTACATTACCTTATTCAAGTAGGTTTTATAACCCAGGGAATGAGACTAATTTGCAAAGCCCAGTCCCCTTTTTTACTACAGTATAATGTCAAGTTGAGGGACGACAGGAAAATTATCACAGCTGTCTTGACATCTGCTGCATGAAGTGAAATGCAGACTCATAACCGCTTCAGGCTGTGCTGTCACTAAATCATTTCTTTTTATTTAGACAGTCCCATTGGTTATTAATGTGATTGAGCTCTCCTGGCAATTGCAGTGGAACTCTGCAAGTATCTCACACCATCAATTCATTCTCTGAAGGCCATTCTGCTGACTGGTTGGAGGCCAATTGGTAAATCAGGCCCAGGCAGCATTGGCTGGCGTGTGGAAGCTGCACCTTCAGGGTATGTACAAGTCAATTAGCCACGGCAAAAACAGTGCAGTCCGTTTTTGTGAGATTGTAGTGGATTAGCAAAAATCCACTCTGGCATTGTTCTCAAGTTATTTATATCTGATTGAAGTGATGGCCATTTTTTTCCTTTTTAAATTTTATTAAAGTTTATTGGGGTGACAATGGTTAGTAAAATGACATAGGTTTCAAGTGTACGGTTCTGTAATATGTCATCTATCCATCCTATTGTGTGCTCACGACCCAGAGTCAGCTCCCTTTCATCCGTCTCTTTCTGTCACAGCATCAGCAGGGCTCCTCATGTACATGACAAGCACCGCCCCACTCAGATCTCTAGCGAGTCAGTAGCAGTGGGTGCTACTTGTCCTCACATCTGCACTTGCTTTTCCGGTCACGTACACACACCTGCTGCCACCCCCCTAATAGTTCAAAGGTGCCAATTGATGCCTATGATGAGATTCCACTAATTCCTTTACCCATTTAGGATGTATTGAGAACAAACGTCTGTATTAGAAACTGATGGACTTTCAAAAGAGGCGTGAACTGCCTCCTGGGAACATAAGATTCCTTTCTTAAAATGAGAGATATTTATATAAATAAATACTACAAGTAATGCAAATTTTGTTATGATTATTATTGCAACAGTGCAGAAATAAAGAATGATGTCGATGCCAAGGACATGACTTGCCTAGAGGAACTTGAGAAGGCGCTGAGGAAGACCTCGTGGGGCAGTCCAGCCTGCCTGTCGCCTTGACAAGCCCTCTCCATGTCTCCTCCTGATACATTTATTCAGCAGCCCCCAACTTCACAACTCACCGCTATTAAGTTGGTGAAAAAGTAATTGTGGTTTTTGCAATTATTTTTAACCTTTTAAACCACAATTACTTTTGTACCAACCCACTAACATGATAGAAGTTCTGGAGCAACTCCACATTCATAACACTGGAGCTGGAATTTGAACCACGTTGGAGTGTCCCAGGTGGTCAAGCAGGGAAAAATACTGCAAGGAGTGAGAACAGCATGTGGAGTGACACAAAGCAGTAAAAGGGCAATTATAAATCATTGCATTTGTCATTAAGGTTGAGTAGGATAATGTTGAGTGTTAATACTGGAAATGTAGTCAAGTGATAGATGGTAAATTTCCTTTATTCTATGCATTATATGCTGAGCAAGAGTCCCATCATATGTGTACTGCTTTGGAAAACTCATGTTACATATTCAGAACTACTCAGATCTTTTACAGGGACCACTGATGTTTATTGGTATAAGGACACTAATGTTTAAAGGGTCACTGATGTAAATTGACGACAACTTATCCACTAGAATAAAAGCTACTGTCAGAACATACTCTGAAAAGGAATTGGAAGTGTTTATTCTCTTCACTCTCAACCACATGAAAGAATTTCCTTCATTGGCTTGCCAAAGTATAAAATTATATTAAGTAGAATCAGTCCTTTATGATTTTATTTTATTTTTATAAATGTGTCCTCAATGTCATCAGCTGGGCTAACAGATCATTATTAGCTAATGACTTACTGGATAAATTGATGGCATCTTAAGGGAAGCAGCTAAGCCCTGAGAGTCAGGAAGTACCAATGAAGAACAGAGACACTGGGACCATTCTTCAATATGGCAGGGGCCAGACTCAGTTGCTCTTGTTTATGTTGGGAAGTGTATTTCTGCCCTGAAAATGTCTTGTAGTTCTGTTCTTTAATAGCACTTCATCTCATTATCCTCGAGCCACACCAGAGTGAAACTGCAGTAAATACAATAACACAAACTACAAAATAAATCCTTTACTGGACAAAGAGAAAAAAGAAAACACGATATGTCTCAATATTAATGCCTTCTTTGTAACCTTTCATGTTTTAGTCAGTCATTTACAAAAATTGGAAGGCTTCCGAGCACAGAAAGAACACGTATTAGTCTGGGTTTATTTACAGAAAACAGAGTCTACTCTAGCTAGTATAAGAAAGAAAAAATTTACTACAGGAAAGAAAATGGTTTAAGTATTTGTTCGGAGAGTTGGAGGGACAGATATTAGATGAGAAGCTCTTTACCTGTCTCTGCATGGGAATCAACATCTAAAATATCCACATTCTGATTTCAATCCCTGAGGTGACAATAACTACCTGGCTGCAGGTAATCATAATTACAGCTCCTGTAGGTTACTACTATGTGCAGCCATTGAGAACTATGGCTCCAGGTTGAACATTCTAGATTCCAAGAACCATACTACATAATCATTCCACCAAGGAAATTGCTATTGCTTCTATAACAAGGAAGTTTCTGGCTCTGTGATCTCACTACTATCACCATGACCAGCACCATGAAATCCTAAACCTCTGATATTGCAGCAGGTTTCAGCATGGTCTGCACCAGCAGAACATATTTCCTGTGCCTTGACGTCTGCAAAAGAAAATAATACTGGAACTCAATTATTGTTAGCACAGGAATACACACACACACACACACACACACACACACACACACACACACCACTAGCCTCTGTGACCAAACTTATAGCAACAACAGCAAAATTTGCAGAAGGGTGGATTTACTTTCCCCTTCCAGACATGAAAGAAATTCATCTTATTATCTGAATCTAAATCGCATGCAGCATCCTAGCTGCAAGGAAGCCTAGAACATGGCATTTTTAGCTTTCCATCTTCTGCAATACTAGAAGAAACAATCAAATGGAGGTTAAACACCAATCTAATTTATCCCATCAGAGCATGTGCAAGAGAAGAAATACGTGTATTGGATATTTTATTTAGAAATTTTATTAAAATTTACTTATACAAATAATCAACCTAAAGGTTATAATTTTGCCATAGGTTTACCTTGGTACATCAGGAATAAGAATTGTTTAAAATTACCATCCTCTTTCCATTTCAATAGGAGCTTCACTACCATCCTCACAACAAGAAAAAAAACTCAGCAGACAAAAACAATAACCCTTCTTAGATCAATTAGATAATGGAGGGCAAACCGCTATGACAAAAAAATAGAGATAAGTGACTATAGAGAACCATAGCTAAACAGGAGCAGAAGATGCCACTGCAGACAGAAACTAGTAGGAAAACTGAAATAGTAACTGACAAATTATGGGAGGCTAAATATAAACTAGATTGAAAGCCAAAAATTTCTGAAGCCCCTTTCTTAAGGGACTCCCCACACTTACATTTGCCTGACCAAGTTCTCATGGCAAAGATGGCAAAATAATCTCCTTGTGCTTCAGGCAGAGAAAGTGGAAAAGTACCTATTTTGAAATATGGCCAGAGTATTCTCTTCTTCATGACAAGATCTTGTTCACAGGAGAAAATACTTTGCAGGGTCCATGTCTGACCAAAGGGAAGAGCAATTGGATGGCTCAAGACTCCTCTGGCCTTTCTAGCTCACACACACACACACACACACACACACACACACACACACACACAAGGCAGAATACAAAAGGCTAAGGAACACTTTGAATGTCAGAGCCCAAGGACTCAAGCTCACTAAAAAACAGAAACTTAATTATAAGATTATAGAACGCTCCTTTTCCTCCCCAATATCTTACCACAACATCAACAGAAGTCCAGTATCATGACAGTGGATTACAACTGAGAAAGCTGCAAGACACAAATCTACTTAAGATGGAATTTCTAGGGAAACCCAAAGACAATAAGGGGGATAAAAACAGTAATCCTAGAGGATATAAAAGCCTTTTACACTTAGAGCTATAGCCAGCATTAAACACAGCCTAACTCCTCTCTAGATAAACATAAAACCTAACATTAAAGACATATTTACCTCAGTCCCTATTACTGGATACATCATTTGCAGCTGTCAACAACAACATAAATTATAAGGCATGAGAAAGGCAGGGGAAAATTGGACTGGAGATACAAAGCAAGTATTAAACCCAAACTCAAATATGGAAGAGATTTTGAAATTATAAGATCAAGAATATAAAATAACTATGACTAATATGTGAAGAGTTTGAATGGAAAAATTAAGCAACATGCAAGAACAGATGGATAATGTAAGCAGAGAGATGGAAACATTGAGAAAAAATCAAAAGGAAATGTGAAAAATTAAAATGTTATAAAATAAATGTATAATGCCTTTGATGGACTCATTAATAGACTCAAAAAGTCCAAGGGAAGAATCATTGAACTTGAAGATATGTCAAATAGAATCTTCTCAAACTGAAATATAATGTGAAAAATGAGGTGAGAAAAAACCCATAAAGAATATATAAGAACTGTGGGCCAATTACAGAATGTGTAACACACACATGATGGGAATACCATAATAGGAAGGAGCTGAAGAATTTTTGAAGTAGAATTTTCCAAAATCAATGGCAAACAGCAAAAACACAGATCTAGGATGTTTAGAAAACACCAAGTAAGATGAATTCCAAAACAAATTCACAAAAACTGATTCAACTTGTAGAAAACCTAACACAAATGAAAAATCTTGAAAGAAACCAGAAAGGAAAATAAAGAACCTTACCTATAGGGGAACAAGGATAAAAAATTATATCATATTTCTTATCAGAAATAATGTAAGCAAAAAGAGTGGAATTAAATCTTTAAAGTTTTAGTGGGAAAAAGCTACCAACCAAGAATTCTGTATTTGACAAATTTATCTTTCAAAAGTGAAGAAGAAATTGTGGAACATGCAAACAATGGACTAATATTCGCTGCTAAAATAAATGAGCTATCAAGTCATGGAAGAACCTTAAATGCATATTATTAAATAAAGAAGCTGATTTGAGAAGGCTGTATAATTTAAACTACATGAAATTCTGGAAAAGGCAAATCAGTAGGAACAATAAAAAGACCAATGGTTGGTGGAATGGGGGATGAGATGAGTTGAAAGAGCGGAGAATTTGCGGGGTAGAGAGTATATGGGAAATCTATGTACCTTCCTCTTAATTTTGTTGTAAACATTAAACTGTTCTAAAACAGCCTTTAAAAACCTGAAAAGCAAATAAAGATTGTCTGAAACAAAGTTGATAAAATATGTCATTTATAGACTTGCCTTGCAAAAAATCTTACAAGAAGATTTTTGAAAAGAAGAAAAATGATATATAGAAGAACTCAGAGCTACATAAAGAAAGAAAGAGTGTTAGAAAGGAATAAATGAAGAAAAATAAAATCTTTTATTTTTTTATTCTTAACTGATCTAATAGATAATGTTTGTTCAACATAATAATAGCAACACTACACTAAGTGATTAAAACTTATGCATAAGTAAAATGAGTTACCATGATGTTATGAGAGATAAGAAGGAGGAGCTGGCAAAATTCTGTTAGACGGTACATGCACTGCCTGCGAAGTAGGTATTTGATACATCATTTGAGAGTGCACTTAAATCAGATAATTTTTGACAAAGAATACAAACATACAATGGAGCAAAGACAGCATCTTCAATAAATGGTGCTGGGAGAATTGGATAACCACGTGCAAAAGAATGAAACTGGACTGCTGTCTGTCGCCATGTACCAAAATTAATTCAAAATGGATCAAAGACTTAAGCATAAGACCTGACACAATAAACTGCATAGAAGAAAACATAGGTACTAAACTTATGGACCTTGGGGTCAAAGAGCATTTTATGAATTTGACTCCAAAGGCAATGGAAGTAAAAGCTAAAATAAACGAATGGGACTATATCAAACTTAAAAGCTTCTGCACAGCAAAAGAAACCATCGACAAAATAAGGAGGCAGCCATCTGAATGGGAGAAGATTTTTGCAAACAGTGCCTCCAATAAGGGGCTAATATCCAAAATATACAAGGAACTCATGCAACTCAACAACAAAAAAACAAACAACCCAGTTGAAAAATGGGCAGAGGACCTGAAGAGACATTTCTCCAAAGAGGACATACAAATGGCAAATAGACATATGAAAAAATGCTCAACATCACTAATCATCAGAGAAATGCAAATCAAAACCACAATGAGATATCACCTCATCCCAGTCAGAATGGCTACCATCAACAAGACAAATATTAACAAGTGTTGGAGAGGCTGTGGAGAAAAAGGAACACTCATACACTGTTGGTGGGAATGCAGACTGATGCAGCCATTATGGAAGGCAGTGTGGAGGTTCCTCAAAAAATTATGAATAGAATTGCCATATGACCCAGCAATCCCTCTCCTGGGTATCTACCGAAAAAATCTGAAAACATTTAGAGATAAAGACACGTGTGCTCCAATGTTCATTGCAGCTTTGTTTACGGTGGCCAAGACATGGAAACAACCAAAATGTCCTTCGATAGATGAATGGATAAAGAAGTTGTGGTATATATACACAATGGAATACTATTCGGCGGTAAGAAAAGATGATATAGGAACATTTGTGACAACATGGATGGCTCTTGAGAGTGTAATGCTAAGCGAAATAAGTGAGACAGAAAAAGCAAAGAACCATATGATTTCACTGATACGTGGTATATAAACCAAAACAACTAAAGAACAAGACAAACAAATGAGAAACAAAAACTCATAGACGCAGACAATAGTTTAGTGGTTACCAGAGAGTAACGGGGGTGAGGGTGGGAGATGAGGGTAAGGGGGATCAAATATATGGTGATGGAAGGAGAACTGACTCTGGGTGGTGACCACACAATGGGATTTATAGATGATGTAATACAGAATTGTACACCTGAAATCTATGTAATTTTACTAACAATTGTCACCCCAATAAATTTAATAAAACTAAATTTAAAAAAAAATGAATTGTAGGCAGTATTGGAAAAAAGTGCTTCTTTTCTAAAGCTATTGAGATAAAGGCTAAATTAAGCTGGCAAGAGTTCTCTCAAAAGCAATTTTGAATGAAAGTACTGTGCAAATTGTAGCCATGAGGGACGTTGCATAAACTCAACACTGAACTTTGTTGCTTAGCAACTGTGTTGAAGGTATTATAAGGCTATTCTTGACATTTGAATAATTTAAAAAAGCAGAAAAATTTTTTATGACAAATTGTCAATCAGAATAGGTCAGAAATCAAAAGAATTAAAAAAAAATGACAAGGTCGCATGGCAGGTTGGCACATTGTACAAGTAAGGGTCATACAACTCTTTAGTTCATTTCCCAAATTCTGACTGTTTTTATTAGGTTCTCTATGCTAGGAGGCTACAGTAGGCTGCCATGTCTGTGGGTTTTCCATTGGGTTTTCCAGTGGGGAACTCTGGCAGATCAGAGGGAAGGCAGACAGTGGTAACCTTGGGAGAGCTGAATTCCTCCATCAAACATCACTCTTCTTCTCAAGCACTCATTTCAACTTCTATTGACCAGATCTTCCGCTGCTCTTGCTGGATCTGAGGGTGGTAATAGTACTTATGCTGCACTAACTTTGTGACAACCCTACAAGCCTCTTGTATATTATCAAAGAGTCTCTTAATGAATAAACTCTCCTCAGTTAATTCAGATTTGGAACCTGATTAACACACTTTGGTATCTTTTACCAACAGGTATAAATAGTTAAAAAAAAATAGATTACAAACATAAAAAGAACGGAAAAGAAGAGGAAATTATTTAATAGAATATAGAGAAAGAAGAAAAGATTTGGAATCTCTTTCTTTTTTATCTTAAAATGAAAACTTGGCCTCTTTATAGCCATGTTTATAACTGGAGTCCAGGAAGTCTTCTGAGGAAGGTATTGTACTGACAGCAGCGACTCACGCTTAGTTGGCTGAGAGGACACTGAACAAATGAGAGATCGTCCTTTAACTCCTCATCCCCATACACTCAGTGTTTCTACTTTATTTATCTATTGATTTGTTCGTTATTCAAATAATACAGAAATACATTCTCATTCTAAGAGATTCCAGCAATGTCAGATACATAAAACTTTTATATACTCTCCACCTCTCATGTCCTCTTCTACCCACTACCGTAAAAGAAAAAATAAAATGTCAGCAACTGGATATGTGTCCTTAATTTTTTAGAGCATTATAGTTTTGCACAGATGTGAAAAAATATACACTTTACATTTAAAATTGGAGTACGGAATGTATACACTGATATAAAACTGAGTTTTCATGTAACCATTGTGTTTTGGAGCTAGATTCTTATCGGTTAGTGTGTAGAGATCTCTACCATGTTCTTCTGGAGGACCACACAGTGTGCCACTAGAAGGATGCTGTTTAGTTGCCTCACAGATATTCTTGCTGTTTTTTTCCATTTTCTTCACAATGCCTCTGAATGTTTTTGTATACATACATTTTTCACATACAGTTTTATAAATATATAATTCACACAAAATTTTCCCACATAAATTGCTCAATTCAATGATTTTAATATATTCACAGAGTTGTTCAATCATCACTTCAATCAATTTTAGAACATTTTCATCATCCCCAAAATAAACCTAGTAACCTATCAGCAGTTATCTTTATTTCCTCAAGACCTAAGGAAACATTAATCCAATTTCTATGTCTATACATTTGCCTATTCTATATAAATGGGATCAAATAATATGTGGCTTTCTTTACTCTGCGTTTTTTCACTTAGTATAATGTTTTCAAGGTTCATTCATGTTGTAGAATATGTCAGTACTTCCTTTTTATTGCTGAAAAGCATATTAAAATATGGCTATAGCACATTTTTATCAACTCATCTATAAATGAATATTTGTGCTGTTTCTACTTTTTGACTATTATGAATATTGCTGCTGTGAACATACATGTACAAGTGTTTGTGAGGGCATATATTTTCAAATATCTTGGGTGTTAACCTAGGAATGGAATTGCTAGGTCATATGGTAATCCTATGTTTAATTTTTTGAAGAAATGTGGAACTTTTCAAAAATGACTGCACTATTGTACATCCCTGCCACCAATGCATGAAGATTCTATTTTTTCCCTCACATTCTCATCAATACAGGTTATTTTCTTCTTTTTTTAAAAAAAATAGCTAGCCTAGTAAGTGTGAAGTGTATCTTATTTTGATTTTGATTTTGATTTGTATTTGCCTGATGACTAATGATGTTGAGCATCATTTCATGGGCTTATTGGCCATTTGTATATTTTATTTGTAGAAATATCTGTTGTGATTCTTTGCCCATTTTTAGTTGGGTTATATGTCCTTGTTTTATTGACTGGTAAGAGCTTTTATAAATGCCAGGTACAAAAAGTTCTAGAAACACTTCTCAGATATTTGACTTTCAAATATTCTTTATTTTGTGTGTCATTTTTTCACTTTACGGCATTCTCTACAGCATTAAATTTTTCATAATTTTGATGAAGTCCAATATATATTTTATTTTATTTCTTGAGCTTTTGGTGTCATAGCTAAGAAAACTGCCTAACCTAAGATCACAAAGATTTACTCCTTTTGAGTTTCATAGTTTTAAGTTTATTATCTATTTGACTGATTTTATGCCTATGTATATATATTTTTTCTGTGTGTAATTTTATTTTTTTTTTGGATGGATTTGTAAAAGGAAAATTGCTGATTCAAAGTCATGTGGATTTTTTTCCCTTTTATAATATATTGCTAAATAATCTTCCAATACAATTTTATCAATTTATCCTCACAAAAAAGAAGTAATGAGGTCAAAACGTTGACCACATCTTAGCCCACAGTAGAAGTTTTTCACTTTTAAGATTCTTGACAATGTGATGAATGGCAAAGTTTATCTCATTTTAATTTGTATTTTACTAATTACAGGTAAGTCCAAACATATTTTCAATTACTTCTAAGACATTTACTTTTATTCTTCTGTGAATTTTCTATTTATATTATTTACCCATTTTTCTACCAGAAAATTAATAGTTTGTTCTATCTGTTGCTTATCTTTTAACCTTTTATAAGACCTCTTATTGGTAAGACAAAGAAAAGAGAAAAAGAAAAAGTAATACATACACAGGAAAAATTTAATATTCAAATATGAAAGGAATTCAGAAAGCTTCCTGAGATAAAGACAAATAATAAAAAGGAGAAAGATTCAGATTTACATCAGAATGTTCAACAGCAACATGGAATAAATAGAGAACATAGATTGTCATTGAAAACACTCTTGGCAGAAGTATTTCCGAGAGAACGTAGTACATCTTTGAATACACAGGGGTATGAATAATATGACTAAGAATAAGGATACATGAGTAACCTAGGGAGGTTTACTGAGCTTTCTAAAGTAGACTCCATTCATCCTAGGGTGGCATAGAAAAAGCCTTTGAATTTAGGAAGAAAAACACTGAATTCATAATTCTAATCTGAGTTTTGAGTTCTGCCCATATGTGAATACACTAGTCTAAATATTGTGTTATTAAAAGAAGCAGAATATATTTTAGAAATAAATACATAAATAAATATGATCTTTACATTGATAGGTATTTATAATCAAAGAAGTTTTTGGATGACGGTTTTAAAATGGTGAAGTCATCCTGAACTCAAAGATGTATCTATGGCAATTCAGAGCTAAAAGTTTGGAAAACAGCAATAGAGTAATCTTGTGAGTAACAGGAGAGAAGAAAGAGGTACGGGCATGCTAAAGTAATCATTTAATTCAGGATGAAGCTATAGATATGAATAAGCTTTTCAAGTTATTAAAAAATGTGTCTATCTGAATAAGTTAGAGATAATTATCAAAAAAGAAAAACAGAATGTTATTATTAGTGTAAAAAATGGATCTATCTAGTATATGTAAGCTGAGTGAAGCAAGTCAGACAGAAAGGACATCTACTTTATAATTTCACTTATATGTGGAATCTATTTTTTTTTAATTTAATTTAATTTAATTTATTGGGGTGACAATTGTTAGTAAAATTACATAGATTTCAGGTGTACAATTCTGTATTACATCATCTATAAATCCCATTGTGTGTTCATCACCCAGAGTCAGTTCTCCTTCCATCACCATATATTCGATCCCCCTTACCCTCTAAAAAACAAAACAAATGAACAAACAAAACAAAACAGAAACAGACTCATAGATATAGAGAACGAACTGATGGTTGTGAGAAGGAATGGCGAGGGATGGGCAAAAACGGTGAAGGAGAATAAGAAGTACAAATTTCCAGTTATAAAATAAATATATCGTGATGGAAGGAGAACTGACTCTGAGTGATGAAACACAATGTGATACATAGATGATGTATTGTAGAAATGTACACTTGAAACCTATATAATTTTACTAACCATTGTCACCCCAATAATTGTAATTAAAAAATAATAAATAAATAAATCACAGATATGTGAAGCATAAGGAATAGAATCAATAAAATCATAATAACCTTTGGATGGTGACAGATTGCTACTACACTTTAGTGTAGTGATTACTTTTTAAGTATATATATATGTTGAATAACTATGTTGTATACACCTGAAACTAATATAATACTGTATAACTATACTTTAATTAAAAATATACACTAACCATTTCCTACAGCATTCTAACTTTTGAATATATATTCAAAAGATTGAAATCAGGATCTCAAAGAGATATTTGCACACCCATGTTCATTGCGGCGTTATTCATAGTAGTCAAGAGGAAGAAACTTGAATGTCCATCAACAAATGAATTAATCAAGAAAAGTGGTATATACGAATAATACAATATTATTGAGCCTTAAAATGAAGAAAATCTGGTCACATTTTATAACATGTAAACTCTGAAGACATTATGCTAAGTGAAATAAGCCAGTCACAAAAACACAAATACTGTATGATTCCATATATATGAACTATCTAGTAGTCAAATTCATTGAAACAGAAAGTAGAATGGTGGTTACCAGGGGCTGAGGGAGGGGGAAATGGTTATAGAATTTCAGTTTTGCAAGATGAAAAAGTTCTAAAGATCTGTTGTACAGCAATGTGAATATACTGAGAACTACTGATGTGTACACTTATAAATGATTAAGATGGCAAATTTTGGTTTTGGTTTTGCTTTTTTTACCACAATTAGAAATAACTCAAAGGGAAAAAGACAGTCTTTCAGTGTTAACTCAAAGGGAAAGACTTAATCTTTGAGTTTTTCTGTTTTCCTTTTTTTGGAAGACAGGTGGGTATTTAAAATTCAACACAAAATTATTACAACATTCTCTCGTCAGAAGAATATAAGAAACTGAATCTTAGCATTGGAAGGAACTTCAGGGTCACTTCATTTGACTTCTAAGTCGATTAAAAATATTTCTCCACAAATACTGGTAATTTTGCAACTACTATTACATTGTTTCAAAGGAAACTGATTCCTTTTTGGAACTGGTGTACTATTTAAGGATTTAAAAAAATTGATATTTAATATTTGCCTGTCTTAGCCTATCCATCGGTTCGAATTCTTCTTTTGTAATTACATTGAGGAAGTTTAATCTGCTTGTTTTGACAATATTTGAAATGTCTGAAGGCAAACTCTATACACCTCTGCCCCAAACCATTGCTTTCTTCTCCTGAGGAGCACACCGAGTTTCTTAGTCACATGGTTTCCCCACATTTTGTCATGCTACTTAAACCCTCTTAACTGTCCAGTTTGCCAATATTACCTTAACTTTTCCTTCTTTTTCACTTTTTTTTTAAACATGTAAAAGAGGATTTCATTTGTTATTGGTGTTTCCTACTCTATGTGTCCAGGGTGCAATATGTTAAAATTTGATGTGTTATTTCTAGAGTAACAAGGTTTACAGAATTTGAGATGTGACATGAAGAGTAGAGCTCATCAAATCTAGTTCCTCATTTTATTGCAAGGAAGCACAGGCCCGTGGAGGGCACATGGCCAGCTCAAGTGTACACAGCTGGGTTAACTGCAGTTAGGTTTTCTGCAGTTCTCTGAGCCAACACAGTGCAGGCAAATTGAACATCTCTGCAAACATTAATTTGATGTAAAAGTTTTATTTTTCACAATTTATTAATATACTAACACTGTGCTAGCTCGAGTTGCAAAATTGATCCATTAATAATACTCAACAATTTCTTTCTTGCTTTTTTTTTTTTTTTTTTAAAGAGGAGAGTTTATTGAAAGCAAAGGAATCAGAGTTCCCAAGTGAGAAGGGGTCCCAAATGGGGGTGCCCAGTGACTGAGGCAAAAGCTGTTACTTTTATACCTTCCCTTTGCCTGTTTGGGGAAGGAGAGCTGTTTGAAGAAGGGAACTGTTTGAAGAAGGGAACTGGTGCCTTCTAATGAAATTTGTCTACAGTTTTCTCAACAATTTCTTAATAGATTTATTCCAAAGAAGTTAGTGCACAACATATTACATTAATCTCCCAGAACATCTGTCCCTATAAATCATCACAGAGGTTGGAATGTTCAATTTCTGCTCAAAAGCCAATTATCGAAATGAAAAAAATGTGCAATAAATTACTGACATGACAGACACAATCACAAAATCACTTTAAAATTAATTATTTAATTTTGTAGTGGGATAATTGGTTATTTTTATCATTTTAAAATTTCCTTTATGTTTTTATATTGTTATATTTGCAGTATAAGTAAATGGTATGGGGAAAAAAATAAAATCCGTTGGCTAAAATGAGACTAAAACGTCAATGGAGACTTAATTTAATATTTTATTTACTATAAATTTCCTACAGTCCACATTCAATTATACATCCTCCCAAAAAGCAACCTATACATTCTATACATTCCAAAATTCTTATTAGTACTGAACTGCATATCACTAGCTCATACCAAAGTAGCCTGAACAGTCTCTTCCAAGGAACATTGAATTAAATATTTTCTATACTGCACTATTTCCTTTGTTTGTTACCCTCTCTGGTCCTCTCTATCTCTTCCCCCCATTCTGTGCTGCAGTAAGCTGTGAGGGGAGATTGTCCTAGGAGCCAGGAGACAGGGTGAGGAGAGGAGCCTGTGTCATGTGTGCTCAGGCCCCTTCACGTCATGGGGCCGCTCCTGGGAGACCAATGGCCTGTTGGCCAGTGGGGCCTGGGCTTTCATGCCCCTGTAAAAGGTGTACAATTGATGGACAAATGTTGGGTAGACTGAGTAACATCCACGATATAATGTGATGTGAAACAAGCAAGGTATATGTTAGTGTGCAAAATATAGCCACAATATGAGAAAAAAAAATAGGCCAGTAAACCCAAAACATGTATACGAGGTCTGACAACTAAGTTCACAAATTCATCCTAGAAAAAGTGCTACACACCTCATTGCTGAATATCACTGTGGTGACCTTCGAAGTTCTCCCCTTGGGAAGCTATGCACCAATGCCAGGGCCTAGTCCACCCTTCAAAGCAATTTTGGAACTCTTTTTCTGGAATGACCATCAGAGCTGTCATCGTATTACACATGATGTCCTGAATGTCATCAAAATGTCTTCCTTTCAATATTTCCTTTATCTTCAGGTAAAGAAAGAAGTCATTGGGGGCCAGATCAGGTGAGTAGGGAGAGTGTTCCATACAGTTATTTGTTTACTGGCTAAAACCTCCCTCACAGAGAGTGCCGTGTGAGCTGGTGCATTGTCGTGAGGCAAGAGCTCCTTCGGAACCATTTTGGTAAACACTTTTCTCATGCCAAGATTTTCAGTTAAGATTTTCCTAACTGTTTTTCTATTGATGTTTACTTGGTCTGCTATGCTTCTCATAGTCAGCCAACAATTTTGACGCACAGTTCGATGAATTTTTGCAAAGTTTTTATCAGTTCTGCTCATTACTGGCTGTCCTGACCTCTCTTCATCAGTGATGCATTCTCTCCCCACAGAAAAATATTTAATCCATTTGTACTCTACTGCTTTCTTCATGGCATTAACCCCATAAATCTTCACTAACATGTCCCTGATTTCACTTCCACTCTTACCAAGTTTAACAAGAAATTTAGTTTGTTCATTGCTGTAATTCAAGCTCAGACATTCTCACGATGCCACTCAAAAACACGCAACAACGATAATAACGCCTCTCAGCAAGACACCACCACACGTTGGCACGAACACAGCTGTGAGACACTGATATGCCAAGGTTATGAAACCTTACCAAGCTGTTTGTACAGTGCTGCCAATGTAAGCGCATGGTGGCAAGTTTGTGAACTGAATTGTCAGACCTCATATGTGTGAGCATGAGCATAGGAAAAGCTAAGATGTGTCCACGACAGAAGTCAGACTGTCCAGGAGCAGGGTCAGGAGGCATGTGGATAGACCCACATCCTGTTTGCCTTGGGACAAGCATGTGCTATGTCTGCTACTAAGGTGACATCCAGGAAATAAAAGGAAACAGAATAAGAATTACGAGCTGGTGAGTCTCTGGCTGCAAAGTGCAATTCCAGTTCAGTCTTCACTTAGATTGCGATCTGGGCAGGTCTCAGCACCTATGCTTCTATCTCCTCGGGGGAGTCTAATGTGCAGCTGGGTGTAGAAGCTCCTCCATGATGAATGCTTCCTCACCCAAGCGCTGTCCACAGCAAAGCGTCTTAACCCTGGTCACGTGCTGCAATTACTTGCCTGGCTTCTAAGATGTAACCATGTGCCTCAATGTAACCACAGCACTCTGGAAGTTTCTTAATCTCAACTCCTGTGTGAGAGCTGTGCCAATTGTGGAGCCTATCTGAATTCATTCTGGAACTGGGAAACGACAACAACTTGGGGTCTAGGACCCACTGGACCCAATGTTACATGGACCTGAGCCAAAATTCCATCCATCAGCCACTACTCTGATTGGTAGGCCACAGTGATGTTTTATGTCTTCAGGAATTAGTGTCAGCTCAGGGCCAGTGTCCAGTAATCCCTCAAAAGTGTACTATCCCCCCCTCACTGATGCACAGCTATCCTGGTAAATGGTCATAAGTCCCTTTGAGGAAGGCCGGTAGGAAGATTAACAGTATACATTTTCAGTGGTGTAGCAAGATCCTTCTTCAAGGGAATTCAGTCTCCCTTTCATTCAAGGGGTTCTCAGTCTATGAACTGACTCAAGTCTCCAAATTGATTGCGAGGCGAGAACTGTGTTTTCATGGTTCAAGTCACACATCTGTTCACTAGGTCAAGAGCTTTTCTGCTTATACAGAACTAGCATGTCACAGATGCCTATTCAGCAAGCCACCCCTCCATTTCAGTTCTAGGGACACCAGGGTCAACCTACCAACAGCATGGGTCTCCAGGAATCAGACCTTCTGGCTACTGCTTTGGCGCTGCTGTCCATTCCTGTCACTGTGCCCATCTTGTCTCTGGGGATTAAGTATGGGGCCTCTGTCCCCCCAGGATTCCATAATACCTGTGTTTAAGGACCCCCAGTTAAATGGCAGCAGTTCCCACTGTGATTTTTGATTCCTAGCCTACATCCCAGAGGTAACAAATCAGAAGGGTGGACTGTCCTGGGTGAATTCCAGTTTGATGTAACAAGCAATGTGTAGGGATATGAAGTTCTTTAATGTAATTTCCGTGGAAACCCTGGAGATAACTATAGGTTTGGGTTAGAACTCATTTTTGTCTTGGGGCTACCTGCTTTGTTTTATCATCCTCACCATTGAGTGACTGGTATATTCCATCCATAATTTGTGAAGAGGATAAATTTTTGAAATCTAGATAAAGACTCTAGTGTCTCTGAAACAATCCTGAGACCATGCTGGAGCACCTGGATTTGGAAATGCTTACTCATAGCTGCTCTCAGGGAAAAGACTTTCTGAAGCAGGGTTTAGAGGTAGACGGAAGACTCCATGGGTTGTAAGGTTGGACTTTAGAACTATTCAAGCAGTGATTCTCAAACAATGTCCCACAAATCTTTTGAGGATCTTGATACAACACAGATTTTGAGCCAGTAGGTCAGGGGTGGGCCCTGAGATTCTAAATTTCCAACAGAATCTAGGTGACGCTAATGCTGGTTTGCAGACCACAACCTGAGTAGCAAGACATGAATAAACCCAGCCTCAGGGTTGAGCATCAAACTCTGTTCATGGCAATTCCGCTTCTTCATATGTGAAGTGCTCAGAGTTAAGAAAGAATATTGATATCTGCCCGTGTATTGGATCCATCATATTCGTATTCCATCAAATCCAATTTGCCCCAGATTATAAAATGGAAGTCATTCCCAATTTCAGAAATGTTGAAATATGAGGGAATGTTTTTGGAAATAACAATTAAATTTATATACACATACATCCTTAAAGTCTCTATATGTGTGTCATTTTAATATGCATAGCATATTCTCACCTATAATTTACACTTCTGTTCTTTGATGAGATTGTTGTGCTTAGGGTTAGTATTTTGCTATTTGGGGAAATATGAGGTCAAATACAAAATGTTGGAAAAAAGAAAAACCTGATTTCCTCTTCTCTGCTCCTCTCCCTCCAATATCTTCTGATTAAACCTGAGACCTAGAGAAACAGAACAGTTTAAAGCAAATCAATTGCTGACTAGTCTGGACAATAGGGATTTATTCTATGAAAGTTTCCAACTCATTCCTCATGTCTTTCTTTAATACTTTGAAAGCACGGAAAGCATTAAAAAAAAAAAAAAAAAAGGTGGATGCGAAGGGGATTGGTACAAAGAACTATGAGAGCCAAGAACTTAAGGATTTTTATGATTTGATTTGCAGGTAAATGAGATATATTTCCTTTGTTTCTAAGCTTACATTTCTTTGAAAACATAGACAAGTTTATGAAAATAAAAGTTAATCTGCTTCCAAAAACTAGAGAAGAAAATGCCATCATCTGCTTCTAGAACACCGTGCTGAGAAGAACACCTTTCACCCTAATGACGTGGAAAACCCACTTGAGACAGCAAAACAATCTAGTTGGAGTTTTTTTGTTTGTTTTTGTTTTTCATTTTCATTTTCTTAAGGAACGCGTAGTTAATTGATAGCAACTACAGGGAGAAGAAAAATATGTGAGCTTTGCCTAGTACCTTTCTATGAAAATGTGATTTAAGCAGGTTGAGGGAGGAAGGTCTGCTGGAAAAGAGAGGGTCAGGTAACAAGAGGTGAAGATCTATTTAAATGGCCACAATTCTCTATTTCTAGAAACTTTCCTTTTCATTTTGGCTTTTGTCCTACCCTGGCTGTGGTCCGGGGTTCAGACCTGGATGAAAAAATAATGGGGCTGGGAGAATGAGAATTGTTCCTGACTTAACTCAATTTTGAAAAGAGTTGAATCTCTTGAAAATAATCCTCCAGGAATCCAGGAAAATAGTTTTTATAGGTACAGACAAATGTGCATTTTTTTAGGTAGATAGTTCATGTTTTTGTATGAGATCCTCAAAGCAGTTCCAAATGCTACCCATTAATTCTATAAGTCATCTTGGACTCTTCCATGTTTTTTTTTTTTTTTTTTTAAGTTCTCAATATTTTTGAGATACTATATGTATATCTAAAAACTTTAGTTGCTCTCCAAGAGGACATAAATAAAAAAAATTGATACCATAATTATCATTATGCCTCAATCGATGATTAGTTTTCATTTTTTAGATAATTGAGATGTAAGCTTTCCTATGTATTGATCGCTAAGGTGCCTACTATGTGAATGCAATGAAAACTTTGTACGTATGTATGTGAATGATAGTTATGTATGAGGTCTGACAACTAAGTTCGCGAACTCATCCTAAAAAAAGTGCTACATACCTCATTGCTGAATATCACTAGTCACCTTCGAAGCACTCCCCTTGGGAAACTATGAACTGACACCAGCTCCTAGTCTACCCTTCAAAGCAATTTTGGAACTCTTTTTCTGGAATGGCCATCAGAGGTGTCATCGTATTACCATTGATGTCCTGAATGTCATCCAAATGTCTTCCTTTCAACATTTGCTTTATCTTCAGGTAAAGAAAGAAGTCATTGGGGGCCAGATCAGGGGAATAGGGAGGGTGTCCCAATACAGTTATTTGTTTACTGGCTAAAAACTCCCTCACAGACAGTGCCGTGTCAGCTAGTGCATTTTCGATGAATGCAAGAGCAATGAATTTTTGACAAAAACTTCAGGTCGTCTAACTTTTTCACGCAGCCTTTCCAGCACTTCCAAATAGTAAGCTTGGTTAACTTGTTTGTCCAGTTGGTACAAATTCATAATGGATAATCCCTCTAATATAAAAAAAAGTTAGTAACATTGTTGCAACAAGTTCAAGAATTTGTCAGACTTCATACGTGTACCTTGCACATGATTTAACAGAAAAAATGTCACTAAGAATTAAATAGGCAACTATTTTAAAGGCATTAGAATAGAGTGAATTGTGGAGAGAAAGGAAATATCAGCTTAGACTTAAAATGGAGCCTCCTTTGTATTTCAACTCTTCAATTGCTTTTTCTTTTACTTTTTATTGTGAACATTTTTATAGATTCAGAAAAGTATGCATGAAATATGTAAAAAATAAGTCAAACTATGGGGATTCTCTCAAATAACCAGTACAATAAAATTAATATTATTTCTGTAATAATGTCTGATCTCAAATTTGCTCAATTATCTCCTAAATACCTGCATACTGTAGTCAGTTCATTTGAGTCAAAATCTAAACAGTACCACACGTTTTTTATTAGGTTACTGCATCAATTCAGTAACTTAATCCTGGGGGCAGCAGGCTTCTGCATTTCTGTGCAGAAAAAGGCCAACTTAGCCAAGTCCTCTGGCTCACTGAGGCAGTTGAAATGTGTTGGTTGGAAAGGATGTCATCAAACGGCCCTTGGAGCATGAGTGTACTGAATTGCTATCATGCTAATTTGTTCATTATGCTGCTTTCATTGTGGACCCACGCATAGTTCTTCTCCCTCTCTCTCTCCTCCCTCCCATCATCTCTCTCATTCCAATATAACCAGAACACATTAACCCATGTTTAAATGATTCCCTAGAACACTGATTATCTTTTACATATTTCCTATCCAAAATTTCTGCTTACTCCCACCCGAGGTAACTCCAAGTACGAAAACTTGTGTTCATCATTCTGCTGCTTTCAAAAAATATAACTGTAATATAAAAACATTCTTAAAATCTTTGAAAATGTATTTTTCATAATTGTCTCACTTCACAAATAATGGCATGCTACATTTTGCCTTCTGAGGCTTTTCCACGCAATGCTCTATTGCTGAATTGATCCACATGGCTTTGTGAACCTGCAATTATTATATAATTTATATGATGTTCCATTGTGTGAGTACACCAGCTGACTTGTCCATTCTCTGGTGATGGACATTTTGTGTTTTTTTTCCAAGAGGATTCTAATAAAAACAGTGCTGTGAACTTCTTATACATGTTTCCTGATGCACACTTGCAAGAATTTATTTTAAGTATGTTCCTGGGAGCAGAATTCCCTAGTCCTAATAAGACATGCAAATCCTTAACTTTATAACATAATTTTAGATTGTTTTCTAAAGTGCTTATACCAATTTACTTTTCTACATACAAGGAGTGAGAGATTCTTGATTCCCATTATCTACAAATCTAAGTATTGACAAGTTTCTCAAGTAATGGCAATTTATTAGGTATAAAATATTATTTCATCAACATTGCATTTGCATTCCCATTAAAGACGTTAAATATATACTTAATACACTGGGGGTGTCAAGAAACATATATATACATTTTAAGGGATGTTATCTATGCTCAAGCAGTAGTTTGCCATAATTAGAAGTGTCTGGATTCTGATGGTAACCACTTTGAGCACCTCTTGTAATTGCAGAAGTCAAACATGACTTGTATTCATCTTTTGCTATCGGTATATATTGAGTATTACAATTAATACAGTTTTTTTCCTTTCTTAAAATGTGTATATATCTTTTTGGCACCTCTACATTTGCTGACCATGTATGTGTTCTCCTTTATGAAATGCCATTCTTATCTTTGGAAGTTCTTCTGTTACTTAACCATTTAGTTCTCGTTCTTTATTATTTTAATTGTATTACTTTTCTATTTGCTCCATAATAAATTACCACAACACAGTGGCTCATAGCATCAGAAATTGATCACTTTATAGTTTCTGTAGATCAGAAATCCAGTGCGGCGTGGCTGGATTCTCTGCTCAGGGTCTCACAGGTGGAAACCCAGGTGTCAGCCCTTCTTAGTTGACACAGATCCTCTTGGCAGAGTTCACTTCCTGTGGCTGTGCGATGACTTCCCCATTAGCGTGTTAGCTGTTACCTAGGGACCATTCTCAGATCCTAGAGGCTGCTCACAGTCCTTTGCCCTGTGGCGCTGAAGGCAGCTCACAAGGAGGGTGTCTGCCTTAGTCCAGGCCAGCTGGAGTGTATGTCTGCCTTCCTCTTCTACAACTAGCTGGAATCTCAGAAAGGGCTTACCTGGTTAATGCTGGCCCATCTGGATAACCTCCCCACACTTGGTAAGATGTGGGACCTTGATCACATTGGTCCTTCACAGCAAAAAAATTGGTCCTTCCTCTCACAGCAGCACCAAGATTAGTGTTTAAATAAATGAGTGGAGAAGGGATGTGTCCAGCAGGGACTGGGAATTTAGGGCCATTTGAGATCTTTGCCTGATGCAGAACACATCCTACCAGTTTTACATTCACATGTGCACCTTCCTTAAGGGTTCTTGTTTTTGATTTGATGAACAGAGGTCCTTTTCTTGTTATTAATTATGCTTAATACTTTATTCATACTTTAACAGGCTTTTTGTTTTCCCTGATGGTCTTTTTCTGTCCCAGGGCCCTATCCAGAACACTATGTTACATTTAGTCATCATGTCTTACAAAGTTCCTCCTGGCTCTAACAATTCCTCAGGCTTTCCTTGTTTTTAATGACCTTGGCAGTTTTTAGAATACTGATCAGGTAGTTTGTAGAATGTCCCTCAGTTTGAGTTTATCTGGAGTTATGGGTTTGGGGGAAGAGGAGCACAGAAGTAAATGCCATTCTCAATACATCCTATCAAGGGCACATGCTGTCACCATGACTTATCACAGATGATGTTGACCTTGATCAGTTGGCTAAATTAGTGTTTGCCGGGTTTTTCCACTTTACCGAGTCACGGGTACTGTGTACTATCATTGTTATTCACTGTAGGATATGTATTGTTAAAATGTTGTTTAGGATAATTGCATTGATATTTATGAGGGAAATAAGCCTATAATGTTCTTTTCTTGTACTGTACTTGTCAGGTTTGCTCCATTATTATACTGGCCTTACAAAATAAATTGACAAGTCATCTTTCCCTATTCTTTCAAAAAGTTTGTATGAATTGAAATGGTCTATCAGATAAGAATTTTGTAGAACTCACCTACAAAACCAGTGTTTTTCTTTGTCAAAAAGTTTTGACCGTTGTTTAAGTTTCTTTAATAGTTTTAGGGCCTGTCGGTACCTAACCACTGCAGTGTACACTTGAAGCTGAAGCTGAACAATAATGAATGTCAATGATAATTATTTTTCATAATTATTGTTTTTAACATGAAACTTGTCACCGCCAAAATTTTCCTTATTATTATCACAAACACAAATATTTTTATTCTCATGGTTGAACTTTTAAACTCAAACCCTAGTAAAATTCACATAATATCAGATACTTTACCTTAGCAGAATAAACTTCCAAAAGACTACTTTGGTTATATGGGTTAGATGACAATATCAAATGGGTATTGAGATTAAATAATTTTCTGTTTGTAGCATCCAGTGCACGGATAGAAATTTGACATCATTTAATCATTGACCATATTATTCTGCTAACTGAAGCCAAATATTTATTGCTATGCCTCAGGTTGGGACAGAGCCAGGAGTGCAGTGTTCAGGCTCTTGGCCTCACGTGGAAAGGTGCTGGCTCGGGTAGTAGATGGCCACCAGCTGAGGCTATTTGGCCGTCAACTGTAACCAGTGAGCCATTGGCCACTAATATAACTGCCATGGCTATGTTAGCAGCGGATGGTGGCTGGCAAGTATGGATTGCGGATTGCGGACTGTAGAGAGGCATGGAGTGCAGTTGGCAAGTGAGGTTGGTTGGCAGGCAGAAAAGTGCACGGTGGATTGCGGATTGTGTGGATCCTACTTCGTGTGCCTCGCCCGGGCCGCCAGAGAGACTGGGGTGCAGGAAGACCCCTTGTTGGGGTACTGGCGGATGTTTGCTCCCTATGTCTCCAACCCAGCCACCAGCGAGAATATAGTGGTGTGACTCCCCTACCTATGGCTCCGTGGGTGTTCCTTTTTGGCCTCACCATATCCTGCGTTCTTATTTGGGGAGCAGGAGCTGAGAACCTGCATGACACCCTGCATGACATCTCACTTTTTGTACATGTTAAGGAAACTTCAAATTAAAAGTGAAAACATTTATTTGACCTAAATGAAAATACTTTTTTCACAGCATGCTATGCAAACACATGTTCCGAAGACATGTTCAATTTTCACTTACCGGTTTGGTCTTCTACTGACTTTTAACTCTCTAACTGCCATGTCATCACTTTTCCTTGCCATGCGGTCACTATAGTCACCATGGTGATGGTCAATGCTAACAAACCCTTTGTGCTAGGGAACTATTCATCATCAATCTTACTGTGAGATATAATTTTTGTGTATTATCTTTAATTAAACATAAACTTTATAATTGTTTTAGCTCATGGCAGCAAAACAATTGTAAAACAAAACACTTAATTGCAAAAATTAAAATGTTGCTTAGCAATGCAATAAATATTTGTAGACTTATAGTACATTATACATGAGAAAAATGCTGCAACAAATATGCCCAGCCTATGGAAGAATTGGTCAACTTCCATTTTTTATGCATATTTCACATATATCTAAACTTTAATTTTCCATGTTTAATTTAATCATAGAGCCTACCAAAGGTAGCCTGGTGGCTGGGCCACAACCAACTTGTATACCAAATGGGTGGCAGGAATGTAGGGTCAAGTCTGTCTCCCACCATCAGGAAAAGTGAGCTGTCTTTAACTGCTGGTGTCCAGATCCACTTTAATTTATCAGCAAACAATGCATCCTGTCCTTCTAACAGAAGCACTAGTCGTGTCATAGCTGCAAAAGATTAAAAAGAAAGACGCAAATGATCACAGGTCATCTTTCAGATCAAAACACGTTAAAAGGAGAATTCTGTTCGACTGCAAACACTGTGAGGTGAGACCATGGGAGAAGATAGAAATACAAAGTGGAGGTTTACAAAATTCATCCAGGATTAATAAAATTCATCTATTAGTAATTACATTTAATTAACAATAAATCATATGAGACATTAAAATGCATGGAAGCTGACACCCCACCCGACAGTGGAGGGGAAGTGGGACTTCCTTGGTAAGCCAGATATTTAATCATCAAATTTTGTACATATTTTCAAAGAAGGAAGTTTTGCTTTGTTGATTTTCTATTAGATATTTTTATTTCCATGCTTATTATCCTTGGGGTTTATTTTATTTTTCATTACTAATTACTTAATTTAGACATTTTGCTCGTCATTTTTAGCTTTACTATTTTTTAATATAAATTACTAAGGCTGTAAATGTCACGTAAAGCCCTGCTTTGACTGTCCTGCAGAGGTTCTCACTAAGCCAAGGAGTTTTGATCAACCCAGTCTGATCATCACGGGGGCCTGGAGTGAACACGCACATTAATGATTATTTCTCAATTCAGAGAAAAATGATGAGAGCATAGGTGATGATTTAACTAGATGCTGAGCTGAGTGAATGGGTGTGCTTAACGTACACATTAAAGATAAAAATTATTAAAGTGCTTGATATTGAAAAACAAAGGCATCAATTACACCTCCCTAACACATGCACATGGCAAGCACATGTACAAACCAAATAGACTTATCTTACTAGTTTCAGCTCAAAATTAGTGAAGAAATCCTGAAAGGCAGATACGTTCTGGGAAATATCAGAGGCTAGAAAAACATGTATAAAGCTCTTAGTTGCCGTGGTAACAGATAAAATCTTGTATCAGCAATTGGAAAACATCAGAAATTGGACATATGTATGACATTAGTTTTTTATAATTTTTCAAGGGCTAGGAGAAAAATTTTTTTCTAATTAGGTTGATTTTCTTCCAGGGCCTTAGTGAATTTAGCAGATGGCTTTTGCAAAGGGTATTAACCAAGATTTTTAACATAAGTAATCAGTCAACATCTCAATACCCAGAAAGAGTGAGCAAGTCTTAAGGCAGAGGATGACTTCCAGGTTATGCAGAGCGTGAAGCTGGCGGCATCCATCTTTACCTGCCGCACCTTGTAAGAGCTGAGATGCTGTTTGGAGATTCCTATTTTCATGCATTGCTCACAGCTTGCTGATGTGTGTTAACCCATGGCCATTGGCACCACTTCAACATCGACAGGAATCTACAGTTTGGGGTGCAGTGAAGAAGGAAACTATTCAGCACAAACAGCTCAATTGTGATAGAGTATGGCTGTGAACAGCCTGGCTGTGGAACAGCTCAGTCGTGATACAGCTCAATTATGAAACAGTACAGCTGTGGAACAACACTGCTGTGCTGTGGCCCTGGGGTGAGGTGGCCCTCAGAGAGGCCCATCTCCAGCCAGACAGCTCTGCTCTCCTGCTCTGCTTTGGTTTGGCGAGATGTCTTGGGTGTTTCAGCTCCAGCAGGGGAAACACAGCCCTCCATCTTTGGTGGAAAGGGAAAATGTGTTCCCAAGCCAGACGGGAGCTGATTTATAGAGAAGTCCCTGTGTCTGGTCCCTGATTCCTTCATCCTCATGCAAATGAGGACTCCAAGTCTTCACAGTTTGATTGGTTTGATTGGTCCAAGAGGTACTGTCCAGATGGTCAGCATGGAGCTGCTCTGACTAGTCAGTGAAGATGCTAATGGAGAAGTAGCTGCACAGCTTGAATTATATGTGGAAAATTTCAGTTCTGTTGGTTAAAATACAATTGTAGGAACTCCTTTATAGAGGCTGGCTCAGATGGTGGAAATGCAGTACAAGCTTCTCCCTGAAGTACAGGTTATGTGAGAGGCACCTGTGTAAAAACTGCTGATAGGTTCTGATTTTTAAATTTGAGCCCAGTTAGCCACCAGGAGCTCTTGGTTGGGATCTTCTTTCTCCATACGTGTAACATGAGTGCTACTACTCCTCCCCCACCCATTTCTCTTACCTACTGTTGCTTTGCTAACCTACTAATCAGGAAGTTCTTTCTTACTTTCTTCCTGTGGGGATTTTCTTCAGCATCTTCTGCATGATACGCCACTATGGCTGATCAGCTCTAGAAACACTACCTCCTAAATATGTAAAAAGAAAGGTTGACGTTTGAGGTTCTAACAAAAGGCACTCGTTTTCTTCAACTACCATAAAGACTTTCACTGACTAGTTAGGTAGGACCCTTGCTGGAATTTCCTCAGTCAGGTGACTCTCTCCTCATGGCCAAAGCCCCTGCACTGCCTGGGAGTCAGATTCACTTATTGGCTCTGTCCCATGCCCTTGTGTCTAGCAGGCACCATGGTTCTTCCATGAGCACTGATGTCCGCTGCCATCCTGCTACAAAGTCTCAAGGAGAAGAAAGTACCACAGTTAATGTGACATGGTGGAAATGAATCTTCAGTTTTAGGCTAGATCTCAAAATTCTTAAACATGTGAAAGAAAAAACAAAATTGCTTAAACTTTGGGAAGAGGCAAAAGGCTAATTATTTGATGTTTTGATATGCTAGAGCATTTTTCTCTTAGGCCTGTTTGACCATAATTGAGAATACCGAGGGATTCTCTCTGCATTGTCAGAATACTACAGAATTACTATAAGAAGTGACTAAGTTATATAACCACATTTTAACCTAACCGCTCTTGAAAAATTATACCACTTTCTGGATGACTATTTTCGGGTAACATAATTTCATTTTCATATACATAACACTAAATGATACACAAAATGATATTTCAATATTATCATTTAAGACAAGGGCATATTAACCAATTTAGTCAAGGCGGCATTTTCTAGGCAGAACCCCTCTGTGGAACCAAGTTGAGTTTCTGCCATGTTTCTTGCATAAGCTGTTTTGCTCTGCTTCTGTGAGCTCAGAGAGTGATGTAAAAGAAGGTTCTTCTAAAACTTTCAGTCTGTGTGCAAAGTGTATTATTTGCACATAGTACCAGGATCTGGAAGCCATTTTTTTGCTATGACTTTATTTTAAAGTTCATTTTGAGTGTAAGACAATCATAAACTGTACGAAGATGGAAAATTATTAAGAAATGTGCAGAAAGAATGTACTTTCCAAAGGATGACTTCTCATACAGCACTCCACATCCGCTATCACGTTTCTTCCTGTGTTAAACATGAGAAACCGTCCTTGCATTCCAGCACTGAACAAATTATTACTCCCAATTGTTTGTTATATCCATGAGCTTCTTTCCGTTGATCAATCAATATATGTTTTCTCTCTGTGGAAATGGTTTAGAATGCCTCATTAATTTTTCCATTAAAATTAGAAAAACTATTTTTTCATTGACTGGCTTTTCATTTAGAGGCAAGATTTCCAGAGATAAGTGAAATATAAATGTATTTAACTAACAATCAACAACTGAAAATCACAGTTGGATTACAGCCCTGTCAGGTTAGAGGTTGAGCTGCAGAAACTACTGAGATTCTATACTTTCACAGCCTGATAGACAAGTTACTCACCAAGTTGGTACGGGGTTAGTACCCTGAGAATTTAACCCGTCTCCTAAATGCTTAAGCATTCTCAGTTAGAGCTTTTCTTCCCTGACTGAGTTTTCCTGTTTCTCAGATGATCCTGGAACCAGCGCTTTTTGTCTTCCCTGCTGGTTCCTTCCCAAATGAGTTTATGAAGCTCTTATACTTGGTCACTCTTTATTTGTACATGACTTTCGTTATTAACAGGCACAATCCAAATGAAGCCCGTGTTGAAGAAGCAGCTGTTTTATCTTGCATCTGTGCCCCGGCTCCAGGAGCAATGGCCTTTCCCTTGATGCTGAGCCGTGCATCCTTGTAGCCCTGCCTACCACCCTTGGATGTGGCATCCACCTTCCATGGCATAGTGAGGACCCCAACCCAGGGTAAGGACACCCTTGGGCACTATCCTTGCTGTCAGTGGGGAAATGGCTCTCATAGGGTCTTTGTAACCTCCTTTCCTGCCTGAGGTGGAATTGAATGTAACACACCTTCTTAATGAGACACAATAAAGCGCTTGTTCTCTAGTTTCTACCAAATTATTGCACCATGACCTCTGAACTTCCATCATTAACAAACTCCCTTATGCTCCCAACTCCTTTCCCCAGGGCTCATCTCCTGGCCATGCCTCCCCTGCAGCCTCTGCAACAGAGGCTGACTGGGTCTCCCCCATATCCCCGACTTCTGGGATAGTAAACGGGGTTGAGGTTTACTTTTCCTCATTGTTCTCCCTCACCTTCAAACAGTTCTACTTTCAGGCTCAGGCCATTCCCCTCGACCACTTACTGCCCTAATGTGTGGGTATCCTGCTGTCCTCCTGGACACTCCCTATCACATTCTCATCACTTGAGCATCAATATTAATGGCATCCAGCATGGGGTCACTCTTTCCTTGACCTTCTCATTGCCAAAGACGGTTACCTCCACTCGGCCGCAGCACCCCCACAGCCATGGTCCACGCAGCCCGGTTGATGGTCTGTGGAGTGGGAGAAGCTAGTATGGTTGGAGCAGAGTGAACAGGTGTGAAGTACTGGGGGAGATGTGAGTGATGGGGGCCTTGCAGGCCAGGTGCATGTTTGCACGCTATACTCCATGTGCAAGAGGAAGGTTTTAAGCAAATGAGTGATATGATTGGGTGTGGATTGTAATAAAATATATAGCTTCATTGTGGGAACTGAATTATAGAAGGGCAAAATGGAGGCAGGCAGAACTAGTTTGGAATGTGTTCAGAGCAGTTCTTGCAAAAGAGAAAGCTGTCTTGGAGGAGACCAACCAACTGTATCGCACAAGCGGAGTCAGCCTTGATTTGTGCTTCGGCTACCGTGCTCACGGCCACGCCACTGCCCAGCACTGTGGGTTCCATTCTCATAACGGCTCTTCAGTCTGTTGTTCTCCCTTCTCCCTTGGCCTGTTTGGTGTTGACCACTCTCACCTATCGCCTAGGTTGCTGCATCGTCTCCTACGTCATCTCTGTGCTCCTCCTCTTTTCCACTCTTAATTGATTCTGAATTTCAGTAATGTAGCATGAAGATTTCCACCCAACATGCCTTTTTAAGTAAAGCCCTTGATGATGGAATCCTTAATTCCAAAGAACTTAGGGTGAAATTCGGTCCCTTCACAGTGGCCGGCACCCCCATGTCCCCCACATGTTCTGCCCTTTCTTTGCCTCCTGTCTAACCTCATTTTCTGTTTTTCCCTTTGCACAATTCCCTTTAGCCACTCTGTTGTACTTCAGTTCTGAAAACAAGTTGCGTTCTGAAAACAGCCTTTTTCTTTTCTTAGGGACTTTGCATTCATTGTTCCTTTGGCAAGGACACCATTTCCCACAGCTCTCAGCAAGCCAGTTCCTTTTCGAAATTTGAGTGATCGTGTCCTCAGAGACGCCAGCCCCGTGGCCCTATCTACATCATTAGTTTCTAGTAGGTGGCCCCTTTCACAATTGGTAATTAACAAGATGATAAGGGCTATGAGTGAAGGGAACACATAGGCTGTTCATTGATTTATCCTCAGTTCCCTGGCCTGTGTGACCCTTGGTAGGCACTCTTTCCTCTTCATAAGTAAGTGAATTAGCAAAGAACAATTGGAAACAAATTCATATTTCTGATGTTCTGTTCTTTGTCTCCAGGTGTAGTGCTGCCTGGGGACCCTCAGGAATACCTAGGGGGCACCAGGATTTATCTGAGCCAAGGGGGATTCTAAACTTGGTGCTGCTTTGTACCGTCCAACAGTCTGCCCCAGGGTCTGACCTATTGGTCTTCGTGTTCACTGCCTCTCATCATCCCTCTCTCTAGCAATCTCCTCATTACCCTGAACAATTCTGACTACATGGCTGCCCTGGCAGAGCACTGCACCACAGACTTGCAAGAGGGAGAAGGTCCTCAGGAGTCACTTACGAAGACATGGAAGTGACAGCCTGGGGGATGGGGGTAGACAGACATTTTCCATGGAGCTTTTTCTCCTGTAGTTACCAGGAACTCTTCTAAATCATGCACAACAGGTTCAATACAATCATCACTAAATAAAACTCCAGGCAGCACATCCCAGAACACAGGAGTCCGCTCCAGGGAAGATTTTCCCTTCCCAGCACTGGCACTTGGCCGCTAGTATCAGGAACCCTACCCTCCATCATGAACAGAGTGGGGGGGGTGAGGCATGTCCCCAGGATGGATAGCTGGGAGATGCCCCTGGACTCTAGGAGCAGATGAAGAAAGTGCCAGCTAAAATCTCCACATCTGAAAACATCTCTCCCAGTCCTCTCACTGATAACCTCTGAGAAAGATGCTGTACCAAGAATCCCTTATTAAAATGAAGGCACCACAGAGGTACCCCAAGTGATTGCCGCAGGCTTTGATCATCTACGGACTTTTGAAAAACACACATCAGGAATTTAAAATATTAACCCTGTGGCTAATAAAAAATAAAAAAGTATATCCAGTAGTGTTCTAACAGGTGGCTGACAGTCTGTATTATGAGGAGCTCTGTGATTCATCAGTCATTATAAGTTACACCTTAGAACACCATTTCTACTATAGGTAGAGACTGTTAAATGAACTGCAGGCAGAGAATGTGCTTGGAATTACATCTGTACAGCACATCTCTGTCTCTTTCTGCAAAGTCCTTAGTCCCACACAAAATGTTTACTGGAAACAAAAGCATGTTCAGACAGAAGAGATTTTTTTTGAAACAAACAAAATGGCTAGTAATAGACTGAAATGGGTGAAAAACATTTTTATTTGATCCTATGCCCCTTGTTAGATGAAAGTAATCTAAACTTCCATATGTGTATCCACATATTTCCCCCTCCATAAATCCTAGAAATCTGTGCTTTCTCTATACAATGGCTATGGATCTCTTCATACACTGTGGTCTGAAAATGTAGACCTGAGAATCATGTGGAGCCTCGAAAGGAATCTGATGTGAAAGAGATTGGAGACCAGTGGTCAATCCCGGCTGTGTGTTGGGAAGTCATTCCCCATCCAGCAGAGGGTTCACTGCTCTGTTCTGTTCCTGGCAGGTTGCATATCCGTCTATCCCTACGTCATGTGCTGTTATAAGGATAACATTTGACTATGCATGATATGTGGGAAACACAGGTCCAAACGTATAGTGTGATGGCTTCTTGGTGTGTCACCTTGGCCAGCTGAATTGCAGTCCCCAGAATTGCCTTGCTAGCATGTTTCTGGTTAGGGCAATCTGCAGGGATATTCCCTGACGAGCCCTGGAGGATAGACTAGAACAGTGAAGCCTACACATATCTTTTCCCAGTCACTCAACCAAACATTAAGCTAGGTGCTGCTGTGAAGGGACTTTGCAAATGTGATTAAAATCCCTAATCACTTGACTGTAGATTAATCCAAAGTGAGATTGTTCTAGGTGGCCTGGATTAATCAGTTGGAGGGTCTTTGAAAGAGTTTCAGCTTCCCTGACCTAAAAACTCAAAACCGAAGCTGGTCTTCAATGCTTCTTCCCCCCTGTACTTGCCCTCCTGAGTACTGCCTGTAGACAAGGTTTGTTCCTGCCTTCTGGTCCAGACTGCCGCTGACCTCCCCCTCCTGCTGCTTACCCTTGGACTTGGGACTGCACATACCAATTCCTTGGAGTAAGTTCCTCTGTAATAATTCCTTTAGGTTGTATCATGTGCCTGTGCACATGTATGTACATATCCTACTGATTCCACATCTCTGATTGAACCCAATGCACACAGCAAGAAGTACCCAATATGTGTGAGGTATGTTTTTTTCTGTTGACCTTTAGTTATCTCTTTCACTTTTACTCTTATGTTCTTTATATCCAGATGTCTTATGCAAGTCCAGACCTCCTGTTGAACTATGGATTAATGGTTAGTTCTGTGAAATGGGTTCTCTTGATCCAAGGTTTCCAAGGGGCCCCACAGCATCCTGTGTAAGTCACAGTCGCATGACTTCATAGAGACTCACAAAAATCCAGGATCTGCCCCTTATTAACTGTGTGGCTTCGGCAAGACTTTGATTTCTGTTTGATGGAGGTAATAACACGATATGACAGTTTGTGATGAGCATTTAATGATGTAATGTGTGTAAAACACCAACAAAATGTGTAGCACAGAGTTCATAGAAGAATAATTGTTGTGGTGCTGTTATTGGTCCCTCCATCCCTGATGATGTGGGATCCACCTTTTAGTTAGTAATGCTTGATGTTTTATTTTGAACCCTGTGTATTTGAGAAAGTGGTGACAACATCATCTTCAGCATCTATACAGCTGCATCACACATCCCCAAAGGCTTGGGCCAAGTTTCCTGGTTTGAAATGTAAATTTTATTATTAGTCAGGTGTAATAAAGCTAACAGATCAGGAGACAACTGGCATTGAAAAGAACTGTTACTCACAGTTCCCAAGAAGAGGGGCACACATGCTCAAGGGGCCACACGGGATGCACTGGGACAGTCCAGGGACAGAGAGTTGGCGAAAGGAACAGAGACCAGAGCCTTTATTGTGGTTTCTGTAGACAGCAACAGGGAGGACTGGCAGTTTGAATAGTTTCAGTGGGCTTTGGGACACAGGGGCTGTCCCAGCTGCCTGTTACTTGGTCCTAAGCTGATTAAGGCAGGTGGTGTTAGCCTGGCATGTGAGCGCCTGGTAGAGGAGGCAGGTGGGCCCGTGGGCTCTGCAATGATTGGTTTGCCTATGAAAGTCCTGCTCATGGGAAAGTCCCTCACTGTCTCTAGGTATTACCTAGCCCTGGGAGGGGCGGTCTCTCCAAGGCCCCAGATGTCAAAGCATCAGAATACTGAAAGTAAAAAGATGTGATTAATACATTTATCTGTGAGAATACTATCAAACCACAACAACTGAGGGAATCTCAAAGCCAAAGTACCCCTGGAACGAAACCATATCCAGCTCATCGGGCGAGCCCATTATGTGCAAAGCTGCATAGTGAAAGGCACAACACGCGGGAGACGTGACGGACGGACCCATTTCAGCTGGGCGGTGTTGTCTGTGCACACATGGCTTGGTGACAGTGGACTCACTGTCTAAAGTGGTTCAGACTCTGTGAAACGTAATCTGCAAGGACCTAAACCCTGCTTGTCTGGAGAACAGAGAATGACTCTGCATTTGGGATGTAAATTCAACCAGGACAGAGGACATATTTAGCATTCAAATTTATCTCTGTAGAACTGCTATTTTTCACTAGGTCTCCCCCAAATGGAGATCACATTGATTTTTTCTGCAATGGAGTTCTGGATTCTGATGTCACAATTCATGACTCCCTCTTGGTTCCCTGTTAAGTTTTGTCTGGCACTGGAGAAAGTGAATTGGGGTGACTTATTTCAGAATTAGCATTATCTAAAAGCACATTTATAATTTTGAACAAATCACATTGTCTTGTTTTAAGACTGAAGAAACAGAAGGTTGGTAGTTTAGAAAATATTTCTTCTTGGAGATATTAAAATCATTTGTGATGAAAAGCTGACTGATAGGTCAAATCTGCATGGAAGCATGAGGAGGTTTAGGCAAAATGTTCTATGAACTTCAATTTATGTTTCAAAGTCATAACAATAAATGAAATAGTGAATAGTTAATGTTAACGGTATTTCATTAATAGATTCCAAGTCTTTTTTTCTAATATCACATTACGTTAGCAAATTTTTGTTTGTATCTAATTAGTTTTGATCACAAATTATAAAGTCAAATGTTTTAACACATTCCAGAGGCTGCCCCTTCCAAACTGTGATTTCTTTTTCTTATTCAAACTTCTGTGAGTTAGATGATGGGGTAAAGAAGGCATTCGGCACTTAGTTAAAATCTTTTTTTTTTTTTTTTGCAAACTGTTTTCCTGTACTTTATTGAGGTTGTTTATTGACTCTGTGTTTATTGGCGCCCTTTCACATTCACTTATTAAATATTTACATGTATTTAGCTGCATTAGTAGAAATTAATCCCACCTTTAACACGAGTAACTCTGTTTGCTTTTATTCTTTTTTTTAAATTTATTTTTAAAATGTATTATTGGGGTGACAATTGTTAGTAACATTACATAGATTTCAGGTGTAAATCTTAAATGCCTCTGTTGTTTCCCCATTTCTTGTCTTTCAGCTATAGATATTATCTGCTGATTTCCTGTTATTAAAACTAAAGATTTTGCTCTCTTATACTATTGACTCCTTTGTACCGCAAACACATACTTTCTCTTTGCCCGCACCCCTTCTACTTCTAGAGCTTAAGAAATGCAATCATTGTATTTACTGGGAGGGCCTCAATCTGGTGAAAACAGGGGAAAAATTGCTTATACTCACACCATCACCCATTCAACCCACACTGCAATTTGCTCCTACCTAACATCGCAACGAGATATTTCATGTCATTTTTAGTGAATAAAATGAATTCTGGTTATTCTTTGTCACCAAATAAAATTTACAATTAAAATGGTTAGTTCTGTATGGAAATAGGCTTCCCTGCAGTGGAAAGGGACAGACTCTCACCCTTGATTTTTCTTTCCTCTCTCTAGCACCCCCTGCTCCCCCCCCCCCCCCCGCAACAAGGATGTAATTTGGGAATTAAAGGATTATAAGGTCATTTGGGGAGGGGTGGATTGATGTGGAAGGGGCGGGAAGGAGAAGCCTTGCTAGAGTGACACTGCCTACAGGTGGTAAGCGGTGGGGCTGCTTTGCAGGCTTGATAAGTCTCTCTCTCTCTCTCTCTCTCTCTCTCTCTCTCTCTCTCTCTCTCTCTCCCCCCCCCCCCCCGAGCTGAGTTCTTGGTGGGTGTCCTCACTGGAAATGACTGACAGGCCCTGACCCAGGCACTGTTCTTCCTCCTGCCAGCACTGCCAGCTCCTTCTAACCTCCAGCCTCTTCAGCTAAAATAACCTCCCTCTTGGTGGGTCCCTTTGAAAACCCCATTACACCAGTTTCTTTCTGGGTAGCCCACATCTAGTCCAGGGGAAACATACACTTATATTAAGGAAAAATACTTCAAAGTTGGAAATTAGTTTTCTTTAGAGAAAGATGGGCAGTGTGTTCTTTCAGTGTCATATGGGCGCAAAGTCCCACTCGAGGATTATTTAATTATTTAGGGAAATGTACCTTGATTGACTTACTGTTCGTTATTTTCTAAAGGCCCCAGATCTAGTGAATGTACATGTAAAGTCATAGAGTTTTGCCCAGTACAGGTGCACATGATTTGTGTCTGGTAGAAAAGGTAATCCCAAAGGTTAGAGTTTATTGTCCTGTTGATCACTAGACAATGTTGTAGCTGACCCAGCAATCTTGCCCACATGTTCACCCATCTCCTTAAATGTTCTCTGAGTCAGTCTGACCATCTCATTGGTTCCCTCCTGGATTACATCTCTGACATGTGCTCATCTACCTGTTTGTATGGAAGTCTTGCTTCTCACTTTCTAAAAATTATCCTCTATCACTCATGACCTGCACCCGTGGGTGTACATATTACATATAAAGTTATTTTTTCTTTGTCCCTAAACCAATGAATGGACACAGATATTGTGCTGAAAAATTTCAAGTGTAAGCTCAGCACCAGCCGACTGTCTCCAGGCAAGTCGAAGGAAGCCACTGATCAAAGTTCTCTGACCAGTCTCTTCCATCCTGTTCTTTAGGCTGAACCAAGTGGAAGAAACATCCTCGCTCCTCCCACTTGAGGGGACTATCCGGTCTTCTAAAAACCTCTGCCACTTTGTAAGGGGTGTAAATATCTACCTGTTACATTGTTTTGTACACCTGAAACTAAAACAAAAAGTCATTTCTCTAGGGCCCTTTGTAACTTAACACCAACAGCCTAGAAGTTATCAGAACATCATACATAGTTTTCGTTGTTGGATAAATATTCAGGACTTATAGTACAAAAACTTTGTAAATGTTATTCACAGCTGCAGTGAGTAATGAGTTATATAGGGTTGTATTGAACTATTGTCTTTTGGAGTCGCTGTTGATAAGTCCTATATCATTCAGAGTCTCAAAAAAATTATCTATGTGACCATTTTTCTCCTTTCTCTGGAAGAATTTATGACCTAATCATTATTGTTAGTAGTCTGAAATTTTATAGTGGGTGCCTTATAGGAATATTTTTAAACTCTGTTCTGCATTTTTCAATGGGAGTTTTAAATTTGGAAAAATTTGGAAATTCATATGCTTCTATTATGAAAAACTTTCTTTAACTTTTGTGTTTTTTTTTCCTTTTTTGTTTGTTTGTTTGTTTGTTTTTACTTTAGGAAGCACTGATTGTTTACTTGGACCTTTTGGTAGAATTATGTAATATTATTACCTTTCTCACATTTTCCCAGTATGTTCCTTTTAATCCTTATATCTGATAAATTTCCTTAACTTCAGCTTGTAATCATTCAATTAGATGTTTTAAAAACTTTCCTGTTGATAAAAATTAATTTTATTCTTTAAATATTTTTTAGCCACATGTTCTTGCTTTATGAATTCAATCTCTTTCTTATTACTTTGAGGATATTCATAATTGTTTTTAAAAATAGTTTTGTTCTGTTTCCTGCGCAGTTTATTTCTCCAAGTTCCTCCACTCTGTTACTTTGTACTGGCCTGTCTTCTTGCTAAAACATTCCTCCAAATGTCTGATGATCTGTCATTATCCTCTTATGTTCACATGTAAGGGACTGAAAATCTGGGGCCTCCATCCTAGGGCTTGAGTCAGCTTTCTTCCAGGCTTTCCTTGGCAAGTTTCCTGCAAACCAAAAAAGTAACCACCCTTCCCTCTGATTTCTAACTTCCAAACAGTCTCTTGGTATAGTCGCCTTTCCTATCCGTTGTCTTTGTGTGTGTTATGCTTCCCCTCCTCCCCCAGCTTTATCGAAACAGGTTTAGGAGACAAGGAGTTAGACTCAAGAGTCCAATCTGCCATGTTCAAACGGAGATCTCATTGATTCATTTTCCTGTCTGCACAGTAATCATCTTCTTACTTTTGTGAAATTTAGATTCCTTGTATTTTAATCCAAAATAACAACAAATCCAAATGAAATCAGAATTACAGTGGTCAGTTTTAAAAATAACCTCAGTAATAAAGCCTCCTGACCTTGGCCCTACCATGTCAGCTTTATGATTAAATGACTGAAGATGGATTGCAATTCTGAGCTATTATCATTGTTTTCACAGCCAATCTGGTTGACTTGTGAGCCACTTTTATCAGCAGACTGTCGATCTATAATTCTTTGCTCAGGACCGACTGAGTACCTCATAGGAAGGAATCAGTCTTCCTGCTGTACCCAACATAAGTAACATGGCTGTGAGATTTGAGCTGCCAAATCCCCTCCATCACATTGTATTACATGTTAAAATGTGGAGCCATGAGATTTCTGCTTGTTTCTTAACACATTCTCTTTCTTTCCCTTGTCTTGTCTTTTCTTTTTTTTTTTTTTCTTTTCTTTTTTTTTTTAGTTCCTAGTTTATCAAAAGACCAACTAACGGTTTGCTTTATATATCTGCAGGCGGAATTCAAAATTTTCCCTAAGTTTCCAGTCCATTTGTCAGTCAGTTAGTGTGTGTCGCCTTCCTTCTCTTTGGGCTTCAGAGTTCTCCCACTAACTCCTCCTCCTTCCCAGACAGAAAGTGTCCCCCTCCCCCCTACATCCTCTTCCCCTCTCCCCGCCCCCCGACCCCCCCCTTGTTCGTCACCTCTTCAGTTCTTTCTATACACGTTTAAACCACATGTGGGACAGCGATTATGATTGACATTTCCCAATTTTCACACAATTCCCTGTATTGGGGATGGATTATCTGCGTCACTAGGTGCCCCTGCATTCACAGATTTCTGAGACAGGCTTCTACTCTAAGAAAGGCTTCTACGCTAGTTATTTAAAACATGTTAACCCGATGATTTCAGATGTAAATTCCTTATTGCTGATAATTCTAACAAGACTCCTAACATATTGTTTGGCAGTCATTTAGCTTCTTCTGTATCAAAATCACCTTAGGAAACGCAGCAGGCAACACAGGAGGATGCCCCTCCAGCACTGGTTGGATGTGGACACCCAGAGGGAAACAGCACCATTATATCTGTTCTCTCAGGTTGAGATATGCATGGAGAGTGTCCGCCTGTCACCTCACATGCTGAAACAAAATGGGCTGAAAATACACACAGCAGAAAGGAATCTGGTAGCATAGCTAGCTAATAGGACAAACAAAGAAATAACCATTCCAAATACGATAGTTTTTGTGTGTGTTTTTTAAGGAAATACATGCTTGTTGAAATCAACTTAGATAAAACCGCAGGGAAAATGTATTTAATAGCACAGGAAAAGATTTTTCTTCTGCTCAGATTATAGTTTGGCCACATCTGTGGGACCCAGCTGCCAAAGACACTCCATAGCACGGTCTCCTACTGGTAGGTATATATATGTGTGCATGTGTGAGTGTATGTGTGTGTGTGTGTGTGATTTCATTAATAAATGGATTGCATGCACTTTCTTTTTTTTTTTACTAGTTCTAAGATAAGGAAAGGTCTTGATCCTTCAAATACATAAGCTCACTCATCTACTGATGGAATGATCTATCATAGCTTAATATTAGCATTAAAAAATGAGCCAGCCAAAAAAAAGTTAAGGAAATGTAATTAGTTTCATCTGTTTTATTTTTAAATGCACATTTAAAGAACTTGCACACCTGATTTGAGTGTTAATCATTTTTCTAGTAAGAAAGCAAGTGTGGTGGCTTCCGGGTTGGAACACCATTTCTTCAGTCTGAGCAAACACAATCACATAGTTCGGATGAAGCGTAGTACAGAGTTCTGCGTACCTGTCAGGATTCCCATGACCCTTGGAGGATGTCAGTGGTGTTTCTCAGTGCCGAGCTGTGGGACATTCCTGACAGCCTCTGGCTGAAGATGCCCAGTGATGGGACGCTAAGGAGGCCCATTGTAGTTGAGAAGTAGAGGTGTGGTGTGGAGCCCAGCAAGTAGGACAGGTTGCTCTATGGTAAAGGTAACAAAATAATGTTCAAAAAGCAGCAGAGAAAGTCTGGTCAGAGTTGGCTTGCCTAGATGCCAGCAGTCCACAACAACCCTTGATAAGCTCCTTGTGGACCTTCTGGGTACAGTTTTGGCCCCTTGTCCGCCGTCTTTAGACACCGTAAGCACTTGTTCATTCTGCTGTAGACTTACCAGGGGCCAGGTGTGCTCATTCTGATCCCAGCAGTGAATTCTGCGCACATAGGAGGAGCTCAGAACGACCATCCAAAGACGCAGGGCTGCCCTATTTGGCTTTCACACTGGGTTCAGTCTCCCCGTGATAATCACGACTTGTTGACAACAATAAACCCAGCGTCAGGATCCTTGATGTCTGAGGACAGGAAGCAGGTGGGCAGTGTCAGGGACTGGGAGGCACTGTGCTCCCAGCTCAGCAAACAGGCAGTGCAGGACTGGAAAAGTAGCACACCATCTGGACCTGACGAAACCTCCTGTCAGCAGGGCCCTGGCTGCTGCCCTTTCAGCTTTGACACAGGTCCCTGCTGTTTTTATGACTCTTTCATGAAAATAATGGAGTCATCCCAAAAGATCAAATGATAGTATGCATAACACAGGTGTGGCCTAGGGAAAGGCAGTTGTGCAGAGGTGGTTTCTACAGATGGTTCCAGAAACACTCAATGCAAAACTCCTGAACACAGATGTAGCAATAGGATGTTACTTGGTCTAATCCATTGCCACAATGAAAGCTGGATAAAGGATGGATTAAAATTTGGGCCAATCTCAACAGGAAGAAAATAGAATGACCCTGAAAACCTTTGCTTAACTTTTTTTTTTTTTTTTTTTTCAGTTTCCATCAACAAATGACAGTTTTCATTATCCAGGAAAGTAGCAACTGGGATTTGTCATTGACCCACTATTTACAGGCACTGCAAATATCAACTTGTATCTAAAGGTCCAAGAAAATGCAAATGTATAAATAAATTTAGGAATAGATAGATAACAGAATTTAGAGCCTTATTAAAATGTGCTTCTGTGAGGTTTTTACTAAGTAGTGGTGGCTGGTGTAATCTGACTTGCTTTATATGTCCTTTATAATTTATAAATCTCCTTTGTAATTTCAAAAAACTTCCCTTATAATCTTAGAGGAACTCAGAGATTAAAACAAACAAACAAACAAACAAAAAACATCTAAGGCCCAGAAAGGAAGAGTGCTTAGCCAAGTTCACATAATCAAAATTAAACCCATGACTCCTACCTTTGGCCTAAAACCTGGAATAAGAAATTGGTGTGCGTCATTGAAATGCTACCAGAGACAGAATTACTTTAAATTTGAATCCTATCCTTTCGATCTTCTGTTATCAAGCTTTTAAAATTAATATTTTAATTTTTAAAATGTTTTAAATTTTAACTGGTATTTTAAATATTATTTGAAACAATTATTCTACCAAGTTAAGCTTCTGAGATGAGGTATTGTTCTCACTTCTGGTCCTCTCTGCTTCTTGCAGGCTCAGAGAGGCACAGCTCCAATGGGGCTGGCACATTCACTTTCAGGATGGACTCTTCCCTTGGCTGTGAACGTGAGGCTGGTCATTGCATTCATAAAGCCCATGTTTTAGTGAACAGAGAGTTGAAGCTGTTCATCTCTTACGGCGTAAGCCTAGAAACTGTCAGTGTAATTTCTGCTGTATTCTGTTGGTCAAAGCAGCCATAGCATCTACCAAGAGTAAGGGGACAGAAGTCAGCCTCTGTCTTCCAAAAGGAGAAGAGGCAAATAATTTGAAAACATCTTTAATATACCAAAATATTACTTTGGTACATGGTGACAAATAGCAGTCCAGTTTCATTCTTTTGCATGTGGCTATCCAATTCTCCCAGCACCGATAGATGAATGGATAAAGAAGTTGTGGTATATATATACAATGGAATACTATTCGGCGGTAAGAAAAGATGATATAGGAACATTTGTGACAACATGGATGGATCTTGAGAGAGTAATGCTGAGCGAAATAAGTCAGACAGAAAAAGCAGAGAACCATGTGATTTCACTGATATGTGGTATATAAACCAAAAACAACAAAAGAACAAGACAAACAAATGAGAAACAGAAACTCATAGACACAGACAATAGTTTAGTGGTTGCCAGAGGGTAAGGGGGGTGGGGGGTGGGGGGTGGGAGATGAAGGTAAGGGGGATCGAATATATGGTGATGGAAGGAGAACTGACTCTGGGTGATGAACACACAATGGGATTTATAGATGATGTAATACAGAATTGTACACCTGAAATCTATGTAATTTTACTAACAATTGTCACCCCAATAAATTTAATAAAATAAAATTTAAAAATATATATATACCAAAATATTACTGACGTACTTTCAGATTTCAATTCAAAGCCCCAAGCACGTGATACCTTTAGATGTAAATCCTTTCACTCAGATTATTTCATTTAAAGTTCACTCTTTTCAGTAAATTAATTTGCTTTGTAGTCAATCATCCTCTCCTTCCCCAAACCAACGGCAAGAGATAATATATTTTCTATTTCACAGGTTTTCCTTTTCCCAAATATCATGTGAATGGAATCATACAATATAGAGCCTTCTGTGCCTGGCTTCTTTCACTTAGAAAAATGCAGTTAAGGTTTATCCACAGTTGCATGAATTGATGCCTTGATCTTTGTTTTATCACAAGTACCACACTTGGTTTTATCTATTCCTCTGTTGAAAGACATCTTGTTTTGTTTCCCTAGTTTCTACTAATTCCAAATGAAGCTTCTATAAATATTCAAGTACAGTTTTGTACTAATTGAAGTTTTCAGTCTGCGTGAGTGAATACCTAGGAGTTCAATTGCTGGATTATATGGTAAATATACTTTAACTTAAAAAAAACACACACAAAAAACCACCAAACTGTCTTCCAAAGTGGCTGTATTATTTTGTATTCCCACAAGTAATCAATGAGAGGTACCATTACTCTGTTTTCGTCTCAGCATTTAGTATCATCAGTGTCTTTTTCAATTTTAGCCTTTCGAATAAATGTGTGGCGGAATATATACTCAATTGTCCCAACATCATTTGTCGAAAATAGCATCATTTCTCCATAATATTGGTGACTCACCTTGGATATTTTCTTAGGTTTTCACTGATAAAACTGATTAGTTACAACAATCTTCTCCTACATATTTTTATTAATGTTTTTATTTTCTTTGGTTTCTATTCTGTGTCATAGTTTTAAAACTTCTCAAAATACTGCTGCTGATTTTGAAAATACTTTTCAAGTTATTATGAGTCTATTCCTTACCTTAAATATTTCCTGCCTTTTCTATAAGACAAAGAGTGGGGAAATAGATAAACTCATTGGCTCAGTCTTCCATCTGTTGTTTCTCAGTTAATATTTTGCTTTTTTCATAGTACATCCTGAATGCCAACTCTCTATTTTATCCTTTAACTTCCGGTTATTACCACCTTATTCTCTTGAACAAAATCCAATAACATGAAAGCATTAACAGGACGTGTGTGTGTGTGTGTGTGTGTGTGTGTGTGTGTGTGTGCGCTCTCGTCAAAAAGGTGGAATTGAAATGTACAATTCTGTAATACATTATCTCTATGTCACATCGTGTGTGTCACCATCTGAATAAATTTCAATTTAAAAAAGTTAAATTCAGGAATACGATGTTTTTGCAGGATGAGACTAATGTCCTTGTGCTTGTACAATGCCAGCTAGAAAGATTGTTTGAGTTCCTGGAGGAACATGTGTCGTCCATGACGGCATTCCTCAATCCATTCTTTTGTGGGGCTGGGGGGTTGGAGGGGCAAAGTGTGTGGATATTATGCCCCCTTAACTACTATTACGACACATGATTTTCAGTTTTCCTCCTTTGAATGAAATTGTGAAGGTTTTAAAACTGTGCTTCAACAGATCTTTCACTAGTAACTGGGGAATAACTCCTCTGACAGAGGTGACATGCCAACATGTTAGTCCATAAGTCCCAATATTTAAAGAAAAAACTAAGAAAAACAATGTGATTCACTCCTTTTGGAATGAAATCAGTGTTTTTATTTCACAATCTCTCTGATGGAACTGTCAGTAAAAGGGTGCTCACAAAAGGCCTGGGAATGCATGTTTCAGCCACCCCCCAAGGCAAGACTCCAAATGGCAAACATAACTCTACAAGGTGTGAGGACAAAATATGGTGAATGTTGCTGCCGAGTGCCATCCAACGAAAAGACAGGGATCTTTACTCTGGGAAGCTGTGTGTCAAAACTTAGTAACAGTGTGTGACAAGTTTCAACTTGTTCAGTCAGGTCAGTCAGTCAGGTATGAGTTACAGTTAAGAGAAGGTGTGTTTTAAAGTGTGCTGTGCATAATCTTCCATCATCACAATGCTCCGTGTCACACATCACTGCTGGTACATGGCAATTTCTGTCAAATAAAAACATTACGGTGTGTCCTGATCTACCTTATTCACTGGATCTGGTACCGTGCGACTTCTGGCCCTTCCCCAAAGTCAAACTGACCATGAAAAGTAAACCTTTTGAATCGATTCAGGACATGGAGGCAGCTATGACAGCGCAATTAAAGACACAAAAGAGGACTTCCAGAACTGCTTCAGAAACTGGCAAGAATGATGGGATGAGGGAGTTCAAAGTGAAGGGGAGTATTTTGAGGGGGATTAATGGTAATGTGTCTTTTACTGTAATATTTTTTTTATTTAAACTTTCACCATAGTTTTTGATCACATCTCATATGTCCTCATGACAATGGCTAATGTTTTCAAGAGTGGAAAATCCAAAGTTATACAAAATATAAGCCAACCTTAACCTCTATTATTGAACTTTTTATTGCAACAGTTAAAAGCCAAATTAATTTATTCAATTTTGTGGTCTGCTGCCCGTCCTCTGTCATAATTCTTTTGCTATGTAACTAAGACATTATAGGCATAGAAATACAAAGGCTCTTTTAAATCCCCCGAGTCGATAAACCGTGAAATAATTAAGAATTGGCTATAACCTCCAGAAATGTACCGCTTGACTTAAAAAAAAGAGAAGTAAGTAGAAGATAGGTGCATTTTAAATGGTCTCATTTTTCTCTTTCTTTCTTGTTTCTCAGAAAGACAAGGCTGCCCCTATCTGACTCAGCTACTAATGTGCCCTTATTTCTCTTACTTTCAGTACACGTGTTACAAACAAAGGAAACCTTCTGTTTCTTTTTATTAAGACATAATTCACATAACATAAATTTCACCCATTTAAGGTGTACATTTCCGTGGTTTTAGTATACTCAGTGTACATTCATCACTGTCACTTCAGGAGCATTTTACCATCCCTAAAAGATACACATGCTCTTCATCCTCTGACAACCACTAATCTGTTTCTGTTTCTATGAACTTGACTATTCTAGATATTTCATATAAGTGGAATCATACAATATGCGGCTTTGTGTCTAGATTCGTTTATTTAGTGTAATTTTTTCAAGGTTCACTTATGTCAGCATGTAACAATACTTCATTTATTTTTATTGATGATAATATTTCTTCATATGGGCATAAGACTTTTTGGTTTTGTCATCAAATATCTTTTCATGTGTTTATAAGACATCCATATACCCTCTTTGGCAAAATGTTCATGTTTTTCGATAATTTCATATTTATAATTTTATACATCCCATCTTCACTGTGAAATTTACAAAGTCAAGTCATCTTCTAAGATAAATAGGTCACTCTGAAATTTATTCTTTAGTGTTTATTATCAAGACCCAGGAAATATTTAACTGCCAAATAAATGAAGATACCATAGGGGGGTAATCTCATAAACTTATTAAAATGACTTTTTTAACATTTACCCAACATAACTATAATATTTGATTTGTACGCAATCAAAATTATTATTTAGGAATAAATCAGAGTTCAAATTCTGGTTTTCCAGTGAAAACATGGTCTTAAATTTTATCTTTTTGCAACGGTATGAGGGCAAACTATTTAAGTTGCCCATAAGTACCATAGAACCAGGAAGAATATAAATAATAAAATACCAAGGGAATATCTATTTATGAAACTTCTGTCAATAAACCACAGTCTTCTTTGGGCAGTGAAACATGAACTGAGGAAGAAAAGTTCATGAATCTAAAGTGGATTACACATATGATTTCTCAAAAACACAATGACTTTTGTTCAGTGATGTAAAATGCCTCGAGTGAACAAGATGGCCGTGAATAATGCAAATCACATCCAGAGAAAGATTTTAATATCAAGCCACCTGAAGGAAACATTGCCATACCAATAGAATCCAGTCTCAAAACATAAGTACATAGAAAAGATAGATATTTGCTCCAAATGCTGCAACTCAATATTGTTAAGAGAATCTTAGAAGAGGAAATAGAGACACCTGGGCAATTATTTTCATAACAATATATCCATAAGTATAAAATATCCCTGCAACAAATGAAATCACAAATGCATTTTTTGAGTCCTGTGGAAAAAAGTCATCTTTGGAGATAAAAATTCTTGCCTACTTTAAGCTTTTGTTATCCTTACAGACCTTCATAATTCAACCGAAAAAATGATGAACTGTATTGCTTGAAACCCCCTGGATGAGGATGCTGGAAAGGCCATGGTTCTATTTCACTATGCAGTTGAAATGTTTTTGTTTTTAAATATAAAATTCTAAATTTGTTCAATTTAAATAACATAGCTGCCATCTGCTAAGCACCTACTATAGGCACCTCCCAAAGTGTTTCCAGTTCTGTCAATCACTTAATCCTCACAGCCATGCCATGAGGCAGGTCTTATTATATCCATTTTACAAAGGAGGCTTAAGGAAACCAAATAATGTCTCACAGAGTCATATATCTAGACCCTGCCCAACATCCCACAGCTGTTCAATGCACAATATGGATATAAACTGAGATGAGTTGGACTCTAATGAGTTAGACCCAAACTCACTCTTCCCAGCACTTTGATTCTCATTTGGGGACATACTGAGAATGGATGAGGATCAGATCACTTAAAAGCCTTTATGCACTTTAATATTTTCACATTAAAGTTAAATCTTTGCTCTATTTACACACACACACACACACGCATGAACACATGCCTGGCAGTGCATAGTGCAAGATCTGTGAGTTCAGACTTCAACTTGTTACATCATAATGGTAAACTATTGAGCTTTGCATTAAAGATAAAGGACAAAAATAAAACACACTCAATTAATTTGTAAATAAAATAATAAAAATAATGATTTTTCTCTGACTACTCTTGCTTAAAGAGAAGTACATAGAAATTATATGAGCATAGCAAGACTGGTGGAGATCCAGAAGGGGCTTCTCAATGGGTTTTCAAGATTGATGATGTAGGTTCCCATGACTTTCCTTTTTCTTCGTCCAGTGTTAATGACTAGTGCTCTACTGTGCTTACGAGTGTTTGTGAGAATGACATATGAAATGAAAGTTGGGAAGAAAGGAAATAAAGTTTAATGGTGGTTACTGGTTATCATCAGGAGCAAGATGGAAGTGGGGAGTTATGACATTAGCGTGCCCATAATGTAATGACCTTAATTGTTAATAGTAAAAGAAAAATACAGTGTGGTGTTCCAGGTGGATGAGAACAATAGTGAGCTGTGAACACGGTATATGAATTTTTAACTCTTGGCTTAAGCTGCTCCGCGGCAATAATTATGTCTCATTCCTTTGTATTCTTCTCTGGCAGCACAGAGCCTGACACTTAGGACACCCTCAGCAAGCATTTGTAGACTGAGATCTTTCTCACGCAGGTAACAACAAGGTGAGGTTGATTATTTGGGCTGGATGGGGAAGGGCCAATTGTGTGGAGCTGTTGCAGATTGGTTCCTAGAAAGATGTCCCTAAGACAGGGAGTCTGAGTACAGGAAGTTTCTCAGGAGATGATCTTGAGAAAGAAAGAAGTAGAATTTGGCAGAGGGGGAGGATCATTGTGACATGTCTCATACAGGCCTCTGCCAGCCACTTGGGGAACACTGAAACTGGGGCGGCTTCTCAGAGTTGCCCCAAGTGGGGGCAGGGCCCTGGGCCTTGCCATCAATGATTCCTGGGAAGGAAACTGTGTGCAAGAGCATGGAGGCTTTCCTCAGTGGAGTCATTTCCTGACAGAGCTGCCAGGAGCCTGGAAATGAGTCTCAGTCCTGAAGGAGGCTTTGAGCTATGCTGCACGGAGCTCCCTACAGGTGGCGGGCAAATAGCCCATCAGGCTGTTTTCAAATTCCTTGTATCTCAGATTATCCTTCCCCATCAGTGTATATCTTTACTTTTCACAGAAAACTTAGCAAAAACTCCATTATATTATTGTAAATAAATTACATATTTCTTCAGCTCTCAGGGTTCACTGTTAATAATTGCTGACTACCAAAAATTGAATTGAGATTTGTACAAAGCCGTATGAAAGCTATGTCTAGCATTTGACAATATGAAATCAAGAATTATCAGAGAGTCAAAATTCAAACCATCAGTTAAAATACTATTTTGAAATTGAAACTACGTGTAGAAGAATGATGGAGCAAGGGTTTGTTAATCATTCTGATCTACAATAAAGTAATTATTTTTGAAATTGCTGTAACATTCTATTTAACCACATTGTTTATATAGTGATAGGTATAAATATTCATATATGTATCTATATGAGTATACAATAGCAGATAAAATATTACCAATTTCTTTTAATTTATGTCCATTAATCAATTGACCACAATTTTACTCCTAATGTATGATAATGGATGTCGAATGGGTGTTGTCATGCATACACTGTGATACTGGACACTGCTCACTGTGCATTATGCAGAGGTCAAACCTTTGTAAAGTGCTAACATTTTTCCTCTTTTCCTTCTCTCATTCTGAGGGTTTCAGTGACCCATGAGTATATTCACCAGCATTTTCCCGAAGGGTATGAATAGGAGTGGGGTAAGAGTGGGGAGCGTGTGTGCTGCTCTCCAACCTGTCAACTCTCCAACACCAGATGAAGTTGTTGAGGTCCCTGGGGTGGTTACTGTGGACTCACGTCAATAAACATAGTCTAGTTCATTGGATGAGGCCACTAGTCCATTCTCTGGTCTTCGGGGAAAATATGGAGATGGCAAGGTCAGTGAAAACCACTAACCTTTATTTAGCCCTGGAATCAGGAATTTGGGTAAAACTCCTGGCCCCGTTATGGATTAGCTGTGTGATCTAGGGAATGTTCTTCAGCTTCTTCTAGCCTCTATGAGATAAAATCACTCACTTTACAGAGTTCTTGTGAAAATGAACAATAACAAATGAAAGTAAATGTGTGACCAATACATGCATTTTATACTTCAGTAAAAACTCCAAAGAAACCATTTCTAAATCTACTTTAAAATTCCTGATGCTTGGGCCCCAGTTCCTTTCTTCCCCTCATGGGCTCTGTAATATTTCTCATCATCACTCTGTTTGCACACCTTACGGAGGCTTTTATTTCTCATCCGTGTAATCCCAGTGGCTTGAATCTTCCCTCCAGTGCCTTATTTTGATTAATTGCTCATAATTAAAATTAAATTGGATGAACCGGAACCAAAGCTCTTAGTTGGTTTCTCTTTAGCGTTTTGCACACTTAAATTAGTGAAACTCAAAAAATAGAAAGAGTGTAATTTCCTATAATTAAAGGGGGGCTGAAAAATAGAGGACTATTCTGGATTAAAGAGGCATGCTCTTAATTCTTAAATTTTCTTTGTGTGAATATATCTGAATGTACTGTAAAACTTCTAGGAGAGAAGAACAGAGAAAACCTAGATTACTTTGGGTTTGGTCATGATCTTTTAGATACTACAGCAAAAGCACAAGCCATGAAAGAACTCTAATATTTTTTCTAACATTTTACTTAAAATGTAAAGCTTTTGTACTCTGAAAGACACCATAAAGTGATTCAAAAAGCAAGGCACAGAGTGGGAGAAAATACTTGCAAAACACATGTCTGATAAAGGATATGTATCCAAAATATAAAAAGAGCCCTTAAAACTCAACAATAAATCAACAAGATTCCCAATTAAAAAATAGGCAAAAGATCTGAACAGCTACACTTCACTGAAGATTTACAAATAGCACATAAGCATATAAAAATATGTTCAAACTCATTTGTCATTAGGAAATTGTGAATTAAAACAACGGTAAAGTAACCACTACACAACTATCAGAATGACTACAATAAATAAATAAATAAATAAATAAATAAATAAATAAATAAATACATACATACATACAAGACAAGACAATAGAGGCTCCTGGTGAAGATATGGAGCAACAGGAACTCTTAAATCTATGCTCAATGGGATACAAAAATGTCAAAATGGTACAGCCACTATGGAAGATAGTTGGGCAGTTTCTTACAACGCTAAGCATAGTTTTACCATACAACCCAGCAATCCCACTCCTTCATATTTACCCAATTGAATTGAAAACACATCCACATAAAAACCTACACAAGAATGTTTAGAGCAGTTTTATCCACAATTGCCCAAATCTGGAAGCCTTTCAATAGATAAAGGAGATAAACAAACTGTTGCACATTCATATAATGGAAACTTATTCAGCAATGAAGAGAAACTGTCTTAAACTACATTAAGACAGAGGTGAATCTTAAAGACAGAGTACCAAGTGAAAGAAGTCTGTCTGAAAAGAATATACACTGTATGAGTTCAATTATAAGACCTTTTGAAAAAGGCAGAACTGTAGCAATGGTAAAATAATCATCTCCAGAAGTTCAGGGATGAGGAGTGGGAATGGGAAGATTAAACAAAGAATTCTTTTTAATGTGGTGAAACTACTATGCATAATACTATCATTGTGGGTACATGGCATCATGCATGTAGTTATAAGAGCAAACTCTGTCACTTCTATGATAGATGGAATCTCATACAACCAACTTTCACCCACTGCTTAGTTGGTACCCTCAGGGACCAGTACTGTAAAAACAGTTCAGCTCTGATGTCTGCTGTTGGCAGGACAGGTGCTCAACAATAGCAGGGACCAGATCAGCTTTGGATGGGGGAGTTCATGTTGTTTCCATGCAGAGCCTCTATCCCTACTACCAGGAAGCCCCCTGAACAGGCACTATAGTGGCTGAGGAAAGTGGCTGACTGATGTCCACAAAAGAACCACCTTCTCCACCTAGTGGCTCCTCTTATGTGATGTATCCTCTGACATGGACATCTTCCCATTGTGTCCCTTCCAAGAGTCTGTTCACACATTTTCCCCAGACCTCCTGTTACAAATACTCTAATCGTTCTATTTCCAAGTGCCCAAGCGATTGGCCAAACCATTGGCTATTATTATGAATCAATGTCAATCTATAGCTTATGGGAGGTGGCATGATGGCAAGAACAATGGACTACAAGGCAAAGTTGGAAAACCCAATCAGGAGTGTCGACTAGGGCAATTAATTCATGCAACATCTCTCTGACTCTGGATTTTTATCTGTAAAATCAGTAGACTTAAATAGATGAAATCTGAGATACAGGAATTGGTTTTGTGGTTGTAATAATTGGCACCTAACTATTTAAGATAATTTGAACAATAGATGTGCTTATATTTCATCTCAGATACAACTACTTGGGAATTTGAATAATTTTGCATTTCACATTGTTAGTAAATCATTAAAATTGTGTTATAGTAGATGTATAGTTTTAAAAACTTCTTTCAGATAGTTATTTATGCTAGATAGTCCAATGTAACATTGATTATACAATATTTGTGATCATAATTGTAATTAATATTTATTGGCTGCTCATTTGGACAGGTACCCTGCTCATTTCTTTACATGCATTATTTCATTTAATTTTCACAACAACTCCACAAGGTAAATGGTATTGTCTTATATTAGATCACTCCCAGAGAACAACTTAGGTTATGAACAGTTTATTTCAAAGGTGATCATAAGAAGAATTGTGAGTGGCTTGGACGGTAGGACAGGGAAGAGAAGGGAAGGCTGCAATAATGAGCTTATTACTACTGTGGGCACAGAGGCTCAGATCCTTAGAGGACCATCTGAAAGAATTGTGAAGCACAGAATTGTACCACTGAGTCAGGGGAATGTAGGGCATCTACCTGCGAACACCCACCATCCTTGGCTGAGGATGTCCCTTACATTTCCAACCAGCCTGGAGAGAGGGCAGGCACAGTTCCATGGCCAGAGAATACTTTCAGTCACAGCTTACCAGAAGGTGAGTATGGGAGATGTGTGTGGGGCATTCGGGGAAGCCAAGGAGTTGCAGACAGGGCACCAAGAGCATATGGTACAGCTGGTTTGTTTTGTTTTTGTTTTTTGATAAGTTAAGAAAATGTCCAGGGGCACACAGTTAACAAGTGAAAGAGCCAAGTTTTCAAACCAGGCAGTCTGGCTTCAGAGCCTGTGCTATATCTGAAATGAAGATATAGACAAAACTTCATCAGGGCCTCTAAAGCAATTGTAATGCCTCATTTTGCAATAATTACAAGAATTTAAGAACTACTAGTAATACTATTTTGGAATTTAGATGTCATTCTAAAATGATGAGTTTTAATCTTCAAGATTTAATTCATTCTGAACTGTCAGTTTTTGACAGGTCAAAGCTTATATGGATTTTTTTTTGTCAACCTCAAAATTACCCTTTTTGCCCAACGAGACAATGTAAATCTTTATTTGACATTCATTCATTCCTCTATCTCATTCATTTTTTTCATTTTTTAGTGTTCAGAAACCTCCTTTGTTCACTTAACCTTTTCCCTCCAGTGGCATCATTTCTAAAGGCTGCAGAGCCCATTTAGATCGCTTCCAAGTTTCCAGTTACATAATTCCTACACTTTTTCATATGGATATGTGAAACAAATATTGTAGGAAAGCATTTCTATGAAGGGAAAAGGCATAAAAACAGAGGTGACATTTACTTACTTCTCAATTTGCTTTTCTACAGGCATTTCTGCAAATTGTTGCTACAGCCTGCATGACAGACTCCCAAAATGTTGCTGCTCAACCCCAAGTGTCTGGAGGTTTCATCATCTGTCCTTCCCTCTGTGTACCGACAGGGAACTGATGCAAATAAAAGATATGCCTAGGAAATCCAAATTTATTATTCAGTGGAGACGACTTGAAATTCCTTATTTGAAGGCATTTTTTTAAAGGCTTAAATGAATACAAACAATTCCCTTAGTGGGTTTTCCTTACCAGGTGTAGCAAAATGATTCCCATTTTCTACAGTACAGTACATGGTCTGATTCACTAACTTTCAGATGGGGGTGAGAAAAGGGGGAAAATAAACAGAATTTCTAACTACAGCACAGGAAGGATATCTCGGAATGACTCGGGATGGGCACTGCACTCAGAAAGGACTGCCGTGCCCAGCAATGCTCAGGAGATCAGTCCTAGACATACTCTGTGATTTCCATTGAAATTAAGAAATGGAGGCACAACACAAGGCATACGTTCAGGAAACACACCAAAATAATGGGGAGACCGAATGTAATGAGACAGGCTCATCACTGGCCACCTCAGAGTGTCCTGGACCCTACTCCTAATTAAGCATGATCCTGGACTCCCAAATTCCCCCTCACTAAAGAGCTGTGTAGAAAGGACAATCATGGTGAATGGGAGTCAAATTAGGCTCCGCTGGTAGAACTTGGCCCAACTCTAGTTTGGAGCTGGCCTGCACAGCAGTTTTTTTCTCTAAGTGAGTGATTTTTACCATGCTCCTTCAACCACTAATCTTAGATCTTTCAAGGATTTAGAAGAAATAGCTGGATTTGATACTCTTCTGTCATCAACATGGGTCTTTAACACAGAGAAAAAAAGAACTTGTAATCTCCAGGGCCTTGGCCTCAGTTAACAAGTCACCGAGAAGCTCCTGAGACACAGGAGACACGCTCCGAGGTGTCAACCATGTCAGCCCTTCCCTCCAGCTGAGCAGAGGAGGAAGGAGAAAGCGACAACGACAAAGGCAGGTATGCTCAGGGGACTTTTATCCCCTGGTGAAGATGACAAAGAGATTTGGGAAAAGACAAAGAGTTTAATTAGTTTAAGAGCCATTGCTGTCCTTCTCTGCAGACACTTAACTTGTCTTCACTAATCACTGAACTGGTTACCAGCCCCGACTCCCCCTTCTGTCCTTTAATGTCTGCCCTGACCTCTCCTATGTGGCTGTCTGACATCTTGTGCTTTCTGCTTCTCTTTTAGCCTTTTTATTTCTTTACCGTCTCCTTAAATCTTATCTGTCCCGGCTCCACCTCCAATCAACCCAACTTCTAAGCTCTTGTAATCCATTTTTAGCAAAATAATAGTGTTCAACAAGCACTTCTTTGTAAAAACAGATCCATTCTCTTCCACCTCCATTAATAAAATGCCAAATTTAAATTTTAACCAAAAGCCAAATTCTGCTGCTTCCTTTCCTTCTCCCTCCCATCATGATTCACTACAGGGCCAGCTGCAGGATGACCACATTTTATTTTCCTGGGAGCAGATCACTAAGGAGATCATGTGGAGCCCTGGGTTCCAGCAGGGCCTCAGGATCCCTGCCATTTGTCCCCTGTCTCTGAGACGAAGCCCAGGTCGGTTACCAGGGTGTGCTGTACAGATGCAAATGGTCTCCCTGCCACTGCCTGGCCATCTTTTGCTGCTGTTGCTGTGGGTTGTTCTGAAACAGCTCTGCTCTCATTTACATCACCGATTCGTGCTGCACCAGCCCAGAGAACTAGTGCAAACACATCCCACATCTTCCAGCCTTCCCCCGCAAACCCAAGAGCCAGGCTGAGGCAAACGAAAACATTCCTGCCCCGTTGGGGAGGAATCCAAAGGCCAGTCTTGCATTGTGTGTTTTTCCCGTCCCCTCTTCATAGCTAGTACTGTTCTCTGCAGCTACCAGGGAATTCTATGGGAAAGTCTGAGATTTACTATTTTCCCCTTATGTGACTGAGAGTTTAGCCAAAGAACCAAAGGATTGTTGTAGTTATTTCTAGCTTCTTTCAGTTCAATACATTTGTTTGAAGATAATTTGACACTAATCATCCTAAACCCTTGTGTGCTTTTCACATATTCACACGAAGGTGATCCTTTACCTGAGAAAATTGTATTTTATCTTTGAGAGAGATGGATATACTGTATTTTCTTTTTCATTATTCTGTTCTCTTCAGAAAATACAAATCCTATGCGGTTGACTTTCCTTTGCTAGGCTTTTATATCAATCAGCCTCTCCCAAGTATGTTACCTCTTTGTTCTTTCCTATTACCATTTCCCTCTATACAATTAACCTGAATCTCATCTCCACACGCTGACTGAGTCTTCAATGCAATTCTGTTGGAAGAATTTCTCTTCCTTGATTTCATTTTTTTTCTTTTTCACATAAAGTCATTGATTTACCTGCTTCAAGAAAATGGATAAACATTTAAAACTTCTGTTTCCTATGGTTAGTCTTCAAAATAATATTCTATATGTGTTTTCCTGCCTTACGTTCCTTGCCTCTCATGTGTGCTTACACACCACCTCACACTTCTGCTTTCTGCTTATCATCGGCAGTTCCCTCCAGGGTCGCTGTGTGTTCAAGCGTAGGAAGTGTGCTCATGCAGGGGTGCAGATGGAGATGAAGATTTGACGAGGTGGCAGCTTCAGTTCTGCTTCGTCCGTTTTTCTCTCCGTGTGATGTTAGTGCAGCCCAAGGGACTTCACCACTCCTACAGCCTAAGTCTCTGTGGAATGATCTAGGGTGTAGAATGTTTGCTTTTCTGCTCTGCTGACTCTGAACGGCAGCATATGCATGTGTCCCTTCCATCCTTTCTCTTTTCTTTCCACCTCAAGTCACTTTTACAGATAAGGAGGCCAGGGCACAGAAAATTAAAACATTCCTTATCTGTAGGATTTCCCATTTTACCCCAACCTCTTCTGCCACTCTGTGGTATTTACATGGTTTTCCCACTCACATTGCTCTGTCTCATCCTTTTCACTATGGACACGTGCGAGACTTGGCTCATGTGCAGCACGTTAGTTATGTTGTTCCTGTTCTGTTCCTGGAAGGTTGCCCCTGGTTCCTCGGCGGCCCTACTTAGTACAGAAGTGCATCTTCTTACCAGGGAAAGAAAAATAAACCTAAGTTCTGAAATGCTGTGTAAAAACCCATTTTTTAAAGTCCAAACTCCTGAGCTGATATTAGGTATAATACCCCTAACAATGACTGATTTTTAGTCTGATCACTGAGCATTTAACAATATACTTAGAATTTCAAATTTCATTTTATTAGTCAGTTTTTCTTGTATTTTTCTAAATTATTCCGATTGCACATGTAAAACAGTATTTAGGTGGTGCATGAATCCTTTTCTTTGACCTTCTGAATTGTTTCTATTTTTAAATAATTCATTCCATAAGTACATATAACATTTTTCTTTTCTTGCTGCTTTTATTGAGATATTATTGACATATAACATGTACATTTAAAGTGAACAATGTGATGATTTAATACACATATATATTGTGAAGTGATTACCACAATAAACTCAGTTGGCAACTCTATCCCTTTAAGTAATTGTCAGTTTTTATGTTGGGATAACATTTAAGATCTATTCCCTTAGATCTCAAGTATATAATGCAATATTGTTAATTACAGTCACCATTCTGAATGTTGTAGCTCCAGAATTTATTCATATTATAGGTGAAAGTTTGTACCCTTTGACCAACATCTCCCCTCCCCACCTGGTCCCTGGAAATCACCTGTTCTACTCTCTATTTCTCTGAATTCAGCTTTTTAAAGTTTCACATATAAATGAGAACAGACACTATTTGTCTTTCTCTTGTCTGACTTATTTCACTTAGCATAAAGCCCTCAAGGTCCAGCTATGCTGTCATAAATGACAGATGTCCTTCTTTTTTATGGCTGAGTAATATAACACATTTTCTTTATTTATCTGTCGATGGACACTTTGGTTATTTCCATGTCTTGGCTTTTGTGACAATGCCACAGTGAACATGCAGGCACAGTCATCTCTTCAAGATAATGATTTTACTTTTGGATAAATACCCAGAAGTGGAATTGCTGGGTCCTAAGCTAGTTCTATTTGCATTTTTTTGAGGAACCTCCATATTGTTTTCCATAGCGGCTGCACCAATTGACATTCCCACCAACAGTGCACGAGGGTTCTTTTAATTCACATCCTCCCAACACTTACTATCTCTTGTCTTCTTCGCAATTGTCGTTTTGACAGGTGTGAGATGATATCTCCTTGTGATCTTGATTTGCATGTCCTTGACAATTAGTGATATTGAACATCTTTTCACCTACCTGCTGGTCATTTATATGCTTTTGGAAAAATGTCTACTCAAGTCCTTTGCCCATTTTTTAAAATCAGCTCTCTTGTTTGTTTTTTGCTATTGAGTTCTATGAATTTCTTACATATTTTGGATATTATGATTTGCAAATATTTTATCCTATTCTGTAGGTTGTGTTTTCATTTTGTTGATTACAACAATTCCACTTTTAATAAGAGGAAAGCATAGGTTAAATACAAAGTGATAGGTAAATATATACTGTGTGAATGTTAATCAAAATAAAGGTAGAGTGTTTATATTAGTATCACACAAATTCTGTACAAGAATATTTCCAGGACTATAGATAAACATTACCTAATAGTAGAGGTCAATGCAATAGAAAGAGATACCCTTTCATAATCCTAAATATGTACACTTGTTAATACTTTGAAATTTCATCTTCTCTCTTTCAATAACAGATAAAGCAAATAGGTGGAGAGAGGGGTTTATTAAGGGGACACAAGAAAAGTTTTCCTGTGAATTCATGTGTTCACGTTTCCTTTCAACAAATTAAGTTTGATTGTATTACACAGTCACATAGAGCTTTGTTTCCCTGGCTCATGAAAGCAAGAATAAATTTCATTTTGAAAATACCCTCACTTCTATATGTACTGTACAGATGCCATTACTTGAAATAGGAAGAAAGCCTTGTATGAGTGTTAGTTTTCTGCTGGCTGTGAATATCTATGTAGAGGAGTAGGAGTGAAAAGAAAGGAGCTAAATGAGAAAATGAGAAATTCCATCTTTTTTCATTCCATTTGCCAGACTAATTGTTCAAAAATGCATTTATCTTTAGCCCACATTTGTTACTATTTTTATTACGATGAACCCAATAATTTCTTTTAAATTATTTTTTAAAGTAAAAAGTAAAGCTGTTAGAATTTATACTTCATGGAGGTGTTAAAATATCATACCAGGGATGTCAAATTAATTGTCCTGTTTTAGGATCCTGTGAGTCCATCTTTTATAGTTCATCAGAGTTAGAACTTGTGGCCAAGCAGTATTTACTAAAAACATTTTTATATAAAGAATCCTTAACTCACTTCTCTATATATATCCAGAAAATATTCCTTACTCTTTTCTTTAAAACAGTACTCATAGAAAGATGCTTCTGGACTGAATATAGTGCATCCTAGATGACCCAAGAATGAATTGGGAATCACAGTGACCCCCACGAATACACAAAACTCTACTGGGGGATTGATTCATGTTCCTTCTTTCTGGTGACCTAGATCATGGAACAGAAAATAGATTCAGTTGATTCATAGGTGACTTCAAAGTTGGTGATAGATAGCAGCACAAGAAATAGTAAAATTCATTTAACTTGAAAAATAAGAAAAGCAGCTGGAGACCCAGCAAAGAACATGAAAGTGGAACAGAATATATGGCCTTTTGAAGATAGTTCAACTATTCAAACAGATTTATTCTATGTATCTTTTAACAATTTACAATGTATTATGCTGTGTTAAAAAAATTATTGTCTTTTAGTACCTATAAAACATATATGTGAAAATGACAACAAAATGGATCCTTATGACTGATGAAAAAAAACACAATGGAAAGAGGAAGGAGTATTCCCAGTAAGACGATCAAGTAAAGTTTCAAGGAGAATAAGATTTGATATTTGCACAGAATTTTAAACATGGGTAGGATAACAGGTATATAGAGATGAGGGGGTGGTTTTCCAGATGCTTAGATCACTTACCAAAAGAAGAAAGCAGAGGCTGTGGAAAAGGAAGAAAAAAAATGAAAGTGGATTATGTATAACTTAGAGATAGAAATGTCTGTTTAAGTTTCCTGAATGTGGGTTCTAGTTCTGAGTTTGCCAATACATTTTGCTTTGATCCTGAACAAGTTAATTGATTTTTGTTACTTAGTTTTTCTCATCTGTAATAGTAAAGGGAAAGACAAAATTATCCCTGAGGTCTTTTTCCATTCCACAATGTATACTCTTTTAATCCAATATTCAATATTCATTGTGGACTCATTGTGAAAATACCACAGCACAGGAATCCTTTGTATCCGTGCTGCAGCATCCTCACTTCTGGGCTATCATACCCACCAGTGAGGTCCCATCACCTGTGCTCGCTGAGAACAAATGCTCCAGAACAGCCTGGGAAGGATACAAAATGAGTGTGTGCAGATGATAGGAATTGGAAGAGGATTCTGTGGAAAACATCTCTGCTATCTGACAGAAATGAAATGTCCATGAAAGAGGTTGTTTTGTTTACTTATTTTTATTTTTTTGATAAATGTATATTTGTATACAGTTGTAATAAATAACACACAAAAAAGTGTTTAGGGTTGCACACTTAAGTACAAAAGCTATAAAGAAAACTAAGGAATGCCAGCCCCAGGACCTCTTGGGAAGAGGCCAAGTTCTGCCATAGGTCAAGTTCAGCCACAACCTGTGCTCTGACCATGGCCACCTGGCATGAGCCACAAAGCAATCCACAGACAGCAGCCAGCCACAGTAGGCTTGGAGTTTCCTGGCAAAGGTGAAGTCACAAACCAAAGTCAGTTTCTACTAGTGCCAGGCTTGGGGCTACTCAGCAAGAGGTACTGGGCATGCCAAGGCCAGATGTTGCTTGTTTGTTTTTTTGTGAACCTTTGAGAGGATCTTTTAGGAGAATCCACAGCATGACCCAATATAGGTTTTTTTGTATAGAAAAGCCACTGGAAGTGTCTTGGGTGGGTCTGCAAGTTGGGTTTTGGAAGGATCTCAGGAAATCACCAGGGTGGGACAAACAGTGTTAGTCAGTTTGATAGAGACTAAGATATGGTGGCTGCCTGCATCTACATGTTGAGATTGGGGAGGGCTCAACAAGGAAATAACGGATTCTGCCAACACTTCTGTCTTCCAATCCTTACCCTGAGCCCAGACAACTCAGTTTAAACCCGTATGTCCCTGGCAACTTTCAAGCTGCTGCCCCTGTACCGGAACTCAGAGTGATTGAGTTTGTCAGCAAGTAAGTCCATGTGCAGGCCCTTTAAGAAGAATGCCTGGGACTCCACAGCCCTCTGTCTCACCCAACCACAATCTTCACTGGTTTTCACAGCCAGAAATTGTGGGGACTTCTCTTCTTGCACTGGAACCCTTGGCTGTGAAGCCTCGTGTGGGGCTGGGACAACTTGGTCTTCCAGGGACATCTCCACAGCTCAGATATCCCTCCTGATTTTTATTTGCCACACACAGGTATGAGACCAGCTTATTCTGCATCTCTGCCCCTCTTTAGAGGTGGCTTCTTTTTATATGTCCTTAGTTGTAGGAATTCTATCTAACTACACTTCAGGTGATTTTCAATGATAGTTGTTCTGTAGTTTAGTTGTAATTTCAATGTGATTGTGAGAGGAGGCAATCACAGCTTTCCCACTCCGCCATCCTGACTGGAAATACAGTATGTTGATCTTGTATTCAGTGGCCTTGTTGAATTAACTTTTTAGCTCTAGGAGATTTTCTTTTTTTAACTTGTATAGATTCAGTGGGATTTTCTACATAGAAAAATATGTCATCTGCAAAGAAGGAAAGTTTTATTTCTTCTTTCTCAATTTGTATTCCCTTTTTACTTTAATAGGCTTATAGTGATTTCTAGAATTTCTAGTAGTATATTTAATAAAAGTGATGAGAGTAAAAATTTGTCCCTTGATTCTGATTTTAGGTGTTAAGCTTTAATCTTTTGCTATTAATAAGGTTGTTTTAGGAGGAATTTTTGTAAATGTTCTTAATTAATTTGAGATAATTCCATCTTTGTTCCTAAATTGCTGTGATTTTTTTGTATTATGAATGAATATTGGATTTTGTCAATTTTGTTGTGTTAGTAGATATGATCATATGATTGTCTTCTTTAGTCTGTTAATTTGGTGGATTACATTAACTGATTTTTGAATGTTGAAACAGCCTTACATAGCTGAAACAAATATCACTTAGTTATGTTGTGTAATTTATTATATATACACTACTAGAGTTAACAATTTGGTTGAGGATTTTGGGGTTTAAATTCATGAAAAATATTGGTCTGTTCTCTGTTTTTTACTGTTTTGTCATCTTTTCTTCAAGGATAATACTGGCATTAAAAAATGAATTCAGTGAGTGTTCTTTCTTCTGTCTTAAACAGATTATGTAAAATTCATGTTAATTTTTGGAAGAATTCTCTATTGAACCCATTTGGGCTGAAAATTTCTTTGGAGGAGGTTTATTTGTGAATTTAATTTTCTTATTAGTTTTTAGAAGATTCAAATAATCTCTTCCATATTTGGTAACATGGGATAGTTTGCATTGTGTTTTCAATTCTTCTGTATTCTCCCTGTTCAATATTTCTATCAGTTATTTTGAGTGAATTGAAGAAGTCTCCACCCATGATTGTAGGTGTGTTTATTTCTCTTTTCCTTGTGGAATTTTGAAGTTTTGTTGTTTAATGTCTACGTATATATGAACCATCTTTATATGTATAATGTAATCCACCTGTTTATCTCTAGTGTTTCTCTTTGTTCTGAAGTCTAACTTATGAGTATTTGATATTAACATAGCCACTTCTACTTGTTTTTTGTTTAATGTGTCCATAGTATAGACTTTTCCATCCCCTTACTTTCAACCAAGTATGACCTTGTACTTAGTGTGAGATTTTTGTAGACAGCATATTGTTGAATCATTTTTATAAACTCAATTAATGCTTTAATTGATGTAGTTATCCTATTTACACATAGAGTAGTAATTGATATGTTATGATTTCACTCTGCCATTTTATCATATGTTTCCTCTTTGTTACATCTGCCTTTTTGTGAGTTACCTAAACATTTTATAGGAGTCTGTCTTAACTTATTTATAGTGTTTTTATGTGTATCTCTTTGTATTGGTTTTGTAAAGGTTATGCTGAATATTAATATATGTCTATATCTACACACACACACACACACACACACACACAAACACATTGATATCAACATTTTACTACTTTGAATGAAGTGTGGAAATCTTACTCCATGTAGGTTCCTTTACTCTCCAGAGGTTTTAAGTATAGTCATCTTAAGTACTTTTTCTATGTTAATTGAGCACTGCATCAGATGATATAATTTTTGCTTCAACCATCAAATATGAATTACAAAACTCATGACAAAGACTTTCTTTTATATTTATCTCTATATTTACCCATGCTCATGTTCTTCTTTCCCTTCTGAAGTACAGGATATGTTTTGTTATGATATCTTGTTTAGAGATCTTTCTTTTAGCCATTCTTTACTGGTGGGTTGGCCAAAAAGGTCACAATGAGAAAGGATATCATTATTTTTGTATATTTGTGAATAAAAAAGAATGCATCATGACTCTAAAGTTCATCTCAATGCAAAAGAAAATTTGATAGCTAACCCATACCGTTGATCACTAATCAGAATATAAAAGCAAAAAGATCATGTCTAGAATAATTGGTTATTACTATCGATTTTAATTTTGATCACATTTCCTCAGTTAGCATGTTACTAAAACATACTTTTAGCCTTTGTAATGGAAAAGGGGATGATACTATTATACCCTTCCTAAGTGCACAGAACAGTGTGATTTACAGATTGCTTAAGCCATCTAAAATACACACTTGATATTAAAATCTAACTAATTCTGTTATCTAAGATTAAATTTAAATCTTCATCCATTATTGACCTCTTTCTTTCTCCTTACCCTCTTGGTTGTAATAAAACTCTAAGCTCTATCATTTAGAAAGTTTAGAATGCTTATTATATCCCATTATTTCCATTACTCTACCTCCCCAAGGGTTTAAACACTATCAAGCAGCAAATGGTACCACTGTCTACTTTGATGGTGCAGATGGGGGTGGAGGCAAAGGTAAACGGTTTTTCAATATGTTAAACTTTTTGGAGCACCTGCTTTAAGCCAAACAGTATTCTAGAAGCTGGGGATTAAGCAAGGACAATACATGAAAGGCTTCCTGACTTTATAGAACTTATATTTAATTAGGAAGAAGAGACAAAAAACAAATAACAAAAAACTATCAGAGATAGCTAAGTGTGCAAAAGGTTAACATAGAGAAATGTGTTAGAGATCCCTCTGGGCGGTTACTATCCATTGAACAGTTATGTAAGGGCTCTCTAAGGAATGTAATCCAAGTTCAGATTTGAATGGCAAACAGGTAATTATAACTGGGAGGCCATCCAGAATGAAGAACAGAGCCAGTGCAAAGGCCCCGAGACAGAGATGAGTTTGGTGTGTTCAATGGAGTTGAAGAAGGCCAGTGTTTCTTAAATGTCATGGAAAAAAGAGTTGATGTTATGTAATGAGATTGAAGAAAAGTCTGACACAAATTCATGTAGAGGAAGAATATGAAAGAGCAACATATGGAATTGGATTTCATATAAAGACAATTGACAGTTATTGAAGAAGTTTGACCTGGGAGTTACAACATCTAACTATCTTAAAAGCTCTTTGGCTACATTGTATATAATATGTATGGGGAAATGTTACTCTAAGAGCTCAGTTGAGAGAAGACAACAGTTGGGACCTCAATGGTAGTAATGGCATTAGAGTCAAATATAATAGGATGGATTTTCTGTTGAACTGGATTCTACAGAATGAAAGGAGGAGGAACGTGATATATCATAGATCACAGGTAGATTCTGAAGGGATTCTTATGATTCTATGCCTGTTTAGGGTACCACGAATTTTATTTCCTCATGTTTCTCATAAACGGAGTAGGTTGCCACTACACTCTATGGGAGAAACACCAACTTCTCCCCACTTTCTCTCAGGAGGAAGGGGATTGATCTGATTAGTAAGTTGAGAAGGAACACCCTTGGTTTAGGACCTTTTTAGGCTTCCCTTTCCAAAAGCCAGCCTGTTCTCTGCTGCCTTGCTCTACAGCAAGACCTGTGGTTCTCCATCTGTGCTGTGATTGAGCGCATTTGTTTAAGCCCAACTGTTTGAAGATAAAAAGCCACCTTTTCCTTTTAGCAGTATTGGTAAAAAGACATGTTTTGATTTCAAGGTGTCTCTTGTGTTCTATATTTCAATTGGATCCAACTCAGAAGAAATAATTATAATTTATTGTTCTCCAAATTCAATACATTAGTCTTCTTTCCAAAATCATTGATAAATTGGAGAGAATGTGCATCTGTGCAGAGAATAACATTAATGTATCACAGATTCTTAAAAGGAATATTATTCTTGCTTGGTTAACAGTATGTGGGGAATTATTTTTCCAATCTGCAATGCTTTCAGGAAAAATAAACACCATATGATTAGAAAGATTACTAATAGAGAACCTGTCTTGCTTTTGAATCGGTGTATTTTTGCATTGTTTTACATAATGCAAATGTAGTAAAAATTTCTTTATTCTTCTTAAAAAAAAAATAAACAATATAAAATAAGTAAAAATTTTGAAAATTAGTCTTAATTTTCATCACTTTAATATAATATTTTCCCCAATCTCTTCATTATTTTACCTATATGCATGTTTTTCTAGGTACTTCTAAGAGAAATCATTGAGAATGGTGGAACAATACAAGTAGTCTCCGGACAATGACCCATAGAGAATCTTATTAATCTAGAGAACATCATGAATTAGAATTTACAGCAATTATATAATGATAATGCACACCATAAAAATAATACCATGCTCTAAAATGATACTGACTAATTTTGAGTTGAAAAGCATAGCCAGGATAGCAATAAAGTAGACATTGTGACATCTCATTGGGAATATGAAAATTATTCTATTTCTTGAATAATAATTGTACCACGGTTGGTATGTCAGGAAAAGCCCAGTTTCTGTAAACATTCCTGAGCTAATCTGAGTTTAGAAGATTTCTTTCATTTCATAAAGCATGTGGTATGGGAAAGCTAAACAGCCTTGCCTCCATGGATGAGGGAAGGGTTTGTTAGTCTTTCTGCAACACCTGTTTCTTCTGCAGACACATGGTCTCAATAAGTTTTCCCCAGGAGGGTTCAGCACAGCATGCTTGGGTCACTCACTATGTTGCCATAATTTCTCTCATCCCACACTGTTCACAGTTAATGATGCTCTTCTCATTTCCTTTTTTACATATGTATGTAATATACATGTACACTTATATGTTTAAACAGAGATGGGATTATACTATATATTTCTCCAAAATATGTTTTTTTCTCTTAACATTGTGTTTTAGAAACCATACTTTGTTTCACTTAGCATAATAATCTCAAGATCCATCCATGTTGTTGCAAATGGTATTATTTCATCAAAATAAGTCAGACAGAAAAAATCAAGAACCACATGATTTCACTGATATGTGGTATATAAAACTGAAAACAACAAAGGAACAAGACAAACAAATGAAGGAACAAAAACTCATAGACACAGACAACCCTTTAGTGGTTACCAGAGGGTAAGGGGGGAGAAAGGGTGACAAATGTATGGTGATGGAAGGAGAACTGACTCTGGGTGGTGAACACACAATGTGATATGTAGATGATGTAATACAGAATTGTACACCTGAAACCTATGTGATTTTACTAACAATTGTCACCCCAATAAACTTTAATTAAAAAAAAAAAAGATTTTTTGAATGAATGAATAAAAGTAAAACCTGAAGAAAAACAAAAAAGAAACCATACTTTGTCATTTTCTGGCTATAACTTCCTTTTTAATGACTACATGAATGTTTCATAATATGTATTTAACATGATTTGAACATATTCTATTGATAAATACGTAGTCTGTTTCAAATTTTTTAACTTTCAAATTGTGTTTTGTAACCATACTTAAATAGTGGAGCTTTGTTATAAGTGTGCATTTTATTTTATTTTAGCTATCTGTCCTCAGCAAGTGAGAGAGAGAGAGAGAGAGAGAGAGAGAGAGAGAGAGAGAGAGAGAGAGAAATGAAAGATACAATAGAAAAAAATATTGGGGGAAATTCTGGTTGCCATTCCACTCCTTAAATGTATGCCTTTAATGACACATGAAGATTGAATAAACTGATCTCTCATTCTGGTTCAGAGTTCCCATGTGTATCATGAATTTGGATCATCTCCCCTCACTGAATGTATGTAATATGAAAGACCTGAACACCCACAGTGCTCATTGTGGGCAATGCAAATATAAAATTCAATGTTCTGAGGGAAACTTAGCATGACACCTTCAGTTCTCAGTATTCCACACAATGGTGTATGGGGGCCTATCACACCTGGCCACACCTTAGAAAAGGTTCCAGAAACAACACCCCCTCTGTGTTGCTGTATGCTTACAAGGATGTTAGGGGGAGGCCTCTGGCTGGAGAGATGCCTTGCTGGTCTGAAGCTTAACTTGGATATTGCATGCCAAGACTTGTAACCACATTCTTTTAAACTAGCCCTCTGCCAAAGGGGAAAGGAGAGCTCTCCCAGGCTTGTTCCTCCTCAACATGAGTAAGCTTAAAGAGATATAATACATCAGAAGAGCATAGCCCTTAACAAAGGAGAAAGCTTCCTTTGGGCTCAATAAAAACCATAGGGATCTGTTTTTTAACTATCTTTTACTGATTAAGACACAGCGATGTTCATTAATTACTGGCAATTTAATGGTTTTTAAGGAATAAGTTTTCCTCTATATGATTTTTTACTCAATGCACTGAGTCTGGACTCAAATCCATTATAAAATGTAATGAATCCTTTGTATACATGTGTCTATACACATGTGTATTTTTAATATATATAGTTCTAAAAGTAGAATATGAGGTCTAAGGTTGTGTGTGTGTGTGTACACATGTATATACATTTATTTATATATGCTTATATATGATTTGTATGTAACATGTGTGTATTTATTCATTTATCTTTTACAAATGTATAATGGTAACGTTTGAAAAATATAGCCATCTTAAAAATGTTACCATTTTGTATCTTCATCAACAATATATAAGAATGTTCCCTATAGACATTCTCACCAATTTTGGAAAATAGTATAATTTCTTGCCATTGTAATAGTCCAGAATTAACTAATTTTTGCTTTAAAATTTATTTGCTTAAAATTATTTTTGCACATGTTTATTTGACATTTGTATTCCTTCTGTAAATGATCTGTTCATATATTTTATCTGTATTTCTTTTGAAATTTGTCAAGATTTCAAATATTTTTAAAAAATATGTATGTATGATTTCTGATAGGGATCTAATTGCATTTTTTAGACAGTTGTACATTTATCTATGTACATCATTTATTAAATTGTCCACTACCCGCTCATGATTCCAATGTCAACTAAATCATGAACTAAATTCCTTTTTGTATGTTATATATGTTTCTAGATGCCTTTATTCTACAACAGTGAATTATTTGTCTGAAATAAATAACCACTGTTTTAATCATAATTGATTTTTTATATTTTTCTACCTAGAAAAGTAAATTTATTTGTTTCATTATTTTCTTTGATATGACTTTCTGAAACAAATATGCTTGCATTTCCTTTTCCATTTTAACTTTCTAAATAGTTTTCAAGGGCTATTTAAAAATTCTGTTGAGATTATTTATTGGAAGTGCATTAACCTAATAAATCAATATGATGAAAATTTGCACCTTCCAAAACAAGTGCATAGTATGTTTCTAGATTGATTTAAATCCCATTATAGGTCCTTTAGTATATTTTCATAATTTGCTCTACATATTCTTTAAAACTGTGATTAAATTAATTTCCCTGTACCTTAGGTCTTTTGCTGCTAATTTAAATATGGTCTACTAGTCCTGCATTAGTATATTTTTTAATTTATTACTATTGAGTTATAAGAAATCTATGGGCTATTGCATATTTCTTGTGTATGTATCCATCTCATGGAAGTAGTTCATTTTCAGTTGCTTCTCTGAGTTTTTTCTCATATAGTATTCTATTCTCTGTAACTAATGACAGTTCTGTATCTTCCTATCCTGTATTTACACCCTTATATGTGTTTCTTGTCTTATTGTCATGGCTACTATCTCCAGTATGTTGATCATTAGCTGAGATAGAAGTCATCTTTTACTTGTTTCTTTTTATTAGAAATAGTTCTAATGCTTTATTTTAACACTTTATTTGTGATAGGTGCCTGGTATAAACATTATTGAGGTTTAGCAAATTTCCATCTTTAAGTGTTTTCATTTATTCTCATTATTTTTATAATCACTTATTCTTTTGTTCACAAAATTGAAACTCCTTAGACAGACTTATTTCCCCAGATTTAGATGTGTGTGTGTGTGTGTGTGTGTGCACGCGTGTGTGTGTGTAGTGCCAAATAAATATATACACATTTTAAGAAAGGAAAAAATTTATTACAATTGTAATACTCAATATACACTAATAACAAAAGATGAATACAAGTCATGTGTATACATTTTTTGGCACCCCTGGTATAATGGACTATTACTTGACCATAACAAAAAGTGAATACTGCCATTTGTGACAGCATGGATGGATCTCGAGATTATCATGCTAAGTGAAATAAGTCAGACAGAAAAAGTCAAGAACCATAGGACTTCACTCGTATGTAGGATATAAAACTGAAAGCAGCAATGAACAAGACAAAGAAAGAAAGAAACAAAAACTCATAGACACAGAAAACAGTTTATTGATTACCAGAGGGTAAGGTGGAGGTGGAAGGTAGAAGAGTGTAAACAGGGTCAAATATATGGTAATGGAAGAAGAACTGACTCTGGGTGGTGAACACACAATGCAATATGTAGATGATTTATCATAGAAATGTACACTTGAAACCTGTATAATTTTACTAACCAAGGTCAACCCAATAAGCTTAATAAAGATAAAAAGCACAATGCTATTTACCTTAGCACTCAAAGATTAAATACTTAACTATAAATCTAACAAAATATGTACAAAATCTATACAAGAAAAATTATAAAACTCTAATGAATGAAATCAAAACATAATAAATGTAGAGTGATTCCCTGTTCATGGACAAGAAGACTCAATATTGTCAAAATGTGAGTTATTTCCAACTTAATCTATAGATTTAATGCAATCTCAATCAAAATCCAGCAAGTTATTATTTGGATATCAACAAACTGATGCTAAAGTTAAAAGATCCAGAATAGCCAACACAATATTAGAGGAAATGGAGGAACAAAGTTGGAGGACTTCCCCAACTGGACTTCAAGAGTTAACTACGGTAATTGAGACAGTGTGGTATTGGCAAAAGAACTTTAAAAATACATCAAGGGAACAGAATAGAGAGTACAGAAATAGACATACAAAGATAATAACTGATCTTTGACAATAGAGTGAAAGAAATACAATGGAGCAAACAGTCTTTTCAACAAATGGTGCTGGAATAAGTGGACATCTATGTGCAGAGAAAAAAATGAATCTGGACACAAATCTCACATCCTTCACAAAAATTAACTCAAAATGGATCATAGACTCAACTGTAATATGCAAAACTACGACATTCCTAGAAGATAACAGAAAAAAAACTTAGATGACTTCAGGTATAGTGACAACTTTTCAGATAAAATGACAAAAACTTCTTCTCTGTGAAAGACAATGTCAAGAGAATGAGAAGACAAGCACAGACTGGAAGAAAAATATTTGCAAAGGACAGATCTAATAAAAATCTGTTATCGAAATATACCAATAATGCTTAAAACTCAACAATAAGAAAACAACAACTGAAGTAAAAATAAGACAAAGCCCTTAAGAGACACCTCACTAAAGAAGATATACAGATCACAAATAAATATATGAAAAGATGCACAACATCTTATGTCATTTGGGAAATGCAAATTAAAGTGAGAAACCACTACACACCTGTTAGAATAGCCAATATCTGGAACACTGACCACACCAAATGCTGATGAGGATGTGAAGTGACAGGAACTCTCACTCATTGCTGGTGGGAATGCAAAATGGTACAGCCACTTTGAAAGACAGTTTGTCTGTTTCTTACAAAAGTCAATATACTCTTACCATATGATCCAGCAATCACACTCCTACTTGAAAGCTTATGTCCACACAAAAACCTACACAGGGATGTTTATAGCAGCTTTACTTATAATCGTCCAAACTTGGAAGCAACCAAGATGTCCCTCAGTGGGTGATGAGTAAATAGAGAGTAGTAGATCCAGACAATGGAATATTATTCATTATCAAAAATAAATGAACTACCAACCCATAAAAAGACATGGAGGAATCTCAAATGCATATTTCTAAGTGAAAGATACTTATCTGGAAAGGCTGCATATTATATTATTCTAACTATGTGAAATTCTGGAAAGGGCAAAACTGTGGAGATAGTTAAAAAAAATCAGTGGTTTCTTGGGGTCAGAGACATGGCAAGATAAATAGGCAGAGCACAGAGGATTTTTACGGCAGTGAAACTACTCTCATGATACTATAATAATTGACACATGCCATTATACATTTGTCCAAACATATAGCATATACAACAACAAAAGTGAGCCCTGATGTAAACTATGGACGTTGAGTGATTATGATGTGTCTGTGTAGGTTCAACAATTGTAGCAAATGTACCACTCTGGGGAGGGGCCCATTATCAATACCCATTGTACATGTGGGGACAAAAGAGATTTATATGGAAATCTCTGTACTATCCTCTAAACTTTGCTGTGAACCTAAAGCTGCTCTAAAATTTGTCCTAAAAAATAATAATAATACCAATTCTTCACAAACACTTGCAAAAAATGAGGTAGGAACATTTCCTAACTCATTCTGAGGGCTACTATTGCCCAGATACAAAAACCAGAGACAGAAATCACAAGAAAACTACAGACCAATATATTTCTAAAAATACAGACACAAAACATCTTCAACATAGGGCTAGTAAACAGAATGCAGCAACATGCACCATGACCACGTGGGATTTATCCTAGGAAGGCAACGTCAGTTTAATATTTAAAAACTCAATCAATGTAAAGCATCATATGGAGTAAACGGCAAAACTACACAATCATCTCAATAGACAAAGAAACAACATTTTTAATACCCAACTCCCCTTCCTGATGAGGACACTAACAAACTAGAAATTGAAGAGAACTTTCTCAACCTTAAAAAAAGCATCAACAGAAAACTTTCAAGTAACGTACTTAATGGTGAAAGATTTCTTCTGAGATTAGGAACGAGGCAGGAAAGTCTACTTTTGCCATTTCTGTTTAACATGATAGTGGATGTTCTAGCCACAGAAAGTAGTGGGGGAGATGAAATAAAAGGCAACCTGAGAGGTAAAGAAATAAAGCTCTCTCTCCTTGTAAATGACATAATCTTAACATAGAAAGTCCTAGGAAATTGCTGAAAAGTTACTAGAAATAGTAAACAATGTCAGAAAATTTGTAGTGTTCAAGATTAATATGCAAGTTTATTTCCATATTCTAGCAATGAATGCTTTGAAAATACAGTTTAAAAATTCCATTTATAGTAGTACCAAAGAGGATAAAATACTTAGCAATAAACTTAACACAAGAAGTGCAAGATTTACATTCTGAAAACTAGAAAACATTTTTGAAAAAAATTAAAGATGTAAATAAATTGAAAGACACCCCATGTTCATGAATTGGAAGACAATATTAAGAAGGCAAAACTCGGGCCGGCCCGATGGCTCAGGCGGTTAGAGCTCCATACTCCTAACTCTGAAGGCTGCCATTCAATTCCCACATGGGCCAGTGGGCTCTCAACCACAAGGTTGCCAGTTCAATCCCTCGAGGTCCGCAAGGGATGGTGGGCTCCGCCCCCTGCAACTAAGATTGAACACGGCACCTTGAGCTGAGCTGCCGCTGAGCTCCCAGATGGCTCAGTTGGTTGGAGTGCATCCTCTCAACCACAAGGTTGCCAGTTCGATTCCTCGACTCCCACAAGGGATGGTGGGCTGTGCCCCATGCAACTAGAAAATGGCAACTGGACCTGGAGCTGATCTGCACCCTCCACAACTAAGACTGAAAGGATAACAGCTTGAAGCTGAACGGCACCCTCCATAACAAAGATTGACAGGACAACAACTTGATTTGGAAAAAAAAAGGCCTGGAAATACACTGTTCCCCAATAAAGTCCTGTTCCCCTTCCCCAATAAAATCTTAAAAAAAAAAAAGAAGGCAATACTCACCATAATGATACACACATTTGACAAAATCACTAACAAAATCCCAGCTGAACTCTATAGAAATTGACAACATAATCCTAAAATTCATACAGAAATTCAAGGGACCCAGAGCAGCTAATACAATCTTGAAAAAAGAAGAAATTTGGAGAACTAGCACTTCCAGATTTCAAAATTTGCTACAAAGCTACAGAAATATGAGAAATCATAAAATGCTTATTTAAATAACCCAACTGATTTTTTCAGAACAAAAATTTTTCAGTGGCCTTCTTCAGATATCATCCATGAAATGTTATTTAAATTGAAGGTTTACAAACGGACATTTATATATTGAAATCATACTGCATGTGTTTATCCACATAAGCATCTTCACCCCAGTGCTGAACACAAGTGCAAATTTAGAAAAAAAAAAAAAAGAAAGAAATATTATTCTTGCTTTGGAGTGCACCAGTATCAAACAAAATTATTAAATACATAAATATCTAGCCTTCTTTGCCTTGCCAGTTGCCTTTTTTATCATCTACAACAAGCGTTGCCCAGCTAGGTCTACAGGCCAAACTTGGCCCGTAGCCTGCTTTTGCAGTTATTGAGCAAAGAATGCTTTGACATATTGAAAGTGTTGAAAAGATAATGGCGATGAAGATAGAGATGAATAATAAGAAGCAACACAGCATGTATGTGGCCCACAAAGACTAAAGTATTTCCTGTCTGGACCTTCACAGAGAACACTTGCTAACCCATGACGCATACTTCAAGCTATAAATATTGGTGTGGAAGGATCGCAAAGATAGCTCCAGTTTCTTTCCTACATTCATGCCCTTTACAGTGTGAATTTGTAACTCTCCCATCAAGAAGTGGAGTCTATTTCCCACCTCCTTGAATCTGAACTAGTCTTGTTTTTGTTGCGGCCAGTAGATTGTTGTGGAAGTAATGGCATGCAGTTCTGAGCCTCTGATTCAAGAGTCCTTTCACCATTTGGCTCCCTTTCTTGTAACCCATTACAACAAGCCTAGGCTAGCCTGCTGGAGAGTAAGAAAAGAGAAAGATGGTTGAGTGCTCCAGCCTACTGACAGCTGACCTCCAGACATAGGAGAAAGTCCAGCCAAATTCAGCAGAACCGTCCATCTTCCCAACTTAACAGACCCACAGCTAAACCTGTGGAGGGCAGAGGGACTGCCCTGCGGTCCCAGAATGAGCAATATAATATATTGCTTTAAGTCTTGTCGGTTATGGGATGGTTTATTGTGTATCAAAACATAATTGATACATGGAAATGATGGACAGAATCAAATATATTTTAACAATTTTCTTGATCAAATTCTTCCAGCAAGTTGGGTAAAAGCAAAACGTCTGCAGCAACTTGAATCTCTGAATTTGAAATAGATTCATGCAGCTCAAGAATTAGATTCCTGTAGCTTAGCCTCCATGTTGCTTCTGTTAGTATGGATTTTTCTAACGTGGGGAAGCTGTGATGAATTACAAGTGTGGGCAAAGTTGAGACCATCAGTGAGTATCTCTTGATATCCAGCCAACCCTCTATTCAGGCCTCTGCTCAAATGTCTTCTTCATTATTCTCTCCTTACTCAACTTTACATTTCTGTACAGTGTTGGGAGGAAAACTCTTCCTCTACCAATTTATGGCCCAGTCGATTATGGCCTGTCAGTTAACTGACAGTAAACAGATTAACAAGAGAAACAACAGTTTATTCACACAAGTGTGGGAACACACGAAGAAAGTGGCTCTGAGCAGTTAGGGGTCATGGTTTATATACCAGCTTAATACAAAAGTGGTGCGGAGTTAGGGCCTCCTGGGAAAGTGTGGACAGTTCTAATTGCAGGGGCCTGCCTTGTTCCAAGGCCTTCAGGCTAATAGCTCCTGCTTTACACATGCTAATCATTGGAGTGATTCTGTTTAAGGCATTTTTACCAAAACAGCCCCTCCCTTTCCCTTCCCTGGACAGAAAAGAAGACTGACTTACTGAAAATGGATTTGAACTTTAGGTTTCCTGTCTTCTGGGATGGCACCTTCTCCATCAATAAATCATTCCTTACTCCAAACTCTGACGTTTTGAATCTTGGCCTTTGAAACTTTGGGCACATGGACTTTGGACCAGTGACATGATGAAGCTCATTTACACAGTTTTCTTGGAATGCCACATGCTGAAGGTCAGCCACCCTGTCTGGAGACTGCCTTTGGAGGGGGCGCCATGGAAGCTGAATTCTCTGAGCTCCGCTCTACTCAGATAAGAGATGTTCAGAAAAATTTATATATATATATATATATATATATATATATATATATATATATATATATATATATATATATGTTGAAGTCTTAATCCTCAGTACCTTAGCATGTGACTTTATTTGAAATTAGGGTTGTAGCAGGTGCAATTAATTAAGATGAGGTCATATTGGAGTAGAGTGGGCCCCAAATCCAATATAACTAGAGTCCTTAGAAGAAGACAGCATGTGAACACAGATGCACAGGATGCCACATGATGACGAAGGCAGAGACTGAAGTTACGGAGCCGCCAGCCAAGGGATACCGAAGATTGCCAGCAAACCACCAGAAGATGAGAAGGTTCAAGGAAGGATTCCCGTATAGGTTTCAGATTAATAGGGCCAGTAGATAGATAGAAATGAACAGGAGAAGGAGAGACTTAGCCCTGGTTAGAAAGCCCCTTGCTGCAGCTCCTACAGGGGTCTAGCCAGGGGTCAAGACCCCTGGTAGCTGCCCAGCAGGACTCCAGGCTCACACATACTCCTGAATCAAAGAGATGTGTTGTTAAAAGTCAGAAAAGGGGGAACACATCCTATTTGTCAGAACCACCAATACCTCACTAGCCCAACAGGATTCCAGGTTTACACATACCCCTAAGGGATGTGTTTACACATGCCCCCTAAATCAAAGGGGTGTGTTTACACATGCCCCCTAAATCAAAGAAATGCATTGCTAACTACCAGAGGACTAGGCATCTCAGGGGGAGAAAGAAAAGAAAGGGAGAGGGCGAGGCAGTTCTACCCCTAGAAATAGAAGCCTTCGTGCAATGTAATGAGAGCCTGCTTCCCTCTCTTGGGTCAGCCTGCTCCACGTCTAGTCGTGTACTCTCTTTTACTAATAAACTTCTGCTGTTAATGCTGCATAAAATTCTGTCTCTTGATTGAAGTCTTTCCTTCAAGAAGACAAAAGCCAAGGTTTCAACATCATTTCCCATAACAAGATAGAGTGTAGCCCTGTCAACACCTTGATTTTAGACTTCTAGCCTTAAGAACTGTGAGACAATAAATTTCTGCTATTTTAAGCCACCAATTTTGTGGTCTGGTATTATGGAAGCCCTGGGAAATGAAGACACAGTACACACCACTACCTTAGATTATATCATAGCGTAACAATTACCTTATAACTTTTATTTTGAGATTTAAACCTCTGATATAATTCTATTTGTCAGTCTGGGTTTGCTTGGGACTTTTTGAAAGCTTTCTTTCCTTTCTTTGCTTGCCTCCCGCCAAACCTTAAGGACTCTGTTTACTGTGCATGCACTATGCACACCCACAGTTTCAATGGTTCTGTTTACTTTGGGGGAGTGAGTGCTTGCTTGGCCTGGTGACTTGGGAAAGGTTTTTGCATCTATAGGGCATCCACTCCAATCCCTGTGTCAGCCAACCTCTGGAAAGCACTTTTTTCCTGGAGTTACCTGTCCAGCTTCTCCTTCCTTTGTTCTGCCAGTCCTTGCATGTCTGTAAAACCCTTTGGTGGTATTAAGAGCTGGAAGACAGTCCTTGTGACAGGGAGTCCACCGTCTTCCCTTAATGCTGGCATTTTGGAATAAAGCTGTTTTTCTTTCCACCAACCTTGCCTCTCGAGCATTGTCTTTGTCTTTGGCTTTGGCGTGGGGAGCAGCCGGACATTTTCCACCAGTAAGTGTGTCTGTCTGTAGGGTCTCTCAATGACTTGAATGCAAGCTCGATTGAAGATCTAGGTTCTTTGGGGCACCACTTGGAACAGTGCCAGGCTTACAATAACAATAACCAACACTATTTAACATGTACTATGTGCCAAACTCTAACTGTAAGGACGTAACATGTATTAAGTCATTCAGTAACAGAATAACCTCATGGATAAAAGTACCATTTTTATCCCCATTTTCAGGTTGAAAACACTTAGACTGAGAGTTTAAGTAATTTTCTCATAATCCAGTAAAAAACAAAGCTAGGATTCAAACACAGGCATTCGATTCCGGAGTCTTGGCATTTAAAGGGACTAGCAGAGTTCTCAGACACATTTTTCCTGCCCCAATGCTCTCAGCCACCCTTCAGTTTTCCACCGTCTCTGTGGGTCTCTTTCCCGTCATCAGGACCTGCTTCATTTAGCATTTGTCCATCATTCAACAGCTCTCTTATTATAGGCCAGAAAGGGTTACATCTCTTAGGAGACATTAAGTGATTCTGTGCAGTTTCACCAATTCATTACATACTTCAAACCCTTTCTTCATTTCATGTTGTTGAAATTTGAGTACCAGGATGTCCCTGAAAGTAGACATTTATCTGAATGTGGCAGCCCTTGTTATACCTATTTTCTTATACTTTTTATAACCTCCAAAATAATAACTTTATTAGAGTCATATGTGACTATTATTAATGTATGTAACAAAAATCATACATAATTCATGCAGCAAGGGTAATTTTATAGAGCGTATTATCCCAGCTGGCTCTCAGTTCCAGGATTTTAGGACAAAAAAAGAAAGCAGGAAAGAATGTCATAATTAATTAAACTTAGTTTTGAGATAATTTTAGATTTCCAGACCAGTTACAAAAATAGTAGAGTGGTTTTGGTCCAGTGAGATGATTAGCAAATTCTTCCCCTCAAGATCAAATTTAAGGTGAAAAACAATCTTCAAAACCACCGTATTGGTGTGCTGGAAATTGACAAAGTTCTCAGTTTTGAGGAAGCCTGGCGATCAGCAGTGCCACATTAGGCAGGTGGTGATCTGATCCCTCAATTCCAGGTCAGTCACTGTGGACGTTCTGCCATGGCAGCCCTGCCAGCTTGTCTGCTCTGCTCAGAGAAGATCACTCAGTTCGGAGCAGTGGGAGATGCCCGTAGACAATGGCATTGTCTGGAAGTAAATTTTCAGAGGTGGACAAGTGGAGGAGGGCCAGCTATTGTCTCTCTGAACCTGAAGTCATGACCATGGCTGGAAACACACATTCCTGGTTTAGGCCACATGTTTATGTGATGGTCAGTCAGGTGCAGTCACGAGAGGAAATATAGGAAAACAAAGTTAATTACACTCCCTGCTCCTAGAGACAGGAGGTATGACACATGGCCACACGGGGCAGCACCAGCATTGGTTAGGAGGCAAAAGTGGCTGGATGGAGGGCAGAGCCCAGGCCACGGCCTCTATGGAGTTTCTATGGGAACGGCAGGGCAGGATGAACCATTTAGAACTGGATAGTCTCAATAACTACAGACCACAGAACAGTATGTAAATTGTTTAAATTAAATTAAATACATTATCATAAAACCCATATATTACAAACAAAAATAAGGTGTATTAGAGCTTTCTAGTCCCTCCTACACACATTGTCTCATCGGAACCCCATGACAAATGTGGCATAGTGCTGTGGGAAGAACTCTGGACTGGGATTCATAGAGCATGGACTAAAATACTTGTTCTAGCATTTACTATTTATATAAGACCTGCTAACTCCCTTCACCTCTCTGATTCAATTTCCTTATCTTTAAATGAAAATTAAGTCAAAGCATGCACAAAGCATCTAAAACAGTGCCTGCTAAAACATTAATATTATAAAATACTAATATTCTTTGCTTCTAATTTTATTACTGAGGTTATCTTTTGAGGGCACCCAGCACAGCATATCAAAATGGTGGGAGGTTAGTAAATGCCACTCGACCCTGTTTATCAGAAAAATGTATAGCCATCTCTCATCTTCACTCAAGCATCCTTCCTCTATCTCTAGGAAAAACTACACCCATCATTCTGCTGCTCGTGCTCATCCCTGATTAGACAGCTCACGTCTGTGTTGCTGTATAATTTCATCCATATATCTATATTTGGTGGTCTTCAACAGTCTACTTCCTGTTTCCATGTCTGTCTCCATTAGTGTATTTTACGTTCCTGGAAAGCAGAGACCACGCTTTATTCTGCTGTGTAAACTGAATACATAGCACTATGTCTGCCATATTATAAGAACTCACCAAAAGTATGATGATCTAAATTGAACTAAAAAACCCAGAGAGGACAGGATTTTATTAATGAGATGTTTAAGGTTATGGAAACCACAAGTAGCAACAAATTATGGAATATACAGAAAATATATTCAGAAGTCAATCATAGTTTTTTGAATAACAATTGGGTGACACTTTACACCAGACACTTTGTATTACATTATTTATTTTTCAGAACAACCCAGTGAAAGACGTAGTATTTTAACCATTTCACAAATTCACAAAAATTGTGTTTGTGTATCTGTGGTGACCTATGTATTTTGCGGTATGTAATGTACACTTTTTTGCCAAAATTTGTGAGGGAAAAATAAGAATATGCATTATACATGGTTAGTGCTAATTCCATATCTATATAAATGTTTTTAATTCTTTTATTTATGCTTATGAGTTAAAAGTGTAACTCTAGAAATCAATAATGATATCTGTACGCAAAATAATACCCCGGATTACAATAATCGGTTTTGTTGAATTTACGATAAACTTGCAACCACGAAGAGTTCTTGGCCTTCTATGATGCGTAAATATCGTAAATTTGTTACCGGTACATAAAATTTCTTGTACCTTGTGTCTGTTCTTGTGTTTTGTAATTATTTGTTACATGAAATTTCTTATACCACAATATGTTAAAAATAAATGCTTAAATTCCTTTATAATACAAAAAAACAAGTACCTAAATGTAAACAAATAAAAATTTGAATTAAAAAATTTAAATGAAAGTTTTTTCCCCTGAAAGTTTGGGCCAAAAACGTGGGTGCACATTATACACAGGAGTACATTATACATGGCAAAATGCAGTACCTAGGAAGTGTTAAAGCCAAGATTTGACCTCAGAATTCTCTGATGTCAAAATCATTCCCTGCCCTCACATGCATTCATTATTTTACAAATATGGAATTCCCATTTTGTAGGTACAGTTGTATGCTGTGTCCTTCCTTGCGGGTCATTTGGACAACTAAGATGCAGGCGAACAGGTTAGGTTAACTTGTCTAAAACTGATTCAGTCATTAGAATACGGATCAAATTCCACCTGATATAGGCAGGATGAGGGTGGCCATGAACTTGGAGGCTCCAATGCGACACCTTCTCTGAGGCAGAGGCTGTGCCTCCTTTACCCACAGTTATCACTCTCAGTAGGTCCTTCAGGTACTTTTCTGTCCCTGAATACTGTATGTCTGTCGTCTCTGTCTGCATCAAAACATAAAGGGAAAGAATCTTGTAGAAGCCACCTGTGCGAAACTTCTCAGCTCTACCCCTGTAATTCCATCCCCCTTTCCCCTACTTTAGTTCAGGATTTCACCATCCCTTCCTGGGCTATGTCTGTTTCATCCCCTCCAAACAGTCTCCTTTACTCTCTCCCTAAAGCATGAGTTGCAGGCATAACATCTTCCGAAGTCATCATCCATAGCTTTAAAATGTTGTGTTCTTGTCAATTATCCATTAAGGCTTCTCAGTTTTTCGCGCCATAAAACCTAGTTCCAACTTGCTCCTCAGTCTTCCTCTCATTACGCATTTCTAACATGCATGGCCCATTCACTGTCCTATACACACACACACACACTCGTGCCCCCTCCCTAGTTACATTCCCCTTTATCAAACCTTGCCTGCCCTTTAAGAATGGATTTCTCTAAGGAAACACTTGCCTCATGAATATCTCCCTAACTACAGCAGTCTCCAATGGTCACATCCTCTTCAGAATTTAGGAACTGATCTTTTCAGATGCAATGAAATCTGCATGCTTTGAGAGCAGCTGGTGTGTTGTGATCTGGCTGATTGTGTTGTTATTTAAGTGAATCAAATATGTATGTGCATCAACTTTTCCTGTCTTCTTAGAAATGAAGATCTTCAAAGCAGAGTCACGTGTTCTACTTCTGCATGTCCTCCGTGATGAGTAGCAGGAGGCCACATATGTAAGAGGCTGGCAGATAAATAGGTGCAGAAACAGTGTCTAACACTTTGAACTACCAATTAATCTTCTTGCTTTAACACTGGATTTCCATTTTCTAAAAGAGAAGATTTTCCTCCATCTCCCTGTGTTCTTGCCTCATTCCACAAAATAGGGATTCATACCCTCCCACGTGGAGAGGGGGACAGCATCTGCCACGCCCTCCGTGGATCTTTACTTCTCCTGGGGGAGGGGCTGACGTGAGGTCACTGGGGTCCTATGCCCATGCCCCAGCCCCTTCTCAGTGGGCATTCTTTGGGCTATTGCTGAGAGTAGCCGATTCACCTGGCAGGACATCTCTGCCCTGTAAAATCCAATGCAGGTGGGAAGTAGAAAGAATCTCATTTTCTTCTTTTTTTTTTTAATTAAAATTTCTTGGGGTGACAATGGTTAGTAAAGTTACATAGGTTTCAGGTGTACAATTCTGTAACACATCATCTATATATCATATTGTGTGTTCACCACCCAGAGTCGCTTCTCTTTCTATCACCATATATTTGACCCCCTTTTACCCTCTTTTACCACCCTTCCTCCCCTCTTACCCTCTGGTAACAACTAAATGGTTGTCTGTGAGAATCTCATTTTCTATTGGATCCAAGAGTTCTCCAACTCTGCTTTAGCAGCAATGAAGGAGATATTTTAATCCTTGACGTTTGCACATATTTGTTAACTGTTAGAGTCTCGGAGGAGAAGTAAATAAGGAATTCCAACGCATGTCACAGAATTTTTCAGAATATCGTGATTGCAGTAGGACAGGTAGACATTGTCCCACTTGTAATGGTATTTGTGTTTTTTACAATTTGAATTCTATATGATTTCTCCTCAGCATAAACTACCACCTGAAGAGCTATTTTTGAAGCAGTATCTGGAAAGAGCAATTTTCTATTCTAATATATAACAGACTTAGAATTTCCACTTCTATATTCTAAGTAATCACCAAGTGTCTTGCTAATTGCATAGATGCAGCTCCTCACATGCACACAATTTAGTTCCATACGATGTCAGATTCAGGATTAGCTAGTTTTTGTCAAGTTCATGACCAAGCAGAAATAACACCGGCTGTAGATCAAAGAAACGCCCTTTGAAAAAATGCCTCACTTTAAAATCTCTACATCTCTGACACATGGACTGTGGGTTTTGCAAAGTTCCCACTACATGTAGAAATATGAAAGCAGAACTCTGTTTCTTTAGCAGACCAGACACTCCCTTTTTCCAAGTGAAGCTGTGCCCTCTGACGGGTGAACGTCTTCTGGACTGGTATTCTGAGTCCACATTCTAAGTCCACATGGTCACATCTGTTGAAATAGTGCTTGTTTCAGGCCATTTGGGGTCTAGTGATTTCACACAAGTCTTTCTTGGGACATATGTCCCTGGAATTGAATTCAAGATTTGCTACTTATTATCTGTGTGACCCAGGACAAACTGCTTAAACTCTCTGTGCCTCAATAGCTTCCTCCGCAGAATGGGAATAATAAAAGACATTTTCATATATTTTTCATAAGAATTAAAAGTAAAACCCTCCACATACTGCCTGTCGAACACACTGTGCATACTAAATAAATAACAGTTGTATTGCCTGCTGCTCTTGCTGCTTTTTTTGTTATAAAATCCTTTTTTTTCAGAAAGCCATGTCCTTTGACAAGTCTCTAGATACAGACACCTTAAATATTCAGTGACCTACCTCATTTATCATTTGTTAACGAAAAATTATTCCCTCACTGTTAATTACAGGAGTCATAACAATGTCAACTAATCCATCGATGCAGAGTTATTTTTATTGTTATTACAATTGTTGAAACTCTCATTGTTCTAAGTTTTATTTTTATCTTAGATTTACAATCATTATCAATAACTCATACTTGCTACACCCATTTTTCTTTACTATCAATTCACAATTACTACACTGTATCCTATATTATCAAGAGAAAAAAAAATCAGGAAGAGGAAGAGAACAGCACTGTCTTAGTGAAGCCAAAAGAGTAACTAGAACCCAGAGAACCACTGGCCCAAAGGAGCCCTGCAGAGTGTGGGTGGGGGGGACCTGGGCATGCGAGGCCAGCACCAGGCAGCTCTCTGGCCTCACTCGGTCCTCCTTTCCAGGTGCTCTCTAGCAGAGAGTGGAATGAGGCCCAATGCACCAGGCAAGGCTGGACAACAACCTGGTTCTACTATCAGCTCTCCACTGCTGTACATGGAGGTTGAGCAAGTCAACTCCCACAGTAACCTGCATCAATAACCCTTGCAAATGTTAAAGGGCTGTTGTGAGTCTTGAAATAAATCATATACAAATGCCTTGAAAAAGATCAGCGTGACATTAATATGAGTCTTCCCTTCAGAGCTCCAGTCTTCAGGAGTGCAGTAGAATTAGGTCCAGGAGCTCAGGGAGTGCTGGCAGCCACTACTCAATGGCCCACAGTGGGAGCTACAATTTTGAGGAAAATTCACTCGTGAATTATTAGTGAATCCTCAGGAAATCATCCCAGAGGCCTGTTTCCTGCATCTCAAGATGGATTTTAAGTATCACTGTTCTTGAATTGTATAGGTTCTCACCAATTTCAGTAAAATCACCTTAAGGAAAGTTGTAGCAGGATTCTTCCAAATCCAGAGTGGTATAGAGTCTTTTTGAGAAATAAATAAAAGCCAAAATCAAAGTATTGATATTAAACACTATGGTTTTTATTTTGCTGGGAATATTTCTAACCTTTGCCTATTAAGTCAAGCTGTCTGCAAGTTTCTTCAAAATGTCTCCTTCTGTCACCTGATTAATGTGTTTGTTGTAAAGGGATGTTGAATTTTACTAAGTAGTGTTTGCATCTCTGTAGGAACTGACATGGCTTTTTAAAGACTCTGTATGGAGTTGGGGTGGAGCAACATATAGAGAACAATAGCAGAGACACATAGCTCCAGTCCTCCTAAAGCAAGAACTGCCAACATTTTGTCCTTTTGTCCCCAACACTTCCTCTTAAAGACAACACAGTTACTGCAGAAGTTCCATTTCCCCAATCCCCAACCCCACTCCCTCTGTCTCCATAGGAACTTTCACCCAACCTTTCCTTCTTCTTTTATTGCACCGTGGACTTTAACCCCATTGACTATTTTGTATTTACATTAATCATATCATCCATGTGGCTATTAAGTCATTAATCCTTTAGTGAATTTTGACAGCATGTTTTGTTAAAAACCATCTGTTTCACATAGATTTGCAAGTTTATTCCTATACTGTTGTTATACAAAAAAACTCATTGTTTTATAATTATATTTTCCTGTTAATAATGACCATTATTATTTCTGAAGTGTATTTCCTCTTCTTTTTAAATGGCTTGTTAAAGATTTCCTCTTTGTAATTGATTATTTCAAACAAATAAAATTTGTATTTTTACATGAAACTACGAATCATTTTCTCTACTACTTTATTATTTTTGGCCTTCATCTATATTGAATATTTCTTCTACATTTTTCTGTTTATTTTATTTTCCTGATATCTCCTCACTGGCCTTGTGTACTGCAAGAAGACCATGGGGTTCCAAGTGTCCCAATATCCAGCAGGTCCTCCCTCACACAACCCTAGGCGATACCTGTTGCCCCATGGTCCTCTAGCAATAGATAAGGACAATGAGAGAAAATCAGAGTCCTGTGGTCACTACTGGCTGGAAAAATATAAATAATAATGTTTGTATAGTAAATGGATTCACTAAATAGCACCTTACATATCACTAAAGGAAGAATTAGGAGATTGAAACATGGAACTGTGAAAATTACCCAAGAATCATTACAGATACAACAAATTAGTTGTAAATAAAAGAAAAGTTAGGAGGCATAGAGGATAGAATGAAAAGGTACAGCATAGCTGTACTTCAGAGAAAGCAATATTTGAAGCAATAATATACAAGAATGTCCAGAACTAATGAAAGACATGAATCCTGTTTGAATATTCAATGTCCTCTATCTGGATTTTAGTGATATGAATAATTTTCTTACCAGCATCTACATTAGAACATGCAAATACAATGTTGTTTTAATTTCCTTATGAAAATATAAAATATAAAGTAGAACAAGTTCAATTAGTGTTTACTGTTTCTGAAAGTAAACCTTTATGTTCATCCTTTTGGAGATCAATGGCTTTGCAGGTCACGAGAAAGCTAGATGGAACTCACATCTTGCCAGCTTGAATGTCAGTGCCCGATTTAGAGCAGCAACAGGTTCTTTTGTTGAAAGCTTTATGTGCATTTCAAGGAGTTATTTATAATTGTTCACTGTTAGGGCAACAGCAGCTGCATTCTGTATCATGATAGTGTATTGGGGCCAAGATTTTATCAGGCTTCAATATTTTTGGCATATTTCTATTTAGAACACTAAGAAAAGATTTTTCTCCACTTGTGATTAAATGTCTAACAAATGTTTGTCAGTGAAAATTACAGACGTTTAATAAGCTATAGCTTTTATATTTTAGTTATATAATTATTTGAAACAGGAAAATACCTTGACTCTTTTTCAAAATTACATTGCACCTCATTTTTTCTCAAAACAAGATTTGTCTGTTAAATATTAAAAACTAAAGACAAATATCTGGCTTAGTAAAGCCAGCTAAGGACAATGGTTTGAGCTGGATATCATAGGGCAGACATGTCTGGTCTGTGTTATTATATTACCAATATTATTAAAATAATCTGTTTTAGCCAGTGGTTCCCAGACCCAGTCGACCATCAGAATTAACTGGGGATTCTTTGTCCCTGCTTCAAACCATCTGAATCAGAACCTCTGAGTGGTGGCAACCAGAAATCTTTATTTTAATAAGGTCCTGATGATGATTTTTATTTTAGAAATCTGTATTTTAATAAGGTCCTTATTAAAAAGGTGGCAGTGGCTCTCAAGATTGGTTCTTACCTAGAGAGTATTTAAAAAATATCAATGTTCAGGCCATGCATCAAATCCATTAAACCAGAATTTGAGGGAATAGAGGCAAGGCATCAGCATTTCCAAAGTTCTCCAGGTGATTCTAGTGTCTCATTGAGATTTAGAACCATGTGTAGAGTACAGCTATTGGTTCAAAAACACTTTTAAAGCACTGAACTCTAGTTTGAATGGCAATGACAAGAAGGCTCATCTACACTCAGAGAAGAACAAATGTATCTCTGGCATTAAAGTAAGTTGTTGTGTGTTTTTTTTGGGGGGGGGGAGTTTTTTTAGTCTATCTGTTAATCCTACCCACAGGATGTTTCACCATTTTTTGTAAAGTTTATAAGGTCATCTATAATCTTATAAACACAAATATCTAGGCACAATTTGATGCCTTACTTATGTTAAAGTATAACTTTCAAAAGTGAAACATAATTGATCATCATAATTAAATGCATACCAAAGATTTTATTCAACTTGCTAATTAATGAAGGAACTAGTAAGACTGCAAAGCTAGTACAAATAACCAGCTTCCTCTTTGAAGAAGAGGCTCTTTATAGGCAATTTAATAAAAGAATGTTCGTCTAAAATGGTAAGTTAGATATAAAAAGGACTCTTCAGGGCACTGTAGCCCTTGGCGGCGTGTGGGTCCTTGGAGCCAACCCTGAGTGACTCATTTGTCTAGAGGATGGGCTGCTGGGAACCTGCATCTCCTGCTGCAGTGTCCAGGTTCTTTCAGTGCCTTTTTTTTTTTTTTTTTTTTTTAACTTTTGAGAGAAAAAACAGCCACTGTTTGTCCAAGATTTGATTAGGAAAGTACTCAATTTATCGTCATGTTTGTGTGTTATTTGCCAATCTTGTTTTGTGTGTTTTGTTTATTGGCTTGGAAGTAAGAAGTAAAATAGTGGCTTAGGTGTCTTCTTCCTCTTTCCCATCTTTGTCTCCAGACATGTGGCAGTGGCCATCTTGTGCTCAGGCTCCATCCAGGTGCCATCTTCTTCTAGGAAAATCTGCCACTTTAAATACAGGCATTCAGAAGCTGCTCTTTTTACTTTCTGGGTTTTCCTACTTTATTGTGCACACTTGCTTTCAATTTTCTGTTGTTTGTGTTTGTTGAAAAGATCACCTGAAGGGGCATTTTGAAGGAATGTATGTCAGTCCCCTCAGAGACAATAGAATACATTCTTTGATTATAAATTAATTTTAAACTAGTTTTAAAGGAATTCTTACAGCATGCAAAGCTTTGGTCATTTGAGCAAAATCTTACCTTAGTCCATCTGCCAAAAACACAATTTGGATCCAGTTTTTCCTCTTGAGTTTTTCATTGTACTGGGGATATAAAAATCAGTGTTTTAAAATGAAAACTATGAGCATCTCTGTGTATGTTCATCTGTATGTTTATGTATGTCTATGTATGTATGTCTATGTATATATGTGCTAGATATAGAATATTTCTAGCACTGAATGGTATTGCTAATTTGTAATATTAAATTGGCTTAAACAAGTAAATATATGAGAATTCTGAAAAATAGAACAGATTGATCCAAATGCTTTTCAGAATCATGTAAGCTGGGGAAATATTTGATATTAAAGCTGGTTTTGAGTTTGGTTTGTTTAGTCATATCTTCAGAATCATCAGCTTTAAAAATATTTTTATTTCACATGGGTTTATTAGTCAAGTAAGTTTCTCTGTTGCAAAATTTGTCAGCAAGAGAAATAACTTGGCTTGACAAAATTTTCATAAGTAATCTAAACTTAACTGTTAAGAGCAAATAAATTAAATTAATGTGAATAGGATAAAAAGTTTCTTTTAGGTTAACTCTTTAGCAATAATTATATTATATATGTGTACGTAAAATGGTTTTCTAAATCCACTCTGTAATTTGAAACTTTAAAGTTTTCTTAGCTAAATTAAATGATGGATATTTGTTGAATGTTTAAGTCATTACCAAATAAGAATGTTGATGGTTTGCTTTTTTTAGCCATCACTAGAAATTAAAGTTTCTAAGTTTTAGAAATGTAATAAATATGGAAGAACACAATATGTTTTCAGTAAAAAAGTTATGAGATATGGAGTTGTTTTTTTTTTGTTGTTTTTTTTTTGAAGAAAGGTAATTTTGTGCTCAAGTGAGGCTGGTTGTTTCAGAATGAGAAAGAGAGAGAGAGAAAAAAAAGGACAAAATCTGAATGTAAAAAGGAAAGTTGTGGCATATTTGTGGAAAAGGAATCCTGGGAAAGAAAGTTTTATGCGTGACAAAGCAAATAAAATTAAAATAAATTTATTAAAGTTAGCTCATTTAAATATCAAAATTGTGGGTAACCAGTTGGCTCAGTTGGTTAGAGCGTGGTGCTGTTAACAACAAGGTTGCCAGTTTGATCCCCACATGGGGCACTGCGAGCTACACCCTCCACAACTGGATTGAAACCACTACTTGACTTGAAGCTGATGGGTCTTGGAAAAACACACTTAAAATAAATAAAAGTTTAAAAATAAATAGATAAATATAAAAATTAAACTGACACAGAATTAGACTTCGGTTCTCTTTCACACTGTTAAAGAGACAGTTTTCCTGCATCACTTTGCTTCAGATAAAATATTATGAGATATTTTCTACCTAGAAAGAAAAGATTCTGTTTTATTAAAATAGTTTTCTGTGTTTTATATTATCTTAACCAGGTACTTGATTCATCAAGAAAACAATCTTATCAATCCTAAGAACTAAGTTTTTGATAATAACAAGTAACCTGTATTTATGTTGGACATCTTTTACTGTCACTGTGAGTAAATGGATAATTTAATATTGTTTCATAATGATATATTACCCTTTGATCAAGCATGTTTGACAAACTTTCCAGGGTTCAGGATGTAAAAGGAGACTTTTTCTTAACCTGGAAATGACTCTGGATTATTCCAGTGGGCCCCTGGCATTCCTCAAAGATTTGTTCTCTCTCTTTATAAAAGAGAAAATTTAAACTAATTAGGCCTATTTGATATACTAAAATTACTTGGAAGCTTTGTCAAATACAGAAGTAATGATTATGTTTATTTGTATGCACATATTCTTATTACAAAAATGAATTTTCAGGAATTTATAATCTCCAAGAGTCCACAATATCCTGTTGTAATATTTTCATTTGTAATTCTAGTTGACATCTTAAAATGTTATATGTTACAGAGAAGAGCAAGGTTTTATGTCAATTGTATTATAATCAAGTCTATAACTATGCCATTTTCATTTTTTTGCCATTTATAGACAGTTATTGTTTTACTTGGATATTTTGCAGATATGTTTCATCTTCAGAAAGATCCATGAAGATGACTCTAATTTCTTGTAAAATACTGCTCTCAGAATAACCTTGCAGATCACACCTTTAAAATGGATAACGATTTATAGAACTCTAAGGATAACTGTGTTCATGAAATGCTGGCAAGCAATCAAGATAATAATAATTGAGTGTATGGGACTAAATAAACTGAGGATGATTATAATTTTTATGAATTTTTGCTTTAAATGTTGCTGATTTTTAAAATCTTTTGTTTTCCAGATATAAACTTGTTTCTCTTAAACTACCTATGACTTAGAGCAATTTGGTAAATTATACCTTTGTAAACAGAATTGAAACATTTATTTTTTTTAAATCTACTGGATCCCTCCAGAATTCAGAAACTCTTAATGAGTTTTTTTTTATTTTCATGGCAATGTGATTAATTGCAGAGGTTCAATAAGAATCTGTTCTTTTTATAATGGGACATAATTGGAAACTGGTCTATTACCAAGGCTTTGACTGGAAGGTCATGTTTGAGAGATGCATAGACTCAGATATGACCAGGCAGCTTTAAGGAATTAAGATTGACTTTGGAAACCAATGAAAAACAGCCTGGTACCTTGCTTACATGGCTCACAGCAGTCTTCCCTGGTGAGGACCCTCGCCTGATTTAAGACAGTTTAGGGTCAGATTATTTGTTGCCCCAGAATCAACACTAAATTATAATGGGTACTGGTGGAAGCTGAAAGATAAGGAAGTTTGTCTTAGTATGAGGTGTGTTTAAAGAGAATATTCTAACAGCAGCCCAAATTTCCTCTGACATCCCCTCATGACATAACCTATTCTCACCTCTTCCACTATATCACTCATTCTTAATTCCTGCTTTCGCCTCCCCATCCTTCTTTCCCCATCTCCTACACTGTTCCCTTTCTCATTGCAACCCCTCCTTACTTTAGCGTTCCTGCTCTCACCTTCACCCAGTCTCTTACTCCCTTGTCTTCCTTTTCTATGACTCTTCCTCCCGCGGATATTTGCCTTCCTCCAGCCATGTGTTGCCTCTTTCTCTTCACTCCAGTAATTCCTTCCATATCCATCCCCTTTAGCTCTACTTTCTGGATAAGCTCTTACCTACACCTACTCCTCTCCTTAGTGCACCATTCTGGAGCTTTCCCTCTGTACCCCATCCTCGTTCACCTTCCCCAGCGTTGCTGTAAACACAGGACTCATTCAGCTCTCTGATCCAGACTCTATTTACTTCGACTTCCGGTCTGATTTTAAGTCACTAGACAGCATCTCAGAATCATCTTGCTACTACAGAAATTTGTAAATATACAGATTTCTCCATTAACCAAAGTCTAACAGATAGTTGGTCCTTATTTTAGGACTAGTTTTGACTAATAGTAACAATAATCACACAACTTATAAACAGTAAAATTACTGGGTAATCCATTATCCTAGAAGAGGCTATGGTAAAAGTAGTCATAATAGTCAGTGAGGAAGAATTTACTTCAGCCTTCTAGGAAGGACACCAGCACAAATGTCCATTTACAAATATCCTTCAGTGAATTTTAAAGAAGACAATTTCCTCTTCTTTAAGTAGGAGATTACTATAACCTCATACTGACAACTTCAAAGTACATTGTAGTTGCTATAATAACATTTTTGGAACAAATTGCAAGAAACTAGAGTTGATTAAATCCTCATGATGCCAAGCATGATTTGGCATAGCAGGAATAAACGTAATGAATCTCTGATGGTACCACCCCCATATCCCAGCAGTGGGAGCACCGATGTGATACGTGAGCAGGGAGTAGGACTAGAGAATACTCTTTATTTCAGATCAGCAATGAGAGAGAAACTAGGCAAGAAGGTATTTTAAGTCTGCCCTGTCTCCTTAAATTGAGAGAGAGAGAGACAGAGACAGAGACAGAGACAGAGACAGAGAGAGGCTGGAGCCAAGCCAACAATCCAGCAGCTGACCAAAAGCAGCCCTTTACAAGAAATCACTCACTGACCCAATCAGTAAAAATCCTGTGAACTGTAAACAATTACTCTGAACCAAATTTTACCAACTCAACTTGCTCAATTGGAAGTGGGAATAAAAGACAACCCACATCCAAATGCAAATGAGTCTGTATACAGATGCTCAGATTCAGTGGTGTTTAGAGAAAATGCAGACTAAATTACAAGAAATCATTCTTCATCCATCCTATTGGCAAAAAATAAAATCATGAATGAGCTCTAAAATGGCAAGGATCAAACACTGCGTTCTCCTCAGAAAGTATTGGTGGTTCCATCAATGATGGACACCTCATTGGGAAGCAGTGTTACCCTGTGCATCAAATTTTAAAAGAAGTTTGTCCTTTGATAGAGCAATTCCACTTACAACATCACCCTTAAAAATAATTACATATGAGTATATGGAAGCATCTACGTGGACACTTCTTGCATCTATCAATGAGGGAGTGCTTATAGAGAAGCACTAACTGCACCTGTCTATGGAACATAGTCTTAGCCATTTGAAAGAAAGAGGTCAATATCTCTTTGCATTGAACTAAATATCTTATTAAGACACACTGTAAAATAAAACTAGGAAGTTACTGATCGATAGCTATCTGTGTAAGATGGACCTATAAATGTATAAATACATCAGCATGTGAGCCCATGTGTGAAAATCCAGGAGAAGAATGTACACCAAATCTGTGGATCTGACAACCTCCAGAGAGTGAGTTAAAGGGAGAATTTCCATTTTTCCTGTATTTTTCCTTCATGTTTTTTTGCTTATTCTATAAAATTGAATGCATTTATTAATTATATACATCATTCATAGTTACATATATTATAACTATATATTATATAATTTAAAAAGTGAGGAGAAACCTAACAGAAATTAATTAAGATGGTAGAAAAAGAGGTTTGATTAAAATAAGTGAAGACTTATTTTCTTGCAAACTTAATAATACAATTAAATGAATAGCAATACTAGTCAGAATAAAAGAGAGATGACATAAATACCAAAAAATATTGAAAAATAATTTAAGAATAACCAAAGTTCAGATGTTACTAAATTGATTACAATAGAATACTTTGTAGAAAGTTATAATGATAGCAAACATTTACCTTGCACCTATTATATATCAAAGATGATTACAAGTTTTACAAATATTAATTCATGAAAACCGCATGAGATATGTGTTATTGTCCTCATTTTACAGATGAGGAAATTGAGGCAGAGAGTTTTAGGTAATTTTTGTGATGCCAGGGATTTTAAGTAACAGAGATCGGGTTTGAATCTTGTAAATATAGCTCCAACCTGTGGTCTTGAGCTCTCTGCTCCACCATTTCTCACAGCTCAGTAGGATAGGAATAGAACAATACAGCTGCAACGTGCTTTTGAAAATATACCAGAGCAAACCAATAGTCAGTATTATGCTTAACTATGAAATATTAAATGATTTTTCACTGTCATCAGTAACATCACAAATATTCTAACTACATACCAATGAAATCTAGTAAGAGAATCAAATAAGATGAGACAATATTAGGAAGAAAATAGTAAAGTGACAATATTTGCAAATGACAGGATGGAATAACCCAGAAAAAAATCCAAGACAAATAACTGAATGTACTGTAAATCAGAATTTAGTTTATACGATGACAAAATTGATACATAAAAATTCAAAGTTTCTTATATAGTAAATATTTCTATAAATGTAGAAATATAAAAATGTGAAGCTTTTTAAAAAAATCATTTAAAATAAAAAAACTAAAGAAAATATCCAGAAAGAAATTTAACTATGTGCAGAAACTATTAGTAATATGAGTATATGAATAAACAATGCTACATAAATATATAAAATATATGAAAAATGAATAAACATGAGTTTTCTTTTGATAAGAAGATTTATTATTCCTATGATGTCAATACTCCCCAAATTAGTTTAAAAATCCAATATAACTCCAAGCAAAGTCCCAAAGGGTTTTTTTGTTTGTTTGTTTGTTTGCTCCTTGGATAACATTTATTCTAAAGTTCAGCCCAACAAACAATCCCAGAGGGGAGGCAAGATAAGGTGGGGGAAAAATAGAAAAATCTTAGCAATAAAGAGATTATTTTTCCCTACCACTTAATAAAATATAATATGGAGGTACGAGAATCTCCAGACAGAGTAATGAAACAGAATTAAAAACAAAAGACAATACCAGAATAAAAAGGCAGACATAGAACCAGTTAAATATGATGAATGAAAGCAGTAGTTCAAATAAACGGGAAAAGATAGTTGTATAACTTACGGACAATGTCTAGCTATTACGCTGGATTTTTCACTTTAGTCTAACATCAAAAACAAATTCTAGGTGGATCAAACATAAAAATGTTAGGAAAACATAGTAAAAGAGAAACTGAAACATGAAACTAAAGAGATCTTAAACAGCATACCATAAAATAGATTAATTTTATTCATAGTGATTAAAATATTTTCATGGCTGAAAAAAACGCAGCAAAAACAAAACATCATAAATAAGGTTGAAAGAAAATGACAAAAACAAAACATACCATACATGAGAGTAGAATGATTAATTTCTTTTATATAAAAATAAGTCCTAAAAATAGACATTCTAGTTTGGCCCCAATAAAACCAGGACTGGATGTCCCTTGCCTTAGACAGCAAAAAAGAAAATACATGTTGGTTATCACAGGTCAGCAATCCTTGAGAAAACAGAAACAAATGAGGTGTGGACTGAAGTGCCCCAGGCTCCTGCCAAGAGAGTTTCAGGAATACAGAGGAGAGGGAGGAGTAAAACAAAGCCCAATGGCTTCAATGAGTTGAGAAGACACAACTCCCAGTTCAGGGAAACAACACAGCTGGAATTGCAAGGCAAAATGGGAGAAGATAGAGCTTCAGAGATAGCCGCAAAAATTTGCAGAGGGTCGTCTCAAATCTTTGGCTCAGTAATGACCTGTGCATGCAAGTCAGAAAATGACCATGTGCAGAACAAAATCCACCAGAGAGAAACAGACAGAACTATCTCTGGAACTCATACAGGGTTGGGAAATTTCAGTTCCCACAGCTAGAGCAGAAAGGCTTCCTAATAAACTGGGCATTAGGTAGAATTCTCAAAAATGATAGTTAGTTATAGGGCCAAATCTTCTGTCTACTAAAGGCAAGTTTAAAAGCAAACCTCAAGAGGAATAAAATGATTTGTCACTTAAAATGTGGCTTTACTGCATCTCAGAACAAAGTTCAAAAATATATTTTTCAAGGACAAAAGCCAGCATAAATTCACAATGTTTAGAAACTAATAAAAATTACTAACCCTATAAAGAATCAGAAAAATATGACCCATATTTGAGAATGGTTGAGAAAACAAATCAAGAGAAACAGATCCCAATATGACACTTATGATAGATTTAGCATATAAGGACAGTAAAACAGATATTGTCAATATATATATACTATATGATCAACAAGGTTGCAAAACCACGAGCAAGACAGAAATAGTACATGTAAAATAGTCCCAAAACAAACTTACAGAAATGGCAAATACAATACCATCTACTAGATGGAGTAAACGGCATGAGACATTGCAGACCAAAAAGTTAGTGAACCTGAAGACATAGGAATAAAAACTACCCAAAATGAGATGCAGAGATGAAATAAACACCAGAAAGAGATCAGTGAGCTGTAGAACAATAGCAGGCAACAAACTCTGTGAGTAATTGGAGTACCAGAAAGAAAGGGGAGGGAGTTTTTAAAGAAATAGTAGCCAAAATTTTTTCCAAATTTGAATAAAACTGTAAACCCAGAGTCCCAAGATGCTAAAAATCACCCAAGCAGAAGAAAGAAGAAAATAATCCCAGGGCACATCTAAATAAAATTGCTGAAAATAAGAAAATATTAAAAGTAGCCAGGGGGCAGGGGGTGGAAGGGACTTATATACAGGGGAAACAATGATGAAAATGGCAGGAAATGAAAGATAAAAATGTCTCATAAGAAAATATAAGCCAGAAAAATATATGTAACATTTTAAAAGTAATAAAAGAAAAAAAATTACCCTAAAACTCTATATCTAGCAAAAATATTTTTCAGAAACAAAGGCAAGATAAAAACCTTTTCAAGACACGCAAAATCTGAATTTATTGCCAGCAGATCTGAACTATAAGAAATCTGAAACATAGTTCTTCAGTCTTGGGAAAATTATAATAGATACAATGCAAAACTCAGAAATGATAAATATGTGGTAAAATATACTGGAACTTTTTCATCATTTAATGTCCCTTTAAAAATAATTGACTGTTTAAAGAAAAAATGACAATAGTAATAAGAAAATTATAATGTACAGTGTATCTTAGATCTCCAACATGTGTAGAAGTGAAATGATTAACATCTATTACCCAATAATCAGAGGGCGTCAAACACAACCACAGTGTTTTACGTTTCTAACACTATTATGAGAAGTGGAATACTGTTACTTGAACGTAGTAGCTACCGATAAGTTAAAGATGCATATTGCAGAGCACCTGCTAATAAAACCAGAGGTTTTGATAGTAAGCCAATTTGGAGGTCAAATGGAATCATAAAGAATCATGGAAAAAGAGGAGAAAAGGAAAAATGCAGCAATTTGGGACAAAAATACATAGCAAAATGGTGAACTTAAACTCACCAGTATCAAAATTACATAAAATGTAAACATTTCACACATTCCAATTGAAAACTGAAAATGGTCAGGTTGGTTCAAAAAGCAAGACCCAACTATATGGTGCTTAAGAGAAACCCACTTTAAATGTGAAGACACATGTTAAAAGTAAAAGGATGGTGAACAGATATAGATATAATCAAAATAATGCTGGAGTGGCTATATTAATATCAACATTTTAAAAAGAAAATATTAGTAACAGGTATAAAGAGTTATTTCATAATTATAAGAGTGGTCCGTTCATCCAAAAGACATAATAATCCTAAACGTATATGCACTTAATAACAGATCTCCAAAGTAGATGAAGAAAACTATGACATAACTGAAAGGGAAAATAGAAACATCCGCAATTCTACTCGGAGGTATCAATACCTCTATCTCTGAATACTTAATAGAAATAATAGACACAAAATATGTAAGGAAATAAGGCTTTATCCACACTATCAGTGATTTAGACCTGACCAGCGTTTGTAGAACACTCCACCCAAAAAACAGCACAGCACCCTGTTGGCCAGTGTTTGAGCCCTTTCCCTCTGAAAGGTGCTTTGTTTTGTTTTCAATTAGTTACAGATGTTAAAACCAATGTAATAGTTAGACATTTACACCCCTCACAAAGTGGTAACCCCCCACCCCCAATCTGCTACACCTCTGACATTGTATATAGCTCTTACAATTCCACTGACTCTATTCCCTATGCTGTGTACTCTTAAAGTTTTGAGATTTCTTTTTCATCTCTGGAATATTTCCTCTATTAAATTTTCTCTCTTTTCTCTTTCTAAAACACCTACTAATTGCATCCTTTGCTCCAGAAAGAATTCTCTGTTTTTTTCCTACCTCTTTGATGTTTGTTTGCTTCATGTGTTTTATTTTCACACTATGTTGTAGAGTATCATCTCAACATTTATTTCAGCCCTCCTGTTGAATTTCATTTAGGAAATGTTTCTTAATTTCTATGAACTCTTATTTGTTCTTTAACGGTTCTATTATCTCATTGTTTGCTAATAACAGCTTGTTTGTTTTTTAAGAATAGGTATCTTCTCGATTCTCTCTGATATAAATTAGGATTCTTTTGCAGTTCTCATTTTTAATTTTGTATTGTTTTGTTTTGTTTTTCTGCAGCTGACCTTACGTATACGCCCATTGATTCTGGAATGTCCACTCATTTGTGAATGGATGTTCTATTGGAAAATAGTAGTAGCTGGTGTGATTTTCTGAGAGATCACTGGCCTCTCTTCTGAACAAGGGGGGTAGGAAGCCTAAAATAAATCTCTTTCTCTATGGGCAGGGCACATTGATGGGAAGATTCCAGCTACAGTCTGGGGTGGGAGAGGCTGGCCCATGGAGCTGTCTGCTCCGAGTTCATTATCAATGCCAAGATTTCTGCCTCTTCTCCCATTCAGGCTTTCCATTATGTGTGCGATGTGCTCCACCCCAGCACATCTGCATGGAGTGCCCTGAGTGCCGGGTCATTCAGCTGTTGGTTTCCCACCACAATTGTCCCATCTTCCTCTGGCTTCAAGAAGTTCACCCCAATCTTTGGCCTGCAGATAACCTTCCCTCTTATTTGCATATGTTTAAATGAACTTTCCCTTTTGTACACCTTTGCATGCCTTTTGCTAATCAGTGAATGGTAAGCAGACAAATAGGAGCCATACGAAATCACAAACCTGATACGTTTTTCTGAAATAATAAGCTGTAACCATTTCTCCTGTGTTAGTATCACACTTCCATGTCTGCTTCCTGAAAACTGGTTATTAGTTGCAGGTCATCGCAAACTCCAAATAGGTAGCAACTCGCTTTTAAAAATAAAATATCAATTTCTGCCAAACTTAGAGAATATTAAAACTCTGACTAGAACAGTTGATCAGATTCAAAAGCATTTTTTAATAAATTATGTTCTCTGAGGCTACTTCTGCCTTAACATTTTATCTTTGTTCTTCCCTAAGTCATGGTTTGCTAGTTAGAATGGTATGAGTATAGAAAGTTAAATTAAATAAGATATACACTATATTAAATTTATGTTAAATTTTTAAACGGCAATTATAAAGGCAATTTTTAAATTATTCTTATTTTGGTGGAATGAACCAGCTTAAGAATCAAAATATTTTTTGGCTTTGGTTGTTCAGTTATTAATGGTCACAATTAATTGACTAATTCTAGTTAAAAATGTGTTTAACCTAATAATAATGGTAGCAGTATAAAGAGAATTAGACTATCAGGTATGATATTGCTTCTAATTTTACCTATGCTAATGACTCAGTCTTGATACTTTACTAAACAAATAGTAATTTTATCAAATTAAATTCTATGTCAAAATAGCCTGAAAACAATGAATTGTTATATGAACAAGACATTTATTATTGCTGTTGTTATTATTAACTTTACCATTAAGGACATAATTTTACATGACTGATTTTTTGTTGTTTCCATATATACATATTTTCAAATTAGTGCAATTAATATGGAAGGCACATGATGCTTATGCTAGAGATATGATTATTAGATAATAATTGTGAATTGTCCATTGGGACAATACAAATATAAGACATTCCACAATTATTGGGCTAAACTAGTCATTTTTTTGTTTTTGTTTTTATTTATAGGTTTTGATATATTCTGCTGTTTTAGATTTGTGGCCCTAGACTGACAAAAATAATAATACTTATTATTTATTAATTGGCACTGTAGTATGGTATTTAGAGCCAGACTGCCTGAATTTAACTTGTGACTCTACCATCCACTAGCCATGTCACATTACAAGATACATAACTTTTCAGCCTCACTTTCCTCATCTGTAAAATGGGGAGAAGCATATCCAGCCCAATGAGTGGTGGTGAGGTTTGACCAAATTAATTTTTGTGCCATTATTAGAAGATTCCTAACACATAGCTAGTACTTAATACGCTATTTCTTCTCTTGTCTATCATTACATTTGTTGTGAAGTTAGTACTTAAAAACACATCTGTATAAGTAGTCTACAAGGAAACTCTCACCTAGATTTTAGTGGTATTTAATTAGCTTATGAAGTCACCATCTGAATCAATATCTTAAGCTTGGATAATCAGCACAGTTTCCTTATTGGTGTAACTACTGTTGTTATGAACACGTGAGTGGAAGGAATCACCAATGTGACTAGAACCCGTCACATTTGCATAAATAGGACACAGGAAACCAGGTCCCCGAGCACCTGGTGCCCGCTGACCCTGCAGACTCCCCTGCGGGTTGCATCTTGCCACCTGAAAGTCCTGCCTGCTGAGCCTACCATCACTATCGCGGCCTCTCCTTCAAGGGGAGCCTCTCACCTCATGTGCTCCAGGTATCCGAGGGCTTTTGCCACGGTCCTCCATCTGCTCGCTAATCTGCGTCTGTATGTTTCACGGTGCTGACCTTGCAATAGCCAAGGCTGCAGCGGTGGGAGATCTAAATGATGGCACCGACTAATTTTCTCCAGAATAGTTTGCCATTTGCCAGAGCACCACATTTCCGGAGCCACCTTGCCACATTTTGCCAGGCTCCGTGCCAAGCACTTTGCTCACAGCACTTCAGGGAATTGTCGTGGATATCACAAAAACTTACTGGTACCATTTCTCATTTATAGACGGAGAGCCAACAGTCAGGGAGAAACCCGGTGACTGAGTGACAGAACAGGATTTGCACCCAGGTCTGGCAGACACCCCAAGTCCTGAATCTGTGTACTATGAGTATTTATTATTCAACAATGCTGACACCTCATTGGCTATTTTAAACAGTGGACTTTTGTCACCACTCACCACTAATGTTAAATAGATTATATAATATACATAGATCAGCTGCTATGTTTCTTTTATTTTAGAAAGCACATACTCTCTGAACACTGCTTATTTCCCCAGAAAGGGGAATTTTGTGCTGTAGCACGTTCATTCACTTGTCGTTGTTGTTGCTGTGGTGTTCTGGTTCCTTAGAGCTGTTTCAACTCATCTTAGTTTGGACAGGGTACTCTTCTCAGTAAACTGTTAAGTAGCTGAAAAGTCTTTCTTTGTTAACCTTCAAAAGCAAGCCAGAATCCTTCTTGGCCCCAAATCGTACAGTTAACTCAAATAAGATAGATTTGGAAACCCCTCCGATTGTTTTCTTTAACACCCAGCTTTATGCTGCAAGGAAGGAAATGATGAATTTTACTTTGATACTTTCTTGTACATAGAGGAGAACTCTGTGGTGCATTTTCACATCTTAACCCACATCTTTGTTAATTACTCTTGGCTCATCTTTCCAGTCACATCTTTTAATCTATCTGCTTTTGCTGGACAATTCTATTCAGGGTTTTGTGAAGAAAGACAGATGAATAGCTTCCCCATTAGTACAAATAAAAAGTGTTAACTATGAGACTTTATCTAATTAGCATTTAGTGGAATGTAAAATAACAGGAGGAAAATTATACTTTCTTCTTCTCAAGAGAAAATGCAATAATATTTAATGCAGATGAGTGGGAAACCAGAGGAATAGGTAAATCCTGACAAATAATCTATGCTTAAAATAATCTATATTTCAAGATATTTCAAACAACTGGAATTTATTTAAGGCTGTGTTGCCAGATGGTACAGTTAAATTAAGTCTTTAGCATTTGCTTAAATATGGTTACCGAACATGTCATTTGAAAAATAAAACCAAAAAACTATAGTAATAAGCACTCATACAGAAAGTATTTGCCAGTGGGTAAATTGTGTGTGTGTGTGTGTGTGTGTGTGTGTGTGTGTGTGTGTGTAAAGCATAATTATCTTTGATAATATTTTAATAGAAAAGATTAAAATTGATCACTTGAATGCTAGTTTGACTTTGTCCCATTGAAATTGGAACAAGAAGCCAAGGGTCTCTGGAAAGCAATCTCATTAAAATGGTGTGGTATGTCCTAGTTTGCTAGGAGTTTGAACAGAATTAGGAAAAAAGCAAATAATCACTATGCCTTACTTTCATTTGTGATATATAACCTAAAATTTTATGAGGAAATGAGGATAATAGAATCAGGTTCCTTTACCTCTTAGACAGTCATTTTACAAAACATTGATTTTCATCTAAATTTTAAAATTTTAAAAGATTTCTATTTTTAATCATCTTGTACAAACCAATCAAATAGGGTCATAATAGAGTAGCTTGCAGTAAATTGGCGCTCCTACTGAGAACAGCTAGGAGAGCAGCATGAAAATACAGAAAACACCTGCTTCAGGCAGCCAGGACCTAAGGGATCAGATCCAGAAGGGTCTGCACCTCATTTAGCTGAATCCACTGCATGCAAATCCCTTTCTTCTTTCAAGCATTTTCTGATTTGTGACGCTGAGTGAGAGGCTGAGAAGCCTTACAGAGGGAGGCTGGCGGCGAGGAGTCAGAGCAGGTGGCAAAGCTATGCAATCACATGAGTGTGGGAGGAGACAAAACTTGAAGTCAGTTTGCCAAAGCCACCTAGACCTAAAGGACCAAGGTTGCAAAGAGTCAACATAGGTGTTTCCCCCAGGGCAGGTGCTGGTTAAGCTGCACAGAGTAAAAGGACAAGACAAGCAGAAAGAACCTAAAAAGACAGAGTAAGGGAGATAAATGTAGGGGAGATCAAAAGTTAGATGAGGGACCATAAGAAGCACGTCATGTTCTTGGTTTGGTCCACCAGATGCAAATGTTTTTTCTCAGTTTATTTTTGTCTTTGGTTTTACACATATGTTAATATATAATATATAATGTTTATATAATATGTAATATATTATAATAAAACATAATATAATATAACATAACATAATACAACATAATATAATATAAATAATATAAATAATTATAAATTATATTATATCTTATATATAAAGTATATATATACAGTCACACACGCAGTGGAAAAGGAATGAAGTTCTATTACACGCTACAACATGGATGGACCTTAAAAACATTAGGCTAAGTGAAATAAGCCAGACACAAAAGAATAAATATTGTATGCCTCCACTTATATGAAGAAGAGGCATATTCATGGAGACATGAAGTTAGAACTAACCAGGGGCTGGAGGGGAGAGAGAAATGAAGACTCATTGCTTACTGCGTACAGAGTTTCTCTTTAGGGTGATGGAAAAAATTTGGAAATAGTGGTGATAGTTGGAAAACATTGTGAATGTAATTAATATCACTGGGTTGTACACTTAAAAATGTTTTACATGGCATCTCTCCTGTTATATATATCTGACCACAATAAAAAAAAATTCAGGTAGTATGATTATTCCCACATTATTCTTCGTTTACAAAAATATTTGATTTCTCTCATTTCTCACATCAGTGGACCACCAAGGTTTATCTGGTAATGGAATGTGGATGGGCCACGTTAGTCAGCTTCTTTTTGTATTTACCTCCTTAAATTTTAGTCAACATTTTAAAGATATCCAATCAGAATGATAGGTATTTCCAGTTTTTTAATCTTCACAAAAGCCATACTAATAGCTATTGTAACCCTTTTACAAAGGTAGAAATTGAGGCTCAGTAGAGCAGTCAAGAAGTTTTTCTAAATTATCAAAGCTGCAAATTTGGGATTTGAAGTCAAAGCTAAGTCTAAATCATTATGTCCTGGCTAACTTCTTACCATTCTGTTTAGGAAGAGAGGATAAAATAAAGGTTTGAGCACAGATATCATGTAGATGATACATGATAAGGCTATAGTGCAGTTGCATTTATAGTGGATTTGACTTGTGTTCTTTTATTTATTTTCTTTTTGTACAACTGTCAAAGAAGATGAAAGAAATTGGGTAATATTTGCATATGCAGCTAATCAAAGCAGAATTGCTTTTAGCTTTAACAAAAAGATCCTTTTGTGATCTCAGATTAACATCTTTATTCCTAAATGGAGCATAAATAACACTTACTGGCTAAGATTATTTGCACTACACAAGTCTGTTTACTGTTTACCACCTAGCATATGAGTATTTGTAAGTCTCACTGAGTATGCTAACAGAGAAAAAAAGCTGATAATAGACTCTCATTTTCCAAGAGTGAGTTTAAATTAACTTCAGAAGCCAGAATTAATGAAATGGGGTAAATGATGCAAAAGTATTTCACAGGATATTTTGCTTTAATTAGAGATAGAAAATATGAGTTATTATAGGTTTTTAAAGATGTTGCTTTCTCTTACTCTCCCATGTTTTAAATCTAGGAATATAAATGAAAACTGAAAGAATGTTAGACATTTGAGTTCAGTTTTTTAATATATATCAGCTCTGAATTCATATTGAGTGAATAGTAAAGAATCTAAATAAAGAATATAATTTGGAGGCATTTAGGTACAAGTAACAAATCTCATTAGAAGGTATCATCTGTTTACTCATAGGCAGTTATATAATTTACTATAAAGCTACTACAATTCGAACATTATGGTGCTGCTACGTGAACAAACACACACATAAATTAAACAGAAAAGAATACCTACAAATAGTTCTAAGTATATCTAGGAGGTTTGGTTATGACTAGTGAAATTACAATGTAAAGATTTTTCAATAATCATTAAAATTGATGCTGAGAAAATTGTATACCAAAATTGTATACTCATTTAAAAGAAAAAGTTAGGTCTATACCTCATACTGCATACCAAAATAAATCACACCAGTTCCACATCTAAGGAGCTTGAAAACTGTACTCCATCCTAACAACAAGATGTGTCTTTTGCAAATATTTTCTTCCCCTCTGCGGCTTGTCATTTTGTTCTCTTGACAGTGATTTTCATAGAGCAGAAATTTGCAACTTTAATGAAGTCTAGCTTATCAATTCTTTATTAATTTTACTTTATTTTGTAAATTTATATATGTTTATGTTACTGTTTCCCACAAACTTTTTTTAGTTTTCAATCACAGTTGACACTCAACATTATTTTATATCGCTTCATATGTGCAGGATAGTGGTGAGATAGCCACTATGAATTAATTCTCCTGATTAGTTCAGTACTCATCTGGCACTATACTTAGTTATGGCAATATTATTGATTAAATTCCCTAATCTGTACTTTAAATCCCCATGACTATTTCACAACTAGCAATTAGTACTTAATCCCTTCACCTTTTTCACTCAGCCCCTCAAATCTCCTCCCATCAGGCACCCTTTAGTTTGTTCTCTGTATCTATGACTCTGTTTCTGTTTTGTTTGTTTGTTTATTTTCTTTTTTAGATTCCGCACACAAAAAAGCGAAATCATATGGTATTTGTCTTTCTCTGCCTCATTTCACTTAATATAATACCCTCTAAGTCCATTCATGTTGTCGCAAATGGAAAGATTTCATTCTTTTTAACGGCCAAATTATATTCCATTGTGTATACCATTTCTTCTTTATCTAGTCATCTATTGATGGCCACTTAAGTTACTTTCATATCTTTGTATTGTAAATAACAATGCAATGAACATAGGGGTGCATATATCTTTTTGAATTAGTGTTTTAGATTTCTTTGAACAAATACCCAGAAGTGGAATTGATGGATCATAGGGTAGTTCCATTTTTAATTTTTTGAGAACCTCCATACTGTTTTCCATAGCGGCTGCACCAATCTGCAATCCCACCAACAGTGCAGGAGGGTTCCCTTTTCTCCACATACTTACCAACACTTCTTGTTTGTTGATTTATTGATGACAGCCATTCTGACAGGTGTGAGATGATATCTCGTTGTGGTATTAATTTGCATTTCTCTGATGATTAGTGACATTGAGCATCTAGTCATACATCCGTTGGCCATCTGTATGTCCTATTTGGAGAAATGTCTCTTTATGTCTTCTGCCCATTTTTTTATTGGATGATTTCTTTTTTTGTTATTCAGCTGTATGAGTTCCTTACGTATTTTGGATATTAACCGTTCATTGGATATATCACTTGTGAAAATATGCTCCCATTCAATAGGTTGCTTTTTTGTTTTGTGGATGATTTCTTTCATGTACAATTTTTTTTTTTTTTTTAGTTTAATGTAGTCCCATTTGTTTATATATGTTTTACTTTTCTTGTCTGAGGAGCTATACCAATAACAATATTACTAAGAGCAATGTCAGAGAGTTTACTACCTACATTTGTTTTGTTTTGTTTTGTTTTGTTTTTCCCTAGGAGTTTTATGATTTGGGATCTTAACCTTATGTCTTTAATCCATTTGAGTTTATTATTGTATGGTGTAAGTAGGTGGTCTACTTTCATTTTTTTGCAAGCATCTGTCCAGTTTTCCCAATACCATTTATCCCATTATATATTCTTGCCTCCTTTGTCATAGATTAATTGGCCATATTAGCAGGCATGGGTTTATTTCTGGGCTCTCTGTCTTGGTTCATTGATCAATGTGTCTGTTTTTATGTCAGTATTATGTTGTTTTGATTACTATAGCCTTGTAGTATCGTTTGATATCAGGTAGCATGATACCTCCAATTTTATTCTTCTTCAAAATTACTGTCGCTATTCATGGTCTTTTGTGGTTCCATATAAATTTTAGTATTATTTTTTCTAGTTCTTTGAAAAGTACCATTGATGTTTTGACAGGGGTTGCACTGAATCTGTACATTGCTTTGGATAGTATGGACAATTTAATGATGTTAATTCTTCCTATCCATGAGCATGGTACATACTTTCATTTTTTGTATCTTTTTCAGTTTCTTTCTTCAGTGTCATAATTTTCAGAGTATAGGTCATTTGCCTTCTTGGCTAAATTTACTCCTACGTATTTTATTTTATTTTTTGATGCAACTGTATGTGGGATTGTTTTCTTAATTTCTCCTTCCTGATAGTTCATTATTGGTGTTTAAAATTGCAATTGATTTCTGCATATTAATTTTGTATCCTGCTAATTTACTGAATTCATTTATCACTTCTAATAGTTTTTTGTTGGAATCTTTGGGGTTCTCTGTATATAGTATCATGCTATCTGCAAATATGCCAGTTTTACATTTTCCTTTTAAATTCCTTTTATTTTATTTTATTTTCTTATCTGATTGCTGTGACTAAGACATCTAATACTATGTTGAATAAAAGTGGTGAAAGTGGACATCCATTTCTTGATCTTAAGAAAACACTTTTAGCTTTTCCCCATTGAGTATGATGTTAACTGTGGGTTTGTCATCTATGGCCTTTATTATACTGAGGTATATTCCCTCTATTCTCACTTTGCTGAGAGTCTTTATCTTAAATGGATGCTGTATTTTGTCAAATGCGTTTTCTTCATCTATTTATATGATCATATGACTTTTATCCTTCATTTTATTTATGTGGTATATTATGTTAATTGTTTTGTGGATAGTGAACCACCTTGCATCCCAGAAATAAATCTCACTTGATCTTGGTATATGATCTTTTTAATGTATTGATGAATTCAGATTGTTATTATTTTGTTGAGTATTTTTGCATTTATGTTCGTAAGTGTTGCTGGTCTATAATTTTCTTTTTTTGTAATGTCTTTGTCTGGTTTTGGAATCAGGGTAATGCTGGCCTCATAAAATAAGCTTGGGAGATTTCCCGCCTCTTGAATTTTTTGGATAGTTTCAGAAGTATCAGTGTAAACTCTTCTTTAAGTGTTTGGTAAAATTTACCAGTGAAGCTATCCAGTCCGTGTTTCATTTGTTGGGAGTATTTTGATTCCTGATTCCATTTCGTTAGATGTAATCAGTCTGTTTAGATTTTATGTTTCTTTTTCATTCAGCCTTGGAAGATTATAGTTTCTAGGAATTTACCCATTTGTTCCAGATTGTTCAACATTTGGCATACAATTGTTAGTAGTATTTTCTTATAATCTTTTGTATTTCTATGTTGTCAATTGTCACTTCTCTTTCATTTCTAATTTTATGTATTTGGTTTCTCTCTGTCTTTATATTGATGAGTCTGCTTAAAGGTTTATTAGTTTTGTTCATCTTTTCAAAGAACCAGACCTTGCTTTCATTGCTCTTTTTGTATTATGTTTTTAGACTCTGTTTTGTTTATTTCCATTAATTATTTTCTTCCTTCTACTCACTTTGGGCTTTGATTGCTGTTCTTTATCTAGTTCTTATAGGTGTAAAGTTAGATTACGTAATTGAGTGAGATTTTTCTTTTTTCTTGAGGTAGGCCTATATCGCTATGAATTTCCTTAAAACTGCTTTTTCTGTGTCCCATAGATTTGAGGTTGTTGTGTTTTCATTTTCATTTTTCTCAAGATATCTTTTGATATGTTCCTTGATCTCATTGTTAACTCACTCACTGTTTGGTCGCATGTTATTTACTACCCAAGTGTTTGTGTGTTTTTCAGTTCATTTCTTGTATTCATTTTCAGTTTCATACCATTATGGGTAGAGAGGTGCTTGATATGATTTCAATCTTCTTAAATTTATTAAGACTTGCTTTGTGGCATACTGTGTGGTCTATCTTGGAAAATGTTTCATGTGCACTGAAAAAGAATGCATAGTCTGCTGTTTTAGAGTAAAATGCTCTATAAATGTCAATTAAATCCATGTGGATTAATGTGTCACTTAAAATCACTGTTTCCGTGTTGATTTTCTGTCTGGAAGAACAATCCACTAATGTCAGTGGGATGTTTAAATCCCCGACTATGACTATATTACTGTCTATTTCTCCCTTTATGTCCGCCAATATTTTCTTTATATGTTTAGTTGCTCTTAAGTAGGGTGCATAAATATTTATAAGGGTTATTTCCTCCTTTTGGATTGATTCCTTTGTCATTATGAAATATCGTTTTTTGTCTCCTATAACAGACTTTGTTTTAAAGTTTATTTTGTCTCATATAAATATTGCTAACCCAGTTTTTGGTTTTCTTTTTTTGTTTCCATTTACATGAAACATCATTTTCTATCCCTTTACGTTCAGTCTGTGTGTGTCTTTCAATCTGAAGTGGGTCTGTTGTAGACAGTATATGTATATGTCTTGTTTTCTTATCTATTCAGCTACCCTATGTCTCCTGATTGGAGCATTTAATCCATTTATATTTTAAGTGATTATTGATAGGAACATAGTTATTGCCATTTTATTATTCATATTTATGTTCTTCCCCCCCACCCCCACTTCTTCTTTTTAAAGTAGTGCCTTTAACATTTCTTGTAATGCTTGTTTGGTGGTGATGAACTCCTTTAGCTTTTTCTTGTCTGGGAAGTTAGCATTCCTGGGTAGAGTAATCTTGGTTTTGTTTTTTACCACTTTGAATATTTTGTGCCAATCCCTTCTTGCCTGCCTTTCTCTTGCTGCTTTTAAGATTCTCTCTTTGTCTTTAATCTTTCATGTTTAATTATGGTGGATCTTGGTCTGGGCCTCTTGAGGTTCACCTTGTTTGGGACTTCTGCACTTCCTGGACTTGTTTGTCTATTTCTCTGAGAACCTTAGGGAAGTTTTCATCATTATTTCTTCAAATAGGTTCTCAACCCCTTGCTTTCTCTCTTCTCCTTCTGGTACCCTACCATGCAAATATTGGTACACTTGACAATATCCCAGAAATCCCTTAAATTATCATTTCTCCTCTCCTCCTCCTCCTCCTCTCTCTGCTCTTCCTCTTTCTGTTCCTCCTCCTCCTCCTCTTCCTCCTCTTCCTTCTTTTTCTTCTCCTTCTTCTCCTTCTCCTTCTCCTTCTCCTTCTCCTTCTTTTTCTCCTTCTCCTTCCCCTTCCCCTTCCCCTTCCCCTTCCCCTTCCCCTTCCCCTTCCCCTTCCCCTTCCCCTTCCCCTTCCCCTTCCCCTTCCCCTTCCCCTTCCCCTTCCCCTTCCCCTTCCCCTTCCCCTTCCCCTTCCCCTTCCCCTTCCCCTTCTTCTTCTTCTTCTTCTTCTTCTTCTTCTTCTTCTTCTTCTTCTTCTCTATTCTTATTGGGTGTTTTCTTCTACCTTATCTTCCAAATTGCTGATTCAGTCCTCTGCTTCATCTAATTTGCTGCTGATTCCTTCTAATGCATGCTTCACTTCAGTTATTGTATTCTCCATTTCAGACTGGGTCATATTTTATGTTTCTATGTCCTTTTTTTATGCTTACTGTCTCTTTGTTGAAGTTCTTGCAAAGTTCCTTAAGCATTCTTATAATCAGTGTTTTGAACTCTGCGTCTGATAGATTACTTACCTCCATTTCATTTAGTTCTTTTTTTTTTGGAGGTTTCTCCTGTTCTTTCATTTAAGATGTGATTCTTTTTCTCCTCATTTTGGCTGCCTCTCTATGTTTGCTTCTGTGTATTAGGGAGATCTGCTATGTCTCCCAGTTTTGTGGGGCCCAGTGGTGCAGTCTTCCTGATCACCTGCACTGGATGCTCCAGGAATGTCCCTTGTGTGGGTTGTGTGTTCCCTCCTGTTGTAGTTGAGTCTTGATTGCTGTTGGTGTGTCAGTGGGTGGGATTACTCTCAATCTGATTTTCTGTGAGGATTTGCCAGTACCACAGAATGTGAGCTGCTGTGCAGAGGCTCATCCCATTGAGCAGGATTCACCCCAGTGGGCTCTGGTGGCTGCTGAGAACTCTTTTAGTGTTTCATTTGTGGGGCTAATTGGTTGGTGCCCTGCTGTTGGCTGAAGCTGGCCACCAGGTATGTTGGTTCTGGGCCTCTTGCGAGGGGCTCCTGTGCAGGCCAAAGTCAGCCACTACCTGTGACCAGCCCAGGGCTACCTGGTAGGAGCTACAAAGCAATCTGCGGTTGATTGCTGCCTGTGCTTATCCTGGAGATGGGTAGGAGAACCCATAATGCAAACCTAAGGCAGCTGCCACCAGTATTAGGCCTGGGGCAGTTCTGCAAAAACCCAGGGTACCCCAAAGCTTGCTACCACCTGCTTGCTGCCCATAAGTGTCAGACACTGAGAGAGCCTCAGGCAGTATGCCAGTTGAGTGAAGTGCGGTCTCAGGGAGTCACTAGGGTGGGATGGGTTTTGTTCACCAGGTTAATGCAGATACAGATTTGATGCCAGTTTTTAGTCTGGGGCCACTAAGCAAAAGGCAAAAACCACACCATAGCCAACAGCCAACCACGTGGGGCCCATGGATTCCCCAGAATTTTCCAAGAAAGAATGCAGCATGGGTCAATACCCAGCTGCTGGATTGCTGTCAAAAAACATCTGGTGTGGACAAGTTGGGTGAGGCAGGGTCCCAGGAAGTCACCAGGGTGGAGTGAGTGGAATTTACCAGACCAGTGCAGATTTATATTGGGCCGTATTGGGGGAGGGCTCAACACAGGAAAGATGGTGCCTGCTTGCCAGCTACATGGGAGTGGGGCTCAACATAGGGACAATGGCAGCTGTCCTTCCAGCCCTCATTCTGAAGCCACACAGCTCAGTCTCTCCCTGTATGTTTCTGGTGACTCTCAAGCTGCCACCCCTCCATCAGCCCCAGGTGAGTGCTGGGAGTGAAAAAGTCTGTGCACAGGCCCTTTAAGAGGATGCTACTCTTTCCGGTAGTCCTCCGTCTTCCCTGTTCAGATGGGGTCCCTGCTGACAGTCACAGCGAGATATTGTGGGAGCTCCTCTTCCCAGTATTGGTGCTCTGAGCCTGGGAGCTTTGTGTGTGGGTAGGACACATTTCTCCTCAAGGGGGACCTCTGCAACTGAGATATCCTTCCCAATTCTCAATTGTCACACATGGTATGGGGCCAGCCTACTTTTGGTCTGTGCCCCTCCTACCAGTCTCATCTTTATACTCTTAGTTATAGGACTTCTGTTGAGCTAGTATTCAGATGATTTTCTAGGTTGATTGTTCTATAATTTGGTTGTAATTTTAATGTGGTCAAGGGAGGAGCCAAGTACAATATTTACCTACTATCTTAAGCAGAACCTATTTTCCATATTAATTTTAGAATCAGCCTATCTATATCTACAAAGAATCTGGTTGGATTTTGATAAGACTTTCATTAAAACTACAGATTAATTTGAGGAGAATTAGCACATTTACTATAGAGATGAATATAATATGTTTGAGCATTTATTTAGATCTTTGATTTATTTCATTAATATTTCTAGTTTTCATTCTACAGTTTCTGTACCACTTTTGTTTGATTTATACTTTAGTTATTTCATTTTTAATTTTTTTAGCAATTGTAAAATGGCATTGTGTTTTTAATTTTTATTTCCAAATTTCCTTTGCTAGTATATAAAGAGATGTCTGATATTTGTGTGTTGACCATGTATCTTGCAATTTAAGTTTTTTTTTTGTAGAACTCTTGGAATTGTCCAAGTGAAAAATCATGTCATCTGTTAATAGAGACAGTTTTGTTTCTTCCTTTCCAATCAGTATACCTTTAATTTCATTTTACTTGTCTTATTGCCCTGGCTAGGGCTTCCAGAACCATGTTAAATAATAGTGGTGAGAGTGACTCTTCTGGATTTGGCTGGAGCTAAGCTGCCAGGTGTCAGAGTGATGATTAAATCAATAACCCAAAAATGAAAGTAGCAGTCAAGCCTTTAATTTCTTATTGTGATAGTATGAGGAAGAGTCTGAACTGGAGAAAGCTTTAATTCTCTCCCGCTTCTATTTGTTCCCATGGAATGGCCCACTTTTTGAGGTCATGTGTATCAGCACAGATGTGGAGGTCATCTTCCTGCCGAAGGTGACCCCAACAAAAGTCTCCTGCAGTTTTACGGACCCGGGGACTAGGGGTAGGGAGAAAGCAAAGTACTCGGATTGGAAAAGTACTGAGTTCTGAGTCAGGGAGAGAAGTGTCCTTAAGATACCCTGTGTCCCAGAAGGAGGTCTTTGTAGAGATTCCTGGGGAAGGCCACTGTGGAAGGTCTCCAAATGAAGCCACTGGTGTATTGCAGACATGTGTACAAGCATGGCTGATTGGAGGGAGACCCTGAGTCATAACTGCAACTCCCTTCAGAGCCCACAGTGCACCAGCTGTGGTGCACGTCTGGAGCAGGAAGAGTGACTGCTCTTGTGAGACCTGCCCAATAAAGCCTTTGTAATGTCTTGGTTCAAGTCTAAGAACGTACACACAGGGTTTTGGCCTAAAGCTGAACTCTTTAACTCTACTTTTTTATTTTCTTAAGATTCAAGTAAAAAATATAAACTCTTTTACCACAGACCTGAACAGGTTAGACTTTGAGGGGCTATGTGAAGAACAGGGAAATTAGTTTGAAACAACAGGGACTAAGGCATTGATCAAAATCACTCCAAATAGGATGATTAGACCTAGAGGTCTGAGTCTCAATACAAGGCATGAGGCTCAGCACTTACTAAGCAGGTGAGCTACCTCCTAGACAATCTGGATCTTCTTTACAGAGTTAGGAGGGTTTAAAAGTTTGTTTGAGCCTTTTTGCTTGGCCCAAGACATGAATCTAGACCCAGTGAGAACTGGTTAGGAACATGGAGACATGAATGACTCCCAAGTGTGAGGTGATGTCATGATAGCCAGGACACACATAAGGAGTCAGGCCCACAGGACACATGTAATCACCTCTTTGTAAACAAATAATACCAGGGCACACCAGGTAGGACATATATTAATCAGGAAGTCAGGGTAACAACAGGGCCTGTTCTCCTGGACTTTTTGGTCTAGCCTGAACAATTTCATCACTAGTTTTAGAGGCCCTGCCTGAGGCAGTCAGTTTTAAACTGTTGTTTGTCTCTGACATCAGTTTGTCCACCTCCCATACGTGGGTGATATTTGGAGGTGTGTGGAAAGTGGGTGGTCCTCTGCGGTCTCATGGTCAGTGTTGTCGGGGACAAGCACTTGCTCGGCCACCAGCCTCAATCTAAAGGACTCAGTGCAGTGGGGGGAAGTGTTTGTTTTGTTTCTTTAGAAGAAGGGCAATGCTTTCAGAGTAGTTTTGAAGAAACAAACATAACTAAGTCTGTTTTCCTCCTACACACCTTTCTAGGTGTCAGAGTTTTGTGTTGGTATCAGTGTGTCTTATTTAGCAATCAAAACCACATTAAGTTCTTAAATTAATTTTATATTTTTATTTCGATTTCTTGTCTGGAAGGGTTGTATGTTACAGGAAAAAAAGGATTTTTATAGAAAAAAAGTTTTTATATAACAACTAGAAGAATAACATTATATGTAAGAATTGGTCAGCACAACATTTTTGAATTTTTAAAAGATATTAAAATAGCTTTTTTTAACCTCTCACTCTTTATTTAATCTCCCAGCTACTTGAGTCCTTAGAAAAAGGTGGAAGCGGATGCAGGACCTCTGACCGAGACGGAAGTGCCAATACCTGGAAAAGGAAAAGCAAACAGCTGAAGAAGGGTACAAACAGTCTGATTAAACACCTGGAGGAAATGAGAAGTCACTTTTTGGGGAATTGCTGTACTGAGTCCCCAGTCTGCTCACCTAAGATGTCCAAGTAGGATTATTATGTCTCCTGTTATCAGCCCCTGAAGACTGTTTTTCAATTGTTTATGAAAATACTCAGTTACCCCAGCATCTTGGAGAGTTTATGTCTCATGATCAGACAGTTATCAGATGCCATGTATTCAGGAAATTCCAACAGGAAACAAGTGTGGCCTAATAGGGCCTGAACAGCATGGCTGAAAATATAGCAGGGCTTCTTTGCTGGGAGGCCTGGAGAGACGTCTGCACCATATGAAGCTCTTCTCTGCGTGGTGAGCGCCCCTTACCACCCTAGGTGACGGACAGGTGTCTCTCAGGCCGATGGCAGGTGCACCACATTCCAGTCTAACACAAGTTAACTGGGGGGAGCCATCAGTGAGCCAGGCCCATGTGTGGAAAGGGAGATCTAGATCCCATGCCCCCTTGGCCAGTGGAGGCAGCAGCTCCTAGGGCCACTCCAGAGAGCTGTCCATGGAGTCATAGGAGCCCAGCCAGGCCAGGTTTTGCCTGCTACTCTGGTACCATTTTTGTTTATAGTGGAAGATTCTTGAGCTGCCTCCACCCAGTAATCTGAGACTTTCGTTCAGACTCCCATCATGATTAGGTTTCTCGGTCTTAAGATTATTTTACAACCTTGGGTCCTGGTCTCAGTATTTACTGAATCCCAGTGACAGGCCAATAATTGTCTCTCAAAGGCTGCATACTTTTTGCCTGATTCCAGGAGATTATGGTTTAAAAGCTCTGTGGGCACTCTGGTCTCTGTTGGTGTTTTTGTTATAGGCTCTAATTGGTGAACTGATAGGTTGCCGAGACCTGTTACTCAGATGTGAATGGTGGCCTGGATGGCCCTTTGGAGAGCCACCAGAGCATTCTGCTGATTGGAAACCCACTCAAGAGCTCCAGATGGGGTATGTGAGCGCACTAGTAGCCAAATAGTTTCATGGATCACTGGGCTTTATTTTCATTAGTTGGGGCATGGATGGTCAAAGCTTGGCAATTATCTCTTCAGGGATGAGACACTGTGTGCCTTTAAAATTACGCCCAGGAATTTTAGCCAAGTATCAGATACTTCCATTTTGTCTATGTTAAAGGGTGTATGTACAAGGCCCTGTCTCAAGGTGGTGCTTTTCTGTCTAGTGTTCTTCTCCTCCTGCATTTTCAGGAGTAGAATAGAAAGTAGTGTCTAGGTTATGGTGGGCGTATATCAGATATCTCAATTAAATATTGTTATGTCAGATTATTTCCACCTCTATTCTGCTACCGTGTTTCCCCGAAAATAAGACCTACCCCGAAAATAAGCTCCAGGTAAGATCATCAGCCAGACGGACGCATTTAGTAAGTTGTGATGATGTTCCAGAAGAAGATGACATGATTGTATTTGAATAGATGTAGAGTTTTGTACATGAAAAAATAAGACATCCTTGCAAATAAGCCCTAATCTGTCTCTTGGAGCAAAACTGAATATAAAACCCGGTCTTATTTGGGGGGAAATACAATATAAGACCCGGTCTTATTTTGGGGAAAACACAGTATGCATGATATGCTAGGCACACCTTTTGTCGTTGGTGTTCTAAACACTTAGGAGTTTATCCCTTATGAGTGAGCACCAGGTCCATTGGTCAGCAGGAAAGCACCATACACTGCATGCTGGTGACCAGCAGTCGAGCTTTAGCTGACTAGTATCTGTGCTATAGAGCTGAGCGTCGTCCATCTTAGCTCCTCCATCCTGCCCAAGCAGTTTTTCTTAGTGTGTCTGACTGGTTCCTCATGCAGCCCTTCTTCCTTGATGGTTTGAAGTTCAGGGTTAATAGATGCTGCATGCCTTCTGATTTCAATTAAGGGAGAAAGATATGGGATGTTTAGATCTATACTATCATCATTCTGGTCTATGGAAATGCATCTGCTAAGAGTACAAACCTTAAATTTGGTCCAAATTTCATGTATATGACAGGTATTTATTATTTTTACTTGAGGTTCTATTGTACCTGTTTCCTATTTTTTTGTTTTTTGTTTGTTTGTTTGTTTTTCATGTTTTAAATTGAAGTATTTATTTTTTTTATCTTTGAAACAGCTTTATTGAGGTATAACTAATATACAAAAACTGCACACATTTAATGTGTGCAATTTGCTGGATTTGAACATGTGCATACACCTGTGAAACCATCACCACAATCAAGATCATAAACATACCCACCACTTCCAAGAGTTTCCTTCAGGCTTTTTCTCTTTAATTAAAAGCTACAACAACAAAAAATTATAGTGAGAACACTTAACTTGCCATCTACCCTTTTACCAAAATATTTGGTGCACAAGACAGTATTGTTAGCTATAGGCACGACGTTGTACAGTAGATCTCTGGAAATTATTTGTCTTGCATAAATGAAACTTTTTTGAATATGTAGTTTTCTCCTGTTTCTATGCTTTGGGGCTGTGATTTATTACTTTCTCCTTCTTCTTTCTCCCTTTCTCCTCCTCCTCCTCCTTCTTCTTCTACTCTGATTGCCATTGACAGGTGATCAGCTTCCTCATCCCCTACCTTTGCTCTCTAAGCCCTTGGCCTGCCTTCTGCTATCTTCTTGTCAGGTCTATTTAACCAGAACCCCAAATACTCATGATGTCTCTTCTTAGCAATTTTTCATCCATTGACCATACCCCCTCCTTGGCTATACTGAGGGCTCCTTTCCCCTTTTACAATAGTTCCTGAAAGAAACCTGTTTTTTGTTTGTTTGTTTTTGTTTTAACAAAATATTGTGGATATGTTGGTTGTTCCAACATGAAGACATAAAGATATTGTACATTGTTTTTTCCTTTCTTTTATTTAAGTGGTTCTTTGCTTCTCAGCCTCACATCCAGGTAGAATATCTTCCATATCCTTCCTTGTCTCCGCTTCTCTTGTCCCTGCCTTGATAGAAAGTAAGAAGCTCTGTCACCCAGCAGTCACCCCATAATTTATCATTTTTCCCTTCATGTAAGTGTTCATCAAAAGAATGAGGGATTAATCTCAGGCCCTTTGTAGAATCCAGTTAGCCTTTGTGAAAGCAAAGGTCTAGGCTATGCGCCCTTGGAGCCTGAAGTGCCCTGGGCTGCTGCGACATCAGACAGGCTGTAGGTTATTTTAAAGCAGCTCCTTCCTGGGTCTGAACTCTTTGGTTTTGTTTCTGATGGAAGAACAATTTAACACCACCTTGATTTTAAAAAATAAGAATCAAGTATAATTAGGAAATGCCTGGTAATATCCACCAGAGCCATTTTGAGTGCTAAGGATAAGGAGAAAAGGTTTGGAAATAAAAGGATTAAAGTGAACTCATTGACTTCAAAAAAGGTGGCTCTTAAAAAATAAAAAATAAAATAGTGAGGCAGTCTCAATTCCCAGTTTCTAACCTAGACAGGCAAGACATAGTCTCTTCTTTACGTCATTTAAATTTAATACTAAGTCTCAGCAGTCTCAGGAGAAAATTCTCGGTCCATAACAATTGGGGTTCATTTTCCCAGGGCACACATGAGAATCCTGCAGATTTCCATAGTTCCTGAAAATAAACAAAGGGATTCTAACCTCCAATATATCTTAATTGCAACATATTAATTGCTAATATATCTTCAGTTGCATCGACATTGTGAAAGATTTCAGTCGTCAGGTAAATCCCAGAGCAATTTTGTGTGTGCGTGATATTTGTGGGCCTTTGAAATCTTTGTGACCTCGGAACTCCATTCTTAGCTTCCTGAGCACTAAGCCTACCACAGCAGCAGCATGTCTGAGATGCAGATAAAATTGCAAGTGCTATTGTAGCTAGAGAGTTCGCAGGCCATGCCTCTAGTTCTCAGCTGATATCTCCCTCCCCCTCACCTGTTCAGAATGCTTTGCACACATTATCTCCTCTGTGCTGAGGCTTATGTCCAGGTAGGCTGCCAAAAGCTGCCTCTATTCTAGGACAAAATTCCAAAGGCAAGCAATGAGAAAGCTCTGGTCCCTGCTGGAAATATGGTGCTGATATTGAGGGAAACTAGAATAGATATTTAAAGCCAAATTGATGAGTCCAATTTCACAGTGTATGTTCAGAGATGTGTATGACCAATACATCAGCTTTTGTTGATAGAAAACATCCCTCCACTTCCACTTGGTCCAACCTTTGCAATTGGTCCACCTGATGCACAGCCCATTGAGAATCATGAGCTTCCTCTGCAGGCCCCAGGAGATCACAGGCTTTCAGCCCACTCTGAGCACCCTGAGATTGGTGGAATCTAGTGGTGAAAAGTGGATGCATGGCATTTGGTAGATCTGTGCAGGTAGAGTACGTGTGCAGGCAGGGGTGGTGTGAGGCCAGGCATTACCCTAGACGGAAAGGACGGCTGCAAGGTAGTGTCTAGATTAGGGTCATGACGAGAGTGCTTGCTTAGTTTGATAAACTTAGTTTGGTTAACTAAATGTGAGTGATAGATTCAAAGCACAATGCATTGGTTAATGTGTAGGTAGTCTTGGAATTCAGTGGCCTGCTTTGCAAAGAATCTACAAAGCCCCAGTCACATCCAACACCTCTGCATGTCCATGTATTGTACCAATGGGGCTTTCAAGGACCCACAACATCATTGCTTAGATGGAGAAGGTACAACTCAGCACCATTTTCCTTTGATTCAAGGAAACCTAAAGTGGAGCTTGTTCAGACATAATTGCAATGAAATCTAGTAGAATAATGGCTCATCTTCTTTGGAAATGCAAAGAGAAGATCGGACACTGCCATCCATTCTCCTGATTAGACACTAAGATAATTAAAAAGCCAAAGATGCTGCAGAGATAATCAACTGCTAAGGTTCTTATAAGCCTCTATTTTGAGCCTTTAAGATGCTGGTTGGAATTTAAACTCCTTCACTGCCACTGCCTGGCATCCAAGCGTCCCCACTGAAGTCGTGTGATAGATAAAGAAGACAGGAGTAGACTCATAAATTCAGGCCTGCCTTTGAAGAGCTCTAGGGCCAATGTTTTATTCAGAAGTGTTGATAAGAATTCTTTCCAGTCTGCAAGCTTTCTCCTCAGTATAACTTGTGCACATTTGAAAGCAAACTGCAAACTGCTGTAAACCAGCTCCCCTTGGAATCTCTAAAATGCCATTTTATTGCCAGGACCTGTGGAGTAGATATTCTGGAGTCCAGTTGTGTTTTAAAATAGTAAATTAAATAAATAGTGTTCCCAAAGCTGTCAGGATGTGCCACCAGTTAATACAGTAGACTCACATGTGAATTTAGTGTATGTGAATTCAACTCACACACACAAGAGCTAAACACAAGCAAGGGCCATGGGGAGCCCCCAAAAGGACTGCTCTGCTCCATCCTGCCCAGAGCACTGCCCCAGGAAGAGCGTGAGAAATTATGTGAATCTGCTACTCACCTGTCAGTGCCCGTGGATCCTGCACGAAATGAGATACTTCCAAGTTCAATGGGAATCTTAGGTTTTGTCATAGATCAGAACATGCCACTCGGAAATATCCTGCTATGACATGAGGACTATTTTGAACTGCATACAACTGAGAAACAGCAGATACTAGAAAAAGTTATCTGCCCTCTCTCCATTTGCCTAAAAGGAGGCTAAGAGTTTTACTCACCAGAAATTCTTACCAGCCCAGAGACAACAAGGTGGACTCTACACAACAAACCCATTAAAGCAACACTTGACTTCCATTCATTCCCCCATATCTTACCTTCCCAAGTTTGTAGCTCCTAGAAACCTAGTACCCTTTTCCTGTGTCCTGTCACTTCTCTGTGAATTCATTGTTCTTTACAAATGATGTATAAACCCAAGTTCTAACCACGCCTTTAACTAAGTCTTCACTGAGTGCTCCCAATGTAAGTGAAATGCACGTGTTCAGAAACTCCATTCTGCTTCCATTAATCTGTCTCTTGTCAGATTTGCAGAGCCTCAGCTAGAGAACCTGAGGAGATTAGAGGACAAATATTTTTTCTTTTCCTATAATTTGAAAATGTATGAATTTCCTTCAATGTGGCTTCTAAAACCACACTCAGTAATTGCTGATATTCAAGGGAGAAAACTGATCTATTTAAACAGGGGAGGGGAAAAAAATAACTTTGTGGACCTGGTAGAGAGAGCTTATCTGAACTTCTAATTTGCCCTTTTCCCAAGAAGTAAATCACCATGATGTAATTTTGATTATACATGATTGTCCCTTATGCTGACTCTAGAGCAGAGCTCCCATGTAACATCCAATCCTACTGTAGGCAGACATTTTTATTAGGCTTAGTAGCTAATGAAATTTCATTCTAAAATTTTCACCCACACGTAAACACATGTACATACATGATGCATGCACACATACACACATAAACACATGCACATACATGACGCATGCACACATACACACGTAAACACCTCCTATTTGTCCTCGGTGTTGATATGCTGATCCAGGGCAGAGCCAGCCCTCACGTCTCCCTCACCTGAAAACCTTTCTGCCCCAGAAACAGTTCTGTTTTATGTTCTTACGTATGAGAACATTGTGTAAGATTTCATCTAGGGGGAAAAAGCATTTGCTTTAAATATCATCAAAGTCAGTGATTTAATCCATCGTGAAAAACTGATGGGCAAAATGGAATGGTAAATTAGTGACACAGAAAATCACTATGGCAACCACTTCCATATTATTAGAAATCCAGAAATTCTCAACCTTGCTCTCCCTTTGTGCAGGGAGACAGCCATTTCTTCCATCAGGTGTGTCTACAAATGTGTTCTCATTAGAGCTCAGCAAGCTCTGCTCTGGCCAGTCTAGTCTCTGATCTGTAACATGATAAAAGTCTTCTTAATTATCACTAAAAGTGGCTTTTTTTTTTTTTAACCAATATGTTTATCCCACTTGTCTGTTCTATGTCATGGTAGTTAATTGGACTAAATCTCCCAACAATCCAGCAGAAGTTGAGCTGCAATGGTTCTGGTATTGACGGAGGAATATTTTTCCTGTGATTCCCCAAATGATGTAGGTGATGTAGGATCTGCCGGCAGTGTCTGGGTGTAGGCCGGGATCGTGTCTCGTGAGACTGAAGAATGGAAATACGGACCCAGGAGAGGCAAAGAGTTTTAAAAAGAGGATAGTTTATTGAAAGCAAAGAATCAGAGCTCCCAAGCTGGAGGGGGTCCCGAATGAGGGTGCCCCTGTTACTGAGGCAAAAGCTCTTACTTTTATACCTTCCCTTGCCTGTTTGGGGAAGGGGAGCTGTTTGAAGAAGGGAACTCTTTGAAGAAAGGAACTGGCGCCTTCTAATGAAATTTGTCTGACAGGTTTGTTCTGCTTGCCCATCCTGATGGAATTAGCAAAGTAACCCACTCTTATCTATCAGATCAGCTCTGTTTGTCAGGCCAAAAGGAATTTTATGATTAACCTCAAGGCCTTGTTACATTATCTCCTGGAGCGAAAAAGTTATTTCAAAACCTGGAGTTTTAGGCTATGGCTGTCTTTGTTTATTCCCCCAGGGACCTCCTTGTTTACCTATGGACATGCTAATTTTCCTGTATCAGTATCTTGATCTCCCTTTTGCCCTAAATCATCTAATTGCCAAAGGTGTACAGTGTCTGATGTTTCCTCATGTCAGAAACACCTCAGCTTTTATTGAGGAAATTCCCAAATCACTCGTGAATCTTAGCAACCATCTGTGACCCTGGCCTGAAGAGGTCATTAGCTGGATGACACTTTGACTGGACATTTTTCTCCCTTTGTTACAAATCTGTTGATTGTTTGTGTGACGGGAAAGCCCCCACTCATCCATCCCCGTCTTGCACACAGCAAAGATGGAATGACAGAAGGGGTTCTCCAGCAATAAAAGTCAGGGCAGAGAAATATACTTTCTTCATGATAACGAATGAAAGTTACTAAGCAAAGCTTAATTGGGGAAGAAAAAAAAGACTGGGGCTGTGTCTGAAATAATCTGTTTTGAGGCCAGTCCACAGAGGTCTTCCTTTCCCAGAAGACCCTGCGCTCTGTGCTGAGGTGAGGGACTATGTTACAGGAAGACATCAGGCTGCACAACATCCACTCTCTGCTCCCGGACCAAGGATGGTCTAGAGGGCTGGGTAAGGACGTCTACACAGTTAATTAGAGTCATAATGATGTCTCCAGAAGAGCAATAATGATACTTGGATTTTCTCTTGGGGAGGGATGGGGGTGGGATGAGAGGACTGAGATGGATGTGAGTTCCCGCTAGATTATCTTAGAGGGGCAGTAGAGTAAGTGACATAGCCGGCAAAATGTTTTTACAACTGTGCAAGGAAGTTGACCCTATGCGTGAAGTGCAGTTACTGGGTCAATTTCCACATGAGATTTCCCCACAAGGTATGAGGGGAGCGGAGCCCCTGAACAGAGTCTTATAATCCTTCAGTGACCTACAGAGAAGGCTTACAGAAGGCAGCATTGAAAGAGCAACCCGTGGCTAGCCGTACCCTGGCAGAGCTGTTAGAAGGACTCAGCTGGCACTGGATTCGGTGGTGGCCTGTCACAGCCATAGTCGGGCAATATGTCAGGGAGGCAGCCTTCTCCATGCCACTGAATACCAAGGACTGGGCTGGCTCAGAGGGCTGTACTTGGATGCTTGGGGAGGAGGAGAAGTTGGCGGGGAGCTGAGCCCAAGGTGGTGGAGACGCTCTGCGGCTGGGAGCAAGGTCAAATTCTCCAGATCCACAGGAATGCTGCCTAAAGATCAGGGGTGAGACACCTGTTTGCTACATGGTGGTTCTTCATTTTAGGGCATGACTTGGTGAGGGCAGGAACGGTCCAGGAAGCACTTGCCACACTCTTGGCAGCTCTCGGCCAAGGCAATGGAGGACACGACTCACACACCAGGACTACAGCCCAGGCCCGTCTGATGGGGCATCAGGCTGCGTGCTTTCTCCATCAGGCCAGCAGAACTTCCCCTGGCGCTGCGGCTAACGAGCAGGGAGGAGGAACTCACTGCCATTAACACTGGATACGTGGCCTGTCTCCACGATGTCTGCACTGTGCACAGCGGTGCAGAAGTGACTGCAGAAGTGCAGCTGAAGTGCAGGGAGTGCACTGAAGGTTATGGACACTGAGGTTCCCCGAGTTCTCACCCATCCAGGTGATGGGCTGGGCGCCCCTGGCTAATCCACACTCCCTCCTCAGTGGTATCGCTCCTCCTGGCTGGAAGTTTGGGAGTGCCCAGAGTCTGTCACAGAAAGGCTGGGAGCTACAGACCAGAGCACCCAACCCCATCTGCACTGGGCTTGTCGCCAGTGCAGGCTCCACCCTACCCTCAAAGGTCATAAGTGGCTCTGGGCTCTCTCAGCACTCTGATGTGGGAGGCAACAGGGACACAGCCGCTAAGATTAAGCGCCACACTAAGGAACTCAGAAGGTGGAACCTTACGTCACTGTCAACTTTCAGTCCGTCTATGGGCAGCTTGTAGCTTGTACTCACCCTTTTGCAAAGTCACAGGGGCCTCTGTGGCTTGAGAACAGTGTTACCATATCCAGGTGCATCATGTGAGCCTGTAACATCTGGAGAAGCTGGAGCCCCCATTCTGGTGCTGCTTCTCGAGCAAGCACCCACTGAAACACATGCCCTGTGGCTGTCCCCATCTCAGGGTCTCCAGGGTCCTGGGAGTAACATCTGGCCACTTTCCTTGTGATACGCACATTGGTGTGAGTGCGTCCTTGAAAGAGAAACATGGTTCAGAATGGGCTATTTGTGACCCTTCAGCCAAAGGTCCTCTGGAGGGAGAAGTCATCAGAAGCTTCAAGTTCTCCTAGCTTCTGGGGAATGGAAGGAGACACTAAAAGAACAGTATAAAAAATGGTTTGTGGGTTCTCCTTTGTGAGCGGGAGCATCCTCAGGTAGAGTGATACGACCACCAATACCATAGAATCTCCTAGAAAGTTTGCAGTCAGCAATCCATAGTCACATCTGAAAACTTCAAATCACAGTTGTGGGCATACAGTAGGAAACATTTGCAAGTATTATGCATGTGGATCATCAGACTCTACACCAAAGGCACACAGCACACAGCTGCCCTGTGTCCTTGGCTTACCCCAGAGTTTTGGGTAGGAATTGCTCATAGATCCCTGCCATCATTTTGCTGAATAGACATGGAAGACAGGAAAGACTTTTGCAGATAAATTTACAGGCATCTTATTGGCGATAGAATTTCCTTTGAAGTGTCTGAGGCTCGGCAGCTGGGCCCTAAAAGAGGGCTGATGCCACCGGCCCTGACTTCAAGTGGAGAAAGGTAGGGAAAGCCAGTGAGCTGGCATCGTGGCTCTTAAGGAAGTAGCTTCGACAGCTGCAGAACTGGCACCATGTGACTCTAGCGTGGAAGGCGAATGGATACTGTATACCACAGTGCTTCTTGAGCTCCACTCCCCATCAGAGCCACCTGGGGACTTCTTAAAAGCATGTTTGCTGGGCGCCAGCATCTTCAGGGTTTCTGATTCAGCAGCCCTCAGGTTGGACCCAAAGACCTGATTTTCCAACAAGTTCAGGTGCTGCTGATGCTGCTGGTCTGGGGACCCCACTTTGAGAACCACTGCTGTGTATTAGAAGGATGTGCAAGAGTGAAAGCCCATGGCTATTTAGGGACCTAACTGATAAAAAGGTCTGATATCTGTCTCAGAAAACAAGCCTGTGAGCTCCGCAGAGAGCCCAGAAACAGAGAAGTATCGTTTGCAAGGCTACTGCTAATGTGGGCACTGCTGGTGGCACCTTGGCCCGCAGCGCAGACCTGTGCGAGCACCCTCCCCAGAGGCTGCGCTCAAGGTAGCCTTGGCTCCCATCACCCTGAGCCCGTTTCTGCTGCCACAGACCAGGGCATAGGATGGACAAAGTCAGGCCTTGAAGAGGGATGGGTGTCATCCATCTCCCCAGTCAGTGAGGCTCTGCCCAGGGAGGACCCTAATGATAATGGAAAATTATAGAGAATTTAGAAGCACACCAAAAATAACTCTGTAAATAGTGGGTGCTGCCTGATTCATACCACCCACACTATGGATTAATTTGAAAAACAGAATAGGCTGATTTTAAAGATAACTGGGGTATAGTTATTCTGGTACAAAGTGATAGAAGATATTTAGGGAACAAAACTGACCCCTGAACCTGCCATATTTGGCAAGAGATATTGTCCACAAAAACCACCAAAGTCAAGATGATTCAGGCCAAGAAATCCTTAGAAATAACACTAATTGTCATTTTATCTCAAAACTAGAGTTAAAACCAAGGCAATACATTCATTGCAATGGATTACTTTACTGACCATATGCAGAAAGGGTTCCAGTTTGGCACAGATATTGTAGGAAAATCCTTCTTGAGTTGTGTGCTCCTCTCCCACACCTATGCTCCTCCCCCAAGAGGGGAACTATTCAGGAGACAAATGCAATGTAATGAAACTCATTGGTGGGAATAGAACATAGGACAGTAGGCCTTTGATGAAGTAACTCAAGGCAGAGAAAGAGGTACACTTTTATCATAGTAGAAACAATTTTCAGGAATTTAATCGTCAACTTGTGAAATGTCTTAGGTAATCTTCTTTGATGCTAACCCAAATCAGGAGCTTCTTCCCTTGTTCCAACAGCCTTACAACACCTAATACCCAGTCTGCCCTCCCAGGCCAACTCCGCCAGTAACTGGAAAAGTTCGATCTCAGAAACTTAGAATGGAAAGAGGTGGAAACCAGGAGGGAGTTTCATGGGAGAGAAGGCTGTGGTGGAGGCCAGAAGTCAGGAAGGTCATGGAGGAGAGGCTTCTCAGTAAGTCACGGGGTTTACGAGAAGTCCTGTGGTCTGCCACTTGCAGACTGGAGACCCAGGAGAGTCAGGGTGTGAGTCTCAGTCTGAGTCATAATCTGCAGGCAGGAAAAGACCAATTCCCCCTTCCTCCACCTGTCTGTTGTACTCAGGCCTCAATGGACTGGACGAGGCGGCCCACATTGTGGCGCGCAATCTCCTTTACTCAGACGACAGATTTAAATGTTAACCTCGTCCCCAAACACCCTCACAGACACACCCAGAATCATTGTTTAACCAAATATCTGGGCACCCCATGGTCCACTCAAATTGACACATAAAATTAATCATCACAAGAGGGAAGAGTGACACAGAAGTAACAGCAAAATTTACTTCTAAGTCCCCCCTCAAAAAAAGTATATATATACTACAGTATTTATGTAAAATGGTTTCATGGTTTCATATAACACAATAAATAACAACATGCTATTAATATGAGATCTTGATTGATCTTAAGATTTTTCTGGCTTGTTTTCTGAAATTCATTTATGTCATAAAAATATAGTTGTAGCAACTTATTTATAATAGATACAATTGAAAGTAAGGTCAGTCACAGTTGGCAATGCAAAATAATTTGTAATCATTGTTTAAATTTGAGTAGACTCATTATGCTAATGAAAATGTTACTAGAGCTGTTAAGAGTGTTTTATAGGCTGTGACAACATTAGGCTTTAAGAGGTTCAGAATAGGCCTCCCCAAGATGTGCCACTTTGTCATATGAATTACTTTGAGCTGAAAGCTATCGGAGACCCTGTTGGCTCATGAGAAACTTTTACCTCTCCTTTAAAGAATTTAAACTGGGGCCTTGTCCATAATAAGAGTAATTACCAGAAATTATGTGTTATGACCTATCTATATGGCAGAGCAAGCATCTAATTACTAAACATCTGTTCTTCTTATCATCCTGCAGAATACTCTCCTCCCCTCTGAAGCCTCAGGCACCCTTACTTCATCCATAACTCAGGATGCCATAAATACCTCATTTACCTTTCTGGCTCTGAACCTCTCATGTATGTGGGGTCTCTGACTCTGTCATGTATGTGTATGTGAGGTTCCTGTACATACGAGGTATGACAATTCAGTTCACGAACTCATCTTAGAAAAAGTGCTACATACCTTATTGCTGAATATCACTACAGTCACCTTTGAAGCACTCCTGTTGGGAAGCTGTGCACCGATGCCAGCACCTAGTCCATGCTTCAAAGCAATTCTGGCACTATTTTTCTGGAATGGTCATTATAGCTGTCATCGTATTACCCTTGATGTCCTGAATGTGATGTTGTTGTACTATATACATTAATCTATAAAACTGGAGACACCCAAAAGCATTTCTTCAAATATATTGCCAAATATTTGCATGACTCTTTGGAACACATCTTCACTGAAATAAAGTGTTGGGTCAGCACCTTAAGACAGGTGCTGTGGAATTGGCTTCTGAGTGAGGGGAAATGCCCAGTCAGAGGGGAAGACAGGATAAAACAATAAGTACCACAGGACGTCACTCAGATCTGCTCAATAGACTAGTTCATGAGAATGTTCCTTTGCAATAAAAGTCTAATAATGATCAGCATTCATCTGGATTTGGGATAACATACATATTAAATGTCTAGGTCAGCACCCTAAAGCAGGAACACTTTCTGTAATTATAACCCTGCACTTCTAAGAAGAAAAGAGAAAGAAATGGACATTTTTCATATTTTGAACCAGTTCAATTTTTTCCATCATTTTATTTTGAAAATATTCAAACACAGAAAAACTGGAAGACTGGCAGAATGACCACTTATGTAACCACCACCCAGGGTCTACCCTTGGGTAGACTACACCTGCTTTTGCACTTCTCTATGTATCCACCCTTTCCTCTACCCATCCATCAGTACACCACATTTTATGACACATTTCAAAGTAAGTTAAAGACATGACTTTCCTTCACCCCTAAATACTTTGGCATTCATACCATTGACTCGAATTCGATATTTATTATCTGTTCTATATTGTTTCTGGAAAAAAGACAATGGAATAAAAAGTATAAATCTTAAGAGGACCATTTACTATTTTAACAGATGCATACAACTGTGTAACTCAGATCCCTATCAACATATAGAACTTTACATCCAGAAAGTCCCCTCAGGACCCTTCCCAGTCATGTCCACCCACCTCCACCCTCACCAGTTGGGTCACTGTTCTAATTTTTTACACCATAGATTAGTTTTTGTCTATTGATCGGTTCATTTTCATCTTTTGTATCTAATTACATAAATAAAAATTTAAAGACTGCTTTCTTTTTTTAAAATTAAAGTTTATTGGGGTGACAGTCGTTAGTAAAGTTACATAGATTTCAGGTGTACAATTCTGTATTACATCACTTATATATCACATTGTGTGTTCACCACCCAGAGTCAGAGGGGGGAGGTAGATGAGGGTAAAGGGGATCAAATATATGGTGATGGAAGAAGACTTTGCTTTCAAATCAGTAAAATGTCAGAATTTCATTGGATGCTCATTTGTTTGTTTTAATATTTAGGGACAAATTCTAACGACAATAAAGAAAATGCCTCAGGAAAAATGTCAACAAATATCTTTGATGTGTTTGAGGAAAGTGCAGGCTCTCAAAGGAGGCAGATCTTGGCAGAAGGGAGCAGGGTTTACTGCTTCCCTGGAGGTAGCTTGACTTAAACAGAGAAAAAATAGGCAAATTTATCTGTTCCCTGAGGGAAAATCAAAACAATCCGTCTTTTCATTTGTCCATGACTTGGTGGTATTTTCTCTCCCTCACGTCACAGGACAGCAGCACATTTTCTTCCCACAAGCCTGCTTAAGCTCTTCTTTCCTATTTTAGTTTCAAAAGGCACTTGCCAGAGACAACAGGGCTCTCTGCAGGCTGCCCGATTTAATCAGCAAGAGTGAGATGTTCCAGAATCTAGTGGCTTCTGAGGCCTTGCCTCCTGGGGAACACAGAGCACTCACCATAGATCATTTCCAGTGGGCTGCCCTGCCAAGCCCAGAAATAGAAATGGGCGGGATAGTAGCAAAGTACGCAGGTTCGCCTGTTTATTCTGTTTGTTTTGCTCAGCAAGTCAACTGAATCTGGAACATCGTGTCCACCAAAACCAAGAAGAGCTGGCCTAGAGCAAGCTCCCACACTTGAATCAATCCTTATTTTGCCATAAGATACAAATATTAATTCACTTATTCACTCATTCATTCATTTATTCATTCCAAATTCTTATTGCCTTCTGCCCCCAAAATGATCTTGCCATTTCCTTTTGACCATGAAGCAAACCAATAGCCTAGAATTACCCCTGACAGCTTTCTCCACCATTGCAGACAATCTGGGAATGATTCCTGCCTGTTTTCTTCCCTAATATCTCTGCAACATGTTTATCGTCTCCATTCATTCATGAAATAAATATCATTGAGCATCCACATGTCCACATATTACCTGTGTAGCACAGATACAGTGATGTGCGAAAAAGAATAGATTCAAGCCCTCCTGGAGATTACATTCTAGGAAAGAGAAAAAAAGGAGCCAACAGAAAAAATAAACACATTGGAATTTCAGATCCTGGTAAGTCCTATGAGTAACAAATTCAAAACCAAGGGTCATGTAACCCTGTGTGAAAGCAGAGGGAGCAATAACTTACTGACTGATCACGGGAGGCTTTTTGAGGTGAAGATATGGAAACAAAGACTTGAATAATGAAAAGAGATGGCCATGCAATAGCCTCATTGGAACTTTCAGGCAGAAGGAACAGGAATTGACAATGACACCTTACTTTCCCCTGGCCCAACTAACTGGTCTACCATGACATATTATTGCTCACATGTATTGTGTCCTTCACACTGAGCTTTCTGAAATGCAAACCATATTCCATTCATTTCCCTGCCCTCCTGCCATTTTCCTTCACAATATCCCATGCCTGCCCATTACTGTTTCTCTTAGAGAAAAATAGTCCTTAACGTGGCAACAAGCAACCACGTGGTACAAGGCCAGCCCTTGCATTCCCTCCAGATAGATGTCACACCACACCTTCCAGGTTCCAGTGGCCTTCTTTCAGTCTTCCAGTCCATTGTGCTTGCATATATAGTGTTTCCCACAAGGTCAGAGGGGCCCATTCCTCTCCTGTCTTCCTAGTTAATTCAGGCACAACATTTAGACTTCAACTTATTCGTCGGTAGTTCAGGAAAGCCTTCCTTGACCTATTTTTTAGAATCAAATGGCCAAATTACGTGTTTGCAAGAACAATGTTCCCACCCCTTTTATAGCACTTCTCACTCTGGCAATTTTCTATGTAACTTGGAATTTTTGGATTAATGTCTGTCTATAATATTCTAAGTGTATAAAAGGAGCTCCCCTGGAATAGTACTTAGAACATAATTTTTTAAATTGTTAGATTGATTAATATAATCATGAGTACCTTCCATGAATCTGAAAGTTATCAACACAGAGAAGACATTTTAGGCCATCATAGTGGATGAGATCATCTTGGGAGATAATAGGCAGACTCAGACCCGGGCACCTGAGCCACAGGCAAGTCGACATTTATGGAACCCAGAGAAGAAGAAGAGGATGAGGCTTCCAAGGAAACAGAAGAGGAGTAACCAGAGAGGCAGACGAGAACCAGGAGAGAGTGGTGCCTCCCACTCCAGAAAAAAAACTCTACTAGTCTACTTGGGATGCTATGACAGAATATCATAAACTGGGTGGCTTATAAACAACAGAAATTTATTTCTCACAATTCTGGAGTCTGGGATTCCAAGATCAAGGCATAGGCAGATTCACTGTCTAGTGAAAGCCCACTTCCTGGTTCAAAGACAGCCATCTCCTCACCATGACCTCATGTGGCAGAAGGGGCAGGATAGTTCTCTGGGATCTCTTTTACAAGGGCACAAATTCTACTCACGATGGCTCCACCTTCTTGAATTAACCACCTCCCAAATATCCCACCTGTTACACCATCACGTTGGGATTAGGTTTCAACATATGGATTTGGGGGGACACAAACATTCATTCTATAGCAGAGAGTGTGCTGACGTGGAGAGAGGCCATATCTATGGAATGCTGTCATTATGACAATAACACAAAATATAGAATCAGAGGAAAAGAACTTAAAATGCAAATCTAACACACACACACACACACACACACACACACACACACACACAGTGAGAAATGTTCTCAGAACTCTGTCAAAATACCTAAACAAACTCTGAGTGTGAAAAATGCAATTTACTCCCAGTTATGTGTGTGTGTGTGTGTGTGTGTGTGTGTGTGTGTGTGTCTGTGTGTGTGTCTGTGTGTGTCTGTGTGTGTGTGTATGGGAGGGAGAGGTGATGAGCATTATTTAAAAAAAACTCAAGTCTCTGAATTGTATGTTTTATCAGATGCAAATAGAAGATCATTTTTGCTTTTGCTTTGTTTCCTAATTTTTGTTAGATTTTGCTATTTCATTGTGATGGACGAGTATTTTTCCTGCAGGTTCCCAAATGATGTAGATGATGTTGGATCTGCCAGCAGTTTCTGGCCGGGATCGTGTCTCGTGAGACCGAAGAATGTAAACACAGACCCAGGAGAGGCAAAGAGTTTTAAAAAGAGGATAGTTTATTGAAAGCAAAGAGTCAGAGCTCCCAAGCTGGAGGGAGTCCCGAATGGGGGTGCCCTGTGAGTGAGGCAAAAGCTCTTATTTTATACCTTCCCTTGCCTGTTTGGGGAAGGGGAGCTGTTTGAAGAAGGGAACTGTTTGAAGAAGGGAACTGGCACCTTCTAATGAAATTCGTCTACCAGGTTTGTTCTGCTTGCCCATCCTAAAGGAATTAGCAAAGTAACCCACTCTTATCTATCAGATCTGCTCCATTTGCCAGGCCAAAAGGAATTTTATGATTAATCTCAAAGCCTTGTTACATTTTGTCCTGGAGTGAAGGAATGATTTCAAAACCTGGAGTTTTAGGATATGACTGTCTTTGTTTATTCCACCAGGGACCTCCCTGTCTACCTAGGGACATGCTAACTATCCTGTCTCAATTGTACCAGCAATTTGTGCATGTTTGCAAATGTAATCAGTTATACGAGTATTAAATCAACTCAAAATAACTCTAAAATAGAACTGAATAAAAATCAGTATTAAATAAGTTATTATTTAATAAAGAGGGTGTTTTTTAAAGCCCCAAACATACAAGATACACATAAGGAGGCTCTTGATAATTATTTTGAAATAAGTTTTATTTCTTGCAGAAATTATGATTTTTGTACCTAATCCAAACTAGAAAATCTAATTGTCTCCAAAATTTGTAAACAGTTTTCAGGACGCAGCAGCTTGGTGTGATAGAAACTATCATAGATGGTGTCTAGAGCGAGTATTTCTCTGGCTCTGTCTCCAGGCTTTCTGAAAGAGTCTTACTGCTCCTTAGATAGTTCTGCATATCCCAAGGGTGTGTCCTGTGTACTCTTAGAGTTCTCCTGGCCACCTGCCAGTGAACAATGAAGACAAAGACCCAGGGCCTGTGCTAGCTCCCTCATGTTTGCAGAAAATCTGCATTTTCATCTCCTCTCTCCTCTCCATTCCCAGGCTCAATGCAGCGCTTCCAAAGTTGCTGGCACCAGTTTTCTGCTCACAGTAAGCAGAAGGGTTTGATAAAGAGAGATCTTTTGTTTTCAACCAACCACTCTTGCATTGGCTTGATCATACTGGAAACAGTCTCCACGTAAGTTCAGGTTAGAAAACCATCTAAGCAAAAGATAATTTTTCTGGACTCCAAATGACAAGTTCCAACCCACACTTGCCAAGTCAAATCACAATATAATCTTCTTTGAAATCAATTTCTCAAATAGTCAACAAAGATCTTACAAAACAATTTTCTCTACACATCTGAGACAAACAACTTCCTTCCAAATCTACCAAAATGTGAAATTGGCTTCAGTTGGAGATTAAGTCCCCCAAATTAGCCCATGAATATACATTGACCAGAAGTCAGAAGTTTATGCAAATATGTCCAGTGTGGTTAGCTGGCTACAGACTGGAGTGATGAGGATGCTGAGACCTACCATCTTCAACAACTTCTCTTGTACCCCTTAACTTATTACTACATACTTAGCCATAAACATAAAACTAAGATTAACTAGAATTCTATCATAAGTTTTTTTCTCCACATTTAAGCTAACTTAAGTTGCTATTAATTTATCTTCATGTGTTAATTGGTTATTTTTTGTAAGCACTGGTGTGAACATAATAAGCCTGCGCCTTTTGGGGGAGGATAAAGCTCTGAGTGAGAGGGTAGGATAGAGGCAGGGAAATGCTGTGTGCTGGTGATCATTTCTACCAAAATTGCAGCACTATAATTATCGATAAACTGAAATATTTTGATGCACAATTTTCAGATCATTTTTACAGAACCTATAGGGCTAGCACGATCTATAATACTTAAAGTTTCAGGTGGAAAAAATTCACACAAAAAATTGTATTTTTCTCTTTGTGTAACTAAGCCTAACACCGTTGTAAACCTCAATTGTACATGTGGCTTAATTACTGTTGGGGGAAGGTGAGGCCAGAAGACTCATTGTCATGGTTCAGCTTCCAGGGAAGAAAAACATGTAAGATAAAGAAAAATGTCTCCGTCTGAAGCCCTTGCTTACGGGCGAGTGGTGTTTCTGGTTGTGGATGCATTATATCGTGGCTCCAGGAATTATATGCTATGTCATTGCCGTTCATCATTAGAGAAACCTAACATTTCCCTAATGGAAACAATTGCCGTGGAACAGGCTCTGACGCCTTTATTTGTACTGAGGGGTGTACTTGTGTTCACCCTGTAATTACAGTGGCAGAGCAAACCTTGGCAAACATTGGCACAGCAGAGCAGCTTTCATCATCACGCAGCCCTGGGACGCAGGAGTGCTAGGAGGCACAGTCTCTCTCTCTCTCTCTCTCTCTCTCTCTCTCTCAGAGGCTCATGCTGAGCTTCACGATGTCACTGTCCCTGCCTCAGAGGGGATCATGCTCCATCACCACGTCTCAAACTTGCCTGATAATCAGGGAATTCAGAGTCATAATTTAAGGTAGAGGGACTTAGGCCTCTTCCTGGACCCCTCATCAGAATCTTCAAGGAAAGGCCTAGGAATGTGAATATGGGCATTCTTACTTTTCACTGATTTGGGAGACACCAATTTGGGAAGGAACAATTACTCCCTTCCAGGTCTAACTGTTTAGATCAGGGTGTCCAAACTTTCTTCAACATTTTTTACCAAGGGCCATATGCGGTAAAATACACAAACAGCCGGGCCACTCAGTCGAGGTGAAGTACGTATTGCCTCACCTGGTTTATTTAAGTAAACTAAATATATTTTTGGAATTAAAAATTGGCTGCGGGCCAATTAAAAATGGATTGCGGGCCGCAGTTGGCCTGTGGGCCGCAGTTTGGACACCCCTGGTCTAGATGATCTCAGCAGGCCATTCTCAATGAAAGCAGAAGAGCAGGTGAATGAGAACTACACAAGGAGCCTATTCAAAGCACAAATTCCTTTTTCCCACCACCCTTCATTGTACTGAAATATCTGAAGGGACTGAGTCTACATGAGTTGAAATGACCTCCATGTTGGATACAGCCTCTCTTGGAAGCCGGCAGCTATGGCTTTCACTAGAGGAAGGTGATCCCATGTGCTGCTCATTTAGTCAGTGTGTAGTTACAAAGGACTTGCCATTTGTTCATTGAGAAAAGCTTTGGTGCTTATTCTCTTCCCTATCCTCATGTGTTTCCTGTCAAATAAAACTACCATGCACACAACAGAGTTTTAAGCTCTATAAATGTAATAAGATAATACAAGTTTTCCGAACTTATGACACTTATAGTCTAGTTATATAAACTAGGAAAATGTCTCAAAGTCAAATAAAAGTACAGCAGGTACCCTGAAGATGGAGACTTCACTCCAATCCCTGAAGATGGGCAGTGGAGGGACACACACAGAGGAAAACACAGAGGAGGCATAAGGTGATGGAGAACCTGCTCTCAAAGCAAACAAGTAAATTAACAAAATCACAGGTCATTTTTGTTTTCAGAAAAATGTAATTTACCCCCAGTTCTTGTCAAATGGCATATATTTTTGTTTTGCTTTTGAAATAGAATTTGTGTATCCTTTGCATACACAAAATTTGAATGTGTGATAATTTGCATTAATATCAATGACCTTGAGTAACTAGTAAGGGTACGGAAATAATTACCCAACCTGAGAACTGAAAACACAGATTTGTATGATGAAGATAACTATAGCAAGTTCATTCTATTGAAGAAGAAGGAGGAGGAGGAGAGCAATAATGATTATGATGATAGAGAAGGATTTGAAAATCGGTATCTATCTAAAGCACCACCAAAATAAAAAACTGAAGTAGGGAAGAGGAGACAACTGCCTGATGAATTGCGTAAGGAAGAAAACTAAGTGATAGATCGGTGAAAGGCCAACAAAGCACTTAGGAGCCCTGAGTAGAGCGGTGTCCCTAGGTTATTTGTTGTGAGAAACTGGGTGTGGCACATTTACATCTTCTGCATTTTAATTACATGCAGAACCTTCTAGAAGTGAAATCTTAAGTGAAAGGAATCTCATCTGAGAGTGGCACATATTAAGGGGTGGTATATCAAGACTTTATTAGATTCATTCCCTAAAGGAAGTGTGGGAACAGGAGAGGATTACCCTAGCAAGCCCCCACTCCCTTTGGATGCCACTAAAACTTCAAGACCTGGACACAGCATGGAGGAATAGCTGGCAATCTCAAGATTCTACAACTAGAAAGAGCAGCAAGTTGAGATGCAGGCTTGAATGAGGAGCAGCAAGAAGGTCTCTTTTCTCTCACTTTTTGCCATTATTGACAAGTAAATGGCAAAGAAGTGAGAGAAAAGAGACCTCCTTGCTGGCCTCCTAATAGTTGGCCCCTGCTTCCAAAGTATCAGCTCACACTCAGGTGCCCACAGTTTCCTCAGCAATGCAGGCTTTATTCATAGTAAGGAAACCCTCTTCCAAGTGAAAATAACATACTATGCTCAACTGCATTTGAAAAATTTATGTGGGGACAGAGTTCCAGAGAGCAGTTTCCAGGTTCTCGGCCTCACGTGGAAAGGTGCTGACTCGGTTATTGGATGGCCATCAGCTGTAATCAGATGGCCGTCGACTGTGGCTGGGTGGCCATCAGCTGTTACCGGTTAGCCATTAGCCACTAATATAACTGCCGTAGATACGCTAGGGAGTTGGTTGATTGGCAGACAAGCAGACGGCGGATTGTGGCTAGCAAGTGGGGTTGGTTGGTTGTCAGAGATGTGGATGGCGATTGCGCATCATGTGGCTCCTGCTTCCTGTGTCTCCAACCCAGCCACCAACGAGAACATAGTGGTATGAACCCCAATCTATGGCTCCGTGGGTGTTCCTTCTTGGCCTCACCATGTCCTGCGTTCTTCTGCAGGGAGCGGGAGCTGAGTCCCTGCATTACACATGATGCAGCGAGCAGGGTATGGTGCCGGCCAGAGCTCTCCAAAGGCCAGTGGAGCAATGTGTGCGTATGGACACTCAGTCTCGGGATGCTCATGGGGAGCAGCGCTGGGAGCAGGAAGCGCGATCTGCCTGGGAGAAATGTGACCCCTCAGTGAATTGGTGGTCTTCTCTAGCCTCCAGATGGCACATCACCCTATTGGCCACAGCAGGTGTCGCCTGCTTTTTAGTAGTCCGCTGCTGGGGTAGGCTCCTAGAGTTGTGGACATCTTGCACCGGGGCCACCACCCACTTGGATACTTGGCACGGCAAGCAGGATTCCGGCCAACATAGGAAAAGCTGTTCAGCTTCCAGAGAGCTGGACCCCCGTGGAGGGGTGGGAAGACGTGGAAAGTTCTCCAACCAGCATACACCAGAGAAAGTGAAGGTTGTTGCGACCGTGTGGGCTGGGAAGTGCTTGCTGAGGCAGCCCAGATGTGGGACTTGTAGTCCCAGGAGGAAATGCTTGCTGAGTCCTCATGGAGGATGCGGGTGAGGTCAAGGTTGTCCCTCACACCCAGGTTGGGGAGGACTTGGAGCCCTTGCCCTACAGAGAGGGCACACATTGTGAGGCCAACGCACAGCCCTGGTGAATGAATGTGGACTATGGAAAATTGCCTTCCATCCCTGATTTGATAGACCCCTTGACTATTTGCTTGGGAACGTACCACCATGTTGTGGAACTGGTGAATATTTACTTCTGTGTCTCGCCTGGCCGCCAGCAAGACTGTGGTGCAGGAAGACCCCTTGTTGGGGTGCTGGCAGATGCTTGCTTTTGCATCTGGACCAGCTGCCAGCCAGAATATGTAAGCACCTGGGCTGTGAGCCACTATTGTTCCAGCAAGGTACCCTGAGGAACTCTGGCTATGCCCAGAAAGTCTGGCTGTGCTCAGAGAGACTGGAGGTATCCTGAGAAACCCTGGCTGTGCCCAGAAAGTAAGTGGACATCGAGGGACACCTCCTGGGATATTACTTGAACTGGACTGAAATGTTTTCTCAAGAGCTGGGTTCCTGACACAGGGCCCCTTGCAGAAGATGCTTGTTGCATAGATTGTGAAGTGAGACCCTGGAGGGGTGGAGTGTGGGGACAGAATCCCAGAGAGCAGTTTCCATGTTCTTGGCCTCACATGGAAAGGTGCTGGCTCGGTTATTAGATGGCCATCAGCTGTAATCAGATGGCCGTCGCTGTGGCTGGGTGGCCATCAGCTGTTACCGGTTAGCCATTAGCCACTAATATAACTGCTGTGGCTATGCTGGGGGGTTGTTTGGCAGAGAAGCAGATTGAGGATTTCGCATCAAGTGGACCCTGCTCCTGTGTCTCCAACCCAGCCGCCAGCGAGATTATAGTGGTATGAACCCCCCCATCTATGGTTCCGTTGGTGTTCCTTTTTGGCCTCACCATATCCTCCACTCTTGTGCAGGGAGCAGGAGCTGAGTCCCTACATTACAATATATTAAATATACCTGATGGTAGAAAGTTGTAAAGAAACTGGCATACAGCTGTTTTAAAGAATATCATATGACCATCTGATGGCCTATTATGCTACTATTCAAGTCAGGTATTTTTATTGGCAAGAAAAGATTTTCTCAGTTAAAAAGTAAAAAAAAAAAAAATCCGTCCTACTTACACTAGAAAGGGTCTTACACACACACACACACACACACACACACACAATATACATACACAATACACATACATACACACAGACATATACACCCTATAAATTTTAATCATGAACTTACAAAAGTGCGTTACATTTACATTTGTGTATGACGGTATTAAAAATCTTCCTGTAGCTAATTAACTAATACTCTAGTTGAGCGTAAAGTAATTATAATGATTGTCACTTTTTACCATTTTCTTAGCTATTCAAAAGTGTGAATTTCTTCTGCAATTAAGTATGCATTATGACTAAAAAGCAAATGTTCTCTGAGACTTTTGTAGATGGTATTATCATCGTTTATTTTAAACAGTTGCCTCCTGTCAGGAGGAAGCAGGAGAGGATGGGTCTGTTCAGGTGGAGAGCAGGCTGCTGAGAGAAGTGGGGAGGAGACTGCAGGTCTGCAGGTTGGCTTCCAGGGCTCGCTCCAGACTCAGCATGCCCCTGGCGTGCCACGGCTCCTTTCTTGGGCCTCCCAGAGATTGCAAATGAGACCTGCCCAACAGGGGTAATGAATATGTACATTTAAGCTGTCTCTTGCTAAAATAAAAACGTTAAGGTAGGATTTATAAAGAAACCTTGCTCATTTTGGACACAACCGTCTCACATAGGGATCTTCAACATATTTGAAAGTATTATTTTATAAAAACATTGAAAGAGTAATTGAGAATGACTGGCCTGAACTTATATTTTGGAATGGGGATTTATAAGTGCACTTTACAAGAAAGATAAAAAAGCATTAGCATATACAGGTAACCCCGAATAACACGGTTGTTAGGTTCCTAAAATGCCATGTTATGTGAATCTGTGTACTATGACACAAAGAACTAATACAAAAAGAGGGGTTAGATTCAAGTGACCATCCTGGAAGGCCCCAGGGACCCTGTTTTCTTTTTGACAAGATATCTTCATCTTCTGAACTTAATATTCCACAAACAAAATGGATTTAAACTTCTAACAAATATTAAAATTCTGCAGTCAAATCTGATACGACATCCACACTCGAATGAAAAATTTCAAATGAGATACCTTTTGCTCTTAAACGCTCTTATTACACTCCGTGTTGTTTGGGGATTTCCCCAATTCTCAAGCCATGTTAGAGCGAAGCTGTGTTATAGAAGTGCCATGTTATATGGGGGTTACCTGTATAAAACAAACAATATAAAACATGTTGTGTTTTACTGAGGTGCACATATTCTGCTTCACTAAATATTAGGCGTCAAATGAAGCACTTGGGCTGAGTGTGGTCAGAGGAAAGTTCCATCCCTGGGCCTCACATCCGTGAGTTCAATGTCAAGAAGAGCCGCTCTCAAGCCTGTGTGGCCCTGCAGTGCTGGGGGCACTTCATGCTATCACGGCTCTCACATCTATTCTAACTTGGTCTTGGTAGCTCCACTTATAATTCCTAAAGTTTCACACTTCAAGTTAAACATAATCCCCAAAGCATTATACTTTTTCTATCGCCCTTTCTGTCCCTGAATAGGTACTGTGTAGGCCCATGCAATCAGGACAACAGGAACTCGGACTTTCGCTGTGCCCTGCAACATGCTGTCCAAGCTTACGTCCTGCCAGGGCGGCTCCGTCCTGTATTCTTGACCTTGCACACTGTCAGTTCTCTGCTCTGTAGGGTTGGAGGAGTTGTTCTCTGGTTGGAAAATCTCTCCTTTTGGCTTCCTCCACTCTGGCTTGCATGTACTGTTGCAGAATATCGATGAGGACCGAGAGACAAAAACGGCACCCAGAGGGCAAGGAGAACTCAGCTTTATTACACTAGTGGGCCCAGTGGGATATTTCCCAAAGAACTGAGCACTGACTGGGGTCAGGAGCTTTACTTTTATATGCTTAGGCCTCTGGGTTGAGGGGGGGATGTCTGGCCGGGGTGCCAGGGAGATCCGTCCCTAGCAGCTGTGATCGCTCAACTTTGTTTTGACAGGGAGGCCTCTAACTATGGTGCCTGCAGGAGTCATCTCTGATAAGGTATGGGAAGAGGAGGGGGCAGAGCTCTTAGGGGGAGCTTGCCGGGGACAGCTCCAACAAGGGGGAGATTGAGCTCTTAGGGAGGGCCTGCAGGAAAAACCTCAACAGTACAATCAAAGGAGAAAGAGGGCGAGAGAATGGATTCACTTGTGAGTATGATGTGAAAGGACGTCCTGCACAAAGGTCCTAGAACATGATGCTTCCTCTGCATTATTTGCAAGTATTGTTCGAGCCTCAGCTTGGATTTATGTCCGTTATTTGTGGTTCTCTCTTGGAGTTTGCACTAAGATATCGAATCTGTAGCACACATATGTCATGTAGTCTGATTGGCCTTCCGTCTTCTCGGTGCCTGAGCTCCTGAGCTGGGCCAGCAGAGGCCGAGTCAAGGGTTCCATTGCCGGGAGTCCACAGTCCGTTCTGTGGAACGTGAGCCTAATACGCCTTCCTAAAAGTCACTGCCCTGGTAATATCATCCCATAAAACTCATAGGATGAGTGGGAAAATGGGGTAAGCGCACAGCACTCAATGACTTTGTGACATAAAAAACAAATAAACAAACAAACAAACAAACAAAAAACCGATAGGAATCTAATAGAAATAGTAACACAGTTTTTGTATGTTATGTGGTTAAAACATACATAAATATGGCAATAAATAGGATATGTCACCTGGAAAATGCCCTAAAGTTGGCTTGTGACAGTGCTGCCTGGGTGCCCTGTATGCAGAGGAAGAGAACAAAATAGAAATAGAAAAGGACTGAGAGTAAAGAGCAATAAACAAAGAAAATCAACCAGAGGACAAATGTGAAAAAAAGTAGAGAGGAAAGGGTGGAGGCCAGAGGCACAGAAGGAGTGTGTCTGGTCTGGCTGGGGTGTCGCTGGGGGCAGTTTTCTGCGGCCACCTGGTACTTTGGGAAGTTCAAGTGGCATATAAGCAGTTGGGTTCTGCTCAGTTGCTGCCTATCCATCAGTCCAGTTGGCACAAATGTGCGCCTTCCCAGCAGGCAGAAGTGACTGTTGGAGACATGAGCACAAGAGAGCCCCGCGGGGAACGGACCTGCAGCAGGAAGAGTGTGAAGCCCCTCAGGGCATGTTCATGAGCAAGTGATCTGTAGGCTCTGGAGGCTGTGGAGACTGTGTAGATGTGACCCAGCCAGGGGCCAGCTCGACAGGGTGTTTACCCAGCAGGGTCTGCCCTGCTCTGCTTGAGGGCATTTCTGGCTAGCCTTCAGGGGTGAGGGTGATCCACCAGCAGAAGCAAGCGCCCAGGTGGAGCTGCAAATGCTGGGTGCAGGCAGGCCCAGGGGATGGGGGCCAGTTCGCAGGAGAGGATTTCAGTCCCCAGGGGGGCCTGTGGCCAATGAGGACACTCTCCTTCCACAGCAAGGTTTTGGTTCAGGTTAGCAGATCCTGGGTTTCACTAGCCAGCTTTCCTTCCTAGCTGGAGCTTGTTGTTTAACAATTAAGACTTCTCTTGGCGGGTGCCTGTTCCCTCTCTACCAGTGGCCCATCTGGTCACCCCTCCCAAGAAGCTCTGATTATACTTCCAGGACCAACACTTCAGTTACTCTTTAAACTGACATTTACTTAGGTTGTATGCGTTTTTCATTTAAATGCAAAAAACGTTTCAGTTCTAATCCTGGCAGATTGGGCTAACAATTGAAAGAAATGTGTTCCACTAAAGTAGAGCACCCACTGGGGTTCCTTTTAAGAATTTGCATAAAATAATGACAAATACCTTTTCCAGAACTCTTCCAGCTGCTTAAATATTAGAAGTGCAGAATAAAGGTATGAGTAACCACAAAAGCACTTAGTTTATAAGAAATGGTTCTTTTTTTTTTTAATTAATTTTATTGGTGTGACTATTGTTAGTAAAGTTACATAGATTTCAGGTGTACAATTCTGTATTACATCATCTATAAATCCCATTGTGTGTTCACCACCCAGAGTCAGTTCTCCTTCCATCACCATGTATTTGGTCCCCTTTACCCTCATCTAACACGCCCCTCCCCCCTTGCCCTCTGGTAACCACTAAACTATTGTTTGTGTCTATGAGATTTTGTTTCTCATTTGTTTGTCTTGTTTGGTTATTTTGGGTTTATATACCACATATCAGTGAAATCATATGGTTCTCTGCTTTTTCCGTCTGACTTATTTCACTTAGCATTATACTCTCAAGATACATCCATGTTGTCACAAATGGTCCTATTTCATCTTTTCTTATGGCAGAATAGTATTCCATTGTGTATATATACCACAACTTCTTTATCCATTCATCTACCGAAGGACATTTTGGCTGTTTCCATGTCTTGGCCACCGTAAACAAAGCTGCAATGAACATTGGAGCACACGTGTCTTTATCTCTAAATGTTTTCAGATTTTTTGGGTAGATACCCAGGAGAGGGATTGCTGGGTCATGTGGTAATTCTAATCGTAATTTTTTGAGGAACCTCCACACTGCCTCCCATAGCAGCTGCACCAGTCTGCATTCCCACCAACAGTGCATGAGGGTCCCTTTTTCTTCACAGCATCTCCAACACTTGTTACTATTTGTCTTGTTGATGATAGCCATTCTCACTGGGGTGAGGTAATATCTCATTGTGGTTTTTATTTGCATTTCTCTGATGATTAGTGATGTTGAGCATTTTTTCATATGTCTATTTGCCATTTGTATGTCCTCTTTGGAGAAATGTCTCTTCAAGTCCTCTGCCCATTTTTCAATTGGGTTGTTTGTTTTTTCGCTGTTGAGTTGCATGAGTTCCTTATATATTTTGGATACTAGCCCCTTATCGGAGGCACTGTTTGCAAAAATCTTCTCCCATTCAGTTGGTGGCCTCTTTATTTTGTCGATCGTTCCTTTTGCTGTGCAGAAGCTTTTAAGTTTGATATAGTCCCTTTCATTTATTTTAGCTTTTACTTCCCTTGCTTTTGGAATCATATTCATAAAATACTCTTTGAACCCAAGGTCCATAACTTTAGTACCTATGTTTTCTTTATGCAGTTTATTGTTTCAGTTCTTTTTTTTTTTTTAATTTTATTTTATTAAATTTATTGGGGTGACAATTGTTAGTAAAATTACATAGATTTCAGGTGTAAAATTCTGTATTACATCATCTATAAATCCCATTGTGTGTTCATCACCCAGAGTCAGTTCTCCTTCCATCACCATATATTCGATCTCCCTTACCCTCATCTCCCACCCCCCACCCCCCACCCCCCTTACCCTCTGGCAACCACTAAACTATTATCTGTGTCTATAAGTTTCTGTTTCTCATTTGTTTGTCTTGTTCTTTTGTTGTTTTTGGTTTATATACCACATATCAGTGAAATCACATGGTTCTCTGCTTTTTCTGTCTGACTTGTTTCGCTCAGCATTACTCTCTCAAGATCCATCCATGTTGTCACAAATGTTCCTATATCATCTTTTCTTACTGCCGAATAGTATTCCATTCTGTATATATACCACAACTTCTTTATCCATTCATCTATCGAAGGACATTTTGGTTGTTTCCATGTCTTGGCCACCGTAAACAAAGCTGCAATGAACATTGGAGCACACGTGTCTTTATCTCTAAATGTTTTCAGATTTTTTGGGTAGATACCCCGGAGAGAGATTGCTGGGTCATATGGCAATTCTATTCGTAATTTTTTGAGGAACCGCCACACTGCCTTCCATAACGGCTGCACCAGTCTGCATTCCCACCAACAGTGTATGAGGGTTCCTTTTTCTCCACAGCCTCTCCAACATTTGTTACTATTTGTCTTGTTGATGATAGCCATTCTGACTGGGGTGAGGTGATATCTCATTGTGGTTTTGATTTGCATTTCTCTGATGATTAGTGATGTTGAGCATTTTTTCATATGTCTATTTGCCATTTGTATGTCCTCTTTGGAGAAATGTCTCTTCAAGTCCTCTGCCCATTTTTCAATTGGGTTGTTTGTTTTTTTGTTGTTGAGTTGCATGAGTTCCTTGTATATTCTGGATACTAGCCCCTTATCGGAGGCACTGTTTGCAAAAATCTTCTCCCATTCAGTTGGTGGCCTCTTTATTTTGTCAATGGTTTCTTTTGCTGTGCAGAAGCTTTTAAGTTTCATATAGTCCCATTCGTTTATTTTAGCTTTTACTTCCATTGCCTTTGGAGTCAAGTTCATAAAATGCTCTTTGAACCCAAGGTCCATAAGTTTAGTACCTATGTTTTCTTCTATGCAGTTTATTGTGTCAGGTCTTATGCTTAAGTCTTTGATCCATTTTGAATTAACTTTGGTACATGATGACAAATAGCAGTCCAGTTTCATTCTTTTGCACGTGGCTATCCAATTCTCCCAGCACCATTTATTGAAGAGGCTGTCTTTCCTCCATTGTATGTTTTTAGCATCTTTGTCAAAAATTATCTGTCCATATTTATGTGGTTTTATTTCTGGGTTCTCAATTCTATTCCATTGGTCTATGTGTCTGTTTTTCTGCCAATACCATGCTGTTTTGATATTGTGGCCCTGTAGTACAAGCCAAAGTCAGGCAGTGTGATACCTCCATTATAGTTCTTTTTTCTTAAGATTGCTTTGGCTATTCGGGGTCTTTTGTGGTTCCAAACAAATCTGATGATTTTTTGTTCTATTTCTTTAAAATATGCCATTGGGATTATGATGGGGATTGCATTGAATATGTATATTGCTTTGGGTAATATGGCCATTTTAACTATGTTGATTCTTCCAATCCATAAGCACGGAATGTCTTTCCATATCTTTGTGTCTTCTTCAATTTCTTTCAAAAAAGTCTTATAGTTTTCAGCTTATAGGTCTTTCACATCCTTGGTTAAGTTTATTCCTAGGTATTTTATTCTTTGTGCTGCAATTGCAAAAGGAATTGTTTTTTGTATTTCTTTTTCTGAGATTTCATTGTTAGTATATAGGAAGGCAATGGACTTTTGTGCGTTGATTTTGTAGCCGGCCACTTTACTGTATTCGTTGATTGTTTCTAATAGCTTTTTGGTGGAGTCTTCAGGGTTTTCTATATATAGCATCATGTCATCTGCAAAGAGTGATAATTTAACTTCCTCATTCCCAATTTGGATGCCTTTTATTTCTTTCTCTTGCCTCATTGCTCTGGCAAGGACTTCCAACACGATGTTGAAAAGCAGAGGTGATAGGGGACATCCCTGTCGTGTTCCCGAACGTAGAGCAAAAGGCTTCAGTTTTTCTCCATTAATTATGAGATTAGCAGAGGGCTTGTCATATATGGCCTTTATTAGGTTAAGGTATTTTCCTTCTATACCCATTTTATTAAGTGTTTTAATCATAAATGGATGTTGTATCTTGTCAAATGCTTTTTCTGCATCAATTGATATAATCATATTATTTTTGTCCTTTATTTTGTTTATGTGATGTATCACATTGATGGATTTGCGGATGTTGAACCATCCTTGTGCCCCGGGGATGAACCCCTCTTGGTCGTGATGAATAATCTTTTTAATGCATTGTTGTATTCGATTTGCTAGAATTTTATTTAGGATTTTTGCATCGGTATTCATCAGAGATATTGGTCTGTAGTTTTCTTTTTTTGTGCTGTCCTTACCAGGTTTTGGTATCAGGGTAATGTTGGCCTCATAAAATGAGTTAGGGAGTACTGTCTCTTCTTCAATTTTTTGGAAGAGTTTGTGCAGAATTGGTATTAGATCCTCTTTGAAGGTTTGATAGAATTCACTAGTGAAGCCATCTGGTCCCGGACTTTTGCTTTTGGGAAGGTTTTGGATGACTGATTCAATTTCATTACTGGTGATCGGTCTGTTTAGATTTTCCAGTTCTTCATGGTTCAGCCTTGGAAGGCTATGTTTCTAAGAACTTGTCCATTTCTTCTAGGTTGTTGAATTTGGTGGCATATAGTCCTTCATAGTATTCTTGGATGATCCTTTGTATTTCTGTGGTGTCCGTGATAACTTCTCCTTTTACGTTTCTGATTTTATTAATCAGTGTCTTCTCTCTTTTTATCTTAGTAAGTCTAGCCAAGGGTTTGTCAATTTTGTTAATCTTTACAAAGAACCAGCTCTTTGTCACATTCTTTTTTTCTATTGTCTTTTTGTTCTCTATTTCATTTAGTTGTGCTCTAATTTTTGTTATTTGCTTTCTTCTGCTGACCTTGGGTTTTACTTGTTCTTCTTTTTCTAGTTCTTTAAGGTGTAACATGAGGTTATTTATTTGGGAGTTTTCTTGTTTCTTGAGATAGGCCTGTAATGAGATAAATTTCCCTCTTAAAACTGCTTTCGCTGCATCCCAAAAATTTTGGTAGGATGTATTTTCATTGTCATTTGTTTCTATGTATCTTTTGATCTCTCCTCTAATTTCTTCTTTGACCCAGTCCTTCTTTAAAAGTATGTTGTTTAATGTCCATGTATTTGTGTTTTTTCCCGCTTTCTTTTTACAGTTGATATCCAATTTCAAAGCCTTGTGATCAGAGAATATGCATGGTATGATTTCAATCTTCTTAAATTTGTTGAGACTGATTTTATGTCCCAATAGATGGTTTATCCTTGAGAATGTTCCGTGTACACTAGAAAAGAATGTATAGTCTGATGTTTTAGGATGAAGTGCTCTATAAATGTCAATTATGTCCATTTCATCTAATGTGTCATTTAGGGCTACTATTTCGTTATTTATTTTCTGTTTGGATGATCTATCCATAGCTGTCAATGATGTATTTAAGTCCCCTAGTATAATTGTGTTTTGGTCAATTTCTCCCTTTAGTTCGGATAGTAGTTGCTTGGTGTATTTCGGTGCTCCCTGATTGGGGGGATAAATATTGATGACTGTTATGTCTTCTTGTTGTACAGTCCCCTTCACCATTATGAAATGTCCATCTTTGTCTCTTGTTATCTTTTTCACCCTGAAGTCTGTTTCATCTGATATCATTATGGCTATGCCTGATCTTCTCTGGGTACCATTTGCTTGGAGCATCAATTTCCACCCTTTCACTTTGAGTCTATGCTTGTCCTTGTAGCTGAGATGTGTCTCTTGGAGACAGCATATGGTTGGGTTTAGTTTTTTGATCCAATCTGCTACTCTGTGCCTTTTTATTGGTGAGTTCAGTCCATTTACATTTAGGGTGATTATTGATATGTGAGGATTTCCTGTCATTCTATCTTTAGTTTTCTGGTAAGGCTGTGTCTCCATTGTTTCTTTGCCTTTTTGTTGTCGTCTATTATTTCTGTGTGGTGGTATTCTATGATGTTTCCCTCTGTTTCTTCTTTTATTTCAGTGTATATTTCAATTCTGGATTTTTTTTTGAGTGGTTACCCTTAAGTTTATGTAAAAGAAAGTTTGATATTTAGAGTATTCCATTTTCTTCAGCACGCTTACTTTCTCCATTCCCATATTCTGGTTCAGGCCTTTACTCTCCCCCTTTTTGAGTTTTGGTTGCCACAAATTGTCCCTGTGGATGGTGGTCGAATAGCCTCCTTTAGTATTTCTTGTAGTGCAGGTCGTGTATTAGAAAATTCCCTCAGCTTCTGTATGTCTGGAAAGGTCTTTATTCCTCCTTCATATCTAAAGGATATCTTTGCTGGATATATTATTCTTGGCTCATAATTTCTCTCTTTCAATAGTTTGAATATTTGGTTCCACTCCCTCCTGGCTTGTAGAGTTTCTGCTAAAAAATCTGATGATAATCTAATAGGCTTTCTTTTGTAAGTTACCGTCTTCTTTTCCCTGGATGCCTTGAGGATTCTTTCTTTGTCATTGATTTTAGACAGCTTCAATACAATGTGCCTTGGAGAAGGCCTGTTGGGATTGAGGTAATTAGGTGTTCTATTTGCTTCTTGGATTCGAGGATCCAGTTCTGTCCACAAGTTTGGGAAGTTCTCATTGACAATTTGTTTGAATATATTTTCTGTTCCCTTCTCTCTTTCTTCTCCTTCTGGTATGCCCATTATTCTTATATTGCTCTTTCTGATGGAGTCAGAAAGTTCTTGTAGAGTTCTTTCCTTTCTTTTAAGTCTCAAGTCTCTTTCTTCTTCCATCTGTGTCATTTCCAGGTTTCTATCTTCGATGTTACTGATTCTTTCCTCCATCTGGTCAACTCTACTACCAAAGCTGGTTATTTCATTCTTAATTTCTTCTATTGAGTTCTTAATCTCCAGAAATTCTATTTGGTTCTTTTTTAAAATTTCAATCTCTTTTGTAAAATGCTCATGCTGTTCTTTGATTGTGTTCCTGAGTTCATTTAACTGCCTGTCTGTGTTTTCTTGCATCTCGTTATGTTTTTTTCAGAACTGCAGTCTTGAATTCTCTGTCATTTAAGTCACATATTTCTGTATCTTTAAGTGCCTTTTCTGGAGATTTTTCACTTTCTTTCTGAGCTATCTTGTTGCCTTGGTTATTCATGGCAATTACTGGTTTGCTATTTCTCTTCCTAGACATCTACAGGAGTGGCTTCTGCAACAGGCTGATAGGAAGCGGTCTTTCTTTTGTTTTCCAGTACTTGTTGGTAGAATGTTTTATTTTTTCTCTTACTGCAGCTTATTTTTCTTCTCCCACACAGTAGTGCTATGTTTTCTCTGCACTATTCCAGCTTCTCACACAATGGGTGGATTCCCTGGGAGACTGGCTTCTCCTCTGTTAATAGTTCGTCTAGGTCACAGGGCGCAGTGTCCCGGTGGGTATACGGAGAGCTTTTGATGTTCCAAAAATCAGCTCCTGATTCAGAGCCCATATGTTTCAGCAGTTCTGTTTACTCCTGCAGGGATCCGCCCAGATAGGTGGGGTCAGGGGCAGGGTGAGTTGTGAGAGGTGGCCCAGAGCAATGGCGGCGACCACCACCACAGGCGGTCCTGCTTCCACAGCTCCCTCCCCTTTGCCGGAACTAGTTGGGCTGTGAATTTGTGTCTGCGGTCCACAGTTCTCAAAACAGCAAATTTTCTGTTCTTTTCTCTGACACTGCTACTGTTCCGCTTCTAGCACCGGGCAGGTGGGGGCGGGGCGAGCTCTGGGAGGGTAAGGAGGGGGCGGCTAGTCTCAGTGCCTAAGGCTCCGTTCTCTGCTCGGCAGTGCGGGCTTAAAACACCGTTTTCAGCCTTCTTCCCTCAGTCTTTTCTCCGAGGTCTCTGCTGTGAGCGTTGGGTTCAGCCATGTTATATGCTGTCCCCTCAGCCCTGTGGAGCCCTGGCGGAGCCCTAGCAGTCCGAGTTCTTCCCTCTCCCGCAGCTGCGGTAGTTCCGGGAAGCAGCGAGCTCGGAGCACTGAGCTAGGTGTGCGTCCTGCGCCCCCGCGGCTCTGTCTCTGCACTTCTCCCTTCCCTCCTCCCTGGCTCACGTGATTCGCCCACCTGTAGGTGATATAGGTGATTTCAGTCGGTAGTGGGCTTCTTCGTCTTGCCTGTCTATTGTGCAGTGAGGCCTTTGTGGAGTTTTTGTTGTTCGATTCGTTGTAAATTCCAGGGGAGCTTTACAGAGGCTCACCTCATGCGGCCATTTTTCCTCCCCCAATAATCCAATTTTTATGTGAATAAAAGCCATGAACAGGAATTTCACAAAAGATAATGTTCAATGGCAGTTAACATAAGAAAAGATACTCAAAAATTAAGCCACAGTGAAATGCCATTATATTCTCCCTAAATGGTAAAATTAAGAAGGCAGAATATTCCAGATATGAGTGAGGGTTGGAACACTTGTCACTCACTCTCTTTTGCAAGGTGTGTACATAGTTAAATCATTTTGGAAAGCTGTTAGCAGTATCTATTAAAGCTCAGTTAGCACACATCTCGAGATTCAACAAATCCCCACCTATATGTTTACTCAGCAGAAAATTTATACATGTGCCCCAAAGACACAAACGAATGGTTTCTTCATTGTTATTTGGAACAATGACTAGAGTAATAGTACAACTGGGACGAATCCAATCCTGGACAGTAGTGTGGGAACAAATTCCATGTGGTCCTGAATGGACCTCGGCCTGTCCGTGGAGATGAGGTGCCCTGCGCCCCACACTACCGCATGGGCAGACCTCACAAAAGGAGCAAAGCAAAGCAAACCAAAGCACTCTCTGTGTGACTCTATGTGAAGCTCAACACCAGCCAGACCACTCTGAGGTTGCAGAGCTGAGGAGCACAGTTATCCTCAGATGGAGGTGATGTGACTGAGCGGCTGTGACGGACACATCAGAGCTGGATGGGGCCCTACTTCTCGACCCCCATGGAAAGTCCATGGCTTTCTTCAGTGAAGGGTAAGTCAGAATGATCAACTCTAATAAAGCATTTTTAAAATGCAAAGAATTTATGAATAAGGAGTCCCGTTTGTTGATATATGATTGCGGACAGCTTTTGAGCCTCACCCCTCCCCCTTCCCCTTGTGCCCCACACCCGAGAAAGCAGACAGGACAGCCAGCTGCTCCCTCCTTTGGAGTGGACAGGATTTTCAAACTCTGCAAGCCTTTGTGCAGTGTGGGAACTCTCAGCCCGGCACCCTGTCACCCACAGTAGATTCAGCTCAGTCTCCGTCCCTGGCTGTCCCGGGCTGGTGGGGACCTGCTGGAGAGGCCTGCCCTGCTCTCCCAGAGCCCTCAGTTGTGTAAGTAAGAAGTCCTTCCATACCCTCTTGGTGTGTGTGTACGGTGTCATCAGTCTTGACTATGATTTGTCTCTGAAATTCACCTCCCACATCTGAGTGTAATTGTAGATCGGTCCTTGTGCAGGGCAATTTCCTCAGGAAAGGAAATTACAGTATTTTCCAAAGACGGATGGAGGGTGCGTGTGAGCAAGTCTCCCTGAGTTTCTTCATTCTCCCATATATCCCTGTTTCTACGTTCATTGCCACTGCTTCCTGTCTCATCCTTAACGGTCACAGATGGGCCCTTTAAGTTCAATTGTTATCATAATTTGGGAAACCACTGGATCTAACTTTGCTTTTGATTTTTAGCTACTGTCACTCTGGAACAATAAGAGACTGTTAACACACCTTAGGAAGACCCTGAGTTGAGGACATGTGTTGGGATTTGAACTTCTTTCTCTTTCATCTGCCCAAGCCAGATCTTTCATCTGCTCCAAGTCGTTCCACACTGGAGCCCTAGAGGCCTTGAATCGCTAACATTCTGTATTCTGTCTTATAATGGTTACAAAAGCTTGGCTAACTGAACACTTCAGCCCAAATGACCACAGGCAAAAATGGAAGGTATCATTTTCTGTTTAGCCATTGTATTCTATTTCAGTTTTCTATACTTGTATACAAAACCATCCCAAAACTGTGTGGCTTACAACAACACTTTGTATTTCTCATGGTAGGCTGACTTTTGCAGGTCTTGTTTGGGGTCACTCACATGGCTAAATTCAGCTGGTGGATGAACTGGCTTGGAAGGTCCCCGGTGCTGACCGATGGCTGGGACACCTCAGTTCCCCTCCCCATGGCCTCTCTCACAGAGCTTTCTATGAACCCCCAGAACAGGTCCCACCCCTGTGTCCTGCTTTGATGGCCCTTTGTAGGTCTTCTTTGTTGTACTTAATTACAGTTGCAATTTAATGCTTATCATGTAATTATTTGTAAATCTCTAATGCAGACTCCGTAAGGACAGGAACTGTGATTGTCGTGTTCAGAATTGCATTCTCAGCACATAGCGTGATGTTTCCGTGTGTCAGGACTTGAGTGCATAGCCACAGAATGAAGCATTAAATGCATGAGAGATAGGAAACGCAGTACCTGGGTCACTTACTTCATGCCCATGTGGCTTCACAATCAGTTTTCCCTCCGTAAAGCAGGACAGGCAGTAACTTTCTCTCCTGCTTGCTGACAGGATGAAAGCAGAGGACACACACATGTGCTGAGCACATGCTGTTTGTGAGAAGTATGTGTGCAGCCAGCCAGCGGGCCAGGGTTAATTATGTGGAAGTCACATAGGGAAGGGGCATGAAGATTATTTTTACAAAGGAAGGAACTAGGAGGCTGGATGCCAAGCGCGCTGCTTACTTGCCACCAGACACCGACCTCAGGCAGATGTTAATCAGTCACACAGAACAGACCAACCAAAGCCTATTGAGCAAAGAGATTCCATTGTAATGGCCATTCCCATAATTAAACCTACGACAAACTAGCCACAGGTTATACCTCATAAAGTGACAGATAAATCTGCCCCTATTCTTCCTGTACCTTGCAGAAGTTACACTTACCATTGTTCTTCTTTCCTCCTTTTCCCCGTACAGAAATTTTCCATGGAAACAAGAAGCACATATAAACACTACCCCGGTGGGCAGAAGGGGTCTCCTTCCACTAGCGATTAGAGACCGTCACTCCGTGTGTGGGATGGCCTTTCCTTACTCACTCTCTGCTAAGTAAACTTACTTTCCCCTTAAACTCTGTATTGGCTCATATTTAAGTTCTTTCCCACGTGAAGCCAAGGACCTTCTTGGCCCAGGGCTTGAGTCCCCACCTGGGGATTGGCTTCGCCAGCATCAGAAGGACTGTTTAATACTCAACCACTGGGCAAGTCATGGCAACTGAACTATTCCTTCTGAGGAATTCAGGAACTACCGTCTGCTTCAGGGGATTAGGAGGAAAAGGGTAGGACGATGCAAAAACTAAAAATAGAACTATCATATGATTCAGCAATGCCACTTTCAGGTATTTATCTGAAGAAAACAGAAACACTAATTCAAAAAGAAGTATGTACCCCATGTTCACTGCAGCATGATTTACAATAGCCAAGATATGAAAACAACCTAAGTGTTGACTGATAGATGATTGGATGTCGCATCCAGCATGACAAGAGCTGTGGGCAGCGAGAAGGGTGGCGCAGGGGTAAGAAAGACAGTAGCCAAGAATAGGGTGCAAGCAGGGCCAAGGGACTCAAGCTTCAAGGACTGAGCCCTGAATCGGGCCAACGCAAAGCTTTTATTGGTTAACTTCTAAGGAGGTAAAAGCTTGTTAATCTCAAGATCTGTGTGTTAGTAGCCTGCTGGCTGTCATTCCGAAAGTTCCCATTGTGTTCCAGCTTGTACTTTGCCTTCACACACACGCACAACTCCAAGGAAGCCATTGAAGGGAAGGGACCGATATGATTCCATCGAGTCTCAATTTCCTGAGACTTCCCCTCAAGGAAGTTTTTCCGATCTCTCTCCATCGGGCCTCAGTTTGCTGAAGCACTCCCTTGTGAAATCTTGGGAAGAGTGCGGGGGGAACAAACGGTTTGGCAGCTGTAAGGCAACAATTGGATAAAGAAGAGGTGCTACATTTATACAATGGAGTATTATTCAGACATTAAAAAGGATGAAATTTTGCCATTTGCAACAACATGGATGAAACTTGAGGGTATTATGCTAAGTGAAATAAGTCAGACAGAGAAAGACAAATACCATATGATCTCACTTATATGTGGAATCTAAAAACAAAAAAATAAGCAAACAAAACCAAGTTCATAGATACAGAAAACACTGAGATGGAGGGTGTGAGAGAGAGGAGATCACACACTAATAGCTGTGAGCGTTATTCTAAGAGGCATAAGCAGTGGAAGAGCGATTCTAAACGCTGACCCCACTGCTGAGGGTGAGTCAGCCCAAACAAGTGCAGATCCATTGCTTGTCGTGACTATTTTAATAACTTCTTTTAACGATGAACACATTTCACTCTGCAACTAGAAACCAAAATACACAAAAGCTATAAAACAACAAAACGACAGCCCTAGGGCTGCCTCTGTTCCACAGGCCACAGAGCCAAGCTACAGACTTCTTGGTCCTCAGGAGCCAGGTTACTGCTCAGGCTGGAGCCCAAAACATCTGAGACTGAGGCCACAGGTGGGAGCCCTCCCTGGTGGGGCTGAAAGGAGCCAGGTGCGCACAGAGGGCAGTGCTGCCACTCAGAGGCCGGGAGCTGAGGGACCACAACCTGGCTGCCCTGCAGGCCCCTTTCGCTTCCTTCTCCTGAAGTTTGTGGCCTGAGGCCTGCGTGGATGGAGGCCCTGGGACATGTCAGGAGTTCTGAGCTTTGAAAGCGCTCCCAGGTGTCACTCCCTGCACTTCTGAATGTCACTTGGGTGAATTTTCTTCACCTGTCCTTTGAGTTTCAGATATGTCAGGAGGGAAAGAGTCGGGCAAATAGTCCCAGTGACCAGCCTGGGGAAGCCTCGGTCTGAGCAGCGTGGTTGGTGGAAAAGGAAGCCGCACGCCCACGTGTCATGAGGACACAGCGCTGCCAAATCCTGCAATTTGGAAGGATTTTTTGTTAAGTATAATGACATGTATCCACCATTGTACATCACACTGAACAGTTTCACTGCCTTACAAATTCTCTATATTCCATCCCCCGCCCCCCATTAACCCTTGGCAACCACTGATATTTTACTGTTTCTGCAGTTTTGCCTTTTCCAGAATGTTATGTAGTTGGCATCATACAGTAGGCAGCCTTTCCAGTTTGGCTTCTTTCACTTGTGCATTCAAGTATTGTGCATTCAAGTTTCCTCCATGTCTTTTATGGCTTCCTAGGTCATTTCCTTTTAGCACTGAATAATATTCCATCTTGAAAGACATCTTGGTTGCTTCCAAGTTTGGGCGATTATGCATGAAGCTGCTGTAAATATCTGTGTGCAGGTTTTTGTGTTGGACAATTTGGAAGGATTTTTTTATGGGATTTGCCTCCCTGAAGTACCAGAATATCCTGAGGGACACGTGGCAGAAGGAAACATTAATTTGGAATGCTTTAGAGTCTCTTAAAGGCTGACCTGTTCTCTCCAAATCATCTCCTTTCCCCAGCAAAAACCCATAAAATTCTCCCAAAGAAAATTCATCTTCATTCTTGGTCTTTGCAAGGGTGGCACAATTTTTTTGTTTGTTTCAGGTGTACAAAACAATGCAATAGTTAGACATTTATACCCCTCACAAAGTGATAACCAAACTCCCCAATCGACTACCCGTCTAACATCGTATACAGCTGTTATGATTCCATTGACTCTATTCCCTATGCTGTAGTCCACATCCCGTGAATATATATATATTTGACTTTCAATATTATCCAGCTTCAGCTTCAGGTATACAATGCAGGGGTCAGGCATCTACACAGTCCATGAAGTGGTCTCCCTAATAAGATAAGTGCCCATCTGACACCCTACAAAATCTTTACATTATTGATTATATTCTGTCTTTCATATTCCTGTGGCAATATTGTGGGTATCAATTTTACTTTCTAATCCCCTCACTTTCTCCCTGATCCCCACCCCCACGTCCCATCCAGCAACCATCAGTTTTTTCTCTATGTCTCTGAGACTATATCTGTTAGTTTGCTCATTTATTCTGTTCTTTAGATTCAACATATAAGTGAGATCATATGGTATTTGTCTTTCTCTGTCTGACTTATTTTACTTAGCATAATGTTCTCTAGGCCCATCCATATCCTTGCAAATGATAAGGTTTCATTCTTCTTTATGGCCAAGTAATATTCCATTATATAAATGTACCACAGTTTCTTTGTATCTGGATGCAGCTGTACCTGGATTTCAAGGCCCACGTTGCAGAGGGTCCATGAGGTGGCAGCAGCCAGCTGCAGAGAAAGGCCTGTCAGGCGAGATTGTCCATGTCTGGAAAGTGGGTTCCAGGGCCTGGTGCTGGAGTCTAGAATTTCTCCAAATGGCTCTGGGGATTAATTATTGCTGAACTGCCTGCAAAGTGAATTTCAGTGAACTAACTTATATTTCTGCATTGATTTCCACGATAAAATCAGAAATTCTGCCCCATGGAAAACCATTTTAGCCACAAGTTGTAATAAACTATTATACTTTAAAATGCACTACTTTAGAATGAAAATTGCAACTTTCCCAGGAAACCGAATAAAATAAATCACAAAGCACACACTGTGGATGAAAAGTTCAGGTAACCTGTGAGGAGGTACAACCACACACAGGAGGTACACCTGTGCTTGGGCAAAACCATAGCAGGGCACACGGTCTCCTTTTGGATGCATTAAAATTTCAGCTATTTTTTTAAGAGCATTTATCTTTTGCATGTGATCATTTCCTTGTTTCCCACTGTACAAGTATGTTTAGGTCTCTGTTTGCCGTCCTTTAAGTTTGTCATGAGAGTGGTCTCTATTATTTTATAAATAATTGTTTCCATGGTTTAGTTCTTGTAAGTGTGGAAACTTGCCCCGAATCAAGTTTAAAAATCCAAGTCAGAAGGGATGTTACGGTAATTAAGCTCTGTGTTTCGCCATTAGAAAGAATCCCCTTCACAACACAACACCCACGGTGGATGTGACCAACTGTATCTGACCACCTGTGAGGCTCGCAGGGTGTTCCATGACTGTCCACGGCACGGAGTGTGGGTGGGGGACCATCCCCCAAGTGAGGTTTTCCGCACCTGAACTGAGCAGAGTTGGCCTCCCCGTTGGAGCCTTTGTCTTCCTGTGACAGGACCAAAGTGATGCTTCCCTCAGGACCAGCAGAGCCCCGAGAGTCTGCTCTGCATGCTCGGCGGCCTCCTGAGCGAGTGAGCCCGCAAAGATCAAGTGAAGGACACAACCTGAAATGAGATGCCTCCTTTCTGTGTGGTACACCCCCATGCTTCATCTGATCTATAAGGTCCCCACACTGTCCTGTCTGCCCATTCAGGATTCTGGGGACTCTTCCTCTGAAGAACCCAGAAAACCCACAGCCCTCCAAGGATGGAGGGGCAGGGCCAAGCTCAGGGAGCCATGGCGCATCCCACTGGGAAAGGAAAACCTGGCATTGCTAAGAGATAGAGGCCACTAGAGGCGCTGCCTGGATGCACCCACACCAGTGGACCCAGGCTCCCAGTAGGTGCCAGGAATGAAGCAAGACAGCAGTTTTCTCACTGGGCTGTCTCGGCTATGCTGGGAAAGGAATAGGGCAGATTCCTGAAGCCAGAAGGGATTTAGAACTCTGTCGAGTAGAGACAGATGCCGTGACGTACCTTCAGTCCTACAGAATGAGAACCTTCCCAACCCCAGGTAGGTGTGGTCTGACTCCAAACTCTCTTCCGCAGAGTGCAGCCTCCTGAGCCAGCGGGCCAAGGCACCTGCATTCTGCTGTTCCTTCTCTTTCCTTCTCATGCCGTCATGTTCTTACTCATTCTGTGAGTACAGACAGCTTCTTCCTGTCCCACTGCTTCCCAGAATGACTTCTGTTAGCTGATGACAAGATTTCTCTCTAGAAAAAAAACATCTCCACCAGGATTCAGTCTGCTGAACCAGTCTTCAGGGTCTAATTTTTTCTTCACAAATGTTTCCTGAGTTGTTTTTATAACTGATTTTTTAGGTTTGTTTGTCTTGGGTGCAGAGGGTTCTGTTGGGGGGCAGCAGGGAGAACTGACCCCATTGGGCCGCCCACCTGCCCATGTAAAGAGGCCAGAGGCACACGTGGGGAGAGGGTACATGTCTGTGCTGCACGGGAGAACCCCAGACCAGCTGTTCCCCAAGAGCATGTCCCAGAACAGCAGTCCCTCCCCCACTACATGAGAACCAGTGGGGAGCCCAGGGGTCTGTCTGTCCTAAGCCCTCTATGGATCCTTCCCAGACTCAAGTTGGAGAACCACGCCCCAGATGGATGTCTTCTAGTGTTTAGTGTCACTTGTCACATACCTGTGAACAAATATACCAGCAGAAGTCAAATTAGACATAACAATCTCAACTCTTTCTGTCAGGCATCCCAGAAAGACTTGTGTCATGCAGGGTGTCATGCATGGTGTCATGCAGGGTCTCTGCTCCCGCTCCCTGCACAAGAAAACAGGTGTCGTGCGGGTCGGCCTGTGGGGTCTCTACTCCGGCTCCCCATATAAGAAGGCAGGATGTGGCTAGGCCCAAAAGGAACACCCACGTAGCCATAGGTAGATCGACTATGGTCTCACTGGAGGCTGGGTTCACACGACGTGCGACCTGCTGTCACTTTTCTGCCAACCGACCGACGACTCTCCTCCACTCTCCTTGACTCTGCTCTCCTTTCCTCCGTAGCCACAGCAGTTATATTACTGGCCAATGCCTCAATGGTTACAGCTGACGGCCATCTACCACCCGAGCCAGCACCTTTCCACATGAGGCTGAGAGCCTGGAAACTGCTCTCTGGGGCTCTGTCCCCACAACTTGACAAGCCTCTCCTACTGGGCAGTCTAGAATTCTGACGAGTAAAGGAGACTCACAGGAAAGAAAGACATGGTAGGGAAAAGCTGGGTTTTTCCCAATGCAGAAGATGGAAAACAGAGGTTTTCCCATTATGTCATCTCTATACCATTATTGTTAATTCACCTACTAGGACAGGAAGCAGTGTAGGCTCATTTAGTTATCTCTTCAGTCTTCTTTAATTCATAAAATTTCCACAGCTTTGTCTATCAAGAAACTGATATATTTTTAAAGAATTTGGTCAGTGTTTCCCTTTTAAATAGAAATGATGTCATTTTGGTTTGGGGTGGCATTTCATCATAGTTACATTTATGTTCTGTATTTCAGGCTGGAATAATGCATAAATGAGATTGGGTCCTGTCAGGAATATCATTGATCTTTAATTATTTCTTTACGTCTGTACTCCTTGCTAGATACTAATCACCAAGATGACAGTGACAAGTGTCATTCTATTTACATTTTTAGCTCCAGAACTAACTGCAGGGTCTGGCATATCACAGGTGATGAATAAAGACTGGATGACGACCAAAGTGACAAACTCGATTTTCACCTAACTTTTCAGAGCCCTGCCTGGAAGTGAGACACAACTTCACACTATTATCAAGATAAACTTGTTGATACTAAATTCAAATGGGTCAGCATGGGACCCCCGACTCCTTGCATCACTCAAGAAGTAGAGCTAAGCTAGGTTTACGTCCTTTGATGGCTCCTCTCCTGCCTTTTACTGTTGCAAGATGCACAATCCTCACTGAGCAGCAAGCACGCCCTGTTCTGAGCAGCCTCAGTGGAAGAGGATGCATGTTTCTCTTTGTGTTGCCAAAAAGGCTGATGGCTGTTTTTATCTCAGACAGTAGTAAACGCATATTAAATCAACTGTGATTATCTAAACGTATTTCATAAACAAGCAAACCAGAGCTAGATTTTTTGAGCCTTTAAAATATCCTGTCAGCCTTGAGCACCAGGCCATCAAGCCGTAAAAATGAAGCATTTCTGAAAAAGAATTCAGAGGCAGTTGGTGAAGACACATTGAAATCCATTGTGAATCTCATTTTTGAAGAATGAAAAGCGGAGATAACATTGATGTGTATTTATCCTAAATGAGAAGATTGAATGAATTCCACCCACATTGTAGGACGTGCAGTTCAGTGAAATTCTGCACACATGGAATTTTCTACTTTTGCTTTTTAGGAGTGTTATCTGTGGTTGGTTTGTCAAACAGGTATGAATGGCAAGAGGAAAGCCAAAAAAAATAAAAGTAAGAATATGTTTATATGTTTATGTACATTGAAGAAACTTTCTTAAATATTAAAATGTTTTGCAGAGTTTGACATTTAAAAAAACACTCATTTGGAAAGTATCTACAGGAACACACTCTTAGTCAGAACTAAAATGGAGAAAGGAAAAAAAGAAAGAAAGGAAGGAAGGATGGAAGGAAAGAAGGAAGGAAGGCAGGAAGGAAGGAAGGAAGGAAGGAAGGAAGGAAGGAAGGAAGGAAGGAAGGAAGGAAGGAAGAGAGAAAGAGAGAGAGAGAGAAAGAGAGAGAGCAAGAAAGAAAGAAAGAGAGAAAGGAAGAGAGAGAGAGAGAGAGAGGGGAGGCAGAAATGATCCTCGCTGAAGAGTATTTTCTGCTGGGGAGTCCACTGCCCTTCAGGTGTCCCATTTAATTATCCCTTGTGCGATTCAACCGTTATCTATGAGCTTCTTGTTCTTAAAGAGCTCTGGGCTCTGCTTGCCAATGTTATGGCACACGATGAGGTGGGGTGTATGGGTGATAATGCATCGGTCCCCACTGCTGGCATGTTTTCTGTCTGAACTCATCAGCTGCCAAAAGGACGCAGAGCTCTCTCTTTAAAGATAAAACACTAACTGGGGTTTCAGCATTGCGTGGGATTTGGCAGGCATCACATGCTCCTGCGTTATTTAGGTAGAATACAGTCCCTAAAATGTGCATAGCAGATGTTCAATAAAAATCATTTGCATGGGATTCATACCAGTTTCTGTCTGGTAATAACTCTGCCACTTGCAAGGAAGAAATGAAGTCATAGAAATAGGCTGACTTTAATAAAGATGTTAAACATAAAAGGAAACTGAAGCATTTTCACGTTTTTACTTCCAATCGAAACTTCCCTCCCACCTCCATCTTTAGTTTGAGTTAAATACTCCATGGTGGACCTGCCTTGCTTTCTGCTGAATTAGAATGTCGGAATGAAATGCAAAAGCAATAGAAACATCCCGCTAGTTTGTGGATAGAAAAAAAGAAAAAAAAGAGGGGTGATGAATAATAGTGAAAAACATTGGAAAAAATTCAACTGATGGATGTTGCCAGCAGTATCACAAGTTTAAAACAAAACAAAACAAACATGTAGCTTTGATTTAGAATATAACATGGAGGTAAACGGTCTTTAATGACGTTAACAATGATTTTGATCATTTGTAGCTGAATGTGGCTTCATTTCAAGCTAAGTAAGAACTCATTCCTTAATAAATATTTTTTACTGAAAATTATTGCTTCAGTTAGAAGGAATTGGTACTTAATAGCTTTTAATTAAGATGCCATGTCTAATGAGATTTTTTTTTTCTTTTCTGTGGGAAGAGCAGACACCAAACACTGAAAACTCTCTAATTGCCCAGGTCTCCAGGATGCCAGTAAAGAAATCATTTTAATAGAAATGACTAAGCACACTGTAGTGAACCAGTGATTCTGCCAGCCTAGGTCAGTTCACTATATCGTATCCTCAAACAAAACTGGCCTAATGCAATAGATACAGCTATAATTGAGAAAATTAATGAGTTCTTATTCATATTTTCAAAGGACTATGAATAACAGAATATGCATTTTAGTGTCACAGCAATGAGTCACAGCCATTATTGTGTTAACCTTTGCATATCCAAGCTTTAGATATTTTCAAATTGTCTCCAATCCTGTATCCTTTCTCCTTCAGATAACTGCTATCGTGAAGTTGGTGTGTATCCTTTTGGACTGTGTTTTACATTTTACTGCATACTTGTGTGCTCACAAAACTACTAAAATAAATTTTTATTATTAGTCTCAGGTGTACAAAAGAACATGATGATTATTACCCCTCACAAAATGATGACCCCAACAATTCTACTACCCATCTGACACTGTACATAGCTATTACAATACCACTGACTACATTCCCTATGCTGTACTTTACATCTCGTGACTCTGTGTGGGGACAAAGCCCCGGAGAGCATTTTCCAGGCTCGCAGCCTCACATGGAAAGGTGCTGGCTTGGGTGGTAGACAGCCGACGGCTGTGGCTAGGTGGCCGTCAACTGCAGCCAGTTAGCCAATTGGCCACTGATATAACTGCCGCGTCTGTGCTGGGGAGTGGGAGTTGGTCGGTTGGCAGAAAAGTGGACAGCAGGTCGCACATTGGGTGACTCCAGCCTCCAGTGAGACTATAGTGTTATGACTCCCCTACCTATGGCTCCGTGGGTGCTCCTTTTTGGCATAGCCACATCCTGCATTCTTGTGTGGGGAGCGGGAGCAGAGACCCCGCAGGCCGCCCTGCACAACACTATGTATATATTTTAATTGTAGTTGTCATTCAATATTAATTTATATTAGTTTCAGGTGTACAGCTCAGTGGTTAGGCATATATATAATTTAAAAAGTTATCCCCCCGATAAGTCTAGTATACAACACCATTTGAACTTTTTACATTATTGACTATATTCCCCATGCTACTGTATTTCACATCCCTGTGACTATTTTGTGACTACCAATTTGCACTTCCGATTCTCTTTACTTTCTCACCCATTTCCCCAACCCCCATCCCATCTAGCAACCATGTTTGTTCTCTGTTTCTATGAGTCTATTTCTTTTGTTGATGTTGTTGTTTTTCTTTTCTTCTGTTTTTTTTTAGTTTCCACATATAAGTGAGTTCATATGGTATTTGTCTTTCTCTGTCTGACTTTTCACTTAGCGTAATACCCTTTGGTCCACCCATGTTGTTGCAAATGCTAAGATTTCATTTCTTTTTATGACAGAGTAATACTCCATTGTATAAATGTACCATAATTTCTTTATCCAATTGTCTATTGTCCTGCAGGGGACCCAGCTCGTTGCGCCATTTGTAGTGCGGGGCAGCCTGTGGGGGTCTCTGCTCCGGCTCTCCACATAAGAACACAGGACATAGTGAGGCCAAAAAGGAACACCCACGGAGCCATAGGTAGGGGAGTCATATCACTATAGTCTCACCGGAGGCTGGATTCACACGAGGTGCCACCTGCTGTCCGTTTTTCTGCCAACCGACCGACAACTCTCCTCCACTCTCCTTGATTCTCCTCGGCTCTCCTCAGCAATCCTCGGCTCTCCTCCATAGCTGCAGCAGTTATACTAGTGGTCAATTGGCTAACTGGCCACAGCCGACGGCCAACCAGCCTCAGCTGATGGCCATTCACCACCCGAGCCAGCACCCCTCTACGTGAGGCCAAGAGCCTGTAAACTACTTTCTGGGGCTCTGTCCCCACACTCCACCCTTACAGGGTCTCGCCTCACAATCTACATAACAAGCGTCTTCCGCGAGGGTCCCTGTGCCACATTAGCCTACTTACACCTACGGACAAAAAGAAACGGTAGTCTTAGGAACCAACAATGGCAAATCCCTTCCATCTGGGAGGATACATGCTAGCTTTTTGTCCTGGGAAAGGAGGGTCGCTGCCACTGGCACCTTTCCTGGTTTGTGGTACCAGACCTTTGTGGCAGTGCTTGGGGTCCCTTGCATAGTTTCAACATGTAACAGAACAGGGGACCCCATAATAGGCCATAGTGAGAGCACATAGTTTCCTCGCAAAATCATCCTGGTATCGGGACCTCTGTATACTACAGTCACTTGCGGTGGCCACTCAGCCACCACCCCTGGCGTCACTTGCAAATTATGAGTCAAACCGGTCCCCCATGGGGCTATCAGGCCCAACCATCGACAGTGGGGGCTTTTGACCTGCCAGGGCCAAGTCCATTGCTGCTGTTCCCCTGCTTTCAAGCATGTGGGTGCTGGCAGCAAAATGTTCCCATTTCTGCCATAGCCTGGCTTTAACAGAGTCTCACTGGTGGTAACTTGTAATTGAATGGGAGCGGCCGTTCGATGTAGCAGAGCTTCTACTGGTGCGGGCCCTCCCTTCCGTGGTCTCTCATTCAGGACTCTCAGGACGTCCCATAGACGACAGGCCCAGTCACGCATCGTGGGAGGGTGTTTTGACACCCAGAGACCTTGTTTCAAAAGGCCATTATAGCGTTCAATCATGCCAGCTGCTTGTGGATTGTACGGGGTGTGAAACAACCATTGCACGTCCATCCTGGCAGCCCAGCGCTGCACTTCTTGCACCGTAAAATGGGTACCCCTGTCACTTTCAATGACTTGGGGGTGCCCATAGAGGGCACACAGCCGTGTAAGGGCGACCACTGTATGCTGCTGATCCGCAGCCGGATAGGGCCAAGCAAACATCAACCCTGTAGCAGTGTCCACTGCTGTAAATGCATATATCACATTGCGGGCCTTAGGCAGGGTCCAATGTAATCCACTTGCCAGCGAGTGAGGGGCACCCTCCCTCGCGTAATCTGCTGTGTCTCCCAGGGGAGCCTCCGCCTTTGGGGGCTGTCCTGGGCACAGATGGCACAGTCATAGCAGGTATCTGCTATCTCCTGCCATTTCAAAGGCAGGCCCCAGCGTCTGCTCACCTGCCACATGGTTCGGCTTCCAGCGTGCTGCAATTTCCTATGCAGCCAGTGGGCCACATCAGTGGCAGGAGCCTGCGCTAACCATCGTACCAGTGCTAGGGAGTCTGCTTCATCATTACCTGGGGACACTAAGGGGGAGTGACCTGTGACATGCATTAAGGTCACCTCCTTTCTCTGCCCTAGATCCCAGAGGTCCTGCCACATGGCTTGACCCCACAGTGGACGGTGTCCTGCCAACCAGTTTTGGTGTTTCCACATAGGGAGCCACAACATTAGGCCCTGGAACACTGCCCAGCTGTCAGTGCAAATAACTAGGGGCCCAGGCTCATGGCTGATTACCATCCACACAGCCCGTAATTCAGCCCACTGGCTACTCTGGCCCGTCCCAGTATCAAACCAAATGGTGTCTGTTTTGGGCTGCATACCAATAGCCGTCCAAACAGCTGCAGCCTCTCGGCTAGAACCATCGGTAAACCAGGCATCCTCAGGTACTGGGGACTGTCCTTCTTTGTAGGGCGGGGGCTCCAAGTCCTCCCCTCCAGGCAGAGCGCTTGGCTAAGCCTGGGCTACAAGCTCCACAGGCCCCAGGACTGTTGTAGCTCTGTGTTCAAAGGGCTTGAACTAAGGGTGCTACGTTGCTCCAAGTAGGCACCCCACTTGGTGAAGGTGGTGGTCTGTGCCACCCCCGTTTTGGGTCCCTGGGTCCATGTACGGACCCACCCCTGGACAGGATAGGTTGTTCGAACCAACACGCGTGTCGTTCCTGTGATGGCTTCTGTGGCCACTAGGGCTGCATACACAGCAGCCAGCTGTTTCTCTATTAGAGAATAGCGGACCTCCACTCCTTTCCATAATTGGGACCAAAATCCCACTGGCAACCGGAGACGCTCCTGCCGTTGCCAGAGGCCCCATCCGTACCCCTCTTGGGTTACGTGAACATCAAGTTCAAATGGGAGGCCGGGGTCCACTACTTGCAGAGCCTGTGCCTGCTGCACTGCCCGTTTCGTGGCAACAAAGCCTTGCTCTATAGCCTCAGTCCAATCCCATGAGGCCCCCTTTTTTATCATATTGTACAAGGGCCTTGCCATTTGTGCTAAATGGGGTACAAACGCCCGCCAATATCCTAGCAGACCCAAATACGTCTGCAGTTAAGAGACCTTGGTCGGCCAGGGAAAGGCTTGTATCTTATCAATGATTGCCTCAGGTATAACCTTTGTCTTACCCGACCACACAACACCCAAAAACTTGACGGATAAGCCAGGGCCTTGGACCTTTTCCTCATTCACCGCCCAGCCGCATGACTTCAGGTGGCGGGGAAGAGAGGGAGCTGCTTGCTCTAAATCAGAAAGAGAATCTGAGGTTAACAGAATGTCATCAACATAATGAAACAAGGCCACAGAGGATGGGTGATCCCACTGTGCCAAATCCTGGGCCACGAGCCCGTGGCAGATAGTGGGGCTGTGCAAGTATCCTTGCGGAAGGACTTGAAAAGTCCACTGACGCCCATCCCACGTAAAAGCAAACTGCTCTTGACACTCGGGTGCAATGTCAATGGAGAAAAAAGCATTGGCCAAGTCCACTACATAGTGATATGTCCCTAGGCGGACAGTCAGACGATCCATTAAATCATGAATTGAAGGCACTGCAGCGTGCAAGGGTGGCGTCACCTTATTTAACTCCCTATAGTCCACAGTCATTCGCCAGGTCCCATCTGGCTTCTTGACAGGCCATACTGGGGAGTTAAAGGGACTGTGCGTTGGCCTCACAATATGTGCCCTCTCCAATTCCAATATTGTACGACCGATCTCCTCCTGTCCTCCTGGCAGGCAGTACTGTCGCACTGTAACCACGCGCCAGGGCTGTGGCAACGCTTGAGGAGGGTGGTGAGCATGCCCGCGTGTCACCGCTTTCACCACCGGGATCCGGAGACGGAACTCTCCTACCGACGTCTGTAAGCTGAGGCCATGTAGCACGTCCACCCCTAGAATATATTCCGGAACGGGGGAGACATAAACCTTGTAGGTACGAGGAGGAAGCCTTCCTATACCCAGTGGTAAGGAAACAGCTTTCACAGTCACAGTTTTTCCCCCGTAGCTATCAATGCAGATTGCTGGTCCAGGGAACAGTTCTGGGTTCCCATAAACAAGACTGCAGTCGGCGCCAGTGTCAACTAGAGCTAAAACCCTCTGCACATAGAAGGGGACCAATGTATGGACAGTTCCACATGGGGCCTCCGGTCCCTGCTCGTCCCCTCTGACCGGGTACCTTGGCCCCACCCCTAATCAAGCTGAAAGGAGTCGGCCTCAAGTGGCTGCATGAAGTCCTGGAGGGACACGGGTCACGCTTTCCCAGACTCCTCCTTTATGCTTCTCCGGAATTGTTGTTCTGGACGCAACTGTTTCCAAAGTTCCAGCAGGAATGCATTGGGTTGTCGGTCTATTTTCTTCCTATCAACCCCTGCTGCCACGAGATCACGCCACATCTGTGCGCGTGTTACTCTCTGAGGCCCGCGACCTTGCCGCTTTACCTTTGGTTTGGGCTTCCAGGTCTCAACTGTGCAGACCTCCTGTCTTAACTTTCTTCGCCTCTGGCTTTCTACATCCCCTAGTGTGGCCATGGCAGTTGTAACTTCATGGATCCGTCGCCCTACATACGGTGTAAGAGTAGCAACCAAGGATCCAAAAGCACTCGCAGGTGCAGTATCCAAAACCAGATCTCTCATGCTGGCAGTAAAAAGCTCGTCATCTGGGCCCTGCATGTTGAGGTTAAAAGTAGCGTGTCTCATACCCATTTCACGGATTATTTGCATAAATTCTGTATATGACTGCCATTGACTCACAGTGTCTGGCAGCTTCCCAGCCTGTCCCCATACGGTGCGTACCGCAGCAGTGAGCCACTCCATTAGAGAATGGTTGCCCTGGTTGTAGGCCAACCTGTGGCAGTTTTGTAACCTTTGTCGCAGGGACAGATGCACTGTCACAAAGGCTAGCTTTTCCATCTCACCTGGGGAGCAGAGAATGTTGTCTGCTCCCTCATCCCATAAACGTAACAGCCAAGCCGAGACTGGCTCTCCAGGGCGTTGTCTGTACCGCCTCCCCAGCTCCTGCAACTCAGTGGGAGTGTAAGGGGTGTAGGTAGTGAACTCAGTCACAGCTGGGTTGCCGGCAGCAACGCCCCCGGGGCCCAAAGGTTGCTCACGTTTTACCCTTTGCTTCAAGATTGGCCGGGCTTGGGGGTTGGGAGCTACATTGTCTCCACTTGCTTCCTCCGCCTCTGCCTCAGACTCTCCACCTTGGGGCCCCTGTTCTAACAGGCGGACCCGGGCTTCCAACGCTTCCAACCGAGACAGCTGGTTCGGCACCCGGGCCATTTCATTAAGCCCATTTTCCATGTTGAGACTCAAGGCCGTGAGGAACATCCAGCCCACGCGGCCGGCTGTAGCCTTCTCCTCCTCCGGCAACCGCTCAGCCAGAGCCTGCAGGGCCCTCTCTACACTGGCTGGAGAGCTGTCCATGTCCTCCCACCCCTCCTTGGGGGGCCAACTCCTGAGAACAGTGGCCTCCGAACACCATATACCGTGTGGGGGCCACACGTCCTCCTGCCCAGAGTCAGACGCCATTCCTACCTGGTCGGAATCTTGCTCACCGTGCCAGGTGTCTGAGTGGGTGGAGGCCTCCTTGTAAGATGTCCACCACCCTCGGATCCTAAGGCCGCAGAAGATCAACAAAAGAAGGACAACGCCTTCTATGGCCAAGAAGGTGGTGTGCCAGCTGGAGGCTCGAGTCTCCCAGGCAGACCACGCCTCCCGTTCCTGGTGTCGCTCCTCATGGGCCTCCTGAAGCTGGGCTCTCACACGCACAAACCGTTCCACCATGCTTTGGTAGGTTTTGGCCGGCACCATACCCTGCTCGCTGCGCCATGTGTCCTGTAGGGCGGCCTGTGGGATCTCTGCTCCCGCTCCCCACACAAGAACGCAGGATATGGTGAGGCCAAAAAGAAACACCCATGGAGACATAGGTAGGGGAGTCATACCACTATGGTCTCACCGGAGGCTGGGTTCACTGGACGTGCGACCTGCTGTCCATTTTTCTGCCAACCGACCGACGACTGTCCTCCACTCTGCTTGATTCTCCTCGGCTCTCCTCGGCAACCCTTGGCTCTCCTCCGTAGCCGCAGCAGTTATACTAGAGGCCAGTTGGCTAACTGGCCATAGCCAACGGCCAACCAGCCTCAGCTGACGGCCATCCACCACCTGAGCCAGCACCCCTCTACGTGAGGCCGAGAGCCTGTAAACTACTTTCTGGGGCTCTGTCCCTACAACATACAAACTGCTTCACTGCCCTTCGGGGAGCTTTGGCCGGCGCCACACCCTGCTCGGTGCTCCATTTGTCCTGCAGGGGACCCTGCTCATTGCACCATATGTCTTGTGGGGCGGCCTGCAGGGTCTCTGCTCCCGCTCCCCACATAAGAATGCAAGACATGGTGAGGCCGAAAAGGAACACCACGGAACCATAAGTAGGGGAGTCATATCACTATAGTCTCACTGGAGGCTGGATTCACAGGACATGCGACCTGCTGTCTACTTTACTGCCAACCGACCGACTCCCCTCGCTGGCTGCAATCCGCCATGCTAACTGCAATCCACGCTTGCCAGCCCAGCCACCATCTTCTTGCTAGCCCCCATTTTTTGCTAGCGTAGCCACGGCAGTTATATTAGTGGCCAATGTCTCACTGGTTACAGCTGACGGCCAACTAGCCACAGCTGATGGCCATCCAATCACAGTTGATGACCATTTACTACCTGAGTGAGCACCTTTCCACGTGAGGCTGAGAGCCTGGAAACTGCACTCCTGGTTCTGTCCCCACATCTATTCATGGATATTTTGGTTATTTCCATATATTGGCTATTGGGAATAGCACTGTAGTAAATGTAGGGGTGCATATATCTTTTCAAATTAGTATTTTGGATTTCTTTGGATGAATACCAAGGAGTGGAATTCCTTGGTATTCCATCTGGTCATAAAGTAATTCTATTTTTTTTTTTTTTTTTTTTTTTGATGAACCTTTATACTATCTTCCATAGTGGCTGCACCAATTAGCATTTCCACAAACACAACGGTTCCCTTTTCTCCACATCCTCACCAACACTTGTTCTTTGTTGACTTATTGATGACAGCCATTCTAACAGGAGTGAGGTGGTATCTCATTGTGGTTTTTATTTCGGTTTCTCTGATGATTAGTGACATTGAACATCATTTTGTATGTCTATAGGCCATCTGTATGTCCTCTTTGGAGAAATGTCTATTCAGGTCCTCTGTCCATTTGTTAATTGACCTTTTTTTTTGGTGACTCGTGTGAGTTTTTAAATAAATTTTGGATATTAACCCCTTATCAGATGTATTATTGGCAAATATCATCTCGAGTTAAGTAAGATGTATTTTCATTTTGTTGATGGTTTCCTTTGCTGTGAAAAAACTTCAGTTTGATGTAACCCCATTTGTTTACTTTTTCTTTTGCTTCCCTTGCCTGAGGAGATAGACCAGAAAACATATTACTAAAAGAAATGTCATTATACATTTGTCCAAACCCATAGAATGTACAACACCAAGAGTGAGCCATCATATAAACTATGTACTTTGAGTGAAAATGATGTGTCTGTGTAGGTTCGTGGATTCTATAAATGTCCCAGGTCTGGTGCTGGATGGTGATAGTGGGGAAGTGTGTGTGTGTGTGTGTGTGTGTGTGTGTGTGTGTGTGTGTGTGTTGGTGAGAGTCAGGGGCATATGAGAACTGCGTATTTCTCGCTAAATTTTTCTGTGAAGCTGAAATGCTCTGAAAAATAAAGCCTAAAGAAAGGATAAGAGCAGTATGAGGAGGAGGAAGAAGGAAAAGGGGAAGACAACCTCACAAGGCCTATCTCAGTGGCACCACCTCTGAATTTTCTCCTCCTCCCTCTACCCTCTCTATCTTGGCAAAAGAATTGTTCCTTTTTCTGTTTGCACTGTGTCCTTATTCCTACTTCTCTCACAATTCCTATCACTTTATTATATTTGTATGAGGTCTCTTAGGAAAGAGTCTATTTACAGGGTCCATAAGAATAAATAATCAGGCGTCTCTGCTCAAGACTAGATCTACCCTAAGGATTTGACAGTCCTAGCTCTCACCCTGCCTCCAGAGGCTACGGGATCAATAGCTCAGCACACTGCCACCTATCTCAACCTTTGGGGAGTATTGTGGACTGAATGTTTGGATTCCCCCACAAATTCATTTGTTGAAACCCCAAACCCAATGTGGTGCTCTTAGGAGATGGGGCTTTTGGGACGTGATTAGGTCATTAGGGTGGAGCCCTCATGACTGGGATTAGTGCCCTTAGGAAAGAGACCCTAGAAAGCTCCCTCACCCCCTTTTTTTAACCACGTGAGATGGTGGGGAGAAGACAGCTGTCTACAAACCAGAAAGTGGGTCTCACCAAACACCGATCTACTGGTGCCTTGATCTTGGCCTTCCCAGCCTCTGGAACTATTGGAAATAAATGTTTGTTATTTGAGTGCCCTGGTCTGTGGTATCTTCATTATATTATAGCAGCCTGAACTGACAAAGATAGGGATTCCTACAGCTGTTAGGGAATTAATGTAGACATCAGGGGTTGTCTGTGTCTTAGAGTAAGAAGGAGTGGGGTCCAAACACAAAAAAATAAAAGATTGAAATAAAAAAGAGAAGATACTCCATTTTGAAAATACTGGATTGGTGTGTCAAAAAATGTGTGTGTGTGTGTGTGTGTGTGTGTGTGTATCTCTGTGTGTGTGTGTGTATCTGTGTGTGTGTGTGTGTATGTGTAGCATGTCCCGAAAGTGTTTGTGCAGTTTAAGCTTCACTAACTTCAGAGAAGTAAGTGCTACAGACTTACCTCCAAGACCATTTGAAGGTTTAATTATTTACATTTATTTTATAATTACTTCAGTTTTGTGAGTGTTGAATAATGGATGATTCCTTTTAATTGTTTCAGGCAGCCCCTCTGAGTGAACAGAGTGAAGGCTAACTGAAACAAAAACTAACATTTGCTATTCAAGCTTCAGAAAACTAAGTATAAAAGAACGTGAAGCTCTATATCTGGGGTTGTGTAAGGCAAAACATTCTGTAGGGAGGATGGATTTGAGGACGTGCGAGTACGTGATCCTGCCTGTGAATGTCTGGGTACAAGCAAACATTCCAGGCAGAATCAGACTATCAAGGTCATGGATGTGGTAAGCCCCAAGTCAAGGTGTCCACACAGGAAAGGGGGACCCAGTTAATATCTGGGTTACAGATGGAACAAGCAGAAAGAACATTTCACTAAGGTAAATATATGATATGATGAAAGATGGGTTGGAAATAGGACGGCAGGGGAGGGCAGAGGGACCTAGAGGCCCGAGAGGGGTGGAGGGATCTGCTGGGCTGGTGGGTAGGGGGGCAGGAGGTGCCTTGTCACAACCTTTTGCGACTCATCAATGGTCTGTGATGCAGGCCTGGCAATAAAGTCAAGAGTCTGCACTCTCAGAGCTCAGTTGCCTCTGGCAGCTTGGCGATCAGATAAAAGAATTCAGTCGATGGAACGTGTTCATTTTTCTGAAAAGCCTAATTGAAATTTGTCTGAGCTTCGGCTTAAATACTTTACAGATTATCCTCACCTGCTTGTATGGGTTGTGGTCATTCCTTCTGTTCCTGTGCTACCTGATGGGGATTCCATCTTTACCACCTATCTGGGAAACCAAAACATCCCAAAGGTAAGGCACCCTGAGCGACCCCATCAGTTTCCTCATTTTTTTTCATTATTAGTTTCAGGTGTACAAAGCAATGCACTGGACATGCATACCCCTCACAAAGCGATAACCTCCCTCCCACAATCTACTACCCTCTGACATCGTATAGAGCTTTACAATTCCACTGACTCCATTCCTTAAGCTGAGTCCACATCTTGTGAAGATTATATATATATATATATTACACAAATATATATAATAATCCCTAATGTGTCTTTTGGAGCAAAAATTAATATAAGACCTGGTTGTATATTCAGGGAAATATGGTAGGGCTTATTTCATATTACGAGCCTCCTGAAAAATGATGCTACGGCTTATTTTCCGGTGAGGTCTTATTTTCGGGGAAACACGAATAATGAATGAATAGTGCATGAAATAATAATAAATGTCAACTATTATTTTAAATATGTAAATTATATATTATTTTATATATGTACAATAATAGTTGACATCATTATTATTCAGCTTCAGGTGTACACTGCAGTAGTCAGGCACCTACACCGTCCACGAAGAGATCTCCCTAATAAGACATAAGAGTTTCCTTATTTTCATTTCCATTTCTAGTCCCACCTTTTAAAATGACCATGGTTGGCTCAGAGTAACACCTGAGGTGGGGACTCTAAGGACTCTAAGGAGAGGATACAACATCCTTCTAGGAGAAGGCAGGTCTAGGGGTTCAGCTGGGACTGTTTCCTTGGAAGCTCACAGACTGTCTGGGTGTGGGGGAGGGTTCTAGGATCAAACCCCAAACAGTGATTTCCTGGCCCTGGCTTGCGTTATATAGAGTTTGGGATCTCTACAGGAGAACGGAGTCCCCAGCACTTCATCGGGAGTCATAGTCCCATGTCAGGCATCACCTCACCGAGCCTTCCTCTGTGTTGGGCTGATCAGGAGAGCCGTGCTGAGACTCTGAGAACCTCTGAGCAGGGGCTGGAGCCTGAGCTCGGCCCCAGGTTACAGAGTCTATCTGAGGGAGCAGAGATGCAACTGTTGGCCTCAGATTCTCCGTCCTCCTTGAGCAGAGGACTTCTGACTGACAATACCAAGTGTGGACCTCGTAGACAAAATCCTGCTTTGAGATTTCCAAAGAAAAATTGAAAATATTTTGAATCCATAAAAATTGGTAAAAAGAAAGAACACAAAGTTCTAGTAATTAAAACAGTCATATTCCTCTTGGATCATGAATGCCTGAGTTTCCTGTGGAGAGACGTGACAGAAATGAGTCTCTTCTTTTTCTCAGCATCAGGGCAGAACCAAGAGGAGAAGGAAGTGTGGGACACAGAAAGGTAAGGTTCTGCCTGTTCCACCTGAGCTCTCCAAGGATGAGCGCTTCCTGTGGGAGCTTTCTGAGCTCTCAGTCCTTTCCATGAGGTCCCAGGTCCATGGTCTCGGGGGATATTTGTTGCTAGATACAGTCCCTCTCAGAAAACAGAGCCCTCAGAGGAGAGGCTCATGGGAAGGCAGACCCCGAGACACTTCTCAGGTCGCCTGCTCTGCCATCCCTGCCCTGCCCCTGCACTGCCATGAGCAGTGATGCACCTGAGCAATGGACATTGCCCAAAAGACATGGAGACTCAGAACTTCTGTCCTCTGACCTTGTGAAAGTACTTGGACTTCCTGGATGATCAGATTCCTCTTTGAGGTGACCGCTGGCCTCTGTGCTTCACAGAGTGGTTTTGAGCATCAAATGAGTCTGAGAAGTACTTTACAAATGAAGCAACAGACACGTGGGGACCTTGTTAATATTATCATCGACCATTTGACCTCACCTACTGATTCTTGGGCATTCACAGTCTAATCTCACAATGGTTTCCCACAAAGGGACTCCTGTATAATACCTACGCTTCTGCCTGCATCCCACATCACTCACTCTCCTGGTTTCCCAGGTTGGAGATGTTACCAGTGGGCAGAAGAGGAGAGACAGAGGCTGATTTCTGTCCTGACAAGGTGACTAGTCTTTCCCCCCCTTTCCTGATCCCTCTTCAGCATGTTCTGTGTAATTCCCGGGACTCGGTGCAGCCTTCCATAGTCATGGGGTAGAGTAGCCATAGGAACGGAGATGGGCATGTAGGCCTGGGGTGAGTGCTATTGAGTGCACTGTGAAGTCATGGATGTGGAGCAATGTGAAGGGCAGCAGGCTTCAGGGGGCCCCAGCCCCACAGGGCCGTGAGGTTCTCCTTCCTTTGTTCTGGTCCTGGCTGCAGCTTTGTAGCTCCTGTCTCTTGCAGCTCTTTGGGACAGCATCATGATACCATGCGCTGTCAACACTTACGTCAGACCCCTTCTGTCAGGTGAGCAATAACACAACTGCTGAGGTCAATTGTCTACTGTTCCCTGAGGCCCTGGGAGATGCTATTCCCTCTGTGTGGCCTTTGATTTCCACAACTCCTGGGACTGAGTCACTGTTCCCTCTGTCCCCCGCCTTCTCAGCAGTACTTCCAGAAGACCAATACCAGCCCCTCTGCCTGAGCCTTTTACCATTGCCACCCCCAAGTCTCTCCCCTAATCCAATGACCCCCTTACCTGACTTTCTTTCACCCCCACCACTAGGTCATTCTTTGTCACCAGAGCCCTTTCCTTCCTTGGCATCTGCATTCCCAGCGCACCATTCCTCACCCCAACCCCTTGGCACCCCACCACATGGCACTCCAAGAGCGGATCTTCTTCTCCAACCACAGGCCCCTTTGACCCTGAACACCATCTTTCTTAACCCCTTACCAGATTTGTCCCCGACAAGGAATCCCACTGGCTCATGGGCTTGTCATCAGGTACCACCAGTGTTGTCTACCTCACCACCACCAGGCTACAACTTCACTGTGACTCACTCTAAATCGATTTCCATCCTATTGAACCCTGATTTATAGAATGCATTTCCAGATAGCCCTGGTGCATTGTCCACTTATGTCCCAACAGTCACAGGCGCTGACCATTCCAGCCTGTCACTTTCAGATATTTCCTGGTGTAGAGCTCGTGCCAAAGACTTATTCCCTTCCACCATGTGATTTCAATCAAGAGTTTCCTGCCCTCTATTCCTTACAGGCCTCTCTTGGGGGAGACCCTGCCACCAGCCTTGTAGGGTATGGTCACCTTTTGTTTCCATGCCTTGTCATCCTGGCACTCCTGGAGAGAAAAGCCCAAAAGAAAAGTAACTTCCTAATATGGAAAGGAAAGGAGAAGAAAAAGCATTCTTTTCCAACCAGCATAGGCCAGATTACCAGCTCCGTTCTGCAGGAAAAGTCTTAGAATCAGCTGCCGATAAGCATGACTCGGTGGTCGCCCTTCCTTTCTGGAGCAGCAACGGCGAACGAATGTACCTGCATGTCCATCAGCAGCCCTCACGTCCTAAGGCCTGGAAGGATGTTTCCTGGAAACCATTATCCGGCTTTTCTGGGGTTTCTCATCTTTGCCCAGTACGTCCTCACCCTCTGCTGTCCACGTGCTGGGCGACTGTTCCTCAGGCTTTACTTTCAACAGAACCCCAAATCCCTCCACATACCACGTGTACCCAATACATTTCCAGCCCCTACCTCCGTCCTTGCCTGCAGACCAGCCTGAACACTCCCCTGAAATCCTGCCCCAAACCCAGCCCTTACGTCTCATTCAAACCCTGCCCCAGGACCACCTTTAGTCCCCGCTCCCAGAGAATGGGGAAAAAGATCATGTATTGAGTGACTCAGAGGGCTCCTCAGATAAACACCTGGTGCATGACGCTGAGGAAGACCTGGAAAGTCATAGGCTGAGTCTGGTGGGAGAAAATACAATAACGTCAGGGCAGGGTCTATGTCAGAGACAACTTGAAAATGTCTGGAAACTACAGTCGAGCAAAGAGTTTGAAGAAATCCAGGCGGGTCTGCCACCTGGACCTGTGCGTAGTGCAGGACATGACACCCAGCCATGCACTACATCACGGAGCGCATCAAGTAGATGCACTACATCAAGTAGGACAAGACATCTGCTTGTTCTGTGAATCCCACACCATAACAGAACAGAGAAGTTTGCCACCGTCAGTGGCAGGGGACGCCTTCCTGAGTACCTGCCAGGAGCTTTCCGTCCCTCGGGGCAGTCCACAAGAGATGTTGGATGCCCACAGTAACAATTTTCATATGAGGAAGTTGGGGGACCTTCCCTCCCAGGTCCTTGCATCCACTGAAGTCTCTAGATCTGAAGGTTGCTTGTCCCATTCCTTGTTGAATTCCAACCTTACTTCCTCAATGAGCCTTAGTTCTGAGGTGGAGTTCAAATCTGGGGGCTTCATGCCCCTTAGAGGCCGCTGTCCATGTCTTCATGGAGACGACGTGACCGCAGCATACTCAGCCTCTGTCCTGGTTCATCCTCTGCCTGCCACCTCGCATGTGGGCCAGGAAGGACAGGGGGCCCCGAGTCAGTCACCCTGTGGCACTCAAAGTCCCCCAGCAAAAATACCAGTTCTCCAAGATCCTCAATCATCAGACTCTAAGGAGCAACTCTCATGAGTTACGGTCTGAAATGGAGAACAGGGAGCGTCGCCAGGCCCAAGGCCAACGCACTGACATGTCCCTTGCCTCCGATGGCTTGACTTACACAGCCTCCCTGCCTTATGCTGAGCATGTGTTCAGCGTGGACATGAGAGCTTCCCACATGCTGCACGTTTGTGTGGAGGCCCAAGGAGTCAGACTGGAGCAGCGGCACCAGCCTCGGCAACGTAAGCACATCTTCAGGTGGTGTCAGAGGAATCTTTTCCCACACACTAAACACAGAGTGAGTCCTCAATGCCCTGAACCAGAGAGCTTGGCGGAGGAGACCCAGGCTTGGGAACATCCCCACCTGGACAGCAGAGCATTTGTCTTCAGGACATGGCGTTAGAGAAGATGCTTGGGAGCAAGTCTGCCCAGACCCTGCCACAGAAGGGGCAGTCTCCTCCTAAAATACCTTTCGGGAACAAAATGAAGGGCTGTTTTCAGTGCCTTAATCCTGGGAGCATACGATGCATGATAAAGCAAGAAAATTCCCAGCTAAAGGGCATCCCCGTATCATCTACACAGAGCAGAGGCTCTGGTTCAGGCTGAGCTGTCTTCACTGGGACAACAAAGGTCAAAAAGTGAAGACACGCACTGGGAAGTTCCTACAGGAGGAACTGGGGCGTCAGCGCATAACAGTTATCCCCTTCCCTGAAGAGCCCCTTCCCTTCCCAGTGAAGTCTGGGAATGCTCAGCAGAAGTCCCAAATACGAGCCCAGGCAGGGCCCATCCAGGGGCAGCTCTCATGTCAGACGCACCCCAACCAGGGCCTCCAGGGGCCTGGGCCCCATCCAAGCCCTACCTGCAGGGGTCGTGCTCAACAGGACCTTCAGGCTGCTCTCACCCCTTCTGAGGGCACTGCTTTCAGACGTGTGTCTCAACTAAAAAGACACACGTGGCTTCTAAAAGGTGACCAGTCCCCTAGAGCGCTAGTTGAGAAAGAGATATCATGTGGCCCCAAAAGCCCATTTTGTCCCTGACGAAGTGTGAGGAGATGGGCTGTGTCTCCTGCCTCTTAGCTTAGCCTTAATGACCACGTATAGCAGACCACACCTTCCCCCTCATGGAATGCTTTATATCCTTTAGGGGGGTGGGGAAGACAGGCCTTCTATACCTGAAGAGGGTCCAGGACACGTACATTTTCAGGAAACATCAGTGAACAAGAAACAGTGGAGTGGTCATTATGGAGAAATCAGTGTTCAGAGGATCCCAGGGTGGGTGACCCCTCAGTGAGTGTGTTTGGGGGGGATATTACTACAGTGGATCCTGGGCTGGTTGGGGTGGGGTCCAGGAACAGCATAGATGCAGCTTATAAGTCTGTCTCGTGGGTCATGTTAATGTGTTGGGAAAGCATCCTTTAAAGTTGACACTGAAGTTTCCTTACTGGAAAGTCACCTTGGGGAAGGGGTTCCCGCCCCTGGGTATTTCTTCAGGTGATTGGATTGATGATATTTTTTTAGCAGAGCAAAAGCATCGCTCAGCTGTTAGTGGTGGGAATGTTGACCAGGCAACTACCTATGGTCCAAGTTAAAATACAGCTGAAAGTACGGAAAAGATGCCTTAAAGTGAGTGGGAAAGTAAGAAGAAACGAAAGGGAGAGAACGAATCTGCTGGTGGGACAAAGGTCTATGCGTCATCATCCCCGCACTGGGACCGTGCCTTGCTCCCAGCTTCCTCAGTCTGACCCACCCTCCACCTGCTTGAGGCTGATCAGAGCACCAGAGAGCATGCTGCTGCCTTAGACCAAAAGGCACGGGGCTGTTGTTTGAGTAGTAAAACAGTGTTTGCAGGGATGTCATCAGGCATGGCCTCCCTGTCTTTGGGGAAGGTGATCTTGGTGCCTTCCTTCCATCCATGCTTGATGCAAATGTACATGTTCTTGCCCTTAGCATGTACCATTCAGCTCTGAGGATGGCATGTCACCTTTGATATTCATGGCCATGGTGGAGCCATAATAAATCTCCCCCAGAACATCTGCAGCTCTTGAATCAGAGGTGAGTCCTAGACTATGCACAAGGATTGCAGATATTCAGGGTTCATCATGGACTTCCATGGAATGCTCTTTTTTGACCCAAACTTACGATAGCACAGATACCCATCCTTACAATAGGGGTCTGGAGGGAACGCATCTCAACTTGTATAGGCTGTGACTCAAAAAATAGGACGAATGTCCTAGAGAGCACTTGGGGTTTTTCTATAAAGGCTGTGAATACCCAGTGTTAAAAAAAAAAAAAAAGCAAAACAGATGTCCACCTCAGCCCTCTCTCACTTCCTGACTTGCATCTTCTCGTCCAGAGTTACGTCATTGTCCCTACAATGTCTGAAGCTCAGCGTCACAGATAGAATGCAGATTCTGTGGAGGTCCTAGGAGGGAAATAAGGTGAGATGGGCCCAGAGCCTGGAACTTAAAGAGGTGGGGAGATATAGGAGGGCTCTAACATCCATGTGGATGGACCAAGGTAGACCAGATGGTCTGTCAGTTAACCAACACTTCAAAAGCTCCACTGTAAGTGGGACACTTCCAATACATTTTAATCCTTTTTGTCTGGAAAATAGCCCATCTCTCTGCCTTTTCCAGAAATTCCTTCATATAAGTAACTGATCACTATTGGATCAATTCTCACATTGGAGTCTACTGGTGCCCTGATAAATTGAGCCCGTGCACTCCCTGGAAATAATTCACTCATTCCACAAATAATTATTCTATGCTTGCTAACATGGAGAAAACAAATGGACCCGAGGTCACTATTTCCTTAGTCAATGCTCTCTCTGATGCTACTCAAATGTACTTCAAATGTCCTTTCCTTTTCCTCAAACTGAGGCCGTCTTCATGTGCTCAGCAGACGTACTGGACCACTGTTCACAGAGGAGCTAGAAGCCACGAGATGGGAACTGTTCATCAAAACACTCTCCTATTCCTCCATATCTTCTTTCTTCCTGTTATATGGAAAGAGATTTCCTTCCCAACCTCAAAGGAATGGCACTTCCTGAAATCTCCTTATTGAGAGATAGTTAAACTCTAGACTTGATGGAGTGACGCACCCTGGTCAGGTAGTATTTTGTCCCCTCCCTCTCCTTATGAGGCACCCAACATCTTTCATTTTTTAAAGCTTTTTATTACAGAAATGTTTAAATACAAGAGCAGGTAGAAGAATGTATCTTCCATGTACCCTCACCCAACTTTCACAGTTATCATCTGGCATGTGTGATGCGTCCCATTTTTACACCACAATCAAGTGAAAAAGCCCATTGAAGCATCTTGCCATCTACCTTTCAATCATATGCTATGTGCACTGTCAAAGTATCTCACATTTCTCTAATATTTATCACCCGTGGAACACACTTATACACCACAGACGTAAACCTCATTGGTGATGAAAAAACATTGTGCTTCCAGAGGCTTCAGCAATCAGTCCTGTTCTGCCTTTTACTCATCCATGAGGATTAATTTGAGTGAATGTCCCCCTCAAGTCCACCCAAGAAGTAATCTTACAGAGCAAACCCAGTGCACAGTATTTCTGTCCCTTAATCACACAGTAACTATACTAACACGTACAAAGTATAGAACCTGAAATCTGTACATATCGGTAAGGAATTGGTGTCACTATACACATACATGTTCTCAACTATTTAGAAGAAATGTTCTCCTGTTTAACGTTTGAAATGCGCTATTGTGTTTTGAGTTAAAACACAGTAGGTCAGACACACTTATCTCCTCTACTTCCCAAAAAGCCATGAAAAGTAAAAGATGAGAAGATGCTCAACATCATTAGCCATCAGGGAAATGCAAATCAGAACCACTATGAGATAGCACTACACTCACACAAATGACTGGAATCAAAAAGTCATTCAGTAAGTGTCACTGAGGATGTGGAGAGAGTGGAACCCTCGTACACTGCTGGTGGGAATGAACAACGGTGCAGCCAGTTGGGAAAACAGTCTGGACTTCCTCAAAATGGTCCACATAGAGTTACCATATGACCCAGCAACCACTTCTAAGTATATATTCATGAGAAGTGAAAACATGTCCACTTAAAACTTATAACAAATATTCTTAGCAGTATTATTCATAGAGTCAAATGCTGGAATAACCGAAATGTCCACCAACCGATGAATGGGTAAATAAAATAGGGAGTATCCATACAATGCAACACTTTGGCAATAAACAATACTGGTACATGCTACAGCATGGATGAACCTTGCAAACATTATGTAAGTGAATGAAGCCAGTCACCAATGACCGCGTATGATCCCGTTGCTATGAAATGTCCACATAAATCTACAAAGTAGATTAGCAGTTGCTAAGGGCTGGGGGGAGGAGGGAAGACTTGGATGGTAGCTAAAGGTTACGGGGTTTCATTTTGAAGTCATGAATATTTTAACGTTGTGAGGAAGCGCATGTCTGTGAATATAGGAAAAATCATGGAATTACATAGTTTAAATGGGTGAATTGTGTAGTACGTGAAGTATAATTTCAATAAAGTTGTTAAAACAAGTAAAGGATTTTAAAAGACTAAGTGCTTGAGCATGACAAGAAGGGAAGAGGATAGGATAAAAGACACAAATCCATATTTGGAAGATGGAAATCCCTGGAGGAGTGGTAAGTGATGAGCAGAGCAGAGGACATGCTGGCAAACCAATTCACACCACAAAACCCAGAAGATGGACAACTGTTGCCTTATAGCTGCCAAACCCTTTGTTCCCCCGCACTCTTCCCAGGATTTCACAAGGGAGTGCTTCAGCAAACTGAGGCCAGGTGGAGAGATATTGGAAAAACTTCCTTGAGGGGATGTCTCAGCAAACTGAGACCTGATGGAATAATATCGGTCCCTCCCCTTTAATGGATACCCTGGAGTTATGCGTGTGTGTGGAGGCAGAGTACTCTTGGAGCCCAATGGGGACTTTGGGAAAGACAGCCAGCAGGCACATATTTCACAGATCTTGAGATTAACAACTTTTTCTTCCTCATTTGTTAACCAATAAAAGCTATGCATTGGCCCTATTGGGGGCTCAGGCCTTGAGGCTTGAGTCCCTTGGCCCCGCTTGCACCCTATTCTTGGCTACTGTCTTTCTTAACCCTGCGCTGCCCTTCTCGCTTCCCACAGCTCTTGTTGTGCTGGACGGGACAGCCTGTTTGCACCAGGTAAGAGAGAAATGAGGGGTTCCAATCTGTAAACATCTTCAGTTTATTGTTTGTTTTAAACTGTGTGTAATTAAAAAAAATTTAGAGGGGAGGGAGCGCTCCAGTAGTTTGTAAAATTCTGTGGAAATGTTAGAATTTTTGAAATATGCATTGGATCCCAGGTTTCTCACCTGGGACAGGCCCCGAGGCAACCGTTGCAAGTTGCATTGCACATTTCTGGGGTCTGGGTGTGGTGGTGAGGGTAGCTGTGGGTTTCAAAGGCAGAAATCTCAAAGGTCAGGTAAAAACAACTTTTTTTTTTTTTTTTTAGATTAATTCTTTTTCTTTTTTTTAAATTTTATTTTATTAAATTTATTGGGGTGACAATTGTTAGTAAAATTACATAGATTTCAGGTGTACCATTCTGTATTACATCATCTATAAATCCCATTGTGTGTTCATCACCCAGAGTCAATTCTCCTTCCATCACCATATATTCGATGCCCCTTACCCTCATCTCCCACCCCCTACCCCCCGCCCCCCTTACCCTCTGGCAACCACTAAACTATTGTCTGTGTCTATGAGTTTCTGTTTCTCATTTGTTTGTCTTGTTCTTTTGTTGTTTTTGGTTTATATACCACATATCAGTGAAATCACATGGTTCTCTGCTTTTTCTGTCTGACTTGTTTGGCTCAGCATTACTCTCTCAAGATCCATCCATGTTGTCACAAATGTTCCTACATCATCTTTTCTTATCGCCGAATAGTATTCCATTGTGTATATATACCACAACTTCTTTATCCATTCATCTATCGAAGGACATTTCGGTTGTTTCCATGTCTTGGCCACTGTAAACAAAGCTGCAATGAACATTGGAGCACACGTGTCTTTATCTCTAAATGTTTTCAGATTTTTTGGGTAGATACCCAGGAGAGGGATTGCTGGGTCATATGGTAATTCTATTCGTAATTCTTTGAGGAACCTCCACACTGCCTTCCATAACGGCTGCACCAGTCTGCATTCCCACCAACAGTGTATGAGGGTTCCTTTTTCTCCACAACCTCTCCAACATTAAAAACAACTTTTTAAAAAGTGAATGGTCCATTTAAAACTGTACTTCAAAATAAACTTGTGGAAAAGTTGTATGGATGGTAAAACCATAAGCTGTTTATCCAGATTTATCTACTAATATTTTGACTCATGTACCATCTCTCTCCTTTCTTGCTCTCTGTTTCTGCCTCTTCCCCTGCCTCCTTTCCATGTCTGTCTCTGTATGAACACACACACATACATGCATGAAAACTGTGCATACATTCCTGAATATCTGAGAATACATTTCATGCATCATGTACTTTTTCTCCTTGAATATTTCATTGTACATTTCTTAAGAAAAAGCAGAGTCTCTTTTATACACTACAGTTATTCCTTTCAGTAAAGTTAACATTTGGCATAAGACTTTTATTATAACGAATCTCCTATTCATATACTATTTTGAGCAATTTATCAAGTAATGTCCTTTGTGACTTTTTTTTAAACCTCCATCACAGGAGCCAGTCTAGAATCACATATTGCATTTAGTTGTTCTGTGTCTTTAGTCTCCTTTCATCCGGATCAGTTTCTCAGCCTTTCTTTTTCATAACAAGGCCATTTTTGAAGAATATATTCAATGTGTCATTTTTATACCCCCTCTCACCTGGAACTTTCTTGGAGTAGCTTATCACACTGTGCCTTTGTGGAGACAGAGCCAGGATTGCAGTTTCCAGGCTCTTGGCCTCACGTGGAAAGGTGCTGGCTCGGGTAGTAGATGGCCACCAGCTGTGGCTATTTGGCCATCAACTGTAACCAGTGAGCCATTGGCCACTAAAATAACTGCTGTGGCTACGTTAGCAGAAAATGGGGGCTATCAAGAAGATGGTGGCTGAGCTAGCAAGAGTGGATTGCAGCTAGTACGGTAGATTGCAGCTAGCAAGTGAGGTTGGTTGGCAGAGAGAAGAGGACAGCGGGTGACAGATTGTGTGGCTCCTGCCTCCTGTGTCTCCAAACCAGCCACCAGTGAGACTATAGTGGTATGACTCCCCTATCTATGGTTCCGTGGGTGTTCTTTTTTGGCCTCGCCCTATTCTGCATTCTTATGTAGGGAGTGGGACCAGAGACCCCGCATGACACCCCACATGACAGCCTTTAAGTGACATTTTTACAGTTGTGAGTCCTAGGGACCTTAGGACAGTCAGAACCAGACTTGGCGTGAAAAAGTACCAGAGCTACAGAGATATGTGGAGGGATTTTTCTGAACAGAGACACCTCCGGCCGTCACAGGAGGGCATGAGGAGGGGCTGGCCTTGAGGTGCACCTTCCTACCGGGTGGAGACAACGGTGAAGCTGGGGAGGCTGGAGGAGAAGGCAAAGAAAGGAGGTGTCATTACTGGAAAACCTTCCTCATACGGGAGGGAAAGGTTTGGGTGTCTGTGGCCAAGACTGATTCATGGGACTCAGAGAGGGAATGCAGGCAAAGAAAGGAGAAAATGACCCAGGGCTTCACCTCGGCAGTTCGTAATCTAAATAGTGAAGCTGCAGGGGTTATAACTGTTAAACAACTAGCTGGCATTGGAGAGATGAAACAAACACATACACACCATCCACAACATTACATTTGGGGTGTGTGTGGGTTTACTTTTATTTTTAAGATGAAATAGATCTATAGCTACAGACATGAAAAGATGTTGATGTTTGATTTTTAAATGAAAAAAGTAAGTTGTAGAACTTCTCTTGAAAAAAATGAATATGTGTGCACATATATTTTTTCAAACAAGTGTTTTGGATTTCTTTGGATTAATACCCAGGAGTGGAATTGCTGGGTCATAAGGTAGTTCTATTTTTTATTTTTTCAGGAACCTCCGCACTGTTTTCCATAGTGGCTGCACCAATCTGCAATCCCACCAACAATGTATAAGGGTTCCTTTTTCTCCACATCCTCACCAGCACTTGTGGTTTGTTGATTTACTGATGACAGCCATTCTGACAAGAATGAGCTGGTATCTCATTGTGGTTTTTTATTTGTATTTCCCTGATGATTAGTGACATTGAACATCTTTTCATCTATCTGTTGGGCATCTGTATATCCTCTTTGTATAGAGAAATGTCTATACAAGTCCTCTGCCCATTTTTTAATTGGATTGTTTGGGGTTTTTGGTGTTGAGTGGTATAAGTTTTTGTGTTTTTTTCCATAAATTTTGGCTATTAACCTCTTATCAGATGTTATCATTGGCAAATATCTTCTCCCATCAGTAGAATGATGTTTTGTTTTGTTGCTCGTTTCCATTACTGTGAAAAAAACTTTTTGCTAGTTGATGTTGTCCCATTTGTTTATTTTACTTTTGCTTCCCTTGCCCAAGGAGATGTATCAGTAAAAATATTACTATGGGTAATGTCTAAGAGTTTGCTTCCTATATTTTCTTCTAGGAGTTTTATGGTTTCGAATATACATTTACGTGTTTAATCCATTTTGAGTTTATTCTTGTATATGGTGTAAGAAGGTGGTCCAGTTTCAGTTTTTTTGTACGTGTCTCTGGTTTTCCCAGCACCATTTGTTAAATAGACTGAGTTTATCCCAATGTAGATTCTTGCTTCCTTCATCATAGATTTAAATGACCATATTAAGAATGGATTTATTTCTGGGCTCTCTATTCTGTTCCATTCATCTATGTGTCTGTTTTTATGCCCATGCTAGGCAGTTTTGATTACTATGGCCTTGTAGTATAATTTGATATCAGGTAGTGTGATACCTCTAGCTTTGTTCTTCTTCCTCAGGATTGCTGTGACTATTCAGGGTCTCTTATGGTTCCCTATAAATTTTAGGATTATTTGTTCTACTTCTGTGCAAAATGTCATTGGTAATTTGATAAGGATTCTACTGAATCTATACATTGCTTTGGGTAGTATGGACATTTTCATTATATTAACTTTTCCTACCCATGAGCATGGTATTAATATATGTTTCCATTTATTTGTATGTTCTTTCATTTCTCTTTTCAATATCTTATAATTTTCTGAGTACAGGTTTTTTACTTCCTTGATTAAACTTATTGCTACTTATTTTTTAAATGTAATTGTAAATGGGATTGTTTTCCTAATTTTTCTTTCTGATAGTTTATTAATAGTATATAAAAATGAAATGAATTTCTGAATATTAATTTTGTGTCCTGCGCCTTTACTAAATTCACTTATCAGTTCTAATAGTTTTTTGGTGGTATCTTTGGGGTTCTCTCTGTTTAATATCATGTCATCTGTAAATAATGACAATTTTACTTCTTCGTTTCGCACTTGCATATGTTTTACGTCTTTTTCTTGTCTTATTGCTGTGGCTGGGACTTCCAGAACTATGTTGAATAAAAGAGATGAAAGTGGGAATCCTTGTCTTTTTCCTGATCATAAGGAGAATGCTTTTAGCCTTTCCCCATTGAGTATGATATTAGCTGTAGGTTTACCATATGTGACCTGTATGATGTTGAGATATGTTCCCTCTATTTCCACTTTGCTGAGAGTTTTTAATAAATGGATGTTACATTTCGTTAAATGTTTGTTTTGTGTTTTTCTTTGTTTTTTTTGTTTGTTTGTTTTTGCATCTATTGATATGACCATATGATTTTTATTTTTTATTTTGTTTATGTGGTGTATAGCATTAATTGATTTGTGGATATTGAATTAACCTGGCATACCAGGAATGAATCCCACTTGATCTTGGTGTATGATATTTTCAATGTATTGCTGAATTCAGTTTGCTAATATTTTGTTGAGGACTTTTGCATCTATGTTCATTAGAGATATCGACCCATAGTTTTCTTTTTTCTTTTTTTAAATTATGTCTTTGCCTGATATGGGGATTAGGGTAATGGTGGTCTCATAAAATGAGCTTGGGAGATTTCCCTCCTTCTGGATTTTTTGGGAAAAATTTGAGGAGAATAGCTATTAGTTATTTTATGAGTGTTTCGTAGAATTCACATGTGAAGACATCTGGCCCAGGACTTTTGTTTGTTTGGAGCTTGTTGATTACTGATTCTATTTCGTTGGTAGTAATTGGTCTATTCAGATTTTCTGTTCCTTCTTGATTCAGCCTTGGAAGATTGTATGCTTCTAGGAATTTGTCCATTTCTTCCAGATTGCCTAATTTGTTGGCATATAGCTTCTCATAGTAATATCTTAATTCTTTTTTTTTTTGTATTTCTGTGGTATCTGTTGCCACTTGTCCTCTTTCGTTTCTGATTTTAATTATTTGTGTTCTTTCTCTGTTTTTCTTTATGAGTCTGTCAATTTTGTTTATCTTTTCAATAAACCAGCTCTTGGTTTCATTTATTTTTTTTTTCTGGTCTCTATTTTATTTATTTCCAATCTGATCTTTATTATTTCCTTCCTTGTACTCACTTTGGGCTTATTTTTCTGTTCTTTTTCCAGTTCCCTTAGGTGTATGGATAGACTGTTGATTTGAAATTTTTCTTGTTTCTTTAGGTAGGCCTGCATTGTTATGATTTTCCATCTTAGGGAAATTCGTTGTGTCCCATAGATTTGGGGTTGTTGTTTTCATTTTTATTTGTTTCAAGCTATCTTTTGATTTCTTCCTTGATGTCATTGTTGATCCATTCATTATTTAGTAGCATGTTTTTCAGTCTCCATGCGTTTGTGTGTTTTTGTTTTTTCTTTTAATTGATTCCTAGTTTCATAGCACTGTGGTCAAAGAAAATGCTGGATATGACTTCAATCTTCTTACATTTATTGAGACTTGTTTAGTGGCCTAGCATGTGCTATATCTTGGAAAATGTTCCATGTGCACTTGAAAAGAATGTATATCCTGCTGCTTTGAGGTGAAATGCTCTAAAAATATCAGTTATATCAATCTGGTCTAATATGTCATTTAAGGCCTCTGTTTCTGTACTGATTTTCTTTCTGGAGGATCTGTCCGTTGGTGTCAATGGATGTTGAAGTCCCCTACTATGATTGTGTTTCTGTTCATCTCTGTCTTTATGTCAGTCGATATCTGTTTTATATATGTAGGTGCTCCAATGTTGGGTGCATAGATGTTTATTAGGGTTATGTCCTCTTGTTGGATTGATCCCTTTATTATTATGTAACGTCCTTCTTTGTCTTTTATTATAGTCATCATTTCGAAGTCTATTTTTTCTGATATAAGTATTGCTATCCCAGCCTTTTTCTCATTTTCATTTGCATGAAATAGCTTATTCCATCCCTTTACTTTGAGCCCCTGTGTGTCTTTTGATCTGAGGTGGGTCTCTTATAGACAGTATATGCATGGGTCTTGTTTTCTTACCCACTCAGCTACCCCATGTCTTTTGTTTGGAGTATTTAATCCATTTATATTTAAAGTGATATTGACAGGTACATAGTTACTGCTATTTTATTATTCATATTTCTGGTCTTTGTTAGTTTGTTTTCTTCTTTCTTCTGCTTAAAGAAGTCCTTTTAACATTTCCTGTAATACTGGCTCACTGGTATGAATTCCTTTAGCTTTTCCTTTTCTCAGAAGCACTTTATTTCTCCTTCAATTTTAAATGATAGTCTTGCTAGATAGAGCAGTTGGTTGTAGGCCCTTGTTTTTCATCACTTTGAGTATTTCCTGCCACTCCCTCTGGCCTGCAAAGTTTCTGTAGAAAAATTGCTGATAGTTTCATGTCTTTCTCTTGTTTTTTGTTTGTTTGTTTGTTTGTTGTTTGTTTGTTTTTTGTTTGGATACACTCTTTGTCTTTAACCTTTGGCATTTTAACTATGATGTGTCTTGGTGGGGGCCTGTTTGGGTTCATCTTGTTTGGGACTCTCTGCGCTTCCTGGGCTTGTATTTCCTTCACTAGGTTAGTGAAGTCATCTGTCGTTATTTCTTGAATAGGTTCTCGATCCTTTGTTCCCTCTCTTCTTCCTCTGGTACCTTTTGATGTGGATGTTGTTGCACTTGATGTTGTCCAAAAGGTCTCTCAAACTATCTTCATTGTTTTTTATTCTTTTTTGTTATTGTTCTGATTGTATGTATTCTGCTATCTTGTTTTCTAAATCGCTGATTCAGTCCTATGCTTCATCTATTCTGCTGTTGTTTCCTACTAGTGTAGTCTTCATTTCAGTTGTTGTATTTTTTTATTTCGGACTGGTTCTTTTTTATGGTTTATATGTCCTTCTTTATGCTTACTGTCTCTTTGTTGAAATTCTCACTAAGTTCCTTAAGCATTCTTATAACCAATGTTTTAAACTCTGTCTTGTAGGTGAGTTGCCTCCATTTCATTTAGTTCTATTTCTGGGAGATTGTCCCTGTTTTTTTATTTATAATTGTTATGTAGGACATTTTTCTTTGTTTCCTCATTCTGGCTGCCTCTCTGTGTTTGCTTCTATGTATTATGAAGATCTCTTATGTCTCTCAGTCTTTGCTGGGTGGACTTATGTAGTATGTATCCTGTGTGGTCCAATGGCACAGTCTCCCTGATCTCTTGCATGTGTGTTCCAAGAGTGTCCCTTGAGTGTGTGGCATGTATTCTCCTATTGTATTTGAGCCATGATGGCTTTTGGTGCCATCCCTGTGGGTGGCATTGACTCCCAGTCTGACTGACTGTGAGAATTGGCTATGCCCACACTGTATGAGCTGCTGTTTGGTGGCTGACCCCTCACAGGGGGATCAGCCTCCACAGGATGTTGTGCCTATTGAGACCGCCCTTTGGGTGTGCCGCTTGTGGGGCTAACCAACTAGTGTTCTGATGTGGTCTGAAGCCGGCCCCTGGTTGTGTTGCTTCTGGTGTCTCTTGGGATGGGATCCTGTGCAGTCCAATTTCAGTCCTGCCTGTGACCAGTCTGGGTCTACCTGGGACGAGCCACAAAGTATATGTGGTTGGTTGCTGCCTCTGCTGGACCTGGAGATACATGGGACTGGCCTCACTGTGAACTGAGGCTGGCCACCACCAGTATTGGGCCTGGGGCAGCTTAGCACACGGCTCAGAGCCCTTAGGCCTATTGTCACCTGCTACCTGCCCATAAGGCTCAGTCATTGAAAGAGACTCCTTGGTTGGGTGGGCCAATCTGGTTGACCCAGAGTTGAGAGTACCCTCGGCAATGCAGCACTAGCTGGGTCAGCATGGTCCCAGGGAGTCACAAGGCAGGGCTTGTGGTTTTTACATGGTTAATGCAGGTTCTGTTCTTGTGCCAGTGCCTGGCCTGTGACCACTTTGCAAAATGCCCTGAGAACACAACAGCCACCCACCACTCACCTCAGGCCTGCAGATCCTTGAGAGCCACACAAGAGAGGCTGTGATGCAGTTTGTGGCTCACTGCCCAACACCAAAATTTCTCCGGACCTCTGCAGGCCATTTGTGGCTATAAAAGGCTTCCCCAGCTTGTGGGGTGGGGCTGGTCGCTCAGGAGCTGAGAGTATACCCAGTGATGCAGTACTAGTTATGGGGGGTAGGCACCCCAGGGCATCACCAAGGTGGTACACACACCCTGATTTTACCAGACTAATGTGATCTTAGATTTGGTCATTTGGGGGAGGGTTCAACATAGAAAAGATGGCGCCCTCCTGTAGGCTACATGTGAGGCACACTCCACACTGGAACAATGGCTGCTGTCTCTCTAGCCCTTGCTAAAAACAACCCAACTCAGTCTTTCTCCATATGTACCTGGTGCCTCTCAAGTTGCTACCTCTCCACCAGAGACCAGGTGAGTGTTTGCAAGCCAGTGAGTCTGTGTGAGAGCCTTTTAAGAGGGTGTCTGTTTTTCCAGCCACCCTCCATCTCACTGGGATGGAAAAACAGAGTCCTCACTGATTTTCACTGTCAGATGATATGGGAACTCCTCTTCCTGGCACAGGACCCCTCAGTTGGTGAGCCTGGTACGGGACTGGGAACCCTCTGTCTTCTGGGACCTCTGCTGCTGAGGTGTCTTTCCCAGTGTTTCACCACTGTCTGTAGGTTTGGAGTCAGCCCATTGCACCTCTCCACCCCTCCTACCAGTCTCGATGTGGCCCTTTTTTTATATCCTTAGTTACATGTGTTCAGCTAGTCTTTGGATGATTGTTGAGGTTGATTGTTCTATAATTTATTTGTAATTTTGGTGTGATCCTGAGAGGCAATAAAGCATAGTGTTTAACTAATCTGCCGTATTTGACCTTCCTTCCAAGAGATTGTTTTTAATTCTGCCAATTTACATAGTTCTAAATATGTTTTTGCCCGATTTCTTGAGTGTTTCATTTTGCTCCTTTAGACTTCACACATCAACTACACATTCTTAATGCTTCTAAGTGACTGCCCTGTAGTAACCACAGCCATTTTGATCAAAATGACCGTAAGGCATTAAAACATGGTTAGTCTATAAAGTTCTTATCCTGATGTTTTGTATGACATTAATAGCATTTGTCACAAATACCTTGTTGTGATAAAACTTTAATAACTATTTAAATATATATGTTGAGCATTTAGAATGCTGAAGCAACATTTTTATAATTTTGAATGAGAAATTATAGCTCCAAGTATTATCTTCTTTATGCATTTTAGAGAATGTGCTTTTTTTATGCTTTCAGAGTAAAGTTACATATGACTTTGGGTCACTGTAAAGATCCATGTGATTATTTTAAGAGACTTCTGTGGGTTGGTCATTATATTTCACATTATGATTGATAGGTCGTTAAATAGGTTTAAATAAATCAAATTATATAAATTAGAATATTTTCTCATTAAATTATTTTGATACTTTATTTTATTCTAAATTATGTTTAAATGAGTAGTGTCTCTTAATATTTTGATTTGATTTTTCTCTATTCTCTTACTTCTAATCTCCCCCAAAACACACATGGACACCCATACACACACATAACACACATACACACACTCACAATTCTGACTTCTTTATGGTTCTCTGGAAGAATATTTTTTAAATAATTTATGAAATTCAAATAATGAGTTCTAATTTACTTTTCTGAGAAGATCAAATGGTTTTGTATTGGTGCTGTCAGACTGTTATAAATAGTGATATCTTCATAGAATGTTGAGGCTAAAAGGAACCAAAGCAATCAATGAATCAAGCCTTCTCATTTTACAAATAGGAAAACTAAGCACTGGAAGAATAAAATTGTCAAAATTAAAAGAAGTCCATTCCAGAGGCTGATCCAAAATTCCGGTGTGGGATTCTCCTATGTCAAAAATTCAGAAATGGCCAAACAAAAACTACCAAATAAACAAATAATATTTAGTAAGAGTTTTTTCTGTATAGAAGAATAGTTCACATACAAACAGAGCGTTCAAATTTAAGACTCTTAAAAGTTCAGGGGCATGATGTTTCTGGATGGCTTATGAAGTAAAAATAAAGAAGTTGTTTAATCTTTACAATGATTGGTTATTAAAATGAGGGTTTCCTGATGGTAAGGGATTGGTTAAAAGTGATTATCTCATACCATTTTTAGGACGATTACTTAGGTTCTTTCATAATTATCAGAAGCATTTACAAGAAACAACCTAAATAAGTTTTCTGTATATTCATGAAAAAGCTAAATTTGGTTTTGCTTAAGTACCTTAAGTAATGCTCAGGTAATCCTCAAATCCAGTGTCAATTTTGTATTTAATTTTAACAATCCCCCCTTTTGGTAATTCTCTCAGCAAGCTGAGTGTGTGACCAATTAGTATAGAGTTGCTCTCAGTTACCACTGTTGATATAGCCAGGCTGAGAATCGCATATTCACTGTTTCCAATAGTTGAGTTGTCAGGAAGGAGGGTAGTACCGTCCCTCGACCTACAGCTGCATCATCACAGACCAGGTGGTCAGAATACTGACGTCTTCCAGGTGTTTAATCCGGATGGAGATCACTTGAGTGTGAGTGGCTGCCAGATGGCGTTTAAAACCCTTGACAGGATGCAATGTACTAGAGAGATTAACGTGGTGACTATAAGGACAATAATAGCTAAGGATTGAAAAATTCGCCATAGCAGAGATTCCCAGGAACCAAGATTTAACCAATTAAATAAGTCAAATGGGTTATGATCACATTCAGGTTTTACCTTTCTAAGTCAATGTATACTTTTTTTGGAAAATGTGTAATTGGGTTTCAGTTTTTCTTTGCTATTTATATAGGCACAACATGATGTATTAACAATCACATATCATCATGATGTCTTCAGACAGGATGAACACGAGGATGTTTTATTTCAGGAGGCACCGTTGCAGGTGAGCTTCCCCCTAAATTAAGCCTCTACGTGACGTGAGCAATTGGATAATTTAACAAGAGGCATTACTATGGAAACAAAAGGAAAACAAAGGTGTTAATTTGAGCAAATTATAAATTTAGATTCTGAGTTTGGAGAGAAGCCTGTTGAGAAAATGTCTAGATTTGAGCTCAAAGCATCTTTAGGTGGTAGAATGAGGATGGCAGTTCAGACTGATGGATTTTCCTGCTTTGCAGATGGACTATCTTTGATGATGTCACCAGGTGCTCTGTTGAACTTCCCTTAGTGACCCATATAGCAACAGGCATGAAGACTGTCCATACATGATCTACTGTGGTGGTTCCTCTGAGGTTTACAAATAGATAACAAAACCTTAAAGACAATTAACACGATTAGAATCTTATAATGAAAAACTATAGTGTTCTATTGAAATACAGTTTTTTTAGTCATTCCATTTTTATCAAAGATATTTATAGTAAAATTTATTGTTTTGTAAAAATAAAAATAAAAACCTAGTCTTACTAAACTTGGCTTGATTATGTACATAAATGTAGTAAAAATAGTGATTCTATGCATATTCTCAAATAGGATTTCAGTCAAAGCTTTTTGTAAGTTATAGATTGTTCAAAAGAGAGAAAAGGGTTTTTGTGTTGTGTTGTGTTTTTTTTTTACATCTGGAAAACAAAACATAATGTTATATGAGAGTTTGATCTTGTTATTAAAGGCCTAGCTTTGCATATCTATTTCCTTTGATTCTACTCTATTAGAAAACATATTTTACAATAAGTAATGAATGGGAATCTGTAGGAAGCTCGTGCTGACCTTCTCAGGACCAGTTTCTATCTAGAGAGTCAAAGCTCTGCACAATGTTGTCACCTCCTTGAAAGATTTCCCGAAGGAGTCTGAAAGAGTTCAAAAGGAAAAGAAGCATCTGCAAACCTAACTCTTTTTTCAGAAAAGCACTGAAGTGAAATAACGAGGCAGACCTGGAATTTGCTGAGAAGAAAGGATGGAGTAGTGAGGCAGCACAGAGCTTACCTTGCTGTCTCTGATTCTGTGAGCAGTTGTCAGGCAGCGATGGATTGAATGCTTATAAAGGCAGTGGGGTACTTTGCTCCCAGAGATGTTAATTACTGGTGCGTCCTGGATTGGGAATGTAGCATCGGTAGCCATTATTCATTAATCCATGTGATAAATTACTCCTGACATCTCACTCATTGAGTGAATATGTATTGAGTGTTTGTAGCCTTCACTGAAAAACCAAGATGGATAACACAAAACTTCTGCCATTGGCTGAGGACAAGGTGAGGTACTTCGATGTGTTAAGGAGCAACTTCTTAAGTGGATGTGGCCAAAGTAAAGTGTTGTCATAGCAACAAGGCCAGGGTAATTAATTGTTCAGTGGCATTGGGGACGGCAAGTGAGTTACTGTTTCAGTTGGATCTACAAGAAGTAGAAGCAGTTCGCCAAGCAGTTAGAGAGAGTGAATGATTTTCCGGCAAAGGAACACAATGAAAATCACCTCTCACTTTTCCATAATTGGTTCAGGGGCATGTGGTGAAGAGACGGTGAGGCTAGACATGGTGTTAGAGACAAGATGAGCTGGATTGTGAAGCACCTGGATACCAAACTAAAGATTTAAAATGTTATCCTTTATAAAATGCACGTCACGTTTGACATACCATTTCAAGAATTAAGATTTATCCTAGAGATTTTAATTTTAAGTCCATCAGATTTTAAGATCTTTCAATTAATGTAATCAATATAACACTGATATCAATATATTGGATTAACTAGACTGAGAAGGGAATGATGGTAAAGAAATCATTTAAGAGCCTCTTATAAGAATATAAGAAAAAATAAATAAATGTTAATTTTAGATCATTGCATTAGTGCCAAGTTTTATGATACAGAAAGAAGAGGATCTGATAAATAATGCTGGGCTTGGGAGGGGAGTCAACAGAGGGACTGAGAGTGACACTGGGGTTTCTGATATGGAAGAGAAAGGGTCATATGTGAAATTATATGAAGAATTAGAGGACATAAAAGATGAGGAACGAAGAGGATAACACAGTTCTGGCCATAGTCGAAGACAGGCTGAAACTAAAGAGCCGTCAGTCTTGAGGTTCACCAGGCTGCAGTCTCAGGCCATGGAAGTGGTGCCGTCCCCCAGACAGATTACAGAGCAAGGGTAGGAGAGCGCTGGTGCTGGACTTTGAGAAAAGGCTTTGTTTTAATAGCTGAGTCCAATGACTACTTCTCAGTTCTCATTTTAATAAGCATCTCAGGCACATATGACATAGTCACTTTCTCTTTGGAATGATGTCTTCACTGGGCTCTTGGTCCTCCTGGATTTCCTCCTGTCCCCAGTCTGTGACCATTGGAATGCCATAGCGATCTGTGCTTGGCTTTATCTGTTCCCTATTCATACTTAATACCTAGGTGTTCTCATCTGGTTCCATAGTTTTAAATAACACGTATCCATTCATTCATTCAACAGTTATTTATTGAGGACCTAATTTGTACTCAGCACATGTCTAAACCTCACATGGCAATGAATAAAACAGGTTCTGCTCTCATGGAATTTACTGTCCATTATAGGGAAATAGGCAATAAAAATATATAATTTTAGGTACCTGAAGAAACCTAGTGGGCAGTAAGGAGATAGAGACCAGGAAATGTGTTTCTCAAAATGTCTCACATGAGCAGACATGAGGGCACGATGTTCCAGGGGAGAAAACAATAAGGTCAAAGAACCTGAGGAGGCAGGATCCTTTGCATTTTCTGTCCAAGGAGCAGCAAGGAGGCTAGTGTGGCTGGGTCCATGTGAGCAAGGCAGGAAGGGAGAAGAAGGAATAGAGTGATGCCCATTCCCAAGTGAGGTAGGACATCATGGATCATGGTGGAAGTTCAAGTGTGATTCTGAGAGAGAAGGGAATTCTTCATAGGGTTCTAAGCAGAAGAGCAGCATAATCATCTTTATATTTTTCAATGTCACTCTGTGGGTCCTAAGATGCAACCCAAATCTGAATATATTTTTAGGGTAGAGGTGGGGTAGAAGAGAGGCGTCAAGGTCAACTGTAAAGTTTGTGTGCCAAGTGGTGAGCTAAAGACAGCAGCCATAGCGCATCTTTAAGGGGATAGTGACAGATGGAGAGAGAGCAGGAAACCCACTTGTAGATCTATGTTTGAGTCAACCTTTGAATTTCTCCGTGGAAGTGGTGAATAACAGGTTGGATTGTGAAGTTCCTAGGAGAGATCCGAATGGGAGATGAAAGTATGGAAGTCGTCAGTGTCTACTTTCTTTACCAGCTACTTCCAGGACATCCCAAATCTCTCCCCTTCTCATCACTTCCACTGCTACCAGCCTATACTGACCTGTCGACCTGTCTTGGGTAGATTTATGTAATTGATTCCTGACTGGTTGCCTTTCTTCTAAATTTTCCTCTCTGCATTCTGTTTGCCTTATGGCAGCCAGAGTTTACATTCTAAAGTTGTCGTTTAAAGTTTTTCACTATTCCCTGTGCAGCACATACCTGGAAGCTTTAAAAGTTTTGTTGGATCTAGATTCAGCACTTCTGTCAAGAATGCCTCCCAGGTGATGTAGTGTGTTTCCCACTGCATCATGCTAAGGAGGCAATTAGCATCTGCTTGTTCATGTTCAAGGGATGCCAGGACCATTCAATGAACAAGAGTGGTGAGTGACTAGTCTCTTCATCAAGACATTTTCCACCCACCTTTCACCTTAGAGTCTTCGTCCATGGATAACCATCACCTAAATGAAAGACTTTATGACAGGATGCAAAGTGGCGACTCTTTATTCCCATCATTCCTTCCACAATTGTTATCTGGAATTCCTCTGTAGAAAATACTGTTCCTCATCAAATTCTGGTCTTCAGTTACATGAAATACAATTGTACCAGAAATGTATAAATTCTGAATAAGATAGTCCCTTCAATCATGACCAATGAGAATTTTGTTTGTCCTTATTGTTTGCTTTTCGTACTTCTTTTTTATATATAATTATAAATTCATGTATTTTTATATATTCAGTGATCTTGATTCAAGTGAGTCATGATTTCAACAAGGGCCCACCGTGTCCCTCTGTCCATCCACTTTGTATCATGTAACTATAATTTATCTTGTATCATAAAGCTAAAGGATTTTATGTAATTTTTAAAGGTAACATATGTACGTCCACACAAAATCCTTCACATAAATATCTGTAGTAACTTTTTTCATAACTGCCCAAAGTTGGAAGCAACCAAGATATCCTTCTATAAGTGAATGGATAAATAAACTATAGATATCCAGACAATGGAATATTGTTCAATGCTAAAAAAGGAAATGAGCTATCAAGCCCTGAAAAGACACGGAGGAAACTTCAGTGCATATTACCAAGTGAACAAAGTCAATCTGAAAAGGCTACTTACTATATGATTCCAATTGTATGACATTCTGGAAAAGGCAAAACTATGGATACAATATGTCAGTGGTTGTCAGAGGTGATAAAGAGGGAAAAAAGAATAGGCAAAGCACAGGGGATTTTTAGGGCAGTGGAAACACTCTGTATGAGATAATGATGGATATATGTCATCATACATTTGTCAAAACCCAAAGAATGTACAATATCAAGAGTGAACCCTATGAAAACTATGGACCTGTGAGTGATAATGACTTGTCAAAGTAGGTTCAACTGTCGTAACAAATATACCCTCTGGTGGGGGTGTTGATAATGACAGAGGCAGTGAATGTGTGGAAGCAGGGGTATGTGGGAAATCCCTGTATTTCTGCTTAAGTTTGCTGTGTACCTGAAAATGTTCTTAAAAAAACTGTGTTAAAACAGCTACAAATAGTTCACATGTGAAATATCTCATCTCAGTTTATTTTTAACAATATTTAGTGTGAGAACTTTATTTCGCATGTAAATTCTACTAGATAATCAGTCATCACTTTTTTCTCTAAGTATGAATGTGCTTCACTTCGTAACATTATGGCTATAAATGAGCCCAGTGTTCAGGTTAAAAAATAGTTAATGCAAGACAAATAAATGAGAAACAAAAACTCATAGACACAGACAATAGTTTAGTGGTTACCAGAGGGTAAGGGGGTGGGGGGTGGGAGATGAGGGTAAGGGGGATCAAATATATGGTGATGGAAGGAGAACTGACTCTGGGTGGTGAACACACAATGGGATTTATAGATGATGTAATACAGAATTGTACACCTGAAATCTATGTAATTTCACTAACAATTGTCACCCCAATAAATTAAAAAAAATGCTTTGGGCAAAAGCAAAAATAGTTAATGACAAACAGTGCCCTATTGTATTGGAAATATATCAAAGAAATAAAATCAAAGAATGCCGCAGCTTTTCTGAGGCTAACACTAATAATTAAGATATGAAGACTTTAATCCTAAAGCCAAATTAGTCTTTTCTCAGATGGTGGTAAAAAGTAGACTTAGGCCCAATGGCTTTCATGATTGCAGTTGTAGGCGATTGCACTAGTTAAATGACATGTATTCAATAGCAGCTGTGAAACAAATAATTTAATGTATCATTATCAATGATTTCATATTAAATATCATCTGGAAATCGTAAGACTATTTTTCAAAGCTATCTCAAAGGGACACTACATCTGAAGAGAATTCAAATTGTGTCATATTAAACTTCTCTTTTCCTTGACCTCTGTATTTTCTGTCTCCTTCCCTCCCTTCCTCCCACCCTTCCTTCTTTCCTTCCTTCCTCCTTCCTTCCTTCCTCTCTACATTTCTTCCTTCCTTCCATCCTGCTCTTCCTCCTCCTTCTCCTCTTCTTCTTTCCTTACTGTTTCACCTTTTTTATTTTCTTTCCTGCTGAGTTGGGGAAAATAAAAATGGTCGGGACCTTTGCCATAATGCCTATTCTTTCATTTCTCAGTCAGATTGATCATTTAACTGCTCTATGAAGAAATGGTAGGAAAGGCAAACAGATTTGTGGATATATTTGTCTTCCAGCTGTCTGTGCCCTTAGAGTGATGATTGCCAAAGTCTGGGCCTCAATTATAGTGCGGCTGAGAAGTTCCCATGAGAGGTCCTCAGAACCAAGAGTACACCAAGCATTGTTGGCCCATAAAATAATGATATTTACCTGATAGATTTATAAAACTGAGCTACATGAAGTTGCTAAAATTCGAGTTTTGACCGACATAAATAACAGTTTCATATGGTTTATTCTAGTCACAATTACACACACACACATTCATGTAAATATGTTAGTATCTGAATATGTAAAAAAGCTCTTGTCATTATTTAAATGCATGTAAGACCTCACGGAATTCATTGCATCTTTCTTGCTTGAGCAATTCAGTCAAAGGACACGGGTCGAACGGAGGGATGACATGACAAGAGTGTGTATTCATTTCTTATTGGTACTTAACAAATCATAACAAACTTAGTGGCTCAAAACAAAATAAATTGATGATGTTGATTACCAGCCAAGGTGCCAGCAGGATGGTATTCACTCTGGAGTCTCTAGTGGAGTCTCCAGGGGAGAAATAATGTCCTCGCCTTATCCAGCTTCTAGAGGCCTCCACATGTTCCTTGGTTGATGGCTCCTTTTGTGTGCAAAGCCGGCAATGGCTGGCTGAGGCCTCCTCAGGTGGACTTCCTGACATATCCTCTGCCTCCCTCTTCCTCATTAAAGGATCCTGGACTCCCCCTGGATCATCAGGGTAGCCTCCTGACCTGTAACCAACAGGTCAGCAACATGAATCCCCCTTCTGTGTAATGTGGCATGTTCACAGGCTCTGGAAATTAGGACATGGACAAGTTTGAGGAGCCATTATTCTACTTTTTCTATTGCCTGGGTCTGGAAAAGAGAGAGAGAGAGAGAGAGAGAGAGAGAGAGAGAGAGAGAGAGAGAGAGAGAGAACAGAATAGAGAAAGGATTTGTAGTGACTGAAGGAGAAAGAGCAGGAATTGAGGGAGAGACTGAAGCTCAGGTGTGAGGGGCTCCTCAGTAGCAGGCAGGGACAGGTAGACCCAGAACGCAAGCAGAGGGAGAGGCTGAGCGTCCCCCTGAACTGTAAGAAAGTGAGGGCAGCTGTACTGTATTGTATCATCTTGTATTTGTAACAGGGACAGAGAGATGAAGACGAGCTTTATTGTATCTTCTAGAAAATAGGAGATAAAGAAAAGGACTGGGAACGGAGGGGAAAAAATATTTACTTAGTCAATCTTAAAATACAAACATAAGTGGCCAGGGAGGAATGGGAAGATGACCCCGCAATGCTGCCCTCTCTTCTGGGACTGAGAACATGGATGGCTTTACTCCAGCTACCGAACTATCACGTCACACCATGTTTTCTTCAGGTGCATGGCAGATTGCCAGTGTTATGGAGTTGACAGTCTGTAAATCAGGCCCTGAGGAAAGACAGCTGCGCACCCTTGTATCTGTGCCTTGGAGATAAATGAAGTTATGAGTAAATAATGGCAGAGCAGAAGGACTGAAATCTCACTGAAGCGGGGAACACGTGTCCGCAGGAGGCCAATGTGGGCCTATGTCAGCTGTGCCAGGTTTGAGGTTGCAGTCTTGGGAATGACGTGAATAGGAAGTAAATGGGATTTGTGTCATCAGCTTTGAGGCTGAGCTTCCGTTTGAATATTTGTTCAGTAGGAACAAAAATACAGATCTCTACAACTATGGTGAGTAACAACCAAGACAGTAAAGGAAAGGCAAGTTTCAGACTGACAACTTGGAGGACAAATTCAGCCTGGACAATGGGTGCGGCTTGGAATATGAATGCTGTTAGATAAGCATGCATTCTCAAGAAACACCATGGTTCCCAGGGCTCCCCTGCACTGCCTGCGAGCCCTAGGCATTACAGTTTGAGATCCTTGATGAAAACAGACTCACTGCTATTCAATAAGTCATAGCCATGACGTCAAGGCGGACGAAGAATAACCCGGAAGACATTTTCTTTGCTCAAAACACGTCCAATTTTTGTATCAGATCCAAATATGTCTAACAAATGTGCACAGTTGTTAAATGTCTTAGTTTTTGCGTTAAAAATTAGTAGTAAAGATGATCAGTTTAACTCTCAATTCAGAATTTCTACCTTTCTGTCTTCAAAGTTTCTCCTGCTTAAATCCACACCTAAAAATATTGGTCACTGTAAGTGGGGACACTAATACGAAGGAAAAGCAGGTGAAGAGGAGGACTGGATTTTTCTTTTAATTAAAAACATCATCCTTTGAAAGTAGCCACCAGTTGACTGATAACTGCTGAGGCCGGTGACATGTACATGGCAGTTCATCACACTCTACTTTAGTGTCTGAGATTTTGTGATAAAAAAATATTAGTCCTTTATTCTACAAGACAATGCAGCTGCATGTCCACTTGAGAAGTTCCACATCTGACAAGCACCTCTGAGACCAAAGTCTGTGGACTGACCGAGAGCCATTATTTCCGAACTGTCACTGGTAGTGTTCCTGAGACTCCATACCAACACAGAGTCACTGCCCCAAAGAGACCTGCACTGCGTCTTTCCTGGAAAAGTCTGTCCTTGCGCAAGTGAGCCATCTCTGAGACGGTTTTCTCCAGTGTGCAGAGGAAGTAATGAATGCTAACTGCCTCTTCCATTGTTGATACACAGGTTGAAGGTAATGGGTGCAAAGTCCCTGGCACTTAGGTGATCATTAAATGATAGCTATGTCTCTATAGTTTCTATCACTCTTATGCACTTGTGCCTGGCTGGCCTCCAAGTCACAACCATTTTGTCACACTGACACTGCTCTGTTGAAGTTGTATTTCTGTCAATTCTCAAGGCATTGGTCTTGACTTTCCAGCTTCTGATCACATTGACTTAATATATGGAAACTGATTTAAATGTCCTTTGAAATTCACTTGATTTGGCACCAACTTTAAACCATTGGTCACCTGATACCCTGGAGATGTAGCCACACAGGCAGATGCTGTCAGATCTAGATTGGAATGGACTTTTTCTCTCGGAAATACCTCAGAACGCACTTGTTTTAAGTCAGTCTTTATTTCAAACTTTGTTCTAGACATTTCATCTTTCTCATAAAAATGGATTTCGGGATGTGTAGCCAAAAGAAATAACAGAGCTGCCTGTGTAATGTTAATTATTGACTCAGAGGTAGGAGTCACATTCTTTCTAATGATTTCCACATGGTCCCCAATCCTGGCTTTTCAAATTAGCCTTGCTTGGCTTCAATTTATGATTTTAACTCTCACTAGCTTTGTAACCTGAGGCAAACTGCTTAGGGTCTGTGAGCACAGGTTTTTCATTTGTGAAACAGGAATAGTGCATGCCTTTCTTGCTACTATACCATTATGCTATTAGCATATAGCTTTTTTTCTGTTATGATAATTAATCACCTATATATGAGAGCCTGGCTAATAGCAATAAAATTAGTTTTCTTATTTTCCCTGCAGAGAACTACTTTTGGTGTTTTACTGATGTCCTTAGAATTTTGAGTACTATTCGAAGTTTTCTCTACAATGTCTCTCCTATTTGTAAAATACCTTTTCATGGGCTTGTACCCACTCTTACATTTCTTATAACAAGGTCTTTGATAAATTGTGAAGAAAAATTCTGCTGATTGTTTTTAAAAGTTACATTTGTTTGGGGGGGAATATTTGCCAAAGGCTATTTCAAATAATTGAAAAGATCACTATTCTGTTCCTCTATTCCAGTTTTGTCCAAGTTTACCTTAATGCATGACATATCTCATGCAGATGTGTCCTTTAATTGTGCACCCTCTTTCTCTGTAAGTCTCTGAGGCTCTCGCAAGTGAGGGATGAATCTGGTCCAGCTGAATCCGCAAGGAAGTGCTGGGCAGTGAGACTGGATGACATCTTCTCGGCCTCCAGTGGTCCCACCCTTACTGACTAGTTAGCATGAGTCTCAGCTGTCAAAGAGAGAGATGCTCCAGTGCTCTGCCCTCCTGCTCTCACCATCCTGCTCCTGCCCTTCAGCTACAGGTCCATGTCTGCATTTGAAACTTTCCCAAACTCTTCCTGTCTTCTGAGGGTCAGGGTCAGCCATGCATTTTAGTGCCTCTGACCATGAGGAGAACAAAGGGGAAAATTCAGCTTATTATCAAAGGCCATGAATTTAATTAGTGTCTGGTGCTGCTGTAACCAAGTGCTCCAGACCAGGTGGCTTAAACAAAGGAATTTATTGTCTCACAGTTCTGCAGACTGCGAGTCTGAAGTAAAGGTGTCAGCAGGGTGGGTTAGGTCATACAATTTATAAATATTAGTGTATCTTTATTTGTTTGAAAACCATTAAGCTTTTAGCATTATTCTGAAATTATATATTAAAATATTTTCTGCTGACTATATTTATAAAACTGCCAATCTTCAATTGTGTAGCATAAAGAAAATATGTCTAAGAATTGTTTCTTTGGGAATTCATGCATTTAAAAAATGTAGACAGCATAAATTCTTTACAAAAAGTCAGCAGTACAAAAGTACTTAGGAGATGCAGGGCACAGTAAGACACCCCACGGAGATCATCTCTGGAATTCTTAACAAGACCCTGCAGAGTGGATGGCATGACGCCATTCCATAGTCAATGAAAAGCGGGCTCTAAGCCACTGTGGTGGGCTCGGTCTCGCGCACCTGGTGCCACAGTCTGGGAGCCCAACAGAGCCCTGCAGATGCCGCTGTGTTCCATGAGCTCACACTGCACTGTCCTGCTTAGCGCTGTGCAAGGGGCGATGACTGTTCTCACACATTGTCCACAGTGAACGGAGATCAGCCTAGGACTAAACCCAGCTGCCACATTAGCTGTGTGAACCTAAGCAAGTGACCTAATTAATTGCTCAGTGCCTCAGTTTCTCACAACCAAATCCATAGTGCTTATTGGTAGGATTGTTGAAATTACTTGAGATTGTGTTAAAAAGTATCTAAAATAGTGCCTGACACCTAAGAAGCATGCAATGCAGAGCAGTGTCATTGTATGTAATAAAATAATAATAAAGTGGAAAATTAGAAAAGAACATTTTATAACTTACTACAAAAGCAAGGTAATGAGTTTAAGGAAGAAGAAGCCACTGCTTGTTTGAACGTAAGACCTGTGTTCTTAGTTAGCCAGCTGTGTTGTCTTCATTCTGTATAAGGGAGAAAGGCCACCCTCTTGTCCAGCAGTTGAGAACAGCTCAGTGAACATTCTACACAGTCTTGACTTCCTTTGCTGTACATAAATCCACTCATGGCCAATGAGTAAGGGGAAGGGACAAGGGCATCTTTAGAGTATGTTATTGTCACACTAACTTTGAACTCAAAAGTTCCCTGGCCATCCCAGTGTTTCTCAAACTCAACTTTTCGACATCTAGTTAACACTGAATGGAGGTGAAAGTATTTGCTTGTTTAAAAACAGTACATTCTAAAAATCTAAAAGTGACATTTTAAAACAACCACTGCTTCTTCAGGAATGGCTGAAAATAAGCACATTCACAATCTGCTTTTTGAATGTGCCTCTGGGCCACATAGAAGGGACCAAGCTGTTGTGTGCATTTTAACTTTTGTAGATGTCTTATTTGCCACCCAGCCTTGTAGCCAGACTTAAAGCGGTAATGCAACAGTGGCTGGGAAAACCTACCTATCCTGCAACAGAGCAGTGTGACCAAGAGTCAGTCATAAAGGAAAGCAAGGAAGTGAGAGACGCCTGGAGGAGAGGCAGCAAAAAGTACACCTGCTCAAATTTAAAGTAAATGGTTGGATGGCTGGTGACCTACAGTTAAACAAGAAGAAAGGATTGTCTGAAAAATCTTTAAAACTTAGCGTAGTGCCTCTCCACTCTTTTCACTCTGTGCTCCATGGAGTCTCCTTGCCAAGAGCGAGGAAGGTCCAGACAGACATGTCATGAGCGCTGGGCTGCGGAGAAGTGAAAGGAAAGTCAGTGAGGTGGCCTGTACACCCTCCTCATCCCACACGAACAGCAACAACAACATCAAGAACATAATGCACAGGGATTCGATGCTGGAGAACTTCTCAAGGGAGATAAACAGGAAAAAGGGAAGAAAGGGCCTAATTATCTAAGCAATAAATAGAAATTTAGGCAAATTGAATATAGGAGAAACACACAAACACACGTGCGCGCACACACACTAGAGGCCCTGTCTCTCCTTACACAGGAAACAGCTCCCCTTCCATTTAACCCACTTCTGCTTGCAACACGGCAGTAGCTGAGGGAGCCAGACAGGTAAGTGAGGTGGGGACCAGTCCCAGTCTGATGGAGACTGTAGGTGCAGGGCCTTGACCTCGGAAGCCGAACATAACCGAGAAAGGGGCAAGGTCAAGTCAGACTAATATCAACAGTTGAAACCAGGCTCCCTTGAATTCAAGATAGTCAAGATAAGTACAGAAGACAGGGCAGCGACTGACACTGCCCATTGTGGTGTATAGTCCTCTCTGAGCCCTGCTCCTCCCTAGCTCCAGAACATCAGACTATGGCCATGCAGGTACCATACTGCTTCATAGGAGAAGTGAGGCAGGACATGCACCACGAGAACAGTGTCAAGAAGAATTAACTGTATCCGTGCAAATAGAAATTCTGGACAGAATTGTTCACTGTCAGCATGATATTTATGTAGAGCAATTGTGCAGCAACTGATACATAAATAAGAGGAGGGAGAAAGGGAAGGATGGGAGAGTAGGAGAGCAGTAAGAGGAAGGAAGGGAGGGATGGAGGGAGGGAAGAAGGGAGAATGGGAGGAGGGAAGGAAGGGAGGAGGGAAAGAAGGAAAAGAGGGAAAGAAGGCAGAAAGGAAGGGAAGGAGGAAGGGACGGAGGGAGGGACGAAGAGGGAGTAAGGAAGAAAAAGAAAGATGATGCATATTCTTAAGAAAAAACTTAATCCAAGGAAATAAAAACTCACTAATATTTTACTCTGTACAGAAGAACATATAAACAACGAGTTTCTTTTTAAAGAATTTCAAACAGAGAGTATTAAAAGTAGCTAAAGCTGACCGCTGTGCTCTATATCTGAAGCTGAAGCTGAATAATATTCACTGTCAACTATAATTATATATATATATATATATATATATATATATATATATATATATATTCACAGGATGTGAAGTACAGCATAGGGAACAGAATTGATGGAATTGTAACAGCTATATACAATGTCACAGGGGTAGTAGATTGGGGGAGGGGGGTTATCACTTTGTGAGGGTTGTAAATGTCTAATCATTACATTGTTTTGTACACCTGAAACTAATAAAAAAAGAAAATTATAAATAAAATCAATACTGTACTGAATAAAGAGAGAAAATAGAAAACAGCAAACAAAAAAGAGAACAGTTTAAAACTAAATTACTGATACAGAAAAAAAGGATTTAAATAATCACTATGAATGCAGAGTAAGAAGCAAGTTGATTAAAGCAATTAAAGGAAAGATAATATATTATGGAGAACACACAGATAACATAAAACTAAAATAATTAATGTCTTTTCAGTAAGGAATCCCCAAGAGGGAAGCAAAATTTTATTCAGAGATATAATGAAATGAGTTTTATAGAAACAAAGGAAAAACTGCGTGTGCAAATCACAAAGGCACTCTTGGGCCAGGAAAATTGATATAAAATAACCAACACCGAGACATATCCTATTTGTGTTCATTAATTTTAATGAAAAAAAAAAAAAAAAAAGAATTCCTCAGACACCAAAGCAAGTTACTTAATGGAGGGAAACGGCCTCAGATTTCTCCAGCAATGCTTAATGTCAGAAAGCAAAGTTCTGAGGGAAAGCAGATGAAATCTGAGATTTTCCTGCTCATGAGTGTCATCGTTAGGTGAAGGAGCAGACAGACCTTCTCCAACGTGACACCCGTGAACACCTCCTGAGGAAAAAGAAGGCAACTGTAGAATTCAGCAGAAGTTCAAATCAGAAGCTCGCACATATGTCTGGTTCATTTTATCAATAATATTTCATAGGTGGTATTGTGATTTTCTATTACATTACATCATGAGAAATTTAATTTCTCACTGTCTCACTTCCTGTGACACTAACATTCACTAGAACACTCAAATTGTGTCAGTGTGACCTTTCCAATGCAAAATTTTGTATCAACCAGTCCTTGAATGATTTTAATCCACTGGAATTTACGAAACGATGATTTTCTAATTCCATTATTTCTTCTGCATTTATTAGTTGGAACTTTGTATAAAGAGAAACTTCTTTTTATGTAACAGTTGGCTACTCTGAGAAACAGAATAAATGTTTCATGCTTTTCAATTAATTAAAAATTCTTAGAACAGTGAGTTGGTATCTTAGTTATTACTAATGGTGACCAATAAGATTTTTTTATATCATTTTATAATCATAGATTTTTTAAAATCAGCTTTTTAATTTACCATAGATGGAGAATTACAGAAAAGTTGTGAAGATAGTGTATCAATCTACTGGCTTTCCCTGTCTTCTCAAATATTTCAGTGAACAAACCTGTGAAATATACATTGTTAAAAAAATGAAACAATAATGACATTTTAAATTCAAATTTAATATTATAAAATGTTAATATAAGCATAAAATTAAATAATTTGTCTACTTTGCACTACATTTCATATCAGAGAGGCAGAGTAAACACTGACCATTTCCCTTTATTACCAGTTTTCAGAATAAGAGGACTGTTCTGTAGCCTGTTCTAAAAACAACCAGTGAGTCATTTTTAGTATCATGTGAACTTATGAATTATAACATATTTGATGTTTTCTAATCCGTTACAAATATGACTTTGTGGATTCTCAACTTGTTCAGTTTTAACTAGTAGCATCCCCCCAGACTGAGTTCTGCTTCCTTTTGCCATCTTGTACATTTTCTAGCACAGTCCTGCAAGCAACCTTTTCTTCAAGGAGACTTAACTGGATTCAGTGGTAATTTTTTTCAAGCTATTTTTTTCTTTATTGAAAAATATTTGTCATGTAACATTGTGTAAATTTAAGGTATACAACATGTTGATTTGACACATTTATATACTGTAATATGATTGCCATAGTCATAATTAACACCTTTAACACATCACATAATTATTTCTTTCTAGTGGTTGGAGTAATTAAGATGTAGTCCCTCAGCAAGTTTGATGATTATCATACAATATCATAATTCATTATACTATGCATTAGATCTTCAAACTATTTTCTTGAATACACATTGGATTGTGGGGCCTGGGCAGATTGTACAGGTCTATAAGGATACAAAGCATGACAACAGGGTAAAGCAGGGAAGATTTTCCCAGTCTTTGCTTGGAATGTAGCATTTTGCAACTTGAGGAATAATGCCATTGGAGACCTGGACTGGACAGCACTTTTGCAGACATTGGCATTCCCTGGGGATAAAGACCATCAGGCAGTGGAAGCCTGAGGTACTGTCATGAAGCGTACTGAGCACAGGACATCCCTTGTGGGAGAGCAGGAAAGAAAAGTCATGGCAGCTGCTTAAGGGTAACTGTAGTTGTTACACTAGTTGATTCAGTAATAATTGATATTTGGTGATTACAGTTTGGGCATGATGCATGCTCACTGCTACTAAATTTTCATCGCTTCTAGAACTTTCCAGGGCTAGAGTCAGGAAATGCTTACAATAGTTCTTAAAACGAGAAAAATAAATACTAGTCTTCCTAATATGCTTAATTTAAAGTTAAGATCACAGGATTTTTAATTTCCCATTCAGTATGCTTGCTTTCCACACCGAAATATTTATATTTCTTGCTAGTATATTTGTATGATCACTTATATGATTTATACAATTATATAAACTCAAAAAAAAGCTGCATTTATTTCTACCAAAATCAAAATAGCTTGAAAACATTACCAACATTTTTTGGAAAAAAATTGGGTTTATAAAAATAGGACAAAAAATAATGCTTTCACACTTAAAACATAGCACAGGCATCTTTTCACATCAATAAATGTGATCCACCTCATTAAAAAAAATCAATAAGTTTATTTAAAATAGTTACATTTCAATCTATCATGAGTTATTTTTATTTTAATATGTGTTCTGTAAACTTCTTCACCATTTTTAAATTTTAATTTTTAAATAATTCTTAAATGTTTCTATTAGAGTTAACATACAATATTACATTAGTTTCAGATGTATAACATAATGGTTAGACATTTCTAAAACATAGAAAGTGATCATCCTGATAAATCTAGTAACCATATGACACCATACATAGTTATTACAATATTTTTGGCTATGTTCCTTATACTGTACTTTACACCCCCATGACTATTTTGTAACTGTCTATTTGTACTTCTTAATCCCTTCCCCTTTTTTACCCATCCCCCCAACACTTCTCCCATCTGGCAAGCATCAAAATTTTCTCTATTCCTATGAGTTTGTTTCTGGTGTGTTCTTTGTTGTTGTTGTTCATTTATTGTGTTCTTTAGATTCCACATATAAGTGAAATTATATGGCATTGGTCTTTCTCTGCCTAACTTACTCCACTCAGCACAATACCATCTAGGTCCATCCATGTTGTTACAGGTGGCAATATTTCATTCTTTTTGATGGCTGAATAATATTCCATTGTATATATGTAACACCTCTTCTTTATCCATTCATCCATGGATGGACACCCAAGTTGCCTCCATGTCTTGGCTATTTAAATAATGCTGCTATGAACATATGGATGCGCATATCCCTTTGAAGTAGTGTTTTGGGTTTCTTCAGATAAATACCCAGAAGTTAGATCACTGGGTCCTTCTTTGTCTCATATTATAGCCTTATCTTAATCTATTTTCCTGGTAGAAGTATTGCAACCCTAGCTTTTTTTCAGTTTTCAAGAAATATCTTTTTCCATCCCTTTACTTTCAGTCTGTGTGTCTTTTGATCTGAAGTAAGTCTCCTGTGGACAGAATATGTAAGGGTTATGTTTTCTTATCTGTTCAGCTACCCTGTGTATTTTGGTTGGATCATTTAATCCAGTTACATTTAAAGTAATTGTTAATAGGTATGTAGCTATTGCCATTTTATTATTCATATTTTTCATCTTTTTTTTTTTCTCTTGTCCCTCTAGCATGTCTTGTAATACCGGCTCGGTGGTGATGAACTCCTTAAGCTTGTTCTTGTCTGGAAAGCTCTTTATCTGTCCTTTGATTCTAAATGATAGCTTTGCTGGGTAGAGTAATCCTGGTTGTAGGCCCTTGCTTTTCATCATATTGAATATTTCATGCCAATCCCTTTTGGCCTGCAAAGATTCTGTTGAGAAATCAGCTGACAATACTATGGGAACTCCCTTGTAAATCACCAACTGCTTTTCTCTTGCTGTTTTTAAGATTCTTTTGTCGTCTTTAACCTTTGATATTTTAATTATGATATGTCTTGGTGTGGTCCTCTTCAGATTCATCTTGTTTGGGACTCTCTATGCTTCCTGGGCTTGTATGTCTATTTTCTTTGCCAGGTTAGGGAACTTTTCGGTCGTTATTTTTTTCAAAAAGGTTTTCAATTCTTTGGTTTCTCTTTTCTCCTTCTGGTACCCCTATGATGGCAATGTTGGTACACTTGATGTTGTCCCACATGCTCCTTAATCTATCCTCATTTTTTTTTTCCTTTTTTCTTTTTCCTGTTCCGATTGGGTGTTTTCTGCTACCTTATCTTCCAAATCACTGATTTCAATCTCTGCTTCATCTAACCTACCATTGATTCCCTCTAATGTATTCTTCATTTCAGTTATTGTATTCTTTATTTCTGACCTGTTCTTTTTTATGTTTTCTGTCTTCACTTTTATGTTTGCTCTCTCTGTTTAAGTTCTCTCTGAGATCACTGAGCATCCTTATAACCAGTGTTTGAACTCTGTATCTGGTAGATTACTTGTCTCCATTTTATTTAGTTCTTTTTCTGGAGCATTGTTCTGCTCTTTCATTTAGGGCATGTCTCTTTGTCTCCCCATTCTGGCTGCCTCCCTGTGTTTGTTTCTATGCATTAGGTAGAGCTGCTATGTCTCCCAGTCTTGGTCAAGGGGCCTTATGTAGTAGGTGTTTTGTGGGCCCAGCAGTGTTGTTTCCCTGGTCACCTGAGCCAGGTGCTCCAGGTATATATATCCTCTGTGTGGGTTGTGTTTGCCCTCCTGTTGTAGTTGGCCCTGGGTCTCTGTTTTCACATCAATGGGATAGATTGACCCTTGGGATGATTTGTTGTGAGGACTGGCCGTGACTACAGTGGAGGAGCTGTGGTGCAGGAGCTGACCTTACAGAGAAAGATTCACTTTAGCAGGGCTCTGGTGCCTGCCCAGTGTGCCCTTAGGTATGTCATCCTTGGAGGACATCAGGTGGTGCTGTGTCGTGGTCCAAAGTGAGCCACTAGGCATACTGGCCCCAAGGCCTCCTGGGAGGGTCCCTGCCACAGGCCAAATTTAACCGCAGCCTGTGCCCTGCCCGGGACCACCTGGCATGAGCCACAAAGCAATCTGCAGATGATCACCATCTTCACTATGCTTGCAGGTGTCTCCAGAGGCCAAGCCTTGAAGCAAGGCTTATTGTCACCAATACCAGGCTTAGGGCTGCTCAACAAGAAGCACAGGTCACGCTGTGGCTAGATGCTGCTTGTTTGGGATTTGTGAACCTTTGAGAGATTTTAGGAAAGTTTCAGCATGAGCCAAGATAGGCCGTTTTATGGAAAAGCCACTGGAAATGGCATGGGTATATCTGCAATTTGGGTGGTGTGTGGTCTCAGGGAATCACCAGGGCAGGATGATAAATGTTAGTGAGGTTGATGGCAACTAAGGTTTGGCACCCATTTGCATCTGCATGCTGGTTAGCCGGAGGGCTCAACAAGAAACAGTTGCTTCCACCAGCACTTTTGTTTGGTAGAAAGCTGCGTCCCCCAAGCCCTCACACTGAAGCCAGACAATTCAGTTGCTCCATGTATGTCCCTGGTGCCTTTCAAGCTGCTGCCCCAGGGCTGGAGCTCAGAGCGAGTGAGTCTTTCAGTGAGTAATTCCATGCAAGAGCACTGTAAGGTGAACACCTGGGACTCCAGCTGCCCTCGATCTCACCCAGCCACAATCTCTGCTAGTTTACACAGCCAGAAGTTATGAGGACTTCTCTTCCCAGCACTTGAACCCTGTGTTGGGGAGCCTGCTATGACTCTGGGAGCCCTCACTTTTCAGTGGAGATAACTCCACAGCCAAAATATCCCTCCCAATTTTTAACTGTCACACGTGGGTGTGGGACCAGCCAATTCTTGTGTCTCTGTCCTTTCTACCAGTCTCAGTGAGGCTTACTCAGTGTGTCCTTAATTGTAGGACTTCTGTTCAGCTAGACTTAAGACAATTCTCAATGATGGTTGTTCTGTAGTTTAGTTGTAAGTTTGATGTGGTTGTGAGAGGAGCCAAGCAGTGTTTACATACTCTGCCATCCTCACCAGAAAATCCTCTTAATTTTAATTTTTTAAATTAACCTTATTTTGTTTTGAGCGTTTTTAAGTTCCCAGCAAAATTTCACAGAAAGTACATAGATTTCCAATATTTCCCCTGCTCCCACACATGTCTTCCCCCACCCCCCCACCATTATAGTACATGTGTTACAATCCATGAACCTAATGACCCCACATTGACACATCATTATCACACAAAGTCCATAGTTTACATTAGGGCTCAATCTTGATGCTGTAAATTCTGTGGGTTTGGACACATGTATTATGACATGTAGCCACCACTACAATACTACACAGAATACTTTCTCTCTCCTAAAATTTCTGTATGCTCCACATATTTACTCCTCCCTCCACCTAAGCCAGGCAACCACTGATCTTTATCCTCTCTCTACAGTTTTGCCTCAGCCCATCCATTTTAGTTATTGCATAGTATTCTATTGTAATATCTACTATAACATATTTTACAAATAATATGAAATAAAAGTAAAAACAATATAACAAAATTTGTAGTATGGAAAGTTATAGATCTGAGTAAATCAATCTGATGTTCTTTTCTTATTGTTTGGATTTCAGACTGGGACTTAGGGAAAATTAGCAATGTGCCTTCAAAACAAGATCCCTGAGGAAAGATCAGAGTTTGATTGATGTATTACTGGAACATGATTCTCATACAAATGTCATCAGCTGAGATAAATGGCACCCACGTTATCTAAGACTTGCATCCCTGGACACTATCTTGTTGCTAAATTTTTGCTGCCTAAAAACTACATTTTTTTGTTATCCCTTAAGATGATATACAAACTGAATTCTTGCTGGTATTTTAAAATGTCAGACTAAATTCATGCTTTCTGAAGTTGCAGAAACAAGCTGATACATATTTGGTAGGTTTGGATAAATAGGTCCCGTTCATTCTAACTAGTCTTAAGTTATAATCACTAATATGCTTATATTTTTTTCTCCTGCTGTCACCCTGAAATTTAGGACATATGCACAGAAAATTTTGCTCATTTCAAGACAATGATTTAAATGAAAGCATTGAGTTTTATTTCTTCAGGTTTAGGAAAAATATTAAATTGTGAGCTTTGTGTGTACATACATATTAGTCAATATGTAGCCAGTGTTTCATCAGACTCTTTGAGCCTCTGATTTGTGTGATGCTTTGATGCTGTGAGGTCTGTTGCCACATACGGCTAGTACAGAAGAGTTCATCTCATCTTAGTTTCTTTATTTGAAGAGAGGCTGAGATTTGAGTAGAGGAGATACAACCATCTTGTAAGCTGAGACTTGCATGACTTAATAAAAACCATGAAAGAATTCACTCATCAGAATCTATCTGTGGCACTTGGCCAACTGCATCCAGCATCTAGTGGTTCTCAGTCTTATCAGACCAAAGCTCCCTTTTTATAACAAATATGTTGTGATATTCCCCTTCCAATCATCCTGAAATAAAACGTTCACATTCTGTTGTGTAGTAAAGAATTAACTTGCTTAAACAAGGTCTGGCCTTCTTCCTCGGCTCCTGGAAAGTCATGTCTAAGCCCTTGGAATGTCCTGCCTGGTATGAGAGTCTTTATTGAACTGGGGCTTGGAGCCACACCAGATATTCACAAAATAATTCCTAGTGAGAGATCCATGCAGGCTATGCACAATGTCTATGTGACCAAATCTCAATGAAAACTCTGGATCCCAAAGCTCAGGTGAGATTCCCTGGTTGGCAATACTGCATGTGTCTATTCACACACTATTGCAGGGGGAGGGAGTCAGTGCTGTGCATGACTCCACTGGAAGAGGAAAACTGGGAGCTGCACAGGTAGAAATCTCCTGCCCAACTTGTCTTTTCCCTTGGCTGATGTTAGTCTGTATGCTTTTGCTGTAATAAACTATAATGGGGAGTATAATAGCTTTCAGTGAGTTCTGTGTTTTTATTATGTGAATTATTAAAATTGAGGATAAAATTGGGGACCCTCAAATTTGCAACTTGTGTCAGAAATGAAGGTGGTCTTGGGATGCTTTAATTCTGCATCCACATAATCACTAAAATATATCAATATAATGCCATAATAATATTGGGTTGAACTGTATGAATTTGCTAATATTCAATAGTGTTTAACCAATAAAATGTCAAATTCTATGGTCAGTATGAGATTAGGTATGAGAGATATAAATGGAAACTAAGTTAAAATTATATAGCGTATATTTCAATAGGCAAATGTTCAGATACAGCTGTCTTGGAGGACATAATAAGGTAGACAAACGCCTCACTTATGTATAGTGAATACCTTTGCATTTAAGAGAAGAAAGAGGTCATTCTAAGAAGAGGCAGGGGATAATGAAAATGTAGAGGGAAAGGTAGAGTTTAAAACAAAGTCTAACATTAGGAGAAGAGATTACGGGATAAATTGTATACAATGAAACACAACAGGAAACATTCTTAACTGAAGTGGGGTAATGGACGAAGACAAATTATAGACTGATGAACTGGAAAAAGATATGACAGGGTGTGAAGTTTATGTACATGACCCTAATCTTGTTTACATATACAGCTTCAAAATAAGACTCTGTGCTATCTGGCCTATCCCAGGAAACCTCTCCATAACCTTCCCCATGTTGGACCACATGTTGGGGAGCATATCCCTCAATTGACAACAGGAAGTAAAAGAAGAAGAAATAATTAGTCAAGAGGACATGAAGAGATAATGTGGTAGACCCAGAAGGTCAAATCAGAGACAACCCCTAAATGGATCTGATATGCACTTTCCACAACATGGGTTTCCCTTCATCGTGGTACACAACAGTGTGTGTGTGTGTGTGTGTGTGTGTGTGTGTGTGTGTGTGTGTGGCGTTATATATATATATATATATATATATATATATATATATATATATGATATAAATGATGCAGTACATTAAAGCATCCTGCATTGATGAAATCCAAGATCCTTGTTTTTCCAGTAACTTGATGTTGGCTCCCTTACTATTAAATGGCATCTCAAATCTCATCATAGACATTACAGTTGGTTCCACTGCTTTTTTTAGTAACCACCCTACTGCACTGAAACCATCTTTAGCAAAATGCAGAGTTGGAAATGGGGCTAAATAAGTAATTTAGTTTCTTTCCAAACAAGTGGGTGGAAAAACCTTAAATATAAAAATCTTTTTTAACTGTACCAATTAAAAGATATTTTGGTTTTAAAGTCACTTTTATTTTTAACTTCCTGCAAATGTTTAGTGTATTGTTTGGCCATTTTAAATGGATTAGTAAGCTGGTCTGGTTCATTAAGTTGATAGAGATCTTTAAATCAATTCTTCACACGTTTTAAATACTATCTGACTATGAATAGTATTTTTCTAAACCAGAAGCTTTCAGTGTACCCGTACATAATTCTCAGTGATCAAGATTATGTTTAAATAATCAACATTTATTAGTAAACACCACAATAATCTTCTTCACTTTAATAAGGATTGATCTCATTTGCTTACAGTTTAGGAAGAACCCATTTAACATTTTAAAATATGCCTAAAGCATATGTTGCATATTTTCTCAATATTGGAGTCAATGTATAATTTTTCAATAATTAAATTTAAAAGTTATTCAATAGCATGAAAAAATGAACAGGATCTTTTTGAAAATATCAGTCTCCTTTGGAGACCTACTTCTTTGGTTGTGCAGAACAGGACATCCAAACTCGTCTTCACTGTCAGTACCCAGTTCATGAAATACCTAATGTTCTCAGAGAGCACTCTTCACGTCACTGGGAGCACTCGGACATTCGCCAGCAATGACCTCTCACTGCAGTTTTGGGCACTGCAGTGTTGTTGAGCATAAGGTGAGCACCTGATACAACCTTTAAAAGTCCTCCTGCGATCGCATCTAGTGTGCCATAGTGGCTGCTCCATCTGCAGCTGAGGCAATGGCACTGAGAAATGCATTATTTTATACATTTTTAGAGTTTCAGTTAGTGAGAACTTCTTTATATTAACTGTCAGCAATTTTGAAAATAACATTCTCTCTTCGACTTTTGATTCCTTACAAACATAACTTAGGAAAACAGTAAAGCTTCTTTATTACATGGGATGCGTTCACTCATAATGAAAATTTACTTAACTGAGGCTCTTTATCAAGTTGTATTTTACATCTTTCCCCACCTCAAAATTCTTAAACATGATCATTCTTGTGGGAAACTACTTTTTTGGATTTCTTTCCACCTTAGTATTAATAATCACTCATATTGTTAATAAGATAATTTTGTCCAATATTGTATAGTTTGCCACATTTAAATTAATTTGTGTTTTTATCTTTGAAGGAATGGAGTCTTTTTCCTTCTGATAAAAAAAAATACCTTCAATATTTCAGTTGCATTATTACATTTTTCAAATCATTTCTTTACATCTTGAAAGTGTGATAAATATTTGACAAGTAAGTCTATTGGTGTGTTTTTGTTTTTGTTTTGGAATATATTTGCCTAAATTATGGTTTTACTCTGTTTTGGCAGAGTAAACACTGGATAATATCACTATGAACTGAACATGATTTGGCACTTTTTCCTTATAGTTCACATTTAGAGGTAGGACTTGTGCTGCCTCATTACATGTACATGTAGAGCCATAGCCACTGCAAATACAACAGCTACAAATACCGACTGATAAACTGACTTTTACTGATGACTCAGACTATGGTAAAATGCTTGATGGCAGCATGCTTTTCCAAAATAATGAACAGCTCTCGTACAGTACCAAATAAAACAATGTGTAATCTTTCTTGATTTCGATGGTAAAGCCATTTCTAGAAAGTTCAATGCATAACACAACTGTGCAAAAATGTTGTACTTACACCTAAAATGGAGCTAGGCTCTAGACTCAGGCTTTACAGTTCTATCATTTCATTGAGTAATTTGGGTATACAGCATGGTTTTGGGGGTATATACATGTATATTCTATATTTTGAAGGGTTTTAGTTTTAGATGTTGTAGGGTGTCCAGAACCCCAGTCATCATTCTCTAAATGCCTAGTAAATTTCCAAATTTCACATAAGAAGTGGTATTACCTCAGACAGGAACAACTGATATCATGCAATCCTCTTAGCAACACCGGAAGTAATTAGCACCCCAATTTACAGAAAAGGAAACAGGCTCGGAATGGAAATAGTGCCCTGTTACAGTTACACCGGTTATATAAGGTAGAGCTGGGGTTACAGTTCATATCTGTCTACTTCAGAGCCAAGCCTTTTCCACTAGGCCATTTAGCTAAATGAATGGACAAACAGGTGAATAAAGCAATAATAAATGAATGAGTAACTCATAATTTGAACTTACAGATGTTTTGCACCCCAGTCCCCCCTTGCAGGGAAGGAAACTGAGGCCAACACTGGCTATTTTAACTCTGTGATTTGGAGAAGTTACATCTATACTACAAAGTGATTTTACATTTCGTGAATCCAGCATGTTCTTTTGGAAGGACACAAGGCCACCGGAGGCAAAATGACTGCTATTTTAATTGCACAAGTCTCGATCACGTCCTTGTAGTTTATGAACTGATGCATCACATTTATATTATGGAATCATGCTTTTTGAGGCTATGAGGTTTGGAAAATTGCGTAGGTTAAACTATACGTTGCTAATGTGATCTCTTAATGTTCAGAAATTGCATCATATCCCTCAAAGTCAGTTTCTACTCAAACTGTTCACTATCAAAATGATTAAGTTAAAATATAAATTAAATGACTTTGATGGACAGATTGGACAACTCAACACAAAACATCCAATTAATTCTGCAAAGTGATAAAACTGACAGCAAGGTTTTACACGAAATATAATGGGATGACATATCACAGTATTTGAAACAAGACAATTTTCAAAGATTTTAACAGCAGTTTCTAACTGACAATGTGTGAAAAGTTAATCACATATTATTGCTAATTATCATTATTGTCCTTTGTAGGAGAAGGCATCAAACACTATAATACTTTGCATATCTGTTTTATTTTATCCTCATAAAGCATACATTATTTTTCCAATTTTACGTATGAGGAAAGTGAGGTTGAGAAAGATGAAATAAATTGCAGGATTCAGAACCACAAAGCTAGGCATGATAATCAAATCCAGGCATATCTTGCTCCAGAGACTAAATCTTAAACTTATGCTTTATCGTTTATGTCGGGAATATACATAGCATGTAACCCATTATGTAAATTAAGGGCTACCTAAGTAGGTTATAAAGTGTGATGTATTTATGTAACCCAAATGTCCCTGAATTAACTACACTGTCACTATAAAACAAAGCAGCATCTTTTTCTTAATAGTTCTAATTTTATTGAAGCTATCATGCCCATCATTAAAAAAAGACTAATAGAGGGGCAGCTAATAGAGGGTTAGCTCAATTGGTTAGAGCGCGGTGCTCTTAACAATAAGGTTGCCAGTTCGATCCCCACATGGGCCACTGTGAGCTACACCCTCCACAACTAAACTGAAACAACTACTTGACTTGGAGATAATGAGTCCTGTAAAAACACACTAAAAATAAACAAAAGTTGAAGAAAAAAACACACTAATATAAACTGAATGAAAATCTGGTCTCTGTAGTGTTGAGGCATCAGGGCATCAGAGGCAATATTTCACAGCAAAACCTACATGAAAGAGCTGCAAATTTGCCATGATAGAAACCACATTTTTCTAGCCTGAACTTATCACTTCCACCTATGAAAGTAGCTGAAGAGGCTGAAAAGGGGGAGGGTGGAGACTGAAAGAGGAATTTAGCTCTAGTCTGAGGTTTCCCCTTCCTCAATCCGAGACACAGAGCACGGGATTTCTTGCAGTTGGTGTCTGACTGCAACCTAAGGAATCTAGAGTCAGGGAAGGTCTAGAGCCTGCTGACTCATGAGCCAAGGGAAAGTGGTTGCACTGGGGAAATTTTCAGGGCAAAAGGAACATGAATGTTTGCTCTGGACAAGATTTTGGTGCAGGTGGAAGGGAGAGCCAGCTTGGGCTCAGGGCCAGCTCCTCAGAGTCAGCTGAAAGGGATGGCAGATCTAAGCAGAGAGAATGCAGATGCTCAAGGACAGGGGGAGGAATGAATGTGCAACTCTCAAACAAAGAACCTACAGGTATGAGGTCCCCTGAGATTGAGCATGGGTGAGGTGGCAAAAAAAGACTGACTCCAAGTCAGGCCACAGGAGCTGAAGAATCACCACGTCCAGTACTGCCGAAATTCCTGGCCCACAAAATCATGAGCTACAATAAAATTTTGATTGTTTTAAGCCATTATATTCGAGGAGTTTTGATGTGCAGCAAACAGGCCCCTTTGAAGAGCCATTAAAAGCAGCCCTTAGAGATGCAGTGAGTGTACAGTATCTGCCGACACAGAGAACCTGAGGCCAGATCGAGACAGGCCCAGTATCCCTGCTCCCATTAATCTTCCCATCCCCAAAGACAGGTCGAGGCTCTGAATTAGCACAGAGAGAATGAACTCAGCCTCTCCCAGCATTTACACTCTCTCATCAGCAGCAGGCAGTCAGTGTTTTAGTTACAAGCTACTGACAACTTTAACAATTGATCAGAGGATTTTGTGGGACCCAAGACAGACCAGATTTATGGGCGTGATCAAGTTTTCATCAAAGGCAGGATCAAAACTAGTTCTAGAAAATAAATGTGTGTAGGTGTGATATTTTATAATTACATACCATAAGTTATGGTATTTCAACATATCCAAGGACTAGAGCAAACTCTTAATTCTTTTAGTTGTGTCTTCTTACATTCAAATATATTTCTTCTAAATACAGCAACTTCAAGAGGGAATGGCCCAACTGAATTCAACTCAAGGAACTAGGAAGATAATAAGAGATTGCTGTGTTAAGCCACTAACTCTGGAGTTGTTCATCAGGCAGAAACAGATAATAGCTACAACCGCAGACATTGAGACCATGGGGAAAAGCTGAACAAGCTGCAGAGATATCAGAAATTGCATCATTCAGCCACTGAAGTGATCCCATGTCACAAAGCCCTATCTCTGATATTTTATTACATGGAGAAATAAATTAATATTTGTTTCAATCTTTGTGAATGCATTTTCTGGAATTTGCAGTCAAATGCATTTCTAAATGACGCCTTTACTTATTTGCTTATTCATTTATCAAGTCACTATCAAGTGTCCCCTTTAGGATGGTATTCCAGTACTGGGGGGCAAGACAACGTGCCTGCCTGAAAAAAAGTAACATTATAGTGGAGAAGACAGATGTAAATACGTAAACAGATGAAGAAGCACCATCATTCAGATAATACAATGTCTGTGAAAAAAGAAAAGCAGGTAATGGAGGAGTGGAGCTACCTTAGTGACAGGAAGTGACTTGCAGAGGGTGAGCATTGGACCACACATGTGAAGGACCAAGGTGTATGCCATGTGAAGATCCTACTCAGCACTGCTTGGCAAGGATGCAGGAAGGGTAGAGGGCCTTAGCTAGGGCAATTCAGAGCACAAGGAGCAGAAGTCCGAGGGGGCAGGGCAGGGAATCAGGAGGAGTTTGCCGTTTCCCTCAAGCACGGTGGAGCACGGTGGAAAGGGCTTATTATTCTCCATCATTTGACCGTAAACTCTGGGAAATCTTTATTCATTTCCAGAATCCAGCATAATGTCTGCTATTTATGATGAGCCCAATAAATAGTTTTTGAACTAAAAATGGAATGTCTGTTTGCAGGGAGAGAGGGATAATGTTCGATAATCATTGATTCATTGATGCTCAGTAAAATTAGAATGATTTCATTTGGCATTTTCGAAAAATATGGAGAAAATGCCTGGTTTGCCTTCCAAGAAATGACGTGGATGCCATGGCAGCCTTTGCGTACACTGCAGGCAGGCTCTCTTGGAGGTCACAGAACAAACTTCCCACAGAACAAATGACATGGTTATCCAATCAATGAGAAGCATAGTGAGATGAGAGGGGAGAGAAATGGGGTCGGTTATACTGAGGATGGGGTGCAAGCAGGGTGGGGGCCTCCTCTCTGCATCCTGGGTTATGCAATCACCACATGTTCCCTCTCCCTCTGTCTCCAGCATCAACCTTCCTAGCCACGTGGAGTGATTACAAGGACCAGAGCCGAGGTTTGAGTCAGGAGCCCCAACAGCTGGAAGGCCCTGGAGCCCAAACACACTTGCTGCATCTGTGAGCTGCAAGGACAAGAACAGCTGGCCATAGCTGCCATTTCATCCAGTGAGCAGCTCTGGATTTTATTTGTGTTCCTTGGTGAGGACACCAGGGACAGAAGGTATGTCACCAAAGAGTGGCTGGTTTAAGACCTGCTGAATATTCAGTGCCATGTGTACTTCATATATTTATTGCATCAAGAATATGTACTGTTCTATGGTCCCCCACCCCTTTCTTTCTACGTTCTCACTCTTATATATTTCACTCTTTCCACGCCTGATGTGCCTCACAGATTCCAACTTACTTATCCAGACTTAACACATGGTAAAGTCCTTCCACCTAACTGGTCACTTGTCCTCCCCAGTAGAAGTGGATATTTGCAAGTAATACAGCAAATGCACTTTTCAGAGTTTATTTTAAAATTGAACATGTTTAGGTATTAGGCTAAATCCTTTGTAAATAGGCCTTATATGCATATATATATATATATATATATATATATATATATATATATATATATATATTAAAGAAAGAAAACTTACCTACAAATGTTCTTAAGAAATAAGCTCATAACTTGCTAGAACCAGAGGACCACATTTACTGACATCTATATTATTATGACTAACTCTTGTCTATGTTTAAAACAGAAAACGAATCAGGTTAGCTGGGAAAATCAAGGTTATTTGGGAATAGCAAAGGAATTGCAATTTGGGACATGCAAACTATGGCAAACCACAGGCAAGTCCAGAGAACAAAGAAAAGGAGCATGTTTCATAGTGGATGAGAGGAAGCTGAGAGGGGCAGTTCTGAACATGAGGTCATTGGAGGAGAACGAGTTCAGGGTTATGGTAGCTTCTCATTGGCTGAGTTGTAGTGGCTTCTCATTGGCTGAGATTTTTGCTGGGCAAGGGATAAAAACCTCCCTTTTTCCTGCTGGAGTATGTAGAGTAAGCAGGCATGAGTGGGTATGTGTGTGGTAACCCTCCATTCATGGCTTCCCACCCCATTTTAAATGAGGTTTTCTTTTGTCATTTTCATATTGTCATTATTGAGGTTTGGGGCCTGAAGAATGATGTCTGGAGCCAACCAGTAAAGAATTCATGAGAAACAGCTAAACATTATCACAAGATCACTGCAAATCTTGGCTTTTCTACTTATTAGTTATATTCTTCATCAACCAAGAATGTTAATTAAAGGATCAAATGAATGTTAGACCCAGCTAAGTATTGGAGACACACCACTGAATAAGACCCAGTCTTATTCACACAGAATGATTGAAAGAATGAACTCGCCTCAGTGCCCCATTAGGCAATGAGGATCAGAGCACCACATTGCCTGGCTTGGGCTCAGCATTAAATAAAATGACTAGTGAGAAGGACTGAGGCCCACTGTAGACACCTAATAAAACAGCTCTTTTGTAGGATTTTGCTGGCAGAAGACAAAGGGCAATTCAATAGGGCAATTCCATGACTTCCAGATTTAATAACCTTCCCTAGAGAAAAATCCTCTCTTTCCTTCTCCTTCCATTCCCATTTTTTACATTGATATTTTAAAAGTTATTTACATATCTGTTAAGAAAGTCTTTGGTGAATGTCTGTATGGGAATCTCTGGACCAGGAATCATTTTGACGTTAACAGCCTTGTTAGTGTCATAAGACATATGGTGACAACACACAGAAACTCAGCCGCAGAGAAGCAGTTCGAGTCACAAGCTTCTTCATGAATCATTTACAAAACTTTGAAATAGCTCCAATATGTTTTTAAAACAGAGGGAAAAACAATATCTCTTCATAGGATCAGCTGGAAAACTAGCTACTGATTGGAAATCAATTAATAGATACAAAGCCTAAGGGAATGACTGCTGAAGAAAGGGTATATTTGTGCTTATGTATATGTTAACAGTATTATATATATAACATTATAGATTATGTTAAATGAGTGTGTCCTATGATACCATAATACAGGGTGTTATTAGATTCGGTATTAAAACTATCAACCAAAGGAATGTAGAAGCCAATGCACCTTCTCTAACCCAAGGCATGAAGAGTGCTCCTTCCAATTTTGACCCACGTGGGTGATTATAAACGACCTTACTCTGAGTGCTTCTAGGTGGGCCATGTGCACTGCAATTCACGCAACCCCTCCCCCCTAGCTTGGCCTAATACCTGGCCGATTTACAAGTCTTGATTCGCTTACTGAACTTCCCAGATATTTGGGCTCCTGACGTATTTGTCTTTCACAGCATGGTTTCCAGAATCTCCATCATATTGTTCACCTTTCTAAAGAGCCCTCTAATTTTATTAATTTCCTCTTAAACATATCATTTAACTATTCCAATTTTTTTTTTTTTTTTTACAATCTAACAACAGCACAGGCTTAAATATTGCAAACTAACACTGTGTGAGTAATAAATCTATTTAACAGTCTCTCCAAAATCAGACGTGCTGCTGACAGGTGTGTGAAGGGTGGCAATCTGTAACTGGATCTTCTGCTGAGAGAGGCTGACCTTTTCTGACCCTCTAAAAGCCAAAGTTAGGGACTTCTAGTTTGAAATGACACAATGAAATAAAATTTAAAACTTATATACCAGGAATCTAAAACATAAAATGGTAGATAGAAAACTAAAAGCATATTCCAACAACTGCAATGTAACAAAGGAAAGGGCTGCTGTCCCATCACAGAGAATTGTAGAAACGTCCAGGATTCCCATCAGTTTCGTATGCTGTCCTACCATAGAACCTGCACCTTGCATCTGAAGAAAACCAACACTACTGAGTAGAGTCTGGTGTATGTTGTAGGCGGGGGTCATGATGACCCCAATGGAGAAGTGCCAAGTAGACATGGTTTGGGCAAGACGGAGAAATCCTAGAAAATGTCACTCTGGGGAAAACTAGTGCCGATCATTGTTATTTTCCCCCAGAGCAGAGGAGTCAAAGCAGAAATGTCACAAAAGCAATGGTAACTATCTCAAAAAATTAGGTAGCAATTAGTGGAAGAGAAAATATACATGAAAACTCCCTAAGTCAGTAGGAAATGGGAGAAGAGGACCATAGGAGAACAAGTAAACCCCTCCACCTCTCTTGGACATCCCTCAGGGGCCCCAGACTTGCTCCCATATGTCATTTCAGCCTTCTGCTCCAACTGGATCGAGCACATGCTGCACAGAGCTAAGAGAAATGGGTAGAGAAACAACCAGAAAGCCTCTCTTTCCCCAAAGACAACCAAAGCTCAGGAGAAAGAACTATCAGAAGCTCAAGGCCAGAAGTGAGGCACTGAAGGTGATTCTGCATCCTGACAGGCTGAAGGAGGTGGATACACTACAGTCACAGAAGCTGTAGGAAGGCCAACATAGCCCACGCCATCCACACTGGAGCCTCCAGATGCAGAAAACTCGGAGGGAGCCCAAGTAAAATCTCAGAGAAGCCTAGAGCTCCGCAAGAAACAGAACCAGGACTCAGAGGGACAGGGGAAGGCACCAAAGAAAATCCATCTGCACTGCATCAGGACAGAAAGATGATCCAGATAGATCGCTTATTTTAAGCATGAGCAATATGGAAAAAATAATTTGGTATTATAATACAACATAAATATAGCACAACATAAATAAATAAATTGTTAAATGTTTTTTTAAGAAGAACAAATGAAAGAAAGAAATAAGGAATCTAAAATGAAATTGCACCTATAGGGACGTATTCTAGAAGAAAAGGGGCAGCTTAGATCACCATTTTGTTTCAAAACATTTCTAGTGCAAACTTGATAAATGAAAGAACAAGGAATAGAATAGAGTCTCTGTAAAGTCAAGTTACTCATCAGCGGGAAAGGTTTCAGACCTCCATGAATGCAGAAGGAAAAAGGCAAGCGCATGAATGCAGTTGAGGGGAGATAACACCAATGGAGATCAGGAACATCCAATACAAAGGTCATGGTTGTCCACACGTATGGGTTTTCCTAAACCTGAGGAAGAACAATGTGCAAACCTAAAGGACAAACCACAACTCCCCAAACTGGCACAAAATCATTTACAAAGACACGGGGACTAGCTAAGTTTTAAAATATAATTATAAAAAGACAACCATTCTTCAGGCTTCCTGACAGGACAAAACAAAACAAAAAATGACAAGGGCAGGGACAAGACAACGGACTGCCCTGGACCTCCCCCTAGAAAAAAATAGAACAGCATGTTGCATGTTACAGGTGCTGCAGGAAAGGAATGGGACCCAGGACATCACATGCAGGCAAGCTGTGACTTATCTATACATCATGAGGTGGAACAGCTCACATGGGAAATAATTCAGGGGTATGTTACCATTCCCTGTTGTTGGCAAAAAGTTGAATCTGGATATTCAGATGATGAAAGAAGTACCAATAAAAGGAGTGGTAGCAAAGAGACAAGCATTTAAATAGAAAATGAAGACGAAATTTCTGAGGGCAATTTGGTTCATTTTATGAATCTCAAGAAACTCTAAAACAAAAAGAATCAGGACAGGAAAAAGACAATGTAAGGACTGTCATTTCCTTACCTGTCACAGCACTGAGTAAATAAGCCAAGAAAAGGAGCCTCTGAGTTTTAGTTGGAGCTGAGAGGGGAACTCCAGAAGGACAAAAAATAAGAATAAAACCAAGAAAAGTCTGGAGGTGGAAGGAAGAGAGAGGAAGTGGGAGAGTGGTAATTTTCTCTTAGTCATAAGAGAGTCAACAGATGCTCTGTAAGAGTTCTAAATTCAGAAACAGAAGTGTGATACAAAGAATTATAAAAAGAACCACTACAACCAAAAACAGAATCTATGACTTCCATATAACTAACAGACCCACATGGACACATATTCATATAAAAAACAACTCTAAAATAACAAAGATAGGAAAAATAGCAAAAGAGAAATAAAGGAAGCTTAAAAGCAATGATATAATAAGACCAAATATATTTAACCTCAGTATTGTAAAATAGGAAAATCTCATCTATAAAAAGCAAATACATTATAAAACTCACGTGGGGGAGACTAGCTCTATGTGAGTCCACTTAAGAAAAAGGAAGTTAGCAAAAATGTACAAGATTAAGAATGATATACCATGTTCCCCTGAAAATAAGACCTACACTGAAAATAAGCCCCAGTTAAGATCGTTAGCCAGACGCATTTACTATGTTATGACGGTGTTCCAGAAGATGACATGACTCTAAGTGAATAAATGTAGATTGTTGTACATGAAAAAGTAAGCTATCCCTGAAAATATGCCCTAATGCATCTTTTGGAGCAAAAATTAATATAAGACCCAGTCTTATTTTGGGGGAAATACGGTAGGAGGCCTTACCTTGAATAAAGAGATAAAGAGGCAAGGTAAGCAATATGCAAAAAACTTAAATAATTTAAGGAAAGAAGTGATTTTCTAGCAAAGTATGAAAAATTCAAATCCACCCAAGAGAAAGACCTGTTTTCATCGAGGAGAGAGAAAAGAGAACCACACTTAATGAAAAGACGAAGCCCATGGAGTCACTGCTTTTGGCTCACCTTTGTGGACATGTTCACAGACAAGACATGGGTAAGGAAAGAAGGTTTCTGATTTATCTGATACAGTCAGCATAACTCTAATTCCAAAATACAATGGTAGTACAACAAATACTTATGAACATAGATGTAAAAATTCTAACCAAAATATTAGCAGTGACAATAGAAGAAAACTTATTAAATATGACAATGACACATATTCAATACCAAAATTAAATAATATCCCAAATAATGAAACCACAAAACAATTGACTCACAAGCCCACTATTCCCATTAGCTTTCATCATTGAGCACTTCTAATGAACTTAATAAAAGTTTTATGGTTTATACAAACATTGGAATATGATAGGTAAAGCTGTTTCTCATTGCTGATGATATGACAGCATCCTGGACAACCCAAGACAATCCAGAAAAAAAATATGAATTTAGTGAATTGACTGGACATAAATGAAAATCAATTTAAAAATTAAAAAAAATAAAATTAGTGCCCCCAAGAACTTAAGAAATTATAGAGAGAAAACTGAAGGGACAAGAAATTCACAGAAGTTGATACACAGACACAGGAGATATGCAGGGGCCAATGCAGGTATGGATATGGAGGGGGACGTGCAGGGGGCCATGTGTATAGAAACAAACTCAGACAGAACTCAGACACAGAGATTGATAGGGATGAATGCCCATAAAATGTGTGTGTGTGTGTGTGTGTGTGTGTGTGTGTGTGTGCGGCATGGGGAAAATCGAGTATATAAATACTACATTGTCATTATGGGTCTCTTCATGGGGAAAGAAAGTTGATTTGGACAGAAGGGAAAGCTAGAGGTAGGGGAGAACTAGACTGAAAATAAGGGAGGACACTAAAACATCACAGTTGTTTATGAAGTTTATTCCTGTGTATAAATTATATGTGCATGTTATATGTAAGCAAAGTCAACCCAGTTAACACTAGAGATGAAAAAATCAGTACCTGAATTGAGGCTGAAAGACTTCCAGGCAGGCTGGGAAAAGGGGAGTGCAGGGGAATGCTGGAGAAGACTGGTCAGAGGAACTGACTGCTGACTGCTGACCCGAGAAAGGAAAGAGGAGGGATCCAAGATGGTAGAGTAGATAAACACTGTGCTTGCCTCTTCCCCTGACCACATTAAAATTACAACTAAATTATAGAACAATCAACTTGGAGAACCATCTGAAGTCCAGCTAAGCAGAATTCCTATAACTAAGGATATAAAAAAGAAGCCACATTGAGTCTGGTGGGGGAGATGCAAAACAAGCAGTCCCACACTGGTGAGTGGCAGTTGAGAATCGGGAGGGATGGCTCAGCCACAGAGATTGCCCCCAGAAAAGTGAGGGCCTCCAGCCCTGCACCAGGCTTCCCCAGCCTGGAGTACTGGTGCCAGGAAGAGGAACCCCCACAGCATCTGGCTGTGTAAAACAGTGGGGATTCCAACTGTCCAGGTGGGACAGAAGGCTACAGGAAACCTAGATGTCCTCTTAAAGGGCCAGCACACAAATTCATTCACTTGTAGACACTCAACCTGGGCTCTGGTGGAGGGATGGTAACTGGGGAGGAGTCAGAGACATACAGGGAGAGACTGAGTTGTGTGGCTTCTAGATAAAGACTGGAGGGGCAGTCACCATTTTCCCTGTGTAGAATCCTCCCATGCAGCTGGCTGGGAGGAGCCATCTTTCCTCTGTTCAGCCAAATCTGAATCTGCATTGGCTTTGTGACTCCCTGGGACTCCATCCTACCCAACTCGAAAAAATGACGGAGGTAATTTGTTGGTGAGCAGCCAACCCCACCCATGCTGCACTGTCTTGGACAACTCTCTAGAATCTGTGGGCACCAGGTGGGTGACAGCTGGCCTCGGTGTGCTCTGAGACTTTCGCTCAGTAGTTCTAGGCTCAGCCCTGCCACAAAACCAGAATCTACATTAACCTGGAGGATACCACCTCTCCCAACCTAGTGACTCCCTGAGACTCTGCCTCACCCAACTCACGTACCTCATGGGGCTCTAACAGCAGCTGAGCCTTGCCGGAGCCAGCAGGTAGTAGCAGCCCTCAGGACACTCTTGGCTTCTTGCAGATTTACCATAGGCCTGCTACTGGTGGCAGCCATCCTCGGTTCTCAATGTTGCCTCTCCCACGTGCCGCTTGGTCCAGCAATGGCAGCGACAAATCGTGGATCATTTAATAGCTTTTACCAGGCAGTCCCTGGCTGGTCACAGGCAGTGGGTGATCTGGACCTTCACCAGAGCTCCACCCAAAAGGCCAAAGATCCAACATACCTGGAGGTCAGCACCAGACCACAGCAGAGCACCATCCAATTAGCCCCACAAGCAACACATCCAAAAGGTGGTCTCAGCAGGCACTGGAGCCCACTGGGTCAAATCCTGCTCCTTGGACTAAACCCCCGCACAGCAGCCCATAATCTGTGGACATGGCCAAATCCCACAACCAGTCAGCCTGAGGTGCCATAACTGATTGCACCCACTGATGTGCCATAACAATCAAGGCTCATCTATGACAGGAGGGCACACACAACCTACACAAGGGACACTATTAGAGCACCCAGCATAGGTGACCTAGAAGACTGCATCACTGCACCCCAAAGGGCACCTAGTACATAATGCCACCAGCCAAGATAGGAAGATGTAGAAGATCTACCTAACACAGAAAAAAAACAGAGAGAAAACCAAAGAAATATATCCCAAATGGAAGAACAGGAGAAAACTCCAGAAAAAGAACTAAACAAAGGGGAGGGAAGCCACCTACCACATACAGAGTTCAAAACAGTGGTTATAAGGATGCTCCAAGAACTTAGTGAGAACTTCAACACAAAGATAACAAGCATAAAAAAAGACATAGAAACCATGAAAAGGAACTATTCAGAAGTGAAGAATACAATAACTGAAATGAAGAATGCACTATAAGGAATCACCAGCAGACTAGAAGAAGCAGAGGATAGAATTAGCAATTTAAAAATTAAGGTAGCGGAGCCAGCCCGGTGGCTCAGGCGGTTGGAGCTCCATGCTCCTACTGCCGAGGTCGCTGGTTCGATTCCCACATGAGCCAGTGGGCTGTGCCCTCTACAGCTAAGACTGTGAATGAACAGCTCTCCCTGGAGCTGGGCTGCGGTGGTTGGCCTGAGCTGCCAGGGGCTACTGAGGCTGCCGCGGGCTACTAAGTGCTGCCGTGGGCTACAGTGTGCTGGGGTGGCTAGCGTGAGTGGCCAGCAGCCAGCGTGAGCTGGTGTGGGCTGCTGTGAGTGGCCGACAGCCGGGGCTCTGCAAGGCTCATAGGCCAAGGAGCTGTGTCCTACACAACTAGACTGAGAAAAAACGGCTTAAACCAGAGTGAACAAAATAAACAAACAAAACAGAAACGTACTCATTGATACAGAGAATAAGCTGATGGCTGCCAGAGGGGAGGGGTTTGGGAAGCTAGGTGAAAAAAGTGAAGGGATTAAGAAGTACAAATTGGTAGGTACAAAATAGTCACAGGGATGTAAAGTACAGCATAGAGAATATAGTTATTAAAGTTGCAGCTGTGTACTGCCAGGTGGGCACTAGACTAATCGTGGGGATCACTACATAACTTATATAAATGTCTGACCACTATGCTGTACACCTGAAACTAATATAAAATAATATTGAATGTCAACTGTAAATGAAAAAAAATTAAATAAAAATGGATAGCAGACCACCAGAAAAAAAATTAATTAATATCTAACAGTAGGTTATTTCTCAGTGACAGTTCTAACAGGGTTGACAAGTAACAGGCTTCACAGATGCATAGTAGAAAAACTGTAAGGAAAAAGAGGTAGTGTTGTGATTTAATAAGCTGGACTCAAGGCAGAGATTGTTAATGAAGACAAAGAGGGGCAAAAATCATGACACAAGTTGCACCTAGAAATAAATCTATACTTTCATAACTTCCAGGACAAGAGATGCAGGGGAAATGGATGTGAACAAAACAGTAGGAGAGTTGGGGAGACCTTAACTGTCAGCCCATGTGTCAGATAGACACAAAAAAGTGAGAAGACGGGGATTCTGTCACAAGTGCCTGGAAGGGCAGTCGCCACACTTCAGTCTCTCCTGAAAGTCAAGAGGACATTAACCCTTCGGCAGGGCCCTACGTCCCTGTGTGGTACTGTGACGTGAGTGGGGAATAAAGTCCTGACGCACAGGTGCAGATAGAGTGAGTAACACAGATTTATTTGGGAGCCAGTGTCCCTCCAGAGGCCAATGCTCTGGTAAGTACAGAAAGTTATACAGAATAGAACAGAATTTAATAACGAACCAAGTCCCAGAGTCAATCGGGATGGAGAAGGTCCCTGGTCCGGGAGAGACAACTGGGCCCACAATGGGTCTGAGGCGAGCTGGTCTTGCAAGGAAGAGCTTCAGAGAGTCCCGGTATCACGGCTTGCACCTCGCAGACTCTGTCGGATCACCCAAACAAATGTCCCAAAGGACCATTCTGGAATGTCTCCCTCAGAGCCTCGCACAGGTTCTTAGCCAGAGCACCCAGTCAGACCACTTATGGCATTGCTCTGGAGTTCTGCTTTTATCCCCTTTTCCTTGGACTTGTTTATTTCTTAGGTGAGAACCAGAAGTTGTTTGCCAGGAGTTGTTTTGGTGAACGTGTTTATGACTCAATTTTGTTATGCTCAGTTTCACTCAAAAACATGTTTTTTACTTCACTCTTATCAGTCTCACACATGTGTGGCCATAGTCCTGTCCCTACTAGTAAACAACTTGTTTTGCAAACCTCAATCAACACATATAGTACATTTTATAGGCTCTATACAAATTCTGAATGAAATAATGAGTGTGTTTCCAGTTTTCATGAAACATGGACAAATCTAACCATATAGACCACAAAGAAAAATCACAATAAATTCAAAAGAAGGAAATTTAAACTATGACATTCACTATCATTATGCAAGATTACTAGAAAGCAATTACAAAAAAAAATTCAAAAAATATTAAAAATATGTAAAGAACAGTTGAGTAGAGAAAGAGTTCATAATCTAGAAAATAATTATAAAGAAATTGAAGCATAGTACCATATTTTGCCATGTATAATGCACACCCACATTTTTGGCTCAAACTTTCAGGGAAAAAATTTTTTCATTTTAATTTTTTAATTCAATTTTTTATTTGTTTACATTTAGGTACTTGTTTTTTGTACTATAAAGGAATTTTAGCATTTATTTTTTAACATATTGTGGTACAAGAAATTTTATGTAACAAATAATTACAAAACACAAAAACAGATACAGGTACAAGAAATTTTATGTACCAGTAACAAATTTAGGATATTTACACAGCATAGATGGCCAAACACTCTTTGTTGTTGAAAGTTCATCGTAAGTTCAACAAAACCCATGGTTGTATTCCAGGGTCTTATTTTGCATATGGATATCGTTATTGATTTCTAAAGTTACGCTTAACTCATAAGCATAAATAAAAGAATTAAAAACGTTTATACAGATACAGAATTGATGCTACCCATGTACAATGCGCATCCTTATTTCCCCCCCCCCACAAATTTGGGCAAAAAAGTGCACATTATACATGGCAAAATATGGTAAATCTTACAAGATATGCTAAAACAGTGCACAGAAGAAAATTCTATAACATACTTGGCTAATAACTTTCTTATGAAGGAGATAAATAAAATTGAACCTTAAATATAATTCAAAACTGTCAAGTAACAACAACAACAAAAAAAACCCAGAAAGGAGTAAGTAATAAAAATTGAAGTCTTAAAAATAATATATTTAAAAAGAGTAAAACATGTCTCACACAAGGTCTGGCCAAGCTTGACAGACAGATTCATCTGATAGAGAAACAAGCCCTTTTTAAATTCAGTAAGTTTATTACTTGGGCAGTGAGAGCAAAGGTAGCCTTGTGCCAGCTCCCTGGCCCTTACACTAGGTGACATGGAAACAAAAGGGGTGAGAGGATAATAAATGGATGATAGGACTCCCTGTTGCTGAGGAGCCAAAGCCTGAAGCTGTAACCTTAGGATGACAAGGCAGAGAATCTGACCCTCATCAGAACCCAGGTAGCAGTTAAGAAACTGCTTCATGCCAGCCTCATAGTAGAACAGGAAACATGTGAAAAACAGTCTTGTAGAAGCAACTCATGAGTCTCCTAGGCTCTTCCGTTCTAGGAGGTCACGAGATGTTCTAAGTCTCGCACCATCTAGAGTTCAAGCCTTGCTCATGTGGCCTTTGTGAATCCATGCAACGTTATCTGGAACCAGCATAGAGTTGGTTTCCCACAGAACAGTACAATGAGTCATTAAATACAGAACTTGCATCTTGAATGAAAATCATTTTTAAGATAATCACAAGTTATCTAATTAACAAGGAAATAAAACCTCCCAAATTAATTTTTTTAAAATAAAAATAGAGAACTCAGAAAAAAATTTGAGAATTGTAGCACTTTATAAATCTTGATGTAAGTACATTTTAAAAATCTGAATAAATGGATGATTTTCTGGGGGGGGGGGGAATGTTAACACAACAGCTCCTGGAAGAATCATAAAATCTCAACCGAAAAGACAATAATTTAAGACCTTGAGATAATTGTCAAAGAGCTACCCCATGCCTCAGCCCCTAAAAAATGGGGTGTGTGTGTAACAGACCCAGATAATTTCACTAATGTCTTCCAATCTTTCAAGATATTGGTACCTGTACTATTATCATTGTATAAAGATTTTTTTTACAATAATAAAATAACATTAATAGCAAAACATGAAAAATCACACACACAAAAAAAACACCAAATTGAGCATCAGAATAAAAATGAACTTTAATCAGCCAAATTTTTTTTAATGCAATGAATTACCTTGATTATTCTTGGCCCATTGCATTTCCATATGAATTTTAGTGTTACTTTGTCAATTTTCATATACACATGCATGTGCACACACACAAACTTTTTGAATTTTATTAGGATGGAAATTAATCTATTGATCAATATGGGTAGAATAGACATTGTTACAATATTGAGCTTTCAATCCTTTAACTTTGTATTTCCCTTCATATGTTTGTCTCTTTAATTTCCCTAAAAAATGTTTAAAGTTTTCAAGGTAGAGATCTTGCATGACTTTTGTTAGATTTATTCTTTATTCCTATAGGTTTGATGATTTTTTAAATCACTAAGCTGAAAAAACATGTTTTCATTTTGTTTTCAATTTATTGCAAATATGAGGCAAAATAATTTTTATGTATAATCTTATATCCAGAAGCCTCGCTAAAGTTACTATTTAATTATAATTATTTGCTTGTAGATTCTATTGGATTTCTACTTGAAGGACAAAATTTACAGTATCATTTATCAAAAAACTTTATAAAGCAAATTAAATTTTATAAAGTGAATTTAAAGTAAATAACAACAGTGTTTTTAGTGCAAGGATTTACAAATTCACCACAGGGACAAAAGAGAATCCAGAAGTAGACTCACATTTACGACACAGCAATGCAGTAGAGAAGAATGGACCTTCCAACAAGTGGTGCTGAGCCATCTAAATATCAATATGAAAAATTAAATCTTAACCCCAATCTAACACCATAAAGAAAAGCAATTATAGGTGGATTGCGGAGCTCAATAAAAGTGCTCCCTGAAAATATTAATTATTACTTTTTCTGTCTTTCTCTGTTTAAGTATAATTTTACAAAATTATTTAATAGTCATCATGCTATGCCATAAATATTGTAACAGGCTTTTTATCACTTAGAAATAAATATGGATTTACATTGAAAACAAATGCTCATAGCAGCACTGTTTGTAATAGCGCCCACATTGGAAGCTACTCAAATGCCCATCAACAGTAGAATGGATAAATAAACTGGAGTGCATTTACACAGAATATTTTCAACAATGAGAATGAATGAACTGTAATACACACAATAGAACAGATGAATCTCCAAACATAATGTTAAGTGAAAGAAGCCAGAAACGCCAAGTATATGATTTTGTATGATCCCATTTTTATAAAGTTGAAAATTAGGCAAAACCAATTTACAATATTAAACATCAGAATAGTGGTTACACTAAGGGAAATATGACTTGTGAGAGAAGAGAGTGTCTGTTGCTAAAAAACTTCTATTACTTGCCCTAAGACTGTTTGCATAGATATGTTCTTTCTGTGAAAATTCCTTGAGCTGAATATTTATGATTGTAAGCTTTTCTGCATACCTGTTATATTTCATTAAGAAGTTTTTAAATTAATGACCATAAATCAATGCATTAAAGAATAACGCATGATTAGGAAGTGGGGTTTATGCCCGGCCAACTTCTCAACTTTTAGTAAAAACATAAAGATAAATTTCTATATTATGATTTAGAAATGGCTATTTGGATTAGGCTGGGCATTACACCATCTCAAAATAAATTCCAAATGTATCAACAATTTAAAGTTAACAGACAAAATCATGAATGTCCTATCAGAAAGATTTGGTGACTTTTACATCTTGGAGTAGAGAAGGTTACATATATATATATATATATATATATATATATATATATATATATATATATATATATGACATTGAAATCACTGAAATTTGAACATTTCTACAACTGAAAAATTTCTACATCTAAGTCAAAAGAATAACAAAAACAAGCTCACATGAGAACTGAAATGTTATATCCTGAACTTGTAAAACAAGTTTATATAAATCAATAAGAAAAAGAATCAAAACGCAATAGAAAAGTGAATTACAAAAATTAATAAAGAGTTTTTGGAAAAAAAAGCAAGAAAATTAATAGAACAGGTTTGTATATATAAGAAAAATGACTATGATAGGATATAATTAAATAAATGAAAATTAAAACAACATTGTGCACATCATTTTGACTTTAATATAATAGCAAAATTGAAAAAAGTGGTGTAATGCCCAGCCTAATCCAAATAGCCAAAACAATCTTAAAGAAGAAAAAAGTTGGAAGGTTCATAATTTTCAATTTCAAGAGAGTTATCAAAACAGTGTGGTCCTAGCATAAGGACAGACATACAGATCCATGCAATAGAATTGAGATCCCAGAAATAAACCTTCATGTTTACAATTAGTTGATTTTTGACAAAACGGCCAAGACCTTCGATGGGGAAAGAACAGTCTCTTAATCAAATGGTGCTAGTAGAACCGAATATCCATAGGCCAAAGAATAAATATGGACCTTTATCTCACACCATATAAAAATTAACTCAAAATGTACCAAAGACCTAAATATAAGAGGTAAAACAATGTAACTCTTAAAACATAGGAGTAAGTCTTCAGGATCTCAGGTTTGGCAGTTGTTTCCTAGATATGGTACATAAAGCTCAAGTCACAAACAAAAAGAAATATAGGTAAATTGGACTTCATCAAAGTTAAAACATTGGGAACATCAAAGGATACTATCAAGAGAATGGAAAGACTACTCACAGGATTGGAGAAAATATTTTCAAATCATATATCTAATAAGGGTCTAGTGTCCAAAGTATATGAAAAACTCTTAAAACCCAATAACAGAAAACAGACAACCCAATTATAAAAATGGGCAATGCACCTGAATAGACATTTCTCCAAAGAAGACATACAAATGGCCAACAAGCACATGAGAAGATACTCAATGTCATTAATCATTTGGGCAATACAAATCGAAACCACTTCACACCCACTAGGATGGCCATAATCAACAAAATGGAAAATAACAAACATTGGCAAGGATGTGAAGAAGTTAGAACCTTCATATATTGCTGGTGGGATTGCAAAATGGTGCAGTCACTGTGGATAACCGTTTGATGACTCCTCAACAAGATAAACACAGAGTTGTCATATATCCCAACACTCCTCTTTTAAAGTAACTAAAAACAGGTGTTCAAACAACAACTTGTACATGACTGCTCATAGCAGCGCTATTCACAACAGCCAAAAGGTAGAAACAACCCCAATGCCAATCAACTGATGAATGGATAAACAAAATGTGGTCTATCCAAAAGGTGGAATATTATTCAGCCATAAAAAGAAGTGAAGTACTGGTGTGTGCTAAAACATGGATGAACCTTGAAAATGTGCTAAGCGAAGGAGACCAAATTCCATTTATATGAAACATCTATAGTAGGCAAATCCATAGAGACAGGACAGATTTGTGGTTGTCCAGAAGAGGAGGGAGGGAAGAATGAGGAGCGACTATTGGGTAGGTGGTTTCCATTTGGGGTGATGAAAGCATTCTAAAACTAGACAATAGTGATGGTTGCACAGCATTCTGAACATAATTAATTCCACTGATTTTTAAACTTTAAAATGGTTTAAATGGTAATTTTTTTAATTAAAATTTATTGGGATGACAATTGTTAGTAAAGTTACATAGGTTTCAGGTGTACAATTCTGTAATACATCATTTATATATCACATTGTGTGATCACCACCCAGAGTCAGTTCTCCTTCCATCACCATATATTCAATCCCTTTTACCCTCATCTACCACTCCACTCCCTCCTTACCCTCTGGTAACCACTAAACTATTGTCTGTGTCTATGAGTTTTTGTTTCTTCATTTGTTTGTCTTGTTAGTTTGTTGTTTTCAGTTTTATATACCACATATCAGTGAAATCATATGGTTCTTGACTTTTTCTGTCTGACTTATTTCACTTAGCATAATAATCTCAAGATCCATCCATGTTGTCACAAATGGCACTATTTCATCTTTTCTTACGTCAGAAAAGTATTCCATTGTGTATATATACCACATCGTCTTTATCTAATCATTTATCAAAGGACTAAAAAGCTTCTGCACAGCAAAAGAAGCCATCAACAAAATAAAGAGGCAACCAACCGAATGGGAGAATATTTTTGCAAACAATGCCTCCGATAAGGGGCTAATATCCAACATATATAAGGAGCTCATACAACTCAACAACAACAACAACAACAACAACAACAACAAAAAACTGTCCAATTGAAAAATGGACAGAGGAACTGAATAGACATGTCTCCAAAGAGGACATACAAATGGCCAATAGACATATGAAAAAATGCTCAACATCACTAATCATCAGAGAAATGCAAATAAAAACCACAATGAGTATCACCTCACCCCAACTAGAATGGCTTTTATCAACAAGACAAATAGTAACAAGTGTTGGAGAGGCTGTGGAGAAAAAGGAGCCCTCATACACTGTTGGTGGGAATGCAGATTGGTGCAGCTGTTTTGGAAGGCAGTGTGGAGGTTCCTCAAAACATTACGGATAGAATTACCATATGACCCAGCAATCTCTCTCCTGGGTATCTACCCAAAAAAATCTGAAAACATTTTATCTGTAAAAATATATGTGCTCCCATGTTCATTTCAGCTTTATTTACGGTGGCCAAGACATGGAAACAACCGAAGTGTCCTTAGGTAGATGATAAATAGGTGGTAAATTTTATGTTATATGTATTGAATATAATAAAAAAAATGTGGGTAACTAGACTCTCTCAAGTACTTTCAGTACTTTAAAGGAAATTAGACAATATTATATTTTTATGTATAAATGTACTTTTAGACATCACTTTCATGGTGGAACTATACCTTAAAGATGTGCTTGATAAGGTATAAATTCAGGTTGTTTTCATTAGGTCATTAATTCAACACTTTAAAAAAGACAAACTGACAATAGGAAACAATTTTTTTAAACTATGGTACAATTATGTAATGTTTACTATGTGTTCCATTTAATTAATGTGATAAATCTATCTGTGCTGATACAAGCAAAATTTTGTAAGATACATTATTGAAGGAAAAAAGTGCAGAACTTACAGTATGGCCGCTTTGTGCAAGTAAAAATCAAATATATTTAGAATTTCATTTATTCCACAAACTTACCATAGAGCAGGCACTACTCTAAACCCTGAATATTCAGTGGTGAGAACCATGCACACTTGTTGTTCTGGAAAGCTCAGCTTTTACCAGCAGGAGCGGAGAAGAAGCTGCCTCCAGCTCGCAGTAATCCTCTGCAGTAGGCTTTCCTAGGACACCAGTGTCTACTTCACAGACTCCCTTGAAGCTAAGTTCCACACAGTGCAAGACCTGGGGTGTCCTTAGGAGGCCAGGGCCCAGTGTTTTTCGGGTTCTGGTTTGTCACTGCTGTGGCTTTAGCAAAGAATTTTGGGTCTGGTCTCTGGCTCCATCAGCACCACGTGGCAGTGGCTGTGGAAGGGTCTTCATCGACAGATTTCTTCTGGCTGTGCGACAACCAAACTTTGTTCCCTAAGCCTCTCTGAGATTCTGTAAACCAAAGTATACAAGGCAAAAAAAAAAAAAAAAATTCTCTTTTTGCTTAAAAATGGTAAAGTTTTCATCTACAACTGAATCTTAACCAATACAGTAAACAAATATCTGAACAATATAATCTCTGATGTGGTCAGTGCTATGAAAAATAGTAATATTGGTACAAAGCATAGTTAGAAAAAATGATTTGGGGGAGGCCTGGGAGGTAAGTGAAAAGAAGGAGATGGCAGGGAGAAGAATGGAGAACATAGCTGCAGGTCAGAGGAAATATAAGCCAGAATATGATGTATATTCTAACAAAGGAAAAAGTCAGCCTGACTAGAGCTTGGAGAAGAGAGAAGGGCAGGTAGTGGTGGGGGAGAAATGGCATCAGATGAGTTATTCAGTAGAGGAGCATTTATTAGACACTATTCACAAAAGTATGGCCAAAGTTCAGGAAAACCAAAAAGTGGGATTGTGCAATAGTAGGGAGCCACCCCAAATCACAGTCTCAGGGACAAGGGAGGGAGCAGTAACTAGACCAGAGGGTAGAAGGTCCTCAATGGACACTGACAAAGACTCTCGTTGACCAAACTCTACACAGGCAGTCCCGGTCAACAAGGAAGCCCCCACCATTGATGTCCACTTAGTCCTCATCCGTGCACTGACCCCAACCTAGTCTTTGGCTATAAATCCTGGCTCCTCTTGCTGTATTTGGTGTTGAGTCTGATCTCTGTCCCGTTTTGATATTCTCGACACATTTTCAATAGTCCTGAATAAAGTCTTCCTTGCTGTTTTTATAACTGTCAGAATATTTTTTTCTTTAACAGCTTCCTTTCAGAGAAAGTTGTGGGGGAATCAATTCCCTGGTTTCTCTTTCCTCTGGTCCAGTCTCCTGAGAGTTCTTCCCACCAGCTGAACACATGGTGGGGCAGACAACTTAATTCCTGTAAAACACAGATGCATAATTCAGATAGGATAGATGATAGATAGATAGATAGATAGATAGATAGATAGATAGATAGATAGATAGATAGATAGATAGATAGATAGCTGGATAGATAGATGATACATAAATGATAGATAGGTAGATAGGAGCAGGAGAAACTGAGCCCCGGTTAGAAAGCTATTTGCTGCAGCTCCTAGTTGGGTCAAGACCCCTGGTAGCTGCCCAGCCGGACTCCAGGCTCACACATACTCCTGAATCAAAGAGATGTGTTGTTAAAAGTCAGAAAAGGGGGAACACATCCTATTTGTCAGAACCACCAATACCTTACTAGCCCAACAGGATTCCAGGTTTACACATATCCCTAAGGGATGTGTTTACACATGCCCCTAAATCAAAGGGGTGTGTTTATACATGATCCTAAATCAAAGAAATGCATTGGTAAATACCAGAGAGGGGAGGGCTAGGCACTTCAGGGGGAGAAGGAGAGATAAGAGAAGGGAGAGGGGGAGGCAGTTCTACCGCTAGAAATAAAAGCCTTCATGAAATGTAAGGAGAGCGTGCGTCCCTCTCTTGGGTCAGCCTGCTCCATGTCTCAGAGTGTACTCCTTTTACTAATAAACTTCTGGCTGTTTTATTCTGCACAAACTGTCTCTTGGTTGAATTCTTTCCTTCCAGAGCAAAAGAACTGAGGTACAACGTCATTTCCTGTTAACATCTGATACTGGCCCTTCTGTTCCCCTTGTTTGCTAAAGCAAAAGCTTTAAAAACCAAGAAATGTAATATCTAAAAACAGGGAAAATTGCTCCAATTTTGTAAGAAGTAACTCCTCTCTGGTGGACAGGGGTTAGCAAGCACAAGCAGAAATATGGAGGAGTGGGGGCTACTTGGGCCACTCATACTGGTTTTTTCTTTGAAATTCTACATATTAAATAAAAATGAACAACCATTCCACTAGAAATGTAAAACATCTCTGATTATGGTACATTAATAATAAGACTAACAATAAAAACATTATACAAACTCTTAAATATACAAATGTTTAAAAATTGGTTGATCTACAAGTGACCAATAATGTTTGCTATAAGTTAAAGGCCAGGACTTCACCTAGATGGAAACCTCCAATAATTGAACTTAGAAGACTATTTTGCATATCCTTCGATTTCATTAAATTTTGCAAAATAAAAATGAAGTCTGCATTTTCATCTTTGCCTAGGCAGAAATAATGTCTTCTTCCAGGATTCAGGCTGTATAGATTTTACACGTAAGACAATGATTTACCTCAGAAAAACGGAGCTCTGAATAATAAACATTTCTAATAAGAATTTAAAATAAAAATCTGTGTTACAAACATAAATGTATGAATTATAAACCATATGATCCATTCACTTTTCTTAAAAACAACTGGTAAATCTATTTTTGAACATTTAATAAAATGCTTTTTCTGCTTCTCTCTACCTTAACATCAAAACTATGAACAAAATACTGCTGCCACCTCATCGTATCTATTCTCTTAGTTCAATAGTTACATTAATATTTCTTTGTTTACATTCTGTGGACAGATACCCATTACATCAAGATTTTTTTTCAGGAGATGTTTTCTTCTCTCCCTAGTATTATGAAAGGGTGTTGTTTTCTCTACCTATCCCACAAATGTTTTGGAAAGATTAAAATGTCAAAGGCTGAGGGAACAAAAGTCACTAAGATCAAACGCAGCCTCCTATAATACCCTCCATGTCATGAGACTTACACATGTTTATTTAGAGTAAATGAAAAAAGAGACAGGTTGGTAATGTTGCCTCTTTAAAGCCTCTACACTACTTTTGGAGAATACATAGATAGATAGAGAGATAGAGAGATAGAGAGATAGAGATAGAGATAGAGAGATAGAGAGATAGAGAGATAGAGATAGAGAGATAGAGATAGAGATAGAGATAGAGATAGAGAGATAGAGAGATAGAGATATAAATTATGATCATGGTAACCACTTTGAGCACCTCTTGTAATTGCAGAAGTCAAACGTGACTTGTATTCATCTTTTGTTTTTGGTATATATTGAGTATTACAATTTTAATACCGTTTTTTCCTTTCTTAAAATGTGTATACATTTTTTGGCACCCTGTGTGTGTTTCATGGTACGCTGTGGTATCTGCTGAGTAACCCTCATTTTTCTTTTCCAATCTTTCATTAGTCAATCTTCTGTATTTTCTCTTTCAAATGAACTTTAAAATGAGCTTGGCAAGTTTTATAAAATGTTCTTGACGTTTAGCATTACATTAAATTTATCAGTTTGGGAAGAAATGCCAGATTGAGTGTACCCTTCAGAAATATCATCATTATATCCATGTATTGATATTTTTTATAGCCTCAGATAATATTTACTGTTTTTTATATAGTACAGATTAATTATTTGGCAAACTTATTCAACTGAGTTGATCAACTTTTCTTCTGAGCTTTATGCCATAGGAAGCAGCTCTTTCTTAAAGAAGTCACAGCACTCATCTTTTAAACTGGACCTGGTATATTTTCAAGAGAGTTCTTGGGTTCCCTTTGTAATTTCTCTGAAGGTTTTTTTGGTCATGTCGTATCTGAAAACTGTAACTGCTTCATGTAGCTCTTCGAATATGTTGGCCTAAGTCCTTCACAATGACCTCTTCGTTCTCTCTGAGCTCCCTCCTGGCCAACTTTTGAGCCCATCGATTTTCCCATATGTGGGATGACTTCTGAGTTCCAAGTCCTAGGAGCTGAAAACTATTAGTTGACATTAAAGGAGTTGGAAGTTGACAATGGAAATGTCTCAGATGATTTTAAACACCCACATTACTTTGACAACTCCATGCACAGTTCATTCAGCCTTCCCTAGGAGCAGTGAGCCCCACCTGTGGGCCCTCCTCTCACTCCCTTTTCTGAACTAGCTCTCAGTTACTCTCTGTAGGACCTAAGCAATGCACCTCGGTTCTTTTTGTGTCCTTTCCATTTCACTGTCTCCCTGGCTGCTTAGAGAATGGGGCAAAGCATCCACCACTCTGCAGGCTGTACCTGTTAAGTCCTGGAATCGTCCACCCCTCAGACAGACAGAGGACACACACGATAATGCAAGTCACACAGCAAGGTTTATTTCCAGCCAGCTGGGGTCCCAGTCTCTGCCCGACGCAGAGGGTTTTAACAAGGACCCCAAACCCTTAAAGCTAAGGGTTTTTATAGCATTCTTAAGGCACTCAGTAATTTTCCATAGTCTTAGGGAGTACAAGATAAACTACAGAACTTACATAGCTTTAAGGAGTATAAGATAAACTACAGGACCTATATAGCTTCAAAGAGTATAAGATAAGCTACAGGACTTACATAGCTTCAAAGAGTATAAGATAAGCTACAGGACTTCTGGTCTCTGTGCTGTAACTGCCCACATCCTGGAATTTACAATTAGGTTGTTTTAAGCTAAGGGCTGTTAACCCTGACCTTAAAGTAGCAGTTCTCATGCTAACGGTCTCTTACATACCCAACCCCAAACACATCACAAAGACTGTGACCAGAGAAGAAATATTGGCATATGTGCTGAGGAGCAGCTATGAGCCCAAGGGTAAGGGTCTGTATGCATAAACCCACAATGTTAATAATACAAATAACATCAGTGGCTTCTGTTTATCCCTAATATGCCAGCCACCAGTTATTATGTGTCGGTGCACTCTTCAATTCTCACAACAACCAGATCACGTGACACTCTTATCTCCATTGTATGGATGAGGAAGCAAAAGCTCAGCGAGTTATGTAACTTTGCTAAGGCCACGCATCTAGAAGCAGAGTCAGCAGTAACCAAAGCTAGTTTCTGACTTTTGGGCTCCAAAGGAAGATCCCAGATACTGAAATAGAGAAATTTAAAGTCTGTAAGTTAATAACTGTCATTTACAAAGCTTCCTATTCCTCCATGTCAGGAAGTGAGAGAAAGTGTGAATGTTATGCAGCTATGTTATAAACATCACTGTGCAGACAGCATTTGTAGAGCTCCGTGGGTGTTTAGGAATCACTTTTTTATGCCAATACCCAGTAACATTGAGCATATAGGAAACTGTAAGCCTGTCATTCTGCACGAAAGCAATACATATTCAGTAGCTTTCTACAAAATAATCTATAGTTGGTCTATGGTTCCCAAAAATTGAATTTCTTTTCCAGGTATAAGAGATTTCAAATTATGTTTTGCGAATAAGAAAACCATAGCAACAAACCAGGTGCCATTCACGCTGACACTGGACTAGTCTCAACAAAATCAGATACCATGGAGAGTGAGACAAATAAGGAACAGCATATCACCTCTTCTGCTCCTTCCTTGGGGCCCTCCTGCTTATCCTAGCCACAGTTGAAATTTCCCGATTTACCCACTAGGTGCATTAAGAATGTGGACCCTGGCACCTGGTTGCCTATGTTCGAACTGGACAACTGCCTGGAAGAGCACCTTGCCTTAGTAACTTCTGCATCTCTGCAAAGGGAGGGATGTTGATTTCTTCCTCACATGGCTGCTGTGAGAATTCAGTGTGTGAATTACTTACCCCAGTGTACAGCAAGTACTCAATTTATAGGAGCGATGATCCATTTCTAGCATTCATGAACCAAATAGATACGGAAACCAGAGGGACTAAGCACCAAGAAGAATTGGATGGAGTCAAACCTTTGGTTTCCAAGCTAATGAGGGCAGCCATCAAACAGCCACCTAACTCAAATACTCTTAAATAAAAAAAGAGAGATTATCAGGGTGATCATTTCATAAAATATATAAATGTCTAATCACTATGTTGTACACCTGAAACTAATATATGTCAACTGTAACTGAAAAATTTTAGAAAATATTTCAAAAATAAATAAATAAAATCCTAAATAAGCAAATGGGGGATTATTACCTGATGTCACCATACTTTATAAAGGGGGATTCCTGCCTTACCAACAATTGTAAGTCCCCTGGGACCCAGGCCTCCCTGAGTCTCCCCCTTTGTCACTCATCTCTCTAGGCAACTTCTTTAAGAAGGAGCATGCCACCAGCAGTGCCTAGCTCCCCCATCTCAGGCTTGAAATCAGAGATAAACATGCTTCAGAGAACGCTGGTACAGCTGGAAGAGTCCTGGGAAAGTCGCAGCTGGCCGCAAAGATCCCTCACCCACCTCTGGGGTGAATCTTGTTACCAGGAGAAGAAAAAAGGGAATGGAGAGAACACAAAAACAATAGATACCTTTCAAATACTTCTCATGGAAAATATGACTCAGTGTGGCTCATTAGTATTTGTCTGAGTCTACAAATGCCCTTAGAATTTCAATAATTATAACCATAAATTTGAAAAACTATCTGCCACATATGAAAAGAACTGCCATGTCGGTTTCCTCAGAGAGTCATTTTCTGATAAGAAGCAGTGCGATATTTGAGAAAGGGAAAAGAAATAATAAGAAATGCGTAAAATGGCATTGAATAAAAATAGATTTATAAAGGTAATTCAATAGAAGTGTTTTCGCTGTTTGTAATTTACAAGATTCCTCATTATTCAGCTCACAGGTTTTTGTAAAACTTTCTGCCCAGCTGAGGGTTATCACTCCAAGATCAGCTTAGGTGAAGTTCTCACCACGTATGAAACTGACTTGCACTCCTACAGAGACACGCTGATGAGTCTGTCTCCGTAATGCCATCTGTGGGGGCAGAGCCCCAGAAAGTAGTTTCCAGGCTCTCGGCCTCACATAGACAGGTGCTGGCTCAGGTAGTAAATGGCCATCAACTGTGATTGCATGGCCATCAGCTGTGGCTGGTTGGCCGTCAGGTGTAACCAGTGAGCCATTGGCCACTAATATAACTGCTGTGGCTAGGCTAGCAGAGAGAAGAAAGAGAGAATGGGGGCTAGCAAGAAGATGGCGGCTGGGCTGGCAAGCGTGGATGGCGGTTTGCGGACAGTGCGGATCCAGCCTCCAGTGAGAGTATAGTGCCGCCAGAGAGAGAATATAGTGGTATAACTCCCCTACCTATGGCTCCGTGGGTGTTCCTTTTTGGCCTCACCATATCCTGCGTTCTTGTGTGGGGAGCGGGACCAGAGACCCCGCAGGCCTCCCTGCATGACACCATCAAATAATACAGGCGGAGCCACGCTGGGTAAACATGGTGTTTTTGCAAATGCCTGTAGGTCTGGCAGGGGACAGTGAGTGCTTCAGGCAGGAAGCACCACTCAGGAGAGACTAATTAACACTGACAGCTATGACGGTGGCTTCCCCCCCCCCCCCACACACACACACAAAAACACCTATTTGGAAACACGGAAGGCTACCCAGCCCTCGGAAGAGTATCTGTAATGGCTTTTAAGAGGTAATTCAGTGAGGATGCTAGAAAACAATGCATTTAGTTATTAAAAATTGTTACTGATGATTTTGCATTTTCTCATTCCCACTCAGGCAACAAAATAAGGTTTTATGCTAGAGTAACTCACTTAGAGTCAGGCAGACAGCTCGATGCTACCTGCAGGCATAGGCTGCCAAACACGTCTGATTTGAAAGGCTCTTAGCATCTCAAAACCTTTTAAAGAATTTATGTCTCACAATCATGAGACGTTTTTGTGATTTTTTAGAGTATGTTGTTTTTAAAACTTTATTTTAAAAATAACTTAATAATGCCAATTACATTGACTCATAGTAGATGGGAGTTGTTTGGAAATCCTTATTTCGGTTATGTTTTGAAGGAGGGCTTCAGCTCACTACTCAATAATGAAATAACTTAAGACAACAATCTACTAGTTCATTTAATACTTTTATTACTTTGTTCAAAAGCTGTCGCCCACTCTGAGCATCATACGTTTGTCATGAGAGGACTCTGCTCCCAGGGAGAAGCAGTGGCCAGTGTATGGATCGAGGGTCTGGAAATGTTTCTTCTCAGTTCCACTCATCAGCATCATAACATCTTTTAATCTGCCTTCATCACCTGGTTCATTATTAATGAAGATGCTGAAACACTGATACCACACTTATTTATAGGACAGAGCAACCTATCTTTTTTTCCTTAAAAAACAAAGAAAGGCATTTTTAAAAACCTAACATTTGGGAAATAGCTTGCATGTCTACTCTCTCCAGAGCCAGATTCTAATTTCCCAGCCTCATGGGAAACCGAGGTTCTGGATGGAAGGCCAAAAGCTCCATAACTTTTTGATCCCTGCTTTTGCGCACTACACACCATTAGAGAGGTAATGTTTTCTCCTGCTGCAAATGTGAATATAAATTCAAGGAAGCTATGTTTTTATATGGAGTTAATAATATGAAGGATATGATCCTACACATTAACTGTAGTATCTGCCCTAGTAGAGATGGTGCCAAGTGAACAGCAGGTGGAATCCCGAGACTCGGATAGTAAGGCGATTCTGTTGGTTCAAATTCCAGCTGAGAGGGTCCTCAGAGCCTGAGTGCACAGTGCACTATTATCCATCTCAAAACTTAAAAAAGAACTAAAAAGAGTGATGAGTGATGCACAGAGAGAATGTGCCCTGAAGAGATTTGAGCAGAGGGTAAGTCTGTGACTATAGCAAGAATTTCATACTCTTGGTAAACATTTCCCCCTCAGATGACCAGATGCCTCCCGACAGGAAATTGATGCTGATATTTTCTAATTCTTAAAATGAAAAATAAGTCTTGTAGGAAAAAAACAATTATTTTGAGAGTTTAAGAATTTATTGAGATATTAATGCCATGTAATAATTTAACTTTTTAAAAATCTGAATGAACTCCTGTCCTAAAATGGTCTATTGTTTTGACCTCATAATGATGACAGCTGGTAATCATCTAGAATAATGTGATTCCCAAGCATTTTGATGTAACGACTCTATTCTAAAATCTTTAAAAAAGTAATTGAAGAAATACATGGAGACTAAAAAAAATCTGCCATGAATTCAGTAAGACACTAACTAGAATGTGCTATTTCTGAAAAGAAAAAAAGGATATGAATATGTGAAAAAAATGTTATTTACGTACTTTACCCAAAATTCTTACTTAGATTGCATGTGGAATCATGGACGTTTGGTTATTTCCCTGGAGCGCTCTGGATCATAGACAGGGAGTCATTTCTTTTGGGTACTTGTTCCCAGCAAACATAATAAAATATAATGGTTTCATGCATATGCCTAGCAATTTGGCTTTCAGCACATGTAAGAACAAATGATCACTACTTGGCGTTTATACAAGGGATATTTTTCACATTTTTTTTCAGTGGAAGCTGGCAAAGGAAGGGGGAAAAAAAGAAAAAAACAGAACCCCCTCCCTTACACATGAGCTAAAGACTGACTAGCTATTCATCAGATTTGCTTTCTCATGGAGCACACACCTAGATTGTAATTTCATTCTTCTTTTACCATTAGATGTGGCCACATAACTGTGTTCTAGAAAATAGAATATGAGCATAAGTGGTGTGTGCTTCTGCCAGGTCCAGCAACTTACAACTTGCCAAACATGATTCTGCAAATTGTTTTCCCTTCCAGCTGGCTGGGATGGAGACAATATAGAGTGTGACCTCAAAAGCTATGTGGTAAAAATGGCAGAGCCACAGGTGGAAGGAGCCTGGGTTCCTGAATGACTACTTGGAGGAGATCAATCTGTCAATCAAGAGCACTAATTTAGAAATTATGTGAATGAGAAATGGGTTTTTATTGTATTTGAACCATTATATCTTTTAAGTTTTGTTATGATAGTGACCTTAACTAATGCACTGATAAACATTGAATTACTTTTAACAATTGGAATTGACTCTAATGTCAATGATTGTGTGTGGTGGACAAAGGAATGATGCTAACTTCTGTATATCTTTTGTGTAAAATTTGTGCATTCTCACAAATTAATAGTTACAAAATAGTCACAGGGTGTAAAATACAGTGTGGGGAATATAGTGAATATCATTGTAAAAGCTATGTATACGACAATATAGTGGTTAGACATTTAAGGTCTGACAATTAAGTTCATGACCTAGTTGCACCGATGTTGCTAACCTTTTTTGATATCAGAGGGATTATTCGTTATGAATTTATACCAACTGGACAAACAGTTAACCAAGTTTATTATTTGGAAGTGCTGAAAAGGTTGCATGAAAAAGTTAGAAGACCTGAACTTTTCGCCAACAATTCATGGCTCTTGCATCACAAAAATGCATCAGCTCACACGGCTCTGTCTGTGAGGGAATTTTTAGCCAGTAAACAAATAACTGTATGGAACACCCTCCCTACTCACCTGATCTGGCCCCCAATGACTTCTTTCTTTACTTGAAGATAAAGGAAATATCGAAAGGAAGACATTTTGATGACATTCAGGACATCAAGGATAATAAGATGACAGCTCTGATGGCCATTCCAAAAAAAAGAGTTCCAAAGTTGCTTTGAAGGGCGGACTAGGCGCTGGCGTTGGTGCATAGCTTCCTAAGGGGAGTACTTCGAAGGTGACCATAGTGATATTCAACAATGAGGCATGTAGCACTTTTTCTAGAATGTGTTTGCAAACTTAATTGTTCGACCTCGTAGTGTGTAATCACTATATTGTTATATACACTTGAAAATAATAAAAAAAAGTTTGTGCATTCTCTAGGTACCATTTGTGTATGTCTATGTGAAGTGTAACATGCATACCTTTTGCATATGTTAACTCACATGTTTGTAAATTTTTATTGAGGAGAAATTTACATACAGGGAAATGCACAAAACTTAAGCATTTAACAAAAATAATTCAATGAGATTTTGTTAAATGTTTATATTCATGTAACCAACACCCACACCAAAATAAAGACCATTCCAATCAACCCCCAAAGTTACCATGTGCCTCTTTCCAGTCTATCCCAAGCCACCCTTTAAGCCTTAGGCAACTGCTATAGGTTCCCACAGTATTACCATAGATTAATTCTGCCTGCTTCTGAACTTCACATGAAAGGAATTACACTCGTATAATCTAATGTGTGTTCAGTTTCTTTTGCATGGCATAATGTTTCGAAGTTTTATCCATGTTGTTGCCTGTATTAGTAATTCATTCTTTTGTATTATTGAATAATATTCCATTATGGTGAATATGTACCACAATGATTTCATCATCTTATGTCCATGGACATTTGCATTGTTTCCAGTTTGGAGCTATTATAAACATCCTTGTACAAGATTTTTTTTTTTTGAACATATATTTTATTTCTCTTGAGTAAATACCTTAGTAGAATTGCTGTATCAGAGGGCAAATGTATGTGTTACATATTTAGAAGAGTTTTTCAAAGTGCTGTATCATGTTACACTTACTAGAGTTTGTTATTCCATAAGCTCACCAATATTTGGTGTTGTGAGCATCTTTAGATTTTGGCTATTCTGGGTGTAGGATTATATATCATTTCAGTTTTAATTTGCATTTCCCTGATTCTTATTACTGATAGTAATACTTTTCTCTTGCTTAATGTTCATTCATACATTCAAACAATCATACAAATATTTTGACCATTACTTTGGGATGGCTGTCTTTTTTATTATGGATTTGTAAGCTATCATTAATATTCTGGCTACAAATCCTTTACCAGAGATACATACTAAGAATTTTTTTTTTTCAGTATATACTTTGTCTTTTCATTTTCTTTCTATGATGTCTTTGAAGTTTCTAATATTAATGGAAATCAATCTATGCATCTTTAAACTTTTTATAGTTAGTGCTTTCTGTATTCTATTTATAAAACATTTGCTTTTCCCCAAGTTTTGAAGATATGCTTTTCTGTTTTCTTTTAACAAGTTTATAGTTTACTTTTAAATTTAGGTCTATTAAAGTCTCAAATTAATTTTGTGTATAGTGTGAGATGGAGTCAAAATTTATTTTATCCTAAAAATTTACATAGTTGTTCCATGACATTTTATTTAAAAACTTCTCTTTCCCTATTGAATGACCTTAGCATATTTGTCAAAAAAACAACCACAAATGTGAGGGCTTATTTCTAGATTTTATATTTTGTTTAATTTATGTTTGCCTATCCTTACCCAATACCACACTGCCTGATTATTTTTTATTAAATTTATTGGAGTGACAATGGTTAATAAAATTATATAGGTTTCAAGTGTAAAATTCTATAATAAATCATCTATTTATTGTATTGTGTGTTCACCATCCAAAGTCAATTCTTCTTCCATCACCACATATTTGACCTCCTTTACCCTCTTCATACCATCCTCCATCCCCCTTTTCTCTCTGGTAACCACTAAATTGTTGTCTGTGTCTATGATTTTTTGTTTGTTTGTCTTGCTCCTTTGTTGTTTTCAGTTTTATATCCCACATATGAGTGAAATTATATGGTACTTGACTTTTTCCATCTGACTTATTTCACTTAGCATGACAATCTCAAGATTATTATAAAAACTTTACAGTTAGTCTTGAAATCAAGGAGTGTAAGTCCTCTAATTGTGTTCTTATTTCAAGATTGGTTTGGCTATCTTAGAGCCTTTACATTTCTATACACACTTTACAATTAGCTTATCTATTTCACACAAAGTATAATAAAAGCCTTTTGAGATTTTAGTTGGGACTGGTAGACTCTCTATATTAATTAGGGGATAACTGACATTTTAACAATATTGTGTATTCTTATCCACAAATATAGCACACCTTTCCAAATATTTAAATAGTCTGTAAATTCTCTCAGCAATGGATTTTTGTTCTTTTTTTTTCTTTTAATTCACGTTTATTGGGGTGACAATTGTTAGCAAAGTTACATAGATTTCAGGTGTACAATTCTGTAATGCATCATTTATATATCACATTGTGTGTTCACCACCCAGAGTCAGTTCTCTTTCCATCACCATATATTTGATCCCCTTTACCCACATCTACCACCCCTTTCCCCCTTTACCCTCTGGTAAGGGTTATGGTTCTTATTGTATAAGTCCTGCATATCTTTTGGTAAATTAACTTCTATTTGATATTTGTGCTATAGAATGGTAAATCTATATTCTAGATTTTATAGAATGGTAAAATCTAGAATGGTAAATTTTTATTCTATTTTCCAAATTTTTTGTCACCAATATACAAAAACACACATAATTTTATATCCTATGAATTCATATTCCATGACCTTGCAAATTTTACTTATTCATTTTTGTATTTTTATATATTTCTTAAGATAGACTTCTTATGTACAAAATCATGTTCTCTGCAAATATAGAAAATTTTGTTTTTTCCTTTGTAAACTTTGTCCAATGTATTTCTTTTTAAAACCTTATTGGATTGGCTAGGATCTCCTAAAAATAAAAGGTTCAATACAAGATAACAGTGGTCATCTTTGCCTTGTTCCAATCTCAAGGGAAAAGAGTTCAATATATCACCATTAATTATGATGTAAACTGTAAGAATTTTGTAAATGCACTTTGATCGATGAAAGAACCCCCTTCAATTCCTGGATTACTGAGAAGTTTATCCATGAATTTTCGTTGCACTTCTTTACATGCTTTCTCTTCATTTATGAAGATGACCATTAGTTTTGCTTTATTTGGTCAATGTAATAAATTATACATTATTGGTTTTTGAATTTTAAACCAAACCTAAATTCCTGGAATAAACCCTTGAAACATATATTTAATCATAAATAGATAGATGACAGACAGATAGATAGCTAGACTTGACTTATTAATATTTTGTTCAGGACGGATATTGTCCTGTAATTTATTTTTTTGTAATTAACTTTTTAAGGTTTGATATTGTGTGCCAGATGGAAGGGAGGTTGTGGGAGATGGAGGAAATGGTGAAGGGATTAAGACGTATAATTGCCAGTTATAAAAATAGTCACAGGGATGTAATGTACAGCATAGGGGACATAGTCAATAATATTGTGATAACTATGTGTGGTGTCAGATGTGTGCTAGATTTACTGCAATGATCACTTTGTAAGTTATATAAATGTCTAGTCATTATGTTATACACCTGAAGTTAATATTGTATGTCAACTGTATTTGAAAAGTAAAATTTTAAAAATGGTTTGGTATTGTTTTGGGCTACATAAAATGTGTATGTGCTACTTCTGCTATTTTCTAAATAGTTTCTCTATGTTTGGTACTATTTCTCTTTAAATGTCGAAATTCACAATAAAAACATCTAGGTCTAGAGTTTACTCATGAAAACACTTCTAATTATAAATGCTATTTCTTTAAAAAATAAAGGGCTATCCAATTTTCTTATCCTTTTTGTATCCAACTTGGTAAGCTGCGGTTTTCAAGGAATTTGTCTTTTTCATCTAAGCGTTTAAAATTATTGGCTAACATTTGAATTTATAACAAATGTCCATAATAATTATCATATACTTGATGTTTACATGATCTGTTGTGATATTTCCTCTTTCATTCCTGATATTAATAATTTGTGTTATGCTGTTTTCAATTTCATTGTTTTCTGCTCTGATATTTATGTTTCCTTCCTTTTCTTCTCCTTTGTATATTTTTTTTTCCTTTTTCTATTGTTTCTATTAAGTTAGAAAATTAGGTTATTGATTTGAATTATTTTTCTATTCTAATACAAGCTTTTAAAGCTATACATATTTTCTTAACTACTGATTTAGCTATAACTAAATTTTTTAATGTTTTTCTTTCACTTTTATTCAATTCAATGTATTTTCTAATGTTCACTGTTATTTCTTATTTGATTAATTGGTTCTTTATAAGTGTGTAATTTCCAACTATACAGGGCTATTCTGGATAATTCATTGCCATTGACTTTTAGTTTAATGCTACAGTGGTTAGAAAACATATTCTGTAATAAATCAATCTTCAGGTTTTGTGACACTTATTTTACGACCCAGCATACAGCCTATCATGTGTTCTCAAAAGGAATCTCTTAATTAATTTGTTTTTCACCTCTGGTAATGTTCCTTGTTTTGAAATTAAAATCTGTGAGTTATAAGTCATATTTTCCCATCATTTTATTTTCAAATTGTCTCTGTCTTTATATTTAAAGTATGACTCTTCTATAAAGAGCATATAATTGGATCTCAATTTTTTTAAATCTAGTCTTACAATCTTGACTTCTTATTTGGAGGGGTTAGCCTGCATCATTTTAAGGTAATTATTGACACAGTTGTGTTTACATCCAGTCTCTGGCTATCTGTTTTCTTCCATTATTATTCTTACTTTTTAGCCTTCTTTTTTGTTAATTGATTATTGTATAATATTCCACTTATTTTTTCTGTAATTTTTAAGATATTCCTTTTTTAATATAACTTAGTTGATACTCAAGGAATTAATATGCCTCCTTAATTTACCACCACCTACTTTCAGTTAATATTGTTCCACTTCACTTAAAACATAACCTTACAAAAATATACTTTGATTTATCCCTTATTACTTGCATTATTGAAGTCATATATTTTACTTCTCTAGAAGTTTTAAAACCCACAACTCAACATGTTGCTCTTGTTTTAAACAGACAGCTGACCCTTAAAGAAATATTTTACAAGAAGAAAAATGATAGCTGCTTACATATGCTCACACATTTACTATTTTCATGGCTCTTCATTTCTTCCTATAAGAGTTTTCAATCTGGTGAAAATCCTTCATTGGGAAAAATCTTTAGCATTTCACGTAGTTCATCTCTACAGATTATAAACTGTCTCAACTGAGGTTTGTGTAAAAATGTTTTTTATTTGCCCTCATTTTTGGAAGAGCCTTTTGCCAGAGATAGAATTTTGTTTTGGCAGTTTTCTTTTCTTTCAGCACTTGAAATTCCATTTTCTTCTGGCCTTCATTATTTCTAAAACAAAGTGAGACGTTATTCTTAGTGATATTTTGCAACATGTAACATGTACTTTTTCTTATGCTACTTTTAAGATTAAGATTTGTTTTTTCATCTTCGCTTGTTAGCTGTGTATTTGTGGTATGACTAGTTGATTTTCTTTGGATGTATCTTGTCTGTCTGTTATGGCTAATTTATACATATATATATATATATATATATATATATATATATATATATATATATATATATATGGTTTTCACCAAATTTTGGATTTTTCACCATTATTTTTTGAAACAAATTTTCTCCTACATTTTCTCTCTGCTACTACAATTTTAATTAGAGGTATGTTAACCTGTTTAATATTGTTCTGAAGGTCATTGAGGTTCTGTTCATTTGTCAAAAACGATTTTTATTTCTGTGTGCTTCAGTTTAGATAATTTGTGTTGATCTGTCTTCAAGTTTATAGACCCTGTCTTCTACAGTATCCAATCTGCTATTAAGCTTAACATTTTTTTTTCCCTCTCTCCATTTAAAATATGTGCTTTGCAATTCAAGCTATGCCATTTGGTTCTTTTTAATAGTTTCTATTTCTCTGCTATAGATTCCCAAATATTAATTCATTATTTTCATCTTTTTCTTCAAATCCTTCAACATTATTTGTAATAATCATTTTAAAGTCCTTCAATACAAATTACAATTTGTGATTCATCTCAGCATCCTTTAATGTTGAAGTCTTCTCTTCTAAGTTATGGCTCACATTTTCCTGAGTTTTGCATGTATAGTCATTTTGTGTGTGTGTGGTATATATTGTGATTGACACATTATAGGTAGTCTGGATTACCTTGTCTCTTTTAAAAATTGTTCTGCTTTATGTTCTCCTTCATATCATTTTGTTCTGCAAAATAATTAAATTATTGGCATAGTCTCTAATTCTTTTTAGGCTTCAGTTTATGATTTGTTATAGTGGAATTATTTTGGTTTTGTCTTAATTCATAGGATATGGCTTTTACTCAGATCACGGTTTTTACTCCGAAAGTGTCACATATTTTGGATTATAAATTTAATGTCCAAGGTTTCCAGCAATATCTCTTCAGGGTAGGTGGGCAATATTCCCCATTATCTGTCAGGTATGCACAACCTCTGGCATTATTGCTCAGCTCTTAACATGGTAGAGTCACTCATTCTTATGCCTCCCAGAGTCTTGCCCTGTACATGCACACTGAAGCCCTCCATCAAGGACTCACTAAGCAGGGCGGACAGGTGGTTCAGTTGCTTAGAGTGTAAGCTAGAGGCAACAGGGCTGCCAGTTCAATCCCCACATGGGCCAACGAGCTGCACTCTCCGCAACTAGAATGAAGCCAATAAGCTGCCGCTGAGCTCCCAGGCGGCCAGATAGCTCAATTGGTTGGAGTGTGTGCTCTCAACCACAATGTTGCTGGTTCAACTACTGCAAGAGATGGTGGGCTGCGCCTCCTGCAACTAACAACGGTGACTGGACCTGGAGCTGAGCTGCTCCCTCCACAACTAAGATTGAAAGGACAACAACTTGACTTGGATGGAGCTTATGAGTCCTGGGAAAAACACACTACTGTTCCCCAATAAAAATGAAAAATAAAAACATTTCTTAAAAATGTCCTGGAAATACACACTGTTCCCCAATAAAGTCCTGTTCCCTTTCCCAAAAAAAATCTTTTCTTTAAAAAAAAAAAAGAACTCACTAACTTTTGCACAGCAAAAGAAACCATCAACAAAATAAAGAGGCGACCAACTGAATGGGAGAAGATTTTTGCAAACAGCACCTCTGATAAGGGGCTAATATCCAAAATATACAAGGAACTCATACAACTCAACAACAAAATAAAAACCCAGTTAAAAAATGGGCAGAGGACCTGAGGAGACATTTCTCCAAAGAGGACATACAAATGGCAAATAGACATATGAAAAAATGCTCAACATCACTAATCATCAGAGAAATGCAAATCAAAACCACAATGAGATATCACCTCACCCCAGTCAGAATGGCTATCATCAACAAGACAGATAGTAACAAGTGTTGGAGAGGCTGTGGAGAAAAAGGAACCCTCATACACTGTTGGTGGGAATGCAGACTGGTGCAGCCACTATGGAAGGTTCCTCAGTGTGGATGTTCATCAAAAAATTACGAATAGTCACAGGGATATGAAAGTCAAATTGGGGAATATAATCAATAATGTGGTAAAGATTTTGTAGAGTATCCAATGGACACTTGTCTCATTAGGGAGACCACCTCAGGGATGATGCAGATGCCTGATCACTGCACTGTACACCTGAAGCTGAAGATGAAAAATAATGAATGTCACCTACAATTATATATATATTTACAAGAAGTGGAGTACAGCATTAGGACTAGAGACAGTGGAAATGTTATGGCTGTATGAGATATCAGAGGAATAGTAGATAGGGAGAGGGAGGTTATCACTGTGTGGGGGATATAAATGATAAGTGTCTAACTATTACATTGTTTTGTACACCAGAAACTAATTTTAAAAAAGAACCACACAAAAAAAAAAGAACAGAAAATTACGAACAGAATTACCATATGACCCAGCAATCCCTCTTCTGTATCTACCCAAAATATCTGAAAAACTTTATCCATAAAGACATGTATTCTCCAATGTTCATTGCAGCTTTATTTACATTGGCCAAGACATGGAAACAACCAAAATGTCCTTCGATAGATGAATGGATAAAGAACTTGTGGTATGTATACACAATGGAATACTATTTGGCGGTAAGAAAAGATGAAATAGTACCATTTGTGACAACATGGGTGGATCTTGAGAGTATAATGCTGAGCGAAATAAGTCAGACAGAAAAAGCAGAGAACCATATGATTTCACTGGTATGTGGCATATAAAACTGAAAACAACAAAAGAACAAGACAAGCAAATAAAGGAACAAAAACTCATAGACATAGACAATAGTTTAGGGGTTACCAGCAGGTAAGGGGGGAGAGGGGCTCTAGAAGAGGGTAAACGGGGTAAAATATATGGTGATGGAAAAAGAACTGACTCTGGGTGGTGAACACACAATGTGAGATATAGATAATGTATTACAGAATTGTATACCTGAAATCTATGTAACTTTACGAACACTTGTCACCCCAATAAACTTTAATTTAAAAAAAAAATCTCACTGAGAACTCTCAAGAAGTCTCCTAGATAAACCCACTATGCAGCTCCTTCTTCTCCAGTTTTCTGTCCTGATACTTTCAGCCACCTTAGCAACCACAAAGTATAATCTCTACTTTCTTAGGTGAACAGGACCACTATTCATCATTTCTGTTGTGCTTAATTTCTGAAAAACATTGTTTCATAGATTTTGTTGAATATTGTGATTGGTTCTTCTTAACTGAAAGCAGAAGTCTTTTCTTTTCTGATGCTGTTTTTTCTAATGTAAACAACTGTTTTGTAAAACTACATGGCTCCTCAGTGTCACCCACATTTCTCTAGGTTGCACTGCCATTGCAGTCTTCTCATTTTTGCAACTCATTGGGAATCTGCATTAGATCACTGTCTCAACCATTACCATTTGGTAGAATATGCAATTAAGTTTATGATTCTGTTAGGAATGTAGATGAGAATTTTAAAATATCTGTTTAACATTGTCAACAGCTTAGAAAATGTATCAGGAGATGAGTGAAAAACACATTTCCCCCCAAAATTTTTTTTTCCAGCAATAACAGGCTATCCTGGGTTTAGTCATTTAAACTGCTCCAGAGAAGTAAATTGCCATTTTGTCTGGTTATATTTTGAGCCTTGAAAAATATTCAGATAACTTTTCTGAAGTCTCTCAATACCTTTATCTAAAAATTGACCAAAACCTCTCTCACTAGTCTTGAAAACAGATTTCCTATTGTCATGGGCCATATGAAAATGGGGAAATAACTACTGCCATACCTAAAACAGCATTGTTTAGCATGCACTTGGAATTAAACTTCCTAACCTTCAAATTAAACCATCTTTGATAGACTAAAGTTTCTGAATGTAATGTAGTCCAGTATATTAAATGTCCCTTATGTTCTTCTTGTGTCCTGTTGAAATCTTTTGTGTCCAACATTTCATTTTTTATGTAAGGGTGGCTTTTTGTGCCTTGTTTAAGAAATATTTTCCACATAAGAGTGAGAATATATTTTTCTTTATTGTGTTTAAAAACTCAAAAAATTCCTACAATATTTTATCTATAATTGATTTGTTTTTTGGTTTTCTGGATAGTGATATTGGGGTTAAGACTCAGCGCCAATACTAAGAGATTGTCTTTACCCCATGGTTTTGAAGTGCCATCTTGTAATAAATAGGTTTCCACATTACGTGTTTTGTAGTTTTAGAATTTCTATTCTGTCTCTATACACCCTAATACCACATTCATTCTATTACTAGAGCTTTATAATTAATGTTAATGTAATTGTAGTCCTGATATAATTAGGAGAATGAGTTTTCCATTTTCTTCAAAATTATCTTAATTTACTTATCCATTACATTTCAATATAAATTTTAAGATGATATATGGATGTTCACAAATATGACTCCTGCAGTGATTCTGATGGATTGCATTAATCTGTAAATCAGCTATAGGAAAATTGATACCTATACTCTCTCTATGACTGTAATATATTTCCGTTCACTTACTTCTACTTTAATGACTAACAACAATTGTAGTAGCCATGCACATCTTTTATTAAATTTATTCTTAGACATTTTTTGAGGTTATTCTAAATATATTCTTCTCAAACAAATTTATTGAGGTATAATTGGCATACATTAGGCTACACATATTTATACAATTTGAAAAAACTTGACATATGTATACATACATGGAAAACAGTCATTGGAGTCAAAATATTGAGTATATCCATTAAATGTCTTTTCATAACCCTTTGTAATCCTGCCATTGCATCCCAGCCTGATTCTCCATCACCCAAGAACCACTGTCTGCTTTCTGTCACTATATACTAATTTGCATTTTCTAAAAATGTACATGAACTGAATTACACACTGTATATTCTTTTTCTGTCGTTTCTTTCATTCAGTATAATTATTTTGAGATTCAACTATGTTGTGGCATGTACCAATGGTTCATTTTTCCCCATTTTATTACCATACTAAAATTTGTTTATCTATACACCAGTTGATAGATATTTTGGTTGCTTCCAATTTGGGGCTATGAAAAATACACCACTATAAACATTCATGCATAAGTGTTTATAAGAACATATTCTTTCATTTTATTGGATAAAAATGGATTCCTACAATTAAAATGGCTAGATTACAATAAAATATTATTTGTTATTTAATTTTTAAAGAATCTGCTAGTTTATTTATTTTTTTTTTAATTTTATTTTATTAAATTTATTGGGGTGACAATTGTTAGTAAAATTACATAGATTTCAGGTGTACAATTCTGTATTACATCATCTATAAATCCCATTGTGTGTTCACCACCCAGAGTCAGTTCTCCTTCCATCACCATATATTCGATCCCCCTTACCCTCATCTCCCACCGCCCACCCCCCACCCCCCTTACCCTCTGGCAACCACTAAACTATTGTCTGTGTCTCTGAGTTTCTGTTTCTCATTTGTTTGTCTTGTTCTTTTGTTGTTTTTGGTTTATATACCACATATCAGTGAAAGCACATGGTTCTCTGCTTTTTCTGTCTGACTTGTTTCGCTCAGCATTACTCTCTCAAGATCCATCCATGTTGTCACAAATGTTCCTATATCATCTTTTCTTACTGCCAAAGTATTCCATTGTGTATATATACCACAACTTCTTTATCCATTCATCTATCGAAGGACATTTTGGTTGTTTCCATGTCTTGGCCACCGTAAACAAAGCTGCAATGAACATTGGAGCACACGTGTCTTTATCTCTAAATGTTTTCAGATTTTTGGGGTAGATACCCAGAAGAGGGATTGCTGGGTCATATGGCAATTCTATTCGTAATTCTTTGAGAAACCTCCACACTGCCTTCCATAACGGCTGCACAAGTCTGCCACCAACAGTGTATGAGGGTTCCTTTTTCTCCACCGCCTCTCCAACATTTGTTATTATTTGTCTTGTTGATGATAGCCATTCTGACTGGGGTGAGGTGATATCTCATTGTGGTTTTGATTTGCATTTCTCTGATGATTAGTGATGTTGAGCATTTTTTCATATGTCTATTTGCCATTTGTATGTCCTCTTTGGAGAAATGTCTCTTCAAGTCCTCTGCCCATTTTTCAATTGGGTTGTTTGTTTTTTTGTTGTTGAGTTGCATGAGTTCCTTGTATATTCTGGATACTAGCCCCTTATCGGAGGCACTGTTTGCAAAAATCTTCTCCCATTCAGTTGGTGGCCTCTTTATTTTGTCAATGGTTTCTTTTGCTGTGCAGAAGCTTTTAAGTTTCATATAGTCCCATTCGTTTATTTTAGCTTTTACTTCCATTGCCTTTGGAGTCAAGTTCATAAAATGCTCTTTGAACCCAAGGTCCATAAGTTTAGTACCTATGTTTTCTTCTATGCAGTTTATTGTGTCAGGTCTTATGCTTAAGTCTTTGATCCATTTTGAATTAACTTTGGTACATGGTGACAGATAGCAGTCCAGTTTCATTCTTTTGCACATGGCTATCCAATTCTTCTAGCACCATTTATTGAAGAGGCTGTTTTTGCTCCATTGTATGTTTTTAGCTTCTTTGTCAAAAATTATCTGTCCATATTTATGTGGTTTTATTTCTGGGTTCTCAATTCTATTCCATTGGTCTATGTGTCTGTTTTTCTGCCAATACCATGCTGTTTTGATTATTGTAGCCCTGTAGTACAAGCCAAAGTCAGGAAGTGTGATACCTCCATTATTGTTCTTTTTCCTTAAGATTGTTGGCTATTCGGGGTCTTTTGTGGTTCCAAACAAATCTGATGATTTTTTGTTCTATTTCTTTAAAATATGCCATTGGGATTTTGATGGGGATTGCATTGAATCTGTATATTGCTTTGGGTAATATGGCCATTTTAACTATGTTGATTCTTCCAATCCATGAGCACGGAATGTCTTTCCATTTCTTTGTGTCTTCTTCAATTTCTTTCAAAAATGTCTCATAGTTTTCAGCATATAGGTCTTTCACATCCTTGGTTAAGTTTATTCCTAGGTATTTTATTCTTTTTGCTGCAATTGCAAAAGGAATTGTTTTTTGTATTTCTTTTTCTGAGATTTCATTGTTAGTATATAGGAAGGCAATGGACTTTTGTGCGTTGATTTTGTAGCCAGCAACTTTATTGTATTCGTTGATTGTTTCTAATAGCTTTTTGGTGGAGTCTTTAGGGTTTTCTATATATAACATCATGTCATCTGCAAAGAGTGATAATTTAACTTCTTCATTCCCAATTTGGATGCCTTTTATTTCTTTCTCTTGCCTGATTGCTCTGGCAAGGACTTCCAACACTATGTTGAAAAGCAGAGGTGATAGGGGACATCCCTGTCGTGTTCCTGAACGTAGAGCAAAGGGCTTCAGTTTTTCTCCGTTAATTATGAGATTAGCAGAGGGTTTGTCATATATGGCCTTTATTATGTTAAGGTATTTTCCTTCTATACCCATTTTATTAAGTGTTTTAATCATAAATGGATGTTGTATCTTGTCAAATGTTTTTTCTGCATCAATTGATATAATCATATGATTTTTGTCCTTTATTTTGTTTATTTGAGGTATCACATTGATGAATTTGCGTATGTTGAACCATCCTTGTGCCCCGGGGATGAACCCCACTTGGTCGTGATGAATAATCTTTTTAATGCATTGTTGTATTCGATTTGCTAGAATTTTATTTAGGATTTTTGCATCGGTATTCATCAGAGATATTGGTCTGTAGTTTTCTTTTTTTGTGTTGTCCTTACCAGGTTTTGGTATCAGGGTAATGTTGGCCTCATAAAATGAGATGGGGAGTATTGTTTCTCCTTCAATTTTTTGGAAGAGTTTGAGCAGGATTGGTATTAGATTCTCTTTGAAAGTTTGGTAGAATTCACTAGTGAAGCCATCTGGTCCCCGACTTTTGCTTTTGGGAAGGTTTTGGATGACTGATTCAATTTCGTTACTGGTGATTGGTCTGTTTAGATTTTCCAGTTCTTCATGGTTCAGCCTTGGAAGGCTATATGTTTCTAAGAACTTGTCCATTTCTTCTAGGTTGTTGAATTTGGTGGCATATAGTCCTTCGTAGTATTCTTGGATGATCCTTTGTATTTCTGTGCTGTCCGTGATAACTTCCCCTTTTACGTTTCTGATTTTGTTAATCAGTGTCTTCTCTCTTTTTATCTTAGTAAGTCTAGCCAAGGGTTTCTCAATTTTGTTAATCTTTTCAAAGAACCAGCTCTTTGTCACATTAATTTTTTCTATTGTCTTTTTGTTCTCTATTTCATTTAGTTCTGCTCTAATTTTTGTTATTTCCTTTCTTCTGCTGACCTTGGGTTTTACTTGTTCTTCTTTTTCTAGTTCTTTAAGGTGTAACATGAGGTTATTTATTTGGGAGTTTTCTTGTTTCTTGAGATAGGCCTGTAATGAGATAAATTTCCCTCTTAAAACTGCTTTCGCTGCATCCCCAAAATTTTGGTAGGATGTATTTTCATTGTCATTTGTTTCTATGTATCTTTTGATCTCTCCTCTAATTTCTTCTTTGACCCAGTCCTTCTTTAAAAGTATGTTGTTTAGTCTCCATGTATTTGTGTTTTTCCCCGCTTTCTTTTTACAGTTGATATCCAATTTCAAAGCCTTGTGATCAGAGAATATGCATGGTATGATTTCAATCTTCTTAAATTTGTTGAGACTGATTTTATGTCCCAATAGATGGTTTATCCTTGAGAATGTTCCGTGTACACTAGAAAAGAATGTATAGTCTGATGTTTTAGGATGAAGTGCTCTATAAATGTCAATTATGTCCATTTCATCTAATGTGTCATTTAGGGCTACTATTTTGTTATTTATTTTCTGTTTGGATGATCTATCCATAGCTGTCAATGATGTATTTAAGTCCCCTAGTATAATTGTGTTTTGGTCAATTTCTCCCTTTAGTTCTGTTAGTAGTTGCTTGGTGCATTTCGGTGCTCCCTGATTGGGGGCATAAATATTGATGACTGTTATGTCTTCTTGTTGTACAGTCCCCTTCACCATTATGAAATGTCCATCTTTGTCTCTTGTTATCTTTTTCACCTTGAAGTCTGTTTCATCTGATATCATTATGGCTACACCTGATTTTCTCTGGGTACCATTTGCTTGGAGTGTCAATTTCCACCCTTTCACTTTGAGTCTATGCTTGTCCTTGTAGCTGAGATGTGTCTCTTGGAGACAGCATATGGTTGGGTTTAGTTTTTTGATCCAATCTGCTACTCTGTGCCTTTTTATTGGTGAGTTCAGTCCATTTACATTTAGGATGATTATTGATATGTGAGGATTTCCTGTCATTCTATCCTTAGTTTTCTGTTAAGGTTGTGTCTCCATTGTTTCTTTGCTTTTTGTTGTTTTCTATTATTTCTGTGTGGTGGTATTCTATGATGTTTCCCTCTGTTTCTTCTTTTATTTCAGTATATATTTCAATTCTGGATTTATTTTGAGTGGTTACCCTTAAGTTTATGTAAAAGAAAGTTTGATATTTAGAGTATTCCATTTTCTTCAGCACGCTTACTTTCTCCATTCCCATATTCCGGTTCAGGCCTTTACTCTCCCCCTTTTTGAGTTTTGGTTGCCACAAATTGTCCCTGTTGATGGTGGTCGAATAGCCTCCTTTAGTATTTCTTGTAGTGCAGGTCGTGTATTAGAAAATTCCCTCAGCTTCTGTATGTCTGGAAAGGTCTTTATTCCTCCTTCATATCTAAAGGATATCTTTGCTGGATATATTATTCTTGGCTCATAATTTCTCTCTTTCAATAGTTTGAATATTTGGTTCCACTCCCTCCTGGCTTGTAGAGTTTCTGCTGAAAAATCTGATGATAATCTAATGGGCTTTCCTTTGTAAGTTACCGTCTTCTTTTTCCTGGCTGCCTTGAGGATTCTTTCTTTGTCGTTGATTTTAGACAGCTTCAATACAATGTGCCTTGGAGAAGGCCTGTTGGGATTGAGGTAACTAGGTGTTCTATTTGCTTCTTGGATTCGAGGGTCCAGTTCTGTCCACAAATTTGGGAAGTTCTCATCGACAATTTGTTTGAATATATTCTCTGTTCCCTTCTCTCTTTCTTCTCCTTCTGGTATGCCCATTATTCTTATATTGCTCTTTCTGATGGAGTCAGAAAGTTCTTGTAGAGTTCTTTCATTTCTTTTAAGTCTCAAGTCTCTTTCTTCTTCTATTTGTGTCATTTCCAGGATTCTATCTTCGATGTCACTGATTCTTTGCTCCATCTGGTCAACTCTACTACCTAAGCTGGTTATTTCATTCTTAATTTCTTCTATTGAGTTCTTAATCTCCAGAAATTCTATTTGGTTCTTTTTTAAGATTTCAATCTCTTTTGTAAAATGCTCATGCTGTTCTTTGATTGAGTTTCTGAGTTCCTTTAACTGCCTATCTGTGTTTTCTTGTATCTTGTTGAGTTTTTTCAGAACTGCAATCTTGAATTCTCTGTCATTTAAGTCACATATTTCTGTATCTTTAAGTGCCTTCTCTGGAGATTTTTCACTTTCTTTCTGAGCTATCTTGTTGCCTGGCAATTCATGGCAATTCATGGCAATTACTGGTTTACTATTTCTCTTCCTAGACATCTACAGGAGTGGCTTCTGCAACAGGTTGATAGGAAGCGGTCTTTCTTTTGTTTTCCATTACTTGTTGGTAGAATGTTTTATTATTTCTCCAACTGCAACTTATTTTTCTTCTCCCACATGGTAGTGCTATGTTTTCTCTGCACTATTCCAGCTTCTCACACAATGGGGGGATTCCCTGGGAGACGGGCTTCTCCTCTGTTAATAGTTCATCTAGGTCACAGGGCGCAGTGTCCGGGTGGGTATGCGGAGAGCTTTTGATGTTCCAAAGCTCTTCCAGCTCCTGATTCAGAGCCCTTGTGTTTCAGCAGTTCTGTTTACTCCTGCAGGGATCCGCCCAGATAGGTGGGGTCAGGGGCGGGGTGAGTTGTGAGAGGTGGCCCAGAGCAATGGCAGCGACCACCACCACAGCCGGTCCTGCTTCCACAGCTCTCTCCCATTTGCTGGAACTAGTTGGGCTGTGAATTTGTGTTTGCGGTCCACAGTTCTCAAAACAGCAAATTTTCTGTTGTTTTGATCTGACACTGCTACTGTTTCGCTTCTAGCACCGGGCAGGTGGGGGCGGGGCGAGCTCTGGGAGGGGAGGGAGGGGGCGGCTAGTCTCAGTGCCTAAGGCTCCGTTCTCTGCTCGGCAGTGCGGGCTTAAACCACCGTTTTCAGCCTTTTTCCCTCAGTCTTTTCTCCAAGGTCTCTGCCGTGAGCGTTGGGTTCAGCCGTGGTATATGCTGTCCCCTCAGCCCTGTGGAGCCCTGGCGGAGCCCTAGCTGTCTGATCTCCCGCAGCTGCGGTAGTTCCGGGAAGCAGCGAGCTCGGCGCACTGAGCCAGGTCTGCGTCCTGTGCCCGCGCGGCTTCTTCTCCACGTGCTTCTCCCTTTCCTCCTCCCTCCACTCGCGCGAATCTCCCACCTGTAGGTGATTTCAGTCGGTAGTGGGCCTCTTCGTGTTGCCTGTCTGCTGTGCAGGGAGTCCTTTGTGGAGTTTTTGTTGTTCGATTCTTTGTAAATTCCAGGGGAGCTTTACAGAGGCTCACCTCATGCCGCCATTTTTCCGGAAGTCTATAGTTTATTTTTTTAATTGTTGTAAACTCTCACTAACCTGTACTCAAGTTTCAGTTTCTCTATATACTTGCCAATATTAGGAATGGTCAGTGAGTTTAATTTTAGCCACTCTAACAGATGTGTAGTGATATCACTTTGTGGTTTTAATTTGCATTTCCCAAATGACTGATTTTAAGCATTTTCACATGTGTTTATTTGCCACATATATACATATCTTTGGAAAAGTGTATGCTCAAAATGTTTGCTCATTTGTATTGGTTTATTATTTACTTATTGAATACTGACTGTACTTATTTTGAAGATAAGTGTTTTATGAGGTATACATTTTGCAAATATTTTATTTCAGTCTATTGTTTGTCTTCTTTCTCTTAAAAGTGTCTTCTGAAGAACAAAAGTTTGCAATTTTTTCTATTCTGATTTATAAATATTTCTTTTAATAGATTGTGTGCTGCATGTCATAGCCAAAAAACATCTTGCTTAGACAAAGCTACAAAGGTGTTCTCTTTGATCTGCTTGATCCTTTGCTTTTATTATGTGAAGTTTAGAATCAGCTTTTCAGCTTCTTTAAAAAAGAAAAAGAAGAAAACACCTGCTGGACATTGGATTGGGATTGGATTAAATGTATAAATCAATTTGGGGAGAATTGACATTTAACAAAACTGAGTCTTCCAGTCAATAAACATGGTAGATCTCAAGAGAATTTGTCGGGGCGGCAGGATGGCCCAGTTGGTTAGAGCGCAAGCTCTAAATAATAGGGTTGCCAGTTTGATTCCCACATGGGCCACTAAGCTGTGCCCTCCACAACTAGATTGAAGACAAAGAGCTGCCACTGATCTTCCAGAGCACAAGCTCTCAAAAACAAGGCTGCTTGTTCAATTCCCACATGGGATGATGGGCTGTGCCCCCTGCAACCGAAGATTGAAAATGGTGACTGGACTTGGAGCTGAGCTGTGTCCTCCACAACTAGACTGAAAGACAACTACTTGGATCTGATGGGCCCTGGAGAAACACACTGTTCCCCAATATTCCCCAATAAAATTCATTAAAAAAAGAGAGAGAGAGAGAGAGAATTTGTCACCAGCAGATTTATTTTAAAAAACTAACTAAAAGAAATTTTCAGGGGGTTATTACTTTGTGAGGGGTATAAAAAATTTTCGGGGTGGGGGGGTTATCACTTTGTGAGGGTTGTAAATGTCTAACTATTATGTTGTTTTGTACACCTGGAAAAACAAATGGCTAAACACAGAACAAAATCAGAAAATGAAATAAAATAAAAAAATAAAAGAAATTTTCTAACCAGAAGGGAAATAATAAAAGAAGGAATCTTGAAACATTAAGAAAAAAAAATAAAACAAAGGAATGCATAAAAGTATGGGTTATAATGCACTTTCCTCCTACCCTTGAGTTTTCTAAGTTATATTTGATGATTAAAGCAAAAATTGTAACACATATGTGGTTCTACATATATGTAGAAGAAATATTTATGACAATTATATTATACATTAGCACCATTAGCTCATGGGGTAAATCCAGACAGTGCAATCAACACTTTCATGGAAAATTATGTTTGCAACTTTTTCATTATTAGCAAAGGATACAAATAACAGTGAGCACAACTGAGATCAAAAGAGTGAGGTAAGTAAATCTGATCAAGCTTAGTTAGCTGTGTTGGTCACAAAGCATTTTTGTGTCATCACTGATACTAAGATAGACCTCTTAAAGTCTATCATCTTCCTAGAATTCAATGGACATGACCCTGTGTCATGGGGGAGACCCTGCTTGCTGCGCCATTTGTCGTCTGGGGGGCCTGCGGGGTCTCTGGTCCTGCTCCCCACACAAGAACGCAGGATATGGTGAGGCCAAAAGGGAACACCCTCGGAGCCATAGGTAGGGGAGTCATACCACTATAGTCTCACTGGAGGCTGGATTCACACGACGTGTGATCTGCTGTCTGATTTTCTGCCTGCCAACCGACCGACTCCCCTTGACTTGACTCACCAACCAGCACAGCCGCGGCAATTATATCAGTGGCTAATGGCTAACCAGCTACAGCTGACAGCCAACTAACCACAGCCGATGGCCATCTACTACACGAGCCAGCACCTTTCCACGTGAGGCCTCTGTCCCCACACCCTGTACTTTCTAATTTTGCTCAATTCCATGTTCTGCCTAGCCAAAGGACCCCCAAACCTTTGTTCTTCATTAAACTGCATTTTCCTATGGCCCTTTTGAGAATGCCATTTTGAATTTGAAATAGTATGATAACAAAGGTTAGTTAAAATGGTAATTGTAGACGCCAGTTAGTTCAGTTAGGTAGAGCACGGTGCTTTTAATAACAAGGTTGCCACTTTGATACCCACATGGGCCACTGTAAGCTGCACCCTCCACAACTAGATTGAAACAACTACTTGACTTGGAGCTGATAGGGTCCTGGAAAAACACACTTAAAATAAATAAACTTTTTTTAAAAATGATAATTGTAAATTTCTAGAGCATAACACGTGTCCTAGATTACAATATGGCAGACAAAATGTGAGGGAGAGTGTATACATATAGCAACATGATCAAGTAGATTAGTAATGTCAGTATTTAAAGGACTTACTGATTCACATTTTGCTTTAATTGAATTTATAAAATATTCTATATGAAACAAATCATGCTAGGTGCTCTGATATGTCTATCTGATATCTTGTGGTTATATCCCCTTTGTACGGATAAGAAAATTACACCTGTATTTTATAATTTATTTCTGTTCGATTCTGATAGACTCTTATCAGGATCCTGACAAGAAAGAGTTGGCCTTAAATTGGGTAGAGGATAGTTCTGTACCCCAAAGCTGTTACTACTGTAAAGCCTGAAGAGACAAGGTGGGGAGCAATTACTAGAATGCCGACAAAGAGAATGTTGTGTGGAAGGACTTCCTGACATGGGTTTTTGACTTTCATCAAGATACTGACTCATTGTCCCTGCAGGGAGGAAATAAATACCCTAACCTCACTTTTTCCTCTTCTCTTCTCTTTGGCTGAACTCCACTGACCGAACCCAACTGGAAGCCCAAGAAGTACAGGAAAACATGAAGAAGGGTGAGGAAAGATCTGGAGGGGCAAACAGAAGACATCCAGCTCACTCTCACTGATTTTACAAGAGCCTATAGGTAAGAGCATAGTCTTTTGCAGCTCAGCTACTTTTAGCTGCATGACTTTGAGACCTGTACTTAACCCTACCTGAGCAATAATTTTCTCTATAAAAATGGGAATGCAAATGTACTTATCTCATGAGTTTACTCTGACTATATGCATGCCTGGTACACACTGTGTTCTCAATCAATATCAGTTATTATTTGTATTAAAATGCTAATTTTTATAACCTTTTTGTGTTTATGATTACAATTTATAAAGGTTGACAAAAACATCTATTGAATACAGTCTGTATTGCTACTATATGGGTTTTTAGATTGCCGGCTTTATACATAAGAATCAGGAAAATAAAAGTCATATTTTGAGCGCTGGATGTTAAAAGATAATAGAAAGAAACAACTATGAACCTATACTTTTATGTTTTCTTGAATCTGGGAGATGTTACTGTCTCCTTGCCCCAACCTATCTGGCAATAAAACCTGAAAAATCATAATTTTTCATTTCCTGCCTATCCATAAAGTTAGGAAGCTGCATGGGGCCTCACAAAAAAATATTTAGGATCTCATAGATTATAGGTTTTAAAGTGTTTTTCTACATATTATCTTTTTGATGCAGCTTTGATATTCAGGCATCTTCCAATTGGCTCCAGAATTCATAGGAATTTAATCCAGGGAAAGAAATGACAGAAATGCAGACTGATCTCAGAAGCTGCCTTGTCAGCAGTACTTAAGGTTTTACTGAGAAACTGGTGGTGGTTATAGGATGTTGAAATGAAATTCTAGTTTCTTAGGAAGTGTGAATGAAGCTATCATACTATACCAAGTGACAGATATCTTTCTGGATGTGTTGGCATTGTTTTGATGACTAGCATGTGATAGTTGCTTTTTCTGTTGGCTAATGAAGCAGATAATTAAAATATGGAGAGTCTGACAAGTTGCCTCTGGGATTTGAGAACTAAGCCAGTAGTTCAGTTTCTCATGAATTTATTTTGTTCTTCTCAATAGAATGCCCTTAGGCAGATCATGGAGCTGAATGAGTATGCATCTTTACTTTAAGGTCCCCCAAATGAATCATTTTTATTTCATTTTATTTTAAAAGGTAAATTGTGTACCTTGTTGTGATTCAGACAGTGGCTTTCATGATGGCTGACTATATAAACAAATAAAAGAACGAATAGTGCTTACCGTAAAATACAACAGGTTCCTGTACTAAAAAACTCTGTGAAATAAGAGAGTCATCTTAAAGACTATACATTTAAAAATACTTGTGAAGTACATAATTATGATACAAAAAAGAGGCCATTAAAAATTAAACTCAATGGATGACTCAAAAATTTTGATCATAAATTATATATCTGGCTTTTGTTAACTGCCTCCTCAGGGGATTGCAGTCCTGTTGAGTGTATGCATACAAAACATACACAATGAACAAACATCAGGACCACCCCAGGTATTGGCACTATGGGGCGGTAAAGCCAGGAAATGAAGCAGCAAGAAAAGGAATCACCAGGTCAAGCTTATGATGGAGAACTCGGAGAAGAATCCAGAATAGATCAGACACAAGGAGTAGAAATTAAACGCGAGTCTGTGTCACACCAACAAGTCTCAATGCAGAGACAAGCATGTCACATTGTGCACAGTCACAGGAGTCCCTGATATAAAGTGAACAAGTTATTTTAAAGGAGCTAAAATAAGGTGATTGTATTGGATAAGGTGAGAGAGACTTCATTATGCACTGAATATCAACATAAGCTCATTTTATAAAACATTACCTACTAAGTGTTTCTTAATAAGAGCTAAAAAGCACAGTAAGAACTAGTGTTTATTTTTCATTAAGTATATCCCAGATATTATGTTTAAGACCTTCACATTAATTATCCTTTTTGATCCTCAGACACATATATTAAATATTCAGTAAGTCTCTGCCATTATTATTATTTCAAATTTTTCATTTACTGACACCTGAGTTACACATGAATAAAAAGCAAGACGGTGTTTTTAAGAGAGAAGAATTTAAGACTAGATGAGACTGGAAAGGACCCGAGGCACCAGCTCTGGATTTTGGCACTGGCTCAGTCAATCTCTATTGCAGCCATGAGGGAAATCTGTAAATGTCAGCTCAGCCAGGAAAAAATTATTTTTGTTCTGCAGTGTGATTTTGCTGAATCTCCTGTTGATTTCAAGAGCTTTGAATGTCTGGTTCTTCTAAAGTAAAGTAATATTGACCCAAGGCTCTGACTCATTTAAATATATCTGTTGTATACAAAGCCTGTCCATGTACAAATATTTCTCGGTGCTTACAATATCTGGAAAAAAAATGTGCATTTGTTCTTATATGAAAGAAAAATGGATTTTAAAGTCTCTTTTTTCTCTTTGTCATCTGTTATCCTTCTACCACTAAGCGATGGACTATTCTTTCTTTATTCTTTATGCTGTCAACATAGCTTCTATTGTCCTGCATAATAGTAAAAAAAAATAATAATAGTACTATTTCTTCAAAGAGATGTCTTCAAATTATCATGATTTATCAATGTAAAAAATTTAACAAATGCAAAAATTGAACAAAATTACTAAATCAATACATCCCACAAGTTGCTCCACAAAACACAGTATCCTGCGAACATAACATCACATGTCTCCTGAGATAACAAATATAAACAGAGAGCAAGTTCCCTTTAAAAGAGCCATCCTCTGAGTGGTAAGCAGAAGTAGAAACACTGGAACTTATAAATATCAAGTGATCTACTTCAGTAATGCTGCTGGCAAGCAAGGAACATTTTTCCATCACAGTGACCTTGCTAAATATTCAGGAGAATGTTGCTAAAATGTGCATCACCAGATGGCATTAAAAATATATATTCTTCATGGAAATGAATCGGTTGGGGGAAAAATGTTGACAAATATGATAACACCACGTAAGTCCATTTGCCTTCAGAATTTTACATGGAAAAAAAAAAGTCTGTAAGTCCAATTAGACATTGGTGTACGTAACATTTCTTTAGTTGTTTGTTTGCTTTCTTTTTTAATATAGCATTCAATTTTATAATTCTAACCATATCTGAACTCCCAGAATATGCTGTATATTATGGCAATGATCAGCAACAAGAGTGTAAGTTTTTGTTCCAATCAAAGTCACTTTTTTATAAGTTGATATCTCATGTTAATGGCTTGAGACTACTTTGAAGGTTTCAAACAATGTCTCAACTCACCACCAGTATCAAATTATATATCCCAGTACCTCCTAATGTGAGCTTTTTCAGCTCAAAGCAATAGTGTTAAATTGTTCCTCTAGGTTTAGATTTCAAACACAGACAAAAAGTCTCAAGCAGTGCACACGTGGGGTTACTGTTCAGAACGAATAGTATTTAGAAACATGAAGCAAAGTGTATGGGAAAATAGTGAACACAGCATCGCGGAGGTAGTGCTGAAACTCTGTGAGTCATTGCATAATCAACAGGATTTCTAAGTCAATTTATGAACAGTTCTGGTCTGTGGAAGATATTTCATAGGAGTAATGCACAACTGATGCCTCAGAGATATGTGGTGGTTTTGACTGAGCTCCAGCTTATAAAGTTTCATTATAGTGTATTAAAAGACAAAAACTGAACTTGAACACTGACTTCTGTCTGTGGATAATGATGTGCTTTAGCAACGGCTGACTTTGTGAAATAATAATGTGGTAGAAAGAGGTTGGTTCTAGGAGGGCTTGAACGTCATGCTCTCTGGAAGTTAGCATCTCATAGTTGCTTGTATTTTAGTTTAAGTGGTGTGAATACCAAAAGAATTGGAAAAAGTAGACAATGAAGATAACATTTGCGTCTGATCTTATTTTAGAGGGCATTATATCTCAGAAAATCAATCAATAAGAAACACTGGAAAATAAAATTTGTGCACTTGGGGTTCAATAAATAAATTTTAATGAGCTAAATTTAATAAATGGATAGAGTTAAACTTTTTCTTTGAGACATAGAATTTAAAAAAAAAAGATGCACTGCTTTTGATTATTAGATTGCATTATATTGGAGATGCGAGCCAGTCCAGTAAGGCAAGAAAAGAAATAAAAGGTGCAAGGATGGGAATGGAAGAAACAAACAATTGTTGGCAAATGACATCTTTTTACATGCAATTGATGTAAAGCAATTTATAGATGAACCATTGGAATTAACAAAAAAAGCTTCTTAAAGTTACTAGATATAAACTCAATGTACAAATGTCAATTATATTTCTACATGCCGAGAACAAAGAACTAAAAAGCAATGGTATTTACAAAAACATAGATTTTGTAATAGTATAAAATAAAGTCAAGTACCCAGGAATTTATCTAAGAAATCATGGACAAGTTCCCCATAAATAAAATTTTAAACTATTATTGAGAATTACTGAAAGATACTAAATAAAGGAGAAAATATAACAAGTTCATGGATTGAAATACTTAATAGTTTAAACATCACTTTCCTCCAAATTGCACTGCCAATAAAAATCCCTCATTTTTGTGTGAAATTTGATAAATCAATTCTAAAATTTATGAATGGAAATACAAACTGCAAAGAACAGTGAAGATATACTTAATTTTTAAAAAGCACGGGGAGGACTTGTCCTAACAAATATCAAGATTTATTTCAAATTTATAGTTATTAGGGATGCGCAGTACTTGTGCAGAAATAGTCAAATAGACCAAACAGAATAAGCTTCATAGAAACAAACCTTCACATACACGTATAATGGTATTTTGTGTTCATAATGTGGGAAAAGCATATTCTCTTCAATAAATGATGCTGGGGCAGCTATATATCTATAGGGGAGAAATACAATGATTTATACCACAAAGGTTGCACAAAAAATGAACTGCAGATGGATTAAAGGCATGAAAGAAAAAGCTAAAAACTGTTAAGCTTTTAAAATATAGAATATCTCCATGACCTCAAGGTAGGTATGGCTTTCTAAAATAAGACACAAAAAGTATTGGCACTCTACTTCTGTGCATGTGTTTGTGTGTGTGAAAATTAACTAAATACATGAGACTAAATACCCTTTGGCTGGAAAATAAAAAGCGACCTTATGAAATGCCTACAGCTCAATGAAAATAAAGCATGACAAATCAAGAACAGTGAGGATAGAGAAAAAAAAAATCACAGAAAGAAATTTAATACTTAGAAGAGTAGAAATGTTAAATACCAAGAATTCAATGAAAAAGTTGAAAAATACACAATTTTGTATATTTTTATAACCATAAAAGCAAAAAAGGAAAAAGAAGAAATTAATGGATTAAAGAACCAAATAATAGGAAATATCCAAACCTAAAACTCTTTCTTTGAAAATATCAACAATGCAGACAAAGCCCCAGAAAGACAGATCAATTAGAAAGAAAAGGAAGTTGATTCAAATAAGTATACTACAGAATTAACGGGAAAATAACAGACACACAATTCCAAAAGATGTTTTGAACAAGTATACGTACATTAAACCTAAATGAAATGAATCATTTTCTGGAAAACATAAAAATGACAAAATTGTCCTGGAATGAAATTTTTAAAAATTTCATATACGCCAATAACTTTTCAAGAAGGTGAATTTAGTTAAAGACCTTCCAAACCTTGAGTCCTGGTAGCTTACAGATGAGTGCTGTCAGTCTTTGAAAAAACAGGTAGCCCCTCTTATGTACAAGTTGTCCTAGAAAAGAGAGAGAGGGTGAGTTGCCAAAGTAATTTTTTAACACCAGTGTAACTAGATAAGGACATCTGGTTAAAAAAAAAAAAAAAAAAAAAAAAAAAAGGTCATCAGCTTGACTTCGTTAGTCTGCCTGAGAGACTTTGATAAAATTATAAATGCCATCAGAGCCATACATTTTCTTTAGAAATTTAATGGAAAACCTCTCAATAATGGAAGACTGATGATACAAACGTTTTGAAAATATAATTCACCAAACTGGACATTGTACCATGTTATACAGAGAAAGGTGAACATTAAATCATAACTATAAAATGTTTACCTTGAATATATTAAGAATACAACAGTAGATAAATTGAGGTAGAGGTCCTTCCTTGCCGTATTTATAATTAAAACTGAATGCTGGTAATTTTTTCTAGTCATCCTGTGACATTCTAGATTTTTTAATCAAAAAGTTTCATTGTTACTCATGTCTCAATCTGTGTATGTGTTCACTGGAAATTACATTTACTTATTTTATTTATTAGAAAATTAAAGGTTGGACATATAATTTTTAATGTGCATCCCAGCACTATGTTGATTTTTCTCTCTAAAATCTCAACAATTTCATCTTATAATATCCCCATATACATGTGGATCAGTTTAACTACATAGTCACAGCATTCATAATATTAAGCAGGGAGAGGGGATGGGTTAAGTCACCATTTCTCACAGTGTAACTTGAGGACCCTCGAGGTTCCCAGAGACCCTTTGAGAGAGCTCATGAGGCTAAAGCCATTTTATAATAATATGAAGGTGTTATTTGCTTTTCTCCACTAACTTGATATTTGCAATTTTGGTTCAAAGCCAAGTGGCATTGCACAAATCAAACAACGGCACCACTCCAGGACCTGTCAGCTCCAAGTTGTTGCAGGGGCACAGCCCACCATCCCATGGGGGAATTAAACTGGCAACCCTGTTGTTCAGAGCATGCACTCTAACCAACTGACCCATCCAGCCACTCCTCTGGAAGATCAGTGGCAGCTCGTTGTCTTCAGTCTAGTTGTGGAGGGCACAGCTCACTGGCCCATGTGGGAATTGAGCTGGCAACCTTGTTGTTGGGAGCTCACGCTCTAACCAACTGAGTCATCTGGCCGCTCCAATAACATTCTTAATGAAACTGTAAAAACTGTTAATTTTATTAAATCTCAACCTGTGATGAAATGGGAAGTACCCATCCAACTTGCCTGATGCAATAAGGGAAGTCACTTGTGCAATTATTTGAGCTGTGAGCTGAAAGAGTCACACTTTTCATGGAACAACTTTTGTACTTGATTGTACACTGAAAGGCAAGCTACGATGACCAGACATAGATTTTGGCAGGCATTTTCTCAAAAATGAACAAAGTGAGCCTGTCAATTCAGGGAAAATAACTGACATTATTTGTTGCCAATGGTAAGGTTTGAGCTTTCAAATGAAAATTAGATTTTGGAATTTTGACAGCTTCCCAAAACTTAAAGATTTTTCTGATGATATGTTAAATGGATGTGATTTTTAATATTATAAAATTAAATATGTCAACATTTGGAAGAACTGCATTAGTCAGTGAATCAGTATTTTCTAAGTGACCAACGTGTGATATCACAATATCACACATGAGCAAATGATCCGTTAAAAGAACAGTATAGACCAATGGATTTTAATGCAAATGAGTATGAAAAAATTGGCACTGTTTCGGATTCCACATTACAACTAACCTTTAGAAACTACTACTTGTCAAGTTTTGTTAGAGTACCAAAGAAGAATATCCACAATGAATTGACAAGGCTGTTAGGATAGCCTCCCTTTTCCAGCCACTTACCTATTTGAGGCCAGAATTTCTTCATATATTCTTCAACTAAAACAACATACTGCAACAAATTTAATGCATAAACAGATGTGAGAATCCAATTACCTTTCATTTAACCCAATATTAAAGTGATTTGCAAAAATGAAAAACAATGCTACTCATTCTTCTCACTAATTTTTAGAAAATATAGTTATCTTTTATAAAAATATTTATTATATATCATAAAATATATCTGTTAATGTTCAATGGATTTTTATTATTATTTCAAAAAATTAGTAATTCATTTTTAAGGTTCTCAATTTTAATTTCTAATAGGGCCACTACTGATAGATGTAATATAAGAGTAAAAAGAAGCTTTTTGGAATCCTCAGTATATTTTAAGTGTTCTAGAAATCCAATAGTTTGAGACTCCTTGAACTAGATATACACTTAGTAACAGGCTATATACTTAAAACAAAATAGTAAAAAAAAAAAATCATCAAATGCAGCAAAGTATTAAATTCATCTGGAATAAACATAATACTTAACCAATTAATAAAGTATTACTAATAAAAATAATGCATTTTGTAAGGCGTATGCATATTTAAGGATAGATGTCAAACATATTAGACTAGGTGCCTATTAAATAGAGTGCGAGAAGGAATTAAAAACAGGAACTAAGAACACCGACACTTTAGTCCTTTTAGACGGGCTGCAAACAGATCTAAAAGTACATCATCCGCCTAATGAAGAAAACATTAGGGAATAAAGAAACGTAGAACTTTCCCGTTTAAGTATGTTCAACACTTGAGGAATTCAACTTTTACTGGAATCCACAGAAGTTAGATTAGCATCATTGGATTAGGTCCACCTTGTAATCTTTACATAAGTGCTTTTCTAAATTTCCCCGACCCTTTGTGACAGCTTCAAACTCCGCACCAGCAGCTGCTTCTCCCTTCTTTGGTACGCAGCACCCATCTCTGTGCTCCTTCAGTAAGCAATCTAGACGCTTTATTCTCACTTAGTCTATTACAACAGAATGATAAATTCACTGGGGCCATTAGAATACAGTCCAATGACTACATAAATTGGTGTGACTCAGAAAGCCCATGGTAGTCTGGAACTGTAACATTAATGAAAAAAAGAAATCAATGCCTAAAATTCTAAAATAATTCCAGAAAACAAAGCAATGCAATACCACCACAAAAACATTTTGTATTATTCTACATGGGGATCCCTGAATTTCTATAGACTGTATGATAAATTTGCATATGGAGTCCATAAGATAAATCAATTCAGTATTAAATATTTATAAAACAAAAAGCAAGAAATGAACAAAGAAATTCATAGACATAGACAACAATATGGTGGTTACCAGAGGGGAACAGGAGTAGGGGGGTGGGTGACGAGGGTAAAGGGGGTTAAATATATAGTGATGGAAGGAGACTAGACTTTGGGTGGTGAACACAAAATGGAATATACAGATAATGTATTATAAAAGTATACACCTGGAACTTATATAATGTTATTAACCAATGTTAACCCAATAAATTTAATTTTAAAAAGTTTTTAGCAATAAGGGCAAGTTTTTGAAAAGATCTAATAAGTAGGTGTCATGCAGGGTGTCAGGTGGGGTCTCTGGTCCCGCTCCCCACATAAGAACACAGGACACGGTGAGGCCAAAAAGGAACACCCACGGAGCCATAGATAGGAGAGTCATACCACTATAGTCTCACTGGCGGCTGGGTTGGAGACACAGGAAGCAGGAGCCACACGATCCACAACCTGCCATTCACTTCTCTGCCAACCAACCAACCCCACTTGCTAACTGCAATCCGTGCTTACTAGCTCAGCCACCATCTTCTTGCTAGCCCCCATTTGCTGCTAGCGTAGCCACAGTAGTTATATTAGTGGCCAATGGCTCACTGGTTACAGCTGACGGCCAACTAGCCACAGCTGATGGCCATCCAATCACAGTCGATGGCCATTTACTACCTGAGCCAGCACCTTTCCATGTGAGGCTGAGAGCCTGGAAACTGCACTCCTGGCTTTGTCCCCACAGTAGGTTTCTTCTCATCTGAGCTCTGCCTCACATGAGAACTAAAACAGCAGAATCAGCAGCTAGAAGGCCAAATGACCTCTGTGTTACCAATTAATTTGAGTAAGAGGACAGTTCAGCTTGAGACCAATGGACCTGTCAATTCAGTCTTCAAGGTAGACACTGGGATAGTTTCCCAGAGGGAAAGTTCCAGTCGGCAGGAGAGATCCACATATCCATGTTGCTTCCTCCCACCATTAGAGGAGAATACCCCCAAATTGTTATTTTTGACAGGTTAGCCCCATCTAAGTGAGAAACTGGAACAGCGGTCTTCTCCAACTGTATCTCACTCCAACTTCCAGGGGAGGATAGAGACATGGGACAGGAGACCCAAGTGTTTAAGGGCAATCACTCTCCGGGGATCCTAGAAGCGTGATGCAGGGACTCTAGTCTATAGAAACTATGATACTTAATGGTGATGATAGCAAACACTAATTGAATGATTATTATGCCAGGAAGTGCTTTAAGTATACACATTTTCACGTTTAATTCCTATTCCAACCTTACTATTAATATTTCTTTTAACATATGAGTGAATCAAACCACAGGGAGATTAAGTAATATTCTGAAGGTTTTAGAGGTGTTTGATGGAAGACTCTGGCATTGAATCCTAACTTTAAATTACCTGACATGTCTCAACTGATAGGATTTTTAAAAATATTTAGCTCACAGCTAGGGAATGAAAATCATCTTGAAATTTATCAATAATGGATGTTGTCTTTCATTATGTGATTGCTATAGTAGCTGGAACATGTCACAGAATGTAAACAGTGTGTATTTCTTTAAATTTTGTCATGGAGTATGTAGTATTAATCATGCCTCAATATCTATTCCACAATAATAGTGTTGTTTTGCTGCAGATTGTGTTTTGGCAAAACACATTAACCATCCTTTCATGTGTAAAATTCGATTCTAATAAGGCAAATCCTCGTTGTCCGACCACCCCTCTTAACTGATAGCTCAGATCACAAAGGAGCCTGAGAGGCAATCTTTGGCCAGATGCACCTTCTTCCCCTTTGGAGATGATGAAACTGAGAGAGAAAGCACAGTGAGTCACAGTGCTTCTTGCCTACACGGTCATCACCATGGCAACCACGGTTGCCAGGTGGAGGAGTCTATCATACATCATAATTGCTATGTCCACTTTCAGCAGATTAGAAAGGAAAATACCCACAATTTTGGCCTGAATTAAAATACTTTAAAGTAACTAACATAGAATAGTGACATCATAGCCACTAACATACTATAATTATGTAATATTTATTGCTATAAATACTGTGTATTTGGACATAAGAATACTGGATATTATGTACAACACTCCTCACTAAATATATTTAGTATCTTGATGTTTATTTCATTTAGTGATGAGTGTTGCACACATATAAAAATGATGCTTTGAAAATTTTAATATCCTTCAAATAAGAAGAGAAACCACAATAATTTGAATCTTTTGGACAAGCAGGATACATATATCAGTGTGTGTTTTTTTTGTTTGTTTTTCTGGATACAGTTTTTCTGATACAGTTTTTCTGGAGCAATAATATGGAAAACATGTTATTGAACCCACTGGAGAAGATATTGGATAAGAGTATGTCCATTTGCTAATATGTCTGAACTTTGCTAAGAATACCTAATAAACTCAAAAATAAATATCAAAAAAGTAAATAATCCATTTTCCCTGTCAATAATGTTAGAGGGCACTAGAATTTATATTGTCTTCCTATTGAAGGTCAGAACTATTTTAAAATATATTTTTTTCAAACTACATTGCCTCCTTCAGTCTTCCTATGTATCTGTATAAGTTTGCGAAAATGTGTAAGGATGTACAAACTTTAATTTCATAGTGCATTTGATGACAAGTATTTTGATTAAACAGTGGAAATAACGCTAGGCAATGAGATCCACATTTTCATCACTGCTCTAGGCCTTTGGGAACCTGGGAGTAAGGCTTACGTGGCGTAACAAGTCAATGACTGTTTCCTGCTGCCATTATCTCTAGTCTTCTTCTGAGAAGACTCACTATTCTGTTTTAACATTAAAGGATATCTAATTTTATTTTTTTGGAAATAGGATTTATTGGCAAAAAGATAATCCCTTTGAAAGGATTGTTCAAGAGCAGAAGGACAAGACTCTGAGCAAATCCTGCTAATGTTAATCTTACATTGGAAAATATGGGACTCAAAGGAACCATTAGGAGTTAAAGTGAACTGCCTAATCATGAAACTCTTTTTTAAATGAAAAGGAGAGATTGAGCAAGAAAGTTTATCCAATGGAAAAAATATGCAAAAGACTTGAGCAGATATTTCACAGAGGATGACATCAGGTGCTAATCCCAGGAAAGATGGAGTAAGCACTTTCCACTCTGTCCTGTTAGATTCAACAATAAATCCTGTAGAGAATGCATGGAACAGCTATCTGAAAATTCTGAAAATTAAGCGGTTGCAGGTTGATTGAGGAAGGATAGTAAGGATTAAAATTCCACCAGATAGGAGTATATTTATCATTTGCTTTTCTTCCAGTATCACTTGGTTGAACTCAGACACACAAGAACCCATAAGGTGTGTTGGTGTGGAACTCCAAGTGAAACCCTCTCTTCCGATCTAAGAAGTGGGAAAATGGACTCCTAAGGGTCAGAGATTGGGGAAATCCCAGGGGTTTCATTGTTTTCCCTTCCCTCCAGCCACAGCCCCATGCAATTGCACAATTGTAGCAACAATGGTGGCTGGACATGTTCCTAAAAATCCAGGCAGGGGAAATTTTTTTTGACCAGGATGAGTGAGACTCCAAGAGTGCAGGGCAAACCCCTGTTGTTCGTTTCTCTCCCTCTGTCTACCGATTGCTTGGCCCGGATGCAGATGGTCACAGCGATCATGGGAGAGAGTAGAGAAACTAGAGCCCCAGGCTTCTGGACAGATGGCAGAAAGCCCCGGAACAGAACAGTGACACAGAAAACCCCAGAGAGGCAAGATCAAGAGATTGATTCCATAGCACTCTGTGAAATCCTGGTCTCACCCCAGCATTTGTGAATAAGCTATAGCACAGGATGCAGGGCTCCTAGGTCGTATGAAAATGGGACTTCTCCAAACACCTGAAAACCAAAGACCTTAAAACCACTCTTATAAACATGCCCCAAGATGAAAGGGCAGACATTTTTGAAATTAATAGAAAGCTAGAAACTTTCAGGAAAGGAATAGAAAATAGAAAGTAAAGAAACAAATGAAAAACTTACAGTTGAAAAATGCAATAGCAGAAATAAAAAATCCAGTGGATGGGCCGAATAGCAACAGGATGGAGATGACAGAGGAAAGAGTCAGTAAATGTGAAGAAATAAATTATCCAAGCTGTGCAAAAGAGAGATTTAAAAAGAGAAATGAACAGAGCCTTAGGTACCTGTGCTGCAACACCAAAGTTTCCACATTTATGCCATCAGAGTTCCAAAAATGGAGAAGAGTGCAGCACAGAAAAAAGTATTTCAGAAAATATTAACCGAAGACTCCCAAATTTGTCCAAAGTGTCAAATAGAAACAAGTCTGGACTGACATAAGGAGAGGCTTTAATTAGAAAGAAAGAGCACTGCAATAAGGAGAGTGCTCTGCTCTCAGAAATCGGTGGTGTCTCACATCGTACAGAACAAGGTTTTTCTTTTATGGGTAAAGGAAGCAGGCAGAAATGAGCAGAATCTTTGCTGGGCTGCTGGCCAAGCAAGGGGGAATGAGCAGTGGGATCTGGCAGAACAGGTCTCCTGTGATCAGAGGTTCCCAGGAGAAGCTGGTCAGAAGCATTTGTGTGCTTGCCAGCAGAGTTCAGGGGCCTATAGGAAAGAGTGAAGCCTTCATGCCAAAGTTTGGTCAGGACAACCGAAAGAATAGGAAATAGGCAATAGTGAGCACTTGGTCAAAGACATACCCTTAGAGAATTCAGCCCAGTAAATGTCAAAAATGGTACGCTCAAAGAAATCAGTCCCACATGCACTGTGTTCAAACTGCTGGAAACTAAAGACACCGAAGGTCTGACACTGCAGTGGGAGGCCAAGCTGACTTCATGGGCCCAAGACGGTGGCATGGCCTCTGCCACTGACCTGCAGCGCCTCCTCGCCCCCAGTGCCATTGTCTTCTGTTTTCATGTTTTCTCTCACAAGAGTAATCACAGCATTGATAGTTTTCATACAAGGAGATATTGCTCCGTGTGTGTGTGTGTGTGTGTGTGTGTGTGTGTGTGTGTGTGTGTAAAAGCTAAATTCCCTTCTACCCTGACAACTTTCAGAAAGAATGCTCAGTTAATATAACCACTTTAGCATGGTGAGAAAATGGGGAGTTTTAAACCTTCAGTATAATTTGAGCCTCACTGTTTGATTAAAGTACTTATGACAGTTCAGTCTCTTTTTCTTGACACACAGAAAGCTGTTCATAGTTAATGTATACAACTTGATGCATTTGGAGATAAGTATACATCTATGAAACCATCACCACAACTTTTACCATAAACCTATCCATCACCTCTAAATGTTTCCTCCTGCCTTCTTATTTAAAGTCATTATTTTTTGTGATAAGAACACAACGTAAGCTCTACCCTCTTGGCAAAGTTTTAAGTGTACAATACAGTATTATCACTTATGGGGACTATGCATACAGCAGGTCCCTGGGACTGACTCATGTGGCTTAGTTGCACCCTTTGATCAACAACTCTCCAGGTCCCATTTCCCCCAGCCCCTGGTAACCACCGTTCCACTCTCTGCTTCTATAAGTTTGACTACTTTGGATTCCACATATCAGTGGTATCGTGTAGTATTTGTCTTTCTCTAACAGACCTATTCCACTTAGCCTGATGTCCTCCAGATTCATGCATGTTGTTGCAAATGGCAGGATTTCCTTTTTTTTTTTTTAGCTAAACAATATTCCATTATATTTACATACAGTCTATAGCACAGATCTACAGGAGAAGAGCCAAGGTCGGACAGGTCCTCAGGAGACCACCTTATCTAGTTCCAGTCCCTCAAGAGGGACTCTCTTCAGTTCTTAAGGAAAAATGGAGGACTTGATACTACAGGCACACAAAGCTCAGCGTGTCTAACAACACTCCCTATTCGGGCATTTTCCATCCTTCATAGTACAATTTATGTTCGAATATTATTCAGTCACTGTGAAATCATCTCAACTACAGAAATAAGGAATTCCTTTCTAACTCACTGATCTTGGCTGTGGCTGGCTCTGAACTCTCTCTTAATGTGTATGAGAGACATTATATGTATATTATCCATATCTCTACTTACCTAGTCCATCTATCTATTATCTATCTATCTATCTATCTATCTATCTATCATCTACTCATCTATTATTTATCTGTCATTTATTTATCTATCTATCCATCTATCAATTATTTTTCTATCTTCTTTCTATCTATATCTATGTATCTAATATAGCCCCATAGTTAATATATATCATATATATTATATAATATATATATATATATATATATATATATATATATATATATATATATCCTTGACTGGAGAGCATACAAGTGTATAGATGCCATGATCTGTACTTAATGAATCTCAGAATGACCCAACCTTATAAATAGGAGGATTTCATTGCATTTGATGATCCAATATATTCCTTGTACCTATTCCTAACTATCTTATCCTCAGATTTATTGTTTAACTTTCATTGCTAGAAGTTATTGATCTTTTTCTGAATATAGCCATGGACTTTTTTCACTTTCTTTTCAATTTGTTTTTAAATTGTGAAATATACACTTAAAGAAAAATGCATAATCTATAAATAAAATTTTAGTAAACCATAATAAAGTGAATATTTTTTTAACTTCTACTTGAGTCAAGAAATAAAACTGCTAGATCTCTAGATGCCTTATTCTTAATCATATCCCTTCCTTCTTCCTTCTGCCTATGAAGTAGATCATTATCTTCCCTTTTACACCAATCGCTTGATTTTATTTTCAGTGTTTTTTGTTGTTGTTGTTTTTTTTTTATCCAGGTAAGCATTGTTAAACTCTAGAGATTAGTTTTCATCTGTTTTTGATCTCTGAATAAATGGAATCAAACCACCTGTGCTTTTTTTTTTTTTTTTTTTTTTTTGGAGGCGGGATGGACTTATTTCGCTCCAGATTCATCCATTTAGCTATGGAGTGAATTCTGTTCTGTTAAGGCATTTGTTTTTATTGTTGTATGATACTCTATAGTAAGCACAGACAATAACATATTTATTCATTCTGATGCTGATGTGTACTGTTACCGTTTTGGATGCATTAGGGATGATATAGACATACATATTCCTGAATATGTATTTTGGAGTCTATTTGCACCATTTCTGTTTGGTACCCCTCTCAAAGACCCCATCTCTAAATCCTATCACATGAGGGATTAAGATTTCAATATATGAATTTGGGGTGAGGGGGAACAAACTTTTAGTCCATAGCAATCATCTTTTCTAATCTTCTCTGAACACCACCCAAGCAATTAAGAGCCTGCAGTTTCATCTTTGCTGCCCTAATCTGTCTCTTCTGATGCTAATCTGGGCTGTTCCTGAATCTGAATAAGTAGGACTTTTAACTACACTAAATAAGATTAGCTAAAATCTTAAAGTGAGAACCCTGTAACACTGAGTGTATCAGGAGGGAAGAAACTGAGCTACCCTGTAATCTTGCCAGTTCTTTGTCACACCATTGCCAAAATACTGAAATTATTGCCAGGGTAACATAAAATAGAACCCAAAGCTTATAAGAAAACTCTAGACAAAAAAAGAAAAGAAAAAAAAAGATTATACTCATGGTAATATTATTCACGTTAACTAATAAAATGACTCTAGGGGGTGGATGGGTGGCTCAGTTGGTTAGAGTGTAATCTCTGGACAGCAGAGTTGCCGGTTCGATTCCCACATAGGCCAGCGAGCTACGCCCTCCACAGCTGGAGTGAAGACTACAAGGAGCTGCCGCTGAGCTGCTGCTGAGCTGCTGCTGAGCTGCAACTGAGCTGCAACTGAGCTGCCACTGAGCTCCCTGACAGCCTGATGGCTCTGTTGGTTGGAGTGTGAGCTCTCAACCGCAAGGTGGCCTGTTCAACTCCCGCATGGGATGGTGAGCTGCACTTCCTGCAACTATGACTGAACAATGGCATCTGGACTTGGAGCTGAGCTGCACCCTCCACAACAAAGACTGAAGGACAACAACTTGACTTGGATCTGATGGGTCCTGGGAAAAACACTGTTCCCCAATAAAGTCCTGGAAATACGCAACTGCTCTCCCAATAAAGTCCTGTTCCCCTTGCCCAATAAAAAATCTTAAAAAATAAATAAATAACTCTAACGTCCTTAAAGTATAAACTTAAAGTATAGAGTAGTCTCTGCAATGCATGACACCCTTTGCGAGTGCTGTCCAGAACATCTATCTAGGGACTGCATTCTGCTCAGGAAAGTGAACTGATGATGTGACAACTTTTAGAATTTATTTCTGTCCCATCTTAGTTTTATTGCCAGATGGAGATATATATATATAATTATATTTTCAAATATATAAAATTTAATATATATTAAATATATATATATATATATTTGAATACATATATATATATATATATATATATATATATATATATATATATATTAAATGTTGTAGGTTTGTAAAAAAAGCAAAAGGACACTTAGTATCATCAACAAAGAATGTGTGACTTCCAAAATATACCTTTAGCACCTAGCTCATTTTCTAGCAATTATTTTTTCACTTCATGATGTATTTGTGACACTGAGGGGTTAAAACATTGCCATGAGATCGCTACAGAATCAAATGTTTGAAAACTGTACTGGAATTTGTATTGGAACATAGCTCTAAATCCCTGTCGGGAGAAAGAGGAAAAATCAATGAACTTTGTTAAGGTCAGAATGATACAAAGAGTGGGCAGGCTGGAGTTGAGAATGTGTACTAAAGTGAAAGCTGAAAAAGTTGACTGGAGTAATATTATAGAACTTAGGCTTTTTCCTATAGAATGGGAAGATTAGAGTTAGTTGGGGAAAATATGACATAATTATTGTAAAGGTTTAGGAAGGTTAAATTGGCAATGACCCCTCACATGATGAAATAGTTGCTCTGAATGTCAGTGCTCACCTGGAAATGGTTACTCTTTACTGTAATCAATGATGGGAAGGTGTGGAAGATTCTGAAAGAAGCCTTTTCCTGAACTGTGCCTGGACAGTTTTGGTTACCACAATCAGCTGAGCAAACGCTCTCATTTTTGGTAATTAGCCTTGTGACCTTGAGAAAGTTAACTTCTCTGAATTTAGAATCATCCTACGTACAGAGCAGATGTTCCATAACTATAGCTCCTTCTCCTCATCCTCATGAAACCGTAAGAATTGTCCATTCTCTGATAAAGAGTGTGAGTGTGCCTTTTGGCAAAGGATGGCAAGCACTCTGCATTCCACAGGTCAGCTGTGCCAACCACTGAACTAGGGTTGCAGCGGGGACTTTCAGAAACATTCTTTTTATCTGCTGTCCACATTTGTTCAAGTACAGAGAAATTGTGTGAGGGCAGAGCCCCAGAAAGTAGTTTCCAGGCTCTCGGCCTCACATAGACAGGTGCTGGCTCAGGTAGTAAAGGGCCATCAACTGTGATTGGATGGCCATCAGCTGTGGCTAGTTGGCCGTCAGCTGTAACCAGTGAGCCATTGGCCACTAATATAACTGCTGTGGCTAGGCTAGCAGAAAAATGGGGGCTAGCAAGAAGATGGTGGCTGAGCTAGCAAGAGCGGATTGCAGAGAGGTGGATGCCGCCAGCGAGAATATAGTGGTATGACTCCCCTACCTATGGCTCCGTGGGTGTTCCTTTTTGGCCTCACCATGTTCTGCGTTCTTATGTGGGGAGCGGGAGCAGAGACCCCGCAGGCCTCCCTGCACAACAAATTGTTTAGTTTTAACTGTGCTGGTTCTATTTAGGTTTAACAGTACATTTCTTTCCTGTATCATTGAAGTGTCATTGAAGACCTAGATCTTGACCTAGTGTATTAAGCATAACCTACACTGTTATATGTAACTAATTTCCGTTATAGCATAATAAAAAGACTTTGGGAGTGATATGCAGAGAAACAGAAAGCTTAGGTGATTTGACATTATGTTTTTCTTCTACAAAATCTTTCTTTCTGATTCCTTGTGTTTTCACATCTCCTTTTGACCAATATGGTTTGTCGTGCGGGGAGGCCTGCAGGGTCTCTGGTCCCGCTCCCCACATAACGCAGGATATGGTGAGGCCAAAAAGGAACACCCACGGAGCCATAGGTAGGGGAGTCATACCACTACGGTCTCACTGGAGGCTGGGTTCACTGGACGTGCGACCTGCTGTCCGTTTTGTCTGCAACCCACCAACGACTCTCTTTCACTCTCCTCCACTCTCCTCGGCTCTCCTTCGTAGCCGCAGCAGTTATATTAGCGGCTAATTGGCTAACTGGCTACAGCTGACGGCCAATCAGCCCCAGCTGACGGCCATCTACTACCCGAGCCAGCACTCCTCCACGTGAGGCCGAGAGCCTGTAAACTACTTTCTGGGGCTCTGTCCCCACACTCCACCCCTACAGGTTCTCGCCTCACAATCTAGGTGACAAGCGTCTTCCGCGAGGGTCCCTGTGCCATATTAGCCTACTGACACCTACTGACGAAAAGAAACGGTAGTCTTAGGAACCAACAATGGCAAATCCCTTCCATCTGGGAGGATACATGCCAGCTTCTTGTCCTGGGAAAGGAGGGTTGCTGCCACTGGCACCTTTCCCGGTTTGTGGTACCAAACCTTTATGGCAGTGCTTGGGGTCCCTTGCATAGTTTCAACATGTAACAGAACAGGGACCCCATAATAGGCCATAGTGAGAGCACATAGTTTCCTCGCAAAATCACCCCGGTATCGGGACCTCTGTATACTACAGTCACTTGAGGTGGCCACTCAGCCACCACCTCTGGCGTCACTTGCAAATCATGAGTCAAACCGGCCCCCCATGGGGCTATCAGACCTAACCACCGACAGTGGGGGCTTTTGACCTGCCAGGGCCAAGTCCATTGCTGCCGTTCCCCTGCTTTCAAGCATGTGGGTGCTGGCAGCAAAATGTTCCCATTTCTGCCGTAGCCTGGCTTTAACAGAGTCTCACTGGTGGTAACTTGTAATTGAATGGGAGCGGCCGTTCGATGTAGCAGAGCTTCTACTGGTGCGGGCCCTCCCTTCCGTGGTCTCTCATTCAGGACTCTCAGGACGTCCCATAGACGCGAGGCCCAGTCACGCATCGTGGGAGGGTGTTTTGACACCCAGAGACCTTGCTTCAAAAGACCATTATAACGTTCAATCATGCCAGCTGCTTGCGGATTGTACGGGGTGTGAAACAACCATTGCACGTCCATCCTGGCAGCCCAGCGCTGCACTTCTTGCCCTGTAAAATGGGTACCCCTGTCACTTTCAATGACTTGGGGGCGCCCATAGAGGGCACACAGTCGTGTAAGGGCGACCACTGTATGCCGCTGATCCGCAGCAGGACAGGGCCAAGCAAACATCAACCCCGTAGCAGTGTCCACTGCTGTAAATGCATATATCGCATTGCGGGCCTTAGGCAGGGGTCCAATGTAATCCACTTGCCAGCGAGTGAGGGGCACCCTCTCTCGCGTAATCTGCTGTGTCTCCCAGGGGAGACTCCGCCTTTGGGGGCTGTCCTGGGCACAGACGGCACAGTCATAGCAGGCATCTGCTATCTCCTGCCATTTCAAAGGCAGGCCCCAGCGTCTGCTCACCTGCCACATGGTTCGGCTTCCAGCGTGCTGCAATTTCCTATGCAGCCAGTGGGCCACATCAGTGGCAGGAGCCCGCTCTAACCATCGTACCCGTGCTAGGGCGTCTGCTTCATCATTACCTGGGGACACTAAGGGGGAGTGACCTGTGACATGCATTAAGGTCACCTCCTTTCTCTGCCCTAGGTCCCAGAGGTCCTGCCACATGGCTTGACCCCACAGTGGACGGTGTCCCACCAACCAGTTTTGGTGTTTCCATGTAGGCAGCCACAGCGTTAGGCCCCGGAACACCGCCCAGCTGTCAGTGCAAATAACTAGGGGCCCAGGCTCGTGGCTGATCACCATCCACACAGCCCGTAATTCAGCCCACTGGCTACTCTGGCCCATCCCAGTATCAAACCAAATGGTGTCTGTTTTGGGCTGCACACCAATAGCCGTCCAAACAGCTGCAGCCCCTCGGCTAGAACCATCGGTAAACCAGGCATCCTCAGGTACTGGGGACTGTCCTTCTTCATAGGGCGAGGGCTCCAAGTCCTCCCCTCTAGGCAGAGCACTTGGCTCAGCCTGGGCTACAAGCTCCACAGGCCCCAGGACCTGTTGTAGCTCTGTGCTCAAATGCTTGAACTAAGGGTGCTACGTTGCTCCAAGTAGGCACCCCACTTGGCGAGGGTGGTGGTCTGTGCCACCCCCTTTTGGGTCCCTGGGTCCATGTACGGACCCACCCCTGGATAGGATAGGTTGTTCGAACCAATACGCATGCCGTTCCTGTGATGGCTTCTGTGGCCACTAGGGCTGCATACACAGCAGCCAGCTGTTTCTCTATTAGAGAGTAGTGGACTTCCGCTCCTTTCCATAATTGGGACCAAAATCCCACTGGCAACCGGAGACGCTCCTGTCGTTGCCAGAGGCCCCATCCATACACCTCTTGGGTTACATGAACATCAAGTTCAAATGGGCGGCCTGGGTCCACTACTTGCAGAGCCTGTGCCTGCTGCACTGCCCGTTTCGTGGCAACGAAGACTTGCTCTATAGCCTCAGTCCAATCCCATGAGGCCCCCTTTTTTATCATATTGTACAAGGGCCTTGCCATTTGTGCTAAATGGGGTACAAACGCCCGCCAATATCCTAGCAGACCCAAATATGTCTGCAGTTGGGAGACCTTGGTCGGCCGGGGAAAGGCTTGTATTTTGTCAATGATTGCCTCAGGTATAACCTTTGTCTTACCCGACCACACAACACCCAAAAACTTGACGGATAAGCCAGGGCCTTGGACTTTTTCCTCATTCACCACCCAGCCGCGTGACTTCAGGTGGCGGAGAAGAGAGGGAGCTGCTTGCTCTAAATCAGAAAGAGAATCTGAGGTTAACAGAATGTCATCAACATAATGAAACAAGGCCACAGAGGATGGGTGAGCCCACTGTGCCAAATCCTGGGCCACAAGCCCGTGGCAGATAGTGGGGCTGTGCAAGTATCCTTGCGGAAGGACTTGAAAAGTCCACTGCCGCCCGTCCCACGTAAAAGCAAACTGCTCTTGACACTCGGGTGCAATGTCAATGGAGAAAAAAGCATTGGCCAAGTCCACTACATAGTGATATGTCCCTAGGCGGACAGTCAGACGATCCATTAAATCATGAATTGAAGGCACTGCAGCGTGCAAGGGTGGCGTCACCTTATTTAACTCCCTATAGTCCACAGTCATTCGCCAGGTCCCATCTGGCTTCTTGACAGGCCATACTGGGGAGTTAAAGGGACTGTGCGTTGGCCTCACAATATGTGCCTTCTCCAATTCCAATATTGTACGACCAATCTCCTCCTGTCCTCCTGGCAGGCGATACTGTCGCACTGTAACCACGTGCCAGGGCTGTGGCAACGCTTGAGGAGGGTGGTGAGCATGCCCGCGTGTCACCACTTTCACCACCCGGATCCGGAGACGGAACGCTCCTACCGACGTCTGTAAGCTGAGGCCATGTAGCACGTCCACCCCTAGAATATACTCCGGAATGGGGGAGACATAAACCTTGTAGGTATGAGGAGGGAGCCTTCCTATACCCAGTGGTAAGGAAACGGCTTTCACAGTCAGTTTTTCCCCCGTAGCCATCAATGCAGATTGCTGGTCCGGGGAACAGTTCTGGGTTCCCATAAACGAGACTGCAGTCAGCACCAGTGTCAACCAGAGCCAAAACCCTCTGTACATTCGAAGGGGACCAATGTATGGACAGTTCCACGTGGGGCCTCCGGTCCCCGCTCGTCCCCTCTGATCGGGTACCTTGGCCCCACCCCTAATCAAGCTGAAAGGAGTCGGCCTCAAGCGGCTGCATGAAGTCCTGGAGGGACACGGGTCGCGCTTTGCCAGACTCCTCCTTTATGTTTCTCCGGAATTGTTGTTCCGGACGCAACTGTTTCCAAAGTTCAAGCAGGAGTGCATTGGGTTGCTGGTCTATTTTTTCCTGATCAACCCCTGCTGCCATGAGATCACGCCACATCTGTGCGCGTGTTACTCTCTGAGGCCCGCGACCTCACCCCTTTACCTTTGGTTTGGGCTTCCAGGTCTCAACTGTGCAGACCTCCTGTCTTAACTTCCTTCGCCTCCGGCTTTCAACATCCCCTAGGGTGGCCATGGCAGTTGTAACTTCATGGATCCGTCTCCCTACATACGGTGTAAGAATAGCAACCAAGGATCCAAAAGCACTCGCAGGTGCAGTGTCCAAAACCAGATCTCTCATGCTGGCAGTAAAAAGCTCGTCATCTGGGCCCTGCATGTTGAGGTTAAAAATAGCATGTCTCATACCCATTTCACGGATTATTTGCGTAAGTTCCGTATATGACTGCCATTGACTCACAGTGTCTGGCAGCTCGCCAGCCTGTCCCCATACTGTGCGTACCGCAGCAGTGAGCCACGCCATTAGAGAGTGGTTGCCTTGGTTGTTGGCCAACCTATGGCAGTTTTGTAACCTTTGTCGCAGGGACAGATGCACTGTCACGAAGGCTAGCTTTTCCATCTCGCCTGGGGAGCAGAGAATGTTGTCTGCTCCCTCATCCCATAAACGTAACAGCTAAACCGAGACTGGCTCTCCAGGGCGCTGTCTGTACCGCCTCCCCAGCTCCTGCAACTCAGTGGGAGTGTAAGGGGTGTAGGTAGTGAACTCAGTCACAGCTGGGTTGCCGGCAGCAAGGCCCCCAGGGCCCAAAGGTTGCTCACGGTTTACCCTTTGCTTCAAGATTGGCCGGGCTTGGGGGTTGGGAGCTACATTGTCTCCACTTGCTTCCTCCGCCTCTGCCTCAGAGTCTCCACTGTGGGGCCCCTGTTCTAACAGGCAGACACGGGCTTCCAGCGCTTCCAACCGGGACACCTGGTCAGGCACCCGGGCCACTTCATTAAGCACATTTTCCGTGTTGAGACTCAAGGCCGTGAGGAACATCCAGCCCACGCGGCCGGCTGTAGCCTTCTCCTCCTCTGGCAACTGCTCAGCCAGAGCCTGCAGGGCCCTCTCCACACTGGCCGGAGAGCTGTCCATGTCCTCCCACCCCTCCTTGGGGGGCCAACTCCTGAGAACAGTGGCCACCGAACACCATATGCTGTGTGGGGGCCACACGTCCTCCTGCCCAGAGTCAGACGCCATTCCTACCTGGTCGGAATCTTGCTCACCGTGCCAGGTGTCTGAGTGGGTGGAGGCCTCGGTGTAAGATGTCCACAGCCCTCGGAGCCTACAGCAGCAGCCCACCAAAAAGCCGGTAATGCCTGATATGGCCAACAGGGCGGCATGCCATCCGGAGGCTCGAGAGGACCACCAATTTACCGAGGGGTCATGTCTCTCCCAGGCAGACTGTGCTCCCCCTCTCTGGCGCGGCTCCTCATGGGCTTCCTGAGACTGCGTTTTCACACGCACAAACTGCTCTACCATCTCTCGGAGAGCCTTGGCCGGCGCCATACCCTGCTCGCTGCGCCATTTGTCGTGTGGGAGACCCTGCTGGCTGCACCATTTGTCATGCGGGGAGGCCTGCAGGTTCTCTGGTCCGGCTCCCCACATAACGCAGGATATGGTGAGGCCAAAAAGGAACACCCACGGAGCCATAGGTAGGGGAGTCATACCATTACGGTCTCACTGGAGGCTGGGTTCACTGGACGTGCGACCTGCTGTCCGTTTTGTCTGCAACCCACCGACGACTCTCTTTCATGCTCCTCCCCTCTCCTTCGTAGCCGCAGCAGTTATATTAGCGGCTAATTGGCTAACTGGCTACAGCTGACGGCCATCTACTACCCGAGCCAGCACTCCTCCACGTGAGGCCGAGAGCCTGTAAACTACTTTCTGGGGCTCTGTCCCCACATGGTTGAAAGGAAGTTTCTCAAACTAATTCAGTTTTATGTTAGTAATGCTAAATATTTTCATGGTAAAAATATACTCATTTTAAGTGAAACATAATTGATATATAACACTATGTAAGATGTACAAAGTGTTTATTTGATACATTGGTATTGATATATGATTCCCACTGTAGCATTAGTGAAGACCTCTATCATGTCAAATAAATACTCATTATTTTTTAATGCTACCTGCAGGGGAAATAGAAAGGAATGTTTATTTTTAGGTAAATCCTTATTGGTTACCCAGAATGCACTAGTCCTTGTGTCCACGACTCTTGTGGTTAATGCTCTTTCTGCCCCGTTGGAGACTCAGTGAAGAAGTGAGTGAAGAGATGGCATTTCTGCCAGGTTGATGGGGCTTCCCAGCCAAGCCCAAGATTCCTGAAGTACAGAGGGAAGAAGGTAGGCGTGGGAGGTGGCTGCTCTTATGCTGACACCCGAGCTCTCCCAGGCTAGCTGAAATGTACCCAGATGCAAAATGGGATTTAGGAAAGGTAGTTCAGAAAGAAGTGAAACACTGTGATCATTCATGGAACTACAAGTGTCTATTTTTGTACACACACCAATGTGAGGTAGTGAGGCGATTGGGCCACATATGCTCTCAGGGGCCAGTACCAGCAGAACCGTATAGGGCTGTAGCTATTGGCGGTTCTAACCACCAATTTTGGATTAGTTACTCCTGCGGGTGGAAAAGGGGCAACAGGCGAAAGCTGACAAGCTCAGGAGACTGAAAATAACCACATAGGATGGCATGAACACAAAAGTTCCTAACTAAAGTGGGCCATGGTAGGAAGTTTCATCTTTAGTCTGTAGCTTCCTTGACAAAGGTCAATCTCTACCTTAAGTGAGCCTGTCTATTGTCTTTTTGCATCTAGCATAACATGCCCTTGGAATGTCAGTAATCCCTTTTTCCAGACCAGAACAGGAAACTACAGAATTCCTCCTTATTATTCTTGTCCCCTGATTACCATCTCTACATGCTGTAAAAAGTAAGCTATTAAGTATCCTGAACTCACCTATGTAAAATAAGTACTTGTCTCTCCAATTTACTTTTATCCAACCCCAGAGAGTTCCCCACTTTCCTTTCTCCCACCCCTTTATTCTACCACCAATGGATTTTATGTAACTCTTCCCCTTTGATCGTAATGTATGAAATGAACTGCAAACTGCCATTTTGCGGAGCATTTTCTCAGTCTGTTGAGATTTTGCTTTCCAATTGTCATCAGTTTGGCTCAGAGAAACTCTTACAAGCTTTCTCTTAGGCTGGATGGTTTTGTAGTGTTGGCACTCCTTAGGCTGAGTTTTTATGCTGGACATTACTAGACTCAAAGATCCAGGCAAGAGTCAAGATTAACATAGCAGATGTGAGGAGACAGCTTCAAGGAGCCTTTAGAAGAACAATTCACAGGGTGTAGTGATTGACCAGTGGGCTGAGAAGCAGTAGGAAGAGCAGGCCTAGAGCTTGGGAGATGACACACTGCCTTCTGTTTTGGACAAAACACCTGAGGTGCCTGTGGTGAAGCCAGATGAGCAGGCTGCTCTGCAGCCTGGCACCAGAATGGGCAGTCTCAGCTGTTTACTTGTGGTTATGCTGTTTTAATTAGAAAATATGTAGAGAGGTATATTTGAAAGTTAAAATTCTCCTCCCACCTAATCTTAGTTCTCATGTGTGATGGTTAATGCTCTGTGTTACCTTGGCTGGGATACGGTGCCCAGGTACTTATTTAGGGTCAAACATTATCGTGGAGTCATTTTGTTAGTTAACATGAAAAATATACCATTAGTATAATGCTTTTTGTTACAGAATTGACAAGATTACAGGGTAGCTTAGTTTCTTCTCTCCTGATAACAGTCAATGTTTCAAACGTCTCACTTTAAGATTTTAGCTAAGCTTGTTTAGTGTAGTTAAAAGTCCTTTTTATTCTGATTCAGGAACAGCCCAGATTGGCATCCGTAGAGACAGATTAGGGCAGCAACAGTGAAACTGCAGGCTCTTAACCACTTGGATGATGTTGGGGGAAAATTAGAAAGGTGATTGCTATGGACTGAAAGTTGTGTCCCCCCCCAAATTCACATATTGAAATCCTAATCCCCCATGTGATGGTATTTAGAGGTGGGGTCTTTGGGAGGTGATTAGGTCATGAGGGCAGAGCCCTGGTGATGAGATTAATATCACGATGAGAAGATGCCAGAGCGCTTTCTCACTCCTGCCTGTGAGGACACAGCACAAAGGTGGATGGCATTCTACGCCATGTCAGGGCAGGTTACCAGCATGGTGCTGGCAGCGCAGGGTCCCTGACAAGCCTGTCCCCAGAGTCTCTCCAGCCTGATTCATGGGGAGCCTAAGGTAGACTCCACTGATACTCACTGGGAATTAGACTTGGGGAGGTAGTCAGACTCCCCCAGAGAAAAAATAGTCAGAACTGTCTGTTGGGCCATGCCTGTATTTGTTTTCCATTGCTACTGTAACTAATTACCACAAACTTAGTGTTGAAAACCACATATATTTGTATCTTATACTTTTGTAGGTTAGAATTTCAACAAGAGTTGAAATCAAAGTGTCACCTGGCCTGTGTACCTTCTGGGGCTCCAAGGCAAAATGCGTTTCCTATGGCCTGAGGCCATCCCCCTGTCTTCCTTTGGTGCACCTCCCCGACCATCTTTCTGTAGTCACATCTCTGTCTACAGCCAGGAAGCAAACATTCTCTTTTAAGTTTCCCTGTGATGGCATTTAAGGCCCACTGGGATAATCCGGGATCATCTTCCCATCTCAAGGCCCTTAATCACATCTACAAAGTCTCTTTTACCATGGAAGGTAACAGATCCCAGGGTTTAGGATGTGGATGTCTTTGGGGGCCATTTTCGTGCCTACCATACTTCCCAAATGAGTAGAAGTTCACATGATTAGCATTGAGATTTCAGTAAGTATTTAAAAGAGGCTGCATCTTACAATAGAAGAGGGAGAGAGAAACTCAGAGTGTCCTCAGAAAGGAAATATGGACTACACATGTCCAGACCTCCAACCTGCAAAGGGGATGATCAGTGCTTCCTCTCGGTTCCTTCAGAGCACTGACCTTCCTTCTCACTGAGAACAAGCTGACATGTGTGCTAGGACCATGGGGACATTTTCCACTGGGAAAATGAGAGAATGTGCAAGTTATTACAGTGGGCTCTGCCTTGGCAGGAGAAATGTCCTCTTCTTTCCTCTGGCTGCCCAAACTTCTTGGTGTTGATGGCACAAAATAATTCAGCAAACAAAAACAGTCTCAGAGATTGTGAGTCTTCACACCCATTTCCCTCGATTTTGATGCCAAGTGCTGGCAGTAAGAAGACATTTTATGTCAGGTCTACTGTTGCACTTGAATATCAGGTTTACTTTTTGACAGCTGGCATTCATGGCAGCACTATTTATTGGTCTCCTCATATATTCCAATCAGAATGTGGGCGTTTTATATATTTATATGTGTGTGTGTGTGTGCAGCATTTTCGACACAGGTTTTGCAAACATTTCATTAGGTTCTTTCAATCTGCTGAGAGAGATATAACAATAAATGTCATCTCTATTTCACAGATCGCAATCAAAGGCTACTTGAAGTTAAGTGCAAATCTAGGTAACGACATAAGTGGAGAAGCCAGGCATCAAACTCTATGTTGTAACATTGAATTCTGCCCCTGTCGTAGGCAGATACTGGCCGCAAAGATGTCCTAATCCCTGGGACCTATGAATGAATATGGAGTTTATGTGGTGAAAAAGACTTTGCAGATGTTACTATGATAAGGACCTTGAGATGGGGAGCTTATTCTGGGTTTTCAGGTAGACCCAAAGTAATCACAAAGGTTCTTACAAGAGAGAGGCGTGGGGGTCAGAATCTTTGGAGATGGCAGTGTGCCAACAGACGTGAGGACATGTGATGTGTGGCCATGACCAAGGATTGGGGTGCCCTCAGGAAGCTGAAAAAGGCAAGGAAATGGGTTCTCCCCCAGAGCCTCCAGAGGGAACGCAGTCTTGCTAACATGTTGATTTCTGCCCAGTAGACCCATTTTGGAGTTCCCGTCTCTAGAACTATAAGAGAATATGTGTGTATGGTTTTAAGCCACTAAGTCTGGGTTAATTTTTCCACAGCAGGTATAGCAAATGAATATACCCATGGTCCCTTGTACTAATCCTAAGTGCTTGACATGCCTCTATGTCAGACCTTACCTCTACTCGTATGTAGTCTAAGTGATTTATTTGTATGCCAGTTTTTTCCCTGCCTGTGGCAGCTTTTAGGATGATCTCTTCATGCTCTGAGTTTTAAAATTGCACTAGGAATGTCCAGCTGAGTGTCTCCTCTATTTTTATTAATTTATTATTTTCAACCCACAGTGGGGTCATTTCAGCGTGAACGTGTGAATATTTTACTTTATTATATTTAACATTGTTATTACTATTCTTCTTTGACATTTTTTCTAACTTTTTTGTTGCTGTTTTTCTCCTTCTAGAAATAGTATTAGATGGAACATTGGAATTCCTGCATGAAGGCATCCATGTCGAAGTATTTCTTTCTTATTTACAAATTCTTTCTTTCTTTCTTCGATACCTTTGAAGAGTTTTTCAACATCTTCCAGAGCATAGATTCTATCTTTGGTTGTTTCCTCTTAATCATTCATCTATTTTAGCAATATTTTCAGTCTGGTAATATTTTAATTTCCAAAAATATCTTACTATTCTTCTATTGTTCCCTTTTCATGGTAAACTTTTCTTTTTTACTAATAATACTAGACATCTCAAATCTTTCTGAAGATGTTCAAATTAGTTAAATGTTCTTTTTTCTTGAATTACTTATTTCCTCTGACAAAATTTCTTCTTTGTTTATTTGTTTGTTTGAATTTATCATAGTCTTTCTCTCCCCTTAAATGTCTGGTGACTTTTGGTTCATGCTTATGAATATGACGTTACTTTGTTATAGATTTTTTTCCCATTTTTGAGCCTCTTTTTCTAATTCCTTTCTCTAATATGAACATTTTTGTAATATTTCCTATTATAAACCTAGAAAATGAAATTGAATTTTACTCCTATCGAATTTTACTCCTGCTTATCATCTGTTTTTTATAGTATAACTCCACCACTTTTTTTTTATTTTTCTATTAGCATTAATTATTTGTTGACCAGCAGAGTACTAACTATAATAGATCATTGAGTGGTATAATTAATGGAACTTACATGATTTAGGAGTCATACTCATTTTTTTTCTTATCCTATTTCTGTATGTGCTGTTCCATTTTTTTCTTTGGGGGTGGGGGGGAGTCCAAAACATTTCTTTTTTCTTTATATATATTTTTAAAATCTTATCTAAGTATTTTGCTCTATTCTTAAAAAAAAAGAAAACTGATAAATTTTCTAAGTGTTCACTTATTTTTCATCTATTTGGCCTAAATTTTTGCCTAGACTTTTAGATGTGTAGTTTTGGCCCTTTCTTTACATGTACTCTATAATTCATGTTAGCACTACTTTTGCTCTAAATGTTCTGTTCTCTCTTTCTGAAAGTCCTATCACATCAGACTGGAACCACTGGCGCACTTGTGTGTTTCCTCCTCCCCTTCCTCTTCCCTTTCTTCTTTCTCCTCCTCCATCTTCTCCTTCTTCCTCTCCCTTCTCCTCCCTCCTCCTTCCTCTAGCTTCTCCTTCTCCTTCTCCCCTCTCCCACCCTTCTTCCTTCCTCCTTTTTTTCTTCTTCCCTTTCTTTGTGCTCTTCTCCTCCTTGTACTTTCTTTCTTTTTCTTTGTCAATTCAAGTATCTCTTTGTGCGTGTGGTTCCTGGAAGAATTTTTCCAATTATTAATCCATTGAGTTTATTATATTTAGTTTTGGTGGTATCAGTGTTAAGTCCATAGAGTTAAGCTAAAGTTGGATACAGGTTGCTAATTCTTACTGCTACACAGTGTTTGGCTACACTGGTCCTTGTGAATCTGCAGAGCAGAAGTTATTCTGGAGTTCGTGTAGAGGACGCCCACTGTAGAGAAGAAGCCGCCCCACTAGCCCCGCATGGGTGGGGTGCCTCCCAGCACCACCTTTCTGTGGTAGAAGGCAGGTGGTAAGAAGGGGGAGCAATTTGAGGATCCATAGCACAGCCCTCTCAGCCCCTTGTCTAGTCCTCTCTGGGAAACAGACGGGGTCTGTCTGCTTCAAGCTGTCCGCATCTCTAGCAGCAGGTACACCACACTCTCGTGAACCCAGGACCAAGGTCATCTTGCCCTTGCTTTTATATTCCATAGGCTTTTCTCGTGGGTAACATGGCAAAGTGGGGTGTGGGAGACAGACAGGCTCCTCTACCTGCTGAAATCTTACCTGGTGGTATGTTCTTTCTTTAGTTATCATTAAAATTATTCAAGCTTTATCTTTTGTTACCCAAAAAGTTTCTTGTCAAAAGGGTCACCTGCTGCCTCTGTTTTCTGCGTGGCCTCTGCACTGCCTTACCCAGAGGAAGAGCTCAGAAATGTGGAGGAGAAAGGGACTGCACCCTAATGGCATTTCTCTCTCTGGGTTTGGATTTGCCCTTCTCTTCCTTGTTTAAGCCCATTGCTTATGTTTTCATTGGAGTAAATCAACCATTAACTGGTTGAGTCTGTGCCCCACTGACATTTTTAAAAACATACAAACCTGCTCTTTCCCCTAATCCAGCCCCTGAACAACATTCCAAGAGGCTGAGTTCTTTATGTTCTAAAACTCTTGAACACAAAAGAGGAACTGGAATAAAAGAATTTGAGCTTCGTATCTGGCAAAGTAGAGTGTTTCTAGGCATTACAACTGAGCTGGGAAATGAGTGAAATAGCAGAAGTCTCTGTTTATGCTTCACTCTCGCAAAGGTATTTGAGGGGATGACAGCAGTGTGTAACATTGTCATTGGCAGACACAGGTCCTGTCCATCTTATAGGCACATAGTTCTGTCCTGTTTTTCCACACTTTATTTTTTATTTTATGTGTTTATTTTTTTAAAAGTGGTGAAGGAGTAGTTTTTTAGAAGAGATAGTACACTCCAAAGAAACAGAAGCAGATCCGAGCAGCAGAGAATGGCTCAAGAGCTCATTATCAAAGGAAAAAGTACACTCCAAAGGGTTTGGAGTGGGCTCCTGAGCAAAAGCAAGGCTCAAAAGGTCTTTTTCACACTTTAATATCCATGCAGTTGGTGCTAATTTTCACTTCATTTAAAAAATAATTATAAGATAAGCAAAGATCCAACACATAGATCTAACTGATGAAAATATAACCAAGCACAGAAGTTTGTGCTTCTTCGGGCAATAGCTGCATCAATGAGTGATGACATCTTGTCACATTATTGACTCAAAAATGTCTCTGCGTGTGGGTCTCAATCCACCTGTTCATTAGATTCCCAAACACCAGCTGAAAACATAGAACCAAACAACAGCATAAACCATAGAGTCACCAATCAATAAGACAAAAATAAAAACACATCAATGACTATTTGGATAGTGTAGGAAAGGGGAGAATGGAGAGGACATAGAAAAAGAAAACGCTCTGAGAGGTGCTCAGAGAAGCTAAAGAGAGTTTGGATATAAGAAGACGCACGTGTGTGTTTGGTAATAAATGCTTGATAATAATGACTGAATTACACTGACTACAGAACTGTGTTTAATAACAAAACAAAATGTGTTAAACCTAAAATGTATGCATTCCAATGAAAACTGTAAATGTTTTGAAATCAAAATAAACTTGGCCCAATTTCAATCATTCTTCATCTTTCGAGATTTTCTTTTCTTTAACTTGAAATAAAAGCATTGGGTAAAAACCTATAATTTAATAGAAATACAACAAGTACTATGAGATGACCCTGTGTGGGTGTGAAGAGTGAAGCATCTTTATGTCCATTCCGATGTGAGGAGGAGCAGAAGTAAAATGATCCCTGTCCTTCTGTCCTTGATGTATAATTATATTTTAATTAGAAGATAATTTTTTGTATTCCCTGAAGGAACATTAACTCCGTAGGAACCAAATTGAGTGGTAAGTAATAAAGTTATAATTAAATTGACAGTTGGTGGCTCTCCCCTGCAAGCATTGGACACAATGCTTAGGTTTCTTACAATATTTGCTCTAGAGGATATTATGTGGCCTACGTGCAGTCATTATTCTGAAGAGCAACTCATTCCACCCTTTTAGAACATTCTCAAATGATGAAGTTTGTTGTTTGTAATTGGATTTTTCCTGTAGGTAGCAATTCGATGTTTCCCAGAGAAAAAGGCTCATCTCTAGTGCTAACCTGATTTAAAGAGTCAGTTAAGGACTCCTAGGTTCAAATCCCAGGACAAAATGAAAAGTCATCCATTTTTAAAGTCAGTGGGTAGAGGGCCTTTCCAGTAACCCATCTAAGTATAGCTTGCAGAATCTGACTATATCAGCCTAGATTAGAGCAGCCAAGACTAAAACCTCCCAGAACTATAGAAATAAATCACAGGCCTGTCCTTTCAAGGCTAGTAATTGTATGTTCCACAACTCTGACAGTGAAACACAAAGATATTTTTGGATTTATACTGTTTTCCACATATTAAAAGTATTAAGTCATACCCGAATAAGATTCTCCTCTTTTTTATTATTACCATAGTAAAGTTTTCCTCAGAGGGTTTTAAATAGTTAATTGATATGAATTGTATTTTTTGAGGTAGATACTTGAATTACTTGTGCACAATTCCTTCCATTCTATATCACAGTTCTCTGTACTCTCAAGATGCTTAAATTGTCCAATCATATGCCCTCAGTTTTAAATTTCTTTATAAATATTGTCACAACATGGATGGATCTTGAGAGTGTAATGCTGAGCGAAATAAGTCAGACAGAAAAAGCAGAGAACCATGTGATTTCACTGATATGTGGTATATAAACCAAAAACAACAAAAGAACAAGACAAACAAATGAGAAACAGAAGCTCATAGACACAGACAATAGTTTAGTGGTTACCAGAAGGTAAGGGGGGTGGGGGGTGGGAGGTGAGGGTAAGGGGCATCAAATATATGGTGATGGAAGGAGAACTGACTCTGGGTGGTGAACACACAATGGGATTTATAGATGATGTAATACAGAATTGTACACCTGAAATCTATGGAATTTTACTAACAATTGTCACCCCAATAAATTAAAAAAATAAATTAAAAAAAAATAAAAAAAAATTTCTTTATAAATAGCATTCTTGACTTCAAATTACATTATTCAAATGATCTTCAAATTATCTTATTTTACTATTTCGCATATCTGTAGGTTTTCTCTAAGCCAGGCATCAGCAAGTGTCTTCAAGTCTTTTAGAGCAAGAACTTTCTGTAAGGAAGCGATCTAAAATTATGACACTATCAAATTGCTACAACATAAAGTAATAATACACAAAAAAGAAAAATGATCTATTTTGTACATTTATTTACCATATAATGGGCTTACACAATACATTTAAAATGGTATATTGGTTTGTTTAAAAGAAAAGTCAGTATTGCTTTTTAAAGGTACGAATGTAAAAAGTGATTTGTTGTTTTGCAAAATATAAGAATTAATGTTTACACAGTACTTCGCAAAGTATTTTATATGCATACTTCAATTTAATCTTCAAGTTAACCCTATCAGTTAGATATTCTTACAGCTTCCTTTATTTTTTTTTCACAAGAGGCAAATGGAGTTCAGAGAGATGGCATGACTCACTGGAGTCACAAATCTAGGAAGGACTGGATCCTTTGATTCCTCAATTTATGCTTTTCCTACCGTTCCATACTGTTAGCATGGCTTCACATGTGTGAAAAGGTTGATTCTACCATTTTCCTGCTAGTCACTGTAATATTCCTCTTGGCTCAGAGGACCTCAGCTCCCTTACATTACATAAATAGTCCAGCCTGGCTTGAGCTTCAGACAATGTGCTTTTATTCGATATCTTTGCAGTGATACTTCCTATGTCCATAGACTAAGTTTCAATAATTATCCTAAATTTAGCTTATCATAAACTCCTAAGACAGCATGCTCCAAAAAATTTCCCAGGCTCCTCCCAATAGAGATTCTACTCAATCTGGAGAGGGCCCTGAGAATCTTTACAAGCATCCTAATGGACCTGTTCCCTAGCCAAGGCTGGAAAACATCACTTTAACATACTTAATGACATGCAATAGAAGTGTTGCAACATGGAGGAAAACTATAATGTATGCTAGTTTAAATTTAGGGTACCCTGATTGCTATTATTCCTAAAGAGCTGTGGACCCTGAGATAGAAAATACCTACCAAGAAAGGCTAACTGGACTAAAATTTAAAAACAGAACCTAGCAGCCATTTCTAAACAGGGGTCTCTCACGCAAACCACACTTCAGGGAGAAGCCTGCACTGAACTGCCCACTTCCTGCACTGTCTAAGATTTTCCTTTTTAGGTGAAAAAACAAACAAAACAAAAACCAAAAAACAAGAACCTCTACTGTTTGGCAAAAACACACATCAATTAAGACAGATATACACATTGTAAAATATGTGATCAATTAACAATTAGTATTAGCTATCTGTGGCTGTGTAACAAATTACTGCAAAACTCAGTAGATTGAAACAACATTTGTCATCTCCCACTTGTTGTGGGTCAGAAACCCAGCTATGGACCAGCTCTGGCTCCTCATAAAGCCACAATCAAGATGTTGGTCGATAGTGTAGTAATCTCAAAGCTCAATTGATGAATGTTCTGTTCCAAAGCCCACTGCATGGTCATTGGCAGGATTCAGTTCCTTGCAGGCTGTTGGCTAAAAGCATCTCAGTCCCTTGCCATGTGGGTCTCCCTGTAGGGCAGTGAATGTGGGTTCATTAGTGTGAGAAGCTAAAGAGCCACAGAGATAGTGCAAGCAACATGTGAGAGTCTCTGTAACACGCTCAGAAGTGACATCCTATACCTTGTGCCATATTCTACCTGTTAGAAGCCAGTCACTGGGTCCAGCGCCCCTTCAGGGAAGGATTACACAGGGGTGTGAACACCAGGAGGTGGGTCATGAGAGCCATTCTAGAAGCTGCCAACTTTAACTTAGCATGCAGGAAAATAAGCACATAATGAATAAATAGAATTCCCAATTTATTGGGAATTTATTCCTAATTCCCAAAGAAGTGAGTAAACACTTTTTTGAGGTCCCTTATATCAGTGTCCTCCTTACAGACCTCAAATTCAATCCAGTACATCAAAACTAACTTTTCTTTTTATTTCCAATGATGATAACATTAAAGTGGTGTTTCAAAGAAGTCACTCAATGACAAGAGCCATCACAAAAACCTAAAACATCTCAATAGTATGACACAAAATAATAAAATAAGATTAAAATATTTTACTTTTCAAAAATACAACTATATCATAAAATGAAATACCAGCTGACCAAAGATCTCTACTAAATTAAAGAAATAGGAATTAATATATTAGTGAACTACTGTTTTTCTCCTATCACATAGAGAAAAATATTAAGATTGAGAATATATATATCAGGGCTGCCAAAAAATGTATACAAGTGGGCACTTTGGTCAATGTTTCTCAAGCAGTAGTTCGCCGTAATCAGAAGTGTCTGGACGCTGATGGTAACCACTTTGAGCACCTCTTGTAGTTGCAGAAGTCAGATGTGACTTGTATTCATCTTTTATTATCAGTATATATTGAGTATTACAATTTTAATAGTTTTTCTTTCTTAACATGTGTATACATTTTTTGGATATATATATATTTAAAAGAATATACGCCAAATTGTAGAGGATGGAAGGGTGCAGTTGAAGGATATTGGAGGTGATGTCATCTGTACTGTTATACTTTATAATGTTGAGCATCTATTACTTTTATAAACTTAATACATTTTAATATAAAGTTCGATCAATAAGAGGGAATTCTACAAATGTGACTTACATGCTTCTTTATTCATGTACAGTTGTTTACCTATGAGTTCAACGAGCCCTGTTGAGCACCCATTATGTGCCATGGCGCTGAGTTTAGTATTCAGTTACACACTAAATGAAGAAATGCCTTTCCACCCAGGGGGCACCGTATGGATAATTAGAGTCTAATATAATTGGCTGTGGGTTGGAATAGGTTGTATTTGTACCTCATAGACACCAGTAAAACAAAATTGTTCTGGGTGTGGAAACTTAATTCCAAAATGTCAAAATTATTCACAAGCTCTCATTTGTCATCATGAAAGTCTTTTCTCAGAAACACATCCATCCATTTTCACTTCCCTGTCTTTCTGATTGACAGATAAAGATTGTTTTCCATACTTTCTACAGTCAGTATGGTTCACTATTTAACTAAAATGCGTTTCTACAGGATGATAGTACCTGTTAAATGTAAAACGTACTTGTTAGTCAAATGCATCTGAGTATCAGTGACGTAAGTGAAATTCACCAGTGGCTCAACAAGAGGCCCTTCACGAGCAGAGTGCTGAGAAACACAAAGGACCTCTCCAGGAACACATATTCCATATCTCCAGAACTGTCGTCTACAGAAACCCTTCTCTTAGACAATTAATCTAGTGTCCATGAAATTAAAAATAGGACATTCAACTGTAGTCAATATTTGTAGTGATTTATGCAAGATTGTCTCAATTCATATTTTTCATAGTCACAGAATATTTGTTCTTCTCCTAGTCTAAGTGGTAAGTCAGCTCTCTGCTGTACTGTTCCCTTCAGCTTTTTACAAAGCCATAGAAACAGCCCACAACACAACAGAGCAAAAGCAGGGATGGGAAGGGATAGAAGAAGCCACTGAGATGGACTCCCCTGCTAGGCCCAGTGCCCACACACTCCTGACAGAGGCACACATGTACATCTCAGTGGGATGGCAGAACATCAGTAGCATCCGGCCACTCTCGGGTCTCAGATGCCTACAGAGGCCCAGGACGCCTACAGTGATCCATGGTCCAAGCAGTTGTCCTCAGATCAACAACTGACTTGTTAGTCCTCAGATCAACAACTTCCTTGTCTTGTGTTAAATAGTTATCAGACAGATACACCTTCCCATTCCTGTGCTAAATAATATTAGGATCCGGGGGATATAACATAGCTACTTGCTCCAGGAAATCTTTGTTTGAAAGATTAAGACTGTGAAACAACTATTAAAATAGCTTATTATCAAAACTGACATCTTATGTCATCAATACTGTCTTCTCTACCCTTCCTGTCTGTGCACACCAACCCAAGTCATAAACTGTGCCCAACCCCAACCATTTCTCCCTTTGAAAGGAGAGAACTCAAATCACCCAGCCACATCCCTGACACCCTATGAACCGCTTCCCCCAGCTTCTCTCTCTGAGACAGTATAACCCTGAAGGTAGTGTTCTCCCAGACTGCAACAAATCTAACAAAAGTAGCTTTGCTTGATCAACAGGAATATTGGGAGTGATCTTTCTTACGGAATTGGCAGCTGACAGTTGGGGACTGTGAACCTATAAGAGATCCCTACCCTTAATACAACATCACACAAATATATGTGTAATCTGATTTAATAGATTTACATATTTAAATGGTCTTGAAATTGACTGTTAACATCACATTAGAGTGACCGTACGTACTATATTCCTTAGGTTTTTCAAGGCCCGCCAAAGACATTGAGCAAGATTTTAAAAAGGTTGAGTCTGTCAAGTATACAAGGCTCTAAGTGTGTATTCACAAACCAGCAACATGAACCACTCGCCACTCCAGCCCAACTTATGCTTTGCTGGCCATTTTGCACTGTTTTCCTTGTATCAGCTAGAGGATGTGATGATGGCCAGGAGACCCTGAAAACGTTATGCAGTCCCCTTGGTTCTAATAGAATGCTCTCCTCAGTAGAAGGCTCAACCAGGGAACTAGCTTTTATAGCAGCATGTTCAATAAAGAAAACAAAAAGCTATTTCTAGTAATCTTAGTTAAGGTGTGAGTGTTTGCGTGATGAGTGTGTGTGTCTGTGTGTGTGTGTATTTGTGTATCTATGTGCACAATCACACGCACACAGGGGGCAGGTGTCAATCATCTGAACTCATGAAAGTTTTCTGAAGTTGCCAGCGTAGAGAGGTGACAGTTTAACGACCACGAAAGTGATTGCAGTCTCAGTGATTACAGCAAGACCATGTCGTTCTTCAGTCAGTGTGTAATTTGCTTTATTAAAACTATAAATAAGTTGAACTTTCTCACACAATGAAACAAAAATGTTTGCACTTAGAAAACCTTCTAATAATGAAAGACAGTCAATATTTATTGATGATCTGCTATGTGCCAAAAATTTTCCAAATATTATCTTAAGAAGCCAGTGCTTCTCAAAGTTTATATTCCTGAGGAGTTTGTTAAATGCAGTTTCTGATTTAGTAGGACTGGAGTGGGGTCCAGGAGTTGTTTGGTGGGGATGGAACTATTCTGTATCTTCATTATCACGGGGAGTACATGTCTCTACACATGTCTTCAGTTTCATAGAATGGTACACTGACTGCCCTGGATTCTGCAAAATTATCAATATCATGAGGGGAAATACCAAAAGGCTGGAAACTGTTCAGACTTAAGAGACTCAGTAAAGAGACATGACAACAAGATGCCATGTGGTGTCCTTGATTAGGCCTTACATTAGGAGAAAAAAACAAAAAACAGGAATAAGAGATACTAATGGAATAAATGGAGAAATGTGAGTATGAGCTCTATATTAGATAAAAGTGTCACCTCAGTGTTAAAGTACCTGAGTGTGATGATCCTGTCATTGACAGAGGAGGACGTCTTTGTTCTTCAATTCATGCTGAAAAATTTAGGAACAGTGTGACATGATGTCTCCCACTCATGTTCAAATGGTTCAGCAAAACACATGCACATAGAAGAAGGGAATCAAATGTGGTAGAACATTAATCCAGGTGAAGGGCACATACTCTTGTTGTGCCTCATACTATTCTTGCAACTAAGCAGTTTAAATTTTTTCAAAATAAAAAGTTGATGTATTCATTTCTTATGACTGCTCAGCAATAAATTACCACAAACTTAAGTCTTAAAAGAATACACATTTATTATCTTACTAAGTTCTGGAGCTCAGTTCAAAGTGGGTCTTAAGGGTTAAAAATCAAGGTATCAGCGGGACTGGTTCCTTCCGGAGGCTCTAGGGGAGAATCTGTCCCAGGCTTTCCCAACATTCCTTGGTTCTTGGATATTTCCTCTATCTTCAAAGTGCATCACTCCAGTCTCTGCTACCATCGTCACATCTCCATTCTGCTTATGGCTCTCCTGCCTCCCTCCTACTGCGAGCCTCATGATTTCCCTGGGCCCACCTGGAAAAAAGCAAGCTCATTTCCCATCTCAAGGTCCTCATTTAATCACATTTGCAAAGTCCTTTTTACCACGTAAGGTGACATATCTACAGGCTCTGAGGATTAGTATGTGGACATTGACGGCTGGGGCGTTATTCAGTCTACCATAGTTTACAAATGAGTTTTCCAATGCTTCAGAAAAAAATTTAAAAGCATAAATAAGAATATGAGTTGAAAAGAATGAAAATCACAATACAACAGATCAAAATTTGTGGGACATGGCAAAAGCTGTTCTTAGAGGGAAATTTACAGCATTAAATGCTTACATTAGAAAATCAACAGGTCTATAACACATCGCATCCTAAACTATCTGTAATTATTTGAATCATATTTGTTCTTATTTTAATGTACACTGGGTACTAGTAAGAGCTGTTTTTATTCCATTTTGAACCTGAGTCTATTGGAGAAGAGTGGATCCCTGATAGTTCTGTTAACACTGATTGATTGACATTATATACCTGTTAAATTTTCTATTATAATTGTTTTTAATGCTCTATACAGCTGATATATGCATCCAAAGAGTGCACTCTAAAATATCATTCCTTTTGTGGCTTCTCAGACATCCTAATGGACAAGTGTTGAAAACAGCACCAGGTAAGTGGCAGCCCTTGGATTATTTAGCTACATATTGTTTTTGCTGTAACTTATTATTTTGAAATGATTACAGATTCATAAGAATTTGCAAAGAAATGCTCAGCATGTCCCACACTCTCTTTACCCAGCCTCCCCATCTTCCGCAGCTATAGTACAATATCAAAACCAGGGTATTGGCACTGGTACCATCCACATAATGTATTCAGATTTCACGAGTTATGTGCATACTCGTGTGTGGACATGGCTCCATGCAGTGTCATCACATGTGTATATTCATGTGGCCACCACCACAATTAGAACCTGAACTGACCCATCAGCACAGGATTCCTTCGTGCCACTCTTTACATTCCCCCTCCCCTATTCCAACACCTGGCAACTACCAATTTGTTTCCATTTCTATAATTACGTCATTTTATGAACGTTATAAAAAGGTATCATCCCGTATACATCTTTTGATACTGGCTCTCTTCACTCCATATAATTTCCTCGAGGTTAATCTGAGCTGTTGTGTATATTAATAGTCTGTTTATTTTTATAACTGAGTAGTGTGCCCTGGAGTAGATGTACCACAGATTATTTAACAACTCACCCATTGAAGGCCATTGGGTAATTTCCTATTTTGAGCTATGCTATGAACATTCATGTACACGTTTCTACATAAAAATAAATATTCATTTCTCTGGGAAAAATGCCCAAGAGTACAATTGCTGGTTCATTGGGTAAGTCTATTTTATATCCTTTTCAGGTTAAAGAAAATGCTCATATAGTGCTGGCACCAACTCTTCACCAAGTAATTTCTGTATAATCATGTAACCCCAAAGAGATGAGAACAAAGAGATGTCTTCGTTTAGCAAGTTGACACCTGTGCTTGAAACAGAGCCGTTATTGTCTGTGTCCACAGGCTCCCCTCAGAGTGTTCTTGCCTCCCTTCTACAAGGTCTAGAGGGGAGATAGGAAAGACTGCGAAAGGAGAAGACTTTCTCTTCCTGAAATAAGGTTGCTGAGAACACCTTTTCAGAAATAAGACTGAGAAGCCCATCAGACCTAGACAGCTAGCTTGGCATGAGTAAAATCTCTGGCCTGCCTTCCCGCCTTTTGATGGCCACAGGTGTGTGGAGAGCCCGCTATTCAGTGTATCCTGGCTCCAAGACCAGGGCCATTCCAGAGGTGGTTTTCTCTTAGAAGATGAAAGAGAATCAGCATTTGCTTCTATTTAAAAACAAACAAACAAAAAAACTTAGTTGAGACAGTTTCCCCAGCTATCTGAAAGTAGAGTGTTCCTGTGAAACCTTTCGCAAGCTGAAATGGTGTCAAACAAAGAAGCAATTACCATCGGACACATCTTGCTAACAGATGCACAGAATCAATCAAGATAAAGCCCAGGCGCTCACAGACACAGTTCAAAGCGGTGGGGCTTGATGCTGAGGCACTGAGTGTGGCTTCCTGGAAGGAGTTGGCGGGGTCCACTCTTGCTGCTCTTGTGCACACTGCCTCTACAACAGCTCCTGCAAAACAAATGCTGAATGCTCTTTTCCCTTTACTCCTTTTTTCGTAAAAGCAAGAATCCTCTGAAGATGCCTTTCAGTTAGCAAAAACAGGTACTACTAATGTAGGTCTTCCGTAAAAACAAAGTGGCTACGGGGTTTTGAAAATTACTTTGGGGAATGTAATCAATAATGTAAAGATTTTGTAGGGTAGCCGGTGGACACTTGTCTCATTAGGGAGACCACCTCAGGGATGATGTAGATGCCTGATCACTGCACTGTACACGTGAAGATGAAGCTGAACAATAATGAATGTCAACTACAAGTTATATATATATATATATATATATATATATATATATATATATATATATATATATTTACAAGACGCGGAGTACAGCATTAGGTATAACGACAGTGGAAATGTAATAGCTCTGTGTGAGGTCAGAGCAATAGTGGATGGGGGGAGGGGGGTTCACACAGTGTGAGAGATATAAATGATAAACGTTGTCTTGTGCACCAAAAACTAATAAAAAAAAAGTAAAAAAAAAAAAAGCAAAGTGGCTGAACATGAACTTTCAAACAGCAGGAGGTACCCACGCCTATCCGTTTAAGCCAGGCCTCATCAGTGCTCTGTGTGTGCAGGGTCTGTTGTCCAGACGCTACAGGGCCGTCTTGGTCTTCGGTCCCTGGTTATGGCCACAGCCCTGCTCCCCACCCCCACCCCGCAGCCCCTGCTGTCCTTCCTGATCGTGGGAGCAGGACTCAGATCTCTCCCTTACTTTGGAACACTTACATCATTGTCCTAACCCTCCAGTTCCTCCATCCCGACCTAGTACAGCACGGGACAGAAGACACTGACTGCTTGTTCCTTCGCTAGACCCACAGAATTTGGTGAAGAGTCAAAGCTCACACATGATCCCCTCTCCATTTTCTTGAGGTTCCTATTTTGCCTACATGTTGGTGTTCCTTTATTATTATTATTTTTTATTTACTACTAACTTTTTAGAAGTAGAAAGTATGGATACTTTTGGTGAGTGATGTAAAATAGTCTATTTCATATAAAACTGAAAGGTATTTTTCACTCCCCAGGGAAATGTTCTACTATAGTTCATGCTTGCTTTTCATCTTCACAGCCTCGCTATGGATTATAACATGAATTTACAACTACCCATTTTTATCGCATATGCCACAATTCTCAAGGAACTAATCTATTCCTATCACATACAATGTCTACTACATTGCATAGGAATTATAATTAATACAGAATTTTGAGTCGGAAGTTCATGGTGATACCATCTAGCTCACTCTGTTACCTTCCAAAGTGGGCAGATTATTTTGGTAGTTTGATGCATCTATGTATTTGTCCTTACAGTGCAGGTAGAACTTATGTATATGAAGAGCATGGGTACTATTTCCATGGTTTACTGTGCTTTGGGGCTTGTAGACAAAAACTGTGTACAAACACCACATATCACCAATATAATTCTCTTTTTTTAGTCAAAATTTCTGTTTCTCAGTAGTTTATATCTGATCAGTTTCAAGTTTCAAGTCTTTATTTTGGTTGTGGGGGGTGGAAGAGGAGGAAATACAATTATTATCCGATTTTGCCAGGGTTGCCATGACTGCCAGTGATATTCATGTTTTTCTCTTGATAGTGCATAATAAAGCAGATGTTATGTAAACAATTTCAAATGTCATCTAAAATTATGTTTCCCTGCAGAATTAGACAACTGGGAAGCTAAATGTTTCCTTTCCTTCACATGATGTAGAATCCCTCTTCTTAAAAATGATCCTACCTACCTCCAACTAAGTGCCATGGCAACAATGTCCAATATCTGGAATGCACTCTCAACTAGTAGTAAGAGTCCTTGGGTGCTGCTCCAGCATTGGCTGCTCCCTTGTGCCTCATTTAAAAACCACCTACTTCACCTTTCCCACCTTAGCTGGTGTTTTTACGAACAGGGAATTAAAATTATTTTCCTCTGTCTACCTCATAGGGGTATTCCTGCCTCCAAAATCTTGCTCAACACGACCACCTTCAGTGAGCTGCTCTGATGAGACTGTGACCCTATGCCTTTGTCTAAATCCATAGCCATGTGGATATTGCACAAAATTGAAAATAACTTGAACAAAATAAGCCGTCAATGTGTACCAAAATGGTAGGTGAGATTGGCTAGGCAGACACCACCTTCCCGATGTGGAACATGGCCTCATTTACCACCGTCAGCAGAGAGGTTTTTGCATCCTCTTTTGTAAGTGCTTATTCTCAGTAAAAACTGTAACTCTACCAACAGAAAAAGCAAGTCCAGTCCCCTGTGTCATTTAACTGCATTTTGGTGGGAACCCTCAACCCAGCTAGAATGCAGGATTGGTGGGCAGTCACTAGGGCTCTTTGCCGGCTCTTTCCTTCCTGGCTGCTTCCTAGGGAAATAGAAGAACTATATTTCCTGGCTCCCTTAAGTTTGGGTGGAAACTGGCTAATTCTGGCCAGTGACTTGTGGGCAGAAATAATGTGTGTCACTTTTATTCCGGAGCACCTAATTGCCCATCTCAAATCCTCCAGAGCTCTCTTTCCCTTGGTCACAGAATTCCCAGCATTTCAGCTATGGCTACACTCACATCCTAGATCCTATCAGAAAGATGCCCAAGCTGGGGGACAGAGGACATGCAGTAGGTTGTAAAATGCACCTTGTTGTTTTAAGGCACTGAATTTCTGGGACTATCTGTTATCACCATGTAACAGAGCCTATCCTGGCTAATACAGTCGGGAAATACAGTTCTGCAAAACTCAGTCATACTTATTTCCAGAACTGTTTGCTGACACTCAGCAAAGAGTTGATTTAGTTCAGAGGAAGCCAGAAGAGGAAACGTGTTCAAGTCACAGTCAATGGTGAGAGGAACTCTGAATCATGGGTGAATGAGGTGGGCTAGTCAGGGTCTGGAACAAAAATGCCTTGTGGCATCGGGGCACTTGTGTGTCCAGTGATCCTCAGCCAGGGTCTCATTTCTTTCCTGGATGGTGGAGTGGTGGAAGGGAATATCCTATCAGGATCAGAGATGGAATGGATGCAACCCAGGGTGGGGTGAGGGAGGGTGGGTGTTACAGGTGACTCTGCAATGCCACCCTGATCTCCCCCATTGCTTTTTTTTCCATTTTTTTAAACTTCTAATTTTATTAAGTAAAGTAAGATTTATCTACATGACCCCAGAGAGATTAATGTCATCTTCTTTCCTTTAACCCGATTACCGTCATCCTCTTTTCCTTAATATTCATTACTTTAAGTATTTTTTTTTAAATCTCTATGTAAAATTTGTTCCTTAGCCAATTAAACTATATATTACAGTTCTCATAAAACTTTCTATTTATTTATTTATTTTTAAATTAGTTTCAGGTGCACAGAACAAAATAATAGTTAGATGTTTATCATTTATATCCCTCACACAGTGACAACCCTCCTCCCCCCACCCACTACCCCTCTGACATCGCATACAGCCATTACATTTCCAATGTCTCTATTCCTAATGCTGTACTCCGCTTCTTGTAAATATATATATATATATAAACTTGTAGTTGACATTCATTATTGTTCAGCTTCAGCTTCAGGTGTACAGTGCAGTGATCAGGCATCTACATCATCCCTGAGGTGGTCTCCCTAACGAGAAAAGTGTCCATCGGATACCCTACAAAATCTTTACAACATTATTGATTACATTCCCCAAATTAACTTTTGTAACCCCTTGGCAATCTTGTGGTTACTGACTGCTTTCTAATCCCGTCACTTTCCCCCTTATCCCCAACCCCCCTCCCATCTAGCAACCCTCAGTTTTTCCTCTATGTCTCTGAAACTGTTTCTGATTAGTTCATTCACTTATTCTTTTCTTTAGATTCCACATATAAGTGAGATCATATGGTATTTGTCTTTCTCTGTCTGACTTATTTCACTTAACATCATGTTCTCTAGGTCCATCCCTGTTGTTGCAAATGGTAAGATTTCTTTCTTTTTATGGCTGCGAAATACTCCATTGTATAAATGTACCAGTTTCTTAATTCAGTCATCTACCGATGGGCATTTCGGTTGTTTCCATGTCTTGGCTATTGAAAAATAGTGCTGCAATAAACATAGGAATGCATAAAGTTTTTTGAATTAGAGTTTTGGATTTCTCCGGATAGATACCTAGGAGTGGAATTGCTGGATCATAAGGTAGTTCCATTTTCAGATTTCTGAGATACCTCCATGCTGTTTTCCATAGTGGCTGCACCAATCTGCAATCCCACCAACAGTGCACAAGGGTTCCCTTTTCTCCACATCCTCACCAGCACTTGTTTGTTGATTTATTGATGATAGCTCTTTTGACTGGGGTGAGGTGGTATCTCATTGTGGTTTTTATTTGCATTTCTCTGATGGTTAGCGAGGTTGAGCATTTCTTCATATGTCTGTTTGCCATCTGTATGTCCTTTTTAGAAAAATGTCTCTTCATGTCCTCTGCCCATTTTTTAATTGGGTTGTTTTTTGGAGTTGAGTTTTTTGTAAATTTGTGATATTAACCCCTTATCAGATATATCATTGGCAAATATCTTTTCCCATTCAGTAGGATCCCTTTTTGTTTTATTGATGGTTTCCTTTGCTGTGAAAAAACTTTTTAGTTTGATGTAATCCCACGTTTATTTTTTCTCTTACTTCCCTTGTGCAAGGGGATATATCAGTAAAAATCTTACTCTGGGTAATGTCTACAGTTTCTTCCTATATTTTCTTCTAGGAATTTTATGGTTTCAGATCTTACATTTAAGTCTTTAAGCCTTTTTGAATTTGTTTTTGTATATGGTGTAAGGAGGTGGTCCAGCTTCATTATTTTGCATGTGTCTGTCCAGGTTTCCCAGCACCATTTATTGAATAGACTGTCTTTAGCAACCATAAATTCTTGCTTCCATTGTCATAGATTAAATGGCCATATAGGCATGGATTTATTTCTGGGCTCTCTATTCTGTTCCATTGATCTATGTGTCTGTTTTTATGCCAGAACCATGCTCTTTTGATTACTGTAGCCTTGTAGTGTAATTTGATGACAGGTATTGTTATACCTCCCACTTTGTTCTTATTTCTCAAGATCGCTGAGGCTATCCGGGGTCTTTTATGGTTCCATATACGTTTTAGGATTATATGTTCTATTTCTGTGTAAAACGTCATTGGTAGTTTGATAGGAATTGCGTTGAATATGTATATTGCCTTAGGCAGTACGAACATTTTAACTATATTAATTCTTCCTATCCATGAACATGGTATGTGTTTCCATCTATTTGTATCTTCTTTCATTTCTTTCTTCAGTGTCTTATAATTTTCTGAGTACAGATCTTTTACTTCTTTGGTTAAATTTATTCCCAGATATTTTATAGACTTTGAAGCAATTTTAAATGGGATTTTTTAAAAAATTTCTCCTTCTGATGTTTTATTATCGGTATATACAAATGCAATTGATTTCTGAATATTAATTTTGTATCCTGCTACTTTACTAAATTCATCTATCAGCTCTAATAGTTTCTTGGTGGAGTCTTTAGGGTTCTCTATATATAGTATCATGTCATCTGCATATAATGACAATTTTACTTCCTCCTTACCAAGTTGGATGCCTTTTATTTCTTTTTCTTTTCTGATTTCTGTGGCTAGAATTTCCAGCACTATGTTGAATAGAAGTGGAGAAAGTGGGCAACCTTGCCTTGTTCCTGATCTTAAGGGGAATGGTTTTAGCTTTTCCCCATTGAGTATGATGTTAGCTGTGGGTTTATCATATATGGCCTTTATTATGTTGAGATATGATCCCTCTATTCCCACTTTCTTAAGGGTTTTTATCGTAAATGCTGCTGGACTTTGTCAAATGCTTTTTCTGCATCTATTGATATGATCATGTGATTTTTATTTTTCATTTTGTTAATGTGGTGTATCACACTAATTGATTTGCGGATGTTGAACCACCCTTGCATACCGGGGATGAATCCCACTTGATCATGGTGTATGATCTTTTTAATGTATTGCTGAATTCTGTTCGCTAATATTTTGTTGACGATTTTTGCATCTATGTTCATTAGAGATATCAGCCTATAGTTTTCTTTTTTTGTGGTATCTTCGTCTGATTTTTGGATCAAGGTGATAGTGGCCTCATAAAAAGTGTTTGGGAGACTTCCCTCCTTCTGGATTTTTTGGAAGAGCTTGAGGAGAATAGGTGGTAATTCTTTTTTGAATGTTTTGTAAAATTCACCTGTAAAGCCATCTGGTCCAGGGCTTTTGTTTCTTGGGAAATTGTTGATTACTGATTCAATTTCCCTCGGTGGTAATAAGTCTATTGAGGTTTTCTGTTTCTTCTTGAGTTAGCCTTGGAATGTTGTATGCTTCTAGAAAATTGTCCATTTCTTCCAGATTGTCAAATTTGTTGGCATATAGTTGCTCATAGTAATTTCTTAAATTATTTTGTATTTCTGCTGTGTCTGTTGTCACTTCTCTTTCATTTCTGATTTGATTAATTTGGGTCCTCTCTCTCTTTTTTTTAATGAGTCTGGCTAAAGGTTTGTCGAGTTTATCTTCCCTAAGAACCAACTCTTGGATTCATTCATCTTTTGTATTGTTTGTCTGGTTTCTATTTCATTTATTTCTGCTCTGATCTTTATTATCTCCTTCCTTGTACTCCCTTTGGGCATATTTTGCTGTTCTTTTTCCAGATTCCTGAAGTGCGAAGATAAACTGTTGATTAGTGATTTTTCTTGTTTTTTTAGGTAGGCCAGACTGCTTTTGCTGCATCCCATAGATTTTGGGTCATCATGTTTTCATTTTTGTTTGTCTCGAGATGTCTTTTGATTTCTTCCTTGATCTCATGATTGACCCATTCATTATTTAGTAACATGTTATTCAGCCTCCATGAATTTGTGTGTCTTCCAGTTTTTTTTCCTGTAGTTCATTTCTAATTTCATAGCACTCTGGTCAGAGAAGACAATTGGTATGATTTCAATTTTCTTAAATTTATCAAGACTTGTTTTGTGGCCTAACATGTGGTCGTTCTTGGAAAATGTTCCTTGTGCGCTTGAGAAGAACTTGTATTCTGCAGCATTGGGGTGAAATGCTCTGAAAATATCGATTAAATCCAAGTGGTCCAATGTATCATTTAAGGCTGTTGTTTCCATATTGATTTTCTGTCTGGAAGACCTGTCCCTTGTTGTCAGAGGTGTGTCGAAGTCCCCTACTATGATAATGTTACTGTTGATCTCTGTCTTTATGTCAGTCAATATCTGTTTTATATATTTAGGTGCTCCTATGTTGGGTGCATAGATGTTTACTAGGGTTATGTCCTCTTGTCAGTTCCATCCCTTTATTATTATATAGTGCCCCTCACTGTCTTTTAATATTTTCTTCATTTTAAAGTCTATTTTGTCAGAAATAAGTATTGCAACTCCAACTTTTTTCTCATTTCCATTTGCATGAAATATCTTACTCCAACCCTTCACTTTCAGCCTGTGTGTCTTTTGATCTGAGGTGAGTCTCTTGTATACAGCATATACAAGGGTCTTGCTTTCTCATCCACTCAACCAAACTATGTCTCTTGATTGGAGCATTTAATCCATTTACATTTAAAGTGATTATTGATAGGTACATAGTTATTGCCATTTTTAAATTTGTAGTTAGATTGTTTTCATCTTTCTTCTGTTTACAGAAGTCCTTTTAATATTTCCTGCAATGCTGGCTTGGTGGTAATAAATTACTTTAGGTTATTCTTTTCTGGGAGGCTCTTTATCTCTCCTTCAATTTTAAATGATAGCCTTGCTGGATAAAGCAATCTACGTTGTAGGCCTTTCTTTTCCATCACTTTGAGTATCTCCTGCCACTCCCTACTGACCTGCAATATTTCTATAGAAAAGTCATTTGATGGTCTTATAGGAGTTCCCTTGTATGTAACCCTCTGTCTTTCTCTTGCTGCTTTTAGGATTCTCTCTTTGTCTTTAACCTTTGCCATTTTAACTATAGTGTGTCTTGGTGTGGACCTGTTTGGGTTTATCCTGGTTGGAACTCTCTGCACTTCCTGGGCTTGTATGTCAGTTTCCTTTACCAGGTTAGGGAAGTTTTCGGACATCATTACCTCAAATATGTTCTCAATCCCTTACTTCCTCTCTTCACCTTCTGGTATTCCTATGATGTGCATGTTGTTGCGCTTGATGTTATCCCTGAGGTCTCTTAAACCATCTTCATTGTTTTTTATTCTTTTTTCTTTTTGTTGTTCTGTTTGGATGATCTCTGCTAATTTGTCTTCTAAGTCGCTGATTCAATCCTCTGCTTCATCTAACCTGCTGGTAATTCCTTCAAGTGAGTTCTTTATTTCAGTAATTGTGTTCTTTAGTTCTAACTGGTTGTTCATTATGATTTCTCTATCCTTCTTTATGTCATCACTAAGCTCCTTAAACATTCTTATCATCAGTGTTCTGAACTCTGTCTCTGATAAGTTGGTTACGTCTATTTCATTTGGTTCCAATCCTGGAGGTTTCTTCTGTTCTTTTATTTGGGACGTGTTTCTTTGTTTCCCCATTCTGGCTGACTCTCTGTGTTTGCTTCGATGTATTAGGTAGATCCCATAGGGTTCTTAGTTCTTGCTGGGTTATCTTATGTTGTACATGTCCTTTATATTTGACTTCCCCCACTTCCTTCTTCTCCTCTGTGTGTGCTCCAAAGGTGACTCTTGTGTTGTGTATATTGTCTATTAAAGTTGATCTTTAATTGCTTTTAGCTTGTGAGTAGGTGGGGTTGACTCCTAGGCTATCTAGTTGTGAGATTTGGCTCTGCCCACAGCAGGGTGTTCTGCTGCGTGAGGATTGACCACTTAAATGAGGTTTGGCCTCTATGGGCTCTTGTGCCTGTAGAGTATTCCCTCTGGGTGTGTCACTTGTAGGTCAAACTCGGCAGTACTCAGGTTTGGTCTCGAGTTGGCCTCTGGGTGTGTTGAATCTTGTGTCTCTTAAGCTGGGCCCTGGTATAGGGCAATTTCAGAACAAAGCAAATCACCAAGCGCAACAACAACAATAAAGAAAAAAACAAATACATTCACATGTAAAACAACCAACAACCTCCACTCAACACAGGCAATGATATCAAAGATATAAAAACAAAGCAAAACAAAAAAAGCAGTGCCAGTCTTGGCTTAAGCCCACCTAGTAATCTCCTGGTTGTCCTCTGCTGTACCAAAGAGTCCTCTGTGTATTGTGCAGTCAGAGCCGGTCACCTGGTGCCCAGAGTGACCTTGCGACTACAGATTTAGATGAGTGGGGCTGAGGGGTCTGGATGGTAGTTTCTGCAAAGTCAGTGCAGTTTCTGCCCTTGCCTGCACATACGCACACTGAGAGTAGCACCACCAGCCCTGTGCCCAGTTCTCCTGAGTCTAAGGGCACTTGTTCCGTGTGTGTGTGTGTGTGTGTGTGTGTGTGTGTGTGTGTGTGTGTTGTGTGTATGTGGCAGGCAGGAGATTTCTGAGCTGCTAAAAGCCCAGAGCTGCATCTGCCGCTTACTGCTGATCCCTGGGAGTGTCTCCGCAGTTGTAATTGCCCTGCCCTAGGCAGGCCAGAAAGGGTGGGGGCTGGGGATGGAGGGTCGTCTCTCTCCCAGCCCAGCCATGTCACACTCTTCTCGCAGGCCAGAAAAGGTCGTGGCTGGGGGTGGAGGAGTCTCTTGTCTCCCAGCCCAGCAAAAATCACACTCTTCCAGCCTCTTCCCTGGGTCAGATCTGCATGCTGATCTTCCCAGAACCTGAGCACTAGGGCTCCTCTGCAATCTGACACCACTCCTCAGTTCAGGGGCCAGTTCAAGTCTCTGGAAGGGCGGGGGTAGGATTGGGAGAGTGGGGGGAGGGGCCTAGGTATGGAGTTTCTGTCCTTTGTCCGACCTAGGGCCCAGCTGGAGGTCTCAGCTGAGGTTACTGCCTCAAATGTTGGATATGCTGCCCCCTCGGTGGGAGAGATTAGCTGTGGGACGCAGGGAAAGAGCCCATCTCGTGTTTTTTGTGTTCTGTGTTCCGTCCTGGGATCCCCTGCGTCTCTGCAGCTGCCAATGCAGCTACACCTTCACTCCGTTCCCTTCCCTCTTCCCCTGCTGGCCCAATTTGCCCACCTTCAAATAATCCTTGCACGAGTCTTTTAGCTGTTCTGCATGATGAGTAGAGTCCTTTGATGGGTTATAGATGTCACGTTTGTAATAAGATCTGGAGGAGAACTCAAAAAGTCTGCCTCGCTGCCGCCACTCCTATGATGTCACCTCCTCCCCCACCGTTTTTTTGTGGAGACCCTCAACTCAGGTAGAATGAAAGATGGTATGTGGTCATTAGTTTCTCAAGGAATTGAATTAAAATATTCTAATGTTAAATTATATAGCAAAATCATAAATTATATAATAAAATCAGTTATCACCAAGGGATTGGTAAACTTTTATCTCTGTCTTATGTAGGCTGGGTTTTCCAAAGTGCCAAACTCACCTCAGACTTTACTCTAGATGAGAGAACATTTTCTTTTCTCCATCCCACTTACTGCAATGCTCTGCACATACTCAGTGTGGTGACAGATTAAAACCCAAGGCCAGAAGCACTGAACCACCCTGCTTATGCTATGCTATTATTGTAAAAACATGAAAGACATTTCTATGCCACTGAAAGAACCTACCATCCCCCTTCACCCACTATGCCCCCCTTTTTGGTAGATAATAGAACTTCCTGAGATTCTAATAAAAACCTTACAAGCAAAAGTTTTTATTTTACCAGTTTTTATGCTCTTAGTGAGACAGGTTAGTTAGCATGTTGCTAGATGGATGGGGGAGGTCCCTGGTGGAATAAACAAAAAACAGCCATATCCTAAAACTCCACGTTCTGGAATGTCTCCTTCATTCCAGGACAAAGACATGAGAATATGCCTTAAGGTTAATAAATTATCTCAAATCCCTTCTGGCCAGACAAAGGAGCAGATCTGATAGATAGGAATAGGTTATTTCATTAATCCTTTCAGGATGAGCAAACAGGACAAACCTGATAGATGAATCCAATTAGAAGACTCCAGCCCCCTTCCCCAAGCAGGCAAGGGAATGTATAAAAATAAGAGTTTTTGCCGCAGTCACTGAGCACCTCCAATTGGGACCCCTTCCCGCTCGGGAGCTCTGACCCTTTGCTTTCAAAAAACTATCTTAATCGCTTCTCGGCCTTTTGGCTAAGATCAAGTGTAAAAAACTATCTTTCTTTACAACTCTTTGCCTATCCTGGGTCCATGTTTCCATTCTTCAGCTTCACGGGACATGATCCCGGCCCACACCCAGAAACTGTGACAGATCCAACATCATTTACATCATTTGGGGATTCACAGAAAAATATTTCTACTTCATTAGAACGTTTCTCATTTCAGGTAGCATCCATGAGTCAAACTGTGATGGGGAGGTGGAGAGGGAAAATGGGAGGTAATTGTTGGCATAGCCGGCAGCCATTGCAGGATCACCTCATATGACATCAGGCCTTGAAATATCACTCGCCTCTATGATACCCTCAGTACCAAGGAAATTAACTTTATTGATCATTAGTGGTAAAGGGATGGAGGCCAAATGGCATCTGGTATGCTATGAAATAATGATTTTTGCAATGACTTGAACAGAAAAATGTGATGGGAGACCTGAGCCACCACAGAGCAGTCTGCAGTAGGCACTCCATAATTACAGAACCAGGCATTGGTGCTGCATATACTGAGAGCAGCCATTGAGAAAAAAAAAATCTATTTTCTATTAAATTGATTATGCTAATTTGATTTTAATTATTGCATAGTTTTACTTGAAACTATTGTGAAATTTGTTTTTGTTTTAAAGATGCATAAAAACCATAAGCTTAAGAAGTTCAACTGAGTTCTGTATTCTTACATTTTAAGTAACATTAAAATACAAATAGTGTAGATCAGCACCCAGAAGCTCACAAATCAATTTATTACTCACGTTAGGTAAGTGCTACTTTAGAAGGAATAATTGAGACCTGGGGTAACTGCTGCAGGTAAGAGCATAATGGGATGAAGTTCAGAGGCAAGCTCCCTGCTTGGGTGGGGAGGGGTCCTGAACGGTTGGTGGAGACCTTCTGACAATGATGGTAAGAGAGCCAGGCTAGGAATGAGGACATTTTGTATGATGCAATCCCTTTTAGTTACCCAAATTTTTCAGGATGTCTGAGAGACAAATACAGGTGTTCAGGGTAACCAGGTAGGTAATAAAGGAAAAATGTGGGTGTGCCCCTTCTCCTCTCCTCCCAGGACACCAGTGTCACTGTGGGGACAGAGCCAGGAGTGCAATTTCCAGTCTCTTGGCCTCACGTGGAAAGGTGCTGGCTCGGGTGGTAAATGGCCATCAACTGTGATTGGATGGCCATCAGCTGTGGCTAGTTGGCCATCAGCTGTAACCAGTGAGCCATTGGCCACTAATATAACTGCTGTGGCTACGCTAGCAAAAAATCGGGGCTAGCAAGAAGATGGTGGCTGAGCCTGCAAGCCATGCAGTAAGGGTTAGTGTGAGGGCAGAGCCCCAGAAAGTAGTTTCCAGGCTCTCGGCCTCACATAGACAGGTGCTGGCTCAGGTAGTAAATGGCTGTCGACTCTGATTGCATGACCATCAGCTGTGGCTAGTTGGCCATCAGCTGTAACCAGTGAGCCATTGGCCACTAATATAACTGCTGTGGCTAGGCTAGCAGAGAGAAGAAAGAGAGAATGGGGGCTAGCAAGAAGATGGCGGCTGGGCTGGCAAGCGTGGATGGCGGTTTGCAGACAATGTGGATCTAGCCTCCATTGAGAGTATACAGCCGCCAGCGAGAATATAGTGGTATGACTCCCCTACCTATGGCTCCGTGGGTGTTCCTTTTTGGCCTCACCATATCCTGCGTTCTTGTGTGGGGAGTGGGAGCAGAGACCCCCCGTGACACCCCGCGTGATAGTCACTGTGGGTGTCAGTGTGTCTAGCTCCACCAGGAGCACTCTCACTTCCCTGGTCGCATGCTGGCTGTACAAGACAGTGCTGACAATGAAATATAAGTGCTGGTTATAAGGTGGGGTTTCCAGAAAACTCCTGTAAAGTGAGTTGGCTCAGCATGCTGGCTTTCCCCCTTGCCTTTCTTCCCGCTGGCTGCCTGGAATATGGTACAGTTATTGGTGCTGTAGCAGCCATCTTGTGAGTAACCAAGATGGAGACACCTAGAGAAACCCAAGGACCCCTAGGCTGCTTCCCTTCAAGATTCCTGATTACCTAAGAGGAAGATGCTGTTTAAGCCATTGTCATTGGGGGCTTCTCTTAAAAGCCGCTGAGAACAGGCCTTCAAGAGAAAAGCAGCCGGCCCATCATAGCCCTCTGCTGATGCTGTGTGAAGAGGTCAGGAACGTATCATGTAGACCCTGACCCACAGCAAGGTGGCCACTGGTCCCCTGCTGGCCTGCCTGGCAGCTGGAGGAGGAGCCCTGGGGACATCAGGAGAGGCCACTGGGATCTACATCAAGAAAAGGTAGCAGTAGGTTCCTCCTCCTCCCCCACCCCCTCCTCCATCAAACCCTCTTCTCCAAGAACTCAAAGGGAAAAGGAAGGATAAAAGTGGCTCTTTCAGATTACCTATATTTAGCACTTCCTGAAAGCAGCTATTTTGAGTTGTGTGTGAATGAAAGCAACAGCGAATTTTAAAAGAGGAGAGAGTATGGAAGGAAGCAGTGCAAATTTAATCTAGAAGAAAAGAATTGTAGCAAAGTAAATTCATATCACCTTTGTCTCAATTATAGTTGATTAGTAGAAAGCATGGCCTTACAATTAGAAAAAGAACAAGAAAGACAGAGAAGTGCTACTCAGGATTGAAATCAGAGGAGTGAGATATCATCTCACATACCTGCTTTGGAACAGCTCTCACTGACTGAGACAATCGTCGCTGTGACATTCTGAATATTTTCTATGTGACACTGTGCCACGTGGCACTGTGCCCAGTCTTTCACCTCTTTGGTCTCACTAATCCTAAAAGAGATCAGATATCGTTGCCAGTTACAGGTGAGGACCGTGGGATGCCCATGTGCCCCCAATCACAAAGCAGGGCAGGGGAGCAGCTGCCCCTCTGGCTACACCAACTACAGCAGAAACAGCCCAACTCTGAAGACTCTACAAAGCTTGTTATAAATGTGATTGTAAAAATCTCATAAGAGAGTCTTCAATTAAGCGAGTGATCAGGTAATTTAATTTCCTGGATTAATTGAGTACCAACCAAAAAAACATTTCCATTAAACATGTTTTCCCAAAGTATATAAGACACACTTTCTTGACTTAGTGAACTGATTTAAATTTCTTTTGATAATTAAGTTACTGACAGTGCCTCAGCTGACTGTTCTGAAAATCACTTCTCACCGTCTAATAGCACACACATTTTAATTTTTTTTCCCAATCTTCTACTAATTAAGACTGGAAAGAATATCTCTGGGCATACAATTTTTTTCTTTATATTTCAAATTAATTTCAGACATGAAAAAGTGGAATTTTAGGTCAACTGGGTTTAACGTATTTTATAGTTCTTTTAATTCTTCCAAAATTGTTTCCAAAATGCCACACCAGTTCTCACCATACGGTTGACAGCACTCAGCATTATAATTCTTTTTTAATTTGTAAAATGTAATTGCTTACGATGAATTTAACAATAAATTGGTAACTGATGAGCTGGGAGACCAGTGAAGAAGGTTGTGGGTAAAAGGAAAGTAAAGATGGATAACTATTAACCAGGAGAGGAAGGAAGCACTCAGAGCAGACAAGAAATAAAATACTTCATCCATTGAAAACAATGGATTGCTGGTAAATGCTTAACAGCCAGCTCTCTGAAAAAGAAAAAAAAAGAAAAGTCCTCATTTGCCATGTTTGCCAAGTATGCATGTTCCTGCCATGGCCGACCTCAACTCACTGAACTTGGGGTTGGAAAAAATTGGCCCACTTGGCTCTTGTGATGCAGTGGGAGCTGGCCCCAACACACCGCTAACTGTAAGGGACCAAGGGGACCATCAGAAGAGGTAGCGAGGATGAGGGACCTTGTGTGTGGAGGCACCACCACCATCCTCCACAATGTGATGCATAAGGCCTGCCACCCACTGGTTCTGGAGACTTACAAGGTCCCCTAAACCGAGTATGAGGTACCTGGGTGCCCTGCAGAGTCAAGAGATACATATGCCCCTTGACCATGGCACCAGTGAACAGACCGCCGTAGGGAAATTCCATCTGCACTAGGGAAACAATGTCCCCTATGACCACCAGTGTCTTAACCTTTTCACAAGGTCTTGTTCGATCTGAACAGATAACAGATGCCGTGAACTGTGCCTCCTTACTGGTCATCTATTGCTGCCCAATAGGAAGATCCTAACTCAACACAATGATAGCTCACTATGGCTGATAGGAAGTGATTATTCTGGCAAACAGCTCTAAGTACTAAGGTTGAAAATGGACCCAAAAATGAGGCGATATTTCTCAGTGGACCCTGTTTTCAGTGCTTTATCTGATTTTGGCTAAGGAGCACCTAATACTTAAAAGCCAAAGGTTAACAGTTTCAATGGGGAGATCACAGCAAATGGATTCTTAATATAGTCGCTTATTTCATTTGGCTTTACAAACTGTTTCTTCATGTTCTTTTTTCAGCATTTGGATATGGTTTTAAATTATTCATAGTATGACATTGCTTTATTTCTCTAACAAATTTAGAAAAACATGAAACATTGGAAAGGTGCTGATGATGGAGCCATTTTATCTTCTCATGAAATATTGATATTCTATCCATGAAAGAGATTGCCAGTGTATTAACCACATCTTCTACTTTCTATATTTCTGATTACTTGACATCTGGGAACTTGCTGACTCTGGAGGGACTGTTCCTCCCAGGGCTAGATAATTAGTAGAGAAAGTAAGCAACTCACCTAAGAGCATGCCTTTCATATGCAAACCAACCAATGCAGTTCCCAACCACCTCCTCTCTGGGCCATCACACTCAGGCGCAGTATCCCACCCCACCCCCCCAGTCACCCCGTGGCTGGGTAAGTACCAGGCAAACAGGGGCACCCCCAGTGCCCCAGAGCCCCCTGAAATTCCTCCAACAGGATAACCCTGAGCCTGCTTATCCCGCCTCACACTCATTCTTTCACACAGAAAACAAAATAAAGGTACCTGCCCACAGTTCCCTCCTCTCCCTCCATCTCTTGGTACTTCACCATGTGTCCCCGTTTCCATGGCATGGCATGGCATGGCACACACCTCCTCTTAGAATCTACAATTATAAAAAGCCATCTTTTCAATGGCAGTCATCTCCTGATCTGTGGTTCTCACCTTACCTGAATAATAATAAAAATTACCTCTTAAAACAGTCAGTTGCGTCTCAATACCCATTGCCGCCCCCACCTCCCCAATAACAGAACACCAACTTCTAGATAAGTACATTGCCTCCCAGATAAAAAGACAGTCTTTTCTGAGTCTCTTTGGTCACTAGCAGTGGCTATGAGAATAAGTTCCCAGTGAGGGGTCCACAGAAGTGCTGTGGAGTATGCAACATCCAATAATAAGTAAAGAAATTTTAACCAAAAACCAACTGTGCTTCCTCTCTGAAAATATCTGTAATAAGCCTTGAGTCTGGCCTTACAGGCCTCTGTGATGGTATGACTTCTGTCTCTTTCTGCTACAAAAAAAATACAAGCTGTGGTTTGTTCATTTTCTTTAACAACACTTCATTAATTTCTTACTTAAAACCATTATTTTGCATTTGTTCTGTTAAGGAAAAAAAGGCACTCTTGATTGGTTTACTAATGATGGTGAAAGTTGGATGAATTGATAAAGTTTCTGAAAGAACGATTCATTCACATGAGGAGTCCAAACCTATGATGTCAAAGCATCAGATATTTTTATCTTATTTCCCAAACACCTGTTTGTTTTGTTTTTGGTTTGAGGAGAGATTCTTGTCTTTGAAAATTATCATCTCACAGATTGACAGATTCCCTGTATGCAAAGAGATTCACAGTACTTTATGGCATTAAGTGTAGTATTTTGCTACTATTTCATCTCTACCATTAGGCTTCATTGAATCATGAGTTAGACATACGAAGGGCCGGGGGGGGGGGGGGGAGATACAACTTAACAAACACCAGAAAGTTTGTACCACAAACATGAAAATGTGCAAGCCAAGATGACAAGCTCAGTGTTAATAGAATACCAGCCTGGATGACACAACAGAAGTCCCAGTGGCTCTAGAACAGCTGCTGAGAAGTTGAGAACACAACTATTATATTCTCAATGGGACTTCTGTGAAAGGCAATTAGTTTCATAATTCACATCTGTAAAATGTATAGGATTTAAAAAAAAAAAAGTCTTTCTCTGTCTTTTTCTTGGAAACTATGAAACCCACCTACAAGCTACTCAGCTGGCCACATCTTGAACCATACTGACTGACAGGGCAAAGGCAAGATGTCCAGAACGCCTGAAGAGTTGTCAGCCAGTTAGCCAACTTTCTTGTGTGATTTCTGTAGTCCGATTCATTTTCAGTTGGCACTCCTCAGCCTAAATTTGAGATTTTTTTTTTTTTTTAATAACCTGTAAAGTAGAGTGTTTGGCAAGTCTGATTCTGGCATGCTCTTAAGATTTTTATCCTTGCTAGCACTGTATTTATTTGCATTGTATATATATATATATATATATTTTGTTCATTTGTTATTTTAAGAGGAAAATGTTGACAAGAAGGAAATGTTAATCTTGGAGATTACAAACCAGGGATAACGTATTAGTCAAGATAAGGTAGATTATGTTGCTGTAACAAACAACCCCAAAAATCTCAATGGCTTAAAACAGCAAAGGTTTATTTCTCCCTCTGGCTATATATCCAGTGCAGTAGATCAGAGGAACTTCTGCTCTGTTTCCCTCACTCTGGGATGCAGATTGATGGAGCAACCACTGCCTGGAACATTGCTGCTTCCGTGGGAGAAGGGAAGGAACACTGGAGGGCCTCTTATGGACAATGAAATGCTCTCTTCACTCACAACTCCTCTGTCTGAAATGGTCCAATTTCCCCCATAGCAAAGGTGCCAGGAAGTATGACCTTACTCTGTGCCCACAGGGGACAGAATGCTCATGCTTGGAGCACTACACAGAATCCCACCATGCGTGTTTAGGTGGGGTTTGCTGCTCATTCTAATGTGTTTACAGGGCACTTACTGGTCCAAAGTACAGTTCAGGTTGCCAAGAGGGTTCAACAATGAGTTCGGGTTAAATAGCATGGAACAAAATCAGGACACAAGCAAAACCATGTCAGAGTAATGAGACATGTTAGAGGAGTCATAAAGGACAGGAGAACAGGAATTCTTTTCATTTAAATGACCGGGAGAAGTTCATTAGATGGGAACTATTAGTTCATTAGTATAGGAAACTATTTTAATATGCAGGGATAGGATAGGGAGACAGAAAGAAAGGATTTCTGAGCAGAGGAAACAGCATGGTCAAAATCGTGCATTTTGACACACCAGCCTTATATCTGTATGTTGCCAGTTTTACAGTGACAATATCTTAGCCTGTTTCCTCGTCCTCTGAGTTCCCATTATTTACTGATGGTTGTCATATTGGGTGTTAGAGATAACTTTACAGTATCTAATTCTAAGGACTGTTTTAGTACTATGGTTGAGTGTGTGTGTGTGTGTACGCTGAGTGCTAATGACCACTTGGTACTTTCAAGAGATAATTCCTGAAAGTGAAACTGTCCTTGTTATTAGACAGACAGCAAGAATATAATCTTGACATTTGACAGAAAGGCAATAAAAAGTTCCTATCTACTTAATTTGCCTTTGTTGCCCCTAATTAAAAAACAAAGAAACTGCAGAGCTTTTATCTTACATTTATTATGATTGGACCTATCTCCACTTAGATATTTTATGCCCTTACAGAACTTCAGAGGGAAGTTGTGGTTTCCTTGTTTTCTTACCCCAGGCTAAACCCCTTCACGTTGTTTGTGGAAGACAGAACTTGAGGAATTATAAGAGTGAACTAATAAAAACAACAGTAATGATAATGATGGAGAAACTGACCTAAAAAATGGTGGCCCGAGCGGAGAGAGAAGACCTCAGCCTAAGCCCCAGCCCACTTCCTCATAACCCCCTCCAAGCCACACCCCGATTCAATCACCAGACGACACCTACCCCATCCCCAACTCCAGGAAGACCCCAACCCATAAAAACCTGCTCAAAACCGTGTTAGGGGCTCAGTCTTTGGGAAGGATCCAGCTGAACCCGCAGGCGTAATAAAGCTGACCTTCCTAACTCTCTGAGTGCCACTTGGTTTCTTTCTGGTCCTGGTATCTGTAACATTCTTGGTTCCCTGACTGGGAAACCCAACCATGCTGGCCCCTTGAGCCACTGGTTTGGGCAGGAGCAGGCTATAGAGTGGCAGGAGAGCCAAGACGGGGCTAGGCGCACCCTGCTGATTTCGGCAGGCCCGGGACCAGCGACCTCCTGCCGACTCTGTCCCGTGACTCCCTGCTGGACCCCCAATCGAGAGAAAGGATGGACAGTCAACCATGACATCGGACACGGTAAGACCCCGGGGCCCAGACCCAGTTAGGCCTGCCTAAGGGCAGAAGGGGAGCCTGATCACCTCCCACTGAGTCCCACTTCGGACTCTAGTTAGGGCCGTTCGGGGGAGGGTGTCTTTCCTCCCTGAATGAATGTGTGTGTGCTTGGTCCTGAATGGGATTCTGTGTGGATCCACGGCCTGTCGGCTACAGAACCTGAGTGAGCCCCAACCTGCGTTCTGTGGTAGCATCGTATGGCATAATGGTGATTCGCACTCTCGGGGTGCGACCTGGCCCGGGGTTTATATGGACACACCTTAGCCAAGACGTACCCAAAGTTCCCGCAAAGGACACGGCCAGGTGGGCGTCTGATTGAGACGCTTCCCTTGTCTACGCAACACCGAACATCATGGGAGGGAGTCACGGGAAGCCCACTGTTCTAGACTGCATGTTAAAGAATTTCAGGAAGGTTTTCGGAGGCAACTACAGGGTCAAAATGCCCCCTTCACACTTCATAAACGTCTCCACACTTTATGTGAACTGGAGAGGCTAAGTTTTGACATGGGATGGCCCGCAGAAGGCACTCTTGACCCCCCACAATTCACCGAGTCTACATAGTTGTCATCGGGACCCCAGGACATCCACACCAGTTCCCTTACATTGATTCGTGGTTGGAAATAGCCCGAACCCTTCCTCCTTGGGTACGGTTCTGCTCCTATAGTAAGGGACAGCCTAGGGACCTTGTTGCATGGAACCCATGAGTCCACGCCCAGAAAGACATGACTAAGACCATTTACCAGGGAGACCCCGACGAAGAGCCGCCACCACCTCCCTACGCATCATGGCCAATGGCTGGCACAGCCCCGCCGCCGCTTCCAGACACTCTGCTTTCAGCCCTGGCCTCCCCGTGGTCCCAACCCAACCAGCTCGGAACCCAACTTCATAGGATTAGCAGGAATGACGTTAGACTGAAGAGGACAGGGCTCATTCGAACTCAGCCCCCATGAGCTCACGGTTAACTTAGATGTAGGGGGCCAAACAGTGACTTTTATGGTAGATACCGGAGCAGAACACTCGGTAGTCACCACGCCGGTGGCACTGCTCGGGGACCACAGAGTCACCATAATGGGAGCCACCAGGGATCAAACTAAGAGCCAACCTTTCTGCCAGGCTTGGACTTGTAAATTAGGACACACCATGTCGCATGAATTCCTCTACTTATCAGACTGCCCAATCCCACTCCTGGGACGTGACCTCCTGACCAAGTTTGGGGCACAAATCTCTTTTGAACCATCAGGCCAAGTCATCAAGTCACTGCAGCCCCCGTCAGAGGGACTTATTCTGCCTATCACCACCCCGAGGGAAGAAGAATGAAGGCTCTACAGGACTGGCAGTGTAGAACAGAACCCAGAAGCCTACAGGGCCGAATTCCCGGTGGTTTGGGCTGAAGATAACCCGCCTGGGCTAGCAAAACATAAGGCCCCAGTTTTGGTGGAACTGAGACCCAGAGCTCAACCCCAATGGCTACACCAATACCCTATCTCCAGGGAAGCTTGGACAGGAATTCAAGAACATCTCGCCCTTCTCAGAGCAGCAGGGATACTCGTAGAGTGCCAGTTGTCATGGAATACACCCCTCCTGCAGGTAAGGAAGCCCAATGGAGAATACCGGCCAGTACAGGATTTGAGAGTGGTAAACCAAGCCACAGTCTCCCTACACCCCGTAGTCCCAAATCCATATACTCTCCTCAGCCAGTTGCCCCCAGAGGCTGGATGGTTCACCTGCCTGGACCTGAGAGATGCATTATTCTGCATTTGGTTGGCGCCCCAGAGCCAATCACTGTTCGCCTTCAAATGCACTGAACCTGATACCGGCCGGCAGTTCTAGCTGATATAGACCCGGCTCCCACAGGGCTTCAAAAACCTCCCCAACCCCCTTTGTGGAAGCACTAGCCTCAGATTTAGCCACCTTCCCTCGAGAAGAATACCGCTGCACTCTACTGCAATATATGGATGATCTGCTCTTAGCCTGTGCCACCGAAACCGAGTGCCAAACCACGACATGGGTACTCCTGTCCCACTTAGCCGAGATGGGGTATAGAGTATCCTGGAAGAAAGCCCAGCTCTGCAGAGAAAAAATACAATACTTGGGCTTTGCCATCTTCAAAGGACAGCAGGCCCTCAGCACCGAGCGGAAGAAAGTCATCACTTCCCTCCCTTGGCCCACCAACCGGAGAGCACTCCGTGAGTTCCTTTGAGCCTCTGGCTTCTGCCAGATCTGGATCCCTGGCTTTTCGGCAACAGCCCAGCCCTTATATGAGGCTCTAACTGGTCAAGAAAAGGCCCCCACACTATGGACAGAAGATCAAGAACACTCCTTTCAGCGGCTCAAGAGCTCACTCGGAGAGGCCCCAGCCCTTGGGTTACCTGATGCTGAGAGGCCATTCCACTTATTCGTCCATGAAAGAGACAAAATAGCCTTAGGACTGCTGGCCCAAACAGTTGGACCATGGCTCCGTCCCATCGCCTACCTCTCAAAGAAACTAGACCCGGTAGCAGCGGGTTGGCCACCATGCCTGCAGGCCCTAGGAGCCACTGTGATTCTCATCAAAGAGGCAGATAAGCTCACCTTAGGTCAGAGACTCATAGTTAGAGTACCCCACTCGGTCACCACCTTAATGAACAGTCAAGGACCCCGATGGCTGTCGAATGCACAGCTGACTCAGTATCAGGGGCTACTCCTGGAAAACCCTCGGATCTCGTCAGAAACTGTGCACCCTGAACCCAGCCACTTTCCTGCCAACCAAGGAAGGGGATCCAGAACATGACTATATAGAAGTTATCAACGAGGTCTACGCCACCAGACCCGACCTCCGGGACAGCCCACATCCTAACTCGGACCTTACTCTGTATACTGATGGCAGCAGCTTCCTGAGGGACGGAAAACGTCACGCGGGGTATGCGGTAACTACCACAGAAGAGGTACTCGAGGCAGCGGCACTTCCATCGGGATGGTCAGCCCAACGAGCAGAACTGTGGGCACTAATAAGAGCCCTTACTCTATCTGAGGGCTGAAAAATCAACATCTACGCTGACTCTCGGTATGCCTTTGCAACCGTCCATATCCATGGGGCTATATACAAAGAAAGAGGCCTTCTGACCGCAGAGGGAAAAACTACTAAAAATAAACAAGAAATCCTTAAGCTCCTACAAGCCATTTGGCTTCCCCAGCAGGTTGCAGTTATCCATTGTCGGGGCCACCAGAGAGGCAACGAGCCCTCAGCAGTCGGGAACAGGCTCACTGACACCATGGCCAAATCAGCGGTGATGGGGAGCCCTAGTGAACTACTCTTGGTCACTGACACTACCACCACCTCCCTCCCACGGTACACAGAAGAAGAACTCAGATGAGCAAGGTCAGAAGGGGCCACCAGATTGCCACAAGGGTAGTGGCAACTGCCTGATGGAAGATTCTTCATCCCAGCCCTGCTAGGTCCTCAACTAACCACTGAATATCACAAGTTAACCCACTTAGGAAAAACTGCTCTGGAGGGCCTCCTAACCAAAAACTTCTACGTTAGCCAGCTGTCAGCTCTTTGCAAGTGCATCGGAGAACACTGCCCCTCCTGTGCAAAGAACAATCCAAAGTCCGGCCCTAGCCCCACCCCGGGATCCAGAGAAGCAGTACCGCACCTTTTGAGGACCTCGAAGTCAACTTCACTGACATGACAAACTGCCGCGGTACTAAGTACTTGCTGGTCCTGGTCTGTACCTACTCTGGGTGGGTTGAAGCCTTCTCCACTTGGACTGAGAAGTGCCATGAAGTAGCCAAGGTTCTCCTCAGGGAGATTATCCCCCGCTACGGGATTCCACTTTCTATCCACATTGACAATGGGCCAACTTTCATAGCAGAATTCCTCCAGACGGTAACCAGCGCCATGGGCATCAATTGGAGACTCCATACAGCATACCGACCACAAAGCTAAGGGAAAGTTGAACGCATGAACCGTACCCTCAAGGAGACATCAGCTAAACTCCAGGAGACCTCCCTAGGGTGGGTGGACCTCCTACCGCTAGCCGTCCTTCGGGCGTGCTGTACCCCTGGAAAATCTGGATTCCCTCCCTTCGAAATTATGTTCGGGAGGCCCCCTCCCCTGCTAACCAACCTTCCTGGCGACATTCACCAGCTGGGGTTCTCCAGCCTCCAAAACCAGATGGCTGCACTAGGCAAGATTTTCACAGATGTACGTGCTTACATTCTGGAAAGGGCCCCCATTTCTCTTGGGGACCTGGTAACCCCTTTATCCTGGGAGACCAAGTCTGGGTCAAAGATTGGAAGCGCGAGCCCCTCTGACCCCGGTGGACAGGCCCTCACACTGTCATACTTGTTACTCCCACCGCTCTTCAAGTTTCAGGCATCGCTCTGTGGATCCATCACACTCGAGTTAAAAGAGCCCAGCCGGAGGACGACGCCTGGATTGCCCAACCTGACCCAGCCCGTCCACTCCGTCTGACCCTCAAGAAACAGCCCGGATGAGCCTCGCCGTCGTCTGCTCGGCCTCCGTCTTCGCTGTCATTGGACTCCTACTATTTCTAGCCTTTGTTGATCCTCTTGGCTCCTACCCATGGCCGGCCCACTCCTCACGATCCTCCTCCTTGCTACCATTGGGCCATGCATAGTTAACGCTGTCATATGTTTCATAGAGATCTCCGTCACCCATTGGGCTACCGCTCGGATCCTTGCCCTGCGGGGTTATCGTCCTCTTAGCCAATATGATGATCTCTAAGATGTTACCACTTACGATCATCAACAGGGGGGACATGATGGAGAAACTGACCTAAAATGGTTCCCTGCCACGTGGAACTGGCCTAAAATGGTGGCCCGAGCAGAGAGAGAAGTCCCCAGCCTAAGCCCCAGCCCACTTCCGCATAACCCCCTCCAAGCCACACCCCGAGCCAATCACCAGACGACACCTACCCTTTCCCCAATTCAAGGAAGTCCCCAACCCATAAAAACCTGCTCAAAATCTTGCTAGGGGCTCAGTCTTTTGGGAAGGAGCCAGCTGAACCCACTGGCATAATAAAGCTGACCTTCCTAACTCTCTGAGTGCCGCTTGGGTTCTTTCCAGTCTTGGTATCCATAACAATAACTATTACCGTTATGATGGTAAATGTTATTAAAATCTTGGAGGCAGATGCCTGCCTCTCTGGATCTACCAATGACTTGTGTTATGCTGCGGTGGGCAGAGGCCTCTTTTAGCTGAGAAGAAGTAATGGAATTGGAAAGTGATTGAGAGCAATCCGGAATGAAAATAGGAAGGCATGAGAGCTCGTGGCGTGGTCTGGAGCAGGGCAGAGCAGTTGGCTCGGGTCATACAAATGCTGCGGGCACAGCCCTGGCTGCAGCCTGAGTGCTGCATGTGAGTCGGGCCACAGCAAGTCGCAGAACCAAGGACGGCATGTGCACTGGGCCGAGATTGGGCCAGGTAAGGATGGAACACTCTAAACAGGTTGGGGCTCAGGCTCAAGACCAGTGAGGTCATCCCACACTTCAGCTGGAGGAACCCCTCTGGGCGGTGCAGTGGGCAGAGCTCTATTACTGGATTATACTTTTCTCTCCACACCTGTCTTGGGAGATGTAATACATAGAGGAGGCCAGGACCCTCACACCAATTTGACTGCCTGGAAAACACTCATTAAAGGGGAACACCAGTTAATAATCACTCCCTATCCCCAGAAGATTTAGGGCACTGGCAGGCATTCCCAATTAAACTTGGTTAACAGAACTGGTTTTCAAACTTTAGTCCACATTTCAGTTACCTGGAAAAGTTTAAACATCCTGAAACCAAAGCCACATTCCAGACCTACTAAATCACAGTTTCTGGGGTGGGGCCTGGGTATCAATCGTTTTCAAAACTCCTCTGGGTGATTCCAATGTGCAGCAAAACTGGAGTACAAATAGAGTACAGCCTTGCTACTCAAAGTGTGGTCCAAAGACCAGTCTCATTAGCATCACCTTGGAGCCCACTAGAAATGCAGATTTCCAGGCCCCACCCAGCCCTGCCCTCTCAGGCTCTGCTGTATCAGAAGGTCCCTCAAGTGCTTTATTCGCACATTAAAGCTTGATGAGTAGGGGACAGGATGCCCTTTAATGGGACCTAATGGAGCCTGGTGCTTGTAATTATCTCCATCAATGGAGAAACCCCTGAATAATGTAACAATAATGATCCGGAGGTGGGGACTCAGGCTGAGAGGAAGACCTGAAAGCTGTTCAAGAAACTGAAATAAACTGAGTTTCTGGTGACTCTTGTCGGTGTATTTCCGCACTGCCAGACTTTCCAGAGCCCTGCATCATAGTCAGAGGTCTGTTTCCATTGAAAGCAGCTCAATCTGTGACAAGACAGCTCTGCTTTGTGCCTGTAGTTAACCCTCAGGCCCACGCAGGCCACAGACCTTAACAATCCTCACTGTGCAGAAGCACAGTGAGCTTCGGAAACTGCCCTCCATCACCCAGCCTCAGGGGCCCAAGAAGGAGTTTCCTTTGTTTATAGTTGTTTTTCCTGTGTGTGGACGGAAAAGGGGCCACATACTAAACCTGACAAGCTCAGGGGATGCCTGCAAGGCAGGCCCTATAATCTCAGAGACCGAAACTAACAACATAGGATGGTGTGAACATAAAAATTCCTAACTGAAAGCGGATCATGGCCGGTAGTCACGTCCTTGGCCTGTAACTTCCTTTACTGTAAGTGAGCCTGTCTATTGTCTTTTTGTAACCATCTTTACTGTAAGTGAGCCTGTCTATTGTCTTTTTGCACCTAAGGTAACATGCCCTTGGAAAGTCAGTCATCCCCTTTTCCGGACCCCTCAGGACACAACCCACCTCACCAGAGCAGGAAACTACAGAATCCCTCATTGTTGTTCTTGTCCCAATTACCATCTCTATATGCTGTAAAATGCTATTAACTATCCTGTACCCACCAATGTAAAAGAAGTATCTGTCTCTCCATTTTACCTTTCATCCAATCCCAGAGATTTCTCAGCTTTGCTTTCTCTCACCCCCTTAATCTACCACCAATGGATTTCACATAACACTCCTTATGTCTCCTCCTCGTTTTCTAATGTATAAATAAGCCGCAAAACTGCCATTCTCTAGAGCATTTTCTCAATCCATTGAGATTTTGCTTCCCAGCAACTGTAGCCAGTTTGGCTCAAATAAACTCATAAAAATTTTCTACAGGCTTGGATGTTTATGTCGATATGTCACCAAGTCAGCTTATATTATAATTAGCATTGAGAAGGAGGGGTAAGGACCAAGGTTGTCAAGTAGATACTATGCTCAGAAACGTGCTGGGGATTTTTCTAGGTCAATCGCTCTTAACAGCCTGGCCCTAGGCAGGGAGGCCAGGAAGAGAGGACAGTATTTAAAAAGGAGCTTTTCTTCATTCCTATTTTGAGCCAAGGAGTGCCCTGCCCCTGCTGCTTCCCTCCGCTGGAGCATCACGTCATCACAGTGACAGGGACCCCCTGGGAGAACCTTCTGGGAACACCTCCAGGCAGCTGCTGTTGCCAATCCCAGACCTGCACAGAGCCTCACAGTCTCCTCTCTAGTCCAGAAGCACAGAAAAGCAGCTGCAGGAGAACTAAGTCAAGACCATTACAGACCGCTACACCCTGGAGAGTAAGAAACCACCACCTTCCAGCCAGGGTGTCAGAGCTGAAGATTTATTTTAATGTTTCATTATTTTCAGAACATCATTGGCAACTAGAAACTTGTATGCAAGGATGATTTTTATAACTGTAAATAATAGATAATGGAACTGTAACAATACACCTTAAATATAAATATGCACATTGCTATCCCACATAGAAAAGTCATGCTCTATAAATACTCTGTCCATGTATTGTCTTTGTGGGGTACTGAATTCCAGGATGGAGATTTGAAGATTTCCATGTGTCCTATTGGTTACGGATATTTCCAGAGAGCTTATGTAGGACAACATACAAATTGGGGGGAAAAAGTGATCACAGAGCAACTTTTTAAAATATTTTAATAGTTTTTTTTTGTTCTACAAAGAATGAGCATTTTGAATACTACAAATGGTGAAACAAATATACTAGCTTACAGATATGTACAATGTACTACTTTATACTTCAAAAATGCAGGAAGATAAAATATATAACATATATAGTTTTGATCTGATGAACAATTCAATATTGCTCTTGTGTTGGTCTCACTGTATTGCATGCATGCTCAGGGCACGCCCATGGCTTGTCACTGGATGGAGGAGGGACTGGTGGGGACAGAAGGGAACTCATGGAGCCCCATGCTTATTCCCAGAGTGCCATCTTTAAAGCAATAGTTTGAGTTTTGTAACTTACTGTGCTGGGTTAAAAACTTCTGTGCCCATATGCAATGTAGGACTCGTCCTCAAGAACCCCAATACATATTCAGGATGGGGCCATATCAATGCTAAAATCATCTGATTCGGTGGAACTAACTCCTCAGCCTTGAGTCAATGGGGGAACTCCTGAAAGACTATTTCGAGATAATCTTCAATACCATCAGTTCAGTTCACAAAAAATGACCTTAGAACAAAGACCCATGATTGAGGCATCAATACCCTTCCTGTAAACTCATAGGCAAAATACAGCAGAACATGAGTCCTGAAGGAGATAAGATTTTCAATAATTACAAGTTTCTCATACTAATGAAGCTCTAAACACTTATAAATGTAGACACCGACTTGAGAGGGCAGAAAGCAACTCTGACTTGTATCAGTAGGAATGGGACGGTTGGCAGGGACAGCTCACTCCAGGACCCTCATGGATATTACCATATGTGGCATATATGACATCATACTGTTAGCAAAGCACGCATCCAAGATGCCTAAATCCCATTTTGGTCATGAAGTCCTGTTTCTTCTTCCAGTTAACCCATAGCCAAATTAGAAATTGATAGCATCGCTCTGAGAATAGAAATAGAAAAAAGGTAGAGACAAGTTGAAAGACAAAAGTTCTAGAAAACCCACCAAGTAGATGTCACTGTGAAGGCTGTAGAGGAGCCACTTGGAACAGGATGAACCCACCGGAGGGTACATGCGTTAGGACTTGAGGGGCCTGGCACCCAGGCCACTTGCACACCGTCCCTGCTCAGGTTTTGTTGTAAGAGGCCAAGGTGGTGCAAAGCCCATGGACCAAATGATCCTCAAAGCACCTCCCACACACTACAGTCACCCCACGGGTGACTTATTAGACAAGCAGAGAGGATAAGACAAAACCAAGGAAATTTAACCAGTAAGGGTTCATTTGGAATTTGTTGAGAGCACAGAGCTGCCCAGTGGCTGCTGCCTCAGCCCCGCTCAGGAGGAGTAGGAAAGACACAGCAGGTTGCAGGAGAGAAGACCCGAAGGGGTGTGTGCAGACATCCCACACTTCCTAACTCTACCTGGGCTGGGGCTGCTGCCCCACAGCCACAAGCTCCCTGCACAAGCCCGGGGGGCTGCCAGCACTTAGCTTCCTCGCCTGCCAGGCGGGCAACAGGAAGAACTGCTAGAAGGAAGATTCTGGAATCGGGGCCAGCAAGGTCTGTGCTGACTGGGACAAACAGGAGACGCACAGACTCTGTTAGTGGGAATTTTCGGGAAGCAGAGCCCAACCAGACTCGAGGATGGCAGAACAATTAAGCTGAGTGGGTTCTGCCCTGCCTGTCGCCACCACCACCCCATCTCCACCAGCAGGCAGGAACCAGCAGCGGCTGTCATTTGATCTGAAGGATTGAGGATACACACAAGATCATTAGGACAAAAAGATAATTGTTTCCAGAGTGAACAGTGCATTGAACAGCACTTAGGGGACATTTATAATGGACATTATAACATGCAAGATACTCTACTATTACTTGAACACATATTCCAGGAATATACTGTTACAGATAGGTCATCAAAAACACAGTGAACAACTTCTGTTTCAAAATATTTCATTAAGGTGCAAAGTATGGCATTTACATGTCCGTGTCATTTAGAAAATGGATGTGCTTTTGGTTTTCAGATGGCCTTTGCCGGCTGTTACCCATCTGGATATAGATTGAGTTATTTAAAAGAAGAAAACAATCTTGGAGGAAAACAGCATTGTCTAAAAATAAATACTTTAATTGCTTTTATTTAAAATCTGAGGCCTGGGAGAAGTGATAGCCCTCATGGGTCAAAGGAAGGAAACTGCACATGGAAAACCCTCCAAGTATAACATAGGAGCACTGTCATGGTGGCTTAGTAATGTCACAGTATCCTTCCTCACACACTAAAGAATTTCTGACAGAGCAGCATGCTCTTAGTGAACTCATCCTCATGTGAAAATAAATACTCTAACTGGTTAAACTGATACCTGCGAACTAGATCTAGTGAGGTGAGTAGGACCCCTCAGGGAAGCAAGGCTTACAGGTCAGCTGGGAGCGGACAGTGAACATCCTCTGGGGGAGGCCGTGTTATTTGATTGTAATTCAGTTAAAGAACCATGAAATAGAGCAACTTCGGCCTGGTCTTCTCACCTCCTCCTACCTCTCCCCTCCCCCAAGAATGGCACTGACTTCTGAGCGGAGGGAAACGCCTGGTCTGGGGTGGCACCTGAAGCTCCAGGTTCACATGCTTGGGCATGCATGCGGTGACAGTGACTGCTCTGAGCACACATTGCTTCCGTGGGTACCAGCCCCACCACTTCCTAATGGCACAGAATGCTTTCAGGGACTGCTGATACCTCTCAGCCACCTGTGATCCCGAGCATGTTGGTTTTCATTTTAACCATCTAGCAGATTCCCTGATTCTGGAGAAGGGGGCTTATTGTTGGTGATGTGAAATGTCCTCTTAAGGACAAGAGGGCACATCTCGGTCAAAATGCAATATTTAATATGTGGGCATCTTACATGCTACCCTGACAACACGACGTTGGGTTTCACGAGGAAGGGGGAAGGAGAGGTGACAGGGGACACTCAGCTGCTCCTCCCACAGGAAGGGCATTCACATGACCACACATTTGCCCTTGAGCTTTTCTTTCCTTTTCTGCTGTTTGCTCTTTTTCCCGTCAATCTGTAGGCTCACAGTCCTGCGCTTCTCCAGGTTGAGCAGCTCCTGAAACAGCTCCTTCACGTTGTGGTTGAGCTTGGCCGAGGTCTCCAGGAAGGCGCACTTCCACTTGCGGGCCAAGGCTTCCGCCTCACTGCTCTCCACCTCGCGGTTCGGGCTCTCGTCACACTTGTTCCCCACCAGCATGATGGGGATACTCTCCACGTCCCCTTTGATCTCGCAGATTTGTTCGTAGATGGGTTTGAGCTCCTCCAAAGACTGCCGGCTGGTGATGGAATACACCAGGATGAAGGCGTGCCCCTTGGAGATGGACAGCCGCTGCATGGCAGGGAACTGGTGGCTGCCCGTGGTGTCTGTGATCTGCAGTGTGCAGATGCTCTTGTCACAGCTGATCACCTGCCGATAGGTGTCTTCTACCGTGGGGATGTAGCTCTCCCGGAACGTGCCTTTCACAAACCTCAAGACCAGGGAGCTCTTGCCAACACCACCTGCCCCGAACACAGCCACCCGGTAGTCATTGCTCTGTTCTGGCATGTTGCTTGAGGGCTCCAACTGTCAACCAGAAAGCACCTAGCAAAAGACCCAGATGTTTGAGAGAATTAATAAAACAAATCTTAACCCTCTTTTGATAGCTGAAAAAAAAAATCAAAGTGATAAAGTTTGCTTTTACTCTCCTAACATTCCAATTCCATTTCAAAAATTCTGCCATTTTAAATCCAGTATGTGTACTCTATCCTCACTTTCCAAAGGGGCCGACAATCTGCTCAGTGGACACTGAAGCTAGTCTCTTTCTCCTCATTGGACCATGACTCTGGGCATCTGTGCTCACACAGGCACCGTGTGCGCAGGGGAAAGATGCTGAGCCAGCCCAAGGGATCAGAATCAAGGCAAGCCAGTGGAGATGGCAATTAACCGCCCCCAACACACACACACATACACACACACTCACTCACAACAAATCTTTATTGTTTTACTTGAAGTTCTATAAATATCCAATACACTACTGATAATGGTTTTTTTATTTTATTTTTTACAAGTAGGAGGAAGGGGGAAACGGAGGAGGGATATTAATATTTATTCACTGCTTACATTAACTCATGAAATCCTCATTACTGTACAGAATCGGTGTCATCATCCCTTTTGCGCAATGAAGAAATTGGAAACACAGAAGGAACTGAGGAATGCAATGTCCCCAACTTCGCACAGCCAGGGAGGTAAGGCTGAAATACAAACTACAGTACTGCTGTGACCCCACCCCTGCCACAGACCACGGAGGGAGAACGTAGCATGGGCACCACTCAGGCCGTGGGTGGACGTCTCAACTAGCGGCAAGAGTTGACAGTTAACTAAGAAGCATTGAGAACCCTTTCATTCACCAAAATTAAAACAAATGTAAGTGCTTTATTTAAGAATCATAAGGGCCAACCATTACCAAGAAAGTCGTATAAACCACTATTAAGTCATAAAATGGAGTAGAATGGGGTTTATCTTCATCACAAACATCATCCCAAATGATGGGATAAATGTACTTTCCTCATGTATTGATTATCAAATACCTTTCATCTTGTCCCTTCTTTGGTAAGGAAGGTCATATGACACACACACACACACACACAAGTGGAAAATTAAGCAACATCCAAATTTTGTTTTATCTGGTCTGCAAATTACATGGTAATATGAAGCATGAAACCCACTTTCTCCAGGCAACCACTGTACCAACTTTCACTTTTCAAATCTTAGAGTCACTGAGGACCAATAATAGAAGCCATTGCTCCACATAGTCATTTTCGGAAGCTGGAAAAGTTTTTTTAAACATAATTAGAAGTGGAAGGAAATGGGTGTGGGCGGTGAATGTCTGCTGGCAAAGGGAACGTCAGATCAACGCTCAGGATCGCAGCATCCCATCTTCTGATTTCCCTTCTGACTTCACCACGTATATGTGCCTACAAATCTGTTTAAACACTCAGCCATTCTTATGTGTACTTTGGAATCCCAAACCTGCCAAGAAACTGAAGCATCAATGCTCAAAGAGGTATAAGAAAATGTCAGGAAGTTCATTAACAGTGAAAGAGGGCGAGAAAGCCTGCTTAGGAGTTTGATCAGTCTATTATGAGATCATTATGATCAAATCAATAGTAAACCATTGTGATAAATTGTTCTACGTTTTTAAAAATGCAATGATCTATGGAATGTGGTGTGAAATTTCTCTCTGCACCCTCAGAATGAGGCTCTCTTTGTGCTTAGAAGGCAGCGTCCTCACTCAGCCTTGCTTGTATTATGGTTCTTCAGCTCCAGATTGGAGTACAAGCATTTAGCTGGAAGGGAATATGTCTTAACAAGCTCTGTATCCAAAAATCTCTAAAAGAGTTCTTGATCTGCAGCTCACACTCATTCCTTGTTTGGTAAATATGTTCTCAGCCATGCTAAGGTGTCTCCATTATTAAACTGGCAACCAAGATATAGAAAACAAAAACTAAACATAAAAAAGAATTCATAGCTACTATAATCCATTTGCCCAAGAAATATCTATTGAACTTCCTCTAAAGGCCAGACTCTGGGCTCTGGGCCAGCAAACAACTCTACAGAGGGCAGGCCTAAGGCAGGGGTTTTGTTCTTGTGGAACTTGGGATTAAGTGGAGCAGACAGACATCAAAAAGAGAACTTCACAGATATTTAAAAAATTACATCACAGCAGTGTTATGAAAGAGAAGTCTAAAGGAGCCTATTCAACCTGGGATAACAGCAACAACTTCCCTACGGAGGTGGCATGGGAGCAGGAACCTGAAAGATGCACAGGAGTCAGGCAGGTAGAAGAGTGTAAAGTCCACTATGAATTTATGAGAGAGGTCTGGGGCAATAACTCCATACCGATCCTCAACTCTCTAATAGTTTTTCCCCAAACTGCAAACTATATTCTTGGTGGTTACCCAATAAAAACTGACAGCATTAGAAGATGTTCAGTCATAGGAAAGGATACATTGTACGCCATTTGGTAGATGCTGTGGTAAAGTCATAAACAAAAGCAGGAGAAGAAGTGGACGGAGCACCTCATTCTCTCTGGAACCCTCAGGAAAAATTTCACAGACTGGGTGAAGATGGTGAAGCAATAAAAGGCATGTCAACCAGAAGAAAGGACCTCGTGGAGGGGAACAAGAGCAGGAATAGAGCCAATGTTCATGACATGGTAGAATTATCCATGTATAAATAGCACTTTAATAAAGAAAAATCACCCCCGGAGAAGTCATGGAGCAAGAGGGGAGAAGACCAAATGCCCTATCGGATATATACTAATAAGAGAACCTGGCATGTTATTACTTCAACTTTCTGCACTTGAGTTTCCTGAGCTAGAAAATGGAGATAAGAAATAAGACCACATTCTTCAGAGAGCTGCTGTGGGGATTTAGTGAGACAATACAATATCGAGCACTTAGCACAGTTGCCAGTGCAAAGGTCTCTGGCTATTTTCAGTAAGGACCAGACAGAAAAGGGGGTCACAAAGGAGCAGTAAGGATAGTGATGAAAAACTGGAGAGAGGTGACATAATGCCAAGGGAGCAGAAAGTGTCAAGAAGACACTGAGGGGATACAGCTAAATCAGTGCTTAAAGGGAAACTGTAGCTGTAAACACCTACATTAAATGAGAACAAAGATCTCAAATCAGTCACATAATCTTCCACCTTAATAGAGTAAAAGAGCAAACTAAATTCAAAGAAAAAAAAAAAACGAAAGAAAATTAGATTACAGTGAAACTTAATGAAATAATGAATACAAAAACAATAAAATAATGATTAGAAAAATCAATAAAACCAAAAACTGGTTCTTTGAAAATATCAAAAAAATTAACAAACTTTTTGTTAAACTGACCAAAAAATTAAATAAACAAACAAACAAACAAACAAATAAATAAATAAATAAAATTTTAGAAGATTCAAATTACTAAAATCAGGAATGAAAGAGGAGATATCACTACTGAGCTTACAGAAATACAAAGAATTGGAAGGGACTCCTATGACGAAATATATTCCAACAAGTTATATGACTTAGATCAGACAGCTATAAACTACCAAAGCTGACTCAAAATAATAAAAAATAAAAACTATGAATAGACCTATAACAAGATACTAAATTAGTAATCAAAAAACTATCCACAGAAGAAAAAGCCTAGGTCCAATGGTTTCACTGGTAAATTCCAACAAACATATAAAGAAGAATTAATACCAATTCTTCACAAACTCTTCCAAAAAAATGAATAGGAAAGAATGCTTCTCACTCTTTCTGAGTCCAATATTACCAATACCAACACTAGACAAAGACATCACAAGAAAACTACAGACCAGTATCTCATAAATATAGATACAAAAATTCTCAGCAAAATACTAGCAAATTAAATTTATCAATATATAAAAAGGATTATACATCAGAAGCAAGTGGGGTATACACTTTGCAGGAATGCAAAGTTGGTTTAACATCCAAAAATTAATGTAACACACCATATAAAAAAACTAAACAAAAACCATAATAATTTTAGTAGATACAAAATTCAGCACTCAATCATGAAAAACAAACAAACAAAAAAACACCTTAAACCAGGAATAAAAGGGAACTTCCTCAGCCAGATAAAGGGCATATAATGAAAAACCCAGAACTAACATAATACTTAATGGTAAAAGACTGAATATTCTTTCCCTATAATCCAGAAAAAAGACAAGAGAATCCACTGTTATAGTTTTTATTCAAAATTTTACTGGAGGTTTAGCCAGGAGAATTAGGAAAGGAAATGAAATAAAAAGCATCTGGCTCTATAAAGGGAAAGGAAGAAATGAAACTATTTTGGTTGCAAATGCTGTGACTTTATATATACAACATCCTAAGGAATTCAATAAAAAACATTAAAACTAATAAACTAGTTCAGGAAAGTTTTGGAATACAACATCCATATAAAAATCAACTGTATTTCTACACATGTCCATTGAACAATCTAAATATAAAATTAAGAAACCAATTCCATTTACAATATCACCAAATAATAAGATAGTTAGGGGCGGCCGGACGGCTCAGTTGGTTAGGCATGAGCTCTGAACAACAGGGTTGCCAGTTCGATTCCCACATGAACCACTAAGCTGTGCCCTCCACAACTAGATTGAAGACAACGAGCTGCCGCTGAGCTTCTGGCAGAGCAGCCAGATGGCTCAGTTGATTAGAGCACAAGCTCTGAACAACAAGGTTGCCGGTTTGATTCCCACATGGGATGATGAGCTGCACCCCCCTGCAACTAAAGATTGAAAACGGCAACTGGACCTGGAGCTGAGCTGCGCCCTCCACAACTAGATTGAAGGACAACGACTTGGAGCTGATGGGCCCTGGAGAAACACACTGTTCCCCAATATTCCCCAATAAAAAATTTAAAAAAAAAAGATAGGAATAAATTTAACAAAGAAGTACAAAACTTACACTCTGAAAATTATGAAATATTGTTGAAAAAAATTTAAGACCTAAGAAAATGGAAAGACATTTATGTTCATGTGTCAGAAAACTGGCCTTAACGTCATTTCATTCAATGTTCTTTTATTATAACATTGATGACATGTAGGAACTTAACTCTTCTTTATATCAATGATCCTATGGCAAAATTGATTTTGTCACATGTCCTCTGTCTCAGTTCCAAGAACCTACTGATGACATTAAGTGAGAGTTTTCTGTATTCCCCACATCACCTACAGATTCAATGCAATCCATAAAAAAAAAACCCACCTTACTACTTTACAGAAATTGGCAAGCTGAACCCAAAATTTATTTGAAAATTCAAGAGGCCCAAAACAGTCAAAACAACGTTGAATGAAAAAAAAAAAAAGTTGGAGGACACATACTTTTTGACTTCAAACTCACTACAAAGCTACAATAATCAGACAATGTGGGACCGGCACAGGACAGACATATAAATGAATGGAAAAATTCAGAATTCAAAAACAAACCATCACATTTACAGTCAATTGATTTTTGACAAGGGTGCCAAGAAAATTCAATGGAGAGAGAGAACAGTCTTCAATAAATGGTTCTGGGACAACTGGATACCCATATGCAAAAGAATGAAGTTGAAACCCTCTCTCACACCATATACAAAAATTAACTCAAAATGGGTCAAAAGCCTAAATGTAAGACTGAAAACTATGAAACTCTTAGAAGAAAATATAAGCATACACTTTTTTCATCTTTGATTTGGCAGTCATTTCTTAAATATGATACCAAAAGCATGAGCAACAAGATTAAAAATAAGTAAGTCTGACTTCATCAAAATTAAAAACTTCTGTGCATCCAAGGGCACTATTAAGAAAGTGAAAAGACAACCCACACAATGGGAGAATATTTTTGCCAATCACATATCTATTTGATAAGGGATTAATTCAAGAATCTATAAAGAACTCCTACAGTTCAACAACAAAAGAAAACAAAATAATTTAAATAATTAAAAATATACATAATTAATAATTTTCAAAAATTTAAATAATTTTAAAAAGGGCAAAGGATTTGAATATACATTTCTCCAAAGTAGCTATACAAATGGCCAACAAGCACATGAAATGATGCTCAACATTACTAGGGAAACGTTGGTAGGTAAATGTAAATGCAAACCACAAGGAAATACCACTTCACACCCATTAGATGGCTACAATAAAAACAAACAAATAAATAAAACCCAGAAAATAATAAGTGTTGGTTGTTAAGGATGTGGAGACACCGGAAACGTTGTGCTTTCCTGGTCTAAAAGTAAAATACAGCTGCTTTGAAAAACATTCTATCTCTTCTTCAGAAGGTTAAACACAGAATCACCATATGACCCAGCAATTTCCCTTCTAAGCATATACCCGAGAAATGAAAACATAGCCATAAAAAATTACATAGGAATGTTCATAGCAACATTATTCATAATAGCCAAAAAGTGGAAACAATCCAAATGTCCACCAACTAATAAATGGATAAGTAAAAGGTGGTATACCCATATGATGAAATATTATTCAGCAATACAAAGATATGAAGTACTGATACATGCTACAGCATGGATAAGCCTTGAAAACATTATGGTGAGTGGAAGATGTCAGTAACAAAAGACCACACATATTGTATGGGTGCATTTATATGAAATGTGCAGAACTGAAAGTCCATAAAGACAGAAAGTATATCTGTAGTTGCCTAGAGATGGGTATTTGGGGGAAATGAGAAGTGACTGATACGGTGCATAGGGTTTCCTTAGGAGTGATGAAAGCATTCTAAAACTGCTTGCGGGACAATGGCACAATCCTGTGGATTTGCTGGAAACTACTGAATTGTATACTTTAATTGGGTGAATTATATTTCATAGAATTACCATATGATCTAACAATCCACTTCTAGGTATATATCCAAAATAATTTAAACAGTATGTAATTGATATATAATTGAAATAATTGAGATATTTGTATACCCGTGTTCATAGCAGCACTATTCACAATAGTCGAAAGGTGGGAGGAACCCAAAGGCCATCACTCTGAATAAACAAAATGTGGTATACACACAATGGAACATTGTTCAGCTGTAACAGGGAAGACAATTCTACGACATGGATGAACCTTGAGGACATTATGCTGAGCAAAACAAGCTGGTCACAAAAGGACAAACATAGTATGACTCCACTTATATAGGGTATGTACTTAAAATCATAGAGACAGAAAGCAGAATGGTGGTTGCCGGGGAATGGGGAGAGGGAATGGGGAGTTAGTGTTTAATGGGAACAGTTTCCGTTTTGCAAGGTGCCCTGGAGATGGAGGGTGGAGATGGTTGCCCAATGTGTTGGATACAACTCATCTGTACACTTAAAAAATGGTTAGAAGGGTACTTTCAAGTTTTGTATATTTTACCACAGTAAAAATATATGACTGTAAGTGAAAACATTTGAGCAACAGCAAAACCATGAATCAAAGATCACACTCATAATGTGAGCACAGTGAGCAGCACGGGCAGAGCAGGTGGCCCCTGTTGTCTGTCACCCACATTATATAGCAAAAGCAGTAAGGGTGTAATCTGATCTGACAAGGCCCAAAGTATCCGATTTCCTGAGACGGCCAATTAAAATGTGCATCTACCTCCTGGCCCTAATTTTACGTTGTATTATGGTAATGTGAAGCTTCACTAGTAGCCATAGCGTTTAAACCGAAATCCGCAGACTGAGCTGTCCAGTATGTTAGCCACTTGCCATCTGAAATGCAGCCAGACTGAATTAAGATGTCCTGTGCTGGATTTGAACACTTAGTATATGAAAGAATGTTAACTATCTCATTCATAATTTTGATATTGATTACAAGTTCAAAATATAATATTTCATATACATTGGATAAAATATTTAAATTAACGTCACCTGTGTCTTTTCACTTTTTTAAATGCACTTACTAGAAAATGCAAAATTACGTATGTGGCTGACATTGTATACAGAGTTGTCTGCATTGTTCTAGAATATGAAAACAAACCTCCATTTTTTAGCAAAGTTTAATAATACATCAGACTTGATCCAATATGTTACAAAATTTAACTAAACTTGATTTCTTTAATGCTCAGAATCCTCTTCTTATTAGTAGTGAAAGGCAAAAAGCCATTCCACAAGCCATTGGAAAAAAGACTTATTTTTCTGCTGTGGTAAAATATGTAAAATAATATACCAAAATGTGTAGTGACAAACTAAAATACACTCCTTTCTCAGAACCCCATACGAAGATAAATAGAAAATAATGCTGAAGGTGTGAATAAACCATATTACATAGGTTTCACAGGGGGAGAGATTGGCTAAAGAGTTGAGCAAAAGCACATATGTGTCACACAACTTCAGCACCTCTATTACTTGCTGGAATGATTCTCTTTCAATAATAAGATGCTTTGGCATACAGGCTCTTCTTTTGGTATTTATTTATTTGTGTTTTCTCCTTCTGCTCCCCTGGAATATCAATGTGCTGAAGGCAGGGACCCTGTGGGATTCATCCACCAGCTCAGCAAGGCAGCCAACCCAACGCCCACACAGCAGAAATACTGAACACACAAGGACTGATTATCTCTGCTGCCATAACACATTTTTGTGAGCCAACCAAGGAAAATTGTACCAGGGAAGATAAATGAACTCATTAAAGAAACAAAATGAAAATTTGAAAACTCTACAAAAATCTACATAACCACTCATAGGTTGGCAAGGTCAACTGAAATAAAAAATTATGAAAGGATATGTGGTAACTAACACTGCAGAGACAGAATCAGAGGTGCAAAAATTTATTGCATCATTCATGTTGTTACAGCAAAGAAGTTGAAGCCAAAAGTAGGCAGGAACTACCGGATACCATGCATTTGGATATTGTATTTATTTTTTAATGCATAAAAAAGACCTTTAAGATATAGTAGATTCCATACTTTATATGGAAATGAGGAGCAACCACAAAAATATTTTCTACCACATGCTGGTTGACTAGTTATTTACAGCAAAGAAAATATAAGTGTGGTAGAACTAAAGGGTTTAAGTCATATGTTTTTCTTTTATATAAAGAGCAATTGTTCTAAATTCATTACTATTTTCTGTGTGCCAAGTGGCTTTAGTAGTGTGCCATACAGCGGGTATTTCTCAAAAATAAGCATACATCCTCCATCCCTGTAATATAAGGGTGACAGTTAAATATGAGCAGAGGACACAGTACCTGCTTTGGAAACACAACTGTCCTATGGAGAGAGCGTTTTGAAAAAAGATGTATACAAATGCTTCCACCAATACATGATTTTGCCAAAAGCAATACAAATGTGTCCCTAAAAAGCTTTCTTATCTGCACAATTAAAAATCTGCAAATCAATTTTTAAAGTGATTTTAAAGGTCTGCCAAATGAAGGATTTCCGTGTGTGGGGGTGCTTTTGACAAAAGCAGATCAATGCAATATCTCTCAGTTATGTTTAGAGAATGTGTCATGGACATAGAGGTGATAGGAGGCCAGAGAAGGGCTTCCTGGAACATTGCCATTTGAACAAAGATGTGAGACAGGTGACTTGTGAACTCTGGATACATAGGGGAAGAACTCCAGGCAGAGAGAAGGGCGGGTGCAAACAGATGCTAGCGTGACATGTTCTAGGAATATGGAAGATTCCAGAATGCAGGCAGGAAGAAAAGTAGACGAGGCCAGCAAAGGAATGGGCAGGGAACAGGCGAGTGGTGTAGAGGCAGCTTCTACTGTGAGAAGAATGAGAGATTACGAGGGTTTAAGCAGCGATGTGACAGATCTGAGCGCGGCTGTGCTGGGACTTCCCGAGGACTCTGATGGGCAGGAGTGGAAGCAGGAGACCACTCAGGAGGATGAGGATGGTGGCAGGAGAGATGTGTCAGTGCCATTGCTCCTAATTAGCTCACCAGTAGACATCCCCACACCTCCCTCCTGGTTATGCTTCCCTTCTACTAAACTGACCCTCTCAGTGGTGTCATCTGGTTCCACAACTTTGGATGTCATACACATGCCAACACCTCCCAATGCATACCCATCGCCAGATGCCATTTCTAAACAGCAGACTCATGGCCCGCTCTCTCCTGGACATTGCCACTCACATGCCTTGGAGACAACACAACGACCACACGAGCAAAAGTGAACTCCCCAAGTGACCCTAAACTGTTCCCCTCCTTCATTTCAGTCCATGGCAACATTTTCCTTCCAGGTGTCTAAGCCTCAGAACCCTCCTGAACCCCTCTTGTTGTCTTGCACCTTACATCCAACCCATCAGCAAAGCGTATCAGGGATATCTTCAGAACACATCCAGACCTAACTGTGAATCAACTCCCCCACTGTTCCCAAACGTGTTCTCCAAACAACTGTCACCTGTTATCTGGATCCCTGCAGCAGCCTAACTGGTCAGTTTGCTTCAGGCTTTGAGCAACTCTAATGAACTCCCACCCGGGCACCAGATAACATCACTCATGTGCTCAAAACCCTTCATCTCCCTGAGAGTAACCGCTAAAGGGCTCTGCCCCCATCTGCACCTGCACCCCTACTTCCTACTGTTTACCCCCTCACTCACTACATTCCAGCCACATTTGTCTCCTCAGTGTCACTTGGACACATCTAGCATGCTCTCCCGCCCCGGGGCCTTTGCATTGGCTGTTCCCTCTACCTGTACCATTCTTCCTCCCACCTTCCACAGGCCTATGTTCAAATATCACCTTGTCAATGAGAATTCCCCTGACCACCCCATCTGAATTTATAATCCCAACCTCAAACCTGACAATCTGTAACTTCTTCCTGCTTTATGTTTTTCCATAGCACAAATCCCTTTCTGACATACTATGTAATTTACTTTAAAATTTGTGTTTAATTCCACTATTACAAGCTCTATTAGGGCTTTTTATCTGCTTCGTTTACTGGTGTCTCCCCAGTGCTTGAACTCTGCCTAGCCCCTAGGAAGTGCGCAATAAGAATCTTCTCAGTGCGCGATGAATCTGTATCTTACTTATGATGAACAGACTGGGAAGGCCAGACTAAGGGACTTGTGTGAGAGACCTTGGGTGTCATCTCCACTTGGCCGTGTACCTGTGGTCCTCCTGTACACGTTGGTGGGCTGAGTGGAACCTCAGACATAGCTTCCAGGGTGCAGCAATAAGTATCAGTGTGGATTGTGCCACTATTTCAATGACAAGGCAGTGCTGTGGCTGCTACTGATGTCCCGTCCATAGCGCGCTGCTGTGGGTGAGTATTAACAAAGCTAGAGCAAGACCACATGTAGGCCTGTGGAGGGAGAGCCCACTAAGTATCAGAAGCAAGGTGGCATGACCACCACAGTCAGCAAGGGAAAAAGCAATGAGGTGAGGCTGGAAAGGGGGTCATGGCCAGGACCACAGGGCTCTCAGAGGGCAACGTGCAGCCATTGGAGGGGTCTGACTTCAATGTGGAAAGTGGATAAGAATTCTATCATAACAAATTGAGCCCAAAATGGGCAGCTTAGACTAAAAGGATAGCAAGGACAGTGGAAAATCAATTGGTGATGGTCGGTAGGGGAAGGAGTTAAGATGTGGAGAGAGAGTCAAGTATCAGAGAAAATTCTAAAGGTTTCCAACTGGTAGAACTGGAGAAAAGACAAGAAATCATTTACTAAGAGAAGGTCGGACAAAGGTCAGGCTTTCAGGGGAAATCACAAGGTTGGTTTTCAGCACCAAGTTCCGAGTGTCTCTGGAACAGTCAAGGACTCACACCCGGTGCGCAGGCGGGTATGCTGCGTCCAGGGCCAGCCGATGCACCTGGGGTCAGAATGCACGGGTGGGAGTCATCAGAGTCGAGGGGGGTGGAAGCTGAATGTCTGGATGAGGCGGCTTGTGAGAACAGAACGTAGAGGACTTGGCCATGGCCTCAGGACACTCCAGATGTTAATGTTTGGAAAGGCAGTAGATCTGCACAGAATTGAAGAATGCTAGGGTAGAAGCCCTTAGGGTAGCAGCCACTGCACTGAAGGGCTCTGTCACAAAAACCAAAGAAAGTGAGGACTTCAAACAGCAGAGAGGGCTCACCCAGGGCACTGGTGCCAGGGAGTGAAGTAGGTACAGTGAGAACTGGAAAGTACCCTCCGTTGGGAAGTAGTGGAAGCCGCCAGCAAGAGAACCTAGCCAGAGACATTTTGATGGCACCATGGGTGGAGGCTAGATTGCATAAGCTGAGGAGTCAGCATGAGATGCATAAATTGATGCAGGCAGCTTAGAAATAGTTTCTGAGACTTTGGTTGTGGATTGCAGGAAAGGTTATGAATCAGTGTCTGAGTGGTACCCAGTTTTGATTTTTTAAAAAAGGTTCTTTTTCATTTTAAAATACAGAGACATGAACATATATAAACATGTTAATGGGAAGATAACAACTGAATTTAAAATGTAAGTTCTGGGAGCACTTCACTAAGAAGTTGAGCAAGTATGCCACAATGCCATGATGCTGTGTCAGAGAGGGGATGCTCCACTGTCCCTTTGGGAGTGCGGGACTTTGCGGTGCCAACGAGACCCTTTGTGCCTTTGATGGGGAGTTGGAGCTTAAGAGGAATGGAGGAAGAAGATTCAGATGGATGGCATCTGAACATAGGTCAAGGAGGAAGACAACCAGGGTCCTACGCCCTTGACTAGCAAAGAACATCCAGGAGGTCAGCAGCTGATGGAGTGAGGACAGGAGAGGTAATACGGGCAGGAGCTGTGAACAGTAATCAATGAATATTTATTTGTGTCTGCTCTACGGTCACCAGGCAGGTCAGTAAAACATGCTATAAAAGGCACTAGCTATTGATGTGTCTAGAATCCGATGGCAGATACATCAGACAGACCTTAGTATCACCCATCTTCAGTAGGCTTCCCGGCAAGGCCAGGGTCCCCAGACTCATTACATAGGTAGGTAGCTCAAGACAAGAATGACGAAAACATCAAGCAGGGAATAGTCTTACATCCTTAAGACTGTATGAATTCAGTTACAGAGTCAGGACTGCCTGTGGGGAGATGAGCTCAGTCAAGGAACAGGGGAAAGTGCTGGTGAAAGAAGGAACAGGCATTAAACCAGACACGAAACAGGCAGTCCTGTAGGGCTGACTCAGAGAGGAAGATGTAAGGGGAAAAATCAATATTTTATGATTAATTGGAGAGTGTGTGTACCGGGTAAATTAGAAAAGGCTAGTGCTGAAAGCCAGCATTCCATCCAGAACCAAAGCGCAACTATGAGACAGCAGGCTTTGTGCCAGGCTGCAAAGCGGAAGAAGAAATCTGAGACAGTGAGAGAGAGGAATGTGAGACTCTGATCAGATAGCAACCACAAAAACAGCCCAGCAATCCTGACCATCCAACAAGTATTGAGAGGTTCTATACAAGCTGGACCTTCAAAACACCTTTGATTTAGGTAGAAGTAGCCCCATTTTACAGATAAAGGAACTGACATGAGAACACATGTTGCTCAGCTAGAAGGGTCAGATCTGCATTTCAACCCAGGTTTAGCAAACCCAGTAATACATTCAAGCCAATGCAAATTAGTAACAACTGAACGAGGAAGACGCTCTGGATTCTAAAACGTTGAGGATGTTTTTACACTAACATGTAATATTGCCAAGCAACTTTCAGAGCAGTCTCATATTTATTTAAAAACTGTAATAATGATGTAAGGCAACTAATAATGGATAACTGTGTATGTTTTCTGACTCATCAAAAAAGTTAAAGATGCTTTATAAAAGGTGCACATCAAAAGCTGAACTCTGAGCAACCATTCCAAGTGGTTAACATAGCAAACATCTGTAGGAAAACCTAGGTTATACTTACTTCATGGAATATTTAAATAAGCACTTTAACGCAGCCCTAATGCTAGGGGCAAAAGTGTCCTGATGAGGCTGAACAAAAAAGGCCCAGGACACAGGAGACAGGAATCGGTAGAAACTGAGATTTTGCTGGTCTTTGCAGATCTTAAAAGACAGTGAGAGGATATGAAAACGTTTAGGATTCACATACCATTCAATGCTGAGTTAAAATAAAGATTCTCAGTTCCTAATGAGCACAAACTCCTAGTCAGTACAGTTCCTACTTAGTACAAGCCCTACAATCAAGGTCTAGGTTGCACTGGCTGTGTCAGGGCTTTAGGACAAGATTCAAGGCCCCAAACGTGGCCTGTGTTTCCGTAATGGAAGTGGGACAACATTAATGGAATTTGGATTTGTCCTAAAAGATACAGATGGATAATCTTGTGAAAGACAATTCTCAGAATGTCCATGTAAGAATGAAAATAGTATAAAACAATTACCAGTGTAAAAATCAACAATATTGCCTATACCTTTCCAATTTATTAAGTTGACTGAGCTCATTTTTTTTTCACATAAACTCACAGCAGCAGCTAGCTCAACATGATTTGTTTCAATTATCAAAAATAGTCAAGAGCACAAATCAGATGGGAAAGGAGGGTTGGTAGTGAAACATTTAGCATGTGAGTTACCAGTTGAGTGGTATTAGGTGTCAACCAAATGTTACCTAGTTGACAGGGATAGATCTCCATTGATAGCTAATTAGTGAGAGACAGGAAGACACACGGGAGCGTGGTATCAGTGTTTCACGCAGATCTGTCCATATTACTCCATACAGAGCCATACTCTTGCATAAACCTTACCAACACAGTACGTCAGTTTTACATTTTGTGCTTCCCTCCCATTCATTCTGTGGTCAAGAACCCAGTAACGTCCAAAGAGGCTCCAAAGAGAAGCACAATTCTTCTTTGGCGGGACCTATTCCACACACATCTTTCTTTAAATCTCAGGGACTATTTCATAGGCAAGGAGGCAAGGAGATAACCCAATGACCTCATGAGTGTATGTGCAGTTGGAGGTGGGTGGGCTTAGCTGGGTGGTAGAGTCGGGAAGGTGAGTCCAAGTTTGTACAAAAGGGTAAATGCCACTGAGCTGGATTTTTAATGGGACAGAGGGCTGAGAGAACTGGTTTGCTCTGGATACTGATCATTGTTCCTTTGCTCAGTATCATCTGAAGACAAACTACAACATCAAAAGTCACAGATGTGCTCCAATCGAGCAATTGGAGCGAAAAGATGAAATAGGAAGGAAAGCTTCCCCTCCATGGGCTCCTCTATCTGAGCTCTGGTGAATAGCTGGACCCTGGTTTAAGAAGGTAAGGGAGGAAATGAGAAAGGGGAGGGAAGGAGGGAGTTTACTGTGGGAAGGCCTAATGGAAAGGTCCTGTGTTTTCTTATTTTCTCAGGAAAACAATCAGTTTCCAAACATTAACCAGCTTTAGAAAAATACTGCACAAACTCTTTTCATACAAAGTACTATTCTCTTCAAATCCCCTGTCATGACTTCCAGGACAGAGGGCTAAGTGATGGAAACAGTACTAGCCCTTTCAGCACTCATGGAGGCTATCGAAGGACTGGGTGAAGAAATTCACATCTTTCCATTAAGGTCATTCATTTCTTGTTTTAAGGAATCAGTATTCACAGATCAATCAATTACAAAGCCTTACCTTTCACCAAATTGTATTTAATGCTATGAAAATCATAGATACAAACATCAAAAATACAAAAATACACATAACAGTGAAGGACAATACTAAAAGATCTGCAAAGCATATTCAATCACACAGTGAACACGCCAGCTCGCTAGTTATTGATTGTTTATTGATTTTCACAATGGGTTTGCTGTGACATCCCCAGTAAATGAATGTAGACATGAAAATCGAATGATCTCTAGTGGGATAAGGGGTCTCAGTTGCGGCAGTCTGTAATCAGAGACTGGACTGAAACAAACTAGTATGGGTACAAAATGGCAATGCCCACCACTAGGTCAGCTCCCTCTGTTTCTGCTACTGTAGAACTCGAGGTTGCATGGGGGTTGAATCCACAAGTCTATTCACTGGTTATTTTTTATAGAATCAGGGGATGTATTTAACCCAATCCTCTTACTCTACTGATAAAGAAGTAAATAATAGGTACAAGATTACATAACTGGAGAGGTCTTATAGCAATTTGAGATACTTTGTATATTTATTTTTGATAGTGTTTAATTAAACCAATTAAACACTAATTGGCTCCTAACAGTTCAGCTTTTAAATTGCTTTGTCAAAGGGGTAACAATCTATAGCTATGCTGACCAATCCACCAGCCACTGGCCACGTGGGCTACTGAGCTCTTAAAACATAGCTAATCCAAATTGAGATAGTCTGTAAGTGTAATACGTAGCATAAAAAATTGTACAATATCTTACTAGTATTTTGTATTCATTACATCTTTAAATGGTTATTTTTGATATATTGGGTTAAATAAAACATTAAAATTACTTGTTTATTTTTACTTTTCTAATGTGACTATGAGGACATTTTAAATTATGCATGTTGCTCACACATTTTATTCCTATTGGACAGTACTGATTTATGGGAAAACACTTAACTGCACTAAGGAGAGAGCTACAAGGAATCTTTCTTTCCTGAATTTGCCAGTGGCAAGAGCAAAGGAGAGGAGAATGAGAGGGCATTTGTTCTGAGTCCTTAATGGATCAAGGAAGAGAGAATTGCAAGCCACACGATACAATAAAATTCAAACATTACTTGAAATCAAATAATTTTAAGTCAATCCTTACATGTATGCATGTGTAAATTTACCTTGTTAAGGAACATTAGCAATTGTGACATGACAACCATCATCTTCCCTTTTAAGTAAAAGCAGCTATTTTCCAAGAAAAATCATAACTAAAAACAATGAATGTTCTAGAAATCAGTTCTGCCTTTAAAGAGACATCTGTTCATTGTAAATACCCAAACCAGATAGATAGATAGATAGATAGATAGATAGATAGATAGATAGATAGATAGATAGACAGACAGACAGACAGACAGACAGATGCAAGATCCAGTCCATCACATAAGTGAGAATGGGACACAGTGGTTATCTGAGTTGAAAGTTACAGGTCAGTACCAAGCCCGTTTTAACTTAAAACAGCTAGCTAGCAAGCCACTATCTCACCCCAGACAACCAAATGCTCCTCTTTGTAACAAAGAAATTCTTTATAGTACAAAAATTTACTTCATTTATTTACTTTGGGAAAAATGATAATTTTTGTCTAAATCAATAGGTTAATTTCCAATATGCAAACATATCAACTATGGCCACAAAAATTAGAAGAATGAACAATATGTTTTATTATCACAGATGTACTCTCATTTTGATAAAAGAACCCCCATTATTTTTCAAAGGTTTTCGTTTTTCAGTAATATATACAGGTATTAGAGCAGAGACAGTATCCACCCCGGAAACCATACATTTCTAGTGGGTGAAGTCATGTGTGGTGTACAGACTATGCACAACACGAAATTAATAAGAAGTATGATGTTCCTATGGAGAAGCGGCATCGCAGAGTGCCGAGAGAGCTAGACTGCTAGACACAAGCGGAAAGGAATCTCACAACTTGGAATTCAGTTCAGGTGTTTTCTGCATCTCTTCTTAGGAACGACTCTATCAAAGCTCCAACAAGCAAAGATTCTGGAGGCTTCTACAATAACCATGCACATAAATTGTCATCTGAACAGATAACTGAGTACTAGACAGCACTGCTGTGCCCTGCTATGCCCTGCTACAGACGGCGATCACTTCTTTCTCTGTGTTCACCGGGACCATCATGCCTATTCCCAAATTAAATGGTGTGTTAAAAGGGATGAAAATGTTTCCTGCTTTCTATCTTCTATTTCTGTAAGATGCACTGTGGGTCTTCCTGTGCCTCAGCCCACACAACCTCCAGCATTTCCACATAGAATTGCTGGCAATTTGCAATTTCAAGCAACAACCAAAGGAAAAAATAGTAATCCCCCACAAATTTGTTAAATTTATTCTCATTTTATTCTCCCCCTTTCTCTCCTTCCCACTCCCTCTCTTCAAATGCTACTGGAAAGGAAGCGCATTTGGACTGATCTGAAAGGTAAAATGCTCCAGTCTTTCATTGTTTCCTAGAAAATCTTCCTAAAAGAGAATATTTTAAAAGTTTTATAGTTCAAAGCAGAAAAGACATCATGTGCTAACATCAGCTTCTCATATGGAAGAGGGTCATTCAAAAGATAACAGGGGCAAACATAAAGAATAAATTCCCAAAGAAGGCAAGCTGTGTGACTGCACAGCGGAGAGAAACGGAATCCCACCTGGAGGTTGTATGTCATCCTTCAATGGACGGAACCCAGGATTCACAGAGCCTCCCATTTTAAATCTCCCAAACCCCACAGAAGTGAATTGGAGTTTTAAAGGGGAAAGACAGCATTTCTCAAGGGAGGACTCCGGCAGGTCCCCGCGCGGCAAGAAGCCAGCCTGGGCGCCTTGAGCAGGCATTGTCATCTTATGAGAACCACAGCCTACCAGCTAAAGATGGGATGCGGTGCCTTTCCTGTATTCTGCTCTTACAAGGAAACAGGAAGGAACCCATGGAGGTACCATGAAACGCATTCTTTAAAAAGGCAATTAAAATATTTAGCCAAGTCTCAGCCAAGCCCACGAAAGGAAGGCTGCTGTCAAGCAGGAAAACACGCTGAACAAAACGGCAGCCTCTAATGTGCTTTGCATTTTTCTCACTTTGGACCACATCTTTTTAGGACTTTGATAAATCCATTAAATCATCTTGCATTTTAATAGAAACACCTGCACCACAGAATTTTCTAAAACACTAACTTCTGTTTTGGAAGGAAGCCCAAATAATGTCTAAGATACAGATCTTTTTTAAAAAAATTGTTTTCCACGAGGGTATCAAGATGCTCACCCTCCCTGATACAGAAATGCTCCTATTTTTCCCCTCGCTAACTCCAGTATGTTTATTGCTTACTCGCCCTCCCAGATAGCGGCGGTCCCTTTACAGGGGTTCGCAACCGAGAATGCCAAAGCCATCTGTGCCCAATGCGGACGCAGCCAAGCCACAGCAAAGGAGCGAAATCTGTTACCTGAGGAAGAACACAAGTGCTCAGAGCTTCTTCCCAGCTCGCCTCGCGTAGGACAGGGCAGCGCAGCCTGTGAGGATGCGGGCTCCTCCCGGAGGCAGGCGGGGCTCGCGCTCCTTCCCGCCGCCGTGACGACGCTGTCAGCTGCTCGCCCGCCCGCGCCTGCTCGCCAGCCCGTGCGTCCCGCGCCCTCTCTAGAGCCCTGCGCCCCCGGTACACTTTGCGCCAGGGTGCGCCTGGCATCCCCGGAGCCCGCGTGCACCCCGCGCCGCCCGCGCACCTGCGACCCCGAGCGCCCCACACCCCCTGGCCCCCGCACACCTGCGACCCCGCGCACCTGCGCCGCCCTGCTGTTGCGGGCCTGGCGTGGTCACAGCTGCCCCGCACTCCTCAGCCTTCCTCCTCCTCCCTCATTAATCTCTGACTTTGGATCTGTGCCAAATGCCTGCTGCAGCGGAGGCTGCTCCAGCCTAAATGGCGCCGGCTTGCCTCCAAAGAGCTTTTAGGTGCCACCTACTGCATGCTTCTGGAATAGGTGGACAGGATTGGAATTGTCTGAGATTTCAATGAATTAAAATAATTTCATTGAAAACGCTCCAGATTTTTTTGTTTGTTTTAGATCATTCACATTACCAGCTATAATTATTACTTACTCCAGAAGCTTTTTTTTCTTTTTCAGTGTCCAGATACTGAATTAAAAACCTACTCATTTAGAAGACAGGCGAAATGGGGCCATTCCCGATAGCCAACCTCACAGTGCAGGCTGATGCTTTGGACGTGATAGGCTCCTATGACAAAACCATCACCGGCGATCTGGGGCTAGAATTGCCTTTTCACTGAGTAGTTTCACATGACCGTTTCAAGGAAAGAACTAGGTTTATTTTCTGACATTGATAAACAATTTTCTCAAAGAAGTATTGATCAAAAACAGGTGAATAAGCAAGAAATAAGATTTATGGCTAACAATTCTGTCCCAGCATTTTAAAAATGCTTGCCTGTAACATTGATTCATACATTTAAACTACACGTTTGAGGAAGAGTTCTCCCCCGTATTATAACTCATTCTTTTTCAATACTACCAAATTTTCTAAGAGAGTTGCACAATATTTTTAATTTAAATTTTATTTAGTTGATAGAATCCCATTTACCTGTTCTGAAACTGTTTTGAATTTCTGCATAATTTCAAACAGCGTGATCGTTTGATGTTCATTTCTAAAGTAAATGTCTGCCCTGTTCTTCACAGGAAATGTGTGTTTTTAACTTCTACATTAAGATTTATAATTATAATGAAGAAAATTTATTTTGCTCACTAGTTTATACTAATTCTGACTTTGAAACAATGGTCACTGGAATATGAAAGAATATTCCATTATTGTGAGTTATTTAAGGCTACCATTGGCAAGTCTACCTGTATTTTAATGATGCCGGAAAGTGGGATAGTCACTCCATCTCAGTCTCCTTTGCATTTCCAGTGACTGGATGGTCGTTAGGAAAGCTGCCCCAGAGGAGGGTCCAGATACATTGTGGAAGGTGGCACTGCCTGCCACCATTTCTGGAATCTGAAAGGACCAATAATACTAATAAATCAGGATGTTGTTTTCTATGACAACCCAAAATGTAGGCTGTCAGGTTAAAAGATAAAATGGAGGCTGAAGTCTAAAGAGAGAAGGGTGAAAAGATTTACAGAGCTGAAAATATTGGAGGCAAAAAGTCCAGATCTAGCAGGGAAGACGAATCCAGAGCTGCTGAAAAGCACCAGTTCGATTCTGCAAATTCCACATTGCAGGAGAATCCTGTATTTTGCCACATGCAATTACTATGTGTTCTGAGAAAGTGAGGAACAGGCCCCAGAGACCTCATTTCAACAGGAGCAACACACTTAGAACGATACCCTTGGCCTTTCTGTCACTCCCTCACAAGTCCTGACTTTCATCCGCCAGAAGTTGCAGATTGCTCCCAGAACTTCAGCCGCAGAATCAGATTTAATAAGATCCCCAGGAGATGTCTAAGACTGTTGTACGTTAGAAGCTCTAGCTCAGTGTCTTCTCAAACTCTGGCTGCCTCAGCATCGCCTGGAAGGCTTGTTAAACACAGCCAGCTGGGCCACACCCCAGATTTTCTGATTCAGCAGAGCTGGAGCTGGGTCCCAAAATGTGTAATTCTACCAGATTCCCTGGTCATGCTGAAGCTGCTTGGAGCAGGGACCCACTGAGCACAGCCACCCAGGCAGTGCAGAGAGACAGAGGACAACTGGTAATGTACTCAGGGAGGAAAAACATACCGTAGCATTCCTCTGTTTTCTAAAGCAAATTGAAATTGGTTCAGCCAGTGTCCCTCATTTGGAGGAAACCTTGTCCTTCTCACAGACTCACACATGTGCCCCACGGGAAGCCATAAAAGGAGCCTTTTGGGTTGCATTCCCACTTTGCTCTCATGACCTAGGATTCTGAAAGCTTACATTTGGCCTCTATGCAAATTAGAAAAAGGACCCCTCTTTTTGGTTGACACATCACTCCCTTCCCTCCCCCTCAAGACAGTGCATGGCTTGAGGGGCAGAAGATCCTCTGTGCAAAGAACTTTCCCAGGGCAGGTGCAGGCCACTGCATGTTGCTACGAGCTCCGTGAGTGGGGAACCCGCTGAACCCCAACCCCACTCTCGCCCTCTGCTGGTCACGTTTGTACATTATTCAACTGCACAACCAAACACTTCAAGGCCTCTCCTTCCCTCCCCGGGTATGGCCCATGTGAGAGCTGGCAGCTCCTTCTGGGACCTGGATCCACAGAGGGTCAGACACCATCGAGGGAGAGGCAGAGCCAGCTTCTAACCTTGGGGGCAGGAGCTCAGGGATAAGGTGGGATGTGCCCTACTGGCTGCGGAACAAGTAGACGTAATGAAAAGGCACACTTTGGACTGTGTTGCTTATGTCTCATTATCTCCTTTTCATGCTATTTTCTCTAAGATAGTGGTTTTGGGCACCAGTCATTTTGGCATCACCTGGAATGTTGTTAGAAATGCACATTTCAGCCCCACACTGGACTTGCTGAATCAGAAACTCAAGGTAGACCCAGCAGTCCGTGTTTCAGCAAATAATTCAGGCGATGCCACTTATGCAGAGCAGAGCTTGAAACCCATTGTACTAGAGTTTGTTTTCTAACACATTTTAAACAAATCATATGTCAACATATGTCCTTAAAAATTGGTGAAAGGGCAGTCTTGATAGAAGGTGCCCAAGGGAGCAGGGAACCCCACCCCCAGATGTTTCTGGTTCTGCACCTTAGTACTTTTCTATGCAGCCATTCCTTCTAAGATTTTATCACATAAGGGTAGGGTCAGGACGCTGGTACCCAGAGGACACCCCATTTCCCAGCAATCTTGTCAGCAGTCAGGATGTCCACCTCCAGGGCTGACCATGACCCTCTCCTTCCCGCCTCTATCTTCTCCCCCATGGAGTCACTCCAGCCAAATCCCTAGGTGGGTCAGACCTTCCAAACTGAGATCTCCAATCTGAAATGCAAGAACATTTCACATTTACTTGGAGAAAAAAAAGCCCAAGCCCAAGAACAAAAAAATCTTCCTACAAAAGAGAAGAAGAAAATGCAGTTTTTCTTTGGTTATTGACCCCAAAATGAGAGCGCTGAAGCTGGGTTGGCCCTTCAGAGATGTCCGAAGTGGAGCGCCGCCCCTGGATTAGCCACCTCAGGTGCGCCGTCTCCCCAGCCCTTTTGAGGGCAATTCCCAGGAGGGAGTCAGCTGAGTGCCTTCAGCAGCAACACTGCAGCCACTGGGCCATAAGGCTTCAGTCCCAGTGAGCCATTGGTAGTGCCCCACGGCACCCACTTCAGGAGCTGAGGATGACTTATAGAGAGTGACATCAATTTGTCATGAGTGAAGAATCTCAGAGGCAGGTCATTTGCAGACAATAAAAGTTATGTGTTATTTGTTGGATCCTGATCCTGTATTTTTAATCATCTCTTCAGGTCTATCCAATTGCACTACTTGCTTTTAAGTCTAAGGAGGCTGTGCCTCTCTTCTCCCTCCCCTCCCCTCCCTCAATATCACGTGCGCCCCACTAAAGATGGGCATCACGCTTGCTATCCAGTCTTAATCTTTTCAGCTTACCCGGGCTACACTGATGCTAAAGCTGACATCTGTTTTCTGTAATCTCAGAGAGTTTCTCATTCCTCCTTATCTAAGCTTGACCTAGTTCTCTTGCCCTATTAAAATATTAACGAACACAGACAGATGTTTATACCAGAAAAGGCAACTCTGTGCACTCTTACTGCTCTGAACATCCCTGGATGCAGCCCATCAGACCCCGCCTTCTCTCCTTCCCAAACCTACCACTGTATCCTGTGCAACACTTGTGCCGTATTCATCAGGTTCCTCTAAATCCTAAACGGCTTTGTGGAAGTCTCTGCCACCCTTTTGCCCTAATTAAAGCTGACTTTTCTGCACTCCTTGCTTCTCTTATAGCATCTCAAGCAGAGACTGTTTTTCTTCTCATGCCCCATTCTCTCCTTGATCTCAATGCATCGTCTCTTCTGAGCCATAACTTCCCCTCTGGCTGCAAAATCTTCCCTCCTTTTGGATTGTACCACCCTGTTCTCTTAGTCTTGCCATCCTTTCAGTCATCGGCTATCTACCATCCCTTGGGTCTATTGTTCTTCCTCTTTACATGGATATAGTGCCACCTGACATAGTCACCCTTATTTCCATGGTCTCCTTTTTCCCAGTGACTTTTTTCCCTCTACCACATTCCATCCATCCCCACCAATGACCACATCCTGCTCCATGCCATCATGACAAATTGCAGGATAACAGGGTGTCTGTTTCAAGCAAGACTTTTTCCAGTCATTCACACAGCCACACCTCCTCCTTAGCAAGCCAGTTTCTCCCCTGTGCTCAGAATCACCTTCCTTCTAAGCATCTGCCTCTTCAAAGTCACTTTTCCCTTTTCTGTCTGCATAATATGGAGCAGGAATGGGTTTTCTGTCCCTCCCACCCTGAGAAGAATCAAAAAGTTTGGAGGTATCATCAGATGAGGCTGAGCTTCTAAGAAGTTTCCTTTCATCTATGCTTATATCTCCAGTCTGTTCCCCCAAGCAGCCAGAAGGAGCGGAGCCTGGAGCGGTACAGCCTGGGGTGGCATCCCAGGGCTTTTAGAATCCAGCCCAACCTCGATGTGGGCTCACAGGCTCTCATGACCTGGTTGCTTGCTATGTCTCCAACTTCATTTCATGCCCTCTTCCCTCTGCTCACAGGTGCCAGCCAACCTGGCCTTCTTTCAGTTCTCTAAACTCACCAAGGTCTTCCTCCCATCAAGGCTGCTGCACACGCTGTCATCAGCTCTGTGAGCTCATCTGGCCATAGCCATTCCACTATATTCTTTGCTTCAAATCTACTCTTAAATTTCCTACCCACAGAGGGGCCTTCCTTGACCAGCCTGTATAAAGGTGTATCACTTCCTACTATGGGTTGAATTGTGTCCCCCCAAAAAAAATATGTAAAGTATGTAAAGTATTAACCCCCAGTAACTCAAAAATGTGACCTTATTTGAAAATAGGGTTGCTGCAGAAATAACTGGTTAAGATGAGGTCATACTGGAGTAAAATGGGCCCTTACTTGAATACGACTGGTGTCCTCAGAAGAGGAGGAGAGATGCAGGGGAGAAGACAGCTGGATGGAGGTGGAGGTTGGAGTGACACGTCTACAAGTCAAGGAATGCCCAGAATTACCAGCAAATACCAGAAGCTAAAAGAGGCAAGAAAGGTTTCTCCCCAAGCTTTCGGAGGGAGCCTGGCCCGACAACAATGGGAAGCCTCCACAGCTGTTAGTTCTAGCCTCCAGAATTCCAGATGCGGAACTATGAGACCAATTTCTTTTTCTGTAAGCCTCCCAGCCTGAGGTATTTTGTTATGGCAGTCCCAGCAAACTAATACACCTCCCGTCACCCAGGCCCCGATTCTGCTTTCTTTATGTTCTAGACCGCAATTCGTTTCCATTTTCTGTTTAGTAGTTGCATAGTTTTCATGGATTTTCTTGTGAAAATGTCTCCCTTTCCTTTTTTTCGGATTATTTGTGGAAATTCAATCCCTTGGGGAACCATGGATCCCAGTGTTGAAAGCCCTGCTGTGTGACACCAGAAGGACCCACGGAACGAGGATCCTACTTTGTGGGCACCGACTCTGAGGCATCAACAGCATGCGTGGGAGCCAGATGTGCGCTTTGGTCCCCACATTTGTGGGACACTCATCCATTTGCCTTGAATTATCATTCACTAGCTCAGACAGTTTTACATTTAAACCTTAGTTTTGCAAGCTTATGCAACTCATTTTGAAAGAGCACTTGGCAGAGAGCCATTCCAAAAGGCAGTCCACAGGGATTGCTGTGCGGGCAGGGCAGACGAATAGCTGCCAGAAGACACATGAGTCCTAGAGATTCACTGTTAAATGTTATATATGTTTGCATTTGCACACCTGGACCATTGTCATCTGTTTTACTCAGGTGAGACTGTCTCTCAGATACAAAATTATTTTCTTCTTTTCCGTTTTTTTAAAAATAGACCTGTTTGTAAACTAAATTTATTTATTTCTTTCTCAGAAGTATTTTGGTTTTTCTGCCTTTCAGGGTTAATTCTGTAGTTTTTTAACCCTATCATCTCTTCTTTAAGGGAGGTATATTTCCACTTCTAATATTCTATAATATAACTTTAAAAATATCTATGATGATAATTAATATCATATGAGATTTAATGCCATGTAATAGATGGCTTACAATAAGCAGCTATAATTAAAAACACTGAGCATCAAGAAAATATCAGGAGAGAAATATGCAGAATTGATGCTCTGTCTTCGCTTTTGGCAGTTTTACTTTCATCTAACCACGAAAAATTCCAACTTGACATAATATAGCAAAAAATAGGGAAAGAAATCTTCAGTTCACCAATCATTTTTGCTGCAATAACTAAGTTCCAGCTGCCGTCAACACAGGAATACAGAACAAAGGAATGATAAATGGCTGTGACTGCAGAGCTGTGTTCTTTCAAAAGGATGGTCTCCACAAGTCTCTCAATCTTGCATGCAGGAGAGGTCCCTGAAGAACAAAGAAGCGATGCAGGATGCCAGAAGACATTTATTTAAATGTCACTTATGCACTGGGTAATGAGAATTGAAGGAGTTCCATTGGAGATAATAAACCAACTTTTGTGAGAGAACGTGAAACAATTAATTATTCAAGGGCAATAACGTCTTCGACTTCATTTTTGCAGGTCACGTGTACACTTGGCTGCATAAATAAGAAGCAGGCTGCACACTATATTCACAAGTACCTTCTTAAATAAGAAACCAGCTGTAGTTCAACTCAGGAACTCTGAATTTGAGTGTCAGGGATTCTCGACAGACTTGTCTAGGCGCAAGGACTGCCTCTGGGCAAAGCAGGGCCCCACTTCTCTCACTATTAGACGGTGCACAAACAGACTGTGGTCCCAGCAAAATCTGGCTGGGTGACAAACAATAAGCAGAGGTGGACCCCTCCGCTTCAGCAAGCCTCGCACCGCGTGATCACAGGCTTGCTTTCAATTATTCCCCTTAGGAAAACCTTGCTGGAAGGAAGATTGTTGGAATTGAACTTGAGTAATTCACCTTCACTCTTGCAACATCCTCCGAGGTCTGCTGGGATCTGGCGGGAAGGAGTCATTAATATTTGGAGAAGCCCAGTGGTATAGTAAAAATTCTGCCAAACTTTCAGAAGCAAATGACATCAAGCATATTCTATTTTGGCAGTTGGACCTGCCATTTACCTTCTCCAGGGCTTAATTTCCTGAAGAGTTATACTAGGTGATTTCTAAGTTCTCTTTTAGTTCCAAAAGGTTTTAGGGTTTTTGAATGATGTAAATAAAATACAAGACTTCTTTTAAGTTCAACATTACAGAATAGGATGCATCTGCATACATACATATATACACGGTCGGACCATTACATTCATGAACTAATCCTGGAAAAAAAGTGCTACACACCTCATTGCTGAATATTTCTAAGGTCACTTAGAAGTACTCCTCTTGGGAAGCTATGCATCAATGCCAACGCCTAGCCCACCCTTCAAAGCAATTTTGGAACTCTTTTTCTGGAATGGCCATCAGAGCTGTCATTGTATTACCCTTGTGGCCTCAATGTCATCAAAATGTCTTCCTTTCAATATTTCCTTGATCTTTGGGTAAAGGAAAGAGTCATTGGGGGCCAGAGCAGGTAAGTAGGGAGGGTGTTCCAATACAGTTATTTGTTTCCTGGCTAAAAGCTCCCTCAACAGACAGTGCCGTGTAAGCTGGTGCATTGTCAGGATACAGGAAGCCATGAATTGTTGGTGAAAAGTTCAGGTCGTGTAACTTTTTCACTCAGCCTTTTCAGCACTTCCAAATAGTAAACTGGGTTAACTGTTTGTCTAGTTGGTACAAATTCATAATGAATAATCCTTCTGATACCAAAAAAGGTTAGCAACATCATTGCAACAAGTTCTCAAACTCAATTGTAAGAACTTGTGTGTGTGTGTGTGTGTGTGTGTTTATTACCATCATTTGCTGTGTAATGACATTTCAGTCAATGACATAATGCATACATGACAGTAGTCCCATAAGATTATAATGAAGCTGACAAATTCCTATTGCCTAGTGACATTGTAGCCATCACCACTCAATGCATTAGTCACGTGTTTGTGGTAATGCTGGTGTAAACAAACCTACCACACTGCTAGTCATGTAAAAGTATAGTAATACAATTATGCATACTACATAGTCCTTGATAATGATAATAAATATGTTACTGGTCTATGTATTTACTATACTATACTTTTTATCCTTATTTTAGCATGTACTCTTTCTAATTATATAAAAAAATAAGTTTGCTCTAAAATATTATGTCTTGTTACTCCTCATACATATCATGTTTATTGCAACTCCTGAAATCATCATTTTCCCTGGTGCATGATTCATTCTCACATTTCTTTGTTCATCATGGCCCCTAAGCACACAAAATCCACCACTAATGTTACCAATAAGAGGATCTGGAAATAAAGTTAAAAGTGATAAATGACTATGAACTATGAAGGTGGAAAATCAGTGATGGCTATTGCTCAGCAGTCAGGCATGTCTCATTCTACCATAGCTCAAATCTTGAAGAGCAAGAACAAAGTGATGGAAACTGTTAAAGGATCTACTTCTTTGAAGGCAATAAGTCTAATACAAATTCAAGAATGGCCTATATCAAACATGGAAAAACTTCTAATGACGTGGATGAAGACCAGACACAGAAGCATATTCCTTTCAGTACCATGATGACCACCACCAAAGCAAAAGCTTGCCTGCAATGTTGAAAGAAAAGGCTGAACCTGACTGTGATGTTGAATTTACTACTAGCTCTGGATGGTTTGAATGATTCAAGAATCATTATTCATGACATAATGTAAAAGTGAGTGGTGAGTCTGCAAGTGCTGATAGGAAGGCCACTGAAGAATTTTTGGAAATGCTAGGTAAGCTAATTGTGGAGGGAAATTACTTGCCAGAGCAAATATTCGATATAGATGTAAACTCCCTATTCTGGGAACAGATGCCTGAAAGGACTTCCACCAATAAGAAGGCCGAGTCAGTGCCAGGTTTCAATGCTGTTAAGGGCAGGATAACCGTCTTGCCTGGGGGCAGTGCTGCAGGCTACAAATGGGAGCCCCTTGTGATTGGCACAGTGAGAACCCAGGCGTATCAACAGGCACACAGTGTGGGTGTACTGCAGGAGCAATGAGAAGTCATGGATGACCCAGCTCCTCTCCCAAGATGCCCTCTCGATTGCTATTGCAACAAAATGGAGAAGTACTATCTGGAGAATAACATACCTTTCAAGATTTAGTTTATTGTTCACAATGCTCCCAGACATCCTCCTTTAGTTGGTGAACTTCAGCCCAATATCAAAGTGGTGTTTCTCTCTCCAAACGTGGATCACCTCTTTTATTCAACCAATGAGCCAAGGAATTATAGCAGCTCTAAAGATGTATTATCTGGGGGGAATTTTGCCCAGGCTATTGCTGCAACTGAGGAAGACACTGATGCAATATGACTGCATCTATGACCTTGCTGGGATTTGGGATGAAGTCACCAAGGAGTGTATGAATGGCATCTGGAAGAAGACACTCAAGAGATTCGTCCATGACTTCAAAGGATTTGCCAAGGATGAGGAGGTTGCAAAAATCACCAAGACTGTGTGAGATGGCAAACTGTATCTTGGGTGTGGGTGAACGTGACATTGAGGAGCTCCTGGAGGGGGTTCATGAGGAACTGACTAATGAAGAGTTGTTGGAACTGGAACAGGAACATGTAGCTGAAGAAGAGGCAAGAGAAAAGGAAACTGCAGGAGAAGAACCCCCAAGAAACTTCACAGTGAAGGGTTTGGCAGAAACTTTTATAGACCTCAATAAACTCTTTTAAAAGTTTGAAAACATGGACTCCCAACACCAAAAGGTTTTCATTAATAGAGAGGACTGAGCATGGTGGCTTATCTAATTATAAGCAAATCTGTGATGAAAAAGAGAAACAAACCAAGCAAACCACCATGGACATGTTTCTGAAAGGCGTGACACCTCCTCAAGAAGAGCCTCAGCGTATACTTCAGGAGGTATCCCAGGAGAAGGCACTATTATCACAGGAGATGACACCTCCTTGCATATTATTTCCCCTGAAGACCTCCCAGTGGAACAAGGGTGGAGGTGGAGACAGTGATATTGAGGAGCCTGACCCTGTGTAGGCCTAGGCTAATAATGTGTTTGCATCTTAGTTTTGAACAAAAAAGTTTGAAAAGTAAAAAAATAAAATTATTTTAATAGAAAAAACTTATAGAATCAAGGTATAAAGAAAGAAAATATGTTTGTACAGTTGTACAATGTGTTTCTGTTTTAAGCTATGTGTTTTTACAAGAGTCAAAAAGTTAAAAACCTTACAAAGTTACAGTAAGCTAAGGTTAATTTATTATTAAAGAATAACACATTCTAAACAAATGTTGTGTAGCCTAAGTATACAATATTTATAATGTCTACAGTAGTGGACATTATGTCCCAGGTCTTCACATTCACTCCCCACTCACTCACTGAATGACGCACAGCAACTTCCAGTTCTGCAAGCTCCATTCATAGCACGTGCCCTATACAGCTGTACCATTGTTTATCTTTTATCCCATATTTTTAGTGCACCTTTTATATGTTTAGATATGTTTCGATACACAAATACGCACCATTGTTTTACAATTACCTACAGTATTTAGTACAGTAACATGCTGTACAGGTTTGCAGCCCGGGAGCAATAGGCTGGACCATACACCTAGGTGTGCAGTCAGCTGTACTGTCTAGGCTTGTGTAAGTGCACTCTGTGATGTTTGCACAATGACAAAATCACCTGACAGCACATTTCTCAGAATGTATCCCCGTCATTAAGCAATGTGTGACTGTACAAGGAATTGGCTCATGTGATTACGGGAAGTGACAAGTCCCAAGATATGCACTTGGCAGGTTGATGACTCAGGAGAGCCTAAAATAAGTTTCTCTCTATGGTAACTCCCAGAGTCAAGGAGTATGAAGAATGAGTGTGGAGAGGAGAAGTCTACACCAAAACAATTGATGAAAAAAGAAAAAAAAACCTTTGCATAAGGATTGAGAAGATCAGCTTTCTCTGCGCTGACGTGGAGCAGTGAACCAAACCCCAAAATGAAAGCAAAGAAGTAATCACTAAAGAAATGGAATCGTTTTCCTGGCAGGGAATTGAGGTCAGAGTCGGTGCCCAGAGTAGGCTGCTGCTGGCCTGGGCACCTCGGGAGGAGCCCACGGCTTCTGCGGTTCTCTCCACGCCCCATAAAGTGAAGCCCAGTGGTTAGCTTGCCCTGCCTGCGGTCAGAGTCATGGCCAGCTCCTTTGTCCATGAGGCAGAGGAGAACCACAGGAAGTACTGGATCAATCGGCCAAAGCTTCCATTAATAAAAACGGTGTCTTCATAAAAAACACTAGTGGTCAACCCAGGCGCACTAGACACTGGAGGATATGCTACTGTGCTGTTTATCCTCCAATGAGGTGAAACACAATCACCTGTGTGAGGCGTAACCCTGTTGACCTCTATCCAAGGCAACTCTGGACACTTCTGTTACCTCAAAGGGTAAGATCTGTAATAACACGTTAGGTCTGGGGCCTTCAGGCATTCGTAGAAAAGAAAAAGCCCATGACACCACATTTTAATGAGATTCCACTTATTTTTCTGTCTACTGTGAGATGAGAGCTGACAATCCTGGCACAAGCACAGCCATCGACTTTTGCTTTTACTTCAGTCCAATCTCCTTTCCGCACTACCCTTCATCACAGAGGTCATTTCCTTTTCTGCCCCTAAGGCTTTTGGCTCCTTTTTACCTTTTCCATCAATCCACATCATTCTCATTTTTTAGAGAACTTTTCCCAGGATGCCAGTTCTGACCATGCCAGCCCTTGTGTGCCCAGCAGTCCTCGCCATCTCTTCCACCTTTCACAGCATTCAACTGTCCCAGCTGTCCTTCCTTAGGACACATAAGTCTCCCCGTGCCGCCTGGACAACCCGATCCTCAGGGAAAGGGAGATGCCTCAGAATGTACTGTGTCCTTCGCACTCTGTCTACTTCCGCAGTCACGATGGTATTCCAGCCCAGAGCACAGAACTCACTTTACGTTATGGCCAGTTCACTGTCATGGCCAGTTTGTGCAAAGCCCTGTCCCTGTACGTGGAATGGGAATGCCCAGCATCTGTTTTTCTGTTCTCGTATGTCTGCTGACTCAGAGGTAACCACTCTCCTGAATTTGCTGTTTATAATTTTCCCTCTTTTCTTTTTATCTGTATAAATGATCATTGTACTGTGTATATTTTTCTGCAACTTTCTTTTCTCACCACTGTATTTGTGAGATTCATCAGCAATGATCTGTAGATAATTCATTTTGACTTCTGAGTAATATTCCTCTTAATATTTATAGTGTTTCTATTTATTATTGCTTTTTGCTATTTCAAACAATGACTGTGTGAACACTTTTATACAGACCACCTTGTAACTGAGTGTGGGAATCTAGGCACATCCCACTTGAAATGTCTTCAACTTCACTTAAGAGTGCCAAGGGGTGCTCCAAAATGGTGGCACTGATTCAGGGGCATCCTCCATGACCTCTCTGACACCTGGGGTCTCGGACTTTTTATTTGTTTTCAGTCTGATAACTGAGAAACAGTATCTAGTTATTTAAATTCTCATTTCATTGATTACCAGTGAGGCGAATGTTATGTGCACATTTTGCTTCTTTTTTAAAAATCTTATTCATCTTTGAAATGATGAATTCAATGCTAAATTTTTACTTAGTGCATTAAAAATACTTTCTTCCAGGCTGTCTTTTTATTTTTATATTATTTTATAACAAACAGAAATTTTAAATTTTAATGTAGTTGAATTGATTTTTTCCTTTATTTTTTTTCCTTTCTGTGCCTTTTTAATGAAATTCTACATGGTTTTGTTATTCTCCTCTATTTGTGTGTGTGTGTGTGTGTGTGTGTGTGTGTGTGTGTGTGTGTGTGTAACTGAAAATTTTGCATTGCGTATTTTAGGTGATAATCCCTGTGGAACTTATTTTTATATATTTTTATGGAGATGTCAGTTGGGATCCAAATGCACTTTTTTCCTAAGTAAACAATTGTTCTGGTACTATTTGTTTATTTGCAGGACCACCACTTTCATTTATCAAGTTTCTGTGTAGGTTTGTAAGTCTATTTCTAGATACTTTGTTGTTTCAGGTCAAATTATTTCCTAAATTAAAATCTCACTGTACTAATTAAAATAATATTATAGTTAGTCCTAATATCTAGCAGGGCAAAGAAACCCTTGATTTTTTTTTTTTTTTTTTACCAAATTATCTGGGGACTTCTTGGCTCTTTGCTTTTCCTTATCAATCTCAGAATCTGTCTTTTCTGCCCATGCAAGTTGTCAGGACTTTGTGAACTTGGACTGAATTTATGGTTGAATTTTTGGGAAAATCAACTTCTGATAGTAAATCTTTCTACCTTTGGATATGGTATGTTTATTGCTCAGATGATTTATATCTTCTGAAATGTCTTTTAATAAAGTTTTATAGTTTTCTTTGCAGAGGTTTCTCAGTACTTTGTAGTTTTAATTGCTATCATAAATGGCTACTTTTTTTTTAAAGTTTAGGCAGTTGCTTATATATAAGAGTACATTCAATCTCTATTTACTGAATTTTATATTTAGCCAATTTGTTAAACTCTCCATTAATTCTGATATTATGTCTACAGATTCTTTTGGTTTTCCTATATAGACGATTTTCATATATATAACTAAATTAAATTTTGTTTACTCTGCTCCAATTATTTTAGTTAGCTTTCTTTTCAGGCTAGGATCTTAAATAAATTGAAGAGTTTAGTTGATTAACATTAATTGTGATTATATTATTTTAATTTCCTATGTTTAGATACCATAACTATGTATGCCCTAAATTATTTTAAATTTATTGAGACTTTCTAATGATCCAAACTACAGTTTATCTTGCTAAACATTCTGTGTCTACTTGATTAAAATGTGTAGTTTGAATAGAATATTCTAGAAATCCAATTACGTCAAGCTGGTTGATAGTGTTATTGCAGTCTTTCATATGCTTATTGATTTTTGTGTCTAACTGTTCTATCAACTATTGATGGATGAGTGTTAAAATCTGTGACTATAACTGTGGATTTGTCTATTCTCATTGCAGTTTATCAATTATTGTTTATATATTTTGAAACTTTCATTTTAGATGCATAAATATTTAATGTTGTTATGCCCCTTTGAAAAATTGACACCTTTATCATTATGAAATGACCCTCTTTGTTAATGGCAATATTTTTCATCTCAAATCTATTTTTATATTAATACAAGGATGGACAATTAAGTTCGTGAACTCATCCTATTGCTGAATATCATTATGGTCACCTCCAAAGAACTCTCCTTGGAAAGCTATGCACAGATGCCAGCACCTAGTCTACCCCTCAAAGCAATTTTGGAACTCTTTTTCTGGAATGGACATCAGAGCTGCCATCGTATTACCCTTGATGCCCTGAGTGCCATCCAAATCTTCCTTTCAATATTTCCTTGATCTTTGGGAAAAGGAGAAGTCACTGGGGGCCAGATCAGGTGAGTAGGGAGGGTGTTCCAATACAGCTATTTGTTTACTGGCTAAAGACTCCCTCACAGACAGTGCCGTGTGAGCTGGTGCATTGTCGTGATGCAAGAGCCCTGAACTGTTGGCGAAAAGTTCAGGTCGTCTAACTTTTTCACGCAGCCTTTTCAGCACTTCCAAATAGTAAACTTGGTTAACTGTTTGTCCAGTTGGTACAAATCCATAAGGAATAATCACTCTGATCTCAAAAAAGGTTAGCAACATCGTCTCAGCAAGTTCTAGAACTTAATTGTCAGACCTCGTCTAGCTGTTCTTTCTTTTAGTCAATGTTAACATAGTACATATTTCTAGAAAGAATGTGTGTGTATATATTTATTTATAATTTAATTATGTTTTCAAAACAGTATATGTATATAATTAGCTGTAGGTTTATATAGTATGTATGGAATTATAATTAAAGTATAACTACAGAGTGAAAATGTATTTTAGTTTTTTTTATATTGAGTATGTTTCAGACTGATTTCAAATGTATTATTGACAATTTTTTTAAAAAGCAAATGGCTATTTTTTAAAAAGCAAATGGCTATTTCTGAAAAGTATGTTTTCTCTTTTAACTGTTTTACACACATACACATACACATATTTATTTTGACTTTTAAGCTGAGGAACATACATAATTATCTCTCATAAAAATAGTCATAAAGGAGGTGAAAGAAATTAAAAAGTTTACTAAATGGTGCTCCTGGTCTGCAGAGTCCTGGCTGTCTCCCTTTTTCTACTATTGTTTCACCATCAAAGGCCAGTTACTATCTGTACCTATCAAAGGCAGTTGGGGAGGAAGTCAGAGACCGACTGCTGAGGAAAACTAGGATTTTAACTTGATGGTCTACAATTTACATCTGAAGTCTTGTTGGTCTTTGTGATGTAGGTGATGTTGGATCTGCTAGCAGTTTCTGAGTGTGGGCCCACGTGTCTCATGAAGCCGAAGAATGGAAACAAAGACGAGGGAGAGGTAAAAAGTTTTAAAAAGAGGATAGTTTATTAGAGGCAGGAGACCAGGTTGCAACTCCTGAGTAGGAGGGGGTCCCGAATGGGGGGTGCCCCATGACTGAGGCAAAAGCTCTTACTTTTATACCTTCCCTTTGCCTGTTTGGGGAAGGGGAGCTGTTTGAAGAAGGGAACTGTTTGAAGAAGGGAACTGGCACCTTCTAATGAAATTCATCTACCAGGTTTGTTCTGCTTGCCCATCCTAAAGGAATTAGCAAAGTAACCACTCTTATATATCAGATCAGCTCTGTTTGTCAGGCCAAAAGGAATTTTATGATCAATCTCAAGGCCTTGTTACATTATGTCCTGGAACAAAGGAGTGATTTCAAAACCTGAAGTTTTAGGGGATGGCTGTCTTTTGTTTATTCCACCAGGGACATCCCTCTCTACCTAGGGACATGCTAGCTACCCTGTATCGTTTGCACTGTTCTGAGTGCAACTTCTCTTTAGTGGAGGCTCACTGTTGACCTCATTTGCTAGATTTGAGGGGGCCAGCTGGGGAAAGCCAGTTCTTGACACGGGTTCTCTCATTCCCTAAGAACACACGTGGGAAGAGCTTCCCCTTCAATGAAAACTCCTGTTCCAAAGATAGATCACATTTGAAGAAGTCAGGGGGACAGGTTGGTGGAAGTCTGCTTCAAGACTCTGCCCCAAGCAAATAGGAATAGAGGAGGGGGTCATTAACTATTGAAAAGACTAGTAAAGGCCACAAAGATTGAATAAAGTATATTTTCATCCTAAGTTTAGCTCACCTCTTGAACAAGTGTGAATCTCCTCATGGTTGAACGGAGGCTGACAGGTGTTGTATCAGAGGATCCTGTGTAAGCCCACAGCGCCCAGACTTCTGTTTTCAAAAAATGATTTTTCCTGCAACAGTTTCTACTGCAACCACATTTGAGTAGGGTTTTGAGCCCGAGAGGAAAAGCAAGTGGGTCTGCTTCTCAGAAGGTATGTCCTTGGGCCATGCAGGGGGTATCTTGATGGGATACCCAGGTTCTGGTGTAGCCACAGCAACTTGCTAAGAGTAGCAGGCGGGCCTAAGTGATGCAGTAGGAGGGAAACAAGAGAGTGGAGACCCCCCATTTCTGGAGTACAAAGTCAGCACTGCGTCTCAGGTGTGACCTGGGGGAGCCCGGGCAAGGAGGCTTAAGGATGAGCGCCATGGGCACCCTCTATGTTTGGGGATCTTCTGCCAAGGCCCACGGCCCGGCATGGGGCACCAGTGGGTAAGAGTAGCAACTTGCTGCAAGTGGGTAGGAGGAGCCAAGTGGAAGGAAGCTCCTGCTTCCTGTGATCTCAACAACTTTCATCCACACCCATGTAGCTGGAACAGGGGCCCTTTCAGACTGTGATGTCACTTTACCTCATTTGTTCGCCTGCTGTGAACATACCGGGCTCGGTAGATTCTGGTAGGCTCTCTGATCATACATATTTATTAATTTGTATAGAACTTTCTTGTAGCATGAAGGGTTTATATATAAAGGACAGTTTGTGGAGAGAGGGAATGTGGGAAAGTTCTGTTTTTGAGGGTATCGAGTCCTCTTTTATGTCAGGACAGCCCTGACAGATTAGAGAATTCTTGTATATAAACGTCTGCCATGACACACTCACTACCGATTCATTCATTCCTCATAAAATGCTTGAGCAATTATAATTTTGTTTGCATTTAAAGGTTAAAAAAAAAAAGAGAAAAAGTCTAAGGCTTGGGTAGCTAAAGACCTTCCACATCACAGCATTAGTAAGTGTCCAAGTGTCCCTGGATCTCAGATCTGTCTCATCTCTCTCTCCCCATCCCCGTCCACCTCCCGCTCTCCACCCTCCATTCCTTTTAGCAGACATTTTTGAGCTCCTGCTATGTGCAAGGATCTATACTGGGTTTTTCACACAAACCATAACTTGTGTCAAGCATAACTTCAGGTCACCTGCTGTTACTTACACGATCCCTCCTGGTATGCTGAGATGGCATTCTAGTGTTCCCAGAATGTAAAGGCCTTGGCTGCCTTTGGGAGACCATGCAAATCCACTAGTTTGCCCCTGCAGGTTGGACAGGCAATGGAATGGATGTGTCAGGGAAGTCTGAGAATAAACACCAAATCCTTGTCTAGAAATCTATTTAGGAAATTGATCAACAGTTTCAGGTTGATTTTCCACTTTATTCCTCAGAGGAGAGTAAAAGTGCTCAGCATAGAATACCTTGATGTAGGCATCTCAGAAACCTGCAAATGGGTGGGAATTCCAGCAGCAGATTCTCCAATAGGAGGGATAGTTAGGAAAGGAAGCAGGAAGTGGGACTGACAAAGACGGTGGAGGTGTACGTGGTTGCCTGAAAGCCGCCATGTTTCCTACCTGTCTTTGTTTACATCTCCTGAAGCAATGTAATTGTTTATCTTCCCCCACCCTTCTGCTCTCTGCTCCATGCTCCAAAGGCTGGCCTGCATAGGCTGCTTCAGCAGTTTCCCTTGGCCTGTGGCATCTGTGTTCAGCAATGGGGAGCCCTGGCAAGACATCAGAGGGAAGGAGAGAAGGAGGTCTGCACTTTTATTCCCCTGGTGCCCTTCCTGTGTTGTCACTTCAAGCTGGAAGGCCACAGCTCTGCCAAGGTGGCCCTCTCCATGTTACTTTCTCTTTTTGGGTTCTGGTCTGCTCCCTCTATTGGGGTGTCAAGGGCCCCACACTTACTTGCCCTATTATTCCCTTAGTGTTTCTCTACTTCCTGCCTGCCTTTTGCAAACAATCCCTTTGTTAAGCTCTCCTCAAATTATCAAATTTAAGGGTGTCATCTCTTTACTGCTGGGACTCCAACTGTTGTAGGCTGTGCTCCATCTTTTCTTTCCTCTGTGCCTTTCTCCATGCCCTCATCTCATAATTTCTAATTATATACCCAATTCTTGTACAACACTGAGCTCACACACACCAAGTGAGTGGAAAGCCTGGAAAATAATTGTGAGAAGGTGACAAGTTCTAGTGGGAAACACTGGGCTTGAGAATCTGGGAAACCTGAGTTAAAACTACAGATCTGCAATGATTAGCCAAGTGCCTGGGCCGAGTTACTGGTCCTCTGGTCCTCTTCATTTCTCAGACCACTCGTGTGTTCTCCCCTCTGCTACAGACAACGTGAATTTCCTGGAGGCACGACTCTCCTGTGACCAGGCCTGTCCGAGCATTGAGTCACTCTGGAGAAAACCATCAGGCTGTGCCTGCTTTGGAATGTGGCCAGATCAGAAAAGCTGAGAGAGAGAGAGGGAGAAAGAGAAAAGAAGAAGAGCAGGAGTGAGTGAGAGGGGGAGAGAAGGAGACCAAGTCCCAACCACATCAGGTCCTTTTCTAAAAGCCAGGTGCCCCCGCACTCTGCAGCCGTGAGCCCACAATCGCTCTGTGTTAAACTGTCCTCAGTTAGGTATGTGCAACCTGCAGGCAGAAAGGCTCAAGAGACAGAAATACCATCTCCAAGGACTCATCAGTCTTCTAGGAGATAGTCCACGTGCACGTAATAGCTGGGCAAAATGCCATTTCAATTTTTAAGTCAGTTCCTGGCGTGTGCTAGGCTAGGCAGTAGAGGAGTGTGGATGCAAAAGCTCAAGGATTTGGGAACATATTTGAATATTAGCTTAAAAGTCAACTTTTATGGCAGAGACCCATGCTAAACCAATGATGCCTAGTCTCTCCTTCTGGAAAATTTGGAGAATTTACCTCATGCCATTTTTAAGCAGAATGAAAAGAAAATAATTAGCACTGATTTTAATGTTCTGGTAGTTGGCGTTCACTACTCCTTGGGTAAAATTTGCTCCATTTTAAGGTTTATCTCAGGAAACCAAACTGCAATTTCTACAGAAAGAAAACAGAAGCACAGCTCTGGAACCCGGGACGATGACTCATAGGCCTAGTTCATCGGCTGCTGGCTATTGGATTCACTTTGGGGGATTAAAGAAGACTCTTTTATAATTTTTACTTTTAAAAAGGCTAAGTCCCCAAGTTTAGATTTGTGATGTATAAAGTGAGGAGCTGGGTCACATGACCCCAAAGTTCCCTCCAGCTTAGGCATTTGGGAGTTTGGAGTCACACCACGGATGTGGGCCTTTTCCACACAACACATTGCATATTGCCTTTTCTGTCCACCTTAAGTCCAGTGAAAGTGGGTCTTGGAGAGATGTCCATATCAGCACATTTGGCGAAGCCGCATCTTCCTTAATTGCTGCAACGTGTTCCCCTGTATTGAGCACCTTATATTTGAGCAAGAAATAGTCCCTATCAGCTGGGAGGGAATGGGAGTTGTTCTTTAATGGGTATGGAGTTTCAGTTAGGGAAGTTGAAGAAAGTTCTAGAGATGGATGGTGGTGATGGTTGCACAACAAAGCAAATGTCACTAATACTACTGAGCTGTACACTTAAAAATAGTCTAAATGGTAATTTTTTTATTATTAGTTTCAGGTGTACAAAACAATGTAATAGTTAGACGTTTATCATGTATACGCTTCACAAAGTGATAATCCCCCTCCCCTAATCTACCAAATGGTAAATTTTAAGTTACATAAATTTTACCACACACACAAAATTGACCCTCCCTTAACCCACACCCCAAATAAATAGTCCCTGTCCTCAAAGAGTTCATGCTTTAGAGAAGTGGACAGAAATGGTACTCACCTGGGAGGCAGGATGGGCCGCGAAATGCTCTTTAACCAAGGTGTGGATGAAATTCTCTTAAAACAACTGTCCTGGCTGGGGATCTGGGAAGACCATCCTTGGTGCGGCAACCGGCAGAAGGAACGAGGACGAGCCATCACACATGCACTTAATTCTACCAGTACCACTGCTAATGCAGCACTAGCTGTCAGATACAGCTCAGGAAGGCTGAGTCAGGCCCCTCGGATCTTTACTTCTAGGTAATAGGTCGGGTTGTGTATGAGAAATACATTCCTTGAGATTGACTTCATATGGCAGTTCTTTTGTCCAGGCATTTAGTGGAGGTTCCTGACTGTCCAGTGGTTTCGCTGGCTCTTTTTCATATCTGCTCCCATTTGTAGATAACTCCATGATTAGGTGATTAATATTTATATAGGAACAAACTTGGCACTTAAAAGTATGGACCTGGTGATGTTTTTGCATAAAGTGCACATTCCATGTATAAAATGACACTGAGGCATCTAGAATAGGAGTAGTTCATGTTGATCATTTGATTTTTCAATAATTTTGTAACATTTATGTAGCCATTCAACGTCTTTAGAGTTATTTGGAATAGACAATTAACTTACACTTGGAGGTACTCCACCTCTTGCATTTACCTGTTCATTCTATTCATTTCTTATTCCCTCCTTAGCATATTTTCCCCTAGACATACATCACTAAACGTTTACCTCCTTCAAGTCTTTGCTCAAATGTCACTTCAATGAGATCCATCTTGGATCCTGTTTAAAAGTGCAACCTTTTCCCCCATGTATTGTCTTATAGATTTCTACTACGCTTTTCCCATGGCAATAATCACCCTCCAAAATATTATGTAGTTTACTTATTTATCAGTTCATTGTTTGCTGTGTCTTCCCCCACAAGAATATAAGCTCCTATTCAATATAATGTTACAAGGTAAGCCAAGGGTATAAATCAGTGCCTAGTGCACAGTAGGTGCTTATTAAGTATCACAAACTAATCTTTCAGGCCTTATCACTGTGCAGATGGCATATTTTTATGTTCAGGACCTAGTTGTGGCCTTATTAGACAGCCGCCTGTGCTGGTAGATTTTTGCAGAGAAAGTAAATACAGAGGGTGCCAAAAAAAAACTGTATACACATTTTAAGAAAGGAAAAAACTATTAAAATTGTAATACTCAATATATACCGATAACAAAAGATGAATACAAGTCACGTCTGACTTCTGCAATTACAAGAGGTGCTCAAAGTGGTTACCATCAGTGTCCAGACACTTCTGATGACAGTGAACTACTGCTTGAGCAACGTTGACCAAAGTGTCCACTTGTATACATTTTTTTGGCATCCTGGTATATTGCAAACATTCTGAAATAAAAATGACCACTTTGGGTAAACATTCTCATCAGCATACAAATATGGTATATTATTTTTCAACTGAAAAAAAAAAAGTCCTTCAGCTACTATCTCCTATCAGCTACCATCTTATTTCTCCAATATTCTTTATAAACCAGAACTAATTCTCAAAAACATTGTATATTACCACTGTGTCCACTTCCTCCCCTCTAATTCCTAGTCAGAAGTTTCAGAATGGCTTTGCTCACCACCGCCAACTGAACCTGGGCTTCTATGGGGACATATCTGATGGATATTTCTCACTTCTCCGTAGTCTGCCCCTCCCTGGGCCCCAGCACTCTGTCTCTGGAAGGTTCTCTCCTCTTGGTTTTCATGAGGCCATGCTCTACTGGTTTCCCTGCTGTCTCACAGACCGCCCTTCTCCATTTTCTGAGTTGTTCTATTTTCTACCTGGCCTCTCCACACTGAGTCTCCTCAGAGAGTGATTCTGAGTCTTCTAATCTCTTCTCTACACTTTATTCTTTTGTAATATCCAGGATTAAATCACATCTTTATGTCCGTAACTCTGTAGGCCGTGCTCCATCTTCGTCAGCAGGTCTGAGCCTTCTGTTAGAGCCACGCTGGCGTTTTCAGTGACGTGCTGCACCTCGCCATGTGGGTTCCTACAGACAGCTCAGTCTCTAAGTACCTAACACAAGCCTTTGAGCTTTCTTCCCTCGTGTGCTATCCCTTTCTTCCTCCTGTCAGTAGGTGGTACCACCATCTCCTCTGTCCTGAAGCTAAACTCTCAACTGTATTTCCAATAGATGCTCAAACCTGCTCAGTTTCTACGGGTTCTGCAGCTCTCCCAGGTTCCTCTCATTAGTTCTACTTGCACTCATACCTTTCTCTCATCCAAGCTCCACCCCACAGCAAGAGAGCTCCTTGAAAACTACAATTCAGATGATACATCATTCTTGCACTTAGAACACTGTGGAGTGCTCCCCAGGAACCTCAGAATAAAATCCTTCCTCAGAATAAAATCCTTCGTCTAAGGCCTTTCCCCTTCCTCTCTCTAGAGCCTTTGTGCTACTTTTCCTTTGCTTCTTGCTATGCAGATCCAGTGCTCTGCTTTGTTTCCTGACCATCCCAGCTTTGCCGCATCAGGGATCTTGCACTGTCACTTCCGTCCAGATGTCATCCTGCTCTCCATGCAGGACTGGCTCCTCAGTTAAAGGTTCTCTCTTCAGAGAGGCCTTCCCGACCGACGCCCTCGTGGGGGCTTTCTACATCAGCCCACATTGTTTCTTCCTTTTATCGCTCACGTTATAACCTGCAATTATTTCATCTGCACATTGGTTTTGTACTGCCAGTCTTCACCTGTGGCATGTAGGATCTGAAGCGATAGAATGGAACTTCTGTGCTGTGTCTCCAGCTCCCAGAACAGTGTCTGACACAGACAAGTCACTCACTCAGTATTAGTCTAGTGAATAACATTTCCCAAGTGCTTCACTGTCAGGAGCCAAATCAAAGCTCCATACTTAGTTTTGCATTTTAGAAATGGTCAGAAATACTTTTATTTAATATTTTAAGACACAGCTGCAGCAATTATAATGGGTCCACTTATATGAAGTATGGGTTCTAGGCAAAATCACAGGGACAGAAAGCAGAATGGTGCTTGATGGGCTGGGAAGGGACAGGGGAGCTAGTGTTTGGTGAAAAGCGTTGTGGAGATGGATGGGGGTGATGGGTGCACACCACTGTGAATGTACTTAATGCCACCGAACTATGCACTGAAAAACAGTCAAGATGGTAAATTTATATTATGTAAATCTTATCACAGTTTAAAAAACAGACTCTGGTTTTATTTTTACTGGGTACCCTCATTTTCTCTTTTCTCCCTCATTCCCTTACTTTTATTTTGTTTTATCACATGGTATATATTTATGTGAGTCAGCTTAAATATTTTCTTGACCTAAATATGGAGTACATATTTTTATCAATTGCACTGATCTAACTTGGTGAATTACAAATGTGTAAATGCCACATTTATGGATGAAAACCAGCCACCAATTCCACAAAGAAAATCCTTGACACTTGGGACTCATATTTCTGTGACAGAGGGATGTTTTTACCAAATTATAAACAGTCGGTCACAGTCTGAGAACCAGGACCTCCTGAGGCTGAGGACCTCAGGACAAACATGAGCGCTGCCATCCCGTGGAGCTGGTTACAAGGGTAGCAGACCCCACGGGAGGGTGACTATATCTTACTTAACTTTCTACTGCATCAGCATCAGTCACTGTGCTTTGCTCATAAAACACCTTTAAATGTTTGTGGATTAACAAGGGAGTAGGCCAGTGTCGTCAGGACATGCATGCTGAGCTGAGTCCAGGCAATTAGAACAAGAGAGCAAGCAACTGATACAGTTGATGGCAACTGCGGCTATCGCCCACCATAAGCTATGGTGTCTGGATGGCCTCAGGCTTGGAGGGGGACTGCAAGGAGGAGGGAAAGATGCTGTGATGACAGTGACGCCCGGAGACCTTCACAGAGCCTGCCACCCTGATGCCCAGCCTGGCACTTCCTGTGCAGGGTTTCCCTCTGCCCTTTCTCTCTCTTCACTCAGCCACGCTCCATTCAGGAGCTGAAAACACAACCGATGCTCCCAGTGTGACTATGGCCCCATTCCCGTGTCCCAGACCCCTTAGGATTTGGCACCTTCACTGCAGTGTGTGCCAGACAACTTAGTTTTCTCCCTCTCTCCTCTCTTTGAACCCCAAAGAAGCCTTCTATAGAGCTTTGCATGAACATAGAATGGCTTTTACTGGGTGTGATTGGGAAATCTGTGTGTATTGCATTAGTTCAGGACAATTAATTTGGCATTGCTTGGCTCAAAATGCAACTGTTAAGTAAGAACGTGGGCACTGAGATTGTGTGTCAGTGCTAGGTAGCTGCCCAGTGGGTCCAGAAGATATCTGTATAGAAGACCCCTGTTCAGGCCTGGGAGTCTCAGCCAGGGGCCATGGCCCCAAACACTGGCAGCTTCTGCCCACATTTCCCTTCTCATGACAAAAATAATATGAAGGGTTCCCAGAGAGGGTTGTAACTCCTGTGAAGAGGTCACAGCCTGACCTTTATAGAAGACAAAGTTGGGAGCTAGTCTAAGGCTGAAAATAAAGAAGGTGTTATTTTGATATCTGTTGATTTTCCACTCTTTGTATTGGAAAACTCATTAGAGACTAATGGTTCCGGGCTCTTTGACCATGAGAGGCAGTCGCTGAATCCTGAGGACTGGTTGGGGCAGGGGTGGGTTTCTACTAAGGGGATGTTGAGCACCCCTGCAGAACTGAAATCCAGACGATCAGGACATTTGCCGAGGTCTGAATGGTGCAGGAGCTCAGACAGTCAGAACAGCTCGTGCAAAGGCATGGCAGGCAAACGCTGGGTGTGCCGGGCTTGGGCAGCAGCATTCTGTGGGCCCTGCTGAGTGTCATCGCCTGCATGGAAACAGTGCATGCTCTCCGTTACCCAGCTTTACTAACGGCTTTCTTGGCTCATCTCATATCATCTTCACAAAATGCCTAGGAAGTCGGTGAAATCATTATCTCCATTCTACAGATGATAAAACTGAGGCTCAGAGAGGTTAAGCCCAAGGGCAGACAGCTGGTTAGTGGTGGAGTTGGGCTTTATCCTCAGACATCACAGTTCAGGAGATTAACCAGGAGTAGACAGGGAAAGTGCAGGGCCTAAAGGTAGAGTGATGAGAAGACGGCAAAGGTTTCCGGGTATATTTTTAAAGATTACTCTGACATCCCAGTAAAGAAGAGCTAAGGGAGGGGCAAGTGCGGCCAGTTGGGGAGTCCTGCAGGGCCAAGCTAGAGGTGGTGGTAAAAGGACAAGGGGGACCGTAGAGAAGGGAAAGTGGATGTGTTCAGGGTACAGGCTGCAGACTGCTGACAGGACCCAGTGATGGGAGAAATGTCAGGATGAGTCCTCATTGCCTGCGTGGAACTCCGGGGGGAAGGAAGGTAGTGTGAGGGAGATCAGAGGACTGGGGGACTCTGGAGGAAATAAGAGCTGTTCAGGGCTAAGCATGAGTCTGAGATGGCTGAGTGATGTCCTCACAGAGGTAGCCCCAAAGCTGGGGTATATGGCAGCCATGGAGAGGTTTGGAATGGGTTATGCATGTGGCAAGTGTTGGCATAGGTTTAGGAGCAAAGGAGACCCTGGGCGAAAATGTAAAGATGGAAAAGGAACCTCAGTCAACTGGAATGGGGACAGATGCCTGGCGGTGGAGCACCGCAAATAACAATGTGACCCAGAAAAGGTGACAGGGAGAATTATCAGACGCTGGATTTTGGGTAAGAAACACGTGACCCCGGGCAGGACCGTACGGGGCTTGCACCAGCACCTGCACCTGTACGTCCACTTGCCTGTGACCCAGCGAACTCCAAGGGCAGGGGGGTGCCTACCAGCACCTCCCCACACTGCACAGGCCCCTCCCATGTGTCCATGGATTGGCACAGAGCTCTGTGGGCATTAATCCATTTAATCCTCACAGACAGCGCCAGTATTGTCACCATTTCACAGATAGGGAAATCGAGGCATCAAGAGACAAATAACGTGCCCAACATCATGTGTGTATTTGGGTGGAGGGCCCTCAGACGCCTGCTGGGCCCTGATGGGGAGCAGAGTGCCTCCCTCAAGGACACTCTGGTCTCCCCATGCCATGGAGTTCCCAGGGTATAGAAGTGCCGCTGGCCTGCGGTAACGCTGTGGTTTGTGTGCATTTGTGCTTCTCAACAGAGGGGACAAGGAATGAAATGCACCCACGGCCATGATTTGATGTTTCAAGTTCTGGTTCTCAGGATGGTGGGCTGGGAAAGCGTCCACGGAATCCAGACACTCTCATGGCCTCAAGCCTCCTCTGTCTTCCTGGGAGAATTTTTTCAAAAAGAGTTATCAGCCTTCAGCCAGGCATTCAAGAAATCTCCTATTTATCTCAGTTTCTGGAGGTCCAACTATGTAGGACAGAGTTTCTCTCTGCCCACCTTTGGGAGGTTGTCCTCTCACCCCTGCTGCAAGGGGATGTCTGGCACAGTCACAGTCCCGGCTCTGCTGCAGGCGGTTGTGCATATAGCCAGGGCAGCCGGGTTGTTTGCAGCCTTCTTTCTGCAGAGCCTGAAAGAGGAGCCCACTCTTGTCTACACGGACAGATTCCACAGGCACGTCCATGGCGCGTACCCTGGTCTGCGATGTGGCCTGCTCCTACAGCAGGACCAGCCTCACCTGGGAACTTGGTAGGAATGCAAGTTCTCAGGCCTACTCACACCTACTAAACCAGAAACTCAGGGGTGGGACCCAGGATTTTAGCCAGTCCCCTAAGTGATTCTCACGCACGGGCAAGGTTGAGAGCCACTGTGTGGGGTGATGACAGGAAGAGGTGGGGACCCCAGGGAAGGTGGAGAGAGAGAAGAGAGAGACCAGGTAACAGCTAACCCTAAATGCCCCAAGGAGGCCAAGTCTTATAGAGTAAAACGCCCAAAGGGGAAAACCAAAGCACTTTTTGTGCTATCCCTGGGCTGCGTGGCAAATACATAATTTGTCATGAAAATCACCTGTACTGCCTGCATTCTCAATGTTGTTGGGCAAAGTCTAGAGGTAAACATTTGATTAGAAAGCGGAAGGAGTAACATTGATTTCCCTTTATCACGAGCCATCCATCATCCTACTTTACACATATCCTGGTCTTCGAGAGGCAGCACTGCACGTGGGATGCAGAGGGCAGCCTCTAGTCACTGGTCCATTTTCTTTCCTGGAAAAGGTACTTCCTATGTGCCAAGCATGGGTCTAAGTATTTTGCAAATATTAACTCACTTTTATTCATTCAATTGCATAACAACCCTGCTTGTTTGGTAATCTTATCATTCCCATTTTATAGATGAGGAAACTGAGGCAGGGAGTGGTAAATCAGGTGGTTTAAGGTCACATGAGTTTCATCCCAGGTAGATTGCTCCTGACTGATAGCCCAACTCTGCCCATATCCATTGTGTGAGGAGGGACCACTCACTTCCCTTTCCTTTCCCTCAGTTTCCTCATCTGTAAAAATGAGAGGATACAAAGGGACCTCCCTCACAGGCTTTCTGTGAGAGTTAAGTGGGTCAGAACAACACCACCAACTCAATGCATGTTAACTATCTTTGGGAAACGCCACAACTTGTCCAGTTTCAGGAATTCTGTTTTCCTGTTTGCTTTGTTTCTCTTGAGGGAAAATCTTTATATGTTGTTTGCCATCCTCCACCCACATTTATCTGTGTCTACAGAAGGAAACAAAGGTAACACACACACATACACACACACACACACACACACACACACAACATACCGAACACACACACCATACACACAGAGACACATACCACACACACATCACACACGGACACACACATAATCTTTGTGTATCTAGTTTGCATCTATTTTATTATGTAAATTAATTTTATGTTTATATTTATAAATATAATTAATTATAGATATTTATAATTATTATATAAACTAATTATATAAATTCATTGACTTGATTTAATTCTTACTTTCACCAAATGAGATTATTTCAGTATAAGAATGATTAATTTTACTAGTAGGTTAGAAGCTGGTAAAAAAATCACAGCTTAATTTTGATTTTGTGAAAGAAACCAAACATTTATTTTTAACTCAGAAAAAGATACCTGTGTTAGTTATGCTTAAGCTTCATCCATAGCTAAACAGAATTGGTTAACCTCTTTTCATTCCAACAATAGTCTTACCCCTGAGATTGGTCTCCCTACATTCTTAGTCAAAAGCTTTTATTATATCTTAAAAAAAAAAAAAAAGCATGCTGCATTTTCCTAGTTGTTAGGAGAATAGGAAAACCAGGAGGAGGTCTGTATTCCTATGGGTTTGCAGTTCCAATTAGCATAAAGGATTGTCTCTGTCCCAGGCCAGAGTTCCACTGGGCTTCCCGGAAATGTGATGCCTCCGTGGAAAAGGAGCTGCTGCCTCCACCTGACGTTTAAGGCACACTGTGGCTTTTAACATTAAAATTTTCATTTTCAAAAATAAAAATTGTCCTATTTCCTAGCTGGTCTAATTGCTCTGCAAAGTTAAGCAAACAGAAAGAGGGAATTGCGGCCTGCGCTTTTCAACATTAGGAACTTTTAACTTTATTTATGGTTTATCTAGGGGACTGTTTCCTCTCAGAGAAAAGACCAATTAAGAAACAAAAAAGCTTAAGCTTTACATAGGTGAATGTTCTATAATGCTGAGTTTCTTTCCTTCTAAACCCTGCTAGGTGGAGTGGGTCTAATAAGGCAGTCATGAAAACAGAGATAGTTCTATATCCCTGTATTTCTAGAGTCTTCTGCCCTTTCCTAGATCCTCTCGTTAATCTTCACAAGCCTCCATAAGATTCTTGATTCAGCTGCAGGACGCTTTTAACTGAAATTTCCAGGTTTACTCAACTGCCTTGAAGCTCATGGGTGACAGAGGGGATTAGAGAAAATGACGTTTTTGAATGCCAGTTGTGCCAAAATAAGATTGAATGTGCTTCAAGGACTGTTGAGCGCAGTGGTTAAGCTCCATCTACATCTTGCAAGCTGGGTGGCTTTGGACAAGTTACTTAACCTCTCTGTACCTGGTTTCCTCAACAGTAAAATGAGATGATAGCAGTAGTTTCTCAAAGAGCCCTGGTGAAATGTAAATGACTTAACACAAATGCTTAGAGCAATGCTGGAGCAGAGGAAGAGCACCTAAGCATAGCAGTTTCTCTTTTCATTCTGCTCAGTAGAAGCCAGGAAGGACTTTCTGAAGCAGGAACAATGGGTGTGAGCCCTCCCTATGGGTTTCTCCTTTATTGACCTGGGTGCAATGTCAGTACACAGATTAAAACAACAACAACAACAAACCACCGAGGCAGCCGATGACAGACTGAGGGGCAGGAGAGGAAGGAGGCTATGGGGGTGCCAGCCCCCCGCCCCGAATCCTTGTCTTCTCTCACCACTGAACACTCGCTGAAGGCATCAACACCACACAATGAGTTTTGCACTCACTTATGGCAGCGAAGTTTCTCAAAGCCACCTATAAAAAGGAGATATACTGAAGTATAAAAAGCTTCAGAACATAAAATGTCAAACTGCAGGGAAATGCCAAATGCTCATATTCATAAAGGAACCACATAAAAAGGAAAATATGAAAGAAACTCAGTTTTTGGCCATCTTTCCAGGTCGTAGGCCTGCTCCCTGGTGTTATTAAGCAACCACATTCTTTCTGCTAAAACAACCAGCCAACAGGCTTGTCACTGAACAGTATGCAGATGGCTTCTGGGTTCTGTAATTCAAGTCATTTCCATTAAAGCAGATTTTGAATACTAATCAGCTTTTTAAAAATTCATGTTTTTCAAAGCAGTTTTTTAAAAATGGTTAAATGTGAGTTATTATTAGGATGGGGATGAAGCACTTCTTCCTTTTGTAAAACCACCGACAGAATTTTAAAAGAAAAACAAAACAGAGTGAGGGACTTGCAGAGAAGGGGGTGAAGGGCGGCGCTGTTGGTGTGCCCAGGCCGCTGTGGCTGGCAAGGGGAGCCTGGCTCAAACACTGGAAATACCTGCCGCCTCCAAGCCCTGCCACACCCGGGCAGGGAGCTGTGTCCCAGCTCGCTTCACCAGGTGACATTCCTTGGTTCAGATCTCTGGTCTTAAGCCGTAGCAAAGATTATCACAGGGGCTCCTCATCCACCAGGGGGAGGTTTCTTGTGACAAAGAAGAAATATCACATTTTTTTTAGCTATTCAGTGGAAATCGCCATGTGGCTCCAAGGTGGTGTTACTGGTACAGATAGCAACACATTTGCTGGGTTTGCTCTCTATAAAGAAACTCATATTGGAAATGGGAGTGTGTGTCACGGACCATTAATAACAAATGAGGCAAAAGCAGCCAGCTTTGCACACCATCATTTATATGGCCTTCCGGCACGTGTGTGTGTGTGTGTGTGTGTGTGTGTGTGTGTGTGTGTGTGTGTTCTCTTGTGGTTATACTTCTCTATCAGAGATTTCTGCATGTGTCTCCTTGCAAACCCTGATTACAGCACTTGCTTTAGCATAATGGTGCATGGCTCAGGCAAAACATTTCTCTTCCTCTGGGCTCAGTTTTCTCACTTGTGAAGTAAGAATGAGAGGGATTCTAAGCCCTCTCTGAGCCCCAGAGCCCTGTCTTACTCCACCCAGACTCATTCCCTAGTCACAGTGGCAGAGCTACCCAATCCCAAGCCTGTCTGCAATCATAAGGGTTCTGTACCAAAATCGAAGCTTTAACACATTTCTCTCAGCCAGAGTATCACACTCCAAGAAATCGGTGTATATAAAATTCAATACATGATTTTGTCCCCGAGGTTTCAATAAGGACAGAGTAAGAAGCGAAGGTGACAGAGGCTAGAGCCTGAATAAGGAATGAGGCATTCAGTGACTCAGATCCATGAATGGCAGTCGTTAAGGGAGGGCTGGGCACCCCGCACTTGGTCTGTTTTCTCCCCTGGAGAAGGTATATGTAGGAGCAGTTTCTTGACATCAGCCGGTTACCTAGACACCTCTGCTCTTAACCAGGATGAGGTTTGAGGGGCCACATATGCTTAGTGCTTGGCAAGACATCAGTAAATGTCTTCTTGCCTCTCTGAGCAAAGACCACCTACCTGATAACTCCTGTATCCACCCGGAGAGGCTAGTGGACTGTGGGCAGGAGCTCTTTAAAGGGCAACATGAGCCCAGGCCATTTGTTTTCCCCTGAGCCCTCCACATCACACCTAATCCTTTCAGGCCCCCTCCTTACCTCCCTCCATCCCGACCCAGCTGCTCGAGCCCAGCCCACCTGTGGCCCAGAGAGCGGAATTCAAGTCTCTGCACCAGTAGTTATCTCGTCCTGCCTGTGCTGTCTCAAGTCTGATGCTCTTTGTTTGTGCACAAAGCTTCGCTGAGCCGTGCACCCTCCTGCTGCTTCTTCTTTAGGGTCCTGTCTCCATGGCCATCTTGCCGGCATCCTCGGTGCCCACCTGCTGCTCCAGCATCTCTAGCTTGTACATTTTGGCTCCCCCTGTGCCCTTAGCCTCCTGGGTTGTAGACAGCACACAACTGGTTTGCTTTCTTTATTCTGTGTGAGCCATTTTAAAAACAGAATTGGTTAGTTTTTTAGCTTTCTATTTAATTACATCTGCATACATTTACTGACATGACAAGGATGCTTAGTCTTAGTTCTACCATTTTATATCATTTTTTGTCTTAAAGCTTCCATTTTTATGTTTTTGCTATTTGATCTATGTTTATTCTGTATATGGAGGCTTGCCTGTGTCTGATTTTCTGAATATTGGAAAGTTATCTATCTACCATCAGTTCTTCTCTTGGTAAATTGACTGTCTTTGTAAAAATGATGTAAGCCTCGGTTTGAGTTCTTACTCAGAATATGTCTGAAATGTCTCCTGACTCTGTGAAAGATAAGGAAAGTTTCCAAGAAGTCTGACATGTTCTTTCCTGTCACTTCTGCACTTTTGTTAATTATATGATGGTTTTTACACTCTGTTATGTTATCACACAGTTGCATTTCATTCTGCAGCCATAGTTCCCACACAGTTCAGCATGAGTTCTATTACCACAGCTTTCCTGTTTATCTCTTGGTTTTCTGGAGTCCCTCTTGTTCCTCCACTAAAGATTTCGTGCTAGCTAGTATTTGAATTTCCTTCTGTGTAAAAATTCAGTTTGTGTCATTTGTGTGTGTGTGAGTTAATGAAAGGTAATCTGGGGGTAATATTCTGGGTCAAATTTTCTTTTCCTAAAATGCCTCTGTTTGTGTCCATTTTCTTCACTGAAAGTATCTGTGGAGACAGTCTGCAGCCAGCCTGACTATTCCAGGTGATTTGGGTTTTGCAGGATGCTAATAAGATCATTAGGCTCTTTCCATATATTTCAAAGGTAGTTACTATTAAAAGTTCTTGTTCGAGACTAATCATTCTGTGTTTACTTTTCCTAGGCATGCTGTGTCCTTAACTGTATAGATTTAGATTATTTGTTTTAGAGAAGATTGTTTTCCTTCCATCTTTAATAGTTGTTCTTTTGTGTTCAATTTTTCTAGGAATACCTATTATATTTAAGTCAATGTTCCTTTGCCTGTCTTCCATATTTATACTGTTTTCTCTACCGGTGGGCATGCTTTCAGTAGCAAGAAAAATGAAACCAACAGAAAACTAGTAAGTATGATAATACATATGGTTGCCTACTTACATGAATTCTTCTTCCAAATTGCATTCGGCATCATGACTCTCCTCTTTCTCCTTTCCTCCCATAGTAGCAAGGCCAGTGGCTGACGAGATGTCGTCACGCCCTTTTTACCTGTCTCTGTCTGTGGCCAGAGAAGCTAAATCTAGAAGGGGAAGTGCTCAGGTGAGAGAGTACTGCTCTGCAGAGGCAGATGTCTTTCTTCACCTTTCCCAAGCGCACTCCAGCACAACCACCTGGTCCTCAACTCACTGGAAACTGAGGACAGAACGGAAGGGGGATCCCTGCATTCTTCTCCCAGGCCTTCCTCTTCTCAAAGATGGGGCAGATGATTCCAACATTACCAAAAACTCAAATTATTCAATCACTTGCAGTTTTCAAAGCACGCTTTTTGTGGAATTCTATACCGGACTCTGAATGTATTATCACTTAGCTTGATGAGCTTCCTTTACTGTAATGTCTTTGTTATATACAATAATAATGTTACATATTTTATGTAAAATATATTAAGCTTTCATGGCTATTGCTCGGGTACATATCGACAAGTTGGATTGAGGGCCTCTCCTACTTAATAATAAACTTTGGCAGCACAGCCCAACCAAATGCTCAATAAAACCTATATCTCTAGATACTCGGATAAACCCTGAACGTAGATTCTAGTGCTGGAGTCGAGCAACATAAAACTGGTACTATAGGTTGACTTTCCCAGCTTTCTAAGTACAGTCATGAAAATAGCCCTGGATTTTTAGACTTCTTTTCAAAGTTGATGCTAAGTTTAATACATTATACGTTTGAACACTGTCACAATAGCGAGATTTCTGGTCACTATCTCCAGAATGTTATTCAAGAAAATATATGTTCAGAGAGTTTTGAAGGGAAAACTAATCTTGATCTCAATTAGCCTTAAGTAAGTAACTACTTACATTCCATTTTGCCTTCACACTGATGCCATCCAACGCCACGGGTACTGTGGGGAACAGAGGCTGGCAGGGAGAGCTCTTCCGTTCTCAAAGTACCAGAACTGGTGTCCTTACTTCTAGCCTCCTGTACATTTTTAATTTTGCTTGCTTGCTTCTATAATTACTTATCAGCTTAATTAGGTTTTTAAGAAGTCCTTAATATTAAAAAGGTAAGGGAACTTTCTTAACTTGATTTTTAAAAATCTACAAAAAAACCTACAGCTAACATCATACTTCATCATAAGGAATTAAAAACTTTACACTAAGATCAGGTGTAAGGCAAGAAAATTCTCTCTCACCATTCCTTTCAAAACTGTACTGAAAGTCTTAGCTAATGCAATAAGGAAAAGCAAATAAAAATTACACTGGTTGGGAAGGAAGAAATGAAACTGTCTTTGTTTGTAGATAACACAATCATCTATTTAGAAAATCTGGGGGAAAAATTGATAGAAAAATGCCTGCAACTAATAAGTGAGATAGCAAGGTGCAGAATACAAGGTTAATATACAAAAAGTCAACCGAGTTCCTACATACCAGCAATAAATAATTGGAATTAGCAATTTAAAAAATAATACTTGAGAGAGAAAAACAAAACTGGAAGCATAAGGCTTCCTGATTACAAATTATATTACAAAACTATAGAAATAAAAACAGTGTGATATTGACATTAAAACAAACACATAAATCAATGGAACAAAATAGAGAGCCCCCCAGAAGTAAACCCATGCATGTATGGTCAATTAATTTTTAATGAAGTATCCAAAAACATACAGTGGGGAAAGGACAGCCTCTTTAATAAGTGGTGTTGGATACCCACCTGCAAAATAATAAAACTGGACTACTATTTTACACCATACACAAAAAATAACTCACAAAGGATTAAAGACTTGATAATAAGACCTGAAACCATAAAAATCCTAGAAAAGTAGGTAGGTGGTAAGCTCCTTGACATCAGTGTTGGTGATGAATTTTTGGATTTGATACCAAAAGCAGAGGCACAAAGAAAAAAAGAAAAAAAGGAAGGAAGGAAGGAAGGAAGGAAGGAAGGAAGGAAGGAAGGAAGGAAGGAAAGGAAGGAAGGAAGAAAAGTGTGACTACATTAAACTAAAAAGCTTCTGTATAGCAAAGGAAATCAACAAAATGAAAAGGCAACTAACAGAATAGGAGAAAATATTTGCAAATCGTGTATCTGACAAGGGGTTAATATTGAAAATGTATAAAGAATTCGTACTCAACAGCAAAAAAAAAATCCAATTAAAAAACGGACAAAGGATCTGAAAATATACTTTTCCAAAGAAGACATATAGACAGCCAACAAGTATATGATAAGGTGCTCAATGTCACTAATTATCAGGGAAATGCAGATAAAAACTACAATGAAATATCACCTGACACCAATTAGAATGGCTACTATCGAAAAAGACAAAAAATAACAAGTGTTGGTGAGAATGTGGAGAAAAGGGAACCCTTGTCACTCTCGGTGAGAATGTATAATGATGTAGCCACTATCGAAAACAATACGGAGGCTCCTTAAAAAATTAAAAATGGAACACCATATAATCCAGCAATTCCACTTTTTAAAATAATTTTTCACTTTTCAATTTCAGCTAACATTTAATATTATATAAGTTTTGATTGTACAACATAGTTATTAGACATATAGTTATGAAGTGATCATGCCAATAAGTCTGGTACCCACCTGACACCATACATGGTTATTACAATATTAATGACTATGTTTCTCATGCTATACTTTATGTCCCCATGACTATTTTGTAACTAACAATTTGTACTTCTCAATCCCTTCCCCTTTTACACCCATACCCCCAACCCCCTCCCATTTGGCAACCATCAGTTTTTCTGTATCTATGAGTGTTTCTCTTCTGTTTGTTCATTTATTTTGTTCTTTAGATTCCACATATAAGTGACATCATGTAGCATCTGTCTTTCTCTTATCCATTCAGCACGATACCCTCTAGTCCATCTACGTTGTTGCAGATGACAAGATTTCATTCTTTTTATGGCTGAGTAATATTCCATTGTATATATGTACCACCTCTTCTTTATCCATTCATCCTCTGATGGACACCAAGGTTGCCTCCATTTCTTGGCCATTGTAAATAATGCTGCAATGAATATATAGAGGCTCATGTCCTTTTGAAGTAGTGTTTTGGGTTTTTTTGGATAAATACCCAGAACTGAGATTACTACATTCTTTTTGTCTCTTGTGATAGATTTGTTTTAAAGTCTATTTTGTCTGGTATAAGAATTGCTACCTCAGCTGTTTCTTTTCATTTCTATTTTCATGAAATATTTTTTTCCATCCCTTTACTTTCAGTCTGTGTGTGTCCTTAAATCCGAAGTGCATCTCTTGTAGACAGCATATGTATGGGTCTAGTTTTCTTATCCATTCAACCATCCTCTGTCTTTTGACTGGAATATTTAATCCATTTACATTCAAAGTAATTATTGGTAAATATGTAGTCATTGCCATTTTATTATTCTAATTTTTTTTTCTTCTCCTTAAAGAAGCCCCTTTAACATTTCTTTTAATACTGGTTTGGTGGTGATGAACTCCTTTAGCTTTTTCTTCTCCTGGAAGCTCTGTAACTGTGTTTCGATTCTAAATGATATCTTTGCTGAATAGAGTAATCTTGATTGTAGGTCTTGGTTTTTTATCACTTTGAATATTTCCTGCCAGTCTTTTCTGGCTGTAAAGTTTCTGTTGATAAATCAGCTGACAATCTTACTGGAGCTCCCTTGTAGGTAACTAACTGCTTTTCTTTTGCTGCTTTTAAGATTTTCTCTTTGCCTTTAATCTTTGCCATTTTAATTATTATGTGTTTTGGTGTGGCCCTCTTTGGGTTCATTGTGTTTGGGGCTCTCTGTGCTTCCTGAGCTTCTATGTTCATGTCCTTCACCACATTAAGAAAGTTTTCTGGACTGGCCCGGTGGCTCGGCAGTTGGAGTGCTGTACTCCCAACCCCGAGGTGGTGGGTTCAATTTCCACGTGGTCCAGTGAGCTGCGCCCTCTACAGCTAAGATTGTGAACAATAGTTCTCCCTGGAGCTGAGCTGCCCAGTGCTGCTGCCAGTGGTGGTCTGGCCAACTGCGGAGCCGCGGACTGGCTACTAACTGTCTCAGCTAGGGGGGCAAAGGGGGTGAGCAAGTCTCATAATGCCAGCATTATGAGGGAGCTGTGCCCTATACAACTAGCCTGAGAGAAAAAAACAATGGCTTGAACCGCTAAAGAAGGAGGAAAAGAAAAAGTTTTCTGTCATTTCTTCAAAAAGATTTTCAACTCTTTGCTCTCTTCTTTTTCTGGTAACCCTATGGTGCAAATGTTGGTACACTTAAAGCTGTCCCCCAGGCCCCTTAAACTATCTTCGTTTGGGGGGGATTCTTTTTGCTGTTCTGATTGAGTGGTTTTGCTACCTTATGTTTCAAATCACTGATTTGATCCTCTGCTTTATCTAATCTATTGTTGATTCCCTCTAATGTATTCTTCACTTCAGTTATTATAGTATTTATTTCTGAATGGTTATTTTTTTATGTTTCCTGTCTCTTTGTTGATGTTGTCCTTGAGATCATTGAGCGTCCTTATATCTGTATTTCGAACTCTGCATCTGATAGAATGCTTGTCTCCATTTTGTTTAGTTCTTTTACTGGTGCTTTGGTCTGTTCTTTGGGGCATGTTTCTTTGTCTCCCCATTTTGGCTGTCTCCCCATGTTTGTTTCTGAGTATTAGGTAGAGCAGCTATATTTCCTGTTCTTAGTAGAATGGCCTTATGTAGTCAGTATCCTGTGGGACCCAGTGGTGCAGTCTCCCTGGTCACCTGAGCCAGGTGTTTCAGGTATATCCCTTGTGTGGGTTATGTGCTCCCTCCTGTTGTAGATGAGCCTTGGTTGCTGTTTGCATGTCAGTGGGAGGGACTGACCCTCAGGCTGATTTTTTCTGAAGATTGGCTGTGTATACTGTGGAAGAGCTGTTGTGCAGGGGCTGACCTTACAGAACAGGGTTCACGTTAGTGGGGCTTTAGTGCCTACCCAGTCTGCCCTTTGTGTGTGTCATTTGTGGAGGTGGTTGGGTGGTGGTCTGGTGTGGTCTGGAGCTGGCCACCAGGTGTGTTGGTTCTGTGGCCTATTGGGAGGGACTCCATCACAGGTCAAGATCAGTCACTGATTGTGCCGTGCCCGAAGCCACCTGGTATGAGCTACATAGTGATCTGCAGATGGTGGGCTTGGAGGTGCCTGGGAGAGGCTAGGGAACTGAGGCTGGCTGGTGCTAGTGCCAGGCGTGGGGCTGTTCAGCAAGAGGCATGGAGCACACCAAGGCCAGATACTGTTTGTTTGCGGTTTGTGAACCTTTGAGAGATTTTAGGAAAATCCACAGCATGAGCCAAGACAGGCTGTTTGTATGGAAAGTCCACTGGAGTGGCTTGGGTGGTCCCAAAAGTTGAGTGGGTCAGGGTCTTAGGGAGTCACCAGGGCAGGGTGGACAGTGTTAGCTAGGTTGATGGAGACTCAGATATAGAGCTCGCTGTCTTCTGTATACAAGTGGGGGGAGGGCTCAACAAAGGAACAATGGTCTATGCCACCACTTCTGTATGGGAGAAAGCTGCTGCTCCATTCCTCGCCCTGAAGCTAGACAACTCAATTCCTCCCTGCATGTCCATGGCACCTTAGAGCTACTGACCCAGCACTGGAGCTCAGAGCAAGTGAGTATGTAAACAAATGAGTAAGTCTGTGCACAGGCCCTTTGAGAGGAATACCCAGGAATCCAGCCACCCTCAATCTCACTTCACCACATTCTCCACTGGTTTTCACAGCCAGAAGTTGTGGAGACTTTTCTTGCTGGCACTGGAACTCTGAGCGGGGGAGCCTTGTGTGCGCCTGGGACTGCTAACTCCGCAGGAGGGTCTTCCACAGCCAAGCTATCCCTCCCAATTTTTAACAGGTACACATGGATGTGAAATCAGCCTGCTGTATGTCTCTGCCCCTCCTACCAGTGTTGATGTGGCTTCTTCTGTACTTGTATATCTTTAGCTATAGGACTTCTGTTCAGCTAGACTTCAGGAAATTCTTGATGATTGTTCTGTAGTTTAGTTGCAATGTTGATGTGGTCATGAGAGGAGTCTAGCACAGCATGGACCTACTCTGCCATCTTGACTGGAACTGCAAATTCCACTTTTTGACATTTATCTGAAGAAAACAAAAACACTAACTTGAAAAGATATATCCCCCCCCCCCATGTTCACTGCAGCATTATTTATAATAGCCAAGACAAGGGAACAACTAAGTACCCATTGATGTATGAATGGATAAAGAAGTTGCAATGTATATAATGCAACGTTATTCAACCACAAAAGTAAAATAAAATAAAATGTTGCTATTTGTAACAATATGCATGGATCTTGAGGGCATTACACTAAATGAAATAAGTCAGAAGAGAAATAAAAATACTATATGATATAATTTTTATGTGGAAAATAAAAATAAAAGGAGCCAAGTTCAAAGATACAGAGAACAAATTGGTGGTTGCCAGGGGATGAGGACATGAGCAAAATGGGGGAAGGGGGTCAAAAAATACACTTCTAGTTACAAAATAAATAAGTTATGTGAATATAATGTACAACATGGTGATTATAGTTATTATTATTGTATTGCACATTTTAAAGTTGCTGACATTGATATTAAATATTCTCGTCACAAGAAAAAAATTGTAACCATGTATGGTGATGGCTATTAACTAGACTTTTTGTGGTGATTATTTCACAGTATATGAATATACAAATATTGAACTACTATGTAGTATACCTGAAAATAATTATAATGTTATATGTCAAGTATACATCAATAAAAAAAATAAAAATAAAAACTCTTTGCAGGATAGTAAACATTTTAATGGTATTAAGTCATCACAATAAGAAAATTATAGCAGTAAGAATATGCCTTTCAATTTGTTCAGACATTGTTTATATCCTTAAATAAAATTTCCTACATTATTAGTTAAAAAAAAAAAATGACAGGCAAAAGGACAAGAATTATGCTTCTTCGTTAAGTGCTATTATATGAGCACTCATAGTGGAAACAACATATACTTAATAATCATTGTCTAATCTGACAAAACATAAAAATTATTAGCAAAAATATAAATAAAAAATTAATAAAACATATCACCATTTACTTTAGCACTAAAAAATTAAATACTTGGGTACAAATCTAATAAAATATATACAAGATCTATATGACGAAAACTACATAAATTTGATGAATAAATTGAACTATTACTAAATAAATGGAGAGATATTTCATGTTCATTCATAGAAACACTTAATGTTGTCAAGATGTCAGTTTTTCCCAACTTGATCTATAGATTCAATGCAGTCTAAACAAAATTCCAATCAAGTTATTTTGTGGATATTAACAACTGATTCTAAAGTGTATATGAAGAGATAAAAACACGGAATAGCCAACACAATATTGAAGGTGAACAAAGTTGGAGGATTGATACTACTTGACATCAATCAAGTCTTACCAGAAATCTACCAAGATAGTGTGGTATTGAATGAAGAATAAACAAATGGGAAAATGAAACAGGGCCGGCCCGGTGGCTCAGGCAGTTGGACCTCTGTGCTCCTAACGCCAAAGGCTGCCAGTTCGATTCCCACATGGGCCAGTGGGCTCTCAACCACAAGGTTGCTGGTTAGACTCCTGCAGGGGATGGTGGGCTGTGCCTCCTGCAACTAGCAACGGCAACTGGACCTGGAGCTAAACTGCACCCTCCACAACTACAATTGAAAGGACAACAACTTGACTTGGAAAAAATCTTGGAAGTACACACTGTTCCCCAATAAAGTCCTGTTCCCCTTCCCCAATAAAGTCTTAAAAAAAAAAAAAAAAGAAAGAAAAGAAAAGTGGAACAATAGAAAGCCCCCCCAAAATAGACCCACATAAATATAGTCAATTCATCTTTGACAAAAGAACAAAGGCAATATCCATATACCTTAAAAAAAGGGAAAAAAAGAAATCTAGACATAGAACTTCACATAAAATAATTCAAAATGGATTATAAACCTAAATGTAAAACGCAAAACTGTAAATCTCTTAAAAGATAACATAGGAGAAAATTTAGATGACTTTAAGTGTGGTGATGAGTGTTTAGAAACAACACCAAAGGCATCATCCATGAAAGAAACAATGGATATGCTGGAATCATTAAAATCAAAATTTTCTTCTCTGCAGTAGATCCTGTCAGGAGAATGAAAAGATATGTCACAGACCGAGGGAAAATATTTAAAAAACATGTATGATAAAGAACTGCTTTCCAAAATAGACAAAGAACACTTAAAGCTCAACAAAAAGAAAATGAACAATTGAATGAACAAATGGTCAAAAGACCTTAACAGACATCTCACCAAAGAAAGTATACATGTGGCAAATAGCAAATGATAAGATACTCCACATCATGTATCATCATGGAAATGCAAATTAAAATAACAATAAATCACCACTACACACCTATGAGAATGGCTAAAATCTGGGAAACTGACAATACCAAATGTAGTTATTTTGCTTATATTTTTAATTCTAGTTTATTGGATTAATGGTTCAGAGATTATGGTCTCTGGATTTTTATGTATTTTTCATAATTTACTAAGTTATTTTTTTGTCCAATCATAGGGTAGCTTTCATTAAAGATCAAAGGACACTTGAAAATAAAATGTGTTCTCTTTTATCAAATATAGAGTTCAATATATACTTATTATTTCATCTTCCTTGTTAATTATTTTATTTGTATTGTGGTTACCTTTCTTTATTTGAGTAAATCAACTATCAAATGACAATAAAGACTTGATCCCATTGGTTAATATTATGTTTAAAAGGATTTCCCCTTGTATTCCCTGCTATTTTTTGCTTTATTGATTTTGATGCCACATCTATTGGTACATAATAATTTATAGTACCAGGAATGTGAAAGTTTGTCATTCTCGAAGGCTACTTTTTTTTGTCTTCATTAACAATTTTTGACTTGAACTCAAACTTGTCAAACAGGATAATCAAGAACTTAGGCCATTGTCATCATCACCTTCTCCTTCTCCCCGTCCTCCGCTGCGACGATGATGATCATCTTTTTATTTTGTTCTGTTTCTCTTCTTTTCCAGCACTTATCTGGAATGCTGCTTTTTATCTTCTTAATGGTTAACATTTTGGTATACCTCTGTTTTATATATATATATATATATATATATATATATATATATATATATATATATATATGGTGGGCTCTGCCCCCTGCAACTTATATATATATATATAAGCAAAGAAATAGTAAAGTTTATTTTTTAACCCAAACTGAGACAGTTTCTTTAATAGTGGTTTGTTCCAATTATATTATTTGATATTATTTTGATTATTTTGAAATATTTTGATATGACTTAATTCAGTCACCTTATTTTACTTTATACTGAAACTGCATCTTTGTTTTTGATCAATATTCATCTCTTTTTAATGTGATTATGTGTGTGTGCATGTGTGTACACCCATATATAAATATGGTGTGTGCATGTCTTTTGTGAATTTGCAGGCTTATATCCTCATTTCATTTGCTTTCTACCAATTATCCTTACAACTTTAAATATTATACATAAGTGTCTGTGTATTTAGTAAGATTAGAAGCTACTGACTGTCTAGAAAAGATGAAAAATAGCCCAATTTTACCGTGCCTTTTCTTCTGTATTTTGGAACTTAATTATAAATATCATCATTTTTAGCTCTGGTATATACTTCTATAAAACTATAATAAAGATACTTTTCTTCTTTTCATGCTCTGTTAACATAGATGAGTAAAATAATGTATGGATAACATATGTTACCTTCCTTGCCAACCTCCTGGCTTCTATATATGCTATCAAATATTTAACACACTTTTTCTTTAAGCATATTCTTCACACCTTTCCAGTTTTTAGTTTTTTATGAAAACGAGTGTTGGGAGACAATTTCTGTATGCTTCTCACATATTTGTGCTTATCTTGTAAGCAAGGCAAAGATTGCCCTTTGTCTTGAACTATCTTTCCAAGAACATTTATGTAGAAAATAGCCTTGACAGTTAGAGGCTGGCTAGGGACATTAGGACCCAAATAACAACACATCAGTAAGTTCCATGGGCTTTCTCTTTGGCCTTATATGACCCTCATATGCTGAAGAAACTAGCAATCAGAAACACCAAAAATACAAACAGTACAAACAATAACCTACTAAAAAGCTTGCTGTTTCCAGCTAAACCACCAGAAAAGTGGCAGTCAAGGAAAACAGAAAACATTCAAATAATAACCACTCTACTCCTGCCAAATACCACAGAAAAGCCTGCAGTCCCAAGTACAAACACATGAGCAAAGTTTAGTGGGAAACCTAGATGGCCACTCTCACTTGCTGTTATAAAAGTTCTACCCCTCCATCCTTTCTGCTGGGGTGGGTATCGAACAAGGCAAAGCACAAAGCCTAGCCTTCCATCCCTACCTTGTGACAATGAGGCACATCTCTCTGCAGTATCAGTGGAGAATAATACATTGGGAACAGCAACAAGGCAGTCTAGCTCTGTCAGGAAGAGTGGCATCATCAGCGGCTTAGTGCAGAGCCTAAACTCCCATCCTCATCCAGCAGAATGAGGCAATCCACCCCCTTTAGGGTATCATTTGAGGCCAGAGGGAAAAAATAAATGAAATTAACAAACAAACAAAAATAAGTGAAATAAATTTTAAAAAGGAAAGCCCCCAAAATAGATAAAAGGTACAAAGATGAACCATGTGGAAATTTTAGAAATTCAGAAATCCTAGTAAAGAACTCAATGGATGGGCTGAATAGCAGAGTGGGAAAGACAAAAAAGAGAATGAATAAACAGGAATATAGAATGATAAAATTATACAATCTGAACAAAATAAGAAATAAACTGAAAAAATTGAAAAGGACAGAGCTTCAGAGACCTGTGGGACTCTAAGGAAAGAGCTCTAGAAGGAGAGGAGAAAGAGAGTGAACTGAAAAGGTATTCCATGAAATAGTGGCTGAAATTTTTCCAAATTTGATAAAAGATACAAACCTACAGATTTAAGAAGCTTATCGAGTCCCAAGCATGACAAACTCAAATAAATCCTTACCAAAACACATCACAAACTTCTGAATACTGAAGAAAAAAAAGATTTTAAAAAGCACCTTAAAATTCCAATGAAAGCATTTTTATTAAATGAAAAAGCAAGGAGATCTGAATAAATTGAACAACACTTTTCAAGTGTTGAAAGAAAATAACTATCACCCACAATTTTATATCCAGCAAAATTATCCTGCAAAATGAAGGGAAAATAAAACATTCTCAGATAATGAAACAGAATGTGAAAATTTGTCTCCAACAGACCTGTGCTTTAAAAATGGATAAAGAAAGTTTTTTTTAAATAGAAAGGAACTGATAGAATTAGGAAACTTGGAACATCAGGAAGGAAGGAAAAGCAAAAGAAAGAGTGAAAATATGATTGACTGCAATAGACATTCCTTCTCCTCCTGAATTTTCTAAATCATGTTTAACAGTTCAAGCAAAAATTAAAACACTGTCTGATGAGATTCTCAATATATAGAGAGAAAATATTTGATATCATTATATTATAAGTGGAGAAAGGTAAAGGGACCTCATGACAAATGAGAAGATCAATGCAGAAATTAGGACACGACACCTATTTTTATAAGGTAGACCCTAGTGTTGTCTAAGTTTTATTCAGTTGGTTGGGTCTGAGACCCTGTGGTCACGGATAATGTCAATATTGCAGCTTGATATCATCCTTCTTCTTAGAGTCTTGTAAACAGTAGCCTTGATTAAATTGTTGTATGAGAATAAAAATAGGTTGGGTTCTAGCATCTATTGGTCAGAAAAATAAGATTGGTTAAAGGAGTAGAGTACTAATGGGAAATTTTTCCAGAAGCCAATAAGGTGTAGATAAGAGGTGGATATACTTTTCTTTCTTTCTTTTTTTTTTTTTTTAGCATTATTATTTTTTTTTTTTTAGTGTATTTTTCCAGGACCCATCAGCTCCAAAGCAAGTAGTTGTTTCAATCTAGTTGTGGAGGGTGCATCTCACAGAGGACCATGTGGGGATCGGACAAGCAACCTTGTTGTTAAGAGCACTACGCTGTAACCAACTAAGCTAACCAGCCACCCAAGAGGTGGATATTCCAGAGGGACAATCCTCCATGTGTCTCTCACCTTTCTGCAAATCCTGCAAGTGAGGTAATAATTGTCCTTTGTTCTAGAATATCTTTGCAAGGATGTTTGCATAGCAAACAGCCTTGGAAAATAAAGAACATGTCTCCTTTCAGAGCAATGAGCATGCCCACTTGTTGGCTACTACTATAAAAAAAAATTGAGCTCCCTAAGCTCAGAGTTCCTTACCTATAATGCAACCTACTATATGTGCACACTGACAGTCTTCATGTCATCCTGTGGGATTTGGAGCTCAGTAAATAGGCTATTGGTGAAGTAATAAATTGCCTTTTATCTCTAATCCAGGAGTCTCATATTTTTTGCTACCATCTGTGAAATTATGGCAATTTAACTTATTAGTTTGCAAGTCGGGTAAAATCTCAGAGCTTTCAGAGTTTTTGCAAGGTCCCCTGCCTTTATAAGCAACTCATCTTTTTTTTTTTTTTACTTAAAATAATTGAAGTTGTTTTCTGTTATTTGTAAGCAAAAGTTCTTAAGAAACCAAAATGACTCCAAAGCTCGTTATAAATGATCTGTCAAGAAAATCAATATACCACTTAGTATAGTTTATTCTTAAATGGTGTAATATATCTCCTCTCTGGCTAAGGAAATACTGAAGTCATTGAAGTGGATGCAAAATAATGTTGGACTATAAGTCAAAAAATAATATTTTAAAGCTGAATGTGAGAAGAAAGTCATTACTCTTTCATTGAAAACATAGAAGTAACTTAAGCTAGACATCTTTGTGAAAGAATACTGATAGATCTCAAGGGAGTAAGGATTTAGTGAAGTCCAGGGCATGAAAGGAGTGCAGAAAACCAGGAGGACTGGTCCAATTGTAATTGCATGCAGTTAAAAAGAAGCAGAATTCAAGAGACCAATATATTCCCAAGTGGTAGAAACATTTCAATACCTAATGAAGAAATTTGAACTATACCTAGCAGATACAGGTATGAGGAATCACTGATAAGTTTTTGCAAAATGGAGTAACATCATAAACATGAGGATTGGGAGAATAAATATGCTTTGAGTATACAGAATTTATTAAGAAAGTGAAGGAAGGAAAGATCAGAAGTAGTCACTTTACAGTTTAATATGAGATGTCTTAAGCAAGGAGTTAAAACAAAAGGGGCACATTGTATTACACAACAATATTTCACAACTAATGTATTTTTTAAAGGATACTTGCATATCAGTGTCACTTGAAGTTCTAACACTTTTGATGCCAGTGAAATGAATTCCCCAGGTGGGGACTCAAGCCCTAGGCCATGGAAGTCCTTGGTTTCACATAGGAAAGAATTCAAACGTGAGCAGATATACAATTTAAAGTGAAAGTAAGTTTATTTAGTAGAGAATAAGTAAGGTAAGGCCCTCCTACAAACTGAGTGGCATTATCTAATTGCTAGTGGAAGAGAGTGCCCGCCCCTCCATCCACTGGGCTAGGATTTATATGTATTTTCTTGTTTCTATGGAAAATTTCTTAGTATGGGGAAAAAGAGAAAAGAAAAGCAATGTTAAGTTCATCTTGAACTTCTAAAAGGTACATGAAGAATAGGGGTAGGTTTATTTTACTTTGGTAAGGTACAGCCTGTAGCTTGTTTGTAGTAGGTTTTATTATGGGAATGGCCATTACAATAGAATATCTTTGCTCAATAGGCTTTGGATGGTTTGTTCTGTGTGATTGATTAACATCTGCCTTAGTTCCATCTCTGGTAGCACATAAGTAACAGGCTTGGAATCCAACCTCCTAGTTCCTTCTTTTGTAAAAATAGTCCTCATGCCCCTTCTATATATTACTTGTGTGTTTAAAGAAATAATATTTTAAACACGAGGTTTTACAAAAAGTTTGCATTTCTAAAACAGATGCATTTCAAAGATGTAATGGTATACTTCAAGATAGGTGTAAAGCAGCAAATTTGGAAGTGAAATGCCCATTTTTACCAGTGAGCATAGTTTCTACTTTCCATACATGCTTATGTTATGGTGGTTATGTTACCATAGGCAGAAGGAATAGGGCTATGGGGAGGGAGGAGGGAGGAAAAGAAGGCGAATGAGAGGTGAAACAAAGGAAGGAGGGGATGAGATCATTCTTTTAAAAAGGTGCAGCTACCAGCCCCGCCAGAACTAGATTTCAGTGGCCGAGAATCCAGGACGCTATCTTGTCCCTCAAGGTGTACTTTGGACAATTGTAATGGATTATAATATTATTAGCATTGCTGGCAGGGAAACATCTCCACCCCCCGTGTCACTGTTACCAAAGAGGGGGGCTGTGGGGACAGAGCCAGGAGTGAAGTTTCCAGGCTCTCGGCCTCACGTGGAAAGGTGCTCACTCGGGTGGTAAATGGCCATCAACTGTGATTGGATGGCCATCAGCTGTGGCTAGTTGGCCGTCAGCTGTAACCAGTGAGTCCTTGGCCACTAATATAACTTCTGTGGCTACGCTAGCAGAAAATGGGGCCTAGCAAGAGGATGGTGGCTGGCAAGCGCGGATTGTAGTTAGCATGGCGGATTGCAGCTAGCAAGAGGGGTTGGTTGTTTGGCAGCAAAGCGGACAGCAGGTCGTACGTCGTGTGAACCCAGCCCCCAGTGAGACCATAGTGGTATGACTCCCTTACCTATGGTTCCGTGGGTGTTCCTTTTTGGCCTCGCCATATCCTGTGTTCTTATGTGGGGAGCGGGAGCAGAGACCCCGCAGGCCGCCCCACACGACATGTCATTTCACCCCGGGGTTAGGACTGGAATGGCCTGGAAGAATGTTGGGCTACAATGATTACAGTTAACAAGCTTAAGTCACAGGCTTTTAAGTAGTTATTAGGTAGGGGTGAGAAACATTCTGTGATTTAGCTTAGGAGCAACCTTTAGTTTAGGATTAAGAAACTGATTAGAAGAATGATTAAGACCAGGGCATAAGGAGCTAAGAAAGTAGGAAAAAGGAGACTTAAAATTCCCCTAGTGAGGGGGCTCTCCTGTACCATCACCATGACAGTTCCCACCAGGGCCAGATGAGAACTAGTGAACCCCTCCTCCCGACAGGAAGGAGTGGTCAGTGAGGACCCACCTGGAATGCCTAGAATGGCACCCCTAAAACATGGATATGCCATGCCCTCATTTTAGAAGTCATAAATGCAGTTGCTCTTCTCTAGGCCTGCCCACTTGCACACCACCTTGGGAGTGTGCTATCTCCTTTTTTGTTGTTGTTTGTTTTGCTGTTGTTGGTTTATTAAATAAATCCAGTGTGTCATGCGGGTGGCATGTGGGGTCTCAGCTTCTGCTCCCCACACAAGAACACAGGATATGGTGAGGCCAAAAAGGAACACCCATGGAGCCATAGGTAGGGGAGTAATACTGTTGGGATGGTTTTTCCTGCAGGCCCCCCTAAGAGCTCAATCCCCCTCCTCCTCCCATACCTTACCAAAGCTGTCTCCCGCAGGCACCATAGTTAGAGACCTCCCTGTCAAAACAAAGTTGAGGGATCACAGCTGCTAGGGACGGATCTCCCTGGCACCCCGGCGAGATCCCCCCCGCCCCAACCTGGAGGCTAAACGTATAAAACAAAGCTCCTGACCCCAGTCAGTGCTCAGTTCTTTGGAAACAATCCCACTGGGCCCACTAGTGTAATAAAGCTGAGTTCTCCTTGCCCTCTGGGAGCCGCTTGAGTTTCTCGGTCCTCGCCGCTTTTCCGCAACAATACCACTATAAGTCTCACTGGAGGCTGGATTTACAGGACGTGCGACCTGCTGTCCGCTTTTCTGCCAACCGACCGACTCGACTCTCCTCGACTAGACTCCCCAGCACAGCCACAGCACTTATACTAGTGGCCAACGGCTCAATGGTTACAGCTGACGGCCATCTACTACCCGAACCAGCACCTTTTCACGTGAGGCCGAGAGCCTGGAAACTGCTCTTTGGGGCTCTGTCCCCACACAGTGCTTGCTTGGCTTTGCATGTTTGGCTTATTCAATGAGTCCTTTAATTCTTTCTTGTGATGAAACCAAGAACCTCTTTTTTGGCAACAGTTACAGCCTTTTTTTTTTCTAAGTCTTGAAAAACAGAAAAGAAAAACTTTAAAGTTGAAGTCCAGAGTTCACAAGTTGCATCTTCTTGCCAAATACCAAAACTGAATTTTGCTTCAAGGGATCCCATGCTTTTATTGGGCATATTTTCACTGTCACAGCTGCGAAATGACCTAGGGAGGGGTTATCATTTTATTCAAGAAACTTCTTTGTATGAAGTCTTCAGCTGTATCAAGTCTTCAGCAAGGCAGCCTGCTCTTACCAGCCTGCATCTTTGTTATTCAAATTATTCCAATAGGCAGACAGGAAGCATTTACTCAGCTAAAATGGAAAAACAATTTGCATAGTAAAAGGGAGGCAGCCTTGTTATTACCATAATAATATAGAATTGTTCTGCAAATATAAGTGAAGTCATGAATATAGCAAGCAGTAGTCTCAGTGTGAAAGGGTCATTTCATACACTCAATTAATATAGGGAAAAGAAATGAAAAGCTGCTTCTTACAAGAAATGTAGTTTACTAGAAAAATTAAGGGACTTTTTCCAAAAGTTTTTAATACAAAGACATAATTGACAGCAAGGAGCCCCTATCTGGGTTAAAACGTAAAATATGAGAAATATTAAGAAATAACTGGGAGCTACAGGCATCACTAGAAGTTCCTAGTTTTATTTTGTTTTTTAATTTACTGGAATAATTTTGAGCTACTTGTAAATGAGCATTAGCTGAGTAAAGAGTGTTCAAATGTAAGGTCCAGAGAGACTCACTACTTCTTTATATGCGTATGTTCTACCCAATCATTTCAGAAGATGACCTAGAGGGAGGAAAATTTAGAGAAGGAAGGAGATATGAGAGGGGTATTTCACAGAGAAATCTCCAGAAGGATTTAATTTCAGAGAGAAATGGTAATGACGTAGGTGATGTTGGATCTGCCGGCAGTTTCTGAGTGTGGGCCCACGTGTCTCGTGAAGCTGAAGAATGGAAACACGGACCAGGGAGAGACAAAAAGTTTTAAAAAGAGGATAGTTTATTAGAGGCAGGAGAAGAGGTTGCAGGTCCCAAGCGGGAGAGGGGTCCCGAATGGGGGGTGCCCCCATGACTGAGGCAAAAGCTCTTGCTTTTATACCTTCCCTTGCCTGCTTGGGGAAGGGGAGCTGTTTGAAGAAGGGAACTGGCGCCTTCTAATGAAATTCTAATGAAATTCGTCTACCAGGTTGGTTCTGCTTGCCCATCCTGAAGGAATTAGCAAAGTAACCCACTCTTATCTATCAGATCTGCTCCATGTGTCAGGCCAAAATGAATTTTATGATTAATCTCAAGGCCTTGTTACATTATGTCCTGAAATGAAGGAGTGATTTCAAAACCTGAAGTTTTAGGATATGACTGTCTTTGTTTATTCCACCAGGGACCTCCCTGTCTACCTAGGGACATGCTAAGTCTCCTGTATCAGTAAGGAGTCGAAAAGACAAATGTTGAGTCAGCACTAAGGAGGAAGGAATGGAAAAGGAAAGGAGATGAGTGTAGAAAGTAAGGAAGCCACCAGCACCCATCTCAGCTTCAACTTGCTGACCCTACTCAGGGTGTGAGGCCCTCTCCCAGCCCCGTCTTCTGCCCAGCAAGGCTGTAAAAGACTGTCCATCACAGCTTGCTGTCTTACTGCCTTGTTACCCAGACTGAAGGGTCTGAAAGATGCTATAGAAACCCCGATATGGTGGCGGTAGGAACATAAGTCCCCTCTTTCGAGGGAGGCCCAGGGCTCTCCAAACCAGTAAACTTTCCAGGGAGAGGAGACATTGCAACCACACTTCTCTGGCCTCTGAGAAAAAGTGTCCTGCACACCACATTGTTGCATTCTTGGTTCACCTCTGTATGCGTAGAGAAGCTGGTGAGACAGGTTAGTTAGTATGTTGCTAGGTAGACAGGGAGGTCCCTGGTGGAATAAACAAAAAAGCAGCCATATCCTGAAACTCCACGTTCTGGAATGTCTACTTCACTCCAGGACAAAGATATGAGAATATGCCTTAAGGTTAAAAAATTATCTCAAATCCCTGTTAGCCAGACAAAGGAGCAGATCTAATAGATAGAAATGGGTTATATTGTTAATCCCTTCAGGATGGGCAAACAGGACAAACCTGATAGATGAATTCCATTAGAAGGCTCCAGCCTCTTTCCCCAAGCAGGCAAAGGAAGGTGTAAAAGTAAGAGCTTTTGCCTCAGTCACTGGGCATCCCCATTCGGGACCCCCTCCCGCTCGGGAGCTCTGACCCTTTGCTTTCAATAAACTATCCTCTTTTTAAAACTCTTTGCCTCCCCTGGGTCTGTGTTTCCATTCTTCGGTCTCATGAGACACAATCCTGGCCCACACCCAGAAACTGCCGGCAGATCCAACATCATTTACATCACTGGGGTGGAGAAACCAGCCCTTGTATGCTTTCAAACGTCTGTGCTCATCAAAAAGGACAGTCGGATCACAAAGGACCAACCAACAAACTGCACCCTTCCTTTGAAGAGGCTAGCAATGTTGCCTTTTTTGTCTCTTCTCCAACCCCTAAATCTGCCTTCTTGTGAATTGTTAGCCCTTAAGGTAGCTTTTACCTCTTCCACTGGGGAGCCAGTGGGAGGTAAAGCATCAGAACTTGGCCTCCATTAGGCGTGGGTAAGCCCCGGGCCAACTATTTGCTTGTGTGACATTCACGGAGGTAATAAAACTTTGAATTTCAGGTTCGTCTTGTGTAAAATGGGGAGTCCTGGTCGTTAAGAAGATGAAATGGGAGAACATATCTCAACCACCCCAGAAATAATAGCATATAAACTATAGACAAAACCCCAGATGGCTTAGTAATGGTGCTGTATGAGTTTCCTGTTGCTGCTGTAACAAACTATCACAAACTTAGTCCTTTAAACCAACACAGAATTTATCATCTTATGACTCTTGTTGACTGGCCAAAATAACTCTCCAGAAAATCCACCAAAAGAGTGGTTTATTCAGGAAAAGAAAAAGAAATGAGGCCACCACAGTAGTGTGTGAATGCACATCACTTCCAACCCGAGCTCCAACAAGCGGCACACATGCAAAAAACCCGATTCCAAGATGGCTTCTCTATTTATCAGCATCCGTCCCCCGGAAGTTACCACAAAGTTTAACAGAAAGTCGGGACTAGAGAGTTAACAAGGGGCCCAGCTCCACCCATAGTTCTCCCAGCTCTATGGTTAATCATTTTAAGATGCCAGTTCACTTTTTTTTTTTTTTTTTTTTAAGATTTTATTGGGGAAGGGGAAGAGGACTTTATTGGGGAACAGTGTGTACTTCCAGGCCTTTTTTCAAAGTCAAGTTGTTGTCCTTTCAGTCTTAGTTGTGGAGGGTGCAGCTCAGCTCCAGGTCCAGTTGCCGTTGTTAGTTGCAGGGGGCATAGGCCACCATCCCTTGCGGGAGTCAAACCAGCAACCTTGTGGTTGAGAGGACGTGCTCCAACCAACTGAGCCATCCGGGAGCTCAACGGCAGCTCAGCTCAAGGTGCCATGTTCAACCTTAGTTGCAGGGGGCGCTGCCCACCATCCCTTGCGGGAGTTGAGGAATTGAACTGGCAACCTTGTGGTTGAGAGCCCACTGGCCCATGTGGGAATTGAACCGGCAGCCTTCGGAGTTAGGAGCATGGAGCTCTAACCACCTGAGCCAACAGGCCGGCCCGCTAGTTCACTTTTATCACTCTGGAGGTTTAGAAGTCTGACGTGCATCTCACTGGGCTAAAATCAAGATGTTGACAGGGCTGTGCCCCTTCTGGAGTCTCTCCAGGAGAATGTGTTTCGTCACCTTCTGGCTTCTCAAGGCCACCTCCATTCCCTGACTCAGGGACCCAGGTCAGGCTCACTGCAACCTCTGCTTCCATCATCACATCTTCTCTGACTCTGACTCTCCTGCCTTCCTTTTTCCCTTAAAAGGATGCCTGTGCTGACATTGAGCCCACTGGGATAATCCAGGATAGTCTCCCCTACTAGAGGTCCCCTTAACTTACTCTCAACTGCAAAGGGCCTTTGTCATATAAGGTGACATATTCACAGGTTCTGGGAATTTAAGTGGGCATTGCTGCAGCCATTATTCTGTCTACCACACTATAAAAGCCTTGAAAAAGTGAAAGCAAAGACATGCTTGGATAGAATTAAGGGGGAATTATAGGAGCCAAGCCCCTTGTCCTACATGGAAAGATGATGAAAGTCATCTAGAGATATAGGGTGGGGACAGAGTCCCAAAAAACAGTTTCCAGGCTCACAGCTTCACATGGAAAGGTGCTGGCTCAGTTATTAGATGGCCACCAGCTGTAATCAGATGGCCATCTGCTGTGGCTGGGTGGCCATCAGCTGTTACCGGTTAGCCATTAGCCACTAATATAACTGTTGTGGCTATGCTAGGGGGTTGGTTGGATGGTTGGCAGAGAAGCGGAAGGCAGATTGCAGATCATGTGGCTCCTGCTTCCTGTGTCTCCAACACAGCCACCAGCGAGAAATAGTGGTATGAACCCCCTACCCATGGCTCTGTGGGTGCTCCCTTTTGGCCACAACATAGTCTGCATTCTTCTGCGGGGAGCGGGAGCTGAGTCCCTGCATTACAATGTATTAAATATACCTGATGGTGGAAAGTTGTAAGGAAACTGACATACAGCTGGTTTAGAGAATATCATATGACCATCTGATGGTCTACTATGCTGCTATTCAAGTCAGGTATTTTTATTGACAAGAAAAGATTTTCTCAGTTAGAAAGTAAAAAATAAAGTCCTTCCTACTTACACTAGAAAGGGTCTTACACACACACACACACACACACACACACAATATACATACACAATACACATACATACACACAGGCATATACACCCTATAAATTTTAAACATGAACTTACAAAAGTGCGTTACATTTACATTTGTGTATGAAAGTATTAAAAATCTTCCTGTTATAGTCCGTGCTCATGGATTGGAAGAATCAACATAGTTAAAATGGCCATATTACCCAAAGCAATATACAGATTCAATGCAATCCCCATCAAAATCCCAATGGCATATTTTAAAGAAATAGAACAAAAAATCATCAGATTTGTTTGGAACCACAAAAGACCCCGAATAGCCAAGCAATCTTAAGAAAAACGAACAATAATGGAGGTATCACACTTCCTGACTTTGGCTTGTACTACAGGGCTACAATAATCAAAACAGCATGGTATTGGCAGAAAAACAGACACATAGACCAATGGAATAGAACTGAGAACCCAGAAATAAAACCACATAAATATGGACAGATAATTTTTGACAAAGAAGCTAAAAACATACAATGGAGCAAAGACAGCCTCTTCAATAAATGGTGCTGGGAGAATTGGATAGCCACATGCAAAAAATGAAACTGGACTGCTATTTGTCACCATGTACCAAAGTTAATTCAAAATGGATCAAAGACTTAAGCATAAAACCTGACACAATAAACTGCATAGAAGAAAACATAGACACTAAACTTATGGACCTTGGGTTCAAAGAGCATTTTATGAATTTGACTCCAAAGGCAAGGGAAGTAAAAGCTAAAATAAATGAATGGGACTATATGAAACTTAAAAGCTTCTGCACAGCAAAAGAAACCATCGACAAAATAAAGAGGCAATCAACTGAATGGGAGAAGATTTTTGCAAACAGTGCCTCCGATAAGGGGCTAATATCCAGAATATATAAGGAACTCATGCAACTCAACAACAAAAAACAAACAACCCAGTTGAAAAATGGGCAGAGGACTTGAAGAGACATTTCTCCAAAGAGGACATACAAATGGCAAATAGACATATGAAAAAATGCTCAACATCACTAAGCATCAGAGAAATGCAAATCAAAACCACAATGAGATATCACCTCACCCCAGTCAGAATGGCTATCATCAACAAGACAAATAGTAACAAGTGTTGGAGAGGCTGTGGAGAAAAAGGAACCCTCATACACTGTTGGTGGGAATGCAGACTGGTGCAGCCGTTATGGAAGGCAGTGTGGAGGTTCCTCAAAAAATTACGAATAGAATTACCATATGATCCAGCAATCCCTCTCCTGGGTATCTACCCAAAAAATCTGAAAACATTTATTAAGACACGTGTGCTCCAATGTTCATTGCAGCTTTGTTTACGGTGGCCAAGACATGGAAACAACCAAAATGTGCTTCGATAGATGAATGGATAAAGAAGTTGTGGTATATATACACAATGGAATACTATTCGGTGGTAAGAAAAGATGATATAGGAACGTTTGTGACAACATGGATGGATCTTGAGAGTGTAATGCTGAGCGAAATAAGTCAGACAGAAAAAGCAGAGAACCATGTGATTTCACTGATATGTGGTATATAAACCAAAAACAACAAAAGAACAAGACAAACAAATGAGAAACAGAAACTCATAGACACAGACAATAGTTTAGTGGTTACCAGAGGGTAAGGGGGGTGGGGGGTGGGGGGTGGGGGATGAAGGTAAGGGGGATCAAATATATGGTGATGGAAGGAGAACTGACTCTGGGTGATGAACACACAATGGGATTTATAGATGATGTAATACAGAATTGTACACCTGAAATCTATGTAATTTTACTAACAATTTTCACCCCAATAAATTTAATTAAAAAAAAAATCTTCCTGTAGCTAATTAATTAAGATGCTAATACTCTATTTGAGTGTAAAGTAATTATAATGATTGTCACTTTTTACCATTTTCTTAGCTATTCAAAAGTGTGAATTTCTTCTGCAATTAAGTATGCATTATGACTAAAAAGCAAATGTTCTCTGAGACTTTTGTAGATGGTATTATCATCGTTTATTTTAAACAGTTGCCTCCTGTCAGGAGGACGCATGAGAGGATGGGTCTGTTCAGGTGGAGAGCAGGCTGCTGAGAGAAGTGGGGAGGAGACTGCAGGTCTGCAGGTTGGCTTCCAGGGCTCGCTCCAGACTCAGCATGCCCCTGGCGTGCCACGGCTCCTTTCTTGGGCCTCCCAGAGATTGCAAATGAGACCTGCCCAACAGGGGTAATGAATATGTACATTTAAGCTGTCTCTTGCTAAAATAAAAACGTTAAGGTAGGATTTATAAAGAAACCTTGCTCATTTTGGACACAACCGTCTCACATAGGGATCTTCAACATATTTGAAAGTATTATTTTATAAAAACATTGAAAGAATAATTGAGAATGACTGGACTGAAACTATATTTTGGAATGGGGATTTATAAGTGCACTTTACAAGAAAGATAAAAAAGCATTAGCATATAGAGGTAACCCCGTGTACCACGGTTGTTAGGTTCCTAAAATACCATGTTATGCGAATCCGTGTTCTACGCAACAAAGAACTAGTACAAAAAGGGGCTTTGTTTCCAAAAATTAAAAAAATGACTACTAAATTTTTATAATTAAGAGAAACATCTTTATTAAAGCAATTTTCACCAAAAGTATACATATTAATATGTATTAAATAATGTTTTCTTCATCATCACTCCTAAGCACCATTAACTGAGCGCGTTTTCTTTTTGACAAGATATCTTCATCTTCTGAACTTAATATTCCACAAACAAAATGGATTTAAACTTCTAATAAATTTTAAAATTCTGCAGTCAAATCTGATACGACATCCACGCTCGAATGAAAAATTTCAAATGAGATACCTTTTGCTCTTAAAAGCTCTTATTACGCTCCGTGTTGTTCAGGGATTGCTCTAATTCTCAAACCGTGTTAGAGTAAGACCGTGTTCTAGGATGCCATGTTGTACGAGGGTTTTCCCCAATTCTCAAGCCGTGTTAGAGTGAAGCTGTGTTATAGAAGTGCCATGTTATATGGGGGTTACCTGTATAAAACAAACAATATAAAACATGTTCTGTTTTACTGAGGTGCACATATTCTGCCTCATTAAAGACTAGGCGTCAAATGAAGCTCTTGGGCTGAGTGTGGTCAGAGGAAAGTTCCATCCCTGGGCCTCACATCCGTGAGTTCAATGTCAAGAAGAGCCGCTCTCAAGCCTGTGTGGCCCTGCAGTGCTGGGGGCACTTCATGCTATCACGGCTCTCACATCTATTCTAACTTGGTCTTGGTAGCTCCACTTATAATTCCTAAAGTTTCACACTTCAAGTTAAACATAATCCCCAAAGCATTATACTTTTTCTATCGCCCTTACTGTCCCTGAATAGGTACTGTGTAGGCCCATGCAATCAGGACAACAGGAACTCGGACTTTCGCTGTGCCCTGCAACATGCTGTCCAAGCTTACGTCCTGCCAGGGCGGCTCCGTCCTGTATTCTTGACCTTGCACACTGTCAGTTCTCTGCTCTGTAGGGTTGGAGGAGTTGTTCTCTGGTTTGACAATCTCTCCTTTTGGCTTCCTCCACTCTGGCTTGCATGTACAACCAAAGGAGAAAGAGGGCGAGAGAATGGATTCACTTGTAAGTGAGTATGATGTGAAAGGACGTCCTGCACAAAGGTCCTAGAACATGATGCTTCCTCTGCATTATTTGCAAGTATTGTTCGAGCCTCAGCTTGGATTTATGTCCGTTATTTGTGGTTCTCTCTTGGAGTTTGCACTAAGATATCGAATCTGTAGCACACATATGTCATGTAGTCTGATTGGCCTTCCCTCTTCTCGGTGCCTGAGCTCCTGAGCTGGGCCAGCAGAGGCCGAGTCAAGGGTTCCATTGCCGGGAGTCCACAGTCCGTTCTGTGGAACGTGAGCCTAATACGCCTTCCTAAAAGTCACTGCCCTGGTAATATCATCCCATAAAACTCATAGGATGAGTGGGAAAATGGGGTAAGCGCACAGCACTCAACGACTTTGTGACATTAAAAAAAAAAAAAAAAAAAGATAGGAATCTAATAGAAATAGTAACACAGTTTTTGCATGTTAAAACATACATGTGGTTAAAACATACATAAATAAGGCAACAAATAGGACACATCACCTGGAAAAAGCCCTAAAGTTGGCTTGTGACAGTGCTACCGTGTGCCCTGTGTGCAGACGAAGAGAACAAAATAGAAATAGAAAAGGACTGAGAGAAAAGAGCAATGAACAAAGAAAATCAACCAGAGGACAAATGTGAAACAAGGTTGAGAAGTCCTGCTCAGTTGCTGCCTGTCCATCAGTCCAGTTGGCACAAATGTGTACCTTCCTAGCAGGTAGAAGTGACTATTGGAGACGTGAGTGTTGCCTTACAGCTGCTGAACCGTCTGTTCCCCGTGCCTTCCCCGTGAAATCATAAGGATGTGTCTCAGAAAGCTGAGACCCAATGGAATAATGTCGGGAAAGCTTCCTTTAGGGAGTGTCCCGGAAATCTGGGCACCGATGGAATAATATCGGTCAGGCTCTCTTATCTCATGGTTTCAGTACAGTGACTCCATCCCCTGGGGCTGTGCGTGTGTGAAGGCACAGTATGTGTTGGAGCACAATGGGGGCTTTCGGGAAGAGCAGCCAGGCAGGCACGTGACTCGTGAACCATGGAAAAAACAACTTTTACTTCCTTGTATGATTACTAATAAAAGCCATGTGTTGGCCCGATTGGGGCTCGGTCCTTGAGGCTGGAGTCCCTTGGCCCTGCTTGCACTCTACTCTTGGCTACTGTCTTTCTTAACCTTGCACCACCCTTCTCACTTCCCACTGCTCTTGTCGTGCTGAACACGACATGTGAGCACAAGAGAGCCCCACAGGGAATGGACCTGCAGCAGGAAGAGTGTGAAGCCCCTCAGGGCATGTTCATGAGCAAGTGATCTGTAGGCTCTGGAGGCTGTGGAGACTGTGTAGATGTGACCCAGCCAGGGGCCAGCTCGACAGGGTGTTTACCCAGCAGGGTCTGCCCTGCTCTGCTTGAGGGCATTTCTGGCTAGCCTTCAAGGGTGAGGGTGATCCACCAGCAGAAGCAAGCGCCCAGGTGGAGCTGCAAATGCTGGGTGCAGGCAGGCCCAGGGGATGGGGGCCAGTTCGCAGGAGAGGATTTCAGTCCCCAGGGGGGCCTGTGGCCAATGAGGACACTCTCCTTCCACAGCAAGGTTTTGGTTCAGGTTAGCAGATCCTGGGTTTCACTAGCCAGCTTTCCTTCCTAGCTGGAGCTTGTTGTTTAACAATTAAGACTTCCCTTGGCGGGTGCCTGTTCCCTCTCTACCAGCGACCCATCTGGTCACCCCTCCCAAGAAGCTCTGATTATACTTCCAGGACCAACACTTCAGTTACTCTTTAAACTGACATTTACTTAGGTTGTATGCGTTTTTCATTTAAATGCAAAACACGTTTCAATTCTAACCCTGGCAGATTGGGCTAACATTGGAAAGAAATGTGTTCCACTAAAGTAGAGCACCCACTGGGGTTCCTTTTAAGAATTTGCATAAAATAATGACAAGTACCTTTTCCAGAACTCTTCCAGCTGCTTAAATATTAGAAGTGCAGAATAAAGGTATGAGTAACCACAAAAGCACTTAGTTTATAGGAAACGGAACTTTTCTTAAAGTTACCAGGATATTTTTTTAAAGGAAGGGAGGGTATTTTCTAAAACAACACCCTGGCATCTTCCACTGCCAAAGCCTTCCGTCTAGGACTTAGGTTCTCTTCTGAAACAGAAAAGTGCACACTCAGTTTTCTCCACCAGCACATGGCTCATTAACAGAAACAGCAGCATTGTTTACACATAGGAGATGGACTTGAGACAGTACTCCTGAAATGCCATCCACAGGAATGGAGGGCTACTTCTTAGGACTTATGTAAAACTGAATCAAACACTGAAAGAAGAAGCAATTATGTGAACTGCAGGACTCCAGTCTGACTCAGCCAGAAATTGGATTCAGAAGCTCCCTTGTGCTTTCTTCTTTGACCCTTTCGTTGTTTCAGTGTGCTGGTTAATTTCCACCTATTGGTAGATTTTCCAAATTTCCTTTTGCTGTGCATTTTCAATTTTCTTTACCAGATGACTTTTTGAAAACAACTCATGATCCGGACAAAGTATTTTTTAAAAACAGAGATTTCTGGTCAAGACAAGACAGTGTGGGCCCCTGTCTCCCTGCTCCTCCTTGCTATGCACAATTATAAACCCTGGAAATGGCACAGGAGACAACCAAAGGAGACTCTGAAAAGTGGAAAGAAGACAGGAAACTGGTTGTGGCTCCAGGCCTGGAGGGCAGTATGGCATCTTCTAAAAGATGACCTGGCATTTCCCAGCGACCACATAGCACCAGAGGGCCATCTGGGCAGGCGAAGTCATTCCAACCCCATCCAACAAAAGTCCATTTGACAACAACAGGCAGGACCCCACCACAAGGGCATGGATTGGGAGCTCTGCCAGAAATACTTTCCTTCCACTCTGGGCCTGAAACTCCCCTGTCTGCAGAAGGATATCTACAAGGGCAGATGGAGCCAAGAATAAAGAGTGTAGCCATAGCCAGTGGCCTGATTTGGAAAGCTGCTTTGTCCCTTTGGGCCTTGAGATGCTAGTCCATCACCCAGAGATGCTGGAACTGCCCAGGGGATCACAGCACAGGGAATGTCACCCCATCGATGTTGATATCCTGGTGGTGACATGCTCTAATTTTGTATAACGTCACCATTTGGGAAAAGCAAGTAAAGTATACAAGCGATTTCTCTGTATTATTTCCTACAGCAGCATATAAATCAAACAATTATCTTGAAAAATTCCATGAAAAAAATCAGAGAGCAACCAGGTCCAAGATTAAGGAAAGGATGGAGATAACATGTCACACAACATATCTATTCTTTTCAAGTGAACATGAAAGAATTGCAAAATTGACCATATGCCATACCATAGAGCAAGTTACAGCAAATCTCAAAGGTTTGAAATTATACCAAGTATGATTCTGTAACCACCGTAAAACTAGAAGTCAATAACAAAAAGAAAACTGGAAAATCTCTAAATGTACAAATACTAAGCAGTGTCATTTTAAATAGCCAATGAATTAAAGAAATCACAATAGATGTCAGAAAATGTTTGTGCTAAATAATAATGAAAATACATCAGACCAAATTTATTAAATGGCTCTAAAGCTGTGCCTAGAGGATGTACACTTATAAATACACATATTAGAAAAGAAGAAAGACTGCAAAATCAATGAGTGCTAAGAAATTTAAAAATAATTAAGTGAAAACAAGGAATTATTAAAACAAGAGCAGAAATTGTGAAATAGAAAAAAAATATTTCATAGGCAAGGATACATTTTCCTTTAGAATCTTCATAAGATTAAAAAATTGATAAACTACTGACAATGATGATAATAAAAAGAAAGAAAACACAAACAACATCAGGAGTAAAAAAGAGAAAAAAGCTACAGATATCATAGACACTAAAACATAATAAGAGAATATTATGAAAAATTTACAGAAACAAGTTTGGACGAATTCCTAGAAAAACAAACTAACCTAAACTAAACAATAAGTAGAAAGTTTTAGTAATCTTATAAGAAAACGGAAACCAAAGAAATTACAAAGAAACTTCAGTACAGTTAGCTTCACCAGAGAAATGTGTAAAAAAAAAAAAAAATTAGTGAAGAAATTACATGAATTTTACACATATTCTTTCACAGTATTGAAAAAGATAGAAAAATTCCCAATGTGGTTAATGACAACCACATAACCTGCTCACCAGAACCTTTATCCATCATTAAAAGATAGAAAAATTGCAGGCCAGTCCTTTTCATGAACATAAATACAAATATTCTAAGTACAATAGTAGCAATCTAAGAACTATGTGGAAATGATACTAGAACAGAATGAAGTTTTGTTTATTCCAACATTGCAAAGTTGGTTTAACATTGGAAAATTCATATAAATCACTACATTAACAGAAAAAAAGGAAGAAAATCAAGTAATTCTCTCATGAAATATAGGAAAAGATGGCATAAAGTCCAACCTCTAATTATGATTAAAACTCTCAGCTAACATGTAAGAGAGCAGAACCTCTTTAATCTGAGAAAAGATGTCTGAAACAAGTTTCACCGATTATCACACTTGATAGAAAACATTTCAAAGTTCCCTCAAACGCCAGGAGAAAAATAAGGATGTCATTATCAAGACTTACAGTCATCTTTTACTTGAGGTTCTGACCAATGTGATTAAGGAAAGAGGAAGAAAGAAAAGGTATGAATATTGGAAAGAAGAAAGAAAATTGTGTCTATCTCTGGATGACATGATTGTATATGTAAAACATCCAAAGGATCCACACATAAGTTAGAGGATTAGTCATTCAAATTAGCAAAGTCTCTGGATACAAATTTGTTGTACAAATTAATTATATTTCTATATACAAGAAATAGAAAATGAGAAAATGCAATTTTTAAATGATTCTTGCCGCATTATCAAATAAGACCAATCAAATACATAGGCATACAACTCTCAAGATTAGAAGACTTTTGCACAAAAGCTACAAAATATTATGCAAAGTAATTAAACAAAACCTAAATAAAGAGACGAATATGTTGTGTTCAAGGATAAAAAGACTCAGCAGTGTCACAATGTCAATTCTCTCCAAACTGATTCTAAAGATCCAGTGTCAGTCCTATGTAAATGCTCCTTCTTTTTTTTTTTTCTACAGAAATTGACAAGCTCACTCTAAAAATATATATATGGAACACAAAGGACCAGGAAGAACCTAAATAATCTTAATTTGAAAAAACAAACAAACAAACTGTTTGAGGACTCACTATCGTTATTTATTGTAAAAGCATATTACTTAAAGAAGTGTGGTATTGGCACAAGAACAGGTGAACAGCCCTATACTAAACAATAAAAATTTCATAAACAGACCCAAAGGTAAAGGGGGACTTGATTTTTGACAGAGGTGGCACTAAGGAAAATGGGAAATTATAGTTCTTTAAAGTAAATAACACTGAGTAAATTGGATATACATATAGAGAAAAATGAAATATGTGACTCCACCCCAATAATACAGACAAAAATTAATTCCTGCTGGATTAGATATCTAAATGTGAAAGCTAAATTTAAAAATCTCTAGAAAAGAACACATTGCCTTAGGGTACGAAGATATTTCTCAAACAGGATAAACTGCACTAAGCATAATGGAAGATTGACCAGTTAGAGTCATTAAAACCAAGAATTTCTATTTATCAAAAAATATTAAGACAGAGAAATGAAATGCTGCAAAGTGGAACAAAAACTACAATATATACAAGGAATGACAATTAGGTTCCCAAACTCATCCTAGAAAAAGTGCTACATGCCTCATTGCTGAATATCACTATGGTCACCTTTGAAGTACTCCCCTTGGGAATCTATGCACTGACGCCAGCTCCTAGTCCACCCTTCAAAACAATTTTGGAACTCTTTTTCTGGAATGGCCATCATAGCTGTTGTCGTATTACCCTTGATATCCTGAATGCCATCAAAATGTCTTCCTTTCAATATTTCCTTTATCTTCAGGTAAAGAAAGAAGTCATTGGGGGCCAGATCAGGTGAGTAGGGAGGGTGTTCCCATACAGTTATGTGATTATTGGCTAAAAACTCCCTCACAGACAGTCCTATGTGAGCTGGTGCATTGTCGTGATGCAAGAGCCACGAATTGTTGGCGAAAAGTTCAGGTCGTTTTTGTCTAACTTTTCATGCAGCCTTTCCAGCACTTCCAAATAGTAAACTTGGTTAACAGTTTGTCCAGTTGGTACAAATTCATAATGAATAATCCCTATGATATCAAAAGAGGTTAACAACATTGTTTTGACTCATGATTTGGACTGATGGAACTTTTTAGGTCGTGGGGAATTGGCTGACTTCCATTGCGCACTTTGATGCTTTATTTCAGGGTCACATTGGTACACCCATGTTTCATCACCAGTGATAACACAGCCCAAAACATCGTCTTGCATCTCCAAAAGTTCTTGGTAACATCGATTCTCCTTTGCTTTTGTTCATCGGTGAGCTCCTTCGGGACCAGTTTTGCACACACCTTTCTCATGCCAAGATTTCAGTTAAGATTTTCCTGTTTCTCTATCGATATTTACTTGGTCTCTATGCTTCTCCCAGTCAGCCAATGATTTTGATGCACAATTTGATGAATTTTTGCACTGTTATCATCAGTTCTACTCGTTACTGGCCACCCTGACCTCTCTTCATCAGTGATGCATTCTCTCCCCTCAGAAAAACATTTAATCCATTTGTACACTGCCATTTTCTTCATGGCATTCTCCCCATAAACTTGGACTAACATGTCCCTGATTTCACTTCCACTCATGCCAAGATTAACTAGAAATTCAATGTTTGTTCATTGCTCTAATTCAAGCTCAGACATTCTCATGATGGCACACGAAAACACACAACAACAATAGTAAACGTCACTCAGCAAGACACCGCCACACGTCGACCCAAACACAGCTATGAGACACTGATATACCAAGGTTATGAAACCTTATCGAGCTGTTTGTACACTGCTGCCAATGTAAGCACACGGTGGCAAAGTTTGCTAATTAATTGTCATTCCTCATATAGGTGGCAAAAGGCGATTATTCCAAATGATTTTTCAGATCATTAAGAAAAAGAAAGATAATCCAATTTTTATGTGAATAAAAGTCATGAACAGGAATTTCACAAAAGATAATGTTCAATGGCAATTAACATAAGAAAAGATACTCAAAAATTAAGCCACAGTGAAATGACATTATATTCTCCCTAAATGGTAAAATTAAGAAGGCAGAATATTCCAGATATGAGTGAGGGTTGGATCACTTGTCACTCTCTTGTGCAAGGTGTGTACATAGTTAAATCATTTTGGAAAGCTGTTAGCAGTATCTATTAAAGCTCAACTAGCACACATCTCGAGATTCAACAAATCCCCACCTATGTGTTTACTCAACAGAAATTTTACACATGTGCCCCAAAGACACAAACGAATGGTTTCTTCATTGTTATTTGGAACAATGACTAGAATAATAGTACAACTGGGACGAATCCAATCCTGGACAGTAGCGTGGGAACAAATTCCATGTGGTCCTAAATGGACCTCGGCCTGTCCGTGGAGATGAGGTGCCCTGTGCCCCACACTACCGCATGGGCAGACCTCACAAAAGGAGCAAAGCAAAGCAAACCAAAGCACTCTCTGTGTGACTCTATGTGAAGCTCAACACCAGCCAGACCGCTCTGAGGTTGCAGAGCTGAGGAGCACAGTTATCCTCAGATGGAGGTGATGTGACTGAGCGGCTGTGACGGACACATCAGAGCTGGATGGGGCCCTACTTCTCGACCCCCACGGAAAGTCCATGGCTTTCTTCAGTGGAGGGTAAGTCAGAATGATCAACTCTAATAAAGCATTTTTAAAACGCAGAGAATTTATGAATAAGGAGTCCCGTTTGTTGATATATGATTGCGGACAGCTTTTGAGCCTCACCCCTCCCCCTTCCCCTTGTGCCCCACACCCGAGAAAGCAGACAGGACAGCCAGCTGCTCCCTCCTTTGGAGTGGACAGGATTTTCAAACTCTGCAAGCCTTTGTGCAGTGTGGGAACTCTCAGCCCGGCATCCTGTCACCCACAGTAGATTCAGCTCAGTCTCCGTCCCTGGCTGTCCCGGGCTGGTGGGGACCTGCTGGAGAGGCCTGCCCTGCTCTCCCAGAGCCCTCAGTTGTGTAAGTAAGAGGTCCTTTCATACCCTCTTGGTGTGTGTGTACGGTGTCATCAATCTTGACTATGATTTGTCTCTGAAATTAACCTCCCACATCTGAGTGTAATTGTAGATCGGTCCTTGTGCAGGGCAATTTCCTCAGGAAAGGAAATTACAGTATTTTCCAAAGACGGATGGAGGGTGCGTGTGAGCAAGTCTCCCTGAGTTTCTTCATTCTCCCATATATCCCTGTTTCTACGTTCATTGCCACTGCTTCCTGTCTCATCCTTAACAGTCACAGATGGGCCCTTTAAATTCAATTGTTATCATAATTTGGGAAACCACTGGATCTAACTTTGCTTTTGATTTTTAGCTACTGTCACTCTGGAACAATAAGAGACTGTTAACACACCTTAGGAAGACCCTGAGTTGAGGACATGTGTTGGGATTGGAACTTCTTTCTCTTTCATCTGCCCAGTGCCAGTAAAGCAGTCGTTCCACACTGGAGCCCTAGAGGCCTTGAACCGCTAACATTCTGTATTCTGTGTTATAATGGTTACAAAAGCTTGGCTAACTGAACACTTCAGCCCAAATGACCACAGGCAAAAATGGAAGGTATCATTTACTGTTTAGCCATTGTATTCGATTTCAGTTTTCTATACTTGTATACAAAACCACCCCAAAACTGTGTGGCTTACAACACTTTGTATTTCTCATGGTGGGCTGACTTTTGCAGGTCTTGCTTGGGGTCACTCACATGGCTAAATTCAGCTGGTGGATGAACTGGCTTGGAAGGTCCCCGGTGCTGACCGATGGCTGGGACACCTCAGTTCCCCTCCCCATGGCCTCTCTCACAGAGCTTTCTATGAACCCCCAGAACAGGTCCCACCCCTGTGTCCTGTTTTGATGGCCCTTTGTAGGTCTTCTTTGTTGTACTTAATTACAATTGCAATTTAATGCTTATCATGTAATTATTTGTAAAACTCTAATGTAGACTCTATAAGGACAGGAACTGTGATTGTCGTGTTCAGAATTGCATTCTCAGCACGTAGCATGGTGTTTCCGTGTGCCAGGACTTGAGTGCATAGCCACAGAATGAAGCATTAAATGCATGAGAGATAGGAAACGCAGTACCTGGGTCACTTACTTCATGCCCATGTGGCTTCACAATCAGGTTTCCCTCCGTAAAGCAGGACAGGCAGTAACTTTCTCTCCTGCTTGCTGACAGGATGAAAGCAGAGGACACACACATGTGCTGAGCACATGCTGTTTGTGAGAAGCATGTGTGCAGCCAGCCAGCGGGCCAAGGTTAATTATGTGGAAGTCATATAGGGAAGGGGCATGAAGACTATTTTTACAAAGGAAGGAACTAGGAGGCTGGATGCCAAGCGCACTTGCCACCAGACACCGACCTCAGGCAGATGTTAATCAGTCACACAGAACAGACCAACCAAAGCCTATTGAGCAAAGAGATTCCATTGTAATGGCCATTTCCATAATTAAACCTACGACAAACTAGCCACAGGTTCTACCTCATAAAGTGACAGATAAATCTGCCCCTATTCTTCCTGCACCTTGCAGAAGTTACACTTACCATTGTTCTTCTTTCCTCCTTTTCCCCGTACAGAAATTTTCCATGGAAACAAGAAGCACATATAAATCCTACCCCGGTGGGCAGAAGGGGTCTCCTTCCACTAGCGATTAGAGACCGTCACTCCGTGTGTGGGATGCCCTTTCCTTACTCACTCTCTGCTAAGTAAACTTACTTTCCCCTTAAACTCTGTATTGGCTCATATTTAACTTCTTTCCCACGTGAAGCCAAGGACCTTCTTGGCCCAGGGCTTGAGTTCCCACCTGGGGATTGGCTTCGCCAGCATCAGAAGGATTGTTTAATACTCAACCACTGGGCAAGTCATGGCAACTGAACTATTCCTTCTGAGGAATTCAGGAACTACCGTCTGCTTCAGGGTGATTAGGAGGAAAAGGGTAGGACGATGCAAAAACTAAAAATAGAACTATCATATGATTCAGCAATGCCACATTCAGGTATTTATCTGAAGAAAACAGAAACACTAATTCAAAAAGAAGTATGTACCCCATGTTCACTGCAGCATGATTTACAATAGCCAAGATATGAAAACAACCTAAGTGTTGACTGATAGATGATTGGATGTCGCGTCCAGCACGACAAGAGCAGTGGGAAGCGAGAAGGGCGGCGCAGGGGTAAGAAAGACAGTAGCCAAGAATAGGGTGCAAGCAGGGCCAAGGGACTCAAGCTTCAAGGACTGAGCCCCGAATCGGGCCAACGCAAAGCTTTTATTGGTTAACTTCTAAGGAGGTAAAAGCTTGTTAATCTCAAGATCTGTGTGCTAGTAGCCTGCTGGCTGTCATTCCGAAAGTTCCCATTGTGTTCCAGCTTGTACTTTGCCTTCACACACACGCACAACTCCAAGGATTCTATTGAAGGGAAGGGACCGATCTCTCTCCATCGGGCCTCAGTTTGCTGAAGCACTCCCTTGTGAAATCTTGGGAAGAGTGCGGGGGGAACAAACGGTTTGGCAGCTGTAAGGCAACAATTGGATAAAGAAGAGGTGCTACATTTATACCATGGAGTATTATTCAGACATTAAAAAGGATGAAATTTTGCCATTTGCAACAACATGGATGAAACTTGAGGGTATTATGCTAAGTGAAATAAGTCAGACAGAGAAAGGCAAACACCATATGATCTCACTTATATGTGGAATCTAAAAACAAAACAATAAGCAAACTAAACCAAGTTCATAGATACAGAGAACACTGAGATGGAGGGTGTGAGAGAGAGGAGATCACACACTAATAGCTGTGAGCGTTATTCTAAGAGGCATAAGCAGGGGAAGAGCGATTCTAAACGCTGACCCCACTGCTGAGGGTGAGTCAGCCCAAACAAGTGCAGATCCATTGCTTGTCATGTCTATTTTAATAACTTCTTTTAACGATGAACACATTTCACTCTGTAACTAGAAAATAAAATACACAAAAGCTATAAAACAACAAAACGACAGCCCTAGGGCTGCCTCTGTTCCACAGGCCACAGAGTCAAGCTACTGACTTCTTGGTCCTCAGGAGCCAGGTTACTGCTCAGGTTGGAGCCCAAAACATCTGAGACTGAGGCCACAGGTGGGAGCCCTCCCTGGTGGGGCTGAAAGGAGCCAGGTGCGCACAGAGGGCAGTGCTGCCACTCAGAGGCCGGGAGCTGAGGGACCACAACCTGGCTGCCCTGCAGGCCCCTTTCGCTTCCTTCTCCTGAAGTTTGTGGCCTGAGGCCTGCGTGGATGGAGGCCCTGGGACATGTCAGGAGTTCTGAGCTTTGAAAGCGCTCCCAGGTGTCACTCCCTGCACTTCTGAATGTCACTTGGGTGAATTTTCTTCACCTGTCCTTTGAGTTTCAGATATGTCAGGAGGGAAAGAGTCGGGCAAATAGTCCCAGTGACCAGCCTGGGGAAGCCTCGGTCTGAGCAGCGTGGTTGGTGGAAAAGGAAGCCGCACGCCCACGTGTCATGAGGACACAGCGCTGCCAAATCCTGCAATTTGGAAGGATTTTTTTTTTTTACGTATAATGACATATATCTACCATTGTACTGAACAGTTTCACTGCCTTAAAAATTCTCTATATTCCATCCCCCCCCCCCATTAACCCTTGGCAACCACTGATATTTTACTGTTTCCGTAGTTTTGCCTTTTCCAGAATGTTATGTAGTTGGCATCATACAGTATGCAGCCTTTCCAGTTTGGCTTCTTTCACTTGTGCATTCAAGTATTGTGCATTCAAGTTTCCTCCATGTCTTTTATGGCTTCCTAGGTCATTTCCTTTTAGCACCGAATAATATTCCATTTTCTGGGTGGACCACAGTTTATTTATCCATCACCTACTGAAGGACATCTTGGTTGCTTCCAAGTTTGGGCGATTATGCATGAAGCTGCTGTAAATATCTGTGTGCAGGTTTTTTTGTTGGACAATTTGGAAGGATTTTTGATGGGATTTGCCTTCCTGAAGTACCAGAATATCCTGAGGGACACGTGGCAGAAGGAAACATTAATTTGGAATGCTTTAGAGTCTCTTAAAGGCTGACCTGTTCTCTCCAAATCATCTCCTTTCCCCAGCAAAAACCCATAAAATTCTCCCAAAGAAAATTCATCTTCATTCTTGGTCTTTGCAAGGGTGGCACAATTTTTTTTGTTTGTTTCAGGTGTACAAAACAATGCAATAGTTAGACATTTATACCCCTCACAAAGTGATAACCAAACTCCCCAATCGACTACCCCTCTGACATCGTATACAGCTGTTATGATTCCATTGACTCTATTCCCTATGCTGTAGTCCACATCCCGTGAATATATATATATTTGACTTTCAATATTATCCAGCTTCAGCTTCAGGTATACAATGCAGGGGTCAGGCATCTACACAGTCCATGAAGTGGTCTCCCTAATAAGATAAGTGCCCATCTGACACCCTACAAAATCTTTACATTATTGATTATATTCTGTCTTTCATATTCCTGTGGCAATATTGTGGCTATCAATTTTACTTTCTAATCCCTTCACTTTCTCCCTGATCCCCACCCCCACGTCCCATCCAGCAACCATCAGTTTTTTCTCTATGTCTCTGAGACTATATCTGTTTAGTTTGCTCATTTATTCTGTTCTTTAGATTCCACATATAAGTGAGATCATATGGTATTTGTCTTTCTCCGTCTGACTTATTTTACTTAGCATAATGTTCTCTAAGCCCATACATATCCTTGCAAATGATAAGTTTCATTCTTCTTTATGGCCAAGTAATATTCCATTATATAAATGTACCACAGTTTCTTTGTATCTGGAGGCAGCTGTACTTGGATTTCAAGGCCCACATTGCAGAGGGTCCATGAGGTGGCAGCAGCCAGCTGCAGGGAACGGCCTGTCGGGCTAGATTGTCCATGTCTGGAAAGTGGGTTCCAGGGCCTGGTGCTGGAGTCTAGAGTTTCTCCAAATGGCTTTGGGGATTAACTATTGCTGAAATGCCTGCAAAGTGAATTTCAGTGAACTAACTTATATTTCTGCATTGATTTCCACGATAAAATCAGAAATTCTGCCCCATGGAAAACCATTTTAGCCACAAGTTATAATAAACTATTATACTTTAAAATGCACTACTTTAGAATGAAAATAGCAATTTTCCCAGGAAACTGAATAAAAATAAATCACAAAGCACACATTGTGGATGAAAAGTTCAGGTAACCTGTGAGGAGTTACATTCGCTTGGGCAAAACCACAGCAAGGCACACGGTCTCCTTTTGGATGCAGTAAAATTTCAGCTATTTTTGTAAAGAGCGTTTATCTTTTGCATGTGATCATTTCCTTATTTCCCACTGTATGAGTATGTTTAGGCCTCTGTTTGCCATCCTTTAAGTTTGTCACGAGAGTGGTCTCTATTATTTTATGAATAATTGTTTCCATGGTTTAGTTCTTGTAAGTATGGGGACTCGCCCCGAATCAAGTTTAAAAATCCAAGTCAGAAGGGATGTTACGGTAATTAAGCTCTGTGTTTCACCATTAGAAAGAATCCCCTTCACAACACAATACCCACGGTGGACGTGACCAACTGTATCTGACCACCTGTGAGGCTCGCAGGGTGTTCCATGACCGTCCACGGCACGGAGTGTGTGTGTGGGGGACCATCCCCCAAGTGAGGTTTTCCTCACCTGAACTGAGCAGAGTTGGTCTCCTCGTTGGAGCCTTTGTCCTCCTGTGACAGGGACCAAAGTGATGCTTCCCTCAGGACCAGCAGAGCCCCGAGAGTCTGCTCTGCATGCTCGGCGGCCTCCTGAGCGAGTGAGCCCGCAAAGATCAAGTGAAGGACACAACCTGAAATGAGATGCCTCCTTTCTGTGTGGTACACCCCCATGCTTCATCTGATCTACAAGGTCCCCACGCTGTCCTGTCTGCCCATTCGGGATTCTGGGGACTCTTCCTCTGAAGAACCCAGAAAACCCACAGTCCTCCAAGGATGGAGGGGCAGGGCCAAGCTCAGGGAGCCATGGCGCATCCCACTGGGAAAGGAAAACCTGGCGTTGCTAAGAGATAGAGGCCCCTAGAGGCGCCACCCGGATGCACCCACACCAGTGGACCCAGGCTCCCAGTAGGTGCCAAGAATGAAGCAAGACAGCAGTTTTCTCACTGGGCTGTCTCGGCTATGCTGGGAAAGGAATAGGGCAGATTCCTGAAGCCAGAAGGGATTTAGAACTCTGTTGAGTAGAGACAGATGCCCTGACGTACCTTCAGTCCTACAGAATGAGAACCTTCCCAACCCCAGGTAGGTGTGGTGTGACTCCAAACTCTCTTCCGCAGAGTGCAGCCTCCTGAGCGAGCGGGCCAAGGCACCTGCATTCTGCTGTTCCTTCTCTTTCCTTCTCATGCCGTCATGTTCTTACTCATTCTGTGAGTATAGACAGCTTCTTCCTGTCCCACTGCTTCCCAGAATTACTTCTGTTAGCTGATGACAAGATTTCTCTCTAGAAAAAAACATCTCCACCAGGATTCAGTCTGCTGAACCAGTCTTCAGGGTCTAATTTTTTCTTCACAAATGTTTCCTGAGTTGTTTTTATAACTGATTTTTTAGGTTTGTTTGTCTTGGGTGCAGAGGGTTCTGTTGGGGGACAGCAGGGAGAACTGACCCCATTGGGCCGCCCACCTGCCCGTGTAAAGAGGCCAGAGGCACACGTGGGGAGAGGGTACATGTCTGTGCTGCACGGGAGAACCCCAGACCAGCTGTTCCCCAAGTGCATGTCCCAGAACAGCAGTCCCTCCCCCACTACATGAGAACCAGTGGGGAGCCCAGGGGTCTGTCTGTCCTAAGCCCTCTATGGATCCTTCCCAGACTCAAGTTGGAGAACCACGCCCCAGATGGATGTCTTCTAGTGTTTAGTGTCACTTGTCACATACCTGTGAACAAATATACCAGCAGAAGTCAAATTAGACATAACAATCTCAACTCTTTCTGTCAGGCATCCCAGAAAGACTTGTGTCATGCAGGGTGTCATGCATGGTGTCATGCAGGGTCTCTGCTCCCGCTCCCTGCACAAGAAAACAGGTGTCGTGCGGGGCGGCCTGTGGGGTCTCTACTCCGGCTCCCCATATAAGAAGGCAGGATGTGGCTAGGCCCAAAAGGAACACCCACGTAGCCATAGGTAGATCGACTATGGTCTCACTGGAGGCTGGGTTCACACGACGTGCGACCTGCTGTCACTTTTCTGCCAACCGACCGACGACTCTCCTCCACTCTCCTTGACTCTGCTCTCCTTTCCTCCGTAGCCACAGCAGTTATATTACTGGCCAATGCCTCAATGGTTACAGCTGACGGCCATCTACCACCCGAGCCAGCACCTTTCCACATGAGGCTGAGAGCCTGGAAACTGCTCTCTGGGGCTCTGTCCCCACAACTTGACAAGCCTCTCCTACTGGGCAGTCTAGAATTCTGACGAGTAAAGGAGACTCACAGGAAAGAAAGACATGGTAGGGAAAAGCTGGGTTTTTCCCAATGCAGAAGATGGAAAACAGAGGTTTTCCCATTATGTCATCTCTATACCATTATTGTTAATTCACCTACTAGGACAGGAAGCAGTGTAGGCTCATTTAGTTATCTCTTCAGTCTTCTTTAATTCATAAAATTTCCACAGCTTTGTCTATCAAGAAACTGATATATTTTTAAAGAATTTGGTCAGTGTTTCCCTTTTAAATAGAAATGATGTCATTTTGGTTTGGGGTGGCATTTCATCATAGTTACATTTATGTTCTGTATTTCAGGCTGGAATAATGCATAAATGAGATTGGGTCCTGTCAGGAATATCATTGATCTTTAATTATTTCTTTACGTCTGTACTCCTTGCTAGATACTAATCACCAAGATGACAGTGACAAGTGTCATTCTATTTACATTTTTAGCTCCAGAACTAACTGCAGGGTCTGGCATATCACAGGTGATGAATAAAGACTGGATGACGACCAAAGTGACAAACTCGATTTTCACCTAACTTTTCAGAGCCCTGCCTGGAAGTGAGACACAACTTCACACTATTATCAAGATAAACTTGTTGATACTAAATTCAAATGGGTCAGCATGGGACCCCCGACTCCTTGCATCACTCAAGAAGTAGAGCTAAGCTAGGTTTACGTCCTTTGATGGCTCCTCTCCTGCCTTTTACTGTTGCAAGATGCACAATCCTCACTGAGCAGCAAGCACGCCCTGTTCTGAGCAGCCTCAGTGGAAGAGGATGCATGTTTCTCTTTGTGTTGCCAAAAAGGCTGATGGCTGTTTTTATCTCAGACAGTAGTAAACGCATATTAAATCAACTGTGATTATCTAAACGTATTTCATAAACAAGCAAACCAGAGCTAGATTTTTTGAGCCTTTAAAATATCCTGTCAGCCTTGAGCACCAGGCCATCAAGCCGTAAAAATGAAGCATTTCTGAAAAAGAATTCAGAGGCAGTTGGTGAAGACACATTGAAATCCATTGTGAATCTCATTTTTGAAGAATGAAAAGCGGAGATAACATTGATGTGTATTTATCCTAAATGAGAAGATTGAATGAATTCCACCCACATTGTAGGACGTGCAGTTCAGTGAAATTCTGCACACATGGAATTTTCTACTTTTGCTTTTTAGGAGTGTTATCTGTGGTTGGTTTGTCAAACAGGTATGAATGGCAAGAGGAAAGCCAAAAAAAATAAAAGTAAGAATATGTTTATATGTTTATGTACATTGAAGAAACTTTCTTAAATATTAAAATGTTTTGCAGAGTTTGACATTTAAAAAAACACTCATTTGGAAAGTATCTACAGGAACACACTCTTAGTCAGAACTAAAATGGAGAAAGGAAAAAAAGAAAGAAAGGAAGGAAGGATGGAAGGAAAGAAGGAAGGAAGGCAGGCAGGAAGGAAGGAAGGAAGGAAGGAAGGAAGGAAGGAAGGAAGGAAGGAAGAGAGAAAGAGAGAGAGAAAGAGAGAGAGAGAGAAAGAGAGAGAGCAAGAAAGAAAGAAAGAGAGAAAGGAAGAGAGAGAGAGAGAGAGAGAGAGAGGGGAGGCAGAAATGATCCTCGCTGAAGAGTATTTTCTGCTGGGGAGTCCACTGCCCTTCAGTTGTCCCATTTAATTATCCCTTGTGCGATTCAACCGTTATCTATGAGCTTCTTGTTCTTAAAGAGCTCTGGGCTCTGCTTGCCAATGTTATGGCACACGATGAGGTGGGGTGTATGGGTGATAATGCATCGGTCCCCACTGCTGGCATGTTTTCTGTCTGAACTCATCAGCTGCCAAAAGGACGCAGAGCTCTCTCTTTAAAGATAAAACACTAACTGGGGTTTCAGCATTGCGTGGGATTTGGCAGGCATCACATGCTCCTGCGTTATTTAGGTAGAATACAGTCCCTAAAATGTGCATAGCAGATGTTCAATAAAAATCATTTGCATGGGATTCATACCAGTTTCTGTCTGGTAATAACTCTGCCACTTGCAAGGAAGAAATGAAGTCATAGAAATAGGCTGACTTTAATAAAGATGTTAAACATAAAAGGAAACTGAAGCATTTTCACGTTTTTACTTCCAATCGAAACTTCCCTCCCACCTCCATCTTTAGTTTGAGTTAAATACTCCATGGTGGACCTGCCTTGCTTTCTGCTGAATTAGAATGTCGGAATGAAATGCAAAAGCAATAGAAACATCCCGCTAGTTTGTGGATAGAAAAAAAGAAAAAAAAGAGGGGTGATGAATAATAGTGAAAAACATTGGAAAAAATTCAACTGATGGATGTTGCCAGCAGTATCACAAGTTTAAAACAAAACAAAACAAACATGTAGCTTTGATTTAGAATATAACATGGAGGTAAACGGTCTTTAATGACGTTAACAATGATTTTGATCATTTGTAGCTGAATGTGGCTTCATTTCAAGCTAAGTAAGAACTCATTCCTTAATAAATATTTTTTACTGAAAATTATTGCTTCAGTTAGAAGGAATTGGTACTTAATAGCTTTTAATTAAGATGCCATGTCTAATGAGATTTTTTTTTTCTTTTCTGTGGGAAGAGCAGACACCAAACACTGAAAACTCTCTAATTGCCCAGGTCTCCAGGATGCCAGTAAAGAAATCATTTTAATAGAAATGACTAAGCACACTGTAGTGAACCAGTGATTCTGCCAGCCTAGGTCAGTTCACTATATCGTATCCTCAAACAAAACTGGCCTAATGCAATAGATACAGCTATAATTGAGAAAATTAATGAGTTCTTATTCATATTTTCAAAGGACTATGAATAACAGAATATGCATTTTAGTGTCACAGCAATGAGTCACAGCCATTATTGTGTTAACCTTTGCATATCCAAGCTTTAGATATTTTCAAATTGTCTCCAATCCTGTATCCTTTCTCCTTCAGATAACTGCTATCGTGAAGTTGGTGTGTATCCTTTTGGACTGTGTTTTACATTTTACTGCATACTTGTGTGCTCACAAAACTACTAAAATAAATTTTTATTATTAGTCTCAGGTGTACAAAAGAACATGATGATTATTACCCCTCACAAAATGATGACCCCAACAATTCTACTACCCATCTGACACTGTACATAGCTATTACAATACCACTGACTACATTCCCTATGCTGTACTTTACATCTCGTGACTCTGTGTGGGGACAAAGCCCCGGAGAGCATTTTCCAGGCTCGCAGCCTCACATGGAAAGGTGCTGGCTTGGGTGGTAGACAGCCGACGGCTGTGGCTAGGTGGCCGTCAACTGCAGCCAGTTAGCCAATTGGCCACTGATATAACTGCCGCGTCTGTGCTGGGGAGTGGGAGTTGGTCGGTTGGCAGAAAAGTGGACAGCAGGTCGCACATTGGGTGACTCCAGCCTCCAGTGAGACTATAGTGTTATGACTCCCCTACCTATGGCTCCGTGGGTGCTCCTTTTTGGCATAGCCACATCCTGCATTCTTGTGTGGGGAGCGGGAGCAGAGACCCCGCAGGCCGCCCTGCACAACACTATGTATATATTTTAATTGTAGTTGTCATTCAATATTAATTTATATTAGTTTCAGGTGTACAGCTCAGTGGTTAGGCATATATATAATTTAAAAAGTTATCCCCCCGATAAGTCTAGTATACAACACCATTTGAACTTTTTACATTATTGACTATATTCCCCATGCTACTGTATTTCACATCCCTGTGACTATTTTGTGACTACCAATTTGCACTTCCGATTCTCTTTACTTTCTCACCCATTTCCCCAACCCCCATCCCATCTAGCAACCATGTTTGTTCTCTGTTTCTATGAGTCTATTTCTTTTGTTGATGTTGTTGTTTTTCTTTTCTTCTGTTTTTTTTTAGTTTCCACATATAAGTGAGTTCATATGGTATTTGTCTTTCTCTGTCTGACTTTTCACTTAGCGTAATACCCTTTGGTCCACCCATGTTGTTGCAAATGCTAAGATTTCATTTCTTTTTATGACAGAGTAATACTCCATTGTATAAATGTACCATAATTTCTTTATCCAATTGTCTATTGTCCTGCAGGGGACCCAGCTCGTTGCGCCATTTGTAGTGCGGGGCAGCCTGCGGGGGTCTCTGCTCCGGCTCTCCACATAAGAACACAGGACATAGTGAGGCCAAAAAGGAACACCCACGGAGCCATAGGTAGGGGAGTCATATCACTATAGTCTCACCGGAGGCTGGATTCACACGAGGTGCCACCTGCTGTCCGTTTTTCTGCCAACCGACCGACAACTCTCCTCCACTCTCCTTGATTCTCCTCGGCTCTCCTCAGCAATCCTCGGCTCTCCTCCATAGCTGCAGCAGTTATACTAGTGGTCAATTGGCTAACTGGCCACAGCCGACGGCCAACCAGCCTCAGCTGATGGCCATTCACCACCCGAGCCAGCACCCCTCTACGTGAGGCCAAGAGCCTGTAAACTACTTTCTGGGGCTCTGTCCCCACACTCCACCCTTACAGGGTCTCGCCTCACAATCTACATAACAAGCGTCTTCCGCGAGGGTCCCTGTGCCACATTAGCCTACTTACACCTACGGACAAAAAGAAACGGTAGTCTTAGGAACCAACAATGGCAAATCCCTTCCATCTGGGAGGATACATGCTAGCTTCTTGTCCTGGGAAAGGAGGGTTGCTGCCACTGGCACCTTTCCTGGTTTGTGGTACCAGACCTTTGTGGCAGTGCTTGGGGTCCCTTGCATAGTTTCAACATGTAACAGAACAGGGGACCCCATAATAGGCCATAGTGAGAGCACATAGTTTCCTCGCAAAATCATCCTGGTATCGGGACCTCTGTATACTACAGTCACTTGCGGTGGCCACTCAGCCACCACCCCTGGCGTCACTTGCAAATTATGAGTCAAACCGGCCCCCCATGGGGCTATCAGGCCCAACCATCGACAGTGGGGGCTTTTGACCTGCCAGGGCCAAGTCCATTGCTGCTGTTCCCCTGCTTTCAAGCATGTGGGTGCTGGCAGCAAAATGTTCCCATTTCTGCCGTAGCCTGGCTTTAACAGAGTCTCACTGGTGGTAACTTGTAATTGAATGGGAGCGGCCGTTCGATGTAGCAGAGCTTCTACTGGTGCGGGCCCTCCCTTCCGTGGTCTCTCATTCAGGACTCTCAGGACGTCCCATAGACGACAGGCCCAGTCACGCATCGTGGGAGGGTGTTTTGACACCCAGAGACCTTGTTTCAAAAGGCCATTATAGCGTTCAATCATGCCAGCTGCTTGTGGATTGTACGGGGTGTGAAACAACCATTGCACGTCCATCCTGGCAGCCCAGCGCTGCACTTCTTGCACTGTAAAATGGGTACCCCTGTCACTTTCAATGACTTGGGGGTGCCCATAGAGGGCACACAGCCGTGTAAGGGCGACCACTGTATGCTGCTGATCCGCAGCCGGATAGGGCCAAGCAAACATCAACCCTGTAGCAGTGTCCACTGCTGTAAATGCATATATCACATTGCGGGCCTTAGGCAGGGTCCAATGTAATCCACTTGCCAGCGAGTGAGGGGCACCCTCCCTCGCGTAATCTGCTGTGTCTCCCAGGGGAGCCTCCGCCTTTGGGGGCTGTCCTGGGCACAGATGGCACAGTCATAGCAGGTATCTGCTATCTCCTGCCATTTCAAAGGCAGGCCCCAGCGTCTGCTCACCTGCCACATGGTTCGGCTTCCAGCGTGCTGCAATTTCCTATGCAGCCAGTGGGCCACATCAGTGGCAGGAGCCTGCGCTAACCATCGTACCAGTGCTAGGGAGTCTGCTTCATCATTACCTGGGGACACTAAGGGGGAGTGACCTGTGACATGCATTAAGGTCACCTCCTTTCTCTGCCCTAGATCCCAGAGGTCCTGCCACATGGCTTGACCCCACAGTGGACGGTGTCCTGCCAACCAGTTTTGGTGTTTCCACATAGGGAGCCACAACATTAGGCCCTGGAACACTGCCCAGCTGTCAGTGCAAATAACTAGGGGCCCAGGCTCATGGCTGATTACCATCCACACAGCCCGTAATTCAGCCCACTGGCTACTCTGGCCCGTCCCAGTATCAAACCAAATGGTGTCTGTTTTGGGCTGCATACCAATAGCCGTCCAAACAGCTGCAGCCTCTCGGCTAGAACCATCGGTAAACCAGGCATCCTCAGGTACTGGGGACTGTCCTTCTTTGTAGGGCGGGGGCTCCAAGTCCTCCCCTCCAGGCAGAGCGCTTGGCTAAGCCTGGGCTACAAGCTCCACAGGCCCCAGGACTGTTGTAGCTCTGTGTTCAAAGGGCTTGAACTAAGGGTGCTACGTTGCTCCAAGTAGGCACCCCACTTGGTGAAGGTGGTGGTCTGTGCCACCCCCGTTTTGGGTCCCTGGGTCCATGTACGGACCCACCCCTGGACAGGATAGGTTGTTCGAACCAACACGCGTGTCGTTCCTGTGATGGCTTCTGTGGCTACTAGGGCTGCATACACAGCAGCCAGCTGTTTCTCTATTAGAGAATAGCGGACCTCCACTCCTTTCCATAATTGGGACCAAAATCCCACTGGCAACCGGAGACGCTCCTGCCGTTGCCAGAGGCCCCATCCGTACCCCTCTTGGGTTACGTGAACATCAAGTTCAAATGGGAGGCCGGGGTCCACTACTTGCAGAGCCTGTGCCTGCTGCACTGCCCGTTTCGTGGCAACAAAGCCTTGCTCTATAGCCTCAGTCCAATCCCATGAGGCCCCCTTTTTTATCATATTGTACAAGGGCCTTGCCATTTGTGCTAAATGGGGTACAAACGCCCGCCAATATCCTAGCAGACCCAAATACGTCTGCAGTTAAGAGACCTTGGTCGGCCAGGGAAAGGCTTGTATCTTATCAATGATTGCCTCAGGTATAACCTTTGTCTTACCCGACCACACAACACCCAAAAACTTGACGGATAAGCCAGGGCCTTGGACCTTTTCCTCATTCACCGCCCAGCCGCATGACTTCAGGTGGCGGGGAAGAGAGGGAGCTGCTTGCTCTAAATCAGAAAGAGAATCTGAGGTTAACAGAATGTCATCAACATAATGAAACAAGGCCACAGAGGATGGGTGATCCCACTGTGCCAAATCCTGGGCCACGAGCCCGTGGCAGATAGTGGGGCTGTGCAAGTATCCTTGCGGAAGGACTTGAAAAGTCCACTGACGCCCATCCCACGTAAAAGCAAACTGCTCTTGACACTCGGGTGCAATGTCAATGGAGAAAAAAGCATTGGCCAAGTCCACTACATAGTGATATGTCCCTAGGCGGACAGTCAGACGATCCATTAAATCATGAATTGAAGGCACTGCAGCGTGCAAGGGTGGCGTCACCTTATTTAACTCCCTATAGTCCACAGTCATTCGCCAGGTCCCATCTGGCTTCTTGACAGGCCATACTGGGGAGTTAAAGGGACTGTGCGTTGGCCTCACAATATGTGCCCTCTCCAATTCCAATATTGTACGACCGATCTCCTCCTGTCCTCCTGGCAGGCTGTACTGTCGCACTGTAACCACACGCCAGGGCTGTGGCAACACTTGAGGAGGGTGGTGAGCATGCCCGCGTGTCACCGCTTTCACCACCGGGATCCGGAGACGGAACTCTCCTACCGACGTCTGTAAGCTGAGGCCATGTAGCACGTCCACCCCTAGAATATACTCCGGAACGGGGGAGACATAAACCTTGTAGGTACGAGGAGGAAGCCTTCCTATACCCAGTGGTAAGGAAACAGCTTTCACAGTCACAGTTTTTCCCCCGTAGCTATCAATGCAGATTGCTGGTCCAGGGAACAGTTCTGGGTTCCCACAAACGAGACTGCAGTCGGCGCCAGTGTCAACTAGAGCTAAAACCCTCTGCACATAGAAGGGGACCAATGTATGGACAGTTCCACATGGGGCCTCCGGTCCCTGCTCGTCCCCTCTGACCGGGTACCTTGGCCCCACCCCTAATCAAGCTGAAAGGAGTCGGCCTCAAGTGGCTGCATGAAGTCCTGGAGGGACACAGGTCGCGCTTTCCCAGACTCCTCCTTTATGCTTCTCCGGAATTGTTGTTCTGGACGCAACTGTTTCCAAAGTTCCAGCAGGAATGCATTGGGTTGTCGGTCTATTTTCTTCCTATCAACCCCTGCTGCCACGAGATCACGCCACATCTGTGCGCGTGTTACTCTCTGAGGCCCGCGACCTTGCCGCTTTACCTTTGGTTTGGGCTTCCAGGTCTCAACTGTGCAGACCTCCTGTCTTAACTTCCTTCGCCTCTGGCTTTCTACATCCCCTAGTGTGGCCATGGCAGTTGTAACTTCATGGATCCGTCGCCCTACATACGGTGTAAGAATAGCAACCAAGGATCCAAAAGCACTCGCAGGTGCAGTATCCAAAACCAGATCTCTCATGCTGGCAGTAAAAAGCTCGTCATCTGGGCCCTGCATGTTGAGGTTAAAAGTAGCGTGTCTCATACCCATTTCACGGATTATTTGCATAAATTCTGTATATGACTGCCATTGACTCACAGTGTCTGGCAGCTTCCCAGCCTGTCCCCATACGGTGCGTACCGCAGCAGTGAGCCACTCCATTAGAGAATGGTTGCCCTGGTTGTAGGCCAACCTGTGGCAGTTTTGTAACCTTTGTCGCAGGGACAGATGCACTGTCACGAAGGCTAGCTTTTCCATCTCACCTGGGGAGCAGAGAATGTTGTCTGCTCCCTCATCCCATAAACGTAACAGCCAAGCCGAGACTGGCTCTCCAGGGCGTTGTCTGTACCGCCTCCCCAGCTCCTGCAACTCAGTGGGAGTGTAAGGGGTGTAGGTAGTGAACTCAGTCACAGCTGGGTTGCCGGCAGCAACGCCCCCGGGGCCCAAAGGTTGCTCACGTTTTACCCTTTGCTTCAAGATTGGCCGGGCTTGGGGGTTGGGAGCTACATTGTCTCCACTTGCTTCCTCCGCCTCTGCCTCAGACTCTCCACCTTGGGGCCCCTGTTCTAACAGGCGGACCCGGGCTTCCAACGCTTCCAACCGAGACAGCTGGTTCGGCACCCGGGCCATTTCATTAAGCCCATTTTCCATGTTGAGACTCAAGGCCGTGAGGAACATCCAGCCCACGCGGCCGGCTGTAGCCTTCTCCTCCTCCGGCAACCGCTCAGCCAGAGCCTGCAGGGCCCTCTCTACACTGGCTGGAGAGCCGTCCATGTCCTCCCTCCCCTCCTTGGGGGGCCAACTCCTGAGAACAGTGGCCTCCGAACACCATATACCGTGTGGGGGCCACACGTCCTCCTGCCCAGAGTCAGACGCCATTCCTACCTGGTCGGAATCTTGCTCACCGTGCCAGGTGTCTGAGTGGGTGGAGGCCTCCTTGTAAGATGTCCACCACCCTCGGATCCTAAGGCCGCAGAAGATCAACAAAAGAAGGACAACGCCTTCTATGGCCAAGAAGGTGGTGTGCCAGCTGGAGGCTCGAGTCTCCCAGGCAGACCACGCCTCCCGTTCCTGGTGTCGCTCCTCATGGGCCTCCTGAAGCTGGGCTCTCACACGCACAAACCGTTCCACCATGCTTTGGTAGGTTTTGGCCGGCACCATACCCTGCTCGCTGCGCCATGTGTCCTGTAGGGCGGCCTGTGGGATCTCTGCTCCCGCTCCCCACACAAGAACGCAGGATATGGTGAGGCCAAAAAGAAACACCCATGGAGACATAGGTAGGGGAGTCATACCACGATGGTCTCACCGGAGGCTGGGTTCACTGGACGTGCGACCTGCTGTCCATTTTTCTGCCAACCGACCGACGACTGTCCTCCACTCTGCTTGATTCTCCTCGGCTCTCCTCGGCAACCCTTGGCTCTCCTCCGTAGCCGCAGCAGTTATACTAGAGGCCAGTTGGCTAACTGGCCATAGCCAACGGCCAACCAGCCTCAGCTGACGGCCATCCACCACCTGAGCCAGCACCCCTCTACGTGAGGCCGAGAGCATGTAAACTACTTTCTGGGGCTCTGTCCCTACAACATACAAACTGCTTCACTGCCCTTCGGGGAGCTTTGACCGGCGCCACACCCTGCTCGGTGCTCCATTTGTCCTGCAGGGGACCCTGCTCATTGCACCATATGTCTTGTGGGGCGGCCTGCAGGGTCTCTGCTCCCGCTCCCCACATAAGAATGCAAGACATGGTGAGGCCGAAAAGGAACACCACGGAACCATAAGTAGGGGAGTCATATCACTATAGTCTCACTGGAGGCTGGATTCACAGGACATGCGACCTGCTGTCTACTTTACTGCCAACCGACCGACTCCCCTCGCTGGCTGCAATCCGCCATGCTAACTGCAATCCACGCTTGCCAGCCCAGCCACCATCTTCTTGCTAGCCCCCATTTTTTGCTACGTAGCCACGGCAGTTATATTAGTGGCCAATGTCTCACTGGTTACAGCTGACGGCCAACTAGCCACAGCTGATGGCCATCCAATCACAGTTGATGACCATTTACTACCTGAGTGAGCACCTTTCCACGTGAGGCTGAGAGCCTGGAAACTGCACTCCTGGTTCTGTCCCCACATCTATTCATGGATATTTTGGTTGTTTCCATATATTGGCTATTGTGAATAGCACTGTAGTAAATGTAGGGGTGCATATATCTTTTCAAATTAGTATTTTGGATTTCTTTGGATGAATACCAAGGAGTGGAATTCCTTGGTATTCCATCTGGTCATAAAGTAATTCTTTTTTTTTTTTTTTTTTTTTTTGATGAACCTTTATACTATCTTCCATAGTGGCTGCACCAATTAGCATTTCCACAAACACAACGGTTCCCTTTTCTCCACATCCTCACCAACACTTGTTCTTTGTTGACTTATTGATGACAGCCATTCTAACAGGAGTGAGGTGGTATCTCATTGTGGTTTTTATTTCGGTTTCTCTGATGATTAGTGACATTGAACATCATTTTGTATGTCTATAGGCCATCTGTATGTCCTCTTTGGAGAAATGTCTATTCAGGTCCTCTGTCCATTTGTTAATTGACCTTTTTTTTTGGTGACTCGTGTGAGTTTTTAAATAAATTTTGGATATTAACCCCTTATCAGATGTATTATTGGCAAATATCATCTCGAGTTAAGTAAGATGTATTTTCATTTTGTTGATGGTTTCCTTTGCTGTGAAAAAACTTCAGTTTGATGTAACCCCATTTGTTTACTTTTTCTTTTGCTTCCCTTGCCTGAGGAGATAGACCAGAAAACATATTACTAAAAGAAATGTCATTATACATTTGTCCAAACCCATAGAATGTACAACACCAAGAGTGAGCCATCATATAAACTATGTACTTTGAGTGAAAATGATGTGTCTGTGTAGGTTCGTGGATTCTAAAAATGTCCCAGGTCTGGTGCTGGATGGTGATAGTGGGGAAGTGTGTGTGTGTGTGTGTGTGTGTGTGTGTGTGTGTGTGTGTGTTGGTGAGAGTCAGGGGCATATGAGAACTGCGTATTTCTCGCTAAATTTTTCTGTGAAGCTGAAATGCTCTGAAAAATAAAGCCTAAAGAAAGGATAAGAGCAGTATGAGGAGGAGGAAGAAGGAAAAGGGGAAGACAACCTCACAAGGCCTATCTCAGTGGCACCACCTCTGAATTTTCTCCTCCTCCCTCTACCCTCTCTATCTTGGCAAAAGAATTGTTCCTTTTTCTGTTTGCACTGTGTCCTTATTCCTACTTCTCTCACAATTCCTATCACTTTATTTTATTTGTATGAGGTCTCTTAGGAAAGAGTCTATTTACAGGGTCCATAAGAATAAATAATCAGGCGTCTCTGCTCAAGACTAGATCTACCCTAAGGATTTGACAGTCCTAGCTCTCACCCTGCCTCCAGAGGCTACGGGATCAATAGCTCAGCACACTGCCACCTATCTCCACCTTTGGGGAGTATTGTGGACTGAATGTTTGGATTCCCCCACAAATTCATTTGTTGAAACCCCAAACCCAATGTGGTGCTCTTAGGAGATGGGGCTTTTGGGACGTGATTAGGTCATTAGGGTGGAGCCCTCATGACTGGGATTAGTGCCCTTAGGAAAGAGACCCTAGAAAGCTCCCTCACCCCCTTTTTTTAACCACGTGAGATGGTGGGGAGAAGACAGCTGTCTACAAACCAGAAAGTGGGTCTCACCAAACACCGATCTACTGGTGCCTTGATCTTGGCCTTCCCAGCCTCTGGAACTATTGGAAATAAATGTTTGTTATTTGAGTGCCCTGGTCTGTGGTATCTTCATTATATTATAGCAGCCTGAACTGACAAAGATAGGGATTCCTACAGCTGTTAGGGAATTAATGTAGACATCAGGGGTTGTCTGTGTCTTAGAGTAAGAAGGAGTGGGGTCCAAACACAAAAAAATAAAAGATTGAAATAAAAAAGAGAAGATACTCCATTTTGAAAATACTGGATTGGTGTGTCAAAAAATGTGTGTGTGTGTGTGTGTGTGTGTGTGTGTATCTCTGTGTGTGTGTGTGTATCTGTGTGTGTGTGTGTGTATGTGTAGCATGTCCCGAAAGTGTTTGTGCAGTTTAAGCTTCACTAACTTCAGAGAAGTAAGTGCTACAGACTTACCTCCAAGACCATTTGAAGGTTTAATTATTTACATTTATTTTATAATTACTTCAGTTTTGTGAGTGTTGAATAATGGATGATTCCTTTTAATTGTTTCAGGCAGCCCCTCTGAGTGAACAGAGTGAAGGCTAACTGAAACAAAAACTAACATTTGCTATTCAAGCTTCAGAAAACTAAGTATAAAAGAACGTGAAGCTCTATATCTGGGGTTGTGTAAGGCAAAACATTCTGTAGGGAGGATGGATTTGAGGACGTGCGAGTACGTGATCCTGCCTGTGAATGTCTGGGTACAAGCAAACATTCCAGGCAGAATCAGACTATCAAGGTCATGGATGTGGTAAGCCCCAAGTCAAGGTGTCCACACAGGAAAGGGGGACCCAGTTAATATCTGGGTTACAGATGGAACAAGCAGAAAGAACATTTCACTAAGGTAAATATATGATATGATGAAAGATGGGTTGGAAATAGGACGGCAGGGGAGGGCAGAGGGACCTAGAGGCCCGAGAGGGGTGGAGGGATCTGCTGGGCTGGTGGGTAGGGGGCAGGAGGTGCCTTGTCACAACCTTTTGCGACTCATCAATGGTCTGTGATGCAGGCCTGGCAATAAAGTCAAGAGTCTGCACTCTCAGAGCTCAGTTGCCTCTGGCAGCTTGGCGATCAGATAAAAGAATTCAGTCGATGGAACGTGTTCATTTTTCTGAAAAGCCTAATTGAAATTTGTCTGAGCTTCGGCTTAAATACTTTACAGATTATCCTCACCTGCTTGTATGGGTTGTGGTCATTCCTTCTGTTCCTGTGCTACCTGATGGGGATTCCATCTTTACCACCTATCTGGGAAACCAAAACATCCCAAAGGTAAGGCACCCTGAGCGACCCCATCAGTTTCCTCATTTTTTTTCATTATTAGTTTCAGGTGTACAAAGCAATGCACTAGACATGCATACCCCTCACAAAGCGATAACCTCCCTCCCACAATCTACTACCCTCTGACATCGTATAGAGCTTTACAATTCCACTGACTCCATTCCTTAAGCTGAGTCCACATCTTGTGAAGATTATATATATATATATATATATATATATATATATATATATATATATATATATTACACAAATATATATAATAATCCCTAATGTGTCTTTTGGAGCAAAAATTAATATAAAACCTGGTTGTATTTTCAGGGAAATATGGTAGGGCTTATTTCATATTACGAGCCTCCTGAAAAATGATGCTACGGCTTATTTTCCGGTGAGGTCTTATTTTCGGGGAAACACGAATAATGAATGAATAGTGCATGAAATAATAATAAATGTCAACTATTATTTTAAATATGTAAATTATATATTATTTTATATATGTACAATAATAGTTGACATCATTATTATTCAGCTTCAGGTGTACACTGCAGTAGTCAGGCACCTACACCGTCCACGAAGAGATCTCCCTAATAAGACATAAGAGTTTCCTTATTTTCATTTCCATTTCTAGTCCCACCTTTTAAAATGACCATGGTTGGCTCAGAGTAACACCTGAGGTGGGGACTCTAAGGACTCTAAGGAGAGGATACAACATCCTTCTAGGAGAAGGCAGGTCTAGGGGTTCAGCTGGGACTGTTTCCTTGGAAGCTCACAGACTGTCTGGGTGTGGGGGAGGGTTCTAGGATCAAACCCCAAACAGTGATTTCCTGGCCCTGGCTTGCGTTATATAGAGTTTGGGATCTCTACAGGAGAACGGAGTCCCCAGCACTTCATCGGGAGTCATAGTCCCATGTCAGGCATCACCTCACCGAGCCTTCCTCTGTGTTGGGCTGATCAGGAGAGCCGTGCTGAGACTCTGAGAACCTCTGAGCAGGGGCTGCAGCCTGAGCTCGGCCCCAGGTTACAGAGTCTATCTGAGGGAGCAGAGATGCAACTGTTGGCCTCAGATTCTCCGTCCTCCTTGAGCAGAGGACTTCTGACTGACAATACCAAGTGTGGACCTCGTAGACAAAATCCTGCTTTGAGATTTCCAAAGAAAAATTGAAAATATTTTGAATCCATAAAAATTGGTAAAAAGAAAGAACACAAAGTTCTAGTAATTAAAACAGTCATATTCCTCTTGGATCATGAATGCCTGAGTTTCCTGTGGAGAGACGTGACAGAAATGAGTCTCTTCTTTTTCTCAGCATCAGGGCAGAACCAAGAGGAGAAGGAAGTGTGGGACACAGAAAGGTAAGGTTCTGCCTGTTCCACCTGAGCTCTCCAAGGATGAGCGCTTCCTGTGGGAGCTTTCTGAGCTCTCAGTCCTTTCCATGAGGTCCCAGGTCCATGGTCTCGGGGGATATTTGTTGCTAGATACAGTCCCTCTCAGAAAACAGAGCCCTCAGAGGAGAGGCTCATGGGAAGGCAGACCCCGAGACACTTCTCAGGTCGCCTGCTCTGCCATCCCTGCCCTGCCCCTGCACTGCCATGAGCAGTGATGCACCTGAGCAATGGACATTGCCCAAAAGACATGGAGACTCAGAACTTCTGTCCTCTGACCTTGTGAAAGTACTTGGACTTCCTGGATGATCAGATTCCTCTTTGAGGTGACCGCTGGCCTCTGTGCTTCACAGAGTGGTTTTGAGCATCAAATGAGTCTGAGAAGTACTTTACAAATGAAGCAACAGACACGTGGGGACCTTGTTAATATTATCATCGACCATTTGACCTCACCTACTGATTCTTGGGCATTCACAGTCTAATCTCACAATGGTTTCCCACAAAGGGACTCCTGTATAATACCTACGCTTCTACCTGCATCCCACATCACTCACTCTCCTGGTTTCCCAGGTTGGAGATGTTACCAGTGGGCAGAAGAGGAGAGACAGAGGCTGATTTCTGTCCTGACAAGGTGACTAGTCTTTCCCCCCCTTTCCTGATCCCTCTTCAGCATGTTCTGTGTAATTCCCGGGACTCGGTGCAGCCTTCCATAGTCATGGGGTAGAGTAGCCATAGGAACGGAGATGGGCATGTAGGCCTGGGGTGAGTGCTATTGAGTGCACTGTGAAGTCATGGATGTGGAGCAATGTGAAGGGCAGCAGGCTTCAGGGGGCCCCAGCCCCACAGGGCCGTGAGGTTCTCCTTCCTTTGTTCTGGTCCTGGCTGCAGCTTTGTAGCTCCTGTCTCTTGCAGCTCCTTGGGCCAGCATCATGATACCATGCGCTGTCAACACTTACGTCAGACCCCTTCTGTCAGGTGAGCAATAACACAACTGCTGAGGTCAATTGTCTACTGTTCCCTGAGGCCCTGGGAGATGCTATTCCCTCTGTGTGGCCTTTGATTTCCACAGCTCCTGGGACTGAGTCACTGTTCCCATTGTCCCCCGCCTTCTCAGCAGTACTTCCAGAAGACCAATACCAGCCCCTCTGCCTGAGCCTTTTACCATTGCCACCCCCAAGTCTCTCCCCTAATCCAATGACCCCCTTACCTGACTTTCTTTCACCCCCACCACTAGGTCATTCTTTGTCACCAGAGCCCTTTCCTTCCTTGGCATCTGCATTCCCAGCGCACCATTCCTCACCCCAACCCCTTGGCACCCCACCACATGGCACTCCAAGAGCGGATCTTCTTCTCCAACCACAGGCCCCTTTGACCCTGAACACCATCTTTCTTAACCCCTTACCAGATTTGTCCCCGACAAGGAATCCCGCTGGCTCATTGGCTTGTCATCAGGTACCACCAGTGCTGTCTACCTCACCACCACCAGGCTACAACTTCACTGTGACTCACTCTAAATCGATTTCCATCCTATTGAACCCTGATTTATAGAATGCATTTCCAGATAGCCCTGGTGCATTGTTCACTTATGTCCCAACAGTCACAGGCGCTGACCATTCCAGCCTGTCACTTTCAGATCTTTTCTGGTGTAGAGCTCGTGCCAAAGACTTATTCCCTTCCACCTTGTGATTTCAATCAAGAGTTTCCTGCCCTCTATTCCTTACAGGCCTCTCTTGGGGGAGGACCCTGCCACCAGCCTTGTAGGGTATGGTCACCTTTTATTTCCATGCCTTGTCATCCTGGCACTCCTGGAGAGAAAAGCCCAAAAGAAAAGTAACTTCCTAACATGGAAAGGAAAGGAGAAGAAAAAGCATTCTTTTCCAAACCAGCATAGGCCAGATTACCAGCTCCGTTCTGCAGGAAAAGTCTTAGAATCAGCTGCCGATAAGCATGACTCGGTGGTCGCCCTTCCTTTCTGGAGCAGCAACGGCGAACGAATGTACCTGCATGTCCATCAGCAGCCCTCACGTCCTAAGGCCTGGAAGGATGTTTCCTGGAAACCATTATCCGGCTTTTCTGGGGTTTCTCATCTTTGCCCAGTACGTCCTCACCCTCTGCTGTCCACGTGCTGGGTGACTGTTCCTCAGGCTTTACTTTCAATAGAACCCCAAATCCCTCCACATACCACGTGTACCCAATACATTTCCAGCCCCTACCTCCGTCCTTGCCTGCAGACCAGCCTGAACACTCCCCTGAAATCCTGCCCCAAACCCAGCCCTTACGTCTCATTCAAACCCTGCCCCAGGACCACCTTTAGTCCCCGCTCCCAGAGAATGGGGAAAAAGATCATGTATTGAGTGACTCAGAGGGCGCCTCAAATAAACACCTGGTGCATGACGCTGAGGAAGACCTGGAAAGTCATAGGCTGAGACTGGTGGGAGAAAATACAATAATGTCAGAGCAGAGTCAATGTCAGAGACAACTTGAAAATGTCTGGAAACTACAGTTGGGCAAAGAGTTTGAAGAAATCCAGGCGGGTCTGCCACCTGGACCTGTGCGTAGTGCAGGACATGACACCCAGCCATGCACTACATCACGGAGCGCATCAAGTAGATGCACTACATCAAGTAGGACAAGACATCTGCTTGTTCTGTGAATCCCACACCATAACAGAACAGAGAAGTTTGCCACCGTCAGTGGCAGGGGACGCCTTCCTGAGTACCTGCCAGGAGCTTTCCGTCCCTCGGGGCAGTCCACAAGACATGTTGGATGCCCACAGTAACAATTTTCACATGAGGAAGTTGGGGGACCTTCCCTCCCAGGTCCTTGAATCCACTGAAGTCTCTAGATCTGAAGGTTGCTTGTCCCATTCCTTGTTGAATTCCAACCTTACTTCCTCAATAAGCCTTAGTTCTGAGGTGGAGTTCAAATCTGGGGGCTTCATGCCCCTTAGAGGCCGCTGTCCATGTCTTCATGGAGACGACGTGACCGCAGCATACTCAGCCTCCGTCCTGGCTCGTCCTCTCCCTGCCACCTCACATGTGGGCCAGGAAGGACAGGGGGCCCTGAGTCAGTCACCCTGTGGCACTCAAAGTCCCCCAGCAAAAATACCAGTTCTCCAAGATCCTCAATCATCAGACTCTAAGGAGCAACTCTCATGAGTTACGGTCTGAAATAGAGAACAGGGAGCGTCGCCAGGCCCAAGGCCAACGCACTGACATGTCCCTTGCCTCCGATGGCTTGACTTACACAGCCTCCCTGCCTTATGCTGAGCATGTGATCAGCGTGGACATGAGAGCTTCCCACGTGCTGCACGTTTGTGTGGAGGCCCAAGGAGTCAGACTGGAGCAGCGGCACCATCCTCGGCTCCGTAAGCACATCTTCAGGTGGTGTCAGAGGAATCTTTTCCCACACACTAAACACAGAGTGAGTCCTCAATGCCCTGAACCAGAGAGCTTGGCGGAGGCGACCCAGGCTTGGGAACATCCCCACCTGGACAGCAGAGCGTTTGTCTTCAGGACATGGCATTAGAGGAGATGCTTGGGAGCAAGTCTGCCCAGACCCTGCCACAGAAGGGGCAGTCTCCTCCTAAAATACCTTTCGGGAACAAAATGAAGGGCTGTTTTCAGTGCCTTAATCCTGGGAGCATACGGTGCATGAAAAAACAAGAAAATTCCCAGCAAAAGGGCATCCCCATATCATCTACACAGAGCAGAGGCTCTGGTCCAGGCTGAGCTGTCTTCATTGGGACAACAAAGGTCAGAAAGTGAAGACACGCATTGGGAAGTTCCTACAGGAGAAACTGGGGTGTCGGCACATAACAGTTATCCCCTTCCCTGAAGAGTCCCTTCCCTTCCCAGTGAAGTCTGGGAATGCTCAGCAGAAGTCCCAAATTCGAGACCAGGCAGGGCCCATCCAGGGGCAGCTCTCATGTCAGACGCACCCCAACCAGGGCCCCCAGGGAGCCTGGGCCCCATCCAAGCCCCACCTGCAGGGGTCACACTCAACAGGACCCTCAGGCTGCTCTCACCCCTTCTGAGGGCACTGCTTTCAGACGTGTGTCTCAACTAAAAAGACACACGAGGCTTCTAAAAGGTCACAGTCCCCTGGAGCGCTAGTTGAGAAAGAGATATCATGTGGCCCCAAAAGCCCATTTTGTCCCTGACGAAGTGTGAGGAGATGGGCTGTGTCTCCTGCCTCTTAGCTTAGCCTTAATGACCACATATAGCAGACCACACCTTCCCCCTCATGGAATGCTTTATATCCTTTAGGGGGGTGGGGAAGACAGGCCTTCTATACCTGAAGAGGGTCCGGGACACGTACATTTTGAGGAAACATCAGTGAAGAAGAAACAGTGGCGTGGTCATTATGGACAAATCAGTGATCAGAGGATCCCAGGGCGGGTGACCCCTCAGTGAGTGTGTTTGGGGGGGATATTACTACAGTGGATGCTGGGCTGGTTGGGATGGGGTCCAGGAAGAGCATAGATGCAGCTTATAAGTCTGTCTCGTGGGTCATGTTAATGTGTTGGGAAAGCATCCTTTAAAGTTGACACTGAAGTTTCCTTACTGGAAAGTCACTTTGGAGAAGGGGTTCCTGCCCCTGGGTATTTCTTCAGGTGATTGGATTGATGACATTTTTTTAGCAGAGCAAAAGCATCGCTCAGCTGTTAGTGGTGGGAATGTTGACCAGGCAACTACCTACGGTCCAAGGTAAAATACAGCTGAAAGTACGGAAAAGATGCCTTAGAGTGAGTGGGAAAGTAAGAAGAAACGAAAGGGAGAGAACGAATCTGCTGGTGGGACAAAGGTCTATGCGTTGTCATCCCCACACTGGGACCCTGCCTTGCTCCCAGCTTCCTCAGTCGGACCCAGGCTCCGCCTGCTTGAGGCAGATCAGAGCACCAGAGAGCGTGCTGGGGCCTTAGACCAAAAGGCACAGGGCTGTTGTTTCAGTAGTAAAACAGTGTTTGCAGGGATGTCATCAGGCATGGCCTCCCTGTCTTTGGGGAAGGTGATCCTGGTGCCTTCCTTCCATCCGTGCTTGATGCAAATGTACATGATCTTGCCCTTAGCATGTACCATTCAGCTCTGAGGATGGCATGTCACCTTTGATATTCATGGCCATGGTGGAGCCATAATAAATCTCCCCCAGAACACCTGCAGCTCTTGAATCAGACGTGAGTCCTAGACTATGCACAAGGATTGCAGATATTCAGGGTTCATCATGGACTTCCATGGAATGCTCTTTTTTGACCCAAACTTATGATAGCACAGATACCCATCCTTACAATAGGGGTCTGGAGTGAACGCATCTCAACTTGTATAGGCTGTGACTCAAAAAATAGGACAAATGTCCTAGAGAGCACTTGGGGTTTTTCTATAAAGGCTGTGAATACCCAGTGTTAAAAAAAAAAAAAAAGGAGCAAAACAGATGTCCACCTCAGCCCTCTCTCACTACCTGACTTGTATCTTCTCGTCCAGAGTTATGTCATTGACCCTACAATGTCTGAAGCTCAGCATCACAGATAGAATGCAGATTCTGTGGAGGTCCTAGGAGGGAAATAAGGTGAGATGGGGCCCAGAGCCTGGAACTTAAAGAGGTGGGGAGATATTGGAGGGCTCTAACATCCATGTGGATGGACCAAGGTAGACCAGATGGTCTGTCAGTTAACCAACACTTCAAAAGCTCCACTGTAAGTGGGACCCTTCCAATACACTTTAATCCCTTTTGTGTGGAAAAAGGGCCCATCTCTCTGCCTTTTCCAGAAATTCCTTCATATAAGTAACTGATCACTATTGGATCAATTCTCACATTGGAGTCTACTGCTGTCCTGATAAATTGAGCCCGTGCACTCCCTGGAAATAATTCACTCATTCCACAAATAATTATTCTATGCTTGCTAACATGAAGAAAACAAATGGACCCGAGGTCACTATTTCCTTAGTCAATGCTCTCTCTGATGTACTCAAAGGTACTTCAAATGTCCTTTCCTTTTCCTCAAACTGAGGCCATCTTCATGTGCTCAGCAGACGTACTGGACCACTGTTCACAGAGGAGCTAGAAGCCACGAGATGGGAACTGTTCATCAAAACACTCTCCTATTCCTCCATATCTTCTTTCTTCCTGTTGTATGGAAAGAGATTTCCTTCCCAACCTCAAAGGAATGGCACTTCCTGAAATCTCCTTATTGAGAGATAGTTAAACTCTAGACTTGATGGAGTGATGCACCCTGGTCAGGTAGTATTTTGTCCCCTCCCTCTCCTTATGAGGCACCCAACATCTTTCATTTTTAAAAGCTTTTTATTACAGAAATGTTTAAATACAAGAGCAGGTAGAAAAATATATCTTCCATGTACCCTCACCCAACTTTCACAGTTATCATCTGGCATGTGTGATGCGTCCCATTTTTACACCACAATCAAGTGAAAAAGCCCATTGAAGCATCTTGCTATCTACCTTTCAATCATATGCTATGTGCACTGTCAAGTATCTCACATTTCTCTAATATTTATCACCTGTGGAACACACTTATACACCACAGACGTAAACCTCATTGGTGACGAAAAAACATTGTGCTTCCAGAGGCTTCGGCAATCAGTCCTGTTCTGCCTTTTACTCATCCATGAGGATTAATTTGAGTGAATGTCCCCCTCAAGTCCACCCAAGAAGTAATCTTACAGAGCAAACCCAGTGCACAGTATTTCTGTCCCTTAATCGCACAGTAACTATACTAACATGTACAAAGTATAGAACCTGAAATCTGTACATGTCGGTAAGGACTTGGTGTCACTATACACATACATGTTCTCAACTATTTAGAAGAAATGTTCTCCTGTTTAACGTTTGAAATGAGCTATTGTGTTTTGAGTTAAAACACAGTAGGTCAGACACACTTATCTCCTCTACTTCCCAAAAAGCCATGAAAAGTAAAAGATGAGAAGATGCTCAACATCATTAGCCATCAGGGAAATGCAAATCAGAACCACTATGAGATAGCACTACACTCACACAAATGACTGGAATCAAAAAGTCATACAGTAAGTGTCACTGAGAACGTGGAGAAAGTGGAACCCTCGTACACTGCTGGTGGGAATGAACAACGGTGCAGCCAGTTGGGAAAACAGTCTGGACTTCCTCAAAATGGTCCACATAGAGTTACCATATGACCCAGCAACCACTTCTAAGTATATATTCAAGAGATGAAAACATGTCCACTTAAAATTTATAATAAATATTCATTTTATTTATTTATTTATTTTAAATTTATTGGGGTGACAATTATTAGTAAAATTACATAGATTTTAGGTGTACAATTCTATATTACATCATCTATAAATCCCATTGTGTGTTCACCACCCAGAATCAGTTCTCCTTCCATCACCATATATTTGATCCCCCTTACCCTCATCTCCCACCCCCCAACCCCCTTACTCCCCAGTAACCACTAAACTATTGTCTGTGTCTATGAATTTTTGTTTGTCATTTGTTCATCTTGTTCTTTTGTTGTGTTAGTTTATATACCACATATCAGTGAAATCATATGGTTCTCTGCATTTTCTGTCTGACTTATTTTGCTTAGCATTATACTCTCAAGATCCATCCATGTTGTCACAAATGTTCCTATATCATCTTTTCTTACCGCCAAATAGTATTCCATTGTGTATATATACCACAACTTCTTTATCCATTCATCTACCGAAGGACATTTTGGTTGTTTCCATGTCTTGGCCACCGTAAACAAAGCTGCAATGAACATTGGAGCACACGTGTCTTAATAAATGTTTTCAGATTTTTTGGGTAGATACCCAGGAGAGGGATTGCTGGGTCATATGGCAATTCTATTCGTAATTTTTTGAGGAACCTCCACACTGCCTTCCATAATGGCTGCACCAGTCTGCATTCCCACCAACAGTGTATGAGGGTTCCTTTTTCTCCACAGCCTCTCCAACACTTGTTACTATTTGTCTTGTTGATGATAGCCATTCTGACTGGGGTGAGGTGATATCTCATTGTGGTTTTTATTTGCATTTCTCTGATGCTTAGTGATGTTGAGCATTTTTTCATATGTCTATTTGCCATTTGTATGTCCTCTTTGGAGAAATGTCTCTTCAAGTCCTCTGTCCATTTTTCAATTGGGTTGTTTGTTTTTTCGCTGTTGAGTTGCATGAGTTCCTTATATATTTTGGATATTAGCCCCTTATCGGAGGCACTGTTTGGAAAAATCTTCTCCCATTCAGTTGGTTGCCTCTTTATTTTGTCGATTGTTTATTTTGCTGGGCAGAAGCTTTTACGTTTCATATAGTCCCATTCGTTATTTTAGCTTTTACTTCCCTTGCCTTTGGAGTCAAATTCATGAAACGTTCTTTGAACCCAAGGTCCATAAGTTTAGTACCTATGTTTTCTTCTATGCAGTTTATTGTGTCAGTCTTATGTTTAAGTCTTTGATCCATTTTGAATTAATTTTGGTACATGGTGACAGATAGCAATCCAGTTTCATTCTTTTGCATGTGGCTATCCAATTCTCCCAGCACCGTTTATTGAAGAGGCTGTCTTTTCCCCTTGTATGTTTTTTGCTTCTTTGTCAAAAATTATCTGTCCATATATATGTGGTTTTATTTCTGGGTTCTCAGTTCTATTCCATTGGTCTATGTGTCTGTTTTTCTGCCAATACCATGCTGTTTTGATTATTGTTGCCCTGTAGTAAAAGCTAAAGTCAGGGAGTGTGATACCTCCAGCATTGCTCTTTTTTATTAAGATTGCTTTGGCTATTCGGGGTCTTTTGTGGTTCCAAACAAATCTGACTATTTTTTGTCCTATTTCTTTAAAAAATGCCATTGGGATTTTGATGAGGATTACATTGAATCTGTATATTGCTTTGGGTAATATGGCCATTTTAACTATATTGATTCTTCCAATCCATGAGCACGCATGTCTTTCCATTTCTTCGTGTCTTCTTCAACTTCTTTTAAAAATGTCTTGTAGTTTTCAGCATATAGGTCTTTCTCATCCTTGGTTAAGTTTATTCCTAGGTATTTTATTATTTTTGCTGCACTTGCAAAAGGATTTTTGTTTTATTTCTTTTTCTGAGATTTCATTGTTAGTATATAAGAATGCAATGGACTTTTGTATGTTGATTTTGCAGCTGGCAACTTTACTGTATTCATTGATTGTTTCTAATAGCTTTTTGGTGGAGTCTTTAGGGTTTTCTATATATCATGCTATTCAGTTTTGATTACTATGGCCTTGGTATAATAATTTGGTATCAGGTAGTGTGATACCTCTAGCTTTGTTCTTCTTTCTCAGAATTACTGTGACTGTTCAGGATTTCTTATGGTTCCATATAAATTTTAGGATTATTTGTTCTACTGTGCAAAATGTCATTGGTAATTTGATAGGGATTCCACTGAATCTATAGATTGCTTTGGGTAGTATGTATATTTTAATTATATTAATTTTTCCTTCCCATGAGCATGGTATTAGTATATGTTTCATTTGTTTGTATCTTCTTTAATTTCTCTCTTCAATATCTTATAGTTTTCTGAATACAGATTTTTTATTTGGTTAAACTTATTCCTACTTATCTTTTACATGCAATTGTAAATGGGATTGTTTTCCTAATTTTTCTTTCTGATAGTTTATTAATGGTATATAAAAATGAAATGAATTTCTGAATATTAATTTTGTATCCTGCTCCTTTACTAAATTCATTTATCAGCTCTGATAGTTTTTTGGTGGTATCTTTGGGGTTCTCTCTATATAGTATCATGTCATCTGTAAATAATGACAATTTTATTTCCTTGTTTCCCACTTACATACGTTTTATGTCTTTTTCTAGTCTGATTGCTGTGGCTGGGACTTCCAGAACTATGTTGAATAAAAGAGATGAAAGTGGGAATCCTTGTCTTTTTCCTGATCTCAAAGAGAATGCTTTTAGCCTTTCCCCATTGAGTATATTAGCTGTGGGTTTACCATATGTGACCTTTATAATGTTGAGATATGTTCCCTCTATTTCCATTTTGCTGAGAGTTTTTAATCAATGGATGTTAGATTCCGTCAAATGCTTTTTTTTGTTTGTTTGTTTTTTGCATCTATTGATATAACGATATGATTTTTATTTTTTATTTTGTTTATGTGGTGTATAGCATTAGTTGATTTGTGGATGTTGAATTAATCTTGTATACCAGGAATGAATCCCAATTGATCTTGGTGTATGATATTTTCAATGTATTGCTGAATTCAGTTTGCAAATATTTTGTTAAGGATTTTTGCATCTATGTTCATTAGGGCTATCTAGCTATAGTTTTATTTTTCTTTTTTTTTCAATACTGTCTTTGCCTGATTTGAGGATCAGGGTAATGGTGGTCTCATAAAATGAGCTTGGGAGACTTCCCTCCTTCTGGATTTTTTGGAAAAGTTTGAGAATAGCTATTGGTTGTTTTTTGAATGTTTGGTAAAATTCACATGTGAAGCCATCTGGTCCAGGACTTTTGTTTGTTTGGAGTTTGTTGATTACTGATTCAATTTTGTTGGTAGTAATTGGTTATTCAGATTTTCTGTTTCTTCTCGATTCAGCCTTGGAAGCTTGTATGATACTAGGAATTTGTCCATTTCTTCCAGATTGTCTAATTTGTTGGCATATAGTTGCTCATAGTAATTTCTTAAAATTTTTTGTGTTTCTGTGGTGTCTGTTGTCACTTGTCCTCTTTCATTTCTGATTTTATTTATTTGGGTCCTCTCTCTGTTTTTCTTTATGAGTCTGTCAATTTTGTTTATCTTTTCTATAAACCAGCTCTTGGTTTCATTTGATCTTTTGTATTTTTTTTCTGGTCTCTGTTTTGTTTATTTCCAATCTGATCTTTATTATTTCCTTCCTTGTACTCACTTTGGGCTTATTTTGCTGTTCTTTTTCCAGTTCCCTTAGGTGTAAAGATAGACTGTTGATTTGAAATTTTTCTTGTTTCTTTAAGTAGGCCTGCATGGCTATGATTTTCCACCTTAGGGAAATTCGCTGTGTCCCATAGATTTGGGGTTGTTGTTTACATTTTCATGTGTTTCATGCTATCTTTTGATTTCTTCCTTGCTGTCATTGTTGACCCATTCATTATTTAGTAGCATGTTTTCCAGTCTCCATGCATTTGTGTGTTTTCCAGTTTCTTCTTGTAATTGATTTCTAGTTTCATAACACTCTGGTCAAAGAAGATGCTTGATATGATTTCAATCTTCTTACATTTATTGAGACTTGTTTAGTGGCCTAGCATGTGCTATATCTTGGAAAATGTTCCATGTGCACTTGAAAAGAATGTATATCCTGCTGCTTTGGGGTGAAATGCTCTAAAAATATCAGTTACATCAATCTGGTCTAATATGTCATTTAAGGCCTCTGTTTCCGTACTGATTTTCTTTCTGGAGGATGTGTCCATTGGTGTCAATGGGTGTTGAAGTCCCCTACTATGATTGTGTTTCTGTTGATCTCTGTCTTTATGTCAGTCGATATCTGTTTTATATATGTAGGTGCTCCAATGTTGGGTGCATAGGTGTTTACTAGGGTTATGTCCTCTTGTTGGATTGATCCCTTTATTATTATGTAATGTCCTTCTTTGTCTTTTATTATAGTCATCATTTTGAATTCTATTTTTCTGATATAAGTATTGCTACCCAAGCTTTTTTATCATTTCCTTTTGCCTGAAATATCTTATTCCATCCCTTTACTTTCAGTCTGTGTGTGTCTTTTGATCTGAGGTGGGTCTCTTGTAGACAACATATGCATGGGTCTTGTTTTTTTTTTATCTGCTCAGCTACTCCATGTCTTTTGATTGGAGCATTTAATCCATTTCATTTAAAGTGATTATTGATAGGTACATAGTTATTGCTATTTTATTATTCATATTTCTGGTCCTTGTTAGTTAGTTTTCTCATTTCTTCTGCTTAAAGAAGTCCTTTTAACATTTCCTGTAATACTGGCTCGTTGGTATGAATTCCTTTAGTTTTTCCTTTTCTCAGAAGCTCTTTATCTCTCCTTCAATTTTTTTTAAAAGATTTTATTGGGGGAGGGGAACAGGACTTTTATTGGGGAACAGTGTGTACTTCCAGAACGTTTTTCCAAGTCAAGTTGTCCTTTCAATCTTATTTGTGGAGGGTGCCATTCAGCTTCAAGTTATTGTCCTTTCAGTCTTCGTTGTGGAGGGCGCAGCTCAGCTCCAGGTCCAGTTGCCATTGTTAGTTGCAGGGGGCACAGCCCACCGTCACTTGCAGGACTCGAGGAGTTGAACTGGCAACCTTGTGGTTGAGAGCCCACTCACCCATGTGGGAATCGAACCAGCAGCCTTCGGAGTTAGGAGCACGGAGCTCCAACCGCCTGAGGCTGGCCCCTCTCCTTCAATTTTAAATGATAGTCTTGCTGGATAGAGTAGTCTTGGTTGTAGCCCTTTGTTTTTCATTACTTTGAGTATTTCCTGCCACTCCCTCTGGCCTGCAAATTTTCTTTAGAAAAATTACTGATAGTCTCATGGGAGCTCCCTTGTAAGTAACTAGCTGTCTTTCTCTTGCTGCTTTAAGGATTCTCTCTTTGTCTTTAACCTTTGGCATTTTAACTATGATGTGTCTTGGTGGGGGACTGTTTGGATTTATCCTGGTTGGAACTCTCTGCACTTCCTGGGCTTGTGTGTCAATTTCCTTCACTAGGTTAGTGAAGTCATCTGTCGTTGTTTCTTCAAATAAGTTCTCGATCCTTTGTTCCCTCTCTTCTTCTTCTGGTACCTTTTGATGTGGATGTTGTTGCACTTGATGTTGTCCAAAAGGTCTCTTAAGATATCTTCATTGTTTTTTATTCTGTTTTGTTGTTGTCCTGATTGTGCGTATTCTGCTACCTTGTTTTCTAAATCGCTGATTCAGTCCTATGCTTCATCTAATCTGCTGCTGATTCCTACTAGTGTAGTCTTCATTTCAGTTGTTGTATGCTTTATTTCTGACTGGTTCCTTTTTATGTTTCTATGTCCTTCTTTATGCTTACTATCTCTTTGTTGAAATTCTCAATAAGTCCCTTAAGCATTCTTATGACCAGTGCTTTAAACTCTGTCTCTTGTAGGTGGGTTGCCTCCATTTCATTTCGTTCCATTTCTGGAAGATTTTCCCTGTTTTGTTTTTTTTATTATTATTATTTAGGACATTTTTCTTTGTTTCCTCATTCTGGCTGCCTCTCTGTGTTTGCTTCTATGTATTATGAAGATCTCTTATGTCTCTCAGTCTTTGCTGGGTGGACTTATGTAGTATGTATCCTGTGTGGTCCAATGGCACAGTCTCCCTAATCTCCTGGGAGTGTTTTCCAGGAGTGTCCCTTGAGTGTGTTGCATGTATTATCTTGTTGTATTTGAGCCTTGATGGCTTTTGGTGCATCCGTGGGTGGCATTGACTCCCAGTCTGACTGACTGTGAGAATTGGCTATGCCCACACTCTATGAGCTGCTGGTTGGTGGCTGACCCCTCACAGGGGGATCAGCCCCCACAGGGTATTGTACCTGTTGAGACCACCCTTTGGGGGTGGCGCTTGTGGGGCTAACCAACTAGTGCTCTGATGTGGTCTGAAGCCAGCCCCTGGTTGTGTTGCTTCTGGTGTCTCTTGGGATGGCTTCCTGTGCAGTCCAATTTCAGTCTTGCCTGTGACCAGTCTGGGGCTACCTGGTAGGAGCCACAAAGCCATATGTGGTGAGTAAAATTAATTTGTTTGTAAAAATAAAAGTCTAGTCTTACTAAACTTGGCCTGATTATTTACATAAATGTAGTAAGAATAGTGATTCTATGCATATTCTCAAATAGGACATTTCAGTCAAAGATTTTGTAAGTTATTGTTAGCTTAAATGAGAGGGAGAAGGTGTTTGATTTTTATCTTGATTTATATGAGAGTTTCATCTTGTCATTAAAGGCCTAGCTTTCCATATCTATTTCCTTTGATTCTACTCTATTAGAAAACATATTTTACAATAAGTAGTGAATGGAAATCTGTAGGAAGCTCGTGCTGACCTTCTCAGGACCAGTTTCTATCTAGAGAGTCAAAGCTCTGCACAATGTTGTCACCTCCTCCCAAGATTTCCCGAAGGAGTCTGAAAGAGTTCAAAAGGAAAAGAAGCATCTGCAAACCTAACTCTTTCTTCAGAAAAGCACTGAAGTGAAATAACGAGGCAGACCTGGAATTTGCTGAGAAGAAAGGATGGAGTAGTGAGGCAGCACAGAGCTTACCTTGCTGTCTCTGATTCTGTGAGCAGTTGTCAGGCAGCGATGGATTGAATGCTTATAAAGGCAGTGGGGTACTTTGCTCCCAGAGATGTTAATTCCTGGTGCGTCCTGGATTGGGAATGTAGCATCGGTAGCCATTATTCATTAGTCCATGTGATAAATTACTCCTGACATCTCACTCATTGAGTGAATATGTATTGAGTGTTTGTAGCCTTCACTGAAAAACCAAGATGGATAATACAAAACTTCTGCCATTGGCTGAGGACAAGGTGAGGTACTTCGATGTGCTAAGGAGCAACTTCTTAAGTGGATGTGGCCAAAGTAAAGTGTTGTCATAGCAACAAGGCCAGGGTAATTAATTGTTCAGTGGCATTGGGGACGGCAAGTGAGTTACTGTTTCAATTGGGTCTACAAGAAGTAGAAGCAGTTCGCCAAGCAGTTAAAGAGAGAGTGAGTGACTGCCAGGCAAAGGAACGCAGCACAGGAAAAGCCACGCAGCTGCCAGAGAGCTGGACCCCCGTGGAGGGGTGGGAGGACGTGGACGGTTCTCCCACCAGCACAGGCCGTAGAAAGCGAAGGTCGTTGCAGCCCTGTGGGCTGGGAAGTGCTTGCTGAGGCAGCCCGGATGTGGGACTTGTAGTCCCAGGAGGAAACGCTTGCTGAGTCCTTGATGGAGGATGCGGGTGAGGTCAAGGTCGTCTCTCACCCCCGGGTTGGGGAGGACTTGGAGCCCTCGCCCTGTGGTAGAGGGCACATATTGTGAGACCAACACACAGCCCTGGCAAATGACTGTGGACTATGGGGAATTGCCTTCCATCCCTGAGGTGATGGATCACTTGATTGTTTGCTTCGAACGTACCACCATGTAGTGGAACTGGTGATGTTTACTTCCTGTGTCTCGCCTGGCCGCCAGCGAGACTGTGGTGCAGGAAGACCCCTTGTCGGGGTACAGGCTGATGTTTTCTTCCTGTTACTTGACCAGCTGCCATCAAAAATATGTAAGCACCTTGGATGTGAGACACTAATGTTTCAGCACAGTACCCTGAGAAACCCTGGCTGTGCCCAGGAAGTAGGTGGACATCAAAGGACACCTCCTGGGACATTACTTGAACTGGACTGAAACTTTTTCTCGTGAGCTGACTTCCTGACACAGGGCACCTCGCAGAATACGCTTGTCATGTAGATTGTGAGGCAAAACCCTGGAGGAGTGGAGTGTGGGGACAGAATCCCAGAGAGCAGTTTCCAGGTTCTCAGCCTCACATGGAAAGGTGCTGGCTCAGTTATTAGATGGCCATCAGCTGTAATCAGATGGCCGTCGCTGTGGCTGGGTGGCCATCAGTTGTTACAGGTTAGCCATTAGCCACTAATATAACTGCTGTGGCTATGCTGGGGGGTTGGTTGGTTGGTTGGTTGGTTGGCAGAGAAGCGGATGGTGGATTGCAGATTGTGTGGCCCCTGCTTCCTGTATCTCTAACCCAGCCGCCAACGGGAAATAGTGGTATGAATCCCCTACCCATGGCTCCGTGGGTGTTCCTTTTTGGCCTCACCATGTCCTGCATTCTTGTGTGGGGAGCGGGAGCTGAGCCCTTGCATTACATATGTCTACATGGACCAAACAAGAAATAGAGTCTGAATGCTATTTAAAGTGACTAGGTAAACAGTGGAGAAATTGAAACAATTCATGTCAAAAATTAGAAGTAGGTGAGGACAAGTAAGATAGCAGGTAAAAGCAATTAAAGTGAGCTAAAATGGCATCATTAAGAATGTTCAGTCAATGTGTGAAGTCTAAAGGAACAAAATAAAACAAAAACATATTTAGAGCTATGGGAATAACCACTAGCAGAATTAGAAACAATCAATCTCTCTCTCTCTCTCTCTCTCTCTCTCTCTCTCTCTCTCTCTCTCTCCCTCTCTCTCTCTCTCCCTCTCATTTTTGGTTAGCTTGTTTGTACTTTGGTTTTGCTGGAGTAAAATGTCCAGATGTAGAAAGCATCTTTCTGAGGCCCTGTTTATGGAAAATTCCCTTTGCTCGTCTCTCACAGAACAAGATTACATTTTCTGGAAATTAAGACGCTCTAATCTGTTGATGATACTCTTCCAGTGGTCTGTGCTATAATGTTTTGCTTCCTCTCTTCAATCCTGGTTGGTCTCGGGGGTGGGGAGAGTTAAGCACATGTGCTCAGCCAACTACGTTGAACCAGAAATTGCGGAGGTGTATGTGTACAGGCTTGTGATGCTTTCTCGAAACCAAGGGCATGAGCCTTGCAGACAGCCCGTGTGTGAATCATTGCCCCTGACACCGCACTCTGCCATGTATTCTGGGGTGCACTGCAGTACCAGCTAAAGAAAGCAGCCCCTGAGGCTGTACTTTAGAAAAAATAGTAAATTTTTGTATGCATTGATTTGATTTTTAAATCAGGCACAGATGTTTTACTGGAGAGAGAACTAGGTAAAGGACATTGCCGCGTGTGTTACTGCAAAGGGGTCAAGTGTGAATAAGAAACAGAGGAACTCTGGAACCTCTTCTGACTTCTGTTTTGTTCCTGTCATTTGAAATTGTGAAACAAAAGGTAGTGGAGAAGTAGTTACAAACAGGATCTGAGTGAGGCAGCCTGGGTTTGCAGCTCAGTGGACACCACTCACACATCGTGATTAATTTAAACAAAGCGCTCATAATAATGCTTGGCACATAGTAAAAAACCAGTCGTGTTATTCGACAGACCAGTTCAGACATTCCATGAAATAACTATTACCATTTATAATGTACCCTTGCCGGCAGAAAGTGGTCATCCAGAGAGAATGCTGGTCAGTGCTGAATCCAAGAACAAGAAGCTCTCCCTCCAGCGATGTCTGTAAACAGTGCCCTGGCCCCGGAAGGTGGAAAAACCAGCTCCCTGTGGAGATGATCTGGAGACCCTGTTTCTTTTCTTTGGATTGTCATTTTTATTAGCATGTTCATTAAAATGATGCCAGCTCTAATTCCAGAATGTGAATTCAGTCATTCCCAACAGATCCTTTGGTATCTTGAAAAAGTCCCAAGTTACTGTTAGATGTGGACACTTCACCCTTTGCTGTCCTCCTTCCCCCAGAAGAAAAGCAGAGGTGAGACTCCTAGGAGGAGTTTATCTGGCAGGTGCAGGGCACCTCAGAGAGAAGCAGGGACAGGGAAGGGCTGGGACGAGAAGGCAGCAGTTGAGGGTCATGACCTGGCAGCACCACTGCAGGCCCGTAGCGCTCCACCCCCCCCAGGATTTGTGGCACGCACACCTCACAGATATCCCAGAGGAGCAAGGGAGCTGCAACTTCACACACCAGCCCGTCAGATGTGGTGGAAGCACAGCAGAGCTGCTCAGCCCCGCCCTCAGACTATGGGGACATGGACAAAGGGCTTCCTGAGGCTTAGGAGCCTACTTTCAGGCACAGAGGAGACGCAGATGGAATTGAGGCAGAGCCTGCAGTCCAGGTAGGTGTGTTGGCCACCGATCAACAGTTTCTGCAATATTTATGTTTAGGGAGAAAGTCCTGGAACTCAGGATAGATCCCGGTGAAGACCATTCTTCTACGAAGGTGACGTGGACATACGAACCTCACCAGCTTTGCTGGGGCTGACATTGAGGGCAAGAGAAGGAAGGAAGAGCACAGGCTCTACAAGCAGACCATCTGGGGCTGAATCCCTGCTCTGCCACCTAATAGCTCTGTGATCTTGAGCAAGTTGCTTATTGTCTCTTTGCCTCACTTTTTGCCCCTGTAAAATGGGGGTAATAATAATAATTCCCTGGTAAGATTGTTGTGAGGACTTAATGTATTCATATAGATAAAGCACTTAAAAAGTATCTAACCATAAGTGCCCAAACATTTTTTTATTCTATGTCTTTTGTGAATGGCTTTTGTTTATAAATGCTGTGACATTGTGAGTGCTCAAAGGTTTTAACAACACATTCACTGTAATGAACCAAGAATTGATGAAGGCATTACTGTGAAAATAAAAACAAAACATCCATCCTATCATAAGCTGGTCTCCAGAGAACCAGGGGAAGGTGACTGGCCAATGAGCTGATGGTAGAGGTCACTTACAGAATAGCTTTGCCACTCAAAGAGCCCCCATTAGTTTACTGTGATAATCTGACATTCAGTTCTGGATCCTAGAAGCTTGTATAATAGATATAAAAGAAAATAACCCAGAAAAAAATGAAGCCTTAAAAACAACTTGTGACATGCACAAACTCTTTAAATTGGTCATTTTCGAGGCAGTTTACCATAGTTAATGCCGGGCAACAGGGCTCCACCGTGCTCTGTCATTTAATGTCACCAGCGAAGGGGCGCTCTGCCATCAGTTCCAGCAAAGGTGAAATGTTTCTATAATAGGTGTGTTAATAACTTCTATAAATAGAGGTGAGAGAAAGCACAAAACCTTTATCACTTTTTTCATGCATGGGATAAAATGAGAACTCTCTATTTAAAAAAATAAAAATTAAAAAAGGCTTTCTAATGCCTTCCGAGGAAAAACGTTCAAATTGTGTCTCTTAAGAAGATAGCATTTCATCTGAATCTATTGCTGTGCACTCTTCCACGTCCGCTCCAGGTGGATTCCACCCGTCCCAGATGAGACTGGTTTTTGCCAGAAGCTACTGTGAGATTCGCAGTTCCCCACCCAGAGGATGGAAGGGCACCGGCCTGAAACTACACTGCCCTCTGCTGGGCATCAGAGGCCAACCAGACTGGAAAATTCTCAGGAGGAGTTATTCTTCATTTTTAATAAACTTTATGAAATGTTTACAGGAGCTTTGCATGAAAAGCAAAGTTGGACTGTAACAGTTGCAAAGTCTCTCTCTCTTCAGAGGCAACAATTAGGGGTTAGTGGTAGATTGGACTTGGTGGGACTGTAGGGTTTGCACAGACAGCTGGGGTTTGGAGTCAGGCTTAGGCAGGGTCCCAGCTCTCTGCCTGTCCCAGTTGTGCCAGCTTGAGCAAGGTGGTCAACACCTCAGTTTTCTTATCTGTGAAATGGGATAATCATAAGGATACCCAAAGATTAAAAAAGAAAATGTATGCAAAGTCACCAGCAGAGTGTGTGACATTTAGTATTTCAATGAACATTAGTTATCATTATCACTTCAATCTCCTCCTTTGTAGGGTAGATGTTGAGGAAAATCTGCCTTCATTGGTTCATGTGAGCTTTCATCTGTTAGCTTTTATCTGTTCCTGCATGTGAGGTGATTTCTGTGCTGTGATCAACGGTTGAGTAAATTCCCCCCCCCCCTTGGTCTCATTCTCCCAAGTAAGGGAGATATGAGATGGTGTTTGTTGTTCTGTCTGTGCTGTGAGGTGATGGTTAGCTTAGGGTTAAAGAAATTCTTGGTCAGGAGTTGAGAGAATTCCCTCTTTGTTCTGTCTGTTTCCCCACATCAACAGATGAAGTGAAAAAGTAGCTAAGTTATATCAGGACGACGTGACAGGCACGTTGCCAGGCTTTGGAAGACTTTGGGCTGATGGTCCCAAGCAAGAACAGCAGATATTGCTTGTCCAGATGAACTAGCCCTTCAGCCAGATAAGTAATATGTTTTCTTTTTTTTTTTTTTTTTTTATCATTGACTGCTGGACCCTCCCAGAACTGGTTATTCCTTGAGAGGGGAGGCAGGAACACAAAACTTGGCTCTGGGATGCATCTAAAGAGATATATAAGATAGGTGGATTGATATTGATTGATTGCTGTCTCAAGAGATTGCTATTCAGAAGATTTGCCGTTTCAGGACTGCTTTTCAGGAGTGGATTGTTTCAGAGTAAGAGGTCGGAACTTGTCTCAATGGACAGTAGAGAGACTTCTTTTGTTGGTGAATTGTCATCATTCTAGCATCTTTGGGAACCTGTATGCAACTTGCATCTTGCACTATCAGAAGACGTCCTAACTTCCAACAACAATAACAATAACAACAACAACAATGCCAACAACAACAGCAGCAGCGCTCTTGGGAACTAGCAAACTCAGGTGTTTGGGAACTGAGGTGTGGGAGATGCCTGAGTTTCTCTCAGCTACAGACCTGGCAACGTTTTGATTTATGACTTTTCCAGTGCTGTTCCCATCGCCCCTCCACCCCCAGTTTGGTGGGTTTTTGACATCTACTGTAATAATTACTATCCTATAAAGCTTATTACTGCTTTTAGATACTCCTTACTAATGTTATTTGTGTATTTAGCCAAGTGATTTTTGATCATTAGTAAACATATGTTGGGATCTCTTAAACTTGTATTCAGGGCTGCAGATGGGCCCTGGAGCACCTGGTGGGTGGACTGCTTCCCCTTTCATGTGGTTTGTCACACCCTAGTGTGACCGAAACTCATACTAGGGCATTCCCATAAGATCCTGCGGGGTGAGCAGGCCCTCCAGTAAACAAGTCTCACAAAGGGAGGGTGCATCATGATTTCAAACCTTATGCCACCAAAATAACACAGGTGCTAGCTAGCAGGAGCCATCCATGCATTGTCTCAACACCAGTGGTTGTCCTTTTGGGGTCCTTCCAGTAGATCCCATAGGTAGAGCCACTGCTGAGTACTGGACCCTCGCAGCACCCCGGGGCCATTGCACAAAGACAGATCTAAATTACCACTGCTGATGAGTTTGGATTGGAATTCCAGAAACAAACCCAGCTCGGCCACTCACACCCTGTGTTCCTTCAGAAGAGTGTTTTATCTTTCCTGTCTCCAACTTCTCATCAGATCATGGGAATGATAATTTTTTGTTTGTTTTTTATGCAAAATTGTTGTAAGAACTGGACAGTAAATGTCAACCCCTAGTTGCCTACAGAGAAGGGTGGTAAGTCAGTGGTAGTACTATTATTTCACACCTACACAAAATACGACACACTTGCACTGTGTATACAAATATGTCAGTTTACAGCACACATTGATGCATGTGAAAATATGCATTCAAATTTCTGTTTCTGTGTATAAAATATTTAATCTAATACTGGAGAAGAGGAAAGAATGTACCCTCTCAAGATTACAAGGAGTAAATATGTCTAATCAATCAGCCAAGTGAAAATTTAAAAAGATACTGCTTTGGGTCATAAAGCAGTTGCTTCTTAACTTTGAGGCAAGGGAAATCTATTTTATTAAAAGCTATGAAGATAGCCACTAAATAAAAACTGAGATTTACACTTGTTTTTGAGGAATGAAATCAGTGTTTCTCTTCATTTGTTTTCTTAAGTATTCTCAGCAAATAAAAGAGAAATCACATCTATCAGTATATATTTTTAGGTTGACTTACTTACATTTTTCTGTAATGCAGGAAGTTAGAACCATGCTGTAAAAATACACTGTTACTGACACACTTGGCAATCATTTCTTCCCCCCGCCGCGCCCCCACCTCCCAGAAGATATTGTTCTTCTACTATGTTATTGTTCTGCTACTTTCAGATGGACAAGTGAACTCAGGATGGAGTTACAGTGACAGTGACATCACGCACGAGGGTATTACAGAGGCAGCCAGCCTATCATCTTCGGTGGCAGACTCTTCAGCTCTGCACTTCCTAGCTCTTTGACCTTGGGCAACTTCTCCACCAAGCTATGTCTCAGTGTCGTCTGCTGTAAAATGAAGATAATAGCACCCCAATCTTATTTATTTCAGGGTTAAATTAGTTCATACTTAGAGAATAGCACATAGTACTGTTGGTGGAATAATGCTTTTGACTCTATTGGACTTTTAAAATTTCTTCAACTTAAAACAGACCCTAGGGTTTCTTGGAGAAGTTACACTTGACAATAAGGGAATAGGAAACTTTCTCAATCAAAAGCATCTGTGGAATATCTATAGTTAACATCACACTTAATGGTGACATAGTGAATGCAACATAAGATTGGGAAAAAGATAGGAATGTTGACTCTCACCAACTCTATTCACCATTGTACTGGTCTTAAGCATTGCAATATGGTGAGAAAAAAGAAACAAAATAATTAAAAAAAAAAAACAAATATAGGAAGAATTAAACTGCCCTTATTTGCACATGACATAATTGTTTACATCAAAAATCCTAAGAATCTACAAAGAAACTACTATAGTACATAAGTGAATTTACTAAGGTCTCAGGACACAATGCCAATCTACAAATTTTAATTATATACCCTATTTTGCCATGTATAATGTACACATTTCCCCCCAAATTTGTGAGGGAAAAATAAGGATGCGCATTATAAATGGGTAGTATTAATTCCATATCTATATAAATCTTTTTACTTCTTTTATTTATGCTTATGAGTTAAAAGTGTAACTCTAAAAATCAATAATGATATCCTTATGCAAAATAATACCCTGGAACACAACAATCGGTTTTTAAATTTACAGTGAACTTGCAATGATGAAGAATTCTTGGCCCTCCCTGATGCATAAATATTGTAAATTTGTTACCAATACATAAAATTTCTTGTACCTTGTATCTATTCTTGTGTTTGTAATTATTTGTTTCATAAAATTTCTTATACCATAATATGTTAAAAAGAAAAAAATACAAAAATTCCTTTATAATACAAAAAACAAGTACCTAAATGTAAACAAATAAAAATTTGAATTAAAAAACTAAAATGAAAGATTTTTTACCCCGAAAGTTGGGTCAAAAACGTGGGTTCACATTATACACAGGAGTGCATTACACATGGCAAAATATGGTAACTATGTATTATCAACAAGTATAATAAATAAAATTTACAGAAGCCTATGCCATTTTACAATACTATAAAGTTCTTAGAAACACATAAATGAAGTTTTGCAAGACCTGCATACTCAAAACAGCAAAGCACTGCCAAGAAAAATTAAAGTGGACCTAAATTAATGGAGAGATATACTATGTTCATGGATTGGGAAATTCAACCATTAAGGTGTCATTTTTTTCAACTGCTAAGGTATCATTTCTTCACAAAATAATTTATAGAGTCAAATGCAATGCCAATCAAAACCCAAGGAGGGTTTTTGGTTTTCTGTGGGTTTTTTTTTTTTTTTTTTTTTTTTTTAGGAAATAACAAGCTATTTCTCAAATTTAAATGTAAATTAAAAGGTTCTAGAATAACCCAGTCTCAAAAAAAGAAGCAGTTACAGGAGGATGGGTGGCTCAGTTGGTTGGAGCGCAGGCTCTCAACCACAAGGTTGCAGGTTAGACTCCTGCAAAGGATGGTGGGCTGCGCCCCCTGCAACTAAGATTGAACATGGCACTTTGAGCTGAGCTGCCGCTGAGCTCCCAGATGGTTCAGTTGGTTGGAGTGCAGGCTCTCAAACTACAAGTTTGCCCATTTGACTCCCGCAAGGGTTGGTGGGCTGCACCTAAGATTGAAAGGACAACTTGACATGGAGCTGATGAGTCCCAGGAAAAACACACTACTGTTCTCCAACAAAAAGTCATGGAAATACACACTGTTCCCCAATAAAGTCCTGTTACGCTTCCCCAATAAAATCTCATAAAAATAAAAAGAAGAAGCAGTTACAATCCAACAAAACGAAGCAGTTACAATACATGATTAAGTCTTACTATGGTAGTACAGTAATCAAAATAGCATAGTATTTGTGCAAGGATAAATAGAACATTAAAAATTAATAGAAAATCCAGATATGTACAGTTATTAATAATTAATTTATGACAAAGTCATCAAAGCAATTCAAAGAGGAAAAAGAAATTTCATTCAAGAAATGAGGCTGGGCGGCCAGATGGCTTAGTTGGTTAGAGCGTGAGCTCTTAACAACACGGTTGGTTGCCAGTTCAATTTCCACATGGGATGGTGGGCTGTGCCCCCTGTAACTAAGATTGAAAATGGCTCCTGAGACATCATCAAAATGGCAGCATTAGGTGAGTCTCCATAAAGCGCCCCTGGAATTTACCACTAATAGAACAACAATAACTCCACAAAGGACGACCTGCACAGGGACAGTGCTCTGAGCTCACTGCTTCCCGGAACTACCGCAGCTGCGGGACAGGGAAGAACTCGGACGGCTAGGGCTCCGCTTATGGCCCACAGGGCTGAGGGGGCAGCATATAGCACGGCTGAAACCAACGCTCACGGCAGAGACCTCAGAGAAAAGACTGAGGGAGGAAGGCTGAAAACGGTGGTTTAAGCCCTCACTGCCGAGCAGAGAACGGAGCCTTAGGCACTGAGACTAGCCGCCCCCTCCCTCCCCTCCCAGAGCTTGCCCCGCCCCCACCTGCCCGGTGCTAGAAGCGAAACAGTACCAGTGTCAGATCAAAACAACAGAAAATTTGCTGTTTTGAGAACTGTGGACTGCAGACACAAATTCACAGCCCAACTAGTTCCAGCAAATGGGAGAGAGCTGTGGAAGCAGGACCGGCTGTGGTGGTGGTCGCTGCCATTGCTCTGGGCCACCTCTCACAACTCACCCCGACCCTCACCCCACCTATCTGGGCAGATCCCTGCAGGAGTAAACAGAACTGCTGAAACATACGGGCTCTGAATCTGGAGCTGGAAGAGCTTTGGAACATCAAAGTTCTCCGCATACCCACTGGGACACTGCGCCCTGTGACCTAGACGAATTATTAACAGAAGAGAAGCCCATCTCCCAGGGAATTCCCCCATTGTGTGAGAAGCTGGAATAGTGCAGAGAAAACATAGCACTACCGTGTGGGAGAAGAAAAAAAGGCTGCAGTCAGAGAAAAAATAAAACATTCTACCAACAAGTACTGGAAAACAAAAGAAAGACCTCTTCCTATCAACCTGTTGCAGAAGCCACTCCTGTAGATGTCTAGGAAGAGAAATAATAAATCAGTAATTGCCATGAATAACCAAGGCAACAAGACAGCTCAGAAAGAAAGTGAAAAGTATCCAGAAAAGGAACCTAAAGATAGGCAAATATGTGACTTAAATGACAGAGAATTCAAGATTGCAGTTCTAAAAAAACTCAACGAGATGCAAGAAAACACAGAAAGGCAGTTTAATGAACTCAGAAACACAATCAGAGAACACCATGAGCATTTTACGAAAGAGATTGAAATTTTAAAAAAGAACCAAATAGAATTTCTGGAGATTAAGAACTCAATAGAAGAAATTAAGAATGAAATAACCAGCTTAGGTAGTAGAGTTGACCAGATGGAGGAAAGAATCAGTGACATCGAAGATAGAAACCTGGAAATGACACAGATGGAAGAAGAAAGAGACTTGAGACTTAAAAGAAATGAAAGAACTCTACAAGAACTTTCTGACTCCATCAGAAAGAGCAATATAAGAATAATGGGCATACCAAAAGGAGAAGAAAGAGAGAAGAGAACAGAGAGTATATTCAAACAAACTGTTGATGAGAACTTCCCAAACTTGTGGACAGAACTGGATCCTCAAATCCAGGACGAAAATAGAATACCTAATTACCTCAATCCCAGTAGGCCTTCTCCAAGGCACATTGTATTGAAGCTGTCTAAAATCAACGACAAAGAAAGAATCCTCAAGGCAGCCAGGGAAAAAAAAGACGGTAACCTACAAAGGAAAGCCCATTAGATTACCATCAGATTTTTCAGCAGAAACTCTACAAGCCAGGAGAGAGTGGAAACAAATATTCAAACTATTGAAAGAGAGAAATTATGAGCCAAAAATAATAGATCCAGCAAAGATATCCTTTAGATATGAAGGAGGAATAAAGACCTTTCCAGACACACAGAAGCTGAGGGAATTTTCTAATACACGGCCTGCACTACAACAAATAATAAAGGAGGCTATTCCACCACCATCCACAGGGACAATTTGTGAAGAAGACATAACAGTCATCAATATTTATGCCCCCAATCAGGGAGCACCGAAATATACCAAGCAACTACTAACAGAACTAAAGGGAGAAATTGACAAAAACACAATTATACTGGGGGACTTAAATACAGCATTCACAGCTATGGATAGATCATCCAAACAGAAAATAAATAAAGAATAGCAGCCATAAATGACACATTAGATGAAATGGACATAATTGACATATATAGAGCGCTTCATCCTAAAACATCAGACTATACATTCTTTTTTAGTGTTCATGGAACACTCTCAAGGATAGACCATATATTGGGACATAAAATCAGTCTCAGCAAATTTAAGAAGACTGAAATCATACCAAGCATATTCTCTGATCACAAGGCTTTGAAATTGGATATCAACTGCAAAAAGAAAGCAGGAGAAAACACAAATACATGGAGATTAAACAACATACTTTTAAAGAACGTCTGGGTCAAAGAAGAAATTAGAGGGGAGATCAAAAGATACACAGAAGCGAATGACAATGAAAATACATCCTACCAAAATTTTTGGGATGCAACGAAAGCAGTTTTAAGAGGGAAATTTATCTCATTACAGGCCTATCTCAAGAAACAAGAAAAGTCCCAAATAAATGACCTAATGTTACACCTTAAAGAACTAGAAAAAGAAGAACAAGTGAAACCCAAGGTCAACAGAAAAAAGGAATAACATAAATCAGAGCAGTACTAAATGAAATAGAGAACAAAAAGACAACAGAAAAAATTAATGGGACAAAGAGCTGGTTCTTTGAAAAGATTAACAAAAGTAACAAACCCTTGGCTAGACTCACTAAGATAAAAAGAGAGAAGACACTAATTAACAAAATCAGAAACGAAAATAGGGAAGTTATCACGGACACCACAGAAATACAGAGGCTTATCCAAGAATACTATGAAGGACTATATGCCACCAAATTCAATAACCTAGAAGAAATGGACAAGTTCTTAGAAACATATAGCATTTCCATGAAGAACTGGAAAATCTAAACAGACCGATCACCAGTAGCGAAATTGAATCAGTCATCCAAAACCTTCCCAAAAACAAAAGTCCGGGACCAGATGGCTTCACTAATGAATTCTACCAAAACTTCAAAGAGGATCTAATCCCAATCCTGCTCAAACTCTTCCAAAAAATTGAAGAAGAGACAGTACTCCCTAACTCATTTTATGAGGCCAACATTACCCTGACACAAAACATGGTAAGGACAACACAAAAAAAGAAAACTACAGACCAATATCTCTGATGAATACCGATGCAAAAATCCTAAACAAAATTCTAGCAAATTGAATACAACAATGCATTAATAACATTATTCATCACGACCAAGTGGGGTTCATCCCCAGGGCACAAGGATGGATCAACATCAGCAAATCCATCAATGTGATACATCACATAAACAAAATAAAGGACAAAAATCATATGATTATATCAATTGATGCAGAAAAAGCATTTGACAAGATACAACATCCATTTATGATTAAAACACTTAATAAAATAGGTATAGAAGGAAAATACCTTAACATAATAAAGGCCATATATGACAAGCCCTCTGCTAATCTCATAATTAATGGTGAAAAACTGAAGCCCTTTGCTCTCCGTTCAGGAACACGACAGGGCTGTCCCCTATCACCTCTGCTTTTCAACATAGTGAGTGTTGGAAGTCCTTGCCAGAGCAATCAGGCAAGAGAAAGAAATAAAAGGCATCCAAATTGGGAATGAAGAAGTTAAATTATCACTCTTTGCAGATGACATGATGCTATATATAGAAAACCCTAAAGACTCCACCAAAAAGCTATTAGAAACAATCAACGAATACAGTAAAGTTGCTGGCTACAAAATCAACGTACAAAAATCCATTGCTTTCCTATATACTAACAATGAAATCTCAGAAAAAGAAATACAAAAAACAATTCCTTTTGCAATTGCAGCAAAAAGAATAAAATGCCTAGGAATAAACTTAACCAAGGATGTGAAAGACCTATATGCTGAAAACTATAAGACATTTTTGAAAGAAATTGAAGAAGACACAAAGAAATGGAAAGATATTCCGTGCTCACGGATTGGAAGTCAACATAGTTAAAATGGCCATATTACCCAAAGCAATCAATGCAATCTCCATCAAAATCCCAATGGCATATTTTAAAGAAATAGAACAAAAAATCATCAGATTTGTTTGGAACCACAAAAGACCCCGAATAGCCAAAGCAATCTTAATAAAAAAGAGCAATGCTGGAGGTATCACACTTCCTGACTTTGGCTTGTACTACAGGGCTACAATAATCAAAACAGCATGGTATTGGCAGAAAAACAGACACGTAGACCAATGGAATAGAACTGAGAACTCAGAAATAAAACCACATAAATATGGACAGATAATTTTTGACAAAGAAGCAAAAAACATACAATGGAGAAAAGACAGCGTCTTCAATAAATGGTGCTGGGAGAATTGGAAAGCCACTTGCAAAAGAATGAAACTGGATTGCTATCTGTCACCATGTACCAAAATTAATTCAAAATGGATCAAAGACTTAAGCATAAGACCTGACACAATAAACTGCATAGAAGAAAACATAGGTACTAAACTTATGGACTTTGGGTTCAAAGAGCATTCTATGGATTTGACTCCAAAGGCAAGGGAAGTAAAAGCTAAAATAAACTAATGGGACTATATGAAACTTAAAAGCTTCTGGACAGCAAAAGAAACCATCGACAAAATAAAGAGGCAACCAACTGAATGGGAGAAGATTTTTGCCAGCAGTGCCTCCGATAAGAGGTTAATATCCAAAATATACAAGGAACTCATGAAACTCAACAACAAAAAAACAAACAACCCAATTGAAAAATGGGCAGTGGACCTGAAGAGACATTTCTCCAAAGAGGACATACAAATGGCAAATAGACATATGAAAAAATGCTCAACATTACTAATCATCAGAGAAATGCAAATAAAAACCACAATGAGCTATATCACCTCACCCCAGTCAGAATGGCTATCATCAACAAGACAAATAGTAATAAGTGTTGGAGAGGCTGTGGAGAAAAAGGAACCGTCATACACTGTTGGTGGCAATGCAGACTGGTACAGCCGTTATGGAAGGCAGTGTGGAGGTTCCTCAAAAAATTATGAATAAAATTACCATATGACCCATCAATCCCTTTCCTGGGTATCTACCCCAAAAATCTGAAAACATTTATACATAAAGACACGTGTGCTCCAATGTTCATTGCAGCTTTGTTTACGGTGGCCAAGACATGGAAACAACCAAAATGTCCTTCGATAGATGAATGGATAAAGAAGTTGTGGTATATATACACAATGGAATACTATTCAGCGGTAAGAAAAGATGATATAGGAACATTTGTGACAACATGGATGGATCTTGAGAGTATGATGCTAAGCGAAATAAGTCAGACAGAAAAAGTAGAGAACTATGTGATTTCACTGATATGTGGTATATAAACCAAAAACAACAAAAGAACAAGACAAACAAATGAGAAACAGAAACTCATAGACACAGACAATAGTTTAGTGGTTACCAGAGGGTAACGGGGGCGGGGGGTGGGGGGTGGGAGATGAGGGTAAGGGGGATGAAATATGTGGTGATGGAAGGAGAACTGACTCTGGGTGGTGAACACACAATGGGATTTATAGATGATGTAATACAGAATTGTACACCTGAAATCTATGTAATTTCACTAAAAATTGTCACCCCAATAGATTTAAAAAAAAAACAAAATAGAGAAATTTCTCCTTCAGAGAAAAAATAAATAAATAAATAAATAAATAAATAAATAAATAAATAAATACAATGGCGACGGGACTTGGAGCTGAGCTGCGCCCTCCACAACTAGATTGAAGGACAACGACTGATGGGTCCTGGAAAAACACACTGCTCCCCAATATTCTCTAATAAAAATTTAAAAAGAAATGATGCAGAAAAATTGGATTACTATATAGAAAAACAGAGCACTTTAATTACTATCTTAAACTATTAATTAATTCAAAATGGATCAGCATCTTATGAAACCTAAAACCTATAAAATTTCTAAAAAAAAATAGAATCTGGTGGAGTAGGCAAAGAGTTCTTAAACTGGACAAAAGTAGCACTCATGTTAAGAAAATTAATCCATTTGACTTAATCAAAATTAACAACTTCTGCTCATTAAAAAACAATAAAAGAACGAAAAGGGAGAAGGTGTGTGCCACATGTGTGTCTGACGAAGTACTCGCATCCAGAATATATTTTAGAAGTCCCACAAATCAATAATCAAAAGATGAAGAGTCTAATATTTTAGGGGCCAAATACTGGACAAGGAGTTCATAAGAAAAAGTAACGGAAGGGTCAGTAAGAGCATAAAGGTATGTTCAACAATCATTGGTAGTCAGAGTAACTACAACCAGTGAGATATGTACCAATGAAGCCAGACATACAAGAGTACGTTAACTGTATGATCTCATTTAAATAGAGTTCAAAAACAGGGGAAACTAACCTAAGGTGATAGAAATCAGAATTGTAATTGACTCTGGGAGAGTGGAGACTTGCTGTAAAGGGGCAATTTGTTGGTGATGGAAATTCTGTCTTCCTTGTGGTGATGGTTATTTACCTAAGTATGCACATATACACATTCGTCAAAACTAATCAAAACATGTACATGACGTTTTCGTATTTACTGTATATGAACGATGCTTCAATTTTGTAAACAGATTGAGGTCATCCCAGTGAAATTAAAGTTTTACAATGCTATAGTTTCCCATGTTTAAAAACTTTTTAAAAATGAGATGCAGTTCCTCTCCTCATTAAAAGCTTCCTATGGCTTCTCTTTGGCTTTATTACAAAATCAAAGTATTTACTGGGATTTATGAGGTCAACCTAATCTGACCTCACTCCTCTCTCCACACTCTTCTCCCGTCACTCACCCTCATGCTCACTGCAGCCAAATACCCTGACTGAACATTCCAGGCCCTCAGCACTTCCCTTTCCCTCTCTTTAGAACACTTTTGCCCCACATCTTCCCACAGGTCATTCATGCATGAATCTCTTCATTCATTCACCTGGGGTTGTTTTCACTGCAGAGACACCTTCCCTGACATTCTGTCTCTTCCTTCCCACTGCCTGTACTTCCTCATAGCACTAATTCTACCTGAAAATTAAACTGCATATTTATCAGCTTACTTATTGATTGTCTATATGCCCACTGAATTGTCAGCATTAGGAGACAGAGACCTTGTCTGTCCTATATCCCCAGGGTGTAGAACTGCCTGGTGCACAGTAGATGTGGCACACACACACACATACACACACATGTACACACATGCACACATAACACACATACACACATACACACATACAAAACATACCTACATACACACATGCATGCATGCATGCACACACACATAACATACACACTCACAGATACACGCATACTCACAGACACACATGCTGGCTGAACAAGGAGAGTGGGCAGAGCGATGTAATGATGACTTCTCATTGGTTTGTTTACATAAAGTACTCACTTCTTCTACTGGAAAGTTGCGATCTTATAAACCTCTCCATATAAATCTCTGCAGGAAGGTTCTGTTTCTCATGTGGGGGACTTCCACTTTTCATAGGAAAGATTACACAATGTTTTGAAGATAAAGAAATGTGCCAAGTTCACATTCGAGTTCAGCTGCTCTGGACCTCAACTGGGAATATAAATATTGATTGGCTAAGAAGTATCTGGCTTGGGTCATTTTCCTTGAAAAATAAAAAGATTATTTCAATTATACCTCAGTAAGAAAGAGACAGAGACAGAGAGAAAATAACACAAAGGAAAAAAGAAAGAATAAAGATTGTTTAAGACTCCATCTAGGAAATTTTTATGGTAAGTTGTGTAGATGCCAGATGTCATATCAATTTGCCTTGATGGCTAGATGTACCATAGTTCAATCAGTAACAGTCTTATCAACTATACATTAATAATAACATCTCTCATCAGCAATAACTAGGACCTTTTCAAAGGCCAAAGTTAACTGGATTTTACAAAAAAATAGCATGCTTTCAAACAATGCTCCTAAGACTTGTAAATATACAAGAAAATCTAACACCAAGGCACACTTCTGAATAGCTATGCAAAAATCGCTGTGAATGTGGAACATAAATGTGACCACCATTCTAATTTGGGTGTTTCTTTGATCCCACAAGAAGAATGATAATCACCTCAGTTCCTCCCAGCTCCTCTGATACCACTCCAATATGCACCCTGGACCTCAAGGACTATTTCGGATCCTTGTTTCCAGATAAAGGAAGTCACAATTCCTGGTACCTGGTGCGCTCTGATCACATGGAGGACTCAAGCTGTCACCCCTGATGACACTTCCCTATTCTCTTTTTGCTGAAATTACAATAACATCCTTATTATTTGTTGAACTCATACAAAGTGGTTAGTCTGTGTTTTGAACTGTGAAAATACATTACAGATGTTCTGAAGCAATTGTACACTTACTCTGAAAGCTCTTCTCTGGTTGGTATGTGTATACTCTCAGCTCCAAGAATATTAAAGAACAAAATTGGAAATGAGGGAAATGGGAGCAGAGAGACCTGGGTTCAAATCCTGGTTCTACAACTTCCAGTCTGTGTGGCCTTGGGCATGTTGCTTCCCCTTCTCTTCCACAGGATCTTCACTATAAAATGGAAATAATCATGGAACCCACTTTGCAGTCTATATTAAAGAAAAAATTAGATAATTATTTTTTTATCTAATTTAGCAAAGTGTCTGGAGACTTCATATGTAGATATTTAGTATCTCTTATAAACAAAAGTCTATGGTAGGTGCTCATAGTGCGATGAAAAGAGGGAAGTGGCCTCTCTTGAGTAAAAGAAGCCATAGCAGTTGTTATGTACACTAGAAAAAAAGGAACTGGAATCTAGAGAGATATAAATAAAATAAAATAATATTCATTGATGTCAGGGGTCTTACACGAGTTACCTCTTTTAGTTTTCACAAAAACAAAATATAGTAGCATATTGTTCAGGATACTTTCAATTGCTAGGAATCTAAACTTAAAATGGCTTGAGCCAAACAGAAGAAACAGCAAGGGAGGGAGGGAGAGAGAAGAGAGAGACCGAGAGAGAATGAGATGTGTTGGCTCCCATAACTGAGACACCAAGGAGTTTTGATACAGCTAGGAGACCCACAGGTTAAATGATGTGTGAATGGTTTTCTCTCTTTCTTTCTCCACTCTCGCAGCTACAGCTACGTCCTTATTTCTCCTTATTTGTATGCCTTATTCCCTCCTACTTCAGACAGGCTTTCTCCATGAGCCAAGAAACATGGCTCTGGAAGCCCCAAGGCTGTATACTCACAGCACACAATCCAATGGGAGGAGGGGCCCTTTCCCATGAGTTCTATGTCAAATCTTAAGGAAGCATCTAGGTAGGCCCTAACTGAATTACATGCCCACTATTTGTCCAGTCACTTGGCTTAAGCACATGAGGTACCCTGATTGGCCCTAGAAAAAGAAGAAGAAACTAAGCCTAAAGTTAGCAGAAGAAAGGAAATAATAAAAATAAGAGCAGAAACAAATGAAATAGAAATCAACAAAACTAACGGCCATTTTTTGGGGTTTTTTTGAAAAAAATTAACAAAATTGACAGACCACAGCTAGACTAAGAAAAAAATAAACAAAATCATAAATGAAACAGGAGACATTACAACTGATGCCTCAGAAATAAGAAGGATTACAAGAGCCTACTATCAACAATTATATGCCAACATTGGATAACCCAGAAGAAATGGATAAATTCCCAGAAATATGTAACCTATCAAGATTCAATCATGGCAACATAGAAAACCTGAACAGACTAATAATGAGTAAAAAGATTCAATCAGTCACCAAAAACCTCTCAAAAAAGAAAAGCCCAGGACCAGGTGGCTTCACCGGTGAATTCTATCAAGCATTTGATGAAGCATTAACACTTATCTTTCTCAATTTTTCCAAAAAAATTAAAGAGGAGGGAACATATTCTAACTCATTTTATGAGGCCAGCATTACCCTGATACCAAAACCAGAAAATGGCACTACAAAAAAAACTATGGATCAATACCTCTAATGATTATAAATGAAAAAATTCTCAACAAAATACTAGCACCCTGAATTCAACAGCCCATTAAAAGGATCAGACACAATGATCAAGTGGGATTTATCCATGGATGCAGGATGGTTCAACATATGCAAATCAATGAAAGTTATACACAACACTAACAAAATGAAGAAAAAAAATCACATGATCTTCTTTAAAAATGCAGAAAAGGCATTTGACAAAATTTAACACCCTTTCATGATAAAAGCACTCAAAAACCTAGAAATAGAAGGAAATGACCTCAACGTACTAAAGGCTATATGTGAAAAGCCCGTAGCTAAGATCAAGAACAAGACAAGGGTGCCCCCTCTGTGCCAGAAGTCCTAAGAGAGCCCTCCAGAGTCTATGCTCTTGACTGCACTGCTATGCTGGTGGCCGCAGTCTCTAAACTAGACTTGTGACAATGGAGAGTTCAGGCTTAGCTCCAGAAGGCAGGCTTCACACCAAAGGAGAGCAGTCTTAGAAGTGAAAGTGCTGATCAATATGAGAGAAGACGTCATAAAGATTAGAGTTCTCCAAAATGCAACAAGAAAACCTAGAACTGCTCTGATCCTGATGTAGCCCCCTAGGAACAGATCGCTGGGTGGGCCGTGGACGGAGCAAACAGGCCCCAAAGCAGAGATGAGTTCCCAAGGGGCCCACATGCAGTCTGTCGGCGCCCACACTGGGATGAAGTGTGACTGCCACTGCATGGGGCTTGGAAGCAGTCCTGTCCAGCTTTCCAAGTAGAAGCACAAATCCCCAACACTAGGCAGCTCATGATGGGCTAGTCTGCCTGAGTCCCACAGGGAAAGGGTGTGTAAGCTAAGCCCAGGCTGGCCCTGGAGAGTGGATGGAGGCAGAAACAGCTGTATTTTGAGAACAGAACAAACATCCTGATGGAGGGTGAGGTGAGCGAAATCAACTCCCTCCCCAGCATCATACAAGGGTGTCATCTGGAAACATTAGAACATGTAGTTTCTTCAAACCAACTTTCCCTCACTGTTTTAAAAAGGGAAACGATTTTGAATACAAAAGCACGTGCTCGGTGTGAAAGCTCAGCTGGCAGGAGGAAGCTGTGTTCCCTGTGGCATAACTGCCACTTTTTATGAGGGTTTTTTTTTTTTTGGGGGGGGGCGAGTTTTTAGGTTTTTGGCTCCTGACTTTGATTTCCAGGCATCTTTAGCTGAACACCCCCTCATGTTTTCCTCACCCGCCTGTTCTCACCTACCAGCCTCCAGGGCTCACTCACAATCACGAGGTAAAAAGAAGGGGTGCCTTGGCAATGCCCTACCCGAGGGTGTTCTTCTGTCTTTCCTGCCATAGCCCCAAAACTGTGTACTTATGGTTCTTGACTTTGCCTCTCCTCTCCTCCAGCCACCAAGCTCCCTGCCACGTCCCTGATTCTCAGGACAAGTTACACTAAACAACCAGTGACTATATTTTTAATAATTACAGTGAAAAAGTCTTTGTTGTTTTTGCTAAATTTGATTGTCACAGAAGGAATTTATTTGGGACTTGGGAAGAACTTTCTAATTATGAGAGTTTTGTCTAAGAAAAATTACTAAGGATTTTCTTCTCTTAATATGGACCAAGCATCCATCCAAAGGTCTTTAAAAGCACTGAAACGTAAGCAGGGGCATTTTTTTAAAATCTCTTTCTTTCACGTGGTTTTTATGTTATATATATATCTGAAAGGAATCTTCAAAAGCAGAAGGTCCTCCCATCTTCTTGCTGTAAGAGCCTACGTGTGAATGCAATACGGTTGGTAGTGAATTTTAAACATGAAAAACACTGAGTGCAGCGAGGGATCCCGGGCTGGATGCTGACACAGAAAACGGCCACTATGGAAAAGCTGATGAAGTCTGAACAAAGTGTGCAGCTTAGTTAAAAGTATTGTACCAGTGAGAATTGTTCAGTTTGATAAGTGCTCTGTGGTTATATCAGATGTTCGCATCAGGGGAAGCTGGGAGAAGGATGTGTGGTGCCCATCTGCAACTTCTCTCTAAATGTGAAATTAGTCCCAAATTAAACTTTTTTTAAAAAATAAAGAACACATTTCCATTTATTAATATATTTCTGAGTCAAATTTATTTTTCATATTGAGTAATAATACATTTTTAATCCTTTGACATGTATTTAAAACGAGATCTCCATTCAAGATTTCCAAAGATTAAATTAACCCACACACTTCTTTCTCATTGCCATATATGAGATATAAATGAAAATTTTTAAACAAATGAAATCTTTATATAAGTTTAAAATAACTTAAAGTGAGCACCACACATTGATACAAAAAGTAATGTTTGAACCTGATATTCCTATGTAAATAAGCTCACACCATCACTGTTTGAACACAATCAGCCTCTGAAAAATTTTATCTCATAGCAACACCTCCAAATGCAAGAAAACGAAACTTTCTGTTTGCCTTTTATGTTTTCATGTTTCCTTCCTTCCATTATTATATATGAAAGAGCAAGAGTGGGCAAGCCTACAATAAATATTTCATATTTAAAATAAAAACTAATATAAATCCAGACATAATCTGGCTTCTGGGGAGTGTCAGGCATGGTACGGAGTGGGGGTTGGGGGACCAGGTCCCTGAAAGGACCACATGGAAAAAGAAGGCAGGCTTGTGACCCGGGGCAGCCTCAGTGGGCTCTGAGGGGAATGAGACCCACGTTTCTTTTTCCTATGACCAGGGTAACCCCACTCAGAAAAACTGCTCGGTTGGAGGTGACTTGAACGTGCTCTTCCAAGTGGAAGCTGACTTCCCTTTAAATTGTTTCTTCCTAATAAGTTTACTTAACGCATTATCTCCAACACTGCCCTGTCTCTGAGTCTGTTTAAGGAATCCCTGCACCATATAGCAGGATGAGAACACCTTAGTTGGTAAGCTCCTTGAATAATTTGGATGATCTATGTCAGAGGTCAGCACACTGGTTCTGTGAGGAGTCAGACAGTAAAAATGTCAGATTTGCAGACCACACAGACTCTCTGGAGCACAGTCTACTTTCTTTCATTTTTGTGTATTTTAAGAACCATTTTAAATGGAAAAACCACACTGGGCATGGAAGGGGAAAGGGCATGCAAGACGCCACTGGACAGACATGGTCAGCGGCTGTAGTTTGCTAATCTCTGATTTCTGCTTACAATATCTCTCATTTTTATTTTTTAATAAAAATGTCTCAAAGGACAAAGAAGAATTAAAGTCCTGCTATAAACTGTTCCCAGAGATGACAAACATTCCCAGATTTATAGGGCCATTTTAGAGGTCAGGGCTTGTTCAGATTGCGACTTTGGTGGGTTCTAGGCAGGAAGGTTGTGGTTTGTGTGGTTTGTGCTGAAGGTCAGAGGCTCTCACGACTGCTTATCAAGGATCTTCCTGGTGGTTCAGAGGGTCTGCAGAGTTACTCGGGCTCTGAGGCTCCAGTCCTAGATGCCTGGAGGACTGGTTTCCCTCTGCCTTAGGTGTGGCTCCGAGTTTGAAGGTGCTCACCTGAGCTCAGTGGCCTGGTTGATGCCTCCCTAACTCCCTTCCCTGGCCTTTCGTGCCCTCCCCACACCAACCTGTTCAGACAGCACACCCAGGAAGGACCTTCCAAGCTCTAGGCCCTGCATCTCTTCTGAGACCCACCTGGACTACAAGGACGCTGACACCAGATAGACAGCAGAGGACCTTCCGGTCCTGCTGGGACCATCGTTGGCTTCTTACTGATGGTGCTACTCTAACGCTCTGGTTGCTTAGGGTGTTTGCAGCCTCTGAGGAGGAGGGAAGTATTGGGGATGCCCCAAACCACACCTCCCAGGTTACCAAGTTTGATGCCCTCCATTGCTGAGAGCCCCAGGCAGGAGCTTCCTTCCCATCACACGGCAAGAAGTGGGACACTGACAGGTCCCCTGCTTCCTGCTGCTTCAAGCTGCCCAGCCTCTGGACGTGACCATGATCACTGTCCCTTCTAAATCCTTCACAGTCCCAGCCGCATTCTAAAAGTTACCTCTCTAATCAGAAGGTTTAGAGTAGGTAATGTGTTTCTATGTTGCTTTGTGAGTTGTACTCCTCTTAGCTGCAGGAGAAATCAGTAGCAGAAGCCTCTAAGCACTTAGGTTCTATGTAGTCCTTGCATCTGTTTTATTTAACAGAAAGGCTGCTCCAATGTACACTTCCTATTATTGCACCAATTCAATGCCACAAGGAAACCCCAATATAGGGTGCAGTGAAGAAGGAAACTTCATTCAATGCAAACAGCTTATTGTGATACACCAGGTTATGGAACAGCAAGGCTGTGAGGAAGCCCTGGGGCTAGATAGATCCACTCTGGCCAGATGTTGGGGTTTCAGCTCCAGCCAGGAAAATAGTCTTCATGGGAAATGGAAAGTGGGCTCTCCCAGCCAATGGGAGAGCTGATTTATACAGACAGAAGTCCCTGCCCCTGTTCCCTGATTGGTCTATCCTCATGCAAATGAGGAATCCAGAACCTTGAAGTTTGATTGGTCCAAAAGGCACTGTTCTGATTGGTCGGAATGGAGCCACTCTGAATGGTTGGTGAAGATGGTGATGGGGGGGGGGAGAGAGAGAGAGAGAGAGAGAGAGAGAGAGAGAGAGAGAGAGAGAGAGAGAGAGAGAGACAGCTGCTCAGCTCCGATTGGTTGGAGAAAGTGTCAGTCTTACTGGTTGAAATACAATTCCAGGAACTCCTTTATAAGGTTTGGCTCAGATGGCAGGAACACGGTGCTGGCAGGCAGTTCAGTGCAGGCTTCTTCCTGAAGTGTGGTTTGCATGAGAGGCCCCTGCTTAGAAATGGCTGCTAAGCTCTGTTTTTAAATTTGAGCCCAGTTAGCCACCAGATTCCCCCCCCCCCCTTAGTATCTTCTTTCTCAGGGTCCACATAGTGAAAGAGGGAAAAATTAAATTAGTTACTCAAAAAGATGTAGACAATAACCATCGGTCTGTGAATTATAAAGTTAACTAATGTAAGCACAATCTATATCATCAAGTGGAATCTAATGAATTTATTTTAAAAATATTTGTGTCCAACTACATTTGTAAAAAGACAACAAAGTGTAAAGGAATCTGCACTTGTCTTTTAAGCTGTTCACCCTGCTGCAGGTCACCAGAAATATCAGAAAAATTTAACACTCAAAATAGATCACTATTAGAGAATTGTGTTGTATCACTGTATCAGACTCACTTTTCTACTCAATAGCCATGAATTGGAGGAAAATGTCCCTCTGTTTCCTGCTTTATCTCCTCAAAACTGAGTCAGAGAATCTGTGATGTAAGAATTTATACACATATGTATTTTCTCAGTCTCCTGATAATAAAAGTAAAAATCCTATCATGTTAGAGGAGGGGCTTTTGCTATCCAAGAATTGTTTCTCAAATTCTGAAAAAAAGAATTATAATAATGCAAAATTACAAAGCTGCAGCAATTAAAGCAGTAATATCCTAGTATATTATACAGATGAATGAAACAGAACAGAAAGGCCAAAAATAGACCCAAGTGTTTATGCAATTCAGTATTTGATAAAGTTTAATTACCAATCAGTGAGAAGATGGACCCTTGAACAAACTGACTAAGCATTTGGGGAAAGAGATTGAATATCTATTAGTGCTTATGGCCAAATAAATTCCAGATGGATTATAAAGATTTAAATGTAAAAAGTTGTGAGCATTTCTATATATTTGGTGATAACAAAGGCATTAAAGCTAGAAACAATAGGTGATTTTTCCATATAAAAATTTGAAATCTTATTTTTGGCATAAATAAATAAATGAAATATAGAAACTTAAAAGACAAAGAACAAATTGGAGAAAATGTTTATAACATAATTGATGAATATAGATAGGAATAAGGTTTATAATCCACCAATACTTTTTATAAATTATTAGAGAAAAATTAGCCTCTGGTGAAAATATTGAGAAAGGTGATAAATAGGCATTTCACAAAACTAGTCAATAAGAATAGTCAACAATCATATAAAATGATATTGAATCTCTCTAGTTAAAATGATATAAGTTAGTAACAAATTGAGACTTTTTTCACCTCACATTGTATGGGAGAAAAGCATGGATACTGCTTGGAATTAATTACTGCAGGAGAGAACCTCTCTCCAAAGCTGCCGACGGGCATCAGGGCCTGGTTTGCCACGTGGTGCTGTGTGTCAGGAAAGGTCAGGCAGCCTTCCTCGGGCACACGCCGCTCCCTGCTGGTCCAGCGGGGTGTGGTGATGTCTTGAGTCCCACTTGACCCTGTACTGAGCACCAAATCAGAATCGCACCCTTCCAGGGTGCAGGTCAGCAACAAGTGTATTTTCTGACCCTCTGAGTCTGCTCTCAGGAATTCATCCCAGAAAGATCAATCCATCAAGGATCAAAGATGTAGATGCAGAGGTGTTTGAGGCAAGGTTGTTCATAATAGTGAAACCCTGGAAACAATTAACTGTGTATCAGTGATTAGTTATAACTCATATTCACACATTCAAGAGGATACTATGTATGTCCCCAAAAAGAGACGGAATAAAAATATTTCCCTAACATGCTTTCCAATCCAATAATCAGGGGACAAAACAACATATATAGCCATATATATATATATATATATATATATATATATATATATAGAGAGAGAGAGAGAGAGAGAGAGTCACAAATATATGTCTCTGTATGCAGAAAGATGACTAAAACCACACCAAATAAAGTTTGAGTAGTTGCCTCTAAGGTTGTGATTTGGGGTGACTTTTACATTTTACCCTCTTTACTAAGGTTCCTATTAGATATGTATTATCTTTGGAAAACAGAAGTTCTTTATTGAGTCAGTTCTGTTTATAAATTCTGTCCTCATCTATCCCCACCCATCTAGTGATCCCCGGACTGTCCTGTGAATCTACTTTGTCTTTGACTCAAATCAAAGAGCCCTCATTCGGAGAGGGGGAACCTGAGCCTTCAGGATCCACACTCAAAGGTCAAAATATGTAGATAACTTTGGTCAATCACTCCTTCTTCAATTTCCACTAAGCAATCAAATTTTATAGCAAACTGTATTAATAATTACAAAATATACATTAATTTGAAAACTTTTCATTCTTTTTTAATTTAAAAACTAAATATGACTTATTAAAAGAAAACGTAGTTCACACATTTCTCCCATCCTTTAACCCTGGGCCTCTTGCAGGTACCAATCTGTTCTCTATATCTATGAACTTGGTTTTATATATGTTTACATTCCACACATAAGTGAGATCATACAGTATTCATCTTTCTCAGTCTGACTTATTTCACTTAGCATAATGCCCTCATGGTCCATCCACATTTTCAAACATGACAAGATTTCATTCTTTTCTATGGCCAAATAATATTCCATTGTGTGTGTGTGTGTGTGTGTGTGTGTGTGTGTGTGTGTATATATATATATATATATATATATATATATATATATATATATATATATATTACATCTTCTTTATCCATTCATCTTCTTTATCCATTCATCCGTGAATGGGCACTTGAGATGTTCCCATATCTTAACTATTATAAATAATGCTAATGCTGCAATGATCTTTTTCAGTTAGTGTTTTTGTTTTCTTCAGATAAATATCCAGAAATGGGATTGCTGGATCATATGGATATTCTATTTTTAAGTTTTTGAGAAACTTCCATCCTGTTTTCCATAATGGTTGCACCAACTTGCATTCCCACCAACAGTACACAAAGCGTTCTCTTTTCTGCACGTTTTTTCCAACACTTAATTCTTGTCTTTTTAATAATAGTCATTGCAATGGGTGTGAGGTGATATCTCAGCGTGGCTTTGATTTGTATTTCCCTGATAATTAGTGATGTTGAGCACTTTTTCATGTACCTGCCAGTCATCTGTATGAAAAGAATGAAAACTTCATTCTTAATTGAGTTTCAAGGTGGTAACCTCAACCCCAGATCAATCCTGAAAATTTAAGTCAGTCAAGTTTTCAAATATTATAAATAAAACAGAAGTGTGGGCAAACAGGAAGTGCCCACTCAACTCATGGAACTGAAACATATTTTGAATCAGAAAATATAATTTCTCTTTTTTGTTTTTAGGCATATTTTTTCCTGGGTACACTGAAAATAGATTATTATTCCTGGAGTAGTAATATTTAATGGGATTTCACACCAACACACTTAATGCTTTACATTAAATACTAATACTATTAAATACTAAAATAATGTTATATTGCTCATCAAGTTAGTTACTTTATGTTTAACTTAATTTCCACTATGAATCATTTGCCTTCCCCCTAAGACCACATATAAACTTAAAGGAGTAAAGCAATTTGAGTACTACTGAAATGAAAGAAAAATACCAGTGATTTGTCATACAGTGTCAATTTTTTTAAGTTTAATTTTCTACTGTCTGGAATAGGCATTTTCAATCTCTAGCATGCATTCCAAGGTGGGCACAAAGATTCCTTGTCTTGGTGGGCATGAGTAGGTTTTGTTACTAATACTTCATCCCCAAGGACACCATAAACAGGCAGCCTGACAAAGAGTCTATTCAAACAAATATTCAACAAGAACTTCCCAAACCTATGGAAAGATCTGGATCCTCAAATCCAAGAAGCAAACAGACCACCTACTTACCTCAATCCTAACAGGCCTTCTCCAAGGCACACCATATTGAAGCTGTCAAAAAATTAATGATAAAAAAAAGAATTCTCAAGGCAACCAGGGAAAAGAAGACCCTGAGATTGTTATCAGACTTATCAGCAGAAATTCTGCAAGCCAGGAGGGAGTGGAATCAAATATTCAAACTACTGAAAAAGAGAAATTACCAGCCAAGAATAATAGATCCTGCAAAGTTATCCTTTAGTTATGAAGGAGGAATAAAGATTTTTCCAGACACACAGAAGCTGAGGGAATTTTGCACCACAAGTCCTGCATTACAGGAAATATTGAATGAAGCTATTACAACTGAAACAAATAGACAAAAGAATACAAAACCATGAGCAAGATTGCTAACAGATGGACAGAAGCAGAAAATGGCAACCCCTACACAGAATAGGACACTATACACTTAAACATAACAGAAAGAGTAAAAAAGATAAAAATATAAAAAAAGAAAAAGAAGACAGTTTGCTACTGCAACTCAGAAATTAACTCTTAGCATAAATAGGGATAATTTGTGATGACAAAAACATAAAAGGGGAGGGAGGAAAGGTCTGAATTTGTAAAGGAGAATGGAGATAAAATGCATACTAAAGAAAAATGACTACTGTATATGTGAAACTTTTTTTTGCATAAACTTAATGGTAACCACTCAAAAAAACCCAAAACTGAGACACACAACATAAAAAAAGAGGAAACAGAAGAAAAAATCATACACTAACACCAAACTAAAATAACAGACAGAAACACAAAGGCAAAGAAACAATGGAGACACTGAGCTACCAAAAAACAAAAGATAAAACGGCTATAGGAAAGCTGCATATATCAATAATCACCCTAAATGTAAATGGACTGAACTCACCAATAAAAAGGCACAGAGTCGCAGACTGGATCAAAAAACAAAACCCAACCATATGCTGCCTCCAAGAGACACATCTCAGCTATAAGGACAAATACAGACTCAAAATGAAACGGTGGAAAACAATACTCCAAGCAAATGGTATCCAGAGAAAGGTCGGATGTATTCATACTTATAACAGATGAAACAGACTTCAGGATAAAAAAAGGTAACAAGAGACAAATATGGACATTTCATCATGATTAAGGGAAAATACAACAGAAAGACATAACACCAATATATATGCACCCAATGAGGGAGCACTAACATATATATATATATATATATATATATATATATATATATATATATATATATATATATATAGCAACTACTAATAAAACTAAAGGGAGAAACTGACAAAAGCACAATTACAGTAGGGGACCTAAATACATCATTGACAGCTATGGATAGATTATCCAAACAGAAAAATCAGTGAGGAAATATCAGCCTTAAGAGACACATTAGACCAAGTGGACATAATTGACATTTGCAGAGCATTTCATCCTAGAACACTAGACTATATATCCTTTTCTAGTAAACATAGAACATTGTCGAAGATAGACCATATTTTGGGACACAAAACTAGCCTCAGGAAATTAAGTAGATTGACATCATACCAAGCATATTCTCTGACCACAATGCTTTGAAATTGGATATCAATTGTAAAAAGAAAGTGGAAAAACAACAAATACATGGAGATTAAATAATGTGCTATTTAAAAAAATGACTGGGACAAAGAAGAAATTTTTAAAAAGATCAGGTGATACACAGAAACAAATGAGAATGAAAATACATTGTATTAAAATTATTGGGAGGCAGCAAAAGCAGTATTAAGAGGGAAATTTGTATCATTACAGGCCTATCGCAAGAAACAAGAAAAATTCCAAATAAATAACCTAACATTACATCTTAAAGAACCTGGAAAGAAGAACAAATGACACCCAAAGTTAGCAGAAGGAGGAAAATAATAAAAATTAGAGCAAATTAAATGAAATAGAGAACAAAAAGACAATAGAAAAGAATTAATACAACAAAAGGCTGGTTCTTTGACAAGATTAATAAAATTGACAAACCCTTGTCTAGACAAAGGAAAAAGGAGAAAAGACACAAATAAACAAAATCAGAAATGAAAGAAGAGAAATTATGACGGATACCACAGAAATACAAAGGATCATCCAAGAATACAGTGAAGGTCTATGTGCCACAAAATTCAATAACTTAAAAGAAATAAACAAGTTCTTAGAATTCTTATATATAGCCTTCCTAGACTGAATCATGAAGCACTGGTAAGTCTAAATAGACCAATCATCAGTAAGGAAATTGAAACAATCATCCAAAACCTCCCCAGAAGCAAAAGTCCAGGACCAGATGGCTTCACTAGTGAATTCTACCAAATATTCAAAGATGATTTGCTACCTGTCTTCCTCAAACTCTTCCAAAAAATTGAAGAAGAAGCAGTACTTCTAAACTCATTTTATGAGGCCAACATTGCCCTGATACCAAAACACAGTAAGGATAACACAAAAAAAGAAAACTACAGACCAATATCTCTAAAAGATACAGATGCAAAAATCTGAAACAAAACACTAGCAAATCGAATACAACAATTCATTAAAAAGATTATACATCATGATCAAGTGGGGTTCATCCCAGGGGCACAAGAAAAGTTCAACATACGAGGTCTGACAATTAGGTTCGCAAACTCATCCTAGAAAAAGTACTGCATACCTCATTGATGAATATCATTATTGTCACCTTCAAAGTACTCCCCTTGGGAAGCTATGCACTGACACCAGCACCTAGTCCACCCTTCAAAGCAATTTGGAACTCCTTTTTCTCGAATGGCCATCAGAGCTGCCATCGTATTATCCTTGATGTCCTGAATGTCATCAAAATATCTTCCTTTCAATATTTCCTTTAGCTTTGGGTAAAGAAAGAAGTCATTGGGGGCCAGATCAGGTGAGTAGGGAGGGTGTTCCAATACAGTGATTTGTTTACTGGCTAAAAACTCCCTCACAGACAGTGCCGTGTGAGCAGGTGCATTGTTGTGATGCAAGAGCCATGAATTGTTGGTGAAAAATTCAGATCATCTAACTTTTTCACGCAGCCTATTCAGCGCTTTCAAATAGTAAACTTGGTTAACTGTCCAGTTGGCACAAATTCATGATGAATAATCCCTCTGATATAAAAAGCATGATGTTTAGTAACATCATTGCAACAAGTTCGGGAACTTAATTGTCAGAACTCATACACAAATCCATCAATGTGATACATCACATAAACAAACTAAAAGATAAAAATCATATGATTATATCAATAGATGCAGTAAAAGCATTTGACAAAATACGATATCCATTTCTCATTAAAACAGTTAATAAAATGGGTACAGGAGGAAAGTACTTCAACATAATTAACGCTATATATGACAAACCCTCAGCTACTATCATACTTAATGGTGAGAAACTGAAAGCTTTTCCTCTAAGATCAGGAACAAGACAGGGATGCCCCATGTCATCACTGTTATTCAATGTAGTATTGAAGTCCTTGCCAGAGCAATCAGGCAAGAGAAAACAATAAAAAGCATCCAAATTGGGAATTAAGAAGTTAAACCATCACTTTTTTCAGATGACATGGTTCTTTATATACAAAACCCTAGATTCCACAAAAAAACTACCAGAAACAATAAACAAATACAGAAAAGTTGCAGGATACAAAATCAATTGTGCAAAAATCCATTGCGTTCCTATATAGTAACACTGAAATTTCAGAAAAAGAAATAAAACAAAAATTCCGTTTGCAATTGCAACAACAACAAAATACCTAGGAATAAACTTAACAAAGGATGTGAAGGACTTATACAATGAAAACTACATGACATTATTAAAAGAAATTGAAGACACAAAGAAATGGAAAGGTATTCTGTGTTCATGGATCGGAAAAATAAACATAGTTAAAATGGCCATATTATCCAACACAATATACAAATTTAATGCAATCACCATCAAAACACCAATGGCACTTTTTAAAGAAATAGAACAAAAAAATCATCAGGTTTGTATGGAATCACAAAAGACCCTGAATAGACAAAGCAATCCTAAGAAAAAAGAACAAGGCGGGAGGTATCACACTCCCTGTCTTCAGTTTTCACTACAAAGCTGCAATAATCAAAACAGTATGGTATTGACAGAAAAATAGACATACAGACCATGGAATAGAATTGAGAACCCACAAATAAACCCACATATATATGGGCAGATAACTTTCAAAACAGGGGTCAAAAACATACAATGGAGAAAAGAAAGCCTCTTCAATTAAATACTGCTGGGAAAATTGGAAAACCATGTGCAAAATAATGAAACTAAACTGCTATCTGTCACCATATACAAAAATTAACTCAAAATGGATCAAAGACCTAAACATAAGACCTGAAACAATAAGCTGCATAAAAGAAAGCATAAGTACTAAACTTATGGACCTTGTGTTCAGACAGGATTTTATCAATTTGACCTCAAAAGCAAGGGAAGTAAAAGCTGAAATAAATGATTGGGACTATATCAAACTAAAAAGCTTCTGCACAGCAAAAGAAACCATCAACAAAATAAAGAGGCAACCAAGTAAATGGGACAAGATATTTGCAAACAACACCTCCGATAAGGGGCTAATATCAAATATATATATATATATATAAAGAACTCATACAACTCAACAACAAAAAAACAAACAATCCAATTAAAAAATGGGCAGAGGACCCAAACAGACACTTCTCCCAAGGAGACATACAAACGGCCAACAGATATACAAAACAATGCTCAACTTCACTAGCTATTAAGGAAATGCAAATCAAAACCACAATGAGATACCACCTCACACCTGTTAGAATGGCTATTACTAACAAGACAAGTAGTAACAAGTGTTGGAGAGGCTGTGGAGAAAAAGGAACCCTCATATACTGCTGGTAGGAATGTAAATTGATACAGCCACTATGGAAAACAATATGGAGGTAAGAATAGAATTACCATATGACCCAGCAATCCCTCTCCTGGGTATCTACCCAAAAAATCTGAAAACATTTATCCATGTACCCCTACGTCCGTTGCAGCTGTATTCACGGTGTCCCAGACAAGGAAAGAATCCAAGTGCCCTTCGATAGATGATTGGATAAAGATGTGGTACACATGTACAATTGAATATTACTCAGCCATAAGAAAAATTAAATGCTGGCATTTGTATGTATGCATGACAACATGCATGGATGTGGAGATTATCATGCTAAATGGAAACATTCAGATAGAAAAAGTTGAGAACCATATGACTTTGCTCATATGTGGCATATGAAACCGAAAGCAACAAAAGAATAAGACAAACAAACAAAGAAACAAAAACTCACAGACACAGAGAGCAGTTTAGTGGTTACCAGAGGGTAAGGGGGTGGTAGATGAGGGTAAAGGGGATCAAATATATGGTGATGGAAGGAGAACTGACTCTGGGTGGTGAACACACAATGTGATATATAGATGATGTATTATAGGATTGCTCACTTGAAACCTATACAGTTTTACTAACCAATGTCACCCCAGTAAATTTTACATATATATATACACACCAAAAAAAACCACATAGAGACATAGATAGATATAAAAAATAAATAAAATAGGCAGCTTGTGCCCTTGGCCTTCTTCTCACTGCTGGCCCCTTTCCCCCTCTAGTCAAGGCCCTCCTCCCTGGCACCCCCCTGCCCTATCCTCCCTTCTGCTGAGAGGCACGTGTTGCCCTCTCTACCTCTAACCCCTTTAATAAAACCCTCAAACTTCAGTGCCTCTAGAAGAAAACAAAAAAGAAGAGTCAGATTTCTGGAATGACGAGTATGGGGAGTTTGGTGGAAATTCTCTCCAGCAAAACTATTGTTTAACTTCAAAACTGTATATATATATACAGTTTTACAAGTTAAATTTTATATATATATATATATATATATATAAAATAATTTCAAATCTCTGGGAATTGTCCTTAGGTCATACAGGAAATAGAAAAGTATTTATTCAAGAAAATATAGAAAATCTCTGTACAAACAGGAGAGTGTGTGTCATATGAGCCCTGACCTGCTCCCATCTCCTCCCCCAAACTAGCAGGACAGAGCCCCAGTCTGAGTGGATGTAGCCAGAGGTGGGCTCCCTCTCCCAGCTCCCAGCCTACAGCTGTGGTGTCACCCAGAAGGCACAGGCCACTGGGATCTCTCATCCTCCCCACACCCAGCTCCATGTTGCAGAAGTTCCACTCCAGGCAAGTTCATGCAAGAGACCTGGGGCTCCCTTCCCCTACTCAGCCCCCACTTGTAGGGCAGGAGTCTACATGGAGAAGACTAAGGCTACCACCCCCACCCAGTGTCCTGCTAAGAGAAGGTATCACTCCAGGAGAAGCAGGCCATTGTCCTCAACCCCAGCCTCAGTGCAGAAACACAGAGGTTCCTCCCAGGAGAGACGGAGGTTGTTAGAGCTCCCGAGTTCTCCCTACAGGGGCTGATATTAGTTCATTGGAATAGAAAATAAGGAAGCTCAAACCTAAGATTGTTGTTGAAAACAATAGATGTCCTAGAGGTGAACAGTTACAAGGAGGCTGGTAATTGATGGTTCTAGTAGCAACAAGCACAGCATAGACCAGCTGAAAGATGAACAGAGAGAATCAGGACAAGAGGCAGCTGAGAGCCCTTCTGGATCAGAGCAAGCTTCGATGACTGGTGATATCTGTCCCTGGAAAGAGCATGGACTTTGACTGGAACAGACGGTGAAGCAAGTTATGCCCCAGAGTGTTGGTGAAAACAACAGAGCAATCAGCGGGCAATTAAAAGAGGTTAAAATCTGGATGTGATACCAACAGCAAACCAGCCAGAAGAGCATCTGGGAGATCAGAGAGAGAGATAAAGAGAGCCCTCGCAGACCACAGCCATTCCTGGTGGTCAGAAATACTGTCCCACATCCAAGGGGGCACCCTCGGAGGAGCAACTCTCAGGCAGCCCACAGCCAGGGGACTCATCCAACCAGGACACTGCAGAGATGCACAAGCAAACAGGCAATATCAACAAGCCCTGGGGGAGGGATCAGTCTCCAAACTTGCCATCTATATTACCTAAAATGTCCAGTCTGCAACCAAAACAGAAAATGAGACATGCATAGAATCACGAAAGTATCACCTGTACACAGGAATAGAAAGCAGGCGGCAGAAAGGGCCTTTGTAGGATCCAGATGGTGAATGTAATGGACAAAGACTTCAGAGGAGTTATTATAAATATGTTCAAAGAAGTGTTAAAGAATACTTAAAAAATATTTAGAAATTAAAGAAGTTCTAAAATCAAATGGACCGTGTTCATGGATGGACACATTTAATAGTATTAAGATGGCAATACTCCCAAATTGATCTACAGAGTCCCTGTCAAATTCCCAGCTTCTGTTTTGGCAGAAATTGACAGGCTGATCCTAAAATTCTTATCACAATGCAAAGCCAAAATAGTCTTGAAAAAGAACAAAGTTGTAGGACTCAAACTTTTCAATTTCCAAAGTAGTACAAACCTTCAGTAATTGAACTGTAATTTTGGAATAAGGACAGATACATAGATCATGAGAATGGAGTTTAGAGCCCAGAAATAACTCTTGCATTGATCTTCAACAAGGGTGGCAAGACAATTAAGTGTGGACAGAATATACTTGACCCTTGAACAACATGGGTTTGAACTGCACGGGTTTACTTATAGGCTGATTTTTTTCAATAAATGCATACAGTACTGTAAATGTATTTTCTTTTCCTTATGAAGTTTTTAATAACATTTTCTGTAGCTCATTTAAGTGTAAGAATATAGTATATAATATAAAATATGTGTTAATCGACTGTTTACATTATTGGTAAGGCTTCCAGTCAACAGTAACCTATTAGTAGTTACATTTTTGAGGAGTCGAAAGTTATATGCAGATTTTTGATTGTGAGAGGCTTTGGCATCCTTAACACCTGCATTGTTCAAAGGTCAACTGTAGTTGTTTCGATAACTACTGTTGTGCTGGGACAACTAGATATGTGCATGCACAAAACTGAAGTTGGACTTCTGTCCTAAACTGTACCCCAAAGTTAATTCAAAATGATCTGAGACATAAATGTAAAAGCTAAAACTGTAAAACTAGAGAAACACATAGGAGTAAATCTTCTCGACCTTGGGCTAGGCAATGATTTCTTAGATATAATACAAAAACACAAGCAATAAAAGAAAAACTAAATTTACCTTCATCAAAATTAAAAAAAAAAAAATTGTCCTGCAAATGATACAATCAAGAAAGTGAAAAGAGAACCTTCAAAATAGGAGAATACTGTATATCTAATAAGGGACTTGTATCCAAAATATGTAAAAAATTCTTACAACTCAATAATAAAAAATGAGTCAATTGCATATAACCTATATTTTCATACCATTTCATTTGTGTGGATTCAGTGTAGTTCTTGGGTGTGGCAAATTCAAGTTTTGCTTTCTGGAACTTTCTGTGATTTTTTTCCCCCAATATTTTTGCTACTTGGTTGGTTGAACCCTCAGATACTGAGCGCCGGCTGTAATTATATTTTTAAAAAGTAAACTGCGAGACAAATACATGGCTACCTGTTGTGGTATGTGAAGGAGTTATTTTTGAGCATATATTTTTCCATCCTTTTTAATCTCCAGGGTATAGGATCATGTCTGGCAATAAAGACACACAATACAGTGTTACCTCGGTTTTTTAACGTAATCGTTACGGAAGACCGTTCAAGTTCTGAAACGTTCGAAAACATTCAACAGCTAGGCCTCAGGATCTTGCACTCAGCGGAAGCTGCGTGGCATGTTCGACTTCTGAGGCGTGTTCCAAAACTGAAGCATTTACTTCTGGGTTTACGGTGTTCATAAACCGAAGTGTTCGTCAACGGAGACATTCAAAAACTGAGGTACTACTGTAATTGTTTGCCAACTTGAAATTTCACAGAAAATAAGAAATCAGAAGTATGCAGAGGAGGCGTGACTGCCTCAGAGCCACACGCCCAGGAAAGGGGCAGCCTTGGGAAGATAGCCTGTGCTTTTGACCCCTGGCCCAGGCTGTCATGTGTGGCCTAAGTTCAAATGCTATCCTTAGTCCTTAAGTAACTTTTTTCTTTCTTGTTCAAAACCTCATTGACAACAGAAAAAGAAGGAAGTCCACCATTTGTAGGTGAAAGGTCCCTTTTAAATCAGGGTTGAACCGGTGAGGGAGCCGAGCAGCAGAAGGAGGCTGTTCCTCCGGTGACATTCTGTGGCATTTTGGCAGATAGATGTGCCCAGGTGGTGGGCATCACTGAGATTCAGCGATGCTGGTCTAGCAAAAATAACTTAGGGTTAAGTAACTACATTTTGTAAAGGTACACCTACATTTTAAAATTGTTAAAATGGTGAATTTTGTGTTGTGTAACTTTTATCTCAACTTAAAATTATTTGTATAAAAGTACACCTGATGCTGTCCTCACTCTGGAACTTTCTCCTTTTTTTGCCAATCAAATGTTACCATTTCAATAGCTGGAGTTGAGTATTCTTTTATTTGCAATCTAAAGCATCCTAACATATGTCATGTGTAACTCATGTATTTTTAATTTGGAAGAGTTAAATATGAGGACCTTGCATTCTAAATATTAAAATATACAATGTACCGGTATATTCTACAGTAAAAAAAAATGTTTGGCATTAAATTCTGGATAAAAGTAATGAAATATTCATGGAGTTTCAAGGTCCCACTATCTAGAAACAAAAAGATCCCCTCCCTCTCTGCCATCCAAGCAAAAACGGAAGAGAAAACAAAAATGTAAAAGTTACCAGTAGTAACCAAACAAGAAAAGGAGAAGGGCTTAATGAGATGGACTTCAGAAAATGCTCGCTCATATAGAAAACAGAAGTTTGAGAGGATCAGGGTGAGGTTATGCTCCCACCTCCCTGAAACCGTAACTGGTGAGTCTACAAAATTTTGACAATTCTCATTCAAATCTTGCTAGACGAAAGAGGAGTGATAATTTATTCTTAGCTTTCCCCAGTTTTGACTATGAGGTAGTGAAAATGTCTGCAGTGGAGATTAGAGAAAAAAGAGAAATGTCAGCCTTCTGCATGACTGTCAGAAGTCTGAGGACTCCAGGGACCCACACTAACTGGGAGATGGAGCTGATGCTCAAAGTTGCCCCCAAAAGAGTGGGGTAAGCTCTTCCCTCTCCATCTCCCAATGAAGAGTGAACCCGCCTGCCTTCAACCCATTCTCATGCAGGAGGGAGGACCCAGTTATTGCAACGCAACTCCTTAACCAATGCCCAAAGGTTATAGAAAAGCAGGCATAAAGGGACTAATAAACCCTAAAACTGACGCCCAGAACGGAGAAAGAATCAATGATTCTTTGATCCTGATGTAAGGATCAAGGAGCTGTCACCCCCTGAGGAGTAAACAGAAGGCCTGGAGAAAGCTAGCAAGTGTGGGCAAGTAAAACACCCGACTAGTAACTATGCTCAAAGGATAAAGAATCAGAATGAATAGACAAAGGAAAAAGACTCAGAATGGTTTGGATTTCTCAACAGCAACACTGCAAACAAGAAAACAATAGAATAATGGCTTAAAATTGTGAGGAAAAGTAATTTCTGAACTAGAATTCTATACAATCATGCAGGATAGAAGAGCACATCCAAACCATCAATCACAGTTAAAGATAGAACCTTTTTGGATATGGAAGGTCTTTAAAATATCTACAATAGTACTCAGTTTTCGAACGTCTCCATTGACGAACATTTTGGTTTATGAATGCCGTAAACCCGGAAGTAAATGCTTCTGTTTTCGAACACAACTCAGAAGTCAAACATGTCACACGGCTTCCACTGAGTGCAAGATCCTGAGGCCTAGCGGTCGGCTGTTTTCTAACGTTTCAGAGCTCATGGATTACAGTCGAAAACAGAGGTGCCGCTGTACTTCCATTTCTCAGGAAACTCCTGGAGATTGTGATCCACCAAAATGACGGAATAAACTAAGGAAGAGAAAGGCATGGAATACAAGAAACAACTCCAAAATTAAAGTGAAAGGAAGCACAGAACAGAAACAGAAGAAATGCATCCTTGAGAAACTGTAACTACAAATTGACCAAAATTGTGCCCAAATTTCCAGCCCAAATTCATATCACTTTGGTGCTCCAAAAAAAAGAAAAAAATGTAACCCGAGAACTTTTCTTAAATTATCCAAATACTAGTTAAACCCTAGGCTTCGCACTGAAGCAAAGAAAACTTTTCTCTGAAAGAAAACACCTTTTTCTCAGGCCTCAACTAATTTCCACAAATATTTCAGGGTCAACAGGTGGCCAAGTACACAGTCTAACGTGACCAAGTACACAGTAAGGCAGGCACCGTGAACAAGAACCACAGAAACACTCAGACAACACAAGCAGATATGCGAGACTTCAGGAGGTAGAATTCACACAACAAAACCAGGAGAAAAAATATTGACTATTTTTAAAGAAATAAAAATAATAATCTGCAGGGAACAGGAGACTTTAAAAAGTGACTGTGTGTGGTGTCCCTGAGATCGCCCTGGCACGCATTTTGCTAGAAGGGCTTCCAGGACTCAGCATACAATCACAGTGAAGACTGATCACAGTGAAAAGATAAAAAGCACTCAGCATATGGGGGAAAGAAAAAAAGGCTGGGAGAAATGTGTTGAGTTTCAGGAAGATTTTTTCTATTGTGTGATAATTTTAACATTAAAAAATCATTACAAGCATACTAATTAAGTTTTTAAAGATGACTCCAAGGTCAGAAGGACCCAGTGCTACAGGGAGGCTGGCAGATAGATCTAGAACATCACCTACCTCACCGCCATTAGCAGCCCCTAAGGAAACATGTAATTTCAGTAAACGCAAGGCAGGACCCCTAGTTTTCAGCAATATCGCCTACTCTAAAAACCCCCTGCAGCCTCCACTCTTTTAGAGAACAACCGCTATTTCACTGGCTCTTTGAAGCAAAAACAAGTCCAGTGGTTAACAAATATAATCATAATAAAAACCCTTCCTTGGGTTAAAAATTAAATGGCAAAATGACTGGAAGAGATTGCCCAAGCGGAAAGTCTGAGGGGCTCCAATCTAATGTAAACACTTCCTACCGCCTTATTCTTCTCCATGGCAATGATAGTCTAACACACTATTTTGTATTGGTTATGGTTATTGTGTTTCGGCTCAGGGCACAGCTTTTCAAAACAGTGTTGCCAAAAATGTGAGGGTCTGGAAACTTTCGGGGGAACGGACATTTTAGAGGGCTGTCCAACAGAAAAAGAAAAAAATGCGGAGAGAGGATGGGGAAGGGGAACCAGGTAGGTGTTTTAAAACCATTTTAAGGACTACAGAAAAGGGTTAAACTTATTAATAATTTATTTAGCTCCAGACTGCAGACCGCGGTAGGTATTACAGAGGAAGCAAGTCAAACTGACTGTCAAGAACTTGGTAGTAATTAAAGCCATCAGAAAACTGGCTGTGTTGGACAGGCTGGGCCCACCCAAAGGTGCGCCTGAAGTCTGGCGTTCATCTAAGGCAGGTCACCTGGCGGGATTCCAGGGCCTCCTGGTCACCGGTCAGCAGAGGTGTCTCGGGTTGATGACTGGGAATACACCGCCCAAGGAAAAAGGGTCTCTTCCTGAGGAATTGCACGGGGGAAATGGGCGTGCCCCTGACAGCCTGTCGTCCTTAAAAAAGGCGACAGGGGGAGAGGTTCCCGGTGTTGGCAGTGCCCCGCTAGGTATATGACGGCCCCTGTCCCCGGGCTTCTGTGCCTGGGAGACGGGTGGAGCGCTCACCCGGCCGCTCTCCTCCTCCCCTCCGGCCTCCCAGGTCGACCTCGCCGCCGGGTACCCGCGCGCTCTGGCCGCCGCTGCCCTGCCCTGGGTTCTCGCGGCGCATTTGGCGCTGGGGGCACGGGCGGCTGTGGGGGCGCACGGGCGCTGGGGCGGCGGCCGGGAGGAAGTGTGGGGCCTGCCCGGGCGCGTTAAGGAAGTTGCCCAAAATGAGGAAGCGCCGCGCGCTGGGCGGGTGAGGCGATTCCCGCGGCCGGCTCTGCTCCTCAGCCATCCTACCGACGCCCCGGCCCCGCGCCCGGCTCCCGGGGCACTTCGACCCCACGCCGCCCCGCCCTCGCCTTACCTGCGCAGGTAGGTGTGCGCGCGCTCTTCCCGCTCGGCCCGCGGGAACGCGGAGTCCCTGCGCTTCGGGGCTGGGGAGGCGGCGAGCGGAGAACGCGGCCCTGCGCCTCTTTGGCCGCCTTCTAGGTGTCCAGGCTCAACCCGGCAGGGACGCGGGGGGCCTTCGGCCTTTGGGAAAGGAGGGGAAATTGATGACATCGTTCGAATAGAAGCAGGTAGGTGGTGCCAGCTTTTCACCTAAACCCAGAGCCTCACGGGGTCCGACTCCTGTACTAGGTGCCAGGCCTGGGCCCGGGGGTCAGTGCGGGGGCCCCGGACCCCAGGTGCCCTGGCCGCGCCGACAGTGTGGAAGCGGCGGGTCCTGGGAAACAGGAGTTGGAGTCCGCAGGCACGGGGAACTCCAAAATATGAAATTTTCGTTCGTCCATTTACATGAATGCCCTGGAAAATTCCACTGTATTTATCGAAGTGACTCAATGTACAAATGTTCGTGTGCCTGCGGAGGTTTTATATATACTACATTTCGTATACTACAGAAAGAAAGAGCAGTTGCATCAACACATGAAACTTTCTTAACTACTACCAAAATTTAGCATGATTGCTCCTTTTACGACACGTTTTCATGGTAAAGTAACTTAATTAGCCAATGAATGACTTGGAGCGCAGGGTAGTTTTATGTAGTAAAATGCAAATTTTAAGTGTTGTTTGTTTGTTTTTTTGTCAATATGGTTTAAAATATTAAACCCACCTAAAAACTATACAATGGCGATTCTTTTTTTCGTTTGTTTGAATGTTGAAGTATTAGAAAGGCTTCATTGGAGAAGTTAGAGTTTAAATCGTTCTAAGTTGGAAACTGTTGCAGATTAATGAGTTTGCCTGACTCGCCAAAGATTTCATTGAAACCAAGTAGTACTATTAGTGGAGGAATTGGTCTTGCTCTTAAACTCTCAGAACATTTCAGCGTGAAGTTGAAAGAGTTGGAGTTGTCCCACATTTGAATCTTTGTACTAAATAATAATAATAATAACAATAATAAATAATAATCGTGATGATGGAGAATTTCCAGAAGAAATGGAATTGACTCGTATCTGACTTCTTTGTTTTAGTAAGGACAAATTCATTGTTATTTCACAGGCAAGATTTCAGTTAAATGCAATTAAATTCATTAATGCCCCTCCCCACCAAAAGTCTGGATGGTGCATAGATATATGTATTTGTATTTGAACTAAAAGATTAAAACACTTGTAAAGTGTTAGGTGTTTTAAGTGAGAAATCTTGTCAGTTAAAATGATTTTATCAAATCATTTTGTTCTATCTACATCATACTTGTGATGTGTTTAGAGAAGTTTTGCAATAAAATAGAAATTGATTTGTATTCTCTATGTCTGTAATGCTTAGATGTAGAATTATATAGTCTTAACAAGAATGTTTCTAATGTTTTAAGCCAGGATGAAAATGAGGTGTGTACTTTAGGGCCTTACCTTTCCTGGGGGATGAAATTGGCAGGAAGATCATTTAATTGGTAGGTTTGGACTTCAGAAATAGCTCACCTTAGCTTTCCTTCAGCTCATATTTAATATTCTGAGTGCAGGTCTGATTTCTCTGTTTTTAACCCAGACTTCTTAGTAGGACACCACTTAGGCAGCGCACTGCATGTTCGTGATTGTTTAAAACCCTTGTGCTCAGATATGTTTTGGAATGCAGGATTTTTCACAATTTAGAATTCAAAGTTAGAATTTTAGCATTGAGAAAGACATTTCTCAGAATTTAGACGGGTATGTATGCACACTGACACCGTATGGTAGGTACCACTCCGATACAACCTCCTGTAAAGGCACACGTTAATGTTTGTGCATTGACACTGTGAACAGCCTTACTACGTGGAATAAATAAAGACTGTAATTAGCTGTGTGTCAGTTTAGGGCAGGCTTGTCTCTAAATGAGAGTCCCTAAAACTTACCAAAAAAAACCTGTTTTTCAGAGTATTTTGGAGTTGGACTAAAGAACTGAGTCTGTGAGACTCCATCAAGCTACTGTTTGCTTTTGAAAACACATTGCTTTTCTAGTGCCCAATAACTCACACTTTTCAGTAATTAGATAGGCAATTCCCTTGTTGTCAGGGAGTCTGAAATAGCAGAACTTCACTGAATTTTCAGTGATAACCATCAAAATATAAATCCTGCAAGTAAGAATAGGATGTTTCATCCTTACTGATGTACTTTCAAACAGCAGATTTTCTGACAGTCTAGGATTGTAGAGCAAGAACACAGTGGTTACTCAAGGAAAGGGTACTATCACCGTTTCCAACTGCAGTATGTGCTTGGAAGAAATGTCTCCTGTTCACTGTGCAGCTGGCTCTGTTTTCTGTGCCTAAGGAATGGCAGGACACTCCAATCTGACCTCATTTTTGCTGAGAAAGCTTTCACTGTAACAGATTCTTTTCCAACTAACTCATCTTCTCTCCCCTGCCCCTCATTTGCAAGTTTTAACATTTTCTTCCACTTCTGGATTGGTTTAGCTATAAATGAGTGAAGAAAAAATTAGGAATTTAGGCGTTTGGGGAGAATTTTTTTAAATGTCTGCATACTGAACTTTTTTTTCTTTAAAAGCAATTAAAATCAAAAGGCAGAATCTTAAAGAGAGATTGGAATTAAATTGCCTGATTTAATTATGTCCTATCATCTTACTCTTCTACTTTGATTTGAACAGGTTTGTTCCTTTTCACGTGGAAAAGAGTTAAAAAAAATTTTTTTTAACTGAGGAATTGTGGGAAAATTAAAAAAAAAATAGGCTAAATTTTAAAGGAAAAAAAAATCATCCATTTTGACACTATATTACCAGGGAAATTTTCTATTAGCTTATAAGTTTGTCTGACAGTTATTTTGCATCATTTTGACTTTTTTTTGCCCTGCCCTTAAGAAGTAATTATGTAAGTTTTGCCATGTGACTCTTGAAAGGTGGTTGAATTGGAATCCTTAAGTATAATCAGATTTAGTCAAGGCCATAGATACCAATAGAAAGAAGAACATTTAGTATGTGTTACAGTAGATTTAATATATCACAATTGACCCCCTCTTGATTCTTCTATTCTTGGAAAAACCGTGTATTTATTTCTGGAGGACACCAAAGGCTGACGATGAGAGGAGGAAGAAGGTAGGAATGATTTAGAGTACTGGTGATGCCACGATGACCATGGAGGGTGTACTGAAAGCTTGTGTGATGGGCAGTGCCTGGTGAGCACCGTTCTGTCTTCTGGGGTAGCTAGCTAGCTCTGACACTGGAGTCCTTGCTTCTGAAGCTGGTGGCAGTACCGCTCTCTGCTGTGCTGGAGCACTAGAGGGGAGTATGGACACAGGAGCATGCTGGCCGTCCAGACTGGCATGCTGAGTGTGAGAAGTGTGGTATGAGGCAGCTGAGCAGGCAGTAGGCCCTACGAGGAAAGCAGGCTGGTGTGAGGGTAGGTGAGGCCCAGGCCTGGATGGGTCAATAGAAGAGGCCCTTAGGGCAACAGCGTTTCAGGAAAAGCCACAGTTTAAGTATTGGTTTGTTTTGTTATACTCTGCATGGCATTTGATGTCCAACACAGGACATTCTGTTTGTCTTAATTGATAAATCTTCATTCTGTCTTGCCAGTCTGATAATTTATTAAATCTATCCATTTCTATCGAGTTGTCATGGAAATGTTTTGGTGTGACTAGAGTTCATTTTTCTTTTTTAAAATTTTAATTTGTGACAATACTTTCCCATCCTCTACTACTGCTCCCTAAAAGCATCCATTTTGTATTTTTATAACTATTTTTTCTAGAATTCTCTCCCTTTATTTTCTTATAATGTGCTTATTTGCGTACGTTTTGGGTGATCACATGTAGACAGTGCCTGCGGACTTCCTACTGTGAGAAGCGAGCACGCGGCCGTCCTGTATGCCCACCGCCCGGGATAACCGCCCTAGAATTAGGGTTAAGGTGCTACTTGGTGTTCACTTCATTGTGATGAAGTTTACTGCTAAAGGAAGGCGTATGATACAGTTTCATTTTCTTTCTCAGACCCCTTGCTGCTCTTCCTGGAGTAAACTCTCATTCTGGTTTGGGGTTTTTTCAGTGGGCTCAGTGCCTATTACAATTTTCTCCCCGACTCTCTGACACTAAGCTAAAACCCTTATTGACTCAGTTTCCCGCTGAGTCAAACATACCACGCAATCTATCGGTTCCACTTTTCTTTCTTTGTTTCTGGAACCTTCTGTCTTCTTGCTCCGGTCTGACAGTTTCTCTTCCGTCTTGCTACACAGATACTAATAACTGAAGCATATTTTTGGGAATTGGTTGACTAAATACATTTCCTACAAATTGACCCTTTGTCTTATCCTTTGAGGTCTTGACATACCTCTTACTAACATTCACGTACATTTTATCTATTATAAATCCATTGTCATAATTGTTGAAAACACTTCCCCAGACTTGCTATTTCCAGGGTTATTTATTTGTAGAATAGAACTTTTGTAATTTCTTCCAACAGGACATATTCTGAATCATACTTAGTGAAAGATTATTTTTAACTCCAGTTTAGCAGTTGGCATCTCCACTTAAAATCAATCTCAGTGTCACCTTTGTGTTTGATGTGACACTGATGTCTTATGATCTGATTGATGGGAACCTGTACTTCCCCAGGAATGTTGGGTCGGAGTCCGGAGCTTTCATCACATGGCTGGCCTGGATGTCCTTGATTCCTGGAGTGGCTCAGTTTGATTTTAAATGGTATCCTGGGGAGCTTTCCTTGCTCAAGTAAGTGAAATGCTGGATGGAATCAAGTTGCGTAAGCAGGAGTATGCAGTGGGATTCTTCAGAACTGCTGTGCAGCTGATGTGCATGGAGGGGCTTGTGTCAGCCTGTTCTCATGCCTCCATGGCCATGGGGCATGGTTTTTGGAGCATGTAGGGAACAGGAGCGCCTGAAGTCCGCTTTCGGAAACACTGGGTGATCTTCTGCTGCCCCTTTACAAGATTCTCAGTCTTTGCATGTGTGGAGGTAGAAAAACTGGTAGATTTCATCTTAAATGCTAAGAATATTTTAATCATTTGATTGCTATACTGCCTCAAAGTCACATTTACTAAATATTTTTATCAACATGGTTGAGAGTTGAGGTCTGAGGTCCCACGGAGTTTAAATCCCATTCTGTGTTTTTAAGCTACTCTTTCAGTCTTCGTAGATGGGTTCACAGCGGGTTTTATTGCGATACACAATAGAGACCATGAGTGCAGTGCCGACCCGTACCTGGCCTGTGGTTAGAACTGACATAACTGTCACGGCCTCTCGGTGGGAGTCTGCCCTGCAGTCTTAGATGGAGGCTAGTAATACATCCCCGAACAGGTCACAGCTGAGTAAGAACTGTTTCTCAAGTAGTTTCTCTGACCTCCTAGGTAGGAGAACATCATTTTCTTTTTGAAAAGTGTTAAATTGCTTAACTGATGCACAAATTCAGATCCATTTGTGAGGAAAGAATTCAGGTAGGACAGGCAGCACTAACACCCTTCTTGACCGCTGCCCTCAGCCCCACTCACGCCCACTGTGGGAGGGCAGTTGGGCGAGTTTTCTTCCGCCTTATTCATCCTGTGTATATCTGTATGTATCTTCAGAAGATATGATTTGGTGTGTGTGTGTTCTTAATACTAATATCATTCTGCAACTTTCTTTTTTTAGTAACGACAGCAACATGCCAGGGCCGGGGAAGCCCTTCCTAGTCATGGTCGTTGTGTTTTATTCCACAGAGTGGAAAGTATCATTTATTGACGGACACCTTCCCCTAAGTTTTGATATTATAAACAGAGCTGCAGTGAATGGCCTTCTTCATTCTTTCCCTCTCTTTGCCCTTTGCGTTGTGTTGCATGAAACCATCAGGTTAATCTTCATCTCCAGCAAGAGCGTCAGCCCTGGCTATCCTGCCATTCAGTCCATCTGGGGAGTCTCACATTGTAGCAAGCAGGTGCTTCATTTCCAAGGAATGTAGCTCATTCTTTATTTTTTAACAATTCATTAGACTCTTGGCTTTTATTACAGTTGGTTCTGTCTGTTACACTTGGTTCCAGTTTGGACATTCTCTTCCTGCTCCCTGACCGGTCTTCTTGGCATCAGCTCTGCTACTTATTCGATGTCTTTCCTTCACGGGGTTAGCTTCCGTTGTGTGCTTGGTATTTCTAGGTGTTTTATCCCACCCCAGGGCTGGTCTTCCTTTTTTTTTTTTTTTTTTGAGGTACCCTAGGAGTTAGATTTTTAAGGCTGAATTTGTTGTGTGGCCCTCTTGTAGCCTGTCCCCTGTGAGATAGGAGGTGGGTGAGATGTGCACTGGGCAGGTGAGCCAGTAACCAATGTGTGGGTGCTGGGGCCCTGTTCTTCACAGAACTGGTCATGCCCTACCTCTCCATATGAATGTCTTCCCTGCAGAGGGACTTCTGTTGCTCTTTGGGGTGCCCACAGCTAAGGGTTTGGAGAGAGCTTGGCTGCTCCTACCCTGCCCTGCCCTACTTCACCCCAGGGTTCTGTCATTTCCAAGGCTTCTCTCACCTTCACAGCTATCCCCTCTGCCTGCACTTCTGCTGTGGTTTCCCTCTTCAGTTTGAGCCCATCTTGCTTTGCATCTTTCAAGGATCACGATAGTTCCCAGTATACTAGTGATATGCTTCCTTTGCTTCCCAGAGTGGTTATGGATTTATATTCTGTGTTATTGTTTTTAATACTGTTTCTTTCCTTTCTCTGCATTTATAGCTGCTGCATAGGCTTGAAGCGGAAGTCCACCACTTCCTTTTTTTTTTTTTTTTTTTTTTTTTAGCAACACCAATCAGCTGATGGTCTTTGCTGTGTGGAGGAAGTGACAGCGAGGTGGAGGGAGAGAAGCTCACTAGAGCAGGGGCAGATCCCAGAACTGGAGCTTCTCTGGTCTTCTCTGTTGCTCTGGGAGCTGGGCCAGCCATCCTGTAGCTCAGGCAGATAGTGTGTCCAAGGAGAGGATGGCATTTTTAGGAAATCTACTGATTTTTAGGAAATCACCAGTCTAAAATTTCTTAGCAGCATGTTTAATGATGCATGGAATGTTAGAGATGACAGGGATCTAGAGACCATCTAATCCAACCTGCTGAAAAGCTGTGAGACCCAGAAAGGTAAAATGACTTGTCCAACCACTAAGTGATGTTGATGGGATTCGAGGCCTTAGAGGTAGGTATTTCTAATCCAGAACCAGAATCTGTGTCCACTGCTCTGATAAAGAGTAGAAAAAAGGATCTGCCGTTGTGCCTAGTGGTAAGAAGATGTAGATTCAAGTCATATCAGTGGACACGAGGAAGCCTGAGAAGGCAACACAAGGCCATAAACTCAGTTTGACATGTTGATTTCACACTTTTCCCAGCAGTTATAGAAAACATTATTATCGTTATAGCTTTGTCTTGAGAAATTAAGCAAATTCAATAGCAACTGGACAAAAAGTCCTGAATCAATGCGAGGTTACTATGCAGACTTGTGATGCTTGTGCAGGTCTCTCTTCAGCACAGATTAAGCTGACTTGCAAATGCCACCCAGAGTGACCTAGAACATGGTGGGAAGCTCATGTAAGAGGAGGCGCCAGCCGAAGTGTTGTGCACAGATGGTTATGGAACATTGTGTATGTAAACACCAAACAAAACGAAGCAAGTTAACTTGCTTGGGATATAATTATTTCCACTTTTGATTGACAAAAAAAAATTTAGAGGAACTTGTGAGAAGACCCAGAGAAAAAATGGTGATGGGTGAGACAAATTCCACAAGATCTTAAGGCAAAGCAACAATGGAGAGTGGACCAAGAGACACAAATGACATGTGGAAATGAGATTAAGGCAAGGATGGCATTTCCTATCGGTCAGGGAAGGGAGCATGGGTTATTCATTAGTGGTCTTGGGAAACCTGGCTAATCATTTGGGAAAAACGGGAAAAAGAAAACTTTGCTTTTTATACCAAAGTAAGTTCCAGAATGAACAAAGAATAACAGCGAAATCATAAAAGTACTCAAAGAAAACTTAGGTGAGTTTTTAAATAATTGTGGGGTGAAGAAGAAAATATGAAACCATAATAGAAAAAGAGTGATGACTATGATTTCCTAAAATTGTAAACAAGTCCCCATATAATGAAAGTATATATAAATAAGTGGGGGGAAAACCTGTAATATATATTGATTTTCAGTGCCTGTGGTAAAGTACCAATAGACTTAATACGCAATGAGTTCTTTCTATGTGAGAAGAATAAACACAGCCCAATAGAAAAATAAATTGAGGACGCTGATAAGCAGGTAGAACTGCAGGAGAACCCAAAGTGCAGGAATATGTGCTGCTTCTCTGCAGTTTAAGAGGTTGCTGTGTGACGAGGTGTGGGGACAAAGGACACTCACAGGTGGGTGATGGCACTGCCCTTGGTCAAATCTTCTGAAATTTAAAATGCACATGTGCTTTGACTCAACAGTTTCACTCTTAGGAGCTTATTACACACATATATTGATAAAAATGGAGAAATATAGGCATACAGTAATTCATTTCAACATTTTATTTTGCAATAGCAAAAAAAAAAAAAAAAGGAAGGAAGGAAGAAATACATACCAGTAGGAATCCCATGTGGTCTTTTTGAAAGTGTGGAGTCTTTGTAGATGAAAATATAAAGATGTCCAAATTATGTTCAGTTAAAAAGCAAGGTATAATGTGTTTTTTAAACACATATGTGCACTTGATGTCAGCTACATTGGATTGTTATTTACTTTGTGTGGATGCAAGTCAGCTTGTACAAGTGTGTATGTGTGTGTGTGTGTGTGTGTGTGTGTGTGTGAGAGAGAGAGAGAGAGAGAGAGAGAGAGAGAGAGAGAGAGAGAGAGACAGAGACAGAGAGAGAGAGAATATATGGAGAGCCGTTTAGAAGCAAAGACACCAAACTGTGAGCAGCAGTTATCTGGGAAGGGCAGTGGGATCAGTTGGGAGAAAAGGGAAAAGGGTGAAATATACATTTTTACTCTGCACACAGACGTTTGCTGTACTCATAACAAAATAAGGTTTGCTTGGGGCCAGGGGGAGTGAATAGGATGAAACCGGGAACAGAACTAATTCAGAACAAAGCATCTGTCATGGCTTTTTGGGAAAAATAGAAAAAAGAAAACTTTGCTTTTTATACCAAAGTAAGTTCCAGAATGAACAAAGAATAACAGCGAAATCATAAAAGTACTCAAAGAAAACTTAGGTGAGTTTTTAAATAATTGTGGGGTGAAGAAGAAAATATGAAACCATAATAGAAAAAGAATGATGACTATGATTTCCTAAAATTGTAAACAAGTCCCCATACAATGAAAGTATATATAAATAAGTGGGGGAAATTCTGTCTCTGGGACCATTCTGTCTCCAGGTGAGGAGTTAGGCTTAGAGAAAGTGGGTGGCTTGTACAGAGTTGTACAGCCAAGTTTCTCCAGCTTGCCTGCACACAGCCGTAACCCATGCGTATCTCACCCACTGGTGCCCAGGCCACCTCCCAGGATTCTGATGTGGTCTGCATGTGGCCTGCCTCTGGACTTGAATTATTAAGGCCTCCCACTACCGCTCCCACCAAGTGCAGCTGCCACAGCCAGGAATCACTGGTTTAGAACTGGTTAGTAGGACTTTATAGCATGCAAGTTCATCTTTAAAGCCTAACAAAGTTTCCACCAAATTTGAATTTATTGGTATGCTGGGTATAGTGGCAGCTGTGTGTACCTTTCATTGCAAAGACTCTGGATGTGTTAGATGTTAGAGTAGTATGTCCTCGTGTGTGTGAGAGAGTGAAAAGAAAACCTAGAACTTCTACATTTGGCCCAAGTAGGAGAAACATCTGGAAGAGAAAGGTATCTGGACCACACAGCCTGTTTTCGGGGTGACTGTGGAGGGCGCCCTAGGTCCAGATACAGGCTCATCATGTTGGTCCCAGGGGGTGCTGTGTGCTGCTCCACCTCTGACACCTGGCCCAGGTGAGGACAGAAGGCCTTTCCCCAGCTTCTCTGCCAAGGATCTAGTACTGTGCTGTTCAGTACGTCATCAACAGCCCCGTGTAGCCATTGACATTCAAGTACTTAAAATTAAATAACATTTAAAATTCAATCCATTCTTAGTCATGCTTGCCACATTTTGAGGGCAGCGGCCCCATGTGGCTAGTGGCTCTGTGAGGGGCAGAGTAGAGCAAGCATTTCGGTCACTGCCACCCAGTCTGCGGGACACATGCAGAGTGCCATGCTTTAGCCGAGCCACACACAGCCCTTCCTGGAGAGCCAGGGGGCACTGGGACTTTTACCTCCTCCCACCTTTCCTAGCTTAATGCCACTGGGCATGGTGATTGCATCGTAATGCTTGCCACTTGTCCACGTGTGGACCCTGCGTGCCTCCTGTTTTTTTGAGGGGACCTGACTATGGTCAACGATGGTAGTACCAGGAAATTCAGGTCATGCCCACAGGCTCTGGCCTGGCCCTTTCATCCTCAACACAGGGACAGTCTCCTACTCAACACAACAGCCACACATGGCTGGTGATGACGTACTCAACAGCCCCCCACACACACACACAGCCCCCATCACAGCCTGTCTCTGACAGGTTACATGAGTCCCACAGGAGCTGAAATGGCTCCCAGTTCTGGCCCTGGAGCAGTGTAAGGGGCGCCCAGCCTTGGAGGACACCAATTCATGAATCCTTACAGTGTGTTAGCACACTTGGTTCATATGGTTTCTGAAAGAATAAACTGGGTTTCTGTTCCAGAGGATTTAGAGGTAATGGAGAAAATCTTAGTACTTACTAATTTCTCTGCAGGAAAAAAAGTCCAACATTATTTTCTCAAAATATTTGTGATGTAATGCTCTGTCCATTTAAAAGGAAGACTTGAAGAGGGAACGTTTGCCTCATTCCAGTGAGGTGAGGAAAGCGTGATGCTTATTGCTTGACCATGTCTATTCTTTCAAACAAAAGAGAACAAGACTTTCATTTCTGGGAATGTGCCCTTTGTGCTCATTTGAGACCCTGAGAGCAGCAAAAAAATCGGAGGCGGTGGGCAGGCAGGTGCACGTGTGGGGTGGCACCCGGGAGCCTGAGGCCAGCTGAGGTGACGCCGGTGGGGCAGGCCCACCAGCTGGGAATCGGCCGCTGTCCCCTAGGCTGAAGCCCTGGCTCCTCCTCATTCTGGGCAGCGGGTGACAGAGGCGCAGTTTGCCTGTCTCTGGAATTCCGGTGCGGCTCAGTTTGAGCAAAGATAAAATACCACAAGACAAGCTGCTTAGGAGGGTTGCGAATTATAGGACTTCCTTTCATGATTCAGCCACACATCAGGAAGTGGAGCAACACATGTGCTCTTCCTAAAGTCAGCTTCAGGCCCCAGCCTGCCTGTATGCGCTGTCGACAGAAGGACACGGCAAAAACCTTTACCTGAATTACTGCGTTAGCAGAATCTAGATGTCTAAAAATTAATGTGTATATTGGGGGCGGGGGTTGGGGTTAACTGAGAGTGTTTTCTTGAATGATGGCTTTAATGTTACTTCTTTCAAATTCTTCATTCCTCTCTGCCATGGCCCCCTCAGTTGCTACCACTCACGGTGCTGCCTACGTCAGCGGCCAGCTGTGTTTGGGTCAGTTTTGAGCCCCTGGACCCTCACTAGAGAAGTGGTCCTGCTAGAGCAGGGGTTCTGCATCGGGGCTGCAGGTGAGCATCACCTGGAAAGTTTTACACATGTTGAGGTCTGGGCCCACCCCTGAAGGTTCGGAGTAAGTTTGGGCTAGGACCCTGTCACCAGTACTTAAAAAAAAAGCACCCAGGTGTTTCTAACCTGCAGCCAGGGTGGAGAGTCACTGTTCTGGTCTAGAGCTTTCCTTTGTTTTGTTGTGAATGGAGCTTACTGATGATGAAAGCAGTCACTCTTACATTTTTATGTGCAGAGGAAACAGCAGGGGTGGCTGCCAGGCCCAGGGGTCAGTGTTTACGAAGCACCTGCAGGATTTTGAAGCTGGTATCCAGGGGATGTGATAACCCTGCTCTGGCCTGGTTCTTGGTAGAGCATCAGAACCTTCCCAGCTTCCGCAGTTGTTTAAGTCAGCGTGCTGAAATTGCGCGGCTTATGGCCAGCCCTGAGCCCAGCTGGACCATTTTTCTCTGGGCTGGACATGCTTGCCACCTCTGAGGACGTCACTCATCTCTCTGCTGGCTTGGAGTGTGGCCAAGGAGAAGAAGGCCCAGTGATTTATAAGGGAATCCAGGAGAAAAGTGCTCTCTTATTTCTGGACATTTGCTTTAATTATAACATATGTGCTACTATGTGCTATAACATATAACATATGTGCTATAACATATGTGCTTTAATTGAACATATGTGCTACTCCCTTATTTAAATTCTTGACTTCAGGGACATGCATCTTGCGTACTTTGGATCTCCTTTGTCCTAGTATTTTTCCATTGAATTCTTTCACTCTTTGTTAATTCCATTCCATTTTTCTCAAGCTACTCCATGCTGTCCACTATGTTCTTTAAACTTTAATGTCTGTTCTCTTTGTGCTGTTGAAATAACACCATCATTTCTTTCTACTTTGTCCCTGATCTCTGCCAGCTTATTTCTGATTACTTTTCTTGCCTTTCCATCTCATCCCTTAACTTGTGTATCTCTGGTTTGAGCTGTTGTTTTAACAAAGTGACTGTTTTCTTAACTTCTTTGATTTCATGGCTATATGCATAGTCTTGATTCCATCTGCCCTTTGGGACAGTTTTCTGGGCATTGGGGCCAATGTTCTTTATGTACCATATGTTTCTCCTATTGATTCTCTCCTTTTGTTCTTTTAGTGTAATTGCATACACCCGGGATAGGTTCTTTACCTTGGAAATGAATCATGTTAGGGAGCCGCCCAAGATGTGTTCCAGCCTAACAGAGTGGTTTCCTCATTCTCAGTAATGCTGTGTGTGTGTGTGTGTGTGAGAGAGAGAGAGAGAGAGGGAGAGAGAGAGAGAGAGAGAGAGAGAGAGAGAGAGAAAGAGAGAATATTAGTTTAATATTTTTTCTTCCCAGGAAGACTGCTGGCCATTCCAAATCTCTTCACCCTCAAAATACTGGCTCCCCCTGCCATGTGGAACCCCAGCTCTGTAGGCTTTGTCTGAGGGCTGCGGCTGCCCTCCTTCCTTGACCATCTTCCCTAAGGGTCTTCGTGCTCCCAGGTCCACCCTTTGCTGCATTTGGCTTCATTCATCTCAGGTGGTTGATTGGAGTGTTAGATGTCTACTAGTCCCAAGGAATTTCTCTTTTCTTATTTTTGTAGTGGATGATTTCAGAGAGAATGGGGTTGTGAAATCTTTACTCTGTCAACACCCAAGCTATCTGATATTTTGGTATTTGTCTTATAGAGTAACTTAGAGTCTGGTATTTTTGTTGAACGACTAAGTTTCCACAGGAACAGTTCAGAACAAACAAACACAAAACCACTTCAAAATGGCCAGAAAAACTCATGTGGTGCTTGGCTTCTGTCAGCCTCTCTGATCAGCATGGCCAACCAGGGCCATGGTGTTGTCTGGTTCTCTGGGCTGTTCAGCACGTTGATGTAGAGGCCACCCCCTGCAGCCAGGGCAGTGCCAGGTGCTGGAGCATAACAGGAGCCAAGTCACTTCCCTGCACCCCAGCTGTTTACAGTCAGATTGAAAGAAAGGTAGCAGCCAAGCACCAGGCCTAGATCAGATGTAACTGCATTTATTCTTCACAACAACAAGCTTTAAAAAAAATTTTTTTTTTGAAATACTGGAAAGAGAGAAACCACTCATAATTAGTAAATGTTGCATTTTAACATTTTGCCCTTATTTCTCCTAGAAGAAAAACAATCCAAATAAAGTAGAAGCTGTACCCTTTTTATAGAGAGTAACTTACCAAGGCTGGGGAGCTGGTGAGCAGCGGGGCTGAAGTTTACTCTCAGGCACCCTGACCCTAACTCTAACCAGGACCCTTTGGGTGCAAAGGCTATGGATTCACTAACAAATCAGACCTGTGTTTCTGAGGGTGCCCAGAAGCATTTTGTTAGAGAGCCAAACAAACAGAGGGAGATAGGTTATCAGGAGCTGTGGATAATTGAGATTCAAATTTTCCAAAATGCGTATCTATTCACCCTTGTAATGATTTTTCAAATAACTTGTACTTTCCCATCCTGTTTGTTTGTGATGAACATGGCCCCATGTGAATATTCTAGAAGTCATTCAAAATGGGTAAAGAATGACCCTAAGACCTACATTTAGCATTCTTAGGTAAGATAAGTGCAGTCAGTTCTCATTATTTGCAGGCTTTGTGTAGTGATTTCGCCTGCTTGCTAAAACTGATTTGTGACTGCAGCCCCAGTACTCGAGTGGTCAGGTGGCCCTTTGTGCACCTGCCAGAGCAGCACAACGTCCCATCACCTGCTGTTCACGCCCCTGGCTGAGGAGGAACAGGCCGGCTCGCCCATGTGTCCTTTTCAGGTCAATCGAGTGCCACGTTTTCAAATTTTTGTTGGTGTTTTGCTATTTAAAATTGGCTACAAACATAGGACAAAGTGCTGTTCAGGGTTCCTAAGGGAGGAAGGCTGTAATGTGCCTTGTGCAGAAAATAGACATGTGTTAGATGAGCTTCATTCAGGCATGAGTTACAGCACTGTTGGCCATGAGTTCAATGTCAATTAATGAACAATATATATTAAATATGATGTCTTTAAACAGAAACAATGTTATGTATTGATTGGTTGATGAAATATTGGAACCAGAGGCTCTTGGAAACCTAAGCCTATGTTTCCCCAAGAAGCAATGTTTCAGTATTTACTAATTCAGTGTTCATGACAGTGTTATAGGACATACTTATCACAAATAATGAGAATTGACTGTATTTTTTTCTTTCTTGTACAAAGCAGGAAAATAATTTTTAAAACCAAGTTAGTTTGACTGTTTTTACAAGAGACATATGACTTTGAAACAAATGAACGTTTAAATAATACAGTGCAAATCCTTACCCTCGCATTTCGTGTTTGTTAAATTGGCAGATTTTTCTTGAGCTCTACTTTGTGCCTGGCGTTGTTCTGGTACCAGCAGGACATCAGTGAGCAGGTGCAGAGGTCAGATCGCAAGCATCAGGATTAAAAGTAGTGTCATCACTTGATATTTCTGTTTAATTGTGGTAGCAAGCCCAATGAGTTCTCAAAACAAGAATCTTAATTTGCACACAAGTGGTTTTCTCGTGAAAGAATAATTTTTCATAGCCAGTATTTCTAAATAAATATCTTTCTCATCAGCAGAGACTAATTTCATGGCAGGTGGAGACTGACGATGATGTAATATAACACCCACCCCAGGAGGCCCCTTAGCTCACAGTGTTCAGACCCACAGGTCATGTTGGACCGGCTGGCTCTGACGGCTGCTGGGCAGAGGCCCCTGCTGCACAACAGGGAGACAGCAGGCATTGCCTTCGGTGTATCTTCACTGCATCAGACAGCACAGGTGCAAGGGGGCAGGTGCACACCTGGAGCATGCCCAGAAAACTAGCTATCCCTTTGAACAACACTTGAGGCAGAGCTCTCAGGTCCCCACCAGAAATAAGTCCCAAGCTTTCGTTTTTATCAGGTGTTTGTAGCTCCTCCACTCCAGATGCAGTTTATACATGAGGCGTCACTGTTACCATGCACAGTACTGCCTGGCAGGGGGCGGTGGCAGATGGCCAGCAGGCGGGGAGGGCATCCTGTCGTGGGCCAGGCAGTGCCTGCTCCTGCTGTGGAAATACTGAGCACAGGCCATTCCTGTGATGCAGCACTATGCCTCGTGGAGGGTCAAGTGCTGGTCATTTGAGCAGTTGGAGGTTTTAGTGAGCAAAATACTTTGGGTAATGCCACAACAGAATTTTTTGTTGAAGGTTCTGTGTTTTCAAAGTTTCTTATACACTATTCTTTGATGCTCTTCGTCACTCAGTGTGCTTGGAGGGGCTTTGGGTCTAGGGTGCTGCGTTTACCCCCACTTTTCCAGGGAGATCCATGAAGCACAGAGTGCCTTTATCACTCATTGTGCCCAGCTGCCCACAGTAGATGTGCCCGTGGCCTCACTTTGGGGCCCTCGTGCAGTCAAAGTGGTGGCCAATGGGGACATGCTCTAAACCTGCCATTAAAGCGCATATTATGCAGGGTGAGTTTTATGCTTTGTTTTTATATTTTTGCATGAAAAAAACTTAGGTTTCTTGTAATGAGTATTTTCTAAGACGCAAGCACATAGAATAGTGCAACAGCCATGCATATAGTCATGACACGTGGTGGTAATATTTTGCCTTTTTTTGTGTGTGGACAGTGTGTAAAGTAAACTACAGAGATCATAAAGTTTCACCCCCTAAACATTTCACTACACCTCTCCTTAAAAAGACTTTATAATAATACAGTTACCCCTCCTGACACAATTAGCATTAGGAGAACATTTATGACAGGGTAGTCCCTGAGCCTGCTGTGGCAGCCGAAACTAGAGGCTGGTGAGGAATAATGTGTGGACTTGGCTTCCTGGGGTGAGTGGGAAAATCTACGTGAGGAGGTCTTTTCCAGCCCAAGAATGAGGTTGTGCACGGGATATCACCCTGCCTGTCACCGGGACACCCATCCTCACTGCCATCCCAGGGCACTTATGCTGGGAGCACGTCAGGTGGCATGGCCATAGAATACCACACCGCTCTTTGAGGTGGGTTTGACCATGATCCTCATTTTGCAGGTGAGGAAACTGAGGCTCAGCTGTATGGCTAAGAGCAGTGAAGCCAGTTTTTGTGCCCAGGGACTCTGCCTTGAGCTGGGACTCGTGACCATTCCACAGACCACCTCTCTATGACACACGAAGGCTTTCTGTCACTCCGTAAGACGGTTCCGCCTAAAATAAGGCATGGAAAATGCAGTTCACCCTTACGATGAAGGTGAAGAGAAGGGAACATTTCCTGCACAGCACAAGGTCCTGAACCTTGTAGAGTCATTGCAGTTTCCTTGGTGTAGACCTCCAAGTTTCTTAAAGGCTGTGCATAAGAAAAAGGAGGAAATGAGATGATAAGGCCCGTGATGTCTTTGTAATTTGGGACAAGGTTATGCTTTATTAATTAGCCTAGTAGAAAATAATACTAGATAGTAGTATCTAAATGGGACATACCAATGTTTGCTGACTGTATTGTATTGGGGGGAAGTGTGAAAAATATGTATTCTTTTCTGTCTGAATTTCAGACCTTCGTAAAAACAGGGACCTAATTATTTGAGGCAGAGGCAGTTTAGGACTACTCAGAGCTCCTGGGGAGAAAATACGGAAAGGGTGTGCACTGCATGTAAGAGAATGAGCTCAGGGACCCTGAGGGATGTGGGGCTCCCTAGTGACATGGAATGAAATAGGGTGGATTGGACCCGAGCACCTCTGGCTGCCTCAGACTTGAGATGAGCAAGGGAGGCTCCTGTCTGGATGCGACTGCAATCACCTCTCAATCACTGACTTACTCATTTATTACTCATTTGACAAATGTTTGTGGACCAGATAATCACATCTGAATTATTCAGTTATTCATACAGTTGACATGATTGTGGACCATCTATTATAGGACGATCACATTGGATCATTTATTCTTTCATCTGACAAATACTTATAGACCACCTATTATAAAGTAATCATCTAATTAGATGACCCTTAGCTACAGAGGAACAAGGATAAGAATTACAGCAGACTTCTCGTCACAATGCAAACCTGAATTGAGCAGTGAAAGATTTAAAGTGTTGAAGGATAAGAAAACACAAGCACCAACCCAGAATCTTATATCTAGTTAAATTATCCTTCAAAAGTGAGGAAAAAATAAAGACTTTCTTAGACAAACACTGAGAAAATTTATCACTAGCTGACTGGCCCTACGCAAAAATATTGAAAGAAGTTCTTCAGGCAGAAAGAAAATGGTACAGGTCTGAAACTTGGATACGTCTGAAGAAAGGAAGAGCATCAGAGAAGTGAAAAAAATGAAGGTAGATGAAACATTGTATTCTTAATTGATCTCTAAAGGTAACTACTTGTTTAAAGCAACAGTGTATTATAGCATATTGATAAGTTAAATGAATGGCAGGATTGTCCTAAAGGATGGGAAGAAGGAATTGGAAATACTCTTTTATGAGTTACCTGTACTTTATGTGAAGCAGTAGAGTGCTACTTGAAAATGGAATATAGATTTTAAAATATATGTTGTAAACTAAAGGGCAACCACAAACATTTTTTTAAAAGATATACTGAGAGTATATAAAATGGATCATATGAGATGCTTGATTAAAACCAGAGAAAGAACCAAAATGTCCTTCGATAGATGAATGGATAAAGAAGTTGTGGTATATACACACAATGGAATACTATTCGGCGGTAAGAAAAGATGATATAGGAACATTTGTGACAACATGGATGGATCTTGAGAGTATAATGCTAAGCGAAATAAGTCAGACAGAAAAAGCAGAAAACCATATGATTTCACTGATATGTGGTATATAAACCAAAAACAACAAAAGAACAAGACAAACAAATGAGAAACAAAAAGTCGTAGACACAGACAGTAGTTTAGTGGTTACCAGAGGGTAAGGGGGGTGGGGGGTGGGAGATGAGGGTAAGGGGGATCAAATATATGGTGATGGAAGGAGAACTGACTCTGGGTGATGAACACACAATGGGATTTATAGATGATGTAATACAGAATTGTACACCTGAAATCTATGTAATTTTACTAACAATTGTCACCCCAATAAATTAAAAAAAAAAAAAAAAAAAAAAAAAACAGAGAAAGAAGAAAAAGAGGAGAAAAAAGAAACAAAGAACAAATGCACTGAATAAAACACAATTACAAACATGGTAGATATTAATCTAACTAAATCAATAATCACTTTAAATGTAAATTAACTACACCAGTTAAAACACAGAGTTTGTCAAAGTGAATTAAAAAAAAACTAATAGTAAGACCTAACTATATGTTGTCTACAAGAAATCCACTTTAAATGTAAAGACACGTATAGATTAAAAGTAAGGGGATAGAGAGAGATATTCTATCGTAACACTAATCAAAAGAAAGATGGAGTAGCTATATTAGTTTTCACAAAGCAGACTTCAGAAAATGGAAGATTTTAAGAAATAAAAAAGGGTGTTGAATAACTATAGAAAGATCAATTATCCAAAAAGACATAATAATCTTAAATGTTTGTGCACATAACAGAAGGGCATAAAACACACAAGGCAAATACTGATAGAACCAAAAGGAGAATAGACAAAGGCACGATTGTGATTGGAGATTTGCATCACCCTCTGTCAGCAACTGATCGATTAAGTCGATGGAAAATCCGAGGGATGTAGGTGACCTGAGCGGCACTATCAGCTCACTTGATCCACTTGACACTTACAAAATATTCAACCCAATAACAGAAAAATACATATTCTTCTCAAGCTCACATGGAACATTTTTGGAAAGCATACATAAGTAAACTTAAATAAATAAAAGGTCACACAAATTATGTTCTCAGAACATAATGGAATTAAACTAGAAATCAGTAACAGGAAGATAGCTGTATGTACCCAAATATTTGGAAATTAAACAACATACTAATAATTACCCTGTGGATCAAAGAAGAAATCTAAAGAGAAATTTTAAAATATTTTGAACTGAATAAAAATGAAAATACAGCTTATCAAAATTTGTGGAATGCAGCAAAAGCAGTACTTAGAAGGAAATTTATAGCATATTAAATAAAAGGAAGAAATAAAACCAATAACCTGTGCTTCCACCTTAGAAAACTACAGAAAAAAAAAAAAGCAAATTGAGCCTAAAGCAAGAAGAAAAAATTATAGCAGATATCATTGAAATTGAAAATAGAAAAAAATTGAAAAAACGATTGGTGGCTTTTTGCGAAAATCAATAAAACCAATAAGCCTTTAGCCAAGGTAAACAAGAATAAAAAGAGAGAAGACACAAATTACCAGTATCAAAAATAGAAGAGAAGGGCCTGCCCGGTGGCTCAGGTGGTTAGAGCTCCAGGCTCCTAACTCCGAAGGCTGCTGGTTCGATTCCCACATGGGCCAGTGGGCTCTCAACCACAAGGTTGCCAGTTCGATTCCTCGAGTCCCTCAAGGGATGGTGGGCAGTGCCCCCTGCAACTAAGATTGAACACGGCACCTTAAGCTGAGCTGCTTCTGAGCTCCTGGATGGCTCAGTTGGTTGGAGTGCATCCTGTCAACCACAAGGTTGCCGGTTCGACTCCCGCAAGGGATGGTGAGCTGCACCCCCCGCAACTAAGACTGAAAGGACAACAACTTGACTTGGAAAAAAGTCCTGGAAGTACACACTGTTCCCCAATAAAGCCCTTTAAAAAAAAAAAAAAGAAAGAAATAGAAGAGAAGTCATCATTACTGATCCCATGGACATCAAAGGGACAATAGTGGAATACTTTGGACAATTCTGTCTCTCAAATGTGATAACTTAGGAGAAATACACTAATTCTTGAAAGAATAAAACCTCACAGAATGAAAAGCATCCTGAATAGCCCTGTCTTTTCAATTTAAATCAGTAACTAATACCCTCCACACCCCCAAAAGCACCATGCTTATCTGGTTTTGTTGGTGAATTATACCATACATTTAGGAGGCAATTATGCCAATTTTAAACAATTTTCTCTTCCAGAAAATAGAAGCAGAGGGAGGCAGACATCGGTATGAATTCACATTTACATGAATATAGACACAGATGGATATATAGAGAAATACTTTACGTGTGTACGTATACAGGTCAAGTACTGGCTCTGTCATCCTAGAGGGTCTAGAATCAATGACATCCTTGTAGTAACGAGCACACCTAGCACCCAGATCTTGGTTTCTAACACCACTCTTAATTAGAAGGATTGAGAAATGAGATATTCTAGGACTGGAGTATTTTGTAATCAAAATAAAGAAGTGCTCAAAACCTAAAACAAACCAACCCATGGTGGTGGCGGTGTATCAGAGGGACACAGATACAGCTGGAAGTGCTCTCAATGGCCAGGCTGGGACAAAAATATAAAGTACTATTGGATTATAACCTAATGTATAAAATAAATATCCTTGAATTCATACTTAATAAGCGATTGAATGAATAAATGGGGCAGAATAGACAACCCTGCTCCGCAGAAGAATTCCAAATAAGTTATGAGGACTCACCATTCTCAAGGAGTTGAAACATTCCTCTCCTCTCCTTAAGCGTAGGCTGCACAGAGTTTCTTCCTCACAGAGAGGCTGGGGTGGAAAGGGCACGACTTCCATGGGGGTGTGACTTTTCCATGGAAAAGCATGACAAGCACCACCTCTGCCAGACGTCAGAGAGGAGCATCAGCAGTAATAAGCCATGGTGACAGCATGCACCCATGGCTTGATGTAAGGAGACTGACACTCTACTTCCCTCGTCTTCCTCCCCAAAACACATAACTCCAGTCTAACTAGGAGAAAAACATTAGACAAACCCCAGTTGAGGGCATTCTACAAACTCCCTGACCAGTACTCTTCAAAACTGTCAAGGTCATCACAAACGAGGAAAGTCTAAGAATCTGTCCCAGCCAGTCGGTGCCTAAGGAGGCATAAAGCTGGTATTAGGGGAAGCTGTATATGGGTTATATGGAAGCCCTATACTATCTTTACAATTTTTCTGTAAATCTAAATATCTCACATTCTAAAATTAAAAGCTTACTTAAAGAGTGAGAGAGAGAGGGAGGGAGGGAGGGAGGGAGGGAGGGAGGGAGGGAGGGAGGGAGGGAGGGAGGGAGGGGGGAGAGAGAGAGAGAGAGAGAACCTCTGCTGGTGTTGGGGAGAGACATTCATTGAATAATCACACACATCTAAGTAAAGGTAAATTAAAATTAAGTAGAACTTTGGTCAGTACTGCAGAAGAAAGGCACAGGGAAGTTTGAGGGGGATGAGATGGTCTGGAAGTATCTGAGGATGATGTGCAAAGCCCAGTGGGAGCGAGATCTGAAGGTGGCAGCTATGCTGGGAGACGGGTGTGTTTTTCCTGATATCGGGGTGGACCGTGTGGATCTTTAGCAGAGAAATGGCGTGGTTGGGTTTTGTTTGAAGAGTGGACATGGTTGGAAGTTTGGAAGATAAGATGGATGGGACCCGGTGCGTTACTTCCAGGAATGTGGAGGCAGAGCTATCTAAGAGTACCTAGTTTTTTGTCTTGAACAGTTACCTGGATGGCATTCTTTGGCCAAAGTTCTCAAACACGAATTTGTGAAAACAGATTGCTGGGCCCCACTCCCAGAGCTTCTGACTCTGCAGGTCAGGGTGGGCCCTGAGAATTTCCATTTCTTGTACGTGTCCGGTGAAGCTGATGTAGCTGGTCCTGGGGCTGTGCACTGAGAACCACCACTGTGAGGTGACGAGGAGGGAGCACCGGGTTTGGCAGGAAAGGCTGGGCTTACGTTTGGCTGTGCCGATAGAGAGGTGCCTGTTCACACACACCTGCAGGTCTCTGAAGGCTGTAGTGAAGAGAAGGGCTGGCTTCTAGCACAGACTCTGCTGCTGGTACCTGACCTTCCTGAGCCTGGTGTCATCTGTGAACTGAGGATAACGGTAGCCATTCCCTTCAGGAGTGTTGTGCAGGTCAGCTGACACCCTGCGAGTGGGTGCCATGGAAGAGCTGCTTCCGCTTGCCGTCCTTCTCCCCTTTGTCACCATCAGTCTCATGGTCATCCTGACCAGCTGTACAGATGTATACCTAACCTCTTTTTGGCTCAAGTTTATTATCTGTAAAATGGTAAAGCTTTCGTCGTAGAGTTGTCATTTTTTCAGGCTTGGGGTGCAGGTTGGTTCCTGTCACTTTTTGGAACACGTCCTTACAAGTCCCCTGCTGCACCCCAGTAAACCTGTCCCCAGGACTCCCAGCTTCCTGTGTCTGGAGAGGGTTTCTCTCCTGTGCGCATCTCCAGTGATGTTTCCTTACCCGCTGTGGAGTGAAGCCTGGCTGGGCTTCTCCTGGCTGCTTTTCCAAGTATGGGAGACGACGCAGCCTGGAGTAACAAATTCAAAATCTGCTTACTGCAGAGTGTGTACATGTTTAATAGATGCTTGAAAAGCCCCTCGGGTCTCAGTTGAGGGACCTCGCCAGAAGCCCCCTGTAAAGTTGAGACCCCTGCTGCGACCAGGAGCAGCTGTGTGCCAGGGGATCTGGGGTCAGGTTCAGAGAGCTGGCACGTCAGCTCTGACCCTGCACGTCGTCATCCTGCCAGGAAGACCGACCATGCCGGCCCAACTTTGCCGTTCCCTGCTCTGAGTTAACATCTGAGGGCCCTGATAAAGCTTTTATAGGAATTATCTCATATTTGGAATTTGATACTTAAAATGTCCTAGGACTTCTTAAAAATATGAAATAACCACAAATTTTGGGTGTGCCCTACCTAGCAATTCGAGAGAAAGTTCATTTGGTAAGAACTCTGGGGAGAGTGCGTTCCCAGCTGCCAGTGCTAGCCCGCCCGGCAAAGTCTGTTGGCGTGTTGTTTGACTCAGTCTGTTTTGGTGGATCTATGTCCTGGGCTGTCATTGCTTCATTTGAATGTGCAGTTAAAAGAGGCCTGTTGCCTGGAGACCTGCACTTCTGCTTTCTGGCTGGCGTTTCTTGCTGACACCGAGGGGACGCCCACTTCCCGAATTCAGGAACCACAGCAGGAAGTACGCCTGCTCCTAGGGCTTCTGATTCCAGGCCTGTGGTTGGATCCAGTAAAGGAAGGTTAGTCAAATGTGTAGGAATCAAGTAAATCCAGAGCCGTGACCCCAGAACACTGCACCCCCTGGGGGTGTCTATGCTCCTGTGTTTCCTCCCCTGTGCAGCCAGCGCTCTCCCACTGCGAACCTGCCAATGAGGGCCGCAGTGGTCAGCCCCTGCACCCTAGTTCTTTCCTGCAGTTATATGTGACCAATCCATCCTCCTCCTATTCATATAACATTTTGCCACCTATTTAAACATTGGGTATATTGATGTCACAGGTTTATGAAATCTAAGGACACTAGCATAAGCTTTGGTAATGTTTTGCAATGAGTCACCCACAATTATTCTTTAACTGACTAGAAAAAAATGATGGTGATTTTTTTAAATATATATTCAGTAGAATAGTCTGTAGATGTCTTAATCCACCGGCGTGTGTCCTTTTTGTTTAAATCAGGTGGTTTGCTTTCTGCAGCAGCAGCAGGGTCTGTAGAGGTTCTACAACTGAGGGGAGGGATGGGAACATAACATAGTTCCTGAGGCTGAAAACCTTAGCAAGCTACCTGTAGATCAGACAGAGGAAGCCACAGCACTGGGAGATGGCCCAGGCCTTTCCAGGAGCTTTTGTGTTCCTAGTGGAAAAGGGTCTTAGAGAGTCATCTGGAGCAGGACCGAGGAGGCTCAGTCACTTGGCTGCCTGTCCCCGTGTGGTTTGCTCATGTGAAGAGAAGGCCAGGGAGTTATCGGCCACTTTCAATGTGTGTTCTCTTGTCTATTATTTTGTCTGTTGTTTCTATCTTTCTCCAGAGAAGAGTGAGTGATGAGGTGGCTTTTAGGATGTAGTGGTGGGATGACATTCATCAGGGAGATGTCCTTGGACCCAGTCAGTGTCGATCCGGGCCTCAGCCCCTGGATGCAACTCCATCCTTTCTCTTCTGCTAGAAAGATCAGGAGAGGGACATTGCCAAGTGATACCTTGGATGCGATCCCGTGTTCACTGATTATTTACTAAGCCTAGCTCTCTTTTTAATAATCAATTCCTTGTGCGTGCCCCTTAACTCATAGTGGGCTTGCCTGTGTCATGTGGTTCCCAGTGGAGAAGTAGAGCAGAGGGAACCTTCTCCCTACAGTGGAGTCAGAGCTGGGTTTGACTGTCCGAGTGTCAGCAGACACGCACAGGAGACTTTGGCCACCTCAGGCCGGGCACCGTGGGTTCTGTTTCTCCATGTTGAGGCCATGGTTCTGTGTTCATGTGTTTTCTTTTGGGTGGTGAGATCCTGCTGCAGAGAGCAGTGCCCCCAGCTCTTTGCAGACCAGTCAAGTGTGGTGGTCGGTTCTTGGGGTGCCCCCCCCCTTTTGGCCTGGTAATTTCCTTGAAACCGACAGCCAGTCCCTGATTGGCCCAGGCAGATCCATTCTCCCTCTGGGCTGGGCTCTTTCCTCTTTTCTATGCAAATTGAACTCACACATGAAGTATTTTCTTTTGCCCAAGTCTTGACACTTAATTTTGTCAGCTTCAAGCTGCAGAGGAAATTCCCAGGCAAATTTGATCAGGGCTGCTTTGCATTGAGGTTGTTGTGTGGCTTTGGGCATGTTAAGCTCAGTTAGCTTTTTGCATCTTCCTGATTTTGTTCCCCTACATGGTAGTATGTGGCAGAAATTGTCTCCAGATGTTGTTTCCCCAGAGCACCCTCCACTTCTTCCATTGTCACCTCAGTCCGTATGGTGTGTGGAGTCTCTGTGGCCGGCAATGTAAAACAGCCACCTGAATGTGCAAACACTGCTGGGAATGTTCTCTACAGGAAGTGGAGGGGCTGCACACTGTGGTTTGGCGCCATGGTCCGGTGAGTCTTAAGCAGAAGCCCTGAATCACAGGTCTGCACTTCTGATAACCCGATGGATAGGGTTAAAAAAAAGACGTGCAAAGACAGGCTGCCTTTTCCGGTTCCATGCCAAGTTTAAAAACACTGAAATGAACACAGATTTAGAGAATAAGAATAACACATTTAGGAACAGAGTCTAGAACCAAGCCAAAATGGTGTACCTTTATTGATGAGGTTGGGTTTTTTTAGGAGGTGGGGCAGAGCGGAAGAAAATGACTTACAATTGACCCTCATTATTCACGGAGTCCATATTTACAAATTTACCTTCTCCCTAAAATGTATTGCATCCCCAAATCAGTACTCACCACACTTGCACGATCATTTGTGGACGCACACAGAGTGGTGAAAAATCTAAGCCACCCAAATGTACGTTCCCAACTGACGCTGGAGAAGGTGATTCCTTGCCTTGTCTCAGCTCATACTGCAAAGGATCTACTTAGAGCCACATTATTTTGCATTTTTTATGCTCTTTGTTAGGGATTTTTGCGGTTTGAATGGGTCCCAAGGATGGCAGTGAGTGATGTCCTAAGTGTGAGAAGGCTGTGATATGCTTACAGAAAAAGCACACGTGTCAGATGAGCTTCTTTCAATCATGAGTTACAGTGCTGCTGGCTGTGAGCTCAATGCTAATAAGTCAACATAAATGAAATAAGTTTATTTAAACATAAAACAAGGCTATATATTGATCAGTTGACTGAAATGTCATGACCACAGACTTGTAGGAAAATAAACTCTGTCTTTCCTCAGCAGCAATGGTTCAGTATTAGAACATAACTACCGTGATAATGAGAATAGACTATAAGATGCATAAGGTGACGAGAACAGAGCCAAGGGTGGTAGTATTGATGAAATGGACAGAGGAGAAAGAAGGGAAAGAAACAACGTTGTGGAGGCTGGTGAGTTACAATGTTGTTAGTGACAGTAAATTAATCTGAACTTTGAGAGCTGCCTCTAGTCCTGGTTCCCAGGCTCAGATATCATGACCCTTGCATGGTTTCAGGACCAGTGCCTCTGACCGTCTTCCACAGGTAGGGGAGGAGATGAAGGAAGACAGAGGGAGGTGGCAGCTTCTAGGAGTGCACACTGGCTCGTGCAGTCAACTCCCTCCTTTCTGATAGTTTACACCTCCGTCCCTCCTCATACCAGGAAGCTTTATTCTGACTCTGCCCTAGCCCAGCCTCTGGTTACCTCCCTCCTCAGATGCTCGGGCCTAATTTCTCAACAAATCATTCATATTTTTAAGCACCATTGCTTCTCTCACTTGGCCTGATTCCAAATGCTGTATTAGTTTTCTGTTGCGATGTAACAGATTACCCTAAATTTAGTGGCTTAAAACAAAAATAATGATGTATTATTTATAATTTATGAGGGACCAGAATTTAAGATAGCATGGCTCACCTCAGGTTCTCCCCCGAGACTGCAGTCAAATGTTTTGTATCATCTGAAGGCTCGACTGGGGCTGGTGGACCATCTTCCCAGATGGCTCCCTTCTGTGGCTGGCAAGTTCATGGGGCTGTGGGCAGGAGACCTCAGCTTCCCAAAGAACTGCTTGAGTGTCTTCACAACATGGCCCCTGGCTTCTCAGGTTAAAATCCAGGGACCAGGGGAAGCTCAACGGGCTTCTGTGGGCTCGCCTCAGGCATCCCACACTGTCATTGTGCAGCCAGGCCCTGGTCAGTGTGTGAAGGGCTGTGAAAGGGTGTGGATTCCAAGAGGCAGGGATCTGTGGGGCGTTGGAAGAGTCTTGGAGGCTGCCTGTTATGTGTGCTTTCTAACTCTCCACCAAATGTTGCAGGGTGGAGACCCATCCTTAGGGTAGCCTGTGTTCTGGACAAAAGGGAACAAAATGGTAACCATACTGACCCTAACGGAATGTCTATTGTGATGGCTTTATAAGGTAATAAATCTGAGCTGGGCTAAGGAGTTGGGTGGGCATGTTGGCTTCATCGTCTTGACTTGCTCTGGGTCTCCCTCTGCAGGGGATGAAGTTTCCTTCCAGCAGAGCCATGGGTTCCAGGCAGCTTTCTCAGCCGCGGGCCCACTGTAAGCATCTGGACTTGATCTTCCACTTAGGCTGCCCCAGAAACGTATTCTAAAATGATCTAAAATGGTATCTGAAACATTGTGTTTATGATGGCAAGTGTGGCCTCTTCCTCTTAATCTTTGACATTGCTGACTGATAAGATAGAACTACACACAAATAGTTATGTTTTCTAAGCTAAGTATTTTTTCTAAGTGATATTGTCTAAGCTAAATGTGTCTTAAAGAGCAAAGGTTGTGCAGTTAGCTTTTGTCCTGGGCCTGGGGAGATGGACCATGAAAGGAGTTGGAGGGGTGGGGGGGTGAGGTTTATAACATGTCAAAAAGTGCAGGGGCGCAGGAGAGCTTAAGAAAAACGTGGGGGACATGAGGGAGCTGGTTGGATACAAGGGGGTCACGAGGATTCGTCTTTGCCGTCTCTGGGAGGGCTGTGGTGGGGCGGGCAGAATCAGAGCGCAGAGAAGACAACGGCTCCTTTCTATTCATAGATGTACCTCTCAGAGTGTATTGGATGTAGGTGGAAGTTTGACTGGCACTAGGCAGGATTTGAGGTAAGAAAGCAGTCTCTGGTTTGGTCCAAGTCTCTATCATCCTGTGTGGATGCAGTGTGTCTGTGCGTGTACACACACACGTAGACAGACACATACACAGACACTTTCTCCTATGAAATGCAGCTGCCCATGCCTTTTTCTTCAGCATCCCATCATGACCTAATCCTTCTCTTTTCTACCAGTTGACCTCCACACTCACCATCATGACTGCGATTAGTTCTGGCAACTTTGGTAATATTTCCCTCATCCCCTGCACAGGTGCCTGGGTCACTTGGATGGGATACCAGCCCTTTCAACTCTCAGCCTCTGCTGCTTCCCCAGCTCAGCCATCTCTGGAGCCCTCCTGGGGGCTCCTCCCTTTGCAACCCTCTGTGTGCTTTGTTCAGAGTGATGATGTTAATGAATTAGATGAGACCGTATTACCATGTTTCCCTGAAAATAAGACCTAGCTGGACCATCAGCTCTAATGCATCTTTTGGAGCAAAAATTAATATAAGAACCAGTATTATATTATATTATATTATATTATATTATATTATATTATATTATATTATATTATATTATATAAGACTGGATCTTATATTATAGTAAAATAAGACCAGGTCTTATATTAATTTTTGCTCCAAAAGATGTATTAGAGCTGATGGTCTGGCTGGGTCTTAGTTGCAGGGAAACACGGTAGTATATCTAATTTACTAATGAAGACGCTAGCACAATGGAACACGCACAGCAGATTTGTGGGCAGGCCAAAATAGCTAACACAGTGGTTTCCAGTCAAGATAATGTTGCCCCCAGGGAACACTTAGCAATGCCTGGAGGTAGTTTGGGAGTGTCACAATGGGGGAATGGGGATGCCTCTGGCCTTAGTGGGTGAAGGCCAGGGGTGCTGCTGATGTGCTGATAATGGACAATAAAGAATGATCCAGCCCAAATGTCATGAGTGCTAGAGTTAAGAAACCCAGAGCTAACATAATGAAAGATGACATGGAAATGGGTGACATGGAAACCAACAAAAGGAGTGTCAGGGCATGATGCCACCATCCTAGTATGTAAATCAAGGCTGCGTGTGAAAAGGGCTGCTTTTCACTAGCAGAAGCCAGGCATGGATGCTGGGGTTGAGGCCACCCGGCTGCATTTGGGGATCACATAGTGCAGATGCAGGCGGGGCTGTGCCCATGTGTGTCTAGATCGCGGCGGTGGCAGAATCAAAGCTGCTGCCCTTTCAAGAGGGTCTGGGGCAAAATGGAACTGCATGGAGCAGTTACCAGAATAGTGAACAATATCTGTGATGCCTTCTCAGGACTGGCTCCCACCAGTGCCCACCCAAGGCATCCATCCCAGAGTGGAACAGGTCGCTTAGGAGGAGGTAAGCTCCATGCGGACACCGTGCTTCCTCGGGGCTGGGAATCTAAAGGGGGCTGGGCGAGTGTCCCCAGTTCTCTGATTCTGGAACCACGCTCTCTACCCAGGCACAGCAGCCCCCCGCACACTGAGATTTCGCATTACAACAGCAGTGTGCAGCCACTGTAGAAACTCAGAAAAGGACAAGTCCACATGTTTTCATTTAACAGGTATTTCATGAGCTCTGGGAAGCCCCTAAGTATTGGGGTTGCAGGTCAACACTTCCAGACTTTGGAGCTTAAATTTTAGGTCCAGTAGGGCAGGATTTGTGTTGAACACGATGAAGGAAATAAACCTTTTGGTGAGATAAAGATAAACACTTTGGTGAGAGAAAGATAGCATGAAGCCATCTGAGACACTGTCATCAGCTTACACCTCTCTGAGGTGACACAAATTGAGATCACAGGCCGGAGGAGGTGAAACCAACCAGGGGCGAGTGTGGTGGCCTGGGACAGGAAAGGTCCTCACACGTTAGGACAGGAGGGAGCCCGGTGTGGCTGGACGTGGTGCGTGTGGGCATAAGTAGGCACGATGAGGAAGGAGCTCAGGCCAAACCACGTGGGGAAGTAGGGTTTGAAGAGGGTTTTGGATGTGACGGGGACAGGAGATGGCCTGCCAACCTCACGCTGCCTTGCTCTGTAGGGACTGGACCGTGAGGAGGGCCAGCGGATGAGAACTGCATAAAACATCCATCGATGTGAAGGAGCGGTTGTGCAGCTTCCACCAGGGTGGTGTCAGGGGACACAGAAGCCATGGTTTGGGATGTTCTAGAGAAAAGCCCACGAGAGATCCCTGGAGACCAGCTGGTCCGATGTCTTGCTAGATGGCCCAGCCCCCAGTGGAGCATGGCCCTGCACAGAGCTCATGCTTCCTAAGGGAACCCATTCCAGTATGGGATGGACACGTTGGGTAGAAGACATGTCTTTTCTGACTCAATGGGTTAGACGTGCATGCTGCGTGAGGGAGGAATCCTGAAATGCATTAGGGTCTCATCCTGAACTATGAGTTACGGTTGGTGTCATTGGCTCAGTTAGGAGAGGCTCAGGGAAGAGCATGCATGAGCCCTCGAAAGCCCCATTCTAGGCACGTGAAGGATGAGTTGTTCCAGTCAGGTGGCAATGTCAGGGAAGCAGCCTTCGGATCAGGGTCAGGGGCACCATGGAGAGAGGTGAATGTGAAAATACTCCTTGGCATTTTGTTGGTAGTGAGGCCGTATGGAAGGACCAGATGGGGCTGAAGACCCAGCACTGGGTTGCAGAGTAAAAGAAGAAAGAAGCCACGGAGGGGAGAGGAGCACAAAGATGAGAAATTGGCTCATTGAACTTCAGGGGGCTCTGGGCTGCATCCGTGCTGCCGGGAGATCAAAGATAGGGCCAGACAGGTGGCCTTGGGTTTGGCCACTTAGAAGTTGGTGACACTGGGAAGAGAAGACGCATGGAGTGTGGAAGTAAAGGCCAGGCAGAGGACGGGGTGGAAGAGCAGCGGGGCAGTGCAGAGGTCTCAGCAGCAAACACAGAGTCAGTGCCAGCACCCAGGGTCCTTCCACGCCACCCACTGTCCTGTCAGGCTCTCCTTTCTCACCTCATTGTGTGCATTATTACACATGTGTATACATATAACTTTTTTATAAACAAAACTGGATTGCTCTATACCACTTATTTTGAAATTGTCTTTCACTTAATTGTACTTGTTACTCAAATATTTTTGACAACCTGCTTTGTGCAGGAACTGCTCCAGGGGGCCAGATAGGGCAGCAAACAAAAGCACCCTCTTCTCTCCTCCCCTCCCTGGTGGGGGAACCAAGACAAGAATCAAGTTCAACAGTAAGTTATAGTGTATTAAGGGCTGTCACCTATGGAGAAATGCTATGGAGAAAAATGAAGCAGTGTTCACAAACATTGTTTCATGTTATCATGAAATGTATTTAGCCTGCATCATACAATGGCCCCAGAAGAGCAAGTCGCACTGCAGGTGACACTGCAGGAGCTCACCTGACAATAACCTGAAGCCTCACCTTCCTGAAAAGCTACATGTGCAGTGCACCAGCTGAGCTACTGGCAGAGTTTGGAAGGAGAAGGGGACCCAAAGCCTCTTTTGTTTCTCAGTTTTAAGCTTTTGAATAAAATGGTTTCACACATGGAAAATAATAAGTGGGAATGTTGAAATAGACCAAAAAAAAAAAAAAAAAAATAGGTAGCAAGTTGTAGGGACTGTTGAGGGGAAAATTTTCCCAGTGGGTGTTAGAGTTTGAACTTCGGACTTTCCCGGGGGTCTGAGGAAAAGGCAGACTTAAGCAGTCCCTGTAAGCAAGTCCCAGGGTTGTGGAGCGGCTGAGTCGGTGGGTGCAGGGAGGAAAGTGCACAGCGGATGCCGCTGTCTCTTCCTGTCCCAATAGTGGCAGAAGCGGTCGACATGACAGCTGTGTCCCAACTAAGGCTGAACACAAACGCAAAACTCTTGGGATTTGCCATAGTAAGTGAGAACTAATATCTGAAAAAACAGGGCGGAAAACAGTACTGTGGTGACAGACTCCTGTGGACAGTGGCTAGAACGGAGGTGACAGTCCCCACCACCATGGCCTATGTTGTAGAAAGGAGGTTGGGGGACGGGAGAATGTCCTGGGTGGGCACTGGTGGGAGCCAGTCCTGAGAAGGCATCACAGATGTTGTTCACCCCCCAGATTAAATACTTCCCGGCTATGCCCTGAGCTGTCCTTGCAATAAACCATCTCTACTGTCAAAACCACCACCAGCAATAACAACGCACCGGACATCACCTCTAGCACAGGAAGTCACACCTGGGGCCGGGGGGCTGCTGACACCCAGCTCAGCCAGACCTTCAGCCTCAAGGGAAGCCAGAAGTGTCCCCTTGGAGCCAAGTCTGCAGTGTCCCCTTAGCGCCACACAGGAGCGCCCGCATGTGCCTGGAGGATGGCCCCTGGCAGGCTGCCTCGTCACCGCCTGTGTCTGTCTCATGTTAGTCGCTGTGGCGCGGGGCTCATAGGAGAGGCCAGCACCAATGTAAATGTTAGTGACAAACCGATGAATTTAACAAACAATCGTATTAAGATTTATGTAAATTAAAAAGTATTTGTTAACACTTAAAATATTGTTCTTGAAGACCTAAGGTTTTACTTGCGGCTCATGGTGGGCGGCAGCTCTGTCAGGGATGTAGAGCAGCAGGGACAGCTAACTGCATGGATGTGTCTGAGGCAAGTCTCTAAGACTGTGCACCCCACCCCCTCCCCAAGCAGACAGATGGGAGCCAGGACCCGCAGAGGGCAGCTGTGGCCTGGGGACCAGCCTGCTAGGAGTGAGGCTGACAGGCAAGGAGGGATGGCAACGGGAGGCACGGTGACACGCTGCAGGGACCTGTAGGACCCCCTGGTGGGGGAAAAACAGGAGGGGAAGGGATGCAGGCCAGCAGCCAGAGTTCTTACAGCCAAGCAGCTGGGGATGATGCGGTTAACTCCGATGGTGGTAACGGGTGCAGCAAGACGGGCTGACACCTAAGCCAGTCGCAAAACAAGCCTGAGAGAAAGCAAGGGCTCCAAAAGGACTCCGGGATTCTGGCTGGGCAGCACCTGGGTGAGGAAGGCAGGCAGGTGGCAGGGGAGAGCTCAGCCATGGGTGTAGTCAGGGACCAGCAGCAACATCACCAAGATTTTTGGCCCTGCAATGCCGCAGGCCCCTGCAATTTCAGAATCCAGGCGAACACAGAATCCAGGCAGAATCCAGGTGCACACGTGTGGAAGTTTGGGAAGTGCTGGGCTGCAGGGGAGGAGAGTTAAGTGCAGCTGGGCCCAAAGCACTGGGACTTCGCGTATGGCTCTCACCAACCTGTTATCCACCCATCTGCTCACATAATCATTAGATTTTCAAACACATTCCTAATATGGAACCCACGAACAGAGCATCAGACAAACGTGGCCACAGGAGACCCTTTGCGGGAACAGAGCAGAGTGTGAGAAAGGAGCGCTTAAGGCCTCACTGTTGAGGAGGGTTGGGCTGAACCTGCAACACAAATGTCCCAGAAGGATTTGCCAGAGAGGAAGAAAGGCGCAGAAGAGAAGTAGTGCTTCCAGAAGACACACTGACTCGTGGTCTCTCCAGAGATGTCTTCCTTCTTAATAGTGTCCTTAGACTTACATGTAATTGTGGACTGTACTTAAAACAAAAACAAAACAAAACTTACTGAGAGATTAATTTTTAGGACCTAGACAAAGAAAAATTGATCATTGATAATCATATGTTAGAAGCAAGCAAGAAAATTATTTGTACCATCAAATTATAAACTCACATGTTACTGCTTTGGCAATGTTGCCTAGAGAGGTCTACTGCCTCTATTGGGCAGATATGCTTATGTTTACAACCACTTGTAGGATAAGTCATGTTGAGAAGAGGCTGTTTCACACAATCATGTTTCTGCACATCTCTGTGTCTGTGTGTCTCTGCACGTCTCTGTGTTTCTGTGTCTGTGTGTGTATGTGTGTGTGTGTTCCTGTGTGTCTCTCTGTGTGTGGCTGTGTGTCTGTGTGTGTCTGTATGTCTCTCTGTGTGTGTCTGTCTGTCTCTCTGTGTGTGTCTGTCTGTCTCTCTGTGTGTGTCTGTCTGTGTGTTGGTGTCTGTGTTTCTGTATGTGTCTGTTTAGTGAAGAAGTATCTTCTCTGTGACAGGTATCCTCATCAACTGTGGAACCTGCACTATTTCTTCAATATGGAATGGTACATGGCGGGTACCTGGAAGTGGTCTGGCAGAGGCAGGGAGGAGACAGTGTGCAGCCCAAGGCCGGGGGCTTTCTGAGGATGTTATTGTTCAGGCCTCAGGGCAATGGCTTGTTGGTCCCATCTCCGACCCAAACTGTACAGGCCATGGTGACCGCCTCACAGTTTTAAGTGGTGTGTACCCGCGCCTAGCCCTTCAGCTCCCTGGGGTCTAACTATAGCGTATGACACCGTAGACCCTTGGCATTCAAGTGAAGAGTGTTCAGTGACATCTTCACTGCCCAAAGCTCTGAGCAGCCGCGAATGTTCCTTACAGCTGTGTCCATGTGCAGAGAACGGTGGGCATATGCTTGTCTGGGCCCCTCCCAGTGGACCAGCTCCTAAGCCCTGCTTTCAGTAGGACTTCTCTTTTTAGTGTGCCTTTTAGAATTCTGTGTTTCTACCAAAGAAAAACACAAACTTCCTATGGCCGCATTTGTCTGATGGCTCTGTTCGTGGGTTCCATATTAGGACCATGTTTGAAAATCTAACGATTATGTGAGCAGATGGGTGGATAACAGGTTGGTGACAGCCATACGCCAAGTCCCAGGAGGAAAAGGCTTCCCCTGACGGAGGGCCTGCCTCCAGGCTTGGAAGGTTGGCCGTTACACCTGGTCCTGCTGCTTGGGTGCTGACTGACGTGCCTCCTTTTGTGTCCAGGTGGACATCGTGGGCTTGGCCCTGAGGGGAGACAAGCATGGCCGCGGGCACGGCCGACAGCGCCAACCACCTGCCCTTCTTCTTCGGCAACATCACCCGGGAGGAGGCAGAGGACTACCTGGTCCAGGGCGGCATGAGTGACGGGCTCTACCTGCTGCGCCAGAGCCGCAATTACCTGGGCGGCTTCGCCCTGTCCGTGGCACATGCGCGCAAGGCGCACCACTACACCATCGAGCGGGAGCTGAATGGGACGTACGCCATCGCGGGCGGCAGGACACACGCCAGCCCTGCCGAGCTCTGCCAGTACCACTCCCAGGAGTCGGATGGCCTCATCTGCCTCCTCAAGAAGCCCCTCAACCGGCCGCCTGGGGTGCAGCCCAAGACCGGACCCTTCGAAGACCTAAAGGAGAACCTCATCCGGGAGTACGTGAAGCAGACCTGGAACCTGCAGGTGGGCCGCGGCTGGTCCTCCCGCCGCGCGTGCTCGCATGTGCTCACGGGCCCTGGAATTCCACACAGGCCCCCAGTCCGTGCAGAGCCTGGCAGTGGTGCCTCAGATAAGCAGCCACCCCCTTAGTCATCAATTTGGACAAAAAAACGCCTCACTCCAAGAAGGCAGCCTTTCCTCTTTTGTGGTCACAGTTGAGAGGGCAGTCCTTGCATGGCAGCGATGTGGGTTTCTCCACCGCAGGAAGCCACTGTCACCCAGTCATGCTGGGCCATTTCAGAAGCAATGCAGGCATCTTCTGTTCTTTAGTTATCTGAGGGGGCCATCCCAGACACATTAATTGGCATTTGATTTCATAGCTTCTTAACGTCTCCTGCAGACCTTTCTGTGTCGGCACACACGTGGTTGCACCAGCCTGTTTCTGGCTGCCTCCTGCCCTTCCTATGCACCGTAATTTATTTAACTAGTACCTGTTGATGGACACTTTCATTCTTGACAAGTAATGCTGCTAGTGACATCTCTCTATACCCATCCTTCTGAGTTTTCAGGCAGTATCTGCAGATAACCCTGAACAGGTTGGGTTTAATTTGTGTGTATTGAGAGATTGTCATCCAGAAAGGTCCCAGAGGCTGTGACAACTTACGTTCCTGCCACACTCTCAACAGCCCTGATGTCAGGAGCCCGCAGGCTGGTTGACGGTCTCCTGTTCAGCATTCCTCTTGCACTTCCTGGCAGTGTGCGCCCTGCGTTCTGCTTGTTCTTTGAGACAGAGTGCAGACTGCACAGGCTTTTGAGGATTATACACAGCAACAGTCTTTTTTAATGTGTTCTGTACTAAATTCAACCTTGCAGACAGATAATACTGTGTGCCCAGTATTTTTCACTAGCATTCATTGGATGTGTCTTAGACCATCCTTTTACTCTCTCTAAAGTCAGATAAATCAGATGTAAGTTATACACTGTAAAATTCATCCTTTGTAGGTGTGCAGTTCTGTGAAATTTGACAAACACATAGCATAATGTAGCCCTCACCTCAACCAAGATATGCACAGTTCTATCACCCATCAATCACCCTCATGCCCCCCCCACTGACCCTAGCCCCCGGCATCCCCTCCTCTGATTTCTGTCCTGTAGTTTTGCCTTTTCCAGAATGCTATATAAACGAACTCACATAGCATGTAGCCTTTTCAGACTGGCTTCTTTCACTCAGCATAATGCATTTGCAAGTCTGCTGTGTGGCCTCACCTGTCTGCAGTTCATTCTTTGTCATGGTTGAGTAGTATTCCCCACGCTTTCACTTTGACCTCTACTTGCTTTGCTTCAGAGAATTCTCTGGTGTGTAACTTAATGCTGCTTTGGTTTTTCATTTCATCTGTGAAGTATGACAAAATTTCCATACTCACCTTCCCTTCTTTCTAACCTCCTCCCTTCCTATTCTTAGTTTGGTTCCTATTCATAATTATATTTATATTTTTCACTTCTTGTGGTTCTTTTTATAACGTCAAATAATTGAACCTTAGTTCCCCATTTACTGCTGTGCAGAATTTGTTTCTCTCCCACTAAGAACAATGAGGAAGTGAATTCACCCAGCTGTCAGCCTCTCTCCCATTTTTCTTTTCACATTGTCATTTCCGCATTGTTTGTCTCCCACACTTGGTGTGGTCACATCGCCTGCAGTAACAGGCAGCAGTGTGTGTGAGCGTGCAGGGCGCACTTTTGTAGAGGCAGACAGAGGCGCATGTCTCCTTTGTTGCACACATTTTAAAGATTCTTAATTGTTAATAAATGATCAGGTTCAATATAGAACACTCAGTTCTAGTAAACAGCAGATCTGAAGAGGGCAGGAGGCATGTTCTCCAGACCTTATGGATTATACCAGGTGGTTTCTAAAGCTGGTGTGACTTTTAAAAGTATTTAAAAATATAATTTATTATTTACACCCTTGAAGGTATTTAAATAACATATAAAATCTTATTGAACGAATGAATGAGTGAATGAATGAGTGAATGAATGAATGAACGAACACAAACAAAGAAACATACAAACAAATGTGATTGTACCTTGCCATGTCTGGACTTAGGACAGATTGGAAATGATTTCTGTGTCATTTTTCATTTAACTTGGTGTCATTGCTCTGCTTTCCCCCACCTGCGGCAGGGTCAAGCTCTAGAGCAGGCCATTATCAGCCAGAAGCCTCAGCTGGAGAAGCTGATCGCCACCACAGCCCATGAAAAAATGCCCTGGTTCCACGGAAAAATCTCTCGGATTGAATCTGAGCAAATTGTACTGATAGGCTCAAAGACAAATGGAAAATTTTTGTAAGTATTGTACCTTTTCTTCTTACCCCATACAACCAGGGGTAACAGGCTTTCCATTACTGCATCCACGTGACCCCGGGAAGGGGCCACACGCCGTCACCTGACAACACACATGGTGGCCTGCCGTAAGACGATTCAAATCAAAGCTATAACTTTTAAATCAGTGTTTGTTTCGCCCAGTCTGACCCCAAAGTAAACATTCTTCTATGGCCCTGAGGGGCATAATTTAAAGTTAATATTATTCAGCCACACTCTGCTTTTAATGGCAAACATAAGCTGTGTAGCAATGTCTGTGGCTATCCATTTAAACTAAAAACACCACAGTTTGTTTATTCTCTTTTTCCCCAAGATCACAGACTTTACTTCTCCTTTTACTTGGAACTAAGTGCCGGTTGGGCAGATGGTAAGGAAATTTGCTGAGTGTAGCTCATGTGAAAAGTAGTGCAGGCTGCTCACAGGCCAGTTTGCGGCCTTCAGCCTGCTGGTCCCAGAGGCAGGTGAGCAGCCCGAGTCGTGCGTGTTGTTATCTGTGGTTAGTAAGCCTCAGTACTCAGGTCCTGGGAATGCAGGCTGCCTCGGGCGGGCTCCATGCTCCAGAGAAGGCAAGGTGATGTCTTGGGCAGGTGTCAGCTTTATACCCCGAGGTGCTCTGGCCACGGTGACACAGTGGCACTGCTGGCAGGGCACACTCATCTGTTTGTCACTGCTCAGTGACCCTCCAAAGATGCTAACTGGGTGCCTCAGTGGGCAACTTCTCCATTCTCACCTTGGACACTTACAAAGGACAGGGCAGCCCTGTGATCAGGCAAGCAGAGTAATACCCAGCTTACTTTGCAAACTTTTCCTAGAAATAAAATGTTTTTCCCTAAGTATCAACATAAAGAATTTTCCTCAGACTTTGCCATAATACCCATTATTTTGGAAGATAATAAAATAGTACTGGGTCAGAGTACCTGGTTCTGTCTTATGGTGGGTGGTGAGGAAGGCCTTGTTGCAAAGGAGAAATTTGAGCAGAGACCTGAAGGCAGTGGTGATACCCAGCAAGGGAACAGCATGTGCGAGGGCCCTGAGGCCGGAGTGTGCTCACGGCTTTCTGGGAATGATAACGAGAGGGCTTGCTTTGGGCAGGCTGGTCTGTCCACTTTGGGGAGGATATTAGGGAGGATCCATCTGGCTGGGTATAGAAAAGAGGCAGTGGGCAGGCTCTGAGTGAGCAAGCTCGCACTGCACACCTGTGTACATTTGAACCACAAGTGCTGTGTTTGTTTTTCTGCAGTGATTTTGGGGCCCCCACCTTGTCACGCCTGAGCATAGGACTGCATTCAATGCTGGCTGGACAAAGGAGGGACGTGGGTGCTAGCGTGCGACCCTGCTGTCTGCTCTGCTCTGTGTGCTAGCCTCTGCCCCTGACATGGTCAGGGTGCACTCTGTGTCTCCTCTGTGCAGACACGCTCTATTGTGGGGAGCAGTGGTCCATCCGTGTCCTCTGCTGTCCTCTGCACACACTGCAGCGAGGAGGAAGGCAGGATTTCTGGGTGTGGACGGCCATGCAGGGGTGCTGACCTTGGTGGATGGACCTCCCGCTAGCTCTCTCTTGTCTCAGTGATGATGGTGCCTTGTCCAGCCTCATCTGGCCACTTGTGTTCCCCACTGGGGACTGAAGTTCCCACTCCTTGTTGCTCATGGTTTCTTCTGCTGGTTCATTTCCAGCCTTTCTGGATGCAGTTTGGCTCCAGTCAGCCACCCACTGTGTGCTTTTCATTCCCCCTCAGCTCCCCTCACCCCAGCTGTACTCAGGGTATGCATTTCCTATAGGACCCCGTCTGAGACTGGGCACGGCTGCCCTGCCTGACCCGGGACATCACAGCAGTGCCTGCAGACATTAGAAATCCTAGGAGGCTCTCAGATCCAGAAACAGAACCTAACTTTTGTGACACTTAGTGCGGGACTTCATGAACTTGATTTAAGTTACGTTTGTGTGCACGTGCCATACGCTGTAAAAGATTAGGCAATGCGAGTTGATTTGAGTTGTGGATGAGCATAGAAGTAAAGGTTAAGGGATACCCATGGTGACGTTGAATGCTCACAGTTTCCATTGAGGGGAGGACATAGAGCGGCAGATGTGGAAATACAAGAGTTCATTCTGGAGCCTCTGATTTACACCACGGTTCAGTGTAGCACACCTCTCGGGAAAACACGCATTCTCGTGGCCCCAGAAAACACAGATGGAAAGGTAGCATATTTCAAAAAGTATGAGACCTAGGTTAGGTTATAAATCCTCACTGATGTAGTTTTCAATGTAGTGGACATGCCTCCGAAAATACGGATTATGTCTGGGGGATGCTGGCCAACTTAGATCCAGTTTTCTCTCCTTATGAATTATGCTATGAAATCCATTTGCAGTGGCAAAACTCCTGAGCCAGAAGGGACCTGCTTGCTAATGGGTCTAAATCCCTGTTTTTCAAGGAGGACTTAAGCACAGGGGAGCTTGCCCAAGGCTGTCAGGCAAGTAGGAGATGAGGCTAGAATCCAGGGCCCGACGTGTCTGGGCTGAGAGGAGGCAGCAGCAGAAGCCACCCATCCAGGAACCCCACTGCCACTGCCCCACCCCCGCCCCATGGAGGTGTTACTGGGGGCGTGTCCAGGAGAAATGCTAGCTTCCCCCTTTGTGTCCTGATCACACAGCTTCGATAGGACCCCTGAGGGAGCGACTGTGAAGGCAGCTCTTGGGGCTTCGTGCTGTGTTCAGAGCATAAAGAATAAAGGTGTAAGGCTGTTTATGGAGACAATGGACAGTGTGGGTGCACAGACCCTCTCATATTGCCTGCGGCATTTCTAGCGATGGTTATTCATCACCTGCTGCTGTGCACCCCCCAAATCCACATGTTGGAGCTCTAACCACCAGTGCCATGGTGTTTGGAGGTGGGGCCTTTGGGAGGTGATTGGGGTCCGATGGGGTCGTGAGGCTGGGGGCCTGTGATGGGATCAGTGCCCATAGGAAGAGGAGGAGACTGGAGGCCCTGTGAGCACACAGCCAGATGGTGGCCATCTACGAACCAGGAAGCAGGTCCTCACCAGACACTGAATCTACCAGTATCTTGATCTGGGTCTTCCAGCTTCTAGAACTGTGAGAAAGAATTGTCTGTTATTTCAGCTGCCCAGTCTGTGGTATATGACTAAGACACCTGTCCTTGTCTGAGGTCTGACGGGTCCGATGTGAGCCCTGGACAGGAATACCCAGCCCAGGTCCTGAGGGTGGCAGTCAGAGCGCAGCCCATAAGTGACACGTGGGACTGAGGCTGTGCTGGGAGTGTGCCCTCAGCTCTCTGAGGTCTCGTATGATGGCACGGAGGTCCATTTGGAGAAAATAGGCATAGCGCAAATGTGACTGAAAAATGAATTTGTTAAAAAAGGGAAACGAAGCTTATTTTCCAAAAATTATGTATCCACTCTCCCAGAGGAAGGATCCAGGATTGGTGGGGTACAAAGCATATACAATTTAGAGACCCTATTTTTTAAAAACATACAAAATTAGATACAAAATATGTTTTTAGAATAGGGAAAAAATCACAGTAAATTACAATTTTTTAAAGCTGGTAAATACTACAAACATACAAAATTTAGAAAAAAATATATACTTTTTTACTTAAATGCCTGATACGTCTCACTAGCACTTTTATATTCTACATTTCTTGACTGCATAGTGTTTGCCGGCCTCTTATCGGTCATAATTAGTAATGCTATTTTCTGAGTGTAGAAAAAGAAAACTCAGCCCTTCCTCTAGGTTCACAACTCATTGTAGGTAATGCATTGACAATCTTAGGACTGCTGTCAACTTTGGGAAAGGAAGTTGGAGTGGAAGAAAGAGCAAGCTGTGGTCGTGATTAAACATCTTTTACAAATAGGACAAACCCTAAGGCCATGTGGCCACACTGCAGGCCCCGCTTGGCTGGCCGCGGCTGGGGGCCCATGAGCCCCCTGTGCAGAAATACCACCCGTGTGGTTTGTGTGGGGCAGCCTAGAGCCCTGGGTGTGACGCTTCTGCAAGTGCACGTCACATCTGCCGACATGCAATGTGCTGTGCTCTCCATTGCATCATGTAAGGTATCTTACAATGACAATGGTCCAAAAAATCCCATGTCCTGCCAAAAAAAAAAGAAGAAAAAAAAAGGATGTCACTTTCTTTGTGTTTAGTACCCAGATAAATATTTTACCATTTTTAGCTAAAAGTCCTTGTAAATTTTACAGAGCCAAGAGTGAGTTCAAGGTGACCTCTAAAATACACAGGTGACAACTGACCAAATAGCTGAATTAATGTGACAAAGAAAAGGTGGTATTATAGATTTGGTGAGAGAATCATTAAAGCAATAAGTCACCAATATTATTTTCATAGTAGCTTCTACTTCCTGACTTTCCAAGTCTGCTGTAAAAAGAAAAAGCTGCAAAGATATTTGTTCCACAAAATATTCATGCAGTCCACCAGATATATGCCAGGCATTGCGATAGGAGCCATGGAGACTGTGACAAACAAGACAGATGTCAGTCCCTGCCCTCACTGTGCTTCTATGTCAAACACAGAAAGACATTGCAGAGTGTGTGATGAGTGACAATATGTCATGTTCCATCCATCACCGTCACCCCATGTAATAAATTAATGACACTGTTGACTATCCACTGTTATCTTTATTTTATTTCTCTTTACTTATTTATTGTCCATCTGTCCCACTTATTCTGAATGCTATAAGCTTAGGTACTGGCTGCCGTCAACCAGAACAGTGTCTCAGTGGGAGAAATCTTTCTGGGTAAAGGGACATTAAAGCTGTGCACTGAGCAGTGAGGAAAAGAGTTAGTGGAGAAGGAAAAGAAAGTGGTCCCTGGCAACAGTCGTATCACACAGAGTCTTAAGGGCCAACACCCTGTGCTGAGCATCGGCTGACCAGGAGCGGGGGTGGGAGTGACAAGGTGGCACCAGGAGCGGGGGTGGGAGTGACAAGCTGTGCCACCGGGAGGCAATCACACCAGACAGGAAGACCCTTCCAGGGGGTGGATTCTGTAATGGACTGCCCACAGGGGGACACTGAGAGTGAGTGAAAGGACGCCACTAACGGGATGGGAGGAAGCACAGCAGGGGTCAACAGGACTCTCTTAGGCCGATGGTCATCCTGTTTATGGGCCCATTGTAGAATTTGCCAAATGATCCTTAACCTGGCTAATTAGATTTAGCTGAGGTTGAGGTGTTGCCAGGCAGCTGTGACAGGAGAGCAGTGGAGCAAGGGAAGAAGAAGGCCTGGCTCCATCAGGAGGGAGAAATGCCAAACCAGGGTGAGCGCTGCAGTAGGGATGCCCGGAGCTGCTGGGTGAGAGTGGCAGGCACGTGGTGCCAACTGCATGTATTTTGGAAATGCCTGGTGAGTGCCAGGCCAGCATTGCCAAGGGAGTGGAAGGTGAATGGGATTGAAGAAGGAGATCACAAGTTGCGGGGTTTCCTGGGTGGTGGCAGAACGGCTGGGAGGGGAGATGTGCTGCCATGCTGAGCATCCTGGGCCAAACCAGTGGGGCAGTCACATCCGGGAGACTTGCCAGATCCTGAGAAAGACCCTGACCTCTTGGATCGCCCCTGTAGCGTGGATAGAGGGGGCAGGGCAGTGGCTCTAAGGGTCCTGCAGGGGAGAGGTGGCTGAGAGGCAAGTCGTAGATCAGGCACAGAAATTTTCAGAAGTCAAGAGACTGTGCTACCTGTGCGATAGCTGATAGTGTGGGCAGGGCAGGGCAGGTGAGAAACCAGGGCAGAGAGGAAGCCCAGGGCAGTTAGAGTCTGATTATCTGACAGGCACACGTGTTGGGGAGTGTGCAAGGGGGCCGAGAGCTAAGGCATGGGCTTCACTGGCCCACCCCCTGCAGTTGGGGTGGGTCTCATCACCCAGCACCGGCCAGTAGTTGTTCCACGTGATGTGCGGGAACGCTAGACACATTCCCATGACAGCTTTTTAACATTTCAGTTAAGCTCATGCCCAGGTAGCCCCCATCCCTGTGTTCAGAGGCCTCTGGGGGTTGACTAGGCATGTGGTTTGCCCCGCCCAGGCCCTTAGTCGTCAGCCGTTTTCATCCCCGTGTACAACTGATCTTCTGCTCTCACATGCTCTGTATATAAATTCAGGTGTTCCCCGACCTTCCTGCCCCTTTTACTTTCAGGAAGAAATCAACACTTTAATTTTTGAGTCATCCTTTTGTGTATTAGCCATTTTCCAGGTGGAGGATGACGCTCACTCTTGGTTTTCTTTCTTCCTCCCTTCCCTTCCCCTCCATATCCTTTACCATTCTCTACACACACACACACACACACACACACACACACACACACACACACACAGACACACACACACACACACACACACACACCAATTCATGCTTCTTACTTTCAGGGCCCTGCAGGTGAAACAATGAGCAACATGCATAGATGGTCCAGAGAGGGTGTACACTATTCTGTACACAACTACACAACTGGAGAATAGAAAATTCAGTGACAGTGACTCTCTAAGGAAAAGCGTTGTGTCTACCCAGAATCAGGGCTGTGCAAATCAGAACCACATGGTCCTTGTCCAGGGTGGACCTGGCTCAGGGACACCAGGGGACATACCTGTCACCCCTGAATATTAGAACAATACCTTTCATCAGTGTCCTACCCCTCCCTCTCCCCATGCCCCACCAGGTGGACTGGATTGCAGGTGGATGGCTTGGTTTGGAAATAGGTATTAGTAATCTTTTTAAGTGCAAGTGCAACTCAGTGTAAGGTAGCCTTTAAAAAAAGTATTCACAGTATGGCACATTTCTCAGAGGCATTGAGATAGCTAATAAGAATACACACTTGTATTCCCTATGAGCAAGGAACAAATGTAAATTAGCATAAAGGAAGAAGAATGAAAGCTATACCTTAAGTTGGATTCCACAAGATAGTTACAAGGTCCAGAGAAGATGATATAAGCACTGGTTATCAACCTTCTCTGGGCCTTGTAGCTATCTTGCGGTAATATCTTTAGATTGGTCTTCCAGTTCACTAATTTTTGCTTCATCTGTATCTAATTCATGTTAAACTCATTCACTGATTTTTCTTTCCCCTACCAATTACATTTTTTTATTTCTAGCAGTTCGTTGTTTCAAATATTCCTGAGAATTTTTGAGAGTATCTGATTGATTACTAGTTTTTGAGATTCCACGTTTTGTTTCTTTGAACATTTCATACATAGTTATACTGTGTGTTTAAAAAAAAAAAAAACATGTACATATTTATACTGGTTAAAAGCACAGATTGCTGGGTCACCCCAGCCATGAGTTTTTAACTCACTAGGTCTGGGTTATGGCTGAACAGTTTGTGTTTACAAGTTCCCAGGTGATTCTGATGCTGCTGGTTTGGGGACCCCATTTGAGCCTATTGGAGATGCCTGATATCTACCTAAGCTAGATTAAAAACAGTGATCATTTGGGATTTTCAGAGTTCATTGGAGGGTCTCTACCCTATGTACTAGGGAATGTTCCTACAACACACCTCAGATGCTGTATTATTTTGCTGGTTGAGATACAGTTAACCTTAAAACTGCTTCTATTTGTAGAAAATTAATTGAGATAGTAACAAAAACTCAGGCCATGAAGTCAGACAAGCCCAGCCACTAATAGCTCTGTGACTTAGACAACTTAATTCATTTCTCCTACTTCAGTTTACCCAATGAAAAAATGGGGAAACTCGTATTTTATCTGAGTTGTTTTGGAGATGAACAAGGTAATGTGTATAAATCTAAGCCACTGGTGATCAGGTATCTGTGCTTCCTACAACCACGGATTATTTTATTTCATCCAGTTCTAGAAAATACTCAGCTATTTTTTTCTTTAAATGTTACTATCCTTTTATTACCATTTATTCTTTCAGAGGGTCATATTAAATATATTTTAGACATCATCAATTCATCCTCTACATTCTTTCTTATTTTCTATAGCCTTTTCTCTGTATGCTACACTATGGTAATATCTTTAGATTGGTCTTCCAGTTCACTAATTTTTGCTTCATCTGTGTCTAATTGGTGTTAAACTCATTCACTGATTTTCCCCCTACCAATTACATTTTTTTTTCATTTCTAGCAGTTCAGTTTGTTGTCATTGTTGTTTCAAATATTCCTGAGAATTTTTTGAGAGTATCTGATTGCTTACTAGATTTTGAGATTCCACCTTTTGTTTCTTTGAACATTTCATACATAGTTAATGAATATTCCATATCCAATGATTACATTTCTTGGGGATATACGTGTCAATCTCTCCTGCCCTCTTTCTGTTCCTACTCCTTCTGTTGCAACTCATGCTTTTTATATTTTGGGTGATCTTTTTAAGCTATATTTGATTGATATTCATCTGTGGGAATCCGGAGCATCCTACATTGGGAATGCTGTCCTCCAAAGCTGAAGAAGTTTTCTTCTTCACAAGTCCTTGCTTTAGGGTGGGAATCTCAGGTTCATCTGTCTGCCTTGCTGCTGGCCCAGGATGTTGTCCCACTGTCCACTGCAGTGCTGATACTGCATTTTTTGCAGTATCAATACTCACATTTTTTGCTCTTATTTGCTATTTACTAGTCTCTATTCAAGTTTCAACTCACTTTATATACATAAATTTCAAAAGCAAATGTGGATTTAGAAAAAATTTTACCTTTGCTCATTGATGAATGAGACTGCATGTGGCTGTCTTGAGCCTCATGTAACAATAAAAGCTAAGTTCTATTAGCACTTTCATGTGCTGCCATCATTGATCAAAACACACAACTTTATTTGACATGTGTGGTTCTGTGGCCACAGGTTAGCAGAAATAGTCACAACCAATCTGAAGTAAAAAGTTCAAAGGGGGTTGTGACTAATGTCAATGTGAGTTCACTGGGCTGATCAAGGTCCCCATGAAGCTCACAGACGAAGCATGACCTAGTTCCATCTCATGAACTAGAGCACAGGGAAAGGGAGAGGGGAATTTGTGATACAATCTTTAAAGAGGCAAATATGGCAAAGAAGCTTGGTGTGGCCCCAGATTTGGATGTGGGTTCTGCAATGATCCTGCTTTCATTGTTTGTGTGGAATGCACATGTGCCTAAATTTTGCTATAGTGCCAGGCAAAAGCACCCAGCCATTGCATTTTCTTTTGTCTTTCATGGGTCATTAGGGCTGGCACTTCTGCTGAATTAGGGGGCTCTTGTCCCTATATCAGCATGCACACTGTCTGGCATGTCACTCCCACATACTCTCCTTCCCTGCTCCCCAGCTCTCAGTCTCTTGAGAAGCTGCTATTAAGCCCCATGTGGCAATATCTGACCACCTGATACAGCATCAGGCCTGGATGGAAGAGTGAATGCTGGCCGTGGGCGCCCTTCTTGTCTCTCTGTATGGCCTGCCCCAGCCACAGTGACTATTCATCATCTGCATGTGGCCCATACTAGGTGCCCTCCTTCCCCTCTAGCCAGCCACGCTCTTCTCTGCCATGGGAAAAAATGCATAGGAGAATGAGAATGCCTGGTGGTCTAGGATATGCCCCAGCTGTTCTGCTCTGTCTGCAGCAGACACAGTGCAGTCTCCCGGGATCTTGTGGGAGGGGGCTGTCTCGAGGGACCCAACACCTACTGAGTCCTCACTTCCCTGCCCGTGTCTAGGCATCACCACCACACATTCTCTGACCCAGGAGGGCATAGGGGTTCAGCCTCTCCTCGCAAAACCAACACTCTCCCCATCTGACCTTTGCCAAGTGTTTTGATATCTGTGAGGGGGAAGGCCTGCTCATCACAGAGGCCAAGGCTGTCCTCCTTGGAGGAGGGTGGTTCTCCTGCCCTCCCTCCAAGGAGAGTCGCCATGCCACATGCCATCAAGACAGTGTTAAGGCCAGTTAAGACAACTTCGCAGCCTAGCTCCAACTCAAAGCACTGAAATCCCATACTCTGTAATAGCAAAACACAAATGTGTTGTGAGCTTGCCTTTTCCAAGAAACCCATTGGGAAAAAGTATTCTAGGACTTCTGTGAACAATGCCTGCAGCCACTGACCCTGAGGTTGGAAGGCAGCAGCCCTGAGAGGAGTCAGAAGATGAACCTTTGCCCCTCCCCAATTGGGGCGCCTGTGTGACAACCTGGTGGGTGTATGGGGCAGAGAGGTGCTTCCCTGAGAACAGGTGGGCCAAGAGAAGGAGGTGCTTCAGCTTCCAAACCAGTACTTCCCATATTTTAGATTAAAAATTGTCTCACCCAGGATCTACCTGCACCTAGCAGACACCTCACAGTTACTGGCCGTTAGTGTCACCAAGTCTCTGGTCTTTGCCACCTACAGCTGCTGGGCCTGTGGGTTTCCCTCCTCTGCCCTCGTTTCCTGCCAGCTGCCTGGAGGGCTGCTAGGCTTCATGTCCACAGCCTGTCCCTGTGCCTGTCGTCCTGAGATGAGTGCTTAGTGTGCTCACAGGGTTGCTGTCGCCGCCGCTGTCCTGAGGGCTGGCCCAGGCTGTCTGGCTGGAGCTCCGGAAGAGACTCCTCCAGGATCTTTTCTCTGGGGAGCCTCAAAGTAGTGTGTGCCTTTGCAGAAATCGCTTGTCTAAAAGCAAGGATGCTCTCTTTCCCCTCGGCACCGGGTCTCTTTTTATACTATTTTTATTATGAAATATGAAACACACAAAAGAATGCATCACTCTATGTGTGCACCTTAATGAATATTAACAAGCAGACACCACCAGAGTCAAGAAGTTAAACACCAGCATTGCAGAAGTTCCCTTCCTCACACCCCGCCCTGCTAGAGGATACCACTTCCTGGACTCTTGTGTCCAGCATGCATGCCTTCAGTTTCTTCTTCTTCTAACTTTTTTTTTTATTATTAGTTTTACCACCTAAAACCTAGTGTATACTTCTGAACAAAACCTTTTGCCTCTGCCTATTTGGGAACTTTGTATGTAGGCTTTGTGCTTGTGAAAGTTCTCTGTGCTTTGTATTGGTGCTGCTTGTCCGTAGTTTGTGCTGTGAGAGTCCATTGTAGAGCACCCCACAGTTTATTTCCTCAGTCTTCAGTCAGTGAACAGGCAGGTCGTTTACAGTATTTGCTAATCACTGATAAAGTGGCTCTAAACACCCCAGCATACCTTCCAGGTGCAGAGTGCACAAATTTTGTACACCTAGAAGTGGATTGCTGACTCACAAAGGGTGAATACATTCGATCTCAGTAGAAAATTCCAAATTGGTTTCCAGAATGGTTAGAATCCCACTCCCATTGGCAGTATACCAGGGAGCCTATGGCCCCTTTCTCAGCAACACGTAGTAGTATGAGTCTTTTTGATGTTTGCCAGTTGGAGTGTGTCATGCTACTTCCATTGTGGTGTTAATTTGCATTTCCCAGATTCCTAAGGAGGTGATGGCACCATCCCCCTAGGCAATCTGTGATCTGTCTCAGTTGCAACAAGAAAAGGTGAAGCGGGGCATAAGGCCAGATGGAGTGGTAGAGATTGGACACACGCTGGAAAACCAGAGTTCAGATCCCATTTACTGTTTCTGGGACTCTGAGATCAAAGTTGTGAAGGACTCTGAATCAAGGAGAATGATATTTTGGAATGGCCTGTGGACATCGTGCTCCTGAGGTCACCTTTCATAGGACCCTGCATACATTCTTAATGCTTTTTATTAAGAATTTATACAGGTTTTGATACCTCCAAACTATCCTATTTGTTTGCCACTAATGCTTATATAATAAACAATATAATCAGCCCCCCGTCTCACATTATAAAATACATTCAGTTCTTCCACCTATAAAAATATTTTACCTTTTCTGTGTGGTTGGTTCGTAGTTTGGCAGCAACCAACTGGCCTTAATGGGCTGGGGACCGAGAAGTGGAGCTTATGCCTCAGGGTGCTGGCCACCTGCGTGGGTTGGGACAGAGGAGCTGTTATCACGGTACAGAGCTTTCAGAATCGGCCCCAGCGAGGCCAAGGAGGGCCCGCATGTGTCCCTCCACCTGCACCTGCCGCTCTGGTCAGTGGGGCGTGGAGGGAGCCCATCCATCATGCACAGCTTAGCATGACTTGAAAAGAAATTTATTTTTAAAACAAAGTTCCCACCTCACACAACACAGCTCAGCTCTCAAGTGTCGGGTTAGCTTTTTGAGATGGATCTACAAGACCGAGGACAGGAAAGTAAGACCACATCTGTTTCCAAACCCATCTCGTGTGAGAGACCTCTTGCAACTGGGAGGTGGCATCAGAAATGTCCCCAAAACCCAGAAGCCCCTGGCATCTTGGCACTTTTGAACTCTTCCCCGAACATAGTGCATTGAGGCACATTCTTACCATTTGGGGCTTAAGTTCCCTCATTTTAGAAAATGTCAGGTCTGGACCATTTTCTAGGACCACTGGGTCTCAGCCTCTCTCAGACCTCATGATCTGAAAGGCTCAAGCTGCTGGAAGGAGACAGTGGGCTGAGGGTGGGGATGACTAAGCAGCTGGTTGGGGCAGGGGTTGGACCCCCTCGCTGCCTTTGCAGCCCCCAGCTGCCCCAGGAGGCCTCCTCCTCCCCGTAGGCAGAAGGCCCCCTCTGGTGCATTGTAGTGGCACGTTCTCTGCTTGTTTTGGGGCTCACAGGTCTCATTCCCCTGGATAAGGGGAGGGGCGGTGCCCCCTGACCCGCCAGGATGTGGAAGCAGCACTGGGTGGTCAGCTCAGCCCAGCACCACGCTCATTTCCCCTGCCCCTCCCGCCCCACAGTGGATGACATTTTCTTCTCCTGGTGACTTCTAACTGTATCCTGTGGACCAACATTTTAAATCGCAGCCCTGCCTTCCTCTCCCTGCAGAAGGGAGAGTGTGAGGGAGTGAAGAGGGCCCTGGGTGTCGGGGCCCTTCCACCCCTCCATCTGTGGGCCAGAGGCTCCTTGTTAGAAAGCCCATCAACACCCCCACCCCTCGCCCCTGGGCTGGGTGGGGGTGAAGCCCCCTCTGGTCTCTGACCTCAGTGAAGAGAGGAGGTGAGTCAGGCGGCTCCGCAGACCCCCTGCCCAGCTCTGGGGTCCTGTGGGTCTCACCTGCTGGTGCCCTGAGCAGCGCTGCTGATCCAAGTGAACCTCGGCCTCTCCTGATGCCCACCTGGGGCACGACCCTCTAGGTTTTGGCTGCAGCCCAGCCCCGGGCCACAGAATCTCCTTGTCACGAGCCCTTGGCATCACTGAGCTATGAGTGGGGCCTCCCTGGGCATGGTGGGCAAAGCTCTTGATGCTGAGGTGGGGATGCTGCTGCCGGCTGCCCTGTCAGGGCACTGCTTCCTGCAAGAGGGTAGCAGTGGGGGTGACAGGACCTTCCTGTCTTCCAGGATCAGGGCCAGGGACAACAACGGGTCCTACGCCCTGTGCCTGCTGCACGAGGGCAAGGTCCTCCACTACCGCATCGACAAGGACAAGACGGGCAAGCTCTCCATCCCCGACGGCAAGAAGTTCGACACGCTCTGGCAGGTACACAGTGCCCTGGGAAATGAGGGGGACAGGACCCCTGGGACCCATTAGAGTCACCGCCTGGGACTCTGCCCGAGACCTTCCTAGCCAGAGCCTACCCTTCAACCTCCAGGTGCCACTGCGTACCAGTGGCCAAGTTTGCAAAGTGCTTACCTAGAGTCATCAGGTTAATGAGGCTCCAGAAGTTTCTGTAGTTTCTCCAGAGCCAGTCAGTACTTGGCACCTTAGGGCAGTGTCTGCTCAGGGCTGTGTTCAGAGTTCAACAGGGACTCTGCATTGAGGACTAGAAAACATTTCTCTCTAAAGCATTCTAACTGGAACCAGAGCAACCTTTCTGACAAATATACACAAAGTAAAGATGTGGATGGCTGGGAAGGAGGCATGGATGTGGCCGACCCGACTGTTCTTTCTACTGTGAGAGACCTCGTTGAATATAAAATGCCAGGTGCCATTCTTGCTGCAAAATGCGTCTCCATTGAAATTAAGGCAACTTAGAAAGTAAGGCAGCACTTCCCATGCTTCCGGCCACCACCTGAACAGGATTGTTCCACCCTTATCTGAAAAGTGTTTATTCTTGACCCAACTGTTAGTGAACCCGAAACAGCTCACAATTTGGGTGTTACTTAGGCACAAGGAGCACTAAACCAGTTCTCACTGCTGTTTTCCATGTGGCTGTTGTGGGCATAACTAGCTTGTCTTCATTTTAAAGCACAGCTACCTGAAGAAATGACATCATTTTAGTGAAGGATGCTATTCACTGTAGTGGGGCAGAGATGGAGAAAACAAAGGGACTCTGCTACTCCAAGAGCAACAGCTATGTTTTTCTTTTGTGGGTGAGGGCCTGGCCAGGAACCTTACGTGTGGTAACACCAAGGAAAGGTCCCAACTTAAAATCTCATCTTTTAAAAAACTGAGGTCAGGGATCCTCGTTACCTTTAATGCACTTAGAGTAATCTCCACCTAATGTATTTTGGTTTCTAATGCTGTAGTTGGAACAAGAAATGCTTCTTTTCTGACCGCCAGGTATTGTCATATTATTCATATCAATTATAACACTGACCTTGTTGTTTGATTCATAGATCATTAGCATATGGCTCATTATCAACCAGAGGCTTTGCTTTATTTTAATAGTATCGATTTGAAAGAGCAGTTAGCCTATCAGGTAGCCCACTGCAAATCAGAGAGATGAGTAGAGAATGCTTCCATCTGGAATTAATTTCCCATCTAACTCTCTCAACTTGTACATGACACATTGATGGTGCATTGAAAGGCTTGAAGGCCCTGGGCTCCCTCACCAGTGCGCAGCCATCCGGCTTCTCCCAAGTGACCATTTTCTTCCTGAGTCCACTCACAGTCAGAGTCTGTGTGCTCACTGTAGTGCTAACCATCTCTAATCGCTGGGAAGTTCTTTTCCAGGACTCTGTCTTAGATTTATTGATTTCTCCAGGATATCATAGTATTCAGCCCTAATTAAATCCTTCCCATTGTATATTTTCTAGCAACAGCATTTAAGAAGGAGCACCAAAATTGCCAGCAGTATCTTCCATTTTTACCAGCATGATTTCATGGATTTTTCTGACAGCAATGTAGCAGCATAGGGTACCTCTGTGCCCTACCCTCACCCAGGAGTCTAGTACTATGTTTCTGAGGGTTGTTAATTGCTATACTACTCTTGTATTCCTTACTTTGGTGCAGGAGTTAGCAAACCCATAGATCAAATCTGGCCCCATTATGTTTTTGTATAGTCCTTGAAGAAGTTTTGACACTTTAAAAGGTTGTTTGAAATAAATAAAGGACCATACAACAGAAATGGTATGTGGCCTGAAATAGCCTAAAATATCACTATCTGTCCCTTTACAGAAAAAAGCTTGCAGACCCCTGCCCAAGAGGGAAATCCCTACAAGTACGCCCACCCTTATGGAGTAGATTGTCTGAAAAGACAAGCATCAAAGGAGATATTAGAATGACACTGGAAAGATGGATGGGATGTCTCATCTCATGTTTTAGGAACCTCAATACTATTAGCCTGAGAATATACTATTATTTCATTTAACAGAACAGGGAGAGCTTCGGTGCCCATTTCAATAGCATGTTAGGACTGGTCAGACTGAAACATTTGTTAAGAGGGTAGATCTCATGTTGTGTTGTTGTGTTGTTATCACAATAACTAATTTTTTTTTAAGTTTGTTATCTGAAGGGTAAAATATATTCATTCAACAAACATTCCCCCAAGTAGGTAAGTTTTGGTACTGGAAATGTTACCGATAAACCGACGAGATATCACATAGGAAGATTTTAGGTTGTCTCAAGAGGAAATATCTGTGTGACAAAAGAAAATGTGGCATACTAAGACTGTCTTCTTATATAATTTTGATATAAATAAATCTACTTGTCATTGATTTGTTTTAAATGTAGAAATAAGACATCATGATTCACAGTTTTCTGGGAGCGATTAGCCAAGGATGTCCATGTCCTGTCAACATAAGGCCATTTTCCAAAAGGTCGCCTTTCCCCATGTTCCGACTCCTATATCACCTTCTCTCTGAAGCTTTTGGGCTGAATGGCTTGGCCCCTCCAAAATCTTTGCCCACAGGACTGTTAACAGCATTACTCACTATTTATCTGTCTTTCCACCAAGACAGTAAGCACTTCGAGGGCAGGAAGTATGTGTTATTCACCTTAGTTTACCTTTGTTGTCTTTTAGGGCCTAGTGAAGCAAAATGTTTGTTGAATGCCTGACTGAATGACTGAATGAATATTAGCATGCTGAGTTCATTTTCATAATATAACACAGATGTAGGAAAATATAAACAAATGCTGTAAGTGCAATTTACTATCAAAAAAGAAAGAGAACAACAGAGAGATAGAGATAGAGATCGAGGAGAGAGAGATGAGTAAAGTAGGGTCCCAAAGGGAAGGCCGCATGTACTGTCCTGTGTCTGAAGACGGGAGGAGAGAAGCATGAGGATGGAGCAGGCAGGTGACCCAAGGAAGTTAAGGGTTGTCCTTGTGGTTCAGGATTGTCCTTGAACCACTTTAAAGTTTGAAGTGGGAGTCCACTGCTCCAAGTAGGATTCTATTTCCTGCCTCCGTTATTTATTGCAACTTGTTTCCTTTCTTCTCTTTCAGCTAGTTGAGCATTATTCTTATAAACCAGATGGTTTGTTAAGAGTTCTTACAGTTCCATGTCAAAAAATTGGCGGACAAACTGGTGAGTCACTAAGATGTTGGAGTCTCAGTCTTTTAGATGATAATAATCTGGTAACAGTCAGTCTCGTTTTAGGTTTGGCCTGTTGCAAATTCAGGTGGGATGATGCTTTATTTTTACTGATTGATTAAAAATGTCAGATTGCTCCAGTTTGCACATATCATTAATCAAAATATAGCCAGTAACTTTAACTTTAAAAAACTAATTAGCTCTAATTGCATGAATGAGAAAGTTGAGTGAAAGAGAATAAAAAGAAATGTATGCAGAACATGTTTCTACTTTTCAAGCAGCAGTATTTTACAGTCACGTTGATTGATCTGCAGAGGGGAGAGGGTAAATGGGTGGTTTTCAGTGCTGTGGCATAATCGTCCATGTTGTTTCTCACCAGGAAGTATTAATTTTGGAGCTCGTCCACAACTTCCAAGTGCCAATCATCCGGTAAGTGTTACTAGAAATACCAGTGAAGGTGACGCAGTGTGTATTAACATAATGAAAGCATGTTTTGGCTAACAGGAGTAGTGGTAATTGTTGTTTAGGCTGGTGTCAGCTAGAATCAGCCTGTTTTCAGTTCTAAGCTAGCCAAGTTAATTTCTTTGGTAAATTAAATTCCCTCCATTTGCTAACAGTAAGCACAATGATCACGAAACCCAACGTTAATCAGAAATGTGCCTCCTGGCAGATTTGGGAAATGGTAGCATATTGTTCAGGCTCAGTCTTGAACCATCTATGCGGACATGTGGGCACGGTTGATGTGACCACACACAGTCGGTATAACCAGTCTGGTATGTAAGGTGTCTCAGTGACATTGTCTGCCCAATCCTTTGGGTTAAATCAACCAGGACATTGTTATTAGAAGATTTGCCCTTTCCAGAAGAGTTGGTTTGACAATAGCTTAGCAGGGAAAGGCTTGGGAAGTGCTTGATGGCATCAGAGAGAAGCCCTAGAGAAGGACAGAGTTGGGTACTTGGCCAGAACCCACACTCACACACACCCCGCCCCCCAACATCAGTAGGAGGTGAGAATGTGGCCTATCCAGACTTCTCCACGTGAGTTTGCCTGAAACATACCTGATGTACCTAAAGAGAGAGATTTCTGCCTCTTTTCTCCCTCCAGACTTATGAGCTGACACATAAATTCATACTCAAAGCACGAACTGGTTTCCTATTCCTTTTTGGAGACCTCATTGTGGACCTTTGATTCCCTTTAATGCCATCTGTGAAGTGTAAAAATTCCCCCATCGTGAGCAGTCTGCTGTACACCTCACTTTTTGCCTATTAGCCCTTAAAAAAAAACATCCAGCATGGACTTTCTGCACCCAGTGGGAACTAGTAACTGCTTGGAATCTGTGCTGTGACGAAACTGGGAGGCTCTCTGGGGGCAGCACTCGTCTCCAGATTGGGAGACCTGGAATTTGCTAAAATACTAGTGAATTTTAGGATCAACATCTAAAGTAGAGCACCTTTAAGGAGTCATTTTATTTCACTCTTTACATGGCTCATAGGCCTGGTGACTCTCCTTTCACATGTATATTCCGTAAGACATCCATTTTCCTCTAAGACAGATGAGCATGGAGAACTCCTAAAAGAATATCAAGCCCTATATTTAGCCATATATCACGCAATGGCTTCAAGAAGTTAGATATTTGGGAAAACTTTTTATTGACTGATGAGATACATACATGAAAAAATGCACACGCCCTAAGTGTCCAACTCTATGGATTTCCACAAATGCTGTGGAACCAGCACCCCAAAGGAGTAACAAAATTGGGCAGTCAGATTTACTTTTAGTTTCTTTAGGATGATTTTCCTTGAGTTTGAAATTTAATAATGATCTGTGAAACATAGGCTATATAATGTAACAACTCTAATTCTATAGCCTTTCGTGGAAAATAATTTTCCAGATCCTCCTGCTCAGGTACTTGGCTTTTCTTGAGGCCTTCCTCACGGTCAGGTGTTGCCCATTGGGAGTCACATCGGCAGGAACTGGAGGGGCTGGCAGTGTAATTATAAAGCAAGTTAAAATAGCATGTCATGTACTGTAGCCTGTATTTGCTTTCTGAAACATTTACTGTTCCTCTTTGCCGTTATGGTTTCTAGAGTTGGTCAGCGGGTGGAATAATCTCCAGAATCAAATCATACTCCTTCCCAAGGCCTGGCCCCAGAAAGGTGCTAAAGCGTCCCCTACTTGCTGTCCTTGACTAAGTGGTAGGACTGACCCGCACTCAGCGCCCACGCCGCCACCCCCTCTGGCTGCCCTCGTGTGCGCTGCCCTGACCCGCCCGCCTACTGCTATGGCCTCACATCTCTGTGCCGTGTGTAGCCTCATGGGCAGCCCACCCGGGTACACACTGTGCTTTCCATGTGGGTCCTTGTCACTTTGCTGCAAAGTGTATCACTGTGCGTGTGTTTTCTCTGCTCACGTGTGTGCCTGAAATTCATTTGGGTCAGTATGATAGGTGGGAGCTAATTCTCATATTGGAAAATCTTTTCGAAGTGAGCCAAGTTACTTTTGAGTTACCATACTCATAGGTTGCAGTATTATGGTAATTGATGATATAAATCACATGGTGATGGAAGAAACACCAAAGTGTTGTGGGTACTGCACAGTGAGGGCTTAAGGTTGTTTATTTCATAGGTATCAAGTGCCTCAACAACTTCATGATGGCTATAGGTTCCCAAACAGAACTTTAAATATAATATTTATAGAGACAGGAATTTGAGGATTAGAAACACCATTTATGTTTATGAGGCAGGAAGGTTGACACAGGAAGCATTTTTATATTTTGCTGTATTACTGAATTAGGAGGGAAATATAAAGCTCTTTTTTAATGACTTATTTATAATGAATCACCTCCCTTAAAAAATACATACATCTGTATAATGTATACATCTATGTAATTGCTTTTGTCCCTTTTCTACCTTTATCGTTGGTGGTATAAAATTGATTTTTTTATTAATAATTCTTTCCATTTTCATATCAGTTGGTATTTTTCCAAACATGTCAGCATATCATTGGGCATCAGCTCATGAAGCAGATTGCCTAAAGTACTTATGAGAAACAGAAATTACAAAGCATGAAAGCCATGAGATTTTATTGAGTATAAATTTTCCTAGTGGGCAGTCATACTGAAGACATTCTCAGTCTTGTTGCCCACAGAATATATACCATAGAGAAGCGAGTTTAAATACTGTGTGAGGGGAAAGTTACGTGATAAACCTGAATGGAATAACTATTTGATGTCATATTCCCAGTCAGTGTGCATCAGCCCATGGAAATGACAGCTAGGATGGAGCGTTGTTTTTGGGGGCGACAGTGAGGACTGCGCATGCCAGGGGTGGCATCTTAGGCGTTGAGGACCAGGTTGTCAAGGTGCTACATTCTCTAAGTCAGTGTCCCTTTTGCCCTACAACCTGGTGTTTGTTTCCAGGCCAGGGCCAGCAGGTGATTGAGGCTTTGACCTGAACACATCAACGTTCTCCATGATCCAACACAAAATTCTCCACGGCTGCCACCTTCTGGCCCACCTGGCCTGCGATCCCTATTGGCATTCACCCTTTATCTCCCAGGATAGGGTTCCGCTGGGTTGCCAGGGTGGCACCTCACAGGACCATAGTCCAGTGGTAAATAGGCCAGATGGTGTCCCATCAACTGAGGTGACTCAAAAATGTATTCAGAGTCAGGGTGCTTTTCAGCCATGAATCGTGTTTGCAAGGTTATGATTACAAATTCAGTTCCAATTAGTGACTTCACCACCTTGGTGTGGCAGTGAAACCCAAGGTGCTAGGTCCTCAAGCAGAGGCTGCATTGACGAAGCTTCCTAGAATGACTCAGGACAGGACACGCCACATGCCTGGCGCCCCCTCAGCAGCCCCAGGACCCCTCACTCACAGGCTTTCTTGGCCGCTCCACTCACAGGGTCTGCCTGGAGCCACGGAGGAGGCCCTGTGGAAGTGGGCCACAACCCTGGTTCCCACCCGTGTGTATTCATCAGTCTCTTTATGAAGGCCAAAGTCCGTGTTCCGACACACCGCCCCCAGGCCAGGTGCAGTCCCAGCAACGAGCAGTTTCAGTGTGAACAGAGTAGACACGGGATTCCACATTTATCTCAATTCTGTGGTTTCCAAGTGTATCATTCAGGGTTCAACCAGGGGAGTGTGAGCAGTCAGAGATTTATGTATAAAACAGACACACCCACACACACACGTAGGTACATATATAACATACATATGCACTACATATTTATACCTACACACATCTATGTACAGGTACCCGCTACACACGCACATGTAGATTTAACACAAGAACTTGGCCTACCCAGTTGTAGGGGCTGGCTAAGTAAGTCTGATGGCTGTAGGGCAGACCGGCAGGAAGGGACGACCAGGATGGAACTTCTCAGGCACAATTGCAGCTGTCACCCACAGCCAGGGGTCAGTTGTGCCCCCACCCCCACACCTTTTGCTCTCTTGGGAAAGCCTCCACCCTCTTCTAAGGGCTCTTGACTGATTAAGCCAGGCCCACCCAGGATAATCTCGCCATTTTAAATGAACTACTTAGGGATTTTAACTGCAGCTGTAAAATTCCTCCCTAGCAGTACCAAGATCACGGTTTGATTCAATAACAGTATTGTAGTTCAGGCTAGCTAGGTGAGGTCAAAATGCCATCACCCCAGGAAACAGTCACCCAGCATTGTGAGGAGATAAGCTCTACCCCCCCTCCATCGTTGTCCCAAGCAGGCTAAAGCCAGGCCAGGTCACTCACATTGACTAAAGGAAAATCCAGAAAATAATTTTTAGTAGATTTTTAGACTAAGGGAGAACATGTCTATATAAAAATAAAGAAATATACACATGGATAAGAATCATCACATCATCCAAAGGGAAATAATAAACTGGGAATAAGTATTAGTCATGATGACAACTATATAAGGTTAATATCTTCAATATAGAAAGAGAGTCTATAAGTCAGTCAGAGAAGTTTTAGCTGTCTAATAAGCTATTGGGCAGAGAATGTCAGTAGGCAGTTTATATTAGGCTGCTGCAGAAGTAACTGTGGTTTTTGTCATTATTTTTAGCCTTTTAAACCGCAATTAGTTTTGCACCAGCCTAATAGTAAAGCAGCTATAAATGGCTCTTACACATAGGGAAAGCTGTCCCATTTTCTAGTAAGAGAAATGCGAGTGAAAACTACAGTGCTATGCTATGTCCACCTGTGAAACGGACCCAAGTAAAAAAGCCTAGTGACACAACGTGCAGCAAGGGTGTGGTACACAAGCACTTTCACACTTCGTTGGAGAGTGTGAAATGAGACAATCTCTGAAAAAGGCAACTTCACAGCATCCATCAAAATTAAAAGCACATATAACTTCTTAACCACAATTTTATTTTTAGGTATGTATCGTACAGATACTGTTGCATTTATGTGTAATCATGTATATATGAAGGTGTTTATTTCAACATTGTATAATTGACGAAGTCTGGAAATTAAAAGTCTACCAATGGGAAATAAATGCAGTCGTTTACAATGAAGTTCATACTATGGGAGGGGTCTGATATCTAAAATTGTTTCAAAAATACAATATTAATTGCAAACAACAAAGTCATGCACATATATATGTGCTGATACAGTGTAGGATATTCTGGAAGAATATAGAAAATACTGGTAATACTAGTTGCACCAAGAGAAGAAAACGGGAGGGTGTCAAGGAAACCCACTTTTCATTTTAAACTCTGTTGTACTTTTTAAAATTTCCACCTATTAAAATTATTTAATCAGCTTTTAAAAAGAGAATTTAATAGCAGAAGTAATCTGATCAACTAATCAATTAATCTAATTAATTCTATGAAAACACTTTTCTGGCCAAAAAAAAGGTTGTTTATTTAAATTTATAACCACTTTGAAGTATTTATTGAATTTTACATAGATTTCAAAAATATCAGTAGTTAATTGATAAAAGAAAAGGATTGTATAATTTAAGCTATGTATTAAAAATATTTTAATTGCTCATCAGAAATAATTCAGGAGAACTAATATTTATGTTTTCACAAAAAGAAGGGGAATTTTCCATTATCTAACCAGTTTTGAGAAAAGACTAGTGGGAATTATGTCGAATATTTGATCTGTTTAGCTAAGGTGTAAATAACTTTCCTGAATTTGATCAATTTGATCTAATAATTTGATTAATTTGATCAATATAGTTTTTAATAATTCAGGCATAAAAAGTACATGCTAGAACTTGAATTAAATTAGCATATAGGTATATAATGAGAAGTATGGTTTAATTTGAAGATTATTAATCAAATAATTTAAAATTTCATGACAAAACTTAAGGGTAGGTGTCTTAAACTTTTCTTTAGAGATTAGTAACAACATGTCAGTACTTAAAAATACAACTGGATTTGACTGAGGAATACGAGTGTGATTCACCCTCTCCCCACCTCCCACCGTCCACTTACTTTAAGGACTGGGAGTCCTTAAGTGAATAAAATCCATCCTGTTATTGGTACTGGAACATTTTTCTTTGCTACTTTAAGTACATAACTAACTTGTCCTTCTATTAAGGAAAATTGTCAATTTGACCGGCATCCTTAAAGACTTAAAGACAGCATTTCAGGTCCACAATTCAAAGGCACGTTCACTGAGACACGGCATTCACATTTATCTAAGTTGTGGAAAATCCAGAATTTCAAATGAAAACCCATTTTTCATGTTTTATTCTAGCACATGCATTGATGATTAGAATATTTTATGACATATGTAAATACAGACTTCACTAGGGTTCAGCTGGCAGAGAGAAAAAGAAAAAGAAGTTCTCAAGTCATACTCGTTTGGTAATTTATAAAACTTAAAAGAAAAATCACAAATTGCTTTTTGGAAGGTAGAACATTAAGGTGGCTAGTGCCATCTAGTGGTACGCTACAGGTTTGACTTCTGTTTTGAATACCAGCAAAAATGGGGAAAAAGTTATTGTCAACATTCATCTACACCTTGTTCTCTAAGCAGAAAAGGTGATACTGTTGATTAGGGCAGAATAAATCATGAAATACAAAGCAAAAAGAATATGATGAATGATGTAATGAACCAACAGTGTGCTTTTCATTAAATTAAAATTTCATTAAATTTTAAATACTAATCAATATTTTTAAATACAAATATTGAATACTAATCAGTATCTAAGGCATAATTTACTATTATGCCTTAGAGCTCATTCTTTACAAAGTCCTTAAATTCTTCTTTTCCATTGAGCATTCAATTCCAGAAGGGTTTTGTTGTTGCTGTTCTACTAAATGACATATTCATCAAGTATTTTGGGAAAGATTAAACTTGCTTTTTGTATCTTCATCCTCTCATAAAGTCATGACTGCCCTTTTAACTGACACAACAGAAAACCTCCCATTCCTTCCAAAGACTGTTCTCCTGAGCATAGTGCCGTCTTCTGTCCCGCTGTGGGTTTCGGATGGGGAGCTGATATGGTTATTTAGGGAAATGTGGCTCTGGGCTGAGCTCCGAAGGCTATAATTGTGTGGTAGTCGTGCAGGCAGCATTGAAAAGAAGCCTTGATACGCCTCCTCTGAAAACATGGAGCCTCACCTTTCAGAGGGGACCCTCAACCCGTTTCCTTCTCTAAACAGACTGGGGTGAACACCACGCCACCCCTCAGAGTAAGCTATGTCCTTGGCTTTACGTTCACTGTGTCCATCACTACCCATCCTGACTGACTCCTGATGCCCTGGCATCCCTGTCACTATTTTTTTACACCCCCACCTCTGTTTTAAAATTCTTCCTCACAGGATTTGTATGTCAGGTAATTGCATTCTGGCTTAAATATAACAGCTTTTATGAAGTCCTCCTGCTCTGGAAAACATTCGATCAGGGTGGAGAGACTGCAGCCCCATGATATGGTCTTAAGTGGGTAAAGGGCAGGAGGGCGTAAGGTCACGAGAAGGGGTTCCAGTGCCCCCGCTGTCCATGAGGGATGACCCTGATACCTTGAAGTTTTGTCTTTGGATCTCAGAACTTTCCTACACACAGGGAAAATCGGAGAGGTTGAAATGATAGAAATGTAAACCTAAAAGAGACTTCTTTTTTAATTCGAAAACTATTTCCATCATGGAGTTTTATTTCAGGAGGGAACTGAGCAGAGGGGGAGGATGGAAAGCCTTGGGAATTTCCTAGTTTCTCCTATGACAGTTCTGCCATGACAGGGTAATTATATTATAAATGAGACATGAATTCACAGCATATCCAATAGTGCTGTAATCATGAAAATTTCTAAAAGAGGTAGATTGTAATTTGGAATTATCCACACCTATTTCCCTCCATTAATATAAAGACTTGAGAGAGAACTTCGTTTTATATCACATTAGTTTACAGTTCATTTTACAGTTCATATCTCCCAGCTTTAAGAAGTTTCTTCATTCATACATTCATCATGTGTATGTTTGACACATTTTTATTGAGCACCAACAGTGAGCGGGACAAAACTCTAATGCAGTGAATGAATTAGTATGCCCCCTGGAACTTAGATTTCATTTCCATCTTGACACATCCTAACTACTTCCATTAAACAATTCAGTAAGAATGCTGCTGATGTGGTACAGGGAAAATGGACCTGAGGACATCCCACTGACACACAAGAGTAGGTACCCTTTAGCCAAGTCACACAGGTCTTTGTCACTATAAGCAGTGGCTCTGTAGTGTTCAGTAGACAGCATGAAGAAGGAAGTCCAGGGTTGGAGACGAGTGGCAGCTGTGGCACCTTGTGACTTAATTATTGTACTTTTGGTTCCTGGGACTGTGAGATCAGGAAGGCAGATGAGGATAGTCAGTGTGTGCCAGAAGACAAGTGAATGTGTACCATTAAGCTTACTGTCTGTTTTTCAAATATCTCCAAAATCTGGCGGTGTCTCATTTCTTCGTGGCCAGTGCTTGGGCACTGATAAGGTAAATGGATATATAAATTTTCTACAAAACTCACGCCCCAAAAATGGATTGAATTGTGGCTTTCCCAATGAACCAGATTTAGTAGCAATACCCTTGTTTTACATGAGGGTGGGTCAGGAAGACAAGACAGAGACTTTCAAAGGAGAAATGTTATAGGAATATAAGGAATAGATTTTCTTCCCATTATTTCATGATGCAAATTGATATAAATCAAATAAATAATAGGGAAGGTCACCATTAATAATGGCCAGCAAACTTTGCTTTGATGAGCGTCAGTTACATGCTCTAGGTTCAGGGAAGAGTTACCTTCCATCCGGTTAGCATAAGAGGTTCCTTCCTCCCAGGATCGTGGTGGTGATGATGACGGTGGTGGTGGTGATCACTCACTGGCCAGTGCTACCGCCTGGCATCCACCCAAATGTTGCTAGATCTCCACAGCAGCTAAAGACAGAGGCAGAAACTAGGACTGCATAGACAATTTGGAGTTGGGCAGTGGGTGGAAGCAGATGGTGGATATTTAATGTTTGTTTTTAAATAACTTACGTATGATGTAAAATTGAAGAGAAAGAGTTAATGGATCCAAGGGAATAATGAAAATCTGCAGCATCTTTTGGGAGGTGCAAGTAGGATTTGAAAGGCTTCTAAGTAGGGCGGGAATTCCTGTGAATTCTCTCCCAACAGCCTGAGACCCTCACAGGCCCCTTGAATTGTGGGAGCATGAGCTGTATTTTGCCCTCACAGGATCCAAGCAGTTGCCCGAAGAATGAGATAAAAAGCCATGTTGCTTTTGTTTCCTGTCTCTCGTCCTTATTCTTCCCTTTGTCTTCTCTGCATAAGTTAAATTGTGATTATTTGAAAATAAAAATAATTACGCAAATCAACTTAGCAGTGTATCAATGAAGAAAAGTGACGTGTTTCTTTGTGTGCTTCAGCCTCCCTCATCTCAAGGGAACCGGCCAGAGAGTTCCACGACGTTCAATCCTTATGAGCCAGACCGAGGGCCCTGGGTCTCGGAAAGAGGTGAGAGACGTCCTTTTAGTCACCGGTCAGTCGCAGCTGGTTGGGATGGTCTGCACAGCCTCCCTCATGATGTGTTGGCCACATCGAAAATGTTTCTCAATGCTGCTCCTTTTGAACTTCTCATTTCTTGTAGTACTGATACTACTCAAAGTTCACGAGAAAGATGTTTGTGTCCAGTAATGTGTTTCAGTGGCAGGTGCAGCAATGTGGCTGGTAGAACCTGAAGGGATGTCTGAGCTATGGCGATTGCGAACATGTTTAGGGAACTGTGGTGATTGGTGAGCCCACGAAAGGATGACCTCAGTAGTCCTCTACTAGACATGTTACCAGAAATGGGGCCTCTGGATGACCTTCTTGGGTTCTGTAGGTGACCCCAGGTCATTTTTTATTGGTGAATATGGTCTGTCTATTGCTACAAAAAAAATCCCAGAATTTAGTAGCTTATAAGGACAATAGTCATTTAATTATCTCTCATTTAATTGTCCAGTGCAGGTCTGGAATTTGGGCGGGGCTCACCTCGGCGGTGGCTCCGGGCCTCTCTCAGTAAGAGGGGCTGGAGCTGGGCCAGCAGGGGAGGAGGCCATGGTGAGGCCGTGGCTCTGGGGGCTGGCCAGCGTCTCCCCATCTCCAGGTGGTCTCAGGGCCTCTCTGCCTGGGCTGTCTCACAGCATGGAAGGTGTCAGGGCAGTTGGACACCCTGCATGGCATCTGAAGCTTCAAGAGCCAAGTTTCCACCAGACGAGCTTTTAATAAACTCCCCTGAGTACATGACAAACATCACTTCTGATACCCTCTATTAGTTGACACAGTTACAAAAGCCACTGAGGGGAGATGACATAGACTGCATCTCTCACTGGAAAGAGGATCAGAATTTTCAGACATAGTTGAAGCTACCACGGCCCATGAGGAGGGCCCCATCTGTTTTTGCCTCTGGAGTCAAAGTCGTTTTCTTGATAAACATTAATGCAAGAATGACAGTCAAGTACAATGGGGATGAGGGGCTTTTTGCTGCCCCCCATGAGCTGGGTGAGACCGTGCCTTGGGTACTCACTGGCACCATAACTACCCAAAGTGACCAAGGTCTTGAAAGGCAGGCTGTGACCACAGGAGGTGAGAGTGGGAGATGATGGGCTTTTCACAATCCCCAGGGTTGTATGTTTCTTGATTTGATTGCAGACACCCAGAGAGAAGCGTTGCCCATGGACACGGAAGTGTACGAAAGCCCCTATGCAGACCCTGAGGAGATCAGGCCTAAGGAGGTCTACCTGGACCGGAAGATGCTGACCCTGGAGGACAAAGAACTGGGCTCTGGTAACTTTGGGACTGTGAAGAAGGGCTACTACCAGATGAAAAAGTAAGTCAAAACTGCACCATCACACCACACTTGTTCTCATGTGAGCTTACATGCTAGAAACTGTTACATATGCAAGTATTATGTTCATTGTACCCCAAACATAAAATGTAACCTACCATAGCTAATTCCTTTTTCATTAACAGTAAATTTTTTGTTCATTTCTGATACAATTATCACGAAAGCACTCATTATGCATATTAACTATGTGTATAATAAATTAGTTTAGACATAGTACATGTGTCTTACAGAAAATTAGAAAATAGAAATATAGAAAACAGAAAATTAGAACATAAAAACATCATATTTGTACCACCTAAATGCCACTACTGTTAACTAACCTTAATATACGAGGTTGAACAATTAAGTTCGTGAACACATCCTAGAAAAAGTGCTACATACCTCATTGCTGAATATCACTATGGTCACCTTCAAAGTACTCCCCTTGGGAAGCTGTGCACCGACTCCAGCACCTAGTCCACCCTTCAAAGCAATTTTGGAGCTTTCTTTTAAATGGCCATCAGAGCTGTCGTCATATTACCCTTGATGTCCTGAATGTCATCAAAATGTCTTCCTTTCAATATTTCTTTTATCTTTTGATGAAGAAAGAAGCCATTGGGGGCCAGATCAGGTGAGTAGGGAGGGTGTTCCAATATAGGTATTTGTTTATTGGCTAAAAACTCCCTCACAGACAGTGCTGTGTAAGCTGGTGCATTGTTGTGATGCAAGAGCCATGAATTGTTGGAGAAAAGTTCAGGTCATCTTTTTCACACAGCCTTTTCAGTACTTCCAAATAGTAAACTTGGTTAACTGTCCAGTTGGTACAAATTCACGATGAATAATCCCTCTGATATCAAAAAAATGGTTAGCAACAGCATTGCAATGAGTTCACAAACTTAATTGTCAGACCTCGTGTGAGTGTGTGTGTGTATACATACACGTATGTATTATTTAATTAAAATGCAATCATTCAGTAACAGTGTTTTCACTTATTTTCTTTGATTTTTTAAAAATTTTGTCTCATTTCTCTTACCCAGAAAATTCCTAATTTCAAATATCATTAGTAGAATTATTCATTTGCTTTATCCTATAATCTCAAATAGAAGTACATATTATACAGCAGTTAGAACTGCTAAACTACTAACTTCTCTTTGTACTTTTTTTGGTCTTGAGAAGGCAACCCACATAGAATGTTCAGTAAAACTAGTGGTTTCTAAATTCCTTTGAAATAAACTCTCTCTTTGAATATGTATGTTTGAATTAGTGTGTTACTGACATGAATAATGTTGGCTTTATTGTTGAATGCTATATTAAATTTAAAGAATGTTTTTCTTGAGTAGGTAATTTACATGATTCAGGGGTCAGGAGTATAGATAAAAGTATGCACAGAAAAACTTGCTTTCAATCCTGTCCGTTCTGTGTGTGTGTGTGTGTGTGTGTGTGTGTGTGTGTGTGTGAGTGAGTGTACAAGGCGTGATCAAACAATACAGGGAATGTTTAAATAAAAAACTTATTATTAGGTTGGTACAAAAGTTTTTGCAATTACTTTTAACCTTTTAAACCACAATTATTTTTGCAACAACCTAATACATTAAAAAACACATTGCCATTAATCTCCCTCAAAATACTTCCCCTTGCTTTGAACACACTTATCCCATCATTCTTGCCACTTTCTGAAACAATTCTGTAAGGCCTCTTTCATGAGTGTCTTTAGTTGTGCTGTCATGGCTGCCTCAATGTCATGAATCATTTTGACTGAGCAAGAGCCAAAAGTCACACAATGCCAGATCCAGTGAATGAGGACACACTGTATAATGTATTTCATTTGACAGAAATTGCCATGTACCAGAAGTGATGTGTGATACAGAGCATTCTCATGATGGAGGATGATTTATGGCACACTTTAAAACACACCTTCTCTCAACTGTAGCTCACACCTGACTGACTGCACCGAACAAGTTGAAACTTGTCACACACTGTTACTAAGGTTCGACGTGCCACTTCCCATATTGAAGATCCCTGCTTTTCTGCACTCGACAGCAGCATTCACCGTATTTTGTGATCACGACAGAAATGCTCCATGTCACACATCACTTCTGGTATGGCAATTCCTGTCAAATAAAACCATTACGGTGTGTCCTCATCCACCTTATTCACGGGATCTGGCACCATGCGACTCCTGGCTTTTCCCCAAAGTCAAAATGATTCAGGACACTGAGGCAGCCATGACAGTGCAACTAATGACACTCAGGAAAGAGGACTTCCAGAACTGCTTCAAAAAGTGGCAAGAATGATGGGATAAGTGTGTTCAAAGCAAGGGGGAGTATTTTGAGGGGGATTAATGGCAATGTGTCTTACTGTAATAAAGTTTTTTTAATTTAAACATTCACTACATTTTGTGATCACACCTCATATATATAAAATTGAATAATATTCTTATTTTAAAATATATGTATGTATATCACAATCATTTTATAAAATGAATTTATATTATCCTGTAGTTTGTGGTCCTTAAATTTCTTGTTTAATTGTATATGTAAATTACCATTGATATGATTATAGACACATAATTTCAACTAGAGAGTTTGCGGAGCGGCCCTATGGGGTCATTTGGGGCACAATGAGGTCTTTGAAATATTGAGTCTTCCAATCAATAAACATGACCCATCCCTCCCATCCCCATTAAAGACCAATCCCCATTAAAGATGACTTGGGTTATCTTTAATTTCTCGCAGGTCTCTCAGCAGAGTTATTTAGTTTTTTGTGTGGAGGTCTTACACAACGTTTTTTTGTTGGATTCATGTGTAGGTATTTAGTGTTCTTGATATCAATATGTATGGTATGATTTTTTAAATTTTATTTGCTAATCTCTGGCGTTGGTTGAATGTGGAAATATAACTGGTTTGGCCTATTGACCTAATACCCAGCAACCTTGCTGAATTCACCTATTATCTTGCACTTATTATTTCTAATAGTGTATTTATGCAGTCTTTGACCCAGAAATGTGTCATCTATGAATTATGACAGTTTTATTTCATTCTGTCTAATCTTTGTATTTTGTATATTGCTTTCTTGTCTTATTGTATTACCCAGGAACTATGGCTCAATCATAGGATAAAAGTAGCAGTAGCCTCATTCTTCATTCCTGATTTCAGTGGAAAACTTTCAGTGTTTCACCATTAGATTTGTAGCTGTTCTTTATTGGATTAAGAAAGTTTCCATCTATCCTTACTTTTCCGAGAGATTTGTTTTTCATCACTAAGGTGTATTACATATTATTAAATATTTTTTTTCCTCTCCTGGATAAACATACGGTTTTTCTCCTTTATTATGTTCATGTGGTTAATTACACTGATTGATTTTCAAATATTAAACCCACCTTGCATTCCTGGAATAAATCCATCTTGTTCATGAATTATATATACATAATATGTTTCATAATTCACTGAATTTACTAATATTTCTCTTACAATTTTTGTATCTATGTTCATGAGGGATATCAGTAAATTATTTTCTTATAATTTGTCTGGTTTTGGCATCAGAGTAATGCTGGCCTCATAAAATGAGTTAGGAAGTTTCCTTCTTTTCTTTCCTGGAAGGGTCTGTGGATATTATTTCTTCCTTAAACATTGGGAAGAATCAAGAAGTTTTTGCTTGTTAATTTTGACCTCTACTTCACACCATATACAAAACCAGATGATAGACTGAACTGTGAAGGTAAAACAATGAATTGTGTAAAAATAACATAGGACAATGCTTCCCTGACCTCAGGAAGAGGAGGAGGGTGGCGCTCCTGGGGTGCTGGTGGTATTCTGTGTTTCCATCTGTCCAGTGTGTAAACACTTGTTGAAGTCTACACTGAAGTTGTCTGCTTTTCTGAATGTATGTCAGACTTACTCTGCTATTCTCTTATTTTGCCTGTATTATTGGATCGTTCTGTTTTTTTTCCCCCATGTTGGGGTTCAACAAAGGAGGTATACTTCATGCATTTGTGGAAATTGTATCACAGAGAGATGCAGTTTTTCAAACCATACATAGTTAATTTCCATTCATTTATTTCAGCCTCACTATATCAGAATATTTCAAGTGTTCAAACATGACCTTTGTGATGTTTTTATTAGAAAATAAAAAATAACTCTTTGTAAATTTGTTGAAGCTTGCTTAAAATTAGCAAAACTCAGCTTAAAAGTGTTTTGTAAACTATGAGCTTTAACAGTGTATACTCTTTTTAGTTCTGCATCCAGAAATTTATATTTAACATCTATTAAAGGAGTGTTGTATTTACATATGCTACACATAATCTGAGATGGTAAATCTCAATATTTTATAGGAATCCATGTATGTCATAGTTTGTAAAGTTTATCTGAAAGTTATTTAAATATTCTATTAGGCTTTATACTTGGTTGGGGCATTCTGTAGCACCATCCCCATTCTTTTTAACTAATGACACGTTACTCTCTTTGTCTATAAAATGAGAGAACATGGTTGGAAAACTAGTCACTTATAACATGGCTTCTTAAGATGCACTTCCATTCTGTTGCAGTTATTTGCATAACACCATTTATAGCATAGGAATTATGCTTCACGGGAGATAATTATCTAGAAGTGAGCCACTATGAAAAGTTTCTTATGTGTAATGGTGTCTTTTGTAGAGTTGTGAAAACAGTGGCTGTGAAAATCTTGAAAAACGAGGCCAATGACCCGGCTCTTAAAGATGAGCTATTAGCAGAAGCGAACGTCATGCAGCAACTCGACAACCCTTATATCGTGCGCATGATCGGAATTTGCGAAGCTGAATCCTGGATGCTGGTTATGGAAATGGCGGAACTTGGGCCACTCAATAAATATTTACAGCAGAACAGGTATCGTTAGGTACCTCAGAAGTTGATACTGTGAGGTACAGGGCTCACCTGCCAATATGCGTAGTGGCCTGATTTCTACGGGAAGCCTCTCTCCGCCCATGCCATCTAGTGTCAGTCCATACTCAGCGACCTTAAGAGAGGAGGAAAGAGAGCTGTAGCCTTTGGATCAAGTGTTCTTTAGCTCATTTGCACAAAGAACAACTCGAATCCAACAGTCTGGTTCTCATCCGCCTTTGCTCACTCTGTGAGCCTAGTGATAGAATCAGCTTCAGAATATCTTGACAGTCAATCTCCCCTCACTATGAAAAATCTGCTCTTTTAGAATAAATATTTACTAAATATTTTATAAGGGATAACAGTGATGTTTTACATGTCTGGCTGACCTGTACAGCGTCATGAGTAATTACTTCTGAAAATATCTGTTGCTATTAATTGATTACAACCATGGATGGAGTTATCATGCTGTGCTTCTCTAAAGCCATTGTTGAGATGGAAGAACTCACAAGAGTAGCCACTGGTTACCTCTTCCCATTTGCTACATTATGTTTGTACTTTATTTAGATTGTGTCTCTAATCTCCATAGAAGGGAGGTGTTGTTACCACCACTTCACAGGTAAGCAACTGAGACTTGGGGTTGATTTTCTTACCTACTTAATACTGGAAGAAGGATTCCAACTGAAGCCTGGCTCTTCATGACCAGGTCTGATCACACCATCATACTACTTTTCATGTAGTTCAAAGCATGCCATGACAATTATACCAGTTGACACCAGAAGAAGGGTGATAAGTTTTGAACAGTTATAGGGTAACACAGATATTTATCACCGCTAGTGACTCTTGCTTAAGAAGAATAAGAAATGAGTGAATTTACCTTCTTTCTGAGGAGCACAGTTGGTTGTTCTGAAATGGACGACCATTCACTATCACTAATGACACACTTGTGACTTTCAGGCACGTCAAGGATAAGAACATCATAGAACTGGTTCATCAAGTTTCTATGGGGATGAAATATTTGGAGGAGTGCAATTTTGTGCACAGAGATCTGGCTGCAAGAAATGTATTGCTGGTCACTCAACATTATGCCAAAATCAGTGATTTTGGACTTTCCAAGGCACTTGGTGCTGATGAAAACTACTACAAGGTAGGAACAACTTAGCCAATATTCAGAGCGCCAGGTAGTAGAAAGCTAAAATGCAAATGTATGTCTTCTGTATTTTATTATGGTGAGGTTTGAAGAAGCAATTTCCCTGTTTAAAAATAACTATGTAAAAAATTTTCTTCTTACACTTTGATTCTATTATTTTAGAAAAGAAAAATACTCTAATATATCACAACTTGATATTTACTCAGAATAGTATCTTCCAAACTATATTCCTTGGAACAATGGGAAATCAATAATTAGCTATCAGAAAGAAAAATTAGGAAAACAATTTTATTTACAATTGCATCAAAAAGAATAGGTAAAATACATAGGAATAAATTTAACCAAGGAGGTAAAAGACCTGTACTCTGAAAACTTTAAGACACCGAAGAAAGAAATTGAAAACAACACAAATAAGTGAAAAGAAAAAACATACTTGTGGATTGAAAAAATTAATACTGTGTAAATGTCCATATTACAAAAAGCAACCTACAGATACATTGCAATCCCTATCAAAATTCCAAAGGCATTTTTCACAGAACTAGAATAAATAATCCTAAAATTTGTATGGAACCACACAAGATCCTAAATAACCAAAGCCATCTTGAGAAAAGAACAAAGCTAGAGTTATCATGCTCCTTGGTTTCAAATAATACTACAAAGCTATAGTAATCAAAACAGTATGGTACGGGCACAAAAACAGACACAGAGATTCAATGGAACAGAGTAGGGAGCTCCAAAATAAACCCATGCCTATATGTTTAACTAATATTTGACAAGCGAGCCAAGAATACTCAACAGGGAAAGGATAGTCTCTTCAATAAATGGTGTCGGATAAACTGGATATTCACATGCAAAAGAATAAAATAGGATCCCTATTGTATACCACTTACAAAAATTAACTCAAAATGGATTAAGGACTTAAACATTAAGAACTGAAACCATAAAACTCCAAAAACAAAAAGAAATGGAAAAAAGAGTTTCCTTAACATTCAGTATGGCAACAGTTTTTTGTTGTTGTTGTTGTTTTGGTTTGTTTTTTGTTTTTGACTATGACATAAAAGCACAAGAAACAAAAGCAGAAATCAACAAGTGAAATTATATCAAATTAAAAGTTTTCTGTACATCAAAAGAAACAATCAGCAAAATGAAAAGGCAGCCTACACATTGGGACTCATATAACTCAATAACAGAAAAAAACAATCAGATTTTAAAACAAGCCAAGGACCTGAATAGACTTTTTCCCAAAGAAGACATGCAGATGGCCAACAGGTACATGAAAAGGTAAGGTACTTGGCATCACTAATCATTAGGGAAATGCAAATCAGAACCACAATTAGATATCACCTCACACCTGTTAGAATGGCTATTAGCAAAAAGACAAGAAATAACAAGTATTGGCGATGATGTGGAGAAAAGGGAACTCTTGTGCATTGTTAGTGGGAATGGAAATTGTTGTAGTCACTATGGAAAGTAGTATGGAGGTTCCTCAAAAAATTAAGAATAGAACTATTATACCATATGATCTAGCAATCCCTCTTGTGCATATTGATCTGAAGGAAATAAAATCACTATCTGATGGAGATGTCAGTACACACCGTGTTCATTGCAGCATTATTTACAATGGCCAAGGTGTGGAAACAACCTAAATGTCTATCAATGGATAAATAAATAAAGAGAATGTATACACACACACACACACACTATTCAGCTATTAAAAAAGAAGCAACTGTTGCCATTTGCAACAACATAGGTAAAACTTGAGAGCATTATGCTAAGTGAAATAAGTCAGACAGAAAAAGCTAGATACTCCATGATCTCATTTATATGTGGAATATATATATAAGTAATATCCAAAAAATCTGAATACATTGAAACAGAGAGTAGATTGGTGGGGTAAATGGGTGAAGGTGGTCAAAAGTTAAACTTCCAGTAAGAAGATGAGTAAGTTTTGGAGAGCTAATGTATAGCATAGTGAATATAGTTAACAATACTGTGTTATAAACTTGGTAGTTGCTAAGAGAGTACATGTTAAATGTTCTCAACATAGCAACAACAAAACTGGTCATTATGGCAAGTGAAGGATGTGTTAACTAATATTATTGTAAATATTTCACAATATGTGCATCAAATCATCATATTATACAAAAAACTATGTTAGTTTGTACAAAAAGCCATGTTAGGACCTGCAAAAAAGAGACTAAACACTCTGGAAAAGATGGTGCCACAGAGGATTTTTCTTAAGAAAATAGAGCAAATGAAATGGAAAAAATAAAAAGTTAACAGGATTGAAGAGACATGATAGCAATGGAAGCGAATGAGCTTGACACACAGAGAACTGCACAGCAGCTAAAATTGTGCAGTACCAAGGCTGGAAAATGCCCTTTGATCCAACATCTCCTTACAAGTACCCTACACACAGGGCAAATACAGGCAGACCTCACTTTATTGCGCTTTACAGATACTATATTTTTTACAAATTGAAGGTGTGTGGCAACCCTGCATGGAACAAGTCTCTCGGCACCATTTTTCCAACAGCATTTGCTCGCTTTGTGCCTCTATGTCACATTTTGGTAATTCTTGCAATATTTCAAATATTTTCATTATTTTTTTGTTGTTGTTATGGTACTCTGTCATCAGTGATTTTTGTTGTTACTATTCTAATTGTTTTGGGGCACCACCAACTGCATCCATATAAGACAACAAACTTAATTAATAAACGTTGTGTGTGTTCTAACCGCCCCACCGACCAGCTGTTCTTCCATTTCTGTCCCTTGGGCCTCCCTATTCCCTGAGACACATAATATTGAAATTAGGCCAATTATTAACCTTACGATGGCCTCTATAGCTGTCATAGATTGTGATTCCTCTGATGGATCTGGACAAAGTACATTGAAAACCTTCTGGAAAGAATTCACCATACTACATGTCATTGAGAACATTCATGATTCATGGGAATACGTCAAAATATCATCATTAGGAGTTTAGAAGAAGTGAATTCCATCCCTCATCAATGACTGTGAGGGGTTCACAACTTTAGTGGAGGAAGTAACTGCAGATGGGGTGGAAATAGCAAGAGAACTAGAAGTGGGGCCTGAAAATGAGACTGAATTGCTGCAATCTCCTGATAAAACTTTAAAAGATGAGGAGTTCTTCCCATGGATGAGCAAAGAAAGTGGTTTCTTGAGATGGAATCTACTCCTGGTGAAGATGCTGTGAAGATTGTTGAAATGACAACAAAGGATTTAAAATATCACATAAACTTAGTTGATAAAACAACAGCAGGGTTTGAGAGGACTGACTCCAATTTTGAAAGTTCTACTGTGGGTAAAATGCTATCAAACAGCATCTCATTCTACAGAGAAATTGTTCATGAAAGAACGAGTCAATCTATGTGGCAGACTTTATTGTTGCCTTATTTTAAGAAATTGCCTCAGCCACCCCAACCTTCAGCGAGCATGACCCTGAGCAGTCAGCAGCCATCAGCATCGAGGCAAGACCCTCGACCAGCCAGAAGATTACAACTCGTTGAAGGCTCGATGGTTAGAATTTTTTAGGAATAAAATATTTTGTTAATGAAGGTATATACGTTGGTTTTTTTTAAGACATAATGGTATTTATTGCGTACTTGGAACTCAGCATAGTGTAAGCATAACTTTAATATGCACTGGGAAACCTAAACATTCATGTGACTCGCTTTATAGTGAGCCTCACTTCGCTGTAGGGGTGTGAACTGAACCTGCAGTGTCTTTGATGCCTTTACACACTGTCAGTAATGTTCATTCTAGCCCGATGTGTAATAGCAAAAATCGGACACTACTTATAGGCCTCTCAGCAGGAGGCTGGTTAAATCAGTTCTAGGTTTATATGAAGCATGCAATTAACTTTTCTAAACGTGACTTTATTTACATGTACTGATGTAAGTATATCTACAATACATGGTTAAGTAGAAAAATTAAAAAGTGAAGTGCAGAAAGGGTATCCCTCCAGCTTTATTACTCCCCCAAATGTATATGTTACCTGTTTTTACTTGTATATTTTTTTTTTCTGGAAGACTCCAAGGAAAACTATCACACATGGTTGTCTCTGTGGATGAGAATTTGGAGCTGGTGGTGGAGACAAACTAACATTTCATCATATTTAGGATTTGTCAAAGGTTTATCATTTTATCAGTTCAAAATTCAAAATAAACTTGAAATAACACACGACTATATTGTTCACAACTTTTGAAATAAAAATCTAAAAATAATACATAACGTGAATGAGACAGTATAATCGGGGTGTCATACAGAGAAGTGCCATGGCACCTATGGTCTCAGATTGATGTCCCCAAATTGCCCCCTCCTGACCCACCATGGGGCGGATCGTTTCCTTCCTCTCACAGGAGACTTCACCCAGATAAGCATGACATCCACAGGAGACAGCAAAACTTGCCCACATAGCACTGAACCCCAAGGCCCAAAGGAAAGGGATGGGGAGGCATGATTTTGATCTCTTTACTACCATTTCCCTTTTTTAATTAGAAAGTTTAAAACATTTTTTAAATGATATTAGTAAACAGTCTGTGTGAAAATAATTAATTTGGCTTAAAACTGTACACAGCGATAGTTACACATACTTTTGAACAGCCCAATATTTCTTGGTGCATAACCATGAAGTAATATTCAAGTTTGACTCTTGTGTTGTGACAACAAGCTCTCCATGAAGCTGTGAGTGGCCAAAGGAGAGGTGAGAGAAAAAGACTAAAAGATACAAGAAATTCAGTCTGAATCTTAAAAAGTGGTATTTAAATCTTAAGATTTCAGGATTTAATCATGTTTTTAAGATTCAGACCAAATACATATACATGCACACACCTAGTATTTCGTGAGCCATGATTTTATTCTCTTTTTTTAATTGTAGTAAAATGCACATAACATCAATGTTACCATCTTAACCATTCCAAGATTATAGTTCAGTAAAGTGCATTCACTTTGTTCACAGCCAATCTCCAGACTTCCTTTCATCTTCCCAAACTGAAACTCTGTACCCATGAAATACTAACCCCATCCCTCTCTCTCCACCCAGCCCCTGACAACCATCATCCTACCTTCTTTCTCTATGAATTGGACTCCTCTAGGGGCCTCAAATGAGTAGAATCATACAGTATTGGTCCTGTAGTGACTTGACGGGCTTATTTCACTCAGCATAATGGAAGGTAACCACGTGGTTCATCCATGCTGTGGTGTGTCAGACTCCCATTCCTTCCCAAGGCTGAATGGCCTTCCATCGTGTGGGCAGCCTCCTTATGTTTCTCCATTCATCTGTCAGTGGACACTTGGGTTGCTTCCACCTCTTGGCTATTGTGCTGCTGTGAATGTGGGTGTCCACAATGTTAGTCTTAATGGAAGTTCTCCATTTGCATTGCTTTCAGGCCCAGACCCATGGGAAGTGGCCTGTGAAATGGTACGCTCCAGAGTGCATCAACTACTACAAGTTCTCCAGCAAGAGTGATGTCTGGAGCTTCGGAGTGTTGATGTGGGAAGCATTTTCCTATGGGCAGAAGCCATATAGGGTAAGCCACTACTGTTTTGTTTCCTAATGATGTGGCCATCGGAACAGATAAGCACCAGATTGTCAGGACCCTACCAACCATCATCTGGGCACTCTTCCTGAGTCTTTCACTCTCTTTTGACAGTGGGCAGTTAATATGACCTCAGTTTATTCTAAACTGGAAAAGAAATATTGGATGCTAACTGAACAGTATGTGTTTTTTCATTGTGTATTTCACATATAAATATACATAAAACATACCCAGATCAACATTAATTAGAGTTGAAATAGAAAACAGTGGCTAATTCCAGTATCAAATTGGCAGCTCATTACATTTTTCAGATATTTTAAAATCAAAATATACATACCAAAAAGTGCACAAATGCTAGGATATATAACTTGATGAATCTTCACAAATGAGACATACCCATGAAACCAGCCCCCAGATGAAGAAACAGAAAAGAACCCCAGAATCCCCCTTTTCCCCTGTATACACAAGCCTCCCCCTGCAAGGGTAACCCCATCTGACTTCTAGGTCAAAGGTTAGGTGCTCCTGTTTTTGTTCCTTTTATCATTGAAATCCGCCACATGTTGTCTTTTGTTTCTTTTGGAGGGGACAGGATTTATTTGTTGTTTTGCTTTGCTGAGTGCTATGTTTAACAAGTTCAGGAATGTTTTGCATGTTTTAGGGGATGAAAGGAAGTGAAGTTTCCGCTATGCTGGAGAAAGGAGAAAGGATGGGGTGCCCTCAGGGATGTCCGAGAGAGATGTATGAGCTGATGAACCTGTGCTGGACATATGAGTGAGTAACCCCCCCCCCCCCCGGCCCCGCGATTTATCCCAATGCCCCAGAGGTGTATGAAATGGTTGGGCACTAAAAGAAGCATGAACTCTGTCTTTTCATGAGGCAGGGATGGGCTCCCTTCTAAACAAGCAGTAGGGGAGATATCTTGTTTTCTGGACCATGTACTGCTATTCCTTAGTCTAAAGAATATGTGTAGACAATTATTCTAATCCAGGATGTCAAAGTTAAAATGTGGGTAATGTGGCCAGGGAGTGGGGTGGTCAAACCAGAAAGATGTTCCTAAGAGTCTGGCCTGGCCCTATGGACCATTTTAGGTGACAGGGAATGGCAGAGGTACCTAGTGGGAAATGTCCTACTTTCCTAATTCCTGATCATCTTGCAGAGTGAGGCATGACCACAGATGTTGGCTGACTCACAGATGGATTGGCCAAAGTAGCACTTCATGGGGAGTGACTCATACCTGGGAAGAGTGGCCCTGAGTCTGCCCTGAGTGCCATCATGTGTCCTGCCTGGAGGAAATAGGACATTATGGCAGGGGATGTTCAGGGCAGGTCAGCAGCAAGGGAAACACATCACACCTGGGATCAGGGAAACATCGCACCTGGGAATCAGGGACATGGCGGCCCTTGTTGCCCAGGTTTGGCAGCCTGTGAGTGCTGCCAGGGAAGCCCTGGCCATGGTCTCTGTGCCTCTAGCTTTGCAGTGTGCATGCAGAGCCCTTTTAGCTCGGCCATGATGCAGCTCTGTGATTGGGAGGAGCTCGTATACTGGCAGGAGATTTAATATTTGGGGGATCAGGTTTGTGTCAGATACAACAGCTGGTGATGTAGGAGCATCTTAGGATGAGGGATATTTCAAGTGCTCTCAGATGTCACTGCGATTCAGCAACACCCAGGGAGCACCATTTACCACCACAATTGGGAGTGCAAATAAAGAATCTCATTGTCATCTGGAAGCACCAGGGTGTCAGCCCCAAAGGGAAAGGGCAGGTGTTTCTGTCTGCCGGTGCTGATTCTGTTCGGGGAAAGGGCCTGCCTGGGCCTTTTGGTACCAGAGGTGCCTGCCTAGGCCCTGGGGAATGTCTCTAACCTGAGTTGTTTGTGCTGAAGGGATATCAGAGTATTGGCAAGAGAGGAATGCTAGAAATAGATTTTTAGTGGGGGAAGGGGGTGTCCATTCCTTGAAGTCTTGACTTAATCCCCCCACCTCCACCCCCACCCCCAAGTGCCCAAATTAGAATCATTGGCAGGTAGGGCCCAGCCATTTTCAAAATTGAAGTTGAAGGTCTGGGCTTGAAACTCTGGTTGGGGTGGGGGCATATAGGAAACAGAAGACAACCCCTGAGATGATATTACAGACCTTGGTATTGTCACCTGCACCTGCGCTGAGGCTAGTCCCAGCTGTTCTACTAGGAGGTGCCTCTGAAAGGTAGGGGAAGGGAGGACAGCAGCACCTTCCACAAACCCCCTAAATGAGCAGACTGTCCACAAACCCCCTAAATGAGTGCCGGCCGTTAAGCTTTTCCTTCCAGCACAGTCCCTAAGGATCTGTACAGCCGCAGAAATAGCACAGGCTTTCCTGGCACCGTGTACCCTGCACCCTGCCGGGTTCTGGAGACCTGGCAGGCTGTGATGCTTCCCTGGGAGCAGAGCAGAAGATGTGCGACACCATGGGCGTGGGCAGCCTGTGAGCGTTTACTAGAAGTCCTGCCTACAGTTCCATTTGAAAGGTTTCACTTCCTCTGAGAAAAATGAACTTTAAATCATTCTGAAACAAATGAAAAAAAAAAACAGAAAACCAAGAATCTAAATGGACTCGGGGAGATGGTCAAAGTTAGTGTTTCTCATTTGATGTTAACACTGACGTGTTTATTCCATGGTGTATGCTGACCAGTGAGGGATGGAAGGGTGGGCAGGGAGGTGGCTCAGGGTGGGGCCAGTGTTAGGGGATGTGCAGGTGGGGTAAACCATGCTGGGTAGGATGATGCAGCCAGGACACTCCCCGCTCGGCTTGAGGGGGCCCAGAGAGCCTACTGTTAGCAGCTGAAGCGTTCTTCTTGTGACGGGAACTAGGACCCAGTCTGCTCACTTGCCTCTGTCCTGTGACCATGCACAGGATGGTTCAGGAGGAGAGGGCAGGAAGGGGAAGTGTTCTTGGTGTTCACTGGAGTTGAACACTGGAGTTCACTAGTTAGAACACTCATCTTTAGGAGAATGTTGTTTCCCAGGGTATTTTCCCACCTAGAGATTTCAGCTATAATCTGAGTGAGGTTTACAGGCAGTGAAGGGCTTTTTCATCGTTTCCAACCCCAGCAGTGCTTCCCACTGAGTCCCATGTAGATATCCAGGAACCAGCAACAGGGTTTAAGTGTCAGTGGAGTAGAAATAGCGAAGGCAGACCGTGCCTAAAATTAGAAATGAGGGCTCCTCATCAAACTTTGACTCTTTCCCCAACGAGCTTTATTTCTGAAGGTTCAAGTTTTTCTAGTAATCACCTGAAATGATGCAGGCACGGCAGGGAGAAATAGTCAGAGACTTTGTCTAAATGTAAGTAGTGACATGATGTACAGCTGAATGGAGAAAACAAAACATTTTCTGGGGCATGGCCAACACGGAGAAGTCAGAAGCACCAGGAGCTGGTCTGGCAACCTGAGTGATTGCCCTCATCAAATTTCTCAGAGAGCCAAGCCCCTGCCCCTGAATGAGCCTGCAGCTGAGGGAGGGGCAGCAGGCAATACATCATAAGCTATAAAATAAATGTGCTCTATAGTGTGTTCTCGTGAGGAGACGAGTTTAATGGCAATTCAAAGCCAGAGGACAGAGGACCTGGGAGGGTGCTACACCTATGTGTGAAGACGTCCCATGTTCCCCTCGATTCTCACAGAAGGAAATGAAATAGTTGGCTGGGGCACAGAAGCATATGGAGCTTCCAGAACCTCGTGGATTCAAAGAAGCAAATACAAATGATCCCTGTGTAGTCTCCAAGCTTTCCTTCAATGTAAACAGTTAGCCACCTTTGCCAATGTGATAGATTTTTAGGCAGATGAGATAGATAGATAGATAGATAGATAGATAGATAGATAGATAGATAGATAGATAGATAGATAGATAGACAGACAGACAGACAGACAGACAGACAGACAGACAGACAGACAGAGACAATAGTTAGACAGATAGATGATAGATCAATCAATCAAGACATGATAGATGGATTGATGGACAGGTAGGTAGGATAGACAGATGATAAATAAAAGTTTAGACAGGCCGACATACACATACCCACACTTAGATTTATCACTGACACACCCTATTGGCTGCCAGCCATATGCTGAGCACTGTAAGTAAGCACTGAGCTGTCTACTTTAGCTGTCACTTCTTCATAGAGTTTATACTTCCGGGCTGGGTATTACTAGACAAACATGAAACAAATGAAGTGCCACATAAACATGGGATGACATTATGGCTGGTGCTGTAGAGCAATTATGGGGGGTCATATTTGTTAGGGGGTCCATACTGGCCCCTAGGAAGGGGAAATCCACCTGAGAGCTGCAGGATGGGGAGCTCGGATGCAGGAAAGGAGAGGAGAAGGAGGTTGCTGGGCACAGGGGGCAGAGCAGACAAGGCTCCCCAGGCCTGGGTGGGCAGAGTGGCCAGGAGAGGGGTGGACAGGAAGCTGGCACATACACAGGACACTCGGTCACCCACCTCTGCCCAAGCTCAGCGTCATCCTGTGTTCTGGAGGCAGCCTCACCCATGGTGTAGAGGAGAGGAAACCTAACCAGGAGAGGAAGACTCCCTGAGGCCCAATCTGTATTCCTGATTCTCTACATTAGTTTGCTTGGTGCTTGGCTGCTGGGTGAATGAAACCCTCACAGCAAGATTCAAAGGTGCTCTTCGTGCGTTCGGATCCCCACAGTTGGAGAAGAATGCTCTATTTTGCAATGATAATGAGTCTGTGTTCTCCGGCTGTAGAAGTTTGGGAGCAGGGTAGAAGTTATGTATACACAGGTCTCTACATGTGTCCCCACACCCCAGGTTCTGGCCATCAGACCCCCTCCTAGAACACAACATGGTGACCAGAGACATGCCCCCCACAGGGAGGCCTGGGTCCCCAGCCATGACCACAGAAGGCTAAAATTTTCAAGCAGTTTTTGCTTGTTCTTAAAAACTGTGGGTACAACCATTTGCAGCAGATACTCAAATAACATCAAAACGTTCAATGTCATTTCATTACAATGTTGATGAGATGCCATAAGAACTTAACTCTTGTTTATATTAGTTAGCCTTTGGTCAAATTGGTTTCATTATACGTCATTTCGCTTAATGTCGCAGAACTTTTTGATGATGTTTAGTGAAGACTTACTATATTTTGATGCCATTTGACAAAACAACCCATTTCGGTTCTGTAGAAACCACTCTGCCCTTATAGTGGTGAGTGATTCCTGGACCTCACGCATGCTACCTTCCCTGGCTGTTCTCTGTACCTTAAACTGAGCCATAAAAATTCTAGATCAAAAAGGTTGAATGTGAACAGTTCACAGTTTAACCTCAAGTTCTGTTTCACTTATTGGGCAATTTTACCCACTTGTAATATAGCCAAAAATCTTGCAAAAATAAGAAAAGTAACTTCCAAGCAAGGATAGATTCTTACAGTTTTAAGAAATACTTGCTTCTAACAGGTCCTGTCAGTGTGCCCGTGTTACAGAAAACAAAGATGTCTGTAAAAGCTTTAGAGATAGCAAATTGTTACAAACTTTTACCCATAGTTTACTTACCTCAGTACCTCACCTGACAAGTGACAGAAAAGTAAGGCCTTGCTGTGTTAAGATTTACAATAGACAACACCTCCATCTTTGCCTCTCCTACGACAAATTTTGAGTTTTAATAAGAACCCATATCAACAGCATGTTTTCAGAAATCCAGCACTATCCGCTTGGGGTGTGGGAGGGAAAGTTTAAATTGTGTGTGTGTGTGTGTTTATTTTTCTTAACAAGGTTATCAATCAAACTTCAAAGGTATGATGCAGCATATTGGCCAACTAAGTATTTCAGACACATATGTTTTGCTAGATCACCGTCTCTGGGTTAAAAAACCTTGACTTCGAGTGCAGAACTTCTCCATCTTTAAAGTGGACTTGAGACACCTGGTGGTCTTGTTGAATGCAGATTGGGTGTTGTCAGTGTGGGGTGGGCCTGACATTTTATTCCAAACAGGCTATCGTCACCCTATGCCAGGGAGCAGGGAAGCGCTGTGAGCCGCAGGCAATGGACGGAGCCCCCAGGGGTCGCAGCATTCACACTTAGCCTGTAGGGTCCCAGCTGGGATCACACTTTTTCACCAGCGTGTGACAAACAAACAATAATGCATCTCTTGCTTTTTCAGCGTGGAGAGCAGGCCTGGGTTTGTGGCGGTGGAACTGCGACTGCGCAATTACTACTATGATGTGGTGAACTAAGGCCCCTGCACCTGTCTCTGGCTGTCTCTGTGCAGATAAGCCATCACAGGCAAACGTGTCCCAACACGTCGATTTTGAGTCTCCATCTCCCTGTGCCCATCGGGAGAGCCAGCCACAGGTGGATATGTGTGACTGGCTCCCCAAAGCCTGTTCTAGAACAAACCCTCCACAAAGCAGACTCGCCCCAGAAGAGATGTGGGAGAAAGACAAACAACAGGGTCAAGGAGCCCGTGGATTCCTTTGTGTTTCTTGTCTGTGTGGTTTTCATAGCAGGTTATTTTCAAGGGGTAGTCCCAGATTTCCTTGCTGTCTTTCCAGTTCTCTGGCTTCTGGGCTGCTTGTAGACCCCCAGCAGCCTGGAGACATCGCTGTGTGGTATTGAGTGCTGACCTGTATTGCGTTGTCTGCATCCAGAGGACGTAGTGACACCTGTTATGCCTGCCGTGGAGGGCAGGATGGGAGAGAAGAAAGGAGTTTGGCTCCGAGAGGCCGAAAGACTGAGCCTACCCCTGAGAAGCTTTCCCAATGAGCAAAGTGCTTTGAGGCTTAAAAAAAAAAAAAGAAAAGAAAAAAAGTCAAGCTTGACCAGTGTAGTTTCTAAGTTAAAGGGGAAAAAAAAATGTCTGGATACTGCTTTTCCTGTGTGTGTTCTGAGACAGAAGACTCACATCTGCGTGAAAAGTGGGCCCTGCTGGAAAGAATTGGCTTGGCTCACCCCTGAAAGCCTCTCTCCCGCAGACTCGCTGAAGACTGAACGTGAATACAGACTGGTAAACAAACTTCTTCATGGATGCGGCATAGGGGAAAGTATGTCCGTCATCTCAAGTGTGCCTGAGGACAGACTGTGGGCGTGTGAGCTGTCGTCCACACTTCTTCCCCCTTGAAGGGGGTGCGGGGGGTGCACCCAGAATTCCTGTCTTTTTCTGTATTCATAGTGAGGGACACCCTGGTGGCCAAAGGCATCTAAAGATGCGTTTCTAAGGAAAGTACTAATTCATACACAATAAAGTCACAGACCCTGATCTCGCCACAGGGAGGCCTCATTGAGTGTGACTTTGGGTTGATGAAACAAAACCCGAGAATCCCCTAATCCTTGACTAATGTGTGATCTCACATAAGTCATTAGCCCATTGATAGCAGTTTTGCTGTGGCCCTTGAAAATCCAAGATAATTACCCATCGTTCTTAGCTCAGTCAAGACACAAAGAGGCGGACCACGTCCTCTGCAGCTACACCTAAGACATATTAATGTTTCCTCCAGCCCATGCAGAAGAAGCAGGCCCTACTCCCAACAGGGGAGCCAAAATAGAGAAAGGCAGCTGTCACACCCTTGCTTTACTAGAAGTAGCAATGAGTCCCTTGGAGAACTTGTGTTAAGGAACTTCAGAAACCATCCATGCTTTTCAGAATCATGCTACCTCTTGGTTTAACCATTTTGTTAAAGAAAGGAACAACTGTCCCCAAAGCAAAGCTGTCCCAGGGGAGCTTAGGGAGAAAGATGAACAGCAGGGTCAAAGTACCTGTGGTTCCTTCGTGGTTCTTGTCTGTGTGGTTTTCATGGCAGGTTGTTCTCCGTGTGCTGAGCAGATACTCTAAACAGTGGCAGTACACATTTAGAGTCCCCGAAATTAAATAGATTCATGACAAGATCTCTGTGGTCAGGCCACGTGTAGCTTTAGAATCATAGAAGGAGGGATTGGACACAGTGGTGATGGCATCTGGGAAAGGCTACGCTGCTGCCTCACGGTGTCTTCCTTCTTCTACCCCCCAGATGTGTCCTTAGGAAAGGCCCCCTGCTCACAGGAATGGGGGCACGTGTGCAGTATGTGTGTGGAGCTCGTCGCCCTCTTTTTGGGGCTAGTTTCCATGCTCTAGTCGCACCGCCCCTCCCAGGAGCCTGGGGAAGAAGAACATCTAGAATGTGAGTGGCCAGAGGTCCAGTCCTGGAGCAGCAGGCACCCCTGGCCCCCAATCTCCGGCACCTCCCCAGAATTCTGCTGTGTGGAGTGTGTGTGAGTCTTGTCTAGTGAAAATTGTGTCGCGCGGCAGGTCCATTCCCCTGTCGTCACGGAGGAAGGCGCAGAGGGAAAGGCAGCTTCACTGAAGAAGGATCTATAATGTGAATGAGTAAGTGCAGGAAAGGCAAGGGCTTTGTACGGGGCATCTGGCCGGTGCCAGGTTTTCACGAGCATGTTGCCCTTATCCTGGGTTCTAGCCAAGTCCTCACATGGGCCTGGGATCACTCCAAGTGCCTTCACCTCTGGTCCGTGTTTACTGGGAACAGAAGGACATCGCGGACAGACAGACTGCCTGGCTAGGCCAGCACCGGCTGACTGTGGAAGCCATCAACACCTTGACCCCAAGTGGGGTCGAAGTCTTCCACAACAGAAATTTAATCCACTCCATGGCTAAAATAATCACGTGTGTTTTTCATTTGAGTGTGTTCTTTCCCTACACTTGCTGTCACCAGCCTTGCTTTTATGTGTTGGGTGGTGACTTCACATTTACACCAGCCCAAGGACCGCAGCTTCACCTGGATTTTCACATGCAGGGGTGACTAGAGGATTTTCAGCTCCCAAGAGCACACTCAGCCGGTTAAGCAGTTTCCTCCATCCATTTCAGAAGAGCGACCTTTTGTCACTGGACTATGTTAAAACTCATTCTAAATAAAAATTTTTAATTAGCTTTGTGATCATTTTCATGGATGTTATTAGAATAATAGGTCACACTGTCAAATAGACAGTGTAAGCAGCATTGTCAAATGTGTGTGGGGTTTTGGTTTGTTTAGTTTTAAATGTTAAGTCCCCAGCCATGTCCTAAAAAGGTAGATGTAAAAAGCTCCCCCCTCCCCCCCCGGAGCAGGTCTGTGAGCTTCTGCCTTCCATGGAAGGCACAGGCTGTCCTAGAGGGCCCTGGCCTGCCATGAGCCTCTGTGCACGGGCAGGGGACGTGCCCAGTGAGAGCCTGACAGCCCACGAAATACCCTAATGGAAGGTGGACTGATGGGACTCAGAAATGCCAAAAGGGGCCAAAGCAGGGTTATGAGCTTTCCCTTCCTCTGTGAAGATAGTGTGCACTGGGGCAGTCTGGAAAAGAACTCCAGGGCTCCCGTCTCTTCCCCTTTTAAAGGAAGTTACACACACACAGGCATACTCAAATACATGGTATGCATGCCACATACATACATGTCACACACCACAGAAATATGCACACCCCATGCATACATACACCAACATACCACACGTACACACACACACACACACACACACACCACTGAACCTTATTCCAAACACCCACTTAAATTCCAGCGTGGGGCAGGCATCTTGCCCTGGGGACACGCACTGGTGGCTGCACTCTTCCCTTCTGCCCACCCTGGGCCTGGGGTCAAGCATTAGAGACTCTCCTGTCCACCAGCCCCACTAGAGGTCCCTCTGGTCCTAGTGGGCAGAGGTTTGGGGGAGACCCCAGTTGGTAAGCCTCACACTCCCATGGTGAGCTCTGAGACTGGGACAGCTCCAAGGTGGGAATGACACAGACTTCCGGACAGCTCCTTGGCCATAGCTCCAGAAGCAGTGAGAGTGTGAGGGCAAAATTGAGTACCACACAGAGAGCTGGGTCTCCGCAATGACCTTGGGTGAGGCATGGGAACTCAGCCTTGATCTGCACAATTGCAGGTGAGGGCTATCCACTGCTCTGTGCTGACACACATAAGGCCAGACACAGAGGCCAGGGGCCATATTCTCACGATGCTGGTGGGAGCCATTGTCTGGGCCCCAGGGCCACAGCTGAGGGCTGCCTAGCTGGTGGGGATTCTTCGGGCCAGCAGATGGCGCTGTGGGACGGCTCAGGCAAGGAGCTGCCTTTGACTTCCGATTCCTTCAACCCTGGGGAGGGGCAGAAACCACTGATTTTAAGACTTGAGCTTATCTTTCCAAGGTTAGGAGCAGAATTCAGAAATGGTCAGTAAACATGGTCTCCTTTCAGGGAAGGAAGGAAGCATTTTGAAATAACCAGAATGAGATTTTACTTTTCCTAATTCTCTTTTAGTTCAGGACAGACAGTGCAGGTGTCTCCCGCTTTACACAGCAGTTACTTCCTTCTCCTGGATCTGGTTTGTGGCCTCAGCATGGAAATTTGTCCCTACTTCAGGGACAGCAAGTCCCCTGAATCGTGGCATTTTCTCAGGTGTGAACCCAGACAAGAGGAAGTGCCCTCAGTCCCCCTCCCTCGTCTTCCTCCTCCTCCCTGCCGTCCACCCCAAGAGAAGCCCCCAAACCATCTCACAGCTGACTTCCAGCAAACCTGAGTCTGGACAGCAGAGCCATGCTGTGCAAGCAGGAGGTTCCCCAATTAGACAACTCCAAGTGTGTTTCCACCAAGGGTCCCGTGCCCGCTACCCACTCAGGGTTCCAGGAGTGACGTGACAAAGGCCTTTGTACATTTGTTTTAGCTTGACAGTTTCCCCACTTCTTTGACCACAGAACCACCATTGTGCTCAATGACTATTAGCAAAGCAGACTGGTGTGCCTCACACACTGGGACATCCCACACTTACTGCCCAGTGGGATGGACACTGCGCACTTCTGGAAAGGTATTTCTGTCATTGAAACCTGCCAAGGAAGCAGAAGCTGGTGCCCATCAGGTTCTTGTTAGCTGAAAACTCAGCCTGTCATGTTCTCAAATGTTGGTTCTGCATACATCGCGTTCTCTCTCTCTTTCTCTCTCTCTCCCTCCCTCTCTCTCTGCTAGGCTCACAGTCTGCGCTGCAGTCTCTTCCTGCAATTCAGGGGAACTAACCCCCAAGATCTCAGACCCCCCAGGATCTACCTGGCACTGACTGAGGCCTCCGCGGTAGCCGTGGCATGAGCGAAGAACAGAGCACGCAAGACCTTAAATGCCTTTCAGTATGCTCTTTACTCAGACATCAATCATCCATGCACTACTCAGTAAAGCAGGCACAGTAATCCAATAATTGGGTAGAATAGAGTAACGAACCAGTCCCAGGACTCTGGTTAATCAGCGTCCTGGTGGAGGGGGTGGCTGGTCCGGGAGGTTGGTCTGGCAGAGGTTCTGTCCGAGCGGAGCACAGTGGAGGGTTCTCAGAACAGAGTGGCAGTGTGGTCACTTCTCAGTCAAGACCTGCTTCTCTGAGCTGCAAAAGTCCTCAGTTTTCATGCAGTTCTGAGTGCCTTTCTGACGTCACCTTATCGGGGCAGCCAGCCGGTGACTCTTATGTCATCATATTGTCAGTAGCAGACCTTTGGGGTGTAGCTGGTTAAACCCAATTACCAGGGCAACCGGGCAGCTCCCTGGGCGTTGTCTGCTAAGTTCTTTGTGCATGTCCAAAATGGAGTTACTCTTATACATTCAATATGGAGTCACTCTTGCTCACACAAAACTCATTTCTAACAGCTTCCAGGGATTCTCTCTCTCTCTCTCTCTCTCTCTCTCTCTCTCTCTCTCTCTCTCTCTCTCTCTCTCTCTTTCTCTCTCATACACACACACACACACACACACACATATATCAGGACACATAATCAATTTCTCTTTCATATAAAAAGAAAAGAAATGATAGCATTTTAATACAGCACGAGAGCCCAGGGCACTAATTTATGTTTCATTACAAAGAGCTCTTTTTAAGGCCCCTTATTATTTTGTAGTTTTACAAAATTAACCCAGATGAAGAAAGAGCCCTTTCCAGAGCCACCACCACCAAATGCAGTGAGCACCCACCTGGATGCCCAGCACAGCCTGAGCTAGGATTCAACATATCATGCGCTTGTCTGAACTCACAGTCTCACTGGACGGTGCTGAGAGTCACTGCCCCCTGTGAAGTATCAGCTGACCAGGTAATGCTCTCAGCACCCCCACCACCCATTCCACTCAGGTGGGGATATTTCCAGCAGCTGTTCTTCTAGCTCAGCATTATTGTACCAAAGCCATGAGTCATAAGACTTCATGACTTTGCAATCTTTCAGGGCTTTGAATGACTCAATTTTTCCATAATTGTCTTGAAACTGTGCAATAATGAGAGGAAAATGCACATTGTTCGTAAGCAACTCTTCCTCATTCATAAAAATAAAGAGCCAGTGTTTGGTACTGTTTTTCCTCCACAGCTCATATCAAATGACATCATGAGTCTCCATAAGCCACCAAGGTTGGAATACGTGCTGTAAATACTCCTTCCTTCCCTGCTCAAGGGCAGAGGAGAGGTGGGGTCTCGTGGGGGATGACAGCTAAGGAACTGTAGGAGCCATCACTCATCAAGGAAACGATTTCACTAAGTTCCAGTCCGTATCAAGTGGGTTGTGCCCGAAGAAATGATTTTGTGGGGGTGTGCAAGTCACTTGCATGCACTGCTCAGGAAATTGGTTTCCAAGTTCATAATGCACCTGAGGTTCCCAGAGAGCACCAAGGGCAGCGTCTCCTCTCACACAAGAGCATGGCTTCTGGCACTGGATGTGTCCCCAGGGAGGCCAGTGAGCATTCTGGTGGCCAATGGCTCCCAGCTTGGCGAACTTACACAGCAGCATGCTGTTACCCAAGACACCTGTCAGAATATAGGGACATGAGCTGCCCAATATGCCCCCACCCCACCACCTTCCCTCCTTCTTGCTTCTGTAAACATTCAATCCTGAAGAGAAAAGAAAACAAGATGCTTGATAATGCCACTCCCATTTATCTCAATTCTATACGTCGTCCAGGGCAGGAAAATCCTAACAGAAAGGTGAGTGAATGGCACACAGACTCCAGCAGACCAGGGTCCCAGCAGGCTCCACTCCACACAAAGATGAAGCTGACCTCCGGTGATGGGTGGAAAAGCTGAGGAGATTACCGCAAACAAAAGCACTGCCCAGTTAGAAAGCACAGCAGTGAACAAACAGCCATTTCAGTCGACTTTTTTCTGAAATCAAAACATTTAGACATTTGTTCATTCTGGAACACTTATCTGTTAAAGTCAAGAAGATATCCATTCCTTAATGTTCTTCTATGGCATTTTTTTCTCGGGGTCATTCCAGCACTTTTTTCTTGTACCATGAGTAACAATCCCCCACAGGCTGCTTTCTCATGTAGGGCGATCGGGTGCCCTAAAGTGCCACTGAGTTCATTGTATCCAGAGTCCCTACTTCTGTGTATCATAATTTGAAAATTCAGGGCCCAAAGTCCGCTAGCGGGGCCTGTAATCTTGTATATATTCCCCCAGGAGTGTGTGAGTGTGTGTGTGTGTGTGTGTGTGTGTGTGTGTGTGTGTGCTTCTTTGTTAAACAGGAGTCTTTGTCTTTTTTTTTTCAAATCTTCTTGTACTTCTAATATTCCTTCAACACGAAAATAACTTTCTAGTATTCACCAACTTGATCACTGCTTTTCCCACTTGGTTCATAGTGTGTAGAACCGTTTCCCCGCTTACTGGCAGTCACAGTAGTTAACTTTCCTCCCCATATCCCTCCCAGTCTGGACCTAGGGCATGATGCAATTTTACTTCAGTCTCCCTAAGAACCGAGTACTTCCATTCACAATGAAAGGTCTGCTTTGCTCGTGGGGGACCCCTGCTCCAGCCCATCTGGGAGTGAGAGGGTGAGGTGGATGCTGGGCACAGGAATCTCACACACAGGTTAAAGGTGGTTCACCGAGAGCAGGATGGGTGCGGAGGCTTCCTCTCCAGCCCTGCAGACCCTTCCTCAGTGGCACATGGCCTGTTGCTGTGACTACCTGCCGTGCCCCCTGAGAAGCCTGCCTAACCTGCAGACTAGGCTTCACAACAAACATTTCATCTCTCACTGGTCCCCTGAGAGGTGAGTGGCCTGAAGGAGGGGTGCCAGCTCCACAGTTCCCCACACCCAGCAGCCAGTTACGGCCTAGGTGATCCCAGAGCAGTTCCCCAAGCCTCAGGCCACTGGTGGTTCTTGGAGGCTTCACCAGGAAAGAAAACAGAGTTAGACTACTTGTCCATGTCACCTGAGAGTGACATGAGAATCTGTGAGTGACATTCTTCCTCTCCCTAGTCTCAGCCTTTGGAAAGCACCAGTGAGCCCTTTGGGTCAGAGGAACGAATGCCCACGTGGTGCCTCCATCAGTTCATTGGTTGTGTCTCTGACCACTGAAAGACCAGCATGCAACGGGCTTTGTGAATGCCCAGAGCATGGCTCAGCCACACGAATCGCTTAGCTTGCTGTGGTGGACTGGAATGTGCGGTGTTATTTATGAGCACTCGGTAATAGAACTTGCATTTGCATAACATTTTCCAGCTTGCAAAGCATTTTCAGTTATATTTTCTATTTTAAGTCCAAAAACAACGATCTTTTGAGATTGCTGTTATTATTAACTCCTCATTTTAAAAACAAAAAGGCCATGACTCAGAAAGGAGCACAAAGAAGGAGGCCCACCCAGATTTCCCTGTATAACACCAATGGTTTCTGGTCTGACTGCCAGTCCATTCCCAGCGTGTGGCTTCATTGGTCTGGAGTGGGCGCAGGGGGGCAGCCATTGATAAGCTTTAAAAGTGTGCCAGGAGGGAAGGTGTGCAACCCATTGCCCTTGTGTGACCTGTCATGATGCTCCTCCTTGGCAGCGCTCGGACATGGGGGACTTGGAACCATCTGGAAACCTAGGACAGGAAGCTGAGGGTCAGAGTCAAACCTAAGTTCCAGTAGGTTGTGTTTCTCCACTTGAGGCTAACTGTCACCTGATGACAGTGGGTCAGTACAATTCTCTAAGGGGTCCCAGAAATCCCACACTGGCTCAATGATGAGGGCCTTGAATTCCCTTGGCTGATAGAAAAGTTGACTCAGGAGTTTACACTGTAGTACTTCCTCACTTTTCTGTCATTTAGGTCCCAGAAGTCCATGGAAGAACAGGGAAATCTATAGCACAGTGAGGTCGATGTCTCAAGTATCTCATCCATGTTGGCTCCGCGGGTCAGAGAACAGAGCTGGAAGGCAGGCAGCATCCTTCACTCCCTCTCTGTCTATAGAGTCTGACACATCAGGGGGCAGAGTGTCAGTGGGAACCTGAGAAGGTGCTGGGACTGTGGTCAGCCCAAGATGACTCAGAGGAAACTCTGGGGTCCAGGCCTTGCTCAGGAGAAGAATCGGGAGGTCCCGGCCTGCATGCCACGTCCAGCATCCTCATCCCCAATGGCTTGGAGATGCCCAGCAGTGAGAAAAACCCAAGGTAATTTGGGCCAGAAGTGATTCCCTTATAGATACTGGCAGAGATTCACATCGACTGGTTCAGATGTCCAGAAACCCTGGATGTTTTAACTGCCTCAAACAGGGGAACTAAATATTTCTCACGCCAGCCCAGTGCCAGGGCAGGGCAGGCTGCAGAACCTGATGCTCACACACATGGCGGTGCAGCTGCCTCTAAGAAGGAGAGTGTCATCAGCGCCACCAGAGCCGCTCCAGTCCAGGTGTGAACAGAGCTGCGACTTGGCCCAGAGTGTCGGGAGATATAAAATGTGCAATTCCCACACTCCTACGAGACACGATCCTATGACCTGCCACCTCCAGTCTTAAGCCAGGGGCTCACTAAAGTGGGTGGTGCCCTTGCTACACTGGACTGCTGGGGTAACAAGTATGCACGGGAGAGACCAGAAACCATGCCCGGGCTGCTGGGTCCCGGACTGTTCTTTCCTTCGCAGTGCCCGCAGCTATTCCAGTGCTGCCCAGGGAACATGGAGGGGAAGGAGACAGATTTCCTGGGAAATTACAGATTAAACGTCTCACTTTGGAAAATTTTGTTTTAAAAATGTGACTGCAGAGTGACGTCATTGGAATGGTGGCAGATGGGTGCACTTTTTGAGTTCTCCTCCGGATCTTATCAGAAACGGGACATCTATAACCCATCAAAGGACTCTCTGCTCATCACGCAGAACAGCTAAGAGACTCGTGCAAGGATTACTTGCAGGTGGGGAAATTGGGCGAGCAGGGGAAGAGGGAAGGGAGAGGAGTGGAGACGCGGCTCACATCTGCAGCTGTGGGGACACGGCCCGCACCTTCGGCTGTGGAGGTGCGGCTCACATCTGCGGCTGTGGAAACCCGGCCGGCATCCGCAGCTGCAGAGATGCAGGGGATCCCAGGACGGAACAGAGAACACAAAAGCCAGGAGGTGGGTTCTTTCCCTTCATCCCACAGCTGATCTTTCCCGCCGAGGGGGCAGCATATCTAACATTTGAGGCAGTAACCTCATCTGAGACCTCCAGTTAAGCCCTAGGCCGGACAAAGGACACAAACTCCATACCTGGACCCCTTCCCCCGCTCTTCCAATCCTACCCCCGCCCTTCCAGAGACTTGAACTGACTCCTGAACTGAGGAGTGGTGTCAGATTGCAGGGGAGCCTTGGTGCTCAGACTCTGGGAAGACTGGCGGGCGGCTCTGTCCCAGAGAGGAGCCTGGGAGGAGTGTGGTTTTTGCTGCGCTAGGAGAGAAGAGACTCCTCCGCCCCCAGCGACCACCTTTTCTGGCCTGCAGGAAGACTCTGACACAGCTGGGCTGGGAGAGAGAAGACCCCTCCATCCCCAGCCCCTGCCCTTTCTGGCCTGCCTAGGGCGGGGTGCGGAGGCACTCCCAAGGATCAGCAGCAAGCCGCTGACACAGCTCTGGGCTTTCAGCAGCTCAGAAATCTCCCACCCGCCATGTACTCACACACACACACACACACACACACACACACACACACACACAAACACACACACGGAAGAAGTGGCCTAAGACTCAGGAGAACTGGACACAGGGCTGGTGGTGCTACTCTCAGTGTGCATATGTGCAGGCAAGGGCAGAAACTGCACTGGCTTTGTAGAAACTACCGTCCAGCCCCCTCAGCCCCATGCATCTAAATCTGCAGTCCCAACGTCACTCTGGGCACCAGGTGACCGGCTCTGCCTGCACAATATGCAGGGGACTCTTTGGTACAGCAGAGGACAACCTGGAGATTACTTGGTGGGCTTAAGCCAAGACTGGCGCTGCTTTTTGTTTTGTTTTGTTTTGTCTTTATATCTTTGATATCTTTGCCTGTGCTGAGTGGTGGTTGTCGGTTGTTTTTACATGTGAATGTATTTGATTTTTTCTTTGTTGTTGTTGTTGTTGTTGTTGTGCTTGGTGATTTGCTTTGTTCTGAAATTGCCCTACCAGGGCCCAGCTTAAGAGGCACAAGATTCAACATACACAGAGGCCACTTCCAGACCAAACCAGAGTACTACCGGGTTTGACCTACAAGTGACACACCCAGAGGGAATTCTCTACAGGCACAAGAGCCCATAGAGGCCAAACCACATTTAAGTGGACAACCCTCACACAGCAGAACACCCTGCGGTGGGCAGAGCCAAGTCTCACAACTAGTCAGCCTAGGAGTTAACCCCACCTACTCACAGGCGAAAAGCAATTTAAGATCTTCTTTAACAGGACAATATACACAACACAAGAGTCACCTTTGGAGCACATGCAGAAGAGAGGAACAAAGTAGTGCAAGTCAAATATAAAGGACACATACTACACAAGATAACCCAGAAAGAACTAAGAACTCTAGGGGATCTACCTAATACGTCCAAGCAAACACAGAGAGTCAGCTAGAACGGGGAAACAAAGAAACATGTCCCAAATAAAAGAACAGAAGAAACCTCCAGAATTGGAACCTAATGAATAGAGGTAACCAACCTATCAGAGACAGAGTTCAGAACAATGATGATAACAATGTTTAAGGAGTTTAGAGACGACATCAAGAAGGATGTAGAAATCATAACGAACAACCAGTTAGATCTAAAGAACACAATTACCGAAATAAAGAACTCACTTGAAGTAATTAACAGCAGGTTAGATGAAGCAGAGGATCGAATCAGCGGCTTAGAAGACAAGTTAGCAGAGATCACCCAAACAGAAGAACAGAAAGAAAAAAGAATGAAAAACAATAAAGATGGTTTAAGAGACCTCAGGGATAACATCAAGCACAACAACATGCACATCATAGGAATACCAGAAGGTGAAGAGAGGAAGCAAGGGATTGAGAACATATTTGAAGTAATAATGTCTGAAAACTTCCCTAACCTGATGAAGGAAACCAACATACAAGCCCAGGAAGTGCAGAGAGTTCCAACCAGGATAAACCCAAACAGGTCCGCACCAAGACACATTATAGTTAAAATGGCAAAGGTTAAAGACAAAGAGAGAATCCTAAAAGCAGCAAGAGAAAGACAAAGGGTTACATACAAAGGAACTCCCATAAGACTATCAAATGACTTTCCTGCAGAAACATTGAAGGCCAGGAGGGAGTGGCAGAACATACTCAAAGTGATGGAAAACAAAGGCCTACACCTAGATTGCTTTATCCAGCAAGGCTATCATTTAAAGTTGATGGAGAGATAAAGAGCTTCCCAGAAAAGAATACGCTAAAGGAATTTATTACCACCAAGCCAGCATTGCAAGAAATACTAAAAGGACTTGTGTAAATAGAAGAAAGATGAAAACAATCTAACTACAAATTTAAAAATGGCAATAACTATGTACCTATCAATAATCACTTTAAATGTAAATGGATTAAATGCTCCAATCAAGAGACATAGGGTGGCTGAGTGGATAAGAAATCAAGACCCTTGTATATGCTGTATACAAGAGACTCATCTCAGATCAAAAGACACACACAGGCTGAAAGTGAAGGGTTGGAGTAAGATATTTCATGCAAATGGAAATGAGAAAAAAGCAGGAGTTGCAATACTTATTTTTGACAAAATAGACTTTAAAATGAAGAAAATATTAAAAGACAGTGAGGGGCACTACATAATAATAAAGGGATCGATCCGACAAGAGGACATAACCCTAGTAAACATCTATGCACCCAACATAGGAGCACCGAAATATATAAAACAGATATTGACTGACATAAAGACAGAGATCTACAGTAACACTATTATAGTAGGGGACTTCAACACACTTCTGACAACAAGGGACAGGTCTTCCAGACAGAAAATCAATATGGAAACAACAGCCTTAAATGATACATTGGACCACTTAGATTTAATCGATATTTTCAGAGCATTTCATCCCAATGCTGCAGAATACACGGTCTTCTCAAGAGCACGTGGAACATTTTCCAAGATCGACCGCATGTTAGGCCACAAAACAAGTCTTGATAAATTTAAGAAAATTGAAATCATACCAATTGTCTTCTCTGACCACAGTGCTATGAAATTAGAAATGAACTACAGGAAAAAAAACTGGAAGACACACAAATTCATGGAGGTTGAATAACATGTTGCTAAATAATGAATGGGTCAAGCAGGAGATTAACACATTGCGTACGGATCACGAGAATCTTCGTTTTTTTTCTGAGCCATGCGTTAAGGACGGATAACGAGAATTCTCGTTTTTACTGTTGACTCTTTTTACTTTGCACATTTTATTGAATTATTTGTGTTTCATTAATAACAAAGGAAGCTGCATTCTACAGTATCACACCAGGAGGGATTACTAACATCATAGGTGAGTAAATCCTAAAAAAATTCCATAGAAAAATAATAAATGACATAGAAGCATTTACGCTTTAAAGAGAAGAGTGCATTTTAAAGTAGTTTCTTTTAAAACCCTGCCAGAACAGAGGGGTATGAGGGATTTAAACCCCACCGTACGCAACGTGTTAAGGAAGAAATCAAAAGCTATTTCGAGACAAACAAAAATGAAAACACGACGACCCAAAATCTATGGGATGCCGCGAAAGCAGTCCTAAGAAGGAAATTCATAGCATTGCAGGCCTACCTAAAGAAACAAGAAACATCACTAATCAACAGTTTATCTTCACACTTAAGGGATCTGGAAAAGAACAACAAAATAAGCCCAAAGGGAGTACAAGGAAGGAGATAGTAAAGATCAGAGTGGAAATAAATGAAATAGAAACCAGAAAAAAAATACAAAGGATCAATGAATCCAAGAGTTGGTTCTTAGAGAAGATAAACAAAATTGACAAACCTTTAGCCAGTCTCATTTAAAAAAAAGAGAGAGGACCCAAATTAATAAAATCAGAAATGAAAGAGGAGAAGTGACAACAGACACCGCAGAAATACAAAAAATTTTAAGAAATTATTATGAGCAACTATATGCCAACAATTTTGACAATCTGGAAGAAATGGACAATTTTCTAGAGGCGTACAACTTTCCAAGGCTAACTAAGAAGAAACAGAAAACCTGAATAAATTACCACCAGGGAAATTGAATCAGTAATCAACAATCTCCCAACAAACAAAAGCCCTGGACCAGATGGCTTTACAGATGAATTTTACAAAACGTTCAAAAAAGAATTTTCACCTATTCTTCTCAAGCTCTTCCAAAAAATCCAGAGGAAGGGAAGACTCCCAAACACATTTTATAAAGCCACTATCACCTTGATCCCAAAATCAGACAAAGACACCACAAAAAAGAAAACTACAGGCCGACATCGCTAATGAACATAGATGCAAAAATCCTCAACAAAATATTAGCGAACAGAATTCAGCAATACATTGAAAAGATCATACACCATGATCAAGTGGGATTCATCCCTGGTATGCAAGGGTGGTTCAACATCCGCAAATCAATTAATGTGATACGCCACATTAATAAAATGAAAAATAAAAATCACACGATCATATCAATAGATGCAGAAAAAGCATTTGATAAAATCCAGCAGCCATTTATGATAAAAACCCTTAAGAAAGTGGGAATAGAGGGATCATATCTCAACATAATAAAGGCCATGTATGATAAACCCATAGCTAACATCATACTCAATGGGGAAAAGCTAAAACCATTCCCCTTAAGCTCAGGAACAAGGCAAGGTTGCCCACTTTCTCCACTTCTATTCAACATAGTGCTGGAAGTTCTAGCCACAGCAATCAGACAAGAAAAAGAAATAAAAGGCATCCAAATCGGTAAGGAGGAAGTAAAATTGTCATTATATGCAGATGATATGATACTATATATAGAGAACCCTAAAGAGTCCACCAAGAAACTATTAGAGCTGATAGATGAATTTAGTAAAGTAGCAGGATACAAAATTAATATTCAGAAATCAGTTGCATTTGTATATACCAATAATAAAACATCAGAAGGAGAAATTAAAAAAGCAATCCCATTTACAATTGCTCCAAAGACTATAAAATACCTGGGAATAAATTTAACCAAAGAAGCAAAAGATCTGTACTCAGAAAATTATAAGACACTGAAGAAATGAAAGAAAATACAAATACATGGAAACACATACCATGTTCATGGATAGGAAGAATTAATATAGTTAAAATGTCCATACTGCCTAAGGCAATATACATATTCAATGCAATTCCTATCAAACTACCAATGATGTTTTTCACAGAAATAGAACATATAATCCTAAAACGTGTATGGAACCATAAAAGACCCCAGATAGCCTCAGCAATCTTGAGAAATAAGAACAAAGTGGGAGGTATAACAATACCTGACATCAAATTATACTACAAGGCTACAGTAATCAAAACAGCATGGTACTGGCATAAAAACAGACACATAGATCAATGGAACAGAATAGAGAGCCCAGAAATAAATCCATGCCTACATGGCCATTTAATCTATGACAATGAAAGCAAGAATGTAAGGTGGGGTAAAGACAGTCTAGTCAATAAATGGTGCTGGGAAACCTGGACATACACATGCAAACAAATGAAGCTGGACCACCTCCTTACACCATATGCAAAAATAAATTCAAAATGGCGTAAAGACTTAAATGTAAGATCTGAAACCATAAAATTCCTAGAAGAAAATATAGGAAGAAACTTCACAGACATTACCTGGAGTAAGATTTTTACTGATATAGCCCCTCGCGCGAGGGAAGTAAGAGAAAAAATAAACAGGTGGGATTACATCAGACTAAAAAGTTTTTTCATAGCAAAGGAAGCCATCAATAAAACAAAAAGGGATCCTACTGAATGGGAAAAGATATTTGCCAATGATATATCTGATAAGGGGTTAATATCACAAATTTATAAAAAACTCACTCAACTCAACTCCAAAAAAACAAACAACCCAATTAAAAAATGGGCAGAGGACATGAAAAGATGTTTTTCTAAAAAGGACATACACATGGCAAACAGTCATATGAAGAAATGCTCAACCTCACTAACCATCAGAGAAATGCAAATAAAAACCACAATGAGATACCACCTCACCCCAGTCAAAATGGCTATCATCAATAAATCAACAAACAACAAGTGCTGGTGAGGATGTGGAGAAAAGGGAACGCTTGTGCACTGTTGGTGGGAATGCAGATTGGTGCAGCCACTATGGAAAACAGTATGGAGGTATCTCAAAAATCTGAAAATGGAACTACCTTATAATCCAGCAATCCCACTCCTAGGTATCTATCCAGAGAAATCCAAAACTCTAATTCAAAAATCTTTATGCACTCCTATGTTTATTGCAGCACTATACACAATAGCCAAGACCTGGAAACAACCGAAATGCCCCTCGGTAGATGACTGGATTAGAAACTGTGGTACATTTATACAATGGAGTATTTCGCAGCCATAAAAAGAAAGAAATCTTACCATTTGCAACAACATGGATGGGCCTAGAGAACATTATGTTAAGTGAAATAAGTCAGACAGAGAAAGACAAATACCATATGATCTCACTTATATGCGGATTCTAAAGAAAAGAATAAGTGAATGAACTAATCAGAAACAGTTTTGGAGACAGAGAAAAAACTAAGGGTTGCTAAATTGGAGGGCGGTGGGGATAAGGGGGAAGGTGAAGGGATTAGAAAATAGTCTGTAACCACAAAATGGCCTCGGGGTTTTGAAAATTAATTTGGGGAATATAATCAATAATGTAAAGATTTTGTAGGGTATCCGATGGGCACGTGTCCCATTTGGGAGACCACCTCAGGGATGACGTAGATGCCTGATTTCTGCACTGTACACCTGAAGCTGAACAATACTGAATGACAACTATAATTTTATATATATATATATATATATATATATATATATATATATATATATATATATATATATATATATGGTTACAGGAAGCGGAGTACAGCATTAGGAATAGAGACAGTGCAAATGTAATGGCTCTGTGCGATGTCAGAGGGATAGTGGATGGGGCAGGGGGGTTCACACAGTGTGAGGGATATAAATGATAAACGTCTAAGTATTACTTTGTCTTGTGCACCTGAAACTAATAAAACTAAAAAAAAAAAATGTGACTGCATAGGTAGGTCTTCTTCCCCAGGAATTTGGAAGGAGCCCATGCAAACTTGGGCCCTGAGGATTACACTGCATTCGTTTCCTGGAGAATCCGCCTCTGCCAACAGCTGGCATGGTAGAGAAGCTGGGTGTTGGGAAAGCAGAAAGGAAAAGAAAAAGAAGGAGGAGGAAGAAGAGGATGGAGAAGGCGAGAGAGAATGAGGAAGGAGAGAGGGAGGGAGGGAGAGGGAGAGAAGGGTAGAACGGCATAGGTGTTACGGGAGGAGGTAGATGGGTAGTGCCCCCAAAAAGGAGAGAAGTCACCTGCTAGGGACACGCGATGGTGTGAGCTCTGCCTGGGTCCTCACTACTCCTTCTGCAGCCCAGGTTGGGCCCTCAGAACTCAGCCCTACCAGTACATCAGCAGGCTCCAAGAAGGCCCATCCCTGCCCCGCACATTCTCCACCCTCCTGTTTCCCAGGCCTTGCTACCTGTGGATGGAACCAAGGCCAGATTCAGAGAGAGGTTGGAAACGTCCTTGGCTCCCTGTCACCTCTGAATGCCACACCCCACTGCTGAGCATCCCAGGCTCTTACATGTGGCCCCTGAAACCCGAGGCACTAACCAGGCAGCCTACCCTGGAGTCCACACGACAGCAAGCCCCGGCCCGGCGGCTCCCAACCCACATCTCACAACCCTTCCCAAGTGAGGTTGTTAGATTGTGTCTGCTGCACCTGTCTGCACACCTGTGTGTCTGCAGCTGGCGTAGCCATCAGGTCCTCCCAAGGCCACATTTCACACGCTCTTCCCTGAGGCCAGGGACACCAACTCCTCTCCCAGTCAGCATCTCTGTGTGGACATGTTCCAGGGATGTGTAACGAACACCACAGCCTGAAGGGCAGAAACAACAGACATTTATCATCTCATAATCCTGGAAGCTGGAAGTCCGAGATCAAAGTGCTGGCAGGACCAGTTTCTCCTGAAGCCTCTCTCCTTCGTAGGACTAGGGGTTAGGGGTTCAGCATTTGAGTTTGAGAGACATGGCTCAGGCCATACATAACATTGTGCAAAGGACCCTTTGTCCTTCATTCACGGCTCATCTCAAGTGCTCGGAAGTAGCTGTGTTCCCACTGGCCTCAGACCTTAGCCTAGCTAGAACAGAGGTTCTAGCTAACTGGCCTGATTCCTTCCAAGCTGAATCCTGAGGCCATGCTGTGAGCTGAGGACGCCTTCTAAAGCCCACAGGGGACAGCTGACACCAGGCCATAGCCTTCTGGGCGACTTGCTGCATTCATCTGGCCATGGTGGCTCTCACACGGGCTACAGCACCAGCCTCACCCTGAGCCACTCTGGACAAAGTCTGTTGTGTCCTCAGCAGGAAGTTGGAGCGCCAGCCCAGGATCTATAAGTGTGGCCGTATGGGAGGTCAGGTCTTTGCAGAGGATCCAGATACGGAGGTCATGAGGGTGGTTCTCAGGTTCCTAAACTCATCCATCAAGGAATTTCAGCACCCCACAAGCTGTCATTGGGGCCTTTCTCCCAGGACCATGTGGGTTTGTCTATCCAGATCTGTAGGACAATCGTGCCCAGTCCAGCAGGCCTGTTCTGGCTTTATCTCTGACCCCACCACGACCTGGAAACCCCTACATGGTCAGCTCTAACCCCGGCAGGCCAGCCACCGGTGGGAGCCCTGTGCTCTCCAGCCTCCTCCCATGTGAAATAGCCCAAGGGCTTTGAAGATCAAAGGAAATGTCACCGGAATTCTGGAGTCAGCAAAGTGTATGTGTACGCACATGTGTGCGTACATGTGTGTGCATGTGAGGGAGGGAGGGGTAGAGAGGGAGATGGGGAAAGAAGAGAGGAAAAGAGAGACAGAACTAGTAAAGAGGAAAGAGGAAACAGCTAATGTAAGGGTGACCCTGTATCTTCCATTTTTGAAATTTAAAAACCTCTGATATCATTCGATTTGACAGTGGTTTGGCTTGGAACTTTTTGGAAGTTTCTTTTCTTTCGCTTCTTTGCTTCCCTCTCCTCCCCCCAAACGTTGATGACTCTGTCTGTTTACTGTGTAGACAATGCATACCAGCTCCAATGGTTCTGTTTACTTGGGACCAGTGTGCACACCTGGCCTGATAACTCAGGAGGGGGTCTACACATCTTTATGAGGTTCAGTAACTGACTCGGGGTCCTAATAACCTCTAGGAAGCACCTTTTCCTGGAGTTGCCTGGCCAACTTCTCCTTCCTTTGTTCTGCCCCACCTTGTGTGTCTATAAAACTTTTGGCCATATTAATAGAGCAAGGCAGTCTTTGTGTCAGAGTCCACTGTCTTTCCTTAATGCTGACATTTTGAAATAAACCTGCTTTTCTTTCCACCAACCTCACCTCTCGAGTTTTGGCTTTCCTGCAGCAAGCAGCCAGACCTTTTGCACGGTAACACTAGCAGAAAATATCCCAATGCCCAGAAAAGGCCTGGAGCTGTTATCTGAAGAGGTGTCACCCTACGGTGTTTGTTCCAGTGGAGATGAATTCCAGCCCCTCAAGGAAGGCCCGATGTGGAGGGGGGAGTCCAGAGTAGGGGTTGCCCCCCACCCCAGTCTGTCTGTGGCTTATGGAGTTGGACCTGCACCAGTTCCCTTGGCCCCTCCCACTGGGCCCTGGGAAAACCCAGGTCTCCAGGCCCTGTTTCAGGTGTTAAATCAGTAACAGTCAAGCATCTGAGGAGCGTGGGAAGGAGCCGAAGCGAAGGTGTTGTCTGACTGATGAGAGCTTGAAGGAGGCAGGTGTAGGCCCTCGGCTCCCGCCATGCTAGGACCATCGGGGAACAGGAACGGTGTGATGCCACACTCAGGGAGGCACCACCTTTTACAGGCTGTGGGCCCCTCTGAAGCCACCGCGTGGCAGCTCGGAATCAGACCCAGTGCTGGGCCTTTAGGCTCCCGTTATAATAACACAGTGACCCAGCAGGTGATGAGGCCCAGAGCCCAGGGCGGAGGTGGGGCTGCAAGCGAAGGCGATGGGCCACCCTCTGGAATTGTAAGTGTAGTGCGTGAGTCCACCCACGCGAAGGCCACCCCGTTACCTCTCCTCAGGCGGTTCACTTTTTTGGGGTTGAGTCTCTTGTAGGAGGTGGGAGGGTGTCATGCAGGGTGTCATGCGGGGTCTCTGGTCCCACTCCCCACATAAGAACACAGGACACGGTGAGGCCAAAAAGGAACACCCACAGAGCCATCAGTAGGGGAGTCATATCACTATAGTCTTACTGGCGGCTGGGTTGGAGACACAGGAAGCAGGAGCCACACTATCCACAACCTGCCGTCCACTTCTCTCTGCCAACCAACCTCACTTGCTAGCTGCAATCCGTCGTGCTAACTACAATCCACACTTGCTGACTCAGCCACCGTCTTCTTGCTAGCCCTCCATTGTTTTGCTAGCGTAGCCACAGCAGTTATATTAGTGGCCAATGGCTCCCTGGTTATAGCTGACGGCCATCCAATCACAGTTGATGGCCATTTATTACCCGAGTGAGCACCTTTCCACGTGAGGGCAAGAGCCTGGAAACTGCACTCCTGGCTCTGTCCCCACAGAGGAGAGGAAGAAGAAGGGAAAGACCAGAGGGATTGCCATCACGCTGAATCTCCAACAGAGGGGTGGGCTGGCCTTGTCCCAGCAGGAGGCAGAGGGCACAGTGGATGTTTGGGTGAGCCCAGGTCTCCTGGACAGACACAGCGCGGCCGCTCCCTGATTGCACACTAGGTGGCAGCCAACACCCAGACAACAGCCCCTCAGTCCTGGCAGCTGCCATTCAGGTTCTGCCTATTTTCACAAAAGCACGAAAGCCGCCAATGGGATGCACTATTGGAAATCACATGTTGACAGGTGTAAAAAGATGTAAGTGATTTATTTCCAAAGTCCGTGGTTGGCAGCTGGCTCCTCTATTCAGGGAAGCAAGTTCTAATCTTTGCCATTAGGACTTGGACAGCTCAGGGGCTAGGAAGGTTTCTTTATGTCCTCTTGTTAAAGATCTCCCTGGCAGGTGTTCCTTCTTGCCAACCTGACCTGGAAACGTGCCCATTGTGCGGCGGGACGCCGAGTATTTGAGCTGGAAGGGCCACTCATCTGGGCCTGGTGGTCTCTTCCCTGGAGTCCTTACGAAGTGAAGGACAGACACATCACAAGTTCCAGGAGAAGGTCACCTGGCCCACAGACCTATGCGGGTTCCTTAATTGAGGCTTGAATAGTCCAGGCCTTTGATGAGGGGAAGGTGTGAGAACTGGATTTACTATGTAAGTCCACAAGGTTTGCAGGATTAGCCCTTTCCGAATGTAGCTTATAAGGAGGTGACACGAGGATCCCAGGTTTAATTCATCCTCTGTTTTACAAGGGAGGCAACCAAGTCCCAGAGACCCAGGTGGATTAAGATGGGTGTGGACTGAGCCCAGAGACTTCATCGCCTCCCCTGTGGAGCTCTTCTCACTCCCACCAGGGCCTCCCGTGGGGAGGAGATCACACTGCAGGCCTACTTCTGTCTCCTAGATTCCCAGACACACCCCAGAAAATATTTGAGAAATGTCAAGATGACAGACAGGTGACACTTCTAGGTTGGTGACAAGATATGTATTTTCTGCATGTTTGTTCTTTCATCTTCTTCCAGCTAACTGACAACAGACCTAAGGACAGCCTCACACAGACAAAGGTCAGGGATTTAGACCCCAAACGAATGGATTCTGTCCTCATTTCCCCCACACATGGGTACATCACTGTGAAACCAAGCGCGTAGTTCAGCATTTCAAGCAAACTGTTCAAGAGTCGAGTTCCAGCCCTCTCACCACTGCTCCTCCGTCTGTGCCTGAGGAGATTCAGGACACAGCCTCTTATATTCTGACAGGCGCCTCACCACGTGTTTGCTCAGCATGAGAGAGTGAGAACTATACCCAGGGCTGAGGGTGTGTAGGAGAAGGAAGCAGACTGCTAAGGCAGAGGTCGGTTTGAACCTCAGGGGGCTGGTCTTATTAAATCCCACCTCTCCCTCCGAGGGGAGAGGCCTTACAACCACGCCAGCCAGCACCTGGTGCATAGACGTGCCAGGCAGCCTGGCTTCCATATTTGTTGACACTCACACTTCTAGACCTCTAGGGCTCACTCGGGGTCGTGAGTCCCCAGATCAGCTGGACAATTCAACAAATTCAGTGAAACAAAAATGTGTTGTTTCACAGATGTAGCAGTCAGGTAATTAGTGCTTTTGCCTTTAGCTTTCAGTTTTGTCATGAGGTAGATCTCCCTGAGGACCCAGATGTAATTATGGGTCCATGAATAATGGCTCCTGCTATTTTCCATGGTCATCCAGGATGCCTGGAGTCTGGACTCTGGCCTGACAGAAACTCTACGCAGATTCTTCAGGAAGTCATCAGCTGCCAGAACCGAAAGTCCCCAGATACATGAGGGTGGGGCTTGGTGGTCAGATGACCTGAGCCCTTGCCTACAAGGGGACCACAGCCTGGTCACTGTCTGTGCTGAAGTGGCCACACTGCATAGCTCCTTGTGAGGCACCCTGTCCAGCTGTCACACAGCCATCTTCCCCTCTGGGGCTGGGCCTGCTCTTTCTCCTGGGGCTTTCTCATCAATATGGCTTCCTCCATAGCAAGAACAGGGCTGGTGTGGCTCACTCAGCTGTGTGTGGGTCCCACGGCAAGGCCTCCTCAGAGCTCATCTCCCCACATCTCCCGTGCTCTTCCTGGCCTGGGCCCTGCCCAAGGAAGTGGTCAGGGTGGTCCTGAATATCCAGAGGGCAACTTGGTGTGTAGGTTCCAAGGTTGGACACATAAGAGCTGCCACTACATGGAGCCCTCACTTGCCCAGTCTTCCTGGGACGGACGCCTCAGGGCTCTCCATCCACATGGACCCTGAAGTTCAGGGGGAACCTCGTGTCTGGGGGTCACTGCTGTAACCCAGGGCCAAGCACAGGTCTGGTGCCCTGTGGATGGTCCAGTGTGAGTCCCCAGACCTCAGGCCCAGCAGAGTCTGCTACAGTGTAGATGCTGCTGGCCTTGGATCACCCACTCCCACAGAAACAGAACAGCCTTCCGGGAGTGGGTGGGCAATATACACTTGTTTCTGTTTTTAAATGACTGGACTTGGAAACTTTATTATGTGTGTTCTCTTTCCAATCATAGAAAGGACAATTAAATAAGTCTCAGTCCCTCATCCTGAGCCTTTGGTTCAGCCCTTTGTAATCTAAGACAAGTCCCCATTGTAACAAAGGAACAAGCACCCCCAGAGGAAGCCATTTTCTGCAACAGTCTTTGGCATGTGAATGGTTCAAAGGCATTTTAAAAGTCAAAATCAGTGACCACCACTGCCATGTGGTTTCCCCCTCTATGTGGATACTGGCCCTTCAGAAGTTCTGTTGTGTTAGGAAGGTGTGATCTCCTAACCGAGGTTGTGATCCTTTCACCCTGAAAGTGAACTGAGTGGACACGGTCTGCTCTGTGCATTTCACTGCAAGTGGGCTGCACATTCAACCAAGCTCTGTTAGCAAAAGTATCGAGGGACTTGTTCCCACACTGGGTTTTGCCCTTTTAAAGCAACTGTGGCTTTCCAGCTTCATCTACTATTGACCTAGCAGGTAACTCAACTGTGCTGTGTGTTAGAATCAGGACCCTCTGTCCCATCCCTCCACTTGTAACCCTGACAGCCTCCACCATCTGCTCGTAGCGCTGTTTCCCAGACTGTGTTCTGCTTGCTGGAAAAGAAGGTGAACTGCAGTTGAATCCATATAGAAACCTCTGTAGATTATATTCCCCTATAAGAGATACAGGAAGCGTATTCAAAATGCACAAAATTCCTGCAGCACAGAAACGTGTTCACATTCATTTCCCACATGTCCTCAGGCTCTGTGGCCGGAACCCCCCCACACACACACACACACACTTCTTGCCTGCCCAGGCCTCAGCTTGTGCCGGTGCTCTTCCAGTCCTAGCAGCCAGCCCACCAGCTTTCCCCATCAGCCTTCCCCTCCTTCCACTGCCACTGTGCACTCTCTCACGTTCCCTCAGCTCTCACGGTCCCTGTAACATGATGTCTCACCCAGTTGGAGGTGCCAGGTTCATAGACGTTAGGCTGTCAGTCCTTTGAAGGCGGGAGTGGCCTTTGTGCCTTCCCACGCCTCCCCAAGCCTAGACCAGCATGGGGAGCTCAGCTGAGCGGGCCAGAACGCTGACCAAGGCTCCCCAGCTGCTGGACTGCGTCTCAGTGCTTTGCTGCTACATGTCCCTCCTCCTGGAGGACTTAGCCAAGCTCGCTCATTAGTGCCTCCCCAAGCGGGACAGAGGAGAAGGGACAAAAGGCAGAAGACCAGCTCCCTGGTCCTTCACGAGCTCATAACATTGGCAAGAGTTTGCTTTGGCCAAAGTGTTTGCATAATGTTTCTGTGTTTGAAGAATCAAAGGAGAAATGTCTATTGCCATGTATGTGTCTGCATGCGTATGTCTGTGTGTCTATCTGTCTGTGTTTGTGTATGTACATGCACAATGGGCATTATGTACATCTATGTATGTGTATCTGTATCTTTCTATAGATGTATGTGTCTGTGTGGTGTCTGTGTGTGTTTGTGTTTCTCTGTGTCTGTCTGTGTGTATGCATGTGTGTCCATAGACATGTGTGTCTGTGTATGTATGTTACATATGTGTGTTACATACATATGTCTCTAGGTATCATTGTGTGTGTGTACGTGTGTGTATAGATGTATGTGTGTACGTGTGTGTGCTGTCTGCCCACAAGTGGACCCAGGGCACACAGAGCTGGCCTTGACCATCTGCTGATACAGGAAGCCCAAGTATCCTTCCCTCCTGGCCACATCTGTCACAGCTGCCCCAGTCCTCTGGCCTCTGGGCTTTCTGCTGGGCTGGGGTGCCTGGATGCAGGACATTCCAGAATGTCCTTGAGATGCATCCCACCGCCCACAGCCCTGTGGGGACAGCCCAGCAGGACTGCAGCTGGCACATCCCAGGAACCCCGCCTGTCTGCAGGGCAGCCCTGCCAGTTCTGTGAGGAGACGCCCTGGGGAGTTTCACAGCCAGCCCACCCACTGCCTAGGCTGCTGGCTGCTCCACCTCCTTTGCTTTCTACAGCAGGAAAGACCAGCCCGGCCTGGGCTGCTCAAAGGCTCTCGGCCCGCCCACACCACCTCACCTCGTGGGGAAATGTCCCCTCAGCACCCACTCCTCACTGCCAAAGTGGCCATTTACTTCCAACCTCCAGGCAGCAACAGTTGTTACCTCACTTGTCTGTCAGCAGTGGGCACTCTCGTTTCATATAAATGGACTCTTTCTCTCTCTGGAAACTCAAAAACTCCTCCTTACCTCTAAAGTTTCAAAATAAGTATTTTTAAAATATATTCTGGCATGAATTTGCCAGGGCCTTTTAAATCTCATTTGCAGGACCTGTGCAAAATTAAAATGTGGGACCCTTGTTCAAAAACCAGGAAAAAATTTACTTAAAGTTACCAAAATATAAAGCTTTTCCTTTCCTCCAGTCTCTTTCTTGACTTCAGGTGTTTTTGTTACTTAAGGTCATTCCAAGTAAAGTTAAAATTTTCTATTATTAGCATGAATTTTACCATTCATCTTTATATTGTGCAATGCCATTTTTAAGTGCAGATACAAGAGTAACTCACATTTGGCATCATTGCAATTACAGTTTGGACTTTGTAGCTCGTACATGCCCAGGTATTTTACTCTTACTGGAACAGTGGAAATGCTACCCAGAACCAACTCCACTGTTTTTAGTTCACTTCTTGACACTTTGGCTTAGTGAGAGGAGAGAAAACACTGCATTGTGGGCCTCCCTATTATTCCTTTTTTCCTTGTGTCATCACTTTCAGAGTAAGTGCTTGGCTGACAGAGGGACCTACAGTGGGGAGAAAAGTAGGAAAGGGTGACTCAGTTGTTCATGTTTCTGAGATGGCCACTGCCTTCTTTCTGCATTGGAAGTAAGTTTTAGTTCGAATGGCAAAAGTGGCTTCTCAGAGCTGCCCCACATACTCAGCTATAAAGGTAACACACTCACCTGAACTCGACTGAGTTTTACTGAACTCCACGCATCCTGGGTCCATGGGGATTCTGTGTTTATGCGCATTGTGACTGGGAATGGGACAGCAAAGAACTAGCAGACCAGTTCTGCACGTTATGTCTTCTGACCACACACATGCTCCATTGTCACAAGGACTTCGTTTAAAAAGCACAGCTCAAAGATCAAATCAACAATTTCAGGATGGTGACCTCAGAGCATCTGACCAGGCTGGGACCCTTCTGGGCATTCAGGTGTGTGATGCAAAGGCCACACATTTGTGAGGCCAGCCCTGCTTAGAACTGAAAAAGTTCTGATAAATGTTCTTCCTTTAGTTAACTGATGATTTTCCTCCCTAGATTCTCTCTTCTCCTGGAACTTCTGGTAAACACGTGATGAGCCTTCTGGTTCTCCTCTCCACATGTCCACTTTTCTCTCTCTGATTTTATTCCTTTGTCTTTACAAATATTCTGGAAGAAACCCTCGACTTTTCAGTTCACTGATTCATTCTTCAGTCAGGTCTGTTGTGCACTGAACCTACTTACTGAGGTTTCATTAACAATTGTTTTTAAAATTTCAAGGTTCTATAGTTCTTTTTCATAATAACCTCTTCTTGTGTTATGGATAGTTTATATTCTCTAATCTCCTTGAATGTATTAATTATAATTACCTTTGAGACTTATTCTGCGGGATTGGCTCTGTCCATTTGTTGGATCTGATTGCCACTTTTTCATGACATTCATTTGACACTTCTTAGCTATCTGCATATTTTTCTTATTGGGAACCACTGAACAGTGTGTTTCTCTGTGCCCAGTTTTTTATTTGTGAAATAAAGGCCTCAAGTAGATCAGAGGTTTTCCGCTCTTTTTAGCTTTGTCACGTGAAACCGTATGTATGGAAGCTCTGCGTGTAAATAGAAAGGGTTCGGCAACAATCACAGCAGGTGACAACCCTGGAGGTGCCACCTTGGACTCTTGGCACTCCCTCATGCAGCGCCACGTCAAGACGGGCCTGGGCTCAGGGCTCCTGGGCCAGGTGACCTAGGCTCCGCGCAGCCTGTCCAGCAGCTAATGGACCAGGTGATCCAGAAGGTCATTTCAAATTCCAGTACTATGATTCCTTGTGGGGAACACCCACATTTTACTGCTGTGAAGTCCCTTCCTCCATATTCATTCTGGCATGTTTGTAGAAATGCAGAGATTCCCGTGGCAGATAGACCCCAATGACTTGCCAACCATCCTACTCCAGATGAGAACAGAACTCCCGTCAGTGGCTTCCAGAGTAAGTCTCATCAAGGAAAGCTCCAAGTGACAGAGGCGGTCCAAGTTGCCAGGGAGCACATAGTTCCGTTTCTTTTCTGTAAGTGGATCTGATTTCAGAGGAATCATTTCCAGAAAAGACTGGGCTACGCTCCAATCTTGCCTCCAATCGTGTATAATATCAAAGTAGATGCTATAAATTAGTGCATTCATAGCATTCTATCATAAAAAAAAGATAAAACTGCCTTCCCCACTAGCCCCTCAGCCTGCTTTCTCAGCCACCATGCATAGCCCATGCCAGGTGGTACTGGGCTTTTTGGACTTGCGATCCAGTTTCTGATCTAGAAATAAGTTAAAGCAGTAATGTGCAAATACCTATTGTTCTTAAAATAGGTCTGGGTGTCTCAGTGTTGTTTCTTTCTTTCTTTTTTTTTTTTTTTTTTTTTTGGTTTAAGTGCATTTGAGATTGAACATAGAAATGAGGAAGTGAAACTTTTGAATTGGTTTGTCCTCTTTTTCTGAGGAAGATGGTTCTTTTTGTAAGGGCTTCTGAGATGGAAATTGAATTTCTCTCTCTTAAGAGGTTCAGTTTTGCATGAACTAAACTAATAGTAGTAGCAGCAGCAGCAGCAGCATAGTAGTAAATCCTGTATTAGAACCTCAAAAAGGCTGGCAGCTGAAACACCTATCACCTTGGCTCTGGGAGCTTCTCAGCTCATTGTTCAACCTCAGGACTCTGCCCGTAGAATGCTGGTCTAGGGCTCCCCCTCACCCCTTGGCTTCTTTTTACACACCAATCTCAGTCATTTTGCAGACAGTCTAGAAGAACCATGGATGTTTCACTTCAAACTCCAAATGCTCTTGGGGTTGTCATCGTTCTGGGTGAGCTGCAGTCTCAATGCTAAAAACAACAACAATAAAGATGCTTTTTCATTTTCCCTTTTGTTGCTGACCTCAGAACCTGACCCCACAGTGGAGACCACTCAGTGATCCCACCACAGTCTGCACTGCCCATCCCTTCTTGTCCCAAGCTTGTCACTTACAGCCAAGGAGGGAAAATACAGACCAGAGCACCAAGCAGGAGAGAAGTATGAGCAGCCAGAGGAAAGTGGTGCCTGAAGAAGGCCTCTCCTTCACCTAATGCCCACGTGGGGCTTTCCATCTGCTCACCCGTGACAGTGCCGTTCTTTGCTTTTTTTTATTTAAATCTCAGATACGTGTGTGTACACACACACACACACACACACACACACACACGTCGCACATTTCCTAAGGGTACGGTTTGTTGAAGTCTCACAAGTTGCTCCTCCCATGTCTCCAGCCCTAGAACAAGAGCAGAGGTCAGCAGCACCACAGGTCACCACCTGGTGACAGCAGGGCCATGGGACACGTTATCCTGACTTCTAACAGCATAGCTTAGTTTCCCTTGATTTTATACTTTGTATAAATGGAATCATACAGTTTGCACTGCTCTGTCCAGCTTCTTTGGCTCAAATTACATTTGCAAGATTCTCGTCTGTGTTGTCTCAGGCACTTTAGATCGCCGTGTCCTCATTACATCAGTGTCCCCTCCATGGTGGGAAGGCACCGCGATGTGTTCATGCAGCCCTCTGCTGACGGGCCCACGTGTGCCTCCTCCCACTCACTGGGGTGAGGGGCCGGTGCTTTCAGGGGTATTTTCAAGTTCAAACAGCTGCTGTTGTCTAAAGGTTTAAGAAATAAACCAAACCCAGCCCCATCAAATGCACACTTCTATCAGTACATGAAGGGGGATAAAAGCCCCTTCTAGACACCCTGGATCACTGCCCATTTCCCCCTTGCCGTGAGACAGGCAGTGTTGGCTGAGTGCTTGAACACCTTAAAATATAGATTGCTCACGGTACTGGGGAAGCTGCTCAAAATCCCCTCCCTCGATTTGATGACAGAACTTACCAGAAAAGGAGGGAATGAGTGGGTAGAACAGGAAAGGCAGGAAGAGCAGATGGCCTCATGCACAGGGAACGTTCTTCAGAAAAACCTGCACACTTGGCTCCGCTGACGTGCCTCCCACCTAAGAGGTGGTGAAAAACACATCAGACCCCTCTGACTTGCCCTGCTGCCAGCAAAATGGGAGTAGATCGCTTATCCTCTCCTCAGAGAAGTCCCTTGGATTCAAGGAGGTTGGAGACAGCGAGGGGTCAATGCTAGAAACCTCAGGAAGACGCCATGCCATTCAAGGAAGTCCAGTGCCTAGAAACTTCTGGCCAGAAATCAAATTTTCCCACCCAGATGAAATGCTAAAACCAACAAATCAGAGAAGCCTTTGACACTGGAAAATTCGAGAGTTTGGATGTTCGTATTCTTTGGTTCATGTTATTAATAACGTAAACCGATATTATTGCTTCTGTTGAATACATATTAACTACATGGTTTTATCTGATATTTGCAGGCTCCAGCACATTTTTCCATTTGTAAATTCATTCAGTGAACACAAAAGTTCATGAAGCATTTGAATGAAGAAGGAGTTGATGTTCCCAGACTGACCTGGCCTCCAGCTGGAAATGTGGTTGAGTTTCTAGATGCCACTCACTCCCTGCCCCACAAAGCAGCTGCCTTACAGGCTCAGATCCACTGCCAGGTCCACTGTTCCAGGAGACCCGTGGCCCAGGAGTGTGTTTCATTCTCATACAGGAGGCTGGCTCTCCTCTTGGGGGGTGAGGGGTGGGGTGTCATGTGGCACATGGCACAGGCTTCCCCTAGGCCAGCAGCGATATCCATGTCCACCCATGGTCTGGCTTTGTCCCGAGTCCAGACCTCGCTGGGCAGCTTCACCCTGAGGCCTGGTCTCACCCAGATTGCTGGGGAATCCTTCGGCCACTACCTGCCTTGTTACAACCACCAGCGTCCTTGTCACAGTTTCTTCCTGCAGCCACGTAACACTGACTCTTGCTCTCCATCGACCCCAAGGCAGGTCTCAAATGATCAACAGAGGGAAAAGTGTTTTCAGATTTTTTAAAAGTGTTTTTATTATGTTTTCTGATTTCCAAGCCAATACAGACACATGGGGAAAGGCGGTCCTGCTACAGAAGAATTGAAAAGCCTCTTTCCTTCTAGGCCTAATGAACTGAAGTTCCCCCAGTCAAAGCAGCACAGGGGGTGCCAGCTGGATGGGATCTGAAGGGTCAAAACCACCCACTGGTAAGAGGAACCTAGGGAAACACTCAGTCTCATCCAAATGCAGTATCTGGAGGAAGTAACAGAAATCTCTCCTCCAATGTGATGTCAGTACAGAAATTTGCCTAAAACACACAAGACCGATTCTCCTAACCAACAGGGCCTAGGTGATCATCCAGACATAATCCCTTTGGACTGTGCACAGGATTTAAACTTAGTCAGAAGATTTTTGCAGTATTCATTGTGTGTTTTTCTTCTCATGTCCTCATGCCCCTTCCTCAGTCTGTCAGACGTGTTCTTGAAGAGAATAGTTTTTACAGAAGGAATTTACCAAAGCAAAATAAGTCCGTGTGCATTGCAATCTTTGACCTCTAAATAAGAAGCCTACTTTGAGACAATAGTATCAAAAGGCAAAGATTTCAACCTGCCAGAGAAGGGCATTTTGACATTAAAAAACAGGCATTTAAAAGGGTTTAAAAACCCAAAGGTGAATAAGCATGGCGTAAGTTACCCATGAACAATAGATTCAAGGGACAGCAGATGAAGCACCGGCCTTTCCAAAGATGGATGAGGTGGGCAGAAGGAGCACAAGGTTGTGGTCACAGCATCAGAAGGAAGAGGTTGGTGGCCCTGTAGGACAGAAAAGGACAGGGCTGAGGGTGACTGAAGCAGGGCCACCAAGTGTGGAAGTCATACCCAGTGGACTTCCTGGTCAGGGAACCAGCGGCTGGTGGCCTTCCACAGAACCCTCCCGGGCTCACACGAGAGACATCATTTGATGTCCACCACCCAGAAGAGATCAAGTAAGGACCAGCCAAAAAGGAAGCAGTGACCAGACCCTGCACGCTATGCAGCCCAATGCCAGAGAAGCTGGTGCTGAGAAAGGGGAGGAAAATTGGTTGTTGTCTGAGGGCCAGGCCCCCGCCTTCTATCCCAAGCTCACAGAGCCCCATGAAGGAAAGATGTGTGGCCATTCTTCTATGTTTTTGGGGCCACTTCTAACTGAACTAGTTCAAAGCTGAGGTAGGTAACTGGGTCTTCAGATGTCAAGGCAGAACCACAGATGACAGCACATGAGGAACATTTTGTGTTAACACAGGGTCAGACTCTTGTAAGCCAAACAGGATTTGACACAAAAATGAGATGCTGGCAAACTGGTTGAGAGGACCAAGGAGCAGGCCCTGACCGAGGCCTCTGGGAGGGGCTCCTGGGGCACAGAGCAGATAGGCCTACCTAAGGCTGCCACCTCTGCCACATTCAGGAAGTTGGACAACCGGGGAAAATGGTGGGCACCTTAATTACAATTCTGGGACCAGGAAACCACCAACCACAATCGAGTGCTGTAGGAACAGCTCACCTTGACCAAGCACTAGGGATCAGAAGAGGCCCTCAAGCTCCTGCTAGATGCTGCTGGGAGACTGAGGCCTCCAAACCCTGCTCTTGACACTGACACAGCCACTGCCTGGATGTCTGGATATCAGGACTTCTGCTAAAGCTGCTGCAGAAAACCAGAGGCCTCCCTGCCATGCTTCCTGATAGAATCAGCAGACACTGCAAAGCAGCGCTTACCCCCATTTTTGCCCTGAAATTGTAAGCATTTGCACCTAACGAACTGAGACAAAATTATGCCCAGAATCCAGCTGCAAAGGAGTTTGGGGAAAGCCATGGTAGCTTCCTGGTGTCTTTACCTTAAAAGGAGTGGAAACCATGTTGACCTCTGTCCAACAGGATCTAGTACTTAGTACTATTCAAGGCACAGCTCAGTGATTTCCCAACCAGGCCACGTGAGGCCCACCTGCTCCTGTCTCTCCCCTCTGGCTGCAGGCTCTCCCGCCTCTCTCCCAGCAGTACCAGTATGCACAGTGGGCTCTGTGAAGGGGGTGATGGGGTCAGGGAAAGCATCAGCCCCAGAAACGTCTTTGGTCATGGAGAACCCCAGACACACTGCACTCCTATGTAGAGTGGGGCTGGGACTCAACTCTCACTCACTGCGGGATGGCCAGCAGGCCAGAGAACCAGGCTGAAATGAGTCTCTGCAACAGGCAAGTTTAGGACAGCGAGTCAATGTCAAAACAATTAACAGTAAACACCTGAACTGAAACAACTCAAGGGAAATAATTTAGCAGCAGAATGAAGTGGGAAGAACTTGGGGGTCCTCCTCAAAAGATGTTTCAGGGAAATCAAGGGTCTCAGAAAATAGGACCAGTAGTGACAGCAGAGGATGTCACGTGCCCTGCAGGGTGACTTGCTCTGAGAAATCATTAACCAGTGAGACCCCCGTTCCAGCTGTAGGCACTCCCTGCATCCTGGCCCTGCAGAAAACAGGTGCCATCGCTGCCCATCTGCCTTGGAGGAGCTCAGTGAGCACCATGTAGACGGTGGAGGCACAGTGCTTTGCCACACCTGCAGAACTGCTGAAATGACAATGTCATGACTGCTGTTTCAGTGTGAAGCTACTAGGGCTGACATCAGTGGTACTGACTGGCATATTCCCCATTCCAATGGGCCAGCTTTGGGACCCCAGAATGTTTGATGTTTGCTCAATACATGAAGTGACTGTGAAGGAACGTCTGATATCAAATATTAAGCTTCTTCTAGTGCAGAGAAAATGTGTCACAGAGCACTGCAGATACACTTAAATCCAGTCTCTCTCTCTCTGCAGTGAGTGTGTGGTGTTCACTGGTGGATGGGAGTTCAGGGCTTTTACGCTGGGCCAGTGAAAGGAATGAAATGTGATGTTTAGCACCTGTGTTAGCAGTGCCTTCCCCCCACCCCGTTAGCATTTTCTCGCGTTGCACACACATACCCATCATCACCCTTGGCTTCTCCCAAGTCTAGTGTCACTTCACAAGCATTATCTCTCTACTACGACCAAGTCCTCATGAGGGATAGATGAATAGGGTATGCTTCCTATCCTAGAGACACCGTCAGTCCAGTGGGGAAGACAGACTTCAAAAGAAAAAAACTACGCACAGGCTCCCTGCTGAATTCAGAGAAGCCTTCACAGAGATGGTTATGTTTTGTCCAGAACTTGGAAGGTCAGAAGTAAAGGCCAGAAGATGCAGGAAAGGGGGTCATACTTCGTGGGGATTGTATCAGTCAGGATGTCCCCGAGATCTCAGGGTCCACGCCATCAGAGATTTATTTCCCAGTCCTGTGTCAAACCCATAGAGGATTGGCTGGGGGCTGCACTTAGTGTACTCATTCCAGGACCCCTGTCAGTGCCAGAGAGACAATTCTGGAAGGTCTTAAGCAGACTATTAAACCATCCCCTAAACTGACCCACATCACCTCTGTCCATGGCTTATCAGCCAGCTCTTCACACAGCTCCACCCGACAACAAGCGCCAGGAAGGTAAGGCTTCCATGAACCTTACCTGAACAGCAGGGATATTTGGTACATGACACTGATTGCCACCAGAGTCAAGCTGGGGATGCACACATGCATTTGGGGAACAGGGTACAAGCCAGAAATGAAGGATCGATGCAAACAGGGGTCTAGGGAGATATGTGGTATTGTAATAGAGTCCCCAAAACAGACCCTGATTTGTGCAGAGGCGATAGATCAGGCCGTGCTGTCAGGATGGATCGTGCAGGGAGTGGGGGAGTAAGAGGGAGCAAAAGGAGAATTTGAACCATGGAGGCGGCCATGAGAAGTGTGCCACTGGTGGGCCTCCAAGCTGGCCTCATGGAGGCAGCAGGGCTGGGCCTCTGCGTTTCCCCAAGCACATTGTGTGGGCAGCCATAGGGTAGGGGTGACTCTGGGCGAGGCGGCTCCTCCTGACTGAGGCAGTTCCCCGGGAGGACTCAGCTAGAGGTCTGCCGCTATGTGGGGAAACCATGGTACATCATGGCAGAGAAGAGTCAGGGACCTTGACAGGCCAGGCTGGAAGTCCTCCAGCCGTAATTCTCACATAGTTCTAGAACCACAGGGGCCGAAAATTCCAGAAGTGCCAACAAATAACACCTTTCCTCTGGATATTGACCAGCATCTGGGCTTTCAAATAAAGACATATGGTACAAGGGTTTAATAACACACAGTGACAATTACAACTTAGCAATAGAAAAGCGGCAGTATGTGTAATATATCATATATCAGGGGTGCCAAAACAATGTATACAGATTTTAAGAGATGTTATCTTAAAATGTGTATAATTTTTTTGGCACCCTCACCCTATATTTCAGAATGTATGCAGAAAAACCAAAAAGGTCTAGATCTCTGCCCCAATTATGGTCCAAAGGAGCAGTCCTAGCATATAATATTCATCTCCTCCATAAGACAAAACTATTGTCCATAATACTCACTAATTGAAATAAATATAGTTCATATATGAACCAAAATCTGAATTTACCAAATAAAAATATTGCCTTAGGTCACTGTTTGGAATTTTAAACACAAATGCAAACACCGACTGGTCCCATTGACGGCCTCAGTGCTATTTCTTCATCTTTTCCTTCACTGAGCCTTCTAGTGCATTTCAGATTTGCTGTTTGGACTCAGGAACAGGCAGCACCTCAGGTCTGGGGACACCAGCTGTGCCTGGAACAAGCTGAAGTGATCCGAACAATTAAGAATGTGCTCTCACAGCAGCGAGCATGTAGCTGAATCTGAATGTCCAAGACGTTGAGCCCCAGAGGTTCCTGGAATCAGCTCGGGGTCTACTAGTGGATGGGTAATGACCACGCCAATTGGCAGCAGCTGACATACTCACCACCATAGCTTTGGGAATTGTAGTGGTGGTTTAGGGTTTGTACCAACAAAGATTTGGGGGAAGAAGGGTACACCATTCCTGGCACTGTTTAGAATTCCTAGTACCTGGTGACAAAAAAAAAAAAAAAAAAAAGACACTAATTTCACTTTTATAACTGTTTTTAAATTTTCTGCCGTCAATGACCTCCATGTAATCTGCACCAGGGCAGCACATACCCCAGACCTGTCTTTGGTTCACCACTCACATGACACTTCTCCTCACAGCAGCCACCGTGGCCTGGCTCTTTCAGCAAATTTACAATATTTTTTTGCCCTAAACTTTTGCTAAACTCTGGCCTAACACCTCCAAACTAGAGCAGTGTCTATCAGGAATAAACGCTGAAGTGATTCAGAATCATGACCGTTGTGAACCAGAAAACATCCTTCCCAGTGTTTAGGGGTTGTATATGTGTGTGTCAGTGTGAATATGTCGTGTGAGAGAGTATGAGTGTCAGTATGGGTGTTTGAAAGTGTGGGTGTGAGTGCAAATGTGGGTATGAGTGTGTATATGACACACTCAAATGTGGGTGTGAGTGTGTAGGGGTGTGAGTGAGTGTAGTATGAGTGTGGAAGTGTATATGAGTGTATACATGAGTGAGAGTGGTGTGAGTGTGTGTGTGGGTGAGTGTGCATTAGCCATCAATGGGAACAAAGGTGGTGAGGACAGGGCTGTGAAGAGGAGGTGTTGTTGGAAACTTGCATTTGGTGAGCAGTCATTCCACTTCTCTAGGCCCTGCATCCTCGTCTACTAAACAGGGACCAGAACACTCTGGAAGCAAGGAGGTGTACGAGTGAAATGAGGTGATCATCAGGAAGGCCGTCCGCACGTTGTCCAGCACACACGCAGTAAGAGCTGGCCCTTGATGCCAAAACTACAAGCATCTCTGCACTTCTGCTGAGAACAAAACCATGGAAGCCCAGAGACCACTTCCTGGGGAACCCTCCTGCATTGTCCCATCTCCAAGGACTTTCCTGGTGCCCTCGATGCACGTTTGTCATTGTGCCCCTACATGGACCACATCCCACACAGGCATGGTGAGCAGATTCATGACGATAAGTGGTTTACACAAAAAGAGCAGGCTTCTCTCACATTGGAGAGCTAAGGATCAGACAGGCGCACAATGTAACCATAACATCAGTCCATGAATCAGGTCATTACATTTCTATGGAATTTCTACATCTGAATTAAGAAACTAACCTGTTATGATGGATGTCATTTCTAGAAGGCAGCAATGTAAAAAAATTACTGACATTTTTTTGAACATTTTCTACATGCCGAAGGCAGAGCAGGGAAGGGCAGCAGGCCACAGGATTTATCTTGTCCTGCGGTTCTCTACATGTGGTTTTGACCAGCACTACCTGCATGTCCCTGGAAACTGACTAGAAACTCAGGGCCCCTCTCACTCAGCACTCTGGGTGGGGGATTTCACAAGCCCCCCCCCTCCCCCCCCCTTGCTCACCAAAGTTTGAGAAGCCTGGTGTAGTAGACACAGAAAGGAAAATGTGCTGGGTGCATGACCAGAGCTCCTTCCTGGACAGGTCACAGGAGGAACCAAGACCTATACCAATCTTCCCAGCCCAGGGCTCCAGAGTTGGGAAGAGAAGTCCCCATAAGTCCCCATAACTTCTGGCTCTGAAAACTAGCAGGGATTGCAGCTGAGAAGGAGGGCTGCTGGAGTCCCAAACATTCCTCTTAAAGGGCCCACACATGAATTTACTGGCTGACAGACTCACTCGCTCTGAGCTCCCATGCTGGGGCAGCAACTCAAAAAGTGCCAGGGACATACAGGGAGGAACTGAATTGTCTGGCTCCAGGGCAAGGGCTGGAAGGGCAGCTGGGTCCCCACAGGAGCCATTGTTCCTTTGTTGAGCCCTCCCTCCACCAAGCCTACACACATAGATGGGCCCCAAGTCTGAGTCCCCAAACTACCTAACAACATTCACCCCCATCCTGGCGATTCCTTGAGACCCCACCCCACCCAACTTGCTGGCCCACACAAGCCACTTCTAAGGGCTTTTCCATAAAAACAGCCTGTCTTGGTTTGTGCTTTGGACTTTCTGAAAATCATTCAAAGATTCACAAATCCCAAATAAGAAGTATCTGGCCTCTGTGTGCCCAATACCTGTTGCTAAACAACCCCAAGCCTGGCACTAGCAGCAGCTCGCCTCAGTTCTCAGCTTATCCTCTCCCAGTCACCTCCAAGCCCAGCCCAAGAAACAACCATCTGCAAATCACTTTGTAGCTCACACCAGATGGTCCAGGGCAGGGCACAGGCAGTGACTGACCCTTACCTGAACCAGAGCCCCTCCCAAGAGGCCCCAGAAAGAACACATCTGGTGGTCACCTTCAGACCATACCAGAGAACCACACAACCACCTCCACAAATGACACACCCAAAAGGTAGACTCAGCAGACACCAGGGCCCCACTAAAGTGAATCTTGCTCCATGCGGTCAGCCTCTGCACAACAGCTCCTCTGGTGTAGTCATGGCCAATCCTCATAGCCAATCAGCCTGAGGGTCAATCCCTCTCATTAATGTGCCAACAGCAATCAATGTTCAAATACAACAGGAGAGCACACACAACCCTCACAAGAGACACCCCTGGAGCACATGGGAAAGGTGACCAGGAAGACTGTGCCACTGGGCCCCACAGGCACCTACTACATAAGCTCACTCTACCAAGACTGGAAGACATAGCAGCTCTACCTAATACACAGAAACAAATGGAGAGAGGCGGCCAAAATAGGGAGCCAAAAAAATATGCCCCCCCCCAAAAAAAAAAGAATAAAACGCCAGAAAAACAGCTAAACTAAATGGAGACAAGCAATCTACCAGATGCAGGGTTTAAAACACTGGTTTTAAGAACGCTCCATGATCTCAGTGAGAACTTCAACAAAGAGATAGGAAACATAAAAATGAAGAGAGAAAACAAAAAAGAACCAATCAGAAATGAAGAATACAATAACTGAAATAAAGAATACATTAGAGTGACATCAGACACATGATAGCATGAGAGGTGCTCCTTGAAATTTTCCCTGGAAGTTACAACAAATTGAACAAAGGATTCCCTATGCAGCACATAAACATGACTGAGAGATCCACACATTGAAACATCTGAAGGTGGGTGAATCAGGGTGAACAGAGAAGTGGGAAGGGGGAAAGTGCAGAGATAGTGGCTACAGGACATAGCCCAGAGCTGATTGTGGCCCCTGGAGAGGGGAGGATTGAAACTACAGGTGCACTTTCTGTGGTCCCAGCAATCCTGCCCAACAGATCAGCATAGAGTATGGCTGAACCCAGTGATTGGGGCAGAGAACTCAGGACAAAGACCGAATACAGAAGTGTGACAATGAGGGTCAAACAGCCCTCACTGCCAGGAAGAAAAACAGAGCCACGGAGCCTGGCCACGTGCCCCCACTCTCCTAGAGCTAACCTCCCCCACACCTTCCCAGTGTTAGCAGTGAGCCCCAGGAAAAAAAGGTAGCAGTGTCAGATTAAAGAGCAGAAAATGTGCAGCCCTGAGTACTGGACAGACATTTCCTGAGCAGAGGACACATGGTGCACCTAATCCCAGGTACGGTGTAGGAGCTATAAGGGTGAGACAGCTGTGGTCTGGCAGTCTCCATTGCTCCGAGGAAAGCAGATCCACAAAAAATGCCTGTCTCCTCTACTCTGCCCCAACCTTTCTCAGCTGATTGCAATAGGTGTACCCAGGGCTGCTGAGGCACAGAGCTTTGCATCTGTCTGCAGAGACAGCACTGGGATTTCAGAGGCTCAGAATCCCATCGCCCACCACACCCTCCATGGGAGTGGTACCCAGAGACCGAGGTGACCTGATCGCAAAGAAGCAGCCCACCTCATCTGGAAATCTCCCACAATGTGAGAAGAATGAACAATGCAAGAGAAAATAATGCTCCAGCGCCACCTACTGGAAGGCAAAAAAAAAGGACCTTTTCATATCAACCTGGGGCAGAATTCACTCCTGAGATGCCCAGTAAAGAAATAACCCAGTAATTTCCATGAATAACCAAAATAACAAGGCAGCTCAAAAAGAAAATGAAAAATCTCCAGGAAATAAACTTAAAGACATGGAAATATGTGACTTGAATGACAGGGAATTCAAGACTGTAGTCTGAAAAAACTCAATGACATACAAGAAAACTCAGGCAGTTTAATGAACGCAGAAATAAAATCAATGATAAAATTAATATTGTACTAAAGAGACTGAATTTTTTAGAAAGAATTCAATAGAAATTCTGGAGCTGAAGAAATCAACAAAAGAGATGAAGAATGAAATACCCAGCTTAGGAAACAGAGCTGATCAGATGAGGAAAAATTAGTGATAACGAAGATAGAAACCTGGAAATGACACAGACGGAAGAAGAAAGAGACTTGAGACTTAAAAGAAATGAAAGAACTCTGCAAGAACTTTCTGACTCCATCAGAAAGAGCAATATAAGAATAATGGGCATACCAGAAGGAGAAGAAAGAGAGAAGGGAACAGAGAGTATATTCAAACAAATTGTCGATGAGAACTTCCCAAAATTGTGGACAGAACTGGATCCTCGAATCCAAGAAGCAAACAGAACACCTAATTACCTCAATTCCAACAGGCCTTCTCCAAGGCACATTTTATCAAAGCTGTCAAAAATTAATGACAAAGAAACAATTCTCAAGGCATCCAGGGAAAAGGAGATGGTAACCTACAAAGGAAAGCCCATTATATTATCATCAGACTTTTCAGCAGAAACGCTAAAAGCCAGGAAGGAGTAGAATCAAATATTCAAACCATTGAAAGAGAAAATTACCAGCCAAGAATAAATATATCTTGCAAAGATATCCTTTAGATATGAAGGAGGAATAAAGACCTTTCCAGATATACAGAAGCTGAGGGAATTTTGCACCACAAGGCCTGCATTACAGAAAATATTGAAGAAAGCTATTCAACCTGAAACAAAAAGACAACAGGATACATAACCATGAGCAAGATTAGTAACAGACAGACAGAAGCAGGAAATGGCAACCCCTACACAAATAGGGCACTATACACTTAAACATAACATAAAAGGTAGCATATATATATATATATATATATATATATATATATATATAAAGGAAAAGAGAAGAAGAAGACAAATTGCTGCTGCAACTCAGAAATCAACTCACAACATAAATAGGGATAACTTATGACAAAAAAAAAAAAAAAAAAAAAACATAAAAGGGGAGAGAGTAATGGTCTGAATTTACAAAAGGGAATTGCGATACGAAGCATGCTAAAGAAAAAGGGCCACTGTATATATGAAAATTTATTTTACATAAAATTAATGGTAACTATTCAAAAAAGTCTGGAACTAAGACATATAACATAAAATAGAGGAGCCAGAGGGGAAAATCATACAATAACAGCAAACAAAAATAACAGACAGAAACAAAAAGACAAAGAAAAAATGGAGACAGCAAGCTACCAGAAAACAAAAGATAAAAATGGCTATAGGAAAGCCGTTTTATTATTAGATATTATTATATCTAATAATTAATTTTTTATTAAAAATTATTTTTAAAGATATTAATTATTTATTAAAAGATATTATTATATCAATAATCGCCCTAAATGTAACTGGGTTAAACTCACCAATAAAAAGGCACAGAGTAGCAGATTGGATTAAGAAAAAAAAAAACAACAACTATATGCTGCCTCTAAGAGACACATCTCAGCTGCAAAGGCAAATATAGACTCAAAGTGAAAGGGTGGAAAGCGATACTGCAAGTAAATGGCATCCAGAGAAAAGTGTGTGTAGCCATACTTATAACTGACGAAACAGACTTCAGGATAAAAAAGGGAACAAGAGAAAAAGATGGACATATCAGAATGATGAAGTGGACAATACAACAAGAAGACATAACACTTATCAATATATACGCTCCCAGTCAGGGAGCACCAAAATATATAAAGCACCTACTAACAGAACTAAAGGGAAAAACTGACAGAAACACAATTATAGTAGGGGACTCAAAAACACTATTGACAGCTATGAATAGGTTATCCAAACAGAAAATCAATAAGGAAATATCAGCATTAAATAACACATTAGACCAAATGGGCATAATCAACATTTACCGAGAATTTCATCCTAGAACACCAGACTACACATTCTTTTCTAGTGTACATGGAACACTCTCAAAGATAAACCATGTGTTGGGACAAAAAACCAGCCTCAGCAAATTTAAGAAAATTGAAATCATACCAAGCTATTCTCAGACCACAAGACTTTGAACTAGGAGATCAACTGCAAAAAGAAAGTAGGAAAAACCACAAATACGTGGAGATTAAACAACATGCTACTAAAGATCGACCGGGTCAAAGAAGAAATAAAAGGAGAGATCCAAAGATACATAGAAACAAATGAGAATGAAAATACATTATATCAAAATTATTGGGATGCAGCAAAAGCAGTTTTAAGGGGGATACTTATATCATTACAGGCCTATCTCCTGTAATGAAAGAAGAAAAATCCCCAATAAACACACTAATATTAAATCTTGAACTAGAAAAAGAACAAATGAATCTCAAAGTCAGCAGAAGGAAGGAAATAATAAAAATCAGAGGAGAACTAAATGTAATAGAGAACAAAAAGACAATAGAAAAAATTAATGCAAGAAAGAGCTGGTTCTTTGAAAAGCTTAATAAAATAGACAAACAACTGCCCAGACTCACTAAGGAAAAGAGAGAAAGACACAAACAAAATTAGAAATGAAAGAGGGGAAGTTATCACGGACACCACAGAAATACAAAGGATCATCCAAGAATACTATGAAGGACTATATGCCACCAAATTCAATAACCTAGAAGAAATAGACAAGTTCTTAGAAATATACAGCCATCCTAGACTGACTCATGAAGCACTGACAAATCTAAATAGATCAATCATCAGTAAGGAAATTGAGACAATCATCCAAAACCTCCCCAAAGGCAAAAGTCTAGGACCAGATGGATTCACTAGTGAATTCTACCAAACATTCAAAGATGATTTAATACCTGTCCTCCTCAAACTCCTCCAAAAAAGTTGAAGAAGAGGCAGTACTCCCTAACTCATTTTATGAGGCCAACAGTACCCTGATACCAAAACCTGGTAAGGATAACACCATAAAAGAGAACTACAGACCAGTATCTCTGATGAATACAGATGCAAAAATCCTCAACAAAATATTAGCAAATCAAATACAACAATACACTAAAAGGATTATACATCAGGATCAAGTGGAGTTCATTGCAGAGAGGCAAAGATGGTTCAACATATGCAAATTGATAAAAAGAAGGAGAAGGAGAAGCAGGAGAAGAAGAAGAGGAGGAGGAGGAGAAGAAGGGGAAGAAAAGAAGACCGAAACATGAATAATAAAATGGCAAAAACTGCATACCTATCAATAATTACTTTAAATGTAAGTGAATTAAATGCTCCAATCAAAGACCTAAGGTGGCTGAATGGATAAGAAAACAAGATCCATATATATGTTGCCTACAAGAGACACACTTCAGATCAAGAGACACACGCAGACTGAAAATAAAGAGAAGAAAAAGGGTATATCATGCAAATAGAAATGAAAAAAAAAATGAGATAGCAATATTTATATCAGACAAAATACATTTTAAAACAAAGTTTATAACAAAAGATGAAAGAGAACCCCACAATTGCAATTTTGAGTATTTATCCAAAGAAATCCAAAACACTAATTTGAAAAGACATATACAACCCTTGTTTTCATTGTAACATTATTTACAACAGCCAAGATATGGAAGCAACCTAAGTGTCCATCAATAGATGAATAGATAAAGAAGGGTGGTGCATACATATAATAGAATATTACTCAGCCATAAAAAAGAGTAAAATCTTGCCATTTGTAACAACATGGATGGACCTAGAGGATATTATGCTAAGTGAAATATGTCAGACAGAAAAAGACAAATACCACATGATTTCACTTATATGTGAAATCTAAAAAACAAAATAAATAAACAAACAAAACAGAAACAAACTCATATATACAGAGAACAAACTGATGGTTGCCAGATGGGAGCAGGGTGGGGGGATGGGTGAAAAAAGGGGGAAGGGATTAAGATGTACAAATTGCTAGTGTGAAATCAGTCATGGGGATATAAATAAAGTACAGCATAGGAAATATAGTCAATAATATTGTAATAACTATGTATGGTGTCAGATAGGCAGTAGACTTATCAGCGGGATCACTTCGTAAGTTACATAAATGTCTAATCACGATGTTGTACACCTAAAACTAATATAATATTGTATACCAACTGTAACTGAAAAATGAAAAAGTATTTTTAAAAATTTTTTAAAGGAGAGGGGTGTAGGTTGTGCTCAAGACAGACCGGGACTCAGTTCCCCCTCTTACCCATAACCCCCAAGTTACAGTGGAGGCATATGCAGCACGCACCCTTCAACTGTACAGAAAGGCAGGAAGTCTGGGTTACCTATGACTTGTGGGCCATGGCTCCAGCTCTGCTTCCCTTGCTCCACATAAGAGTATGTTGTTCTGGGTCTCCTCCAGCATGCCCTGCATGTCTAACATTCCCTAGCACCCCAGCAAGCCAGCCCACCAGGAAGGACAGTGTAAATGAAGTGGGCTCCATTCGGCTTGCCTGAAAGACTTGAGGATTGCACCCGGCATGCTGCATTAGCACAGACACTGCAAAGAAGGGTGCATCCCCCATCACTGACATACATGATGACATTTACATGGACGTTGCCAGCTTTGTCACTGGCAAGAACAGCACACCTCATTTTACAGCTTAACAGTATTCTAGCCAAGTTAAAAAGAATTCCTAATTTCTAATTTCACTTCTCCTTACTAATGCCCTCAAGACTAGAAGACAATAGGAAATTCTGGATGTATGAGTATCATAGAAAATGTACACTTGAAACCTATGTAATTTGGTAACCATTGTCACCCCAATAAATTTAATAAAAAAAAGAAAAGTCTGAATAATTCTGTCAGTGACATTAGCTGCACCTGAAAATAAACCCTGGGGACCCTGAGTTCAGTAGGGGTGAGATTTTCCCAAAATTGTACCTTCAAGCAAATGTGGACCTGGGCAGACATCTGTGGGAAAACACCGAGTGGGGTTCCTTCCGTTGTGGGATATGGAACCCACATATCTCATTACTTATTATGCTCCACCTTATAAGGAATTCATAGTCCAGGCCAATCCACAGTTGCCATCTTAGGTGCCAAAGACATAATGCCTAAAACCTGCTTACTGACAAGCATCTCCTCGACACAATCTCATTTTGTCTTCTCTGCCTAACAATGGTTACAAGATTATCAGCTATAAAGTTAATACCCCTGGCAGAAGAAAGTCCATTTGCTTTCCCCTGGTTAAGACCTTCTTCACCGTGACGCCTCCCCTGGGTTATTGCCAGGGCCCGTCAGGTAGGGGCCCTGTGCTCCTCAGCTCCCAGTGATCCTCAACCTCGTGCATCAGCACCACCAGCACCACCAGAAGCAGCAGCTGAAAACTTGCTAGAAGTGAAAATTACAGGGCCCTTCCCAGACCTACTGAAATGGAGATTCTAGTGTTGAGCCCAGGAATCTGTGCTTTTAACAAGTTTTCTGGTGATTCTTATCACAGTTAAGGTTTGACAGACACTGACCTACAGGATTGCACTTCTTTTGCCAGAAGTGTTCTTATCTCCAAGATCCTACAGGAGTCCATGTTTTTCCAAGCCTAGAACAAACTGTTTATAGACCCATCAGAAACCAAATCATGGGGGGAAGTAGTCTTACTATTTGTTTAAATCATATGTCCTTAAAGCTATTCTCTGAGGTCATCATAACAGTGTATTAAGCACAGTATTACGGGCTGAATTGTGTCTCCCCGCAAAATTCATAAGTCGAAGCCTTAACCTCTAGCACTTCAGAATATAAATGTATTTGGAGATAGAGTATTTAAAGGGGTAATTAAAAATAAGGTCATTAATATGGGCCCTAATCCAATATGACAGGTGTCTTTATAAGAAGAGGAAATTGGGACACACAGATATGCATATGAAGACAGAGGGAAAAGACTGCCATCTACAAGCCAAAGAGAGAGGCCTGGAATAGATTTTCTCTCAGATCCTCAAATGGAACCAACCCTGCCAACACCTCAATCTTGGACTTGCAACCTCCAGAAGTGTGAAAGAATATATTTCTGTTGTTTAAGCCTCCCAGTCAGTGGTTATTTGTCACAGCAGTGCTAGCAAACTACTATACAGAGCAAACATCTGCATGCTGAAAAACAACGAACTCCCATGTACAAAACCTTCTAGTGAGAGGTAGCTTCTGAGTTCAATAATATTTAAAGAAAAGAGGGAGCATGCTACTAACCACTTCATAAGAGAAGCACACCTGCTCATTGTAATGCGAGAGCAGACCCCAAGGCCACAGCGCAGAACCACTTATTACCCAACCCACAAACAAAGTAAATCACTCCATTACAATTTTCACATAATTACACCCATTTCTGACAATGAGGTCAACTTTATAATTAAATAAATTAAGAAGGCAAGGCCACTGAATCAGATAGCTTATCCTTAGATTCATGGCTATATTTGGCATGAACATTAAGGAGTGATAAAGATGGTTCCAGAGCATTTAATCTGAATTTTTTTGTCAGGAGCCATGTCTCCCAATTCACTCTGATACCCAAAGCACCAGTTAGACCTTGTTTGTCCCCTGCTGCAGTTTCATGAAGCTGTTAGGATGAGAGCTGCTGGGGCCGGACGGAAGGAGGTTGGCAGAGTGTAGCTGACTTCCATTTAAGTTTAGGTGTCAACCCAAGGACTTCATTTTATTGAAACCAGCCCATGCTGGTATTGTTGACTGGGGAGGGGAACGCATTTCCCCCACCTCAACCACACAGGCCAAACCAAGGTGTCTGAAAAGCAATATGACATTGTTATAAAGAAATTTATCCAATGACCATTTGATACAAGTAGGTATCAACTCATTATGTTACCCTGAGCTGCCTACCAATTTGTAGAGCACATAAGACCAGGAATATCAGTGGCTTCCAGCTTCTAAAACAAAGAGCTGACTTCTAGAAAAATAATTTATATCAAATTACATAACTGACATCTAATCTATAAACATATTTGAAACTTGGCAAAAATCAGAGCTGGCTGGCATTGAGCCTACAGCCCAATGCATCTCCATGTGGATTGGAGTCCTGAGTACATTTTCAGATGGCTGCCCACAGGCCACAAGGTGTTATATATGCACTTGTCCGGGTGGCTTATCAGTGCACAATTCGGCCCCTATACAGAGAATACCATGAACTGATCAAGTGGGTTGACAAATAAAGAGCAAAAAGAGAAATTCACTCTGGGTTAGGCATTAACTTTGAAATGAAGGATGCCATGCATGGAGTGGCAGTTGGATGCCAGGTCAGCAGGTCTGCTTGCCTCTGCACTGGAGGTGGCATAGCCCTGAGCAAAGTTCTCTCCAATGAGTACTTACTCAAAAGATTTCAGGCAAAACCAAGAAAAAAAATCCGCTGGCTCAATCTTCATATAAACAAGATACAAATGTTATTACAAGGTCTATAATAATTGAAGTACCCTTTTTTAATGACTGTGCTCTGGTGTGTGCTACCTAGCAGATGGGAGTTGGCTGAGAGGAAAGAAAGAAAATGTCACTTATTAAGTCCTGGATCTGATTCTCACACCACACCACATGGCAGGAGTTAGAACCCATTTCAAAGATGAAGAACCTGAGACTTAGATTGCATGCCTGTCCCAAGTGAGAGGAACCAGCATGGGACATGAGTGGTCTGTCTCAAATCCAGCCCTATGGGTGACTGGGCGATAAAACCCCACCATAAAAAAGTAACTCCAGTGTGTTTATCACAGGCTATTACCAATGTCATTTGCTTTCTAGAGAAAACAGAGTATGCTCTGGTAACCAGACTCCAAGATTCTCTCCTCTTGGCAACCATCCCCTTCTGAATCAAGGTGGCCTGAGTGTGGTGTGAGCATTTGCATCTTCCAGTTCAGTGTCTTGAATCACTTATTCCAGGGGAGGCCAGCTGCCACATCGTGAGGACACTCAAGCAACTCTATGGAGAGGCCCATGGAGAAAGGAACTGGGGCCTTCAGCCAACAGCTGGCACTGACTTGCCAGCCTCTTCAGAAGTGGATCCTCCGGCCCCAGTGGAGCTTTCTGATGAGTACAGCCCCAGCCAACATCTGACTGAAATTTCATGAGAGAGATTCTGAGCCAAACCCAGCCAGCCAAGGTGCTCACAAGTTCCTGACCCACAGGAATTCTGAAAAATCATAAATGACTGTTTTTGTTTTAAGCCATTAAGCTTTGCGGTGACTTTTTGCACAGCAATAGGTCATAAATATACATCTAAACCTCTGTATTTCCAAATATATAATACAGTGATGTTAGGCCTTAGCACCACCCCAGCAGTAAAATCAAGTGGTGAGTAAATAGCACTGCCTGCTTCACCAATCCATTGCCAGACAGCAGAATCTCAAGGAACTTAGCAGCTCCAGACGTTTGGTGCAACCAGCTTATGAGTTTGAGTGCAAAGTCAGAAACTACAAAAGTGCTGTGATTCTGACAACCTCATGCATACATCATGAGAAAAAGTATCATTCATTCGGCTTCTTCCCTTCATTAGTTCTCATCTCATTGTCGCCTCCTTTCCAACTTAAAGTAGCTACCCAGTTACTCTATCATTTCTCTCTATACCTATCTTCTGCACTGCTTCTCACTTGTGATTCTTTGCTTTATTCATTTAATGATTTGCCTCCCTATCCTGCCTCACCCTGTATTCTCAGTGCCTAAAATAGTGCGTGACACAACATAGATAATCAATCAATGCTGACTGAGCGCCTGAGTGGAGCATGAACCTGAGGAGACTAAAGGATGACCAAGATATTTAGAAGATAAAAAGCAAGCCCTTCCATGTGTTGAAGTGGAAAGTGGAGAGGGGTTAAAGGGCTGTTTATCTAAATTTGCATCTTCTGCTTGGTCCCACTTGATTGAAACTTAAAAAGTCCATGAAACAGCTTATATTTGCCTACTATTTACAATTCACAAAGAATTCTAATAAACATGGCTTCATTTGCTCTTCACAGCATTCTGTGAGAAACAGCAAGAATAACACAGTTAGCTATTGCTGCACAGCAAGCATTTATCAGCTCATGCTTCGGCTGGTTGGTAGCTCAGGCTGGGAGCAGCCAGGTGATTATGGCAGTTCGGGCTGTGCTCCCTAGGCTACACCTCTGGACAGTGTGAGTCGCTAGGCAGTGTGCTGCAGGGGGCTGGTCAGCTGTCAGCTGGGAAGCCTCAGTTCTCCCCACCGAGCCGGCTCTTTTCCCAGCAGGCCAGCCCAGGCTTATTCCCAGGCAAAGACAAGCACAGGAGTGAACAAACGGACCAGCCTCCCAGCTGGCCTTCAGTCACTGCGCTGCTTGTGTGTAAGCCAAAGCCAGTCACAGAGCAGCGCTCTTTACAGCATGGGGAGAGGCTCTACCTCTCAAAGCAGGACTTGAACATCCCGCTGAAAAGGACACAGGTACAGGGGAGAGAGGGGAATTGTGACCACTGTTGTAATCAACCCGTCATATTCACATTTTACAGAAAAGAGAGGCTCCAAGGAAATTCAGTGATTTGCCCAAGGTCATAGGGCTCAAATAGAGACTTGAGTATAAGTTTTCTGCCCCCTAAACTCACTGCTCACTTCTCTGCACCGAGCACACCGGAAGTTCTCAGCAAACACTTGTTCTCTTCTTTTCCTTCATCAAACCAAAGTATATTCTCCTGCACCTTGTCATCTGGGCTTACTGCACTTGGATCCATTCAAACGTTGACTGGCCACAAGCTCAGAGAGGCAAGGGTGTTTCCTGTTGAGCGAAACATCCAGCTTTGACTTAAATGTTGATGCTCTGTGAGCAGTACGGTGCTTCTGTGAACATAATTCTCCATCACAGATGGTGCAGGCAGGCTGCCTGTTCCTCTTGTTGACACTGAATGGGCATCCTTAGAACACTTGGAACAGTGTAGGTGCTCTGGCTCTCGGTTACGATGAAAAATGCAAGGCCAGGTGGATGTGGAGATAGTGGGTGACAAACAGGAAAGTCACAATCTCTTCAGAGATCACACAAAAAGGAACAGAAAGAACCATTAGCGTCTGACTCACTCACTGTGTAACTCCATTAGAAATTTCCGGTGCAGTTACTTAGGCAGCAAATCAGACTCAAAAGACCAGATGCCTTAGAGGGTACAAAAGAAGATTCAAGACTGCCTTTTCCCCTTTGTTGTCCAGTTAGAAAAAGATTAAAATGCAACGCATCATGTTTACTAAAAATGGCAATAAAAAAATGTCATTAACAAGTGTTTAAGTCAAATAGTGAATTAAAGTGAAAGAACAATTAAACACAATTTAACACAATTCTTTCTTCTGTAGAAAATAGCATTATTGATCAACTTAGATCAGGAGTTGGTAGATGATACAACCTCTGTCTGTTATTGTATTATTGTTAACAATAATTTATGGGAACGTGGCCACACTTTTTCATTGACCATTTGTCTATGGTCATTTTCATACCATGGAAACAGGGTTGAGTAGTTTGAATGCAGACCATACGGCTTCAAATACTACATTGTTTACTGTGTGGCCCTTTCCAGAAAACGTTTTTTGGACCCTGACCTGCACCCTCAACCACGAAGGTCTGCAGAAAGTCCTGGGATGAGGCAGAGGGGAAGTCTGTGCAGCTCATGAGGCAAGCATGACTTGTTACCCTCCAGGTCACCAGTGCCAGACATAGAGTTTGCTCAACTGAAGGGCATAGACTCAAGGCCAAGCTGAACTCCAGGCTGGAGAGCATGTGTGTGGTGACTCTTGCCTGTCCAGTCAGCTAGAGTCTCAGAGAATCTGTTCAACCCAGGGCCCAAAGATCTGGCCCCATCTCCAAATAAAGCAAAGCCACAGCTATGGCACCAGTTATGCTGGAGCCCCTCTGAATCAGAATCACTGCCTGAACCTCATGCTGTCCAGATGGAGACTCCATTAGTTCACGGATGACCCAAACTAGATGGAGGACCAAACAATAGGCTGATCGACTGCAGAAAGCTCAGCTTGCCACCAAAGCTGCACCCAGAAATGGCCAAGACCTAAGCTCGGGCATGAATGGTTCCCAGGGTCTAAACATGTGAGTATTGTTGGGGTTGCCATTGTCTCTGATGGATGGTTGCAACTGAAAAAGCCAAGAGTGACAAGGGGTCCCCTCAAGCTTGGTTTATTCCAGGGCTCCTGGGCCTGCACTATTGCCAGCCCCTCCTCGTGAGACACCCAGTACTTTTATTCAGTATGAACCAATCTTGTGACTCTCCCAAGGCTATGGGGCAGCAAGCTGGGAGTAGAACTGACCTACCAGCTCAAGGTGTTTGGCTGTACAGGCCCAGAACCCTGTACACTGGCCTTATGGAATATTTCAGGTGATGAAAACAAGGCATAGGGGGAGGTACGGCTAAGAACATTTTTCTTAGAAGCTGAGTTACTCCGATGCGCTTGCCTCTGGCTGGGTGGCTGTCCTCAGCCCCTTTTCCCTTCCGTTGCTTTCCTTCCTCCATGTCTCCTCCCAGCCTCCCTTTCCTTCCTTACTCTCATGGCCCTAACCCCTGGCCTGGACCATATTGACAGGCCTCTGTGTCCATGAGCCTATCTTTCCTCTCCTCTCCAACATGCATGACTCAAATCTACTCTTATTGTACCCACCCAAACGCTCAGTCCCAAAAGGTCACAGCAGTCCATTGGGGAATGCTAGTGGACATAGCCCAGTCCCAAAGGATGAGTCATAATCCAGCCTTCCCCGTCACTGGATCAGGCATGGACATTCCAGACCATTCTGACTGAAGAGACATGACTCAAACTTCTGAGAAAGTTAGTCCTTGCTATTGAGAAGAGATAACTGGAGGAGGACAGGGAAGGAGCAGTGCCTCCCATTTCAATGTCCATGAAAGGAAGGCATTCTGATGACATTCAGGACATCAAGGGTAATATGATGGCCGCTCTGATGGCCATTCCAGAGAAAGAGTTCCAAATTGCTTTCAAGGGTGGACTAGGCACTGGCTGTCCTGGGTGTGGTGCCTGGGCAGTGTAGACAGCTTGTGGGGAGCGGGCCTCCTGAAGGCCAACATGCCAAGGAAGATGGAGAGAACCTTTTCTTGATGACGTTACTAGAGGAATTAATTAAATTCACCTGGAATTATCCTGAACCCCAGAACTTGCAATCTGTGAGAAAATACACTTCCCTTGTCATTTAAGCCATTTGAATTCATTTGCATGTTACTTACAATGGAATCAAGCGTAAACAAGCTTTGGAGTGCCTCCCACCTCCTGAAAACCCCTCCATAGGACCAAGGCCTTCTCTCTGCTATGCATGGCCTCTCTGCCCCATGGAATCTCCTGTGGGGCGTTTATACCACATCCAAAGTGCAAGGCGATCCCTGACCTTGTGCTGGGTTTTGGAGCATCCACACTCTCATCCTCCCTCTTTCTTCTGCCACGTGCAAAGTTATTGCAAATCTTTTTTAAAACTAAATTGCCAAACTTCTGCTTTTAGTAATGATGAATTAGTTCATTTGAAATAAAACTCCTGGTGAAGACAAGCTAAAAGTTGAACGCAATATGAAAACGTCCGTTTAAAAGCATCAGAGAGCTAAAAGTAAAGTTGAGAATTACTGAGCCAGATGAGAGTGAAGATGGAAATCCCAAGAGGTACACTCGCTTTGGGCTTGCTCTTTCCCAGGGGTGTTTTCCACTTTCAAAGTGGGCAACTGAGAGGCAGGGTGGCACATGTAACACACAGAGAATAGTACTTGAAGTCAAGATCTGAACAGAATATAAAGCCAAGGAAAACCTGACCTGTGTGAAGGGAATTCTTCTCCGTCGTGGTGCTGGGTCAGCTGATCCATGTGGACGTAAAGCAAAACCAAGTGCCCCTCACCCCATACACACACATGTGTAGGTCTAAATGTGAAAGGCATGTCAATAAAGCTTTCAGACAAAAACATAAAAGAATATTTTCTTGAACATGGGATAGAAAAAGGGTAATTAAACAAGATACAAAAAGCATTATCCCCAAAGAGAAAGACTGTATAAATTATTCTACAATAACAGTAAGACTGTCTAGCTTCAAGAGACACTAGTTGGAAGGGAAAACATGAGCGCAGAGAGGGAGCAGACACCTGCAGTGTACGGCCTTACAAAGGGCTCTTTCCCAGGGCGTATGGGGATTTCTACAAAGTAAGAAAATGACAATCAAATAGAAAATTGAGCAACTATACAGTTCTTAAAAATTGAGTAAGAAAATTGAGCAAATGGTCAATACATCTATGAATAGGAACTTAAGTTTATGAATAACCAGGGAAAATTAAAGTCACAGTGTGATGGCCCTACACATTCCATATGGTGTAACAGCACAGAGGCTTTGGTGTCCTGTCACATAGCAGAGCTCTTACACACTGCAGGAGGGGTTTCCATCAGTACGACCACGTTGGAACACAGCTTGGCATCATTTATGAAAGCCAAGGACACAAATGTAGGACCCAGCAATTTCACCCCAGCTGTTTTCAACAGAATTATATGGAAATATGCACCAAGAGAGAAATACAATATTCATTGTAATATTCATTGCAACAATATTTGTTACAGCCCCAAACTGAAAATAACCCAAATGTACATCAATAATAGAGATATATTCATAAGGTGTTGTGCCTGACAGAAATGAAAAGGAATGATCTACAGCTAAATATAGCAAGCCAGATACAAAAGAATGCTCACTGCATACTTTCATCATGGTAAAACCAAAACCAGCAAAACCAAATGGTAGTATTCAGGGGCTGAGGGAAAGGAAGGAAGTGATTGCCATCAAAGCCAGGATAATTGTTACCTTTAGGTGCAGAGGCAAATGGTTGCAGGGCCTCAGGGTGCAGCCGTGTTTTCCTTCTGACCTGGGTACTGGTTATGCAGGTATTTACTCTGTGATAAATTATCTTTGCTCTGTGTAATTTTCTGATTGTGTTTTGTGTTTCACAATAAAAGGAAAGTAGCAGGAGAGCTAGCCCTGAACCACCATGCAGTGAAGCCTCCCGGGACCGGTGTGACACTCAGTGTTTTCTCATAGACACATAGTCAAGTGGACTCCCGTGGCTTTCCTTCTGGACTCTGTGGACCTTGTAACTGGTCACATCTTCTTTGGTTTCAGGGCAGGAAGTTTAGCACAACCTGCAACCATTCAGGATGCAAAGGCAAGCCTTCCAGTGAGCTGATCTTACTTAGGGCTTTATTATTTTTTCTTCTCCTGATTTTTCTATGTAACTTCCCCAATGATTCATTGGGTCCTGTATTATTGTATGGATTTTGATAAGTAATTATGATTTTTTTTTAATATTATAGCAGTTTTTATAACTACTACTCTCTCAATTATCTTTTGCTGTGCAACTAACAATGCCAAATTTTAATGAGTTAAAACAGTGATGATTGATTATCCCTCACGACTAAACTATCTGGGTTGGGTAATAGGGTTTGCTGGGGTTGGAACACCCAAAATGGTTTCTTCAGTTGGCTGGGCATTCTTTCTGAATTCCACATGGTTTTCTCAGTGGGGTCTCTTTACATAAGACTCAGGGCTCCAAGAGACAGTGTTTTCCTAGAAGCCCAACATGAAAATTCTTACAAGCCTCTTTTTCATGCTGCTAGTGTCCCACTGGCCAAAGCAAAGCCCATGGTCAAGATCATCTGGAGGGAACAGCATGAGAACGTGAATACCAGGCTCATTAGGAACCACGAAAATAAATACATGCACTATACAAGGTCGGACAATTGAGTTCATGACCTCATCCTAGAAAAAGTGCTACACACCTCATTGCTGAATATCACTATGGTCACCTTCAAAGTATTCCCCTTGGGAAGCTATGCACTGATGCCAGCGCCTAGTCCACCCTTCAAAGCAGTTTTGGAACTCTTTTTCTGGAATGGCCATCAGAGCTGTCGTTATATCACCCTTGATGTCCTGAATGTCATCAAAATGTCTTCCTTTCAATATTTCCTTTATCTTCGGGTAAAGAAAGAAGTCATTGGGGGCCAGATCAGGTGAGTAGGGAGGGTGTTCCAATGCAGTTGTTTGTTTACTGGCTAAACACTCCCTCACAGACAGTGCCGTGTGAGCTGGTGCATTGTCGTGATGCAAGAGCCGTCAATTGTTGGCGAAAAGTTCAGGTCGTCTAACTTTTTTTATGCAGCCTTTTCAGCACTTTCAAATAATAAACTTGGTCAACTGTTTGTCCAGTTGGTACAAATTCATAATGAATAATCCCTCTGATATCAAAAAAGGTTAGCAACATCATTGCAACAAGTTCATGAACTTAATTGTCAGAACTCATATAATAATAAATATATACTAGTAAATAATAATAAATATGTAATAAATACAAACACATGGAGATAATCCAACACATATATTCAGGGATATATACAACAATAGAAAGACTTTTAAACTAAAGCTTTCCAAGAGTACGTGTTTTCATGGATCTGGCAACACTCATAGACTTCAAAGTGGGAGGTCCAAGTAGGAGGTCTCAGGTGTCACCAGTGAAAGGACACAGGCCCTCTGTCCTGCCCGAGGCCTGGGGGCACCAGCGACCCTCTTGGAACCCTGACTCTGACTCAACACCGTTCCTGAACTTCCCAGAGTCCTCCCTAATCAAACCCTTCCACTACTAGCAATTACTGCCTTGGCATTTGTGAGTGGCAAGGATGAAGGTGTAGGAACCATGGGACATTCACCTGAACAAACAAAAGCATGAGAAAGCCCCATATTAAGGCATTATGCAGACTAGGAATAGTGCAGTCTGGATGGTCGGTACCCAGACTCTTTAAAACTTTGAATGGCTGATCTGCAATCTCCGAGGTGCTACTTCATGGAAACCCACTGGTGGGGTCCCTTCCCTCCCCACCACCCCTCGCCAGCAGTTCTAATTCTGCTGCCTGCACCCATGGTGGTTGGCAGGGAGCTCTGAGCTGTATGTGACTGCTGCTTCTCCACAGCTCAGAGCTGCTGAGTTATCCCTCCTGCTGGAATTTTCCTGCAGCCGTCACCGGACACTCCCCATCACCTCTGTTCCCGGCCTGCCTGACTCAGGTGTTGTGTAGCATCTCGTCCCTGCTTTGGAGTGGTCCCCAGCCAGAGCACCAGCACAGCATCTTCCTCGGTTCTCCGAGGAAGCACACACCATGGAGATGCTGCCAGGACTACTTAAACAACCAGTAAGTGTACTTTAACTGTCCTTTCATTTTGTCAAAGGGAAGGAATTAACCATTTGTGAGTGTTTACCATGTGCCAGATGCTTTAGTTATTACCGGACTAATCCTCCCAAAGTTTGAAAGGGATATCATTGTGCCCATTTTCACAGTCCTGCAAACTGAGGTGCAGAAAGGCTGTCACTTGGCCTAGGTTACATAGCTAGTGAACAGAGGAAGTAGAGCTGACTCTGCCTGTCTTTTCCAGGAACGTAGTTCGTTCTTTCCATTTTCCCACCCTTCACGCACAGGGCACCTAGCCTACAATTCAGGAATGAGCCTGGGCTAGTGTCTAGACCGGTACTATCCCTTAGAAATATGATGCAAATCACTAATGTGAGCCACATATGTCATTTTAAATTTTCTAGTAGCCACAGTAAAATATTAAAACAAAGTAAAGTTAATTTTAATAACATTTTATCTAACTCAATATAAGGAAATATTATTTCAATGTGCAGCCAATATAAAAAATTACTAGTGAGATATTTACATTTACATTCTTTCTTTCTTTTTTATTTTTATTTTTAACCATATGCAGCCGTCTCAATTTGCACTAGTCACATTTCAAACATAACCAGCCATTTGGACTACTGGTGACCCTACTGGATAGAGCAGGTCTCAGCACTCTGAGATATCACGATTTCTCAAAAAGTGCTCAAACCGGTGTTAATTGTAAAGATGCACTTGTTTTCCAAAGCACATGGGTGTGAGTGGGTATAAGGTGAAAAAAATCAGATATGATGAAACTCAGTCAAAGATAACGCTCCACATCTCCAGCAAGTTCACAAAGCAAAGCCGAAAGCTTCCTGTCCAGCCCAGCGGGTGACTTTTATGCAAAGGCCCTAACATTCTAACAGCATTGGAAGAAATGTGCTTGAAAATGCTGTTCTCATCGGCCTAAGTATTTTACTTATTTTGAAAGAAATAAAATCCTGCTGACCTGGAATCTAAGAAAGGAAATGTTTAAAAAAAAAAAAAAATGTTGGGAGCTTGTTTTAGGAAAGAAAATCCTTTGATAAGGATTTCTAGTCCTCAGATAGAGACACAATTGATGTCAGTAAATAAGACCCACAAGGCTAATGATGGTCAACTTTGATTCTGATTGGGGAAAAAAGTCACAGTGACAACGATTAAGATGAATGTTCCTACTGTGTTTTCTTAAGGGATTTTCCCTCATTATCTGTGATGCAAGAAGGCAAAAAGGAGTGAATGCAAACACTAAAGCCCTGTCACTCAAGACTTGCTGGTCTCCCAGCAATGAGAAAGAAAGGAACAATGCCAGGGAGAGCCCTCCTCCTGATCTAATTAAAGAAGTCAGAAAAACGGAAGTCAGACCTGGCAGACAGAGAGACAGACAGCAAAGGCCATAGTGGCTGCAGTGTCTTTAAGAAGCAGCCCGGAGATTGCACACCCCAGAGAACTCCACACTATGGAATGGAGCAGAAGGAGGGCTGAAAATCAAACACGCCTTACAATGATGGGTAGCAGTCGAGTTACAGTTATCTATTGAACGCCTACTGTGAGCCAGGTTTTGTGTGTTGTGGATGCAATGAAGCTGTCCTTAAAATAAACTTGAGTGCAGCAGTACTAATTATTTAAAATGTTGATGAATGTTGAGTATCTGTTTAACTGTATCACAGGACTTAATTATAATCATTTTACATTGTTATTCTAATTATGAATGGGAGCTTTCTACAAGGTAATTCTTTTTAGTCTTATTCACCTTTGCAAGTTTATAATTTCTTGATTAAATCGCCCCATTGGTGTATATCACCTCATGGGTACAGTAGTTTTCCTAGTGGGAACTGTTTCGATGGTTGAGTGTTGTCTAGAAGAAAGCACTCAGTGTCTACAATGTATTTGCAAATCATTAGTCCTGAGAAATGGCAGTTCTAATAAAAACACATCAAAAAATGGATCTATTCTCTATCTTCAAGTTCTTTGTAAAGTACTAGGATAGACATGACAATCTAATAAGGGAGAGTGGATACACTAAAACCAGTTATTCAAAACTTAGCCTGAGCTTCACGATATCTGGTTTGAACAGGATGGCACAAAATCTTTGTTTCCCTATTTCCTTCTGAGAGATCATCCAACAGCAACAAGGAATATGAAAAACAGAAACTACCTCTCTGATGAACCTACAGATTTTCAAAACCCCAAACTATGACGTAAAAGGAAGGGCCGCCCAGAGCAGTGGTCAAACAGTGTAGGAAAACGTGGGAGAGAAGAAATCAGAAAGGCTGGTGACGAGGGCTTCTTAAAGTCATTGATGTGCTGGGATGCCATCCACCAACCCCTTGTTTAAAATGATGGAAATAGAATGGCAGAAGTAACTTATCGTACCACTCTTTGTGCAAGTGCTTGAAAGCTGGAAAGGCCAGAGAAGCAAGCCATGTTTGCTGGGAACAGTTTGTCGGTGAGCAGGACTGGAAAAGAGAAATTCTGAGCTGTGAGCTGGAATCTCTGTTGGTGAGGAAAAACAAAGGCTAAGTTAACTCCATGGCACACACAACCCCACGTCATAAAAGAAAGTCCTGCTAACTTGGACCAGTCCGTACCCCTTCCCCGAAGAACTACTTTCCCAATGAATTGTCCAGGAAAAACTCATCTCTTTTTTGTTGTTGTTGTTGTGGTTATCCATTCGCTTGCTTTATTACCTGATCTAAGCTAAACATTAGTTTTTTGTTTTGTTTTGTTTTGTTTTTATTGTTTCAGATGCACAAGACAAAGTAATACTTAGACGTTTATCATTTATATCCCTCACACTGTGTGAACCCCCCTCCCCCATCCACTATCCCTCTGACATCGCACAGAGCCATTACATTTCCACTGTCTCTATTCCTAATGTTGTACTCTGCTTCCTGTAACCATATACATACAAACATATACATATACATACATATATATATATGTATGTATATATATATGTATGTGTGTGTGTGTGTGTGTGTATATATATGAATGCCAACTGTAATTATATATATATATATATATATATATATATATAATTACAGTTGGCATTCATTATTGTTCAGCTTCAGGTGTACCGTGCAGAGATCAGGCATCTACATCATCCCTGAGGTGGTCTCCCAAATGGGACACATGTCCATCTTTACATTATTGATTACATTCCCCAAATTAATTTTCAAAACCCCGTGGCCATCTTGTGGATACCGACTATTTTCTAAACCTCTCACCTTCCCCCTTATCCCCACCCCCGGCCCCTCTAGCAACCCTCAGTTTTTCCTCTATGTCTCCAGAACTGTTTCTGATTAGTTCATTCACTTATTCTTTGCTTTAGATTCCGCATATAAGTGAGATCATATGGTATTTGTCTTTCTCTGTCTGATTTATTTCACTTAACATAATGTTCTCTAGGCCCATCCATGTTGTTGCAAATGGTAAGATTTCTTCTTTATGGCTGCGTAATACTCCATTTTATAAATGTACCACAGTTTCTTAATCCAGTCATCTACCGAGGGGCATTTCGGTTGTTTCCATGTCTTGGCTATTGTGTATAGTGCTGCAATAAACATAGGAGTGCATGAAGATTTTTTAATTGGAGTTTTGGATTTCTCTGGATAGATACCTAGGAGTGGGATTGCTGGATCATAAGGTAGTTCCATTTTCAGATTTTTGAGATACCTCCATACTGTTTTCCATAGTGGCTGCATCAATCTGCAATCCCACCAACAGTGCACAAGGGTTCCCTTTTCTCCACATCCTCACCAGCACTAGTTTTTGTTGATTTATTGATGATAGCCATTTTGACTGGGGTGAGGTGGTATCTCATTGTGGTTTTTATTTGCATTTCTCTGATGGTTAGTGAGGTTGAGCATTTCTTCACATGCCTGTTTGCCATCTATATGTCCTTTCTAGAAAAACGTCTCTTCATGTCCTCTGCCCATTTTTCAATTGGGTTGTTTGTTTTTTGGAGTTGAGTTGAGTGAGTTTTTTATAAATTTGTGATATTAACCCCTTATCAGATATATCATTGGCAAATATCTTTTCCCATTCAGTAGGATCCATTTTTGTTTTATTGATGGTTTCCTTTGCTGTGAAAAAACTTTTTAGTTTGATGTAATCCCACCTGTTTATTTTTTCTCTTACTTCCCTCGCGCAAGGAGATATATCAGTAAAAATCTTACTCCAGGTAATGTCTGTGAAGTTTTTTCCTATATTTTCTTCTAGGAATTTTATGGTTTCAGATCTTACATTTAAGTCTTTACGCCATTTTGAATTTATTTTTGCATATGGTGTAAGGAGGTGGTCCAGCTTCATTTGTTTGCATGTATCTGTCCAGGTTTCCCAGCACCATTTATTGACTAGACTATCTTTACCCCACCGTACATTCTCGCTTTCATTGTCGTAGATTAAATGGCCATATAGGCATGGATTTATTTCTGGGCTCTCTATTCTGTTCCGTTAATCTATGTGTCTGTTTTTATGCCAGTGCCATGCTGTTTTGATTACTGTAGCCTTGTAGTATAATTTGATGACAGGTATTGTTATACCTCCCACTTTGTTCTTATTTCTCAAGATTGCTGAGGCTATCCGGGGTCTTTAATGGTCCCATATAAATTTTAGGATTATATGTTCTATTTCTGTGAAAAACGTCATTGGTAGTTTGATAGGAATTGCGTTGACTATGTATATTGCCTTAGGCAGTATGGACATTTTAACTATATTAATTCTTCCTATCCATGAACATGGTATGTGTTTCCATGTATTTGTATTTTCTTTCATTTCTTCAGTGTCTTATAATTTTCTGAGTACAGATCTTTTGCTTCTTTGGTTAAATTTATTCCCAGGTATTTTATAGTGTTTGGAGCAATTGTAAATGGGATTGCTTTTTTTTTCTTTTTTTTTTTTAATTAAATTTATTGAGGTGACAATTGTTAGTAAAATTACATAGATTTCAGGTGTACAATTCTGTATTACATCATCTATAAATCCCATTGTGTGTTTACCACCCAGAGTCAGTTCTCCTTCCATCACCATATATTCGATCCCCCTTACCCTCTGATGTTTTATTATTGGTATATACAAATGCAATTGATTTCTGAATATTAATTTTGTGTCCTGCTACTTTACTAAATTCATCTATCAGCTCTAATAGTTTCTTGGTGGACTCTTTAGGGTTCTCTATATATAGTATCATATCATCTGCATATAATGACAATTTTACTTCCTCCTTACCGATTTGGATGCCTTTTATTTCTTTTTCTTGTCTGATTGCTGTGGCTAGAACTTCCAGCACTATGTTGAACAGAAGTGGAGATGGTGGGCAACCTTGCCTTGTTCCTGACCTTAAGGGGAATGGTTTTAGCTTTTCCCCATTGAGTATGATGTTAGCTGTGGGTTTATCACACCTGGCCTTTATTATGTTGAGATATGATCCCTCTATTCCCACTTTCTTAAGGGTTTTTATCATAAATGGCTGCTGGATTTTATCAAATGCTTTTTCTGCATCTATTGATATGATCATGTGATTTTTATTTTTCATTTTATTAATGTGGCATATCACATTAATTGATTTGCGGATGTTGAACCACCCTTGCATACCGGAGATGAATCCCACTTGATCATGGTGTATGATCTTTTCAATGTATTGCTGAATTCTGTTCGCTAATATTTTGTTGAGGATTTTTGCATCTATGTTCATTAGCGATGTCGGTCTGTAGTTTTCTTTTTTGTGGTGTCTTTGTCTGATTTTGGGATCAGGGTGATAGTGGCTTCGTAAAAAGAGTTTGGGAGTCTTCCCTTCCTCTGGATTTTTTGGAAGAGCTTGAGGAGAATAGGTGAAAATTCTTTTTTGAATGTTTTGTAAAATTCATCTGTAAAGCCATCTGGTCCAGGGCTTTTGTTTGTTGGGAGATTGTTGATTACTGATTCAATTTCCCTGGTGGTAATCAGTCTATTCAGGTTTTCTGATTCTTCTTGAATTAGCCTTGGAAGGTTGTACGCCTCTAGAAAATTGTCCATTTCTTCCAGATTGTCAAATTTCTTGGCATATAGTTGCTCATAGTAATTTCCTAAAATTTTTTGTATTTCTGCGGTGTCTTTTGTCAGTCTCTTTCATTTCTGATTTTATTAATTTGGCTCCTCTCTCTCTTTTTTTAATGAGTCTGGCTAAAGGTTTGTTGATTTTGCTTATCTTCTCTAAGAACCAACTCTTGGATTTATTGATCTTTTGTATTGTTTTTCTGATGTCTATTTCATTTATTTCCGCCCTGATCTTTACTATCTCCTTCCTTGTACTCCCTTTGGGCTTATTTTGTTGTTCTTTTTCCAGATCCCTTAAGTGTGAAGATAAACTGTTGATTAGTGATGTTTCTTGTTTCTTTAGATAGGCCTGCAATGCTATGAATTTCCCTCTTAGGACTGCTTTCGCAGTATCCCATAGATTTTGGGTCATCGTGTTTTCATTTTCATTTGTCTCGAGATATCTTTTGATTTCTTCCTTAATCTCCTGCTTGACCCATTCATTATTTAGTAACATGTTATTCAGCCTCCATGAATTTGTGTGTCTTCCAGTTTTTTTCCTGTAGTTCATTTCTAATTTCATAGCACTGTGGTCAGAGAAGACAATTGGTATGATTTCAATTTTCTTAAATTTATCAAGACTTGTTTTGTGGCCTAACATGTAGTCGTTCTTGGAAAATGTTCCTTGTGCGCTTGAGAAGAACTTGTATTCTGCAGCATTGGGGTGAAATGCTCTGAAAATATCGATTAAATCCAGGTGGTCCAATGTATCATTTAAGGCTGTTGTTTCCATATTGATTTTCTGTCTGGAAGACCTGTCCCTTGTTGTCAGAGGTGTGTCGAAGTCCCCTACTATGATAGTGTTACTGTTGATCTCTGTCTTTATGTCAGTCAATATCTGTTTTATATATTTAGGTGCTCCTATGTTGGGTGAATAGATGTTTACTAGGGTTATGTCCTCTTGTCAGTTCCATCCCTTTATTATTATATAGTGCCCCTCACTGTCTTTTAATATTTTCTTCATTTTAAAGTCTATTTTGTCAGAAATAAGTATTGCAACTCCAGCTTTTTTCTCATTTCCATTTGCATGAAATATCTTACTCCAACCCTTCACTTTCAGCCTGTGTGTGTCTTTTGATCTGAGGTGAGTCTCTTGTATACAGCATATACAAGGGTCTTGCTTTCTTATCCACTCAGCCACCCTATGTCTCTTGATTGGAGCATTTAATCCGTTTACATTTAAAGTGATTATTGATAGGTACATAGTTATTGCCATTTTTAAATTTGTAGTTAGATTGTTTTCATCTTTCTTCTATTTACACAAGTCCTTTTAGTATTTCTTGCAATGCTGGCTTGGTGGTAATAAATTCCTTTAGCGTATTCTTTTCTGGGAAGCTCTTTATCTCTCCATCAACTTTAAATGATAGCCTTGCTGGATAAAGCAATCTAGGTTGTAGGCCTTTGTTTTCCATCACTTTGAGTATCTCCTGCCACTCCCTCCTGGCCTGCAATGTTTCTGTAGAAAAGTCATTTGATAGTCTTATGGGAGTTCCCTTGCATGTAACCCTCTGTCTTTCTCTTGTTGCTTTTAGGATTCTCTCTTTGTCTTTAACCTTTGCCATTTTAACTATAATGTGTCTTGGTGTGGACCTGTTTGGGTTTATCCTGGTTGGAACTCTCTGCACTTCCTGGGCTTGTATGTTGGTTTCCTTCATCAGGTTAGGGAAGTTTTCGGACATTATTACTTCAAATATGTTCTCAATCCCTTGCTTCCTCTCTTCGCCTTCTGGTATTCCTATGATGCACATGTTGTTGTGCTTGATGTTATCCCTGAGGTCTCTTAAACCATCTTCATTGTTTTTTATTCTTTTTTCTTTCTGTTGTTCTGTTTGGGTGATCTCTGCTAACTTGTCTTCTGAGTTGCTGATTCGATCCTCTGCTTCATCTAACCTGCTGTTAATTCCTTCAAGTGAGTTCTTTATTTCGGTAATTGTGTTCTTTAGTTCTAACTGGCTGTTGGTTATGATTTCTACATCCTTCTTGATGTCATCTCTAAGCTCCTTAAACATTCTTATCATCAGTGTTCTGAACTCTGTCTCTGATAGGTTGGTTACCTCTGTTTCATTTGGTTCCATTTCTGGAGGTTTCTTCTGTTCTTTATTTGGGACATGTTTCTTTGTTTCCCCATTCTGGCTGACTCTCTGTGTTTGCTTGGATGTATTAAGTAGATCCCCTAGAGTTCTTAGTTCTTGCTGGGTTATCTTATGTAGTATGTGTCCTTTATATTTGACTTGCACTACTTTGTTCCTCTCCTCTGCATGTGCTCCAAAGGTGACTCTTGTGTTGTGTATATTATCCTGTTAAAGAAGATCTTTAATTGCTTTTCACTTGTGAGTAGGTGGGGTTAACTCCTAGGCTGACTAGTTGTGAGACTTGGCTCTGCCCACCGCAGGGTGTTCTGCTGCGTGAGGGTTGACCACTTAAATGAGGTTTGGCCTCTATGGGCTCTTGTGCCTGTAGAAAATTCCCTCTGGGTGTGTCACTTGTAGGTCAAACCCGGATGTACTCTGATTTGGTCTGGAGTTGGCCTCTGGGTGTGTTGAATCTTGTGCCTCTTAAGCTGGGCCCTGGTAGGGCAATTTCAGAACAAAGCAAATCACCAAGCACAACAACAACAAAAATCAAATACATTCACATGTAAAAACAACCAACAACCCCCACTCAACACAGGCAAAGATATCAAAGATATAAAGACAAAACAAAGCAAAACAAAACAAAACAAAAAGCAGCACCAGTCTTGGCTTAAGCCCACCAAGTAATCTCCAGGTTGTCCTCTACTGTACCAAAGAGTCCCCTGCGTATTATGCTGGCAGAGCCGGTCACCTGGTGCCCAGAGTGATGTTGGAACTACAGAGTTAGATGCGTGGGGCTGAGGGGTCTGGATGGTAGTTTTTACAAAGTCAGTGCAGTTTCTGCCCTTGCCTGCACATATGCACACTGAGAGTAGCACCACCAGCCCTGTGTCCAGTTCTCCTGAGTCTTAGGACACTTCTTCCGTGTGTGTGTGTGTATGTGTATGTGTGTGTGTATGTGTGTGTGTGTGTGTATGTGTGTGTGTGTGAGTACGCGGCGGGTGGGAGATTTCTGAGCTGCTGAAAGCTGGGAGCTGCGTCTGCCGCTTACTGCTGATCCCTGGGAGTGCCTCTGCAGTTGTAATTGCCCCACCCTAGGCAGGCCAGAATGGGTAGGGGCTGGGGATGGAGGGGTCTTCTCTCTCCCAGCCCAGCAGTGTCACACTCGTCCCGCAGGCCAGAAGAGGTGGTGGCTGGGGGCAGGGAGTCCCCTCTCTCCTAGCGCAGCAAAAACCACACTCCTCCCAGGCTCCTCTCTGGGACAGAGCCATTTGCCAGTCTTCCCAAAGCTCGAGCTCCAAGGCTCCCCTGTAATCTGACACCACTCCTCAGTTCAGGGGTCAGTTCAAGTCTCTGGAAGGGCGGGGGTAGGATTGGAAGAGCGGGGGGAGGGGCCCAGGTATGGAGTTTGTGTCCTTTGTCCGGCCTAGGGCTTAACTGGAGGTATCAGCTGAGGTTATTGCCTCAAATGCTGGATATGCTGCCCCCTCGGCAGGAGAGATTAGCTGTGGGATGCAGGGAAAGAGCCCACGTCCTGTCTTTTGTGTTCTCTGTTCCGTCCTGGGATCCCCTGCATCTCTGCAGCTGCGGATGCCGGCCGTGTCTCCACCGCCACAGATGCGGGCCGCATTCCCACAGCCAGCCGCAGATGCCGGCCGCGTCTCCACTCCGCTCCCTTCCCTCTTCCCCTGCTCGCCCAATTTTCCCACCTGCAAGTAATCCTTGCACAAGTCTCTTAGCTGTTCTTCGTGATGAGCAGAGAGTCCTTTGATGGGTTATAAATGTCCCTTTTCTGATAAGATCCGGAGGAGAACTCAAGAAGTGTGCGCCGCTGCCTCCATTCCTATGACGTCCCTAACTCATCTCTTTTAAGTATATATAATCAAAAGAGTTGGTACAGGATCTAATGAAATAAACTACGTGAAATAAAAGGAAGAACACAACAGGAAAATCAAACCCCACGCAAAGAACGTTCTCCTGAAAAATAGTGTTACACATCAGATGAATTGTGAATAAACATATTGCCATGGATTGACAAAGTAATGAAGAAATTGCCTTTTAAACCAAATGTGAAAGCAAAGATACAAGATTTCTGGATACAACATGGAAAAATGACAAAAGGAGTTGGATTACAAGCCAACAGAGCTCAGGAAAGAAGTATTCTTCCAGAAACAAAGTCCACTTTGCAAGCAATACAAAAAACTATAAATGCTGCAGAACAGAGGCATGAAACACAGGACTGTGAACACTGGGAACACTAAAATGGAAACAAACGTAGAGTTCAGAGATTTGAGAGCAAGACAGGCAATAGAGACTCAACACATAACTGTCACCGGGGCAGAAAAATAATAACACAGAACAAATATTTTTAAAATATAATGTGAGAAGACTTTCACAACATCAGAGAAGACACACTTTCTTACTTAAAGGACACGTTGTTCCTTAGGAAAAATAGACAAAGAACAACAGCACTGAGACATATCCTGCAAAAGGATCACATTTTTGTGCTAGAAAAGCTTAGGCTGGCCTCCGACATTTCCATAGCAGCAATCAACACTAGGAGACAGCCTAAAAAGTCCCTAAGAACAGAAAAAGTGGCTAAAAACATTTGAACCAAACCAGACTGTTGTTTAATGTAAGAGGCAAGAGGGAAAAACATTTATAAACTATATTAACAAAATAACTTGGGGAACTGCTCCAGGAGACACTTGAGACAACACACAGATCAGTAAGATGTCACAGCAGAGGACAGGTAGTGACCATTGGCTGTGTAACTGTTGGATTAAGATGAAAACACAACTCAGACTATGAGTACATGACAGAATTCAAGAGAAGTATAACAATGCAGTGAAGGTTTATATAACAATAATAGAGAGAGAAAGGTAGATATAATTTGATAGATATAAGCATGGCAGTTTCTTCATCTTTGAGAACCAGAGATCAGGGAGATCAATAAAACTGATGTATAAATTAAAAGAGAAATGCATTTTCTTAAATACAAAGGGAAACATTAATAAAAATATTTAAATGAGATTAAAATGGTTTGTTGGCAGGGGAAGAGAGGGACGGAAATATACTACTTTGCCATTGTTTATGATATGAAGCCAGTGGATTTTATTCCTAGAAATAGAGGATTCCGTGCATTGTATTTATTTACCATTAAAAGTAAACCACTTTAAAGAATCATCAGAGAAGACACGTACATCAAAGTAAACACATAGACTTGAAAGCTATTAAAAACAGAGTGCATAACAGAACAAAAATGAGATGACATCAAATAAGTGCATGTACATGAACTAATATATAAGAAGTAAAGGATTCAAATATTAGATCACGCAGGAAAACCAAACAGTATTATGTAGGTTAGAAACTACCTAACGCGAGTCAAAGTGTTTGGAGGTAAAATGATGCGTAGGCATAGACGCGAATGCAAAGAAAGGAAGCAGGACCCCATCCAAGGAGGTGCCGACTCGAGGGAACGGCTTCGAGAGAGATGAGGAAGACACTCCGCAATCACACAAGCCAAGTCCGTGGTGGAGATGCGTACACGGTTCATATTCGTGACAGTTAGGAATAGCCACCCGCTCAATGAAAGAGCATCAACACTCATAAAGGATAAAATGCAGCACACAAGGAAGGCCACACAGAAGGCATAGTCATAGAGCGAGGCATTAGCCACTTTCAGTCTGTAACACAGTGTGTGGACAAAAATAAGTTATAGAAGACCAAACTAACATAGTTAATCACATTTTTTATTTTATTATTTTTTTTTTTTTTTTTTTTACCGGTGGATATTGGGGAACAATGTGTTTCTCCAGGGCCCATCAGCTCCTATTCGTTGTCCTTCAATCTAACTACAGGGGGCGCAGCCCACCATCCCATGCGGGAATTGAACTGGCAAACCTATTGTTTAAGAACTCGCGCTCTAATCAACTGAGCCATCCAACCACCCAGTTAATCACCTTTTTAAAGTGCCAATGATACATATATTTGACCATTTAATGGGGCATACAGAAAACCTCAATATACTCCAGAAATTAAACATAGAACAAGTATCATTCTCTGACCAAACTTCAATTAAAAACTTTGTGCACCTTCTAGTGAAAACAGACAGGCAGTAAAGAAATAAATATGTTTTAACACAGAAGGTCCTATGATGATAAATGTCAGACATAAAAACTAGTTTAAAAAATGGAATTTAAAAATGTTAGGACTCCGTTCTTCATTAGGCCGAGTAATACTCCATTGTATAAATGTACCAGTTTCTTAATCCAGTCGTCAACCAATGGGCATTTCGATTGTTTCCATGTCTTGGCTCTTGTGAATAGCACTGCAATAAACACAGGGATGCACATATTTTTTCAAATTAGTGTTTCGGATTTCTCTTAAGAAACTGTAGTACATTATATAATGGAGTATTACTCAGCCATAAAGAAGAATGAAATCTTACCATTTGCAACAATATGTATGGGAGTAGAGAACATTATGCTAAGTGAAATAAGTCAGACGGAGAGACAAATACCATATGATCTCATTTATATGTGGAATCTAAAAAACAGAATAAATCAACAAATTAAATAGAAATAGTCTCAGAGATACAGAGAAAAAACTGATGGTTGCTAGTTGGGAGGAGGGTGAGGATGAGGGAGAAGATGAGGGGATTAGAAAGCACAAATTGGTAGCCACAATATGGCCATGGGGATATGAAGGATAGTTTGGGGAATACAATCAATAAAATTTTGTAGGGTGTCAGATGGGCACTTGTCTTATTAGGGAGACCACTTCATGGACTGTGTAGATGCCTGATCACTGCACTGTACACCTGAAGCTGAAGCTGAATAATATTGAATGTCAACTGTAATTTAATATATATATATATATATATATATATATATATATATATATATATTCACAGGATGTGGAGTACAGCATAGGGAATAGAGTCAATGGAATTGTAACAACTATGTACAGAGGGGTAGTAGATTGGGGGAGGGGGGTTATCACTTTGTGAGGGGTGTAAATGTCTAACTATTACATTGTTGTGTACACCTGATACTAATAAAAATTAAGTAAAGATCAGGAAAAGAAATGCTTAGAGTAGAGGAGAGGTTGAAATTTTAAATCGGATGGTCTGGAGGCCCTAATTGAGAAGATAGCATTTGAGTAAAGAAAGAGATGAGCTATGTGTCTTTCTGGAGGAGAAAGCATTCCCTGGCAGAGAGACTAGAACAGAATGTGCAAGGGTCCTGAGGCAGGAATAAGAAGGTCAGGATGCCTAGGAACTACTTCTAAACAAGAACTCTATGTTTCTGTGCCCTCCAAATATTATGAGAGTGCCTCTCACTGGTAGAATCTAACCAGAGCCCAGTGGACAGGAATTTGGAGAACTGTAGTTCCTAGGCATTCATTCTCTGTAATACAGACAACATCCAACACAGGGCTATAGCTACAGATGCATGTGAAGTCAAAGTTCTTTGTCATTGTTGTTACTGTTTTCTTTCAAATGATAAACTCACAGTGCATTGTTATACAGTTGGTAATGTTCCACTACAGTGCAAAATTTTTATTATGCAAGAAATGGGGGTAGAATTTCTGGAGCAATGTGCTAGAGGCATAGGATCTAGTGAACAAGTGAAGAAGGTTTTCCAGAGTAGAGAATGCATAATTCATGGTGACAGGACGGAAAATAGAATATATTGTCAGATGTGTTGGTACATTGTTGTTTGTGGTGGTGGGAATTCGTTGTCATTGCTCCTTGTTTGTTTTTTTCAGTTAAATAGGAAACAAGGTGATCTTCTGAGAAGAGGATGAAGAGGAATTTTTGAAGGTGTGAGGAGAGAAGTACTGGAATGATCATGAGGCTGAATGGACCAGGAAATGTAATGTGACAGCTGGAGACACGACGGGCCTATATGATGTTACGAAATGAAAGGGAGGCTGGTCACCATGTGAGAGGTTACTTCCCAGCCACCCAGCTGCTCAGATGCAGGTGCATAGATGGTAGAAAGGTCACTGGTGAACTTCAAATGTCTGACGATCGGTGCGGCACAGACACTGACCAGCCAGGATGGACTGGGCCACACTGGTCAGAACCAGCCAAAATATCAGTCCTGGGAACACTGAGTTCATCCAGCTCAGGACTCTTTCCAAAAACATATGACAAACCAAGAAAAGACCAGTGGATTTAAAGGATCTTCTATAAGGCCCCTGAAATTAGCAAACAGGAAAGGAGTGGTGTTGATAAGAATGACAGTGAACCAAGAGGTAGGTCTTTGCAGATCCAGGGAAAGTAAAATAAGGGGGGTGTGGGGAGCACTGCAGAAAGGAGAGGTAACATGCGGAGGAGAGGCAGCCAGCGGGGAGCAGGAGGAGTTCCCAGAAGCACATGTAGGGAGCACGTCTTGGATTCCTTCACCATTGTGACTAGATCTGCCGTCACTATGATATACAAATCCTTACATTTTAGCAAGCACACAATCATTTCTGTGTTGCCGGGCCTGTGACTTCTTTCTTCATGAATGGATTTTACAATGGAACTGTCTCCGTCCCAGTTTTGCCTTATTCCAAAGGGATGGCAGTGATAGCAGGTCCAGGTGCTCCACTGGGGCTGGCAGGGACCACCCGGGATGAAAACCTGCCGAATACGGCTGTACGGGCAGCTCTCCTTACGGAGGCCTGGGACTTACTCCAAGGTCAAGTCTACTGTCTATGGGTTTGCTTACTTTTGATCAGGGCTCCTTTCTCACCAAAGGCAGATATTGGGGGAAAAGTGTGAGCAGTGAAACCTGAAATGCCCTGTCTTCCTCAGTCTGCCCGAGATGTGGATTAAACCGACGGGACTGACTACGACCTGCTGTTGGTACCAGCGTGAGCCACCGGTTCATCTGAAGTGTATTAATTCTGCTTTAGGTGCTAGTCTTACAGACTGAAATAAGACAACACACCTGATTTTCTGGGGCCACAAATAATCAGTCATATAGCTCCACGTGGTGATAAGGGGGATGAAGGAAGTCACACAGGTGGGACGAGAGAGAACAACAGCATAAAAAAGATGCTATTTCTGAGGGGATGGCTGCAGAAGTTTCTCCGGCAAAGACCTTGGGGGAAGGTGGTCCAGACAGGGTGGGCAGGTCCTGGGCAGAGGCTCAGCATGTGCCCCTAAAAGCAGCCAAATGGCCGGTGTGGCCAGAGCTGGCGGCAGGAAGGGAGGCTGCGTGGACAGGAGTTCTGAGGCAGAAGGGACAAATTATGGGGAGTCTACACCCCCTTACCTAACTGTCCATCCTAGTGGATGTCTGACTCTTCTTACAGTTAGTCCAAGCCAACCTCCCTACAATGACTCTGATTAAAGTTTATGTTCTTCCCACAAGGGTTTGCCATGATGGAGGTAAGAGTTTTCATGTCTGATTTTTCACTTACATGGAATAAAACAGGGATTCAAGAGGATGGCAAATTATAATCTTTTGGAGTTTGGAACTCCAAAAGGGAAAATTCAAGATGTTTTGAGACATGAAGTAAGACACACTGGGACCTACAACCTTCAGGCTAATACTGGGGATTGTCTAAAGTTGTAGCTCTCCAGACTAGCCAGTGTTTTAGACTGACATTTTACTAACTGTGCCAAGCAAGCACTGCACATGTCACATTATTTAATAATGACAACCTACCCTATGCTAAGCCAGCTGCTTTACTTTCCCATTCTACAGATGAGGAAACTAAGGCACGAGGAGGTTATGAAACCTGCCCTGATTTAGCTGGCTAATCCAGGCAACCTGCCTCTGAAGTCTGTGCAGAGTCCCCAGCCCACATCTAGCTGGTGTGGTGTTTGTGCCTCGTGAAGAAGCCTCCAACCCAGACGGGAGGTGTGGTCTGCTCCTTCCAACGGAAATCCTACGAAATGCTGATACCAGCAGTACTGCAAGTCCTGCCAATTACACATGCACACAATTTCGAGGAGATAAATAATGAATCCAGTCAAACCCTGAAAACAGCAAAATTCTCAGCTCAAGAAGACATTGGGTGGCATCCCAGAGCCTTCACCTGGTTGGAACTTTCATCCCTCCAAATGGAAGGATGAATGCAGAGGCTCCGGGATGAGATTTGTGTTTGCACAGTCGGCACATTTGTCACTCAAACCTGGAGAGGTCTCCTCTCCTCCTGGTTTTCAGCTAATCTCCATGGGTCATTTTCAGCGTCCTCCCAGGCAAGGATGGCACCTGGTGCAAGGCACGCCCAGCACCTGTTAGCAGCCTCAGGGTGGCCTGAAAGTGGCAGTGGCCCAAGTGTGGTTTGTTGGACAAGGACGCAGGCAACACACACTAGCCTGGGGGAGGGGAAGGGCCCTGTGTGAGACGGCAAGCAAGAAGTGTCAGTATCTGTGACATTGTTAAGTGTCAGAAAGTATCTGACAGACCTGCCTGCAGGTTCACAATGCCAGCCACACCTCCCATGAATGACAGCTCAGTGTGTGGAAATTTCCTCCTCTGGAAGCCATGCAGCAAATGCATGGTGAACACGGATGAGATTGAAACGTAACATTGTCTCATCAATGTTATTATATGGGTTTTGTAACAATGCATACTTCCAGTTCTGTTGGGATGGACCATCTGGTCAGTAAAACCATGTTCTCTCAGGGGAATAAGTTTCACTGGAACACTCTCAAAACATGTACCCTATGTACAAAATAGCTGTAACAAGGAAATAAAATTGTATATATGCATATATATATATGTATATATCACATACACACACACACACACACATACACATACATATGTAAGTGTTTTGGTGAAATTTGCTGAAATAGATCTATTCCTTAAATTAAAGTAGGATTTGTTCAAGTGACTTGAAATGTGACATAGACATATTGTAACCTAAATCAGTGTATTTACTTTAGAGCATATTATAAAAAATAGAACTAGTGTATCAACCTATGACTTCAAAAGTGATGTGAAGTTTTCTTTATGAATTTCTATAGAAAGAATCATTTTAAGGTAAGATGTTAGATAATGACCAAGTTTGTATTTTGCCATAGCAACCGATTGGGACGAACGAAACACCGAAACACCGTGTGGGAGGTAAAGTGTAGCACACAGCCGAAAGGCAGGGCCTTCCTCCATGGCTCATGAGAGCTTCTTTTTTTAAAGAGGCACTTGATTCTATGTATGGTTTATTCAGTATGAACAAATTACAGTGAATCCATTCAGTGTTTTTAAATATCCATTCAGAGGCTGGAGGGAAAGTCACTGTTACAGACAATGGATACATGTTAAATCTTCAGTGTTTTAAACCCATTTAGGGTGGGCTTTTCTCTCTGCTCCCTCACTTGGTCAATCACCTATAGTGGGTCGTGGTGAAACTAGGGGGCCTCTGGGGCCCATTGGGCGTGCACAGGGCTCTGGGTGCCCCTTAAGGGCACACTCCAGCCTGAGGCAGCAGGAGGACAACAGGTCAATGAGTCTGGCAGGCTGGTCACCGTCCAGGGTTCCTGAAGCGTAAGAAAGAAAAGCCCCACAGAGGACTGGCCGAGTGTAGAAATTTGAACATTTTTTCTGAACACAAAAGTTTCCAAGTTTTCCACATTCTTTAAATTCAAAAATACGAAAAAGGTGTTTTGATGTTTGGGGGTACAAACAACTGAATCCAGCTGGCGTGGACAAAAGGACATAACAACACCCAGCCCCAGCTGGCATGTGCTGGTGGAAAGACTGCTCCCGGACCCAGGCTCAGGGCTCACGCTCCTCCTGCTTTCAAGCCTGGCCCACCCAGGACGCACTGGGGTTTCAGTCCTGTGTTATGGTATCTAATATGGCTGGTCCCCCCTCATCGTATGAAGCTTTTAAAAGCACAGCATGTTCCCTGGCTGGTTGCAGAGGAAGAAGCTAGACAGAGGCACTCCAACTGGCCTAGGAAAAGAAGAAACAAGCTTACAGCACAGCCTCTAGGGCGACTCCAGGAGCTGGCTGACAGTGATTAAGGAAGCAGGGACCTCTGCCCTACTGTCTCGCTGCCACCTGCTTTCAGTCTCTGAGACCCTGAGCAGACGACCAGAGAACCCAAGTATTGATGGATGTGAGATGACACCTCTGTGCTGTTTTGTGCCACTGGGTCTGTGGTATTTGTTCCCCAGCTCGAGACAACAGCTCAGTGACTGTGGGCTTTCCCTACTTGCAATGGGCCATCTGTGCAAACGGACCTCCACACCCAAGTCCACCCAGCAGACTCGGAGGAGAAGCCGCTAGGTCCCCATGAGGAAGCTGCTGGAAGGCACTCCATCTTTGCCATTATGGCATGTCCACAATCACAAGAAAACCTCTTTATGGATTATTTCCTGAACCAAGAACCTAATTAACTTTGGTGTAACAACTCTGCACTCAGCCACCACTGCAGGGTGACAATTATTTTCTCCGCTTCTGGATCCTGCTAAGTTAGGTCATTTTTGGAAAGCCACATTTTACAAGAATACCCTTCAAGAAATAAGATCACTCACCGCAGGTCCCCTCTGCTGTCTCCGGGCACACCCCGAGGTATGCCCATGACATGGGGTGCTGAGGGTGACCAGGTGACCTGGCCAGGGAGCTGTCCCACCTACAAAGCGGGCTGGAAGCCAGGTTGTGTTGCCTTGTCACTCACAAATCCCAGTGTTGTCCCCAATACAATCCACAGCAGGGCGTGTTTGTCAAAGGGGGCTGCTTTCTCCTGACCTGGAGGTCACCGAGATGACCAGGACTTCTCAGGCTTCTCCCTGCCTCTTGGGTCTGTGTGATCCTGGGAAACCTGGATCTCACCTCTTAGGCCCCCACTATGGGCTTCTTAAATTATTGTCCTACGCCCATAGCTCTGCAGATGGTGGGATTCGCTTTCCAGTTGATGCCTTCACTTTTCAGATTTCTCTCCACAACATCTGCCTCAAGCCAATAAAGACTGACTCAAGTGAAAAAAGCCAAGGAGGTCAGAGGTTGTTTTACACCCTCTCACACCCGGACATGCCATCGTGCTGGATACAGTTCAGGAGGCAGTGCCCTCTGTGGCCTCTTTCTCGGTGGCACTGCTCTGTCACCCTTCTCAGCCCAAGAATGAAGCCATCCTCCTCACCTTCCAGACTGGTCTGGATTATGACAAAAATCGCCAAAGGGGGTCAGAGAAGGACAGGAGGGGGCGATTAGCTGATCATGGCGCCAACACCACCCCCCCACCCACCTACAGGGGGGGCATCAGCCTGCACACACCCACACAGACCCACCAGCTCAGGCAACTGCATGTCAACCATGTGTGTGCTTCACAATCCTCTTCCCAGGTCAGGCCCAGCTTCTGATGTGGTGGTCCTCCGACCCTCCTCCTTCTGTGTACTCGTCCTCCCTGTCCTCCTCCCTACTGCTCTTGGGAAGAGCCCTAGTTTAAGGCTGTCCCGTAGATGACCTGCCTGTCTTCATTCGCTGGTGACTGTGTCAAGCTCAGGATTCTTTTTTTATCCAGGAATTGAGCAGATGCTGCCTTTTACAAACATGTGTCCTGGGGAGGGGCTGAGACTACATAGCAGGGGGGGACCTATGGTTCCTGCTTTCTTGGACTTGTCCCAACACAATAGTGCCTCTGCAGAAGTCAGGACCCCTACTTATATCTTTAATGTTTCTTTTAAAGGGGCCACCGAAGATGTGTTTCCTATCCTGCTTAGGAAACTGTAGCACCAATTTCAGGTGATCACAGCTATTCAAGTTTTCATCTCTGTGGACGTCATTATGTTTTGTTTTACCTGTTTTCCTACAAGAAGTCACCTGATGTAGCTACTGGAGTGAGCACAAAGAATGCAGACCATGCAAGTGCGGCAGGAGGGAAGGTGTCGACCATCTCTGGAAAAAACACCACCCATACATTTTCCAGGAAAAGCTGCCCAAAGCAGTCCAACAGCTGAAGAATGTCTGCAGCTGGGAGCAGTCAGAGATAGAAGTGGACGCTTCACGTTCTCTCAGCCACATCCACACACGGAGAGCTGTTTTGTCCAACATGGCTGTGCACAAAAAGGCAAAGCAGTGGAGATTTGTCCTACTAGCTGGACCAGCCATGACACAGACCAGCAATTCTACTGCTCATTCTCCTGCTGTTATCAGTCGGAAATCTGTTCAGTTCAACTGAAGTCTCCACATTTTGTTCAAACCAGGCTTTCCTGAATTTCATAAGTATCTAGAAATGCATGTCACTGCTAGGCATTGCCCAATCTGAAACCTCATTGTGCTTAAGAATAACAATTCTCCAGACACAAACATTTTTATGCAAAAGACAAAACAAACAAAAAAAAAAACACAACGTTTCCTGGGTTCTCAGACCTGGAGCAGGCTTCCTTCAGAGAGCTTTACATAGTTCATAATAGTCCCAGGATGGACAAAGTATCAGTACCATTGTCCAGATAAAGAAACTGAGGATCAGAAAGGCTGTTCATGCTCTTGACTACACAACGCAGCTCTGCTCCTCTCAGCACAACTGCTGTGCTGTAGGAGAGCCCCTGCAGAGGGTGCAGCCATCTCACATCACTGTCTTTCCAGTAGACGGTGACTAAGATGCACGAGCCTCTTCACGCACACCTCACTGTCCTGTGTATGAATATCGACGCTGCTCTTCTACCGACACGTACACTCAGGTGGAGTTTTCTTCAGGTCCAGTGCTCCCTCTTTTATCCTTGTGCTTCCAACAACAAAGCTCTCTCCTCACTGTCAGTGCTGCCGTGAAAGGAAAGGCCCAGGTTTCCGACCCTTCACAAACCAGCAGAGGTGGGATGTGACCGGAAGCACAGTGCAGAGAGAACAGCAGATCTGGGACTTTTCCAGAGAACCACTCTTCTTTCCACGTCCATCCACTAATCCCTGCTGTGGCATTGAGATACAGGACGTGCACGTGTGTGACCCAGTGACTGGGCTGCCCCTCCACTCCCACGCAAGGCCCCAGGTGGAAATGCAGGTGGGGGAGTGATGTCCCCAGGCTGTCATTAGGAAAATGTTTACACATACTGAGAACCTGAGAAACTGGTGCAATGAACACTGTGCGCGTGCCACCTGGGTTCAACGATTGACATTTTGTCATCTTTCCTCCTCTCTCTCTCTCTCTCTCTCTGTGTGTGTGTGTGTGTGTCTGTCTGTCTGTCTCTCTGTCTGTCTCTCTCTCTCTCTCTGAATCAACTTAAAGTTAGTTACAGACTTGACAATGCACCCTAAATTCCTCAGCCGCCATCTCCTAAAAATAAAGTCATAACCATTCCAATAGCTAGGGTTCTCCAGAGAAACTGAATCTATAGTGTGTGTACATCTAGACAGATGTACTTTAAAGAATTGGCTCCTGGGACTGAGGGCTGGCAAGTCCAAAATCTGCAGGGTAGGCCAGTAGGCCAGATATTCAAGTAAGATTTGTTGAAGTCTTGAATCTGAAATCTGCAGGGCAGACCTGCAGACTAGAAACTCGGGCAGGGTTTCTATGAGGCAGGCTTGAGGCAAAATTCCTCTTGTAAGAAACCTCAGGCTTTGCTTTTAAGGCTTTCAACTGATTAGACAAGGCCCACCACATCATGGAGGATAATGTGCTTCACTCCAAGTCCACTGATTTAAACGTTAATCACATCTTAAAAACACCTCCAGAGTGACGGCCTAGACTGGTGTTCGACCAAACAGTTGGTCACCGTGGCCTAACTAAATGACACAATAATTATCCGAATTATAATACCATTCAAAGTGATATTATTTGAATAATAGTTTGAAATTTGTGGTTGAATACTTACTCCCTTGGAAGCAAAAGTGGAGAATGCTACTCTTTGTGGTTAAAAAGGGCAATAAAGGAAATGTTATTAATTTGCTTACAGTTGTACACAGAAAATGTGGAAGGGTTCCCACATAGCTCATGAAGGTTGAGGCCTAGGGCTGGAAAGAGGGGGGACAGAGAAAGGAAAGGGGGTAACTGTTACTCAAGACCTGTTTGGGCTTATCAACCATGTGAATGTTTCACCTGTTATGTGAAAAGAAAAATATCAAATAGAGCCTAGCTCCTAGTTAAAAAACCAAAACAATCTTTTTGGTTGTGAATCCCTGCTGCAGAAAATCCATACACTCCAATGTGTAGTTTCTCTAATGGAAGATTTGCCTCCGGTGATTTGAATCCATCCTGAGGAAAACAAAACAAAATTAGAAATAAAACATATACCTACAATACGTTGGTATTGGGATGTTCACTAGTCTTACCAAGGCCAAGGAAGCATCCAGAAGCCCCAAGCCAGCTAAACTACACTGTGGGTTCTGGAGGGTTACTGAGCTGGATGAGGCCGGTGAGAAGGGCCGGACCAGCAGCAGCAGTGGTGTTGGTTGGGAGGGGCGTCTGCACACATGGCCCTGGTCCTCTGGCCTGTGACAAGACTGAGACCACCTGGTTGCTTTCCACAGGCTCCTCTGTGTCCTCAGAGCCAGCCCTTCTGGGTCTCACAGCCTCAGCCTCAGCAGGAGCCCCCTGCACCTCCACAGAAAACCCTCACATTGTGACCCCACTTTGACCCATTCACTCACTAGGCAGGTGCACCCTGCTCCTCAAAGTAGGCGCTCCAGAACGTAGGCAAGGAGGTATGTGGTATCGTTCCGGGTGAGAAGAAGTATGTAAGTATGTGTCAAGGGAGTGGGCATAAGCTTTTGATTCCCAAACCCCTCACACTGTGTCCCCCTCACAGACCATGAGGGGTCCCTCTCCCTCCGGCCTGTCATACCATTGCTGCCATCCATAGAAACCAACACTGGGCCCATTGCACGGGGCTCCAGGGCACTCCTTTTTTGTGTCCCTTGCAAGGGGCCCTTTCGATATTACTGCTCAATGAGCTTTCTTCCAGCCACCTTGATTTTTCCACCATGATATTGTAACTAGGAAATTTCCAAGTGACTAATAACTCAAGGTTTGTTTTTCAAGATGTGCTTTTCATTTCAGTCTCAACTGTACCCTGCAGGAAGGATCTTACATTCTGTTCCACTCATTACTGTGGCGTAACAAGCCACCCCAACTTTGTGGGGTGAAATAACAACTCATGCTCACAGGTTCTGTGGGTTGGAGGCAGTGACAGGGTTGTTATGGAGGAAGTTGCCTCTTCTCCAGGATTCCTGGGCCTCAACTGGGCAGACTCAAATGGTTGGGGCTAAAATCATCTAGAGACTTCTCTCGCATGACTCAGCAGTGGGGCTCACCTGGGACTGTCTCCCCGTGAGCCTGCACATGGCCTGCCCTGTGGCTGAGGCGTCTCATGGCACGATCTCCACAGGGGGCCTCTGAGTTCTCCAGGGCCCCCAGGCAGAGGCTCCTCATGCCTCATCACCTCTGCACAGGTTATTGGCTACCAGCCAACCCTACAGTGAGGCCACTTCCAAGAGAACCATCGGACCCCAGAACTCTTGAGCAGAGAGGTGGCAAGACCCTTCTTCAGATGTGCTCGTGGGATGGGAGATGTTGCTGAAGCCATCGTTGAGAAACTCAAGCTGCTCCCTAATCTGGTCCTGGTGAGGGTGGAAGTGACATCAGGATCTGTCTCCTTCCTCCTGCAAACTCCGAGGTCCTGTGCAGAGGCTGGAGCCTGACCTCCTGACCTCCATGCTGCCGCTTCCACCAGGCCACACACACTTCCCGTTTACATTTCAAAGAGGAATAATTTTGTATTTACTCTTTGCATGTTTGGTTCTGCCCTCTTGTAATTTCTGGATCAATACAGAAAGTCCATGTATTGTTTATTCCTGTTATGTCCTAGCCTAGATATATACCATTTCTGCTCAGTGATCATTGAAGGTAAAAATGAAGAGTAAGATAGGTTTTTATCTTTTAAATGAGTCAGGCAGCACCCTGGGCTGCCAACGTCACACGCTGTGTTGCTTCTGTAACCCCCTTAGTCTCTTCCTTCAAGCTTGTATTTAGTGAATTAACTGGGGCGTGAAAAGTAAAGCTCATGCACAGACTCCAGCAAGTGGAAGACAGTCAGTCAGTGTTTTAATGCTGAGAGAGACAGAAACAGAGACAGAGGAAGCAATGGGAAAATCTCTTATACTAATGATCCACTTGAAGCTGACGTTCACCACTGGACTGTGTGAGTTAGAATAGAGGCTGAATGGTTCTCACAAAGACCAAAATACAGTGGCTGAAATCATTTTATCTCTCTCTAATATAAGCTGCCAAAAGCAAACAGCCTGGGCTGATGCAACAACACTGCCAATTTCAGTACATGGTTTACACTCTCTGCTGTAGCAACTACTCTCATTTCCATGATTCCCCAGCTGGCAGGTGGGCGGGAGGGTAGGGCAGTCATGGGCAGTCTCCCTGCTTCTAAGTAGCATCAGTTTCTCTCCCATCTCACTGGCGCAAACTTGGTCACATGGTCATCTCCAATAGCAAAGGAGACTGGGAAATGCAGTGTCTAGTCCATGTGCCCAATTCAAACTCTGAGGAGTTCCATTACTAAAAGGAAAAAAGGGATAATGGATGCTGGGGACAGTTGGCTGTCTCTGCCCTTCCCAGTTTTCCATGAAGAAGCAGAGTTTATGGGATTGGCGTGGCGTGGACATAGAAAGTACTTGTTATTGGCCACTGATACCAGTTACCATGGCAACCACACTGACTGGCTGGCGCAACCCACATTGTCATCTTTTTCTCTGCACACTTTGCATAAATGACTGCTCTAAACAAGCAAGTTTGTGAGAAAGAAATCTTGTGAACTGAATTTCCGCTGTTTCTCGGTCAATGGTTCTTCCTGACGTTGGTGGTCCAGATCTTACATCTTTGTGGATAAAATTTGATTTGCAGATAAGAAACAGAAATATGATTCACTAATGTTTTTCCCTGCAGGCTACCTGGATGAAAGTGGCTGCTCACGTGTACAGCTAATCTTGGCACATTGTGTGTGCTGCAGGAAAAGGAGTGGGGTGAGCTTGTCCGTGGGCCCCATCTCTTGCTTTGGGGGTCCTTTTCTTTTCCCTCCCCAAATCTTTGCCCTGTCCTTACTTACCCATACCTTTTCCCACCCAGTATGTGCAAGGACCTTCAGCTGACATTCTATAAAACTGTGTTCTATGGACCACTTTTTTGTGACAGGCTCCTAGAACTCCAAAGCGGAAGTACTTATTGTCATATAATTTATGCAAACTGCATCCTCTCTCCTAGACAATCACGATGCACTGGAGAAAATTAGAGCTTCTTCATGAAAAACAAAATACTTGCAGAAGTTTATACCAAGGGTGTGTCAAATTTATTTGAGCAGAAAACAGGTGTTGAGAAGTGCCTGTTGGAAAATGTCCACTCTCATCTTGCTGCAGTGTAATGCACAGAAAAAGCCGTGAACTTTGGAGCCAGACACATTTGAATCCGAATCCCATCTCTGCCACCCGCTATGTGTGGCCCTCAGTTTCTTCATCTCAAAATCATGCATCGCATTACTTACCACCCAAGGTTAGTGTGAGAATTGATGGAACACTATATGTAAAACTTAGTGCCTGGAATATTACAGAAACTCGACAAAGAGTCTTTATCATTGTCACCAGACAGGACATCATTTAATAAGAGCCAATTGTGTCAGTCTGCTAAGCAGTTTGTGTCAGGCATGGTGAAGGATTCCTCCAGAACCCTCTCCTATGCTGATTCTACTAATGCGTATTGGGTCTACATCTTACCCCTGAAATGGCTTGGGATGAAGCAGGAAAATCTGATTACATTCATTCTGCCTGATTCTTACCTTCCAGTGTTGTACAGTGTAAGCCCGGAGAACAGTATCTACCTCCCACCAGTCCCCACCCCACCTGGCTTCAAGCCGAGCATCGCAGGAGCACAGCTGGTAGGCAGTGCCTGGCTTCAGGTACAGGTAGACACAGAGCAGAGCCAGGAGTGCACAGGGCTCCCCTGCTCTCGCAGTCATGTGGAGGCAGGCTCAGCTGTCAAGGCTTTGGGGAAACACGCTGCCTTTGTAGAGATCTGGGACTTGAGGATTATCTTCTTCAGTTCCACGGGGCCCTGTTTTAGAGTCTGGGGGACCCAGCTGGGCTTTCCATATTTAAGAGATACCTTAACCAGTTTAAGGGCATCTGCTCTGATGGTCCCCATGACAACCCTGGGAAGCCCAGAGTGAGCAGCCCACAGGCTCTGACAACAGGGAGGCCCATCCACTAATGGGATAACGTCTGGAGAAAAGCCGATCCTCCCCGGCAGCCTTTTTAAGTCTGCATAGGCGAGTGTGTTCCTGGCACAGGAGTTGTCTTGCTTGTAATTAACAATCAGCCTTAATGTCTGTTGAATGCCCATAACGTCCTCAGGAGGAGTTTTGTCATTCCCATTTTGTAAATGAGTGAAAGACAGAACTTGACCAAAACTCAAGCGTTCTTATTTCTTGGACGATTTAAACTAGAGTAGATGTTTGTTTTTCACTGACCAGCATAATGTCAAAATATTAACAACAAAAAAAAGGTGGGGGTAGAATTAAGGAAGAAGAGAACAAGGGAAGGAAGGAGGGAGGAAGAGAGGGAAGGAGGGATGGTTAGATGGTGTGGAACTGACATAGGTTGCCAGTTTGTGTTATTTCACAGATGTTAAAAAACAATGGCTGCTACTATTACCTACTCTCACCACATGAGCAGAATCTGAGACAAGAGCAAATTTTCTCAGATTGTCAGAAAGGACAGGTGGCGACTTTGACTGCCATCCCCCCAGGGGCCCCATTTTTCTAATTTCCACTTAGAGGAGAGACACCTGGAGCATGTCCCACATATGGAAACTGTATGAGGACGAGGACACACAGCCACGTTGGACACCCCCAGCCCCAGGCCCCTTCTCTGCTTTCCCACACAGGCCCCCATTTTTTTCAGATGTTGTCCAAGGCTCTCGAAGCCAAACCATCCATCCTTTGGGCCTTTTAAGCTACCACATATGGATAAGGTATCGACAAGTAACAAACCATAAACTTACATGTATACAGTGCAGAACAAATAGTGTATTTTAAAGTGAAAGAAAGGAATTTGCACTGAGTTTAAGTTAAATGTTTTTATTTGGTTCATTCTAAAACTAGGAAAATAGAAAATTGTGTCTGACAGTTTATGGACACAAAGGAAACAGATCATTCCTGGGCAAAGTCATCTTTAGCAAAATTTTATGGCTGCTCAGAAAATTTTCAAAGACAGAGGTTGCTGATATCGTCCCTGTGCTGTTACACATCGTCTCTGGTGCCTGGTGAAGTTCTAGAAGGCGGATGTGTGAGAACTGACCTGTGAGACTGAGCTCCGTGCGAAGGAGAAACCTGCGCTTCACCCAGGGTGGCAGGGTCCACTCAGGCTTCGCCGTCACATGGCACGCCAGGGCTCAGCGGCTGACTCACTTGGCGACGTCCACAGGCCGGACAGGAAGGCCTTGGAGCCGCGATGGGCTTGCCGCCGCCCACACTGCCCCAGCACGTCTCAGGGCTCAGGGTTCTGTGCACACAAAAGGCTGGCCAGTCTCAACCTGGCCTTAAAAGTGGCATGTCTTCCCCATAAATGTGAAGTCATTGTTCTCTAGTACTAAAGTCAGCCCTGCTGCCACGTTACAGGAGTTAAATACGGAAAACGGCAAACACTAGAAAACTCAACTGCGTTTGGATGCTTTTTCTAGGGATTCTGTCATTTGTTTTATTGTTCCCAAATATTTCCCAGAGGGATGGCCCTGTGTTTGTTCTGATGCAAACAAAATAACAATCACTCCCGTTTATCGAGCATTTGCTATGTGACAAGTGGCTTCTGGGCATTCCCTTTACAATCCTGTGGCTACTCTAATCAGAAACGAATGGGGCAAGAGGTTCCTGTCTGCGTCTTACAGATGAGGACACCAAAGGCCAGGGAAGCTGAAGAGCAAAATGTCACCACTAATGAATGAGATTCACATGCCAGCCTTCCTGACCCTCAGACATCCCACCAGGTTCTCCACCGGCTGTCGGCCCAGCCAGGGCCAGGTGCAGCCCACACAGCACCCCTCCCCACCAGGCAGCCTCTGCTTGAGTTCTTGCCTCCTGTAAGGACAAGTCTCCAAAATGCTCTGCTTCGTTGTTAAAATCAGAAACAAAACCAAGCGAAGTGGAAACTTATTGTCCAAGAATAGTCAAAATGTTCCCTCTGTAAGTGCAGAAAAAAAATATTGCAATGAGACTTTGAAGAAATGTTCACATCCATTTTTAAAAGTATTTACTGCAAGCAAATATCCTGCCTACTCAAATTACTTAAAGACCAATCTAAATTAGGAAAAGTGCTTAGGGAAACTTCTGTAATGAATTAAAAAGGATGAGCTGTAGTTAGTGCTTCACTTGTCTATGCATGAATTGATCTAAACTGTGTTTTTTCCGTAAGTGGTTTATCGTACATGTTTCATGTTTCTGTGTGCACTTATCCACATACATTAATACTCACCTTCAGAAAACCTAGTTTCATAGATCCCTGGTGTCCCCTGAGTAGATGAAGACCACCACAGAGTAGCCATCAGAAGTCACAGTCTGTGTGTCACCGTGACCTTCCTTTTCCCTTACTGTGCAGTGGGAAGGGAAAGATGAAAGAGGTGACTCACACTCTGAGGGGAGAAGGTGGTAGAGGGTGCAAGGCTGAAGGCTTTCTGGAAGCCAACAGTTTCCATGTCTGAACAAAAGCTGCCAGGACCCTTCAGTTCCCCCGCTGGGAGGTCATCAGCCCAGGGGTGTGTGAGTGACCACTGGGCACGTCCTACTAGCTCGGTGTGATCACTAGTACTACAGTGTACACAGAGCCAACTCATTGGTCACGGGTGTTCCCTTCTCCAGACCTCTTACCCAGGCACCAGTGGACCTAATTCCTTCACAACAGAAAGTACTGCTCACGACACAGATAAGGCCACCTGCCAGGGTCCAGCAGAGCAGCTGGGCGGTAGAGGCCAATTCCATTTCTGTTCCTATGACTGTTCCTCAGGGGAGATGGGCGCTAAAAATGCCAAATCATCTACAGGAAACTCTCGACAGTAAAAGACCAGTGGTCATCAAGGGTTCGGACTGCGCGGAGGGATGAATTGGCAGAGCACAGAGGATTTTTAGGGCAGTGAAAATACTCTGTATGACACTATAATGGTGAATATCTGTCACTGTACCTCTGTCCAAACCCACTGAATGTACAGCACCAAGAGTGACCCTAAGGTAAATAATGGACTCTGGGTGATGATGACATGTCAGTGTGGGGTCATCAATGGTAACAAATGTACCTCTGGTGGGGGAGCTTGCATGTATGTGGGGGGGGGGGGTACATCTGAAATCTCTGTACCTTCCCCTCAATTTTACAGTGAACTTAAAACTGCTATAAAAAATTGTCTTAAAAGTAAAGTCAATTGGTGGATTCAGCAGAGTGGGGAATAAGCTATTGATCTTGGAGAATGTGGTTTTCTGAGTGATAAAACAAGAGGTCACAGAGAGCTGACAGCTGGGCCTTCCTTCTAATTCTTTCTCTTCAGCGGGCACACAGGACGAAGATAAAGAACTGGGCCCTGGAAAGGTCCTGGGGCCGTGATAAATCTATGCTACTCCTGGGCTGGCCTCAGAGGCCCCAAGCGGCTGACCGGCCGAAGGCCCTGCCTGTGGCACAGCCCCACCGGCCCAGCTCTCTTTCAGCTTCCTCGTCTGAGGGGGAGCAGCTGGCCAAGAAGATAGGCCAAAAGCACAATTACACAACTACTGCCCCGCAGGTTGGAAATATAATACATGTGCTCAATTTAGGTGATCCAACTAAGTTTGCAAACGCAGCTAAGTGTTCATAAACGGTGAAATCTAGTTAATTGGTTAATAATTATTGATTTTCAAAGTAATTAATGTTCATGGTTTTTCCTTATGTCCAGGTTTATGTCAGCAGACTCAGAATTTAAAGCATTCAGAAAACGAAAGGCCTTGAGGTTGGATGCTGTGGAGTAAGGACTAGGAGAATAGATGCCTCATCGTCACAGGTGTCATTGATGAGGTGATGGGCTTGGCGGTGGTTCTCAAACTTGGCTGCACTGCAGAATCACTGAGAAGCTGAGAAGCTGGCACCCAGGCCCACCCTAACCCACTGGGTCAGAAATCAGGATGGATGGCACTGGCATCGGCATGGTTTTAATTTCCCAGGGAGTCACATTGCCAAAGCAAGGTTGGGACCACCGCCCGCAGCAGTGGATTGGGAGTGTCTTGTCTTGAAGATGCGAGCATGGTCGTGAGTCCTGGCTGAACCCTTCACTCGGAGAGAAAGACCTACCAGAAATTAGAAATCAAGTTATTCTGTAACTTAGAAAAACAAAAAGCAGAAGTGGCATCACCAAGAATGCTTGTTTTCCCCTCGTGGCAACTGTGAAACTGTCTTACCAGAAAAAAATAAGAAACTGACACCTAGAAAATTTTTCACCTCCTGTTCCCATGATCAATTAGAAAACTGTGACCCTGGGTTTTGTCACAGAAGAAAACTGGAGGCAGTGAGCTGAGAGGAGTAGGGGCTCATCTATGAGCTTCCCAGGGGCAGAAAGGCTAAAGTCGGCACCAGCTGCCCACGCCGGAGGGCGTCTTCCCTCACTGGAGGCCTTGTCTCTGGGTGACACCAGTCTTCCCTTTGCAGCAAACATCTTCACCACCTGTGCGAGCTCTGGGGTAACTAGGACTCAAAAAGTCCCGTGAGCACAGGGGCTTAGAGGGGTGAGAGTTGAGAGCAGAATAATAACACACCACATGATGAAGACAGAAACACTGTGAAAACTGGCTTTGCAGCCACATAACAGAGTGTTTAGCAAATGGATAATGCATTACACTGACAGCACTTTCTCCAGGAGACACCATCAAGTGAATCTTCACAGCATTCGTATGAGCTGCGTTAGGATCTTTTTAAAGGAAACAAATCAAATAAAAACAAAGATGTGCACAGGACTTTGGTGAAACGCATCGCATCTTCCCCACTGGTCACCTGTGGCACTCCTGCTCCCATGTCAGGGCCAGCCCAAGGATAAAGGAATGAATTCTGCCTGTGGGCGTGGTGGGTGATGAGTCAGGCGAGAAATCTACTGTCCCCTCCAACAGACTTGATCTCTAAACAGCTAAATGCCCAGTCTTGTCAGAGCCAGGAGTCCAATCTTTGTCATTTACCATGTCTGTGTCCTAAAGACTGTGGGCACAAGCAGATGCCCCCGCCAGGTCGTGTGTGTCCCAAGGGCCCCAGCCTGGACTCTACAGCATTCCTGGAACGTCCTCCAACCCCCACTTCCAGGCACTGCTCAACACAAATGCCAAATCTCAGCACTGCTGCTTCTCTGTGCAGGTGACAGACGTCGTGATAGGGAAGCAGCTTTCAGGGTAAAGGATGTGTGATCAAAAATGTATGATGACCCCCAGCAAGTCATTGTAGACTTTTTTCTCTGGGAAACTTATTTTATTATTTAATGAACAAAGGAGTAAATAAACTGTATTCATCTGGGGCTGTTGAATCAAAATGAAAGGTGTTAATACACTTCAGGTTGGTATATTTATTTTATAAGTCATATTAATAGTAATAATCCTTTTCCATCTAGTCCCCGTAAGTTGTTATTCCTGCCGTGTCACTCACCACATTGCTTTTTAAAGATTACATCATCCATCACTCATTCAACTGGGATCTTTACAATTGCCATCAATGCAAATTGTACAGCTCCCGTGGCGAATGTTCTTTGAGCCTGTGTGTGGGAAACATCCTTCCCCAAAGAAGCTGTATGTTTGGAATTTGCCACCAAATACATGGACAGATCGCCTTACGTGCCTTCTGGGATGTCCTTCCCTCCTCCCAGACCTGGCCCTCTGTGTCCTACTTGATCTCAGATCTGATCCACTGTGAATGCCTGAGCCCACATGGAAGAAGCAAACCATCCCAGACACTTGATTCTCCTTTCACAGCTGCTTAGAGCGACTGACTGCTTTACATCTTGAGGTGGAAATTGCAAGAGCACCATTAGGAAGTCAGCCCTGATTTGAAAGTAGCTGTGAATGTTCTTATTCTAACTTTAGTGGCAAGAGTTACCTCTCCTTTTAGCTAGAGGAGTTTCTTCTGCAAATATATGTATTATTTAATCTCAGTAATAACACATAGTTTTCATCTAATTCTACCCCTTAATATTTTAGTTAGTTCATCTAAATGTCCAAATAAAATGATCCACCTGGTCTTTTTCTTACCTACACCTATGAGAGGTGATTCTTTTAATTCTTAACCAGGGGCCATGGATCCCCCAAAAATCTGTGGACAGAATTTGGAAGAAGGGGTATATGAACATAAATGGGGGAAAATGAATCTCTGTTTCATTCACCTATAACTGAAATTTAGTGTTGCCTTTGGCTGTGAATAGCAGTTCTCATGGTCTTGCCACCTTAGAAATCTCAGGTGTTTTGAAGACACACTGTAATCATTGCAAACAGACACATATAAAATTGTTTTTTGTGACATCCTATGGATTTTGTACATATTTTTAATATTCTGAGAAGGAACCCAAAGGCATCACACAGCTAAAGGAGTTCATGGTTCAAAAAGGTAAAAATTGGTCAAGCGATGGTAAGATAGGAACACAGCTCAATTGGGCATCAAACATATTCATATCCTTTGAAACTGAAGAATGTGCCAGTTACGATGAAACTCACAGGGCACACTTCACTTTTCAGACTCCTTTCTTTGTTGCAACTCTACCAGGGAGGCAAACTAAATGCTGGGCATATTTGGTCACCCTCACAGCCCTGAACAGAGAGGCCGCGTGATGCCCAGGGTCATAGAGCTGTGAGCCCCGAAGTGAGACCTTGTCTCTGTTGCCCGGAAATTAAGCTCCCTCCCAGGTGGAGGTGAGAGGAGCCGGCCCTCCTGTCTTCCCCTCAGTAGGAACCTGACCCTTTATATTAAGGCTCCCCAAGCCTTGAGTTGGCAGCTGCATCTTGGATTCACTCCGTGTTCAGTCCACCCTGCACCTTTCTGGGGAGAACGTGGCTTCTCTGGAGAGAACCACAAGAGCCCATTTCCCAGCTGCAGCTGGTAAGTGGGTCCAGCTGGAAACCTGAGTGTGCCAATGAGCTCTTCCCCAAACAGAGATGTCGGGTGCTCACGGAATAGGTTGGCCAGCCAGACAAGCAGGAGATGAGGCAGTAATAGCAAGGAGAAGAGAGGGCAACTCAGGGGAAATGGAGGATGCAGACAAGACAGTGAGAAGCAGGAGTGGGAGACACGAAGGACAGGAAAGAAGCGCAGGAGGCAGACGACTGAGCCGAGGCCCTGAGAAAGGACCTGCAGGAGGAGGGGATGGCAAGAGAATGGGGGAATGGCCACTTCGAGTTCGTCCCACCCATTTTGCTTTTTATCTAGGATAATGTTTGTGTTTTACAATAATAAAACCATTAATTTGTAAATTTTGAAGTCATCCGGTTTTCTCCATTTTCAGAGTAGTCTCTTCTTGTGTTTCCTGTAAAAGAACCAAGGAGACCAGTTTCAAACCTCAGCCTGAGGTCTCTAACCTGTCAGCCTCTATTTCTCCATTTGCTAGGCAAGGGCTGCATGTGGAGGGAAGCTGTGAATCCCCGGAGGCCAGCCAGCTGCCCCAGCCCCTCCATCTGCACAAACATACCTGCCCAAGTTTCTCCGAGCAGCGTCCCAAGCTCACGGTGGCAGCCCTGCCTGTCCCACTTCCTCTGGCTGCCTCACTCTCCCATATTTTGTCTCCAGGTCATCTGGCACCATCTGACATATTATGTACTACACTTGCTTCTCTGTTCACTGTGCAGCTGCCCCCCTCCCCCCACCCAGAACGTGAGCTCTGCTTGCTTTGTGAGCCTTGCCATGTCCCTGCCCTGCACTGTGTTGGCCTGGGGTCCCTCTCAGCAGTGACTGGCTGATGGACGCGGGCGCCAGGCGCACAGAGAGCAGCTGTGGCAGCACTTGTAGGCTGTCCATAGTGATGTCTCCAAGGTCCTGCTCTCAGCATCAAACTTGGCCCCGGAAGGCAGAAGGTGCTGTCTGCCACAGCTGCCCCCTCCATTCAGGCCAGATGCTGTAGAAGTCCCACTCAGCATGTCGGAGAAAAGGAGGACAGGCCTGACAGGCCAGGGCCACTGGCCTGGAAGAAGGGACTCTGGCCTGTGGGCTCAGATGTGCCTGGATCTCTCCACACTCCAAGCTGGGTGCGACCACCCTGGGGCTGGCAGGTCACACTGAGCAGACCTTTTTTTTACGCAACCATGTTTGTGGTGGGCTCTCCTGCCTGGTATCTGGGACATCTGCCGGAAATCAGGCACCGCCTGTGGGATTCCGCAGCCATCTCAGCTGGCGTCCTGCTGCCGTTGACTGAAGCCACAGCCTGGGCCTGCACCTCAGAGAAGGGGTGAAAAAAGCAGCGTGGCCTGGGCCATCAATCACCCTTGGTGTTGCCATCTGAGGTGAATCTCATGCAAAAATAAAATCAGAACCCCCAGTCCAAAATATCCTCCAAGGGAGGCCATGGGGGCTCTGCCTGTGGTGGGTGAGGCCGAGACCACAGCATCTGGGATTCCTAATTATAGGGGGGCTCAGGTCCGAAAGTGTCATGTGTGAGCTGAGATGTGACTATCTTGCACAGCCTTCTAACTGTCGTCCTGGCCACCAGCTTCCTCACAGCAGTAAGACAAAAATATCGACGTCCGTGTGCCCCAACAAGCTTCCCAAACCTGTAAGACTGCTTTTCACCTTTCTCTTCAGAATCCATTTTAAATTTGGGGTCGGTTAGTGCCCCATCCCCATGCTGAGATGAGCCAGCATGACCTAAAAGAACAGTATGTTCTTTAAGTTCTCAGTGAAGGTAAAAGACATCTTCACTAATCCATTTGGGGGAAAGTATTTATTGACAATGTATTGGAAAAGTGACAATTCCTTCCAGAATCTTCCACCCAAGGAGCTTTCTATGTTTCTTCCTTCAACGTCTCCTAGGCCAGGGTGTCGGGATATAGTCAAGGGAGAGTGGGGAGCCGCCAAAGGTGTCAAACACAGCAGCGAAGGACTAGAGGGGATTCTAAAGGAGACAGGCAGAGCAGAAGACGCATTGAGCCCCACTGGAGTGCACCCTGTCGGGTGGCCTGGAGGGGTCCTGCGAGTGGAGAAGGAGGGGCTGGCAGTTAGTGCAGGGCCAGAGGCCCCACACACGGCCACCAGGATGGGTCTTGGGAAGACAGTTTCAGAGATAGAGCAAAGGACACATGAGTCACAGATAAAGAGAGCACAGAGAACAAGAGCAACAGTTCCTGAAACAGAAAAGTGTGGGAGGAGATGCGACGGTAAAGATGAGGGTCAGCTTGTTCTGGGGACTCCGGAGTTTGAGGCAGTGTTAGAAACGTTGGTATGGAGAGCAAATGGACGTCATGAGAGGAGACAAGCTCGCCAAGGAAGTGATTCTTGAAAAATATTTGATCAAAATGGCAAACTACACTCACGTGCTATTTGAGGTAGAACTAATTAGTCACAAAAATAAATCCATGAGTCCACAGAAAGTAAGAATCAGTACCATCAGGAAGCCAGAAGTCATAGCAATTCCTGCGCAACTGAAAGAAAATGAGGTGCATGTTGATGGAGAAACAAGAGTAGAGCGGAGGAGAGAGAGGTCTGGGCGCTATGGTGGCTCTGAGAGCAGGAGGAGGATCCAATGGCCATCAGATGGACTGAGGAGTCCCAGCCTAGGGAGTGAGTCTCAGCACTGGCGTCTCCCCATGTTGGGCTGAGGGTGGGTGGAGCAGAGATTCTTACCCCATGCTCCAGAAGTGGCAGGGTCAGAAATCAAAAGGTGTGGACCAGCCCCACTGCCAGAAGGTAAGCTACCAGTTGACCTTTCCTAACCAAATACAGTCCCCTCAGTCCTGGCATTGGAAGTCTTCATGAGAGGAGAGCAGTTCTCATCAAATCAAGGAGTTAAAAACTGATGATCACCATACATCCCACAGAAGTGAACATTATGAAAAGATATGCCAATACAACAAACAAGCAAGAAAACACTTTTGTTTGACAGGACAAAACGTATCATGCATTAAAATTTGCCTCATCAGTACCCTCAGGGTAGGAATGAGAGCATATTACGTGCATCAATAGAGAGCATGTGAAATCACCGTGGGTGAAGCTCTGCTCTGTGCCCTGCTAGGTGCTGCCTCTCCAGGCACAGACGCATCGTCAGTGCTCCCTCTCTGTCCTGCACTGTCAACTTTACTCTCTTCATCAGGGCATCTCAGTCAGACTATAGGACAGCACACCTGCTATCCTAAAAGGGACTCTCACTCTTTCCTTACATTCCCCTTCCCCCATCACCCCATTCCTCTGCATCCTTTATGGGGGAAAAACTCTAAAAATGAGTCCCACCATCTCCACTACCTATTCCATTTTTCTGGGAGCCCTCTCCCCCAGGTTTTCACCCCATCCCCCAAGACTGCTGAAGTCAGGATGATCTCACAGGCAGACCCTCGCATGGGCACGGTGAATCGCCTTTGCTCTGACCACCCTTCCATACTCCACAAACTCCCTACATTCCTCCCATCACAGGGCACTCCTCCTGGGCTGTGGGGCCAGAACCCATCTTTTTCCCAACTCCAAAGTGCTGAGCTGCTGGGCTCACTGGCCCTTCATCTCTCTCACCCCCCTGTGTCATCCACACATTGGCCACCAAATCCACCCAACCTCCTAAACCTCAAACTTGACATGACATCTCTAGATGGAGGTCAAATAGGTGACACCAACATGCCCAATGTGAACCCCATGCTATTCACTTCCACCTGTTTCTCCCCACTCTTCTCCACCCCACTCCTCAAGGTAAAACCTTCAAGTCACCCTTGACCCCTCCCCTCCTTCACATCCCAACACCACAATTCAGGCCACCATCATGCCTGTCTAGGCTGTCACAGTAGAACTGCAACTTGTCTCTATGCTCTCACTTGCCCAACCCCCAAGAGACCCCAAGGGAGGATCTCAACAGGTGAACTGGATTGAGTGACTCCCTGGGGCATACTCTCCAGGGGGTGCCCCCACACCTCAGAGTCTGATGTCCTCACTGTGGCCTCAAGACCCAATAGCGCTAGCACTCACACTCACAGTCCACCTCATGTCCTGCCCTTCCCATACAGGTCTCTCACTGTTGCTGGCACACATTTTTGTCAACGAGCTAAGGAAAAGAATGAGAAATCAGTACTGGAACAGGAAAATACCAAAGATATTAATACAGTCAAATACAGTCATTGTTTGAAGACAGATGAAGACAAAATGATTGCATATCTAGAGAGATCCACAAAACACAAATAAACAAAAAAGCTTTTGTGTACACTGCAATAGACAATTAGAAAATGCAATGGGAAAAAAATGTTTTTTACATTAGAAGCAAAATCCTATAATACCTACAAAAATTGTACAAAACCTACCAAAAAAAAAAAAAAACCCTTAAAACTTTAAAGTCGAAAAGAATCCCTGAATATATGGAGACATACATTTATCTTAATGAATCAATTTTGTAAAGAAGCCAATTCTCCAGTTAAATCTATGAATTCACTGGAAGCCTAATCAAAATTTCCTCCCAATATTTTATGGTGAAAAATTCAAACATAAAGAAAAGTTGAAAGAATTTTACAGTGAACATCCATATACTTACTACCTAGACTCTACTATTAGCATTTTATCACATTTACTTTATCACAAATTGTGTACTCATTCCTCTATCCAACCATCAATCCATCTTTTTCAATGCATGTCAGAGTTGCAGCTTCATTACACTTCCCGGCTAAGCACATTGTATTCATATCATTAGCTAGAGTCATTTTTTATAGTGTTTTGTTTTGTTTTTTGAAAATTTATATACTGTTAAACACACGAATCATAAGTGAACATTTCCAAAGGTTTGGGATGGATATACCTGTTTATACAAACCAGTATCAAAAATGAAGATTGTCATCACCCCAGAGGGTTCTCCCACGTGCCTGCCAATCTATCTGCACTCCCACTGTGAGGAAAATACCTTCTGATTTTTCCAACCATGTGTCAATTTTGCCTCTTCCAGGAGTTTGTATAAATGGAATCTCACATTATGTATTCGTTTGTGTTTGACTTCTCTCACACAGTGTAATCATTTTGAGATTCAGTCTAGTGGGTGCCCGTATCTAGAGTTCAATTCTTTTTCTCTTGCCTGACATTGCACTGCATACGTGAACCATGGTGTAGTTACCCATTCAATGGTTGACAAATACCTGGACTACCTATCAACCAGTTTTTAAATGGAATTTGAGGAGCAAATCCTAAAACATATGGGAGAGAAAGAGTACAATGGCCAAGCAAAAATGTCTGAGAAGCAGAACTTGCCCTACTAGATATGAAAGCACATTAGATAGCTATAATAATTAGGAGAGCGGATTTGGACACAGAGGAGGCAAAGAAATCAACAGAATAGAGTTTAAACATCCAGAGATAGACTTGTGTATATAAAATAAATATGTTTAAATAAAAGTAGGCATTTTAACAGACTTCACCATGCATAGATACAAATCTGAAAAAAAGAAAGAAAAATATAGAGAGAACATGGAAGAGACTTGCTTGCCTACAGAAAGCGTAAAACCCAGACACTATAAATGAAAAAACTGACTAACCACAGAAAATTTAAAACCACCTGCACAATGAAAAACACAAAAGCTAAAAAGATTGATAAATTGAGGGGAGAGCATAATGTCCTTAGTTGTGTGGTTTTTTAACTCCTACAAATCAGTAAGAATTAGATAACTCCTAGAAAACTCAGCAAATGAAATGAACATTGTCACAGAAAGGAAGAAATACAAATGACTAGAATGTTTTCTTAAATGTTCAATCTCACTCAAAAAGAAACAACTGCTGATAAAAGGCCATCGATTGACAAAGTTTTAAAATTGAAAATAAACACTGTTGACAAGATTTTGAGACACTCTCATACATTTTGTTTACAGCTTGGGAAGTCCAGCACTATAAATGGGCGTATCCTTGGACCTATAATTCCACTTCTGGCAACTAGCCTGGTAGATCTACAAAATACTGGAACACAAACACTGTGGTATTAAAAAATTGAAAATGATTAAAATGTTCGTCAAGAGGAAAAGGATTAAATGAAATATAATATATCCGTACTACAGAACATTATTCAGCTCCTTAAATAATAAGGGAGAGGTTTCAGACTAACATAGAAAACAATCTACAAGCTATATTTTTAAAAAGAGAGTCATGAAATATTATGTATGGTACGATCCAATACGTGTAAAAATGATTCATGTATATGCCCATGTACAGGTTTATCAACATACAGGAAAATATCTTGAAGGCTGCATAACAGAGCCGTTTCCAAGAACAGGATTTTTACTCTATTGCTTGGATGTTTACACTGAGAATGTATAACTTGTCTCATAAGGTATGTTTGGTTTGGTTTGGTTTGGTTTGGTTTGGTTTGGTTTGGTTTGGTTTGGTTTGGTTTGGTTTGGTTTGGTTTGGTTTGGTTTGGTTTTGGGGATATGGAGTTGAGGAAGGCTGATCTTTCCTAAAACTCTTGAATCTTAATAATTGCCAATTATTTGTAACATTTACAAATAAATTCTAGGCCCCTTTAATTGCTAGAAAACTGGAAATGAAGGATGAGAGAAGAGGGAGTCATCGTCGTCTTCGTCACCGCTATCATCATCGTCCTGGCTTGCAGTCGCAGAGCACACCCCACGTGGGTAGTAGATATGTCATATCTGATGCCCGCCAGACCCTACAAAGGGGATATTATTATCTCCGCTTGAGAGACAATGAATCTGGGGCTCAGGGGTGTAACAGCACGTCCCAAAGCCTTACAGCCACAGAACAGGAGTTGGAACCAGGGGTCTCGTTTCCAGAGCCTCTCCTGGTTTCCTCTGCATCACCTTGAGGCCATCACATGCACGGTGGGACCCCTTCAGAGGCTCTGGCTGCCCAGTATGACACACTAGAGACACTCTCACACCCCGGTGGGCATGCCATCAGGTCCAAGTGGAGCTGAAACCCACAGGGGTATTCAGCTGGTCTAGATCCCCCTTGGTACTCGAAAGTCAGGTTGGTCTTGATGCATAACCTGGACACCACCACCTTCACATGCATATGCGTGTACATGCATGCACATATGTATACACATTTATTGCTAGAATCTCAGCTTCTCTGGGCACCAAAAGCATTCATATTGAATAGTGTTGGCCCTGGGCAAAATCTTGAGGAATGCGAATGCATCTTTCCAGTTTCTTATCACTTTACATCCACATGATGCTCTTTGATGCCCAACATGTGGGCAGGTGATGCAAGTACGTGATGACCGCTTGCTTGAACTGGACCAGGTGTTGTTCCAACCCTCCCACCCTCATCCTCCTGTGCAGGGGGCTCCTCGTGCACCACTCTAGTTGTTTTAGAAAACAAACAGTGTTCTGGGCTAGATTGCTCCCCATCTTTGCCCACCATTCTTTCGCTTTAGCAATTCTCTTCTCCCTACCTGCTTTCCCTTTGGTGACGCGCAGAACAGGCTCAGCACCCATGCCCCACCCCACAGTGTTCACTCTTTCCTCAAGTTCTCAAGGCTCCCTGCACTTCCTTCCCTCCTCCCAGTGTTTTGATTTTTCTGTCTTTCCCAGGGCCACCCACCAGCTCCTCCCCAGGAAAACTACTTTCATGCTTACACACGTATGACAGACAGTGATTTAAAGTGATCCCCATCTTATAACATGCTTGAAGCTTGTAACAGCCAAACCCAGGAAATTCTGGTACCAATGGGTACCAGTGAGATCTAGAAGGAGGAAATATGTGGGGTAAGTGAGCCTTTTGGTCCCCAAATACTGTTATATCTACAATTGCTGCCCTGGTGCTCTAGAATTAAAATAAAAGTGCACAAAACAAAATGTCACCAAACTCCCCCTCTGCTATGGATCTGTGTTGTCTCATGGCCTTAAATGCAGAAATGTGCTACTCACCCATCCCCAAAACTGACAGTGATCTTTCTCAGACATCCCGTTTTCATGGGGATTCTAGAATCTATTTTATTCATGGTTGTGCTCTATCAGCAGTGAACACATCTCAACTTGACCCACAAATTCCTTCCTGAGTTTAAATTTTATATTGTTGTCTATTAGCTTGAGCTCTCAGAGAACTTTCTTGAGTTCCAATCAATATGAGAGTGGGGGTGGAGGGGAGGTTGCCAAACCATCCCCCAAGATGAAGAGGTGGAGGAAACACAACTCTCTTAAGACAAGCAGAGGACATTTGTTTGGAAGGACTATCCCCAGCAGCTCCGTGGGAGGCATGTGAGTGTATAAGGAACAAATAGGGAGAAGGTAGAGCATGAAGGTGGATGCAAGTTCCAGGCCAAGCAGAATTGCTCTGGACATCATGGGAGGAAGAGCTGCGGGTACCAGCAGAGGGCCCATTCCTCCACCTCCTTTCCTGTAGAGCTGAACTTGCCTCTAAATACGTTGCTGGACAAATTGCCAAACATTTTCTTGTGCCAAGATGTGCTTGGTCCAGCCCATAACCCAGACGGGTTTTGCCCATATGTGCACACACCAGCTTCTGCTGCTGCTAGCTCCCCTCCTTAATCTACAAGACCACTGACCTTTCCTGAAGTGTGGCTTGATAAAAGCTCCACACAGGCGCCCTGATCGGGCCTGGCCATCTGACAGTCCTTCCCAAATGGGTTACGTGTCCCTGGGGATTCTGGGACTGGAAACACCTTGTCCTGGGCAATGATTCACACATTCAGATTAAGCAAATGACTTCTCTGCTTTCCATGGTGGACTCAGAGACACATGATTTCTGTCTGAATGTGTAAGAAACAATGATCTCATCCACTCCTTGCCCTGGCTGCCAGGACTTGCCCTTACAAGTCTGAAGTCCAGCTGTGTTTCTTCTTCAGTTACAACATGATTTAGAGGACAATCTATCTTAAATTGCCTTAGGGTAGAAGACAATGAGAACCAACAATTTAATTTTTGTTTAACTTTGTTAACAGGGACTCATTTTTATAAAACCATGTAGGGAATATGGAAGTAGAAGCTAAGAAGAGAAGCAGTGTTGTTACCTATAATTTAGGTTTGATCCTGGATACATGCTTTCTTATTTCATGTACTCTCTTAACCCATTATCAACCGCATACATTTCTGGCCTCATTTATTTTCTTGTACTTGAAAAATATTTTTCTCTACACTCATTGTTCTTTGGAGGTTTCCCATTCCTTGATATTCTTCTTGATATCAGAATCAAGTTTCTCTCCAGCATTTACAATTGTTCTCTAATTTAGCATTGCATGGATTTATTGACTCTCACCAAATTAGAGTCATTTTGAAGCTCGAGTGCTGTGAACAGTTACACACACACACACACACAACCACACACACACACACGCTTCTCCAGGAATCTCCAGCAGACTCTTGGCTTCATACATACTACATGATGGTGCTGTTTGTGGTGGGCGGCGGGTAGGGGAGGGTGAAGGTGGGGACCTCCAAGAGGCCCACCCAAGAATACAGATAAAATATAGTAATTAATTTCTTACGTTCCAAAGCAGAAGCCACAGTCTTACAACTATAGGTGCTCTTACAAGGAAAATTAAATGAATTATTTTAAGCTGAGTTATTTAAAGAATATGGTAAATGCTGGCTTGGTGTCCTCCTTATGGCAAGTCTCTATCAGTGCTTTTTAGCCTACTGTTATGAGTTCACTAAAATCTGCAGTATACCTTTGGCTATGAAACTGGCTATGAAAAAGCCTGATAATCATCCAGTATTCTGGATGATGACTGTCACAGGATGATTTCCCCAAGAAGCAGACTCATGATCAAAATAAATGATTGTTGGTGTTTTAAGCCACTGCAGTTGGAGTGTTTGTTATGCAGCAGTAGCTGACTGGAATAGATTCTTCTGTGAGGTCCCAGGCATCCCTATTTGTCCTTCTATTTCACTAGGCTATTTTTTCTCAGTCCAATCCTGTTCATTCCATAGGCCATCAGAGTTTATATGATCACAGAATATACTGTGTTTCCCCGAAAATAAGACTGGGTCTTATATTAATTTTTGCTCCAAAGACGCATTAAGGCTTATGTTCAGGGGATGTCATCCTGAAAAATCATGCTGGGGCTTGCTTTCCAGTTAGGTCTTATTTCCAGGGAAACATGGTAATAAAAGATGATCTATTTCATATACCCAAGAAGCTCAAAAATTTGGCTCTGAAAACCCCAAAAATTTGCCTCCAAAAGTCCCTGATAATGTAAAAAAAATAAGTCATCATGACATCATATGACTACTCATTCAGTGCACATTTTAAAATAATTTCAAGTTGGGATTTAAAATGATATGTAATATATAAATATATTATGTTGATATATTAACAGTTAATATCTGACATAACAACATTTAATATAGATGCTTCTGGTAGCAAATAATCCTATCCCACATTTCCCAGCAGAAAGCAAACGTAGCGTGCCTAGATTGAGTTAGAACCAAGTGCAATGCCACATCACACAACTGCTGAGTACATTGATGCATACATTGGCACAAACGAGGAAACATAAGAGTCTTTCTCAGAATGAATGAGTCCCTTTCTCTCTGGTGCATTTTATAAGCTATCAGTCTTTATGTGCAAAGGATGGAGATACTGAATGGGGCATAACACAGTAGTAGCCACTCTGATAGGAGATGCTTGAACATCCCAGAATCTTCTCCACTTTCAGACGTGTGAGTTTGCTCTAGGTAATGTGAATAACTATGGCATGACAATGGTAAGTCCACACAGATGTTCATTAGTGAAATAAAGGGAGGGATAGTTGTTATTACTTGCTTTCTGCCTGCAGAAACACAGCACCACAGTTTTTCTGGAACATTTCCAGCAAAACTCTGCAGACTGATGGATGATCAGATACTGACCTGGTCCAACCTCATACTCGTATCCCTTCCACCAAGAGGCCACACGCTTAAGGTCCCTTCCTACCTATGTTGCCCAGGTCTCTGTCAATATAAACTAGAAAGTCATACAGCTCGCTGGGTGTATATCACACCACTGTGTGGATGAAGCCTGTACCTCACCCTTTAGGGCCTGCTGTGACTTGAGTCTAGTTACAGCTCTAGGAGCAGAGAGTGTTGGTCGGGGTGGGTACTGAGGAGAAACAGCAGTGCCTGCAGTGCCCCAGGCTTTCTAGGGAGGCCATTACAAGTCTTCAGGCAAAAGGAGGCTGACCTCTTCAGGCAGGGGGATGGGCTGCTTCTACCGTTGTGCTGGGGCTCCCCAAGACCACCCCCGGTTTGATTTACCGGACTCAGCATATCAGTTGTACTCACCGCTATGATTTATTCAAAGGGATATGAATCAAAATCAACACAGGAAAAAGGCACACGAGGCAACGTCTGGAAGAAACCAGGCACAGGCTTCCAAGATTTCCTTCCCAGTGAAGTCACACAGGATACACTTAATTCCTCCAGCAACGAGCTGTGATAACACATGTGAAATGTTGTCTACCAGGGAAGCAGAGGCTCAGCACCCAGGTTTTTATTGAAGGCTAGTCACTTAACCACCCTCATCCCACACCATTCCAGGAGTCCCAGAAGGAAAACAGGTCTCAGCATAAATCACACTCTTTGCAAAAACAGGTTAAGCACAAGGAGACACTTCTATCATTTAGAGAATCAGGAAGTCCCTCCCAAAGTCTCAGTTCCGGAAGTCAACCAAGGGTTAAGCTTGCAAGCAGGCCTTTCCAAGGAGAGCAGTCTCAGGCCTTCCTATGTGACCCCTTTCCTACATGATTTCCAGGAAGACATGATAGCATTCAGGGGCTCCAGATTCCCAGCTTCATTTACAGCTTTCATATGCCTCTATTCCGAGTTTCAGGATCCTGTTCCTTTTCAGTCAGTGCTCTAAGTTTAACAAAAGACTCTGGGTTTGCTTGGCTGCCACAGTGATTATGAGGTGACTCTGGCATTTGGTAGGAAAAATATCAGGATGCTAGCCTTCCACAAAACAACCAATTGTCCCTCATCTCACTTGAGTTTTGAATGCCCACTTGAATTTTCACATAGATGAAGAAACTTGGTGATAATTATCTGAGATGATAATCGAACTCTTTACATATAAGTACAAAGGATATTGTTACACAGGATGAAAATACATTGAAATTTCCAAGAAAGTATCTATCACATAAGTTAAAAGGAGGTTTTTCTCTATTTTTGAACTGAGAGTGGTTCATAACTTTAGAAAATCACATTCCTAATGAAAGAAGTACTTGTGGTACTTGAGTCACAAAAACAACACCTGTCGTCAGTCTACATTTGTGGCTGAGCCATTCAAAGTGATTCCGTGTGTGTGCGCGCGCGTGCGTGCATGCGCGTGTGTGTCATTATTTCAAAATGTCATACATAGAAACAAAAATTTTCAATTGAGTATTGGCTTCCTTCTCTCCAATCCAACCTTGTTTTCTTAAGTAGGCATAAATATATACTTACATTCTTGTTACCTCCTTGTCTCCTAGTAAGGCCATACTGTTTCTTCTGTCATGCCACATGTTGCCAAGGAATGAGTTTGTTCACTTACTATTTTTATGCAACAAAACACCCTTAAAAAAGTAGTTTAAAGCAACAAAACTGTTTCTCATTGCTCACAATTTTGCAAGCCGACTGGGATCGACAGGGCAGCTTTTCCTTCTGCAGTGTTGACTGCAGACCCCTGGAGCCTGCCCTGGCTGAGGCATCTGGGATGGTGTACGCAGCGGGTGCCAACTGTGTCAGGCGGTAGCTTAGCTGTGCTGTGGGCTGTTGTCCCTTGTCGCCCTCTACATGGCCTCTCCAGGGTGCCTGGGTGTCTCCCAGTACTGTGGGTGGGTTCAAAGACATAACGTCCCAAGTGTGGAATAGGCCAGCCTTAGGAGTCACAGTATCACGTCCACAGCACTCTATGCCTGCAAAAATCACATGACTAGCCCAGCTTCCCGGGAAATGGGCTCCGTTTCTCAAAACGGGGTAGCAAAGAATTTACAGCCATCTTTAAACCACCATGATACCCGGCAGATAATTTGGAGAATAAAATAGCCTAATAAAAACAAAACAAACAGAAAGCAATCCATTTTCCATGAGGTGGGTTAGCTCTACGCTGCTGTAACACCAACTGGTATAGGTGAGACATGTCCCCATACAGCTCAGAGCTGTAACCTGCTGGGAGCTCACACCTCCACATGCCCTGCATTTGTGTGGGGCTGATCTCCTGATACTTCTTAATAGAAGTATCCACTATAGAATCCCAAACATGAGCAAGCATTTTGGCTACAAAGCTCCACGTATGAATGACAAAGGACAGCCTTAAATATCGAGGAGCAGCTTGAAGTAATAAAATATTTGGTAAGGCACAGACATCATATGATATTGCAAGAAAATCACACCTACAGGGATTCACAATGTGCAATATTAAAGAAATGGCATTGAAACCAACAATAAAATAAGATAAAATACTATGGTTATCAGCTGCTCTAAGTGTGACAAAAATGACTAGCAGTAGGTTGAAGATGACAACTCTAATATTGTGTGCAGCAGGATTTCCACTCCAAGCCAGTGAGTAGACAGGAGCAGGATGAGGGTCCTCGGCTGTCCATTCTGGTATATTTCATCCTATGAGTGACACAGGCCTCCTGTCAACCCCTTCTGCAAAAATCACCCTCACCCACCAAATGCCATGTGCTTGTCAAGGCAAATGGTATGTTGATGGCATTTCTTTGTTCACTAAGAATTTAAGATGTTTCAAACTGCCACATAATAGTTAATAAGGTTGTTCCTTTGTTTCATAATAAATTAATTACAAGATTATACAGGGGTCGAGCATTCTGAGGCAGACCTTACGTTCCCCATAAGCCATGTTACATTTTTTAAACTAGATTCAATAATAGAGTGACTTTTAAGAACACATATTCTCCTTTGTAACAGAAACAACTGAATATTGAAATTCATGTTATTTTATTGAGAATGATTTTCTTTTTACTTCTCCATATGAGAGCTAGGTACATAAATATATATGACTATATATGCATATATTTGTATATCCCATATCTAGATAGAGTGCATTATGTATGAATTTCATCACAGGATAGTGAAGGCATTGAAAGATCTGCTTATAAAAGAGGAAGTTGGGAATAGGGCTGAGAACCCTGAGCTCAGTGAGCTCCGAGGCTTCCAGCCAATGCAGGTAACTGCCTGGGCTGCCATACAAAAGGCCCCGGTATTAGTTATCTTTTGCTGCCTAACGAACTTCCCCAAATTTAGCAGTTTATAACAACAATCCTTTGTGACCTTTCCCAGTTCCTACGGGTCAGGAGTTTGGACAGGGAGCAGCAGAGTGGCGTGTCTGTCTGTCCTGTGGTGTCTGGGGTCTACGCTGGGGACTGGAAGGGGGCGGGGCCACCAGAAGGCCAACCCCTGTGGGTGTGGCGGGGCGGTCCCTGCAGGCCTGGGCTCCTGGCGGGAGCACCCGTACGTGGGCTTGGGATTCCTCACGTGGAGGTGTGGTGCGATCCGAGGTCCAACACCCCAGAGAACCAGGCAGAAGCCATTCTGCTTCCATGGCCCAGACCCAAAAGTCCCACAGCGTCGTCACTTTGCCTCTCTCTGTCGGCAGAGGCAGATACGGGGCTTCCTCTGGGCTTAAGGGGTGGGGATACTGTACCTCTCAGCGGAAGAGGTCAGTATTGCATTGCAAGAGGAGCTTTCAGGATGGAATACATAGTGATGTGACCATCTTTACGAAATACAACCTGCCCAGCCTCCAAGCAAGGACTTTGTAAAGTGATGGCCAAAAAGATACATATAAACTGAGAAAGGGAGGGTGGAAGGAGGGGGGAAAGGAAGTAGAAAAGAAGGGAGGGAGGGTGAGGCAGGAAGGGGGGGAAGGAGCCAGAAAAGAGGAGGGAGGAGGGAGGAAGGGAATTCCATAAGGACGCGCATAGAATTAAAGCAGTGGTAACACTGAATATTCCTGGAATATCATAATGAATTGAAATCCCTCAGAATCTGGGATAAACATTCAATGCCTGTTTGTATCACATCTTGACAGAAAACAGTTTCAGGAATTCCTTAAAGAGTGACAGCATGTGTTTTGTCTTGCAACTGCATTTTGTGCAGAATTGAACTTTCCTTTGGCAATTTAGTTCTGGCTTTTTAAAAAAAAAAATAATTTATATTCATATTTTTTGAAGAGAGTGTGAAGAAAAGCCAGTTTGTTAGCCAGCGATTCTTGCTCAGCAGCCTGGGAAAAAGATTGTGTGTGTGTGTGTGTGTGTGTGTGTGTGTGTATGCGTGTGTGGTGAATGTGTGTGTGTAGGGGTGTGGTGTGTGGTGCATGAGTGTGTGGGGTGTGTACGTGTATGTAGGCTGTGTGTGTGTGTGTGTGTGTATGCATGTGTGGTGAATGTGTGTGTGTAGGGGTGTGGTGTGTGGTGCATGAGTGTGTGGGGTGTGTACGTGTATGTAGGCTGTGTGTGTGTGTGTGTGTGTGTGGTGAATGTGTGTGTGCAGGGGTGTGGTGTGCGGTGCATGAGTGTGTGGGGTGTGTACGTGTATGTAGGCTGTGTGTGTGTGTGTGTGTGTGGTGAATGTGTGTGTGTAGGGGTGTGGTGTGTGGTGCATGAGTGTGTGGGGTGTGTACGTGTATGTAGGCTGTGTGTGTGTGTGTGTATGCATGTGTGGTGAATGTGTGTGTGCAGGGTGTGGTGTGTGGTGCATGAGTGTGTGGGGTGTGTACGTGTATGTAGGCTGTGTGTGTGTGTGTATGCATGTGTGGTGAATGTGTGTGTGCAGGGGTGTGGTGTGTGGTGCATGAGTGTGTGGGGTGTGTACGTGTATGTAGGCTGTGTGTGTGTGTGTGTGTGTGGTGAATGTGTGTGTGCAGGGGTGTGGTGTGTGGTGCATGAGTGTGTGGGGTGTGTACGTGTATGTAGGCTGTGTGTGTGTGTGTGTGTGGTGAATGTGTGTGTGCAGGGGTGTGGTGTGTGGTGCATGAGTGTGTGGGGTGTGTACGTGTATGTAGGCTGTGTGTGTGTGTGTATGTGTGTATGCGTGTGTGGTGAATGTGTGTGTAGGGGTGTGGTGTGTGGTGCATGAGTGTGTGGGGTGTGTACGTGTATGTAGGCCGTGTGTGTGTGTGTGTGTGTGTGTGCATGTGTGGTGAATGTGTGTGTGCAGGGGTGTGGTGTGTGGTGCATGAGTGTGTGGGGTGTGTACGTGTATGTAGGCTGTGTGTGTGTGTGTGTGTGTATGCGTGTGTGGTGAATGTGTGTGTAGGAGTGTGGTGTGTGGTGCATGAGTGTGTGGGGTGTGTACGTGTATGTAGGCCGTGTGTGTGTGTGTGTGTGTGCATGTGTGGTGAATGTGTGTGTGCAGGGGTATGGTGTGTGGTGCATGAGTGTGTGGGGTGTGTACGTGTATGTAGGCTGTGTGTGTGTGTGTGTGTGTGGTGAATGTGTGTGTGCAGGGGTGTGGTGTGCGGTGCATGAGTGTGTGGGGTGTGTACGTGTATGTAGGCTGTGTGTGTGTGTGTGTGTGTGTGGTGAATGTGTGTGTGTAGGGGTGTGGTGTGTGGTGCATGAGTGTGTGGGGTGTGTACGTGTATGTAGGCTGTGTGTGTGTGTGTGTGTGTGGTGAATGTGTGTGTGTAGGGGTGTGGTGTGTGGTGCATGAGTGTGTGGGGTGTGTACGTGTATGTAGGCTGTGTGTGTGTGTGTGTATGCATGTGTGGTGAATGTGTGTGTGCAGGGGTGTGGTGTGTGGTGCATGAGTGTGTGGGGTGTGTACGTGTATGTAGGCTGTGTGTGTGTGTGTGTGTATGCGTGTGTGGTGAATGTGTGTGTAGGGGTGTGGTGTGCGGTGCATGAGTGTGTGGGGTGTGTACGTGTATGTAGGCTGTGTGTGTGTGTGTGTGTGTGTGGTGAATGTGTGTGTGTAGGGGTGTGGTGTGTGGTGCATGAGTGTGTGGGGTGTGTACGTGTGTGTAGGCTGTGTGTGTGTGTGTGTGTATGCATGTGTGGTGAATGTGTGTATGTAGGGGTGTGGTGTGTGGTGCATGAGTGTGTGGGGTGTGTACGTGTATGTAGGCTGTGTGTGTGTGTGTGTGTATGCGTGTGTGGTGAATGTGTGTGTGTAGGGGTGTGGTGTGTGGTGCATGAGTGTGTGGGGTGTGTACGTGTATGTAGGCCGTGTGTGTGTGTGTACAGAGCAAAAACAAATCAAACAAGAAACACTTGTAGTTGTTCAGCTGCTTGTGGTGACTGGTTTCTTTACTGGACAGACAGACAAGCCAGGAGGAACTAAAGCAATTTCTCCCTTCCAAGGACCCCTCCTTCTGTAAAATAAGAGGCAGAACACTGACCACCTCAGCTCATGCCCCATGTGACACCCAATCTTCCCAGGCTCAGCACCCAGAATTTTGCAGAAAACCAGAGTGAAACACGCTCTGCCTGTCATGCCTGTTGGAATGATTTGGCTGAGACAAGACACCAAAGATCAGTAAGGAGCATGAGTCTTTGGAGATGGTTCAGCAGACAGTAGGCACTTGATAAACATTTGTGAATGAATGAAACCAGAAAGCTCTGCCTGAGCGGCAGAAGGCAGAGAGAGAGCAACTCCAGCCAACCAGCCCTGGTGTGTTATGCTCAGAACAGTTTGCATTTTCTACACAGGGTGATTACCATCAGTGCCAGAGTGTGACAGAGAAACCAAACAAATGTATTTTCAGATGCTTTGAACTAAACAAAACTTCATCCTCAAAATAGTTCAGTTCCTGTTTATAATCATGAGTTTGCATAACATTACCTGGAAGCAATATGGATTGAGACAGCAGCTCCAGAAAACGTACAGGTAATTTAATCTTCACGGGCCGAGTACATGATGTCACATTATACCTACAGCACACCAAACAAAGTCAAATGTGTAATGTTTATTCAGCCTACACTGTCCTTCTGTTCCTCTGGCTGAAAGTTTCTGACGAAAATACAGGATGACGACAGCCAGAGAGCCCTCACAGAGACCACAAGAGGAACGCTGAAGAATTGTTTAAGAGCAGTCTCATGGCCACTGTGGGTTTGACAAGATGAAGTATTTCCTACTACCCATTCAGCGTCCTTCATTCAAGCTTTTAAGGTTCTCAGGAGCCCCCTTTCTGTTTCTTAGGGAAAACCTTTCACTTTGTAGCTCTAATTCTGTGTCCAAGGAAATCACAGGTGAGACAACTGTCATTTTGTCATTATTGTGTACAAATTACTTGCCAACCATTTGGGAGTCTTACTCTCGTTTTCTCCTCTTTCTTGAAAACCATGTCTGGTCAGTGGCCCAAATGTGCTCCAGTTCATCAAGAGTCCCTTCTGGAATTTCTTTTCTGGAATATGCTAAATATAGATTTCATCTCTAAGTTAGCACATGGTATATTTGTATTATTCTTTCCCGAAGTGTAAGCACTAGACATTGGATTAAATACAATCCTGGGCTGACAGACTAGAAGTCAACCTGCCATTCCTACTACCTGTAACTAGTGTTTTGGGTTTTGTTTTTTGTTTTCTTTCTTCCTACAGTGATGACATGTGAGGAATTTGCTCATTTTCTCCCTAAAACTGTGAAGGAAAGTTGGAGGTTGGATGGGAAAATAGAATAAAAGAGAAAGAAAGAGGAGGTTAACAATGAAATCTAGACTCTTGAAATTTAACTTACATATTTTTGTAATATAATGGAGTGAGTGGGTCCCAAAGCGTCTGAAGGTTCTCAGTCTATTACCCAGTGACTGTGCAGCAGGGGTCTTGGGGTAGGGGGACCTGTCCTCTGACTCACAGATGGGAGTAGAGCTTGTCTACATTGGAGAGTCTGCATAATGGCAAAGCACCAGGAAAGCTGGCCTTGGCTATGGTATGCAGCCTAACCCTAGCCCTGCCCCAGGGTGCCTCAGAAACAAAATTAGATCATCTTAATAAAGGGTACGACTGATGGTCTACCTGTGCTGGAAGCCATGATGCTATCCTGTCTTAATTGACTTCCAGCTTGTCTCCCTCAGCTCTTTTCTAGATGAAGCCAGTGTTTCCTTTAGTTCTGATACCTCTTAATTAAGCACATCAAGCCTTACCATCAGAGGTGACCTCATGAGGAAGCTGAGTTGCATAACAAAACATTTTTCCTATTCATCGACTTCCACTCTGTGCAACAGGCCTTAGAGATTGAAAGTCAGGACAGTCTCTCCTCAGGGATCATTCTGTACCTGGGATATTGGAAACTCTCAGCAGGGCAGAACCAAGCAGCTGTGGGCAAGCCATGAAGAAACAAGAAAAGCTGGGCCCACTGACGTTTCCATTAAAGCCATTCCTAGAGGGTTTTTCCACCTAACCTGTTAGGATTGTGACATACAGTTAGACTTTGCCTTTTAATTTACTAAATAAAAAACATGTGACATCTTCGTGTCTGATTTATACATATAACATATGCATTTGTTATAAATAGAGATGACTGACATCTATGAAGAACTTCTGTGTTTGTTTAAACGTCAATAACTGATGTAGAGACTGGAGGTATGGTGCAGTCAGAATTCAGTTTAGGAAACCAAAAAGTTCTAAGCACTTTACCAGGAAAAGGCTTAATATTTGGAAATAAGTGTTTTAAAAATCATTGAAGGAACAGGTTGCAGGCTAGGGTTCTTGGAATGCCTTTTAGAACAATAAGAACCAGCTCATGGGGCAATCACTGCCTCTGAGGTCATTGCTGGAGCCACGCCAGGCTCAGTTCGGAGCTGTGGGCTAATGCTTCAACACATCAAGAAGTGACTTTCCTGGTACTCAGGAAACCAGAGGATAAACATGAGGGAAGCAATGGGAGGAGAAAGCAACAAAGACAGAAGCCACAGGCTGCGGACCCAGAGGCTGCGGAAATCAGTCCTGGTTTCCTAATCCTGCTCTAGACCAGAGGTCAGCAAGCTATTCCTGGAAAGGGCCAGATGGTAACTATTTTTGACTCTGTGGGCCATAGAGTCTCTGTCACAATTACTCAACTGGGCCATTATAGCACAGAGAAGCCCAGATAATATGTAAACAAATGAATGTTCCGTGTTTCTGTTCACAGAAACAGATGGCCTACCAGATTTTGTCCATGGGCCATACTTGGCCAAGCTTTGTGCTAGTGAATGTAAATGGAACCTAATTTATCTCCAGAATCTGAGCTGCAGTGGAGTTTGGAAAATGTAGTTTTTCGTTTTCCAATTAAATGGCCCTAAGACAGTGAAGGAGTACTGTTTTCCTGCCTGATGAGATGAAAGCACGTTTTTTTTTCTGCTGCCTTTCATTTATTTGAATAACTGAAAAACATTAGCCAGAATGAAAGGTGCATACCAGGTGTCAAGGGCTACGTCAATTTGCTTCAATAAAAGAGACCACCTCTTGAAAAATAGCCACACTTATAGTACACATAATTGCTTTACAATAATTTACTGCTGTTCTCTGCAAACTCTGTCCTCTGCATCGGTCAATCAAAAGGAGAGGAGATGGGAGTCACCACCGTTGCATCTTGCCTGTTTCTCATGGTGGCAGTCACCTTAGCAATTCCCCCAGAGACGCTGTATTGATGTGGGTTTTATGTGGAGGGGTAGTTCCAGGGGTTTCCACTTCATCATTTCTGGCAGAGCTCCCCCCACCCCGGCCCTGCAGTAAAGAAATCAGTGTAGAGATTCAGTCAATTGTTGGGTATTTCTATCTTAACTGTACATTCAGGAACTAGGAAAACCACAACATGGGTTTTCAGAGCCAGTGGACTTACTTGGAAATGGACATGGGCCAAAACTCCATTTATACCCTGGCACCGTCCCCATAAGTCCCAAATCTGAGGTAGATTCTTATCAGCTCAGAAGTCTGCATCTACAACCCCTTGAAAATTGAGATGTTTCCCTTTCCCCTATCCACAGTCACTCTGGTCAAGGGCTTCAAGTTACACTCAGGAAGGCAGAGGGGAGACTCACAGTGTTTTCTTGTGGCAGCTTCTCAGGGCTCGAGCTCAAGGGATGCGACCAGCTCTTCATTCAAGGCTGTTTCCCTGTGTTTTCTCACTCAAGACTTCAGATTGTTGACTCAGGTGCTTTTCAATTTTATAGACCAAGCCACATCCCCTAAAAGCACCCCAAAAGCTGTTGTTGAAGAAATGTGATTTGTGACAAATAGAGTCACCATGGTGAGAGATCCACTTCATAAGTTTTTCTGGATGAGTTCAGTTAGGTCCCCTCACTTGCCACAAACATTATCTCTGAGCCCAGGGAACCCAAGCAAGGGCAGCCACATCCTCTGTCTTCAAGTGTAGTCAGCTCACTTATCCATGTATGGACTTGGTGGAAAGAGATACGAACCCTGGAATCATATAACTGGGCCACCAAGAGCTTTGTCAGCATCAATCAGCTCTGGAGACTGTGGCAGCAGCTTTCTGTTCATAAACGGAAACAGAAGCCTCCCACCAGGCAGCTTTCACAGAATGTGGAGCAAAAAAGATGCTAAAGATGAGGAGAGAGGCCAATTAGAGGAGGACAGACAAGGAGAGAAGACACACCACACTGCTGGACTGGATAATTTAGCACAACCCTCCTCCAGAACAACTACAATAGTGGGCAAATCTTTTTTTACAAAAACAATCTGCTCGAAGTTACCAGAGAGAAAACAAGTCAACAAAGAATTACACGGCAAGATCTGAGAGCTACAAGAAGGACAAAGGGGCAGGCCCAGCTTCTGAGGCCAGACTTCCCAGAGAGGTTTGCCAATTCCAAGAAAATTAGTCAAGAGGAATCACAAACTCCTGACAGCCTTTCAGTGCTGGGGATAAAACCTAGGACTCAGGGCCCGCCAAAGTGAGGAGAGTCTCAGGCCACCCACACTTTGGGTGGGGATCATGAAGGGCTACATCTTAGAAGTAAGGGTGACCCAGATTAATCATCCCTCATAGGGACTGAATCCCAGCTTCAAATCACGTGTGAAATTGGATTAGAGTGAGTCTGAACTGCTTGGGTCGCAACTGCCAGCCAGGAGAAAGCATAAATCCTTTTTAAAGGAAGATAACATCAGACAAGACCTCAAATTTTTCCTACTGTTTGGCATATACAATATTTGACCTTCAATCATAAACAACCAAACACCCATGAGACAAAAGCACAGGAATGCAAACCAAGAAAGGCAATAAAAAAATAGAACCAAACTCCAGAGATCTCCCAACCAAAAATGGAGTTATCAGAACCAGACTTTAAAACACTTTTTTTTTTTTTTTGGAAAGTTTTAAGGATACATCAAAGAAAGAATAGCTTCATGAACCCGCATGTACAAATTATTTATCTTCAACAATTATACAAACACACACCCACACAGTTTGGGAGGCATTTTAAAATAAATACCAAATATAATATTATTTCACCCCTAAGGATTTCAGTATATAATTCTAACAACATAACCATTATACCATTATCATACCCAACAAAATTAACAATAATTTCTCAATAGAATCTAAAACCCAGTTTCAGTCACAGACTTTAAATAACCATCCTTAATACGATAAAGCAGATTAAGAACAAGATTGAAAATTCCGGCAGAAAAATAGAAACTATTGAAGAAAAACAATAGACATTCTAAAACTGAAAAATAAAATTATTGATAGTAAAGTGCAATTAATGGGCTTAACAGCTATTTAGACATACTAAAGAGAGACTATGTAAACAGCAACACAGATTAGAAGAAAAGCTTCTGAATAGAGCACAAAGAGACAAACAGAGGGAAAATACAAAAGAAATGATAAAAAAAAAAAAAAAAAAAAGAGAGAGAGAGAGAATATAGTCTCCTATCCAGAGGCAACAGAGAGAGACTGGAGCAGAAGCAGTATAAAGAGCTATTGGATGATGATTTCAGGATTCTGAGGACCTTATCTCCTTGTTCATAGCTGTCCCCAGCTGCTGCCACCACTGCTGCAGCCATAGCTGCCACCACCTCACCTGCAAGAGCCAGGCTATCTTGGCCTCACTCCTCAGTAAGCCCCGCTTCTCCACATTACGTTTCAGCAGATCTGGTGCCCAGGCTTGGAATAACCAGACTTTCTGAAGCTCCAGCACCCCCACCATTCAGCTGAGTCTTGGTATCAGCTTCTTTAGGGCAACATACTCAGAAGTGTGGGGGTGTCAAACTCACGAGAACTTTGATGATGGGAGACGAGAAATAAGAGCACCAGCAAATAAACTCCCCTCTTCCATCCTGCGATAGACTATCTGAGACAGTGCCTTTCTGTCCAGCCTGCCTGAAGGTGCCCTGGAAAAGCGAGCATCCTGCTGTGTCCCTTCATTCAGCGCTTTCTGGCATTTCCTCCTCTTCCTTACGCTTCGCTTGTCCTTCACCCTGTCCTGTAACTCTACCCCCTTCACCTTAGAATCCGCTTTCTTGAAAATTTAGACCAACACAGATATCAAGCTCTGATTTAACTAGCCTTATAAACTCCAAATAGTACTAAAAACACATTTAAACACATACTCTCATCTGAGTACAGGAAGAAAATGCTGAAAATTAGTGATAAAGAGAAAGTCATAAAAGTATCCAAAAAAATATATAAATTATCTTCAAAGGAGCCATAATTAAAATGACATCTGATTCTCTAATAGAGATATTAGAAGCCAGAGACATGATATTGAAGATTTTCTTAAATACCAAAATAGAATTGTATGCTTAGTGAAAATGTGTGCTTAGTTAAAAGAATAAGTGCGAAATAGAGACATCTTCAGATAAACATAAACTGGAGAACTTCTCATCAGAACAAACACCAAAAGAATCATTAAGCAGTGTGTCACATGGTGAAGGAAATTGATAACAGATGTAATCTTGGAAATGCAGGGGGAAAAAGGAAAGGATAAAAATGTGGCTAAATCTAAGGGAATATGGTATATATAAAAGAACGAAGGTGGGAAGGAATAAATCGATTTCAAGTGCCCTAAGATCCCTAAATTGCCTGGGAAGGGGTAAAATTTTAAAAAGTAACACTATATGCATGACAGGACAAGTTCGCCTGGTATAATCTTTAAGGTAAGCATAATAAGAATAATAAATGATTATATAATTCTTAAGCTCATAGAGGTGGGAAGACAGAGTAATAATAAATAACATTCAACCCAAAAGAGGAGAGAAAAAGAAGAGATGGGCAGTGAGTAGCTAATAGTAAGATGGTGGATTTAAATAAAATAGATCAGTAATTAAATTAGATGTAAATAAGCCAAATATGCCAATTAAATGGCAAAGATTATCAGATTTCATTTTTAAAAAATAGTAAATAAAATGTCATAAATACATAAGGATACTGAAGGTTGGAAGTGAAAAGATCAGGAGAGATATCGTGCAGGTACTAACCGAGAGGAAGGTGTGAAGCCGTGTGAATGTCAGACAACACAGACCACAGGTCAAACAGGGTTTTAGAGAAAAGGAGAAAGGAGTCAACTCATCAGGAAATTAGAGCACTTCTAATTTTTGTGCACATAATGACATTATTGTTTTACCATCTATAAAGCAAAAGAAGAGATCCAAAAGACAAATCCACAATGAGAGTTGGAGAGTTTTACACACATCTCTCAGCAATTGCTAAAAATTGACCCAAAAAATCAGTAAGATTACACAAGATTTGAAAAAACAAGTAAATAACTTGATCTGATTTATTATATATACAGAAAGTACCTCTTTTCTAGAAGACATGGAATATTTATAAAAAATCAATCAAATATTAACTTTAAAGCAAGCCTCAGAAAATTTCAAAAGATCAACGTCATACTGAGTATGTTGTCTGATCACTGCTCAATCAATCTGGAAAATAATAAGAAAATGGTAATTAGAAAATTTCCTTATTTTTGTAAGGTAAGAAATATTAATAAATTACTCAATAACTCAATGACCAATGAAAGCATCACAATGGAAACCAGAAATTATTTTGAACCGAATGATAATAAAAAAACACTTGTGAGAGGTACTATGGTTAAAGAGGTGCTTAGAGAGAAATTTAAATACTCAAACATACGAGTACGTATTAGAGAAGATAGCTCTAATATCGACGGTATATGAGGACTGACAATTAGGTTCCCAAACTCATCCTGGAAAAAGTGCCGCATACCTCACTGCTGAATATCACTACAGTCACCTTCGAAGCACTCCCCTTGGGAAGCTGTGCACCAGGCCAGTGCCTAGTCCACCTTCAAAGCAACTTTGAAACTCTTTCTGGAATGGCCATCAGAGTTCTCGTTGTATTATCCTTCATGTCCTGAATGTCATCAAAATGTCTTCCTTTCAATATTTCCTTTATCTTCGGGTAAAGAAAGAAGTCACTGAGGGCCAGATCAGGTGAGTAGGGCGGGTGTTCCAATACAGTTACTTGTTTACTGGCTAAAAACTCCCTCACAAACAGTGCCCTCTGAGCTGGTGCATTGTCGTGATGCAAGAGCCATGAATTGTTGGTGAAAAGTTCAGGTCGTCTAACTTTTCCATGCAGCCTTTTCAGCACTTCCAAATAGTAAACTTGGTTAACTGTTTGTCCAGTAGGTAGAAATTCATAATGAATAACTCCTCTGATATCAAAACGAAGGTTAGCAACATCGGTGCAACAAGTTCACAAACTTAATTGTCAGACCTCGTAAGTATCCTCTTAAAGAACTCAGTATAAGAATACCAAATTTTTTAAAAAGAGTGGGAGACAAAGTTTGAGGAAGGAAAGAGCAGAGATTAACATAATAGAAAATAAACATCTGATACATTAACTCAACGTTAAAGATTCATTCTTTGAAAGAACCAACTCTTCACATTCCTCATGAGACTTATCAATGTAAAAAGAACGACACAAATTACAAGTCAGGAATGTAAATGGGGGCATAGCTGTAGGTCCAGGAGATGTTTACAAGATTGAAGATGATTACAATGCAGAACTCATAAAATTTAAATAAATGCGAAGTTTTAAGAGACAATTAGACAAATTTGTAGATAAATCCCATCTACCAAAACTGACCCCAGAAGAAATAATAAACATGGATTATCCCATAACTATGAAAAAAATTAAAACTATAACTTAAAATCTTCTCTTAAACAAAACTCCAAGCCCAAATGGCTACACCAGTGAAAAATTAATGCCGATCTTACAAAAATTCCTCAAACAAAACAGCAGAACCTCCAAGTGGTTTTATGAAGCCTGAATGACCTTGCCACCAAAACCAAACAAGATCATTATAAAAAGCGCAGGTCAATTTCCCTCACGAACCTCCATGGGAGACTTCCTGGAGCAAAGTGGCAGGATCTCCCTGTGAAGATTTATCTGAGACAGATGTCTCGGCTGGTGGATTTTGCGAGTTCATAGGATCCCAAACCCACACTACCTCAGTGTCATTCAGCTTTCCAGTTTCCTTGCAGTCATCTGTGAACTGACACCTGTCCGATGCCCTGGGAGCTTGCCAGTGAGGACATGCTAGTGTTCATTTTGGGTTATCCAGCCCCACAATAAATACCCTGTCTTCCCGCCCCTGCCTCACTCACAGTAGCCTGTATCATGCAGGCCTTGTCATGATATGTGCTCTGACTCCACCTCTGGTATTTGAGGGGTGGGGGACACCCAATCACTTAGTTTTGTTGCGGATGTTGTCCATGCATAGTGATTTTTTATCCCAGTTGCTCTGTCTGGAATTGTTGAGGGATCTGGGGACATTCACAGCTATGCCAGCACCACTGCCTTCTCTAGTAGGGCTAGCACACACCTATAGCCGAGTGCTAGCACACAGCAGGCATGTGGCATCATTGTGTCAGCAAAGATGGATATTCAGATTGTTTCCTGTGTTCTGCTATTATAAAAAATGCACAAGAATATCTTTGGAAATGTATTTCTATACACTGGTTCTTTATTTTTGTAAAATAGATTGTTAAAAGTGGGATTTCTACATCATTTGACAGACACTGCCAGATTATCCCCTAAACATTGCAGCAACTCACACTTCCATCCGTACAATGACAGAGCACCAATTTCTCTAACCCCCTTTTCCTAAATTGCTAGAATTTTATAGGAAATTTGATATTTTGTTGATTTAACTTTAATTTTCCTGCTACTTATAAAGTTGAGAGTTTTCATGTTTCCTCACCTTTCGCATTTTCTATTGTTTACTCATATCCTTTGCTGTTCCTTCAACTGGATCTTTGTTTTTCCCTTTTCTGTAAAAATTCTTTGCATATGAGCAATTTTAAACCTTTGTCCACATATATCACAAATGTTTCACCCTGTCCATCTTTTGTTCTTTGACTCTTTCTAATACCCTTTGCTGTATAGACATGTTTAAATTCTTCAGTGAATCTGTCACCATTTGCCTTTCTGCCCTTCAGATTTGTTTGTTCCTTGAGGTCTTCCTACTCCACTGTTAGACAAGCATTCTCCATTTTCTTCTAATATTTTTATGGAATGGTTTTGCAGTTAGCTATTTAAACCTTCTAAGATTTATGCACATGAAACAAGGTACCGGTCTGTCTTAGCTGTCTGACATCTTCTTCGTGGGAACTTGACCCCACTCTACTCTCCGGTCACCCTAACTTGTCTTATCCTGTAGTTCTCCCCAGAAATCAGTTCAGAGTGGGCATGCGACCCAGTTCTGGCCAAAAGGATGTGGGGAGAGATGTGCTGGGGCTTTGGGGAAAGGTCTGCCTTGCTGATCAGGGTAAGCACCTAGAAGTGACTGTCTCTCTTCTCCCTCTGGAAGTGGCCTTGAGTGGGAAGAGGCCTGGGCGTGCTGCAGCATCTGACCACCTGTGGGGAGGAATCCGACACAGGAAGGCAGAGCCAAGAGACTCACCAAAATTTTCTGAAGGGTGCACTTCTCTATAGCTTGTCTCTTACTGCATCCTCCTATGAGACTGGATAATAGTCTTATATTCTAAACATGTCTTGTTAAATTCATTTCCATTTATTTTATAGCTTTTATTGTTATTATAAATGGGGTAGTTTTCCATTTAATTTCTGTTTATTGATATTGTTTTTAAAGCTATTGCTTTTGCTTATTTATTTTGTATGCAAAATTATCTTTTTAATTCAATAGTTGTTTTTGCAATTTGGTCTGTTGTATTTTCCAAGCCTGCAATCCTAGCATCTACAAATAAGGACCATTTTGATTCTTCTAGTCTAACATTGATATCACTCATTTCTTTTTTCTTATTTTAATACTTAAGTTAGACCTTCCAAAATAATGTTGTTTAATAATTATGATAAAAGGCATCACACCCATGTTCCACATTTTAGTTGCTTGACATTTTAATACACGTAACAATCTAATATGTAGATTTTTGATAAATTACCTTCATTATGTTTTAACAGCTTTTTCTTAGTACTATTTTATTTACAGCTTATGTTACAAATAGCTAAAAATTACTCAACTGGTTTTTTTAAATCTGTTGATATAATTATATGAGTCTTTAATGTATTTGTGTAATGAGTTTGCTAAATATGTTGAAGCATTTTTACTTCCTGGGGTAAATTCTACTTGGTCAAGTAGGATTTGTTTTCTAATTCACTTCTGAATTTAATTTGCTAATATTGTATAGGTTGTTCGGTTTTTGCATCTATTTTCACAAATGAGATTCACCCACTTGCTTTCCCTTTTATTTTGTTCTCTTTTAAGTCAGATATTGGTAGTAGACGTATAATGAATGAAATATGAAATAGATGAAAAATGTCCTTCTTTTTCTATGATCTGCCATATTTATTTGAATAATGCACAAACTATGTTTTATTAATTGAAACAATGTCCTCTAAGGGTGCTACTCTCAATCAAATGAAGTGATGTGCTTTGTAGTGTACATACTACCACAAAAGGGCTTTTTTTTTGCCATAATAAACAGCTTCTTCGAAAGCAGAAAAATAACACAGGCCCATATATGTTAGCATTTAGGACAAAACACAAATTTAAGGAAAGTATTCCAGCTCTTCTAAAAATCAAATAATATTTAATGCCCAAATATTTTCAAATCAATATTCTTCATGAAAATGTATTAATAAATGTCTTCATTGAAACAAATAAAAGTAAACTTTGAGACAAAGGAAATTGTGTTCATGAAGGATTCACATAGCCCATAACAATGACTATAACTACAGTAAAACTAAAATTACGTAGCTGAAATGTACAAAAATAGCCCAATTCCCTGAGCTTAGGGAAATGGTCATTTGACGCAAACAGTTACTCATCCCTTTTCTCTTTACAAGGATGCAGTGAAGATAAAAAAATATTTCTATGTGAATGTTTCTGGGTGTTTCAAAGGAAGATGCATTTGTTATATAATCACCATTATTGTTGAGGCTGCCAATTTAAAAATGGTCTATCTCTGGGGTGACCAAAAGGTCTGGCCATTTATGGTGTTTGAAAGTCTTCAACTAAGAGACGTGATTATTATTCTTCGCTCTGCCATAAAATGGAATTGTTCAATAGGTACCATGTGCCAGAAGACTTTGGCCAGTAGAGCTCTCAAGCTAAAATTAGGTAGTTGTCTAATCTTAGGCCAGTTATTAAGGGATACACAATCATATTACTAAGCTATCCCAGTAGAGAAAAAATATATATAATTTGATGAATAGGACTCGAACACTTATATGTAATCATATGGTCTAGATTTATTGCTTTATAGAATATAAGCCAATTCTCGAGGTAAAGTGATTTGTACCAGGTCTCATTTATTGCTACATTTATTCTGTGAGTATACAAGAAATGGTACAAGAGGTTGAGGAAACAGTGGTGAACAAATAGAAATGATCCTTGCTCTCAAAATATTTGCTGCATAAAGATCAAAACAGATAATCATGGATGGTTAACAGAAAAGGAATAAATTTGGACCCTCTACCTCACACCATATACAAAATTTAACTCAAAATGAACCATAAACCTAAATGTAAGAGCTAAATTTATAAAACAGAACAACAGTAGAAAAAATATAGGAGTAAATCTTCACGTCTTGACGTTGGAAAATGATTTCCTAAATGCAACACTGAAAGCACAAATGACAAAAGAAGTAGGTAAGTTAGACACTGAAATAACTTCTGTATTTCAAAGGACACTTCAAGAAAGTGAAAAGACAACCAATAGAATGGCATGATACATTTGCAAGGTGTTCATCTGATAAGGGACTTGCATCTAGAACATATGAAGAACACTTACAACTCAACAATGAAAAGAGAACCCAGTTTAAAAAAGGGTAAAATAGCTGAGTAGACATTTCTCCAAAGAAATACAAATGGCCAATAAGCACATGAAAAGATGCTCAACATCATTAGCCATCAGGGAAGTACAAAACCACTCCACACTCATTAGGATGGCTATAATTAAAACTAGGCACAACAACTACTAGCAAGGAGGTGGAAAAACCAGGGCCCCCAAACACTGCTTGTGGGATTGAAAATGAGGCAGCTACTTTGAAAAACAGTTTGGAAGTTTCTCAGAAAGTTAAACATAGAGTTCCTATAAGCCACCTTAATTCTACTCCTAGGTATAAAGAATTGAAAATAGGTATTCAAAAAATACCTATACATGTATTTTCAGGGCAGCACTATTCAAAATAGACAAAAGGTAGAAACAGTCCGAATGTCCATAAATGGATGAACAAATAAACACACTGTGAAACCACACAAAATTGTACATTATCCAGCCACAAAAATGAATGAAATATGATACATGTTACAAACATTATGCTGACTGGATAAACCTGGAACACATGCTAAGTGGAAGAAGCCAGACACGAAAGGTCACATTTTGTACGATTCCATCTATATGAAATGTTCAGAATAGATAAATCCATAGAGACAGAACATAAATGATTGGCTGCCAGGAGCTGGGTGGGGAGGAAGAATGGGGAGTGACTGCTTAATGGATATGGGGTTTCTTTCGGGGGTGATGCAGACGTTTGGAACTAGATAAAGGTGGTGAGAGCACGACATTCTGTGTACTAAATGCCACCGAACTGTTCACTTTAAGTTGTTAATTTTATGTTATGTGAATTTCAGCTCAATAAAGTTTTAAAACCAGATAATCATGTGATGAATTTCTGCTGCTCTAATTTTAGTCAGCTGGCAACTTTCCTTTTATATTTGCTGCTCACTTGCCTAAGAAGTTGTATTTGATCAACTCAGCATGTCCTTACAAAGGAAATGACAAAAACCCCTGCATATCAGCCCCTGATTAGCAGCCACTGGCCAGGCACCAGGAAAGGGGTGACAAGAGGAACAGAGCAGCAGACACAGTCCACAGAAACCTGGGTAAAAGATTAGTGCTATCACCTCCCAGCGATGCACCAGTTGGGGCAGTTCCCATCAGTATGACCTTCATCCTTTCCTCTGTAAAAGGGATGGGGAAAGGGAGGTCATAGCAAGATCCTCACCCGCCTCACCAGACTGCATGGAGCAAAGAGAAGAATGGCACAAATGTTCTTGTAAGCTGTAGAGCCCACGTGGATGTAAATTTTGAATTTGATTGAATTACATGAAATTGCCAAGAGTCAACCATTTTTGATCTACAGTCACCATTTTTGTCCTACAATTGCTCTTTTTAGGCCAAAAATAGCTGACTTGGCAATTTCATGTGGTTCAGTTAATTTTCAAGTCTACTATGTAGCATCAACCTCTTGCATTAAAAAGTAAAAAATAATAGTCTCTGATAATTTAGTTTTATTAATTCCCTGGTAGCACTGCAGCCTATCCCATTACTGACAGCTTAAATATGCAAATCCACACACCACACAGAGCTCAGGAGCATAAAAAGAGGATAAAATGTAAAAGAGTATATTATCACACAAAAATTAAGAGCGTTTATGCTGGAACACCATTGCCACAGTTCTAATCCTGGATTTTCTCTTATTTCCTGTGTGACCTTAAATACACTGCTTAATCACTCTGAGCCTCAGTTCCCTCATCTGTAAAATAAGACTCCTAATAATACCTACCATGAAAGAATGTTGTCAGGAGGATGTGAGGTGCTTGCACTTGGTAAAGACTATCTAATCATTCCATGTTATTTTTATTGACTTTCATATTTGGCCCAATGTAAGTTTGGATTTAATTTGACAAAATTATATTTTAGAGATGGAAGGCACACTTTAAGTGTTATGTGAGTTTATGTGTGTCTGTTGGTCTACCTGATTTAGGGGAAATAAAAAGCAATTAATTTTAAGGGGTTCTATAAATTATTTTGCCCTGAAAACTCCAAACAATGTGGTCCCTAGATAGTCCCATAAAGTTGGAATTCTGTGAGTCTCTTTCTGTGCTATAGGAAGCCTTGTGATTTCTAGCCTACTAGCCACAAAAATTTAACTTTTTGACCAAAGATCAACAAAATACAACATAGGAGTTCATATGTAATACTCTTAGGAGTGAAAGAACTATGGAATGTAAAGTTTGCCAGCATGTTAACATGAAACTTTCAGCATTTTCCTAACATGAAACGCTTGCCTTTCTTCTTAAGTTGTGTCAATAAATGATTTTTTTCTTTTAAATTGTGAAAAAAAAATTATGGGTATTATTGCTGCCAATTGTGCTGTAAAGTGAACATTTTTACATATAAATCATATCCATGTTTCTCAAGGTGTGTTCTGAAGAACAGTTGCACCAAAATCACCTGGAATATCTGTAAAAATGCAGATTTCTGGATCCCAGGAATGAACAAACACTGAGTTTAAAACACTATGTTTTTAAGTAATTAAAAAAAAAAAAAGAAGCCTGAAAATATGATCAGGGAACAAGATACTATGAGTGACATTCTTTTGAAAAACAATGCAAAAGAATTTCTAGAAATTAAAAAAACAGTTTCACTCAAAATAAAGCATAGTAGACAGATAAACATCAGATTAAAGTCAATGGAGAGAAAATGGGGAGAAGGCTGGGAGATAGAAATTAAAGAAATCATCCAAAGGGTCTAAGATGGTGGAGCAGATAAACTCTGTGCTTGCCTCCTCCCATGACCACATTAAAATTACAACTAAATTATAAAACAATCAACCTGGAGAACCATTTGAAGTCTAGCTGAACAGAAGTTTTGTAACTAAAGATATAAAAAAGAAGCCACATCGAGACTGGTTGAAGGTGCAGAGACGCAGAACAGGCTAGCCCCACACCTTGGTGTGGCAGTTGAGAATTGGGAGGGATATCTGGGCCACAGGGCCCCCTCTCCAAAAAGCAGGGAACCTCAGCCCCACACTGGGCTCCCCAGCCCAGAGTATTGGTGCCAGGAAGAGGAGCCCCCACAATTTCTGGCTATGGAAAACAGTAAGGATTCTGACTGTCCAGGTGAGACAGAAGGCTGAGGGACACTCAGACTTCCTCTTAAAGGGCCTGCTCACAGACTTGCTCTCAGACACTCACCGGTCAAAGGAAGGGATAGTGACTCAGGAGTCATCAGAGATATATGGAGAGAGACTGAGTTGTGGGGCTTCAGGGTGAGAACTGGAGTGACATTTGCCATTGTTCCTGTGTAGAATCCTCCTCTTGTGAAGCTGGCAGGCAGGCGTCATCTTTTCTGCGTTAAGCCCTCCCCCACATGGCCAAATCTGAATTTGCATTGGCCTGGTGAACTTCACTCACTCCACCCTGGTGGCTCCCTGGAACCCCACCTACCCAGTTCACACAGCACCAGAGGCACTTTTTCAGTGAGCAGCCAGCCCCACCCATATTGCACTCTTTCTTAGACAACTCTTGGGGTTCCATGGGCCCCAAGCAGGTGGTGGCTGGCCTCAGTATGTTCTGAGACTTTTGCCAAGTAGCTCAAGGCTCAACACTGGCACCAAACCATGATCTACATTAACCTGGTGACTACAACTCATCCCACCTTAGTGATTCTTTGAGACCCCGCCTCATCCAACTCACTTAAAGCATGAGACTTTATCAGCAGATGAGCCTTACAGGAAATGGCAGGTGGCAGCATGCCTCAGGATGTCATGGGATTTTTGCAGTCACTCCAGGCCAGTTACTGGTGGCAGCCATCCTCAGATTGTAGCATGGCCTCTCCCACCCAACTCCAGGTATAGCACAGGCAGTGACCAACCACAGATCACATTGTAGCTCCTACCAAGTAGTCCCCGACTGGTCACAGGCAATGGCTGACATGAGCATGCCTCAGAGCTCCTCACAAGAGGCCCCAGAGCGAGCATACCTGAAGGTCAGCTTCAGACCACAGCAGAGCACTCCCCAATTAGCCCCACAAGAAGCACACCCAAATGGCAGTCTAAACAGACACCAGAGCCCACTAGGGTAAATTGCGTGCTGTGGAGTAAGCCCCCTGCACAGCAGCCCATAAGTTGTGGATGTAGCCAAAAACCACAGCTAGTCAGCATGAGGGACAATCCCACTAACTGATGTGCCAATAGCAATCAAGGCTGAATGATAACAGGAGGGCACACACAACCCACACAAGGGACACACCTAGAAGACCTGGTGCAAGTAACCAGGGAGACTGTGCCACTGGGCCCTACAGCATACTTATGACATAAGATCACCCAGACAAGAATGGCAGATGTGGCAGATCTTCCTAATACATAGAAACAAACAGAGAGGTAGCCAACATAAAGAAACAAAGAAATACATTCCAAATGAAAGAGTAGGAGAAAACTCCAGAAAAACAACTAAACAAAATGAAGGCAAGCAACCTACCAGATACAGAGTTCAAAACAATGTTTATAAGGATGCTCAAGGAACTTAGTGATAAGTTCAACAAAGAGATAGCAAGCATAAGAAAAAAAGACATAGAAACCATTAAAAATGACCAATCAGAAATGAAGAATACAACGGAAATGAAGAATGCACAGAAGGAATCACCAGAAGACTAAATGAAGCAGAGGATCAAACTGACAATTTGAAAGACAATGTAGCAGAAAACACCCAATCAGAACAGCAAAAATAATTAAAAAATGAGGATAGTTTAAGACATACCTGGGACAATATCAAGTGTAACAACATATGCATCATATGGGTAACAGGAAAAGATGAAAGAAAACAAGGGACTGAGAAACTATTTGAAGAAATAATGACAGAAAGCTACCTTAACCTGGCAAAGGAAATAGACATACAAGTCCAGGAAGCAGAGAGTTCAAAACAAGATGAACACAAGACACATTATAGTTAAAATGCCAGAGGTTAGAGACAAAGAGAGAATCCTAAAAGCAGCAAGAGAAAGGCAACTGGTTACTTACAAGGGAGCTCTGATAAGATTTGCAGCTGATTTCTCAACAGAAATTTTGCAGGCAAGTAAGGATTAACATGAAATATTCAAAGTGATGAAAAGCAAAGCTCTACATTACCCACACTACTATAACCCACACTACTGTACACAGCAAGGTTATCATTTAAAATTAAGAGAAGAGGTAAGAGCTTCCTAGATAAGAAAAAGCTAAAGGAGTTCATTACCACCAAATCAGTATTACAAGAACTGTTATAGGGACTTCTAGAAGGAGGAGGAGGAGGAGGAGGAGGAGGAGGAAGAAGAAGAAGAAGAAGAATGAGGAGGAGGAGGAAGAAGAAAGAGGAAGAGGAGGAAAAGAAGGAGGAAGAGGAGGAGGATGAAAAGGAGGAGGAGGAGAAGGAAGAAGGAGGAAGATGAGGAGGAGGAAGATGAGGAGGAGGAGGAGATACATCGTTGTTGCCATAGTAAAATAGCAATAGCGATGTATCTATCAATAACTTTAAATGTAAATGAATTAAATGCTCCCATCAAAAGACGTAGGGTAGCTGAATGGATAAGAAAACAAAACCCATGCATATGCTATCTACAAGAGACTCACTTCAGATAGAAAGACATACACAGACAGAAAGTAAAGGGATGGAAAAATAATATTTCATGCTAATGAAATGAAAAAAACTCTGAGGTAACAATACTTATATCAGACAAAAAGACAAAATAGACTTCAAAACAAAGGCTGTAATAAAAGACAAAGAGGCACATTACATAATGATAAAATGGTCAATCCAACAAGAGGATATAACCCTTGTAAAAATGTATGCTCCCAACATAGGAGCACCTAAATAATATAAAACAAATATTGACCAACATAAAGGCGGAGCTCAAAAGCAATACAATCATAGTAGGGGACTTTAACACCCCATTGACACAGTGGACAGATCTACCAGGCAGAAAATCAACAATGAAAGAGTGACCTTAAATGATACACTAGATCAGATGGATTTGATACACTAGATCAATTGATATTTTTTGAGAATTTCACCCCAAAGCAGCAAAATATTTTCAGTGCACATTGAATGTTTTTCAAGATAGACCACAAGTTTGGCCACAAAACAGGTCTCAATAAATTAAAGAAGATTGAAGTCATATCAAACAACTTCTTTGAACAAAATGGTATGAAACTAGAAATCAAATACAGGCGGAAAAAAACTGAAAACACACAAACACATGGAGGCTAAATAACATGCTACTAAATAGTGAATGGGTCAATAACAAGATTAAGGAAGAAATCAAAAGATGCCTTGAGACAAATGAAAATGAAAACATAATGACCCAAAAAACTATGGGACACAGTGGAAGCAGTCCTAAGAGGAAAATTCATAGCAATACAGGCCTACATCAAGAAACAAGAAAAATCTCAAATAAATAATTTAACCCTACACCTAAAGGAACTAGAAAAAGATCAGCTAACGAAGCCTAAAGTGAGTGGAAGGAAAGAAATAAAAAAGATCAGAGTAGAAATAAATGTAATAGAGTCTGAAAAAACAATACAAAAGATTAATGAAACCAAGAGCTGGTTCTTTGAAAAGATAAACAAAATCTACAAACTTTTAATGAGACTCATCAATTAAAAAAAAAAAGAGAAGAACCAAATAAATAAAATCAGAAATAAATGAGAAGAAGTGACAACTGACACCAGAGAAATACAAATGATGAAAAAATATCCAATTATGTATCAACAAATTGGACAATCTGGAAGAAATAAGTTCCTAGAAACAAGCAATCTTCCAAGACTGAATCAAGAAGAAACAGAAAATCTGAACCAACCAATTGCTACTAATGAAATTGAATCAGTAATCAAAAAACTCTCAACAAACAAAAGTCCTGAATGAGATGACTTCACAGGTGAATTTTGCCTAACATTCAAAGAATTAACACTTATGTTTCTCAAATTATTCAAAAAAATTCAAGGAGAGAGAAAGCTCCGAAGCTCATTTTACAAGGACACTATTACCCTGATTCCAAAACCAGACAAAGACATTATTAAAAACAAAAGAAAGAAAGAAAATTACAGCCCAATATCCCTGAAGAACACAGATGCAAAAATCCTCAACAAAATATTAGCAAACTGATTTCAGCAATCCATTAAAAAAATCATACAACACAATCATGTGGGATTCATTCCTGGTATGCAAGATTGGTCCAATAGCCACAAGTCAATTAATGTTATACACCAGAGAAACAAAATGAAGGATGAAAATAATATGATCACATCAAAAATAAAAAAAAAAAGAAAGAAAGAAAAAAAGGCATTTTACAAAATCCAGTATTCATTTATGATAAAAACTTTCAGCAAAGTGGGAATAGAGGAAACATACCTCAGTTTAATAAAGACCATACATGACAAAACCACAGCTAATAATCATACTCAATGGGGTAAAACTAAAAACAGTCTCCTTAAGATAAGAAACAAGACAAGGATGCCCACTTCCACTTTTATTCAACATAGTGTTAGAAGTTCTAGCCACAGCACTCAGACAGGACAAAGAAATAAAAGGCATCCAAATTGGAAAGGAAGAAGTAAACTGTCATTATTTGCTGATGACATGATACTATATAGAGAGAACCCTAAAGATTCCACACGCAAAAACCTATTAGAACTGATAAATGAAGTCAAAGAATTAGCTGGATACAAAATTAATGTTCAGAAGTCGGTTGCATGTTTATACACCAATAATGAACTGTCATAAAAAATTTAAGAAAAACCATCCCATTTACAATTGCATATATATATATATATATATATATATATATATATATATATATATATATATTACCTCCTCAGTTAAACTTATTCATATATATATGAATAAATTTAACTGAGGAGGTAAAATACCCATACTCAGAAAATTGTAAGACGTTGAAGAAAGAAATTGCAGAAGATACAAATAAATGGAAGCATATATGATGCTCATGGATAGGAAGCATTAACATTGTTAAAATGTCCGTATTACCCAAAGAAGTCTACAGATTCAGTGCAATTTCTATCAAAATCCCAATGGCATTTTTCACAGAACTAGAACAAATAATCCTAAAATTTATATGGCACCGAAAAATACTCCAAATAGCTGCAACAATCTTGAGAAAGAATAACAAAATTAGAGGTATCACACTACCTGATATCAAACTATATTACAAGGCTATAGTAATCAAAACAGCATGGTACTGGCATAGTGGATCAATGGAACAACATAGAGAGCTGACGTCTATATGGTCATTTAATCTATGACAAAAGAAGCAAGAACAGATATTTGGGTAGATACCCAGGAGAGGGATTGCTGGGTCATATGGCAATTCTATTCGTAATTTTTTGAGGAACCGCCACACCGCCTTCCATAACGGCTGCACCAGTCTGCATTCCCACCAACCTGAAAACATTTAGAGATAAAGACACGTGTGCTCCAATGTTCATTGCAGCTTTGTTTACGGTGGCCAAGACATGGAAACAACCAAAATGTCCTTCGATAGATGAATGGATGAAGAAGTTGTGGTGTATATATACAATGGAATACTATTCGGCGGTAAGAAAAGATGATATAGGGACATTTGTGACAACATGGATGGATCTTGAGAGTGTAATGCTGAGCGAAATAAGTCAGACAGAAAAAGCAGAGAACCATGTGATTTCACTGATATGTGGTATATAAACCAAAAGCAACAAAAGAACAAGACAAACAAATGAGAAACAGAAACTCATAGACACAGACAATGGTTTGGTGGTTGCCAGAGGGTAAGGGGGGTGGGGGGTGGGGGGTGGGAGATGAGGGTAAGGGGGATCGAATATATGGTGATGGAAGGAGAACTGACTCTGGGTGATTAACACACAATGGGATTTATAGATGATGTAATACAGAATTGTACACCTGAAATCTATGTAACTTTACTAACAATTGTCACCTCAATAAATAAATAAAAAATAAAAAATAAAGAAACAAGAACATACAGTGGGGTATTCACTAAATGGTGTTGGGGGAATTGGATTTATGCATGCTAAAAAAAATGAAACTAGACAACCTTCTTATACCACATACAAGAATAAACTCAAAATGGATTAAAGACTTTAATATAAGACCCAAAAAACATAAAACTCCTAGAAGAAAACACGGGCAGTAAACTCTCTGACATTGTTCTTAGTGATATTTTTTCTGAGCTATCTCTTTAGGCAAGGGAAACAAAAGGAAAAATAAACAAACGGGGCTACATCAAGCTAAAACATTTTTGCACAGCAAAGGGAACCATAAACAAAACGAAAAGACAGCCTATGGAATAGGAGAAGATATTCACCAATGATACACCTGATAAAGGGTTAATATCCCACTCTTATAAAAACCTCATACAACTTAACAGAAAAAATAAATCCAATTAAAAAGGAGCAGAGGACCTGAATAGACATTTCCCCTAAAGAGGACATACAGATGGCCAATAGACATATGAAAAGATGCTCAACGTCACTAATTATAGAAATGCAAATAAAAAATACAATGAGATACCACCTCACTCCTGTTAGAATGGCTGTCATCAATAAATCAACCAACAACAAATGTTGGCGAGGATGTGGAGAAAAGGGAACACTTGTGTACTATTGGTAGGATTGCAAATTGGTGCAGCCACTATGGAAAATGGTTTAGAGATTCCTCAAAAAATTAAAAATAGAACTACCTTATGACCCAGGAATTCCACTTCTGGATATTTATCCGAAGAATTCCAAAACACTAATTCGAAAAGATACATGCACCCCTATGTTCATTGCAGCACTACTTATAATAGCCAAGATATGGAAGCAACCCGAGTGCCCATCAATAGACGATTGGATAAAGAAAAGGTGGTATGTATATACAATGGAATATTATTCAGCCATAAAAAAGAATGAAATCTTATCATTTGTGACAACATGGGTGCACTAGAGGGCATTATGCTAAGTGAAATCAGTCAAACTGAGAAAGACAAATACCATATGATGTCACTTATATGTGGAAACTAGAAAACAAAAGAAACAATCAAAACAGAAACAAACTCATAGATACAGAGAAAGAGAACAAACTGATGGTTGCCAGAAGGGAGAGGATTGTGTAGGGGTGAAAAAGGTGAAGGGATAAAGAAATACAAATTGGTAGCTATAAAATCACCATGTGGATGTAAAGTACAGCATAGGTAATATAGTCAATAATGTTGCCACAACTATGTATCGTGCCAGTGGATATTAGACTAATTGGGGGGATCACTGCATAAATTATATAAATGTCTAACCACTATGCTGTACACCTGAAACTAATATAAAGTAATACTGAGTGCCAATTGTAACTGAAAAAAAAAAAAAATATTTTTTTTAAAAAAGAGGAAGAAAAGAAATCATGCAGAATATGACCCAGAGAACCAAAGAAACAGGAAAAGCAATAGGTAGTTAAGCATTGAGAATGCTCGAGTGAGGTCTAATATGTGTCTAATGGAGTTTGAAAAGGAAATAATGGAGAATGAGTAAGAGTAGACATTTTTAAGAGGTGATTGCTGAGAATTTTCCAGAATTTCTGAATGACAGCAATGTTCAGATCCGGGAGGCTCCATGAAGTTCCAATATAAGTTTGAAAGAAAATCCTCCCACACACGTAGCTATATTAGTATCATAGTGACACTACAGAACACTGAGGAAAAAAGGGTTTTAAAAGCACCCTGAAGAATAGAGGAGGTCGTTTACAAAAGAGCTAATCGGAGCGCTAGGAGCCAGAAGGCTGCAGAGAGAAAATACATAGGGTGGGTATGTTGTCAGTAGAAAGTGCTGAGATACCATTTCACACCTGCCAGATTGACAAAAATAAAAAGTTGATAATCCCAAGTATTGGAGAGAGTGTGAATCAATGGAAACTTTCAACAGTACTGGTGGAATTGTAAATGTGTTCGGTCAGTTAGAAACACATTTGGTGTTACCTGGGAAGGTGGAGCATGAGCACACCTGTGACCCATCTTCTCTGTTCCTAGGAGGCACACTCCAGAAGGCACATGTAAGGATGTTCATAGCAGCATTGCTGATAATAACAAAAATATATAAATAATGAAAATGTCCATCAGTAATGCTATGGATAAATTGTGGTGTCTTCATATGATAGAAATCTGCAGTCATGAAACGATCCACAGCTGCATGCATCAACATGAATAAATCTCACCAATATAATGTGAGCAAAAGAAGTCACAGTGAATATGTGTGTGTATGTGTGTGTGTGTACATATATGATTGCGTTGATATAACACCCAAAAACAGGCAAGAGCTTAGGGATAACAATTAACACGTTAACTCTATGTGTGTGTGGCAGGGGGGATAACAAAAGTATAAAAATATGAATATACACCAAGTTCAAATTAATGTTCACATTTTACGAGAAAGAGGAGAGAATCAGGGAGGGGTAAGAAGAGGGCTTCAATCATAACTTAGCTATAACATTTTATTTAAAAAATAAAATCCAAAACAAATATAAGAACAGGTAATAATGTATTAAATATGGGTGATAGGCTTATAGGATTTTTATATTATTATCTTTGATTTTTCTCCGAATTTAAAATGTTTTGTAATTTTTGAAATAAGGCAGACTAATATACGTAATATTTAAAGAGCTCACAAAAATATTAATAAGGAAACAAAGAATCATCCTCCAAGAAATGGGCAAAAGATTTAAACCGATACTTCCTTAAAGAAGATGTACAGATGGCAAATAAACACATGAAAAACTCAACATCAGTAGTTATGATGGAAATGAAAATTCAAACTACAAGGAGACACCAACAGCACACTCACTAGTAGAGCAGATAAAATTTAAAGACCATATCACGTATTGTCAAGGATGTGACGCAACTGGAGCTCTCTTACATTGCTGGGAGAAATGTACAATGATGCAGTTTTTGAGGCTATCACTTCGGTAGTTTCTTAAAAGTTAAACATAAACTATATAACTGCGCCATCCCACTCCCAGGCCTTTACCCAAAACAAAAGGAAGCATGTGTTCATGGAAAGACTTGTACACAGTGACCACGACAGCTTTATTTGTAATAGCCCAGGATTGGAAGCCATCCACCTGCCATGAACAGGTAAGTGGACAACAAACTCTGATCTATCCATACAATAAGACATTATTCAGCAATAAAAAGGAATGCATTATAAGGTCCAACAAGGATCACTTTGAAGATAATTATGTTGAGTGAAAGAAGTGAGGTGAAAAGGAGTATTAGCGGGATGACTCTGTTTATTTTAGGAAATGTAAGTTAATCTAAAGCAATGGAAAGTAGATGAGTGATTGCCAGGGGCCAGGAGGTGGTAGTTAGCAGGGGAGGTAGGAAGCATTATGAGGGAATATGAGGACACTTCTGGGGTGGTTCATCTGTTCTTTATCTTGTTTGTGGTGATGGTTTTACAAGTTTATACCTATGTCAAATTTATCAAATTGTACTCTTTAAATATGTGCATCATGTATATCAATTATACCTCCATAAAGTTGTTTAAGAAATAAATAAAACAAATGGAGAAGTAGTAACTGACTATCAGGTTGGATGACGCCGCAAGCCATAAAACCTGGATAGAACTCTGACAAAAGTGAGCTGAATTTTCCATGAAACACCAGAAAGTGTCAGGCGTGTGATACACCAGGTGTGTTGGAAGGTGTAAAAGTAGGACGTGGATTAATGTGTTTCACAAACCACCAGGTCACCAACTCCCGAGCCAGACACCAACACCCTCCGCTCTTTGCTGTAGCACCCACCCCTCTATCCCAGAGTCATGGCCGTCGGGCTTGTCCCTGGCTCGCTATTGCTGTATTCATCTTTGGGGAAAAGGAAGGGTGTCACAGAAAAGGTGTGGGTTCCCATCTGCATACACACAACAGTGACCGGCCATGCCTTCTGTGTCTCTGCAGGGCAGCCCCCAATTGGTACAACCTGCCCCTGAAACAGTCAGCTTTTTGTTAACTCTCTCTTAACATGAATAGACATAGACAAAGATTTCCCAAGCACTTAAGGAAATCTTCTAATATGAAAGAAAGCCAAAACAAAAGATGGGAAGAGAGATGGGAAGAAGAAGGAGGGAGGGAGAGAAGGAGGGAGGGAGGGAAGAAAAATCAAACCAGAGAAAATAGAAACAAGACAGAAAACAAACACAACCTCAGAAAAATTGTCATTAATATCTTTAGAAAAACAACAGAAGCCACTACATCCATAAATCAAGAATGAATGGCATAAAAAACAATAATTAAAGATTAAGAGGGCTGCTGGGTATTAAAATTATGACCACCGCAATGAACCTGGAAATTGGGGAAAGACGACTTGGAGGGAAAGTGTGTAAAATGAGTAGAGCTGGTCCCAGGTGGCCAGGACAGGGAGGAGGATACTAGGCCAGCAGACCAGCTAAGCGTTCCAAGTGCTGAGATGTACAATTCAGCCCACTCTTGAATTTTTTGAGGGTTTCATCCTTCAACTTGGGTGGAGGATAAATGTGTGGAAGGTGTCTGCAGGGCCACCAGAAAGGTTGTTTTGTTTTTGCTCAGCCACAGGGCAAAGGGGTCCTGAGCCATCCCAGGGCCTACTCACCTGGGCCCCAGGGCCCAGCTGCCTCCTCCCCAAGGGAAGGAGTCCCCAAGGAAGGGGGCCTTTCTATAATCCACAAAAAGGTGTGCAGTGGACCATCAGGTGGTCCAGGCTCCAGCAAAGGACAGTCCTTTGTCCCTGAAAGCACCTCCACTAAGATGGAGCTCAGACCAGGAGTGGCAGCCACTCGGTGGGGACCAGGCCAGCCCATGAGACAGTGTTTGTCCCACAGAGAGAACACAGATACTCGACACCAGGCTACACTCCAGCAGTGGTGGCTGAGGCACTTTGCTCCAGCAGGCACAGCTTCCACTGGGCTCTGTTCACACGGCATCCTTCCCCAGGCTCACACTCTGCGCCCTCCCCACCCACGGAGCCCCTCTCCCAGACGGCCACGGTGTCTCCGTGGGCAGCATAAAAAGCTCCTTTCCTCTCATCTCCCTCCGTAGGACACTTGGGGGCAGTCATTCAACATTGCACACACCCCATCCTCTGGGCGGCTCCACTCACCCTGAGATTTCAGCCTTTATTGGAGGGCCCCAGGACGCTCTGTGACAACTCTGAGATTAACGAGACCATAGGTGACGTACCACAGCCACTACTGGTCCAGCCGGCTGGGCTTCACATCACTCTTGGAAAGAACAGCTGTGCAGAACCGGCTGGCAGGGCTCATAAATCATGGCTCAGCAAGTGGGAGGAGAAAACCAACTCAGAGATATACTGTTTTAGGTGGATTTAAAGAAATACACCCAGAGACATTTAAAGAAATACACCCAAAGACAGACACACACACACACACACACACACACACACACACACACACACACAACTTTATTTCCTCGTCATTCTTCCTCTCCTTCGCTTAGAACTCAGACATACTTCCAGGCACATCTCACCTCTTGGTGAAGGAGGTGTGTACAGTCTCTGTGTTATAAAACCATTAGGGCTTAAGCACATGAAGAAGAGGGGCAGAGAACACCGACCAGCATTTACTAAAGCAGTCCTCGCTGGGGCTGAGGGTTTTCTGTCCTTCTCATCTACACTGTTGTCACCACAGCATTTTAATTAATGCAAATGACACCCCAGGTCAGTGTTGTGAGCACCTTAGGACTGAAACCTCAACAAACAGACAATTTGCTCACAAAGTGGCAAGTTCCTGAAAGGGGGAACAGAAGTTCAAAGGAAGCAGAGTGATGATGGCAGCTGTGTGATGACTCACGTGCAGCATGAGAGCCTGGACTTTCACAGTCACGGAGTGGGAGCTGCTGGCCGGCAGCAGAGCAGCTGCTAGGTCCGTAGCAGGTTGGGTGGGATTTCCTGGAAACCCAGCCTGGGGGTGACTGCTGCAGAGCCAAGGCCCAGGACTGGCACACAAAATGACACAGAGCCTGCTCTGTCACCGTGAGGCTGCCACTCATTTCTGAGTGGCAGCTACCTCACATGAAGGCAAGTTTTATGATTGTTGTGCAACACCGTGTGATTCCAACCTGAGCGCCCATTCAGAGAGTCAAAGCCCTTTCTGTGAAATAGACAGAACCTGGAGTTCTACTGAAGTTTGACAGAGATTTCTTCATCTTTAACATGAAAACATTCTCAGATCCATGCCCAGATGACCTCCCAGAAGGAATGTGTGTGCATGTGCCTGTGCATGTGTGTGTGTGCACATACACAAGCATGAACACACATGTGTGTACATGCACTTAGGGCAAGAGACACAACCACGGCTCTAGAGGGTTACAAAAAGTCCTCGTCACTGGAGAATTCAGGCTGGTTTGGTGACTGACATAGGAGACATGCCAAAAGCACCCAAGGGCATGGAGCATGTGTGCAGGTGCGCTTGTCCAAGGCTCACTGCGTGATGTCCCCGGCTGGGGAGGTTCAGGCTGCGGAAAACCAGACGCACACACTCAGTTGTGATCAGACAGACGGCTGGAGGAAACCAGGAGCCAGAAAACACCATGGCTGGGGAAGGGGAGTCCTTTCTAGGAGTCAGGGCCACTGTCCACTTCTTTTGCACCCTTCCATCTGCAGAAGTCTCCATGCTCCCTGGTCAGTGGGGTCGGCCTTCCTTCCCAGGCCTCTGGGCCACCTGCATTCATGGTGTTGGGCACCAGTACCTCTGGCTTCCCAGGGCTTCTCCTCCATTAACCATGTGACTTTGGGCCTCAGCCTCCCTGCAGGGACCCCACTGAACCTGAGAATTAGGCACTGGTCAGAGCAATGAAAGAGGGGCCTTTCCAGTGTGGCGGTCCTGTACCTGTGTGGCTGGACTTGGCCGCATGGGGCCGCCATTGCTGACACACACTCATGCTCACACACTCACACACACATATACCCTCACATCACAGTGCACATTCATATACATGCACACACAAATACACATGCACACACATATACTCACATGCACACACAGGCTTACTCTCACACATTCACATACTCACACATGCATACACATATACACATACAGGTATACATGCTCACATACCTACTCACACACATACATGTACACACACACAGTTGCACACACACACTTCACATACCCACATACATCCACACAAACATATGCACATTCTCACATACACATGCTGGTCCTACGTGAGACCTCCACAGCCCCAAACCACCTCATGCCCCAAACCTCGCTGTCTGAGGTGGACACAGACTCCGAGTCCCCTACTTGCTGAATTATAAGTTGCCTCTGAGGCCAGTTTCCAGGGACTCAGGCCAGCCCAGCAGCAGGCTGCCACACAGGCTGTCCTGCCATCCTGCAGCCATTCTCTCCCCTCCTCCCGTTCCCCTCCCTCCTCTCCCTGCCCCTCTCTCCCATTCTCTCTCCCTTTTGTCTTTTTCCTCTTCCCTTCCACTTCCCCATCCGTCCTCTCTGTGTGTCAGTTACACACTCTTCCCTCCCTGATTCTTTCCACTCCCATCGCATCTCATCTCGGAAGGACAAGATCACCATCAAGTGGGGGTACCTCTCTGACCCCACCTTCCCTGAGTGATGAAAGTGCACGTGATCAGAGCTGGGACAGACACCACATGCCTGGTAACGTGGAGCGTGTAGATAACATTCCTGCCAGACGTGTCTCACCTAAATCGAATTTTAAGGACTCATCAGACAGACCAGAACTCAACCAACAAAACAATTGCCCTACAATCTTCCAAACTTTCAGGGTCATAGATGACAGAGCAAGGCTGTTCCCAGCTTGAGGCTGACTAAGCAGACACCTGTAAGGCAGGAACCCAGGTTGAATCTGGGCCAATGGGGAAATGCTGGAAAGGACAGACACAAGGAGACAATTTGAGAAATCTGAACTCGGGCTGCAGGCTGGATAATAACAGAGCATCACTGTTACATTTCCAGAGTTTGAACAAGGTGTGGTGTTTCTGTCCGAGAACGTCCTGGTTCTCTTCTAGTGTCTTTGCAGGAAGAGCCCCTTCACCCCATACAGCTTGTCAACAGTGCTCATTAAGAAACAGAGGAGTGGATGATGGGTGCCACTGCCTTCCCATTTGTCATCGCCTCGAATCCTGACCACATCCCCATGACACTGGCATCTCTATCCTTACTTAACAGATGCTAAACAAACTCAAGGTCAAAGATGTTCCCATGTTAATAGCCATCAGAGCTAGGACTGCACATGCCTGTCTGACCCGATGACCTCCAGCATCATTTAGTGTCATAGGTCATAGGTTACCCTAAATGTTGTGCAGCTGATATAATAGTCTCTCTGTCCATCAGTTCTCCCTAAAGAAGGGGACAGTTGGCAGAGTGCATTGGCCACTTCAAATAGCCCACGTCACATGAAAGAAGCCCTGAGCCAGGGCAGGAGTGCCTGTGTCCAGGGGCAGTGTCCAGAACCAGCAATATCAGCATCCCAGGCAGCAGTGAGGAATGCACACTCAGCCCCAGCCCAGACCTGCTGGATCGGAACCAGCACTTTAACAAGACCCCAGGTATCTGTGAGCATGGCACATCTGAGAGGCACAAGCTGGAGAGGCCGAGAGGTGCGTGGTATCCTGGGGGGGAGGGAAGGCGGAGCCTGCAGGTGTGGACTGAGAGACAGATAAAGGAAAAAATATATTTAACGATAAATAAAACAACCAATAAATAACCAGCAATGATATAATACATACATGTTTTCGTCTTCCCTGAAAACAAGGGTAATCTTCCTGGAGGAGTCTCAGACAAGGTATTTTGGTGGCTCAGCCATGGAGGACAGTTGTCACAGTGATTCAGCCTTAGTCTCAGGGACATCCAAGACCCCTCGGGGAGCAGGGACGTGCCCAGACCGGCCCAGAGGAGAGACTCCTGCTGTTCTCTGTGGGGCTTCTGGGCTTCCTGATCTCCTCTCTGCAGACAGCTTCCTCTGTTGCTTCACAGCTCTCTGCTGCCCTGTGAGCTGCCTGGGCCCGCACAGATACAGCCAAGACGGTGGGTGTCCCCTCCATTCAAACACCCACCTCCATCTAGCTGGATGCTCCCTGTCCTGGTTCTGGTTGCACATCTGTGGTCAAGAGAACCTGCGGACCCCTGCTTGGGTGGGCTCCATCCCCAGCCCACCTCAGTGATGGCCAGGAGCAGGTCCCAGGTAAGAGGAGGTTCATGCACAGGCAGAGGAGGCAGACGGGCACGTCTGCTTCCTGTCCCAGAAGTTCATCACCCCTCTGACAAGTGTATTGAAACCAGGCTCCTCATCTCCAGGGTGTTTGCTTTATACACTTAATCACAAACAGATTTTAAACTGTCAGAAGCCTGCAGATAGCTTGCAGCACTTAGCAGTGTCCGAGACACACAAGAAGTAGATGCTCAGTAAGTGTTCTTCTCAGTGACTAACTCTGAGAGATTGAAGGGATTCCAGGACGGTTATTTCAAATCTTTCCCACATAACCAGGTAGAATCTTCTCCATCCCAGAATTTTTTTCTCTTATATTTATAAGTATTTATTCAGGTACAGGCACAACTCAAAGCCAGAGACTTTGATGTGAAAATGGCTGTGGAGACCAACTGGATGCAAGAATAACCCCTCAGTGAGCAGCAAGATCTTGGAGTAGGAAGGGCCTAAGTGTCCCATTCCATCTCTCTTTTAAAAGACAATATTATAAAATATCTCACCTGCCCACAGTGTGAGCAACAATAAAATGGGAGTTTAAATCAGCCTGTGTCCTCGAGCTGGGAATAAAATTACAATGATGCATGTTCATAAAGTGCCACTCTGTGACAGGCTCTGTTCTAAACACTTGACATTTTTCCTTGTTTTACCCTAGGAGGGCCATTATCTTCTACTACAGATGAGGAGACTGAGGCACAAGTTACTTAATTTTGTGCTGACATCACTCAGCAGTGAGCTCGTTGCACAGCCCAGAGTTTCCCCTCAAACCACCACCTCGTTGTCTCCACCTCAGGCTGGGGCTTTCACTTGAGAAAGTGAAAGCCATGAAGATTGCAAATGAGTAAGGGAGGCTTCAGAAGAAACAAACCAAACTGGTTTCCGTTAGTTTTAAAGTTCAAATCTAATTCATCAAAGGGGGGAAATGATATGCTAGTTTTCTTTTCTTTCAGCCTACTGACAATCTTACATTTCAGTTTTGAGTGTCTTTTAAAAACTTCACAAAAACTCCTCGTGCTCTATCCATAAATTGAGTGGAATGAAAAGACGTGTTGCTGAAGAACTTCAGCAGGTCGTCACAAATCAGACCCACAAACTCAAAAATCCAGGGCATTTCTATACTTGTCATCAGAAGACGGAGCGGTGGCAAGTTTCTTCCAGTGCCTGAGGTCTGCCCCACGGCAGTAGTTTTGTTGTGTGTTTTTTTCCACCTCAGTAGTAAAAGCCAGCATATGAGCTGCACTGTTGCCTTTCCAGTCTGTCACTGTGTCAAAGGTTACGTCAAGGAGCTTCTAATGGCAACGCCAACTATTTCCTCTGGGCTCTGGCATTTCTTGTTCATGGTGCACAGCTGCTCTCACCTCTTACTGCTGCCAGCATGGTGGGGCATGCAGCATGGCAGAGACTTGGCGTCAGCTTCTTGCAAATATGAGTTTATGCTGTGAGACCCCTTCCTGGCTGTGTTTTGGCCTCTCCAAGCCTCAGGCTTCCATCCCATCTATAAATTGGGGCAGTAATAACGACATCAGTTCCAGAATGTCAAAGGCACTAGTCTCAGCCTGTTGTTTCTCAGCACAGCCATCACTTGGGTTGGTTGTGAGATAGGCCGGCTGTGTTCAATTGTGCAGAAAAAATAAACTCCAGTGGAGAGAACTCAGACTAGTAGTGGGACTGGTCAGGCAGGGGATTTAGGTCCAAAACTAAGACGAAACATTCTACAAACAGGAATTGACTTACAGTAGAATGGGTTTTCACAAGAGGTGTTGAATTACCTCTCCCAGGATGCGTTAAGGTCAAGCCTCGATGAGTACTTATTGGGATTTTGTAGAGAGAATTTACAGAGCAGATAAAGGATCGATCTGAATGTCACCTGAGGTAACACAATATGATAGATATTCTCTATCATATTATCATGATTATTATAGGATCCTATTTCATAGGATCTTATCAGAATCTGTAGCCATCTTGTTTATTTACCTGCTGACTTATTCTACTGCCTCTGTCACCTGACTGTCAGTTCCATGAAGGCAAGGCCCTGCTCCCTGCTGCATCGCCAGGCCCTAGCCCATCGTGAGCAATGAGGAAATATTTAATAGAGGAATGCATGAATAAATGATTTCTAAGACTCCTTTCAATTCTCAGTCAACGAGGCCTCAGGCTACCCTTAGTTTACCCTCAAATATGCTCTTTAAAAAAGACAAAGATTGTTTTTGGGACATTTTGGTAGAAAAAGAAATAAAAGGAAAGGAAGACATAAAACTATCTTTATACACAGATGACATGATTTTGTATATTGAAAATCCTAAGTAATCCACAAAATAATCTATTATATCTAATAAATAAACAAATTCTGAAAAGTTACAGGTTATGGGATCAATATATGAAAATTAATTGTTCTTCTATATGATGGCAATGAACAATCCAAAAGTGAAATGAAGAAAACAATGCCATTAAAAATACAGTTGGCCCTTGAACAACGTGGGTTTGAACTGCTTGGGTCCACTTATATGTGGATTTTTCAAATATGTGGAGGACCAACTTAAGTTATACATGGATTTTTTACTGTGCAGGTGGTCAGTGCCCCTAACCTGAGTTGTTCAAGTGTCAACCGTATTATCGAAAAGAATAAAGTACTTAAGAGTAGATTTAACAAAAGAAGTGAAAGGCTTGTATACTTTTAACTACAAAACACTGTTAAAAGAAATTAAAGAAGACCTAAACAAGTGGAAAGACATCCCATGTTCATAAATTGAAAGGCTTAATATTATGATGGCAGTGCTCTCCAAATTGGTCTTAGATTCAATCCCAATCAAAATCCCAGCTGGCCTTTCTTCATAAAGTGGCAGACTGGTCCTAAAATTCATAAGGAAATGCAAAGGACTCTGAATAACCAAAACTATCTTGAAAAAGAAAAATAGTTAAAGAACTCACACTTCTTTACTTCAAAATTTCATACAAAGCTACAGTAAACAAAACAATGTGGCCCTCGCATAAGGATAGACATGTAGGTGAGTCCAATATAATTGACAGTCTAGAAATAAATGCTTATATATATTGTGAATTCATTTTCAACAAGGATGCCAGCACCATTCAATGGGGGCAAGAGTAGTCTTCATTGAATGGGGTGAGAATAACTAGACACCAACATGCAAAGGAACGAAGTTGGAAACCTACCTCACACCTACAAAAATTAACTCAAAGTTGACATAGACCTAATTGTAAAAACTAATACTATATAGTTTTATACTATAAAACATAGGAGAGGTCCTAATGGAAACGTCAAATATTTCCTCTGGGCTCTGGCATATAGGAGAAAACATAGGAGTAAATCTTTTTAATTTTGGATTATGTAATGAATTCTTAGATATAACTCCAAAAGCACAAGAAACAAAAGGAAAAATAGATAAATTGAACTTTACTAAAATTGAAAATGTTTATGCTTTAAAGAACACCACCAAGAAAGTGAAAAGACAACACACAGATAGGAGAAAATATTTGCAAATCATTTATCTGATAAGGGACTTGTATACAGGATGCACGTCAACACTAAAAAGACAAATAACCCAACTTAAAAGATTGCAAGATTTGAATAGACATTTCTCCAAAGAAGATATACAAACCACCAATAAGCACATGAGACGATGCTCAACATCACTAACCGTCAGGGAGATGCAGATCGAACATACAGTAACATGGCTAAAATTAAACGTGCAGACAAAAACAAGTGTTAGTGAGGATGTGGAGTAATTGGAACCCTCATTCACTGCTGCTGGGAATGTAAAATGGTGCAACCACTTTAGAAAATAGTCTGTAAGTTCCTCAAAATGGTAAATGTAGAGTTACAACATAATCAAGAAATTCCACTCCTAGGTACATATTCAAGAGAACTGAAAACATATGTGCACACAGAAACTTGTGACTGTTTATATCAGCATTATTCAAAATAGCCAAATAGTGGAAATAGTCCCATATCCATTAACTGATAAATGCATTAAAAAAAAATGTGGTACATCCACAAAGTAAAATATTATTTGGCAATAAAAATGAATGACATCTTGACACATGCTACAACATGGTTGAAACTTGAAAACATTATACTAAGTGAAATAAGTCAGAAACAAAAGGCCATATATTGTATGATTCCGGATATTAAATTTCCAGACTAAGCAAATCCCTAGAGATTATAAAGTAGATTGCAGGGGCTAGGGGTGGGGTGGGGGGAGAGAAATGGGAAGCTACTGCTAAGGGGTACAGGGTTTCTTTTAGGGGTGATGAAATGTTTTAAAATTAGACAGTGTTGCACCACTCTGAATATACTACAAACCATTGTACTATACAATTTAAAAGGGAGAATTCTGTGGTCCATTCATTAGAGCTTGAAACACTCTTGTATGTTTTTGAAAAATCAAACTACTGAAACAAAGTAAAATAACAAAAGGAATATTTAACTTGTAGGAGACGAAAGTTTGAAAAAAGTGTTTGTGGCCTTACATTTTGCTTAGTTAACAAGGGATGACGAAGGTTTTCTTTTAATTGGTGATTTTTCTCCTACTATATTTCAAAATGATCACAAAAATGTGTGCTTTTTGTAAATTATTACTTTGAAATATTTCAAGCATGCAGAAAATGATGGAAAAGAATAAAACAAAACCCATGGATTGTTTACTTAACTTTGTAAGTTCTAAATATTCTATCATATTTGCTTCACAGATCTTTTATTAAATAAGAAATAAAATTTTACATTATAGTTGAAGACCCCTGAATACCCCTCCCCAATCACATCCGCACTACCCCTCCCCTCAGAGTAATTGCCATTCTGATTGTGGAACTCTTAAGTCTCACACATATTTTTATGTTTCGACTCTTTATTATGTATCCATGAACAATACACAGTATATTTTTGCTTTATAAAATTATTTTAAAATGTTATCATGTTGTAAATATCCCTCCATAAATTGCTTGTTTTAGTCAACATCATGATTTTGATATTTATCAATGTTAATTCATTCATTTTACTGAACAGAAAAATACACAGTCCACATTATATGGACTTTCCCACTATGTATTGATTCATCCTACTGTACACGTATGTCAAATCTGTTTATGTGTTTTCTACTATTATACTCCATGCTCCTATGAACGTTCTGCTGCAAGAGTCCAGGCATCTGTGTGAATTTCTCAAGGGAATCACACTGCAGTGGAATTGCCGGGTCATAAGGGATGTCTTCAGCTAGATACTGCCAAACTGCCCTTCACCAAGGTCAGCTAATTTACACTCCTGCCATCAAAGTCAGAGTTCCCAGCCCACTCCATCCCCACCATCAGATAGCACTGCCACCTTTTACTTTTTCCCAATCTACTTGTTATTTTAATTTTCACCTTCCTGGTTACAAATGAGATTGAGCGTATTTTCATGTTTGTTGGTCTTTGGGGATATGTCATACGTGATTGCCTACTAATATTTTTTACCCAGTATTCCATTGAGTTGTTGGCTTTTTCTTAGAAACTGAAAGAGTTCTTTATAGTATATTCTTCAGAATATATGCTAATCCTTGGTCTGTTACAGGATGACAAATCTCTCCTAGACGGCAGCTTATCTTTTCACTTTTTAACATTGTCTCCTATGCTTGTTTCTAAACTTAATAATGTCAAATGGATCAAGTTTTTGTTTTATGTTCTTGCCTTTTGTCTTTTGAGAAATCCTTGCCAATTTTAAGATCATAAATATGTCCTATATAAGCTTAAATTTTTTCTTTAATTTTGCTTTTCACATGTGGGTTTTTAATCAGTCTGGAGTTATGCTTGATTATAGTGTGAGGTAGAGATTTAATTTTGTTTTCCAACACTTCTCCCCACAATGCTGATTGAACTATTAATCCATCTATAAGGCCACTCTGTCACATATCAATTTCCTACATATGCACAGGTCTTGTAAGTTCTCTAGTTTGTTCCTTTGACCTATTTGTTTATTATTATAGCATCATAGAAAGTCCAAATACCCAGTAAGCAAATCCTCCCAACTTGATTAATCTTGTTTATTCTTCACCATTTCTTCTTACATGTGAGTTTTTGACCAGCTTGTTAAATTTCCCCCCAAATATTTGTTGGATAGTATTTGAAATTTCAATGAATTATTGGATTAACTGGAGGACTTGGATATCTTTGTGCTCCCACCCGTGAACATCTTACATTGCTCCATCTGTCCGTCACTTGTATGTTCTTCCATAACACTGTGAAATTTCCTTCATAAAGACCTTTCACAGCTTTCATTAGATGTATTCATAGTTACCATATATTTTTGTTGCCATTATAAATGGCATATTCCTTAAATTGCATTTTATTCTGTCTGTTGCTAAGGATAGCACGTTGATTTTTGTATACCAATCTTATGTCCAGAGATATAGCTAAACACCCTCATTGATTCTGATAATTTGTCTGTAGTGTCCCTTGGATTTTTCTATGGAAACAATCTCATCATCTATAGATAATTTCTGCTTTGATTCCCCCTTGAAAATTCTTGTACTTCTTATTTCCTTTTTTTTTAAGTTTTGATAATTGTTAGTAAAATTACATAGATTTCAGGTGTACAATTCTGTATTACATCATCTATAAATCCCATTGTATGTTCACCACCCAGAGCCAGTTCTCCTTCCATCACCATATATTTGATCCCCTTTACCCTCATCTCCCACTCCCCTCCCCCCTTGCCCTCTGGTAACCACTAAACTATTGTCTGATAATAAGTAGCTCAAGTAAAATATTGGACAAAAAGAAGTAATAGCAGATATTCTCAGCTTTTCTTGACTTTGAAGAGACTCATTCTAACCGTTTACTATAGGATGGTGTTGCTACTGGGTTTTTTGTTGATGCTTGCTATCAAGTTGAGACCTTATTTCTAGTCCCAATTTCCTCTGAGTTTGTACTGTAAACTAATGTAGAATTGTATGCTGTTTAGATGTGAGTTGCATAGATGTTCAAATATACTCTTACATTCCTTAAGTAACACATATTTGTCGTGCTCTACGCATTTTTACATATTGCTGAACTCTGTTGGCTAATATCAGTTAGGATTTTCATGTCTGCATTTGCAAGGAAAATGAATTTTTTCCTTTCGTGCTGTCTTTGTCTGCTTTGGTATAAAAAATAAATTTGCCTCAGAAAATGCGTCAGAGAGCAGTGCCTCCTTTCTGCTCTCTGGAACATTCTGTACCATGTGTTGGGATAACTGTTTCTTGACTGTTTGGCAGAATTCCCGTATAAAACTGTCCAGTCCTGGCATTTTGTGCATAATACTAAGCAGAGTAGACTTTTAAACTGCTGATAACATTTCTTTAATGGTTAACAGTCTATTTGGATCCCTTTTGTTTTTGAGTTTGCCAAATTACGTTTTTAGAGGTAATTACCTATCTCTCTTTGTTTTATGAAATTTTTTATTGTTGTTGTTCTTAGTATATTCTTATTTTTCATGTTTACTCTATCCATAATTACATGCCTCTTTTGCTTCCACATGTGCCTTATTTGTGCCTTCTCACTCTTTTTTCCCCATCTATTTTGACTAAGTTTGTCTATTTTATTTGTTGTCTTGTAGAACCAGCTGCTATATTTCTTGATTCTCTCTATTTCATATTTGTTTTCTATTTCATAGATCTTATTTTTTTATGACCTCCTTCCTTCTACATTCTTTGGCTTTACTCTCTCTCTCTCTCTCTCTCTCTCTCTCTCTCTCTCTCTCTCTCTCTCTTCTCCCCTCACCCCTCTCTCTCCCTGAGTTTGTTGCTTTACTCATTAAGTTGCGCATTTTTTCTCCTTTAACATAAATATTTAACACTTTACATTCCCTTCCAGATGCTGGCTTAGCTGCATTCCAAAAGTCCACATCCTGCTCTCTTCTCCTTTGGGCTCCTAGAAGGTTACAGACCACCTCCTTGCAGGGAGGCTGGGGCTCGGGACAGGCTCAGGCCAGGCACTGTGAATGGAAGTGATGAGTTTCACATCCGTCTGAGCACAGAAGAGTGGCATGCATGCGCTCTCCATTCGCCCTGGGCTCTCCTGCAGCAGATCCTGGAGGGCAGCTGGCAGTGCTGGTGGGGCTCCTTCAGCAGCCTCAGAGAGTGGCTATGAGGAAAGGAACCCTCGCCCCGTTGTGTAAGTGAATGAGAAACAAGCCTACAGGTGTTAAGCCCCTGAGATTTGGGGGTTGTTTGCTGTCTGCTCAAGCCTAGATGATCCCAAGTACACAAATATTTATATCAAGTGGGTTTCATTGTAGCATTACTTATAATAGCATAACTTTTGAAACAGTATTCAATGTCAAAAAATAGAAGATGGCCAAATAAATTATGGCCCGTGGTATGACTGTAATAAATACTTTATAACAAATAAAACTGATGAGTTGAAGATTTCTAGAAGCAATGGGAACATTCTCACAATAAAATATTCAGGAGAAAGGCAGACTATTAAAGGATTCAGTCACCATGATCACATTTTTACTTAAAACTGTTGCTATAAACTCAGAAGGGAAAAATAAAGACAAACACCACAAGTTAGTGGTGACTGCAGTAGTGAAATACAAAACTTAGGACCCAAAACCTGAAAATAGCCACCAAGGCATTTGTAAGAGGGAGCACTGAGGGTGAGCTGAAAGATGGTATTTCTTACAGAAAAGATGAGTAAAAACTATTTTCCAAAACCGCGGCAAGTGGGAATAAGTAGTGACTGGTGGTGAAAAGAGTGTGTTATTGGGCAAGTGTATCCATTACTTGTGAAATCGCTTTATGGCCCACAGTGCCCTCTCACTCCTTCACTCTCCTTTATTTTCATTAACAATCGCCCTAATCTCAGGCTGCAGGCTGATTGATCATAGCTGAGGGACAGAAAGAGAGACAAAGTGACTATTTAAAGATGCAGGTGGATGTCAGGAAGGATTCTCACAGCTGCTCAGGTGAAATCAAGGCTTGAGGTGTGGGTGAGTAGATGGGCCTAAAACAGCGTGGACAGCGTGGACTTACCATCCCCAGAGGTTTGAAATACATGCCTAACTTGGACTGTCAAGGAACGGCCTGTGCTGAGGAAGTGTTGGCTTACAAAAACAGGAACGTTCTGAAATTATTAGGGCCCATTCCAGGAATGACAGAGGAGTGGAGAAGAGCTGGAGCACCATGTGTTTTGGACTTGGTCGTTAGGCTGATTAAAGGACGCTCTTGTGTTTCAACAACAAATGAAGAGTTCCAATGATTCCAACTGTTTCGCTTTCTGGGGACGTCCCTCAAGCTACAGAGGGATTCTCTCATCTTTGTGGGTTTTCCCAGAGGTAACCACAGAGGAAGTCCATTTCTCAGCACAGATCAAGCTGGAATAATGCCCACATAGATGCTGATAAACCTTTTTTGGAGCCTAAAAATGCTATTGTGTGATGCCTACAGCTCCTGAATGTCACAAGCTGGGAAGTTACTGTTTTCTTCCACTGGAAGGACTGACAAATGATATACAGAGGGTGCCAAAAAAAAAATGTATGCACATTTTAAGAACGGAAAAAACTGAATTAAAATTGTAATACTCAATATATACCAATAACAAAAGATGAATACAAATCACATGTATACAATTTTTTGGCACCCCTGGTATTTACTGTGAGCACAAAGTAATGACAATGGTGACAGTTTCACAGGACAACTCCCTGGGAGTATCTGAGAGGGGAGTGAGCAGAGGGAATTGAGGTGTGTAAGGAGGAGGGAATTTGAGTTGGAATCATTATTAGGCTCAGGATGTGGCAAATTAATAACTTTTTATTTATTGGGTAAGTTTTTATTTAACACTTACTATGTGCCAGGCCTTACTTTGGCCACTGGGGACAAATATAGATCCTATGGTCATACAGTTTACCATCAAGTGGAGAATACAGATATTTATAAACAAATAAATATTAAAAGAGTGGCAGAAGAAGAAGGAGGAGGTGGACAGGTCAGGGAGGCAATCTCTGAGCTAAGCCTCCAATACAAGCAACAGCAAATGGTAACTCTGTCAGTCCCATCAAGGGCATGGACTTGAGCAAAGTCTGCCCCTGGCTTCCCGATTTGTTGATGGGTTGTGGACAGGTGCTGGGAAATGGGAGGTGAATACTGAAATGCCCCTGGAATGGGGATCACTGCAGGGCCTCACCCCAGAACCTCAGATTTCTTGAACCATGATGGATCTTGGAGGAAACTTCACTACGCCTCAGATTTTCAGATAATTCTCCTAAGAGCAATTTGATGGCTGGTCTAATCAAGCATGTCAGTGAGAATTTCTGTCCTTAAATACAGAGCTCGAAGTGTCCTGATTTATGTGGCGTAACACCTGTGAGATAAAGGGGAGAGGAAGCAGAAATGTGCAGAGAAAGAAAACCCTCACACCGCGATGCAGGCCCGGCTCCTCTGAAAGGAAAGGGAGAAAGAAGGAGGATGGGTAGGGACCTCACAGTGCGGCGCAGCTTGGAGAAAGTCTTCACTGGCCCACAGGACGCTCTGCACAAAGACAGATTAGAGGAGTTCATACTGGGCAGAAATGACCAGCCTTTATTGCCCAGTTGTTCTGGGGCTTTGGTTTGGGGCTGCCTGCGGAGAACACGGCTCCAGTGTAAAGGCTGTGCTGGAGCTGTCAGCTGACTGCGCTCCTTAGAACACAGGCTTGCTTGGAGAGCCAGGCCGTGTGGCTTGGTAGCAGTAGAGGTAAAAATTGGTCATCACTTGCAGAATTGGAGGGAAGAGTTAATTCAGAAACATCTAACTGAAAAATTTTAACTAGTTAAGAATTTAGTCTGTGGTCCTTTGGGAGACCATTCTCCATGGGCCTTTGGCGTGAATCAGGGACAAGGTGCTGAGTGCCCTTTGTTCAGGACTATCTATGCAAAGATTCCTGGAAGAGAGAAAGAGTGTCTTCCTCTGAAACAAATGGCAGGTGTGCTTACTGCTCAGTGTAATAAAGATACGTCACCTGCAGAACAAAAGGGTTCACTAAGTGTGGGCTCCGTCTGTAATGCCACCTGCTGTATGTACAGATATCACCTGACCCTGGAAACCAAGGGAGCTGGGAATGCCTGTGGGAAGTGGGCTCAGGAAACCAGCATTAAAACACTGATCCTCTGGATGCTGTGATTGCTGTAAGTAAAAACTGGCATTTGTCCCTGACCCGGGACCTGGTCTTCTCTAGGCTAACGTGTCAGCTTGCAAGGAGGGGCAAAGCTCAGACCCTTTATAGTTCTTATAAGGGCAGACTTCCTGTGAAAGCAACCATCACGTATGGATAAGAACATCAAGGCAGAGAAGGCACAGGAGGCTTTTCAGGAAGATAACCAGGGTACAAAAATGGCAGGAGGAGAATTTCTGTCCCTGGGGAGGCCATGTTCCAAGGATGGAAGGCAGTCTGCATGACCTCTTCGCATTGCCCAGGTGGCTTGAAAGGCCCCATTTCCCAGGTCAGATTGAGGGAAGTGAGAGGCTTTGGAGAGCAACAGCCACTTTGGTGACCTGGCTAGAAATAACCAATATTTGTTTTAAATAATAACTGTGAAAGGCTGTCATAGGATCTTATTTCTGGAGTTATTTACAGGCTTCATATGACAACCTAATGAGATAGATCACATTTTAATGCTGCAAAGGTTTCAGTCATAAGATAGTCTATCATAAAGGTCAACATTTTCCTGGAGGGAACCTGCCACCTTGGTCATTTGGAGCACAGGTGGTACTTAATAAGCACTCTGGGAACTTTAATAGAGCTCCATTTCTCAAACGTCAGATGGGAATGAGCCAAAGAATGCAGCTTCCTGCCAGCCCAAAGTCACATCAACTCTGAACTCTTGGCCCAGCCCCAGCACTCCATAAAGTTTGTTTTCTCCTCTTAAGTTTCAACATCATCAGCTATTGGTGAGCTCTGCCAATGCAGGGCTGTGGGGGCCTAACATTTCAGCCCCACAGACATTGCAAAGTCCCACCTCTGTTTGGGTCTGGAATGAATTTTCACACGTGGCTTTTAAGCACTGCTGTGCCAAGGATTGCACCCACTTGGAGACCCACTCAGGTCTCCTTTCTCCCAGACACACACCACCCCTCGCAACAACTCCCCTTTCTGCAACACACAGCTCTTCTGAGTGTCCAGCTGCCTGAAATGAATTTCCCTCAATTCTATCCAACTCATTTTTCTATTCCTTAAAAGGGGGCCGGAGATGGGGTTAGGTAGGGGTCTGGGTTTACAAGGTCTGTTTTGTAGGTATGGGGGGCGAAGGATGGACTTCAGAAGAGGACTAAATTACATGTGGATGGGAAGCATAGTAACTAACACTTGGCCACCAAAATCAGGAAAACAAGTAACAACATTTTCCTAAATCTTAATAGTTCATGATGTTTTTCACAGACTTATTTTTAATTAATGCCATAGATTTTCTTTATGTTTAATTAATTTCTTTATTTTTAGATAATTGCTACTCTTATCCAGTTTCCCCAATGTTATCATCTTGCAAAACTTGAATGTAATGTCACAATCAGAACGTTGACATTGAGAAAACCCAACTATTACATTCAGATCTCCCCAGGTTTAAATGTAACTCATTTGTGTGTGTGTTTTTAGTTCTACACAACTTGTCATGTGCACATTGGTGTATCCACCACCACAGACAAGATATTAAACATTTCAACCTCCCAGGGTCCCTCCTGCAGCCCTTTGATAACGACATCCACCGTTCCCCTCCCTCCAACTAATTTAATAACATTTCATTTTGAAATATATTGGTAGAAATGTAAAGCGGTACAGCCACTCTGACAAAGGTTTAGACCATTTCTTATAAAATTCAATATGCAGCTTCTTCCCGTACAACCCTGAAATTGTGTACTCAATCGAGCATTTATCCCAGAGAAATGAAACTTACGTGCACACAAAATTCTGTCCATGAATGTGTGCAGCAGCTTTATGTTTGGTAGTCAACAAATGGAAACCACCCACCTGTCCTTCAATGGAAAGATAAAGGTTAAACAAACCGTGGTCCGTGGAATAATCCTGATTACCCAATTCCAATCAGGAGGCAGGGATAAGGAATAGGACAAGCGATGCTCAGACTCCAGCTGGTGTCCTACAGTTCAAGCAGTTCTGACACTGTCTGCTGAAGACAACACCAGATTCCCCACCGTAAGGGCTCAGGCCCACAAGACTGCACACACACACACACACACACACACACACACACACACACGTCAGATGCCAGGCCCAAGTCCAGGTTGTCACCTGTGCTTCTGACCAACTGGCTGTAAATCAGAGGTTCCCACCACCGCTCCCTTGTGTTCGATTAATTTGCTAGAGTGGTTCATAGAACTCAGAGAAACATTTTACTTACTGGATTACCAATTTATTATAAAATAATGTAACTCAGGAACAATCAGATGAAGAGATGCACAGGGCAAGGTATGGGGTTGGGGCACGGGGCTGCCATGTTCTCTCCCAACGCTCCACTCTCCTCACACCGCCATGTTCCCAACCCCTGAACCCCGTCCTTTTGGGTGTTATAGAGCCTTCATTCGATAGGCATGATTGATGAGCGCATTGGCCATTGGTAAATAATTCAACCGCCACTCTCATCACTTAGGAAATTCCAAGGGTTTTAGGAGCTCCGTGCCAGAAATGGGGAGAAAGACCAAATACATATTGCTTATCATAAATCACAGTATCAAACCATGTAATACTATGCAGTAATGAATTATTGGTGCATAAAACAACTGGGATGAACCTCTAGGGAATTACTCTGAGTGAAAAAAGCCAATCCCAACAGGGTACATACTGTATGATTCCATTTTTATAACATTCTTGAAATGGCAGGATTTTCCAAACAGGCACAGATTGCTTTTGACGTGTTCTTCATCCCGGCTTAGGAGAAAGATATGCATTTGCAGTGATGGAAATTGATGGGTGGTCCCAAAACGAGGGCTGGGGTCTGCAAAGCCATTTGATTTGCCCCTTTAGCCTTTTTCCTTACTGTCACTCAGAAACTATGTAGCTAGTATCAAGCCTGGGTAAGATATGAAAAGGCATAAACGTAAGATCCAACTGACAGATTCTGTACTATTTGATTAACCTGGATTAAATATGACCGTGCCAGAATTATCTTTCCCAGAACCCCCTTCTATGTTACAGAGTTCACCAAAAGGGATTCTGTCGGGGATTTGCAAGACACAAGCAGAAGCAGCCATTGCTCCCTGAAGGTCATAGTGTCTTTCCATGGTGACAGTCATGCACCCCCACTCTGACTGCAGCTCTCTTCCCAGGCACCTCGGCCTGCACCTTACACCAGGGGGGCAACATGCCGTTGATTTCTCCTCCAGCTGTCCAGATGCCCCTGCACCTCTGACCTATCCACCTGTACCAAACTCAGGATGGCTGGTTAGTGATTTTCTCAGTTCCTTCAACAACCCTTCCAGCCTTCCCGCCCCAGCCCCTCCCATTCGTGCAAAGTCAGACCCCCCCAAAAAGGGCTCCTTCACGCCATATCACTTATCGTGGCTCTGCTTTCCTGGCGAGACCCTGCCCTGACAGCCAGCAGACCCCTCAGACCCCTGTGGCCACAACAGCTCCCAGGACAGGGATACCTCTGAGGATAGGAGGCAGGAATTCCAGGAATTATGGAGATAGGCATCCCAGAGGAGAAGAGATATGCTCAGATTGGAAATGAGAAGGGGGTTCTGGGTAATGGGCTGGGAGGGAAGAGCATACAGGACATAGGCCTTTATTGCAAGACTCCAGTTACTGTGTGAAGGGCCCAAAGCCACAGATGGGGCTGGGGGTAGGGAGGCCTGGGGCAGGACCTGGCAAGGGAGGGCTGCATGGCCTTGGCCCAGGGCAGACTGGTCAGGCAGCAGCCACTCTGGTAACTGGCCACCCATCAAATGGAACTTCTGGTGCCTGCCTGGCTGAACAGCACCAAAGATTGGCAACTGTGTCAGTGAAGCACCCGCGTACAGTAGGCTGACAACATGAGCAATTGCCATCAGGATTCATGACAGGGACAGCAGTGGACAGCGTGAGTACAAATCATAGCATCAGGCAAGCTGAAGACATAGGTGGAAGTGGCTGTGCCTCCAGGGTGCCCAAGGACAGAGGGAGACCATGCAGCAGACAGAGGAAGGGACCAAAGCCCCCGGAGCCCTCAGATGGTTTTCTTGGGCCCGGCATTGCTGAGGAAAGTGTATGGTCCCTGCTGTGGACCTCCCAGAAAACCCACAGAAGTTCTCCCGGAATCCCCCAAGGGAGGCAGCCTGTATCCATCTGCTGCGTCCCCCTGCTGGACAGTCCTCAGGGGCACTTTCCTAGGGGGCAGACAGGCCATCACCGAGCAGCCCATTCACTTTCCTGTGTGATTTGAGCGAAGTGCCCCCCTTCCAGGCTGCCAGGCCACCCCGTCTTCTCTGGAAGCAATCCAGCTGCCCTTCTCTCACACTGTTTTATACCCGGTGGCTGCACCTGCACATATGTCAGCTCACGTCGGGGGGTCTTCCAAGCAAAAGGGCAGGAGTTTTGCACTTACACTTCCTTCTCTCACTCAGAACTTTGCAAAGGTCTCATGCATGCCACGTGCAGCTCAGCATTTTCTGACTGTTCTGGCCTGCTGACAAGTGAGAATCAAGGGCATTGGCACTCTAACATGGTGATCTCCAAACTCTAGGAGCTCTTCTGTTGGTTTAACCTGTGTATTAGGAGAGTTCTTCAGCGAAATAGAACCAGTAGGATGTGTATAGAGAGAGAGGCAGAGAGATTCCCTGTAAGAATTGACTCAACGTGAGTTTGCAGGCTGGCAAGTCCCAGGATCTGCAGGGTTAGCTGGCAGCCTGGAGACCCAGGAGAGCCGGTGGTGTAGTTCCAGTCTCAAGGCAAGAAAAAGCTGATGTCCTGGTCAAAGGCTGTCAGACAGGAAGAATTCTCTCTTATCCTTGAGAGTGTCAGCCTTTTTGTTTTATTCAGACCTTCAATTGATTGGATGAGGCCCACCGCCATTGGAAGGGCATCTACCTTACTCGTTCCATCAGTCCAAATGCTAATCATATCCGAAAACACCCTCATGACACACCCAGAATCATGTTTAACCAGATATCTGGGCACCCCAGAGCCCTGTCAAGTTGACACATAAAATTAACCATCATATGGACCTAGAGGATATTATGCTAAATGAAATAAGCCAGACTATGAAGGGCAATTATCATATGATCTCACTTATATGTGGAATCTAAAGAACAAAATAAACAAGCAAACAAAACAGAAATAGACTCATAGATACAGAGAACAAACTGATGCTTGTGAGGAAGCACAAATTAATAGTCACAAAATACTCATGGGATGTGAAGTGCAGTAAGGAGAATACAGTCAATGGTGTTGTAAAAACTATGTATAGTGTCAGATACTCAGGGGAATCACTTCGTAAATTATGTAAATGCCTAACCACCGCGCTGTACACCTGCAGCTAATATAAAATAATATTTAATGTCAACAATAATTAAATATATAGTCAAAAAATTAACCATCATAATCTGTATTTTAATATAATTAATTTCCTCAGGAATTCCATGTTTTGTTTTTCTGTAGTTGAGCAACAACACCCTTTGCCTTCAAAAAATTAAAAATTGAAAAAAAACACCTGAAATAACCATTTTCTTTTGCTTACGGTTTTGTGGGTCAGGAGACTGAGGGAGGCCCAGCTGAGCAACTCCCATCTGACGTGGTGCAGGCTGGGCTGTGGGGAGATGCGAGTCCCCTGGCAGAGGCGTCTTCACTTCTCCGGCCACCTCCTCGGGGTTCCTTGGCCTTCTTCTGAGCACAGTATCCCAGGCCTTGGGCTTCTCACAGCCTGGTGACCTCTGGGAGGTCGCACTGCTTACACAAGCTGCCTTCCCAAACAGAGAAGGCTGAAGGTGCTGGGACAGCATCACCTCCACCTTATCCTATTGGTCCAAGCATTGCCAGGGTCAGCAGTATTCAAGGGGATGGAAAAATGGACCTCCCAGCTTGGTGGGGGAGTGACAAGGTGACTCTGAAGAAAAGCATGTGGCCTGGGAGACATTGTCCCACCATCTTTTGAAAGTCAAATCCACCCGTCCTATGCACTTTATGCATTAAAAGCATCATCCGACCAGGCATCCATGGGCTTCCCCAAGCCACCTTAGGGCACATGGCATAAAGTAGGCTAAGAACTCAATGACAAGGCACCAGTTAATTCTGTGGGAGGGTCCATTAAATTGTGTACGGACTGAACGAAACACCATTTGAACCGTAGCCTGGCAGATCTATAAATATACTTGCTCTCCTAAATTATTCAAAAGGTCTCCTTAAAATCTCAGGGTAAGATGAAAGCAGGGGCCATCTGTGAACTCTGAGATTACATTTTATCCCCACCCCTCCCTGTTTCAGAGCTGCCACGTTCCTTTCTGGGCTGCATGCCTGTTCCAAGGCCAGGCCCAAGAACGTTCTAAGTTGTAAGTCACTGACACAGTGGGCTGCAGTAGCCCACTCTGGCTGGCACCCTCGGGGACATATTGGACTGTAGGCGGCTGAGGGGTACCTCCCTAAGCGTGCTGTCTGCAGACATGGAACACCTGGGTCAGAATTTCCCACCTGTGTAATAGACCCACGGCCATTCTCCCCAGGCCTCCACAAAGAGGAGCCAACCCCAGGAACTCCAACAGACAAAGAGGCCTTGCTCAGCTCAGGGGGTCCCATTGGTGCCCAAACTTTGAGAAGAGGTTTTCACTTGCTTTCTGGGCTCCTTGGATTCAGCAATTGACTCAGAAAAGAAACAACTACTAGATTTCTTGCCTCCTACGTTGGCCCTGTGAGCAGAGGAAGCCACATGTGGATCAGGCCTCATGGGTGATGATGGCCACTCACCAATTGGTGGGTACTATGCACAGAGCAGAAATCAGCCACGAAAACGAAGACGGTTGTTTCCATCTGGTGACTGATGACGCCACAAAACAAGTCAGCGAAAGCAGCTGACAGTGAACATCACCCCCTGTGTCATGTGATCCCACAGAGCCGAGGTAATGACTCACTTCCCTCTCCCAAGTTAAAAAACCCAAGATGGTCAGGGGAGGAGAAAGGAGAGGAGAGAATGGATTTAAATCATCCAGCCTGACTGGAGGCGTGTCCGGTCTCCTCCCTTTCCCGGAGACCAAGTGACCAAAACACAATTTCAATGCCTCCTCGGCACCCACCTCAGATCTCAGGGAACAATAATGAGTTTGTTCCAGGTCATGATTAAATTACCTGGAGAACAAGGGAGGGAGGACACATGGCTTTTGACCTACTGCTGGATGAAGAAGCCAAAAGGGTGACGAAGGTCCGGCAAATTCAATTTCCCAGAAACATAAGGGCAAAGATGGCTGCAGCTCTGCTGAGTACAGCGTGTTTCACTCTTTCCAAACCATCTGATTTCTGAGTTGGCGTGTTCAGGAAGAATTTCCTATTAAAATAGGCTAAAGTTATGACTGACAGGCAAGCTTGTTGTGCTCAGAGAATTTTACAAAAGGCAATGCTCAAGAGGCTGGTGGACACGGTAGCCTGGCAGGGCTTTCCGGGACCAACTTTATCACCAGCGTTTGGCTGCACCTGCAGCCAGCACTTGTCAAAGGCTGGGAAGTGACTGCAGAGGAAGGATGGAGACAGAAGGAAACACATCATCCCTGCCCTTCCCTCCCTGGACCAGGCAAGCGCTATGGGTCGGGGGTCTCCGACACGCCCTCAAAACTCAAGATTCTAACCAAATACATCAAACAAATTTAAAGACAACGTCGGAATTTGGACAAGCCCTCACTGAGCCAGCAGCTCTTGTGTCCTAACCTGAGCTTCTCCCTGAAACGCACAGAGGGGAGGATATTAGCACAGTGATGAAGCAAATCGGTAAAGTGAGACCAATATACGCAGCATCAACCGGAGGCCTGAGGCCGGAGCTGCCCTGGCCAAGGGCCGGGCTGCACAGGCTCCGGGCAGAGCCGCTGTGTACGGAGGGAGCCTGGCCCATTGGCAGAAAGACTCAGAGAAGCCTGATTTTGTTTGCTGTAAAGCGTCTGGACGCTCCGTATCTATTTTTAGAGCTTGGCTTTTAAAAGGTCAAGTGCCTGCTAAAGTGTTTATTTTTCTCTCCAGTGTTTGTGCCCTGATTGATGTGACACCCCTACACTGCTCCCCTCCCACCCCACATCACCCTACCTGGGCTCCCACTCTACCCCAGCTATCATTGGCACAGCTCATGTTTTACCTGAATTGCCAATGAAGCTTGAAATTAACAGCATTTGTGGATTTTGTTTGTTTCTCAATCTGACTTCAACCCTGATTCCTGGAGCCACAAAAGTATGGCGGTTGCTCTGGAAAAGCACGGTGCCCTCCCTGCGGCCTCAGAGTGCCCACCTGCCGCCCCCAGGACTTCATAGCCGTGGCCAGCTCTCCCCATGTGTGCAAACGCACACCCAAGGCTGCGACCCCCGCCCCTGAGCCCTTGTAGCAAGTCCACAGCGCATGTGCTGGCACCGCCCTGGCTCCTGAGCCTGTCTGTGGCGAGCTGTCACCTCTTGTCTGTCTCCTGTGAACTCTTGCCCTGGGCTTCTCCACATTCACTCTGTGTCACAAAACACCATGAGCTTCTCCAATTGGTGTCGTTCTCCCAGGGTCATCCAGGCACGAGTGAAGCACCCCCATAATTCCTTAGGGAAGAGCACATATTGGGCTGTAGTGCTCCCCACAGCCTTAGCCAGGCTCCCAGGTAACAGGCAGAAACCCCCCTCCCCCAAGAGGAAAAGCAGACCCCACTCCTTTGGTCCTACAGCTGCACTCTGGTCACCACCCAGCAGTGGCCCAGTCCAGCCACCTCCCACAGGGACTGGTCCCCTCGCCAAGGTCCAGGCCTATGCTTCCTTCCAGGGGCTTCATTTCCACTGAAAGCATAGCCCAGGCACCATCGGATTCACCGCACAGCTCTGAAGGCTGGGTGCTGCTGTGGGATGAGCTACAGCCTGAGACTGCAAGGCTCTGTGCACAGCAGGCTGCCCGCCCCACACCTCCAGGAGGAGAGAACAGGCCAGAACTCTCCTCTAGCAAGGTCTTCAAATTCTCAGCCCAGAAAGACAAACTGTGTTTGGGTCATTCCCTCCACTCTCCCAAGCAAGGCCAGGATCTTCTCTGCAAGACCAGTACCAGCTCTCGCCCCAGGAGAGGGCAGGGCAGTTGAGAGTAGAAATCATGGTAGACAAATAAAGCACGTGTTCTCGTGTGACGGGCCAGCCGCCACGAGTCGATCAGTACCTGAATGGGGGAGTGGGAATGAAATAAAAGACACACACAAATGCTAATGCGGCCGGTCTTCAGTCATGCTGAAGCCCTAAGTTTATTATTTCTAACCAATATATACAATTTGAGTACGTGCAGTTAAACGAAGAAGATATGCATTATCTCAGTGAAAGTAAATCTTTCCAGCTTCAACCTTACTTTGACATAGAAGATACAAGGTCACTGAAACTCACAAAAGTAAATATTTCAAGGAGACAGAATCTACTAATTGTCTAGAAAGCCCTTAGTTTTCTGTGTCTGGGAACTGGCCGTTTTCACCACATTCCTCAGCAGCCGTTAGGCGCTTTTCAGATAAGGCAGAGACAATGTTATGGGGGCAGAAACCGAGCCAGTCTGCAAGGTTCAGGGTTGCAAGAAACCATGGCTCCCCACATTCTCGCACGAGCCCTGGTCAGATGTCCTGTTGTCCAGCGCGGCAGAAGTCACGCTGTCTGCTTGGAGCATCCATGTCTCCATCTGCAAAGCACCACAGCTCAGTCACCTCCCTCGCCTCATGACAGAGGAGCATGAAAAGGAGACGAGCAAGGCAGCACAGCTCAAACCAGAACACAGCGTCCTTCAGGAACTCTCACCGTGGAGCCGTGTCCAAAATACAACTAAATAAAGACTCGGTACGTTCTCTTCTGAGGAACATCCACTCCCTTTCCCTCAGTCTTGGCCTCCTTTCCTCCTCCAGGCCCTCTTCCAGGCCCCAGCTCCTCCCCAACCCCTGCTGGTCCTGGTCTTGCTGCCCAGGGCCTTTCCGAGCCCAGCCTGGTGCTCCCTGCACCCTGAGCCCTCTGACGGTGCACCCGGGACCCCACTCAATGCAGACATGACAGGACAGCTGGAGGGTGACAACTGAGCTGCAGAGGTGACTTCGTTGAGATCTCACATAAGACCACAGGACCCAGCACACTTACTCCCTGTTCACTCGGGATTACTCTTCCCCATAGCCTACTCTCTCCTCAGACACACACCTTCACCCTCTTTCAGGGAGAAAGGAAAAGCAAGGCGGCAGTGACTCCCCAGCCATCCCTCCAGTCTGTGACATACTCGCTTCCGGAAGGCTCAGCCATGGAGCCCGGACACTCGGAGGAATGTCCCTGCTCCTCCATCAAGGTGTGGCCTCTGGAGGCTGGACCCCGCACACACCTGCTCAGGAACGCCTTGCTTTTCCTGCACCATTGTTTTCCCCTCTCTACTGCATCATGGCAAAAGCAAGGAAACTCACTCTAATATATCAGGGTTCCCTTTTTTGTTTTTCTTGACCCACATCCTCCTCCATCAATAGCCTCATTTCCCTGTTCCCCATCTCAAAGACCAAAGTGCTGCTTATAGAAGCATCTGCACTTGCCCTGCCTTCCAGTCCTGCTCAACCACTCCTATCCTGATGTGGCGACCTCCATCTCTGGGATTGCTGCTTGTCACTAAGAACTCCCTGTCACCTCCCTGTTGACAACACAAAGGCTGTTCTCTGACATGCCTCACCTCTCAGCAGCATTAAAACCAGCTCTCATCTTAACCCAGGACAACACGCTCTCCTGTCCCCCTGCTTCCTCCTCTTTTCCCATCCTCCCAGGCTGTGGCCCCCACAGGGTCCTTGTCCTAAGTGTCATCTGAGGGCCAACAGCTCCAGACACTGGCCTCTCCATCAAGCAACTCACACACAGACTCATCTCACTTCCTGAGACCTTGAGCTCCAACCAGGTTCTCAACCTTTATGTGGCCAAAAAGCGTCTTAATTCCCCAAGCTTCCTGTTCTTTCCCATCTCAGTTAACAGTCAAGGCTTCACTGATTTGTCCTTATGCCAGCTTCTTTCCCTCCACATAGAACAAACCCTCACATTGTCCTGTTGGGTCTACATTCTTATTTCAAAGCGCACCTGTATCTACCCGCCACCTCCCAGCCTCTCCCCTGCCCAGGCCCCATCACTTCCTGCCGGGCCGTGGCAGCCTCCCCACCAGCAGCCGGCTGCGCACCTCCAGTCCAGCCTACAGGCAGTGCATGTACCAAAGTGACACTGCAGGACTCCTGTGGCTGCCAGGGATGGTGCAGCTTCCACCTGGATCCCTGCATCTTGTTCCTCAGATGCTCCCTGTGAGGGCAGCCCTCCCAAACCTGACCTCTCCACCTGAGCAACCCAACACATGGGGGCCGCATGCCAGTGTCTGATCTGCCGCCAGCTTTAGAGGCACCCCAGCCCAGAGGTCGTTGGCATCACTCGTTTTGAGGCGGTTTCTTATGCTACAGCAATGACTGGGACAACTACATCACTCAAAGGACAGACATGGGAAGCTACCAGAGGAGATACTCCGATCACAAAACAGGGAAATCAAAAGCATATGTCAAAAATGAAAAAGTCAATAAAGCATTGAAAGGAAACATGGTGAGACTTTCCCAGGAAGCAGCCCAGAAGAGCAGACGTGGGAAAATGCAGCGAAAAGATAAGCGGTGTGATAAAAAAAATATGGTGAATGTTTAAATTATAAAATTACAGTAAGACACAATACCATTAATCACCCTCAAAATACTCCCCCTCACTTTGAAAACTCTTATGCCATCATTCTTGCCACTTTCTGAAGCAGTTCTGGAAGTCCTCTTTCCTGAGTGTCTTTAGTTGTGCTGTCATGGCTGCCTTGATGTCCTGAATTGATTGAAAATGTTTACCTTTTGTGGTCATTTTGACTTTGAGGAACAGCCAGAAGTAGCCTGGTGCCAGATCCAATGAATAAATGAGTGGGGACACACCATAATGTTTTTATTTGACAGAAATGGCAATACCAGAAGTGATGTGTGACATGGAGCCTTTCCATTGTGATCACAAAACATAGGAATGCTGCTGCCGAGTGCCATCCCACAGAAAGGCAGGGATCTTCAATATGGGAAGTGGTGTATTGAACCCTAATAACAGTGTGTGACAAGTTTCAACTTGTTCAGTGCAATCAGTCAGGTGTAAGCTACAGTTGAGAGGAGGTGTGTTTTAAAGTGTGCCGTAAATCATCCTCCATCATGACAATGCTCTGTGTCCCACATCACTTCTGGTATAAGGCAATTTCTGTCCAATAAAAACATTACAGTGTGTCCTCATCCACCTTATTCACTGGATCTGGCACCGTGCAGCTTCTGGCTCTTCCCCAAAGTCAAAATGACCATGAAAGGTAAACGTTTTGAATCGATTCAGGACATTGAGGCAGCCACGACAGAGCAACTAAATACATTCACGAAATACGACTTCCAGAACTGCTTCAAAAAGTGGCAAGAATGATGGGATAAGTGTGTTTGAAGCAACAGGGAGTATTTTGAGGGGGATTAATGCCAATGTGTCTTACTGTAATAATTTTGTTTTTATTTAAACAGTCACCGTATTGTTTGATCACACCTTGTAAGGCAGTGAGCAGGTCAGTCCAGATCCAATTCCAAACAACAGGAAATCTGAAAAGAAAGAATAGAGAAAAATGAGGGAAAGGAATTATGAATGAACTAATTCAGGAAAACTAGTTTCCAGACTGACCGTGTCCACTGAAATCTCAGCACGTGAGGTGGAAAGGACACATCGCCAAACCAGGTCACAGTGAGATGACAGCACCAGGAAGATGCCAACTGCTGCCTCCTCAATCATAATGGCAGAAGCTCATGACAGAGTAGTGGTGCTCTCATGGTTCTAAGGGGAAAGTACTTTCAACCCTGAATATTACATCAAGCCAAACTATCATTTTGAAAGAGGACATTTTCAGATGAATTTTTTTAGTGCCTTTTCTAAGCACCTTTTCTCAGGAGCCTACCAGAACATAACTGCCACAAAAATGAGAGGAAAGCATGGCATCTAGGAAAGTGGGGATTCAGCACAGGAGAGATGTGTACGCAACCCGTAAACTGATGATGAAATAAGGCCCCAGGACAAGAGGCAGCAGGTCTGGATACCAACCAGACCAGAGAAAGAGGCCTTCTGAGAGACAGATGAGATTAATAAAAACCTGGAGGGTTTTAACACAGTGAAAAAGAATCATACGTCTAGTGAACAATTCAAGAATGAATGAGTGGTAGGTACTTGTAAATTAAGCAAATTTTAAACTATCGTGAGACAATTGTTTATTTCTGGGCAATTCAAAAGTTACACAAGCAGGGAAATGTAGTCACAGTGTACTATGTGACTCAGCTGGGAACGATGTTTCAGAATTGTAATCATGAAGATCACTGTGGCAGAGTTATTTTGTTAATCTGGTAGGAGCTAAAGCCTCACGCTCCAAAGGAACTGGTCAATAGGTAATATCTACAATGTAACAATCAAGAAATAGCAGTATCGGAAATGGGGGGCAAATACCACCAAGACAGTGGAAAGATCTGAAAAGGGCTGACTCCAGGACTGAGACTCCGGGGTGGGGATATAGGAGAGGAAACTGCTTTTCAACCTGGTGAAACTTTTAAACTCAGTTAAATTAACAATGAGAAAATGAGTTAGGGCGGTAATAGCAGGAAAGCCCCTGCATGGAATTTTGAAGGAAGGAGTTGAGCAAAATGAATTGGTAGCTGGTGGGATGTGGGGACATTGCTTGTGAACCACATGCATTTGTTGTATATTTGTTATATTCCTAAAGCATTTCATCTTATCAGTTTAGAAAAGTGGTTCTCCACACTGAGAGGAGACACTCAGGAAGGGCCAGGCTCCCTAAGGAATTCTGAGAAGCCAGGCCTGCTCATGGGGCTCTGAGCAGCTTTGGTGGTCACAGTAGGAAATGACGGGTTGTCAAGTGGTCCTGCCGGCCACTTCCAAATGCCCACCCAGAGCCTGAGGTCTGCCACAAAAATTCCGTGCCTGTCAACACGCCTCTGTCTACCTGCCTCACTCACGTCTCTGCTCGTTACCACTGCATCGAATCATTTGCATTTAGTGAGTTAGAACTTCAGTGTTAATTTCTAAAACATGTTCTATATCATTTTAATATACAACGACATTTCATTTCTGTTAAGGACTGGTCAAGACGTATGAGCTATGTAATGCAGCAATCTAATGCTAATACTTTCTCATGAACTGAAAGACAAGAGTATCACCTGCAATAATGTCACTCCTGACACGGTCTGACCATCATATTCAATAGACCCCCCATTGCTCTCCTCTTTTTTTAAATAAACCTTTAGTTTGGAAGTGACTTCATATCCACAGAAGAGCTACAAAGGTGGCACAGACAGTCTGTGCAGCCTTTACCAGCTTCTCCTTTTGGGAACATCTCACAGAACCATAACGCACTTGTCAGAACTAACAGATCAACATAACTGTGAACTAAACTGCAACTTTTATCCTGAGGTTACCAGTGTTTTCCACCAATATTTTCTTCCTGTTCCAGGTTGCTGTCCAGGACACTACACTGCATTTTCTGTCCCCTCCTTTTCATGTTTTTGTTGTAGCTGTTGTTGTGAACCATCAAATGCCTGGGTCTGTCTAATTTTAGCAAAGATCTGATAAACCTGTCATGTGACAAAAATAAGACATGGAGGCAGACCAGGAATTCTTTACACACTTGAAAACAACTTTATTTCTACAGTGCCACCTGCATGTCCCTTCCCCAGGCCCCGTGGCAGTTTGGGAGAAACGGTGTGTTGTCTGTGCCTCAGCTGTGAAGGAGCTTAAGCCACCTACCCACCCCCCAACCCCCCAACTGGTCAGGCTCTCAGAGAAAGAACAATCAGGGTGCGTGTGCTCAGAAAAAGAGTTTATGGCAAGGGATTGGCTCATGCAACATGGAGGCCAGCAAGCCCACACTCTGCAGGGTGGTAGCAAGCAGGAGACCCAGGCCAGAGACAACACTGCAGTTCACGTTCAAAAACAGTCTGCTGGCAGAATTCCTTCTTCTTTTGGGGATGTCAATCTATAGTTCCATTCAGTCCTACAACTGGTCATAGGAGGCCCCCCACACTCTAAGGAGGGAAATCTGCTTCACTTGAAGTTCATCAACTTAAATGTTAATCCAAAACATCCTCACAGAAACATCCAGAATAATGTTTGACTACATATCTGGGCACCATGACTCAACCAAGCAGACACATAAAATTAACCATCCCAACCTCTTTCCCTCTTTTTCTTCTGTGGTGTCCTACAAAAGACTCTAGAAAGGTCTGAGGAGCTTAAACACTGTCCTGCAAGAGTCATCTGATAGAAATGCACTTGTTTCCACTCTGTACAGGAGATTCAATACGCATGTCCATAGTACGTCTTGCTGTTTGTTTGGAACAGAATTCTGTGGCTGTGTAGTAGGTGTGAAATAAAGGGGGGGGAAGGTTGGTGGCTGTAAAAATGGGGTTCTGTCACGTGCCCTTCAAGGAAGAGGTCTGAGAAGTGGTTCAGGCTCTGGCCCTTGGGAGAGCCCCAGCAGTCTGCTGTGATAGTCCTAGATCTGTCTCTGGTGGCAGAAAACTGAGACTTTGAAAATTAAAAGTCTATAAACGTTCTCTAGAGGCTAGTCCCTTTCCAAATGGCTCTCCAAAGGAAAGAAGAGTGAAGAGAAAAATAAACACTGGACCATGTTGGATCCCTGAGGATACTGGTGACGAGAAAGGAATGGAAGTGCAACCTGCCCATGCTGTCAAAGTGAGGAGCTTCCCACTGCTGGAGGAAACCCACGGGCCACACCGCCTGCCACCTGCCGAAGCAGGAAGTGAGCAAGGGATGGAAGTGTGTCCTATTCTGAAGAGAAAAAAATGCACCTGACACAATTTCCATGCAGATTGACATAGAATGGAACAAAACACAGGCAAGCACAGAGCACCGTGTCGGGGGTTCGGGCATCCATGCTCTGCACGGTTGCCAGGTTAGCCCTGGACCTTGATTTCTAGACCCAAAAGCAACATTGAGATTCCTGACAAAGGAGTTCTTAACTTCCCTTTTTCCCCAGTAAATTCCACCTTAAAACCAGAGGGTATTCTTTGGAGTTTGGAATATAGACATTTAGGAGGAGTAAAAGGGGGAGCTTTGCAGAGCAGGTAGAAAATGTGTGTTACCAGCATTCTCCAGCATTTTGGGTTAAGGGGACTGCTTCTAAGGAAGATTTAGACACTCCCTCCCCTCTCCACCAGTAGAAATGCCCTTTTAATCAGACCAATGCAGACTTACAGGTCTACTGCAAGTATGCTGCGGAGCCCTTGGGTCCTGGGTGGATGCCACCGGGTTGGAGAGACATCAGTGCAGACCACCACCTACTGACCACAAGTGATGTCTGGGAAGACCCTGCCCCACCAAGGACTGGTGCCATTGTCAGAGCTCACTCATTCTGGGGTCATTTCAATAGTCACTCATTAAATGCCCCAACAGAGACAAACTGTGCTGGATGACGGGGCCCTGAGGCATGATAGCTGCCCTACAAATGGAACTCTCCATGATGATACTGTGATGGTGAATACATGTCATGACGCGTAGGTCAATTCAACATAAAGAGTGAGCCCTATTGTAAACTGTAGACTTGCGTTAACAATAACACATCAACATTAATTATAACAAATGGATCTCACTAATGCAAGATGTGGATAACAGGGGAAACTGCATATGTGAACCCTGTATAGTATCTGATCTATTATTCCGTAAATCTAAAATTCTACTTAAAAAAATAAACTGTCAGAATCTGTTGATGGCATAAAAGAGGAGAAAGAATACATGTGTATATTCAGAGCCAGTTTGCACGTAATATGTCTGCAAAGTTTCTGGGTGGCTGGGGGGCCAAAGTGGAAAAGAGAGGTAATTACCTACCTTTCCATTCCTCTTGAATTGTGTCTCCACTGTATGCATTACGTATTCAATAATAAATGTAATTTCACATTTGAAAGCCACAAGAATATAGGAGCTCAAATAAAACTGTTCAGTAACTTAAGTAGAAGCAGAGCGGTAGGGAGAAAAAAGACAAACAGACAAACCTAACCAAGGAAACAGGTCAACCACATATTCAAACTTTCGATTGTTTGCTTGGGTTTTGTTTTTATTTTCGCCCAAATATTGGTAGGTTCCAAGTGAAAGTGCAGGTATTCAACTTCTGAGCAACAACACAGTGGTCATACAGTAACAACTGGGTCACATAAGACAACTGGCTGCAGCCAAGGACCGGCTGCCCCTTTACACATAGCGATGGTGTCCCATTTGCCACCTGTCTCCCTATTGTCTTGTACTGAGTTTCTTCTCTCATGACATGACCTCAGAGCTGCTATAAACAGGTCCATATTTTGCCATGTATACTGTAATGTACATTTTTTGCCCAAATTTGTGAGGGAAAAATAAGGATATGCATTATACATGGGTAGTACTAATTCTGTATCTATGTAAATGTTTTTAATTTTTTTATTTATGCTTATGAGTTAAAAGTGTAACTCTAAAAATCAATAATGATATCCATATGCAAAATAATACCCTGGAATATGACAATCAGTTTTGTTGAACTTACGATGAAGAGTTCTTGGCCTTCTGTGATGTGTAAATATCGTAAGTTTGTTACCTGTACATAAAATTCCCTGTACCTTGTATTTGTTCTTGTGTTTTCTAATTATCTGTAAAATTTCTTGTACTATAATATATTTAAAAATACATGTTAGAATTTTTTATGACACAAAAAAACAAATACCTAAAGGTAAACAAATAAAAATTTGAATTAAAAAATTAAAACAACAGTGGAAATGTAATGGCTGTATGTGATGTCAGAGGGGTAGTAGATGGGGGGAAGGGAGTTATCACTGTGTGAGGGATATAAATGATAAATGTGTAACTATTACATTGTTTTGTGCACATGAAACTAATAAAAAAAGAAATTAAAACGAAAGGTGTTTTTTCCCCTGAAAGTTTGGGGAAAAAACGTGGGTGCACATTATATACAGCAAAATACAGTATATTTCCAGCCTGTGGAGGTGACTGGTTCTTTGGGTCAGCCAACTCTTCCCTTTTCATGAAACGTGCTAGTTCTGCTTGGGGAAGACCTCCAGCCATGGCAGGTGATGACTCAGCATGAGAAACACCCAACAGAGGCCAAAATGCCATCTGCTCCCCTGGCTTACCCCAATCCATGAATTTCTAAACATACCCAGAAGACAAAAAGCTAAGAAACAAAACACAGCTATTAACGAGGACTTGCGTGTTAACAACCTAGGGCTGTGGGGACTGGGGGCTGGTTATTGTGCTGCTGTTATTGTTTTCTGTTTTAATGAGGAGCAGTTCCCTAAACTCCTGTGCATGGAGCACATTATTTTATGGCAACAAGAGACCAAAGCTTCCAGCTTCGCTTCTCAGCAGGTTTTTAAACGTTATAAAACTCGTCACCTTGTGGATTCATTAGCTGTTTCTTTTCCTCATTAGGTTGAAATGCAGTAAAGACTCTAACAGTATTCTAAGTTCCGGGCAAAGAGTTACAGGACCCACATGAGCAGCTCAATGTCCTCTGCTCAAAGCCTCCTTGAAATGTCAAGTGTTCTTGTAACTTTATGGAGTGGCAGAAAAGTCATGTTTTCAGCTGCAGCAGCTGAGCCCTTTGAGGACACAGTTCACTCCCCAGACAAGGGTGCTGCTGGCCAGAACTCCCTCGTCGCGTGGGACCTACAGCTCGGAATGTCACTGTATGTCTTTTTCTCGGGGTGCCTCTCTGTTTCTCTCCATTTAGCAGGAGTATATTCATTTATCTTCCTTTTCTCTTAGTGGAACTGAATGAATTGTAGCCACAGCCAGAATGCTAAGGTTAGTCACAGCGTGCAGTGGGATGCTTCACTGGTCCCTTCGGATTTGGGGGTGCAAGGTAAGAAGACAAACCCAGTGAGGTGTAGATTCCCCAGACGGCAGCATGGGAAAGCCCTGGGGTGCATGAGATCACATGGGTCACTTGCTAAGTCACAGGTGCCCTCCAAGATCAGTTGCCTCAAGTGTTCTGGGTGTGGGAGGCAGGACAGCGCCATGGTACCAGGCAGGCTGGCCACCGACCCCAGGGGGAGAAACACAAACCTGGCAGAGGACAGGAATTACTCATCCCTGCAGCCTGTGTTGAAGGACCAGGGCGTCATCTGAGATGGGAGCTGGAGAACAGATTACGGGCCCCTGCCTCTGTCCATGAGGCTCTGGAATCCACATGGCCTTCTATGGCAGCCTGACGAGGGAAGTCTCAAAAGGGTCAGCATATAGGACCTTACGGGACTTGTTGCCAGCACAGTAATTATTTAGACTACAAATGGGAGCAGGCTGGAGAGAGGCAGCACGTCCTTCGCCCTCCCGGATGAGTGAGCATATGGAGACCACACACTGGAACGTCCCGTGTTAGCAGCACTGGCACGGACACTGCTGCAGCAGCTCCTGCCACCGGGTCCTCGGGCTCTCTGCACAGCTGCCTCCCACCCGAAGAAGCTTGCTCAGTCCACATGCTGAGAATGGTCCAGGGGCAACCCTCCACCAAAGAGAGATGGGAGCTGGTGGGCGAACACTCAGCTTCCCTGTCCTCATGGGGGCAATCCTGAGACTCACTCAGCAGGGCTCATCTGAATGTCCTCAGCAGGAACAAGTCCCCATCACCCCCCAGCAGGAACCTGGTTATTAACCCACCTTTGACTGGCTTTTCCTGCTCACTTTTCCCTCCCTTGTTGTGTTTCTGGGAGTCACTGCCCAAATAACTTGCACCCAAGTTCTTATCTCAGACTCAGCTTATGGAGAAAACCAAACTAAGGTTCAAGCTCCTAGCTAAGGAGATTTTCATCCACTGTGCCCTATGAATTGTTTTGTTTGTTTCTTTGTTTTTGTTTTTTTAAGAATTAAGGGTAAACTAGCAAACAAAAGTTAACAAGTTAGAATGGGCTAAATCCATGTGAACTGATTAGTTTTAAATCATTCAAAATATAGAATAGCATAAAAACATACCAATAATACAAATGCAAATTAGCAGGTGGCAACTGGTCCTGACCCTATTGATTGGGAAGCTAAACTTCCATCTTTTCGTCTGCAGTAGTGACAGGCCTGGCTCAAGGACGTGACGGCTGAAATCAAAGAAGCAAAGAGAACGACATCAGACGCAAGTGCAGACAACACGAAGCAACCAACGCGTGGACCACAGCCATAGGGATGACACATGACTCCCGTTATCAGAAATTAGATTTTATGCATAAAAATGTTGTAGAGACAGCCATATTCTCACATTGAAAATTACATTTTACCTAAACCTTACACCTCCTACAAATATTAACTCAAGATGGATCACAGACTCAAATGCAACACGTAAATCTATGAAACTTAGAAATAAAGTAGCAGAAAATCTTCAGGATTTGGGGCTAGGCAAATAGTTCTTAGACATGACATCAAAACAATGAAAAGAAAGGAAAAATCCATGAAAGGAAAAAGTTGATAAACTGGGCTTCATCAAACTTAAAAACTTTTACTCTGGAGAGGACCCTGTGAAGAGGATGAAAAGATAAGTTAGAGATTGAAAAAATATTTGCGAACCACACATCCACGCAACAGAGGACTTGTACCTACAATATATGAAGAACTCTGAAAACTTGGCAATAAAGAAAAAACAATCCAATTAGAAAATGAGCAAAAGACATGAGACGTTTCACCAAAGAGGATATACAGATGGCAAATAAACACGGGAAAAGATATTCAACATTAGCCATTAGGAAAATGCAGATTAAGCATCACAATCACTATACACCTATCAAAATGACTAACATAGAAAATAATGACAACACCAAACACATGAGAAGATCAGAGAAAAGGGATTCTTCATACATTGTCTGATGGGAATGAATAGAAATGGTATAGCCACCCTGGAAAACAGTGTGGCAGTTACTTATAAAACTAAACAAGTAATTAACATGGAACCCAGCAATTGCACCCATGGGCATTTATTCCAGGGAAATGAAAACTTAACATCCACACAAAAATTTGTCCATAAGTATTCACAGCAGCTTCATTTATACTAATCTAAAACTGGAAATGACCCAAATGTCCATTAAGGTGAATAGTTTAACTGGCCCATCCATACCACATTGTACACCACTCAGCAATCAAAAGGAATGAACTATTGATTGATGTAAGCACTTGGGTGAATCTCCAGGAAATTACGCTGAGTGAAAAAACCCAATCTCAAAAGGCTGCATACGGTACGATTCCACATATAAAACATTCTTGAAATGACAAATGAAATGTATAGCAATGGAGAACAGATTGGTGGATGCAAAGAGTTAAAGGGGGTGGGTTGGGGGAGGGAGCTGGATGTCCTACAAAAGGGCAACATGAGGGATCCATGTGGTGATGGAGGTGTCTTGTATGTTGACAGTATCAACGTCAACATCCTGGCTGTAATACTTTCCTTTAGTTTTGCAAAATGTTACCATTGGACAAAACTGAGGCAAGGGTACTTGGGATATCTCTGTAGTATTTCCCTTACCACTGCATGTGAACCTACAGTTATCTCAAATAAAAACATCTAATTTTTTAAAGTAGAACAAATAAACAGTAAAGTTAATAAATTTGAAAGGATTGGAATATCATGTTCTACATAAAGGCAAGTATGTTACTGAATATTAATACATATTAAGTAACAGGAGAAATGGAAAAGACGATTACGGAAATCAAGGAGTCAGTGAATAATGGCTACTTAATAGTCACAAACATTGTTTTTAAGTATCAGAAAGGTTTTAACACTCACCTTCAAAACTTAAGGAACCGTCATTCTCAAAGCCTGAAACCATTTCTACTATTGGATTCTAGATGGCTATCTTAATCGTTTGCTTTTACTACATGAGGAACTAAGCCAAAAGCATCTTCAAACAATAACTCATGCTCAGATTGCCAAGAACATTATTTAAAGCATTTCACCAACAGCTCTTGTTTTACAGCATTCCATAAAGTTTGACGCATTCACACACTGAAGAATTTGTGAGCCTCTTCCTTCTTCCTTTTGATATGGCCTCAAAGCCTGCATCTGCCTGGCCCTTCTCCCCTTGTGGGTCCTTTAAAAAGCTTCTCAGTGGTGTATCTCATGCTTGTGACTGGCTGGTTAAGTCTCCTGGATTTACAGCTGGCCAAAGTGATCAACCAAAACTCATCCCAGACTAACAGGGCTGGTTATTTTAGCAGCCCCTCAGGACCCACTGGACCACAGGCTGGCTCTCCATAATTTAAATTCTTCCCTGTTCATCCAACTTGTTGTATGGACCTAAAAATAAATCGGGGAATCTCTCCTCTAATCTAGATATAGCTTTTTTAGAAAAATTAGAAAAAATAATAAATGTCATGCCATTAATAAAACATGTTAATACAACTGCAAGATATAATTGCTCATGTCCACAAGTTTTAATAGTGGACAATTTAACAAATTTTGCACCTCTGGAGCTGGGTTTGATGATACATTGAGCATCAGAAGGACAAAGACCCCTAATTGTGCTTACATAGCCATATGTACTAGTTGCTGTATAACAAACTACCCTCCAACTCAGTGACTGAAGGCAACAAAGATGTTTATTCTCTCACAGTTGTTGTGGATCAGGAATTCAGGAGTGTCTCACCTAAGCAGTTGTAGTTCAGGGTCTGTCACATGGAATGAAGCCAATGTCCCAGTTTGAAGGCAGTCAGGCAGGAGGAGTTTCCTCTGACACAGGAGAGGTCAGCTTTTTTGTTCAGTTCAGTCTGTCAACTGATTGGATGAGACCCACCCATCCTGGAGAGGGCATCTCTTTACTCAGTCTATTGATTTAAATGTTAAGCTCATCCAAAACCATCCAGAATCATGTATGACCAAATATCTTTTACTACGTATATGACATCTAAGCGGATATGATTAATAACTAGAAAGTGTGCATGTGAGTGTTAACTAAGGATTCTTGAGACTGAACATTAATTCTGGAAGAGAAAGCATAGTAATAGTCTACAACTTAATTTACATTAAATATTTCACCCAAATCTCGGACTTAGAGCTGGGTGTTTATGTGTGTGTGATGGGAAAGAGACTTGACGTGTAGGGAGAGGGGAAGGAAAAGCCTTGATTAAAGTAACTTCTTCATATTATCTTCAGATAATGTACATGATTGTACTTTCTGAGGCCCTATGTGTCCAAAATAACTACATTTTTTTCTGGAACATAAATTCCATTCTTTCTCAATATAATTTAATTGGATAATAGTGGTAGTTTTATTTCATTGTTATTATCTATCTTCCAACAGTATTTGATGAGACATGTAATGCTAATATGCCTTCAAAATGGATATTGTCATTTTGATGGTTGGGTTTTGGGGGAGTAGATGGAAAGGGGGAAGGGATTAAGAAACACAAATTTGTTGTTACACAGTAGTCATGGGATGGAGGGTATAGCATAAGGAATATAGTCCATAATAATGTAATAACTATGTATGGTGTCAGATGGGTACTAGATTTATTGGGGTGATAGGGGGAGAAGAGTTAGGGGACAAGATGAAAAAGGTGAAGAGACTAATAAGTACAAATTGGTGGTTAAAAAACAGTCATGGGGATGTAAAGGGAATATAGTCAATAATATGGTAATAACTATATATAGTGCCAGGTGGGTACTAGACTAGTCAGGGGGATCACTTCTTAAATTATATAAATGTCTAACCATATGCTGTACACCTGAAAGTAGTATAAAGTAATATTAAATGTTAACTGTAATTGAAAATTTTAAAAATGGGAGAAAAGGTAAAGAGATTCAAATTTCCAGATATAAAATAAATAAGTCATGGGGATGTAATGTACAGCATAAGGAATATAGTCAATAATACTGTGATAGCAGGTACAGTGTCAGGTGGTTACTGGACTTATCATGGTGATCACTTCTTTAGGTATATAAATTTTGAATAACTATGATGTACACCTGAAACTCATATAATGTTGTATGTTCACTCAATTTTTTAATAAAAATCCTTCTAAAGTAACAGAAATTAAAAACTTCTGAAGGCGTATAGGTGTTATTTACTTTATTTTATCAGGAAGTTCACTGGAATACTGTCATGCAGGGAGGCCTGCGGGGTCTCTGGTCCCGCTCCCCATACAAGAACGCAGGATATGGTGAGGCCAAAAAGGAACACCCACGGAGCCATAGGTAGGGGAGTCATACCACTATATTCTCTCTGGCGGCACTATACTCTTACTGGAGGCTGGATCCACACTGTCCGCAAACCGCCATCCACGCTTGCCAGCCCAGCCGCCATTTTCTTGCTAGCCCCCATTCTTCTCTCTCTCTGCTAGCATAGCCACAGCAGTTATATTAGTGGCCAATGGCTCACTGGTTACAGCTGACGGCCAACTAGCCACAGCTGATGGCCATGCAATCACAGTTGGCCATTTACTACCTGAGCCAGCACCTGTTTATGTGAGGCTGAGAGCCTGGAAACTACTTTCTGGGGCTCTGCCCCCACAAATACATTCAAAGATGTGTCTTGGGATGGAGTCTCGTACACGCTTTGGCCCTGCACAGGCACTCACAGACGCCTCAGCAAGCATGGGCCTCCCGATTTCCCAGGGGAGGGGTACTCAAACAAGTTTCAGGAACAGTATTTTAAGTGTCATTGAAATGCTAGCATAGGAAATAGAATGTTCTGTTCTTATGTAGTTAGGGGTGTCCCACAGACTGGTCTGCAGGCATATCTCTAACATTTTTCAAACTACCTAGAAGCTGCTTGGAACAGTGAGTGTGTGTATTTAAGTTGATTTCACTCTAGGCGCTTCATTACAACCGCTGATTATCTCTTTATTCTGGGGATCTTACGACATGCTACACCTATTAACAAGTCCTCCTGTACCCACACCCTGGTGCAGTATTTGCACACACCTCTTTCAGAGCACACCCCTGACTGTGGCAGGCAGAGACAGAAGGGAGATTAGAATGCACTAGTACCACACACATCCTGAGATGGGGGCCCTGACGTCCTCCTCCACCACACTGAATGGGCAGCCAAGTGAGACTGAAGCTTCATTTCCTCCCACCCGCTCCCCACCCCACCCAGGTGGAGGAGGTTATCAGCCAGCCGTGGTTAGCCCCTGGAAGAAGCAGTTCACAGACCTAGAGGGTATTCTGCTAAGTGGAGTGAGTCAGACAGAGAAAGACAAATACCATATGATCTCACTTATATGTGGAATCTAAAGAACAAAATAAACGAACAAACAAAACAGAAACAAACGCAAAGATACAGAGAACAAACTGATGGTTGCCAGATGGGAGGGAAGTTGGGGGGTTGGGTGAAAAAGATGAAGGGATTAAGACATACAAATTGCCAGTTATAAAAACAGTCATGGGGATGTAATACATAGCATACGGATAGGACGCACAGTCAATACTATTGGAATAACTAAATAAGGTGTCAGATGGGCACTAGACTTATAGGGGGATCACTTCAGAAGTTATGTAAATGTCGAACCACTATGTTGTACACCTGAAACTAATATAATAATGAGTATCAATTGTAACTGAAAAATAAATAAATAAAATTTTACAAAGTAGGTTGCCACTCCCAGAGTGAGAAGACAGACCAGGCAGGCAGCCCTGAGGCTACAGCCACCCCGCTCTCCCACCCTTCAGCTCCACCTCACTCTTCAGAAAAGGAAGATCATCAGCCATGTGACCCTGTTTTATGGTGCGGAGTTACGCCAATTAGGGCAAGTAAGTAGGAGTGCCAGGCACCCACACGCCCAGGAATGATGCGTGTGACGCAGATTGTCCTCTTAAAGAGCTGGGATGATGAAAGAAATCTTGCAATTCTAATGAAAAGCCAGACAGCAGGAAAGATGAAAAGGTGTTATCTAATCATCCAGAAAATGGGAGAGGAGGAGGCTATCAAAATGTTCTCTGCTCCCTGGGAGCTTCTCAGCTGCTCTCTCCATAATCAGAAAGGAAAGCTCTTTGAAAAGGCAGTGATTTGCCTCAAAACTATTCACTTAAAATGTCTTGCAATTATTGACACTCTCATTAGATCTTGGCAGGAGCCGCGTATCCTTGCCTCCCATGTGTGGCGGTGGGGAGAAGAGTCTTGTTAGTTAGGAGGGAAAACAAAACAAAAGTGCAGGTCAAGGACGCTGTGCTTGAAACACACTTGATGTGCAGTTGATTGTCCTAGAAATAAGGGAGCTGGTAATTGTGTTGTTATCCACCTCACCAGCCTGCACCACCTCTCTCTCTCTCTCTCTCTCTCTCTCTCTCTCTCTCTCTCCCCACACACACACACACACACACACACACACACACACACACACTTAAGCTCCGCTGGGCAGCCGTCCAAATGATTCATATTAAATTCTAGCTGTATTCAGCACAAAAGTCATCTAACATCAGATGATCAAAGTTACATCAACTAACAAGCACTGGGGAATTGATAAGCAGCTAAAATTAGGTCATCACATAGCAGCGGCTTTTGATGGATGAAGTGAAATTTAGCCGCAGGTTTGCTATTTAAAGATCAGTTACGGCATCCTTTCCTGTAGCCACAATGAAGACACAACAAAGTATCAGGCCTCTGATGAAATGTTTAATCATTGCTGTTTGCCCTGCTGACTGTGGCAAAGATTTACAGGTTCCTTAAGATGCATTCAGCTCTCAGACTGAGCAGTGTACATAAATGCATTTTAATTCCCACGTCCAGAGACTAACAGAGGCTTTTTCTCCCTCCTCCGGGCAAATTCCATCAAGTTATTTTAATCACTTTTAAAAGCATTCTGTCAAATACTTCAGCCTCCAATTTCTGACCCAGTCAGTGTTTCAAAATTCTTCATCTAGTTAAAACAAACTTTTGATTGCCAAATGGATTCAACTGTCCTAGTGGCCTCATTTCTTTGCCTTGCTTTTTCCTTCAATTTTAGAACTGCACACCCTTCTAACATGGCTCACTTCCCTCGCTTTGGTTTGTTTCTGTTTCTGGGTGCTTCGGGTTGGGGCTCCTGCTGTGTTGGGTCTGGGTTAGTTGTGGATGAAGCCCTGACGTATGTGGCAGTCGCCAGTTCTGGTTTCATAACCCTGGAGGGAGGCCAGGCCTGGAGACGCATATGAAGCCTATGGGGGCTGCGGGTCAGTGTGTCCTGTCCAGGCAGGGGGCGAGGGGTTGGGAGGGTGCGAGCCCACGTAAGCTGTTCCTGTCCCCCAGCTCCAAGGGGGCTGTGACAGCACCAGACACATCCGTGGCTACCAACAGCGCTGAGGAAGTGTTAAGTCTCCCCTGTACTGGACCAAAAGGGAAGGCCTCGGGGTCCCAATCGGGGTTGGGCAAGGAGAGGAGACTTCAGTGGGCAAACACAACTGTGCCTGAGCTCTGGGAAGGCCCAGAGGACAGGGCCTCTCTCCCAGTGGAGACGGCTCAGCCAGGCAAGGCCAGGCCCTGGCGGCTGTCCCAGGCTCAGAGACAGCCAGGGCGTGCTTGGGAGGAGGAGGCGCCTGGGTTATATCCCTCTGGTGGCCTTGCAGCCTGAATTCCTCAGCAGGCCCAGGGAGAGACTGCCTCCCGAGCAGTGCAGGCAGCCAGCCCTGGGAGCCCTGGGCTTGAGGACAGTCCCAAGGGAGCAGTGGGAGGGCAGCGGTCAAGGACGGGCCCTTCTGGACCCAGTTCCAGTCACCCCTTCCCGCCTCCACCCAGAAGGTACACCTGGGTTTCCCTGACCTCCCGTCCTGTCCCAGCTGACCAGTCACCAGAGGCAGTGATTATCCTGTCATCACAGAAATGACCACGACTGGCAATGGCTTTTCGTATGCAAATTCCACACCACTTGCTTCCAGTCTAGCCAAGCACTTGTGCTGGCTTGGTTGGGAAGATGATGTATTACAGAACTGTACACTTGAAACCTATATAATTTTATTAACCTATGTCACCACAATAAATTTAATTTTAAAAAGAAATTAATAATGTAAGAAATAATGTGGCAGAGTGAAAAGTATAAGATTCAGATGTCTGGACGTTTGAATTCCAGCTTTGCCACGTTACCAGCTGTGTGTTCAGACAAGTTACTTCACCTAAGAGTAATTTCCTCCAGCTAACATTCCCCACCACCTCTGACTCTCTGTCTCTCTGTCTCTCTGATCTACCACACACTCAACATATAAGGCACTCAGTCATTGTTAGTTATTATTATTGTGTGCGATATGTAAAAAGACATGAGTCAATGATGAGTAATCTAACAAAAATCAAGAAAGAGAGAGACCGTTTTTTCTTTTACTAAAATAAAACCTTCTAAAAAGTGAAAGAAAGGAAAAAACAGATAAACTCTAATCGGCAGACTAGGTCCCCGTTGTATTAACTGGGTGTCCAGTGGGGTGGCTTGTGTGATCCTGCAGGCGTCCGGTAGAGAGCCTGCTGGAGGCAGCAGGAGGGGTGTGCAGTGACCCCAGTTCCAGTTTGCTGTGATATGGAGGGTGGGGTGCAGCTCATGGACCCAGACGGTGAGCAGGAGCTCCCCAGAGGGCCATTCGTTCAGGTGCAGATGGGAGAAGAAACCTAAGAGACTTGATTTTAACCTCAAAGTGTTTGTTCTTGGCTGTGTTTCTGCATTCTCCATAAACAGCCACCCATAGTATCTGCCTGAATTAGGGTTCCTCCAGATAACATTCCAGGGCAGGCAGCATATTTGGGGAGTTACTCCAAGAACACTGGTTGGGGATTAGGAGAAAGGACGGAAACAGGAATTGAGATAGGGCAAGGGAGGCAGCAAGAAAGCCAGCTGTCACCATGGTGGTAACTGAGCCCTAGGCCACTTGGGACCCCCGGGTGCCAGGGTAGAACTCAGAAGAAGTTATAGGACATGTGTAAGCTGCTCCCATGGACTCCTGGCAGAAGCTGCTGGGTGGGGGAGGGTCATCAATCCGCAGGGTCCTGGCCGGTGAAGCGTCTGGCAAAGAGCAGATGGCCAGACAGACAGAGCCCTGCTGAGACGCAGGGGCTTGGGCATTAGCAGGTATGTGCTTCCTGGTGGGAGGGGAGTGAGAGGGTGTGCTGACGGTACTGGCTACAGCATCCCAGACTTTGTTTTCAGGACTGCGCTTTTAAAGCTTCGATTTGAGCCCTGTGTCAGGAGAGATGGGAGAGAGAATCCTGATTAGTCAGGAGCTGTTTTCAAGGGTTAATTAAAAGGGGTACTTCTATTCATGTTCACAGTCCCAGCTGTGTGTGCCTTTACTCTCAGTAGGTGCCCAGATTCATCTGTGGGTGATGACACGTGCCCATGTGTGGGCCCTTCAACCCGAGGGACTACTGCTTGAGGCCAGTAAGTTACCACCCTATAAGTTGCACCAAGTGGCATTACTCATCACCTTTATTTAGGTCATTTAGGTTGTATCAAGATGACCCTGGAAGTCATGTTGCCTGATTATATTTTCCAAAGATGGCCACACCTGTTGGCAAACGCATCCCGCCAGCCCTTACTGCATGACGCTAATCTCCTCCCAAGAGGAACAGTCTATATTCCCTCCTGTGAGGGGCTGAATTACTCCCTCCAAAATTCATGTTGGATTCCTAACCCCCAGAACCTCAGAATGTAAATGTATTTGGAGATAGTGCCTTCAAAGAGGTAATCAAGGTAAAATGAGGTCAATAAAATGGACCCTAATCCAGTTTAATTGGTGTCCTTATAAGAAGAGGAGTTGAGGACACAGACACACACAGAGGGACGACCATGTGAGGACATAGGGAGGAGATGGCCATCTACATGCCTCAGGAGAAACCAGCCCTGCCGACACCTTGATCTTGGACTTCCAGCCTCTGGGACTGTGAGATGATAAATGTCTGTTGTTTAAGCCTCCCGGTCTGTGGTGTTTGTTATGGCAGCCCCAGCAAACCACTGCATATCGCCTTGAGCCTGGGCAACTCTGAAACTGCCTTAACCAACAGAATGCAGTGGAAGTGAAAGTGAGACTTCAAGGCTAGATCAGAAAAAGCTGCGGGGCTTTCAACCTTGCTTTCTGTCACTTCTGAATGCTTGCCTCAGAGTTCAGCCACCATTCTGTGAGGGACCCCAGCTATCTGACATGGGAAGATAACATGGAAAAGAACTGAGGCCCCAGCCAGCAACTGGCACTGATCACCAGACACACACATGGGGATCCCAGGCCCCAGGCTCAAGGTCTTCAGTTGAGGTCCCAGCCATGGGGAAGCAGAAACAAGCCATCCCCTCTGCCTTATCTGAATTCCCAACCCACCAAATCCATGAGCATCATACACAGTTGTTTCGTGCCACTATATTTTGGGGTAATGTGTCACACAGTCATGGTGACTAAAGCCATCTTGAACAGGAAATAGCGCAATCTTCAATTTGCCAATGAGAAAACTGAGATAAAGAAAATCATAGGAACTCAATGATTTTCCAAGTTCACACAGCTAGAAAATGGCAAAGTAACTTGGGTAATTTCACTGTAAGGGAATTATCAAGTGTGTATTACCACAATATCCAAAGGATGGAAGCAACCCAAGTGTCCATCAACAGATGGATAAATAAAACATGGTCTATACCTACAATAGAGTATTATTCAGCCTTAAAGTGGAAGGAAATTCTGATATGCTGCAACATGGATGAACCTTGAGGACATTCTGCTAAGTGAATAAACCAGTCAAAGAAGGATAAATAATGTATGACTCACCTTACATGCGATAACCTAGAGTAGTGAAAGTCAGAGACAAAGGTGGTTGCCAGGGCTGGAGGAGCGGACTGGCAAAACAGTGTTCAATGGGTAGACTTTCAGTTCTGCAAGATGAAGATTTCTGGAGATGGAAGGTAGTAATGGTTATACAACAAAGTGAGTGTACTTAATGCCACTAACTTTAAATGGTCATTTAAGATGGCAACTTTTATGTGTATTTTGCATATTTACACACATTTAAAATAAGAACAATTTTCTAAAAATGTAACTGAAAAAAAAAAAGTGTGTATTACAGGGAAGGAAACCTGCTAAGCCACTGGGGACCCAGAGATGGCCCGGGGAGGACACCTAGGGTGTCACCTATCATGAGCATTTTCCTCCGAAGACTGTGGAAGTAGATCCATTGAATAGCTTCCAAGAAGTGGTGGCATATTGATTTAAAACTTTGTTAGTGCCGCATTTCCCCCCAAATAGATGGCAAGAATTGACACTCCACTAACAGCACCTGTGACTCCTGTCTTGGCAACATTACGGCGTTTCTGATACTTGGGGAAGCTTTTAGTCCTTTTTTCAATTATCTTTAAAAACTGATACAATTTATTAAATCAGCACATGTTGAGTTGTAACCTTGAAGCCTTATCTATTGTCTTCATGTTGTGAAAGGCGAGGAAAGTAGTACAGTTACACCAGCTTCCTTCCCTTCTCTCTCCCTGTCTCCAAAGTCCTGCAAATTACGTAATTATCTCTAAATTGTCCTGCCAAGCACTTGCAGTTGCTCCCTATGTGGAATTTCCACACACATCCAGCCTGTGTTCTCCATGCTCACAGCCAGTTCTTTGATCCCAGCTTTTGAATTTGGTGGCTCTCTGTGTCCACCTCAAGCCGCTGTTAACAGAGCACCTGGTGTGACATTTCCTGAGTCCTTGTTTGTGTGACTTTTTTTTTTTTAACCACTGACATTGATACTGTCTGTATCATCGCATCTTGTCTTTGGGTTATTTCTTTGAGAGCTTATTTCATAGCAGCCATATATTTTCCCATCTTTGAAATGTGGGTTGATTATTTTCTGTGGCTTTTAGCACAATTTTGTGTAGGTGTTCTTTACCTGCCCTTCGTTTGTCAGCTACCTCCCTTTTTTAGCCTCGTTCAGGCCCTTTGCTAGTTCTTGTCTGATTAGTAATAGCTCTTATTTGGGTGTCATTCATGGCAGACCAGTTGTAGCTGAGGAATGGTGTTGGGGCAGGAACTAGGGGAGTGAACGAGGATCTTCGGAAGCTTGAACTCCAGCCTTTTTGCCAAACGCCACACCCTGGGCACTGTATTCTGGAAGAGCTGGGGTGGCCAGTTCACAGCAGATCCATGCAGGCTGCCAGCCCTTGGCGCCCATGGCAGACTCTGCCCTGCCTCTGGCTGAGCAATCGACTTGGCATACAACATTCATCTTCTTCCTGCCAGTCATCCTGGAGTCCACACAACAAAGGACCGCTGGAGTTGACCAGTGGACTCAAATTGTAGACCAAGAAACAAATGGAAATCCTACTTCCAATGGGGCAACCGGAGTAGCCTGCAAACACTGACATGGTATTATTTTTCATGCACACCATAGAAGCATTGCATGTTTTTGTGTCGTTTCTTCTCCTGTAGCTAGAATTGCTTTCCTGAATGCTCTCCTGGGGGAAATCATTCGATTGTTTCCATTTTGCCAATGATCCACTGTTTGTTTTCTGTAATGTAGCAGCTTAACTAATTAAAAAGATTAACTCTGGATTGAAAAATAGCCTGAATTTATACAAATTATATGAAACAGTGACTTGTACATAGGTACAAAGGACAGCCTAGGAGACCTGCAGCCAGTGAAAGGCTGACCTCCCCTGAGGGTTACCTCCAGCGCTGTTCCGCCCCTGGGACAGGGGCTAGCTAACACCCAGGGTCCAGGGCGGTGTTCTGGCCCTGGCTGCATGTTACCACCCTCCGGGCGCCTGGAACCCCTAACAAATTACAGCAGGACCTTGGGATTGGAGCCATTGCTGGCACTTTCCACAGCTCCCCAGGGGATTCCAGCGAATGGCTAGGGTTGAGAACCCCTGGTCTAGGCTAGAGTGTATGGTCTTTGGTTGACAATCAAAGCCTGCTTTCTTCAACTGACCTTGAAGTAACTTTAGAAGCAAATTCAGATTGAGTCAAACACACTTGTCCCCTGCCAATTGCAGGTGCTAATAAAGAGTAACAAGTCAAAGGAAAAAGGCATCTTCTCTGGTTGTAATGGTCCCATTGCTGCTTGGGCTACTCAGGATGATCAGGACAAACGGTGCACACAACTGTTTCTGCATGTAGCCGCTCATTCAAATGGCCACTAAGGTCTCCCTCTGTGCCCAGCACCGTGCCAGGTGGCTGGGGACGGGCTGTGAGCAGCTAAGGCACGGTCCCTGCTGCCTGCCCCTGGTCCATGTTATATATTATATTATGTTATATTATATTGTATTGTATTATATTCCTCACTATATTCTTATGACTAATAATTGAAAATGGTAAGACATGTTATGAAGGAAGCGAACAGTACTGAGATACAAATAACTGGGTGTGGAGGGGAGCACTCCTTTACAGAAAGGATCAGAAGGGGTCACCCTTGAACTGACCTAAAAGAATCAAAAAAGCAAGTCACAGAGGTGGGAGAAAGACTGTTTTAGACAGAGAGAATCACATCCAGAGGCCGTGATGTTAGGTCTCAGGAAGGCGGTGGCTTTCATCCAGGCCACACCCTGACTCGCTCTTGGCTTGCTCACTCTGCAGGGAGCCGGGCCTGGTGGTCAGCTGCCCTATGGAAAGACACATGTGGCAAGGACTGATGTCCCCAGGCAAAACCAGTAAGGAAGGACTTGCCAGCAGCCATGAGTTGAGCTCTGAAGCAGATCTTCCCCAAGACAAGCTGACGCTGTAACTGCAGCCTTCCGATGACTTGGGCCAGGGGACCCAGCTAAGCCATACCCAGATTCCTGACCCACAGAATCTGTGAGATAATAAGTGTTTACTATTTAAACTATGTTTTGAAACAATAGATACATAATAGAGTGGTCCTTTATTTCTATGATTTCTCCTCCCTTCTTCTGGCAAATTGGCTCCTCTATCCCTTTGAAATATCTCCATCACTTTCTAAGTCCTTTATCATTTTCTGGCACCACAAGATACTCCAGGCTCATCTTGTACTTTCCCTGCCCTGGTCCTGGAATGAATCATTTCTACAAGCAGTCATGGTTCCACATATTGAAGGATGGTGTTTAGAAACCCAGATCTGGGTGCCGGGTGTGCTCATTGCTCCTGGGCTGTTACTACTTCTGGGCCCCCTCACCAGGCAGAGCTAGGAGATAAATGCATACACACCACCCACATCAACATCTATTTGTATTTATCTATCTGTATCTGTATGAGAACCCAGGAGTGAGCGCTGACCACTCCGCACCCTTCCAGCACCCCGAGAGGCTTTCTGACCCAGCTGTATCGGCAACTCCTCCACGACAGCTGGCCTCATTTCACAGCTGCCTCCGTGTCCTGTGGAGTCGGGACCACCGCGCCGCCTTGCCTCCTGGGGAGGCTGGCCCTGTCCCCTCTCCTGGGTCTGTGTCTGATCTGTCCCAGCCTTCGCGTGGCCGTCCTGATCATCATGGGTTCTTGCGAGGTCAGTTTGAGAGTTCAGAGGTTCTAGGCTGTCCCAGCCCTTTGGATCTTCCTTTTTATCTTTTAATTGAGGGAAAACATACATAACATAAAATTCATCATTGTAACTATTTTAAATTGTACAGTTTAGTGGCTTTAGTATATTTACAATGTTGGACAACCTTTAACTCTATATAATTTCAGAGTATTTTCATCACCCCAAAAGGAAACCCTGTATCCAATAAGCAGCCCCTCTTGTCTGCCACTGGAGCCCATGCACTCACCTGGGGTGACCTCAGCTGGGCCCATGCACTCACCTGGGGTGACCTCAGCTGGGCCCATGCACTCACCTGGCGTGACCTCAGCTGGGCCCATGCACTCACCTGGGGTGACCTCAGCTGGGCCCATGCACTCACCTGGGGTGACCTCAGCTGGGCCCATGCACTCACCTGGCGTGACCTCAGCTGGGCCCATGCACTCACCTGGGGTGACCTCAGCTGGGCCCATGCACTCACCTGGGGTGACCTCAGCTGGGCCCATGCACTCACCTGGGGTGACCTCAGCTGGGCCCATGCACTCACCTGGCGTGACCTCAGCTGGGCCCATGCACTCACCTGGGGTGATCACGGGCGAGCTCATGCACTCAGTGTGATTGTAGCTGCTGTTCTCAATGGGCTGCCCACGCTCTGCAGTGAACTCTTATTAGACTATTTGGGATTCTCCTGTCTTGGGTTTCTGAGATCCTTCTCCATGCTGTCCTCCTTCTCACCCCACAGATGACAATGCCACAGACTCTGGTTGGTGGTGATTTACTGCCCCCCATCTGTTTTTGGGATTTGTGAGTATACTTTGTCACCAGTCCAAAGTGCACGTGTCCCACGCTTTGGAAGGCCGAAACTCAAAATGTCAGACCTTGGAGTAAGGAAAGAATTATTGATCAAGAAGGTGCCAACTGAGAAAATGGGAGACCTATTGGTGCCTCAAATCCACCTTTCAAAAGAACAGAGTTCAGGCTTCTTTTATGTCACGGGAAAGGGAAATGGGAGGAGCAAGAGGTGATTGACACCACAGGCATCTGGGCACCAGCAGGAGTCCAAGGAAGACTGTGCTTCGTCTGTTGGCCCCAGATGATGGGAGTCCAAGCACGAGGTTCCTGCAAATCTTTGATAAACACACACACTTCCCTCATCTCCTCTGGAGAGGCACTTCTGGTAAGGGGCCCTTTTTGTAAAAACGCAAGCGGAAAGCAGAATTGCTCGAATGATTAGCCGCATGTCTATATTAGCAGCAAGAATCTATCACCCTGAAAGCCACGGGAGCAAAGCAGGCTTGAACAAGATGGAGTCAGAGAGGCTGAATATTTCACTCTGTTATAGTTTTGTTGCCCGTGCTGTCCACGGATTTTGGTTTCGCTATCCAGTTGCTCTGTTTTTATGTGTGTGTAAGGGGGGTAGGGTGGAGGTCGGGGAGAGTCTGGCGGAGAACAGGGGAACCTTTAAGAATTCCCCAGTGCATCACCTCTATGAATCCCCAGGACCCCCTGAGCCCTGGGCGTTCGGAGGCGTCTGGTGCCTCTCCTGAGAAATGATTTAAGTCATTAAGAAAAGGTCAAGTTGTTTCCAGAGAACTCTTTCAGGGAAGGAAAAGTATAATATGGCTTATAAATATTTGCTCCCAAAATGCTTAATTCTTAAATGCAATTTAATACTACCTGAAACTTTAATATACATGCAACTATTCAATCTCCAACAACCTGAATAAGTGTAGATGTGTAAGTATTGTGAGGGAGGGGAAATTTCCCCTTCTCCTTCTTACTCATGGTTGGTAGAATAGATTAAATGACAAGGCAGATTGACTGGAGAAAATAATCAAATCTTATTATGTACGTATGGACAGGGGTCCCATAAGGGGCTGGGGCCAAGGACAAATCAGACAGCTGAGGCTTATATGCCATCATGAGCTAAAGACAAAGAGAGGCAGTGGTTTGGGACTTCAAAGGGCAAGAAGGAAATTCACCTGGAGATGGAAAAGCACGTTTGGCAAACAAATGTGCTGGACAATCTCTAACTATGGGACACCAAGAGCACTTTGATCAAAGGGCCTGGCTAAGTCCCTACCTTTCTATCACACCTGGTTCATATTACACTGTTGTCATCTATGATGATGGCTCCTTCCTGGAGCAGGTCCTCTAAATTCTCTCAGATAGTTACGGGAAAGGTCAAAGCTTCTTCCTGAGTCTTGTTTCTTAAAAATAACCAGCTTAAAATAATCAATATCCAAAAGAGAAATATTTTGAGGTGACAAACTCTGCTCCCCTTTAGTATATATGTGTCTGTAGCTTTTGGTCACTCACATGCAGGATTTGAGCGTTGCTTTCTAAGAATGTTACTTATCAAAGATGAAATTCGGTTGTGAGTTTTCTTCCTTTACCATCGAGCCTGGCCAGACTGTAGATTGACTTGTTAGCAGGCAGATCAGATTCCACGTTTGTCAAGGGGTGTTGGTGTTTGAACCAGAGGCAGTGAATGCTTGGTCCTACCCGTTGGGCTCACATGGGAGAGCATAAACCAGGGCTCTGGGCAGGGCCGCACGTCAGGGACAAGCAGTTCCCCTCCTCTGCTGACAAGATCAGGACAGCTCCTAGAAAATGCAACAACTGACACTCATATTGAGTCTAGTGTTTTCTTTTGCTTTGTTAAGATTTCCTTCCTTCTCTTTCCTGGTGAGTCTGAATGTTACCTGTCCTGGGGCAGTCCTTCGGCAAACCTTTTTTGGACTGAGCTTTGAGCGCTCAGTTAAATGATGCCACAGTTCCACAAAAGCTTTCTGAGCATAAATGGATGAGCTCCAAGCATCGGGTTGTCAAGCCTCACAGTTGCCCTGAAAGTCTCAAGTAATCTACATTCGTCCTGTTCTTCTAAAATGTCACTGGACAAAGAGCTCTGGAGCTTCAGAAAGATTGGGTGGCTGGGACAGCCCTTTGCAGATGTAGCAGCTCTAAAGTCACACCAAGAGCTGGCCAAGGGGGTGTGCCCATTGTGCCCAAACACAAATTAGACCAAGGATAGGTGCATCCCAGAGAAGCTCCACTTGGAGAACCAGGAATAAAAAGAACACAGGGAATGAGACAAAACACTCTCAGAAGCAATGAGTTTAGTTTTACATTATGTATGTGTTTTTCATGTTTGTTTCTTTTTATCTTTACTTACATATGAATTAGAAGTAGTTGTGGTCAAAGAATATAAAATGAAACCTATATCAGAGATGGGTGGGAGAGACAAATAAACAAGCCACTCCCCACTAGAATCCAACAAGGTAGAGAAAGAGCAAGGGTAGCCTGTGAGCCTGGTGCTCTGTCTTCTTAATATTTCACTAAATCTGCTGCCTGGACACATTTGGCTTCTTCACAGGTAATTAGAGATCTGAGCAGGAAGAGTAGGGTATACTGGAATCTATGTCAAGATGGATGGATGGATGGATGGATGGATGGATGGATGGATGGATGAACTGACATGTGATAAAGCAGAAATAGCAAAATGTTCATTGCATAATATAAGTGGTAAGAATATGGGTGGTCCTTATACAATTCTTTCAACTTTTCTGCACGTTTGAAAATTTCTATAATAAAATGTCAGAGGGGAAACCTGTGGCTGAATGTCCCTCATGGTCTTTGACAGATCCGAGGGGCATGTTAAAAAGTAGCACCCCTGAGTAGCACCTGGCCTACATCTGAGTTTCTGGGAGTGAGGCCCAGCAGACTGCATTTCCAAAGCTCCCTTGGGCTTCTTGCGAACCCGGGTTATAAAAACACCATGGAGGGGCGGCCGGACGGCTCAGTTGGTTAGAGCATGAGCTCTGAACAACAGGGTTGCCATTTCAATTCCCACATGGGCCAGTGAGCTGCGCCCTCCACAACTAGATTGAAGGACAACGACTTGGAGCTGACGGGCCCTGGAGAAACACACTGCCCCCAATATTCCCCAATTAATAAAAAGCACTTAAAAACAAAACAAAACAAAAAACCATGGAGCAGTCACCTCAGGCATCACAACATTACCAGGCACAGCTCTGCCTGTCGCCACATGAACCTGCACCGGCTGGTCAGGACAGTGGCTGCAGGACTGACTCAGACCACAGGGCCAGGACCCAGGGCAGGAGGAGCACTCGCCATGGACATTAGTGCTGGGAAGGTGGAAGCAGACCCGAGGCAGCCCAGGAGCCACCTGGGTTGGTCACCTCCGCCTCTTGGGCCTCAGTGTCCTCACCAAACGGGTTAACAGGAAGAAGCAGTCAGACGACACAGCCAGTATGCTTTCACTTCAGCATATACCGACCCATTTATTCATGCAACAAACGTCCTGAGGGCGTTGAGGGCCTCACACCCCGTGAACCGAGATAAACATGGGTTAGGTGGGAGTGGACATGCGCTCACACCCTATTCCAGGGGAGGGGGCAGTGGCCAAGGGCCATCTGACGCTCTGAAGACGGGGCAGTAGGAAAGGGCATCCCCGATTCCAACAATGAGTGGCTTAAATCACAGATGATTGACTTAGGCACCCGTGATCACTTTATTATTCTCTCTCACAGGGCTAGAGACTGCACTCGACTAGGTGGGCCTCTTGAGGCTGTAGACCCTTGGTGGCCGTGGCTGGACTCATATCCAAGGGTCCCTCACACAGCTGTCTGTGGTTCAAGCTGGCTGTTGGCCCATCATCCCCGGGACTACTGTCCCAAGCATGTGCATGGCCTCGCGGTGTGGCCCAGGCTTCCTTAGGGCATGGCCATAGGACTGCAGGAGCAAGCAGCCAGGAGACAAGAAGCAGAAGCTACACACATCACCTTTACATCCTCACCCAGCAGCAGCAGAAATCATTTCCAGTCTATCCATTTGCCAGCCATTAAGGTCAACCCAGATCCAAGGGGAACAGACAGACCCCAACACTCAAACGGTCTCAACATCATGTTAGAAATACAGCACTGGGTCGGGTGTAATGTGACAGCCATTCTTGGAGAAAACAGCCTCCCCCAGGGAGAGTGGCTGAGCAGGTGTCCCCAGAAGATGATTTTCTCAGCATTGGAAGGATGAGGGGGTGTCTCTATGGAGAAGGATCTACATGAGCCTGGCTGAGCAACTGGACAGCAGGTGTGTTGAGAAAGCTGATGGTGCCCGACACTGATGGATCCCACAGGATGGGGGAGCAGAGAGGGGAGACGTGTGTCACCCATGCACACTTTGCAAACCTGGGCACTGCGTTGAGAGCTTGTCTGTCTGTATGTCCACATCCCTGAGGACATGGATGGCTAGCAGTGGTGCCCATCTCTGGAAAGGGCACTAACGCTCTGGCACCGGGCTGCCCATTTGCAGCCATAGCCACGTATGGCTCTGAGCCTTGAAAAGTTGCTGCTCAGAACTGGGTTGTGCTCAAAGGGTGAAATGCATCCCAGACTTGGGAAGACTTAGTAGGAAAAGAATGTAACATATCTCATGAATGATCTGTTACCAATGACATGATGAAATGATAATAGTTTATATATATATATATATATATATATATATATATATATATATATATATCGAGTTAAATATATTGTTAAAATTAATTTCACTTGTTTCTTTTATTAATGGCTACTGAAAAACTGTAAAGTATATACATGGCTCACGTGGTATTTCTATTGGGCAGCGGGGCTCTGGTCATCAGAACACCAAGCCACCTGCTCCCTGCGAGTTTGCTACACTGGTTCCCTGCCTGGCACCCCCTCCCACTCTCAGTCACTGCAACCCCTGCTGCCTTCCCAAAGTCCTGCCAGTCTGCTCCCCAGAGCCAAACTCCTGTCCTGCCAAGCTTTGTCTTCTGATCATCTTGCTCCTGTTTGGGCCTGATGTGTATCCGTAGGTGTGATCCCTGCCTCTGGTTCATTAGAACATTGTTTAATTGGCTAAAATGAAGTTAAGAACTCTGGTTCCCACTGGTCTCTCTCTCAGAAGAATCCAGGTTCTGTGGCAACGATTGATATGGCAATAAGTACACAGCTTCGACGGAGCCTCCTACATGCGTAAACACTGGTGATTCGGGCCCTGGGCCCTGGGAAAGCGACCTCACATGGTGCATTTCCCACTCCTAAGCCTCAGAAAATGAGGGAAAATGGTTCAGAGAGCGTCATCACAGCCCCTCCGCATAGTGAGCTGCCAGGAAGAACACAGACCATTGTCTCCTACCGACAACCTACGATTCCAGCCCACATGTGTCAGGCCCGCCCAGGGCTACTTATCAAAATAGAGCTGACCCTGGAATGGGCTTCAACTGCATGGGTCCACTCGTAAAATAAATACATACAACACTGTAAGTGTATTTTCTCATTCTTATGATTTTCTTAATAACATTTTCTTTTCTCTAGTTTACTTTATTGTAAGACTACAGTATATAAAACATGTAACATACAAAATATGTGTCAATCAACTATGTTATGGTACAACTTCCAGTCAACAGTCGGCTAATAGTAGTTAAGTTTGGGGGGAGTCAAAAATTATATGTGGATTTTCCACTGCACAGGGATCAGGGACCCTAGCCCCTGAGTTATTCAATGGTCAACTGTACACTCGTAATTCAACTGTACACTCGTAATCTCTAACTGCATTTCTTTTCTTGGACTGGTTTTTACCCAGGGGACCACATCTCTAGCACTGGTAGAGATGGTCAGTTTTCTGATCCTTTTCTTGGTCTGCAATGCTACTTAGCCCCCTAATTAATGTTTATGTGTACATTTCTCCTGCTAGCTCTCAGCCTAGAAATGACTTATTTTTGGAAAGCTCAAAAAGATACTCATTGAGCCTTACCCCACCCCTCTACCCGCCCCTCCCCCCGTTAAGGAATGCAGTAGAGGACAAAGATAATTGGATGTCCTTGGCTCACCCAAAAATTTTAAGTATTTAAACCATCTCCACCAGGCATGGAAAATGTTCATAGCTGAGAAACATGGTAAGTAAGAAAAGATCTAACTACACAAAACATCCACATACAGATACTCAAATATAAACTTGAGCATAAACAGATACTCTATTTAAACACAGCCAATTAATACATGGCCACAGCTATTTGAAACTCAGCTGTCTACCTTTTTCATCCAACAGGCACTTCCAGGGAGGTGAAGGAAGCCATGTGAACCAGGGAGCACTACTAGGGGTGATGGGGTGACTGCTGGTGGTGCTTACAGAGGACACACCACACCTGTGCTAAACGACTTGCATTACCTCACTCAGCCCCCACCATTCCTGGGAGGTGGGTGTCAGAACAATTAGGTAAGTGGAGGTGGGAAGACACAAACGGGCCATGTAATTTGCCCAGGGTCAGTAACAGGGCGTAATCCAGCTCTGAGCGTGTGCTCTGACCATTGGACATCCCTTCTCTCAAGGAAAAAAAATCATTCATTCATTCATTCATTCATTCATTCATTCATTTGTTCGTTCATGTCTGTCTTCTTTGCATACATTCACTGAACATATGCTGAAGGAGACTCTCTAGTGTTCCCTGATTAAATATACGAGGTTGTGACAATTACGTTCGAGAACTGGCCACCATGCGCTTACATTGGTAGCACTGTACAAACAGCTCGGTAACTGTAACCTCGGTATATCAGTGTCTCACAGCTGTATTCGTGTTGATGTGTGGCGGTGTCTTGCTGAGTGGCGTTCATTATTGTTGTCGCATGTTTTCATGTGCCAACATGAGAATGCTTGAGCTTGAATTAGAGCAACAACAAACATTAAATTTGCTGTTAAACTTGGTAAGAATGGAAGTGAAATCAGGGACATGTTAGTCCAAGTTTATGGGGAGAATGCCATGAAGAAAACAGCAGTGTACAAATGGATTAAACGTTTTTCTGAGGGGAGAGAACGCGTCACTGATGAAGAGAGGTCAGGGTGGCCAGTAAGGAACAGAACTGACAAAAACACTGCAAAAATTTGTCGAATTGTGCATCAAAATTCTCGACTGACTGTGAGAAGCATAGCAGACCAAGTAAACATCAATGGAAAAACAGTTAGGAAAATCTTAGCTGAAAATCTTGGCATGAGAAATGTATGTGCAACAATGGTCCTGAAGGAGCTCACTGATGAATAAAAGCAAAGGAGAGTTGAGGTTTGCCAAGACCTGTTGGAGAGGCAAGATGATGTTTTGGGCCATGTTATCACTGGTGATGAAACATGGGTGTGCTAATACAACCCCAAAACAAAGCGTCAAAGTGCACAACGGAAGTCAGCCAATTCTCCACCACCAAGAGAGTTCCGTCAGTCCAAATCAAGAGTCAAAATGATGTTGCTAACCTTTTTTTATATCAGAGGGATTATTCATTATGAATTTGTACTGACTGGACAAACAGTTAACCAAGTTTACTATTTGGAAGTGCTGAAAAAGCTGTGTGAAAAGTTAAATGAAAACGACCTGAACTTTTCGCCAACAATTCATGGCTCTTACATCACGACAATGCACCAGCTCACATGGCACTGTCTGTGAGGGAGTTTTTAGCCAGTAAACAAATAACTGTATGGGAACACCCTCCCTACTCACCTGATCTGGCCCCCAATGACTTCTTTCTTTACTCGAAGATAAAGGAAATATTGAAAGAAAGGCATTTTAATGACATTTAGGACATCAAGGGTAATACGACGACAGCTCTGATGGCCATTCCAGAAAAAGAGTTCCAAAATTGCTTTGAAGGGTGGACTAGGCACTGAGGTCGGTGCATAGCTTCCCAAGGGGAGTACTTCGAAGGTGACTGTAGTGATATTCAGCAATGAGGTATGTGGCACTTTTTCTAGGATGAATTCACGAACTTAATTTTCAGACCTTGTGTGTGTATGTGTGTGTGTGTGTGTGTGTGTGTGTGTGTGTGTGTGTGTAGACCATGGAGCTATTTTTGACCTCCTTGTAAGACAAGGTAAGTGAAGGAAGGCTCCTGACACGCAGTCAGAGTCCTGTTTCCCTGAAGACACGCAGAGCCCTCCAGCCTCTTTTTCCTCTCTCTAGAATTGAAGAGCTGCCTGCATCGAGGTAACTGAGATGGGATCTGAGGAAGCACAAGACCATCTTTTCCTGCAGAGAATACACCAAAGCTCCAAATCCTTGAGCAAGGAAGTACACAGCAGTAGTAAAGACCCCAGCAATAAATGACATTTGTTGAAGATTCGCCTTTTTCACTCTGGGCCAAGCACCTTCCATTCTGAACTCTACGTGATAGGGACTGCCATTTTCCCAGGTTATGCTGAGAAAATTAGAGCTTACAGAGTTCACAGTCTTTCAGATTCAAGTCCACTCTCAACATCAGCGCCACACATCTTCCTGAAACCTGCAGTGCCATGTGAAGATCTAGGGGTGATCACATCCTATGCACCCGGAATCTTGGATCGACCCCTTTAGCTGTGACCCACTTACTTCAATGCATATGTAATGCCTGAAAATTTTGAAACAAAGTGCAAAATCTTCAGCCTATTGAGAATTATCTTAACACTACAAATCCTATGCCACCCAAACTCATTTGTGTTGTTTTCACAGTAAGTATGATGTGTTTTCTCCTGCCTGCCACTGCTTTCCAAGGTGTCCTAACAAAGGACTCTGCCTGGAGAGGGTAGGAGAACATTCACACTTCAACACCCCCCACCCCAGAAAACTGAAGAATCACTTCCAGGCTGGTGCAGAATTTGAAAGGAGAGGCTACAGAGCGTACTCAGGCTGGGGTAAATCCTGGAGAGGTATCAGGAGAAACTGAATTTCGAAAAATTAACTGCAGGAGAGGGCCCTGATTTGGGGTTGGACGGGTCTAGTGGATGTACCTTAGCAGTATCTACATGGATAAGTCAAGAGGAACACCGATCCCTGAACTAAGATGGAGCTCCTAGAGCCTTGAGGACAGAGACTGACCACACAAGGAGGAAAGGTCAGTAAGCACTGGCTGTGACTACTGCAGGGTCCTTCGGTCCTTCGTGGGCAGGAAACACGCATATCCTGCACTCCCTCAGCAGACCAGGCCCTGGAGTATGGGTCCTGAGGGGCTTAGTGGGCCTACTGTCAATCCCCAGGAAACGCTGCTTCAGTGGAAATTTTCCTCAAACAGAGCATTCATCCTGAGGCTGGACACCTATCATGGAAGGGACCTAGAGCGTCTCTGTCTCCACTCAGTTCCGGGCAGCCCAGCATTAAACCTCTTGTGCCCTCGGGGATCCTCAAAGACATCTGCAGGAGGTGTGCGGGGGACAGAACAAAGGGGTGGGAGGGCAGCTCAGGACCCAGGACTGCCTTCTTTACCAGCAGGAGACAGGCAACTGCAGCAAAAGCCACGGGAGAGAATTACAGTCTGATTTTTCCCAGAAAGTTTGTTCTGTGCATCCCTTCTGTGCTTCACAGCCTTTACAGATGTCTTCTCAGAAGACAGGAGGTCATGAAGCAGAGAGGCAAAACTGAGTTTGGTTTCCAGGGCCTACCCAATAAGCTCAGCCTTCCTTACTGAGTGGGCCAGCCCTTTCCAAAGCGTGTAAAGGAAAGAAGCTACCGCTGTCGTTGCAGCGAGATTTTGAGATGAAGGGCAGGATGTGAATTCTATCAAGGAAGCTTACTCAGAGTGTGATGGAGCCACGAGCCTGCAGCTGTGCCCCCCGCACCCAAGTGAGATGTGGCTTCCACTCCCTGTGGGCTGCGGATGGTGGGGACGGGGGCTGAGACACAGGCCCAAATGCAGCAGAGTCTAGAGAGCCAACGGCCGCTGCTGGGACTCCTCTGGGCTGGGGAGGCGCCAGTTTCCAGAGCATGGTGGGCACTTGCCTTTCTCCCAGAGCCTTTTGTTGGGCTGTCCCTCTGCCACATGCCACTGTAACGCTGGCCACACATAGAAATGGAATTTTATGTTCCCCTCCCAGTGTAAACGGTGACATTCTTCTATGGTGCAACCGTCTGGCATCTGTCTAAAGGACTCACTCAGTTCACATTAAAAAACCCCTGACTCTACCATGTCAGAGAGGCAATAGATTGGGGGATGGGGTTATCACTTTGTGAGGGATGAAATGTCTAACTATTACATTGTTTTGTACACCTGAAACTAATAAAAAAATCAAAACAAAAAACCCTGACCTAAGACAAGAAGGCAAATCGTCAACCACTCTCATTTTCCTGCCTCCACTTCCTCCTACTTGGTGGCTAGAACAAAGGGAGTTTAGTTTAGCCATGCATAGAAGGTCTCTGAGGGACCCTAGTGTTCTTCTTGCTCCTCAGAAGGCTTGGGGATGCTCAAACCAACCTCAGTGGCTAGGCCACCCCTTCCCTGAAAAACAGGCCAGTATAAGTGGTGTGTGGGGGAGGGGCTCCCACACTGCAAAACTGTGCTGAAAGCAAGGACCTTGGAAGGGGAGAGGGATCAGGACCCTCTCTGCCCAGAACTGGCAACCCTGCAAGGGCTGTTGCTTCTAATTTAAATTCTCATTTCTTATTCTATTTTGAGATCCTCTCTGGGATTTCAGGAATGCTGAGACGTGCCATTTGTAAAGCCCTGAGTACGGAATGCTCGCGCTGGCTGCAGGCAGCGCACATGGAAACACATCACTCGTCAGGACTTGCCTTCAGGCCTTGGAACCAAGCTCTGAGGGTCCAGGAGAGACCTGCTGGCCCACAATCTGGCTGGATGCCAGCTAGGCTAGTGAGAAGGAGGCTTTAAGGCTCCCTGTAACTCTGTAATGCGGAGGAAAGTCAGCCTTTTAAATGAGGTTAAGTTCCCAGGGAGTGATGGTTAATAGAACAGGCAGCCCTTTAAGAGGAAATAAAGTGGGTTCGGTGGCCATAAAACTACAAAACACAGCTTAGCTGGGAGGAGTGGATTCCATTTGGGAGAGAGAGCAAATTAGAATACAGGCTCCGGAGCAGCTTAAAAGGGTTCCTTGGACTAGGAAAGAAGGGAAGCTGGAGGGAGGGAGATGGGGAGACTGAGTGATCCAGTCGGCAAACCTAACTGAAGGAGAAAATGTCACCTTGAGATCTCACAGCACCCAGCGTTTGCCTCCAGGCCATCTCCCAGGCCTCTGCCCAGCCAGATTTCTTGCAGCTGAGCTCTGCAAACACAGTAGGAAAGCAGGCTGAACTCAGTGCGTGCCTACTTCTAAGGATTTTTCACACATTTAAAAATGTTTTTGCATAACTTTTCTACAACTCCCCCACCCCCATGAGGCTCTGCAGTATGTTTCTGCATTCTCTTTAACCTCTTAGCTTGTGCAAAGAACATTTCAGACTCTAGGGACCCTGCCAGGAATTGGTTAGTTTGATTTTATTTTGCGGGGGAGTTAGGAGGAATCACCAAATGAAAACTGAATTGAGCAACAAAGAAAATGCCATTTTGTGTTTTCTTGGCTTAAATATAAACAATAAAGGCTGACTTGATATGCTGACAATGTTCCAGGTCAAAAACCAAACCAAAGAGAGTCATGAATTGAAGTCCGAGTCAGTGCCTCCTGCTACGTGCAGCGCAGTCCCAGGCTGGTCTTCTGTGTCTAATGCACTGTTTGCTCTGCAGCTCTTACGAGGATGGGGACAAGCGAGGAACTTCCACACCCATGGAGCCAGCCAGAGCTCCCTCGGGTAAGGAGAAAGATGGATCCTCTTCCAAAGCTTTGCATGTTGATGAGACTATGAGTCCGGAAGTGAATGGATTTAACTTGCTTGAAGATAAAGCTGCTAGAGATTTTCAAATTGGAGTCTAGTACCCTTTATATGTAAAAAGTCACTGACTTGTGTCTATTCAGAGCTCTGATTTTCCATGTTACTAGTGTTTCTTTTTTCTTTCGAAAGTGCTAAGTAATTAAAGGCTTAAAGTGGCCAGGAAATTCATAGATGCACATTCAAAAAATAATTTCATTCCATTCTAAAATTAGAAGTGGAAAAAGTTAAGAGAATCAAAACAAGTTGTTGAAATGGGTATTGATGTTGGATCAAGTCTTTTTTTGTTTGTTTGAAATTCATTTTATTGAATCTGGATGATCCCTAAGAGGGGATGACTCTTATTGCCTTCACTTGAGGTGATGATGCCAGGCCCCAGAAGTGGGATGACTTTCCCAGAATTCATCTCACCACAGTAGGGAAAGGGACAGTCTGGGAGTCTCTGCCTCCATCAGAATGCAAGCTGCCATTCTGGGAAGGTCAGGTGCATGGATGATGATTTCATACTTTTGCTGTTGGAAGAAGCATTTCGGAAATGAACCTCGGGCATATTTAGTTTGTTGGAAAATCTAAGAATGTCACATAAATGGTTTGGCCACCTACTTGGCACTGGGAAACTTAATATAGCATTGGTTTTTTTCTGTGGAGCCAGAGTGCTAAATCTGATAGCTGAATAGTTCTTGGATATGTTTCAAAAAAATCTATATTCAATGCTGAACAGCTCTCTAAAGGAACAACAAACGCAAAATGATTTTCATTTTCTAGAAGGCACACAATTTTGGCAAGAGCACTTAAAAAAAAAACTATTAGTACATCCTCATGTCCATGATTCATGTAATACACCAGGGTCCTGAGCGAATTGTAAAGGCTTGGTGCCTGGCCCATCCCTCTGCCCTGCTGGGCCAATAACAGCTGAGCGAGGCTGGACTGGGTGTTGGCGTGTATAGATGACTATACATGATGTTCTTTGAACTGTCTTTACTTAGCCATGTGTCTTGGAGTTCACTATATGTGTATACCTATCATTTTCTTCAAGTAGATGGAATACAATTTCGTTAAGAACTTCTGTTGTTGAACATTTAGAATACTTCTAACCCAACATCCAAAAACCAAACTCTCAGGAAATTACAAATTCAAATGAGAGTTGTCGTGCGGGAGACCCTGCTCGCCGCGCCATTTTTCAGGCGGGCGGCCTGCGGGGTCTCTGCTCCCGCTCCCCACACAAGAACGCAGGATATGGTGAGGCCAAAAAGGAACACCCACGGAGCCATAGGTAGGGGAGTCATACCACTATGGTCTCACTGGAGGCTGGGTTCACCGGACGCGTGACCTGCCGTCCGCCTTTCCGCCAACCGACCGACCGACGACTCTCCTCCACTCTCCTCGACTCTGTTCCTCTCCTCTATTCTGCTCTCCTCGGCTCTCCTCTTCCGCTCTCTTCGGCTCTGCTCAGCTCTGCTCGGCTCCTCAGCAATCCTCGGCAGTCCTCGGCTCTCCTCCGTAGCAGCAGCAGTTATACCAGCGGCCAATCAGCTAACCGGCCACAGCCGACAGCCAATCAGCCTCAGCTGACGGCCATCCACCACCCGAGCCAGCACCCTTCCATGTGAGGCCGAGAGCCTGTAAACTACTCTCTGGGGCTCTGTCCCCACAGAGTTCATTTCAATTTGTAATTTCCTGAGAGTGGACATTTTTATATATGCTTATTATCCACCTGGATTTCAGTGCCTGTGAATCACCTATTAATTTGCCCATTTCTCTCTATTTCGTTGTTTGCATTTTTCTTATGGTTTATAGGCACTCTGTCTATTCTGGATACTATTCTTGCTAAATATTTTGCCTATCTGTTACTCATCTTCTCCAAATGTTTCAGAACAATTATTCTTCTGCACTTTTTTTGCATGGCAAACTTGAGATTCCACTTGTCAATTCTAACGAAAATATTTTTGTTTCATTTTGATTGTGATTGAAATAAATTTATATTATCTAGGAATAATTGAAATCTTTATAATATTAAGATGTTTTCTCAGAAAAATGATACGTCTCTCCATTTATCAAAATATTTTATGTTCTTTTTAAAGGTTTAACTGTAGATTGTTGGTAGATAGCTTCTATTAGGTTGAGGAAATATTTTCTATTAACTTAATGAGGATTGTTTACTTAATTAGGAAAGAGTGTTGAATATTTTTAAACTTTTTCATATCCATCGAGAAAATATGTGTTTTTTTCTCCTTGTCCACTAATGGGATAAATTACATCAATAGATTTTCTGATATTGAATCATCCTTACATTCCAGGTATAAACCCTAATTGTTCATGATATTTTACTTGTTAATACACAGTTAGAATCAGTAAGCTAATATTTTATTTAGGATTGTCACAATTAGGTTAATAAGTAAAATAAATCTGTGATTTTTTTTCTTGTGCTGTCTATCTAGTATAGGATAAAGATTATACTAATTTCATAAAATGAGTCAAGATGTATGTCTCATTCTCCATTTACTGGAAAAATACGCATAAGATGGGGATTATTTATTCCTTACAATTTTGTTAAAAACCACATTTACCATCCGGATCTGGGTTGTTGTTGTTTTTTGGCAGCAGCAGAAGGATGCCTTTATCTATTTGAGCTGCTATAACAAAATGCCACAAACGAGGTGGCTTATAAAAAACAGAAAATTATTTCCCACCGTTCTGGAGGCTGGAAATCTGAGATCAGGGTGCAGCATGGTCAGATGAGGGGTCGCTTCCAGATTGCAGACTTCTTGTCGTGTCCTCGTATGGAGGAATGTGTGAGGGAATTCTACAGGGTCTCTTATAAGGACTCCCATTCATGCAGGCCCACCTTCCTCGCCTCATCACCTCTGAAAGGGCCTACCTTCTAACAGCACCATATTGGGTGTTAGGATTCCGCCATGTAAATTTGGGGGGCACAAATATTCAGACCACAGCAGGGAGTACTCTTGAAATAAGGGTTCTCACAATAATCTGGGTATTCTAGAAAGCCACTGTCTCGTACTCTCCTGCTTCCATGATTTAAAGTGAATACTTACCAAACATCAGTTGTGTTTGTTCCCAATTCTGCTTATGACAAGTGTACCTATTGTAATAATTTTATTTAATTTAGTATTATATATGTCAATAGAATAAGCACCAAAGAGTTTTCATTTTATGACGACTTTAGTAGACTAAGTTGAAGCTTTAGGAAGACTAAATAGAGTTGAGTCATTAAGATAAATAGCTTAGATTTAAATGTTACTAACACAACTGGAAATAATGGGTGGGGGCAGAAATCACTAACATCTATATCCTGAGTGTGGCCCATGGACTAGGAACACAGGCATCACCTGGAAACCTGCTAGAAATCTCAGGCCTACTCCAGACCTACTGAGTCACACTCTGCATTTGAACAAGACCCCAAGAGATGCACAAGCACATTAAAATCTGAGAAACTCTTATATGGAAGGATTCCACAATCACATCCTGTCAACTGTCTTAACACTCTCCCCTGTATTTTAAAAATCAAAACTGGAAATTATTGATGGCAAATTATAGGTGTTGTTTATGTAAGAATGGTTAAGACATCCACTCAGCAGACTCATTTTCAAAGAAAAGGCCTTGATTTGAAGTAAGATTGGTGAGTGAATATCTATTTTTATGTTTTCAATTAAAGTAAAATTGTGCTCCGTAATGACTTTTTTTTTATGGTTTCCTCCTTTAACACACTTTTTAACTGACTACAGGTCTGGACTGTATTGTATGAGAGAGATTCTACCATAATTTAGTTTTCCTTGATTATTATTACATTCACATACAGTCCCAAAAAAATGTTGGCATACAGTTGCATTCAATTATAATCTTTTTCATAAGTGTTGTTATGGACACTTTTTTCCATTTCTAATGTTTTTACGTATCTTGGTTTTGTTGTTTTGAATTTCTTGTTTGTTTTCTTTTACTTGTTCAGGGTAGTCAGAGAGTTATTTAAATTATTTTTTATTTTCAAAATGCCCTTTTGTTTTGTTTGTTTGTTTTTTCTTTCACTAATATTTAGCTTTAGTTTTATTAATTTTTTACTTGCAGTATCTTTGGATTTATTTTTTTTTTCTGTCTCTCCAATTTTCTAACACTAGGATTGAAAGCTACAAATTTTCTTTTGACAATTGCTTTGTCTATGTCCTCCATGGTGTGGTCCTTTCATGGACATTCATTTCTAAATCTATAACTGACATATGTAGTTTTTATTTTCTTTTTATTTTAAAGAGTGTTTTCAAATATTGAAGTAGAATCACTTTGGTATCCTTTTGATGTCAATGCCTTTTTTTTCTGCATCCTGTTCAGAGAATGTAGCCTATATAATTTCTGCATTTGAGAACTTACTACGATGTTCTTTATGTTCTGCTTTAGCAACAGTTTTTTGTGAATGTTCCATTTTTTGTATGAAATGAAGGTATGGTCTCTGTTGGCATAAAAGAAATGGGTTTGGGTGCATAGACTTACATACATACTGTTAAAAAAAATTTTTTTAATTAAAAGACAACATGCCTAAAATGGAGTCACTTATGCTAAACACCGTGTCATCAAACCAAGACTGAATTATAGTTTCACCTCTCCCAGAAATGGAATCGTAACCCAGTCAATCAGGAACCACCTGAGCAGCACTAGTGAGGTAACCTGCCTGATAGACCCCTGCCGTCCCCTAAAGAAAGTAACCTTTGTAATAACCAATCTACTTTTTTTGCCCAGTATAACTTTCTTGTTCCCTCTTCCTTCTGTCTGCAAGAGTCTTTCATTTTGTACAGCTCCTTGGAGCTCCTTTCTATTTGCTAGATTGGAGACTGACCAATTTAAGTTGATTTTTGCTCAAATAAATTCTTAAAAATTGAACATGCCTCAGTTTATGTTTTAACAAGTTGTAGTCAGGCCTATTAATTATGCTATTCCAATCTTCTATAGACTTTCTTGTTTTTGCCTACCATGAGATACACAGTTAACTGCTTACCCAGCCATTCCACGCAACTTTATTTTGCCATACACCCTGATATTTTTTTTAAGGGTATCAATATGCCCAGACTAGTAGATGTTATGACTAGGTGTAGGCCAGCATTTCTCAACAAAGGCTTTCCTGACATCTTTATTCCTACTTGGGATGCTAGTATGAGAAAGAGCTATGGCAGCCATCTTGTAACCATTAAGCATCTACACTTATTTTACAAGTTCATTTGCTAACCACTCTTTGTGTAGTCTCCATGTTTCTCTTATGTCTATTTCTATTTTGTGGTATATGTTTCTTTTTAAACAATCCCTCATAGATGGTCCATAGGTGGTCCATTTTCTAAATCCTTGGCACCTAACAAAGTCTTTTTTGTGCCCCGTTTCACATTTCATTGACCTTGGGCCTGAGCTCACCAACCTCTCTTGGCTTCGCAGCATCTTCTGCATTTGTTTTTGCTCCAATTTTATTTTTTCCACAGGCTCTGATCCTGTCTGCCTACATTCTGTCTTTCAAGAATTATTGAAAAACTCTCCTACCCTCATGACACTCTTTTATTTTCCTGCTTTATTAAGGATCTATACTTCAAAATTTTCTTTTTTTGTCATGTTGTAAGAATTGGGGCTGAAATGAAGGTAGATGTGTGATGTCAATTGGTCATTGTAATTCCATATCAAATATTTTAACAGAAACATCAATAATTCATTCTTTAGAAATGTATATGGAAATAATGGCCTTTGAATAAATCCATTTGGGCTCAGGAATATACTGATTACAGTTCTGTGGGGACAGAGCCCCAGAAAGTAGTTTACAGGCTCTCGGCCTCACGTGGAAGGGTGCTGGCTCGGCTGTGGCCGATTGGCCGTCGGCTGTGGCCGGTTAGCCAATTGGCCGCTGGTATAACTGCTGCGGTTACGGAGGAGAGCCGAGGACTGCCGAGGAGCCGAGCAGAGCCAAGGAGAACGGAAGAGGAGAGCCAAAGAGAGCGGAAGAGAGGAGAGGAACAGAGTCGAGAGAGTGGAGGAGAGTCGTCGGTCGGTCGGTTGGCGGAAAGGTGGACGGCAGGTCACGCGTCCGGTGAACCCAGCCTCCAGTGAGACCATAGTGGTATGACTCCCCTACCTATGGCTCCGTGGGTGTTCCTTTTTGGCCTCACCATATCCTGCATTCTTGTGTGGGGAGCGGGAGCAGAGACCCCGCAGGCCGCCCCACCTGAAAAATGGCGCGGCGAGAAGGCCTCCACGCATGACAAATGGCGCAGCGAGCAGGGTCTCCCACACAACAAGTTCTGTGTTTTCTCCACCTTATTGTGTTTTACGTTCCTTATTCTGTGTACTCTGTTCTGGTACCTTCTAAAACATACTCTTTCTTCTAAGCAGATTCCCAGCCTAAACAGTGGAGTACATCACTCCTGAGACCGAGCTGGACATGGCACCCAGGAGCTCTTCAGTTTAGATTTGCACTGCAGTCCATTGAACAACCCAAGTAAAATTTTCCTCCAGTAAAAATTTGATCTCACAGATACATCCCAAGCAGCTCTTGGTTAAAGTGGAGAATGTTCCCAAAGTAAATGATAGAGCCACAGAGGGTCAGGCCCTGCGGGGGCTGAGACCTGTGTCTAGGCTCCAAGTAGAAGGCTAAGATCAGGGCTCCAAAGCCCTGGGTCTGGGACTCGGCGCCCACGTCAGCCCTCCCGATGTGAGCCGCACATGCTGGGGAGCCTCTCCTAATGGTGTCCTTAGTGGTGAGATGACAAAATGGCAGGGTCTGCTTTGTGGGGCCACTGTGGTGACTACATCTCAGGCACAGTGCTCAGAGCATGACTGTGGCCCATCATCATGACCAGCCTCATGCTCCAAACTAAAGCCTCGCAGCACCCATTGTCAGCATTCTCCAGTGTTGCCACGCAGCAGCCTGCCTGTCTGTCTCCTTGTACCTGCCCCTAAAGAAAGGAGAGTCTGTGAGACAGATCCTTTCAGGGACATTGCTTTACCTTTGTGCTTACACCTTATGCTTCCCTGTTTGGCCCCAAAAAGATGGCTGGTCAGCCAATGACGAGTAAGAGTCCCCATGGGGGGGGTACAACTCAAGCCAGGCGCAGTCGAGAGGGGACCAACAGGAGAACCCATGGGGTCCATAGAGGTGGGCACAGCCCCCCACCTACCCCTGGCTAAGGAGAGCCTCTGCCTCTGTGGCTGCATTCCTTCCCAAAACCTGCAGGGGAAGAGATTCAGTGATGTGCTCTCCATCTGTTCATATGCATATAGGTTTTGTCCCGTGGGGAAGTACATACATCCTGAGACTTAGGGTTCAGCTGCCTGCAGGCAAGTGTGATTGGCTTGAATCAGTTTCCTATTATGGTGTATTATTGACAAGCTTTATCTCCTTTACTTCCCCACCTAACTAATAAAAGCTAATGCGTAGGCTATCCTTGAGGCTGCAGGCCCCTTGGCCCTGTTTAAACTCTATTCACGGCTACTGTCTTTTCTTAACCCCTCGCCGCCCTTCTCACTCCCCACAATCCTCCTCGTGCGGGACACACACTCCAGGAGGACCATGGGCACTAATGTGAACACCGTCTCAAAGTGCAGTTGTCTGCAGATATGCAGAACACTAGCACACACTCATCGCATTCCACAACGGTGTGTGTTCACGTCTTACATGTGTATGTGCTTTTGTATGTGTTTGCAGTGTGCATGAATTTGTGTGTACATATAGGTGTCTGCATGCATGGTCATGTGTGTCGATGAGTGTGTCTGTGCTTCTATAGGTTTTGGGGATAGTGCATGGCACAGAGCATTTCAGTCCTGCAGCCCAACCTGTCTCTCAGTTTACAGAAACCACTAAAACTCTTTGTCAAGTACAGCTGTGTGGATGTTCATTCACAGTGTCCAAAGGGACTAGCCGGCTGTCCTTACAGCACTTACATTAGCATAAATATCACATTAGTTAACTGTTTAGAATGTGCTTAACTCTCCAGAGACTCTGCAACACAATCCTGAAACACTTAAGTCTGACATATGTATATCACATCTAAATAAAACACAAGACAATTCAGTTATGTGACTGACAGCAGAGGAATGGGAGGCACAGATTATTATCTCGTTTTAAAGAAAAGAAACTTATTCCTAAAATATTTTTATGGATTGGTTTTCTAAATTGCTTTGTAATCTATAGAGGAAATTGCCCTTTAAACATCTTCCATAATATTAATGTCCTTCTAAAGCCATAATCAACTTTCTTTCCATCTATTTCATCAATTTTCCAAGTTGGCATGAGTTATAGACTCTCCCCTAAGCTCTTCTCTCTCCTGAAATTATTATAAAATTCAATTATGTTCTAATATTCAGTACTCTCTGTAATTGAAGAAGCTGCCTATAGAAAATCAGACAGAAATTTGAGTATTAACGTTTATCATCTGTTTAGTGACGCAGGCTTCCTCAGCAAAGAAGGCCCATTTTAATTGTAAGTGCAGCCCATAGCATCATACAAAGGAAGCAGGTGTGTGTGAAATACATTGTCTTCTCAGTATTTTAATGAAACAATGTGCCTAGTATGCAGATATATACCTTAATGCCAACAGAAGGTTCTGTTTTAGTCTGTTAGGGCTGTTGTAACAAAGTACCACAGACTTGGTGCCTTAAGAAGAACAGACATTTACTTCTCACGGTTCTGGAAGCTGCAAGTCTGAGATCAGGCAGAGAGGGGAAGCAAGCTCTCTCACGACTCTTATAGGGGGGCTACTCCCATTGTGGGGGCTCCACCCTCATGACCTCATCTGGTTCTAATCACCTCCCAATACCATCACTCTGGGGGTTTAAGGTTTCAAAATATGAATTTGGGGGGAAAACAAGCATTCAGTCCAGAACAGGTTCCAAGTCCGTTGGGGTACCTGTGTTTTAAAGAACAGAATTCAGTCAAGCCACTTCAAGTAGACGTGGACATACAACAGGGTATTAACAGGTTGACAGGGCTAGTGGGAAGGGCTAAGCAGAAGCGAGCTGCCTAACCTAGCCTACAAGGGAGCTACTGCTCCCTTTACAGTAAGAATCAGAGCACACTGCCTCATCCGGAAACCCCAATTCAGCTGCCAGCTCCTGGACACTCGGCACACACCACTATCTGCAGCAACAAGACAGGCAGCACCTCGCTCATGACCCTGGGAAGCCAGCACTGGGCAAGGTGACCTTCACCAACATTGCCACAGAAAACCAAACTCTTCTATTCTGGCCAGCAAAAACAGCAATCGACTTCACTTCTGCCTCCAGCGCTGTGCCTCTGGAGCGCAGGTGCATGAGCACCCAGGCAATGCTGGTATGAGCCTCCCAGGCACTGCCCTCGGGGCAGGACACAGCGAGGTGCATGCAAATCGATCCTACCCACCTCAGCCACCTTCAGAAGCCACATAAGTGCTTCCTCCAGAAAAGCGCACATGCCTACATGGCTGTTAACATAACTTTTGGGAGGTAGTGCTCAGTCGAGAGAGCCTAGAATCATGGTGCCAGGCAGCAGCTCCTCGCCACAGACGACTACGTGCTCCTGAATGGGGTGAGTTCCAACTGCGAGACACACACCAGACTCCAAAGACTTAATACTGAACAGGGAATGTGAAACAGCTCATTAAGAACATCATCGTTCATTAGCTGTTGAAATGGGGTATCTGGGGTTAAATAAAATATACTGTTAAAATCAATTTCATATCAATGGATGAATGGACGAAGAAAATATAGCAAGTATATCCATACACTGAAGTATTATTTAGAATTTCAGTTTGGGAAAATAAAATAAGTTCTGCAGATGGAGGGAGGGATGGCTGCACAATAATGTGAACGTTAATATCACCACGCTGCACACTTAAAAGTTGTTAAAATAGTAGCAACATTATTCACAATAACCAAAAGGTGGAAACAACCCAAATGTCCATCAATGGATGAACAGATAAACAAAATGTGGTCCATCCATAAAATAGAATACTATTCAGCCTTAAAAAGGAAGGAAATTCCATATGCTACACCGTGGATAAAACTTGAGGACATTATGCTGAGTGAAATAAGCTAGAAACAAAAAGACAAGGACTGTATGATTCCACTTACATGAGGTACCTAGAAGACTCAAATTGTTAGAGACAAAGTAGAACGGTGGTTGCCGGGGCTGGGGAGCAATGAGGAGCTATCGTTTAATGAGGACAGAGTGTCAGTTTTACAAGATGAAAGAGTTCTGGAGATGGAGTCCTTAATGCCACTGAACGGTAGGCAGCACATACACTAACACTGAAATGATACAGAGAAGATTAGCATGGCCCCTGCACGCAAATGACACACCAATGCATGAAGTGTTCCATATGTTTATAAATCTTCCTTCCTCCTATGTTACTTCATGTAATAAAGGTATTTTTTATTCTAAAAAAATAAAAGATAAAATAGCAAATTTTATGTTATGTAAATTTTACCCCAATAAAAACATTTCAACTGTTTTGAACAGTGACTGTGTTATCTTGCTCCTCCAGTGACTACTGAAGGTCAGTGTCAGTGTACTGGAAAGCAGTCTAGTAAGAGTATAGGGTCTGGGGTTCGATAGACAGGTTTCATTGTCTCCATTGTTTCTCAGCTGTGTGACCTCAGAGTAAACTGTTCTCTACTAAAAGTGCTGTGAGTAGAGAACAGTTTATTGTTCCACAGCAAGCAATTCTCCAGTTTTTCGTGGACACCAACTGGGTGTACAACCACTGGACTCAATTCTGACACTAACTACCCAGAGTTTACGCAGACCCCATAGGTTAAGGGCTCAGTCCCACACTGTCCCCACTGCAGATGCCAACTGTAAGTAGTGTGTCCCCAGGATAATCACACTTCTGTCCACCTCGGCTACAAATTGGGGGCTACAGTGACCCCTTCCTTCAGTTCAATAATTTGCGGGAACAGCTCACAGTATCAGGGAAACACGTTTACCGATTTATTATAAAGGATATTGTTAAGGATACAGATGAATGCCGGGTGAAGAGAAGTACATAGGGTGAGGTCCAGAAGGGTCTTGAGCACAGGATCTACTGTCCCCAATGAGCTGGGGTGTGCTGCCACCCTCCTGGCACATGGATGTGGTCTTCAACCTGGAAGTTCTCTGGACTCCATAGTTCAGGCATTTTTATGCAGGCTTCATCATGTAGGCCACCTCTTATTAACTCACTCTCTTCTCCCTGAAGGATTGAAATGCGGCTGAAAGTTCCAAGCTTCTAATCCTGGCGTGGTCTTTCTGGTGACCAGTGCCCTTCTTGAAGCCATCCGGGAGTCCACCCGGAGTCGCCTCACAGAACAAAAGACACTCCTAGCACCCAGGACATTCCAAGGGATTTAGGAGCTCTGTGGCAGGGACCAGGAGCAGAGACCAAATACATCTTTCTTATTATGCCACAGGCCTCAGGAAAAGGACTCACCCTCTGAACCTTAAGAGTGTTGTGTGGAATTTATAAGCCAAGGTTTATATAGTGTCTGGTACTGCTGGTGTGAAGACATATGATAACCACTGGAATTTCAAATCTTTGAGGGAATTATTATCACTTAATTCTCCTGACAAGAGAAACTCACTCATTTGATTGTTCTATGACTAATTTTCTTTAAACTTTTGAATTCAATGCCCAAAACAATCTTGGAAGATTTATATTTCTCTGTTTCCCACTTACTACAAAGCTGCAGTAACCAAGAGAGCATGGTTACTCTTCATTATCTTTATCTTGGGCATAAGGATAGACGTGTAGTTGAATGGAATAGAATTGAGAGTCCAGACACAAGCCCTCATATTTATAGTCAGTTGATTTTCAATGAGGGTGCCAAGGCAACTCAATGGGGGAAAGAATAGTCTTTTCAACAAATGGTTCTGGGACAACTAGATATCCACATGCAAAAGAATGAAGTTGAATCCTTACTTCACATCATATACAAAAAAATAACTCAAGATAGATCATGAACAAAACTATGACAACTAAAACCAGAAAACTCTTTAAAGAAAATATAGGAGTAAATCTTCACATCTTTGAGTTAGGCAACAGTTTGTTAGATATTACACCAAAAGTACAAGTGACAAAATGTAAAATAAATTGGACTTTATCAAATCAAAAACTTTTGTGCTGGAAGCAATACCATCAAGAAAGTGAAGACAACCCATAGAATGAGACATGATCACATATCTGACATGTAAAAAAGATTTAATATATAAATATATGTATGTTTTATCTGATAAGGGACTTGTATTCAGAATATATAAAGAGTTCTTAACAATAAAATAAAAACTATTCCATTTTAAAAGAACAAAGGATTTAAGTAGACAATTCTCCAAAGAAGATATACAAATAGCCACCAAGATGAGAAGAACATCATTAGGTATTAAGGAAATACAACACCAACCCAAATGAGATACCACTTCACACCCACTAGGATGGCTAGAATAAAAAAGACGGACAATAACAGGTGTTGGTAAGGATGTGGAGAAGTGGGAACCTTTATATATTGCTTAGAAGAACATATATATATTTATATATATTGCTTGGAAGTTTGCACAAGCCTGTGAAATTGTGCAGCCACTTTGGAAAATAATTTGGCAGTTCTACAAAATGTTAAGTATACAGTATGACACAGCCATTCTACTCCTAGATGTCTACTCAAGAAAAATGAAAACATATATGTACATGAAAACTTGTAAGCAAATGTTCATGGCAGCATTTAGCCCCAAAGTAGAAACAATCTAAATTCCACCAACTGAGGAATTAATAAATAAAATGTGATATGTCCATTCAATGAGATATTTGGCTACAAAAATGAATGAAATACTAATACATGCAAAACATGGATGAACCTTAAGGGCATTATGCAAAGTGAAAGAAGCCAGTCACAAAAGATCGTATGATTCCATTGATGTGAATTGTCTAGAATAAGCAAATCTATAGAGAGAAACTACGTTAGTGGTTGCTGAGGGTTTGAGGTGGGAGGGATGGGAAATGTCTGCTAATGGAAAGGATCAGAGGTTTCTTTGAGGGGGACAAAAATGTGTAAGGTTAGATTGTGGTGATGGTTGCACAAGCCTGTGAGTATACTAAAGAAGAATGGATTATACAATTTAAATGCGCAACTTGTGTGGTAGATCAGTAATATCTCAATAAAATTGTTTTTAAAACGATAGAGCAAAGAAGGCTAAATTTAACTTTGAGCTGCAAATTCTTCAGAATGTTTCACATTTCCTTGGCCTCTCAGAATTACCTGGACAGAAGTTCCCCCCTCACCTCCTTTGCTTTCTCTCTATGTGAGGATGTGCTCAGGCACACAGGTGACCCCACTTTGTTCTTTATTCTTCGAGGGGTTTTCTTTTCTGTTGTCATTTTTATCTCATTTCTCTTACTACCATGTTCTGAGTACAGCCAAGGACTCTGGAGCTGAAAGCGATGTGCTTCTGCTCAAGTCTGACTTCTGACTGGAGGAGTCTAATAAAACCCCTGTTAGAAATGCATAGAGAGTGAGCTGAAACCAACCTGAGAATAAGGATCAAAAGGACGTCTCCTGTGACTGAAACACAAAATACACAGACTTCAGAACATGGATTTTAGTGACACTGATTGGGTGGCTCAAACTGCCTGTTTTGGATTCCTACTAGCTTTGGGATAATTAATTTTATTCCTAAGTGAATCCTGGGCGAGTAAATCATTTACTGTCTGCTGAAATAGTACTGGCTAACTGCCACATCTTTGAAGTTCTAAAATTGCTTGTAAAGTTTATGTTTACTCTTTTTTTCAGTACACCACCTCTGGACCCTGCCAACACTTTTCCAGCTGGATAATTCGGTTACCCTTGATTAATTGCCAGCAGGTCCCAGCTAATTTTTTCAAGGAGTAATTTTTATTTTTTTTTAAGATTACCCAAGCAATGGAAAATCACCTGGGGGTAGAATTAAAACATCAAAATACTAACCATGATTTTTAATTGTCATTTCTGAAATTTTCTAGATTTAAAAATTTTTAATGAACCTTGGTTATTTATATGATAGAAAAATAATAAAAGCAAGAGTGTAGGCATGGCTCCCAGGGTCTGCTTTAACTTTGATTTCTGCTTTGTATGAATTTTGTTTCTGTACCACTCCTCTACAATTTTCAGATCTGAGTTTATTCCAGACCACTAGAGAGCTTTAAAGCATGAGCCAGAGCTTAGGGGACAGTAAGACAAGTTATTGAGCAGGACAACCCCTCAGAGAGGTCAGGAGGACAGCAAGCAATGAAGTGAGGCCCTACTCAGACACAGACAGAAACACGCAGAGGTAACGTGGACCAACAATTCTGAGAAGATGTTGATTAGAGATGTGCAGGCTGACACGTTGGAAGGGCAAATGAGGAAATAGAGGCAAAGAGCTTCTAGAATAATTCAGTGCCCTTATGAAGGTAACACTGAGCCTCTGACCAGATGCATATTGTAGCTGCCTTGAAAGGTACTGAGAAAATGCTCTCAGATTGGACACAAGTTCTTTTCTGTAGTACCCAAACTCCTGAGCCAGGCCAAAGAGCACAGTTTCTCTTCCGACTGGTACACCAGCCAGTTATTTCTCTGTTGACTCTCAGTCCATTCCTATCCTCTGTGCTCTCCTCTGTGGCTAAAGGGATGGAAGTTTGCAAACTCTGTGTCCTAGACACATTGCCAGCTGGCTTCCTGATGAGCCATGGATGGGAGGTGAGAGGGAAAGGGAAGAAAAAGGCCCTTTTGTTCTGCCCCTGGCAAAATCTCTACACTGGGTCCAATAGTGTTCCCCCCAAACTGATGGCAACCCAGAACCTTTGAATGTGACCTTATTTGGAAATAGGGTCTTTTAGATATAATCAAGTAAGTTGGGGTCATACTGGATTAGTGTGGGCCCTAATCCAATGTGTCCGGTGCCCTTCCATAAAGAGGAAATTTGGACACAGAAACACACAGAGAAATGCCATGTGACAACAGGACAGAGATGGGAGTGATACCAAGGAACGCCAAGTAGCACCGCAATACCACAAGCTGGAACAGGCAGGAAGGACCCTTTCCCAGAACATTCAAAGGGAACCGGCCCTGCTGACACCTTGATTGTCGATTTCTGCCCTCCAGAAATATGGGAAAACTGTTTCTTGACACCACCCTGATGGTGGTGCTTTGTCATGGCAGCCTCAGGAAACTCACACAGCCTCTCATAGCAGCATTTTCACACCCAGCACTCCAGCTGCAACTCCAGATGGCCTCACTCAGCAGAACTGGGGAGATTTCAACACCAGCCGCTGGACTGTGGGCTCCTGGGCCCCTACACGGTGGCATCAGCAGCTCAGGACAGCCTCCAACCCATTGGGGACCAGGAAGTAGCAGCATCCTAGTCCTCGGAATACCCCTCCTTACAGGTGAAAACTGAAGTTCAAACAGCCAAGCTGTCATCAAGAGCCTCCAGGCAGAAGGAGCGGACGTGCATGCAAAGTGAATGCTCTTTCCACTTCAACACACTGCCTCTTAAACACTGGATACAAAGGGGATCACCCGCAGTGTGGGCTGCAAACACTCACTTACATCTCAGAAGCCCACAGTGCTGCTAAGAAGTTAGCATATGCTTGTGATCGTGCAGTTATCCAAGCACTGATGTCACGTTTATTGACAGACATTTTGCTAGATGCTTGGGCCCCCCAGATGAATTGTTTCCATTTTTGCTTTTGAGATACTCCTGGATTAATTGAGCTGGTGATTGCAGGGACTTCGCTAGTCCCTAAAATCAAGCCAATATGTAAGGATGAATGCGGTTCACCAAGTATTCCCAACTGTCATCATGGGGCACACGGTAGGATGGCACTTCCTGAGCCCTCCTGACAGGTGGCCCATGCGACTGCTTCTGGTGAGCAGAGTGACTATCTCACCAGAGCATGTCATCGTCAGAGTGAGAGCCTCCAGGGCCTCCTCCCTTCTCCTTGACAATGGCAACATTTCAAGCAGGAGCTCCCCCCGAACCTTGGTGACTGAGTGAGTGATCGCCACAATGAACAAAGTCCCTGTTAGCCCATGGTGAACATGCAGTATGAGCAAGGAAAACCATCTTCTATATGAAGGGGCTAAGGCTTGGGCTACTTAGCTCTGTAGCACAACCAGCATATTTGACTGACTCAACTACTATCAGTACCTGCTTTTTAGACGCCTATAGTTCTGTAAAGGAAAATGTTCATGTACAAGTAAATAAGAGAGTCAGTAAACATTGTGGTCACTGGCATAGCAGTCTGGTGGAGAGAATGGGATAGCGTTGCAGGATCAGTCAGGAAACTTCTAGAGGAAGGTCTCACTCAGTCGAGCCAAGGATGCTGACGCATGGACCACCGCCTAGGACACCAGTGATGGATGCCAGGACACAGTGTGGGCAGTGTACTGCCCTGCCATGGAGCTGGAGACTATCTTCAGGGCTGGGAGAAGTCTCCTGGGGAGCAGCATTTGAAGTGGGTCTCAACAAGCAAGGCAAGAAGTGAGCCAAAGGGGAAAGCACATTGCACTTCATCTTTTAGCATAAATATCTCCACTGTCTAGCACTGCGCTTATAAGATAGAAAGCGCCCCAAAGATTTGCTTGCTGAATGCATGGATGGAGTGATGGGCAAATTCAAGATAGAAGAGAGACATGTATGGTGGGGTAAGGCCAAGAAAGTTGTGTGGCTGGTCAGGGGAAGAAGGAACTTCCTCCAGAGACCTCTCGATTCAGATTGTTCTGTAGTGTATTCTGCACCCTCAGCCCCGGAGGTGAAACTCATCCTTGATCCTCTCTTTCCCCTGATCAGTTGGGGTTCTCCAGAGAAACAGAATCAATAGGAAATATATACACACACATACGCACACACACATATGGAGAATTACTATAAGAAATTGGCTCACATGCTCATGGGGGCTGGCAAATCTGAAATTTGTATGGCAGGATGGAAATTCAGGCAGCAGTTGACCACCGTCTTAAAACAGAGTTTCTTCTTCTTTGGGAAATCTCCATCTTAAGGCCTCCAGTAGATCTGATGAGGCCCACTCACACTATTGAGGGTCATCTCCTTTACTTAAAGTCAGCTAATCATAGACATTAACCACATCTACTCAGTACCTCCACAGCCGCACTTACATCAGTGCTCGATTGAATAGTTGAATAATAGAGCCCATTTAACACAAAAAAACTACCCATTACAGAGATTTCTGCTCCTGGCTCTCTTCTCTCCTCTCTGGCCCAGTTCCTAACATTATCCTTCGCTGGGCCATCGTGGTGCTGGACAGGTCACAAAGGTGCCAGCTGAGTCAACTGTCCAGTCCACAGCTACTGTTTCTTGGCTCCAGCCCGACTCTGAGGGAGATTATGGAATTGGCCTCATCTTCTTGTTCCTGGGCCCACAGCTGGATGCTTACCACCAGATAACTATCAGTGCACATGTATTAGCCTCGAGGGTGACCAAAGATATCCTAGAATCTCTCACTTCAACATCCCCACAAACCTAATTCACACTTCAAAAGTAAGGACCTTGAAGCCAAAGCAACAATAAAAACAGTCCCAAACACAATGACTTTATTCTTGAGCCAAATAAACTCCAAAAGGGGAACACTTGGAATATGCCTAAGCTTATGCTATTATGAAATGGCATTCAAGGAAAACAATTATCTTTGGGAAACTTAGTTTGTGTATTTGCCTCGGGGGTGAGACAAGAGAATCCATGTCTGAATTCTGAATCCATCACAGGGTTACTATTTCTGGCAAAAAAATTAGAATTGATTTTCAGGGCTTTGATCATTTGGAGGGCTGGGACACAAGTCAGTAGGTAAGATATCCTCTCATATTATAGGAACCAAAATATCTAGCTTAACATACACAGCCATATACAACTATAGAGATTAGATAGATAGATGATAGATAGATAGATAGATGATAGATAGATAGATAGATAGATAGATAGATAGATAGATAGATAGATAGGTAGGTAGATAGATAGATAGATAGATAGATAGATAGATAGATAGATAGATAGATAGATAGATATCCATTCATCCATCCATCCCTCATCCATCATCCATTCATCCATCAACCATTTATCCATCCGTCTATCCATCCATCATCAATCCATCATCCATCAATCCAGGCACAAATATTTCCTTCTGCTCCAGTGCTGTTCCCCTTGCTTGCCAATAAAAATAAGGTCTTGGTGTTCTACTTTGTTGACATGCCAAATAAAAGTTTCCTTCTACTCAGCAATACAAATAAAACCCCACAGTTGCCCCAAGCCTTGAGGTGACCTCCACCCTCACACTCACAGTGGTGAGATGTACCTGAAAGCCTTCTGTCATCCTCCCCAGTCCTGACTTGTTCTACTGAACTCATAGGAAGACCAGGGCCCTAAATCACTTTTAGCAAATATCAGTGGCTCATCTCTCCCAATTCCAGGGGCTTTGGCAGCACCTAACTGCTGTCACAGCCTGACTTGCTTTTCAGAATATCCAGGAATGCAGATTCTTAAGTAACGGATTTCCCCAGACCACCGCTAAGTGCCAAATAGTGCTTCACTCCTACAGCAAGTATGTTGAGCACCTGCTGTAGACCAAACATGCATTGGGCACTGGGCACATGATATTGGACCTCCGACAGTTTCCAGTCTACTGAATCAACTGTCTGATATGTTTTGCTTTGGTGATAAATGTGAGGGGCCCCTCACTCAGCGTTGGAGTGTGACTGAAGATTAGCCTTGCAGACAGAGAGAACCGCACAGGCAAAGCTCTGGGAGAAATCACAGTAGCGTGCTCACGGGTCCAAAGAGAAGGACTGAGCGTGGCCAGTGTGAGGGAAGAGGGGCGAGAGGGGTGAGGCTGGTCAGCAGGGTAGCTAGGCCAAGCTATGGCATTTAGACTGACCCCAAGGCCTCCAAAGTTTTGCAGTTCTAGGAGCAGCAGAATTAGCCTTCATTTTATTCCACCCCATGTTTTATGTTATAAAATTTCAAGTATACCGAAAAGTTGAAAAAATAGTACAGTAAATACACAAAGACTATGTGAACCTAGATTCAACAGCTGCTTACATTTTCCTGCCTCTGTTTTTGTGGGCATTTAGTCGGGAGAGGAGGAGTTTACTGAGTCACATAAGAGTGAAAAACAGACATGATTTGCTCCTAAACACTGAGCATGCATTGTAAGAATAAGGACCTTATCCCATCTTATCATACCTAACAAAATAGACAATGATCCCTACTGACATTCAGTGCCCAGTCCACATTCTAATTTTCCCACCTGTCCCCAGAATGTCCTTTAGAGCTGGCGGGGTTGGGATGCTTCCAGGATGCCGTCTAAGTTCATCTATTGCAAGTGGAGGTCAGGTCTCCACAGTCCCTTATAACCTAGAGTCACACTGTTTTTCCTATGACAGTGACATCCTGAAGAGTGCAGGCCACTGGGACATTGAAGAATGCCCACATTCTGTCCCACATTCTGGATTTGTCTGATTGCTCCCTTGTGGTGCCATTTGCTTCATTTCTTTATTCCTTGCATTTCTTATACATGAAACTTAATCTGGAGCCCTCATGAGATTCAGATAAAACATTTTTGTAGAGACCACTTCATAGATGACACCATGACCTTTGTGTTGCGTCACTTCGAGGTCACACCATGTTGGTGCTCAGTATCTGTGACATTAACTTGATCACACAGACAAGATGGGGCCCCAAGACCCCTGCACTGTACAGAAGCACTCCCTTCAAGTTACAATCAAGGCTGTGATTCTTTGGCACTGAGTGACCATCCAATCCTTGTCACTTTCACAAATGGTTCTAGCACTCACTGACAACCCTGATCAGATTTGCACCGAGGACGAGCATTCTGCAGTGTGGCAGGAGGATGAGACAGGAGGAAAGGAGGTCAGTGAGGCAACTCTGGCGTCTTCCACCTGAGGAGTGACGTTGGTCCAAGTTGGGGTAGGGCTGGCGGGGAGAGTAGAGGATGGTATTGAGGGGCAAGAAAGAGACAGAAATGACCAAATCTGGTGAGGGTTTAATGGAGATGGAGGACTCTAAATTTGGGTGTGGGTAACGTGATGGATGGCAGACCTCCTTGCTGAGGTGGAGAACGAAGGAGAGGAAGCAGGGTGGCCAGAAAGAGGTGATGCTCAGCTCAGCCCCTGGGTGCATCCAAAGGGTGTGTCTGAGGCTGCCGGTCTCTGGGGGCCAGAAACTCCCCTGAGTCCTCAGCATACTGGCCAGGGTCAGCAGGCAGAGGGCAGAGCTAGAAAACAGACCACAGCTCAGGAAGGAGCCCGAGAGCCCAGCACTGAAGGCATGAGTAAGACACTAAGACATGCTCATTTTAGGCACGAGGAGGGGGGCACACAAGAGGGAATCAGACATCGAAGAAAAGTGGAAGACAAAAGCATCTCAAGGCACTGAAAGTATTAACACCGTGCCCTTTTAAAACATGAGATTTGCTACAGCAATATAAGTACAATGATGGATAAAGTAGAAAAGTTTTAAGGCAAAAACTTCCGCATTATGCAGTCTATTTTATTTTTTATTTATTGTCCCTCATTTATTTTAAATGTCAGTCAAAACCCACAAATTAATTTCCTTGCCCATAAATAGATCCTAATCCACACTGAAAAATACCATTGAAAGCAGTTGTCAGATGGTCAGTAGAGCCTGTCCCCCACCGGAACGTCTCCCATAAGTGCTGTACCCCATGTAGGGAAGTCACAGAAATAGGTGAATTCTCTGTGGGTCAGGTGGGCACAGGGAGGGAAGATGTAGAAAGTGAGAAGCTGTAAGAGGGTGTTCCCACAGAGGTGGGAAGAGCAACAGGGGAAAGATGGGTGTCCACGCTGTTCCCCAAGATCCGGGGACCCCTTCATGCTGTCTAGCTGAGACGACCAGGAGTCAACCCCTGAGACCTGTCCTCACGCCAAAGCCTCAGAGCAGGGCTCTCCCATCGGAAAGAGCCTGACTCCCTTCTCCCCCTCAACCAGGCTCCAAGCCTGAGAGGAACAGTTTGCCCAAACCTCCTTATACAAAAACCCAAACAGGAGCTTGTGTACTCTCTAATCCTGAGAAAGGCGCCTTCTTACCAAATATTTACCTATGACAAAGGAGTAACTGCTCCTTTGCAGGAGAAGATATCCATATACAGTGGTACCCCGGTTTTCGAACATAATCCATTCTGGAGACCGTTCGAGTTCTGAAACGTTCAAAAATAGCTGACAGCTAGGCCTCAGTGGAAGCTGCATGGCATGTTCAACTTCTGAGGCGTGTTCAAAAACCGAAGCATTTACTTCCAGGTTTACGGGGTTCGTAAATCGAAATGTTCATCAACAGAGACGTTCGGAAACCGAGGTACTACTGTACCTTTCTGGGTTTTTGTTTATTTTTTTAAGCTCAACATTGATTCATAAGAAAGTTTTGGGGAAATGGAAGAGAATTATGTAACTTAGATGCTGGCTTGATCTTTAATGCATCACACACACACACACACACACACACGCACACACACACACACTGCACAGAAATGACAACAACAATTTGGGAACCACTTCAGAAACTCTTCTGCCAGGCATGATATTTCTCAGCAGGCAAGAGATGAATCATTAGGATCAGAAATGATCACTTTTTCAGTTATACTTCCTTGCATTCTGTGAAGGTAAACGTGTTCTAACAAGTTTATGTGTAAATGTACTCAGGGTCACCCAGGATATGTTCCAGTAAAATACCCAGAATTTGCTTTTCTCTTTCCTCCCTTCTTTCCTTCCTCTCTTCCTTCCTTTTTCCTTCCTCCCTTCCTCCCTTCTTGCCCCTCCCTCATCCCTCCTTTTCTTCCTTTCTTTCTTCTATGTTTGGGCTCTTTCAGTGAGGAGAAATTGATCTAACTAAGGGGAACTAGGGAAGACTCATTGGGGAGGGGGCATTTAGTTTGGGATTTGAAGAATCATCTTCAAATGGGGGAAGGTTTCAGGCTTGGAGTAAACAAGAGAAGGTAGCAGGGCTCAGGCTTCTTTGGAAATACTGAGGAGTCCAGGGTCTCAAGCAGTGTGCACGGGGAGAGTAGGAAAGTGGGCAAAGCCAGAAAACAATGGGGCTGGAGCACCACCTTCCATGGAGGCTCAGTCTGTGGGCAGTGAGGAGAACTCAGGGACATATTCCAAAGGGGGCAACATGATCCAGTTGTTATAAAAACAAGCACATTGATGGCACTACAGTGAGAGACAGTTCAAGGGGGACAGAAGAGGCTTGTGAAACAGTGTAAGCAAGAGTTAGGGGGCCTCCCCCACTCTGGGACTGGAGACTCTCAACCCTATAAAAGCTACCCTGTGGAGACCCTTTTATCAATAAAATAGCCCAGACACCTGAATAACAGAGGTGAACCAGGAAAAGACAGAACACCAAGCAAGGTCCATCTGGACCCCAACAAAATACAATGTCAGAATGGCCCCAGGCCATTACCTCTGAAAGTAACTGTTACATAGCATTTCTATTTCCTATATCCAAGTACAAAAATCACCATAGAGAGAAAGCCAGCAAAGAAGACAAGTGTCCTTACTACAAAATCCTGTGAACTAAGGTCCTTTCACTAATCTGACAGCATAGCACTTACCAGGAAATCATGGAGCCCTTAAGTTTTCACTCCAGGAACTCACAATAACTTATGTACACTGCAGGCCTACACAATTTTCCTTTCTAAAAGTAGCTACTGTCTCTTGGTTTAAATATGAGGATTATATGCATACCCTAGTGTTTCCTTAAAATCAGGCACCATGATGGAATCTTGCCTCTCCCTCCCCCTGTGGGCATGTGTCCCCAGAGGTGCTTAGGGACCCTGCCCCCCTACCTTCTGCTGTACACCCCACATTGTGTTGGAGCCCCTGGTCCACTTAAGAGGCAATGAGGAGCCCAGTCAAAGCCCTAAGCCTTAAGGGGGACTGGTGGTATCTACTTTTGTGTTCCTAGGAGTCCTGGGCAACCACATAAGAAAGGGGTCAGCCAACTCTGGACTCTGAACCTGTTTCTGTAAATACATGTTTATTGTAACACAGCCATGCCCATTGGTGTATGTATGCATTGTCAGTGGCTGCTTCTTCATTACTACTGTAGAGTTGAATACTTGTTACAGCATCTATATGGCCACAAAGTCTAAAATATTTAATATCTGGCCCTTTACTGAAAAGCTTGCCAATCTCTGATTTAAGAAGTCCATCTAGGAGAGAGATCCAAGATGGCAGAGTAGATAAACACTGTGCCTGCTTCCTTCTGTGAACACATTAAAATTACAACTAAATTATAGAAAAATCAACCTACAGAACCACCTGAAGTCCAGCTTAACAGAAGGTTTATACCTAAGGATACAAATAAGAAACCATGTCAAGACTGGTAGGAGGGGCGGAAACATGAAACGGGCTGGCCCCAAACCTCTGTGTGGCAAATAAAAACTGAAAGGGATATCTCAGCCTCAGAAGTTCCCCCCAGAGAAGCAAGAGACCCTAGTCCCACTCCAGCCTCCCCAGCCCAGAGTACTTGTGCTGGGAAGAGGAGCCCTCACAACATCTGGCTGTGAAAAACGATTCTGACCATCCGAGTGGGAGAGAAGGCTGCAAGAAATCCAAATGTCTTCTTAAATAGTCAGCCACACTCGCAGGCATTCACCTTGGGTTCCAGCAGAGGGCCAGTAACTAGGGGGGTTTCAGAGACAACGAGGGTCTGACTGAAGTGTGTGGCTTCGAAGCAAGGGCTGGAGAACAGTCGTCATTTTCCCTTTGTTGTGTCTTTCTCCCATGCAGCCAGCAGGTGGTAGCGCCATTTTTCCTGTATTGAGCCCTCCTCCACAGGCCAAATCTGAATCTGACTGGCCTGGTGATCTCGGCCACTCTGCCCTGCTGACTCACTAGAACCCATGCCCCCCACCCCCAAGTCACCCAACACCAGGCGCACTTTCTGAGTAAGCAGTCAGCCCTCCCCACATTGCACTCTTTCTTAGAAAACTATCAGAGTCCACTGACCCCAGGTGGGCAGTGACTGGCCTTGGTGTGCTCTGAGACTTTTGCTCAGCACTGGCACCAAACCAGTCTACATTAACCTAGTGACCAAAACTCCTCCCACTCTAGTGACTACCTGAGACCCTGACTCACCCAACTTGCATACTGCACGAGGCTTTATCAGTGGCTGAAACTTAAGGGAGCCGACAGGTGGTGGCAGGCCTCGGGGTATCCTGGCATTTTGTGCAGCTACCCTAGGCCCAGTACTGGTGGCAAACGTCCTCGGTTCACAGTGTGGCATCTCCCATGTTAGAAGAGGTAATGACCAACTGTGGATCACTTTGTAGCTCCTACCAGGTAGTCCCTGGCTGGTCACAGGCAGTGGGTGAGCTGGGCCTGCACTGGAGCCCTCCCAAGAGGGCTCAAGAACCAACATACTTGGAGGTTGGCTCAGACCACAGCAGAGCACCACCCAATTAGCCCCACAAGTGGCACACACATAAGGTGGTCTCAACAGGCAACAGAGCCTGCTGGGACCAATCCCACTCAGTGGGGCAAGACGCCTGCATGGCAGCCTATAAGCTGTGGATGTGGCAAAACCCCACAGCCAATCATCCTGAGGATCAATCTCACCCATTGATGCACCAATAGCAATCAATGGAGGAGGATACACACAACCCACACAAGGGACACTCGGAGCACCCAGAGCAGGTAACCAAGGAGACTGTGCCAGGGCCCCACAGAGCACCTACTACATAAGGCCACCTGGCTGAGACTAGGAGACATAGCAGATCTACCTAATACATAAAAATAAACAAAGAGGCAGCCAAAATGAGGAAGCAAAGAAATATGTCCCAAATGAAAGAACAGGAGAAAACTCCAGAAAAAGAACTAAATGAAATGGAGTTAAGTAATCTATCAGATGCAGAGTTTAAAACACTGGTTATAAGGATGCTCAAAGAACTTAGTGAGAATTTCGACAGAGATATAGCAAGCATAGAAAAGGACACAGAAACCATAAAAAAGAATCAGTCGGAAGTGAAGAATATAATAACTAAAATGAAGAATGCACAAGAAGGAATCACCAGCAAACTAGATGAAGCAGAGAATCGAATCAGTAATTTGGAAGACATGGTAACAAAAAACACCCAATGAGAACAGCAAAAGGAAAAAAGAATTTAAAAAAATGAGGCTAGTTTAAGAGACAACATCAAGCATAACAATACTTGCATTATAAGGGTACAAAAAGGAGAAGAGAGAAAGCAAAAGATTGAGAACTATTTAAACAAATAATGACTGAAAACTTTCCTAACCTGGTGAAGGAAATAGACATACAAGTCCAGGAAACACAGAGAGTCCCAAAGAAGATGAACCCAAATGGGCCCACACCAAGACACATTATAATTAGAATGGCAAAGGTTGAAGACAAAGAGAGAATTCTAAAAGCAGCAAGAGAAAGACAACTAGTAACTTATAAGGGAGCTCCCATAAAATTGTCAGCTGATTTCTCAACAAAATCTTTGTAGGCCAGAGGGATTGGCACAAAATATTCAATGTGATGCAAAGCAAGGACCCACAACCAAGATTACTATACCCAGCAAAGCTATCATTTAGAATTGAAGGAGAGATAAAGAGCTTCCCAGACAAGAAAAAGCTAAAGGAGTTCATTACCACCAAACCAGTATTACAAGGACTATTAGAAGGAATTCTTTAAGATGGGGGGAGGGGGAAGGATCAAAATTATGAATAATAATTTATGAATTATGAATAAATTATGAATAAAATGGCAATAGCTACATATCTATCAACAATTACTTTAAATGTAAATGGATTAAAAGCTCCACTCAAAAGACATAGGAAGGCTGAATTTATCCATTCAAGAAAACAAGACCCTTACATAAGCTGCTGAAAAGAGACTCACTTCAGACTGAAAGACACACAGATGGAAAGTAAAGAAGTGGAAAGATATTTCATGAAAATGGAAACAAGCAAACAAAGAAATGGGGTAACAATACTTATACCAGACAAAATAGACTTTAAAACAGTCTGTAATAAGAGACAAAGAAGGATTCAGCAATCCCACTTCTGGGTATTAATACAAAGAAACCCAAAATGCTACTTCAAGGGGACGTGTGCATCCATGTATCCATTGCAGTATTGTTTACAATGGCCAAGATGTGGAGGCAGCCTGGGTGTCCATCAGTGGATGAATGGATAAAGAATAGGAGGTACATATATACAATGGAATATTGCTCAGCCATGGAAGGGAATGGGTTCTTGCCATCTGCGGCAGCATGGATAGACTTGGAGGGTATTGTGCTGAGTGAAATATGTCAGACAAAGAAAGAGAGCTGCAATGTGATTTTGCTTATACGTGGAATCTAAAAACAAAATAAACAAACAAAACAGAAAAAAACTCATAGATGCAGAGAACATTGCTGGATTCCAGATGGGAAGGGGGCTGGGGGTGAGTGAAAAAGGGGAAAGGATTAAGAAGTACACATTTGTTGTTACACAGTAGTGATGGGGATGTAGGGTATAGTATAAGGAATATAGTCAATAATATTGCAATAACTATGTATGGTGTCAGATGGGTACTAGATGTATTGGGGTGATAGATGGAAGGGGGGTTAGGGGCAAGGTAAAAAAGATGAAGGGATTAAAAAGTACAAACTGATAGTTACAAAATAGTCATGGGGATGTAATGTACAGAATAGGGAATATAGTCAATAATATTGTGATAGCATGGTACAGTGTCACACAATTGGTGGACTTATCATGGTGATCACTTCTTCTGGTATATAAAGGTTGAATAAATATGACGTACACCTGAAATTAATATAACATTGTACGTTAGCTATATTTTAGTAAAAACTCTTTTTAAAAAGTAAGGATAATATAAAGAAAAGACTAATAGAAAGGTAGTGGGGATATTTGTATCATAAACCTTCTAATTGTACATTAAAACTTTAATAAAAAAAAAAAAAACGTTAAAAAAATCAAAATAAGAAAAAGTTAAATTTTTTAAAAAAGGAAAAATCTGTCTCCCTGCTGGAGAAATCACGTGGAGGGACCCTGAGGCCACAAGGAGAGCGGCCCAGCTCCCTGCATCCCAATCGCAGCACCAGGTGATTCAGCCATGTGAGTGCCAGCAGGGCTGTGCCACGGGAGGCAGAAGAGCCACCTGGTGGCCCCAGAGCTGGGGTAATAGAAGGGTGGCTTGAAGTCACAGTGTTTGGGGTGATTTGTTACACAGCAATAGAGAACTGGAACCTCCTCCCCCCAAAAAAATTATTGGGCTGTGACCGAGAAGATGGAACAAAAAAAACAGACCAGCACCAAGGTCAGGCACAAAACCACGGCTGCACTCATTCCTGAAGCTGCCCGACAGCAAGTGTAACTGTTGGCAGAGCTTTTCTGGAGAAATACCATAACTCATTGTGAAACCAGCTCTTAAACCACAGACTTCTGTTTCCTTCACCTCAGACGTCACCCCTACTCTCTGCAACAGTTTGACCACATTTTAGTTTGTGGGTTTTTGCCTTTTAAATGAATCTTATCATTACAAATGCAATGAGTACCCGTATGGTCCCCAGGACAGGGACTTCTCCTCCCTCAAACACAGAATGTCCAAGGTGTGTTCTTTCAGATGCAGTGGCTCCTTGCACTGAATTCCAGAATATCTTCTTAAAGAAACAAGGCTATCATTTCAAAATACCTCAAGCTTTAAAGAGACAGGCACGCTGTAAGTCCAGAGATGGTTTCCATGGCCTGCTCACTCTAAGCCCATCAGCTACACTTATTCTTTGGGAAAGTGAAAATCACGACACATCTATTTGTCATACATCAGCTGCATCTTGAGAGAAGGCTCTTCCCCTGGAGTAGAAGCTGCTACATACAAAATACACGCAGCCAAGTTGTGGCAGGTGGTGTAGGAAACCCCTGTAGAGGCCATGCTTGGTGGGGCTGCCCATCAGACCAGCAGGTCCCTTCCCCAGACAGGGGCCATAGGCAGAAGACCCCAAGATACCTGCGCCCTGTCAATGTATTGCATTGTGTGGCAAAAGGGACTCTGAAGAGGTGACTGATGCTATAGACAGAGAAACTGTCCTGGGTTACCCAGGTGGCCCAATCGCATCGCACGCATCCTTAAAAGCAGAGGCCAGAAGAGACGTGGCTTCAGAGAATAGGAAGCATGAAAGGAGTTGGTTGGAAGATGGAAGGGCAACATGAAGAGGTGGGCCCCGGCCTTCAGGAGCAGTGCCGGGCTCCAGCTGACCACTGGCAATGGACAAGGAAGACCTGGGCTAGGCTGGGGACTCCAGGATCACAGTCCCCCAAACAAGACTTGGTCACCCCTCCCTCTGGGAAGTGAAGCCTCAGCACCCCTTCCTCGGGCTAAAGAAAAGCTACGGTGTTTGTACATTCTCCTTTCCTTCCAAGGAAATCCGACACATCATTGCGTCTCTGCAAGCACCATTGTTTCTTGTTTTCCTGAAGCTATCTGTAAGAAATGAGTTACTTTGTTTACAGACCAAAAAAAGTGCCAGCCCTCCCTTTCCCCACACATCCACCCACTGAAGCATTATCTGCCCATGTTCAACTGCTCACCAAGCTGTTCCCTATTCTAGAAGTTTCCATCATACATTGAGTATAAAAATTTCAACGTTTAGTCAGTGGAATGGTGGCCACACCATCCCTTGAGGGATTCAGCCCTTTTTCAGGTCCCAGGATTGTTGTTGCCAATGCAACCAAGACGGATTTCAGAATGACCTGGGTCCTCTCTCCAACCACACAAAGCGGGTCCAGCGCCCCCACACTTAGCAATCTGTTGTCTCTGTCTCTCTCACCCTTGGCTGCCCACACACAGAGCTGCCCAGCATTGCCCCTACCCAGCCCCCATGGGACCCCTGTGTTCACGGGACCTCTTCCTCCTGTATTTTCCCCCTCTACTCAGGAGCCGACAGGAGATGGAGTGAGAACAGCTGGGGGCCCAGGAGGCCCATGTGTAAGCACTTCACTGGTCCAGGTAAATTCTCTTCTGTGATAGGAGCTCTGTCCCCTAACTTGTATGCGCAAGAGCCACCCTGGCCACCATGTCCCTGTCTTATGTCTCTTTACCTGGGCCTCACGCAGGCCTACACTGAGCTCCAAGCTGAATATGCATAATTTCTAACCCTTACCATGGCCCAGCAAGGGAAACTGAGGCAGGAGGGGAAAAGAGGGGTCTGGAAGGCACACACCGGACCAGTGCCGTTAACACTGGGGTTCACTGTTTTCAAAAACTATCATTTTACTTAACAATACATGCTTGTGGAAAAAACAACAAGTCATGAAATAATTAAACAACAAAGTACTGACAAGAGGAACAATTGCCATCTGCGATACTACACTTGATCTTAGACAAAAGGCCGAGAAGCGATTGCCATCTGCGATCATATCATCTCAAAATGCATCCAGTCTTTGTCCCCAAGAGGGCTCAGGTTTGTTCTAATGCTGTTTGTCTCAGAGCACCTTTGCACTGCTGAAATTCCTGTGTCCCTGCTCCGGGCTCGGGGCACTCCAGCCAGGGAGCACTTGGGTGGCCAAGGGGCAGGAGCTTACCATCACCTGAGCCTTGGGCCATGACATCACCTGGGTGCTGCTGGCTCCTGCATTCCTGCTGGGATGCATTTTGAGTTCTGGAGGACATTCTGTCCCACAGTGGCTGTCAAAGAATGTCTGTTTGGCAGACACCCTGCAGGGCTGTTTGCCTGCCAGCCAAGATCAGGGCACCAGGCAGATGCAGCTCTGAGTCCCAGCTGGCCTGCCCTTCCCACTGCGGGAGCTAGAGCTGGGAAGAAAGGCCACCTGATGCTGTCGTGGCCCAGGGACATAGCTGTAGGAAGCTCAGCAGAAGCCTGGGATGGAGAAGCATGAAGGGCATCAGACCTCCCTGAAGGCAAGGATGCGTGACGAAGTGTTGTCTGAATGGGAGCTGGGAGCGCACGGGCCTGGGCTCTGCCTTGCCTTGGGCACCTCACCCAGACAGTTCCTGAACAATGCTGGTGATGAGAGGGTGCTGATTTCCAGTTGTCCAGCCCCTGAAATGCTCAACAAGGTCCCCAGCCTCGGGCTTGCCGATCACAGCCACCCAAGGACTGAATGTGACGGGGGGCTGCTCCACGATATGCCCCACCACCTGCAGCAGAAGGAAGGGTGAAAGACTATCACAACTGGCCTGGAGCCCATGGGAAGCTGGTGTCTTCCCCTCCCCATGTTGGGTGGATCAGCCAAATTCCTAATCACACTTTCCAGAAGCTACACCAGAAGTGCAGAGAACTCAGGGAGGAATGGATGTCCAAATCCCCCCACCCCAGCAAGGGAGCCAACAGTGGTCTTTAAGCAAAGTGAGTGGGTGACACGTTCCTGAGGACCCCACCGGGTCGCACACCACGTGGGTTCTGGGCTGGGGAATTTAGAGCACAAAGTATAAACTGAGGCCTCATCCTCCACTGCACACTCATGACACACAGGACCCTCACAATTCTCCATGCCCAGGCCTCAGCCCAGATTGACAGCGTCAGAATTTCAAAACCTTCCCAGGTGATTTCAAAATGCATGACAGCTTCAGGACAACTGAAGAGCAGTGAGTTTCAAGTACTCTGGCCTGTGCCTCACTTGGGGTCTTGCTAAATGCAGATCCTGACCCAGGGGGTCTGGGCCTCTGAGATGCTGCTGCTGCTGCTGCTGGTCTGTGGACCACACTTTGAGCAGCAGGAAAATGGGCTAATGTTTCCCAGTCTCGTCTTTTCCTTTTATTTTTAAACTCTGTGCCTACCAATGATTAACATAAACATTGATTTTCTTCCTTTAATGATATTTGAAAACCATACAGGAAATTAAATATTATACCCAAACCAAGGGTCAGTACACGAGGATGAAGCCCTGCAATGTTTCACATAGCACTTCTGTGGCCACCAGGGCAGTCCACCCAGACAGCCTGGTGAAAAAACACCACCAAGGTTCCCGCCCACCCCGCGCTCAGCACAGGGCTGGCCCCACAGCCAACGCCCATCGCCAAATGAGAGAGGCCAGGTGACCTGGAAAGTCCTTTCCAACGTGACTGGGACTTTTGATCGTAAACATCTTTCAATCTTTTCCATCACGTGACCAAAGGTTCTTTGGCCTCCTCTGGGGCTTCCAGGAAAAGGGCAGGCCTCCTGCGGTACTTTGTCCCACAGGCACCCAGGCTGGGGGACTTTCCTGACAAGGGAAAGGCGGACGCGCTGGAGTCGGAGCCATGCGAACAGGCCCAAGGGCCCAGGCTGGGCTTAGAAACTCAGCTGGAAAGAGCCAGATGGCATGGAGTCCAGGCCTTGTGGGCCTAAACCTCTTGACTGCTCCATCCCACCCCTGGAGCATGGAGCCAGCCACAGACGATGGGCAACAAGTGGGCGTGGCCATGTACCAATAAAGCTTGATTCTCAAAAACCAGGACCAGCCAGATTTGGCCCACGGGCTACAGTGTGTCAGCCCCTGGGCTGGAGCAGCGCTTCTCAAACTCTAATGATGATAAATCACCCAAGGATCCTACCAAAACGATGATTCTAAGCAGGTACGAGTGCAGTGCTATCCGGTAGAAATATAATATGAGTCACATGTATAAGTGTTTCTTGGTGGCAACAATTTTTTTTGAAGTTAAAAGGAACAAGTTGAAATTTATATTCATAGGATATTTTATGTAACCTGATATACCCAAAATATTCTTATTTCATCGTGGGACACTAGCCATATTTCAGGTGCATAACAGCCACATGTGGCCAGCAGCTGGGGGAATGACTGGCAGTTTCATGTGTGGCCTGAGACTGCACCTCTGATGACGGGCTCCCACGTGATGCTGATGCTACTTGTCCAGGTACCACACTCTGGAGCAAGGCATTAGAGAGCACCTCTTTCTACCTAGGCAGAGAAGATGCCTGTGCAGCTTTTACACAGTTTTCTGAAGACTATTTGGCAGATTGTGCACCTACCCTAACATGATATAAATGCTTAAAGCCATATGTTAGGGAACAAGCAGCTCCAAGTTCATGATGCCGTCGCTGAGTCATTATCAAAGCAATATTCTCAAATGCTCTCATCTGTTGGTTTGACAAGACCCCAGGAAATGGAGGCCCTATCGCCTCTGTGTCACACAAAGGAGAAGATGGATGTAGATAGAGAACGGCAGACACTAGGATCACAACCATCTGTGTGGCGGACCCTAAACTTACCCTTCAGCTTTGGAGAACCCAGTATTAGTCAGGGCTATCCCAAGAAACAGGACCCATAGGAGACAGATTAGATAGATGATTGATTGATAGATGATAGATAGATAGATAGATAGATAGATAGATAGATAGATAGATAGACAGACAGACAGACAGATACATAGATAGATAGATAGTAAGCATTTGCACAATATGGAAGCTGTGGAGGGGATCCCGTATTCTGCTGTCTACAAGCTGGAGACCTGAGTAAGCCAGTGGTGTAACTTCAGGAACCAGAGAGCTGATGGTGTAAGTCCCCGTATGAAGGCAGGAGATCAATGTGCCGGCTCAACAGTCAGGCAGAGAGAGAGGGACTCTCCCTTCCTCCCTCCCTCCGCCTTTTGTTCTGTCCAGGACTCACCAGATTGGATGAGGCCCATCCACTGGGGAGGGCATTCTGTTTTACTCAGTCCACTGATTCACATGTTAATGGCATCTGGAAACACCCTCACAGACACTCCCAGAATCGCACTTAGCATATATCTGGGCACCTGTGGGCAGTCAGGTGGACACATACAATTAACTATCACTCGTGATAGTCTCCGTGAAGTTCACAGCGCAGTGAAGGACAACTAGGATCCCGTTTCACAGTGGAGGGACCCAAGTCTAAGAAGCCACAGCAGGAAACGGGCAAAGCGCTGCCTTGGACCCAAGTGTGTCTGTTTCCCAAGGCCCACATCACACCGGAGGAGTGAGGTTCATGAGATGCTTTAAGGTGTGAGCTCATTGACATGTTTATTTCAACAATTATGGTAGTATATCTCCAGCTTGCCTATCAAATGTGGTATTTCAGAGATAAAATTATTTTAAGAGTCTATTTAAAAGCCATTTTTAAAGAAAAGGTTAAGTGATACAACCTTGTGGCAAAATGTGTAAAAATGATGTTCAGAAGACAAAGATCCACCAGCGACTCTAATGCCCCCAAACATCTGATGAGTCTTCCCAGATCATCTCTGCCAGGCCCCTTGTTCTAAAGACCAGAATAAGTCCCTCCCGAGAAACATGGTCAATACCTATGGGCAGCCCTCCCCGATTTTCACTTGGGCATCTCACATTTGCCCATCCCAAAGTAACTCTAGGAGCACTGCTTCTTGGAATCCTGGTCTCAATGAATGGTCTGCCACCCATCCAGTTTCTCAAGTGAGAACCTGGTTGCTGTCCCAGACTTCACCCTCCTTCTTCCACCCCCACCCCCAAGTCTATTCTTTTTGCCTCCATCAGGCAGCCCCCTCTGTATGCCTGCTCCATCCCGGCCACCCTGGCCACTCCTGATGGGGTCTCTGCTTCCATGCCTGTCCCCCCATGCAGTTCTCAGAGACTTCCTTCTGAAAGGACCTCGGTCAGGCCACTCCCTTGTGAACTGCCTGTTCATCGCTCTCCATAAAGCACAAGCACCCCTCCACCTGCATCCCTCACCAATGTCACCTACCCATGTGCCCCACCCCACGTCCCTTTGCTCCCTGGTCATGCTCCTGCCTTCATCTTTGCACACCTCTTAGCTGTGTCTTTGCCCAGCAAAGTCCCACTCAGTGTCGGTCTCACATTCCCCTCCTGGGAGAGGCATCCTCACCCCCAGCTTAAGTCTGCACTGCCCCTACCTCCTTCACCATCTTTGTTCCTGTCCTTTATTACCCACCTCACAATCTGTAATCACCTACTTATTAATGCTCGTCATCTTTTGGTGTCTCCTATGGCAACATTAGTGTCAGGTACCGGGACCACCGTGTCCAGCCCAGCCCAGTGTCCAGCCCAAGGAGTGGTGAGCGCACAACAGTTTGTGAGATAAATTGGGGTATTGTGGTAGGAGTGAATGAATGAAAGCCCCAAAGTGGTAAGCAACAGCGAAGGATGAATCCATTTTATCCCAACCAACCTGCAGCCCACAGCACATATAGCTTCCTGAGGGGGTCTGTTCCCAAAGCCTGGAGCCCCACACATACATATACAGACACCTTCCTGAGAGGGTCTGTCCCAGGGCCTGGAGTGTAAACACACACACACACACACACACACACACACACACACCTGCCTGAAGGGGCCTGTCCCCAGGGCCAGGTCATGCTCTCCATTCTTGTCTCACCAGATTCTCCACCCACAGTCACACATGCCCCACACTGCGCCTGCAGGACCCCCGTGCACATGCTCCCTCTGAGCCTTTCCCATCCTGTGCCCCTGGAAGTGATATGAGAGAGCCCCCTTACTATGGGATTTTCAGTCTTCTTTTCCCTAGTTTCTTAGCTCCCTAGTCCCTAGTCTTAATCGCTTTTTAAGTCAGTTTCTTAATCTTAAACTGAAGCTTGTTCCCAGACCGAATCATAGAATGTCTCTCACCCCTGCTTCAGATAATTACCCAGAAGCTTGTTGATTGTAAACATTGTGGCCCAGCATTCTTTCCAGGCTGTCCCAGGCCCAACTCCTCGGTAAACAAGGCCACCTGAGTGACTAGTTAAAGCCCCATGAAGCTAAAATGGACTCCACCCTGTGTCAGGAGCTCTGAGTCCTGCTCCTCGGGCCAGCGCTTTTAATCTAGTAACCAAAATCGCTCTCTCCTCATCTAGGAGCCATCAGGATACAAATGATGTCCCAGCAAGGCTTCCAGTGCACCCCGCAAAGGAGGCCAACATGGGATCCCGAGACCCCTTTCTCTCATCTAAGATCAGATAGGGCGAGAGTTCCATGGATCCCCGATGTGCAGGGACAACAACCACATTCAGCAGGAAACAGATACAGAAGAAGAGACCTCCTGTCCCTCAACTTCCCACAGAGATGTATGGGGGTCATGCCTCTCAGGGGACATGGGCAGGCAGTTAGAGATAGGAATGGTGTCGCCAGACATTCCTGCACATTTGACACGGCCTATGGAGAGCAACCGCCCAGAGACCTCCCCAAAACCTCCCCTCTACACCCAAACTTTTCCCTTATCTGCCATAACCATTAACCACTATGAGGACACTAGAAGACACTGACTACCTAACTGGATTAGACTGGTCACTCACACCTGTGCAGTAAAGGCCACAACGACTTTCATTTCACCTGGGCCTCATTATACCGTCATTATATCATACATATGCCCGGAAGTTCATTAATATCATTATAACAGACTGAACTCTGGGAAGGAACATGCACAGTCTAAAAAGATGAGGTAATAGCCTCTTGTCAATCACAGGTGCCAATCAAGTGGCCTCACCCTAGAGAGGAGTAGCCCATCCTAGAGGAAAAAAAAATGCCTACTAGCTCTCGCTGGCTGCTAGTCGAGGGCCCTTAAGCCACTCCCTTGAGCTTGGGCCCACTCCTATCTCTTTGGAGTGTACTTTTGCTTTTAATTAACTGCTCTTTCAGAACTGTATTTCTGTGTCTCATTCAATTCTTTGCTCTAGACCCCAAGAACCTAGACACCACACCAAGAAGGGCTGCAGCTCAAGGGCAGCCCCCAATGGGAAGTGCTGGCTGTGAAAGCAAAAGCACACAGAAGCCCAGATGGGAGAGCAGCAACTATAGCCAGCCCCAAGGGGCCCTGGCTCTAGCCTCCTCAGTCAAGAGTCTCCCAAGACCCTCAGCTCAGCAAGTTCTCGACTATTTGATTGGGGTGTAACAACTGATTGGGGGAAACAGACAAGACTCACCAGTGCTTTATTGTGCACGTGACCCCTCCACTGTGCCAACACTGGGCCTCCTCTGACCTTCACTCAGATGCCAGGAGCTGGTGGCTCATTCACTTCCATGAATGTCACTCTATGAGGCACCAACATCCAAGCCAGGCCATGAGCCCATTTCATCACCCTCTCTGATACCACGCTCCAATGACTGTGGCTTCTTATCTGCAAACATCTCTTTATCTCAGCAGAGGGAATCGAAAACTCTCCCTCTGGCAAAAGGCTCCATGGGAAGTGTCAGAGTCATTCTGTGATGTCACCCAGGTGGGCGACATGTGAGATGTGAGATGTAGTTAGTGCTGGGGGCTGGGATGTCCCTGCCCGACTTTCCTTCTCCCTGGGGAACAGATCCAGGATAGAAAAGCCATGCTCTTCCTGCAGTTCAGAGGGCCTGAGGTGTCCCTGAAGCTGCCCGCCTGCTCCTGCCCCACACCTTCACCTTCCGCAGGGGGCAGGAAGACACACCCCACCAAAAATCCCTTTTTAAAATATTGGATTTATTGATGTTCTTAATTGAGCTGGTAAACGGCCTTTTGAGAAAGAAAAAGGGGCAGAAGTTCTGATCCGTAGTATTTGCTGATTTCCTTGGGGTAAATATTCACACCTTGCCTGATCACAAGGCTCCCACTTGGAAAATGCCTGAATGGTCAACCCGGGGCTCCCAAGAGTGCGAGGACAGCATTCTGTGCATGAGGAACGATCTGGGTCGTCTGCGTTACTGATTCATCCACACCTCACTCGGGACAACTCGTGTTTCACAGACATTTACTGGATGTTAAAGAATTCTATGGGGTTGATTTCCTCAAATACAGGAAACTGACTTTTCTCAGAAGTGAACTGCACTTTGTACTAATCTGCCTGAGGAAATCATCTTGGAATACGAAGTTAATGTCACCCGTCACCCCCATGGCCTGCGCTCACTCATCACTCTTATGCAGGGTTGTCTCCTCTCTCTCTGTTATTAACTCTCCATTAACGGCCATTTGGCATCCCTGCCATGGAGGACTCGGATCCAAGACAACTCCACGTCTTAGAGACAGCATGGTTCTGGGAAGGACACCGCGTGGTGTTTATGGAACACAGCCATGAGCAGAGACTCATCTCTGTCGCATCTGAAGGCGAGCAGGACGACACCGCCCCCTGCTAGGTTCCTGGGAGGGTTAAGCAGACTGACATGAGAGGAAACTCTACACAGCGGTAGCTAGTGATTCTCTACTATCAGATAGAAGTAGAGGGAGATTCACAACTATTTAGCACAAAAGTCACAGAATAAAAAAAAATACCATCTGCTATGTACTGAGCACTTATTTTATGTGCTGCAGGCTTTATAGTTTACATTACGTATTTAACACTCACAAAAATCCCTGCAAGACAGGTTTTAGAGTCCCATTTTACAGACAAGACCACAGAGGCTCTGTGAGAGGACATATCTGGGCTGAGGCAGCTGAGACCAGAGCCACTGCATCCGCGGCCTGGTTGTTGTTCTGCCCACAAGGCCTCCACACCTCTTGTTGGCAGAGGAGAGGGGCCAGGACCATATTCCTCTCATTTGAATCAATATTTATTCTCCTCTAGTTGCCTATCCTCCCAATTAAAAAAAAAAATCATTTTCCTTCGAGATTCCTGGAGTCTAGCCCAGGGGGCTGCCCAAGTTCAGCAGTGGGCCTGGGAGCTCTCTTGCTCCTTCAGAGCTCCCTCCCCTCCCACCTTCCCAGGGTACCAGGAAAATAAATGTTTGAATTTATCTCCCCACCCTCTCCTCACTTGCCCATCTTGTTCTTCTCTCTGGCCCTGTCTCTCTCCACAAGGGTGATAACAGGGGCCTCCCTGGCCACTTCCTGGAGCTCAGGCTCACCGCCCACAGCAGCCTGTGGCCTTGGGTCTCTAGTTCTGGGAGCCGTGAGGTGCAAGGGCTGGATTTTCCCTCCTGACTGACTCACCCCCAAGTCCTTCCTCTCATCACAGAGACGTGGCAGTGCAAGTATATCTTCGGTGACCCCATAAACCATCTCAGCCTATAAAAAGGAGGAGATACTCAACAACAGGCTGTGCTGGGCAGTGGGCACCAGACTTCCCGCAAATCCTCCTCCTCCTCGAGGCCCAGTCCTCTGCCAAAGGCCCATAAACCAAGGCCTGTCTACTGCAGCTCTCGGGCTGGGAGATACCTGTGCTAGAAGAGAGACCGAGGCTGAGTTCCCGCTCACTTCCATAATGCGCGACAACCACAAGAGAAAGAACAGGACACAACATGCCAGCATTCAGAGGAGGGGACAGAACCCACACTCTAAAACCACAGCCCTGTTCTAGGAGCAGAGCAATATGTTTAGCAAAGCAGGATGTTTGTGGGTAAATCAACATTTTGCTGTAAATAAAATTCTGCCAACTACGGAGTTTAAGGTAAGGATTAAAAAAGCTTATTTTGCCTGCATGTTGGCCAGACAGCTACTCTCTTAAAACAAGCTCAGTGTAACCCTGTTTCAAAGATGCCCTTCACACTGAGGGCTTGGGTGTCTTTTGGTAAGGGGTGTGGTCAGGGGCTCAAGCTGGAGCACGAAGAGCTTGGAGAGCCTTCTCCCTGAATAGATCAGGCTAACCCTATTCCTTCTCACGTCAGCGTGTGCACCCCACTGGCCTCCCTGGAGCCTGTCTTTCTGTGACAGCCTGGCTCTCCAAACAGTTCTGTTCCTAAGGGCTCACAAGTTCTTTAAATCAAGAGCTGCTACAGAAGGCCGACCCCACTCTGAATGAATGAGTGAATGAATGAATGAATAATGGTATTTACTTCAAGCCTTGTTACATACACATCACATGGAGGTGCTTCTGTGTACCTCCAATCTTGCTTCTCTCCCACTTTTGTTGTGTTATATTTTGACTCATTCCATCAGTCAACAGATATGTGTGATCAGGCGCTGAGCCCTGGATTTAGAGAGAGCCCTGTGGAAAGATGGCACCACCTGCCAGAAGACATGTGACCACGTGTGAGGGAGGAAGCATGGCCACACATTCACCGCTGCTCCTACTGCTGAGAAGGTGGGGACCAAGTCCCCTCCCCTCGAATCTGGGCTGGTTCCTGTCACCCATTTGACCAATACAAATGCAATGTATGTGACTTATGGGAGTTTGAGACTAGGCCATGAAAAGCCTTCAAGCTTCTGCCTGTGTCTCTTAGAATACTGACTCTCAAGACACCGTCACTTGGAACTCAGGTGCCATGCCGTGAGGACGCCCCAGCCATGCAGAGAGGCCAGCTCTGGGTGCTCCGGTCGAAGCCCTGCCTGAGCTTCCAGCTGGCCAGCAGCGTGAGGGTGCCATCTTGAATGGCCACTCAGTAGAGCCCTCAGATGACTATAGCTACAAATGACATCTACTGCATCTACATGGGGGACCCCAAGTGAAAGCATCCAACCAGGCCTTTCCCAAATTCCTGACCTGAGGCATTGGGAGCAAAATAAAATGGTTGTTTTAAGCCACTGAATTTGGAGTGGTTTTGTGCTGTAACAGATGACCAAGAAGCAAATATCAGAGGCCAGGAGGGAAAATTCCAGGAGACTTCCTAGAAGAAGTAGCATCTCAAGTGGTGAGATGGGAGGGGTTTCTCATGAAGAGACAAGGGCCAGAGATGAGAGGGTGGCCGTTTCCCTGGGGATGTGTAGCCCACAGCAGGAGAGAGAGGAAAGACGGTGACGATATTAGCAGAGACGAGCCTATACCAGAGACACTCTGACATGCTGCCCTCAGAATCCCCTGCTGGGGTGACCAAAGCCATAGGTGAAGGAGCAGCCCGTGCCATCACTCGGTACCTCTAGGCCTGCAGAAGAAAGTGCTCGGTGGTCTGGGAGCAACTGGTCTGCTTGTCTCTGACTTGCAGAGACACCAGGTATCTAAAGCAGCTGCTGGTGACAAGTCCCACAGTCCCCTGTCTTCTGAGGCAGTCCTTAAATACACATGACTGGAGGGGGTGTACATTGAATTCTCCCAAGAAGAAGCAATGAGCGTAGCTGGAGCACACAGGTCCCACTCCAGCGGACAAGACACGGCACCTCAAATTACAGTTGTTAGCCAGGTGTCATGTTTGAAGCATAGATCCTGAGAAAGTTCAGAAGGCAAGGGGAAAACCAACTAGAATGAAAAGTACCTTATATAAGACCAGAGATGCAGGCCCTGCTGCAGGAGCAGTACCACCATGGGGGAAGAAGTTCCAGGTTCCAGACCTGACCAACGAAGGTGACACTTTTGGGTTTAGACTCCATAAGAGCCACACTACAACATTTGAGGGCAACACGAAGCGCCACTTCTCAAACTTTAATGAGCACCAATTCACCTGGGGATCAAACTGAAATGTAGATTCCACCTCAGGAGGCCTAACCTGGAACCCGGGACTCTGAGTGCCAAACAAGCTCCCAGGTGTCCGTGCTGCTGTCCATCCAGCAGCCATGGTTGAGTAGTAGAACGTAGAGGAAGTCTCCCAAGAAGGTGGGCCACCATGTACCTGATGCTATCACCAGCTTAGAAAATGGAGGCTTTACCACAACAATAACAAAAAACCTAGAATCACATTCGTTATTCCACGAAACAGCAAAAAAAGGGGAAGAAATCTAATGGTTTATAACTGTGATTGTATTATCATCGCTGCATGTTTGTATTCTACTATTGCATAACAAATGACCACAAACTTAGCAGCTTCTGACAACACCCATTTATTAGCTCTGTAGGTCACAAATCCAGGTGGGCTGGCGAGCTTCTCTGCGGAGCGCCTCATGAAGGGCGAAGTCAAGGCTTTTTTCTGGAGGCTTTGGGAAGAATCACTTTCAGGTTCATTTACTCCTTGCAACTGTAGGAGACGGAACTCCCCCACTTCCTTGCTGGCTGTCAGCAGATCACTCTCAGCACCTAGAAGCCACTCGCAGCCCTGTCCCTTGTCCTGCCCTTTCAAAGCCAGCAACAAGGAAGCTCCCTCATGTCAGATCTCTCTAATGTCCTCTTCTGTGACCAGCCAAAGAAAACTCTCTGCTCGTAAAGGATTGGGGATCGGTTTAGGCCCACCCACACAGGCTCCCCATTTCCAGTTCAACTGAAGACTAACCTTAATTGTATCTGCACTATCCCTTTTGCTATGGAAAGCAACATGATCCCAGGAGTAACACCAGGGGCTCAAGTCATGGGACCGTCCTAGTCTGCACCGCAAGCTGGAAATGGTGTCTTAGGTAAAAACTGCCCAATGGACATGTAAAAACAAACTAAAGTGGACAATCTTTCATCACATGGTCAGAAAAGAACCTGACACCAATTTCCCACTCAACAAAGAGAAGCCAACAAAAAGTCGGGCCTCTCACTTTAGCAAACCAAACTAAAAGCACAAGATCAATTTGCATTATCACTAAAAAGTGCTGGGTCATGCAAAGAGAAAAGAATCTCATAACATTTTTTGTTTCCTAAAAATACTTAATGTTAGCAGTAACATCAAAAAATTATTGAGTAGTTTACACCTCCACAGCAAAATCCAGTAAGCCCACAGATGAGTATCAGTTTCCTAGGACAAAATTGACCTGTTAAGCTAATGCAACATGCTTTGTTGCTTAATGCAACATTCCCTGAGACACCAATTGAAAATTTAAAGAGATGCAGATTGTATAGGCTTTCATTAATTGGTTTGGACCATTAATCTAATGGATGAAACCTAATCAAAAGAAAATAAGTTTTATTTACAGGAAAAATAAATCTCTTTGTCAAAAACACCTAGGAGTTATCATTGATCAAAAACACTACCCAGTGTGCCCCATTTCTGATAATTAATGAGTGCTTTTTTCTTTTTTTGCTGAAGTATGAAATGTACATCTTAAAGTGAGGGAAGACCCAGGGACAGGAGCTTAGCTAGGTCACACAGGCCCATTTGTGGGGTAACAAATTCCTCCTTTAATGATTTTTGCTCCTCATTCTTAAGGGGTGCTGAGGGACAAAGGTCTGCCTTCTGTAACTTCTTCAAGCTGAATTTGGTTGCTATTAGAGGAGAGACATGTTTCCCGTGCTGACCCTAAACAGGTCTGATTGTCCCCTGGCTTTGCTCCCAGCTGTTGGTATCCCTGTGTGACTACCATTTGGAGCTTGATTGATTCAAGTTTTTCAGAGACAAAAGAAACTAGACAGTTTAGGAGGCAGGGCCCAAGGATGAGTCATAGAAGAATAGTGGCAAGAGGGCCTAAGAGAGGGAAGAACCAAGTGAGTTTAGGCAAATGTTTTTGACAGCATCCCAGAGATCTTCAGAGTTGGCTTGGGTTTTCCCTAACCAGTGTAATCATTTGGCTTGGTTATGTGTTTCACGGATATCAACTTCTACTTGTCCGGTATTGTTTATCCATCGAGGATAAACAGGAGGAGTTGGTAACTGCCCATACCCCTCCTGTTCAGCCAAAATGTAACCTAGTGCTCCCCTGTTATCAAGGTCTACATTAGTCAGCAAATCTAGGGAGACCCTCAGGCCACTTAGTGTGCCTGCGGTCTTCCAAGCTATGGTTTCCATAATGTTGTGAGATTGGAGATGACAACCTGGTGACATGTGAACCCTCCCCATGGGGCTAGGGCACCTATGGTTGCCCCCATTCCTGCCAATATAAGTCCAATTGTTCTTTTTCGTCTTGGATTGGTTACAGATTGATAATAATTGTGACCTCGTTAGGGATTAAGTGACGGAGGGTGCATTCTCCCTGGTGCCAGGTGTTTCCCAGGCATGGGTAGGCTCAGGCTAGCTTTTTCTCAGTGTCATGGGGGCGACCATAGAAGGAAGCATACCCATGTGGGGCACATATTCTTCTGGGTGGTTTTGCCCGCTCATTTGGGGCTAAGATCTGCTTGGCCCAGAGAGACGAGTTTGTTTGGTTCCTCAGACAAAACCCCAACCTGCCACTGAGAAGAATTAATCAATCATGTCTAAAGAACATTGGTTTTCTGGTTGGAAAGGGATGTGTATTTCTGCTCCCTGGTAGCGGTCAACCAGGTAGCATCTGACTAGCCCATAGGGGTCATCCATTCCCTGGCCCTTCCAGACACTGATGAGTGTCGTTAAAAGAGCACAGAGCGGAAAATTGTTTGGGGTCTAAGGAGACTGTTCCAGTCGTGGGCACACTAGTCTGGTGGTGGCTGAGGTCCACTGTTCATGGATAGTGTGCAAGGGGTACATGGGCAGCCATTCTTTGGCGATTTAGAGAAAAGTTAGCTCTGGTCCCCTGGCCTGTAGGGTTTACACACATCCACATCAAAGAAAGGTCTTGGTCCAACAGGATAGTTACGGGTGGGCAGGAGCCCACGGGACCGAGGGAAAAAAATAAAGGGAGGGAAATGCACTTGTCTTAAGTATACACCTCTGTGAATGCACATGTAGATAGTCATGCTACACCATCCATATTTTCCAGGTGTCCTAGTCCTCCATTTCAATCCTTAGCCATCCCCGACCTGGGGTAGGACAGCTTCTTCAAAACTTTTTTTGAGGATGTGATTTACATCCAGTAAACTGCATCCATTTAAAGTCTGAGGAACTGTGATGTAGCCGTTCTCACTCCACAGTCAGGAAGCGGGACGTTTGCACCACCACCAGAAGGTTCCTCGGGCTCCTTTGAAGACCCCCCACCACCACCTTTGGCCCACACTTCCGTGGATCTGATTTTTGTCACTGTAGCTTAGTTTGCAGTTAAAATTTTTATATCAGAGGAATCCTAATGCATGTGCTCTTCTGTACATGGCCTTTCCCACCCCTCATGATGCTGCTGAGGTTTGTGTATATTGTAGTGTGTGTCGACAACCCATTCCTTGCTATTGCCAAGCAGTCTCCTGTGTATGGACATACTACAAAGCAATTCTTTACTCAGCTGTTGACAGATACCGGCTATTGTGAATGAAGCAGCTATGAGCACCCACCTATAGATCCTTGTATGGACACATGTTTTCATTTATGTTGGGCAAATATCTAGAAATGGAAAAATTGGGTCATAGGAGAGGTGTGTGAAGAACTGTCAAGCAGTGTTTGCACCACTTTACATTCCCACCAGACCGATTTGGTGCTATTAGTCTTTCATTTTAGCCTTTCTAGGGGCAAGGAGTGGCATCACATTGTTTGTTTGCGTTTCCCAGACATCTTTTCATTTGTTTGCTGGCCATTTATGTACCTTCTTTGATGAAACGTCCATTCAAATCATTTGCCAACTTATCATTATGTTGTTTGTCCTGTTAATATTGAGTTTTAAGTTCTATTTATATAATATGTTAACTAGTCATTAGTCAGATATAGATAGTGCTGACACTTTCTCCTATTCTGGAACACGTGCGTTTTCATTTTCTTAACGGTGTCTTTTGAAGACCAAAAGTTTTAAATTTTGATAAATCTAGTTTATCAATTTTTTATGGTTTGTGTTCTTTGTGTTCTATGTAAAAAATACTTGCCTACTCAAGGTCACAAAGGAGTTTTATGCCTATAATCATTTCAAGTTAATTTTCTGTATGGAGCAGATTGATGTTTATTTTTTTCCATACACATAACCAACTGCTTAAAAAACCTTTCCCTTCCCTATTGAATTGAGTGGGCATTTTTGCTAAAAATCAATTGTCTCCCTATGTGTGGGTCTCTGTCACATCTAACTGATCTGTATGTCCATCCTTACAGCAGCACCTCTCTGCTGACTATTGAAGCTTTATAAGAATTCTGGAACTCAAGCGGTATCAGGCCTCTTATATTTTTTAAATGCTTTGACTATTCTAGGTCCTTTGCATTTTCAAGTAAATTTTATAATTAGCTTCTCAATTTGTAAACAAAACCCTGCTGTAATTTTGGTTGAGATTACATTGAATTTACAAATCAATTTGAAGAAAACTGGTGTCTTGGTACCACTGAGTCTTCCAATCTAGAAATATGGTATGTCTCTCCATGTATTCAGGTCATTTTAAATGTCTCTCTCAGCAATGTTCTGTAGTTTTCTGTGAACAGTACCTGTGCACCTTTTGTTAAATGTATTTTTAAGAATTTTATTTGATGCTATAAATGGAATTTTTTAATGTCATTTTCCAATTGTTTGCTGCTAGTATGCAATTAATTTGTATACATTAACCTGACTCCTGAAACTTGTACTAAAGGTTCTTTAGATTGCTTGAAATTTTCTGTGTAAACAATCATGCTATCTTCAAATAGAGACAGTTTTAATTCTTCCTCCCCAATTTATGACTTTGCATCTTTTTCTGATTTTACTTTCATAGCTAGGTTCTCAGTGAATGTTAACTACAAATGATGAGAGAGCATACACCCTTATCTTGTTCCTGATCTTAGAAAGTATCAATAGTTCAAGAGTATGTACAGTAATGGGTTAACTCTGGGTTTTTCACAGTTGCCCTTTATCAGATGAAAGCAGTTCCTTTCTTTGCTTAATTTGCTAGAGAAAAGAAAAATTGCACAATCATAGTAAAAAGTTTTAACATTCTTCTCCCAGCTATTATTTTGATCAATAAGAAAAAATATCAGTAAACACTTACAGGAATTGAACATATCATTTACTTTAGCCTAATTGCTCTATATACATCTATATATATATATATATATATATTTGTTTTTAAGTACACATAGAAAATTACACATAATGCAAGTCTCAAAAAAAATTTAAAAGCTCTGGAAATATATTAAGCAGATTCTTTGACTGCAACAGAATTAAATTACAAATCAAGAACAATAATATATTTAGGAAAAGCTCCAATATTTGGAAATTAGACTATACACTTGTAAATAATGCATGTTTCAGAAAAGAAATCACAAATAATTTAGAAACCATTTGAAACTGAATAATAATAAAAAGTACATCAAAATGTATGGAACACAGTTAAAGCAGTGGTTAGAGGGAGATTTATAGCTTTAAATGCTTAAGTTATAAAAGAGGAAATGTCTGAGATGAATGCCCTAAGGATCCACCTCAAGAGGCTAAAAAAAAAAGAGCAGAGTAAACCCAATGTAAGTAGAAGGAAAAAAAATAATAAAGGTCAGAAATCAACAAAATAGAAAAAAAACCATTACAAATAAATTAGAACACTAAATCCTAGTATTTTAAAAACAACAAAATAAATAAACTCATAACTAGACTAACACAGAAGAAACTGTAACAGAACACAAATCATCAATATCAAGAATGAAAGACTGATTATCACTTCAGACATTATAGATATTAACAGGATAATAAGCCAATTTTGTGAACAACTTTATGCCAATCAATTTGGCAACTTAATAAAATGGACAAATTCCTTGAAAGACAACTTACCAAACTTTGCATAAGGTGAAAGAGAAAATGGGAATAGCCTTATAGTTATTAAAGAAATTGAGTTTGTCATCATAAACCTTCCCACCCAGGAAACTTCAGACACACAAGCTTCCTAAGCAAACCCTATCAAATACCCAAAGACGTAATAACAGTAATCGTACAGCTGTTATTTCAGGAAATAGAGGAAAAGGGAACACATCCCAACATGTTTTCTGAGACACGCATAGCATAAATACCGAAACATAGCAAAACATTATTTTTTAAAAGTACTTTAAAGCACTAAAAGTCAACACTCTCATGAGAGTCTCACAGTCTAAGTCAGCTCCATTGTAACAGAAATGACTACTGTAAGCAAATGAGAACTTGAGTTCCCAACATCAGAATGTTAAACTTCATTCCATGATGTCTTCTAAGAGCGTGCTATATTTGGTAAAACAGTGTGTCCCCCATCCCTCACCTGCGGTTTCACTTTCCATGGTTTCAGTTATCCACAGTCAACCATGGTCTAAAAACATTACATAGAACTTTCAGAAATAAACAATTCATTACTTTTAAATTGCGCACCATTCTGAGTAGCATGGTGAAGTCTCACAGAGTCCCGCTCTGTCCCACTGGGGACATGAGTCATCCCTTCGCCAGCGTCTCCAGGCTGCATATCTTACCTGCCCCTTAGCCCCTGAGTAGCATCACTTACCAGATCCCCTGTCATGGTATCGCAGTGCTTGTGTTTAAGTCACCCTTATGTTACTTAATAATGGCCCCACAACAGTAGTGACGCTGGCAATTGGAACATGCCAGAGAGAAGCCGTAAAGTGCTTCCTTTAAGTGAAAAGGTGTGCATGTATAGGAGGAAAAAAAGTAGAAAAGTATACATAGGGCTCTGTACTATCCGCGGTTTTAAGCATCAACTGGGGGTCTCAGAATGTCCCCCAGATAAGAAGGTAATACTGTGATTTTTTTTTTTAAAGAAAAATAAAATAACTCTAGGGGAAAAAAAAAAACAGAAAAACAAAGTATTGGCTTAGCAGAAATTCAAGTATAGTAATGAGGACCCTGAAAAACTATGTTTTTTGATAAGAGATTTGTAAAAGAATGATACAGAAAACTTCAGAATTTGATAGTAGTGTGCAGAATTTTATAAATATGCAAATGTGAATTCTCTGAAGAAAGTCCTGCAGTTTCTATTTTGGCAAATGTTCTTATTGTGGTTTCCACTGCGTAGCTAAGTGACCTTCCTGCTCAGTAGGCGTGTGATAGTGAAACTTCGTTAGTTATGAAGAACTAGCGTGTCACCTGGAGAATAAAACTCAGTTCAGCAAATGACTGTGACCAAGTGGACATCTTCAAGGGCCCCCACAGAATAACCTCATGCTAGCCCTGGAGACAGACACACACGACAGCTGTAGGAATCCAACTGAAAATCCGGGCTTCCTGGCCTGACACAGAACTGTGTGGCTAGCAGTTTGTCAGCACTGATTGTTTATAAGAACATAAAAAGCTTGTTCACAGCTGACATGGAAACACATGCAGAGAATGTGGGTGTGGAGCTGCCAGCCTGAGGCCTTCTGCGAACGGCCAGTCCTGCTCCCTAACAAGCTCACTGAAAGCAGAGAGGAATGGTTTAGGCCTTTTAGAGTAATTCGGCATTCCTGCAACATCAAATCGTGTGCCCGTTATTTAGCAATTCATGTTTATTATTTTTCACAAAAGTACTGGCCTAAGAGAGACGGGAGAATCTAAAACCACCGGTCCTTCACCACCTTGCATGTGACACAGCAGCTCAGAAGTGCTGTTTTACGGCCGGCCGGCCATGGGTTTCGGGGAAGTTGCAGGTCATTAGCTAGTGATGAAGGCCATTCCTGGTGACATTTATGGGTCAGATTTCACAGTCGATGTTTAAAATCAATTTGAATGAATGTGAAGTTGCCCCTCTGTCCACCTTGTTCACACACCTTCCCCTGTGTTTCCTGAGAAAGAAGGGCTCGCCTGTCTGTCCCTATGCTCAGGTCTCGGGCATATCTGGGCAGTGTGACCTGTGTGTGGATCATTCCTGGAGTTATGACAAATGATAGAAGGATTCTGGCAGATAACAAGAAGCCGGGAGATCCTGCAAGACCCAGGCTGGGGCAGTATTTGTTTCCGAGTCCATACTGGCTTCTGGGCTGTTTGGGGTCTGGCCCTGGTGTCCTCAGCGGGATGCTGAGGTCACAGAAGCTGGCTCGGCTCAGATCTTACAAGGCTGCTGGAAACGCCTCTGATGTTCTGAGTCAGCCCAAGCTTCTCTTAGATGTGGTCTCAGACAGATACAGACTGGAAATGAGGTGACTCCTTCTTCCTGTACAACCTCCACAGTGAGCATGTGTGGGTCCGCGTCCTGGGGTCACATGCCCACTGGTGATCAGTTTAATTTCCCATGTCCCAGAGGTTTCATTGTGCAAACTTAACAGACTGCAACCTGCTTGCACTGCTCTAAGACACACTGACCCCTCTTTCACTCACATTTTCAAGGATAATCAAAAACCCAGTGAACTTCAATGAAAGATTTGATTTCCTGATAAACCCACCTTATGGTTAACAAGCCTAGCTACTGAAGGTGTGTTTGCCAGAAAACAAGCAGTGCATTCTTTCTGTGGTTTGGCAGGGAGATTTCCAAGCTGAATGGATTTGGGAAAGAGGGACTAGAACTCAGGCCATGAGAGGGTCCAACTGAATATGAAAGGTTGCCATGGAGGAGTCCTGAGCTCAGCGAGGCGATGCACCAGACAGCAGAGGTGTGGGCGGCCACTGGGGCCTGGCAGGGGACTCAGGACACCACACACACACACACACACACGGCTCCTTGGGCTAGGCCCTGGCTGGCTGGCTCTGCCCACACTGCCCCCCACTCCCATCAGCCCACACTGCCCCCCACTCCCGTCAGCCCTGGGCTACACATGCCTGAAGGAAAGTGGAGCCGGGTTATTCAGGGTACGGTGTGGGCAAAGGAGGGCAGGAAGCAGCCGGCATGGGCCTGTGTCATGGAGACCCACATCTCAGCACACCCTGCCTGACACTGGCACTTGCCTGTTACCCCTTCTTCAACCTGCTGGGCCTCTCAGACTGTCACAGACTTCAGAGTGCTGCACAGCCATGCCATGGAGCCCTTTCAGGGAAGGCAGGGGAGTTCCTGCTGCTCCCCGGGGCAGAGGACCAAATAGCAGGTCAGTCCATAGCAGACCTCGTTTGTGACAAAGGGGGAGTTATTGGGCAGAGCCCAAGGCTTACCATTGTCTGAGCGCAATCTGGGGTTGGATCAGAGCTACCCTGAAATCAACATTATTTATGTCAAGTTACACAGACAAAATGAGCCGCTGAGTGGAGAGCTCTCGGGTGTGCCAGAGCTCCCAGTGCCACCTGAAAACAACTGTGTTGTGCGTTCCCCTGCAGCAGGGGCAACCCTGCCCCTCACTCTGCCCCCCCCCCCACACACACACACAGCTGGCCCATGCACCAGGGAAGCTGGGACAAGCCTTTGGTAATAGGGGTGCAGGGTTCAAGGGAGCTATGGGGATGGACGGAGACATGAATTCACTTACACGTGGTCCTCAGGGAGCATAGAAGGGGAAATCAATCGCAAAATGAGAGGGGAGGAAAAGGGCCAAAATAGAGGCCAGATGGCATGGGCTGGGCCCCCACAGCTAGCTGAGGAGACAACATAGGACAGTTTTCAAAGGACCCGGGGTCAGGCTGGTGATATTTAATCTCCCAACATCGGTCCCTGTTTTCCATTCATGCTTCCACCCCCAAGTTTATTGTCACGCCTCACCCTCCAGTCTCTCTGGCCTTGGACTTCCCACAGCACCTGGCCATTGCCCCCACTCTGCACGATTGGGTGGGAACTGTCCCCCACAGCACTCATGGTTGACTCGTCTCGCCCCCGTGCCCTGCAGCCTGCCTTGCGTCCCTCACTCTGGCCACCTTTGGGTGTTGGGACACCTGTGACTTGGTTCCATGTTCCAGGGAAGCCCTTAGGATGTGTGGAATTTCTTCCGTTCCTCAGCCACACTGTTCAGTAACAACTGCCAGGTGTTGATACGACCCCACCAGTGATCGGATGGGCTGGCAACAACTGCCACCCACTGTTCACAACTGCTTGGGTCAGAGGTAAGTGCCAAGGCCAAGGGCAAGCCACCCAAAGCCTTTCCTGCTGTATTTCAGCTAGTTTCTGAGAACACAGGGCCAGCCATAGCCAGCTGGACAATTCATGTGTGAGGCAAGCCGAGGAGATACCACAGGGGGGTTCGGTGCAGGCTCAGAGCTGGTCCCCAAGCATCTCCAGGCCCCCACAGGGGCCCAGCTTGCTTTTCTTCCTTTGCCAGACTCAGCAAACTAAAACACACCTGCTGTGTGCATACAGACTCAAACAAGTGTGTGCTGAGTGGGCACACAGCCACACAGACCTTCTTGGAGCTTCTCAGAGGAAGACAGGAAGGGTGGGTGTGCACCCAGGGACTGCGCAGCCCTTTTGGGCTTCATCTTCTCACCTGGGCAGAGAATAGCTCAGGACCATCCATCCTGCCCTGTAGCCCCAGGGACATCAGGAGGAGAAGTCCACTGGCCACATCTACCAACTAGCCCAGGAGGGGAGGACATGAAGCTGGTGGCCCCACAGCGGAGCAGCTACCTTCTGCCGTGTGGCCCTGGTCTCAGTTCCCATTTGATTTAGGATTAATTTTACACAGCAGATATTGTTTGTTTATTTGTTTTCAATTGTTTACTGATATAATCCAAAAAGCCTAAAAATACAATGACCCTCCAACATGTAGGTGCTCAGTTACTAGCTTTTGAATAAATGACTTAATGCTTAGTTATTTGGTTTGTAGGACAAGCCCTTCAAAAATATTACAATTGGAAACAATATTAAGGGTTCCAAATTCAGAACTCTTCTTTACCTAAATGTGCTAATTTGGCAAATTACAGATTTGAGTAAGTTGTAGATTGTACATGTTTTCTTTGTAAAAAAGGGGATCAGCCATAAAACAAACTGGAAAGGCCAACGAATGTATTGACATTGTTCACAATGATGCTTGCACGTTGCACAAGATAAATGAAGCCACACAAATAATAATTACAGAAATGCATATGAAATCAGGGTGACGCATTTCTCAATGATTCAGCTGTCAGCGTGCAGCGCGCAGTGTGTAGCGTACAGTGTGTAGCGTCCACCAGCAGGTGGACGAAGAGGCCCCCACCGTCAGCGGGAATGCAAGTCGGCACAAACCTTGGCGAGCACTTTGGCTGTATCTGGGAGATGAAAACTGTGCATCCCCAAAGGAGGGCAAGCCGTGCAGCAGTCAGTGGGGCAGCGCAGCCTCGGGACCCCAGAACATCCACCAGGAGAGGCGTCTCCAGCAGGAATGGCAGCCCGCCAAGGCGACAGACAGTGTGGACTGGGAAAAACTTTCATGGTTATCGTGAGGTGAAAAAGAACAAGCCGCAGGCCTGTACAGACACGATGACGTTACTGTTTGAGGAAAGAATGTGTGTGTTCGCAGGTAGCTGTTTGAGTGTGTGCCCGTGTGTGTGCGTGACTGTGCAGATGTGTGTATGCAGACATGCATGTGTCAGTTTGTTGCACGTGTGTTTGTGTTTATAAGCACAGGGAGTGGCCACATGACAATAATGACCATAGTTATAAGGCTGACTTCGATCCTGCCAGTCAGTGTTCGGAGCACTTTGCATATATCCATGCATTTAATCCTCATGACCATCCTACAAGGAGCTACTACTGTTATGTCCACCTCACAGACCAAGAACCCGAGGCAGAGAGAGCCAAGTGACCTGATAAGGTCCTACGGCCAGTAGGTAGGCAGGATCCAAGGCAACCGGCTTCCAAATCCAGACGGGAACCATTCCGTTCGCTGCCAAGCCCAAACTGTGACAGGCGAGGCAGACTGTCAAACATCTTCAGTGGCAGAACTATGGATGTTTTTCACTTTGTTTTTTTGTATTTTGTAAAGTATTTTTACACTTAAGGTTATCACTTTTAAAAAATGCAAGAAGTGAAGCCTTGTCCTCAGAGTAAGAAGGTGCTGTGAGATTTCTCCTCCTCCTGAGGTGATGTCAGTGGGCTTGATGGAGAAACACTGAGGAACAACAGGAGTTATGCAATCAGGTGTACATTTCACATGGATTACAATGCACCTGGAGACACTGATGAAATCCTAGGTGCCTACAGCTGTCAAGTGCGGTTTTGAAAAATAAAAGGAATACACCCAGCCCACACCCTGACTTTACAACCTATAATTAATTAGGGAAAGAAAGAGAGATCTGTCTGGTTTCATGACTTCAACTTTCCACCTGGAATATGAAGTTCTAAGACCATTTGGCCTATTCCCTCACTGCCTTTTTTTCCATCTCTTCTCGCTCTCTCTCTCACTTCATGATTTTTTATTTGTTTTTAGTGCTGCTACCAAAATGAGAATGCAAACATAGTCTGCGTAATTCATCAGCTATGCTTTGACTGTCCAGCACTGCTACCAGTGTCTCAGCCACAAACCTCGGCACGAATGCGCTGACAGCTGCCCTCTCACTCCCCAGCCAGCCACTGGTATCTGGAGTTACACCCAGGACATCTCATGTCCCCACTCCCAGTCACAAATTCTATGCTTACCTGCTTAATTAGAGAAGTCTAAGCTGCTCACCTCACGTGCTGAACGAACATGAACTGCTTTTCTAGGGAACGTGGCTTCTTTGCTGCGGAAAACAGGCCCCGTGAGCTCAGGAAGGCTCACACTGAGCCCACATCCCTTCCCGCTCTGGGTGCTGGCACCTTTCTCTCGGGCAGTTAGAATACTCGTTGATTTTAACTCTCATTGATCGCATACTCATTGACTGAAACTCAAACACCATTCATTCACTAAATCAATGATGATTTATGGTTGCACCATGGCAATAATTTGGGTCTCTCCCCCAGAGACCCTGGTTTAAGTGGCCTGGGTGGGCTCAGGCATGGAGAGTTTTTAAAACCTCCCCAGGAGACTGTGGTATGCAGCCAGAGTGGAGAGCTTCCTCACGAGGAGCTCCCTGAGCAAACCCCTGTCCGCAGAAGCTGACCTTCACACGGCCTGTTCCCCCACCTGAGCCCTGGTACTGTTTCCTCAGGCAGATACCCGGGCTGCCTGGCGATGCCAGCTGGTGCCCTGTCCAAATTCTGATCCACTGAACTGCAAGGAATAAAAAGTTGTGTTGGTGTAAGCGCCACATTTGGGGATGGTTTGTTACGCAGCAATAGCTGAACCACCGCTCAGGCTTCTCTGTACCAGCAGAGTCTGCTGACCCCAAGTGCCCGGGGAAACAGACACACACATCCCTCGAGGAGGCGTCCCCAGTGACGTCTCTGAGAGCCCTGCAGGTGGTCAGGACTTCAGTGGGACTGGCTACCTCACCTTCAACATTAAATTTTAGAAACCAAACTTTGACTTTTCATAGGACTGGTTGAGACTCAATAACAACAATAGTAATCATACTGCCAAACTCCTTAAGCTCTGAGGTGGAAAGAAAAATTCCAGATGCTTTATTTTAGATATGTCATTTTTAAAATCCCACAACAAAAAGCAAACCCAAAAAGGGGATTCGTAAAACTACTTAAAATATGGAATGACCTGCTCTGGTAATTGTACGCAACAGCCCAGGTTCTGTGAAGGCAGCCATGGGCCTTGTACAAGATCTCAGAACACACGTTCCTGTCCTCCAGGGTGCTAGACATTCTCCCAGGTGCTTTCTCATCACTCTCACACCTGAGGGGGCTTCAGGGTTAGGCACCAAGGCTGTCAATACCAGGATGGACAGCTGGCCCGGGGGAAGGGGCCCCTTCTGGCTGCATCCCAGGTGGGCCCAGATCTGGCTTTTCCACTGACAGAAAGGGCCGCCCACTCAACAAGCCAGGAGGAAGTGGGTCCCTGCCCTGTGCTTCAAGCCTACACCTGGCCCAGCACCTTTGTGTATATTTCCTTAAGATCTACAAAGCCTGAGTGTCCCCCCAAAAAGTCCTTTCTCCCCTTTAGAGGCAGGGCTTTCTGTTAGTAAGTTTGAAATGAATTTATTAGCAGTCTTGCATCCTTACCCTTAGAGAAATCAAACTTGAAGGAACAGAGTTCTGTTGATGATGTGAGAAACAACAAAACCTGACTTCTAGCCGAGAAGACGACAGGGGGTCAGTGTCAGTGTCCCATCTCAGACAGAAGCACTAGGTCTCCAGTGGTCTCAGCCCCAAGAGGTGAGGAGCCCTGAGGGACCAGCAGTGGGAAAGGAGACCCTTGGGAAGAAGCCAGCACCTCACACTGGACAGTGCTCTGAGTGCCCGACCCCAGGCCCGTTTTCTGTTCTGAGGCCTGGTCCCTCTGACAGGGTGGGAAAGTCAGTGTTGGACACTGTCATGCAGGGTGTCAGGCGGGGTCTCTGGTCCCGCTCCACACATAAGAACACAGGACATGGCGAGGCCAAAAAAGAACATCCATGGAGCCATAGATAGGGGAGTCATACCACTATCGTCTCACTGGCGGCACTATGGTCTCACTGGAGGCTGGATCCACACTACCTGCAACCTGCTGTCTGCTTCTCTGCCTGACAACCAACTGACTAACTGCAATCTGCTCTTGCTAGCTCAGCCACCATCTTCTTGCTAGCCCCCATTTTTGCTGCTAGCGTAGCCACAGCAGTTATATTAGTGGCCGATGGCTCACTGGTTACAGCTGACGGCCAACTAGCCACAGCTGATGGCCATCCAATCACAGTTGATGGCCATTTACTACCTGAGCCAGCACCTTTCCATGTGAGGCCGAGAGCCTGGAAACTGTACTCCTGGCTCTGTCCCCACAGACACTCAGGATTCTGCAGGTCTTACACTGAGCACTGTCTTCAGTGCCACCCCCCATTCTGTGCCAGTTACCTGAGATTCCTTTTGCCCAGGTCAGATACTTTGGCCATGGGAACAATTTATCTGTGTGGCTTGGAGTCTTAGGTTTGGAATCTACCTTTTATTATAGCACCCCAGAGGTTGACCTGTAGGGCTCCAGTGCCCTCTCCCCATGGCTGGTCCCATCAGTGAGTGGCATCTGCAGGATGGTGAAGGGAGCCGCCTCAGGGTGTCGCCTTAATTTCATCTTAATTTGAATTAGAAATCTAGTTTGAAACTTTTTTTTCTCTTAAAACAAATATTATTAATAATGACAACCCAACAATGAACATCTCTATTCCCCAAATTTTCTCTGAAAGGAAATTTTTGCCCTTTAAACATATCCAGAGCGTCTCAGAAAAATAGCTGATTAGAAGTCTGAGGTAGAAAATGTAATGGGCCTTGCACAACTTAATTTTCCAGAAAGGAAGAATGCTATTAATAGACAGATCATTTCAAAGAGACATAGGAAGCAATTTGAAATGGCTCCCATTGGCTTACGATTAACATAAAAATGATAATTGACTGCAATTAATTTAAAGGTATCAAATATGTTTAATTCTAAATATTAAAAGCTGGGTACTGAAAAAGAAAAATGCATCATTGATTACTAGTAAAGGTTGCTGGGGGTATCAAATAATTATTCTGAAAACTGATAAAGGAGATGACGGCCAGCAGCTGTAGGACTCGGGCGGTGCAGCTTCCCACTTCTCCTCAGCACCATGCTGCGCTGCCCAGATCCTGTGCAGGACCCCGTGAGGAGGTCCCTGTCCCATGACTATGTTCCCTCAACACACCCCACACAACCCCACCCAGCCCCGGGCCCTGACAGCTTGCATCCAGTGACAGATCAGTGCCGGAATGGAAGCATCAAGTTCCTGCCCAAACTCAGAGACCCTCTGAAGGACCATCTGGCTGCAGAGAGCCCTGGGGCTCAGCAAGGTCACTGTCATGGCTGCATCACTGCTCCATCCTCCCTGCACCCCACCCTGTGCCCCTCCCCCTTCCTTTGCCTCTCCTTCCTCCCCTCCTCTTTCATCCCCTCTCCTCTCCTGCCCCTACCCTCCCCTTCACCTCTCTTCCCTTCTCTCCTCTTCACCGCCCCATCCCCTCCTCTCTTCTGCCCCTTTCCTCCCTTCCCTGCCCTCCTGCCCTCCACCTCCAGTCTGTTCCTCTCACCTCCTCCTCCCTTTCACATCTCCTGTCCTTTGCCTTCCCTCACTTCCTCCTCCCCCGCCCTCACAGCTGTCAGTCCCCAGAATCCATCTGCATCTGAGGCAATACCTGTTCATTGCAGTGTGTTGTTCCTGCAGCCATGAGGTCATATTATTATCACCTGTTTTTAAAAAAATAATAGTAAAGAATCAGACAAAAAAATGGCCTGAGCCATCAATTGGTAAACAATGGAGGCAGGTTGAATTCCCATCTTTCTGGTTCCAAAATCCATGTAACAATGTTGTTTATTTGATTGTAAAGATAATGACTCCTATTGGCCCGTCAACTGGGGCACAGGGCTGCAACTATCTGAGGTGAAGTTCATTTGTAAAAGTTAGAGGGATTGGAAGAAAATCTTTAAGTCTTCCTTTTAATGTATGAGAGAGATCTGTCTTCTCTCACATGAGTGGAGAAAGTGGGAGAAAATAAGCGAACTAAGACCTAGAGAGGACTGGAAGATGGAGTGACTGGGGATGTTAGGAAGAGAAAAATAAAAACCCTGGGGTGCTCTGTCGCTGAGCCCTCGCTGCACTCCCAGATCAAAACCCACCTTCACCCCTGGAAACAAGACGGGCTCTGCTCTCAAAGTAAATTAGCCCTCCAGGAGAGATGGACATTGACAAAATCTTCTCCCCCAAAAACTCACAAAATAAACTTTCACAAACGAGCAACAACAGAAAATACAATACAGTCACACTCAGAGAAAGGAAGGAGCAACTGCACAGCATAAATTTAGACGGCCAGTCAGGAGAGCCGGGAATCAGTGCACGGCTCCCACCCTCCTCCTCGTACACCCACCACACACCACACACACAATGCACCGCAACATACACAAGCACACACACACAACACACCACTACACCACAACACAACACACACAACACAAGACAATACACCACATACACAGAGAAACACACAAAACATACAAAATACAACACACACAGCAGAGCGCACACCCTCCACAACATACCCCCAAAACACTCCCACACAAAATACCCCACACAGCACAATACAGACATACACACAACACAAAGATCTTTTCCTATTTTTGTTGGTTGCCTTTTTGTTTTGAGAGTGGTTTCCTTTGCTGTACAGAAGCTTTTTAGTTTGATGTAGTCCTATTTGTTTATCTTTGCTTTTGTTCCCCTTGCTGTTAGAGTCAAATCCACAAAAACATCATTAAGACCAATGTCAAGCAGATTACTGCCTATGTTTTCTTCTATGTATTTTGTGGTTTCAGGTCCTACGTTCAAGTCTTTAATTCATTTGAGTTAATTTTTGTGTATGGTGTAAGACAGTGGTCTAATTTCACTCTCTTGCTTGTGGCTGTCTAGTTTTCCTAACATCCTTTATTAAAGAGACTGTCCTTTCTCCTTAGTTCTTGGCTCCTTTGCCATAAATTAGCTTTCCGTATATGTGTGGGTTTATTTCTGGGCTCTCAATTCTGTTCCATCAATGAGAGTGTCTGTTTCTCTGCCAATACCATATTGTTTGATTACTATAACTTTGTAGTATAGTTTAAAATAAGCGAGTGTGATACCTCTGGCTTTGTCTCAAGATTACTTTGGTTATTTGGGATTTTTTATGATTCCATACAAATTTGAGGATTTTTTTGTTCTATTTCTGTGAAAAATGCTGTTGGGATTTTGTATTGTTGTATTCTTTTTGCGTGGTATTGAATCTATAGATTGCTTTCAGTAATACAGACATTTTAACAATGTTAATTCTTTTAATCCATGAGCACGGACTATCTTTCCATTTGTTTGTGTTTTCTTCAACAACGTCATATAGTTTACAGATCTTTAATCTTTTCTGTTTATTCCTATGTATTAGATTCTTATTGTTGCAATTATAAATGGTATTGTTTTCTTAATTTTTCATTGTTAGTGTATAGAAATGCAATAGATTTTTATATATTCATTTTGTACCCTGCAACTTTATTGTATTTGTTTATTATTTCTAATAGTTTTTCGGTGGAGTCTTTAGCATTTTCTATATATAAAATCATGTCATCCTCAAAGAGTGACAGCTTTATTTTTTCCTTTTCATTGTGGATGCCTTTTATCTCTTTGTCTTTCCTGATTGCTCTGGCTGGGGCTTCCAATACTGTGTTGAATGAAAATGGCAAGAGTGAGCATCCTTGTCTTGTCCTGACCTTAGAGGAAAAGTTCTCAACATTTCAACATTGAATACGATACTAGCTATGGGTTTGTCCTATATGGCCTTTATTATGTCAAGTTACTTTCCTTCTATACCCATTTTATTAAAAGTTTTTATCATAAATGAATTGTTGAATCTTGTCAAATGCTTTTTCTGCACCTATTAAGATAATTATATGACTTTTATCTAAATTTTGTTTATGTAGTGTATCACATTGATTGATTTGCAATTGTTGAACCATCCTTATACCGCTGGAATAAATCGCAGTGGATCATGGTGTATGACCATTTAATGTACTGTTGTATTTGGTTTGCTAATATTTTGTTGAGAATTTTTGCTTCAGTGTTCATCAGAGATATTGACCTGCAATTTTCTTTTTTTGTGTTGTCCTTGTCTGGTTTTGATATCAGGGTAATGTTGGCCTCATAAAATGAATTAGAAAGCATTCCCACTTCTTTAATTTGTTGTGTGTGTGTGTGTGTGTGTGTGTGTGTGTGTGTGTGTGTGTGTGTGTTTAAGAGGTTGAAAAGGATAGGTATTAAATCTTTTTTAATATTTGGTAGACTTCACCAGTGAAGCTGTCTGGTCCTGGACTTTTGTTTTTTGAAAGATTTTTTTCTTATTAATTCAATCTCATTACTAGTGAGCTGTCTAATCAGATTTTCTATTTCTTCATGATTCAGCCTTGGAAGATTGTATGATTCTAAGAATTTATCCATTTCCTCTAGATTTTTCTAATTTCTTGGCATATAGCTGTTTATATTAGTCTCTTATGATCCTTTGCATTTCTGTGGTGTCTGTTGTAACTTTCCTTTTTTCATTTCTGATTTTACTTATTTGAGCCTTCTCTTTGTTCTTAGTAGGTCTAACTAAGGGGTTGTCAATTTCATTTGTCTTTTCAAAAAAAACCCTGTTAGTTTTATTGATGATTTCTATTGCCTTTTTAGTCTCTCATTTATTTCAATTCTATTTTTATTATTTCTTTCTTTCTACTGACTTTGGGTTCCATCTGTTCTTTTTTCTAGTTCCTTTAGGTGCAAAATTTTATTGATTATCTGAAATTTTTCTTATTTCTTGAGGTAGTCCTATATTGCTATAACTTCCCTCTTAGTACTGCTTTTACCATATCCCATAGATTTTTGGTATGTCATATTCTCATTTTCTTTTGTCTTCATGTATTTTTTTATTTCCTCTTGATTCCTTTGTTGACCCAATAAATAGTTGTTCTTAGCATGTTGTATAATCTCTGCATAGTTTGGATTTTTCCAGTTTTCTTCTTGTAGTTGAGTTTTCATTTCATACCATTGTGGTTGGAAAAGATGCTTGATATGATTTCAATCTTCTTAAATTTAATAAGACTTGTTTTGTGTCCCAACATATAGTCTGGTCTATCCTTGAGAATGTTCTATATACAATTGAGAAGAATGTGTATTCTCTTGCTTTTGATGGAATGTTCTGTATGTATCTATTAAGTTATTCTAGTCTAATGTCATTTAAGGTCAATGTTTCTTCACTGACTTTCTGTCTGGATGGTCTATCCATTAATATAAGTGGGATGTTAAAGTCCCCTACTATTACTGTGTTGCTGTCAGTTTCCCCCTTTAGGCCTATTAATAGTTGCTTTAATTTTTTTGGTACTCTTATGTTGGGTACAAATATATTGATAAATGTTATGTCTTCTAGATATTAATAGATTATCCCCTTTACCGTTATATAATATCGTCCTTGTCTTTTGTTACCTTTTGGGGGGGCTTGAAGTCTATTTTGTCCGACATAAGTAGGGCTATATCTACCTTCTTTTGGCTACCATTTGCTTGGAGTATCACCTTCCACCCCTTTATTTTGAGCCTATGTTTGTCTTTAGAACTGAGATGACTCTCCTGCAGGCCGCATATAGTTGGGTCTTGTTTTTTAATCCATCCAGACACTTTGTGCCTTTTGATTGGTGAGTTAATTCCATTTACATTTAGGGTAATTATTGATATATGAGGGCTTACTACTGCCATTTTATCTTTTGTTTTCTGTTTGCTCTATATTTCAGTTGTTTCTTTTCTTCTGTGTTTCCGTCTGCCATTTTAGTTTGGTGGTTTTCGATGATTTTTTTTTTACAGTTCCTCCTTTTTATGTTTTGTGTCTCTTCTCTAGATTTTTGTATTGTGGTTACCATGTGGTTTTTATAAAACATCTTATAGATTAAAAGCCCTGTTTTTGCTAGTAGTGTCTTATCTTCATTTGCCTATATAGGTTTCATCCTCTTATTACTCCCCTCTAATGTTTTTGTTGTCACAAATTGTCCCTTTTTTATGTTGTGAGTTCATTACCAAATTGAAGTAGCTATAGTTATTTTTAATGTTTTTGCCCTTTAAACTTTATGCTAAATTTTAGTGATTACACCCTATTCTAAGATAGCTTTGCAATTTTCTGATTCTGTCTATCTAGTTATCAAATTACTCAAACATTTCTGTGCATTTACTTTTTTGTTTCAGGTGGAAGAGCTCCTTTCATCGTTTCTTGTAAGGGAGGTCCAGTGTTGGTGAACTCCCTCAGCTTTTGTTTGTCAGGAAAAGCCTTTATTTCTCCTTCATAGCTAAAGGATATCAATGCTGAATAGAGTATTCCTGGCTGGTAGGGTTACCTTTCAATAGTTTGAATATGTCACTCCACTTTTTTCTGGCCTATAGAGTTTCTGCAAAGAAATCTGTTAATTGCCTAATGGGGGTACTTTTATAGACTACTGTCTTTTTTCCCTAACTGCCTTTAAAATTCTTGTGTGTGTGGTGTGTATGTGGTGTAAATATGATGTGTTTGTATGTATGGAGTATGAGGGTGTGTGTGTGTGTGTGTGTGTGTGTGTGTCATGGCATGTAAGGTATGCATGCATGTGTATATGAGATATGAAGTGCATGGTGTGTGTGTGTGTTTTTGTGGTGTGGTGTGTGTGTGGTATGTGAGGTGTGTTTATGCATGTATCTGTGTCTGTGAGATGTATGTTGTATGTGGATATGGATGTGACATGTGTGATTTGTTATACATGAGGAGTGTGTATGTGTGTGTATGTTTGGTGTATGTATATGTTGTGTGTGTGATGTGTGTCTGTGAGGTGTGAGGTATGTGGTGTGTGTATATATGTGTGTATATGAGGTATGAAATGTGTGTGTAGTATGTGTGGTGAGTGCCTATGTGGTTTGTGGTGTGTGCATATGTGAGGCGTGTGTGTATGTGTTATGCGAGGTGTGTGCACATGTGTATGGGTGCTGTGTGTGTTTGTGTTGTGTGTATGCTATGTGTATGTGAGGTATGTGCTGTGTGTATATGTGTGTGTGTGTGTGAGGTGTGAAGTGTGTGTATGTGGTATGTGTGGTGTATGTGAGGTGTGTGGTGTGTATGTTTGACATGTGGTGTGTATATGTATGTGTGGTGTGTGTGTGTGATATGTGAGCTGTGTGGTGTGTATATTTGGTATGTGAGGTATATGTATGTGTATATGTGGTGTGTGTATGTGCGATGTGTGGTGTGTGTGTGATGTGAGGTATGTGAGGTGTGTGTATGTGTGAGGTATGTAATGTGTGGTATGTGAGGTGTGTATGTATGGTTTGTGTGCTGCGTGTATGTGTGGTGTGTGTATTGTGTGTATATGAGGTCAGACAATTAAACTCGCTAACATCCCAGCAAAAGTGCGGCATACCTCATTGCTGAATATCAGTCGGGTCACCTTCGAAGTACTCCCCCTGGGAAGCTTTGCACCCACACCAGCACCTAGTCCACCCTTCAAAGCAGTTTTGGAACTCTTTTTCTGGAATGGCCATCAGAGCTGTCGTCATATCACCCTTGATGTCCTGAATGGCATCCAAATGTCTTTCTTTCAACATTTCCTTTGTCTTTGGGTAAAGAACGAAGTCACTGGGGGCCAGATCAAGTGAGTAGGGAGGGTGTTCCAATACAGTTATTTGTTTACCGGCTACAAACTTTCTCACAGACAGTGCAGTGTGAGCTGGTGCATTGTGGTGATGCAAGAGCCATGAATTATTGGCAAAAAGTTCAGGTCATCTAACCCTTTCACACAGCCTTTTCAGCACTTCCAAATAGTAAACACGGTTAACTGTTTGTCCAGTTGGTACAAATTCATAATGAATAATCCCTCTGATATCAAAAAAGGTTAGCAATGTTGGTGCAACCAGTTTGCGAACTTAATTGTCAGAACTCGTATGTGTCTGTGAGGTGTGAAGTATATGTGTGGTATGTGAGGTATGTATGTATGTGTTTGTCTGGTGTGTGATACTTGTATGTGAGGGGTGTGATGTGTGTGTGATGTGCAGAATGTGAGGTGTGTGTGTATGTGTATATGTGGTGTGTGTATGTGTGTTGTGTATGGTGTATGTGAGGTGTGTGTATGTGAGGTGTGTGTGTGTATGTGTGGGGTGTATGATGTGTGATATGTGAGGTGTACATGTATGGTGTGTGTGACGTGTGTGGTGTGTGGTGTGTGTGGTGTATGTGTGTGTGGTGTGTGCATGAGTGCATACCTGCATGTGAGGGTGTGTGAGGTGGGAACTGGGTGTCGTTTCCATTTTTCTGAGAAAGTAAGTGCTTAGGTTGAAGTCCAGAGAAGACTGAGTGGAAGAAGCTTCTAGGCCGCAGACCCCAAATCCCACTGGAAAGCTGTGAGGATATGGGGCAAGCAGTGCAAAGAGCCATGTGGTGCTGCGGAGGCAGCTGGGCAAGCAGACGCTGGGCGGTGCAGGCCTGCGGGCGTCCACTCTCCTCTGTACCCTGGGCTGCAACCAGGCTGGCTGGGGGCGACACCCGGTGTGGACAACGCGAGAGCTCCGCACCGCCACATCAGACTGCACCAGCTACCTATTAAAGTGCAGCCCTCTGGCCACCGCCACTGCCTCCACTACCCAGGTCCAACAGGTGTCAGACCCCACCCAGGCTGAACTTCTTCCTACACCATCTCCAAACCCCATGCCTAGCCACATGGGGCCCAGGCTGACCCCCGGGATCCTGTGACCAGATCCGAGGGCGTAGGGCCGTTGCTCCCAAGCTCAGCATGGGTCCAGACACTCACCCTCATGGCAGAGAGGGGCAACACAGCCAGTCTTGGGCAGGGGGGCAATCTCATCGATTTGAGAATGTCTAGAAAAACAGATGGTAATTTGTTGACACTGAGACATTTAAGAGGACAATTACAGTCCTACTGAAAAAGCTTTCTCTAAAATAAGAAAGCACACAGATTCCTCAACTCACAGAAATTGCTGACAGCTTTGTTTTCAACCCAGCAGGAGTAAAAAGAAGCTGACAACTTATTTTTGCAGGTTATGCTCATTCAAGTCTATTTTTAGATCTTTTTCCTAAATAAGTGCACCAGAATAGCATTCACTTAGAAAATCACCATCTGTTCCGAGCAGTGAGCCCATCTCCTGGGGCTTGGGAGGGGGACAGGAGAGGGCATGCCTGGCGGATCGGCCATCCCCACCCACAACAAAGGGGCATTTTCTGTGTCCATAGTGTTGTGAAGGGAGCCCCAACAGCAGTCACTGTTGGCATTTTAAATGTCTATCAAACTACTATTAATATAATTTATTTATAAATTGAGCACAACCAAAAAAATGCCCTTGGCTTTTAAAAGGAACTTCCAATAACCCCTTACATTTAAATAGATTTCTTATAAAAAGGCCATCCCTCCTTACCGTGGCTGTTAGATAAAACATAAACTAGGGAAAAGGGCCAAAGCAGAATGTAATAAAGGCTCTGTCCCCGAGTCCGGGCTTTGACAGTGCTCCTCCCTCCACAGCACAGAGGCCCCTCGGGAGTGACTCACGCTTTTCTATGGAAATGCAGTTGGTGCATGAAATACATCATGACAGTGGGACTCTGACATATGAGTAACAGGCTGCTGAGCACCTCCCAGACCTGGCAGCCACATGTGGCCCCTGGGAGGGCCAGGGTGACAGCAGGCGGTCTGGCGCCCACAGGCTTGACCCGCCCTGCTCAGGTTATATTTAGCCTTCACTAAACTTAGCTCACTCCACCCTCTTGAATAACCTAGATTTAAATGCCATTTTTCTCCTACAGGTCAAAAGAATCCCACAAGGAAGACGGTACATGTAGGTGGTGAGTGATAGATATTGAAGGTGTTATAACCAAGGTAGCAAGCCGGTCACAGTGGACCCCTTTGTAGCAGAGAAGGGCCTGGGGGTGGCCGCCACGTGGTAGCCATTGCTGCTTCTCAGAACTGCCTGTATGCTTAGCCCAGGGCTGGTATTTGTCTCCACAGACAGCCTGTGACCTGCTCACGGCACAGCAAGGAAACCCCCTTTTTCTTCACCATTTCTGGCCTCTCTGAACGTTTTCCAAAATAATTACCAAAATAAAACCATACCCATCACACACACACACACACACACACACACACACACACACACACAAATACATAGAAAGTCCTTCTTGGGCAAACCAATACTAAAAAAAACCTTCTAAGTGAAGTTACAACACAGGGTTTTGTAACCCACAGTGCAGTTAGTTCATCTGAAACTTGAGGACAAGCCACCTCTTATCTGCGCCTGTTCCAGGAAGCACTTCTGCACTGTGTCCCCGCCCTTCCCAGAGCCAGCTGCACGTAGGCTATAGGCAGCGGCAGGCAGCCTGGGTACTTGCTTCCTGTGCCTTTGGAGCTCCAGAGCTCTGGGAAGCCTCTGAGGTCAATGTTTACCCACCGTTGGCATTCAGTGAAGTGGAGTGTGGAAAGTGAGCACGGACAGGGACCTTCCCAAAGTGAATTCAGTTCGCGAACGCTTCCCCTTAGCAATGAAGTCAGGCAGAGGATGTATCAGGCTATTGGGCTGAAGCGGAAAGGTCTCTTCATAGTACAGTTGTAGCCTGTAAACATGTGTAGACATGGTACTGGCCACATCTCCGTCAACACACTGCCTGCAACTGCCCTCGCATGAAGCAACCTAGTACCGAGAGAACAGCTTACTGTAAAGTTTGCTCTGCGGAGAAAAGGAATCAAGGGCTTCGGGGGAGGTGGCTGGACTCCCCCTCCCTCCTTTCCCTTTCTCATTTTTCTCCTGAGAACATGTGACCGCACTTAACTAACTGGTCTTACATCACTCCAAAATGTCTCACCAAACGCACAGGTGTAGTGTTGCATAAACTGTTTAGAAGTGTTCCCGCCTGTAGAAGTTTTATTTAGGGGATATGTGTATTGTTTAGGGAAAGTCCACTGGTGTGACCTGGTCACGTCGTGGCAGAAAGCTAGTACTTCTCCATGCACTGTGGACAGCAGGGCTCTGTTGTCCTCGCTGTGATCACTAAGCTCTGTTGAGTGGCTTGCCTGAGAGTAACCGGACATCTAGCATCCTCTGAGAAAACAAATAAAATGATCAATAACAAACACTGCTTATGTGGTGACTTAAGGGGAACCAGCACTGCATTAAACACAACAAACACCCTTACAACATTGGGAAAATTTGGCATATATGTGCCGAGCATATTACTCAATTGGTGGCAACATGGATTTGAAGAACCTTGTGATAACCGAATGGTTTCCTAGGTCTTCTAGCCACAGTGCAAGTGGAAAGGTGAACACACAAATGCATTAATAACCCAGAGACACAGGCACGTGGACCTGCCCACTCATATTCCACGCAGCCATCTGCTGTCATTACTAACCAGGTGTGATGGACGCCTGCTGCTTTGTCTCCCGCCCTCCAGGCCTGGAGTCCTACCCAGAGCCCCAGTTATATAATAGCACCTCATCTCGGCCCCAGGGCCCAAGTCCTCCCCACATGCCTCTAGGTGCAGTGGAGGTGAGATCACCTTGCTCTTGGCGGGAAGACTGAGAACACGCAAGCTCAGCACTGCCAGGGGGCACATTGTCTTCTGCATGGAGAAGCTGGTTGGCAGGAAAGGGAGAGACTGGAGAAGGTGGGGACCACAGGTTAGTTGTTCTTGAAGCTGGCTGGTCAGTGAATTCCCTTTTCCTGTCCAGTTTAGTTCAAGTTGGATTTGGCACCAAAAGGGTTCCGACACAGGCCTTGGTGTCTTGTCCTGACCACTCCCCCTCCATCGAAGTTGAACCCCTTCCCTGACATGGGACTGTGTTCCTTACGTAAATGGCTAACTTAGGTCCTTGCAGAAGGGGCCACATGCTGAAGTGCATAGTAACCCTGTCACCCTCTTCTTTGTTGCTCTAAGGCAGACGTCAGTAAGCTGAGGTCTAGAGAGAACAGAATCACAAACAAACTGAGAGGCGAAGCCATTAGATTCCACCCAATCCAGATTCAAAACCAGTCATTTGACAAGAATCATGTAATTGATTAGAGAGTGGACTGCCATCCATTAAATCTACAAAAAGCCAAATGCAGTTTTAAGGGGTTTCTCCTCAGCCCCTGATAAGCTCTAAGGCCTTGAACAACAGCACTAACACAAGTGAACTAGTGAGGGGTCAAGAAGTTCATGAAGAACTTCTCGCCAGTGACCCTCCATGGAAAAACCCTCTCAGCAGGAACCTGGGTGGGGAGGTTGGCTAAGGATGTAATCTACTGTCAGGGAACTGGGTCAAGGAATGGATGCCTGCCAGCCCTGCCATGTCCCTTCCTATGACACAGAATGTGTCGACTAGAAAGCTCTGTGTGTTTTGTCCCCATTTGTAACCGAGATCCCCCCCTTACTAGGAACAATGTGTTGAGGTGGCTGAACAGCAGGATATCACAGGCTACCTGGTTCTACAGGGTCATACTCGGCCTCAAGAGCCGTGGACATGACCTAGAGGTATGGGGTTAGAGCTGGGTGCTGTTGATGGGGTGACTCTTAGCAGGACATTACTTTTGTGGATGTACAAGGAGGCAATGCTTTACGGCAAGTGGGGGCATCTTGGGGAAAAGATAATTGGTTGAGTGAAGGTTGGCCCTCGGTGACTGCTGTAAGTTTTCAAGCCAAAATAGCAGCCCTTCCTCCTGTTGAAAAGGTCCGCCTCCTTCAATCACAGCCCCGACTTCTGTAGCCACAGAGAGGACATGTGCTCTAGCGAGGCCCTGCAGAGCCCTCTCCTGGGAGACTCTGAGCGGGAGCTGAGTGAAGAGCGCTCCTCTTGCTCCCTCGTGGTGAGGCAGGCAGCTGGGGGCTTCCATCAGTGCAGCCAGTCCATAGGGCCAGGCCCAGAGGTCGAAACCCACATGAGAGAACATGTGACGAGAAATGTAGTGTGTTCTACAACCCTGAGACCCTGGCTCCAGGGATCCCTGAGGGTGCTGCTCCCTGTCCCCCAGAGCTCATGCTAAGAGTCATGATGCTTCCCTTTGCCTAAGCTATTTGGCTTGATTTCCTGTCACTCACAATGAAGGCTCTTAATACACGAACAATTTCAGACTGTACTCAGCTGATAAGATCTGAACATCATCAATAAAATCAGAATTTCAGTTTACCTTTCTAGTTATGTGAAATCAGTAGCAAATTCACAGTGACTCTCCATCATACATGGAGGTCTGAGAATCATATCTTTGTAGCCCGAAAAATGTTTAATAAAAACAACTGTCTGTTCACTATTTAGTTCACAAGATGGAGCACTGTCCAATAGATCTGACATTTTCGCAGTAAATTAGAATACATAAAAGTAAACCTGGTGTATGCTAGATGAGTGTTCGCACATGAACCGATGTCATGGAATTCCCACTCCTAAGAAGAATCCTAAATAGTTTTCGCAATTTCACTCAGTGGCTTTAAAACAGTTGTTAATCATACACACATGAAAAAGTCAAAACACATTTGGTTATTTCTGAAGCACATTTTTGAGCTCATATTTGAGCTCTGTTTGAATCTCCCGTATCTGTGTGATGAAAGTTATGTCACAAAGTTAATCATTCCCAGGATCCTTGCAGGAAAACCTTCTTGTGCAAGCAGCCATTAATCAGTGAGCGTAACATTGCCTAATGTGTTGTGCAGCACGTGGCAGGGCACCAGCACCCACGGCTGTATAACGCAGGCCAGGGGTCGTGCCTCACTTTGACCTGTTTTGAAGCAGAACTGGAAGCAAGTGACGCATGCTTCCTGCCAACAGTCATTTATTGCCAATAATTAAGTTGGATGATATGGCAAGCTAGAGAGTTCAGTTCCTTCTGAGTCCTAAAGAGAAGAATCTTTGAAGTGCCTGGTTTCTGGCACCGTGTTGTGGCTGGCTCCGGTATGTTACTCTTGATCATTATAAAAACTACCCATTAAAACTGAAATCAAATATTTTGCTCAAGTGGTTCCTGGCATGTATACTAGAAACAATAGCCATAGCCCCACAATAAGATTATTTTGTACATAAGAAAAGAAAAGGAAAAGGTCAAAGACACTGGAGCCAAAGACATACACATAATACATCAAATCTCAATTCATCATGTTTGATGTTCTTGAGCAATAATGTGAGCGAGAAACTATTACTTAATCTTGCCAGTATTATCCAAAGAGAACACTTGCGAAATACTTAAGACAAATATGCTGTAATTATTACATGAATAAAGAGCCTGTGTAGCATAAACTCTTTTTGTAACATCAACACAGATTCTAGTGGAGGAGACCAGTAATTAGCCAAGGACACAACAATGGCCACTGTGTATGAGCGGCGCTAAGAGTTAACAGTGCCAACAGGACTGTTGTTTTCAATAACACCTTAATTGAAAAATTCTTCTGAAACTTAACCAAGGGCCAATTGTACATTCCAGTAACTAACTAATATATCTGGTTCCCTAGCATATTTTAGAAAAAAATAAATCATCAAATTTCATCTTGATTATTTTCATTTTACTTTTTTTTTTAGAAAAGGACTCTTGGATTCCATCACTAAACTCTTACTGTACTTGAAATTCTGTCTAAGATCTGATAAGTTCAAACTAATTAACTGTTTTGTCATCATAATCTTAATGTCCAACAGTGGAACAACAGTATGGAAGAAAGGTGTATACTTTTCCTAAAACATAAAACACATAAATGCTAAGATTTCAGTAATTAACTTGATTTTTATTTCTTGCATTCTGCATTTATGGATTTTGATTTATGGCTATTAACTTAGCCACTGGTTGTTGAATGAACACAAATCCTCCACAGACTACACCAACCTCATGACAAGGCAAGGGTAGCTTCAGCTAGAATAACAAATTTGTTTCCTGGGCCTATCCTTAGAGCACACATTTAAAAGACAACATAACAATAAACTTCATTCTTCTTTGACTGCAAATAAACTTTATATTTAAGAAGTAAGGTATAACAAACATTTGGGGATGTAATAATAATAAATATAATGTTATTAATATTAGTAATTAACAATTAATATACTGTTATATTATTATTCAGTAAACATCAGTTTTGATGTGCCAGAAGTGAGAAAGCTACTCTGAACACCTTTTTATCAATAACATCCCATTCATTAGAATCATCTGAAAGGATGATCTCACTGGAAATGATGCAGTAAGAATCTCCAGAAATCTGCTCCTCTGTATAAGCAATGAGAACACTGGCAATAATTGTCAAAATCAACTTTTGTAGAACTCTGGAAATCAACCAAAAGCTTGCAATAATCTGAGGAGCATTTATTCAAGAAAAATGACTGAATCTCAATAAAAACATAAAGGTCTGTGACATTTTAAATGGCCGTGTATCCAGTTCCCTTTCCCAAACTCCTTGTAGAACTTGAGAACCAACAACCTCAAAGTCAGGGTTGCCATGACCTATCACTCTGTACCTTCCCCAAAGCTCTGTTCCCAGAAATTTGTCATTATCTAACCTGTTTGGCAGGTCCCTGGAGACTCAATCCATGGGAAAAACCCCCACTCACAGGGCTTGTCTTTATCTGACCTGACTTAGAGTTCTCTCACTGTGAATAGCTCTTTCCACAGGGCATTTTTGGAAAACAACCAGTGACAGTCGTTTAGCCTCAGAGTAGCCTGAGACAGTGATAACAGTTGGCGCAAATAAGAAGGTGACCAAAACGCTTACAAGGAGAAACTAGGGAATGAGATATCTGTAGTGGGCTATGGGAAGCTCTGATATAGTCCTGGAATGTAGAAAGCCACAAGCTTGTGCACACTCAGAAAAGACCTCGAAGGCCTGAATCTCACCTCTGGCTGACCTTGAGGCTCTGCACAAAAAAGAAATGAAGGCAAAGGCAAGATTGCCAATTGCCTGACAAAACACTGAAGGCATACCCTCAATATGAGCAAAGAGCCCCTCTTCTAGCTGGAGACTTACTAGTTCAAGGAATTTAAGAAAATCTCGGTCCAATTATCAGCTGACCATTAAATTACCCAAGCAGGGACTTCAGTGGCCATTCACAACAAAGAATACAGAATCAATTTAGGTAAGTCGATACATAAACAAAGAGCAACAGTAACAAACAGCAACCACAAACGGGGGAAAGGGAGGCAAGAATCTGATTTCCTGAGTTGCCATATTATATTATTTAACATGTCCATTATTCAACAAAATATTATAATACATGCAAAGAGATAAGAAAGTGTGACCCATATAAGGAAAAGAAGCAACTGATAGAAACTGTTCCTGAAAAGGTCAAGACAGACATCAAACTTACTAGAAAGTCAGTTATTTTAAATATGTTCAAAGAACTAATGAAAAGTGTGAGAACATATACCACCAAATAAGGGATATTAATAAAGAGAAATGGTGAAAAAGAACCAAAGAACAATTCTAAACTTGAAAATGCAATTGAAACAAAAATGCACTAGATGGTCTCAAGAGCAGATTTGAGATGTCAGAAGAATCAGTAAACTTGAAGACATATCAATACAAATCATCAAATCTGAAAAGTAGACAGAAAAAAAGATCAAAGGGAAAGGAACAGAGCCTCAAAGACCTGTACAGTACATTCAAGTGTACTAACATATGCATAATGGGAATTCCAGAGGGAGAAGAAAGGGTACAAAGAATATTTAAAGAAATAATGGCCAAAAATTTCCCTAATTTGACAAAAGACATGAATCTACACACCCAAAAAGCCACATGAAATCTAAGCAACATCAACTCAAAGAGATCCACACCAAGATACATTATAGACAAATTGCCAAAAGCCAGAGAGGATCTTGAAAGCAAGAAAGGAGTGACTTCAGAAGGGATCCTCTGTAAGTTTAACAGCCGATTTCTCATTAGAACCCATACAAGCCAGAAGGCAGTGTGATGACGTATTCAAAGTGCTGAAAGAAAAAGACTGTAAACCAAGAACCCTATATTTAACAAAATTATCCTTCAAAAATGAAGGAAACATTAAGACATTCTGAGATAAACAAAAACTGAGAGAACTTATCACTAGCAGAACTTTCCTACAAGAAATATCGTAAAGGGAATCCTTCAGGTTGACATGACACTAGAGAGTAATTCAAATCCACATGAAAAGAATAAAGTGTACTGGTAAAGGTAACTACATATATAAAAGACAGTATAAATGTAATTTTCACCTGTAACTTTTTTTCTTCAATCAGAATTAAAAGACAACTGCAGGGTTGGCCCGGTGGCTCAGGTGGTTAGAGCTCCATGCTCCTAACTCCAACGGCTGCCGGTTCGATTCCCACATGGGCCAGTGGGCTCTCAAGCACAAGGTTGCTGGTTCAATTCCTCGACTCCTGCAAGGGATGGTGGGCAGCGCCCCCTGCAACTAAAATTGAACACGGCACCTTGAGCTGAGCTGCCGCTGAGCTCCTGTATGGCTCAGTTGGTTGGAGCGCGTCCTCTCAACCACAAGGTTGCCAGTTCAACTCCCACAAGGGATGGTTGGCTGTGCCCCCTGCAACTAGCAACACAACTGGACCTGGAGCTGAGCTGTGCCCTCCACAACTAAGACTGAAAGGATAACAACTTGAAGCTGAATGGCACCCTCCACAACTAAGATTGAAACGACAACAACTTGACTTGAAAAAAAGGCCTGGAAGTACACACTGTTCCCCAATAAAGTCCTGTTCCCCTTCCCCAATAAAATCTTAAAAAAAAAAAAAATGTGTAATGTTACCAACATCTCATTAGAGACTCAAGAGCCCAGGGTTTTTTACTGGAAGCCAGTCATGTAGGCATACCCCCTGCTTGGCCAATACCTAAATTCTATATTCCAAAAGGAAAATAAGTGTTCAGCATAAACCATATTGTTTGTACAAACAGTTGAATCGACTCTTATCAGTTCTGGAAATGGTGGGAACCTTCCAAAATCCAAGTTCTCAAATGCAGGCCAAGGGCCAACACTCCAATCAGTTCTTCCCAGGGATAGTAGTTCAGACCTGCTATGCTCTTTTCCACAAACAGCATATCAAAACTTATGGGATGCAACTAAAGCATGCTTAGAGAGACATATATAGCTACATATGCCTTTATTAAAAAGATCTCAAATGAATAACCTAACATTTCACCTTAAGAAAGTAGAAAAATAAGAGCAAAGTAAACCCAAAGCAAACAGAGGGAAGGATATAATACAAATTAGAAAGAAATAAATGAAATAGAGAACAGAAAAACAATAGAGAAAAATTAACAAAATGAAATGTTGGCTCTGAAAAAATCAACAAAATTGACAAACCTAGCTATACTGACCATGAAAAAAAAGAGAGGAAGACTGAAATACCAAAAGCAGGAATAAAGAGGGGGACCTTGTTACTGACCTGATAGAAATAAAAAGGATTACAAAGGAAAACTATGATCAATTTTATATGAACTAATTAAATAACTTAGATGAAATAGAAAAATTTCTAAAAAGACACAAACTATAGAAACTGACTCAAGAAGAAATAGAAAATTTATACAGAGTTATAAGAAGGGACTGAATTAGCAATCAAAACATTTCCAACAGAGAAAATCCCAAGTCCAAATGGTTTCACTGGTGAATTCTACCAAATGATTACAGTGGAATTAGCACCACTTCTACATAAACTCTCCTAAAGAAAAAAGAGACGGGAACACCTCCTCCTAAATTATTCTATGAAGTCGGTAATACACTGATATTCAAACCAGACAAAGACATTTCAAGAAAAGAAAACTAAACAACAATATTCCTTATAAACATAAACCCAAAATAGTAGCAAGCCACATCCAGCAGAATTAGAAAAAGGAGTATAGATCATGAACAAGCAATTTATCCCAGGAATGTAAGGTTGGTTTAATATCTGAAAATCAATGTAATAACTATATCAAAAGAATAAAAAACAAATACATGAACAAATCAGTATATGCTGGCATAAGGATAGACAATGAAATAGAATTGAGAGTGTAGAAATAAACACTTACATTATGTTTAACTGATTTTTGACAAGGTTACCAAGACAATACAATGGAGGAAAGAATAGTCGTTTCAACATATGGTGCTGGGACAACTGGATATTAACATGCAAAAGAAGAAAGTTGGACCATACCTCACACCATATATAAAACCCAAAATGGATAAAAAGTCAAAATGTAAAAGCTAAAGCTATAAAACTCTTAGACAAAAACATAAATCTTTATCACCTTGGATTAAGCAATGGTTTCTCAGATATGACACCAAAAACACAACCAACAAAGACAAAATAGATAAACTGAATTTCATCAAAATTGAAAACTTTTGTGCTTCAAAGGACACCATCAAAAAAATGAAAAGAGCCCAGAAGAGAAAAGATTTGCAAATCATATATCCACTAAGGGATTTGTATCCAAAAGAACACTTACAACTCAATAATGAAATGACAAATAACCCAATTAAAAATGAGCAAAGGGTTTGAACAGACATTTCTCCAAAGAAGATATACAAATGGCCAACAAGCCCATGAAAAGATGTTCAACATCACCAGTCACTAGGGAAATGCAAATCAAAACCACAATGAGCTAGCACTTCACACCCACTGAATGGGAACAATCAAGAAGAAAGTCAATAATAAGTATTGGTGAGCATGTGAAGTTAGAACCCTCATATATGCTGGTGGCAATGTAAAATGGTACAAGCACTTCAGAAAAGTTTTTCAATTCCTCAAAAAGTTAAATATAAAGTTGTCATATGATACAGTAATTCCACTTCTAGGTATGAGGTGTGATGAAAAACTACGGTGAATGTTTACATTAAATAAATTTATTACAGCAAAAGACACATTGCCATTAATTCCCTTCAAAATACTCCACCTTCCTTCGAACATACTCATCCCATTGTTCTTACCACTTTCTGAAGCAGTTCTGGAAGTCCTCTTTCCTGAGTGTCTTTAGTTGTGCTGTCGTGGCTGCCTCGATGTCCTGAATCGATTCAAAACTTTTACCTTTCAAGGTCATTTTGACTTTGGGGAAGAGTCAGAAGTCGCATGGTGCCAGATCCAATGAATAATGTGGATGAGGACACACCGTAATGTTTTTATTTGACAGAAATTGCTGTACCAGAAGCAATGTGTGACACAGAGCGTTGTCATGATGGAGGATGATTTACAGCACACTTTAAAACACACCTTCTCTCAACCATAGCTCACACCTGACTGCACCCAACAAGTTGAAACTTGTCACACACTGTTACTAAGGTTCGATGTGCCATTTCCCATATCCCCTCCTTTCTGTTGGATGGCACTTGGCAGCAGCCTTCACCGTAGTTTGTGATCACACCTCGCATATACCCAAGAGAAATGATAATATATATCCACACAAATATTTGCACACACATGTTCATAGCAGCATTATTATAAAAGCCCAAAAGTGAAAACAACCCGTTGATGAATGGATAAACAGAATGTGGTGTGTACATACAATGGGATATTGTTAGCCATAAAAAGGGATGAAGTACTGATACACGCTGTGCCATGGATTGAAAACATTATGCTAAGTGAAAAAAGCTAGACAGAAAGGCTATGTATTATACGATTCTATTTATATGAAATTTCCAAAGTAGGCAAATCCAGTGACAGAAAGTAGACTAGTCGTTGTCAGAGCTGAGAACAGTGGAGTGAATGCCCATAAGTGCAGAGCTTCTTTCTGGGGTGATGAAAATATTTTGGAATTAGACAGTAGTCATGGTTGCAGAACTCTGTGAATATACTAAAAGCCCTGAATTGTACACTTGAAAGGGTAACTTTTATGGTATGTGAATTGTATCTCTTTTTTTAAAATCACCAAGGTGGCTTTTTCCTCAATACTGATTCCAGGGCTCCAAAACCAGAATAAATTCAGAAGCAATGGACTGGAACCCAAAAATGCATCCTGAAGACACCTTTTCCAGTTGCGAGCACTTTGGGAATCTGTTCTCTGGTTTGATGAAAAGACAAGATCAGGTTTTCTTACAGACGTGGCCTCCATTCCGCCTCTGCTGAAAGTCACAGAGCAAGAGAGGGAGGGCCTGGCCCAGCCCAGGACTTGGCTCCTCTTCCTGGTTCCCTTAACCACGACACCTCTCCTTACGTTCACTTACTAAGACTAGTCTATCCCTGGGAGTAATTGGGTACAATTTAAAAGGTCAGGGCTATCGAGTTTTTCAGAAAATTCAACATACATTTTCATATCTACACAGACAGACATTTTTTACTCCGCACGTAGTGTCTGAGAGATCGTGCCCCATACCAGCGCAGTGGAAGGGCGGGATACCTTGTTAGTCTTTGTAGAAGAATGGCTTGACAATCACAAGTCACACATCCAGTCCCACAAGGACCAGAGGTACAGAAAGTGCATTTTGATGTTATGTGCAGACTTCTCTTGTGTTCTGGAAGAGTCCAGTAGAGCCACTGACAGGTAATGAGAATAAATACACCAATCACACCCTTCTAAGAATTAGAATTTCTTTCCACCAAGTCAGATGTGGGCTGTCATTTCCTGTGTTTTGTGGCATGTCACACATTTTTAACACCTGTATTTTTAAAGCGCTCAAATTTTGGCCACCCGTGAGAAAGTTCTAGGCTTCATAAAAAGTGTGTTTCAGAAAAGAGTTCACAGACAACTCACAATAAATGTTAGTCAATGCAGGAGAGGCTACGAGTATGAACTTCTGCTGCCTGCCAAACTGCTCCTCACTTTCTGTAAACTACACAAAGGTTTCATTCAACGTGGTGCAGAGGCTGAAAGTGAAAGTGACTCAGATTATTTTCAAAAAGGTCAAGACAGTGCATTTGCCCCACTTTCAAATTCTTCTGAGCCTTTCCCTGTGAACCGCACCGCTGGAGGAGAGTAGTCCCCAGCTGTAAGTTGACACCATGGTGATTTTACTATTCCTCTCCTACGCGTTCAGGGCCCACTCTGTGAAATGGGCTCAGGGGACTGCATTTAGGAATGTCTTACACAGCAGTCTTTGAACCGCCTCAGGACTGACCCCGTCAGTGAGCTGTGGGCGTCCCTTCAGGGCGGGTCCTCCAGCATCTCCTCTGCCCGGGAAGCAGCCAGGCAGCCTGTGGAAGCCCACAGGGTGATGAGAAAATGGGCTGCTTTGCTCGGGGCAATGTGCCCACCCTGCCCTCAGAACTGCTACTATAAACATGGCCCTCAGACACGGTCATCTTTCTTACAATGTTAAAAGAACTACTGGTTACACTATTTTCCCCAATAGCCCGGTAGTCGTGATCCAGACCCTCCTTAGATGGATGCGCTGCGTGCGCCGCGGCCCAAGCGCCGCAAGGTGAGCAGCGTTCGGGGTGACGCACTTCACATGCACTCGGCCTGCGTCCCGCTGAAGGGGTGCCATCCGCGGGGCTTCTGGGCCAGAGCCGCCGTCTGGGGCTCTGTCCCGGGCCGCCCCTGCCTTCACGGCCCGCGGAGAGTCTGCGTCACAGCCCCCCTCGTGACTGCCGTCCTCACCTGTGTGTCTGGACAAACACACGGCAAGCAGCACCGGAGTGCTGGGGGCGGGCCTTGGCTCCCTCCCCCACGGAGTCCCCGCGCCACACTGCGGTTCTACTGGAGGCCCGGCGTCTCTCACCTCCTCTGCCCAGGCTCCCAACGGGCCCCTGCACTGGACGTGGTCTGAAGCCCACTTCCCTGTCCCGAGAGGTCTCTTCTGAAACACGCAACAAGTAAAACGTCACCACCACATCCATCCACAGAAGACGACTTCCCTTATGATAAAGCCTCTGCCTGGACAATCTGCTCTGTCGTTGCGGTGATTATGAACAACTACTGGATCCTTTACAGGCGAGGAAACAGACTTGCGGGCTGAGATGCTTTGCCCGAGATCTCGCCGCTGCTTTCAGAAGAGTTGAACCTTGACCAAAACGCTCCTGCGTGCTTTCCAGTGAATCTATAACCACCTGAAAGTGTGACACTGAGAAGTGAATACAATACTGAGTCTGACCAGTGCGGTACAGGATGCTGGTCACACTCCCCCAAAAGAAGGACGAGGTGCTCTTGACCCACACCTGCTTCCTTTTTGTGTAGGTATGGCTACTGAACTATGAGTCCTCACACTCTCGCACTGGCGTGTAGCTCTGAATGCAGAACGCCCGCCACTGAGCCAGCACATCTCACTTTTTAAACTGTCAGTTGACAAACCCATTTCCTAAGCTTCTGAATGCTGGATATGGACATGCAGGTGAAGCGCCCAGTTAGAGGAGGTACCGAGCAGGCGTTGCTGTAACCCCCACACTGCCTGCCCCTCTCATCAGATCATTTGATACACTGTTAGCTTCTTTCTAAGTCACCAGAAAACTGCTGAACCCATCAGGGCAAAGGTTGACACACATGGGTCCGTAGCCTGGGGTTGTGTTGCTGGGCTGTTTTCAGGCTGAAGAGTGATGATAAGTCAGGGCCCTGGGTTCACCTCCTGACTATCCCCCACCTGCAGTCAGGTTCTGCTCCCAGAATAATCAGTGCCTCTTCTTGGGGATGCTGGAAGAGAAAATACACTGGAGCATGTAAACACCTGTAGGCATCTCAGGCTTCATAAATGGTAGTCGTTATTATGTTAACAATGCCAGCCCCAATTCTCTTATCTTACTCACATTAGTAGCCTCAATGATCTTGTCCAAGTGTTTCCTTCAATCAAAACACACCACATACTGCTGTTTTCTGTACTACACAAAGGGATCCACAAGCTGGTGGCTGAGCTCACTTTGCTGCCCCAGGGAACTTCCCCCTCACCACCTACAAGGGCCTCTGCGTGCACCTGTCCGTCACCTGTCCCAGGGCTGACTCTGACCAGCCCAGAGGTGCGCACCTTGGTCTGTCCTTGGCACCGTTTTCTCAGGCTGCCCTGAGAATTAGCCTGAAAAGCAAACACTGCACACCACGCTGTCTGAAGATCAGGAGCTACCCCTCTAAGGGACAGTTGAATTTCGGGAGGTTCCCAAGGAAAAGGACTGTGAAATCCAAAGGAAGGCATTTGAAACAGCGGGTTTTTAGGGCTGAGACCTGCAGGTATTTTTAGCAGAGGGTTCAGTCCCCCTAGCCCCCAGTCACAATCTGTAGCCTGTTTCATCACTGTAGAAAAGTGTTCTTGTTTTACCAAATTACCAAATAACTTTAAGATGCTTTTCTCCCTTTTATAACACATGTATAGCTATTCTTTAAAATAATTTCTATTGCTGTTTTGATAAAGTCCAATAAATGCTGACATTCACATCAGTTACTATTTAACTAGATGGGTAGACAAATAAGAACAGCATGATTAAATATTAAAAACATCTGCCTGCCAGGAATTTTGAGCCCAAATCAGAGCCATGTAGGGTCTATCACAGGAAAGGGAAATAAGGTCCAGCAAGGAAAAGCGTCCATGGCCAACCAGCTGAGTCTGTAGGCAAAATATATTTTCTGTAAGTATGAAACCCATGAAATGACACCGACTACTCCAGTCCACACACAAAGCACTCTTCTAAGCGCTGTCAGAAAACTAACATTTTGTGATAAGCCAATTTTTTGACAGCTAGAAAAGAAAAAAAAAGAAAAAAGGACTTGATTGACAGGAAAACCAGATCGTCTTACTGAAAACAACACAAATTTGAAATGGTCCTTTAAATCACAGAAATGAGTCACAGGAAATCTGAGTCTTATTTTTGCCATGTATGTAACTCTTATCTCAGAATATCTGTAAATTGGAGACTTCTTTTTTTCTCTCAAAGATGTGATAAATTAACCAGCACTAAATTACTTCAGGACCAGTTGGTCTCATGCTCTGAGATAACGAGCAATGTTTTTCCCCTGAATCGCTGGGTTCATCACCCTCCTCTCAGTTTTCTTTGACTTCATCTAAACATATGGACATATCCACTGACATTTCCAGTTTGCGTCAGTTTGACGTGGTTTTATGGTTTTGGTGTAAGGATGTGCAAACAGCGTGGGCAGGAGGAAAACAAAAGTTGCTGCTCACCGGCCACCCCATGCAGGCACCCTCTCCATGCCTTCCCCCCGAGGAGGGACAGGACTTCCATCCAAGCACCAAGCCACTGGAACCAGGCCCCCCAGCAAGACCTCTGCTGAGGAGAAAACAAAGTGAAAGGCAAACGTCTACACAGATGCGCTTCTCTTGCTACAGTGTGTCTGTAACATTGGAAGAATGATGTCTGCTTTCTGATGCACTCTCCCACTTAATCAGAACATGTTAGGAAATTCAATGGCACTCAGTTGGCATCAGACTATGACTCCAAGATAAGAGACAAGTCACTGAGCATACGCTTCCTAGCTTTTCCTCATTATCACACTTACTACCTACTCAGTTAAAATGGAAGTGGCATGAACATGTCACAGACAGAACAAAACGGTCCTGACACCTTTGAAGGACTATGACAAGAATCAACACGTTATTTGCAAATTATCCTGCATGAAATGAGTGGTTCAAGTTTCTCAGTCAAGTGTACACACCACATGATAGAATCAGCAGAGAGCTGAATGTGAGTTTTAATAACTCCTTTCATGATGTCATCAGCTGAGCAATCGTCACAGATCTGCAGTGTCAGCAGGGAGGGTGACACCTGCACTCGTGGAGCGCAAATACACAGTGAGTACAGCCCGTTGGCAGGGTGAGGATGGGGAGTGGAACTTCAGCTGATGGCAAGTGCATGCTTGCCTCTTTCAACGTTTTGAGAGTTCACTTTCCCAAATTAAAAAATAAGTTTCAGTGATTTTAAAAATGTGAAATCTATATGCTTTCCAAGAGCAAGGAGACCTGGTGCTGAGTGGGAGTGCAGCGACTGGGCAGTCCCCAGTGGAACCTGACCCCCCCCCCCCTAAGGAAGCACAGCTGCAGTGTTCAGGGGTCACTGGGCGCTCCGGGCCCACAAATAATGTGGCATAGGGCCCAGAAAAGTGGGATTATCCAGCGCTGCCGGGCTCAGCCCAGGACAGTCAGAAGGAATAAACCAGAATAAAAATGAATAAAAATAAAGGCACTGAAATTCGTTTAGAAAGCTGTAATGTTCTCCTCCCTTTTCACTCAATTCTAGAGGTCACTATGCCCGGAACACTTGCTACCTGCCCCTTGCCCCAGCCAAGGCTCTATCAACTCTGACCAGCCCGGGGCTCTCCCATGTCCGGCTGCTGTGCCTGGCCAGACGTGGGAGAAAGGGTTGTTGTAGTCACCACCCATCCTTACTGAAATCAGGTGCCAGTAGCAGGTGGGGGGCAGAGCAACAGAGGACAGGCTGCATGTCCCTCTTAATCCAACCCCAAGCCATGTCCATGGGCCAACCCTGAAGACCGTTTTCTTTCTGGGTTAGGCCAGAAGGCCAGGTCTGAGCAGTACCATGGGCAGGGCCTCCAGGTGGCCTCCAAGGCCTCTGCCCCAGTCTCTGATTGGATTAGTTCTCTAGTGTCCACTGTATTCTAAGACTATGTAAAGGGGTCACTTGATAGAGAGAACCAGCATGGGAAGGCAGTTTCTTCAAAAATCCTATATGCTATGCTTTATTCAATTCAAAAATAGGTAAGAGAAAAATTCCCAAGTTTTCTTTTCACTAATTTTATTTATATTTGGTAGATTTCACTCAGAGTGTCTGTCAATTAATTCCGTCTTGTCTGAGATGTACCTGCATGTGCATGTGTGTATAATCCCTTAGAAACTTTATTTGGTGCAACTTCATATTTTTGGTATATAGAAATAATTTTATTTTCGTATTGCAGCACAGTAGACATACAATCAACATTATTTCCTAGGTTGTGCAATATATAAATTATTCACATTAAAAAATTAAGAACAGAAAGCCTCATATGCAGGAAATATTTTAAAATGTCTAATTTTGAATCTGTGTTTTGACATTATACACTACTAGCTTTATAAATCTGAATAAATACATGATACACATTGGAACAAAGTATACATAGATGCTTAATTCAGTGAACAGCTAACTCGCTCTTCACTTTGGTCATTGGGATTCCAGGCGCTGAGGCATAGTGGATCTGAAAGAGACTTCCAGAAGTACGTTTATTACACTGGCATTTTAAACATTTCTGTTCTTCTATTCTCCTTTATAGCGAGGGGACCTTTTCTCCTTAAAAGCCAGAAGACCTTCTAGTCTGTCTTTCGTTGGAATAGTCTAAGAGAAACAAAACATTATGTTATCTGCATGAAAAAGTAAAAACAACTGTAAAAGTTTAACAAGCTTTATCTAAGAAAACTAATCTAAAATTTTTAAATCTAGTCATCTGAACAATTCTATCACCAAATTTATCATTCTAACTCCAAATATGCTTCCCCCCCATTTTGAATATACTTTAAAAAATTAATAGGCTTTATTTTTAGATAATTTTAGGTTTACAAAAAAAATTGAGCAAAAGTTCAGAATTCCCACAGACACCCACAAGACCTCCACCAATTCCTCTAATATTAACATCTTGCATGAGTGTGGTACATTTGTTACAAATGAACAAATATCGATATATTATTATTAACTAAAGTCCGTATTTTATATTAGAGTTCCACTGTGTTGTATATTTCATGGATTTTCACAGATGCATAATATCATGTACCCATCATTAGTGTCATACAGGATAGTTGCACAGCCCTAAACATCCCTTATGCTCCACCTATTCATCCCTGCCCGTTGCCTCCTCCAAAATGTCATATAGTACATAGCATTTTCAGATGGAATTCTTCACTGAGCAATATGCATTTAAGGTTCCTTCCTGTTTGTTTGTGGCAGGATAATTCATTTCCCTTTATCCTGGAATAATACTCCATTGTACAGACGTATCACAATTTATCCAGTCACCTAGTAAAGGACATCTGGGCTGCGTTTGAGTTTGGCAATTATGAATAAAGCTGCTACAAACACTGGTGTGCAGGCTTTTGTGTGGTCATACAAGGTATGATCAAACACTATGGTGAAGTTTAAATTAAAAACAAAATTTATTACAGTGAAAGACACACTGCCATTAATCCCCCTCAAAATACTCCTCTTGCTTTGAAAACATTTATACCATCATTCTTGCCACTTTCTGAAGCAGTTCTGGAAGTCCTCTTTCCTGAGTGTCTTTCGTTGTGCTGTCGTGGCTGCCTCGATGTCCTGAATCGATTCAAAACTTTTACCTTTCAAGGTCATTTTGACTTTGGGGAAGAGCCAGAAGTCGCATGGTGCCAGATCCAGTGAATAAGGACACACTGTAATGTTTTTATTTAATAGAAATTGCCGTATCAGAAGCGATGTGTGACATGGAGCCTTTCCATTATGATCACAAAATATGGTGAATGCTGCTGCCAAATGCCATCCAAAGGAAAGGCAGGGATCTTCAATATGGGAAGCGGTACAATGAACCTTAGTAACAGTGTGTGACAAGTTTCAACTTGTTTGGTGCAGTCAGTCAGGTGTGAGCTACGGTTGAGAGAAGGCGTGGTTTAAAGTGTGCCTAAATCATCCTCCATCATGACAACACTCCGTGTCACACATCACTTCTGGTACAGCAACTTCTGTCAAATAAAAACATTACAGTGTGTCCTCATCCACCTTAATCACCATGCGACTTCTGGCTCTTTCCCAAAGTCAAAATGATTCAGGACATCAAGGCAGCCATGACAGCACAACTAAAGACACTCACGAAAGTGGACTTCCAGAACTGCTTCAGAAAGTGGCAAAAATGATGGAACAAGTGTGTTCGAAGTGAGGGGGAGTATTTTGAGGGGAATGAATGGCAATGTGTCTTTTACTGTAATACATTTTTTAAATTTAAACATTCACATTCTTTAATCACACTTCGTAAGTCTTCAACTCATTTGGGTAAATACGTAAGAGCAAGGTTGCTGGATCATGTCGTAAGACTATGTTTAGCTTTGTATGAAATGGCCAAATTATGGTATCTCGTTTTTATTTGCATTTCTTAATTAACATATGATATGGAGCATCTTTTCTTATGCTTATTTGCCCTCTGTATATCTACTTGATGAAGTGTCTGTTCAGATCTTTTACCCACCTTTTAATTGGTTATTTTCTTATTGTTGAGTTTTAAAAGTTCTCTGTATGTTCTGGATACAAGTCCTTCATCAGATAAGTGTTTTGCAAAAATTTTTCCCCAGTCTTTTTATTATATGTGCTGCCGAAGCGAGCACAATCCCGTCTTTTTATTCTCATCACCGTCATTTGCAAAGAAGTAGTTCATCAATATTTTTCTTTCATAGATTATACTTCTGTTAGTGTATCTCAAAAGTCTTTGCCAAACCCAAAGTCACCTAGATTTTTTATCATCCAGAAGTTTTACAGTTCATCTTACACATTTAGGTCTATGACCCATTCTAATTTTTGTGAAGGGTAGAAGGTCTGTGTCTAGATTAATTTTTTGTAGTTGTGTGTCCAAATGCTTTAGTACTATTTGTTTTCAAGACTATCTTTTCTCGTTGAATTGCCTTTGTTCATTTGTCAAAGATCAGTTGACTATATTCCGGGCTTCCTATTCTGGTCCATTGATGTATTTGTCTATTCTTTTGTCAATACCAGTCTTGATTACTGTAGCTTTATAGTTAGTCTTGAAGTTGGGCAGTGTCAGTCCTCCAACTTTGTTCTTCAATCTTGTTGGCTAACCTGGGTCTTTGGATTTTCCATATAAACTTTAGAAACGGTCTGTCAATATAAACTAACTTATTGGGATTTTTATTGGACTTGCATTGAATCTATATATGAAGTTGGGAAGAATTAATAATATTGAGTCTTACTATCCATAAACATGGGACACCTTTCCATTTATTTAGATCTTGATTTCTTTCACCAGTTTTGTAGTTTTCCTCCTATAGATCTTGTACACATTTTGTTAGATTTATACATAAGTATTTTATTTTATTTTTTGTGCTAATGTAAATGATACTGTGCTTTCAATTTAAAAATCCAATTCTTCACTGCTGGTATATAGGGAAGCAACCAACTTTTATATATTAACCTTGTATCATGCAATCTTGCTGTAATTGCTTATGAGTGTTTTGTTGTTGATTCTTTGGGATTTTCTATATCATCTATAAACAGTTTTAGTTCTTCCTTCCCAATCTGTACACCTTTCATTTCTTTTTGTCTTATACTAGCTAGAACTTCTAGTAGACGTTGAAAAGGAGTGATGAGAGAGGACATACTTGCCTTGTTCCTGATCATTAAGTATGATCTTACCTGTAGGTTTTTTGTAGAAGTTCTTATCAAGTTGAAGAAGTTCCCCTCTAATCATAGTTTGCTAAGAATTTTTAATCACAAATGGGGGTTAGATTTTGCCAAATGCTTTCTCTGCATCTGTTGATATAATTGTATGATTTTTCCATCTTAGCCTGTTGATGTGATGACAGATTACACAAGTGTTGAACCAGCCTTGTGTATCTGGGGGGAAAAAATCCCATTTGGCTGTGGCATATAATTCTTTTCAGACATTGTTGGATTTGATTTGCTAATACTTTGTAAAGCATTTTTATATCTCTGTTCATAAGAGATAATGGTCTGTAGTTTTCCTTTTTGTTAAGTTCTTTGGTTTTGGTACCAGGGCAATACTGGCCTCATAGAATGAGTTTTAAAAAGTGTTCCTTCTGCTTCTATTTTCTGGAAAAGATTGTAGAGAATTGGTATAATTTCTTCCTTAAATATTTGGTCGAATTCACCAATGAAACCACCTGGGCCTGGTGCTTATTTTGGAAGTTTACTAATTATTGATTTAATTTCTTTAACAAACAGGACTATTCAGTTACTATTTCTCCTTATGTGAGTTTTGGTATATTGTGTCTTTCAAAGAATTGGTCGATTTTATCTAGGTTTTGTGGGCAAAGAGTTCTTCACAGAATTCCTTTATTATTCCTTTCAAGGTCCATGGGATCAGTTAGTGATGGTCTTTCTTGCATTTCTGATATTGGTAATTTTTATGTTCTTTTTCCTTGGTTAGCCTGGCTAGACCTTTACAAAGAACCAACTTTTTGTTTTGGTTCTTTTTCTATTGTCTTTCTATTTTCAATTACATTGATTTCTGCTCTAAAGTTTATTATTTCCTTTCTTTTGTTTACTTTGGATTTAACTTGCTCTTAATAATAAAGCAGAAACTTTTTATTGATCTAGATCTTTCTTTTCTAATATACGCATTCAATGCTATAAATTCTAAAATTGCTTTTGATGTATTCCCACAAATTTTGATGTTTCATTTTAATTTTCATTTAGTTAAAAAATGGTTTTTAAATCTTCTTGAGAATTTTTCTTTGATACATGTGTTATCTGGAAGTGAGTTGTTTAACCTTCATTAAAAAGATTAAATCCCACCATTAACAGGTGGGATTTTCCACCTATCTGTTACTTTTTTCTAGTTTAATTCCACTGTGGTCTGACAGAATACAATATATGATTTCTGTTCCTTTACATTTGATAAGGCGTGATTTATGGCCAAATATGCTTTCAAACTTTTTCTTCAGTTCCTGGGGCTGCCTATTTGTAAGAGATTTATAATTTACTTCATCGATGGCATGTGCTCATCAATGACAGGTGGTGACTTTTACCTACAGACCAGGTAGAGTAACACTCTAGCTGTCGCTCCTAATTCATGACAACGTTTAAATAGGAGCTGATGCAGTTCCCACTCTCAGGAAAGGTGGAACAAAATTCTTCTCCTACTTTAGATGCCCTAAAACAAAGTTACACCTTTCAGAAAAATAGAAGGAAGGGAAGAGGGGAAAGGAAAGGGGAGGGGAAAGGGGGATTGTTCCTCTATAGAAAGCCCTACTAATTTATGTACAAAAAAGAAAGGTGTATAATCAAATGAGCAAACTTTCAGTGGGCAGGAGGGAGGGCTGAGAATGTCAGGAAGCGCCAATGAGTCTCCAACACCGATGTCCCAACAAGGACACTGCTCCCTCCTCTGAGCACTCTACACTGGAGCGAGCGTTCAAGTCACACCCACAAAATACAACATGAGCCAGAGAAACAGGCACAGCATGAATGGTACTATTTAATTATACTAAGAGTTTTCTAAATTATGTAGACAAGAGTCATTAGAACCGTGTTTCCCCGACAATAAGACCTCACCAGAAAATAAGCCCTAGCATGATTTTTCAGGAGGACATCCCAAACACAAGCCCTAATGCGTCTTTTGGAACAAAAATTAATATAAGACCTGGTCTTATTTTCGGGGAAACAAGGTATGTAGAACGGAATTAGTCATAAGAGCCAGTAACAGTCAAATAGCAGAAACAACTAATTTCAGTCCCTTTATATGAATCTGGAATGGGTATGAGTACAGTCTTGCTCAGTGACACAGATTTCATTTGACTTATACAGAAGGGAAACATATTTTGTAAGGGGTATCCTCACTGCATGTGATTGTATGACGTACCTGAGCATAACAAGCTTCTTCTATGGCTAACCCTGTTACTAAATCGACCTGAGGACAAAAACAGAATTCATTTCAGCAGGAATTACTTTTTAAAATATGGTATATGCAATACAAATTTAAGTTTAATAATCTTATTCCAAATAACTGAATCCTTTGGTATAATGCAGCAAGTCAGATGACCAGAGCGAGACTCTGGAACGTGGCTGCCGGGGTTCAAAGCCTGACTCCACCATGTGAGAGCTGTGTAACCTTGGGGGAATTATAACCTCCCTGTGCCTCGGAGAGGCACATCTGAACAAGGAGCTAACTGCAGTAACCTACCAGTTTGGGGTACTGTCAGGATTCAATCAGTTAATTTAGGTAAAGACTTTATAAAGTACTTAAGATACACAGGCAGACCTCGGAGATACTGCGGGTTCGTTCCAGACAGCCACAATAAAGCAAATGTCACAATAAAGTCACACAAATTTTTAAGTTTCCCAGTGCATATAAAAGTTATGTTGGGGGTGACCGTTAGCTCAGCTGGTTAGTGCACGGTGCTGGTAGCACCAAGGTTGCCGGTTCGATCCCCACATGGGCCACTGTGAGCTGAGCCCTCTTTAAAAAACAAAAAAAAGTTATGTTTACACTACGCTGTAGTTTATTAAGTGTGCAACAGGATTATGTCTAAAATAACATGCACATATCTTAACTAAAAAGTACCTTATTGCTAAAAAATGCTAACCACCATCTTTTTGCTGGTGGAGGGTCTTGTCTGGATATTTTGTTGATTAAAACAAAATATCCATGAGGCACAATAAAATGAAATACAATAAAATGAGGAGTGTGTGTGTGTGTGTGTGTGTGTGTGTGTGTGTGTGTGTGTCCTGGCACACAGTAAGGCTCATATAAGGTATTTGCTACTAAGTATTGTTACTATCACATAAGAATTTCTGAAAACTAATCAAAACCTTTGTTAATGTTTAAAACTGCATTTTTTGCTAACAAATTCAATTTATTCACTGCTATGAAGCCCAGGACAATACAGTGGGTTCTGGGTCTGCAAGTAATAAGTACCTTTCTTCAAAACTCCCATCATTTAAGCAGAATGTACGTACTGTAATTACAGCTGGGTCAGTGGCTGCCTGTACCGCTTCCCTGCCCTACCTACCTGCCCCAGCATGGGGCCTCCTACCCTCAGAGCCACCTCCCCAGAGGAACCCCAGGACACCCTACAGACTTGCCAGATTTTATGTGTATCTCCTGCAGAAAGCACATGGAGACGTTAAAGGTAGAGAGCCAGGAAGCTCTCCCCAAAATGCATTTTTATAATACAATACTGGTACTGAGAAGATACACACGGCCTTTTTCTTTTGATTTTCCTATGAAATACTAGACAGTAAATCTATCAACTCAATGGCAAAAGTAACAAGCATGTCATTAAGCTGTAGGGCATCGGTGAAATTACCAAATTCTGTGATATGACACTGAATTAACAGCTTAAGCAGAATGAAATCAGTGATGTGGCTACAAAGAACCTGAGCAGCTTTCAGTAGCACTGAAGCAGCTGCATTTTAGACCATTAAGAAATAATGCACAAGTCCAAATATGGATCATTAAATTAAATCCCCATTCCCTACTCTAACAATAAACGCAAGCATTAAGGAATTTACCTCCATCCCTTGATTAATTGCTAATTTTGCCACTCGCATTGCAACAGGTCCCTAAAATTCAAATAAAAGAAAAAGATTTTAATTATTATTTATGCAAATTATGTTGTATATCTCAGCAAAATTCAGAAATTTCCACTGCTGGCTCTATGGCCTAGGAGCAACAACCGTTGTAAGATGTAATTGATGAGGAATTTCTTTTAGGAGCCTTGCAAAGTATAAATTGCAATTGTAGCAACTCTATTGCATCAGCAAGTTATGTAGCTTGCAGCAACCTGTATATATGGAGGTCAGCAGATGGTGTGAACGTAGCACCAGGCTTACCATTCTTCACTCAATCTCCCTAGAGGTTAAGCAGGGAAAACAAAAGGGGGCAAAGTGTCTGGCATGACACCACACCCATCAGACAGCATGACCATTAGACACTGGCTCTGTCTTTCTCCTCCATGGGCACCGATAAATAACCACGAGGATGACGTACAGTAAAGCAGTTCCTTCTGGCAGTGCTCCCACATCACACAAAAGCTTAAAGTCCAAACAAGTCATTCCAGATGTGTGAGGGTCACAGAGAAAAGACCTGGGTGTCCTCTGTGAGAAGGAAAACATTACTTTTGTCTTAGAAAACCACAGTCCTCCAGATGGAATTTAGTTATTTGTTTACATTTTAAATTCCTAAAAAATGTTTAGGTGTGATGAATTAGAATTCAGTGGCATATTTTAAAATGTCTTTTGAATTAAAATGCAAGGCTCTAAATAACAGACAGGACAAAGGACCCCCAAAAGTGAAAGGTAAATGCATGACGACATGCAAGTGCCAGTTTTTCCTATCCAGGGCTTTCGATGATCAACTTTAAGCTTTCTAAATTAAATTCTCTTCCTAAGTCACATGTTTAAAAATGTTTTTCAGAGGCCACAATTTTCCAAGGCTTACACAAGTATCTTAGCTAGAATTCTTCCAATTATGATCTGCATGGGCAGGGCACATATAAGTTTTTTTTTTAATCATCAATTCATGTTTTTTTTCCCCCTAAACACAGTGCTCCTTTCCATGAGACTCTTCTCTATTCACTTTTATTACCAGCTGATCCTTGTTTTGATACTGGTCAAATTTCCATATTACACAAATCTCCAAGTCCCCTGTTCCAATGTGGGTGGGGATTCAGGGGTCTGGGACGGGCCTGGAACCCTGCTTGTTTAACACGCTCCCAGGGGATCCCTGGGCTGCTAGCCCACAGAACACACTCTGGCTAGCAAGGTTTAGAAAACAGCAAAACAGCAAGTGAAAATGCTCTTACGTATAATGCTTATTGAATTAGCTTCTCTTTCAAAATCTAAAACCAATGCCTCTTCTATACAAAACCACGTTCTCAGACAGAAACATGGAAATAATACATAATACAGAAATCACACAGAAACACTAATTTTATAGAAGCTTTCTAATTACTTGGAAGAGTAATCATTCAGTGACAAAACTATAAAGATTATTCCACCTCAAATTGCATTTTGTAACTTTTGCATATAGTTTCACAGCTATACATTTTCAGCATCTCCCTTGACCTGGGTAAGAATTAATTCCAGCAATTAATGTTCTCAGAGGCATGTCCGTCAGACGAAAGAGACAGTAATGACAGCCCGCTTTCCCAAGGAGTGGAATGTAACTGATGTCAGATTGGGGTGGGGGCTCTCAGGCAGGGTGCGTGTGGGCACTGAGGGCATTACTGCAGTGAGAATCACCGGGAGAGAGTGAGAGAAGGCATGGGAACCACAGGGGTGCTAAGGTACTAATAACAAGCCTCCTGGCTGGAGCTCCGGAGCAGGGAGCTGAACACTCCCGTCCAAAGCCAGGAAATGCTGGGACATCAGAACTGGAATTGTGCTAAAACCCTGCTTAGACACACCCCTTTATTTCAAGTGAGACATGTGGTGGTCATAAATTTTTAAGCCAAAGGAAGTCATTAAAGCAATATTTAAACTATTATCTCTCCTGATACTTGTACCTTTCATCTTTCTTTAGGTAGACATTTCCCTAATATTTTGGGGAAATATTAATGCCGAAGTTACAGTGAGAGTATTTGTTTTCTTTAAAACAATAAAATCTTTTCTACTTGCTCTCTTTCCATAATTCAGAGTATAAGGCTCTGTGTTACCTGTATGGGGAATAAATTACATAGGGGCCCTGCCCTGAAAAAGCTTACAGCTCATTCGTTCTTTGAGAAGGACTAAAGTGCTATCAACACGAGGCAGTGTGGCTTTAGAAGTCAACTGTGAGGCCCTGTTGGACAGCTCTCAGGGGACAGGTATGTCACAGCAGGCCTGGGCCTTTGACAACAAAGAACTCCAAGAACTGGACGCGACACTCCCAACAATATGGAGGGTATGTGCATATTTTTTGGAGAGGAATTCATGAGAATCCCCAAAGGATCCATGGCCCCAAACAGATAAAAGAATCCTGTCTGTGCTAAATGACTGAGTTAGAGAGGATGTTATTTTGACTCCAGAAATAGTTAGGGGGGTTTTAAAACTTGCAATTCCAGTAGGGATAAAAACAAATCACTGTTTACATAGCAAATATCCTTAAATCTATCATTTCAGAAAAAAGTAATACTTGAAAAATACATCAGGGATAGAGTGTGAGAACAAAGAAACCCTTAAAACAGGATCCTTGATGTACAATTACTAATATTACACATGATGACTGTTGTCTGTGAGTAACATACAGTGAGTTCCAGATTTGAAAGTGGAATTGTGAGGAAGTATAGTGTGCACACAGGAGTTAAAATAAGGCTACATCACTAAAGAAACACAAACCGTGAGAGGAACCCCCACTGGTGCTCCAGCAGGTGCCGTCAGTTAGGGTACCACAGGGAAAGCCCACTTTGGCACAAATGGCTGCACTCTCCTTACTCATTTGTGTTTCAGCTAGAGGGTGACCAGTGTGACAACCCATCCATTGCTATTTCTTTCCACGTGTACGGCTCAGGTCAGAGTGTTCAACTGGTGAACTTAAGGTGCTAAGAAGTCCTGGCACGTGTGACAAACATGCTTGAGATATAGTATCAAAGCAAGGCTCGAGTATGGGCCTCAGATTACTTTCAAATCGTAATTTTAATTCTGAAGGCTTTTCACGTTAATCCAGTATACTATTTCTAGGTTTTGCAGCTACCGTGTACTTCTACACTTGGAGAGCAAGTCAAAGACATCATGGGTATGTAAGATGATTATTGTTTTGGACAACTTGCTATAAAAGTTCCCTAAAAAGAGGGGAAAGGAAGTGTAATTAGAAATACCTGAGGTAAAAACTCTCTCGCTAGGTCCAAGGCCTTTCTGTAGGCAGCATCGCCCTCCTGGTTCTGCTCCAGAACATGGCTGACCAAGCCCACAGCCTTGGCTTCCTGGCCATCGAGCACCCGTGCAGAGAAGATGAGCTCTTTGGCCAGCGACATCCCAATGGCACGAGGCAGTCTTTGCGTTCCCCCTGCAAATGGCGGAGAGAGAAAATGCAGGCAACAATTTCATTCAGGTTTCACATTTCAACGTTTCCTTTCTTCATTTATAAAAATAAACCAGTGCGGTGGCCGGATGGCTCAGTTGGTTAGAGCGCGAGCTCTTAACAACAAGGTTGCTGGTTCAATTCCCACATGGGATGGTGAGCTGTGCCCCCTGCAACTAAAGACTGAAAATGGCAACTGGACTTGGAGCTGAACTGTGTCCTCCACAATCAGATTGAAGGACAACAACTTGGAGCTGATGGGCCCTGGAGAAACACACTGTTCCCCATATTCTCCAATAAAATTTATTTAAAAAAAAAAAAAAAAAAAAAAGCCAGGGCAAGTTTATATGTCAAAATTAGTAACTGGAAAACTTCAAAACAGAATCTAATTTCTTAGTTTATAAAATTAGTAACACCAAAAAGTACTTGAGACTCTTATATCATTGATTCTGGCACTGACTATTACTTTCAACACAGCTGCTGTGTTTCTCAATCGAATCCACCGTCATTACAGTGTCAGGAATCCTGCGATGCACATCAGTGGGCAAGCAACACTGTCCCTTCAGCCCATTCACCAGGTGACAGGTCCATCAAGCCTGGCACTTCTCTTTCAGTGTAGATAAAAGTTACCAAATTCTGAGAAATTCAACTCATGTACTTGAAAAGAATCATTTATGGTAAATGACTTGTAAACTAATTCTAGTTTAATTTTAAAAAAAGCAAAACAAAACTGCTAACTGCTCATGCTAATAGTCTTTATCCTGGCAGTGTTTACTTTTCTGGGGTAAGTATGAAGCATCCCAACACACTGCTCCGTCAGATCCATCTATGTATTCACTCCAGTATCCTCAGTGATGAGGCTGGGATCTCATTAACTAGTAAGCTGGACAAAAGCAGGTCATATTCTTACTGGTACCCTCAATTTTTACCAATAAGAATACGAAAACAGCTACATCAGGATTCGTATAAATCTCATCCTTAATGGCTGTTGGGCTGCGTGGCTACTGGCGGCCACGCGGCAGGAGCAGCTGACTGCCAAGTTCCAGAGGAGGAAAGACAAACTGATGGTCTGCCATCCAAATAAGCTCACTGTATTTTGTTTGGCCCACAATGTTTACACTTTTTCCCCGCATTAGTTACCAACAATTAAAAACTGGGTGGGTGATGGCATACAGAACCAGCTTCCCCTGGCCGTCACAGGGAGCTGCCCCTTCAAGACGCAATGCATGCCTGTTTGCTCCGCCTCCACCACAGCTGTTAGCGCACCCCTCCAACACTGCCAAGGGAGAGGTTGTGCTTCCCTTTAAACAACTTTCACAGGAAAGCAAATTTTTTTCTTATTCACATCTCCATCAAATGTGGGAAAATGAAACAGAAAGACCACAAGTTTCAAGAAAGCATATTTCCCTTCAGTAATTAAGTCTATTCCTACATGTTTAACCAACAACAGAGCGTGCCCGCATTGGAAGAACACAGCTTAAGATGATATTACTAAGCAACCATATTAAGAACCACGACCAGTACTTAGAAAATATGGGTGATTAAAAAGAGAAAAAAAACCTCAATGAATTAGGAAAGGACTGACATTATCTACAGGGATTGTTTTTGAACATAAATGAGTACTGCTTCTGTAAAACTCAGTTATTTATTAACCGTTTACACTGCTCAGTTAGAAATGGTGAGTTTATAAGTGTTTTACTCAATATGGCAGAAAATGTGTCTGAAAAAAATGAAGCATCAACAAATTTAAATCTAACTGCAAACACTGTTGTTACTCAGTGCAGTAAAGATAGGTCTGAGAACTTATGGGTAAAGCTCTATGGAAAACACAAGTTATTTACGGTGTTTCCAATGACAGCTGATTAGAACAGATATAAATAATACAACCCAGATAGCTATATTTACTCATGAAACTGATGAGAATTTTCATGAGACTGAAGAACTTAGGAAACAGTATTCATGATTAGCACAAATTAAGAAATTATTCTTTTCTGTGTTCTGTGAAGAGTTTAATGTAGATTGTTCAAAATTAACAAAAGTGACCCTCAATGGCCATTGTGAATGTTACACTTTTTATTCAACTGAAACTCAGTATTTTGCAAGTCCATAAAGCTTAATTTAAACCCATTCATCATATCATTTTGCTTATAGTATCCATATTATTCTCCATGAAAGAGGATTTTGTACAAATTTAACACAAAGCAACAGTCATGAAACTACCACCACAAAATGGGCCCACTCCTTCAAGCTGAATGGCATACAACTCAATGCTTTGATTAATGAACTAAATGCTAGAGGACATGATGTGAGAGTGAGAGGCACAGCGCCAAAGAGAGCTTTCTGTTTTGTTGAAAACAATGCATCATAGGATCCTAGGAAAAATCCTCAACTTGGCTCACCAACTAACACTGCGTATAAGACTTGGCCTTTTTGGTTGACATTATAAGCCGTCTATTCTTGGTACTGCCTACAAGTGGAATCATGTGGTATTTGTCCACTTATGACTGCCTTACTTCACTTACCCTAATGTCTTCAAGGTCCATCCATATTGTAGCACGTGTCAGGCTTTCCTTCTTTTCTCAGGCTGAATAATATTCCATTGTATGAATATACTAAGTTTTGTTTATTCATTCATCTGTTGGTGGACACCTGGATTACTCCCATCTTTTGGCTATTAGGAATAATGATGCTATGAATATGTGTGTACCATTTTTCAAGACCCTGCTTTCAATTCTTTTGGGTAGATATCCAGAAGCGGAACTGTAATCCTATGTTTAATTTTTTTGAGGAACAGCCATACTATTTTCCATAGCACCTGCACCATTTTACATTCCCACCAACAAGGCACAAGGATTCCATTTTCTCCATATTCTCACCTTGGTGTGTGTGTGTGTGTGTGTCTGTGTATATGTGTGTGCATATATATATGTATTTATTGTAGCCATCCTAATGGCTGTGAAGTGCTATCTTATTATGGTTTATGATTTGCATTTTCCCAACAATTTGTGATGCTGTCATGTGCTATTGGCCATTGGCATCTTTGGAGAAAAGTCTTACTTAAGTCCTTTGCTTATGTTTTAATTGTTTGTTTTGGGGTTTTTTTTTAAATTTTTTTTTTTTTTGCTGTTGTGGTGGTGGTTGAGTTGTAGTTCTTTATATATTGTGAATATTAATTCCTTATCAGATAAATGATCAGCAACCATTTTCTCCCATTTCATGGGTTGCCTTTTCACTCTGTTGATAGGGTCTGATGCATAAAAGTTTTTAATTCTGTTGAAATTCATTTTATTTTTGTTTCCTGTGCTTTTGGTGTCAAATCCAAGAGACAACTGCCAAATCCAACGTCACTAGTTTTCCCACTGTGTTCCTCTAAGAATTTTGTAGTTTCTATTTTTACATTAAGGTCTCTCATCCATTTGGAGGTAATTTTTGTATATGGTATAAGGTAAAGGTCCAACTTCATTCTTTTGCTGGTAGAAACCCAGTTTTACCAATACCATTTTTTGAAAGGGTCTGTCTTAAATAGTTACACAAATATAGGTTTAATTCACTCATTCTGACTGAAATTTTATCATTAGGAAATCTGTTGGGTAAGAAATTATCTAACCCACTTTCCTATGCTGCAATTTGCAGAAATAAAAGACTGATCTGTAGTTTTACATTTGTAGAATTGAAGATAACCGCCCCGTACCATCTCCACAAATATAAATTTTGTGATTTCAAACTATAAAAATGATATAGCCTGTTCAGTTTGCCTTTCTCAATTAATATTTAATGTTGATAGCATGAGCAAAGAGCTATACAAATGGAAGTAACTGAACTGCAGTGCAGTATGAGAATAAACTAACATGATTAATGTAGAATCTCAGATTTCTACAAATATCTCAGGCATAGTTACCTTAAATAGAAACTTTTTTTATGACAACATTCTACTCCAGTTTGGAAGCAGTGCTGTTTGTAAACAGCTATTTTCTATTACGAAATTAAAACACTACTGCTCATTAGGGAGTCGAGGCTCAGTGCAGCACATTTGGCAACCTGAGACAAGACGTGCCACTGAGTCTTGGTGTGGAAGGGAAGGTATCGGATTTATAAGTCCAAATGCAAACAGGCATACTAGAGAGAATATATTTCAATTCATCTTTGTTAATTCTGAATATTAAACTCTATTAGCTTAGCGTTAGGTAAAAATGAAGACCGTGTGTCATATTCCTGCCAGTTGATCTGCTTGCACCAGGCTTACTCCACTAGATCACATAACCTCCTTAGTGCTCGTAGCCACTGGAGTTCAGGCTCACTAAAGTGCCATCTCGAGAAACAGTCTTGGGACTGACAAAATTAAACAGTGGAATTAAAAACAGGGTTGTCACAGTGGAAATAAAACTGTTCCATTCTGACAGCAGCCCTCCTGCATTCAAGATCACGGAGCCCTACAAAACTGTTCAAATGCCCACTACTGTCCATTCCAGCAGCTTCCGACACAGAGCCCTCACTTCGGGCTGGGCCTGCTCTGAGGCTCAGAGACTTTTCATAACTTGCCCCGAGTCACTAAGTTAGGTTGCAGAAATAGGCTTCAAACCTACCTCTGCCGGATTCTTATTTACTGTGTGATAAGAAAGGAAAGAGAAAATTATGAAATGGGTGTATGGCTTGAGCGTATTTTATTTTAAAAAGGTGTGTGTGGTATATATAAGTAGGCATATATCAAACATGCCCAAACAGTTGTCTCTGTAGGGCTCAGCTAATAGGTAATGCTTTTCTTTTCCATTTCACCTTTCCATATTTCCAAAATGTTCTGCACTTTGTAGGTGATATGACACTGGAACAGGAGCAGAAGTGCTACAGCATTGTGCGAGACCACAGTACAGGGTCACAAAGAGGCAGCCGCTGAGTCAGAGCATCCCTGCCGCTTCCTGCCTATGTTCCCCGGAGGCTTTCCAGGCCTCAGGAAGCCTCAGCTCCTCTGGGCGAGCCAGGGTACTCAAGGAGCATGCAGTCAGTACACTCCCAGGCCACAACTGCAGGTACTACCGAATGAAGGGAAATGTGGACGTGAGCTGAGAACTTTCACGATAGCTCACAAGACTCCTGCTAAAAAACAAGTACCTCAACTGTTCTCAGGGGCAATAAATTTAAGAGCACATTTTGCTTCCACAAAAAACTCTTCCTGAGTCACTTCATCACCTACCAGAAAAGGGTATTCTGTGGTGTTCCGTGAGTCTGCATGAGGGTGCATCAGAGCAACAAGCAGAAATTAAGACCCGAAGCTGCATTCCTGTTATGGAGAAAGGAAGCGTCTTGGCCACCGCCGCTGCCCCTGCTAATGCTCAGAAAAAGCCAGCTAATTTCAAAGGCTTTGTTTTGGCTCTGTCAACAAGAAGATTCTGAGTCAGTGGGTCTGACGTGGGCCCTAAGGTTCTGCATTTCTAACGGGCTCCAACATTCAGACGAAGAGACACTGGAATCTGCTGACCCACTGCTGTAAAACGTGAGGTGCAGGCGATTTTTAAATGAAGTAACAGAATTTACAAAACCGAATGAGTATTTGCCACTTTAGAATAGTCACCACCTTTTTGGAATTCCTCCTTGGGAACGAATTTTCAAGATGACAACACATTTGTTCAATTCATTCAAGTACTTATTGCAGCTTCCTGTTTAGGCACGTGGATACAGCTGGGAATGAAACAAAGCCACTGCCTCTTGGAGCTTACAATCCTGTGGGGAAGTCACAATATGCCAATAATACCGTCAGACGGCAGGAGAGCAGTGCCAGGGCATGGGGTGGGCAGTTTAGATACGCCAGCCGGCCAGGGAGGGGCTCTGAGGTGACACTGAGCTGAGACCAGAGGAGCACAGGGCGGCCAGAGTGGCTGGAGTGGCAGGAGGAATAGCCTGAAAGGAGCAGGGCCAGATCCCGCGGGTCCCCTGGAACCAGGGTTTACTCTAAGGGTGACAGGAAGCCATTGAGCATCTGAGAGCATCTTCTAAAAACAGTGTTGTGGGAATGTCATGCTCTAGATTTGGATTTGAGGATAAGCTGTGGTCATTGTGAGCCAAGAATACAGTAGATGTTCATACTATTTGTGGTAGGGCACCAACAGACTCGGAGAGAAATTTCAAAACAAGTTCAATGTCAGTCATATTTTGGCTGCCCAGCGTACACAGCCTCCATTAAAATCCTGGTCTTTCTTTTGGAGAACCACCACTTGTATGCAGTCTGGGATAGTGGAGGATCCCACCAATGGAGTCTGGGGGGGGCCAGATCTTCCTCTCTGCCCTGGCACAGCTAGGCAGGCATCCAAGTCAGGTCTGGTCTGTTGGATGTTACTCTTCAGGATCAGGAGTGCAATGGGTGACCCTGGAACACGGGGACTTTCTGAGCTTACAGGTAGCACTTGGGCACTGATGTGCAGACCTGAGGATTCTTGTATTGTGACCCCTGCCACAGTGTGGACTGTCTGGTTCCAGGGCTTCTAGGTTCCATTTTGTGCTCTAAGCATTATTCTCTAGCCATCCATTGATTCTGGGAACTTTACAATAATTTTCCTTTCCATTTAGGGCAGCCAGAGTCCATTTCTGTTGCATGCTTTCCAACATCATGAATGATACAATAACATTAACTAGCAGTTTTGTTTTTCCTTCTCTCAGAAAGTTAGATGAAACTGAACAGGAGTTTACGTTTTACTTTTTCCAAATAAAATCCATTTGTTCGATCACTAATGTATTGGTTGAGTGACCTAATATGTATATGCCAGGCACTGTCCCAGGTGCTGAACAGTGGTGAACCACACAGAAGCTTCTGTCTTCTGAAGCTTACATCTTATAGGCAGAAAGGGAAGAAAAGGGGCAATACAGAAGCACTTGGACAGGAAAGAACTGAGGTTGTGATGAGTGGAAAGGAGAGAATCTAAGGCAGGTAAAAAAAAGTTCTGAGATTATCACTAGATGGCTCATTTAGATTGGGTGGGGTGGTGTGAGGCAGGAGGGCCTGTTGGATAAATAAATGGGAGGCCCGTGTCTGAATGCTAAAAGACAGCCAAATGAAGATCTGGCAGAAGAACACCCAATGATGAGATCTGCTGTGCACAGGGTAAGGGGAAGCCAAGCTCAGCATGTTCAAGGACGAGGAAGGAAGCCACTGTAGCCAGCAGGAGGATGTGAGGTGGGACAGGCAGGGTTCGGATCACACAGATGTGGCATAAGTTTACATCTGACTCTACCTATGATACAAAGATACCAGAGGGATTTGAGTGGGAAGTGACATAATTTGATTTGCATTTTAAAAGATCCTTTGTAAGCTTGGCAGAGAAGAGATTACAGGGGCAAGATGAAAGCACCTGCCCAGTAGGAGGCTGCAGCTCTTGTCCAAGTACAGTATGATGGCAGCTTGAACTGAAAGAGGGCAAGAGGGGAGTTGGGAGCTGGGGCAAGTGTTGTCCACAACACTTGTGAAATGGATGTGGGGAGAAAGCGAAATCAATCTAATGCCTGGATTGCTGACTTAGGTGCATGAGCAGAAGGTGGTGTTCACTGACACTGGAGGCAGGACATGTTAAGTATGAGATGTCTTTTACGTAAGTAAGTGGAGCAGTGAGGCATGTGACTGGATATGTAGCCTCAGTGTATTAATGATCACTACCATGTAGCTGCACATTCAAAGCCAGGGACCTGGATGCGATCACCTGGGGATACTGTTTACCAGAGAAGGACGGCAAGACCCTGAGAAGTGCCCACTGGAGTGGAGTGAGGTGGGAGAAGCGTGGCAAGGAGCTGGTGCTCAGCAGCCAACCACTTTTGGTTGTCTACCCACCACCATTCACCTCAACCTGCTTCCAATACAAGTCTGCAGGGCTCTTCCAGGAAACATTTCTTCACCGAAATAAAGATACCCAGGAATTAACAGGCTGCTTCCAGGAGGCTGTCACGTCTACATGCGACACTTGGAGAAACAGTAGCCACCTGATGGGGGCCAGCAAGGGCTGAATCCTTAGCCTGAAGATGGCACAACAGAAAGACGTCACTAAACTGAATTTACCAATCCCGAAATTGCCTTATTTTGTAACTTTCTGTGATGTTACACTGTATTTTCTTATTGTTTAAGCAACCTGAAATAGGATTTCCTGTTACTTGTGCCAAAAATGTCTGAAGTATAGATGACTGAAGAAAGAGTTTTAACACACACTTTGGAGAGTGGAAAGCAAACATACTGGGGCAGTATGGTAGGATTTCTGGGCAAAATTAACTACACATTTGAGATTTGTGGTCATGAGATGAGTTAGCATGGTTACCTATTTTTTCCCCCAACAACTCATAGCCATTTGGGGGTGGACACAGAATCGGCAGATAAGCTGAAACTTTGCTAGACAAGCACAAGAAGAGGGCAGAAGCCAAACAACAGCAATAGCAGATATTTACCCGGCTGACACTATGTGATAATGCTCTGTACCTGTCCTACACACTTCACAAGTAGTAAATAGTTCACTTAATCCTTATAATCCTGTGATGCTGGCATGAAGATACTTAAGGTCATTTGTAAGGAAATCATTATCACAAAGGACTGTGAAATCTAAGCTGGGTGGGGAGAGGAGTGACATGGCTTAGAAAGTGCCCATGGACTGGATGATTCTGTAAGGACCAAAGAGAAGTGGAAAATTAGAGTGTTGCAGAGTGAGGTTCAGGAAATCTGATTCAGAATGGAGCCGTTGTTGATGCTGCTGAAGTCTGGGCTCTAACCATGGGGGTAGTGGGCTACAATGGGACGGAGGAAAAGACCTCGGCAGGGCCATCAGAGAGCTGAAATCCAGTCCTGAGGACAGTACGAGGTAACGTGCATGAAATGCTTATCACAGTTCCTGGAACAGGTTTTCTGTGTTTTAAAACCTGTTGAAGAGAAAATATTAGGATACCGGGAATTTACGATTCTGAATGGGAACAATAATATATTCTTAACCAATCCAAAAGCTCTACCAGTTTCTCCAAATATCAGTAAAACAGCTGGGGAAAAACTCCTAAAATGCTATGTAACAGTCTACTATAATTTCTGCATAATATTTAGCATTTTAAACACCAATGATCTAATTCTTCAACACTTAATAAACAAACTCATTAGGGGGTATGTTTGTGTGCAGAAAACAAATCTATCAAATATGAATTATGTTTTCTTCTATGTGGCATTAAACATATAATGTAATGAAAATAAAGCATTTTGAAACTGTTCCCTGGTCAAATGAAAAGTTTGGTGGCGAAACGCGAGAGTAGCACGAGTCCTGATAAAGGGTGGAAGTGTGCTGGTTGGTGAAGGAGTGAGCAGAACGGCAAATACCTAAGGTTCCTTCATGTACAAATCTGATTCTCTTCTTGGCACTGAAATTTTGGAAGCAGGGAGCTTTGACCCATCATCTGAAGCCACAGACAAAATAACAAGATGGAAAGACTCAAAATGGGTGCTTTGTTTCTTTTGCTTGTGATCTACCAACAAAACGAAAATGTGTTTGTAACTTAGTTTTTAAAAGGTTGATTTTTATTTCCCCTTATTTACTAACTTTCAAAATAACAAGGTGGTTCCCTAGCATCATCCCAAGGTGACCAGCCTGTTTTCAGTCCTTGAGAATGATCATAAACTTCCAGATTTTAACAGTTGATGCATTAGAATCCACTGCAGTTATTATTTTTGTTGATGCTCAAACTATCCCATCTTTGGCCAGTGAGCACTTCATTAGATTGGTTATAGAGTCCTTTGAACATGACCTTAGTAGTCTTCGATAGTCTCTTGTTATCTGATATCACAAAATGTTCTGAGCTCATGTGATCTATCTCTTCCCCAGACCTTGAGTCAGCCACTTCTCCAGAGCCCTGGCTCCTTTCAGTGGAGTTGCACAATCATATTTAACACTTCTGCTCTTCCTGTGATCAAGTTTACTTACAACAGCCATGATTGCGTGTGCATGCTCTCAACATTCTTTCCAACAAATGATAAGCATCAAGGATGAGCATTAACAAATGAGCCTGGAGATAGTTCTTTGGCAGTCAGGACTTCGTTATGCGATGCTATCAGATCTTCAACTTTTTCATTGTCCACTTTATTAAATCCAGACTCTTTAATAAGACCTACAATTTTACTGCTTGGATTTAACCACTTCTTTGAAACCTTAGAAGTCAACCACAAAACTCTGGGGCCAGTTTTCTCAAGGTTGCATAAAGATGACAAATGACCGTCCTATACAGTCAGAGCCCAGGTTCCTTCTGTTTCTCCTTTGCTATCCGCAGCCTGCATCTTCTATTCTCCTGGTTATGTCATGGTCCAAAGAGGCTGCTGATGCCTTGCCATCATATTTGCAAACCAGGTAGCGGGAAGAAAAGCGAAAAGGCAAAAGGGCGCCGCGTTTTCAGAACCATTTAGGTCATAGCCAACAAGATCCGCTTACACCACATTGGTTAGAACTTGGTCACATGTAGTTACGGGGTTGGGAAAGGGCATCTTCTTGCTGAGTGCTTCGCTATAGCATAGAGAATAATATTGGGACTTACTAAGGGAAAATGAAAATGGGTAAAACTTTTGATCATGTAACTAAATGTTTTCATGTTTATGTATTATTTGGATAAAATGAAAATACATTTAAAATGTCATATTCCTGTTCAAATTTTTTCCATCATTTAATCTATTATTTTGAGAAGGCATCAAGAATTTTCTTTTTGAGACATCATCAAAATGGTGGCGTGAGGTGAGCCTCTGTAAAGCTCCCCTGGAATATACAACTAATTGAACAACAATAACTCCACAAAGGACTCCCTGCACAGCAGACAGGCAAGACAAAGAGGCCCACTACTGAATTCACCTAAAGGTGGGCGAATCCCACAAGCGGGGGAGGGGGGAAGGGAGAAGTGCAGAGACGGAGAAAAGCAGGCGAAGAATGCAGACCTAGCTCACTGCTTCGAGCTCGCTGCATCCTGGAACTTCCACAGCTGCGGGAGAGGGAAGAAGTCGGACTGCTAGGGCTCCGCTTGTGGCCCACAGGGCTGAGGGGACAGCATATAACACGGCTGAACGCAACGCTCACGGCAGAGACCTCGGAGAAAAGACTAGGGGAAGAAGGCTGAAAACGGTGGTTAACGCTCTCACTGCCCAGCAGAGAACGGAAGCCTTAGGCACTGAGACTAGCCGCCCCCTCTCTACCCTCCCAGACCTCGCCCTGCCCCCACCTGCTCAGTGCTAGAAACGGAACAGAATAAGTGTCAGATCAAAAGAAGAGATTATTTGCTGTTCTGAGAACTGGACCGCAACACAGATTCGCAGCCAAACTAGTTCCGGCAAAGGGGAGGGAGCTGTGGAAGCAGGACCGGCTGTGGTGGTGGTCGCCACCATTGCTCTGGGCCACCTCTCACAACTCACCCCGCCCCTGGCCCCACCTATCTGGGCGGATCCCTGCAGGAGTAAACAGAACTGCTGAAACATACGGGCTCTGAATCTGGTGCAGGAAGAGCTTTGGAACTTCAAAAGCTCTCCATATACCCACATGGACACTGCGCCCTGTGACCTAGGCAAACTATTAACAAAGGAGCAGCCCATCTCCCAGGGAATCCCACCATTGTATGAGAAGCTGGAATAGTGCAGAGAAAACATAGCACTACCGTGTGAGAGAGAAAAAAAAGGCTGCAGTCGGAGAGAAAATAAAACATTCTACCAACAAGTACTGGAAAACAAAAGAAAGACCTCTTCCTATCAACCTGTTGCAGAAGCCACTCCTGTAGATGTCTAGGAAGAGAAACAGTAAATCAGTAATTGCCACGAATAACCAAGGCAACAAGACAGCTCAGAAAGAAAGTGAAAAGTCTCCAGAAAAGGAACTTAAAGATATGGAAATATGGGACTTAAATGACAGAGAATTCAAGATTGCAGTTCTGAAAAAACTCAACGAGATGCAAGGAAACACAGACAGGCAGTTTAATGAACTCAGAAACACAATCAAAGAACACCATAAGCATTTTATGAAAGAGATTGAAATTTTAAAACAGAACCAAATAGAATTGCTGGAGATTAAGAACTCAATAGAAGAAATTAAGAATGAAATAACCAGCTTTGGTAGTAGAGTTGACCAGATGGAGGAAAGAATCAGTGACATCGAAGATAGAAACCTGGAAATTACACAGATGGAAGAAGAAAGAGACTTGAGACTTAAAAGAAATGAAAGCACTCTACAAAAACTTTCTGACTCCATCAGAAAGAGCAATATAAGAATGATGGGCATACCAGAAGGAGAAGAAAGAGAGAAGGGAACAGAGAATATATTCAAACAAATTGTCGATGAGAACTTCCCAAACTTGTGGACAGAACTGGATATTCGAATCCAAGAAGCAAATAGAACACCTAATTACCTCAGTCCCAACAGGCCTTCTCCAAGGCACATTGTATTGAAGCTGTCTAAAATCAACAACAAAGAAAGAATCCTCAAGGCAGCCAGGGAAAAGAAGACAGTAACCTACAAAGGAAAGCCCATTAGACTCTCATCAGATTTTTTAGCAGAAACTCTATGAGCCACGAGGGAGTGGAACCAAATATTGAAACTACTGAAAGAGACAAATTATGAATCAAGAATAATATATCCAGCAAAGATATCCTTTAGATATGAAGGCGGAATAAAGACCTTTCCAGACACACAGAAGCTGAGGGAATTTTCTAATACACGACCTGCACTACAAGAAATCCTAAAGGAGGCTATTCGACCACCATCAACAGGGACAATTTGTGGCAACCAAAACATAAAAAGGGGGAGAGTAAAGGCCTGAATGAGAATATGGGAATGGAGAAAGTACGCGTGCTGAAGAAAATGGAATACTCTAAATACCAAACTTTCTTTTACATAAATTTAAGGGTAACCACTCAAAAAAACTTCAGAACTGAAATATATACTGTAATAAAAGAAACAGAGGGAAACATCATAGAATGCCACCACATAGAAATAATAGACAACAAAAAGGCAAAGAAACAATGGAGACACAGCCTTACCTTAAAACTAAAGATAGAATGACAGGAAATCCTCACATATCAATAATCACCCTCAATGCAAATGGACTGAACTCACCAATAAAAAGGCAGAGAGTAGCAGATTGGATCAAAAAACTAAACCCAAACATATGCTGTCTCCAAGAGACACATCTCAGCTACAAGGACAAGCATAAACTCAAAGTGAAAGGGTGGAAATTGACACTCCAAGCAAATGGTACCCAGAGAAAATCAGGTGTAGCCATAATGATATCAGATGAAACAGACTTCAAGGTGAAAAAGATAACAAGAGACAAAGATGGACATTTCATAATGGTGAAGGGGACTGTACAACAAGAAGACATAACAGTCATCAATATTTATGCCCCCAATCGGGGAGCACCGAAATATACCAAGCAACTACTAAAGGGAGAAATTGACCAAAACACAATTATACTAGGAGACTTAACTACATCATTGACAGCTATGGATAGATCATCCAAACAGAAAATAAATAACAAAATAGCAGCCCTAAATGACACATTAGATGAAATGGACATAATTGACATTTATAGAGCACTTCATCCTACAACATCAGACTATACATTCTTTTCTAGTGTTCATGGAACATTCTCAAGGATAGACCATATATTGGGACATAAAATCAGCCTAAGCAAATTCAAGAAGATTGAAATCATACCAAGCATATTCTCTGATCACAAGGCTTTGAAATTGGATATCAACTGTAAAAAGAAAGCGGGAAAAAACACAAATACATGGAGATTAAACAACATACTTTTAAAGAAGAACTGGGTCAAAGAAGAAATTAGAGGAGAGATCAAAAGATACATAGAAACAAATGACAATGAAAATACATCCTACCAAAATTTTTGGGATGCAGCGAAAGCAGTTTTAAGAGGGAAATTTATCTCATTACAGAATTTATCTCTTATCTCAAGAAATAAGAAAAATCCCAAATAAATAACCTCATGGTACACCTTAAAGAACAAGAAAAAGAAGAACAAATGAAACCCAAGCTCAGCAGAAGAAAGGAAATAACAAAAATCAGAGAAGAACTAAATGAAATAGAGAACAAAAAGACAATAGAAAAAATTAATGTGACAAAGAGCTGGTTCTTGGAAAAGTAACAAAATTGACAAACCCTTGGCTAGACTCACTAAGATAAAAAGAGACAAGACACTAATTAACAAAATCAGAAATGAAAAAGGGGAAGTTATCACAGACGCCACAGAAATACAAAGGATCATCCAAGAATACTATGAAGGACTATATGCCACCAAATTCAATAATCTAGAAGAAACGGACAAGTTCTTAGAAACATATAGCCTTCCAAGGCTGAACCATCAAGAACTGGAAACTCTAAACAGACCGATCACCAGTAACGAAACTGAAGCAGTCATCCAAAACCTTCCAAAAAGCAAAAGTCCGGGACCAGATGGCTTCACTAGTGAAGTCTACCAAACCTTCAAAGAGGATCTAATCCCAATCCTGCTCAAACTCTTCCAAAAAATAGAAGAAGAGTCAGTACTGCCTAACTCATTTTATGAGGCCAACATTACCCTGATACCAAAACCTGGTAAGGACAGCACAAAAAAAGAAAACTACAGACCAATATCTCTGATGAATACAGATGCAAAAATCCTAAATAAAATTCTAGCAAATCGAATACAACAATGCATTAAGAAGATTATTCATCATGACCAAGTGGGGTTCATCCCCAGGGCACAAGGATGGTTCAACATACTCAAATCCATCAATGTGATACATCACATAAATAAAATAAAGGACAAAAATCGTATGATTATATCAATTGATGCAGAAAAAGCATCTGACAAGGTACAACATCCATTTATGATTAAAACACTTAATAAAATAGGGATAGAAGGAAAATACTTTTACATAATAAAGGCCATATATGCAAGTCCTCAGCTAATCTCATAATTAATGGTGAAAAACTGAAGCCCTTTGCTCTACGTTCAGGAACACGACAGGGCTGTCCCCTATCACCTCTACTTTTCAACATAGTGTTGGAAGTCCTCGCCAGAGCAATCAGGCAAGAGAAAGAAATAAAAGGCATCCAAATTGGGAATGAAGAAGTTAAATTATCACTCTTTGCAGATGACATGCTGCTATATATAGAAAACCCTAAAGACTCCACCAAAAAGCTACCAGAAACAATCAATGAATACAGTAAAGTTGCTGGCTACAAAATCAACGTACAAAAGTCCATTGCTTTCCTATATACTAACAATGAAATCTCAGAAAAAGAAATACAAAAAACAATTCCTTTTGCAATTGCAGCAAAAATAATAAAATACCTAGGAATAAACTTAACCGAGCATGTGAAGGACCTACATGCTGAAAACTACAAGACATTTTTGAAAGAAATTGAAGAAGCCGCAAAGAAATGGCAAGACATTCCATGCTCATGGATTGGAAGAATCAACATAGTTAAAATGGCCATATTACCCAAAGCAATATACAGATTTAATGCAATCCCCTCAAAATCCCAATGGCATTGTTTAAAGAAATAGAACAAAAAATCATCAGATTTGTTTGGAACCACAAAAGACCCCGAATAATCAAAGCAAGCTTAAGAAAAAAGAACAATAATGGAGGTGTCACACTTCCTGACTTTGGCTTGTACTACAGGGCTACAATAATCAAAACAGCATGTTACTGGCAGAAAAACAGACACATAGACCAATGGAATAGAATTGAGAACCCAGAAATAAAACCACATAAATATGGACAGATAATTTTTGACAAAGAAGCTAAAAACATACAATGGAGGAAAGACAGCCTCTTCAATAAATGGTGCTGGGACAATTGGATAGCCACTTGCAAATGAATGAAACTGGACTATCTGTCACAATGTACCAAAATTAATTCAAAATGGATCAAAGACTTAAGCATGAGACCTGACACAATAAACTGCATAGACGAAAACATAGGTACTAAAATTATGGACCTTGGGTTCAAAGAGCATTTTATGAATTTGACTCCAAAGGCAATGGAAGTAAAAGCTAAAATAAACGAATGGGACTATATGAAACTTAAAAACTTCTGTACAGCAAAAGAAACCATCGACAAAATAAAGAGGCCACCAACTGAATAGGAGAAGATTTTTGCAAACAGTGCCTCTGATAAAGGGCTAATATCCAAAATATACAAGGAACTCATGCAACTCAACAACAAAAAAACAAATAGCTCAATTGAAAAATGGGCAGAGGACCTGAAGAGACATTTCTCCAAAGAGGACATACAAATGGCAAATAGACATATGAAAAAATGCTCAACATCACTAATCATCAGAGAAATGCAAATCAAAACCACAATGAGATATCACCTCACCCCAGTCAGAATGGCTATCATCAACAAGACAAATAGTAACAAGTGTTGGAGAGGCTGTGGAGAAAAAGGAACCCTCATACACTGTTGGTGGGAATGCAGACTGGTGCAGCCGTTATGGAAGGCAGTGTGGAGGTTCCTCAAAAAATTACGAATAGAATTGCCATATGACCCAGCAATCCCTCTCCTGGGTATCTACCAAAAAAATCTGAAAACATTTAGAGATAAAGACACGTGTCCTCCAATGTTCACTGCAGCTTTGTTTACGGTGGCCAAGACATGGAAACAACCAAAATGTCCTTCGATAGATGAATGGATAAAGAAGTAGTGGTATATATACACAATAGAATACTATTCGGCGGTAAGATGATATAGGAACATTTGTGACAACATGGATGGATCTTGAGAATATAATGCTGAGTGAAATAAGTCAGACAGAACAAGCAGAGAACCATATGATTTCACTGATATGTGGTATATAAACCAAAAACAACAAAAGGACAAGACAAACAAATGAGAAACAAAAACTCGTACACACAGACAAAAGTTTAGTGGTTACCAGAGGGTAAGGGGGGTGGGGGGGTGGGAGATGAGGGTAAAGGGGATCAAATATATGGTGATGGAAGGAGAACTGACTCTGGGTGGTGAACACACAATGGGATTTATAGGTGATGTAATACAGAACTGTACACCTGAAATCTATGTAATTTTACTAACAATTGTCACCCCAATAAATTTAAAATAATAATAATAATAATAAAAAGAATTTTTTTCCCTAGATAACGGTGTCTTGGGATTATACCATTTAAAACAAACTCTGTGTCAACAGCGTCTTAAACACAGCAACCTTGCTTTGGCCGGAGAAGGCAGGAAACATAACTGCACTGCCCAGTGGTCTCCCACACCTCGTGGGCAGGCGGGCCTCCAAGTTGTGGGAGGTGCCAACAGCTCTGGTTCCGTCTGCAACTGCTGCCCTTCTCTTTCCAGACCAAAGTCTTAAACTGAAAGTCTAAATTAAACCAAATAGATACAGATGCTATTTTCCTTTTGTTATATTCACGTGTATTAAAATAATTTAATGCAAGCTTTGACATTTCACCATGAATTATCATGTAATATGTAAATAACTGAACACAACTTATGTTTTTGGATTATAAATTACGTTTTTGTAATATTTACAAGGTAAAAGATGCCAAGTTTTTATTTCGGTTTTGTTTTTTGGGGTTTCTTTTTCAGCCTTTACCTTTTCCTTTCTCTTATGATTTCATTAAGAAGCCATACTAATAAAGGGGATGCTTATCATACTTTAAATTGAAAGTACAGTATTAAGGGCATCTGTTGATATAATTAGAACTGATATCTTTCTACAAGTAAATGGAATTAGTACTTCTAAATCCCCCTCTCATGAATAGGAAGCCCCGTTTAGGTTATTTTGTCCCTGAATTGTGGAGGAAACTGCAGTACAATATTAGCTTTGGATTACAACGCTTATTGCAGGTGGTTACTGTGGAAGTCTATCAGAGGGCTGCTGGCAAGCTCTCGCCCCATAGAGCTGGGCTAGGGGCTTACAAACCTGGCCGCCTCTGTCTTTTACAATGAAATAGCAGGGTCAAAGAGCTCTGTGCTATGCGAACAAACACAGCACGTTTACTGGTCTCATAACAGATCGTGCCACAATCACGCAAAAACCATAAAAATATTTATCTTTAATTTGTGACCTATGTTTAAAGTGTTATAATACTTTCTATTCCCTGAGGCTTTGTGGCATGTTGTAAAGCAATGAGAAAACACACACATGTGCTCACACATGGGAAGGGGGAAGAGAGGGAGAGAGAGGGGAGAGGGGGAGAAAAGGAGAGAGGGAGAGAGGGAGAAGAGGAGAGAAGGAGAGGGGGAGAGGGGGAGACGGAGAGGAGAGAAAGGGAAAGAGGGAGAGGGGTATAGGGGGCGAGAGGGGGGGAGAAAAGGGGAGAGGAGGCGGGGGAGAGAGAGACAGAAACGAGACAGGATTAAGTGAGAAGAAAAACCTAACTGCCTAAACCCCAGCAGAACCTACCTGAAATACATCAGTTTGACCTCTACGTGGTTTATGCTAAAGGAGTATTTAGCAAAAGCTTTAAAAGTTTTAAGAATTGAGGCAGGGGAAGAAAGATTGGACATAATTTTTTTTCCAAAGCAAATTAAGCTAACTGGCAAGAAATTAAAACCATTTTGATATCGATTTTCTTAATACTTATTTATTATAGAAAACTTTCCTATTATCCTATTCGCTGTTAGAGAAACATATGCCAAAGTTTTATTCATTAAAAACAAAATTGCATTTATTTAAAAATACTTCCATGCACTTTTCATGGCAAACATTTGCTGGAACATTGTTATATCTTTCTTCAACTTTTGAAAAATATATTGTTATATACCAGATGAAACATAAAATCTTACTTTTTCAGACTATTTTAAAGACTGCTGTGGTGCACATCTATCATGTAGGGCCACCAGCACGTGTCCCTATGCCACTGTGCCCTGGCTGCCGAGAGGTCACTGGAGGCTTCTCCTGCAGGAACCTCTCCCACCCTAGCACAGCCCAAAGACAGGCAAATGACTTAAGGCACAGCAAGTTCTCCCTTGCAGCTTGGATCTTGAATGGAGCAATGGAAACAAGAAGGAAATGGTTGGGCTCATCAGTTGAAGCGAAGGCTTCTAGGAGCCTGTCTAACGTTGTGCTACCAGGCAGAACTTCCTGTGATGGTGGAAATGGTCTGCGTCTGGGCTGTCCAGTATGGGACTCACTGGCCACATGTGGCTACTTGAAACGTGACTAGCGTGGCTGAAGTTTTAGTTCTTTTTAGTCAATTTAAATTTAAATAGTGCATGTGGTCAGCACGGTACTGGACGGTCTAAGTCTAGTGTTTCCTGTCCTACAGCCTCCCATAGCCCTTTTTTGTCCACAATGTTTATTTCTGTTGCAAAACCAAAGCAACTTTGATAAGATCTACAGCTCAGTTCAAGACATACAGTGCTGCAGTCAGTGATGCAGCTGAGCTGCATGGTCTGCAAGACTCCCCACAGCTCACCCTCTGGCAGAAAGACGCTGCTTAGCACAAAACAGGAAAAAAGGCTGCACACGCTCGCGTAGTGACAGACACGTGTTCTACAGTCTAGGTCACCTGTCATGCCAATAGAGGAGCAGGGAGACATCCAGAAACCAAATAATTTACCTGTTCTTACAATACAGCTGCACCATATGCAAGAAAAGCAGGTATCTGCAAACCGGATCAAAACACAGATCTTTCTTAGACTCTTCAACCTAATCCTATCTCAGGTTGGCTTGAAGTTAAATACAGTAATTGCCCAGAGAAAACAAAACTAATGGAAAGAAGGGATCCAACGGACTCTTCTGTATTCTGATTTCCAATAGAGGCAAACACTTACAAATTACCATTGCTGACTTTTGAGATCACTTATAAATATATGTAACTGTAGTATTGAATAAATATGAATTTGTATACATACATGTATATTCATGACAGCTTTAAAGAAAATTCTTGATTAATTGTGTTTAATACAGTGGTATTTACAATGTTTCATGTTCACCTCCCTGGATAAATCATATAAATACTGAAATAAGTTAGCAAATTTCACATCTTGCTATCTGTAAATATCAAGAGATTTCACCCCTTTATGAGGTACATTTACCATTTTATACTTTTAAAAAATCTCGTAAACATTGAAAACAATTATGCAATACTATCCCGAACCCGAATGGATGGTAAATATGGTAACGCATATACCATGTAGTCTGTGCTTTAGGAAGAAACTGTTTAATCCTCTCTAGTGATTAAATAACAAGGACTGTATTAGTTATTTAACGTGTGTTGCAAGTCACCCCAAAACTCAGGCGCTTATAACAACAAATATTTCTTCTTTCAGTTTCTGTGGGTCCAGAAGCTGGAGCCCTCGGGTTCCAGCTCACTACGCGGCTATTGGCAGACCCCCTTGGCTCCTCCCTACATAAGTCAATCCATAGGGCTGACTCTTGACATGGCAGGTGGCACCTCCCGGGTGAGCAATTCAAGAGAAAAAACCCACAATATGGAAGACACAGTCTTCTAATAACCCACCTGAGGAGTGATTTCCCATCACTCCACCTATTCTATTAGACAGAAGTGAGTCTGCACGACCAGCCTTCATGAGGAGAGGGATCAGACATGGGTGTGAAGATTCAGAGGCTGCCTACTACACGGACTGAGGCCAATTAAGCAACACACACTGTCAAGGTCATCTCTTCTAATGCACATCTGTCTTTTACCAAAAGGCAGCTTTCCCCCAGATCACATTAAGAGTATTTTCCAAACCTACAAAATCACCTTTTATTCTTTTAAAATCAAGGAGACGAAAAAAACACGTTAACCATTTATCTTTTAAAAAATAATACAGGGAGAGTATAATATAAAAGATGTTCCTTCTGGAAAGCTCATCCCATGAAAAACTGTCTTTGCCAACTACAATCAGAAGTAGAGAAAGTGACAGCAACACACCAATGGTGTTTCTATCCTTTCTAAAATGTATTGATTTAACTATCAACAGAATGGACACACCAACTGTACTTCATAAAAATTGGACCTTGATGTTTTCATTAAATGAAGGGTCTAGTAAAGGGCTTAATATATAAATGGAAAATACTCAATATCCAGATGTTTTCTCTCTGGATAACACAAAACATCTGGATAAGTAAAAACGTAGTAAAAATTTATAGTTAAAAAACAGTATATATGAATATTTGATATTACCTAAGGATGAGTAAACAATGGAGTAGACATAAAGATCTAAATACTTTTTATTTTCATTACCAAAAGTAGGTCACATGATGAAAATTTGAAAATTCTGGCACAACAGCACCATGATTAATAAATAACCACCATTTATTGAGAACTTGTTACGTACTACGTAACAGATGTCTTATAATTTTTGCAGGAATCCTATGGTATGAGCACACTACTATTATTGTTCTTATTTGAAATGTCAGAAAATCGAAGGATTACAAAGTTAAAACAAGCAAACCATGCCTACTAGCAAAGTAGTGGGCGAAAGAGGTATGTCTGTTTCTATAGCCAACCTGCTTTTCCTAATGGCAAGCTACCTCCCCACAGAAGACACCAGATGCATGGCTCCTCCAAAAGTTATTCTTTGATAGGGGAAAGCCTTGGTTGGAGTTAGTTAGCTAAGACTGTTAATTGGAAAACTAGAACAAAAGGAAAAATAAATTATTACCCACAGGGTCTGGTATCAGATACTGAACACTGGCAGAAAGCTTTCAAACAGTGGTCAATTCCTACTGGGAAAGTGCTGTTGGAGAAAAAGGAATACAATACAAGGTCCATAAGAATTTCAGTCAAAAGGCAGAGTAGGTTAACACTGCTTGCCTCCTCCCATGACACATCAAAATTACAATGAAACTACAGAACAATCATCCTTGAGAACCACCTGAAGACTAGCTGAACAAAATTCCAGTAACTGAAAACATAAAGAACAAGCCATGTTGAGACTGGTAGGAGGTGTGGAGATGTGAAACAGGCTACGCCCACATCCATGTGTTAAGAATCTGGACGGACATCTCAGCTGCAGAGGTATCCCCTGAATAGTGAGGGGAACCAGACCTACACTGGGCTCCCCAACTTGGAGAACAATTGCTGGGAAGAGGAGTCCCCACAACATCTGACTGTGAAAATCAGTGGGGACTCATTCTGGGGGGAGATGGTGGGATGGAGGGATGCTATATAGACCCAGGCATCCATTAAAAGGGCTCACACACAAACTCACTCACTCACACTCGCCCTAAGCTCAGGGGAAGGGACAGCAGCTCAAAAGGCAGCAGAGACATACAGGGAGGAACTGAAATGTCTGGCTGCAGGGTGAGGGCTGGAGGACAAGGTCTCTCAGGAACTGAAGTACTGGCAGGCACCATTGTTCCTTTGGAGCCCTCTCACCACACAGTCAGCAGTCACAAGCAGACACCAAATCTGAGTCTCCATTAACCTGGCTAACACTGCTCACCCCAACCTGGGGATTCCTTGAGACACTGCCCCACTGAACACATGTGCCCAGCCTGAAACTCTTTCAATGACTGTTCCATAAAAGAAGCTAGCCTGAGCCCCTGCTGCGGACTTTCCTAAAATCTCTGAAAGGTCCACAAACCCAAAACAAGCAGTGTCTGGCTTTGCCATAGCCCGTACTACCTGCTAAGCAACGCCAGACCCTGCACTAGTGGCAGCTGGCCTCTACTTCACAATTTAGCTTCTCCAAGCCAGGAACAGGCAGCAATCATCCACAGATCACTTTGCAGCTTCTATCAGGTGACCCTGGGGCAGGCACAGGCACTGGTTGGCCTTGGCCTGCACTGGAGCCAGTTCCAAGAGGCCCCAGAACCAATACACCTGGTAGGCGGCTTCAGACAATACCAGAGCACCACCCTACTAGCTCCATAAACAGTACACCCAAAAAATGGACCCAGCAGGCATCAGATCCCACTAGAGCGAATCCCACTCTGCAGGGACAGCCCCCACACAACAGGTCTTATGCTGTAGTCATGGCCATTCCTCACAGCCAGCCAGCCTGAGGGTCAATTCCTACCACTGACATCGCAACAACACAAAAGTCTTAACTACAACAGGAGGGCACACACAACCCACACAAGGGGCATCCCTGGAGCACCCGGCTCAGGTGACCAAGGAGACTGTGCAACTGCACACCAAGGACACCTACTATGTAAGGTCACCCTGCCAAAACTGGAAGATATAGCAGATCTTCCTAACATATAGATGCAAACACAAGGAGGCATCCAAAATGAGGAGACAAGTAAACACGTCCCAAACAACAGAACAAACTACCAGAAAAAGAACTAGATGAAATGGAAGTAAGCAATCTACCACATACAGTGATCAAAACACTGGTTATAAGGATACTCAGTGAACTTAGAGGTAGATGAACTCAGTGACAACTTACATGAGACAGAAACCACAGAAGAACCAGTCAGAAATGAACTATACAATAACTGAAATGAAGAATATATCAGATGGAATGAAAAGCAGATTAAATGAAGCAGAGGACTGAATCAGCAATTTGAAAGAAAAGGTAGCAGAAAACCATTCAGAAAAGCGAAAAGAAAAAAATAAAACTAAGGACAGTTTAAGGGATCTTTGGGACAACATCAAGCATAACAACATTCATATCATAGGGGTACCAGAAGGAGAAGAGAGAGAGCAAGGCATTAAAAACCTATATGAAAAAATAATGACTGAAAACTTCCAGGAAGCACAGAGTTCCAAACAAGATGAACCCACAGAGGTCCACATTAAGAAATATCATAATTCAAATGCCAGAGAGAGACTCATAAAAACAGTGAGAAAAGCAATTATTAATAATTACCTACAAGGGAGCTTCGGTAAGTGTGTTAGCTGATTTCTCAACTAAAACTTAGCAGGCCAGAAGGAACTGGCATGGTTTTCAAAGTTTTGATGGAAAGCTAGGACTTACAATCAAAATTACTCTACCCAGCAAGGCTATTATTTAGAATCAAAGTAGAGAAGGAACTTCCCACACAAGAAAAAGTCAAAGGAGTTTGTTACCACCAAAGCAGTATTACAAGAAATGTTAAAGGGGTTTATTTAAAAAGAAGGGAAACAAAACAATACAAACAAAAAAATATATTTCTTTTCAAAGAAAAAAAAGCTTATTGACAAAAGGAAACACATAATAAAAGCAGTGAATCAACCAAATACAACATTAGTAGAAAGGTTAAAAGGTCAAACTAGTAAGATCATGTGTAATTAAAACAGTAAATTAAGAGATACACAGAAACAAACACACAAAAGAAAAAATAAAGACAAAAACATAAATCTAGAAGGGGTGAATAAAAATTGCAGTGATTTTAGAATACATTCCAACTTAAGCAACCATAAACTTCAAATAGATTGCTATAAACATAGCTTGGTATATATGAAGCACATGGTAACTGCAATCACAAATCCACAACAGATACACAAGAAATAAAGAGAAAGGAATCCAAACACAATACTACAGAAAACAGAGAGCAAGAGAATAAAAAGGAACAGAGAAGAACTACAAAAACAATCAAAACAATGAATAAAAAATTGGCAATAACCACATACCTATCAATAATTCCTTTAAATGTAAATGGTTAAATGCTCCAATAAAAAGACACAGAACACTGAATGGGTAAGAAAACAAGACCCATACATATGCTGCTATACAAGACACCCACTTTAAACCAAAAGAAACACACAGACTGAAAGTACAGATGGAAAAAAGATATTTCATGCAAATGGAAAAGAAGAAAAAAGCTAGGGTAGCAATACATATATCATATAAAACAGACTTTAAAACAAAGGCTATAACAAGAAACAAAGAAGAGCATTACACAATGATAGAGATTGATCTAACAAGAGGATAAATACCTTGTAAACATTTATGCACCCAGTGGAGGAGCACCTAAATATATAAAGCAAATATTGACAGACATAAAGGGAGAGATCAACAGTAATACAGTCATTGTAGGGAACTTGAACGCAACACTGACATCAATGGGTAGATTATCCAGACAGAAAAGCAACAAGAAAACAATGGCTTTACATGACATTTCCAATCAGATGGATTTAATTTATATTTTTAGAACATTTCACCCAAAAGCAGCGGAATATACATTCTTTTCAAGCACAGATGGAACATTTTCCAGGATAGACAATATGTTAGGCCACAACACAAGTATCAATAAATTTAAGAAGATGGAAATCATATCTAGCATCCTCTCTGATCACAATGGTATGAAACTAGAAATCAGTTACAAGAAGAAAACTAAAAAACACATGGAGGCTAAATAATATGCTAGTAAACCAAGAATGGGTCAACGAGATCACGAAAGAAATCAAAAGTTACCCTGAGCCAAACAAAAATGAAAACACAACAGCCCCAAATCTATGGGACATAGCGAAAGCAGCCTTAAGAGGGAAATTCATAGCAATACAGGCCTACTTCAAGAAACAAGAGAAATTTCAAATAAACAATCTAACCTTACACCTAAAGGAACTAGAAGAATAAATAAAGCCCACGTGAGTAGGAGAAAAGAAATAATAAAGAACAGAGCAAAAATAAACAAAAGAGTCTAAATAAACAATACAAAAGATCAATGAAAACAAGAGCTGGTTCTTTGGAAAGATAAACAAAATTGATAAACCTTTAACCAGACTCATCAAGAAAAGGGAAAGGACCAAAATAAATAAAATCAGAAATGAAATAGGAGAAGTTAACAAAAAATTTACAATACCATGAAAAATTACATGCCAACAAATTGGACAACCTGGAAGAAACACATGAATTCCTAGAAATATATAATCTTCTAGAACTAAAACAAGAAAAAACAGAAAATATGAACAGATAAATTTATTTCAATACTAACAAAATTGAATCAGTGATCAAAAAAACAAAACTCCTGGACCACATGACTTCACAGGTTAATTTTACGAAACATTCAAAGAAGAATTAACACCTATTTCAAACTATTTCAAAAAACTGAGGTGGAGGGAAGCCTCCCAAGCTTACTTTACAATGCCAGCATTACTCTGATATCCAAACCAGACAAAGACATTACCAAAACATAAAAAAATTACAGGACAATATCTCTGATGCACACATATGTAAAAATCCTCAACAAAATATTAGCAAACGAAATTCAGCAAAACATTAAAAAGTCATAGACCATGATCAAGTGAGATTTATTCCCAGGATGAAAGGTTGATTCACTATCTTCAAACCAATTTACGTGATATACCATATACACAAAATGAAGGATAAAAAGCACATGGTCATATCAAGAAATGCAGAAAAAACACTTGACAAAATCCAGCATCCATTTATGATAAAAACTCTCAGCTAAGTAGGGACAGAGAAAACAAACCTCAACATAATAAAGGCCACATATGACAAACCCAGAGCCAACGTCATACTCAACAGGAAAAAGCTAAAAGCATTCTCCTTAAGATCAGGAACAAGACAAGGATGTGCACTTTCACCACTTTTATTCAACATAGTACTGGAAGTCCTAGCCACAGAAATTAGTCAAGCCCAAGACAAAAGATACCCACATTGAAAAGGAAAAAGTAAATCTGTCATTATTTGCAGATGACACAATACTATATATAGCATAGAGAACCTAAAGATTGCACCAAAAAACTATTAGAACTGATAAATGAATTCAGTAAAGTAGCAGGATACAAAATTAATATTCAGAAATTGGTTGCAATTCTATACACCAATAACAAACTATCAGAAAGAGAAATTTAGAAAACAATCCCATTATAATTGCATCAAAAAGAATTTTTAAAACCTGGAAGAAATTTAACCAAGGAGGTAAAAGACCTGTACTTGGAAAACTGTAAGATACTGAAGAAAGAAAGTAAAGAAGATACAAATAAATGGAAGCAAACACCATGCTCATGGATAGAAAGAATCAACACTGTTAAAATGTCATACCAAAAGGAATCTACAGATTCAGTGTAATCCCTGTCAAAATACCAATGGCATTTTTCACAGAACTAGAACAAATAATCCTAAAATTTATATGGAACCCAAAAGATCCTGAATATCCACAGCAATCTTGAGAAAGAAGAACAATATTGGAGGTACCACGCTACCTGATATCAAACTATACTAAATTACAAGGCCACAGTAATCAAAAAAGCATGGTACTATCACCAACACAGATACATAGAACAACAGGACAGAATACAGAGCCCAGACATAAACCCATGCCTATGTGGTCAATAAGTCTATGACAAATCTATGACAAAGGAGACAAGACTATACAATGAGGTAAAGACAGTCTATTCAATAAATGGTGCTGGGAAAACTGAACAGATGCAAGTAAAAAAAAAAATATATGAAAGATCACTTTCTTACACCACATGAAACAAGGTCAAAATGGATTAAAGTCACAAAAACCCGAAACTATAAAACTCCTAGAAGAAAACACAGGCAGTAAACTCTTTGACCTCGCTCCAGGTCAATTATTTTTGGATATGTGGCTTGGGCAAAGGAAACAAAAGAAAACAAATGGAATTACATCAAACCCAAAAGGTTTTGCACAGCAAATGAAACCATCAATAAAAGGAAAACATAACCTACTGAATGGGAGAAGACAGTCATCAATGATACATCTGATAAGGGGTTAATATCCAAAATATATACAGAACTCATGCAACTTAACTCCAAAAAGATAATCTGATTAAAAGATGAGCAGAGGACCTAAGTAGACATCTCTCTCAAGAGGACATACAGATGGCAAATAGACATGTGAAAATATGCTTAACATCACTAATCATCAGAGAAATATAAATTTTAACCACAATGAGATATCACTTCATACCTGTCAGAATGGCTATCATCAATAAATAAACAGACAAGTGTTGGTGAGGATGTGGAGAAAAGGGAACGCTCATGCACTATTGGTGGAACTGCAAATTGGTGCAGCCACTGTGGAAAACAGCACAGAGGTTCCTCAAAAAATTAAAAGTAGAACTACCTTCTGACCCAGAAATTCCACTTTTGGGTATTTATCCAAAACACTAATTTGAAAAAACATGTGCATCCCTATGTTCACTGTAACACTGTTTACGTAGTCAAGATAATGGAAGCAAACTATGTGTCCATCTATAGCCAAATGGATAAAATAGAAGTGATACACACACACACACACACACACACACACACACGCACGCACACACGCACGCACACACGGAATATTACTCAGTCATAAAAAAAAGAATGAAATTTTACCATTAGTAACAACACAAATGGACCAAGAAGGAATTATGCTAAGTGAAATAAGTCAGACAGAGAAAGACAAATACCATTATTATTTCATTTACATGTTGACTGTAAAACAAACAAACAAAATAAATATACAAATAAAACAGGAACAGATTCATACAGAGAACAAACTGATGGTTGCCAGATGGCAAGGGGTGGGGTGAAAAAGATGAAGGGATTAAGAAGTACAAATGAGCAATTATAAAATAGTCACGGGATGTAAAGTACAGCTTAGGGAATAACAAGTCAATAATATTGTAATAACTATGTATGGTGTCAGGTGGATACTAGAGTAATCGGGGGGATCACCTCATAAGTTATATCAATGTCTAACCACTATGCTGTTTACTTGAAACTAATATAATACTGAATGTCAACTATAACTGAAAAATTAAAAACAAATTTTTTACAACAAAAATAAAGCAGTGCAAAGTACCCAAGATGGAAGGCATGTATACTTCTGCCATCCTTCCATTTTGGCTGCAGACCTTCCTCCTCCTCACTCCTTGGTCTCTGACACTGGCCCACTTCTACCTTATCCTATGGTGTTACTGGACTAGGGCTTGTGCTGTAGGAAAAGATCAGAGGCATAAAAGATGGGGCAATGACCACAAGGCACAGAACCTAAGAAGAAGGTGCCTGGGCAGTGTGGCCATGTCTCCACCCTGGCACTCTATGAGGTCTGCTTTGTAGAATAGCCCACTTTTAAAAAAACAAACAAAAAAAAACAACTTTGAACAGAAAACAAACAGCAAAATTAGCAAAATAAAACAAATACGATATTTCACAGCGGCTGAAACTATAAAGATTAACTACTTAGCATTACTCATTATTGGGAGAACCTCCAAACATTTTGTGAAATGACCATCCAGTATTCCCCCCTTATCTGTGGGGATATGTTAAAAGACCCCTAGTGGATGCCTGAAACTGGATAATACCAAACCCTACATAAAAACTCTGTTTTTTCATATACATGTATATCAATGATAAAGTTTAATTTACAAATTAAGCACAGTAAGAGATTAATAACTAATAATAAAATAGAACTATAACAATATAATATAATACAAGTTATGTGAATGTGGCATTAAGAAGTAAAATAATGGTGACGTGAACACAAGCACTGCGATACTGCGCCCGCCAGTGGATCTGAGAACCAAAATGGCTACTGAGCGACTAAGGGCAGATAGTCTACACGGCGTAGAGACAAACCTGGACAAAGGGATGATACCCGTCTTGAGTGGGATGGGGTGGGATGGTGGGAGATTTCATCATGCTATTCAGGATGGTGCACAATTTAAAACTTACGAACGGTTTATTTCTGGAATTTTCCATTTAATATTTTCAGACCATGGTTGATTGCGGGTAACTGAAATGGCAAAAGCCCCTCCTGCAGATCAGGAGGGACTAAAGGGTAAGAAGATTTTGTTACTTAGGGACCTAGTCAACAACTGGTTCTTATCAAGAAAGTAGGATGAGAGACACTCTTCAGAGCATATCCAAGCAAGATGAAGCAACTCTAACTTACTGGAAACAAATTATTTTTATAAAATATATCCAACATCCAGTCAGTTTTTCATAATTCTAAGTCATGTTACAGGAAAAATAGAAAACCTGTCAAAAACAATCTCCTTCCCACACCCGAAACAAAATAAAAGAAATACTATAAAAAACCTAAAATCTCTTCCTAAACCAGCAAAACATACTACCTACGATGTATTATAACACACATATATTCTCCTACACCTATTGCTTTTTCATGTTCAGTTAGCTAACTTATAAAAATTATCCGATAGGTGCCTTTAAAATGTCCACATTACAGCACTAATAGAGTATCAATTAAAATAACAAAATTGTCATTAATATAGGAGGAAAACCCCAAAAACTAGCCACCTGTAGACTTTCTAGTTACTCATTTTGCTCTTAGCTACTCAACTTGTTCATAAACTAATAGACACTTCAGCTACAGGTTGAATAAACATGTTTTTAATATATTTGTTAGGAGCTTCATATTTAAAACTATGTACTATGTTAAGATCCCATTGGACATGAAATGTATGTGAAATTAACCTGTCTACGGTCTGACACTCTTTTCCTTCTCACCTACATCTCACAACTAACTTGTCCCACACTGCTGAGTGTGTGGGCAAATGACCAGGACAAGGCAGGCTGGCCACTGCCCTCTCCTCCTCCACCCCCCATGCCCGTGTCCCACACACAGGAGGCTCCACCTACTCCACAGACACACCAGGTTTTCTCTACTACTAACCTAGCAAGATCGGCCATTGTTCTGTTACCGTCACTACACAAATCATGGCTATGTCAACAACGGATTGACAAAGTATTCCTCTGAAAAATTAAGTTTGAGATGCAAATTTTAAAATTAAGCCATATTGTTGGTATTTTAAATGGAAAACTCTTTAAACAGTGAAAACAAAAGATACATTAATGACAAATTTAAAATGTGTATTTCAGATTTTTCTAGGGTAGATATTTGGCTATCTCACAGCTAATTCCTAGACTCTCTCTTTAAAATGCAACAAAACTTAGTTGAAAACCCACTGGGGGAGGGAATAAGGGTTGGGGACGAAGGCAACAATGAGAAGGAAGTGGCACAGTTTTATGGCGCACTCACTGAGAAGCAGAGGCCAGGGAATACACGGGGCGGTTTCAGGCACGGCACGCAAAACAGGATGGAGCTCTGCACCACATCTCAATCTCACACCCAGGAGCCTCATGGGGCAAAGATGGCGAATGGGCAACACCTGGTGTCAATCCTACCACAACCCCCTTCCCATGTGAATAAGAGGGGTGTGAAGGCAGCCCCAGGAAAGTTTTCAAAATCGAAACACTTTGAGAGACAGGGACCCGCTTCTTATCAGGCTGTCCCAGAGAATGGGGAGACAGCCATTTTGTTTTTTTTTATCTGATAAGAAGCTAGAGAAAGAAGGAAGAAATTATTATGACCACCTTGAACAATTAGCAAGGATTTAGTAAAAAGCAAGGCAGAAATGAAAATAAGGAAAACAAGACCACCAGGACCCGGGTAACTGGGTAGAAAGTGTCCAAGTGAGAGGTCTATGAAATATCACTCACTTGGAGCTGACACCTGCTGAGAGTAGCCAACTCGGGGGTCAAGTGACTTTCAGGTGCTACCTCGTTTCACTCTTCCAACAGCATCACGACCCTCCAGACAGACAGGAAAACATGGCTACTAAGGCACAGAGCCAGGATGCAAACCTGGACGGCTGCTCTATCGCAGTCCTCCCACTCTGTGATCACGGGAGACGCCGCTGGTCCCAAGGCCTAGCCCCAGCACACATGATGCCCAGGCGTGGATTTCACCCCCTCCTTTTACCGCAAGCTGGCAATGAGAGCACAGAGGGGCTGGAGGGGGAGCAGGGACAGGAGCAGAGCCCGTGAACGCCAGGGACCTACTGTCTTTGCCATTCCTTTATCCTCCCCTCCCCCCCCATACTTTACTTCCCTTCTGTGCAACTTCCCACTGCGGCAACACTGCAGCCCCTTTCCTGACGGGATACTTCATCTTAAATCTTCTTAATTTTGCCATTCCCTTAATCTTTCATTGCATCCAATTAGCAACTCTCATCCGTGCAATAAACCATCCTTTTACCTTCTCTGATTCTACATCTGGACCGCACAACACTGCTGTAGATCACGAAATCCACGGAATGGGACTACTCGGAGTTCAGTCCCCAGTACCAGGGAACACCACTGGTCAAGGGAAGCCCTGGTAGGCAGCTAACTCTCACTCCCTACACAGGTGGACCCACAAGGCCTCGCTCCCTCACCCCCTCCGCAAAGGAAGTCTGTCATCCCTTCTCTCCCTGTCTGTCTGCCTGTCTCTCTCACGCTCTCCCGACCCCCATTTTCTCCCTCCACCTCAGTCCTCTGTTTAGCGCTCACTCGTGCATCCACGCAATACCCAATTCGCAGCTTCCCCATCTCCACGGACCCCATCTGCTCCTGTCTGTTTCCCCATCCCCGGACACCACTGGTCTCAGGAGGAGGAAGCCCCATCTCCAATAATGAATCCCTCGATCTCCTCCAGGATCAGATCAGAAACCTTGAGTCACCGTATTGTTATCATTCTCTGTATTACTGACCACTCCTACTTAGTGGTTTGTTTTTGACTGTAAGCACGCTCCCTTCATTTCCACAGATAAAGGATTCACTAAATACTGTTCTTCGAGTTACAAGAAACCTGGCAAATACTTCAAATATAATGGTAAGAATCAGCATGTCAAGAATGATTTTTGCTTGTCTACCTGGCAGCCATATCACATTTCCATTTAAGAGAGCGGATTTCATAACAAGTACATTTATGTGTTTTATTATTTTGATTTTAGTAAAGGAGTTGTCATAACAAGAAACATCAGAGATTTCAGGTTGAAAAAAGTGTCTGTTTTAGGGGAAGTAAAATATTGGCTATAAAATAGCTAGAGTTTTTTGGGTTTTTTTAAATCATGCATTTCTTAAATAATTCTGAAAAAGCTTTCCCTCAAAACAAACCAACAAAAAACCATAAGAGTCAATTTTGGTATAAGAGAAATGTTTGATAAGGGGTATCCCAGTGTCCAGGCAGGTGTGTCCCTCCCGGCTGTCTCTGAGTCCAGGTGCCACCCCGTGCCCCAGGCAGGAGCACTCATGTGACTAAGTTGCCAGTGGTGCAAACAGCAGGGGCTTCACCGGCACCTGCAGGTCTCTGCCGACACTCAGAACGTGCTGGAAGCAGCTGGCGGGAGGATGAAGGACCTGGGGGAGCTGAGTCACCTAGTCATCCAGGGGGTCCATCCTGGCCCAGCCAGCGACCAGGCATGTGAGCGGGCCCAGCAGGGCCAGACCTGCCACGGGGACCCAGCCTAGACCACTCACACACAGGCACGGGAGCCAAATACAAGCTTCTTGTTTTGAGCCACTGACTTCTGGAGTGGGCTGTTACACAGCATTATTATGGTGACAGCTGTGACACAGACGAAGTCCCTGTGGGGAACAATCACTAGAAACGAAAAGAGGCACGTCTGTACTTCGTTTTTCCTGAACCATGCCCTGGGAATACAGAGCGCAAACCCACAGTAAGCAGAGGTCTGGATGCACCCTGTCAGGAGACGATGGGGAGACAGATGACAGGCCGGCATGGACAAAGACTGAGGCCCAGGACGCCCTGCAGCCAGTCGGCTCTGTGCATGAGGTCTCACTGGGCCACGGCCGTGGGAGCACGTGGGAGACACCACATGGCCTACAAGGCTGGGCCCTTTGCCATATAGCCCTTTACAGAAGTTTCCCCACCATACAGATGACTGGAAAAACACAAGGAACAAGTCTGATCTGCAGAAACCCGCGCTCCATCTACTACTTTCACATACATATGCAACATGTATGAAAACCAGCTGCGTGCTGGGTCACAGAGAAATCTTAGCAATTCATACTAGGTAGTCTACGTGTTTTTTGTCTACAGAGTAATAAAGGTCGGCTAGCAAACAAAAATAGTCTCCAAAGCCATTGTATTTCAAAATTAAAAACATACATGTATGTTAAATGATAGGTAAATATGTTAAATAAGTTAAATGGCAGATACAACTTCTAAAACTGATTTATAAATTTAATAAAAAACAAATTAATAAGTGTAACAGGTTGAGTACAGTTCTGAGACAGGCACTAGGCTATTTGGATTAGACATTTTTCCCACTGAAAACTGAACACAAACAAAAATGTCAGGTTTCAGGATTTGAAATAAAAAGATAGACATCAAGTTAAAAGTACTAGAGATCCAGAAGAACAAGAAGGAACTCCCAGGAATCACAGAATTAATCAGAATACGGGAGCCCCCCAAATCATGTATGTTCTGGGGGAACTTACAGATACTACAACATCCTCTCCAGTACCTGGAAGAGGACAACACTTAACACCTCTTATCAGTGGAGAAGGTTCCAGGACCACAGGCATGGAGAGGGAACAGAAGTCAGGGCTGAGCCTGAGTAAGGCAGGGAAGCCAGAGGAGACCCACCCACTGTGCAGGCGAGACTTTAGGGGGCTCTGTTCCAAGGGGAAGGTCAATGAGACTTCCACCCTCATAAGCGAAAAGGACTGTGTAAAAGCTCTGGTGCTGAGCTGAGCAAGAGGGAAGGGAGAAAGAACGAACGAGAGCAAAACCCCTGGGACATCACAGCCACAGAGCAGCTACTATGTGGTTCTACATACCAGTGTCACAGAACCTGAGCACTGTGGACCCTGAAGAACAGAATGTGACTTGAAGGATCCAACCGGCACTGCCCTGGGGTGAAGGGCACAACAGACGAACCTGTCTGTGGGAGGTCAGAGAGCCTATTCACAGGAATGGCCAGTAAGCAGTCAAAGACATTCAGACACAAAAAGGAAAAAGACAAGAACAGGAACCAACAGAAACAATAAAGAGTAAAAAGACCCATACAGACTTCACAAACTGAATAATCACATACAGATTTTAAAACAACATATTTGCCATATGTAAATAAATGACAAACTTGAATATATTCACAGGGAACCAGAAAAAGTGATATAGCATATTTTTAAATGAACCAAACAGATTTCTAGAAAGGGAAAACACAGTAATTAAAATGAAAAACTTGACAGACATACTTGGCAGCAGACTGAAGACAGCAAAATAAAGCATAAGTAAACTGGAAAATAGACCTGAAGAATTATCCAAAGGGCAGCACACAGAGAAGAAAACACAGTGATGAGGTCTACCATAAATCTGATCAGAGCCAGAGAAGAAAGGAAAGAAGGAACAGGCAAAGACAGTATTTCAAGAGATACTGGCTGGACATTTCCAAAACACTGAATGACACCAATTCACATAATAAGAGTGCCAGTGAATAAGAAGATAAATAAAATGAAATCCACATCTTAATAAAAAAATGGAAACTCCAGGAAGCCAGAGATGAAGGGAAAAAAAAAAATTAAGCAACCAAAAAAAAAAAAAGTTCCGATTCTCTTCAAAGAAACAAAAGTTAAACCAGAGCCGACTTCTCTGGCATAGAAGCCAGAAGAGAAAGAGATGTCTTCACAGGGCTGAAAAAACTAATGCCAACCTAGGAGTTTATACCCAATTAATATATTTTTTCAAGAATGAAAGCAAAAGCATAAGAAAAAAAGATTAAAAATTGTGTATATTTCTCACAACACATATCAGGTTAAATTCCAAGTAGACTGAGATCTAAAAGTAAAAAAGCCACCCAAGGACTAAAAAATGGGATGAATTCTTAATAGCCTGAGTCTACGTCTCAAAATATATAGGTAATAAAATGGATTAATGCATTAAAAAATACTTTATTAATATAAAGAAAAAAGAAAACAAGAAAATCCTAGGCAAGTTAAAATACACCTGTTAAACATAAAAAAATATATGCAATAGGGGAAAAAAATCACAAATAATTCTTTTTTGTAAAAAAGTTTATTTAATTTTCAATTATAGTTGACATTCAATATTATATTAGTTACAGGTGCACAGCATAGTGGTTAGCCAGTTCTGTAACTAATGATCACCCCGATTAGTACCCACCAGACACCATACATAGTTATTACAATATTACTGACTGTATTCCCTATGCTGTCCTTTACATCCCTGTGACTATTTTGTAACTGCCAATTTGTACTTCTTAATATGTAACAGAACTACTAAAAATTGAGACTGATAACTCAATTTGACTATAAGAAGGCAAAAAGCTATGAACACAAACGATTGAAAATTTAAATGGCCTGAAGGGCACCAGAACATGCTACTCCAAAATATGCCACTTTAGCATAAGGATTATTTTGAGCTGAAGGCAATTGAGAGCAGACTTTGGAAAAGCTCTAAAAGCTCTAAAAATACAGCGGTAAGTTTTCTTTTGTAAAGGAAATGTACACGCATAAAGGAAATTTCCATTTGTAAAGATGTCTCTCTCTCCAGTACCAGCAAGAGGATGACACTTAACACCTCTTATCAGTGGAGAAGGCATAGGCTTAAATCTGCATCATGACCCTTGCTAAATAACCCATTTATCATACATTTCCCGGTGGCTTTCATAACCTACCCACCACCAGAAGCCCCAAAGCCCTTTTCCTTTGTTTGGCCTAACATGGTACCAAAGTCTAACCACCATCTTAAGTTACTCATCACTGAGCTTCCCCCATACATATGTACGCTGTGCGTGTTAATAAACTTGTTCCCCGGTTAATGTCTTTTTTTGTCAGTTTAATTTCCAAGGTCTAAGCCAGAGAACCTAGGAGGGTATAGGTTCTTAAACATTTGAAAACTATCAACTTTGCTTATAAAGACAAATTCAAGTTATCTAACCTCAAACAGCCCTTCCGCATATGAGAGACGGGCAGATATCCTGCAGATGGATGATTCTATTAGTGAGGCTGCTGGGACATAAGCTCTTACAACCCCTGTGCCAGGAGGCTTAGCAATACCTGGGAACAGCCACCCTCAGCCCCATAATTCACTGCTAGGATTCTACTCAGACAGACTAGTAAAATATGGAATGACATGACATATGCACAAGGCTTTTCACTGTGCCATTATTTGTAAACACAAAAGAACGGACATAACCAACCATCTATCAAAAGGGAACAGGTTGACTGGATTATAGCACATCTACACAATGAAGAAAAAGAAATGTGAAGACCTCTATGCAGCTATAAAATAAGTGTGTTACATATATAATTGCCGTATCTTACCATATGCTTAGCATACGGGTGTATGCGTAACTAAAAAAAAAAAAAAAGCCAAACTTTTCTAAATTGGTTGTACCATTTTACATGCTAAGTGCAGTGTTTCGAGTCCTAGATGCTCCACATCCTAGTTGACACTTGTTATAGTCAGTCTTTTTAATTTTAGCCATTCTGACAGGTACTTTATTAATTGAGTGGTGCCCCACTGTGGTTTTAATTTGCATTTGCTTCATAATGTTGAACATCTTTTCATGTGTGTATTTGCCATTCATTTATCTTTGGTGAAGTATCTCTTCAAATCTCTTGACTATTTTTTAAGTAAGGCGTTTTGTTTTCTTACTATGAATTTTGAGAGTTCTTTACATATTTCAGATATGTCCTTTATCAGATATATGATTTGCACATATTTTCTCCCAGTCTGGGACTTGTCTTTCTATTTTCTTAACAGTGTCTTTTGACAACAGGTATTCCTAATTTTGACCATGTTCAATACTTACATTTTTTTCGTATGGATTGTTTTTGGTATCTTGTCTAAGAAATCTTAGATTTCTAGCTCAACAGCAACAAGACTTTTTTTGTGGTAGAAGTTTTATATTTTTTGGTTTCATATTTAGGTCTATGATCCACTTCGAGTTCATTTTTAGATGTGGTGACAGATATGGATCGAAGTTAATTTTTTTGCATATGGACAACCAATGGTTGAAATGAACTGCCAATGAACTGCCTTTCCCCCAATGAACTGCCTTTATACCAAGCTTTGTTTAAATGTGTATTATTTATTACTTTTGTCTTAAAGGGGCCTACTGAGAATGTCTCAAAATAAAGTTCATCCCTTCTTCCTAAAAATGTCTAAAAGCATTACTAATATAAGAAAAACTAGAAGCATAAATTCTTAACAATGTTGAATTTTTGACAAAGGAACCCTGGCCTCAAAGCTGTACCACAAAGGAAGCCTCAGGAGACGGGAGCGGCTGCAGAGGTGGTGGACACACAGCCGAGGGCACTGTCGGGGCGATGAGTTCGGAAACAGGAATTTCAAGAGCTGGCAGTTAGGCCTTATGCGCAGACCGCCTCACTTACAGAAAACTAGTTTTTGTCCTCACTGTTTCACATTAAAATATAGTCACACACACACAGAATTAGCAGGCTAACCTAATGGCATTTTTTGTTCTTGGTCAATAGTGTGACAAAGCGCCTATGTGCGTAGTGGACACGTAAAAGATGAGAGAGAAAGACAGAAACAAGTGCAGAATGCAGTATTTCTGAACAACGGCTTAGCATTCTGTAAGAGCTTGGTGGCTCTGGGAATACTACAGTCACAGAAGCTCTGTGACAAAACTAAGGAAACAATATCTCACAAACCATCATGTCAATTCACTTTTTGCTGCTACCTCAGCCCTTCGGCTGTTCTTTCAGCTGACTATACAAAAGTTACTTGTTTGGTAGATTTTTTTTCCCTAGCAGTAACATAAAAATAGCAATATAAGAGATACATTAATATATACTTAATGGTCAAATATCTTTCATGCATTTGTTCCAGATTATGAATGTGACAGATAAAAGTATACTTCAAGACTATGTTCAAAATGTTTATCAACCACTGTTTTTCTTAATTTTAAATAAGATGATTTAAATTGTTAAAATTCAGGGGTTGTAGTCTCCACTAACCTCTTCCTTTATAAAGAAGAAAAACTTGGGTTAATAAAAACATTGTCTCTGGGCCCAGTGTGGCAGGGCAGAGAGGCTGCAAAGGGACTGGCCTCGCGAGGCTGGCACTGTGCAGCTGCTGCCCCACAGATGACCCCGATGCCCTCCCTACATGTTCCTCAGGATTCGCCTGGCCCAGCTTTTCATCGCGTGGTTTTCCTCACTCTGAAAAATGTCACTATCCCAATCATATCAAAGCGTTCTGTAAGGGGCCACAAAGACACTGTGTCACTTAGCAAACATTTACTGCGTTTTCAAAGTGCTCGTTCTCTGCCAGGTCCGGCATAAGGATCAGGAATAAAAGAGCGTCCCCTCACTGCTGCCACACACAGATGCAGCTGCGTCTCCTGTACCCTGTGAAGCTGCAAGACATCTGATCCATTACCTTACGTCACATGTTTGCACAATATTTTATTCTAAATCACTAATTAAAAACCTAAAAAAAAATGTTTAGGGTATATTCGTTGTATTTTTTTTTCTCTCTGGAAAACAGCACCCATAATTTTAATTTCGTTAAACAGGAGAAAGTTTCCAGTTTCCACTATCACGGATGTGCCTCCTGACGGCACACAGTGGCCCCGAGACAAGCCCGGACTGTGGAGATGTGCCGACTGCTGGCCAAGAGCCCTGCCTTCCACTCCGAGAGGGGCGCAGACTGCGGTTCTAGAGGCTCCTGACAGCACACGTCAGCACAGCCCTGGGAGTTGTGAGGGCAAGTGAGTGCCTGATACAGAGAACAAACTGATGACCTCCCCCAGGACCCATGGAGTCATGTGTCCATCGAGGTGTCTGCTGTGGCCTAAGAGAAACAGCACTGTCCTGGGAGCCCAGGGACTCGGGGTGCAGGGCCCCTGCAGGAATGCCACCTCACCTTTGTGAATCTGTTTTATCATCTACGCAGGCAGGAAGCTGAGGACCCTGCTTAGGATCCAGGCCAGCCCCGCTAAGTAGAGCAACACTCCTGCATGGCCCCGGACAACAGGAAAGGCCTCCCACAATCTGGGGTACACCAACACCAACACACGTCTAAGTGCTGGGGTCTCGGCCAGAACCTGAAAACAAATTCTTCCCTTCCCATTGCATCTCCAGGGAAGAGCCTTCTCCTCCTCTCACAGGTGCTTCCACCACGCAGAGGCTGCCCATGTGTCGTGCTTTCTCAAGTGTGAGCACTCACAGATTGACTTGAGCTGGGTCTTCACTACTTACAAAGTAGCTGGGTTTCTGAGAGGACTCACTGGAGAATGAGGACGCCAAGTCAGCCCTGGCTGATCATGTACTCACTCTAAGAGCCAGAAGCTGTGGGTTCCACTGACATAAGCTCCAATGAGCCTGTAAAAGAAAAAGGAAAGGGAGCCAGACGTCGGGTGCCGGCCAGAAGAGAGCTTTCCCTGCACTGCTGCTGCTCCTCCAGTCCAGTCCCTGTCGATCCTAAGCTCGCACACATCCCATCCAGCAAATCTCCTCATAAATTCCTACACGAAGCGAGCAAAGAATAATTCACATCACGCCCCGCCCCCCAGTGCTGTGATTATGTCATTATAATCAATATATTACATAAATATTTTCGTCTTCCAGTTCCTTCAAAGTCCTTCTGGCCTTAAGTGGTTCTCAACGTCTAGTTGAACCACAAAAGCTACTGAGGCTTTCTATCAATCTACCTAATCAGTCTCTCCTCTCTCTCTCTGGTAGTGGGGGTGGGAAGCAGAAGTTTGTTTGTTTGTTTGTTTTTTAATTTAATATATGAATAAGGAACAGCTACAGGCAATAATGGTGCCTTGGAAAAAAGGGCAAAACAGCACGCAGAGGACATTTATCTAGAGCTTATTATGTGCCAGGCCCGATTCTAAGTACTTTATAAATGCATTTAATTCTCACACCAACTCTTTGGGGTGGTGCCATAGCCCCCCATTCAGCCTGAGAGGCAATCATTAGCAAGGCTGGGTGTTCAGACAGGTGTCACTGTGTCACTATCTCTTATGTCTCTGAGCCACATGGCTGTCCTCGCAGAATCTCAACTGCAACAGCTGCAGGAGCACAAAGTGCAGGGGCACTTGGGCCAAGGAGCTCCCACACTGGGAATGAAAGGCAAAAGAATACTTGAAACCAACATATGAATAGACAAGATCCCACTGGATAGGGACATAAGACATGTTTTAACTAAACTGGAACAAAAGTATCATGAAACCCTAAAGGCAAAGAAATAAAGCCATTAAAAATGACCTTTTAATATGGAGGGACCAAAACAATCTTTTAATTTTCACATTCTAGTAGACTATAAATTAACCACATATGGTATAGACGAATGTTTAATGAGACTAGGCAAGCTTTTTGTTTCTATACCAGTGGTTATTACTAATGTGTGTTTTTTTAACTTTTCCTTTAAGTCCAATGTATGATTTATAATTTTTAAAAGTAAACTATGGTCTATTACTCTTTAAAGAATAATTCATTGCACAATTCCCTAAACAAGGTCCTTTCATTGCTGGAAATGATTCAGTTCACATGGATCCTACAACATTCCTTCAGAAATGCAGACGAAAAGCAAGTTTGAACCAAATAAACATCACAGCCTCAGACTGTGAGTGACTACTCAACCAAGAGAAATCTGGAAAACTTAACTTGGTGGTCACCATCCTCAGGTGGGACAGAATGCACAGGTTAAGACCCTCTCCACAGTACAATATGAAGTGAGCAAACAACTCTGCATATATCAGATATTCTGACTTCAGATAGTTATACTCATCAATAAATCATGACTTATGTCCTAAAAACTAAGCCTGTAAATAACATCCTCCTTTGTATTACATTAAGTTTATAAACACATTCCATGGAATCTCTGAGAAAGAAGAAAATAAATTGTGGGGTCTGAGCAAAGACTCAAAAAAATAGAAACTTGTAAGATACGAACGGGAGGACGGAGGTGGCCCTGCCAGCCTCATCACAGTAGCCTCCACGCCCAGAACAGGACTCTCTCTGCTTCAGCTGAATCAGCTTCCCATCACGTGTAGTGAGGAGCTGGCTTTCAGGACTCTATGGCTCATCTGTGAGCCCAAATGCTGGTGCTGGAGCCGCGGAGGGCTGCAGGCAGAGCTTTGCAGACTGTTCAGGATACACTTATCCCCACCCTACTCCTCATGAATCAACACCGAGAATCCCTTTTCCGAACAGTCCGCCAGGTTATATAAATATAAGTTTCCCTGGGGAAGAGAGTCAGTGCAGTGGGTAAGCTTTAAGTACTCCTTAAAGTAAGTGCTAGACAAGTAATTCCCCTGCATACGCAAATCGCGTTTTATGGTATTAAATATAGCATGATTCAAGAAAACAAACTATAAACATGGAAGAAATCAGCAAGAGAAATTTAAGTAAGCAAGAGTGACAAGAATTATACTTCAGACTAGTTAAAATGCAAATAAAACTAATGTCTTTTTTGGCATACCTGAAGATCCATATACAAACAAATTAGTGAAAAGAATGTAACAAAATAAATGTGGATTATCTTAAGTGCCTGGACCTGTATCAGAAACCAGATGTAAGAAAAACTGCAAAAGTGTGAAGAAGGTAATCTCTGAATGGTGTACACAAGCTTATTGCTGACCTTGATCTCTTACATTCTGTGATTTGATACGAAAACTACTAGGTATGTAAGACATCTAAACCAAGTGCCACGGCGGAGAGTAGGAAAGTCCCTGGAGGAGCTGGCACGGGCTGTGTGGGGAGGCAGTGAAGGGAGAGGCTCCCACTCCGCTCAGCTCTGCTCACCTCTGCTCAGCTCACGTCCTCCCAATAGGAGGGATCTCAAAGAGCTGAGACAGGGCTGTGGATATGGAATGCAAAGGCCAAAATTGGGAAGCCAAATTCAAGTCTTCAGTGCCAAGATGAGTTTTGCTTTATTTGGCCAGCAATGTTAGCTACTGAAAGTTTTAGAGGAAAATTAATTTGGCAATCATCAAATAGATGTAACCGCCCCGAGGGTAGGACATAATCCCAGAGACAGACCCTTGTTCAGATCGCTTTTGAACAAAATGCCAGATTAACTGAGGTGGCAGGTAATGGGAGTCTGAACTCACAGCATGGCAACAGAAACAAAAATGAATTCTAAAATAAGAAATGGCTAATCTAAAACAGCAAATTATCCAAGTACCCATCTCTTCAGTTAATATGAAAAGTAAAGAACAGTCTATATTGGTAATCCTTTATGTGCCATCAATGCAATATGTTTATACTGTGAAGCTCTCTTCTAACATCAGAGCACCTCTCTTTAACGGATACATCCACTCGGATCAAATATCCCTGATCAGCTGTGTAACCCTAAAGGAGGTTCTAAAACTCAGTTCCCACATCTGTAAGCTGAGTAAACTACTTCGTAGGCATGGTGGTGAAGTAGGAGGCCTGCCACGCAGCACAGACTCAAAGGTCAACAGAACCTGACGTTTACAGCATTTTCAAACTGCCACACAAAAGTTACAGTGAGATTTAAGTTTAGGTCTGTTTAAGAGTTTATGTATTTCAAAATTCCCATTTAGTCCACAGGTTGGAATTTTAGACTTCTGACAATCTTATAAATTCACTAAACGTATACATTAATATGTATACATTTCTCAGCATCAGAGCAAACTAATGAAACGCTGGCATGTTTTTAACCCTCAGAATAGTAAATACAGTCAGCCATAGTTAAACTCGTAAGTCCCACGTTCAAAAAAACCTAAGAGTGATAATCCACATCACTGACCATATCTTTTGTTATTCATACCTTCATTTTAAATTGTCCTGAAAGAGTAGCTTTTCCACAAAGGTATCAAGAAATATTGTGACATCGTTTATTTCACCTAGTTCTACAGTTTACTTGCTTTTAATTGGCTGCCCAAGTGTGTAATATGTGAGTGATGGCAGCACTACAAAAGAATGTAGTTTTTAAAAGAAAAAGCTTTGCACAGCTGCTTGTAATAAAATAACCAAACCTCACAGTAAGGGCTGATTAGATAAATATAGTAACATATGCGTAAGTCTGAAATAGATCTGAGAAAAACTGTTGCAGAGGACATTTCCATGACTGTCCTGACAAGCAATGTTTAATGATTAAATGTGCCTATGCACGTATGTGTATGTTCTTATATAAAAGCTGTTTATGATGCCCCCTTACAACCTCACAGAATCATAAAATGGATTTCATTTTAAACTACCAAATGCTAATTTGGTACACAGTGAAGCTATCATTTAGAAATGACTTTTATTATTTAAAATCAAAAGTATAATGTGAATTAACTTAGAAAATGTCTTTTCTTTAATTTTCAAAAACAAACTAGCTGCTCATGAATTGAGGCACTATAAATTATGCAGCTCTATTTTAAAAACAGATGAAGGACCGGTTCTCAGTGCTTGCATTTTATCTTCTATTTTACAGAAATTAAGTATAATTAAATTTAAACGATGTCATATAAACATTTTATTTGTTTTGTATGACTTTAGAAACAACAGAGATTGATCATTTTTAATAAATGGAAGTATTTGAAATTGCTTTTGGCTAGTTTATTAAATCAGTTAGTGAGGTTTAAACTGTAAAACAAATATACATCTACCCAGATTGCAGCAATTAAGCTCATGGTTGATTTAGTGGCATAAAATAACACTTTATAAAATTTGTCCTAAAATAACATTTGTTATAAAACTATGACCAAGATTATTCTGAAATTCTGACACTTCTTGTAACACGATAAAGAGTGGGGCTTCCACTGCTGCCCCTCCCCACTTCCGTTCCCCGACTATATATGTGAAAGTCTATTTCTGGAACTTCTATTCTGTATGTCTGTTCTCACGTCAATATCATGCTGTCTTGATTTCTTTACCTTTATAATAAGTCTTGAAATCAGTATAATTCAGCCAACTTTTTCTTTGCATTTCCATATAGAATCTTTAGAATCACCTTGTCTTTTTTTTTTTTTAAATAAATGCTGCTGGGATTTTAACTGAGATTGTATTGAATCTATAAATCAATTTGGGAGAACTGACATCTTCATAATATTGCATCTTCTAATACATGAACATGTTGTCTCCCCGTTTAAGTCTTTTCTCATTTCTCTCCATCATATTTAACAGTTTTGAGTGTACATATCTTGCACATATTTTGTTAAATTTATTCCTAAATATTTCATATTTTGAGATGTTATTGTAAAGTAATTTTTTTAACTGCATTTTGCAATTGTTCATTGCTAGTATATAGAAGTACAACTGATTTTTATATATTGACCTTGTATTCAGAGACTGCTCAATTCATTTACTAGTTCTAACAGTGTTTTTGGTAAACTCCTTAAGATTGTTTCTGAACATGACCATGGCACCAGTGAACTGAACATGTGAATTCTTCTCTCCAATCTGCTGTTTTCTTCTTCTAGTCTTCCTGCACTGGCCATAACCTACAGTACAATGCTGAATGGAAGTGATGAGAGAGGATATTCTTGCCTTGTTTCCATTACTAGGGGAAAAGAGTTCAGTTTTTCATCATTGAATAATGTTAGCTGTAGGTAGTTTTAGAAAGGCCTTTGATCAGACTGAGGAGGTACCCTGCTATTCTAATTTACTAAATGTTTTGTTTTTTTAATAGAGTGAATGTTGAATTCTGTCAAATGCTTTTTCTGCAAATATCGAGATGATCACACAATGTTTCTTTTATTCTGCTAATATGAGTTATACTGCTTGGTTTATAAATGAGATAAATCCTGCTTAGTTTCAATATATCATCTTTCCTAATTAAAAAAGGTGTTTATAAATGTTTCTTGACTGCTGACTGAGGACTGGCTCCATGGTACCCAAACCAGCCCTTGTCACGTAATTCAATATACTGTCATGCAATTTAATCAGAGTAGGTAAGGGACAAAGCTAGGAACAAGGAAATGGCAGAGCAGGACAGGCAGGCAGGTCCTCACGCTCCAAGCATACAGCGACATGAGAGTTGTCCAAGAGTCAAAGTTATTCTCCCCCACTCTTTCACCTCCATGTGGTCCCCAGCCTCTTGGCATTTCAGAAACAAGGAAGCAAAAGACAGAAGAAGAAATACAGCCACAGACTCCTGGCTCAGCGAAGCAGAAGTCACCCCAAGGACAGCAGTCCCTTCTTCCCAGCATTCACAGTAACAATCCTGCGTGGAACACACAGGTCAGTTTCCCTCCCACCTCCCACACCCAACGTACCTTCTTATATATTATTGGGTATGATGTGCTAAAATTTGGTTAAGAATTTTTACATCTATTTCCACGAGGGATACCACTCTGTAGATTTCTTTCCTTTTAATACTGTTGTTTGGTTTGGCAGAACAGTAATGGCAGCGTATAAAATGAGTGAGGACCTGTTCTTTCCTCCTCTATTTTCTGAAATAACGTAGGTAGGGTTGGTAATATGTCTTCCTAAAATGGCTGATAGATTTCACCAGCGAAGCCATCTGGGCTTGGAGTTTTCTTCGTGGGAAAAAAAAAATTTTTAACTACAAATTCAATTTCTTAAATAAGTATAGAGGTATGAAGGTTTTCTATTTCTTCTAGTATGTTTGGTAATTACATGTCTTTCAAGTTGGTGTATTTCCTGACAAAGTTGTTCATAATATTCTCTTCTTATCCCTTAATTTCTGTAGGATTTGTAGGGATGGCCTATCTCTTAAATCAGTAATTTGTGGGGTGTTTTTTTTTTGTTTGTTTCTTGATTATCAGTTTAGTTACCAGTGTTTTTCAGAGAATCAGCTTTTGGTTTTACTGATTTTTCTCTATTGTTTGTGCATAGTCTTTTTCACTAATTTCCACTCTTAAAAGTAGAGGGTTAGCTCACTGATTCTGTTTTATTCTAATATAAGCTTTTAAAGTTATAAACTTTCGCAAAGCATTGCTTTAGTTACATTCCACAAAATTTAACATGTTTTCATTTTCACTAGGTTCAAAATATTTCTAATTTCTCTCCTCATTTCTTCTTTTGACTGGGTATACTTAGAAGTTACTGATTCTGATTTAATTCTGTTGGCATCAGAAAATATAATCTGTATTATTTCAATCTATTGAGATTTATTTTATGGCCATCTTTCTGTCTGTTTTGATACAAATATTCCATGTACAACTTCAAAACAATGTGAATTCTATTTTTGGGTGGTGTACGCTGAAAAGATCAACTGGGTCAAGTAGTTGAAAATTTTCTATATCCTCACTGACTTTCTTTCCATTTGCTCCATCAATTATGTAATCTCTAGCAAAAAAACACATTTTTCAATTTCTCCTTTTAGTTCTGAGAATTTCTGCTTCATGTATTTTGAAGTTGTTATAGTTAAATGCATGTTTGGCATTATTATTTCTTGGTGAATTCACTCTTCTGTTATTATATCCTTCTTTATCACTAGTAAGATTTCTTGTTTGAAACCTAGTTTTCTGGCATTAATACAGCTATTCCAGCTTTCTTATCTATTATAAGCACGGCATATCATTTCCATCCTTTTAGTTTTAACTTATCTGTATCTTTATCACTGAAGTGGGTCTCTTATAAACAGCATGTAATTGAGTCTTACTTTTTTAACCAGTCTAACAATCTCTGCTTTTTAGTCACACTGTATAGAACAATTTACATTTAATTTAATATCAACATGGTTAGGTTTAAATTTACCATCTTGATATTTGTTTTCTATTTTTTTCATCTGATCTTTATTACTTGTTCTTCTTTCTTTGTCTTCGTGACTGAGCATTTTTTAGTATTCCATTCTATCTTCACTACTGGCTTATTAGCTATATTTAATTTTCTTTAGTGGTTGATCTAAAGTAGCCTTTCTCGAATAGAGTTTTGTAAGAGAATAAAGCTAACAGATTATATGAATATTTTTAAATTTCCCAATGACAGTACATAGCTCTAAGATGCATAGGACAGAAGTTAATTATGTACAATAGCTATCGTATGGCATTAGAGCTTAATTTATTTTTCACCAAATTTGGAAAATGTGCTGGGCCTTATGTTGTTTTATCCTATGTAAGCACATCTTAATATTCAGCAACAAACTCAAGGTAACCTTCGTGACTCTGCTCTGAGTATGTGTGTGCATGTGTGTGCACTGTGCATCAGGACTGTGGGGGTGGGGAGGTACTGATCTATAGTACAAGTTTATAAATAGCCCCTCAATTGTACCCTGTTTTTGGAAACCTCTATCTAAATTTATAAACTTAAAAAAACAGCTGCTGACTCTGAGCCCTCCATGATGCCTCGGGAAAGCCTGCCTCCCACTCCTTCCAAGGCACCGAGCCCTACATCTAGGCTAAAGCCTCGACTTGCCTCCTCTTCCACGTTCTCGCTTTGCTTTGCTATTTGTTGGTAGATGATTATATCTTTTACAGTCTGTGCTTTCATTTTAGTGATGCCTTCAAGTGGGTATGTGGCAAATGACTCCTCAGTGCCTGCTCTGCCTTCTTGACCAGAAATCTTAAAAGATTCTTAAGCTTTTGGTGGGAAGTTTATACTCACATATAAAAGAATAGAGAACAGCATAATGAAATCTCATGTTCTGATAACTACCTTTTAAGAATATTTTAAGCAAATAAAATTTGATAATTTGCAGCCTCTACAATAATAAACTTGGCTAAGAAAAGTCCTCTGTGACTGGTCTATATTGATAAGAATTACACAATATCTAGAAACTACTTTGTAAGAAGGTCATATAATTTGATTTTGTAATCAGGTCAACAGTTCCTTGCAATATCTATACACGGAATTTCACAGAATAATTGCCCCAAAGGGGACACAGGCCCCACAGAGGCGATCTTCTCTAACAAGAAGAGCTGAAGAGTTGGCTGTGTGTGCTCCTATGTTTAGGGACACATGAAGTCACAGGCGGGCCAACGCCATCGAGCCCGCGGAGACGTGAAGTCACAGGCGGGCCAACCCCATCGAGCCCGTGCAGACTTGAAGTCACAGGCGGGCCAACCCCATCGAGCCCCCCCACCAGTTAACAAACCAGGCAGGATCCCTGCCTTCTTTTCACATCTTAGTTACAGGTAACTTAAAAGGTATGTGCAATTCGTTATAAACATTGTATAGAACAGACTGCAAACTTTACATAAAATTGTGAAACAGAATGCGATTTTACAGAAACTATGAGCATGTATGTGGCAGACTGCTTGAGCTCCCTGTGTGTGTGTGTCCCCTTTAAGTCTCCTTGGTGGTTGAGTCTGAGAAGCACACAGCTAATTAGGGGCAAAATCAGACCTTCAGCAGCAAAAGCCAGGTCTCTTGACTCTCGATCCAAACAGCAGAAAAGGGTGTGTCAGTTTCACCGGCTGATGCATCACTAAGACCCAGACTTAGCGATGCAGGGGCTAGAAAAGCACCCCAGCTTACAAATGTAAAACTCCACGGAATAACTAGCACTTACATGATACTTTAGTTTACAAAGTTGCTTCTAACAGGTAGCAGATATAATAAACCTTAGAACAGCTCTGTAATACAGATGTTATCATTCTCATTTCACAAATAAAGGAGAGCTCAGAGACCTAAGTACCCTGCCCTAATTGCTAACATGCCACACAATTAAATGACTTGAACCCAGCCGCAGCCCAAACCTTCGCATGGACGATGCAGCCTGTCTTTCCCTTTGGCCGTTCACCTGCTCCTTTCTGTGGCATCTGGTTCTTATTTCACGGCTGTTAATAACCAAACAGAATAATCCAAGGTTTCCAGATGTATATTTCCAGTTGCCGGCATTTTCCGATTCGTCTGGGCCTCATCTCCCCGAGTGCTCTGTGCTGTCCCCACAAGTGGGGGCGCATGTGCGGCTCCAGCTGAGCGTGCACAACCCCCTCCCTTGTGGTGACTGCAACTGAGGAGACCAGCACCTTCCAGCGCCAGGTCCCATCCCCCTGTCTATGGTGGCTCCAGGGACCTCTTCTCGTATTGGTGACATTCGCTTGCAACTCTTCTCTGGGGTGCTAGGTACTCTGGGCAAGCAGGATAGAGGGGTGATGAAGGGAAATCGTCTCCCCGTTCCTATTCTCTTTTCCTTACTCTGAATGCTTTCATTCCCTTACGGCTGCTACCACCTTTTCTCGGAAGAAGAACAATATATGTTTTGGCTGGTTCCAGTACCTCCATCCAGATACTGTGCTTCTGCCCAGAGCCTCAACCCCAGAACTCACGCTTCTACACCACTGCCTCCCAGCTTCAGCCCCAACCCCAGGACTCACACACCTGCCCCACTGACTCCCAGCTTCAGTTACCTGCTGCTCTGGCCTTCCAACATCAACTCTAGGTAACTCTGAGGATGCCTTCTGGAAAGTGAGATAAAACTTCATGAAGCCAACTTCCTCTCAGCAACATTACCATTAAGAGTGAGTAACAGAGTAACAGAGAGTACTCATCTCTTTTCTATGCGAAAGCAAAAAGTATGTCATCTAAACTTGGGATTAAACGAGGCTTCAGCACTAGCCCATGGGCCTCCCCGTCCTCTGTAGCATTTCTATGACGAGAACATCCTCAAAGTCAGAGTAAACTCATTCCAACATAACCAACATAACTCACTCCTGTGTTGGGAAGGGCACAAAATTTAAAGCATTTGCAAATCCCACAAATGTGCAAAGCACTTACACTGAAAAAATATCACACTTCATACACATACTTTTTAAACCCCAAGCTTCTATTTTTTTATACTAATATACCAATGGCAGCTATTTCAGTCTTCTTTTGAAAGTTGGGGTAACCTTTCTAGCACATGCACTGCTGAGTCTGTCTTTGGGGGTAAAATCCATACATACTCAATTATGATGAGTGAACCATATTTAAAGACACTGTGCATAACGCATCTAAACACAAAGAACAGAACAGAAGCATGTATTTAACACAAGACTAAAACAAGATGCTGGTCTGAGTACTCTTCCACCAGGTTTATTCCGAGGTGATACAATTCAGGTAATTAACCCTTTCAAAATGTCTGAGAAACGGTTCTGAACTCCCTCATGGAGTTGGATGGATCAGCTATGGAAATGCTTCACTGTCCAGAAGGTGGAATGCAAAAAGATATAATGAGTTAGAGTGATCTAATTAATACAAAAACTATGTAGTGACAGATCTAAATATAACTGCTCAAATTTTCCATTTCATAATTCATGATTGAAAAATATTTTTAATTTCTTTTCAATACGTAATTCTTCCAGCTATATTTTAGCTTTAATAGGAAACAAATGCCTTTCATGATAAAGTATATTTTATTCTATGTGAGTGAATTTTAAAATGTAATGCTTCAAGTTTAGTCATCTTAAACTTCTAACCCTAAAACTGTCCCTTTAAAAATCATAAGAGGAAAAACGAAGTACTTATTTTCCTTACTTAATACATGATAGAAAAATTCAGTGAAGAAACATTTTATAATATTTCAGCTGTCCTTTTACGACACAAACCATCCAGTAATTGGCTTTAAAGGCTACAGCACTGGGAAGCATTCCTAAAATTTTAATACAATTCAGCAAACAGAAAAATACTGCCACATCCCTTTATGGCCTGCTATCCAGACCTGTATAACTGCGTCTTCAAAGGCTAACAACAAAGAGAAACCAAGTGCACTCCTGAAGGGGTCCACAGGGCAAGCACACGGGCTGTCTCCAGCGATGGAGTCTGAAACTGCTGCCAACTGCCGGAGACAGCACGGCACTCTGACTAAAAGGAAAATTTCTCTTTAGATTTGAAAAAGATATGCTTCTTTAGCCAACTAGAGTCCTTCTGAAAGTGATAAGCCCCTAACACTGGCTCTGATTAGCATAAGGAAAAGGGGGATTTCTGGAATCAAGGGAGGCTGAGAGTTAACAGGCAAGACCAAACAGCAAAGCAGAGGTCAGGGTCAAGCTGTGGGAGCTCCACCAGGCCCCAGGACAGCCCTGTCGAAGAGCCCCCACCTGGGGGAGCTCCAGGTTCCATGCGCATGGCAGGCGGCAGGCGCATGGCAGGCGGGGGAGCTCTGGCTCCCTGCTTAGCGAGAACAGGCCCAGTGTTCTCATGGAAACGGGTGTTTTCAGGAAAGGGAATAAATACTAGGCAGCCAAAAAGCAGCAAATGTCTACTGTAGATCATCAACAGTCTAGCAACACTTTAATATTTCTCAGTGTGAGTAATTCAATGAACTTAAGCCATATTCACACAGTTATGGCTCCCAAAGGACTCAAACTAGATGCTCCCTATAGGGGAATAAAGGAATAAACACCTTCCGTTTGGGCTGTCTCTGGAATTTTGTTCAATTCAGACGACGATCAACATGAATAAGGAGTTTCTGATACTCAGGGTGGCCTATGCAGTGACGTATGTGGCAGCTGTCAAATCAAACGTCATAATTATTCACCCAAGAAAATACACTGTCCACAATCCAAATAAATCTGCCAACTGGTATTCATCACTTTGATACAAAGGTTTGTCTCAATGCTGTTTAAAACCTAAATTTTATGAAGATGTTCAAAAGGGTAGATAGGTAAATCTTTATTAAAAACATGTTTCCAAACACTTCTTTAAAATAATATAAAGTTCCCCTCCTCCAAATACTCACCATTACAAAATTTCACATAGAGGTACTCAGGATTTAACTGAAAGGACTTTTGCTTGTTTGTTTGCTGGAAATAATACAAAAATAAATAAATCTGAACTTACAGCAGCATTCATCCAAACCCAATCATAAAATACAACAAATTAAATGCAAAAGAGCCCGCTTCCAAGGGGGGCTGCAATGTGTGCATTTGCTCAAGGAGACAATTAATGCGTGCAGCTGGTGTAACCTTCAGTAAGTTTCAATCAAAGCCTGACAGCTACCAGTTACATTTCACACAGGGTAATTATAGCAAATGGCTTCCAGGCTTAATGTTCTGCCATTTCTTTTCCTTTCTGGAATGTAATCAACGAGATATTAAGATTGCTTCTGCTTAGCTTTTCTTTAATCTTCACATTTACAAAAATAAATATTCAATCATAAGGCACTCAGTGAAAAGTATAGGTAAGGAAAGACTTGACATTTAGTAGAATCTGTCCTATGACAATTACTTCAACAAATGATACATTTCTAAGTTTTCTACATAATAAAATACATTAGTCCTTTCATAATGAACTACAAAGTCTTCACTATGCTTCTCATTTTCTACAATTCCCAGACTTCTGGACATACACTGTACTAACGTATGAGCATCAGTGTGAAATGCTTTTGTATGTTCAGTAAGAAAAAAGCACAGCAGCTCCCCGGAGGTCACGTTATTCTAAAGCCTGATGCCACATACATATTCTTTGTGTGCTGTACCACAACTAAAATAGACATTAGTGTAATGAGCATATGGTCCAGAGTTAATAGACCATGTGCTTAAATGTTTATACTAAAGTATTTAAAATATTAACTCTCATATCCTAACGTACTTTTTAAACTACCGTTTTCCCAGAAAATAAGACCTAACCAGAAAATAAGCCCTAGCATGATTTTTCAGGATGACATCCCCTGAACATAAACCCTAATGCATTTTTTGGAGCAAAAATTAATATAAGACCCAGTTTTATTTTGGGGGAAACAGTACATTCTACAACTGTATATGCATTTACTCTCATTACAGCCATAATAGCTGAAGTGAATTTAGGCCGCTCTGTTACAACATTGCTTCTCTGTATCTGCTGTCACTATCCTGGACCAATCAGCTTCTCTCCAGAGTCAAATGGTCTGGGAGCTGTGAGTGCTCTGGGCAAGCCTTGCTCCTACCTGGGCCTCTGCATTATCCCACAGACATGGAGCCAAGGCACCAGCACACGCCCCACTTGTCATGGGACCACAGGACATCTCATTATATCCTCCAAGATCACCCCTTACTCCCATTCTAATGGCTTTTCGGTTGAGCATTCCTTCTCTCATCCCTTGCTTAATTTTGTCATCACATTTATCACCCTCTAACTTAAATACCTATTTTATTTCTTCATCAGTCCACATCCTCAAGTGGAAGCTTCATGAAGACAGGGGTTTGGTCTCTTCTGTTTACCGCTCTCTTATTCCAGCAATTACAAGTGCCTGGTACATAACAAGTACTCAAAATACTTGATAAACAGATGAATACATATCACAGACTTATAAATCAAAAACAATACTTAACTGGAAAATCAGGCCAGGCACACAAGGCATACAATATGCTCTAAGAAGGAGAACAGAATTCTGAGTCTAATAACACTTGCACACAACATCAACCTTACCTCACTGATGTAAATGCAGGTGGCTGGACACCATGATGGTTAGCTGAATCAGTCAGACCTCTTAGCTGCTGGCAATAACACCAACTGTGGCTGATTTATATAGAAAAGGAATTTACTGAAAGGTTTCTGGGTGACTCCAGGAATTACCAGGAATGCTAATGACAAAAGATAAATTCTGAGATGTCCTAAATTAAATTACACGGTGAGAGCTAACAGAGAACCCAGTAAACCCTTTCAGAAAAACTTTGGTCATGAAAGTTTGTAACACTGATGAACTATGTTCAAAAACAGGCAGGATCCAAGAGTCACCATGAACCAGATGGCAGCCCCAGACCACACCCAGTGGTAAGAATCCTGCTGCCCATGCCTCAGACCCCACAACCACAACCACCACCACCACCAAAAGGAAGAAATCGCCACTGTCCCTATCTCTGACAGTCAAGCTTCAAACTCAAAATCCTGGGCAGAAACCTCAGCTAGCAGCCACCCACGTCAAACCCACTGTCGTGCAGGAGACCCTGCTCACTGCGCCATTTGTTACGCGGGCGTCATGTGGGGTCTCTGGTCCCGCTCCCCACGTAAGTACGCAGGACATGGTGAGGCCAAAAAGGAACACCCACGGAGCCATAAGTAGGGGAGTCATATCACTATATTCTCGCTGGCGGAATCCGCCTCTCTGCAATCAATCCGCTCTTGCTAGCCCAGCCACCATCTTCTTGCTAGCCCCCATTTTTTCTGCTAGCGTAGCCACAGCAGTTATAAGTGGCCAATGGCTCACTGGTTACAGCTGACAGCCAACTAGCCACAGCTGATGGCCACCCAATCACAGTTGATGGCCATTTACTACCTGAGCCAGCACCTTTCTGCGTGAGGCCGAGAGCCTGGAAACTGCTTTCTGGGGCTCTGTCCCCACACCCATACAGCAGGGACCCACAGACAAAAAGAGGGATTCAGATGCTGTGAATGCAAAAACAGGGAGGAAAAAGGGTTCATCACAATAGTGGTGTGAAACACACATGGCTTGGTATGAACACCAGAGAAAGCTCTTCCCTGGAATGCACGGCTCTCCTAAAACCTGCATCACAGGCTCCTACCACACTTGACCAGTATGAAGTGTCAGTGAAGCGGGTGTTCATGAGCACTGTGTGTGACAGCTGTGTGCAAGCAACACGCTCAGCTTCAACGTATTTGAGCAGCAATTTAGATTCCTGCCATATCAACTAGCATTACAAATGTTACACTTACCTAAGGCTGCACAAAATAAAGGTACCAAACTGAAATATTTTAAACGCTCTACATCTTTCTAACTCATCTGAAATGTTTGTTAAGACACCAAAAATAACGTGAATGTGTGTACATTCATGAGGCAAATCAGCAAACATAATTACACAGTGACCCAAATAACAGGGATTGGGCGGGGTGACTGCTCTAGTTACAGAGTAACCCCAAACTCATGAACATTCACTTGTTTGCATGTAAAAAGGGTCTGAGCTCTTTGACTAACACTCTGGTTCTTTGTGCAACTTTAATTTTGTGCAGTCACAAAACACAAATAAGTCCTAAAGCTTAATCTACTTTCTTGTCTCTCTCCTCTGAGGTGTGAAAAGGCGGGCCCAGTATGCTGGAGTTTAAGAAAAACAATCTGTCCCTTTCTTCTTCAGCCTCCTTAGGCTCAATGGGTACCGGAAGCCCTCTCAAAGCCTGTGTTACTCAGAGCAGGGAAACAGTTTTTACATGCTCCCTGGAATCCGAAGAATCTGTCCCCAAAGGGCACTGAAATGTAACTAGTAGGACAAAACAACTACAACAGCAGCAGCCACAGAAACAGAATACAAAGGAGCTAAACACTATTATTCAGCAGAAACTACTCCAGAAAACATGTAAACATAATGTTGGGGCGTGAACCTAAAAATTCTAGAAAATACCTCATTTAAACAAAAACAACTGGTTTCTTTCCAGGAACATTTACCGATAAGCACCTATCACCTCACAAACACTGGGCTAGACGCTGCAGACACAAGAGCCAACAAAATGGACCAGCCCTTCCCTGCCAGTGATCGCAGCGCAGAGGCCACAGGGAGATGACCACCCCAGCAGAGATATACATGTTTCCCCGAACATAAGACCGGGCCTTATATTAAGTTTGCTCCAAAAGACGCATTAGGGCTTATGTTCAGGGGATGTCACCCTGAAAAATCATGCTAGGGCTTATTTTCCAGTTAGATCTTATTTTTGGGGAAACACGGCACTGTGTCACATTAATGAAAGAAAGACACCACAACGCTGAAGGGTCTCTAATGCCTTGGCGGCCTAAGTAATCAAACCAAAGCCAGGCCTGGAACTGCAGCAAGGTCATGAAATCAGAACACTGAGGACAGTAAACCGCAAACAGACAACCAGGCTTGAAGCCATCTATGGACAACAAGAACTTCCTCACTTTGCCTCTACCTTTTCTCTGCAGAGTCCTGTCGGTGAGGGCTCCTGAGCACTTCTGGCTTGGTGCCACCCGATTTAAATGATTTCTGCTCAAATAAACTCTTAAAAATTTTAATATTCCTCACTTTACCTTTTAACAACTTGTAAAGGGGAAGACAAGATGCTGTAACTTCATATTTCAATAGTAAATAGCATGATCTTAATACAGTTAAAAAACTCGAAGCCTTTCAGATTTTACAGTACTTATTTTCTACCGAATTCTCAATAGCTGTGAAACTTACAAAAAAATTTAACAAAAATTTTATAATTGCAAAGTCAAATGTACGAAAACTAAGGGAGAATAAAATATTAGACTGACAATTCAATTTATATTTCTGAAAAGTAACATACTTAATCCATATTAAGTAAATCACTATGCAAGTTAATAATAATATGAAAGTAGACTTTAGATAATGCAAAGAAAGACATCTAATAAACAGAAAAATATATGAAACTGAAGCATAGAAAATAATGCAAGTCCACAAAACTGCCTTACCAAGCTTTACCCTTTAATTCTATAATTCAGAAAACCTCCTGCTCAATTATGCTAGCCTCTATGGCCAATCTTCCCAGCAACACTTCCCGAGCAGGTCAAATTGATGCTGTTCCCAAATTTGCCCTCTTGGAGGAGTTAAACAGAAGCAGGTACCTCTAAACACACAAAATAGAGTGACGATTTATTTGGCAAGGAAGGGGTAGGGGGTAGCAGAAGAGAATAAAGGACATTTATATGACAAACACAAATATGACACGGATAACATGATGAGGAACTATAGAACGTATCAAGTGCTTCTTATGTACCAGAACCCTTTGAAAGTACATGGCCATTTACTCCTTTTATCCTCACAATGCCATTATAAAATACTCATGACTAACATCCCCTTCGACAGACTGGGAGACAGCAGCACAGAGAGGCAAGTCACTTTCCCGGGTCTACAGAGCAGAGACTCAGCCTGCTCCAGGCCCCACACTCAGCAAGGTCAGTGGTTTGATAATAGTTCATATTTTCTCAATCTCTTTCTGAAACACTGAAATGAAACATGGCTGATTTCAAATTAGCACATTTTAAATAGTGTGTATTTTAGAACTTACAGGTAACTAATTTTAGAGGAGTCCTATGGTTATTCTCTATTTTTTCAACTACTTGCTTCTTGGTGGTGAGTGGAACAGGGAACTTTCCTGATCATGTTTAAAGTTGGCCACAGTAAAACAGAATTTAAAAACACATATATTATATGAGTATTCTCAACCACTTGAGCCAGAGAACTCTATCATGGCATCAGATAAAAATGTGCTTAATATATAGTTCCTTGGTTTTCATAAGACATCAGCAACTTTACCAGGCCAAACATCCAAACTGAACAGAAACCCTGTAACTTATCTAACACAGTGACACAATTCCTCTGCCTCTGAAACGCTCATGACCAAAGTGTAATTATTAACAGGTCATGGAGTAAATTCATTCCAGGGCACTGGAAATTATGTTCATGAAATGAAAAGTGGCCTTGCTAACATAGTATCCCTATTTCTAGATGGCACACTCAAACATCAAATAAATTTCACATCATGGCAATGTGCCAAAAGCCAGTGACCTAGTTTTATTAGGGTGGGAAAGAAATAGCAATCTGTCCCTTGAGCCTAGTACCAAAATAGCTTCCTAAAGCACAGCTTCATGCTTTTAAAAAAATGTAATAAATTTTCCATGCAAGGACAAAAATAATAGAGTCAGTATCAAATATGAATTTCCTTTACATAACCTCATAAGTTAATGCTAGTTCTCAAAATGTTATTCATATTTTCAAAATTTGGAAAAAATTAAGGATCAGCAGAATTAAGAAATTATTTTCAACATCTAATAATTGCCTAATATTCACAATTATACCACACCCGTAGACCAAGACTGTTTTTGAGAAACTACATAAAGATAATAGGCTAATTCTGCCAATGTCACATCCAAAAAACAAAATGCAAGTAATAAACCACAAAACTTCTTTTAAAAGTATCTATATTACATGTACATAAAAACTTAAAGAAATACTAAACCTGTACATAGAACCATGGAAACAAAACCTGGCACAACACACGCACCAAGAGTCAAGAACAATTACTTTTAGAAGAGATAAGGCAAGAAACAAGTCTAGAAGACAACTGGGCCTATGAAACATAGTTACATATCGTAACAAAGCTAGAATCTTTCAATAATAGAAAATATATCTAAATAATTCAAGTATCAAAACATTCAATATTATCAATATGTGAAGATATTATGGAATTATGGATATATATCTCAAAGTAAAGGTCAGGGGAATGCTTTACAGTGAAATACCAAAGTTTTTTTTTTACTAGTGTTATAAATTAGACAAGACAGTGAGAGAGCTAAAATATACCATTAAATCAAAAACAGCAAGTCACAGAAGAGAGCGTATAATAGGATATTTTTAGAGAAAAAAAATCTGTGTATATCTATATTAATATATGGGTAGATGCATTTTAAAATATGAAATGATAGACATCAAATTATTAACAAGAATCACTTATTGGGACTAATATTTCCATATTGCTTGCATCAAAATCAAGTAACATAAGACAACATAAACAACTACTTTTAAGAAATTCGTTAATTACTAAAAGTTTAATTCAATTTTAGAGTTCCTCAAAACTGTCTCCCATTATTACTTTGTATTTCTAATCATACATTATTAGTGTTGATATGTTTTCCTTTAAAAAATAGCATTACTTTTGTGTTCGAATGCTCTGGGAGTTCAATTTTAAATTAACCATTACTTTCTTATTAACTGAGGTTATAATAGCTTTTACAGAGACTTCCTCAAGGGGACGTGGGTTCTGGGGGTAGGGTTTTCCCTACTGGAGGAAGCATGGTGGAGGAAGCACGTGATTTTCTAATGGTGACATCCCAGGAAAGAGACAGCAGAAGGGAGAAGAAGTCAAGGAGAGAACAGAACTGGCTGCTGGCAACTGGCTACATGCAATTGGATCACACAACAGGGATATCAGAAAAGGCTGCACTGACCAGTGGTCACAAGGGTCCAAAAGTATAAGCACCAATTACTACTATAAAATGGAAATCAAAAGGGAAAGATGAGACATATGACTATAAAGACACATTCTAACTAAGCAGTGCAATCCTATATTCAGGAAAAAGCTTATTTAATAAAAGCCAATTTCACACACAAAGACAAGAAATGTAGATGTGACCGGACACTGTTCAGCTCTACCCCTCCTGACACCAGGGCTCACCCCTGAGGAAGAAAAACTGTAAGAGCTGGCAAATCTGTTTCAAAGGAAACACCAATGCCAAATGCCTTCTAAGACTGGTATTCTTAAGGCTGTGGGTAACAGATCCTGGAAGCAGTTTGGTGAAAGCTCAGAGAGTGGAAAAATAAAAACAATCAGTGGGTGTAAGAGAACTTTTCTGATTAAGCTACCAAGGATCTGACAAAAATAATGCAGCTAAGTTTCAGTTCAGGATGGCAACATAGAAAAGTCCAGAACTCACCTCCTTACACAGACACACCAAATCTACAGCTAAATACAGAACAATTTCCTCTGACAGAAACCTAAAAACTAGCTGAGCAACCCCTACACATTGAACAAATGAGAAAAAACCCACATCAAAATGGGTAGTGGAAGCTGAGACATGTCTCACATAAACCCCACCCACAGTGTGGCGACACACAATTGGGAGAGAACTCACAACTCCAACCTTCTCCCTGTGGAGCAAAGGGTTTAAACCTTGTATCATGAACCCCAACTTTTAAGCCCTGCCCCTGAGAAATGAAAACCCAAAATGTCTAATTTTGAAAGTCAACAGGGTTCCTGGACACGAGACCCACAAGAGTAGAGTGACCTGGGAACAAGGGCTTGCACATACTCCCTTGGCTCCCTCCAGGGCCCAGTGCATAGGCAGCAGATGAAAAGCGCCCAGTCCTTCCGAGAAAGAGGCCGACTTGCTTATCTTAAAGCTTCAGCCCAAGAGGCAAGCATCTAATTCACCAAAATCTAGGGACTTAACTAAAATACACTCTCCAAAGACTGCTGAGGCCAGAGGGTGCTCTCACTGCCTCGCTCAAGTCACCAGTGTCTTCCAGAAACGGGCTTGTGCACCCCGAGTTTTGCAGTTGCTTCCCAGGAAACACCACCTGATCACCTGACTCTAGTGGCCAGCAGGGCTTGTTCCCAAGTCCCACAGGACTGTAATAAAGAGTTCTTAACCAGCAACACCCCATGACACAGTGAAGAAGCAACAGACTGAAAGGTCCAATATCGCTGTGAAAGAGACCTATTAACTGATCTTTCTAGCTGTGGCCTAAGGAGCAGCTTCTAATGCAACACACATCAAGGGGCTGACTACAATCCTCTCCAGAGACAAGGAGGCCAGAGGGCAACCTCTTCACATTCCACCTTCCCTGCTCCAGGTCGCTGGTGTCTCCTAGAAAGCACCGCAGGTTTGGGGCTGCTAACTAGAGGGTAAATCTCTTGACAGCCTGGCTCTGTTGCCCAGCTGGGCTTGTGTTAATGGGCTCAACAGGACAGGAGCAAACATAGAAACAGTTCTTACCTGCCTATCACCCCAGAACTCAGCAGACAGAGAGCAGACAGAAACGTCCATCTCCCCTGAAAGAGACATATTTCCACCTTTCAAAAGCTGCTCCCTGAGGGTTGGGCTTCCAATCCATGAGCTGACTAAGACCCTCCCCTTCGGGCCATAACGCATCTTGGCACACCTTCAACTACTAAGAATAAAGTAGGCTTCTTGGCCAAAAACAAAAGTTTAGGAGACAACTGACAGCTCGGACCGAGATGAAGGATGAGGCTCATCTCCAAGACTGGGAGAGGCGTCTGTTTTATCTAACGCATAAAACCCAACAAAGAGAGGAAAGGAAAATGATGAAAGAGAGGAATACATCCCCCTCCCCCAAAAAAGATAAAACCTCAGAAAAAGATCTCAATGTAATAAAGACCAGTGATTCACCTGATACATAGTTCAAAATAATGATCATAAAAATGCTCAGAGGACAGGAGAAGAATGCATGAACAAAGTGACAATTTCAACAAAGAGACAGAAAACATAAGAAGGCACCAAACTGAAGTCACGGAGTTGAAGAATACACTAACTGCACTGAAAAATACAATGGAGGGGTTCAACAACAGACTACAGAGAAGAAAGGGCCAGTGAACTCGAAGACAGGGCAGTGGACTCGTCCAGTGAGGGCAGCAACAAGGAAAAAGAGTGAAGAAGATTAAGAGACTCATGGGACAGCATCAAGCTGACCAATTTTTGCACTACACAGGACCCAGGAGGAGAAGAAGGAAAGAGGCAGAACACTTATTTGAAGAAATAATGGTTGAAAATGTCCCTGACCCGGAAGATAAAAAGACATCAAGATCCAAGAAGCTCACAGAGTTCTAAATAAGATAAACCCTAAAGGACCCACACCGAGGCATATTATAATTAAAGTGTCAAAAGTTAAAAACAAGGAGAAAAATCTCAAAAGCAGCAAGAGAAAAACAATTTATTACACACACAGGAACCCCCATAAGACCATGAGCAGATTTTTCTGGCAGAAACTTTGCAGGCCAGAAGGGAGTGGCATGATATATTCAAAGTGCTTAAAAGAAAAACGTCCAGCCAAAAAGACTACCTGGCAGTTTCCCTTCAGAATTGAAGGAAATAAAGCGTTTTCCAGACGAGCAAAAGCTGAAGGAATTCATCACCATTAGATGGGCCCTACAAAATATGTTAGAGAAACATCTTTAAGCTGAGATGAAAAAGCACAAATTAGTAACAACGAAAAACAAAAGTATAAATCTCACTGGTAAAGGTATCCATATAGTAAAATTCAAAATAACCTAATGCTGTATAGGTGGTGGGTTAATCATTTATAAAGCTACTATAAAGCTTAAAAGACACACGTATTAAAAATAACTATAACTACAATAATTTGTGAACAGATACACAAGATAAAAAGACATAAAATGTGACATCAAAAGCATAAAACACTGGAGGAGTAAAAATGTAAAGCTCTACAATACATCTGAACTTAAGTTGTTACAAACATAAAAGAAGCTGTTACAAATAAAAGGTGTTGTATGTAAGCCTCATGGTAACCAAAAAGCAAAAATCTATAGTAGACATACTAAAGATAAAGAGAAAAAAATTCTAAGCATACCACTACAGAAAATCACTGAATCACAAAGAGAGCAAGAGAAAGAAAAAGGGATTATAAAACAGCCAGAAAATAATTAACAAAATGGCAATAAGTACATAACGATCAATTAATTACTCTAAACATATATGGACTAAATTTCCAATCAAAGATATCGAGTGCCAACAGCATTTTTTACAGAAACAGAACAAGCAATTCTAAAATTTGACAAAGCAATCTTAAGAACAAGCTAGAGGCATCACAATTATATTACAAATTATACAACATTTCAAATAATATTACAAAGCTATACTTAATTAAAACAGTCTAGTATTAGCATAGAAACAGACATATAGTCCAATGGAACACACTAGAAAGCCCAGAAATAAACCTACGTCTATATGGTCAATTACTTTATGATAAAGGAGCCAAGTATACACAAGGGGGAAAAATTGTTTCTTTAATAAACGGTGTTGAGAAAACTGGACAGCCACATGCAAAATAATGAAACAGGACCACTATCTTATGCCATTAAGCAAAAATCAGTTCAAAATGGGTTAAAGACTTGATAGCAAAACCTGAAAACATAAAACTCCTAGAAGAAAACAAACTGGTAAGCTCCTTGATATTGATCTTGGCAGTGATTTTTTGGATTTGACACCAAAAGCAAAAGCAAAAGTAAACAAGAGGGACTCCATCAAACTACAAAGCTTCTGCACAAAAAGGAAACCATCAACAAAATGAAAAGGCAACCTACGGAACGAAGAAAATATTTGGAAATCATATATGACAGGAGTTAAAATCTAAAATATATAAAGAACTCACACAGATAGCCAACAGGTACATGAAAACATGTTCAACGTCACTAATCATCAGGGAAATGCAAATAAAAACCACAATGAAATATCACCTCACACATATTAGAATGGCTATTATCAAAAAGACAAGAAGTAACAAGTGTTGGCGATGAGGTGGAGAAAATGGGACCCTTCTGCACTGTTGGCAAGAATGTAAACTGGTGCAGCCACTACGGAAAACAGTATGGGCATTCCTCAAAAAATTAAAAGAACTACCTTATGACCCAGCAATTCCACTTCTTGGTATTCATCTGAAGGAAATGAGGACACTAACTTGAAAAGATATATGCTATCCTATATTCGCAGTTCAGTAAAGCATAATTTACAATAGCCAAAGACATGAAAACAACCTAAGTGTCCAATGATGGATACGTGAATAAAGAAATGTGTGTGTGTGCGTGTGTAATGGACTATCATTAAGCCATAAAAAGAGAAAATCCTGTCATTTGCTACAATATGGACGGACCTTGAAGGCATTACGCTAAGTGAAATGGTCAGACCCAGAAAGACATATACTGTATAATCTCACTTGTATGTGGAATCCTAAAAAAAATACGGTCTTGGGACATAATGCACAGTATGGTGACTACAGTTAATACTGTATTGTATATCTGAAAGTTGCTAAGAGAAAAAAACCATACAAGTTCCCATCAGAAGAAGAAAAATTATAACTATGTGTGGTGATGAATTAACTATATATAATTCATTATATTGTATTCCTGGAAATAATATCGTATGTCAATTGTTTTTTCAATAAAAAAATAACTTTAAAATAATGCAAGTGAAGGACAGATTCATTTAAGAAATCACAGGCTTCCTCTTTCAGCCAATGTAAGATAGCAAAGACCGGACTTGCCTTCTTTCCTAAATACCCAGAAAATGTTTTCATGATACTGGACATGAGTCACCAAAGAACAATGATGACAGAAAGGGGGGGGCCTGCAAATGCCCACACTTATGGTCCAGAGAGTTTCCAGGACACAACACAGAGAAGCAGAACCAAGCCAAGTCCAGTACACCTGTCAGTTGAAGCCCAGAGAGATCCAGGTAATGAGAGTGTGCAGGACAGAGACAAGACTCCACAAACCTGAAGAGGGTCCCTCTTAAGTGTGCAGCAGAGAGCTGGCTACTACTGTGCTTCCCCGAGAATAAGACCTAGCCGGGCAATCAGCTCTAATGCATCTTTTGGAGCAAAAATTAATATAAGAACCAGTCTTATTTTACTGTAATATAAGACCCAGTCTTACATAATATAATATGAGACCGGGTCTTATATAATATAACATAAGACCCGGTCTTATATTAATTTTTGGTCCAAAAGACGCATTAGAGCTGATTGTCCAGCTAGGTCTTGTTTTCAGGAAAACACAGTGTGCATGTGAGGAAACTCAACTCCAGGGAAAGAGCACCTGAAAGGAGGAGAAATTGAAGCAGTTCAATAACCACCAAATGAAAGAACCATGAAGAAAATTACACCAAGAAACATCATAATTCAAACTGCTCAAAACCAATTATAAAGAGAAAAATCTTAAAGCAGCTCTAGGAAAAAACATGTTATAAACAAAGAACAAGGATGACAGTAGATTCCCCGTCAAAAAAAAAAAAAATTCAACTAAGAAGTCAGTGGAACAACATCTTTAATGTCCTAAAAGATAAATAAATGCCAACTAAGAATTCTATACCCAGCAAAAAAGATTTCAAATACAGAAGTAAAATAAAGACTTTTTCGGATATTCAAAAGCCTAAGGACAGCAGCAGACATGCATTACAGAAATGTTGAAGGAAGTTCCCCTAGAGAAGGGAACTTTAACAGATAGGGAAGTATGGATCCACTCAAAGAAATAAAAGCACTGAAAGTAAACACACAGGTAAATATAGAAGATATTTTCCTAATTGCTTAAATCTCTTTAAAGAATAATCGATTATTTAACAAAAGTAATGAATTAATCATGTAGTGTGGGTTTGTAGCATTGTAATACAAAGTGCGTAACAACAGGACAAAGGTCAGAGGAAAAATAAAAGTACTTAGTATAAATTCTTATATGTGAAATAATTTATCACGTGATGGTTGACTATCATAATGAAAGACGTACAGTAGATGCCCTAAAGCAATCAATACAGTAACAGAGTAATAGTGAATAAGTCTACAAGGAGATAAAACAACATCATAAAAAATACTCAATCCAAATGGCCCAAAAAAGGGAAAAGGGGAACAAAAATAAATACAAATAGAAAACAAGAAAATGAAAGATTTATATGTAAGAGTATCATCATCACATTAAATGTAAATAGTATGAATACTCCAATTAAAAGAAGCAACTGTTGAGATAGGATAAAAAAGTTAAGACCCAACAATATGTTGCCTACTAAAACATAACTTTAAAAAGACATAAATAAATTAAAAATAAGAGAATAGGAAAGAATATACAGAGCTAACAATAATCAAAAGAAAGCTGGAGTAGCTACATAAAAATCAGGCATAGATTTCACAGCAAAGAATATTACCAGGGATAAAAAATAATATTTTAAAATGATACAGAGTTCAATCCATCATAAGACATGACAAAACTAAATATTTACGCACCACAGCCTGGATATACATGAAGCAATAGAACTGAAAAGAGAAACAGAAAAATTCGTAATTACAGTTGGAGGTTTAAATTCCTGTCTCTCAATAACTGATAGAACAAATAGGAAAAAAACGAGTAAAGATATAGAAGAACTGAACACTATCGGCCAACTTAATTTAACTCACATTTATAGAACATTCTGCCAAACAGAGTATTTTTTAATTACCTAGAGAAATTAAAGACCTAACAAAATAAAGAGATATACTGTGCTCATGGGTCTGAAGAGTCAATGCCAAGATAACAAATCTCCACAAACTGATCTACAGATTGAATGTAATCTCACTCAAAATCCCAGCAGAGGACTTTTTCTGTAGAAACTAACATACCGATTCATATGAAAACGCAAAAGATCTACATTAGAAAAAAAATAACTTTGATCAACAAGTAAGAGGACGAACAATATACCTCATTTCAAGATTTATTTTTAATGCTGCAAGTAATCAAGACAGTAAGGTATTGGTATCAAGATAAACAAGGAGATGAATGGAACAGCAAACACTCAGTAACAACACGAATAATACTAGAGTGTCAGTCCTGAAAATGTGCCAGCTAATGCTGTAAGTATGAGTACTATCCTCGCCAATTCTCACAACAGCTCTCTGGTCAAGACATTATTATCATCACCTTACAAAAGAAGAAAAGGAGAAAGAAAGGGCAGAAATAACTTGCCAACGAAATGCAGTTTAGTGAGGGAGGCAGGATTCCAGGCGAGAGAGGCTCAGCCCAGAGCTCTTCCCTGAACCAAGACTGCCCACAGGCAGTTAGCTGCTCATCCACCAGCCATTCACTCACAAACACCACTGCTGAGTGAGTGAGTGTTCAGTGTAAGTGAAAAGAATGGAACTTAACACTGCTCTAAATGAGCTTTCCTGTTACCATTAGAAGGGACAGGTAGGTTGTAGGATAAAATGCTTGGGGGGGCATGTACTAAGGGGGAGTCTGAATGGTTTGTACATTACAGGCGAGATTCAAAAACCAGTCAACAAAATGGGTGATTTGTGAAAAGAAATTTCAGTTTTATTTTTAAAAGACACCAAAAACAAACTGCCAATCCTCCTCATTTACATAGGCAGAATTCACTTACCTTCCTTTATGACCTTTTTACATATTTTCATTTAATTGCTCTCAGACACCTGCTTTCTACACTGCTCCATTCAAGTGATTCTTAAAACTAGTTATTTAACTTGATATAAGGTAAACACTATAGAACATTCAAATGCATAGGACTATCTTGATTACACCTGGACAACAGGAAATATGCTACTCACAAAATAAATAATCCGTTTCTTAAAATATCAAGTTAGTAGTTATTAAAAAAATAAGATCAAGAGACACTAATATCAACCTGAGGTCATAAGGAGGAAATTAAAGTACTCAGAATCAAAATCACTGATTAATTCAATTCTACTACTTTATGATTTGGCTATATAAAGCAATAAAGCAAATTTTAATGAAGACAGTTGAAGTAAATAAAGTATTCCTGTACGAGTAATTCTCCTGAGTTACTCTGTGTAACCACTCTGAAGTTGGTTTCATTCTACCTCCTCCAGGAGCAGGAATTCACACATTCAGTAATACTGCCTGAAGGCGTACCTGCCCTGTGGCCCCAAACTCTGGGAAGGAGACATTTCTGGCTTCACCAATAAAGAAGCTTCAAAGATTTATAAAGTTTTACATTTCATATTTAAATGTATATTTTGAGTTAATTTTGGTACAAATTATGAGGTTTAGGTTGAAGTTCTTTTTTTATTTTTTGCATATGAAAGTCCAAACTTTTACAACACCATACTTTTTCTACTGAATTGCTGGTGTAGTTTTGTCAAATATCAACTGAACATATTTGTAAGGGTCTATCTTGGGATTCTGTTGTGTTCCATTGATCAATGAGCTATCCTTTGACCAACACCACCCTGGGTTTGCAGGCAATAAATTCTTAGTTTTCCTTAATCTGAGAATGTCCTTATTTCACCTTCATTCCTAAAGGACATTTTTTCTTAATACAGAATTCCAGGTTGGCAGTTCTTTCCTTTTAAAATGCTGTTCCACTTATTTCTGGACTCCACTGCTTCTGAGGAGGAATCTAGTAGCTCAAATTACTGTTTCACTATAAATAATGTGTTATTTTCCTCTGACTTTCAAGAACTTTTTTTGAGGGGGAGGTCTTTTGTTTTAAGCAGTTTGGTTACGGTGTGTTAGGTCATGGATTTCTTTGGGCTTACCTTGTTTGGGTTCACTCAACTTCTTAAATCCTTATGTTTATGTCTTTAACCAAATTTATGAAGTCTTCAGCCACTGTTGCTTCAAATATATATTTTTTATGAATCACACTGTTTCTCCTTTCCTTCCAGGACTCTTGTGACAGAAATGTTAATCATTTCAGTACTGTCCCATAGGTCTCTGACGTTCATTCATTCAGTCTTTTTTGTTTGTTACTCAGACCGATCATTCCTATTGACCCATCTTCAAATTAACTCACATTCTTCTGTCATCTATTTGGCAATTCATTCCATCCAGTGTTTTTATGTTTGTTATTGTACTTTTCAGTCCTAAAAGTTCTACTAGTGGATACTTTTTATATCTTTTATTTTTTTGAAACTTTCTGTATTTCCATTTGTTCCATGTGGTATAAGGCCTAAAAAAGGAAGACTCAATATCTCGTGCTGCCTAATATCCAAGAACACAACGTGAACCACACCTGGCCTGACCAGAAGTTCCCCTCCCCACTTAGGGAGGGTCCCCTAGACAAACAACCCTCCTCCTCTAGACCGGGCGCAGTGCCCACTTACCCCTGGGGAGTGGATTCCATTTCCCTGCCAGATGGAATTATTCAAACAAGCCAATCACATCCTCCCAAAGGCACCAGGGAGCACCCCAACCTCTTATCACTGCCAACCTGCCACCCACAGCCTGTTCTGTCCCTCTATTCCTGGGCACAACCTGTGGGGCTTGTGGTGTCCTCTGCTGGGTGAGTATATGTGACCGAGTAAGGACTATCGGTCACATCTGTCCAATGACAGGTGTCAGGTGTCTGGCCATCCCCAGATATCTGGGGGGGGGGGAATCCCTCCCTTACCAACAAGGTGAAGAAGGGGCGACTGGAACAGTTTACCTTTACCTCTTGGGGCATTTTTTTAATGGTTGCTTTAAAATATTTCTCAGATAATTCCAACATCTGTCATGTTGGATGGCATCTGTTGATCCCCTTCTCCCACACAAGTTGAGACTCTCGGGTTCTTCTAATGCTGAGTAATTTGGCCTGGACACTTGTTTTAGCATTCAGTCCACTTGGTTGTAATAAGGCTGCACATTCCAACCGGCCTTCTGTGGACTGTGGTTTCAGTGTCAGCTACGTTTTTGAGGCCTCTGGCCAGTCTCAGATCTGGGGAGTGGTCCATCTCTTGGTTCAAATTCCCAACATGTTTGGTGTGCTGTTTGCATCAGAGCACACGTTCTCAGAACAGGAGTGAGTCCAGCAGTTCACAGATGGTTTTATGGGGTCCCTTCCTGATCTCCTCACTCCTCACCACCTCCCTGGTACTTGCTGGCTCCCCCTTTTCCTGGTCCTCTGGCTAGAACCTGGGGTTGTATTTGTCTTGCTGTGTCCTGTACGCCAGTTATGCCCATGTCCGAGGCCAAACGGTAGATGGACAGGAAAAAAGAGAAGCAGTGGGGAGTTGCCCCCACCCTCTTGAGACAACAGTAGCCCTGACTGAAGAATTTAGGGTGTTTGTGTCCTGGCTGCCACTGCTGTCGCTACCAGGAAATTCATTTCCCAGTTTCTTAAGCCAGAGCTAGAGGGGTTCTCCTAGAGTTCTGTCTGTGCCAATGTCCATTTCTGGGTTTTTGGCCCAGACCAGTGGATGCTAGGAAAAACACCAATTCCACGTTTTTATTTTCAGCCCAGACCACTCTCCTGAATTCCACATCTGCACAACTGTCTACTTGATTACTACTGCACTTAAATATTTAACCTGGGTTTGTAACCAAACGTGTCCAAGACAATGCTGCTCACTGACTCTTCCAAACCTGCTCTTCTCATAGCACTCCACAGCTCAGGTGAAGGGGACTCCTGTTACTCCAGCCAGGATCCTTGGGGTCATTCTTTACTTCCCCCTTTTACATGACTCATCCAATCTGTGAGGAGACTGTCCAAGTCCAACCACAGCCACGGCACCCAGCACCACTGTCCCAGTCCAGGGCCCCCCACACTCCACTTGAATTGCAGCCACAGGCTCTCAGCAGAAATAAGCTCCTGTCTCTAACCTGGCCCTACTGATGTCCACTCTTGGCATGTTGCCCTGACAGGTCCTTCAAAGACGAAGATCATATTGCATCTCTGCTGACAATCTGCTGTGGGTCCTGCTCATTCAGGATACAAGCTGTAATCCCTCTGTGCTCTGATTCCACTACCGCTTCTCTGACAGTGTCTCCCATCACTCTCCTCCTCCTATTTGCTACGGGTGCGGGAGGGGGTGTGTGTGTGTTTGTGTTCCAGGCATGCTCCCATCTTAGCCCTTCATCTTGGGTGTTCCTTGGTCTGAAATGCTTTTCCTCCTAACTGTATGATTAATTTCCTCAACTCCTATCAGTCTTAACTCCAATGTTTCCTTCTCAATGAGGCTTCCTCTGACCCCCTATTTTAAGTGGAAATCCCACCCCACCTCAGAACCCGTGTCCTATTTCGTTTTCTATAGTACTCTGCACTTCCACCAAAATTCACAACTTATCTGCCATGTCTACTGCCCCTTTGTTGGAATGCCAGCTTCTTGGCAACAAAGACCTTTCTTTGTTTATTCACTGCTGTATGCCCAGTGTCTACACCAGCACATGGCTCAACAAATATTTGCTGAGTTAAGTGAATAGATGCCTAGAACACACGCACAGCTGTAGAAGAGGAAGTTAGAAGTGCTAGGGACCCACCCAGCGCATCTTGTAAACTGAGGCTGACACCTGCCAGAATTCACACACTGCTCTCAAACTCAAAATTCCCAGTTGTAAACTGCCTTATTCCTGTTCAATTCCAGCAGCTTTATAATGATAGGGAAGTTACGATAGTTGTACACACTTAATCTCTTCTACCAGATTTAAATGGGCAATTCCAAGGGAGCACTGCTCAGTCATACATAGATATATATACATATGTATGTGTGCGTACATATATGTATGTGTATACGTATACGTACGCATGTGTATGCATATATACATGTACCCGTGTATATGCGCATATGTATGTGCGTATACTATACATATGTATATGCATATATGCATGTGTATATATGTATGTCTACATGCATGCATGTATATGTATGTATGTATACGTATGTTTCTTCCATAGCAACTAACAAAATGGCCTGTCAACAATGGAAAGCCAACAACTAACTTCTAAAACACCCTGAGTAGATGTAAAAAAGTGAAGTGAATTACATTTTAAAGTATAAAGAAATGAGACTCTGCAGTGTGAGGTATGTTAATAACCCTACCAGACTTCAGCAAGCAGAGTGAGTGCTGCCCTTTAGAGAAGTTGCTTAGGAAGCAGTCCACTAAACCCAGCAGTGCTGTCCACTATTTATAACACTGGTAGATGTTTGACATTTCATAAGCCTCTTAAAAAAGCAGTCTTGTTTTTGTTGTTACACTTTTTTTCTTCCTAAAATAGTATGACCTTATTAATCAGATTTGGCACACAAAGGTCTTTTGCTATTTATGAAAATCAAATTCACCCTCACAGGATGATGAGTCACTGTTGAGGATATTCAAAGGAATAAGTGCAGATTCTGATGTAAATTCTAAGAGGATCTCAGTAAAGGTTATACACCAAACTTTCCAAAACGACTACTGTGTCCAGGACAACGCACACATAGGATTTCACAGCCCGTCATAACTTCAGGCACACCTCACAACAGAGTTCCTGACACCACGCCCAGGCCTGCCTAGCTGCTAAATACGACCTACGGTGGGTGAGGCTGGCAGTGATGCTCCGATGCCCTCACCCTGCAGAGAAGAAAACACACATAACGGGGGACTCCTGTCCTGGTCCCATGAGACCTGAGTCTCTGATTTTCTTCTTTTCCTTTTTACTTTTGGGAAGAGGCAATGCCAATATAATTATTAAAGATGCTTTTCCTGAAAACGTTCCATGAAGAGAATACTGAGAGTGTACCCACAGTTACTCACCACCTTAGCGAAGTGATCCAAGTTAGCGTCACCCAAAGTGGGACAACTTAAAATTAAGTGCCATCGAATGAAATGAAAATGAAACACAAAACATGGCCCCTTTAGTATTCCTGGCAAAATCTTTTAATCTAAACCCAAACACAAAGAGATAATTCTGTCAAATCCACAATATGCAAACCTCTGTAAGATAACTGGCCTGAATTTTTTAAATTAATTATACGAGAGATGGATTACTTGTCCAGATTTAAAAAAAAAAAAAAGGAAGATCTAACCAAATGTGATGTGTGACACTTAACTAGATCCTGCATTGGAAAAGCGAAACAAAAACAGCTACAAAAAGACATTTGGAAACACGTGGGGAAATCTGAATATGTTAACGTTATTATGTACTGTTCAGTGTGATAAGTCTGTGGTTATGTAACAGTCCATTCTTATTCTTCGGAAAGGCATGCCGAAATATTTAAAGGTTCACCTTGTTATTTTGAAATAGTTCAGCAAAATAATGGATGTGCATATGAGAGCGGAAGATGGGATGTGGGAAAAGGGTCTGGGGAGGAAAGACCTTGAAGACAGGTATGAAGAGGTTCATTTTACTGCCTTTCAAATTTCCGAAAGTTTGAAAATTGCCAAAATAAAAAGCTGGCAAGAATAAAAGAGAACCACTGAGCACTGCAAACACTAGACATCTCATTCACAGTGGTATATACCCAAACTGAAGCCTTAACAGTCATCTTACTTATAATGAGGTTTCTCAACACAAACCCCAAATGCTCCAGTAGAAAAGACAAAAAAAAAACAACAAAAAAAACAAAGGCCAGAAGGAGGGTACCTGCCACCATTTTGTGTGCAAACAAAGAAATTTCTAAACTGCCAAATACAAAAACCCTAATCTTCTGAACTTGAGTTATTTGGTTCTTATAAAGGGTACTATTCTCTGAAGAGCTATTTCTAAAGAGAATTCTACTATATATTCCTGGAGGGTTCTCCCAGCTGGGAAGATTGGAAGTTTAGTTGCTTTCTCAAAGGTGAAAATACTAGAGAACAGAGTAGGGCTACATAGTGTACAAAAGTCCCCAACATAATTTAGAATATTGTGGGAAGTTCCTAGGATAACAATTTTAATTATTGTTAAATTGGCTAGAGCTTTAAATCATTAACATTGTATTTTGTATTCTAAATTTATCTATAATCAAATATATACATATATTACAATTACAAATAAAAGTACTGGTTTAAGTATATGATGGTCAATTACATTCCATTTTTAAATTACATCTGTATAATACTATTTAAAGAAGTTCACTTGGTTTTAATGTTTTTACATTCCTTTATACCTTCCTTTTCATTAATTATTTCATTAAGTCATTTCACAGTAGACAATCTACTTAATAAAAACTAAAATTTAGAAAACTAATCTAAAAAATGTATTATAGTAATGGTCCATTAATACTCATGTTCACTAGGAATATTACTCTCTCTTTAAAACAATCATTTTCTAAATTAACTTGTTTTATTTTACGGAAATTTATAAAATGTAACTTAAAAATAATCATACTGTTATTCAGGCTCAAGTTCAAGTAAACAAAAAAAAGAAAGAAAACTAAATACTACGTTTTGATTGTTTCCCAGTAAACTATTATCACAAAGGACAGAAGTGATAATACTATGACAACCAGGAGCATCAGGTTAACTCTTTTGTGTTTATCAAATATGCAGTAACTCTAAATAGGGAGGTCTAGTTTCATTTCGATTAATGGTAAAGCATTCTGAATTTTCTGACAAATTTATTAAATAAAAATTTTTTAAATAACTGTATTCATGAGAATATATAATCCAAATTCAATCAAATTTACACAAAGTTGATTCTGATTAATGGATATGCAATTGAGAAGGACCCTACAGAACTTAAGTACATTGGGGAGAATATGCTAATTTCTTGATCTCAAATGAAACAGACAGCTCATAAGAGAAGACAGAAGGAGCTAACGCTATCGCCCTCATTCCTATAGTATACCATATTTTGCCATGTATACGTGCAGTTTTTTGCCCCAATTTGTGAGGGAAAAATAAGGATGAACATTATATATGGGTAATACTAACTCCGTATCTATTATATATAAATGTTTTTAATTATTTTATTTATGCTTGTGAGTTAAAAGTGTATCTCTAGAAATCAATAACTATATCCGTATGTAAAATAATACCCTGGAATACAATAATCGGTTTTGTTGAACTTACGACAAACTTGCAACGAAAGTAATTTCTGCCAACAATTCAACGAAATGAATCGAAGAGCGATGTCTGGTTGTCCACAGAGTGAGTCTGAGTTGATATTATTACCACAGGGTGAACAGCGCAACATTTCTCTTCATACACTTTAGGCGGGAGCTAGCAATCTAGCTGATATTTTTTAAAAAGTTATTGGAAAATCCCGTGGAAAATTAGAACTAAAGGTTTTTTTCCCTGAAAGTTTGGGCCAAAAACGTGGGTGCACATTATACATGGGAGCACGTTATACACAGCAAAATACGGTTATCCTTTAATCTTTTTTCATCTAATCAAACCCAACACTACTCTCCTACAACTGTTCTACCTTGTGATGGTTTTAATACAAAATATTTCACATTCAGGACATGGTAAATATCCAGATTTTCAAGTTCCTCCTCCTTCCACCCCCTATCACTGCCACAAATTAAGTCCCTGTTCAAAAAATGACTTAAGCATAAAAAAACCAGTGTACTTGTTTCCTAGGACTGCTGTAAAAATTACCACAAACTTGGTGGCTTAAAACAACAGAAATTTAATTCTCATAGTTCGGGAGGCCAGACGTCCAAAATCAAGGTGTGGGCAGGGCTGGTTCCTTCTGCAGGCTCTGGGGGAGAGCCTCCTGCTTCTGCTGACTGCCAGCGACCCTTGGTCTTCCTTGATCTATTATCGCATATCCCCAATCTCTGCCTTCACATGGCTGTCTCTCTGTTTCTCCTGAGTCTCTTCTTCGTATAAGGACCCTTGTCACTGGATTTAAGATTCATTCATATAATCCAGGATGATCTCATCTTAAGATCCTTAACTTAATTACATCTGCAAAGACCCTTTTTCCAAATAAGGTCACATTCACAGGTTCCAGACTGACAAATTTTTGGGGGGAGCACCATTCAACTACAGTCACTATCTTCTAGGATTAGTTATATCCTAATTACTAATAAACGTTTCCTTGTAATGGCTCTGTGCGATGTCAGAGGGATAGTGGATGGGGGCGGGGGGTTCACACAGTGTGAGGGATATAAATGATAAACGTCTAAGTTTTGCTTTGTCTTGTGCACCTGAAACTAATAAAATAAAATTAAAATTAAATAAAAAAATAAATGTTTCCTTATTAAAAGGCTTTCAGAAACATCGTATCAACTTTTCTAAACCTTTTTATTTCACATATTAGTGATCTGGTAATTCTTTTCAATTAGATACATTTTCTTATAAATCCCTTTTTCAGTGTTTTAGTCACTGTGAAAAAGGTTGACATCATAGAAGTAGATATTAAATATTTTCACCTACAAGAATTTTCATGGATTACCAAAGTAGAAAACTTAGTGAGTTTTACACACTGATGGGGTAGTCTTCAATTTCACTGACTTATGTTTTAATTCCTACCTATACACCTCATCAGAATATTCTTATAATGATAAGGTTAAATATACCATTTTAACCTATTTAGGTACAAACATGCCTGAAGTGTTCAACCCTGCCCTTCAATTTTCTACACTGTTACTATTATTTTATTCAGATACTAACAAATTACCAATATGCACATCCTTAAATGAAATCTACTTTTTGAGTGAACAGCTTCACAAAATATGAGTATCTCCAAATTCTCTGCATCAGACAAAAGAAGAAACATTTCCGATTTATTGGGTGATACAAGATTTGTCAATGCTGGAGAAGTGCTTCTTTAAATGAGTCTTCCAACAGAAGCAACTCACCTATCATTTTAATAGTGACAGAATAAGCAACACCTCCTCAGCTCCAAATCCCGACTGCCCACTAACCCCGGGCTTTGTCCTGCTATACAGACAAACAGGATAACGGAACCAAAGCCCGGGAAGCCCTCCTCCTCTGGGAGTGACCGTGCATGTGATGCTCTGAGGGCACGCACATTTACATGCCCACATAAAAGCTTCAAAACAGTGCTGTTACCTTCAAGAGTAATATGACCGGTACAATAATTCAAAAATTCAGAAATCATATGGGAAAGCACAAAAAGAGAGCAACAGTTAGCATACCTGCAGTCTTCATACCTACATAAGCTAAAAGAGAGCATTTTGAATAAGAACTTGACTACAAAAGCAAACAATACAGCATCAGTCTCTTTACCTAAAATGTTGCCTTTTCAATTAACACCTTATTTTGCCTTATGCCGTTTTTAGGAACAAATCAAGATGAGTGTGAACAATTCATACCTCCACCAGGAATAATTGCCAACTTTGTTTCAACCAGGCCCATTTTTGCAGAGGAAGCTAAAAAGGAAGGAAGAAAATTAAATATCCACATCATTAAATTCAAATATAATGACTTAAAAAGTCAGTAAAATAAGCTATATATACAATCGTCCCAGGCTTATCCACAATTTCATTGTCTGTGGTTTCAGTTACCCGAGGAAAAACGTCCCAAAATATTAAATGGAAAATTGCAGAAATAAACAACTCACAAGTTTTAAATTACATGCCATTCTGAGTAGCGGGATGAAATCCCTGCCCCACCCCATCCTAATCCAAATGTGAATCTTCCCTTTGTCCCGCGTCTCTGCACTGTAGACGCTCCCTGCCCTTAGTCACTCAGTGGCCATCTTGGTTACCAGATGGACTGTTGCCGTATCTGTGCTTGTGCTCAAGTCACCCTCACTTCACTTAACAATGGCCCCGAAGTGCAAGAGGAGTGATGTCTGCAATTTGGATATGCCAAACAGAAGCCATAAAGTGCTTCCTTTAAATAAAAAGGCTTGTATATAGAGAAAGAACATAGAATAAATAGAATTTGATATTATCCAAAGTTTCAGGCATCCATAAAGGGTCTTGAAATGTATACTCCTTGGATAATGGGGTTGGGGGGAGGCAACTATACTCTGTTTATTAATTAAATCTGTGTCACAAACCTTTTTAAAAATCATTTCAGAAGGCATTTAGTTATGAAAATAAGTAACACTCTAAATTATATCTATATCAAGAGATTTGTGTGTTTTCTGTAAAAGATTGCTTGGCAGTGAATTTTTGGTGCAGAAAGACCAGGGTTGTAAGTACATAATTTGACCTGATACTGCCAAGTCATGTTTGAAGGCTTAGATGCCATTAATTATTCAGGATGCGGAGAGAAGCTGTGTCTGACAAGTATGAATTCTTTAGCTGCCTGAACAGTCCTCCACATCAAACAGCTTCATATATCGTATCAGATATGAACTTTTCAAGGCCAAATCTCTAGATATTTTTGAAAAATGGTTTTAATGTTCTGACAACTGGACAGGGCTCCTTTTTTCATGTCTGTTTTAGGGCTACTTTAAAACATCTTAATTTTCTCTTTATTTGCATATCCAAAAGTAGTTGGACTACTTCCCAAATCCTAATTTCCAAAAGCTACATTCTTTCAGAAATGGACTACACGTACCTTAGCTTTTCAATTTAAAACCCAATGATTTCATACAAGAAAACAGAGATCCAAAATAAAGTGGAAAGGAGAAAAAGTACACACAGGCTAGAAATTAGAAATCCCTAGAAAATTATTAAAGTCACAATTCTGTGGACTCTACTTTTAACAGGCAGCTCCACCAGAAGTGAGAGTGGAAACCAAGGAAGAGCAGTGATAAATATTTGCTGCCTGCTTCGTCCAGTCCTCAGTCCTGGGACCCCTTGACGTCACTACAGTGAGAGAGCAAGGACACACACAGCACTGTGACCACAGAGGACAGGATGGAGGGCAGCAGCGGCACTGCAGGGCCCTGACAAGGCAACAGGAGGGAGGGCCGTGACCCAGACGGCCTACATTCAAACCCCGGCTCTGGCACTGATCTGAGCCTGCTGCGCCTTCACCTCTCTCTGCCTGAGCTTCCTCAAGCCCTCACAGTCCCTCTCTCCTAGGGCCTCGGAGAGTGAAGTGAGTTAGTACACGTCCAAGGCTCAGACTAGCACTGGGCACCAGGTCAACACTCAGCGCACGGAGAGCACTAATTGTTTTCATAACCACCTCCTCTAATCCGCAGGAAACCATCCAGGAAGAAAGTGAACCTCAAAGAGATTAAGTTATTATCACTATAGCTAAAATAATTAGGTGTTTGGACTAGACACAAGCCGGAGATTAACTCATTTAATCTTCACAACAGCAACTGTCATTTCCCCTAATTTAGAGGAAAAAACTGGTCTAAAATGGGCAGGACGTAAGACTCAAATTCAGCTCTGTCTGGCCCAATCCTGTTCTCCTCTCTGACTGCTAAGACCGAACAAGAGATCATAAAAGATTGTTTTCTTAGCCAGGAATTTTAAATACTTCATTGAGCCCAACAGGTGACTTTTTCTGAATGTTCTCAACAACAGGAAAAAAAATTAAATATTTGGAATTTTCTGAAAATTAAGAACAAACCTCATATTTAAAATGTTGTATGTTTAATAGGATTAATTCTTACCTGCTACTCTGATATCACAGGCTAATGCCAGTTCCAGGCCACCACCCAGGGCGAGTCCATCTATGGCCGCAATCGTTGGCACTGGGAGATTAGCTGCAACAGAAAGGTGCCATACTTCTTCAGTAAGTTAACTTCCTATGTAATTTACTTTAGATTTTTTTCTGTGAATATATTTTTAAATGGGATGTTATATACAGAATTTTGTATCCCTTTTGCCTTTAACAAAATAAGCATTTCCTTTTTTTTTCAAAACCATGGATTGACTGTGTAGTGTTCCATCACATAAATATGCAATAATACCTGTAAATCTTCCGCTATTAATGAAATACTTTCATAAATACTTTTTGTTGAATTAACAGAATCACAGTTCTGACTTCATAATCCTAGAGCCTAAAGTCTTTTATGAGATATTGGTTCAGACAAATTTCAAGCTGAAATGACTTAGTTCACGATTCCTTACGGGCTACCTTGGTGCCTCGAATGACAGTCTCATTCGAAGAAGTAACACATCCACTCAAACAAGACAGAAGCAGCCCAAGCGGCTGCTGGAGCAGCAACACAGCAGTCTGTCAGTTAGTGATCACCACAATGAACAGCTGCTGGGAAACGATCAGGCTCTATCCAGTACCACTGAGATGGAAGAGGCTGAGAAGGCTCAGAGAATCTATCCAAAAGCACGACTGGGAAAAGGTTAGCCAGTCACAGAACGCAACGCAAAACCAGACTTTCTTGAGTTACCAGATGGACTGTTGCCGTATCTGTGCTTGTGCTCAAGTCACCCTTATTTCACTTAACAATGGCCCCGAAGTGCAAGAGGCGTGATGTTTTCTCTCAAAAAATGAACAGAAAGCTGTCAGTGAACACAGTCAGAATGAGTTTAATAATAAAAATTCCTGAGTCCAGACACAGAATGTTACTTTAATGAGACTTTTGTAAGTTAAAATATACAGATTTCATTTTTATAACTGGTTCAAAAACTAATTAATCTGTGAAATAGAATCCTTCCTATTAATTTTATTTAGGACAATGGGAATGTGAAGCTAGGCTGGCCAACCTTAATATATAAATAGAATGTGGATGTTAAAAAGGTACCCATCTCTTAATTGTTCTTGCCACAAGAGAACTGTGTGACGCAATAGAGGTGTTAACTAATGCTATGGTGGTGACCATATTGCAATATAGAAATATATCAAATCAACATGCTGTACACCTTAAATGTATACAATGTTATGTGTCAGTTACATCTCAATTTTAAAAATAAATTAAACAGAAATGAAAAATAGATAAAATGGTACCATCCCTAAAAATCTCTCTTCCACCAGTATTCTAATATGTGAAATTCCACAGAGAGGTTCATTCCTTGACTGCTCTGAAAATATACAAATTTGTTGAAGAACACTGACTTTTATTTATACATGAAGGAATTTGTCAGATTTATTCTAAGAGCAAGGTCTGAAAGGGCTGGGATGGAGCACATGTAGGTGCTACCACCTGAGGCAAAAGGGCTCCAGGGAGAGCAGGGATGCAGGGCTTAGAACAGAGCATACTTCACTCTTTGTACTGGTCTAACCATTTCAGGGGAGGCGGGGCTTGAAAGAACAGGTCAGGTTCAGAGGTGCTCCACACAGTGTGCTGTAGAGCATGCTTGGTGAAAAAATGAACAGAAAGCTGTCAGTGAACACAGTCAGAATGAGTTTAATAATAAAAATTAAATCTAGTTAATTTTATCTCACAAAAAGGAAGAAAAATCAATAAAGGAATATAATGGCAAGTGAATCGACGTGGCTCCCAAGGTCATCCCCAGCCAGTACAGGTAAAATGGAATTCCTCTGTTACCCAGCTCTCAAGCCTCCTCCCTTTCTAGGAACCCAGCTACAGAAATTATCCTTTATCCAGACGCCTTCAATCAACTACTTCCCCAAGCTCACGTCTCTCCCATCAAAACCTCCCCCCAGGCCTTGCTAGGGCCTTGGCCTGCCTCCTTCTAAGACAAGCTTCTGGAAGGAGCAAACGTGCATCATGTCATCCACTACCGCTCACTTCCACCTCACAGCTGTAGTCCCACTCCATCTCACCAAGTTTTTGCTCCGCTTACCAGAGACACTGATGTTGTCCCATAACCCATGGGCACGACCCGGTCCCTAGGAAACCGTTGCCTCTGAAGGTCTGAGACATTCATCCTGGACATGCCTCTTTGAACTCCTCTTTTCAGGTGCCTTCTGGGTCAGTCCCTCCCTCATCCTTCCCGCCTTTCTTTCCATCCACCTCTGATTAGTCCTCGGCCTTCTGCCCTTATCAAGAGAAGCTCTGCACAGGAGGTCTCATTCCCACCACCACTTTTACCACCTATTTAAATACCAGTGATGTCCAAATACCTCAAACTCAAGCTCCTCTCTAATAGCTACCTGACTATGGGACAGACATTTCCACTTAAATGCTTTAGCATGTTCAAATCAATTTGTTGTTAATCCTTCTTCTAGATTCTATTTCACATCTGGTAGCACCTCCATTCAACAGGTTACCCAAGAGAGACACCCCAAGTCATCCCAGATGTCCTCCTTTTCAATACCCTTACATCCAATTGTTTCCTAACAGCTCACAAATCTGCAAGTCCCCCCACCTCTTCTACAACCAGGGTCCCGGGTCCCCTCATTTCTCACCACAGAAGTCACTACCTGACCTCCTTCCCCTGCAATTTGCCCCTTACGATGCATCTTCCCTACTTCCTAAAGGACGATCTTTCTAAAATGCAAACCTAGTCATGCTATTCCCCTATTTACTCCACATTCAGGATAAAAGTGGAGAAAACTTAGCACAGCACAGGCGGCACCTGCTGCACTAGCTCTCCCACCTCTTCTCCAACCTTACGCACCTGCTGTGTCCAGCGTTAAGGCGCCTCCGGAAGTCATTCGTACCCACTCCTGTTACAAGCGGTCCTCTGCCTGGAATCACCAGCTAGCCGCTACTTGGCTTTCAAGGCACTGCTCCTCCACGTCCCTCCTGTCACCCTTCCATGGCACTGGAGCACACTTCTGTATCAGCACTCACCACCAGCCTCCCCATCCTGAGACAGGTGAGTCATGTCACACCAGGGCTGGCCAGTGACACCCTTCTGACCGCTTTGCGACAAACCTCAAGTCTTTCCACTGTCTCTTCTGTCTCTAGGACATTAAACCTGGTATTCCCCCTACTCTTCTCTTTATCATTAACTTCTTTCACTTAATGCTTTAAAGAAATGAATATACCCAGCCCTATGGAGCTACAGAAATGAATAACTGCAAAGAGTTCTTGAGCCAGAGACAGAGTGTGGGTTCTCTCTGCCTGCTGTGTGAAAACGCTGGTCAGCAGTGAGTGCTAGACACTCAAATGACCCTAGAAGCTGACTGCTCAGAAAGAGGAAGAACAAAGGTGAGTTTCAAAGGGCCTCCAAAATTAAGCCCAGACCTGAAACATATGTACTGAGTTTGTTTCTAAACATTCCCACCCATCGTAAACAGGTATTGTCTCATGTTCCTTATATTTTTCCATAAACATAGGAACAAATTGATGTAATATAGATGGAAAGAGGAATTTTTCGTCACATCAAATTGTTCACTGAAAATGTTGACTAAATATTAATAGAAGGGTCAAAGGAATAAATTGGCTATAACTTTAAAAAGTAATATTCCATAACTTCATAAACCCTGAAGCATAACAGAAAGAACACAGGAAAATTACAATTCCTGGTCATCTATGTTCTTCCTACTGCAACACAAAAGGAACAACGACCTCAAAAAGAACTGACAAGGCACTGCTCTACATTTTTATCAGTTAATAGCCTCAAATAAATACTATACTTAAAAATCACACTTAGCCAACACAAAATTAAAAAGCATCATTTTTTAGAAGCATAAAATGTCATTAAAAAATTTACTGCACATAAAACTCAAATAAAATTGGTTAATGAATATGCCCTTCCCTCCACTGTGAGGTACTATAAACTAACATTAAGGAGATAAAATAAAATGATGGGGGAGGGGCATGTTCAGCAGACAGGTTCCAGGTTCCACGTGAGGTGGCCTATAGGGTTTACACAATGCAGTGGCAGGAAATAAGTGTGGGAACAAACAAATGCAAATATGCTGACCTGGGAGGGAGGTGGGCAGGGGGGAAGGCTGAAATGAATCTTATCATGCTCAGGTTTTCTAAATTCTCAAGTTAGAGAATATAACACTTTTCCCCTATATGCTTATACTTTTGAAAGTAATAAAAATTATTTTAAATTTCACAGTTAAGAACTTAAGTGGTTTTCTCAAGGAGATAAAAATTTTTAACATTACAACTTATATAAAATATATCACAAAATGACAAGAAATGTGAGATCCTTATATTATAAAAGAAAGAAAAAAGAAAATAGGAAATTAACACACAAATCATTAAACAGGAAAACTACTTGGTACTTTCAAATATTAATTAACATAAATTAGCATTATATAAAGCATTATATAAATTTTTCCTACTAAAGCATTATTTAATAGAACAGCTTAATTAGTATTCAATGAGTAATTAAATTTCAACCATAAATCCTAAAATCCTACATAATCCTAATTTTTCTCTCAAAGACTGTTTTCTTTTTTTAAGTTTATTGTTCAATTACAGTTGAAAGATGTTTCTCTTAGTATAATTTTTTTTTAGGAAAATATGAGTCATCTCAAAGCACATGCTAGTTTCTCAGTTACCTAATGTGCTGGGTTTTTACATCTAGTATTTTTTTTTATTTGGGAGCACTTCATAATCTTAGAGAAAACTCAGTAAAGCACACCTTCAGAAAGGCAGATTATCAGTTTCAAAGAACTGAGAAGCATCCTCATGGCAGTTGTAGAAGAGTGCAACCCAATGAAATAGGAGCTGCCACAAACACAGGCTATTCCCAAGGGCAACAGGCAGCAATTATGACTCAGTATGTTATGCAACCAACAGGATCAGATACTATTTTGAGTTTAGTACCAGGAAATGGGCCAGGTATGACAAAGAAGATAATAATCCTTTGAAATGCTCCTAAAAATATAATTAAAGCAAATAATTAAAGTTTTGCTATTTTAAGAGAAAAAAGCTACAAGGGAAGGCTCTGGTCTACTTCCGTGATCTGCAGGATACACAGTGCAAGGATGACTATAGTCAGAAAGCCGTGAGTGTGGGGAAAAGAGAAGTGAGGGTCTACGTCCAATGTGTTGAGATAGACACAACACATTAATGTAGGTTTTGGATGTTTCTAGAAAAATATAAACAATTTGAGTATGAAAAAATGCAAGTGTCAGTCATGATTTTTAAATTTAGTTTTGCCTAAAGAATATTATTCTTATACAAAACAGAAATCAAGTATCAAAAGAAAGGCCTATATAGTATACTGGAAGTCTAACTTTACTGAAATCATTCAAGAATAGAATAGAATAGAAAAATAAAATCAAGGTTAACTGAAAATTACAATAAATTCTTAATTAACCTTACCTTCAGTTAATATACTCACTCATTCCCATTATCAAGTTTCAAAGGAACGACAAAAACAAAAAAAAACCACTCTTGCCCAAAGTCAACAAGCTGACGAGGACGCCTCTTTCCTGGAGGCCCGGGCCAGGGCCACGGAGAAAGGATGCGGCCTGGGTACCAACACACACCCTCACTCATCACACAGAGGGGCTGGAGGCCTGCAACTGCAAGCCACCATTCCAAGGACAAAGAAGAGTGACCCCTGGGGAATCTGAGAAGAGCTGGTTGATTTTCCTAAGCTTATCACTTATTCACCTGCCTTTCTGTGTGGCTACTTATGGATCTAGCAAATACTAGAAAGTGCTTCCTATGTGTGGCCACTGTCCTAAGCACCTTACAAGTATTATTTAAACCTGCCAGCCTTCTGACATCGGAACTATCATGCCCTTCACTTTACAGATGGAGCAGTTACTGGGCAGAGCAGCTGCTGGTACTTGCCTGGGATGGCCACAATTTGAGCGCAGGTAGTCTGGCTCCATGTCTTGTTTGTAACCACTGCTGCCTAACACCAGTTCTCACCTGCCGAACCCAGAACCCCTGAGGAAGCACTCAGCATTGTAAGCCATCCTACCATTCTTCCCAAGGACCAGCAACCGTGTATCTGAAGACAGGGAAACAATGAGTCTCCTCGGAAAGTCTGATGCACATACTGGCTCTGTGCTCTGCTAATTCCAAGATTCCGAACTCAGTAGGTCACAGCAGGGTAACCTCGGGAGCTGGGGCAAGGCACCCAGCAGTTAACTGTCACAGAGTTCTGACTTGAGTTTTCCCTGGGAACCCCCAACCCAGGCGGTCCCCATACACAACTGGGTTACAGATTATTGAAGCAGAAAGAGCCACTGGCACCAGCATCCTCTTCCTACACACTCCCATTCAGCAGCCTGGTCTGGAAGACAGTGATAAACCCACTGTCCACTGCTGCTCCAGAGGTAGTCAAGACCTTGGCACTTCAAACGTTGCTTGACGTGGCAGATGTAGGTATTTCTGTTCCTGATAAAAATACAACACTAGAAGTAGTTTACTTTTAGCTGGTAGGAAAAAACATACACCGTTACTGCCTTGCCTCTCATTGACTCTCAGGCTCTGTATCTTGTTATTCAAAGTGTGGTTAGTGGACCAGCAGCACTAGAATCACCTGGAAGCTTGTTACAATGCAGACTCCCAGGCCTACTGAACCAGGCTCTGCATTTAACAAGCTCCCCAGGGGAAGGTCTGGATACCTCAGGGAAGCCACACCTTCCACAGGATAACACGCTGACCCACGACACTGAGACAGGAAGCAGTAAGAGCCTTAGCTCTCCGGGTAAGACTCATAAATGTAAAGACAGTAGACATTTACACACAAATGTACATAGCAGCTTTCTATGTTGCTGTCCCAGATCAGACAACCCACACGTCACCACACAGTACACCATACAATGGAACACTACTCGGCAATAAAAAGGAACCTACTACTGATACATACTAAACATCGATGATCTCAAAAAAGAAGATGCGGTCTGAAAGATGCCACACAAAATTAGTACATACTGTGTTCCATTTATTAAAACATTCTTAAAATGGAAACTAGTCTCTACCGATAGAAAGCGGTGCAGTGGTTGTTTGGGGACAGAAGGGGGCAGGGAGGAACAGGAGAAAGGAATTATCAAGGGCCCTGAGGAAGCTTCTAGGAGTAACGTATGTGTTCATCCATCACGCTGACTGTGGTGATGTTTTCACAAGTCAGTTACCACCCTGTACACTCTTCACGGTGCAATTCATCGTACAGCCATTATCCTCAATCAACGTGTTTTTTAAAAACTGTCTGAGTGGATTAATATGAAAATCATACATCCAACAAAATAAAGTGCAGTCATTTCCTGATCTTTTATAAATAGGGATCAATTGAGATGTAATTTAAAATTAATAAGTAATACATGTATGAGTCAATTTAAAATTATAAAGAAAACACTAAGAAAAATGATGGGATAAGAAAAGATGGAAGGGAAGAATTTAAAACTGGATTTACATTAATTCTGTCACTGTTCATAGTAAGTCAATAGAGCTTTCTAAAGGAACAGAGACTCAAGTACACTACATCAAGTTATAATAATAGAGATAACCAGGTGGTATAAAAATAAAACCATTTCCCATTATTAGAATAAACCCACAAATTGGGGGGAAAAAACAGAAAAATGTAACATATCTAAGGTAATTTTTAAAATGCAAAATCACCAAAATCAATCAGAAGGCATGACAAATCAAGATGACAGACAGACCTAACACCAACTATATCAATACATTGACAGAAGCTGTATTCATCCAGTAAGAAAAAGGCTCCAAGTGGATCAAAACAAAACCCAACTACACGCAGAACATTAGAGAAACATCTAAAACGAAAGAGGAAATACAATTTTAAAAATCTGAAGGATGGATATGGTACCTCAAAGTAAAATACAAAGAAAACATCTCATAATCTTAATGCGTAAGAACATTGGGGTAAAAGCATTAAATGGGCCAAAGAAAAGTCCTTTATAAAGCTTAGTAAAGGAGAAATTCACAATGAAGATCTAGCAGTGATAAAATATCTACACACTAAATAACACAGAAGTAGCACCTACAAAGCAAAAACACTATAAATGATAAATTCAAACAGTACAAACATCATAGCCATTCTCTGATCAATATGCAATAAGTAAACCAGAAGGAACAACCAAACACTAGCTAACTGGGACTGACAGACACACATGGCCAGAGGTGCAGATCCGTCCTTCCCTCCCCCACCCTCCCCTGCATTTCAGTAGCTCAGCGAAGAGCTGGCTCGCTGAGCTCAGTTCAGTGTCAGTGCAGGTTCCAGGCCCCTGCAGCCACAGGTGCTTTCTAATGTCTAACAAGCTAACAAGGTCATTTTTCCAACAAGAAAGTGTCCAGTGCACATGGTCATACAGATAGTCTCTTCTTCTCTGAAGTGCTAAGTACTATGTTTCCCTGAAAACAAGACCTAGCCGGACAATCAGCTCTAATGCATCTTTTAGAGCAAAAATTAATGTAAGACCTGGTCTTATTTTACTGTATGTAATATAAGACCGGCTCTTATATTAATTTTTGCTTCCAAAGGACGCATTTGAGCTGATTGCCTGGCTAGGTCTTATTTTCGGGGAAACAGTGTATGTACACATTACAGAGGTGGGTCCCATTCTCCTATAACTTTGCCCCCAAATTTCTTCTACCCCAACAAATTATTTTCTAAACGGCTAATTTAAAAATGAATAAGTAGGCATATCCTTGGCTCCACTCTACCCTTTCTTCTTCTGGAAATAGGCCCCCCTCCAAGAGCACAGGTTCTCCTCCATGCCTAGGTGAAAGTGCCCTGTGAGGTATGCAACCCTGGCTCTGGGCCAGCACAAACCCAGTCCAGCTGTGACTGGGGTAAGCTGGCCTAATGGTAGAGAGACAGATGAATAAATCTGGTCACATCTATAGCCACAACCTCCAACTTAGCTAGTATCAGTAATGAAGGTAATAATTTACCCTTTTTTCCTACTTTTTATTTTATTTTCAATTTATTCCTAACCTCAAAGAGGGGGGATTTCTATTTACTAAAGCTCCCTCAAATACCGTAATAATATGTATAATGATATTTTCTGCATCATTGTTTATACTAGCAAAAATGACCTAAATGTCCAATAAAGTAGTAACTATATACATACTGGTATGCCCATAGCAATAATATTAGGAAATCATCTTTTTTAATGCAGTTGGGAAAAAATCCACATTGGAGAAAACTAGAATTCAAATTATTCCCAGGAATAATTTTTTAACTACAATGTCTATCACACAGCCAAACAATAACCAAGGAAAAACGATATAGTACAAACCAGTAGAAAAAACAATAATAAAAAGATCCATATAAGGCTGGCCCGGTGGCTCAGGCGGTTGGAGCTCCGTGCTCCTAATGCCAAAGGCTGCCGGTTCAATCCCCACATGGGCCAGTGGGTTCTCAACCACAAGGTTACCGGTTCAACTCCTTGACTCCCGCAAGGGATGGTGGGCTGTGCCCCCTGCAACTAACAACGGTAACTGAACCTGGAGCTGAGATACACCCTCCACAACTAAGATTGAAAGGACAAAGTCCTGGAAGTACACACTGTTCCCCAATAAAGTCCTGTTCCCCTTCCCCAGTAAAATCTTTAAAAAAAAAATCCATATAAAATTGAGATCTGTAATCATCAAACACTGACTCAAATAAAGACATGAAACCAAGCGGGAAACTGTAAACTATAAAAAGTGACAATCGATTTTTAAAAGAATCAAAACATATTTAAAAATTAAAAACTCAATGTTTGTTTTTAAAAATCCAGTACAGCTTATGAGAAAACTAGTGAACTGATAGATGGGTGACAAGAAACTATTCAGAGGTAAGGAGAAACAATGGGAAATACAGAAAAGAGGTAGAGATACAAAGGATGTAGTAAGAAGGGCTAATACAGGTCTAATTAGCAAAAAACACACAAAAATCCATCTTAATAAGTTTAAAATAAAGCAACAAATTGAAACTGAAAAGAAAGGAATTAATAAAAATCAGGATAGGAATTAATAAAACAATTAATAGAGAGGATAACTAAAGGCCAAAACAGACTTTTTGAACTGTATACAACTGATAAGACTTGGAGGGCCTGATCAAAGAAAAAAAAAACAAAGACAATAACCAGTATCAGGAATGAAAAGGGAACATTGCTGTTGACTCTTCAAATATTAAACAGATAAGAGAATATTATGTATGACTTTGTATCACTGCATTTGAAAATCTAGATGAAATGGATACATTTCTAGAAAATTATGAATTTCCAAAAATGAAACAAAAAACAGAAAACCTGCTTATGTGATTATTTTCATAGATGTTTGTACATAAGCTATAATGTATATATACAAATATATATTCCTGTAAAAGCCAACAGAGGGTCTAAAAAATATACATATTAAATTAGGGTATTAGCAATAATTATGTGGAGAGAAAGAGAATGCGGAAAAGCTGCTAAAAAGTTTTAAATTTATATTAAACACATGCTCAGATATTCCTTGTGGAATTAAAAGCTACAAACACGAAAAATACAAAAAACAGTTCCAGTGATTTCCTTTCTTGGTGTTTTCAAATTCTAAAATATTCCAGAGGAACATTTTGGAGTGACAACGTTTGGCTGATAAGCCCATTTCTCCAGCTCTATTTCACAAAACAGTGTAATTTTCATAAAACTGTCCAAAGTCATATGTGACTAACACCCAGTGAAAGTCAGCAAAGGCAATAAAATTCCAAAAAGGAAAGCAGAGAGACCATAAGTTGCAAACTGTGAAGTCTAACTCTATTCTAAACTATGATTCAATAGGCGAGGGAATAATTAACAACTCATTCGGGAAAACAATGGACTCCTAGACACTTGTGTCAGTTTTCCGTCATTCTTGGCAAGAGGATAAAGAAACTAAAATTGAGATCTGGAAGCTACAACTTGGAAAACTAATAAAGACAGTATTTCATCAATCAGTCTTTCACATACCGTAATTCAGCACTTCCAATTTCTTGTTATTACAGCATGGGGGTGGAGGGTAGGTAAAATATATGCTGAATTGCATCCCATTTAACTAAATTAGTTACTTACGTAAAAAATCTCCTTGACCTTCAAACAAACAAAAAAGGCACAGTGAACATAAACATTTCAGGTCAACTTGGCAGACTGACAATTCTACAACTTTGAAAATGTTCTTTACTAAACAATACTTAACACAATACATCTAAAATAAAAGTCAAGTAACCACTTGGGTAACAGCAAAGAAAATATATTACAAATGCATAAGCTCTCAAATTGCATTATAATAGTCACTGTGATACTAATTACTTTCAGAATAAGCTTTATTTCAGATAAAAACAAAAATGAAGTATCTGAAAAAGCTTTCAATCGCATAATGGTGATAACCTATTAAACTCTAAAAAATCAAGCACCTCTGGATTTTTTGTGAATAAGTATCAGATGCCTCTAAATCAATTGGAAAACTTGAAAAGGAACACACCTGGAATTTATGCAAGCTCTTATATTCGTTACTCAAGAATCTCTAAATCCTAAAATTGGATACTCGATTTTACTTTTACAAGCACACTTCTTAATTTACGTTATGTAATTAAAAAATATATGACTAAATGCACGAAGTGACAAATACAACACTAAACTTGGGTAAAAAATTATTCATACCTTATTCATTTTAAAAAATTCTGAATCTTTCATCAGAGACTATTATTAAGCCACGATAAATCAATGCTGTATTTCACAGAAAGGTAAATACATATTTCTAAGGAAAAATTTTCCAAATACTCTCATTCATAATTTATTTATAAGAAATCAAATTATGGTATTTATCCCCAACCAGTGTAAATTTCAAATAACTACTTTTTTCTAAATGGACCTAAACCAAAAGCCCAACAGTCAGACGAAGAGTCTTCCCAAAATGGCCCAAGGAATGGAACTTTTGTCTGCCAGCCACAGAAGCAGCTACCCATAGCCCAACACTCTTCTCCAAAAGGGTACCTGTTAAAGTTGACCAGGCTGCAAATCCATCTTACTGGACACGTCAGTTCCATCTTACTGGACACGTCAACAGGGCTGGGTCAAACAGTCCTTCTTTAAAAGACCTTCACTTGGCTTTCAGAATAGTTGATATGGGAGAGCCACCTCACTACATAAATTTTAAGTCTCCTTTTCCCTAGTTTCTTAGCTCCTTAGCCCCCCCCCCGTTTTGATTACTCTTCTAATCAGTTTCTGAATCCTAAAGACTGCTCCTAGCCTGAATCGCAGAATGTCTCTCACCCCAGCTTCAGATAACGACTTAAATGCCTGCGACTTCCCAACATCCCCCCAAGCCATTCCAAACCCCCCTCCCCCGCTTGTAGATTGTAATCATTGAAGTCTAATGTTCTCTCCAACCCATTCTGGGCCTAACTCCTGGACAATTGATACCACCTGAATAACAGGTTAAACAGCCACAGGCTCTGTAGAGCTAATGGATTTATTAATTAAAATCTATTTTTCTTCATTCAGGGGCCTTGGGGATACAAAAGCTACCCCAGCAAGATTGCCTGTGGCAACCAAAGACGCCAACACAGTCTTCCAGGCGGATCTCGAGACCCCTCCCTCTCATCTAAGATCAGATGGGGCGAGAGTTCCATGAATCCCCCAATAGATAAGGACAGCTCTACGGCCCTGCCCAGCAGGAAGCAGATACAGAAAAATATACCTCCTACCCCTCAACTTCCCATGGAGATTTTATGGTGATCACGTCTCTCAAGGGGAAAACAAAGCAGGCAGTTAGAGATAGGCATTGGGTCTCTGAATTACCACCCAAAAGACCTCCCCTCTCTGCCCAAAACTTCCCCTTTTCATTGTAATTATCTACCCCTATAAAGAAACAAAAGGGTACAAAATACCCAACTAGATTAAGCCGGTCATTCACATCTTCATTTCACCTGGGCCTCATTATACCCTCATTATAATATGCATATGCCTGGAAGTACTATTATAACAGACTGAATTCTGGGAAAGAACATGCACAGTCTAACAAGATGAGATAACAGCCTCTTGTCAATCACAGATGTCAATCAAGTGGTCCCACACCCGCAAAAGAACAGCCCATTCTAGAGAAAAGAGGGATAAGAACTCCAAGTCCTCGCCAGTAAGCACCTTTGGTGCCTTGCTTTTGCTCGGGGGTCCACTCCAAACCCTGTGGAGTGTACTTTTTCTCCTAATAATGTCACCTTTGAGCCTTTGGGCCTTTGCCCCCTTTTTGCCTTGCCTTTTCTTGGGGCCTGCTCCAATCTATTTGGCGTATACTGTCACTTTTAATGGCACTTGAGCCACTGCTTTCTGCCCTGGCCCGCTTCTATTTCTTTGAAGTGTACTTTTTCTTCTATGAACTGCTCTTTCACTACTTTACCTCGGTATCTCATTCAATTCTTTGCTCTAGACGCCAAGAACCTGAACACTACACCAAGGAGAGCCCAATCCCGGGGAATGTACAGCTAAGTGTCCCAGTTATCCTCCCGGAGGCCCGGGTTCGACCCCCAGTGTGGGAAGCTAGCCTAGACGCTGCCCAGACTCCTCCAGGTTGGAACCCCGGTGTAAGAGCCAAGCCCGGACTTACCACTGAAAAGGGCCCACTCTCCAGTAACGTACTGTTTGCCTCCTGCCTCCCCACCATGTCTGATCACGCTCAGTCTGCTTTCTGATTCTTATTTTTCAGGTCAGCCTTGAAACATTAGAATGCCTCAGGGTCGTCACACTTATTCTCTCTAGTGTCAAGGCTTCGCATACCGTTAACATTCTGATAATTTCCACATTTCCATCTCGAGCAGCCGGACTATTTGCCTAAACTGCAAACTCATTTCTCGTTGCCTGCCTGACGTCACCACTTGGATGCTTACTAAACATCAACTACCTTCACATTTCACACTGGGACTCCTGAGCTGCACCTCCCGCTCCAATCCAGCAAATATCTAGAATAGTAAATATCCTAATATACTAATCACAATAAATAATCAAATGGCTCCGTCCATGTTCATGCTATCATCCTCAGTTACATCCTGGGAGCACCAAATTGGGGTGGGAGAGAGAGGATCAAACTCAGGCCAGTCCAGGCATAGACTCTTGGAATTTTAGGTAGAGGCAGGCAGAAAGGGATTTCAAGAGAGGATCCGCTGAAGATGAGAGGAAAGCAGTATAATCTGGCTCACCTGTCTACACCAATAGGATTCTAGTCAATTCACCCTTTCAATATGTGCCAGTTACTGTGGTAGATACTATTAATAGGTACAGGTGGAGAAAAAAACCCACCATGCTCTCACAGCAAGGAGAAAGGAAAAGTAGGAGATGGTACAGAGAAGACTAGAATCCCACATCTTCTGAGACCTCCAAATCAAGAGATTTTCAAACAGTATGCCTCAATAAACGTCTATCAAAATTATTCACAGACGCTCACATTTTGGTAATATATATAACTTTTCTACAACAAAATAAACATCTTATGGCAATGTCTAAGAAAATGTTAAGCTGAGCCAACCAATGTTCTGACATAAAAACTTTATATCATGAAATATAATGTAGCTTCCAGCTTGAGATAAAGATAAAAGAAAGATCATGTGGTCTCCAAAATATTAAAGCAAAGTCAGTCTTGTGCAAAGTCAGCTAGACTGGGCCAGGAAAGAGAGTTTGATTCCAGTAACAAACCTCTGCTGAACGGTGGCCACGATGAAAGTTTGACATGAGTTTGCTTCTACTATACTGTTGTGGGTTTTTCTTCCTTTTTCTTTTTTTAATTATTAGTGACTTCTTTGTATTGCTTTTAGCCTTTCAATTCTAAAATTCGAAAACATGTTAACCAAAGTAAATGAGAAGCACTACTTGAGAAGAGGCTTATCCCGTAAGATTTACATAACAGTTTTCATACAGAATTTTTTCATTCTATTGTACAAAAATATTTTCCATGTCTTTGACCCAGAGAGACAGCTTCTTCTGATAGAAAAAATGGATATGAACAGATTTTAAATCACATCATGGGAAACTAATCAGAGAATCTGAAAACTTTCAAAATGAAATTGTTTCCTTTTATAAAACTACGGTATAACAAAATCTTAAGAAAAAAGATGCTTGTTAAAGAGATTAATTTTGTAATTCATCCCTCTTAACATAATTAATTTCCAGTACTTCAATGCAAATTCAGCTCTGCATTTACGTAACTAAATTAAAGCTTTTGCAGTTTTATTTCATCAGAAAAAAAAGGAAAAGGAAGCTGGAAATGCCTGGCATTTCAAAGAATTACCGTAGAAGATCACTTACAAAAATATCACCCACATCACACTAGATTCAATAATTTAAAATTCTGGTGAAAACTTATTTTAAGTATTTCTCTATAATTAGGTAGCAATTCTTTGTGGCTTCAACTTGAGACAACTGGGCATGCCCTCGCCTACCCCAGTTTCTACTTAAGAATTCTAAAAATGTTTTCTAGCTCTTCATGAAATATTATCTAATTAGACAAGACTGGCCTTCAGCAGGTAATTAACACCCCTGCTCCCCATATCCCATGTTTCTGATTTGCCAATGGGGGCCCCAGTAGTGATGTGCCCACGACTGCAAGTTAAAACGGGAGGAAGGAAGGTGCGCCTTGTGCACCTGGAGATAGCACGTTAAGTTAAGGAACAATAGCTGTAATTAGGTCAGGATAATTTCAGGTCTGTGCATCAGTGCTGACTTGCCTAGTAAATAATCATTACTGCTGTCAATCCCAACATCCCATGCTTAAAGCGGGTAGGGGACATGTAACGATTACCCTTTTAGAATTCATCAATTTTTTAAAATGAAACATCTCAAAAAGAGCCACATGGCTCTTTTTTTCTTTAAAAAGAGCCAAAGAACTAAATTTGGTTCTAGGATTTTTGGAGTTACTTTTTAAGAAGAGGTTTTCTAAGAAGCTAGGGACAGTAAAGTGAAGAATTTAGTGACTCCAAACAAAATATAGAATTTGTTTCTGACCTCTATTTTAATCAAGCAGAACAGCTTTCAAATGAATCCAGTACCTTTAAGGTCCTCAGAGAGTCTCTCTCATTAAAAACAAGCAGAACACGGTAGTCAGAAGAAAGAAGAAAGTCCATGTGCTCTTCAAACCCCAGAGAAATCCTCCAGTTGTGGAAAATGAAAATGTAACAGGAGGCAAGAGGGAAAAGTGGTATCAAACAGGCAGGATACACCCCGATCTGTACCATTACTGGACTGCTACACGGCCAGCTTCAAAGTGTCTGTGCTTCTGACAATCAGCTCACAGAATTCCTGAAAATTTAACAATCGTCCTGAGTTTGTATTAACAGGTGCCAACACACGTATATGTGAAACAGCCCCATGAGTACAATGCAGGAAACTCCTCCACCAGCATGCAGTAACATCCACAAGACAAGCCATTTCCTCCGTTGGAAAAAAAAAAACCAAGGAAGCCCTTCTAGTGGAAATGAACTACGTGAGAACTAGTGGACAAGGACCAAGAAGCAGGCTGCAGGCCTGTGAGGAGCATCCATAAACCAATTTTGTTTGACATTCAAAAGGTTTTTCCTCTCCAGTGGAAAAACAAAAACTTAAAATTAGGAGATATTTTCTAAAATCCAAGAATTCTGGCTTCTCTGAAAATAAAAAAGAATATAAGAAAAAAACAGAAAATTGTCCAAGAAAAAAACATAAGAAATGTTTGCAGAACTTAAGATATACAAGGTCGGACAATTAAGTTCACAAACTCATCCTAGAAAAAGTGCTACAAACCTCGTTGCTGAATATCACTGTGGTGACCTTCGAAGTACTCCCCTTGAGAAGCTGTGCACCGACGCCAGCACCTAGTCCACCCTTCAAAGCAATTTTGGAACTCTTTTTCTGGAATGGCCATCAGAGCTGTTGCCATATTACCCTTGAGGTCCTGAATGTCATCAGAATGTCTTCCTTTCAATATTTCCTTTATCTTCGGGTAAAGAAAGAAGTCGTTGGGGGCCAGGTCAGGGGAGTAGGGCGGGTGTTCCAATACAGTTATTTATTTACTGGCTAAAAACTCCCTCATGGACAGTGCTGGGTGAGCTGGCGCATTGTCGTGATGCAAGAGCCATGAATTGTTGGTGAAAAGTTCAGGTCATTTAACTTTTTCACGCAGCCTTTTCAGCATTTCCAGATAGTCAACTTGGTTAACTGTTTGTCCAGTTGGTACAAATTCATAATGAATAATCCCTCTGCTATCAAACAAGGTTAGCAACATCATTGCAACAAGTTCAAACTTAATTGTCAGACCTTGTATGAATCTTTTAAAAACTGTTTGATCTAATTTGACAAATAAAAAGAATATATGTAGCATATACATGTAATGAAGCATAATAACAAACTCCCTTAACATCACAAAAGTGAAAACTAAGTCACAATGAATACCCTACCCGCTCACGTGTTCATCTGCTCTTCTTCTACCTGCCTTCCCGAGCCCGAAGGTAATCACCACTGAGAAGTCTGTTGATCATTCTTCCATTTTTCCTGAGTGCGTGTGTGTAATTTCATGACACACCTCTAAACTACGTACTGCTTTGCATGCTTTCAGTTTTATACAAAATTATGTCATATTGTTTTAATTCAATGTTTCAAAGATTTAGCCACGTTGTTACATGTAAATTATTTATTTCCAATGCTGTTACAGTCCAACTCTACAAATATATTCAAAACTTTTATCCTTTCTCCTGTCAATTGAAATTTGGTTTTTAACTTTTGACTATTAACAATATTGCTACTACCTATAAACAGTCTTTTTCTTATATCCTGGTATAAGTTTCCTTAGGACAGGTTGCAAAATGCCGAAAGAATAGTGTAGTTTCAAACTCCAAGTTGCAGTCCATCCATTAAAAGGTCAAAATCTGAAATTTTTAAAAATTGATGGTATCAAAAAGCAGTCCACAAAGAAAGGTTATTATTTCATGAACCTTTGATACCTATTAAGACAGGGGATTGTAATGGTGGCACTAAATCTTCTATTTTTGAGATTTGGATCTCTGGTATAATACAAATTAATAAGTGTAATTAAACTTGGGACATTTTGAAAGCTTTCTTTTCTTTGCCTCTTAAAAGATTCTGCTTCCTATACATTTACTATGCAGACCAGTTTCAATGTTTCTATTTACTTCAGCCCAGTGCTGACCCTGTGACTTGGGAGAGGTTTTGCATCTGTGTGGGATCCACTCCTGGTTCCAACTTAAATCTACATAACAAAAGTTGCAAAAGTTGTGATAACCAGCTTCACCATACCTCCTCCCACCCCCAACTACAGGAAAATATAAAACTTGAGACCAAATAAATACTCAATGCAGTAGTTTGCAGTAGTTTCCAGCAGACTGCCCAGCCGACCCTCCTCTTCCTTTAATAAATCTTCTATGTTTCTATCTGACTTGTGAATGCTTTCACAGCCCATGAGCGAGGTGACACAAAAATACCCACCCACCCCTGTGCGTTTATTGGGCCAAACTCTAGATAATGGTTCTAGCAAAAACAGCCTTAATGTCACCCCTAAAAAAGGGAACTACTGAGTCTTGCGGAATGTGGATATTCACCTCTGTACAACCACACAGAATTGTTGTCCTAAATAGTTACACCAACTTCTACTCCCAAAAGAAGTATATGGCACTTCCTGCTGATCCCCTTACCATTAACTGTCGGTGATGTCAGCCCAAAGAATTACTGGCTAAGCTGGGAGATGTAAAGTACCGTGTTTCCCCAAAAATAAGACCTACCCTGAAAATAAGCCCCAGTTAAGATCTCAGCCAGACAGACACATTTAGTACGTTATGACAATGTTCCAGAAGATGACATGACTGTACATAACTGAATAAATGTGGATTGTTGTGCATGAAAAAATAAGACATCCCCTGAAAATAAGCTCTAATGGAGCAAAAATTAATGTAAGACCCGGTCTTATATTCGGGGAAACACGCTATCACCCCACTGTGGTCTTCGTTTGCATTTCTATGATTACTGAACAGGCCAAGCAGCTTCTCAGCTTCCTTCCTCTGGCATGAAACGTGTTTTTCTGTTCTGTTGTCTTACTGACTTCCAGGCTGCATGTATGCATGTGCATAAACATGAATCTTTGGCAGCTGTGTTTCAAGTATTTTCTATGAATTTGTGGCTTTTCTACCTACTTTCTTTACAATGTCTTCTGGTGAACAAATGTTCTTAAATTTAAACTGGTGACATTTTTGAAGCTTTCAAGTGTTGTATTTTGTATTTAAAAAATTTTTTAGTCCATCAAGATCATAAAAGTTTAACTTCAAAAATATAGACAAGTCTTTGCTATCCCCCAGCGATCTGCAATGCATCCTTTTTCCTGTATCAGTTCCCCTGCTTGTATGGGTCTATTTCGGGTTCCGTATTCCACTCTACTGGTCCATTTGTCTATCCAAAAGCTAAGATATACCATCTTGATTTCCTTATCTTTAAGATAAGTCTTGAGTGCTAAGGCAAGGCCCCTCGTTTTCTTCTCCTTTAGGCACACCTGGCTATTTCAGGGCCTTGTTATCCTCAAGTTCCTTACAAAATTAACAATGAAATTTAAGTGTAATTACACTGAATCTGTGTAAAGGTGACATTCGGTAAATCAATAACATGGTTAGACTTAGCTCCCTTGTGGTTTTACTCACCACAAAGCTCGCTATCTAGCCACTTGGCAGTTTGATCTACCGTGATATTCAGCTATTTTTCTCTGTTTCTCCCCTAATTGACTTGAGAACTCTGTTTTGTTCCTTTTCTCAAGGCTTTCCCTACCTCCTTAATCCATTTAATTAACAAACTCCTGGAAAGGGCAATTTCTTAATTCTCAGGCACCCAGACACCACAATACACATAAAGCCTCAGGCCGAGATGTTATCTTAAAACAGACCACCCCAGGGAGTGATGACATCACCCCAGGGAGTGATGTCAGCCTTCAGGACCTACCTAACCAACTCCCCCTTTCCTTTGTTCTTCTTGTGCACCTATAAAACCATCTGCCTGTTCTGGAAATGAGGGATGGGGGGGGGGGGGGGAGTTTGGGAATGGCCTTTGGACAGGAGTCATCATCCTCCCAGAATGCCAACATTTTGAATAAGCCTGCTTTCCTTTCCACCAATCACACATCTCGATTTTTAACTTCTGCAAGCGGGAGGCAGCCAGACCTTAGCATGGTAACATCTGTACACTAAATCATTTGTAAGAATCATCTTTTTGATACTGTATCTTCGTATTCAAGAAGAAAAGTCTCCATTTAATTCTTTTTTAATGTCTTAAAATAAAATTTCATAATTTTTCCATATAGCTTGCATATATTTCTAAATCCAATTTTGTTCCTACTGTAAATGTTATGTTTTTTGATTGATATCTTCTGTCTTTTGCTGGTATAAAGATGGGCAACTGATTATTTTTAAATAGTATGGATCTTATATTCAGCTATCTTAAGACACTCATTATTTCTGATCATTTGTTGATCCTCTTAGATTTTCAGTGGAGACAATCACACCACTTGAGAAGGGCAGTGTTACATTTCTTATTTTTCAATCATTTCTATTTCTGCCTTCCCACACAAGCCAGGACTTTCAGAACAATGTTGAACAGAGTGGTGATAGTGGGCCTCTTGTCTTTTCCTTTATTTTATGTAGAAGTATGTAAAAGTATTTCCGTTTTACTACTATGAAACAGATACCATTCAGGGAAGTTCCCTTCTCTTCCTAGTTTGCCTTGAGCTTTTTCTGTGAATAGATTTGACATCTCTTAAATTGTTTTTATTAACCTATTGAGAAAAACATACGATTTATTTTAAGTGGCTAGTGTCATGAATTAAATACGTGTAATATTTTCAAATGGAAACCTCGCCCCTTCCCCTTGTATTCCTGGGAAAATCCAATTTGGTCTGTTTTTAAAACCTACTGGATTTCATCTATATTCACAAAAGCAAGACTGGCTCCTCTTATTTAGGTTTTCATTGTTTTTGTCATGTTTACATATGAAAGTTACACTAGTCTGAAATAATGAGTTTAGGAAGGAATTCTCACTCTAATGCTCTGTAGAAGAGTTTGGATAAGATGGTTAATGATCTGTTGCTTACAGGCTAGATAGGTAAAGCACCTGAAATGTAAATCACTTAACACGTTGCGTACGCGGGGTTTAAATCCCTCGTGAAGATTCTCGTGATCCGTACGCAACGTGTTAACAGGTAAAAACTGGGCCTGGTACTTTCACTGAAAAAAAAACAAAACACTTTTAACTACTTATTCAATTTTTTTAGTGGTTACACGACTACCCCAGACTCTTGAGACAGAAATTTCACCATTTATTCGCATGGAGATTTTCACAGTATTTTCAGATGTCTGAAACCGCAAATAAGTACCAAACCCTATACATACTATGATTTTTCTATACATACATACCTATGATAAAGGTTAATTTATAAATTACACAGTAAGAGAATAACATAAAAAATAATAAAACAATTAAGACAATATACTATAATGAAAGTTATGTGAATGTGGTCTCTCTCAAAATGTCTTTTGTTCTGTACCCCCTCTTCTTATGATGATGATGTGATGATACAATCAATGCCTACATGATAAGATGCAGTGAGGTGAATGACATACCAACTTAGTGTTAGGCTACTCTAAGGGTCACCTGAAAACAAGCACTGTCATAGCATGACATCACCGAGACTGACACTATGTGACTAACAGGCAGATGGCCTATATAGCATGGATACACTGGACAAAGGGATGATTCACGTCCCAGGTGGGACGGAGTGGGATGGTATAAGATTTCATCACTCCACTCAGAATAGTGCAATTTAAAATTTATGAATTGCTCATTTCTGGAGTTTTCCATTTAATATTTTTAGACCCTGGTTGAGCACAGGTCAGTGAAACCACAAAAAGAGAAACTGCAAACAAGGGAGGAACTAATGTACAACATAAAAGGCACAATCCAGGAAAGAAATAATGGATATACTGAACTTCATTAAAATGAAAAAACTGCTCTGCAAAAGATAAAGTCAAGAAAATGAAAAGACAAGCCACAGACTGAGGAAAAAATATTTGCAAAAGACACATGTGATAAAGGACTATGATCGAAAATATACAAAGAACTCTTTAAAACTCAACAATAAGAAAACAAGCAACTCAATTAAAAACTAGGCCAAAGGCCTTAACAGATACCTCACCAAAGAACATACAGATGGCAAAATAAGCATATGAAAAAATGCTCAACGTCATATGACATCAGGGAAATACAAATGAAAACAACGAGACCCCACTACGACACTTATTAGAGAGGCCAAAATCGGGACCACTGGCACCACCAAATGCTGACAAGGATGTGGAGTAACTGTGAGTCTCACTATTACAGGGGGGAATGCAGATGGTACGTCCCCTGTGGAAGACAGGCAGGGTTTACAAAACTAAACAGATTCTTACCATGTGATCTAGCCACTGTGCTCCTCGCTATTTACCCAAAGGAAGTGAAAACTACATCCACACAAAAAACTACACACGGATGTTTACAGCAACTTTATTCATAACTGCTAATACCTGGAAGCAACCAGGACATCCTCTAGTAGGTGAATAGATAAATAAATGGTGGTACATCCAAATAAGGGACTATTATTCGGCGCAAAAAAAATAGGTATCAAGGCATGAAGGACATGAAGAAAATGTTAATGCATGTTACTAAGTGAAAGAAGCCAAGTGGAAAAGGCTACAAAAATGTATGGTTCCAACCAACTACATGACATTCTATTAATGTAAAATTATGGGGACACTAGAAAGTAGCCCGAGAGGGGAGAGAGGAGACTAGGCCAAGCACAGAAGATTTTTAGGGTAGTAAAAATACTCTGTATGACACTATAATGATGGTACATGTCATTTTACATTTATTCAAACCCATACAATGTCCAACACCAAGAGTGAACCCCACTGTAAACTATGGACTCTGGATGATGATGACATGTCAGTGTAGGGTCATCAACTGTTAACAAATGCACTGTCCTGGTGGGGTGGTGATAGTGGGGGAGGCTGAGCATGTGTGGAAGCAGGAGGACAAGAGAAATCTTTGTACCTTATCCTCAATTTTGGTGTGAACTGAAACTGCTCTAGAAAAATAAATGATGGAATATAAATTATTATAATCTTCTGGGAAGATAATCTGGTAGGATTCATTAAAATGTAAAATGAACGGATGATACTTAGAACTGTAATTCCATGTTTAGGAATCCATCCTATAAATACACATACTAATGTTCTGAAAGACTTGGTACACAGATATTCACTACTTGTTTATAAATAATAACAATAAAAATTTCAGTAATATAGAAAACAGTTTTAAAACGAATAAATAATTTAAATTTTTGGATAAAACTATGCTGTGGATTACTATTCAGCAATATATTAAAAAGTATTAATGATAAAGTAGATTGATGTGTACTGATAGAAATATTATATACAAATCGATAATTCTAAGGAAATAGTACAATCCTATTTATGTAAGAAACAAAAAAATTCCAAATCTCAAAATGTTTGTGTATGCAATTACTTAACAGATATACTTTCAGTTAAAAACTTATGCCAAATTATTCTTCGTTTTCTAATAACTATCTTCATATGCCATGCAATTGTACATAGGAGGCCTCTTTAGTTATAAAATATTTTTTACAAATTTTCAAATCAAATATATCACACCTATTTTACAACAACCAACTATAGATCATGATTATCTAGTTATGTAAATATTTTGGCCAAATTTTACGTATAAAAACAATGTGTAACTTTTTAAATCTGACATTTAACGTCATCTTCAGTGTGTTAAAACGAGAATTTAATTGTGCTTACCCATTTCATTAATCACTGCTCTTATTTTGGAGACAAAAGGACCAACTTCACTGGGATTCATTTTGACTCTTTCCTTAAGGTCAGCACCTGCAAAGTATTTATTTATAAATCTAGTTATAAACAAAATTTTAATATAACAAATTGAAATTGTATTTAAAATTCATAAATAACATGAAAAGTGACTGAATTTATCTGTTTAAGAAATTATACTACCTACATTTTCCTTCTCAAAGACCAGCATCAGGAATAACAACATATTGTTCACACATCTACCATGTGCTTAAAGTAGTGGTTCTCAAATGCTGTGGTCTCAGGACCCGGTTAAACTCTTAAGAGTAGGAGACTTCGTTTAGATTATATGTGTTAATAGTTCCTCTATTAGAAACTGAAACTACAAATATTTAAATATTTATTCATTTAATAATACATATAAACCCATTCATGTTGATTAACATAAATAACTGCAGACTGATGCCACTTCCTTGGTTCTTGCAAAGATGTTGGCAATTTTGCCCACAACTGCTTTTGCCCCATCAGTGCAAATGTCAACCCAGTGAAAAGGGCAAGTCACGCCTTACTGCTGTGAAAATCATTTCATTGATGCCTGCCTTGGTGACTGCAGATCCCATTTGAGAATCACTGGCTTAAAAGCATGAACTGTCAACATCATAATTATGAGTTTATCATGGAATCGTAACTTTGGAACACAGAAAAATAAACACAAAAAATTATTTAAGGAATCATTTACTCTGTGTGGCTCAACAAAGACATTCTTTTTAATAAAATTAAACTATCTGAGAAGGTAGGTCCCCATTTAACTAAACAAACAAATAGAAAATCATGTAAAATTACAGCAGAGAAGGTACACACTCAGCTACTTACTCTCTTATTAGCCCATTATAAAGTAGTCATGACTAATCATTAATCATTACTCCATTATAAATTAATCAATTACCAGCTGAAGCTAGGATAATCTGAGCCCACACACTTCCTGTGGAAGTGACAACAGTAGTTGAAAAAGCACAAACCCTGCAACCCATCCGTTCTATAAACATATATCCTAGAAAGTCTCTCAAACACATGCCCAAGGATATACGAACAAGAACATTCAATGCAACATATATAAAATAGCAAAAACTTACTATTTTTTGCTATAAAATAGCAATAACCTAAATATCGATCAAAAGGGTTATTAATAAAACTGGAAGATATTGTACAATGGAATGTTACATGTGTAGCATGTAAATGAAGGAATTAAGAGTACAAATATGGGTAAGTATAAAAGTGAAGGACATAATTATATACACTTATATATAATTACAGAAAGAACACAGTATAATAACCATTTACATAAGTTTTTACACAAGAATGCTATTTAGGGATGTAAAACATGCATGGAAATGATAAGTACCAAATTCAATTGGTGGTGACCTGGGGGAAGAGAGATGTGACAGGCAATGGTCACAGAGGTCTTCAATCTTAGTTATAGTACTGTACTGCTTAAATTAGGTGGCAGGTATTCAATGTTAGTCGTTAAATGTTTTTGGATACCTGATATATGTCATCATAATTAATTTTTCCATAAAGAATTAAAATTTAGTATGGAAAAAATAGTAAGGGCAAAAATTTCTAAACTAGAAAGATGTATTTGTTAAAAGAAATAATGGTTCAGCTCACTGCCATTTAACAATGAGAACATAATTTTAAACTGAGAAAACAAAATATCGTTTAGTGTATGTTGGCTGATACATATGGGTTAGTAAAAGCAGCTAAATGTGGTACAATATGGGTGAGGGGAATAGATGTGAGGAGCCAAAGTGATGAAGAGAAGACAGACAGGGCTCGGGATGAGCAGTCCTGAAGGAGCCCCTGGAACGGCAGGGTGCCCTCCCACACACCAACAACTAGTGCTGTGACGGGGGCATTCGCCAATATTCTGACTCCATGACCACACAGCATGCTTTGAAACCACTCAGATTAGAGAGTAGGCTCCTGGAAGCCAGACCAGGAGCTAGCGGGACTCAGGGCTTGGTCTCGACACATGCAGCGTGTTCAATGCCCACCGGTCCCTGCAGTGAGGTTTGCAAGATGGACTCTGGTTGCTGAGTGCAGCTTTATGCACACATCAGTATGGGACTTCTTCGGGATTTAAGGTTTATTTTAGAAATAGTTACCGTTCTTCGTGTAATGTTAAACGTTTGTATTGTGCCCTTGAGACTACTTTAGAGAATTTTTAATATCCTTTTTGTTTTCACCTTGGAAACAATAACCTGCAATTTCAAACATTCAGAACCTAAAAATGTAGTTTCACCGCTGTTCCTTCTGTGATCACAAATTTTTTATTTAAAAGCATCCAAAGTTTTATTCGAGGCCAAGTATTTCTCGTTCCTTTTACTTTTTAAAATCACTTTTTAAAAAGTTAAGATGTACTTTTTATATTGTAAACCCTCTCAGTCCATGACTACTCACTTCAGGTGAGTCCTTATGTTGCCTGGCAATCCTACTGTATTTCCCTACTCCATCTGTTCCTATTCATCTACAGACCATTTTGTAACTTCCCTCTCCCCTCAAAGCTCAACTTCCTATCCAATCCTGATGCCAACTTACTAAGAAAACGAAAGCATTCAGGAAAGGAATTCCACCAGTGCACACCACCAAAACTACCAGGATTTGAACCCACATACTTTGCCTTACCCTCTGTCATGCGGGAGACCCTGCTCGCTGCGCCATGTGTCGTGCGGGGCGGCCTGCGGGGTCTCTGGTCCCGCTCCCCACATAAGAACGCAGGATACGGTGAGGCCAACAAGGACCACCCACGGAGCCATAGGTAGGGGAGCCATACCACCGCGGTCTCACTGGAGGCTGGGCCCACCGGACGCCGACCCGCCGTCCGCTTTTCCACCAACCGACTGACCGACGACTCTTCTCCATTCTCTCCTCTGTTCCTCTCTCTCAGCTCTCCTCTTCCGCTCTCCTCGGCTCTGCTCGGCTCCTCAGCAATCATCGGCAGTCCTTCGTAGCCGCAGCAGTTATACCAGCCGCCAATTGGCTAACCGGCCACAGCCGAAGGCCAATCAGCCACAGCCAACGGCCATTCACCACCCGAGCCAGTACCCCTTCACGTGAGGCCGAGAGCCTGTAAACTACTCTCTGGGGCTCTGTCCCCACACCCTCCTGTTACTACGGATGGACTAATTCACAATGGAGGCCAACTGCCCCCTTATGCACTAGATTCTATCCCTTCTGTCTCCTCAGGGACATCACTTCAGCAATTAAGCTTCTCCTGGCTGGCATCGTCAATAGTATCCCTCTTTAGAGAATCAATCCCATCAGTAATAATAACTCTGTAATACTGCTCATCTTTAAAAAAAAAAAAAAAAAGTGCTTGCATGGACTTTCATTGCCAGCTTTTACAGCATAGCTTATTAGTAGACCAATTCTTCCAGGAAACACTGGATGAAATATGTAAAGGCAGTGCAGAACTACTAAGCCAGCCAGCTGATATACAAGGGCTTCAAAGCAAATATAAGTTTCTAAACAATCTCATAGAAATGGGAGACGAAATTGGACCTCAGGGCTTACCAAAGACGAACATCTCATGCTTTCAGTCAAGACCTCTGAAGGTTAAATGTAAAACAGGATAAACACAAAGAAAATCATACCAAGACCAACTGCTACAAACCAAACTCAGAAAAACTTAAAACCATGGTTTCAAGTTTGCAGAAAGAAAATCTTAGAAGCTGCCAAAAAACAATTAAGACATTAAGCTGACTTCTCAACAGAAAATAGATGCTATTTTTAAAGTGGAGAAAGAAAATAATTGCCAATCTGGAATTCTAGATTAAGCAAACCCATCCTTCAAAAATGATGGTGAAATAGACATTTTACACACACACACACACACACACACACACCAAATTTGTCACCAACAGGCCTACAATGAAAAATACACTACAGGGAATTCTGCAGGTGTAAGATTATGAGTAGAATTTAAAATCATTGTATAATGCTTACGAGAGACATACCTTAAAATATAAGGGTACAGAATGGTTAAAATAAAAGGGTAAAAAACAAGCAAACACTAACCAAAAGGAAACTTGTCAATCATCTTAATATCTGACAAAAGAGACCTAAGGCCAGAAACATCACTAATGCTAGAGAGTCATTTTATAATAATAAATATAATGATTCGCTGAAAAAGTCCTAAGCATTCAAAACTGGAATGCATAAAATAAGACAGAACCAAAACATATAAAGCAAAAACTGACAGAACCAAAAACAAAAAACGAAAAAGAAACTGACACATCTACAATCCCAGTGGATTTTAACAGACCCCACACAGTAACCAATAAAGCAAGCAAGCAAGCAAATATCCTTTTTGGATATCCCTATCCAGAAATAGGAAAAAATTAATCCCAAAGTAGAAGAAAAACAATAGTAAAAATAGAAGCAATTTTTCTTTTTAAACAGAAAACAAATGAGCAAAACAGAAAAATCAAACAAGTCGGTTCTAAAAATAAATGCTGAACCTTTTAGCATTATTGGTCATGGAAAATCAGAGAAGGCACAAATCCCAATATCAAGAATGAAAAGAAGGAACAATATTAAAGGCATTACAGACACTTAAACAAGAGTATATTATTAAATTTAAAAAGGTACATGAAATGGAAAAATTCCTAGAACTTGTTAAAACCGACAAACAGAAAATATGAAAACACAAATACATATTGAAGAAATATGTAATTAAAAACTTCCTACAAAAAAACCTGCATGTTAATATGGCTCCAACAAAAAAATTTTCCAAATATATAATGAAAAAACATTTAACATTAATCCTACACTTACATGGAGAACAGCAAAACAAAAATTTGATAAGAACATTATGAGAAAAAAACATGTCAGGCCAAAATCTTTCTCATAAACCTCGTCTCAAAAACACCTAAACAAAATATTAGTAAATCATACCTACTAGTAACATAAAATATATCAGGACCAAGTTACATTTAGTCCAAGATTTGAGAATGGTTTAATATTAAATTTTTCTAATTTATAAAATTGAATACAAGTGAAAATAATATAAATTTTCGATAGGTGTAGAAAAAGCAGTTGATAAAATTCAAACATTCTTTAACATCTTCATTGAAGTGTAATTTACATAAAATAAAATTCAGTCATTTTAAGTATGCGATTCAATTTTGAGTAAATTGACAGTTGTACAATCCAATTTTAGAATATTTCCATTATCACAAAAAGATCCTCATACCCACTTGCAGTCCACTCTCTGTTCCCAACTCTAGCCCCAGGCAAACACTTATCTATTTTCCTATAACTTTGCCTTTTCTGGACTTTCACATAAATAAACTCATGTAACAGTCATGCACCGCATAAGGATGTTTGGCTCAACAATGAACCACATGTCGCTCCCATAAGATTACAATGGAGCTGAAAAATCCGCCTTAGCACAACACACCAGCCCTGTGCGGTGCTGCTGGTGTAAGCCGCCCTACTGCTCAGCCAGGCCTATAAAAGTACAACACACATAATTACAGAAATAAGCTGTACCACCTACCATGGGTGTGTGTAAGTGCACTCTATGTTGTTCACACAACAAAATCACCTAATGCTGTGTTTCTCAGAACTATTCCAGTCGTTAAGTGGCTCGTGACTCTATATGGCCTTTTGTGTCTTTCCTACACACCGCAAAATATTTTTCAGGTTCATCCATGAAATCTTTGTGTAGATAAATGTTTTCATTTGTCCCTCAGGTAGACACCTAAGAGCAGAATTGCTTGGTCATGCTGTAAATTGCTATTTAACTTGAATTTAAAAGAAAGAATTGCCACTGTTTTCCACAGTGGCTGCACCCCTTTCCATTCCCATCAGCAGTACCTAAAGGTCTCCGTTGTCCTACAGTCACCAACACTAGTCTGTCTTTTTGATGACAGCCATTTAAGTGGGTGGAAATGGTATCCACCAAGGTTTTAATTTTGCATTTCCCTAATGACTAATGAGGTTAAGCATCTTTTCAGGTGTTTATTGGCCATTCATACAACTTCTTTGCAGAAATGTTTACTCAAATCTTTTTTGCTCATTATTTTACTGAAAAATTTGTTTTCTTCTTACTGAGTTGTAAGAATTATAGTTTAGATAAAAGTCCTTTCTCAGAAATATGGTTTACAAATATTTTCTCCCCACATGTGGCTTATCTTTTCATTATCTTGATGGTTTTTTTGAAATTTTTATTTTAATGAAGTCCAATTTATCAATTTTTTCTTTTATCATTTCTGCTTTTCATGTCATATCTAATCAACACCATTCTTAGTTGAAAATTCATAGCAATCTAGGGAAAAAATAATCTTTTTAAACTGATAAAGAATAACTATAAAATACCTATAGTTAACATCACTTTTAATGGTCAATTACGGAAAGCTTCCTCCCAGAGATCAAGAATGAGACCTGGGTGTTTTCTGATCAATTTTAAAGACAGTGCATATCAGTGTAATAAGAAATATTTTAAAGTTGTAAGGATCAGATGGGGAAAAATAAAACTGTCTTTACTAGCAGATAACTTAATTATACATGAAATATAGCCAAAAGAATTTGCAAATCATGAAAATAAGTGAATTTACTTATTTCATTTAAATATTGCCCACTAAAATGGCCCTCTCCTAAAATTCCTAGGATTTTTTTTTTAATAAACTCCTTACTCCTTTTATAAACACTTGATTATTCTGTATTAAATTTCTACTTATTTACATCTGCAGTGGACTAGTCCAGTGGGACTTGAGAAAAGTTATGGGAAGCGGCGATTATATTCTTTGTTGTACACTGCAGGATGTCTAGCTTCCTAGGTCCCTAATTAACCAAATGACCCGCAAGACCCTCAATCACTGTGACAACCCGAAATTCCACTGTGCTCCACAGTGACTGCTATCATCCCCCTTGAGAGCTAATGTTTTAGGCCAATGGTCTTCAACCTTGGTTTGTTCCCACTACTGCTAAGAAAATTTTTGAAAAATGATGGGCTCCTGTCCTGCGGGCGGCCTGCGGGTTCTCTGCTCCCGCTCCCCACACAAGAATGCAGGATATGGTGAGGCCAAAAAGGAACACCCACGGAGCCATAGGTAGGGGAGTCATACCACCACGGTCTCACTGGAGGCTGGGTTCACCAGACGCGCGACCGGCTGTCCGTTTTTCTGCCAAACGACCGACGACTCTCCTCCACTCTCCTCGACCCTGCTTCTCTACTCTCCCCGGCTCTCCTCCGTAGCCGCAGCAGTTATATCAGCGGCCAACCGGCTAACCAGCTACAGCTGACGGCCAATCAGCCACAGGTGACGGCCATCTACTACCCGAGCCAGCACCCCTCCACATGAGGCCGAGAGCCTGTTAAACTACTTTCTGGGGCTCTGTCCCCACAGCTCCCTTGGACATTTTTATACTGACATCTAAAAATTTTCATCATTTAAGTTTAAATAGTTGTAAGGATTGCAGTGCACTGTAAAAACTGGCATCTTAAAATACAACTATATATATATCATTGTAAATGTATCTAGTGGAATCTGCATACCCACAGTATTTGATTCTCTAAATCAATGTCTAAAACATACCAACAAATTGTTGCTGTTTTACAATAAGAAACATTACAGCATTTATTTTAAGAACTGGTACTTCAACTCCACTTTCCTATCATTTTTTCCCTCTGATGTAATCAGTGTTTATGCTTAAAAACCTTTTATTGATCATTCTGTCGCATTTCTTTGCAACAAAATATGTACATAAATTAATTTATTAAACTCCCTGTAACTATAAAATACTAAGTGTAAAAGTTTCCCTCTATAAAATACTAAATTTAAAAGTTTCCCTCTAGGGGCAGCCGGATGGCTCAGATGGTTAGAGCACAAGCTCTAAACAGGATTGCTGGTTCGACTCCCACATGGGCCAGTGAGCTGCGCCCTGCACAACTAGACTGAAGATAATAAGCTGCCACTGAGCTTCCAGGAGCTCTTAACAACAAGGTTGCCACTTCAATTCCCACATGGGATGGTGGGGGCGTGGGCCCCCTGCAACTGAAGACTGAAAATGGCAACTGGATTTGGAGCTGAGCTGCGCCCTCCACAACTAGATTGAAGGACGACTTGGAGCTGATGAGCCCTGGAGAAACACACTGTTCCCCAATATTCCCCAATACAATTTAAAAACTAATAATAGTTAAAAAAAAAAAGAAAAAAGTTTTCCTCTGGACTGACTTTTCATTACAACTATTATTAGCACATAACTGACTGAAGCATAAATATACTGCAAATATGATAACTATATTAGACATTAAATGTAAACTACTGGAGATGTAGCTGAGTGGGATAGATGGGATTATCTCCCCTCACTCCACTATTTCCTATATCCATGCATGAAAATAATTTATTGCTATTTATGCTAATTTATTGCTAATAATGAGGCAAGGTTTATTATCAATTTTATTCATGCTGAGAAAACTTTTACACATAAACAAAGGAGTTTTAGTTTAACAATGTCACCCAATTCTTTGAATTCCTTTAGCGCCAACTCCTCAAAAAAAAAAAAAAAAAAAAATCATGCAGTAATCAAGAAGCATTTAACAACTCTATGAAGTTGTCTTTAAATTACGCTGAAAGCAAAGAACTGGAAACTATCAGAATACGAATAGGATTCCAATTGAAATTCTCAACATTGGTATTTCAAAAAACCTCTTTTTTGGCAATTCAGAAGCTTTTTTCCCTTCCTTGGAGGAAGGAAGCAAAGAAAGACCAGGACTGACTCGGAAAACAAAAGGGCAACTATGCAGGGAAGACAGTACCCAGCAATGGTAAGCTGCAGGTCAGCATGCAGCTTCACAGGCGAGCACAAAGAAGCTGTGTGTCAGCGACATGCTCACGACTACCTGCACCTCCAGAATGCCTGGGATGCCAGCCTCAGTCTGAAGGATCCACCGTGTCAAGCCATTTCCCTCAGAGTGTGTAGCTAACGGGTCAGACTGAATGCAAATGACAACCTTTAAAAGTCATTACCAAGTTGGTTTCCAAAGTATTACCACCTCTATACACTGCCGCCAGTGTACTGCTCCACTTTATCACCAGGGCCTGGCACTGTCACACTTTGTAAGTTTTGCCCACCGATGGATGAGAAATGGTAGCTTTAAGCTGCCTTTTTCTCTGTAGTAAAGATAAATGCTTCACGAATTTGTAGGTCGTTACTGCACATTGATCAAAGTCACTTCTAAATTGGTCCAGTTTACGTGCACGTGCTGTCATCAACCCAAGCATCCTGGTCTTTCTTGCTCCCACTCCAAACAGGCTTTTATTCTCTCCATTCAACCCAAACATCAGGTCAGGATAATCAAGGATTTCCAAGCAGCTCAATCTGTAAGAATCACCCGATTGAGCGGGCGCCCCGTGTCCCCCTAAGACCAGAGAAGTCTGCTGTTATCCTTTCTGCACTGCCCTTGCACAGTGGCTGTAGCAGGGTTATCCCAGCCTCACAACAGAAACTGGGAAAGGATCTTCCTTTTTTCATTTTCTCGAAGAATGTACTAACGTTGGAATTATCCATTCCATGGACAGAATGTTCCTCGGAGGTCATCGTGGCCAGGTGTTTTCACTGTTCTGGGATTAGTTAAGTTTTCTAGTTCTAAGTCACTTCTGATTTTTATTTTCCAATAATTTATCTATTCCACCTAAGATTTCAAACGTACTGGCATCGGTTACTCTTATTTTACCAGTTTAATCTCTGTGGAATTTATACCTATGGCTTCCTTTTTCAATCTGAACACTGTTTATTTTTTCCCTCACCCTGACTAATCTTGCCAGAAGTTTTGCCTTTTCAAAGAACCAGCTTTGGGCTTTATTAACCTCACTATTTACTGGGTGTTTTCCATGTCATAAGTTTACGCTCAGCTTCATTTCCTTTCTTTACCCTATTTGTGTTTATTCTGTAGCTACTGTTGTCATTTCTCAAGCTGGCTTTCTTATTCATTTTGAGTTTTTACTCTTTCCTAAAATACAATCGTAACTATATTATACAACTTGTAAAGATTTTGTTAGACTTTAATTCTGAATATGTTCTAATTTCCGTTAAGATTCCTTTGTTGAGCTGTAAGTTCTATAGAAGTTACTTTAAATTTCCCCATGTAGGGGACTTTTTCTAATTACCTTTTTGTAAATAACTTCTATCTTAACTGCCTGTAGTCACAGAACGCAGCCTTTGAAATCTGCAGGTTTTATAGCCAAGCAGATGGTTAATTTTCATAAATATTCCATGTGTGCTTGAAAGAAATGCACTCACCAACTGTTGAGAACAATTATCCACACAGGTACATTACATTAACCCTCAGTAAACCAGTAAAAATAATCAATACCTTTTATCAGCTGGGGCCAACAGGCCCTTTGTATTTTATTTATTTTATTTAGATTATTTTATAAATAATTTACAGAAAAATAAGATTGTTAAAAAGCAAATTTATTAGAAACTTTAGGCAAAATGTAAACATAGCAACCCCATATTTTTATTTTTTCCCTTGGTATGTGCACCTATATGTACACACATACCTACAAATACATACATACATGTATATATACTTACATACATACACACATGTAAAAAGAGCTGTATCATTTGAATAAAACTGTTCAACTGACAATGCATAACCTGGAACACACACTTTTAGAAAAACTGATTCCAGATTTCAAATATATCTCTAATAGATGATCATTACTTCTGGTTCTTCTTGTACTTGCATTGTAGAAATGCAGTGTTTTTGAAAATTCTGATGGCTCATAATTTCATTGAGAAGAGGACAACCGTACTTTGTTCCCTGATTGTAAAATATTTTCATTTTTAGGTTTATAAACACCAATCAGAATGATCAAGCCAAAGATTTGTTTTCATTTCTACATTACCTATTCCTTTCCTATCACCTTTGTATATATATACCTGCCTTCAACACTTTTCACTTACAAACTGTATCAAGTACCAGTAAATGTTCATGCACAGCCATTATATGAAATACAAGAGTCTTGTCACACGTCATTTTAGCAAAATAGGATAACCCAAGTTCTTGAACAAAATATTGCAAGATGAAGTCCTTCCTACTATAAATAAATGACTAACTGGAAACAAATCCCATTATTTTTCATAAACCACAGAAATATATTATTCACTCATCAATTCTTGAATTTGAGAAAATTCATCTAGGATAATCATCTGATTATTCAGTCTAAGATTAGTGATATAAGAACCCATACTGCATCTTAGATTCATAAAAAGGTTCAACAGACCCATACAGTAAGTAATTAATTGCAAAAGAAAATGAGTTTTAATCTTCTTTTTCAAAGTAAATTTTCTGTTCTTCAGGAGACTTCTAAGAAAGAATGAACGTCATGAAATTATCAATTCATACAAGTAGAACTGTTCAAAAAAGAAACTCAGAAACTGAACCTGGGTCTAGGGGACTCTGATAATACAAAGGTTAAGCTTGTTAACTGACCTATTCAAATCTTCTATAGACTTACTTTTTTCCTGTGTAATTTATTAATTCCTGAGAAAGGCGGTAAAAATTCCCATTATGATGGTGGGTTTCTCCATTTTTCCTTATAATGCTGTCAATTTTTGTACTATATATTTTTGAGGCTGTTTCTAACAGCATAAAAGTTTAGAATTATTATACCTACCTGGGGAATTGATCCTCTTACCATTTTCTGGTGACTCTTTATTCTAGTAATTACTATCCCTAATAAAATTTCTTTAAAAGTCTATTTTAGTTGATATCAACATAGTTATATCAGCTTTGTTTTCAGTTAGTATTAGATTGGTATATCTTTTCTACCCTTTAATTTTCAACCTACGTCCTTACGTGTTAGGTGTTTTTTTCCTAAGGAACAACTTTTTTTGACCCAGCTATTGTCTTCTAATTAAAGAATTTAGTATACTTACATTGATCTTCCCTGTTTTTTAACTATTAATATCTTCTGGACTGACTGTTTTTCTTATTTTATTTACTCAGAAGTTCACATACTACCTATATAGCAATGATGGTCCAAATTTCTACCTCAAGCCCAGACCTCTACCCTGAACTAGACTCCTAAATTCAGCTGCCCACTAGACATATCTGGTTGCATATCTAATACGCACCTCAAACTCAATAAACCCATCGGTCCCCCAACTATGAAATTTCCTTCCCCAGAACTGCTCCTATTGCATTACTGCACTCCTCAGTTAATGGTAACTCCTTCCTTCCAATGTTCAGATTAAAATGGAGTCAACCATGACTCTTCTTCTCATACCCTCCTCATCAATAAATCCTGTTGTCATCACCTTCAAAGTACAGTACAGGTAGACTCCAACAATTTTCACCACCTCCACCATTGCTACACTGGTCCCAGTATGATCTTAATTGTATGGGATCAAAAACAGGCCTTCTAGAACAGTCTGTTGTCAACACACAACCAGAGTAAGGCTTTTAAAACTTAAGTCGTCAAAGGGTGGACCGGTAGCTCAGTCGGTTAGAGCGCGAGCTCTGGGCAACGGGGCTACCGGTTCAATTCCCACATGGGCCAGCGAGCTGCACCCTCCACAACTAGAATGAAGTCAATGAGTTGCCGTTCAGCTACAGGGTGGCCAGATGGCTCAGCTGGTTGGAGAGGGGGCTCTCACCCACAAGGTTTCTGGTGCTACTCCTGCAAGGGATGGTGGGTTGTGCCCCCTGCAACTAACAATGGCAACTGGACCTGGAGCTGAGCTGCGCCCTCCACAACTAAGATTGAAAGGACAACAGCTTGACTTGGAAAAGTCCCGGAAGTACACACTGTTCCCCAATAAAGTCCTGTTCCCCTTCCCCAATAAAATCTTTAAAAAAAACTTAAGTCATATGAGGTCACTCCTTAGCTTAAAACACCCCCGATTCTTTTTTTTTTTCAAACTTAAAGGTTTTTTTATTGGCGAATATTGAGGAACAGTGTGTTTCTCCAGGACCCATCAGCTCCAAGTCGTTGTACTTCAATCTAGTTGTGGAGGGCGCAGCTCAGCTCCAAGTCCAGTAGCCATTTTCAATCTTTAGTTGCAGGGGGCGCAGCCCACCATCCCATGCAGGAATTGAACTGGCAACCTTGTTGAGAGCTCACGCTCTAACCAACTGAGCCATCTGGCCACCCCAAAACACCCCAAATTCTTATCTCACTCAGAGTAAAGGCCAAAATTCTGTATGACTTTGACTCCTACTCCTTCTGTGACACCACCTCCTAGCACCCTTCTGCTTGTCTCTCTGCTCCACAGACACTAACCTTCTTGCTCTTCCATTATCTTACAAAGTATAATGTTGCCTCCAGGCTCTGCAACTGCTTACTTCTGCCTGCAATATTCTTCACCAGATATCCACAAGGCTCACTCATTCACTTCTTTCAGGACTCTACTCATTTATCTCTTTCTCAGAGAGGCCTTCCTTCTTCACCATACATAGAACAGTAACCCTCCATGTCAGCTGAGAACTCCTTATTCTTGCCCCGTTTTATCTGCATTCAGAGAACTTATATGACACAATACACATTTACATTATTTGCTTTCTCACTGGCCCCCACCCCACCCACGCTCATGGAGGTTCCACAGAGCAGGTGATTTCTGTCTTATTTACTGCTGTGTTCCCAGATCCTAGAACAAGTACCAGGCACATGACAGGCTCCCCTCCAAAAAAAAAAAAAAAAATTGGATGGATAGGAGGGAAGGAGGGATCTATGTGTCTTTATGGTTCAGCTCTAATGAAGATAGTTAGTAGCAGGGATTTGAAATGCATACGTGATTATTGGCCATCTACTTACCACCTACTGCCCTCTTCCCATTTCCTAATGGTGATCTGATTTTTGTCCTGGCACCTGCCCTCTACCCCACTCCCCACATTCCATGTACTTTGGAAGAAGTTAATCCACTCCCACACAGAGGGGTGATACCTAGCTGGCTTGAGCTAATCAGCACAGTTACTTGCCCTAAGCAGTCAAATCAAGATCATCTGAGGGTCCCAGTTTGGATTTGGGCACAGGTATTCTTTTCTCTTCCTTTCAACATGGTCATAAGTGCATGGGACACCAGGACTACTGAAGCTTCTGGCTACCAAGCTGAGGATGAAGCTGGCATACAGAAGACAGTGAAGCCAAAGGAACTGCAGAAAAATCCAAAATCACTGGTTTACAGCAATCCTAAGAGCCTCATTTACCGTTTACGTCAATTTGTGATCAGTTTTTCTGTACCATGAGGCTACGAGCATCCCAGTGACGCTTATCATTCACTGGATCACATATTACAAATGGTAACAAATTGATCCTGCTTCAGCCGACATCTGTTCTCAAGGGATGGGATCTTGATTGGTGAGAGCATAAGGGTTGTCCCAATTATAGGACATTTCTAGCCAAGGTTTAGCGTAGGAGATAACCAAGTAAAAGTTCAGAAACATAATCTTTATGACTACCCTCGCAGCTCCTAGAACTCCAATAACAACACTAATTCTTAAGTACTCTACCTTAGATTTGTTTCTTTACTCAGGATCTAAAACCACCTTTTACTCCAATTAAATACAAAATTTCTATCTGTAAAAAGTTACAGACACTTAAAAATTTTTGGTTCCACATGTAAGAAGCTTGGAAGTGGTCACTCTGTCCTAACAACAAGAAAAAGCTAAAGAGACTGAATCAACAACTCTTCTAGGATCTGAAACAGAGGTGAGGACACAGGGCAAACCACCGCCCCCATGACTGAAGAATCACAGTCCGATTCCGAGAATCACAACATACCAGAGCACAGACACAGAACAGTGGGGGGAACCGGCCATGGGGGAGGAAAACTTCATCTGTAATCAATGATTTGCTAGAGGCCTAGTAGAAACAATTCTGAGGGCTAAAAACTCCAGGGCGACCCAACAATTTTATGATATTTACTTCTAGGAGCCTATCCAGCTTTTCAAAGTAAATACCAAAGAAAAGTCCCTCCTACTTCTGGCAGGAGGAGGGGAAAGGAAACCATTCTGAAATACCAGAGCACACTGTTCTTAACAAGGTCTGTCGTCAGAGGAAATCAATTAACCAGAGCCTAACCTGGTCAGAGTATTATCAGAGCCTGACTGACCTAGCGGCAGGGAAATACCCAACTCCAGCTAGCTCTCGGCATCCAAGCCCACCTACAGGGAAAGGAAAAACTGAGAAGCACTGGTGAAGTTCACAGTTCAGAGGCAGAGGCTGCTAAAAGCCTGAGATCTCATCACAGGACTATAGAACACTTCCCCTCTCACTACATCTTACCACCATATTACTAAAGGCCTATTTATAGCAGGGCCTTTACCTAGTATGTCACATCTGACAATCAAGAAAATATTGTAAGGCATACCAGAACACAGAAATACAATGTAAAGAGATAGACCAGGGGCCAGCCCGGTGGCTCAGGTGGTTAGAGCTCCATGCTCCTAACTCCAAAGGCTGCCGGTTCGATTCCCACATGGGCCAGTGGGCTCTCAACCACAAGGTTGCCAGTTCAACTCCTCGACTCCCGCAAGGGATGGTGGGCTCCACCCCCTGCAACTAAGATTGAACACAGCACCTTGAGCTGAGCTGCCGCTGAGCTCCCAGATGGCACAGTTGGTTGGAGCGCAGGCTCTCAACCACAAGGTTGCCAGTTCAACTCCTCGACTCCCACAAGGGATGGTAGGCAGCGCCCCCTGCAACTAAAATTGAACAGGGCACCTTGAGCTGAGCTGCCGCTGAGCTCCCAGATGGCTCAGTTGGTTGGAGCGCGTCCTCTCAACCACAAGGTTGCTGGTTCTACTTCCGCAAGGAATGGTGGGCTGCCAGCGTCCCCTGCAACTAGCAACAGCAACGGCAACTGGACCTGGAGCTGAGCTGCGCCTTCCACAACTAAGACTGAAAGGACAATAACTTGAAGCTAAATGGCACCCTCCACAACTAAGATTGAAAGGACAACAACTTGACTTGGAAAAGTCCTGGAAGTACACACTGTTCCCCAATAAAGTCCTGTTCTCCTCCCCCAATAAAATCTTTTAAAAAAGAAAAATAAAGGAGATAGACCAAGCATCAGAACCAGATGTGGCAGAGATGTTGGAATTATCAGACTAGAAACTTGAAACAAAATGATTAATATGCTAACAGCTCTACTGGATAAAGTAAACAGCATGCAAGGACAGGCAATGCAAGCAGAGAGATAGAAACCCTAAGAAAGAAATAAACAGAAATGCTAGAGATCAAAAACATTACAAAAGAAATGATCAATGACTTTGACAGGCTTCTTAGTAGACAGGACAGAACTGTAGAAAGAATCTTAAGGATATCACAATAGAAACTTTTAAAACTTCCCAAAAGGAAAGGGAACAAAGACTGGAAAAATAAATAAGTAAAAAACAGAATATCTAATGACTGAGGGAAAACTACAAAAGGTGTAGTATATGCCTAAGGGGAATACCAAAAGAAGAAAGGAACAGAAGAAATATTTGAAACAACAATGACAGAATATCCCCAAATTAATGTCAGACACCAAACCACAGATCCAGTAAGCTCAGAGAATTCCAAGCAGAAAACACTAAGAACACCAGTGCCAAGAAGAAACTGGCAATCTAAATATTCCTATGTCTATTAAAGCAATTGAATCAATAATTAACCTTCAAAAACAAAGCACCAGACCCAGATGGGTTCACTGGTAAATTCCACCAAACATTTTAGGAAAAAATTATTACAATTCTCTACAGTTGCTTTCAAAGGACAAAAGCAGAGAGAATACTCCCATTCTATGAAGCCAGCTATACCCTACTACCAAAACCAGACAAAGACATCACAAGAAAACTCCAGGCCAATCTCTCTCATGAACATAGATACAGATTCTCGACAAAATATTAGCAAATCAAATCCATAATGTATAAAAAGATTTATACACCACAACTAGGTGGGATTTATTGCAGGTATGAAAGGCTGTACTGCATTCAGAAAACAATTAAATTAATCCATCACATCAGCAGGCTAAAAAACAAAAAAATCACGACCATCTCAATAGATGCAATAAAAGCATTTGACAATACCGATTTATAATATACACTACAATAAATTAGAAAGAGGAGAACTTCCTCAACTTGATAAAGGGTATCTATAAAACACCTATAGCTAGCATCATACTTAATGTGAGATACTCGAAGTTTCCCCACTATGTCAGGTAAAAGCAGGGATGTCTCGTCTCACCACTGCTTTTCAGTGTCGTACTGGAAGCCCTTACGGGCACACCTCCGATATACTGCAGGTCCGGTTTCAGACCTCACAATAAAGCAAACATCACCATAAAGGAAGTCACATCAATTTTTTGGTTTTCCAGTGTACATGTATGTCGTGCGCAGAGGCCTTCTCGCCGCGCCATCTTTCAGGCGGGGCGGCCTGCGGGGTCTCTGCTCCCGCTCCCCACACAAAGAACGCAGGATATGGTGAGGCCGAAAAGGAACACCCACGGAGCCATAGGTAGGGGAGTCATACCACTATGGTCTCACTGGAGGCTGGGCCCACTGGACGCGTGACCTTCCGTCCGCCTTTCCGCCAACCGACCGACCCACGACTCTTCTCCACTCTCTCCTCTGTTCCTCTCTCTCAGCTCTCCTCTTCCGCTCTCCTCGGCCCTCCTCTTCCGCTCTCTTCGGCTCTGCTTGGCTCTGCTCGGCTCTGCTCGGCTCCTCGGCAATCCTTCCTAGCCGCAGCAGTTATACCAGCGGCCAATCGGCTAACCAGCCACAGCCGACGGCCAATCAGCCACAGCCGACGGCCATTCACCACCCGAGCCAGCACCCTTCCACGTGAGGCCGAGAGCCTGTAAACTACTTTCTGGGGCTCTGTCCCCACAATGTAAGTTCTGTCTACACTATACTGTAGTCCATTAAGTGTACAATAGCATACGTCTAAATAAACAATGTACACACCTTAATTACAAAATACTTTATTGTTAAAAAATGCTAACCAACATCTGGGCCTTCAGTGAGTCGCAATCTTCTTGCTGGTGGAGGGTCTCGCCTCAGCAAAGTGCAGTAAAACTAGCTATGCCGGTATTAATGCAGTAAAGCAAAGGAAGGAAGTAGAAGGTAATACAGACTGGAGAAGGACACCATATAAAACTGTCATTGTTCACAGATGACATGATTATCTACTATGTAGAAAATCCGAAAGAACTGACCAAAATATTCCTGGAAATAATAAGCAATTATATACCAAAGTTGCAGAATACAGAGCTAATATATAAAAGTCAATCTCTTTTCTATATACCAACAGTAAACAAGTGGAATTTGAAATTGAAAACACAATACCATTTAAATTAGCACCCCCCAAAAATGAAATACTTAGGCATAAATCTAACAAAATATGTAAAAGATTTAAAAGATTTATATGCGGAAAACCACAAAAATGATGAACAAAATCAAAGAACAACTAAATAACTGGAGGGATAGTCCATGTTCATAGATAAGAAGACTCGACATTGTCAAGATGTTTCTTCCCAATTTGATCTGTAGATTCAATGTATGGACACAACATCAAAGGCATAACCCATGAAAGAAATAATGGGTATGCTGGACTTTATTAAAATGAACAACTTTGGCTCTGCAAAAGACATAGTCAAGAAAATGAAAAGACAACCCACAGCCTGGGAAAAAATATTTGCAAAAGACACATGTGATAAAGGACTATGATCTAAAATATACAAAGAACTCTTACAACTCAGTAAGAAAACAAGCAACTCAGTTAACAACTGGCCAAAGCCCCTAACAGAGACCTCACCAAAGAACATATACAGATGGCAAATAAGTATATGAAAAAATGGTCCACCCCATATGGCATCAAGGAAATGCAAATGAAAACAACGAGACCCCACTACACACCTAGTATTAGAATGGCCGATATCTGGAACACTGACAACCCCATATGCTGACAAGGATTCAGGGCAGCAGCAGCCCTCACTCACTGCTGGTGGGAAGGCAAATGGTGCAGCCATTTTGGAAGACAGTTTGGTGGATTCGTGTAAAACTAAACATACTCTTACCATATGATCCAGCAATTATGCTGCTTGCTATTACCCAAAGTAGTTGAAAAGTTATGTCCACACAAAAACCTTCACACAGATGTTTACAGTGGCTTTATTCATAATGACCAACACTTGGAAGCAACCAAGATGTCCTTTGGCAGGTGAATGAACAAACTCTGGTAGATCCAAACAATGGAACGTAATTTAGCACTAAAAAGAAATGAGCCATCAAAGCAGGGCAAGGCATAGAGGAAACGTAAATGCATATTACTAAGTGGAAGAAACCAATCTCAAAAGGCTGCAATACTCAAAAGAGCTCCATGCTCCTAACTCCGAAGGCTGCCGGTTCGATCCCCACATGGGCCAGTGGGCTCTCAACCACAAGGTTGCCGGTTCGTCTCCTGGGCCCTCACAAGGGATGGTGGGCTCCGCCCCCTGCAACTAAGATTGAACATGACACCTTGAGCTGAGCTGCCGCTGAGCTCCTGGATGGCTCAGTTGGTTGGAGCGCGTCCTCTCTACCACAAGGTTCCCAGTTCAACTCCCGCAAGGGATGGTGGGCTGCGCCCCCAGCAACTAGCAACGGCAACTGGACCTGGAGCTGAGCTGCGCCCTCTATAACTATGATTGAAAGGACAACAACTTGACTTGGAAAAAGTCCTGGAAGTACACACTGTTCCCCAATAAAAGTCCTGCTCCCCTTCTCCAATAAAATCTTTAAAAAATTTTTTTAAAAAGGCTGCATACTGTATGATCCCACCAACTATGTGACACTCTGAAACAAGGTAAAACTATGAAGACAGTAAGAAGATCAGTGGTTGTGAGGGCGGGGAGATGAGCAGGCAGAGCGCAGAGGATGTTTAGGGCACTGAAAATACTCGGTATGACACTATAATGGTGTATACATGGCATTAGTCCTCTGTCCAAACCCACAGAAGGCACAGCAACAAGAGTGACCCTAAGGTAAACGATGGACTTTGGGTGATGACCACGTGTGACGACGTGTCAGTGTGGGGTCATCAGCTGTAACAAATGCACTGCCCTGGTGGGGATGTGACAGTGGGGAGGCGTGGGGACAGGAGTAGAGGGGAAATCTCTGTACCTTCCTCTCAAATTTGCTACGAACCTAAAAGTGCTCTAAAAAATAATTAAAGTTTTAAAAATCATGTAGTAAATTTTCCTCAGTTATTTATAGTAACTCCCCATTTAATGAAAAGGACTGCTCAGCCATAGGATTTTTATCAGAATTCAGGGCTCTAATAAACAAGACTTCATTTTTCCTCAAAGTGAAGTGTCCCTTCGCCAACCAAAACCTCCATCCTGTCCCACATCGCAGGCCCTCTGGCTACGTGAAGGCTTCTCTCCTCATGTTGTGTCTGTGGTCCCTGCCCCACAGGAGCATGGTCATTCCATCAGCATGCGAACTATGGCAATATCTCCATTTTGAAAAAGTTTCACTAAGCCCTCATACACTTCCAGCTAGCACATTTCTATGAACAAATATGGAATGAGCAAATGAGTAAATATATAAACAGATAATACAAATGCAGAATGGGAGAAGATGAGAATGAATCCTATGCTGATGAACTGGAAATGGAGTTACCAATATGAATGGGGTGGTTTTCAAAATATAGAGACATTGACGTAAATATGAGTGTATGTATATGTAATGTAATGTACCGGGGGTGCCAAAAAACTGTACACATTTTAAGAGATGTTACTATGCATTACTTTTTGAAGTTGAATTGAATTACACAGCAATATGTAGTACGATGTTAGCTCAAAAGATAGCGTTAGTCAAATGAATGCTTGCGTGATTCATTGTATTACAATTTTAATACAGTTTTTTCCTTTCTTGATGTGTATACATTTTTTAGGCACCCTCTGTATTTATGTATTTATCTACATATTTCTTATCTCTGTGCAGTAAAAAGGCCTCAAAGCAAAGACCACCCAAGGAACAAGAGTTACCACCCAGATCTTGGTTCTTAAATAACATTCCCCACAGAAGGGAACTGGAGACTTCCACCTCTGACTATGATGGACTAAGTGGTACTGGACGAGCCCTTCTTCCCTCAAAATATATAAAATGTCTTTCAGATGGTAGTTAAGAGATTTATATGGGAGTCTACTTACTTACAGCTTTCTTTCTGAAAGCAGTTTACAGGTTGGGGTGCAAGGCAGGGGAATGTATGCAGAGCAAGACCCATAGTCTGGATGATATAGAGAGATGAGAGTCTGGGTGGCTGGAATTTGCAGGACAGATAACTGGAGAGGAGAAAGCTTTTCAGAGAAAGAGCTCCAATAATCTACATGGGGTTCCCTTAAGCTTTAAGCTAAAACTGCAGATTCACAGGCAATTATCAGAGAAAGAACGTCACAGGGAACTATGGTCTGAACAACTCCTGGTGTTCTTGTTATGACCAGCAGGAATCAAGATAATGGAGAGAACACCCAGGGCATTCAGTACAAATACCAGAAACTAATAACAAGCCTCAAAAGGGTCAGGCAGATCCTCCAGGAGAGGAACCACCTGCAGGTACAACCCAGTAGGGGCTGTTCTATCTGTCACAAAACGGCCCAAATACATAGATAATTCATGTATGTAACTCAAGAGAAGAAAATCACCAAAAGTTTGTAGTTAAGAAGAGATGACAAGTGAAAGCATGTAACATTACAAATGTTTTAAATGAGTAAATTATATTGATATTCAATGTACTAATCATGTTGCCTTTACTTTTAGAGAATTTGAAAATACTAACCCCATCTCTTAAACCCTAGTTTGCGCCAAAAAGTCCTAAATTATTCAACTGGCAATTCTAATTGGGAGGGGGGGAGGGGAGGTTCAGGAAGTCTAAACCTCAAGGTTATCTGAATTGGTAGTAGCCTGCAAACCTAGCATTCACCCAAATGATGCTACCACTGAATAAAACACTTCTACAGCTGTGATTTGCAGGGCTGTCTGCAGGATCATTCTTCAGTCAAGAGGGAAAAGGGGTGCTTTCTGTGTGTTTAGAGACACAGCTGTCACAGTGCCTTCCTGCAGAGCTCAATGGAACTCAGCATGGCTTCTCTGGCTGTGGATAAAGGGTCAGGTCCAGAGACTGGGACAGCCTGGAGAGAAAGGAATGGCAGCAACCTGTAACAGAGTGAAAGGCTGGGTCTTGGTCTCTCTGACTCCATCTCCTTCAATTCTGTCGACCCCACGGCCTTCAAACAGCTCCTGCTTTAAACTTGCTAGTCAGTAGAGTGATTCTGCTTGGGACTTCAGTTTTTACAAAAACAGCCCCTCCCATTTCCCCTTCCCTTGATATAAAAGAAGCCTAAACTCTATTTTTTAAAGATGGATTTGAGGTACCACTAGGTCTCCCATCTTCTCTGCTGGCATCTTCTCGATCAATAAGCCGTTATCCTTACTCCAAACTCTGACGCTTTGAGTTTTGGCCTTCGAAGCATGGGGTACGCGGATTTAGGACCGGTAACAAACCAGGCATAGGCATACTGCAGCCCCATTCGTCACCGTTTCTGTTAAAGCCCTCAAGCTTGGTCTTTATTTTTTTCTAAAGCATTGTAAAATTTTTTAAATAAAAAAAGTATATGACTGTGGATGGAAAAAGGGCCACCAGTGAAACCTGACAAGCTCAGCAGACTGAAAAGAACCACATAAGATGGCATGAACATAAACATTCCTAACTAAGGTGGGCCACGGTGGGAAGTGACGCTGTTAGCCTGCAGGTTCCTTGACAAACGTCAATCTTTACCTTCAGTGGGCCTGTCTGTTGTCTTTTTGCGTCTAAGAGGACATCCTTGGAATATCAGTGATCCCTTTCTCCGGACCAGAACAGGAAACTGCAGAACCCCTTATTATTATTCTTGTCCCCTGATTACCATCTCTATGTGCTGTAAAAAGGGAACTATTAACTATCCTGTACTCACTTATGTAAAAGAAGTACCTGTCTCTCCTATTTATTTTTATCCAATCGCACAGATTTCCCATACTTTGCTTTCTCCTACCCCCTTAATCTACCACCAATGGATTTCATGTAACCCTTTCCCTTTGATTGTAATATATAAAATAAGTTGTAAAACCACCATTTTCCGGAGCATTTTCTCAGTCCGTTGAGATTTTGCTTCCTGGCAATTATCTTCAAGTTGGCTCAAATAAATTCTCACTATGTTTCCCCAAAAATAATACCTAGCCGGACAATCAGCTCTAATGCATCTTTTGGAACAAAAATTGATATAAGACCCAGTATCATATTACATTATATTATACTACATTAATTATATTATATATTATATTATACCCGGTCTTCTATCATGTAAGACCTGGTATTATATTATATTATATTATATTATATTATATTATATTATATTGTATATAACATAAGAGCCGGTCTTATTTCACTTCTAATGTCACTTGCTCCAAAAGACACATTAGAGCTGATTGTCCGGCTAGGTCTTATTTTCGGGGAAACACAATATAAGCTTTCTCTTAGGCTGGATGCTTTTTCTTCGACCTGACAAACGGTAAGCAGCATAGGTCATATATTCAAAGGTCCCAGGGATTATGACGTGGACATCTTTAGGGGCCATTATTCAGCCCACAACACACTTTGTTTCTGAGGATTATTTGAAGCAGGGGAGTGAGATGATCTTTTATCTTTTTTTTTAAATCGCTTGGGATGCTTTTTGGGGAATGTGCTATAGTGGGACCAGAGTGGAAGCAGAGGGATGAGTCAGCATACATATACTTCCTATTTCTTAAAAAGAAAATAATATCTACAGAGCATAAAATATTATTTAAGTAGTTTTAAAATGGAAATAGGGTCAGAAATGAATTAGCAACAGCCAATAATTATGACTTCCTCAGAAAGGCCATGAATACGCTGAGTTATTTTAATGGCATCTCTGGCATGTTCAAATGAAGAGGTTGGGGGAGTGGGGCTGAAAATTCTAACCCTCTAATCCAATGGGTGATTTTTCTGGCTATCTGTCCCCCATCCTAAAGCTGTCTAGGGGCCTCTGCCTTGAGTCACCTCATCAGCATACAAATGGCACTATTATCACTCAGGAAATTCCCAGGGTTTTAGGAGCTCTGCGCTAGGAATCCAGGGTAAAGACCAAATACTTATTTTATTATATCACAATACCTAAATTCACATTTTGCAACATATGCAAAAATCAACAATGCATCATAGATCTAAATGTAAAACATAAAAACTAAAAACTTCTGGATGAAAACATAGTTTGAGAAAGTCTTTGCGACTTTGGGGTAGAATATTTCTTAGTTCACAAAATACGTAACAAAACTTAAAAAACCAAATTGATAAATCAAACTTCAAATGAAAAACTTTTGCTCTTCAAAACAAACTTAAGAAAAAGGTAAGCTACAAATAGAGTGGGAGAAAATACCTGCCAAACATCTATCAGATAAAGGCCTCGTATCAATTTATAAAGAACTGTACAACTCTACAGACATCCTAATAAAAAACATGGGGAAAAGATCTCACCAAAAAAACAGTACCAGAAAAAATGCTCAAAATCACTAATCATTGGAGAAATGCAAACTAAAACCACAAGGACATATAACTACATACCATTAGGATGCCTAAAACTAAAAAGACTAACAATACCCAGTGCAGGAGAGAATGTGGAGCACCTAGAACTCTCACGCACTGATGGAAGGAATGCAAAATGGTGCAGCCACTCTAGAACACAGTTGGCAGTTTCTTATAAAACAAAACATACAGTTAGGATAAAACCCAATAATTTCACTCGTAAGTATTTACCCAAAAGAAACAAAAACATGTATACAAAAAGTCTTACATGTGAATGTTCATAGAAGCAGTATTTATAAAAGCCAAATATTAGAAAAACACAATGACCATCAACTTCTAGACAGATAAACACATTTGTGATACATCCATACAGTGGACTACTCAACATAGAAAATGAATGCTCAGCAATAAAATAAAAATCATACTTGGCAATAAAACAAAACTGTTGAAACACGTAACATGGGTGAACCTGAAAGCATTATGCTAAATGAAGAAAGCCAGATACAAAAGACCACTTACACTAGGATTTGATTCCATTTAAAAAACATTCTGGAAAAGGCAAACTATGGTAAGAATAAGGAACTGAGGGTTTAAGGCGTCAGAGTGGGGGAAATGATTAACTATAAGTGGGCACAAGAGAGCATTTTAAGTGATGACGTATTCTATATCACAACTGTGATCATGGTTTAAATGTCTGTCAAAACTCATCAATTATATACTTAAAACTGGTACATAGTATTGCAAGTAATTCATACCTCGATACAAGATTTTTTAATTCAAAAAAATTAAATACAACAAAAGAACCCTATGCTAAACTAATATGAATGAATTGCAGGTATCTATCCTTTCACTTTACTTAGCAAACCCTCTAAGGGATTAACATTCAAATACATATATGTAACTTACATATAACATTCAAATACATAAATATAACTGAGGTTCTGAGACAATATTGAATAAATAAGTTCATTAATCAGAGGCTCCCATATATCTAACCCCATTATGACATCTGTATCCATTTGAACAATACACACAACATTCAATAAAGCATGTTGACAAATTTAGTGAGAAGTTTTTAGTCAGAACACAATGTACTAGAATTCAAAAGCAGAAGCAAAACTACCTTTCTTTAAAATAAAATAAAAAATCCCACGCTGGTATAACTCAATGAAACACTCAATTTAGACTGCTATATACAGAAATCAATTACCAAGAATTGTTTATAATCTATTTTAGGAATTTCAAAGGAAAAAACTCCTCAGTCTCAGTAATTTCTCATAAAATTTCACTTTAAAAATTTTACGGTAAAAACAATCCAAACTAAGTACTTTGCTACTTAGTTTTAGAACACTAGAAGAACAAAAATAAACAGATGACGAGGATTACACATTTACAACCAATGCAGTAGCATAGCCAAATGGACTTTTTCTTGATTTTATTATAGGCAAATATATTAAAATTTTGACTACCTATACATTTTGAAATAGCATTATTTCAGCTTTCGTGTGTGTGTGAGTGTGTGTGTGTGTGTGTGTGTAAGATAAAATTTTTAGATGGATAAACAATTCCTAAAACATTCAGGAAAGCACACATTCAAGCCAATCTCTTACACAAATTATGTAGCCAGTGCTTCACAATGAGCTTTGACTATCAAAATGACATGTCTCCGTATTGTACGAAAAGTACAAGCAAGCCATGACCCCAAAGTGGTGTTCTAACCTACAAAAACGAGACCACCACAGTGATTCCCAACCTGGAGTCATGCCGAGGGTATGGCATGGTATCTGCAGACATGCACTTATAGGAAACTTGTCTACAGCCATGAGAGCTATGATATATACTTTTTCTGTGCTTAGATATTGTTGTGGTTAAAACAGAAAATCTATTTAAATAATTACTATAACTAGAGTGGCATTTTGACATTACGCACCTTCTCAGTCAACGGAGGACCACTATGATATGTAAGTACATGAAATTTCAAGAACTTAGAACGGAGACCTCATATCCCGGAAGACCAGAATCAATGGTATAATAAAGAAAACTCTGACTTAGGAGTCAGAAGTAGGTCCAGCTAAGTCACGCCTTTAATCAAGTCCCTACCCTTACAGGCATTCTATAAAATAAAAGCATGTGAATTGTTCTGTAAGGTATTTTTATTCTAAAAATTCTTCCTCTCAAATGTTGTAACAAATAATTCAAAAACTCAGTTAATGTCACAATTTTACTTATCATAACCAAAAAATACACTAACACACCTGGTAATTTTTCCAAAATTATTTACTTTGTATAGACTCAATATAATTACTATGACAATTATTACAGAAAGTTGGAGAAAAGAAAATATCACTCCTAATCCATGACCTGATTTGTAGACAAAGTTTACACAGCTGCAGTCATAATGGGCATAACATTTCATATACAGCTCTCTCTTACAACGTGTGTTTTCCACAGTATAGTCTTCACATTATCACGTTAAATATTTCAACATTCTACTGAGTGCATTTGTATATTTACGTATATTTGTATGCACTTGTATAATGAAATACTTGAAGGATAATAAAAATTGCTATTTTTATTAGGGGAAGAATGGAGTGGAGGGAGTACGGTGAGAGCAGAACTTTTCTCTTTGTGTTCTTTTTCATACATTTTGTACACATTTCATGTATTTTAACCTACTACCTATTTTTTAAAAAACTAAAATTTGATTTTAAAAATCTAAGTGAAATATGGTTATCGATTCTAAATAAATTTAAATGGGAAGTCAGTAATCACTCAGTCCAACCTCCAATGCATACAGGGATCGCTTAATTATCTGTTTTCTAGAATATTAGAAAAATGAAGCAGAAAAAAGATGAACCAGTCCGGAGCCAGAAACACCCTCAGTGAATAGGAGGGTGGTCTGAGACAATCCAGAGAAACTGCTAAACACATCCCAACAGTCCCTGAAAAGAACATCAGCAAATCACAGCAGTTTAAAGACTGGTTAATTGCAGTAAACACATGCTCGGTCCTATTACGTACTGTGTTCAGAGAACGCAAAAGATGATTTTCAAATAAGAAAAAGAGAAATTCCCTTCCTCAAGAAATCTGAGGCAAGAATACTTCGTAAGCTTTAAGTTTTTGGAAATGAACAAGATGCCACAGGAATATGGATGTACAAAGAGAAACCGGTGCGGCGGCAGAAAGGAAAGAGGGAAAATGAGTAACTTTAGGGGGCTGCTAGGGCTAAGAGAGTATGTTGTTTGGGGGGATTTTTCTTTTGAATATTACTACTTCAGAATAAAAATTAAAACTCTAATTATGTGAAAGACTGTACTCTTCAACAATAACTAATAAATGAGGCCTGATTAAAATTAGTATTTTATACTAATATTTTACGTTTATCTGGACTTATAGTTAATCTGTGCATATTAATAAACACAGACCTACTAAACTGCCTGTTTCAAATAAATGGAAGAAAACCTTTCAGAGAAATTTGAAAGAATGGTTCCATTACACATACTGAGTTACTAAAATAAATGATTTGTCTCAATTTTTCTAGAATTCAAACACTAATTATTTTTGACAAAATACAGCATCAGTTCTTATGAGTTAAAATATAGATTATCCTAACCCGTAAAATTTAAAAGCTCACACAGCAAAGACATAAGATTTGATTAACACTTAGAAAAAAGTATTCAAAGCTAATTTAATAATCTGATAAAAAGCATTTGGTATATTATTTAGTATGTCCCCATAAAGGCAACCTATAAAAGACATCCATGAACTGTACTCAAGTATTAAAGCCTTTTTCAAAGAATATAAAAAATGCAAACCATGTGCGCAGCAAAGGAACAGGTAAAATAAAAAGAATCTGCCCAGCAGCTACAGCATAGTAACTTCGAAACCTATGACCAACAGAAAGAAGGTAATGCTAGCATGATCCCCAAGGTCTAGTTCTGAAGCACAGTCCTGCCCCTGCCCTGACTGCGTCACTCCTCAAAGATTCACATCACTGGCCTTCTCTAAAGGCCCCCAACTGCTCCAGGGCCTCCCACTAAGCCCCTCCAAGACCTTCAAAGGACCTGATGCCATCATAACAGTTAGGCTCAGTCCCCTGGAGACATAGTCATTCACCTGTCCTAAAGTCACAGATACAAGAATTCTACCATCTCAGTGTAAGTTGTTCACATTGTTTAAGGAATAAAATGGAAATATGTGGGAAGCCCTAATAAAGACTATGAACAGCCATCACTTACTATTGACCATGCTTTACATACACTGAATCCAACAGACTGGAGGTCGCACTGGACAGGCGGACGGTGTCACTCGCATTTGACAGATGTAAAGGCAGACACTAAACACATGAGCACCCAGCCGCTGAGGAGTATAATCTTACTGTCTTTGGTTACCACACTGGGTTAAAACTAACCGCTGTAGGTATGCTACATTACAACAAAAGCCAAAATTAATTCATTTACACTGAATGTTCCTACATACCATAAAATTCTGCAGTATTTTAAGGTGGAAGACATAGAATATGAAGCTTGAAAAACTGAAGCATAAGAATGAAATTGAAGAAAACCAGTTTCACAACTAGGACACCTCAAAAAACGTTCTGTCTAGAAATATTTCCCCATGTTCTCAGCATCGTTCTAGGTATACTGTAAATGCTCAATACCTGGTTAGTGAATTAAATACTGTATGTCGTTCCCTCAAACACTGATTACCTCAAGAGGATTATCCCATTTACATTTTTACTGAATAAAAAATTTTATGCTTTAATCAAGTTCCACCTTCATTTGCTTATTAGTAAATTACAATGATACTGCATGTTATTAGTATTTTTTTATCTTAATCATCCACATTTTTACTAGCTGAAACAGATCATTCCATCTCATGGCTTAGAAATATTTACAAATATGGAAAATGCAAGACAACCTAATCTTTACCTTTTGGTAATTCAGTACAAATGGAAAACAAAAAACTAAAACATTTATCTTCAACTGATGCAAATACCAATTTTAAAATACATTCCATGGACACGTACTTAAGTGGACACTACTACAAACATCAAGCTTCAAAGCCAATGTCTATACTTAACACTTTGTACTGGGGCAGCTTCTGCTAGTCAATTAAAGTATTTTTCGAGCCACTAATAAATACAAGGCACACTATTGTAGGTAGAAAACCCAATTTTCCTTCTCAGCTGATCTTTCATTAATATCATTCATGTACTACAAATATTTTAATGGCTCAAAATGTTTTTTCAACTTCCAAAACAATCTACTCGTTGCAAAAGTTTCTAATAGTGACAAAGCATCTTTTTTCTTGTGAACCAGTTAAAAAAAAAAAAACAAAGAGGAATTGTTGGTAATGGAATTCAAACCACAGAACACTTTATGATGGAAAATAAGCTATTACTGAGGAAAAATTAGACTACAATTTAATTCCATAAAAAAATTGATTTACATACCAGCACAGAATATCCCTGGGACTTCACTCCTGACTATTACAGTCCGCACTTTCTTATCAGATTTTAAAGCATCCACAGCTTTTGAGAACTAAAAAGAAACAGGGAGGGTAAGAAGAAAAAGGGAATTTTTTTCAGATTGATGTCAACACTATGGCTTAATATTAGAAGCAAACAGTTTAATCTTTACACTCACCATTTTTACAAGATTTTTACTGAATGAATTTTTGGCATAAGCTCTGTTTATTCCAAGCACCACAATTCCTAGTTAAGAAAAAAAAAAGTATAAGCACTTGAGTTAGTGAGTTTTCAGGATACAGACTCCCCCAGATACAGCTAGTTAACTCGGAATTTAGGAAATCTACCATCTCCTTGAGATTCACTCCAACAGCTTTATCCTTATTTTCGTTTTTACCTTTCTTTTCAAAATAACCATGTTTTAAAGAATGTAGTACATGTAGCATGTTTATAAAATCAATCTTCTGCTTAATATTCACCACTTTTTTTCAGACTGTTAGAGAACTTTATAACATTATGTCCCCTTCAATTTATCTCTTCTTAAGCATCACCAAAGTAATCTGGCATATTTAAATTTTACATCACTCACTAAGTTAGACTAATTAGAAGGAAGGCCACAATTATCAGTGAAAATTCTCAATTACAACACACTATTTACAATGGTTTCATCACCTTCAAGCACAGGCAGAATAGCTAATAAATCCTTGTAACAGGCAAGTATTGCAGGATCAGGTTTTTTTGCTACTATACCAGGAGATAATATCTGAGATAGTATCTGTTACTCTTTTTGTCATAGTAAATAGTTTTCAATATTTCCATCCCAAGTTTCTCTCCTGACTCTGTTGCACATACTTAACCTGAAGACACTTCCGTTTACAAGTCCAACAAGCAATTCAACCTCAATCTACAGAAACAAAGTTCATTCTATCTCCCACAAAGGCTAGCTCTCCCTCCTAACTTCCCTAATTTTATCAGACTATCATTTAAATCCAGCGTCCCACTCACTCCAATTGCTGCATTCAATTTTCCAAAAACAATTCTATGCATAGAATTCACCCTTTGCTTACAATCCTTTGTTTCTAAACTATCTGAGTTCAAAGCCCTGTACCCATACAACCTGTATTCAGCCTCCTGATCCCCTGAATAAGCACATGCATAAGTATTTCTGACACATACAGGAAGTGGAATTTCGAGATCTGGACATTCTTAATTTTAACAGATAATCCCCCAAAATAATGCCCCTATTTACTGCCCAGCCAAACACCAATATCTATTTGTTCACAGTAGCAGACCTCAGTGGAATGAACCAGCTCTTAGGACACATTTGGAAAAAGTAAAGGAACATGTTGGACTGTCGCCATGGTTGGATCCAGGCTTTGCAGGGCCTAAAGCTTATAAAATTTAGAGAGCCTTTGTACAGAAAAGAATACAAAATTACACAGACAGAATTAGGGAGAAATGTGAATATTAAAACCTTCAGAATTTTAAAAACTTAAGAAATACATTTTCCCTCCAATTATGTGTTTAACCTGCACAAGGACATTCCTTCCCCATATACTTTAATTTTTATATTATCAATAATTCTGAAAAAATATACAAAATAAACCTGATATTAAGATCAATTCAAATATATTTTTAAACTTCCTCTACAATGTATTCAAGACAACAAATTATTCTTACATTCCATACATTAACTTATTTACAAAGATGTACAGGAGTTGGGTCCCTAGAACTCAGCTTCTTCAGGCCATTTAGATGTACCTGTGGCAATTCTGTGTGCCACTTTGTATGGAACCACCAGCCTGTGTTAGACAAGACCCATGAGGTACATTAGCACTGGGAGGCATGAAACGCAGAACTCCCCAGACAGACACATGTGCTCCTTCAAGTACAAACTTGTTGCCCTAAGATCAGAGGAATTCTGATAAACTCTGTTTCACACACTACCCATCAAAAACAAAAACAAAAAGGAAGGGTAACTAGCTACATTCACTGAATTTTCAAATATATTACTGAGAAGAGAGAACTTCTGCTGGACTTGGCATCAATGATAACTGAATCTTTCAATAGTCACTATGTCACCACCCTTTCCCATATCCCAACAGAGAATTATCTTGACTCAAAGTTAGTAAGGAACAGCTCATTTGTAAGAATATCAACTTTTGCTCACTGACAATCTAACATTTATCTTGGTATGTTATCCCTTCTTCAATTCAGACTACTGTCTCGGTCTCTTACATACAAATAAGTTTGATCTGTTATTACTAACCCAATATGAGTTTTTTGTTTGTTTTTTGAAAAAGTTTTTATCTTTTTATTTTTATTTTTTACTTATTGGAAAGCCATTTTTTTTATAACTTTTTAAAATTAGTTTCAGGTGTACAAAACAATGTAATAGTTAGACATTTATCATTTATATCCCTCACACAGTGACAACCGCCCTCCCCCATCTGCTACCCCTCTGACATCGCACACAGCTATTACATTTCTACTGTCTATTCCTAATGCTATACTCCGCTTCTTGTAAATATATATAGATATAGATATAGATATAGATATAGATATAGATATAGATATAGATATAGATATAGATATAGATATAGATATAGATATAGATATATAGATATATGTATATAATTGTAGTTGACATTCACTATTGTTCAGCTTCAGCTTCAGGTGTACAGTGCAGTGATCAGGCATCTACATCATCCCTGAGGTGGTCTCCCTAATGAGACAAGGGTCCATCCGATACCCTACAAAATCTTCACATTATTGATTAAATTCCCCAAATTGACTTTCGAATCCTCATAGCAATCTTGTGGTTACCGTCTGTGCTTTCTAATCCCCTCACCTTCCCCGACCCATACCCACCCCATCTAGCAACCCTCAGTTTTTCCTCTATGTCTCTGAGACTGATTCTGATTAGTTCATCCATTTATTCTTTTCTTTAGATTCCACATATAAATGAGATCATATGGCATTTGTCTTTCTCTGTCTGACTTATTTCACTTAACATAATGTTCTCTAGGTCCATCCATGTTGTTGCAAATGGTAAGATTTCTTTCTTCTTTATGGCTGCGTAATACTCCATTGTATAAATGTACCATAGTTTCTTAATCCAGTCGTCTACCGATGGGTATTTCCGTTGTTTCCATGTCATGGCTGTTGTGTATAGTGCTGCAATAAACATAGGAGTGCATAAATTTTTTTGAGTTAGAGTTTGGATTTCTCAGGATAGATACCTAGCAGTGGAATTGCTGGATCATAAGGTAGTTCCATTTTCAGATTTTTGAGATACCGCCATACTGTTTTCCATAGTGGCTGCACCAATCTGCAATCCCACCAACAGTGCACAAGGGTTCCCTTTTCTCCACATCCTCACCAGCACTTGTTTGTTGATTTATTGATGATAGCCATTTTGACTGGGGTGAGGTGGTATCTCGTTGTGGTTTTTATTGGCATTTCTCTAATGATTAGTGAGGCTGAACATTTTTCATGTCTGTTTGCCATCTGTATGTCCTTTTAGAAACATGTCTCTTCATATCCTCTGTCCATTTTTTAATTGGGTTGTTTGTTGTTGTTTTTTTGGAGTTGAATTGAGTGAGTTTTTTATAAATTGGGGATATTAACCCCTTATCAGATATGTCATTGGCAAATATCTTCTCCTATTCAGTAGGATCCCTTTTTGTTTTATTGATGGTTTCCTTTCCTGTGAAAAAACTTTTCAGTTTGATGTAATCCCACATGCTTATTTTTTCTCCTACTTCTCTTGCCTGAGGGGATATATCAGTAAAAATCTTATTCCGGGTAATGTCTGTAAAGTTTCTTCCTGTATTTTCTTCTAGGAATTTTATGGTTTCAGATCCTACATGTAAGTCTTTAATCCATTTTGAATTTATTCTTGTGTATGGTATAAGGAGGTGGTCCAGCTTCATTTTTTTGCATATGTCTGTCCAGGTTTCCCAGCACCATTTATTTTTTTATTTTTATTTTTTTATAGTTTTATTTTATTTTTTAAGATTTTATTGGGGAAGGGAAACAGGACTTCATTGGGGAACAGTGTGTACTTCCAGGACTTTTTTCCAAGTCAAGGTGTTGTCCTTTCAATCTTAGTTGTGGAGGGCAACACCATTTATTGAATAGACTGTCTTTACCCCACCGTAAATTCTTGCTTCCATTGTCATAGATTAAATGACCATACAGGCCTGGATTTATTTCTGGGCTCTCTATCCTGTTCCATTTATCTATGTCTGTTTTTATGCCAGTACCATGTTGTTTTTATTACTGTAGCCTTGTCGTATAATTTGATGTCAAGTATCGTTATACCTGCCATTTTGTTCTTATTTCTCAAGATTGGCGAGGCTATCCATGGTCTTTTATGGTTCCACATGAATTTTAGGACTATATGTTCTATTTCTGTGAAAAAAGTCCTTGGTAGTTTAAAAGCCAATATTAGTTTTTATTCTATTAACTGTTTATCCCATCTGGTTTTTATTTTCCTCTACTTCCTGTGTAGAATAGCTTCTGTTCTTCTAACTTCTCTTAAATCCTAACTTATTTATATTTTAATAATCACAGCAGAAAACATACATATTGAAATAGAGTATTTTACCATAAATTAGCTTCCTTTGTTCTCAATATTATATTTAGGGATTTTATTTTAATTATGTACATGAGCAACTTACATTATCTGGACACTTCATTCCAGGTCAGTAGAGGTGGCCTCATAAAATATGTTAAAAATCACTGGTCTACCATTCAACATTAAATATTATAAATCTCTGATAATACATGGGGAAATGTTACTTTCTATCAGGTTTCACCCAATTTTCTGAACTAAAGCTGAGTTAACTGATAAGCTTAATGACCATTTGTCATTTCTTTTGTAAATTAACTATTATTGTTTGCCTATCTTTTCACTGAGTTGTCTTTTACATTTTGATTAATAATTATTTAAATACAGATATTAATTCATGATTTATATTACACGTCTTTCTCCTGTCACTCACTTTTTAAATTCAACTTGTGATATTTTGTTGCACCAATGCTTTTTTCTTTTTGTATAGTACATCTTTTGCCTTTGTAACTGTTAGGCTTAGTGTCTTCCTTAAAAAGGATTTCAAATGAAAACATATGTCCATACAAAATCTTGTACCAGAATGATCAAAGAAGCATTATTCAAAATATTTAAAAGATGGAAACAACCCAAATGTCCACCAGCTGATGAACTGCATATCCATGCAATGCAGTATTTGGTAATAAAAAGAAATAAACTACTGATACATGTACAACATGGATGAACCTTGAAAACATTATGCAGAATGAAAGAAGTCACAAAGGAGTACATATTGTATAATTTCATTTATATGAAATGTCAAGAATAGGCAAATCAAAAGGGACACAGTAGATTAGTGGCTGCCTAGCGCTGGCCGGGATGGAGGGAGACTGAACAGTGACAGCTAAAAACTGAGTTTCTTTTGGGGGAATGAAAGTATTCTATAATTGATTGTGGTGATGCACAACCTCTGTGAATACACCAAAAACCATTAAACTGTACATTCTAAATGGGAGAATTTTATGGAATATGAGTTATATCAAAACAAAGCTGTTGTTTACAAAACACATCATAGCAACATTCATTTAGACCCAGAGGTATGCTAGCCAAATTACCATAGAACCATGGAGTGAGGATGGGAGCAAAAGAGAAGGTACATGTGTGTGGTGGAGGGTGGGCTGGGCCAAAGAGATTCAAAGCCTCATCCTCCAAAGCAAAAACAATCAACAGATAAATAATACCTAGGTATGAAAATTCCAAAAGTAGAAATACATGTATACAATTTAAAATGTGGTGATATGTGCCCAAAAGAATCAGCCAAAAGGATTTTTTTTTGGGGGGGAAGGGGTACAGGACTTTATTGGGGAACCGTGTGTACTTCCAGGACTTTTTCCAAGTCAAGTTGTTGTCCTTTCCATCTTAGCTGTGGAGGGCGCAGCTCAGCTCCAGGTCTAGTTGCCGTTGTTGGTTGCAGGGGGCACAGCCCACCATCCCTTGTGGGAGGCAAACCGGCAACCTTGTGGTTGAGAACCACCACTCCAACCGAGCCATCTGGCCACCTGGGAGCTGAGCAGCAGCTCATTGACTTCAATCTAGTTGCGGAGAGCACAGCTCACTGGCCCATGCAGGAATCGAACCAGCAGCCCCGTCGCCCAGAGCTCCCGTTCTAACCAACTGAGCTACCCATCCTCCCCCAAAAGGGTTTTAAATGGTTGCTTCTGGAATACGGGTAATGGGATGAAGAAAAGGCACTGTTGGTTCTCAAAACAAACCTTATTAAACATTGGTCACAATACTAATTGCATAGGTAATTAAGAAAGGTAAAGCTAACAAATTAAAATAAAATACACAATTTTTCTACACCAATGATTACAGACAAATTTGTAATATTTTGTCCTAACACTGAATGCTTTCATTTCTGCTGTTCACTATTCCACAGGACTCTTAACTTCATTTTACCTAAAATGCATAAAGTTTGGCCAGCATTACTTATTAAATAGCCACTATTTTTCTGCTGATTTCAAATACCAAACAATTGTATACTAAATACCTTTAAAAATCACTTTCTGGACTCTTTACTGTTTTGCTGTAAAGTTCTTAGTCTACTGCTATTTTAATGCTCTCTGATGCTTTACTTATTAACTGTACATTATGTTTTGCTATATATAATTTAGGATAAGCACCACTCCCAACAGTTATTATTTTTCAAAATGTCTTAGTTATTCTTAAACACATTCTTTTTCAGATTAAATTTAAACTAAACCTGTTAGGATATTCAATGGGATTACGTTAAATTTGTTGTTTAGAAATCTGACATTATTAAAACAATAAGTCTTTCCCTTTAGAACAGAGTATAATGCTCCATATTTTCAGGTCTTGGTTTTTTTCATCAATAAAGACTTAGAGGCTGTTTCATGCAGCTCCTGCACACGTCTTCAAAGGCTATTTCTTGCTCTTGTGAATGCTTTTATTTCTCTGTTATATTTTCTAATCACATATTGATAGCATGTGGAAAGCTTAGTAATATTTTATATAATCTTTTTTCTGGCAAATCTATGAAATGTTAATAGGTTTAATAAGTGTTTCTCTTCAATTTTATAAAAAGGTGATCAATCATTATTCAGAAATGTTGGCAGTTATATTTTCTACTCAAATGTTAAGTTCTCATTTCCTTCTCTTGCCATTTTTACTTTAGCTAAAACTTCAAGTCCAATACAGAATGTTAGCAAGGATAACAAGTTCCCTTATTTTGTCAATGTCTTTAATGAAAATGCTTTAGTATTTCACCATTTAGTATAATGTTTGCTATACATTTCCAATAGATTTTTGTCAAGTTGGGGAAACTAATTTCCATGTTCAAACTGGTTTTTTAAAAAGATCACTCAGGCCACACTGTAGAAAATAGATTAGAAGGAAGCAAGGATATACTAGGGAATTACAGACCAATAACCCTTATGAATATAAAGATAAAAACCCTCAACAAAGTACTAGCAAGCCAAATCTAGTATATTAAAAGGTTTATGCACCATGACCAAGTAGAATTTATCCCAGGAATAAAAGGGTGATTCAGCATACAAAAATCAATCAAATACACCTCATTAACAGAATAAAGGAAGGCATTTTTTAAACCATGTGATCATCTCAACTGACGCAGAAAAAGCATTTGACAATATCCAACACGCTTTAACAATTTAAAAAAAAAACCAACCCTCAACTAGAAATAGAAGTGAACTTCCTCAGCCTGATAAAAGGCATTGATGAAAAGAAACCTATAATTAACATCATACTCAATGATGAAAAACTGAAAGTCTTCTTCTTAAGATAAGAAGCAAGACAAGGATGTCTGTTCTCACCACTTGTATTCAATGTTGCACTGGAGACTCTAGCCAAGGTAATTAGACAAGAAAGAAAGAAAGAAAAGGAGGGAGGGAGGGAGGGGGGGAGGGACGGAGGGGGGCGGGGGGAGGGGAGGGTGGAGAGAGAGAGAAAAGAAAGAAAGAGAGAGAGAGGGAGGGAGGGAGGGAGGGAGAGAGAAGGAAGGGAAGGGAAGGGAAGGGAAGGGAAGGGAAGGGAAGGGAAGGGAAGGGAAGGGAAGGGAAGGGAAGGAAAGGAAAGAAGGAAGGAAGGAAGAAGGAAAGAAAACGAAAAGAAAAAAGGCATCCAGATGGGGGGTAGGGGAATAAGTAACACTATTTCTATTGATAGATGATATGATCTTATATAGAGAAAATCCCAAAGAGTCCACCAAAAACTATTTGAGCTAATAAATGGACTCAGCAAAGTTACATGATATAAGTTCAATATACAAAATCAGGTGCATTTCTATATACTATCAGTAAACACTCCAAAAATGGATTAGGAAAACGACACCAAAAAGTATAGAGTACTTAGGAAGAAACTTAACCAAGAAAGTTCAAGACTGTACACTGAAAAGCTATAAAAAAAAAAAAATCATTGAAAGAAATTAAGGAAGACCTAAGAAAACAAAAAGATATCCCATGTTCATGGAAAATTTAATATTGTTAAGATGGCAATACTTCCCCAAATCATCTGCACATCTAAATTCCAACTTTTTTTTTTGCAGAAAGACTGACACTAAAATTCAAATTTAATTGCAAGGGACCCCAAATAGCCAAAACAATCTTAAAAAAAAAAAAAAAAAAAAAAAAAAAATATATATATATATATATATATATATATATATATTATGTTGAAAGACCTATTTGCAGGACTTAATTGGGAGACTTCCTGATTTCAAAACTTACTACAAAGCTACAGTAATCAAACAGGGTGATAGTGGCACAAAAATAAACATACAAATCAGTGAAATTTTAGAGTTCAGAAATAAGCACTTTTATTATGGTCAATTGATTTTAGACAAGGATATCAAGACTATTCAATGGTGAAAAAAATAGTCTTTTCAACACACAGTGGTGGGACACTAGCTATTCACCCACAGAAGAATGGAGTTGGACCCTTTCCTCACACCATATAACAAAAGTTACTCCAAAATGGATCTAAGACACAACTAACTGTAAGAGCCACAATACTTTTAAGAAGAAACACAGGTATAAATCTTCATGACCTTGAATTAGGCAACGGTGTCTTAATTATGACCAAAAAAAGCATAAGCAGCAAAAGAAAAAACTAGGTAAATCAGACGTCATCAAAATTACCATGAAAGTGAAAAAAACAACCCACAGAGTAGAAAATACTTGCAAATCATACATATGATATGGGGTTAATATCCAAATTATATAAGAAACCTTCCTACTCACAACAAAAAGGCAAACCCAATTGAGAAATGGGAAAGGGTCTAAATAGGTATTTCCCCAAAGGAAATATACAAATGCCCAATAATCCCATGAAATAATACTCAAATCATTTGTTATTAGAGAAATAAAAATCAAAAGCACAATGAGGTTATCACTTCACAACCAATAGAATGGTTATAACCAAAAAAAAAGGAAGAAGAAAACAAAAGGAACCACGTTGGCAAAGATGTGGAAAAATAGGAACCTTTGTATGCTGTTGGTGAAATTTTAAAATAGTGCAGCCACTGTGGAAAAGTTTAGTGGCTCTTCCAAAAAACTAAACATAAAATTACCAATGACCCAATGAGTCTACTCCTAGGTATCTACCCAAAAGAAATGAAAACATATGTTCAAACAAATAATTGTACACAAGTGTTCAGCAGCATTATTTGTAATATCCAAAAAGTAGAAACATACAAAATGTGGTGTGTAGATACAATGGAACATTATTCAGCCATAAAAAAAGAAATGAAGTACTGATAAACACTGTTAACATAAATGAACCCTGAAAACATTAGGCTGAAAGAAGCCAGACACCAAAGGCCACATATTGTTTTTATTCTATTTCTATGAAATATATAGTACAAGCAAATCCATAAAGACAGAAAGGAGATTAATGGTTTCTGAAAAGTGGGGCAGAGGGGAATGAGGAGGGACTGACTACGGGGTATGGATTTGTTTGGAGGTAATGAAAATATTCTGGAATTAGATAGTGGTGATGGTTGTACAACATGGTGAATAAACTAAAAACCACTGAATTGGACACTTGAAAAAACGGTAAATTCTCAGTTATGTAAATTTCATCTCATTTTCCAAAAAAAGGAAGAAAACGTATACTGGGGAAACCAACGAAGAGGCTACTGCAGAGGTCTAGATGAGGGATGACAGTACACAGGCTTTGGGCTGTGGAGTAGAGATGGGAAATAGATTGCTTCTGGAAACATGCTGAAGGTAGTATCAACATAACTATTATCAATATTATAAACCCTGTTTATTGTCAATCTATAAAGTATTGAACAATTGTAAGAGAACAAAATGTACTATCATAAACTTTGATGATGTAAACTAAAGTTACAAATAACAGAAATTGGGAGATAGAAGATAAAAGAAATATAACAGCAAACATTTTCTCATCTTACATCAAAAGGAGTCCAGGTACTATCCATAAAAACAATTATATAGGTAACAAAAATAAGAAAGACAGTGAATAAAATTAGCATTCATAGCAAAGACTCAAGAGATGTTTGAAGTCTTTACTTTTGATGAAAGGGCCTGAAAGTGAAGGGGTGGCACCCTTCCATAGTGCTTTTTTTTTCAATTTTTATCATGTACATATAATATATATGTGTGTATATATGTATATATATACACATACATATAATATATGTGTGTGTATATATATATATATATATACACGCATATATATATATATATATATATATATATTATTTTTCCATTAGAAATTGTGTAAACTTCAATAACTATGATTACTAACAAATCACATGTAATACACAAAGTACTGGAAACCACTGACAGAATAATAGCCAAATCTCAGAAACAACTTGGAAATTCATTAACAGATGATGACTGTAAATGGGGAAAACCCAAAACAATCAAATAAAAAACTACGACAAACAAAAGAGCATTCTTTAAAAGACATGAAATTAATATATCTAGAAATCACAGACTTCATGTAGGTAGGTCAGTAGGTAGGTAGGTAAGAAGGAAGGAAGGAAAGAAGGACGGAAGGAAGGAAAAGAAAGACAACCACTTAAAAGATATATTGAGAGAAAATACCCCATTTGTATGAACAACCAGAAAGGAGGCAGGGAGGATGAAGTGGGGGTACACTTAACATAAATGTGCAAATCCTACCAACAGCTACTTTAAAATCTCCCTAAACAAACAAAAGAAGTAGAATTGAACAAATGGAAACACATACCGTTTTTAGATAGAAAAAAAACAGTATCATAAATATTTCAAATTTATAAATTCAACATATTCCCAATAAAAAATTTACCAACAAGCCTTTTTCTAAAAACAGACATGAAGATTCCAAAATTCATGTGAAGAAATAACCATGCAGGAAGAGCCAAGAAAACAAAGAAAAAAGAAGAGCAAAGGTGAAGTAGGGAGTACATAACCCTACCATATACTAACTATTAAGACAGAACACAAAGCTTTAATCATAAAATAACAGAGAAGTACTACATCTATGGAGATGATTTTTTATCAACTTTAAGTATTAGGTAGTATGACTTAATGGATTCTTTTTTTTTTATTTTAATAAATTTTATTGGGGAATATTGGGAAACAGTGTGCTTCTCCAGGGCCCATCAGTTCCAAGTCCAGTCACCATTTTCAGTCTTTAGTTGCAGGGGGCACAGCCCATCATCCCATGCGGGAATTGAACCGGCAGCCTTGTGAAGAACTTGCGCTCTAACCAACTGAGACATACGGCCGCCCCACGGATTCTTTACTCAAGGTGCTATAATCCATTGCCATTATTACTTTTTAATGTTCAAATTATCCTATACGTATATGGCCAGTGGGAGCCCCTGTAAGTTTATGCCCTGACATGTTCCTTTTAGTATTTGAGCACTTCCTTGCTTTCTGACCAATGAAGACATTCCAGGCTCACCTATTACTTTCCCTGTTCCATACCTAAACTCAGCCATTTCTCTCGTAAGAGCCCTGGCTTCTTTCAGTGGGGCAACAGTATTTAGAAACCAAGAACTGGGCATTGGACAGAGCTAAGAAATACACACACACACAAACACACACACAATATACGTATGGTTTTTAGATTTATAAAAAATCGTAAGTTTATCCTGATAACTCCAATTATAATCCAACATAACAGGATTCTTCCTCACCTTCCCCAGTCCTATATTTGTATTTTCCCTCTTCTACCATAATGAAAAGACTGGCTCCCAAGAGCAACATATTTTTTCATTTGCTCTATCCTACAATAAAAACAAAATATATTCCAAATTATTGTGTCCAACCACTGCTAACAATAGACCTACTAAATAAATTTCAAGATTCTTTTTGACTTATATTTCTTAATTGATCTAAATGGTAGCAACTTATTCAAAATAATAATACAAACAATGTACTGGGTGCTTATAGCTCATGGAAAAGGGAAATGAATGACAGTAATGTTATAAGGGATGGAGGGAAGAAATAGAACACTAATTTATACTTTTACTAGCATGAAGTTACCACTTTATTTGAAGTGGTGCTATTTGAAAATGGATTTGGATTAGTTATAAACATACATTGCAAACACCAGGGCAACCAATAAAAATAAAATTTTTAAAGTATAATTGATGTGCTAAGAGAGGGCAGAAAATAGGCAGAAAAAGAGTAGAAGACAAAAATAAAACAAACCAAAAACAAGGAAGGTGAATAGAAAACAGTTACAAATATGGTTCATAATAATACAACTATTTCAACAACCACTTTAAGTATAAATGGTCTAAATACACAAATTGAAAAACAGAGACTGTCAGAGTGGATAAAATACAAGAACCAATTATGTGTTGTGTATGAGAATCCACATTAAACATAAAGACACAGACTGGTTAAAAGTAAAGGGATGGACAATGATAAACCATGCTAACACTAATAAAAGAAAACCTGGGGCCGGCCTGGTGGCTCAGGCGGTTGGAGCTCCGTGCTCCCAACGCCAAAGGCTACCAGTTCGATCCCCACATGGGCCAGTGGGCTCTCAACCACAAGGTTGCCGGTTCGACTCCTCGACTCCTGCAAGGGATGGTGGACCGCACCCCCTGCAACTAACAACTGCAACTGGACCTGGAGCTGAGCTGCACCCTCCACAACTGAGATTGAAAGGACAACAACTTGACTTGGAAAAGTCCTGGAAATACACACTGTTCCCCAATAACATCCTGTTCTTCCCCTTCCCTAATAATAATTTTTTTAAAAAAGTATACATCTTTAAAAAAAGGAAAGAAAAGGAAACCTGGAGTAGCTACATTAATTTCAGAGAAAGCAGATTTCAGAACAAGGAAGAGTCTCAGAGATAAAAGGGGGCATTAAATAATGCTAGAGGAGTCATTTCTCCCACAAAATGTAATAATCCATAATGCAAATGCACCTAATAATAGACCATCAAATTACATGAGTTAAAAACTGTTAGAATTGCAAGGAGAAACACAAGAATCCACTATCGTAGTTGATGATTTCAACACAGCTCTATCAGTTACTGGCAGATCCAGCACGCAGAAAATCAGGTAAGGGTATAGTTGAACTGAAAACTGCCAGCAGTCCATTAAATCGAACTGATTGCTAAATCTAATTGAATATAAAATACTTCATCCAACAACAGCAGAACAACACATTCCTCCCTAGCTCATATGGAATATGCTTTGTTCACCAAGACAAACCACATTCTGGGCCAAAACACACCATAACAAATTTTAAACAATATAAATCATATTGAAATTTGTTCTTAGATCACAATGGAAATAAACTAGAAGTCAGTAACAGAAAGACAGCTAGAAAATCCCAAAATACTTGGAGATTAAATAAGGTACTTCTAAATAACGCACACGTAAAAGAAGAAATGTCAAGAATAATTTAGAATATTTCTAAATAAATGAAAATACAACTTATCAAAATTTATGGAATACTGCAAAAGTAGTGCTTAGAGGAAATTTTACAGCATCGAATGCACAAATTAAGAAATGTCTACAATTGATCATCTAAGTTTCCACCTTAAGAAACCAGAACAAAAGCAAATTAAACCTAAAATAAGGGGGGGAGGAGTGAAAATCAGCAAAACACAATGAAATTTAAAATAGGAAATAAGTAGGAAAAAAATAATCAACAGTTGGTTCTTTAAAAAGATCAGAAAATTGATAAGCCTCTAACCAGGCCAACCATGAAAACAAGAGAGACTACAAATTATTATTATCAGAAATGAAAGAAGGGGGCCGGCCCGGTGGCTCAGGTGGTTAGAGCTCCATGCTCCTAACTCCAACGGCCGCTGGTTCGATTCCCACATGGGCCAGTGGGTTCTCAACCACAAGGCTGCTGGTTCAACTCCTCGACTCCCGCAAGGGATGGCGGGCTCTGCCCCCTGCAACTAAAATTGAACATGGCACCCTGAGCTGAGCTGCCGCTGAGCTCACGGATGGCTCAGTTGGTTGGAATGCATCCTCTCAACCACAAGGTTGCCAGTTCGACTCCTGCAAGAGATGGTGGGCTGTGCCCTCTGCAACTAGAAAATGGCAACTGGACCTGGAGCTGAGCTGCACCCTCCACAACTAAAACTGAAAGGACAACAACTTGATGCTGAATGGCACCCTCAACAACTAAGATTGAAAGGACAACAACTTGACTTGGAAATAAAGGCCTGGAAGTACACATGTTTCCCCAATAAAGTCCTGTTCCCCTTCCCCAATAATATCTTTAAAAAAAGGAAATGAAACAAGGGTCATCACTACTGAATCCTATATCATATGCATAATAAAAGAATATTATAAACAACTCTATGCCCATAAATTTGACAATTTAGATGGAATGGGCAAATTCTTTGAAAGACACAATACACCAGAACTCACACTAGAAATAAATTGAATAGGCCTATATCAATTAAAGAAATTGAATCAATAATAAGCTTCTACATCAGATGCTTTTACAGGTGAACATTAAAAAATAAAGTGATATAATTCCTCTACAATCTCTTCCAGGAAATAGAAGCTGAAGGAGCATTTGTAGTTCATTCTATGAAGCCAGTATTACTCTCATACCAAAACCAGAGACGTCACAAGAACAGAAAACTGAAGACCACTATCTCTCATGAACATAGAGGCAAAAATCTTCAACAAAATATTAGCAAATCAAATCTAGCAACGTATAAAAAGAATTATACACCAAAAGCAAGTGGGATTTATTCCAGGTACGCAAGACTGGTTCAATACTTGAAAATACATTAATGTAATCCATCACATCAACAGGTTAAACAAAAAAAGTCATACGATCACCTCAATCGATACAGAAAAAGCCCTTGACAAAATTCAGAATGATAAAACACTTAGACTATGAATAGATGGAAGCTACTTCAATTTGATAAACAGCATCTACAAAAAAACCCATAGCTAACATCATACTTAATGGTGAAAGACTGAATGCTTCCCCAAGAACAGGAACAAAACAAGAATTCTGGTCTTGATACTTTTATTAAACACTATATAATGGAGGTTCCAACCAGAGAGATTAGACAAGAGAAAGAAATAAAGGACAGCCAGATTGGAAAAGAAGTAAAATTACCTGTATTTGCAAATGTCATGATCTGTATATAGTAAATATTAAGAAATCCACTAAAAACCTATGAGAAAAAATAAGCAACTTCAGTAAAGTTGCACGACACAATATCAACATACAATAATAACCGTATTACTATACATTAGCAATGAACAATCTGAAAAGAAACAATTCCATTTACGACAGCATCCAAAAAGAGTAGTAAATTTAACAAATGAAGTGCAAGCCTTGTACACTGAAAACTATTAATACACTGTTAAATAGAAAAATATTCCACGTTCACTGACAGGAAAACTTAACATTGTTAAGATGGCAATTTTCCCCAAATTGATGTACCTATTCAATGCAATCCCTACCAAAATCCCAGTTGAGTTTCTTGAAGAAATCCACAAGCTAATCCTATAATTCATGTGGTAATGCAAGAGTCTATAATAGAGAAAACACTCTTAAAAAAGAACAGAAGTTGGAGAACTCACACAAGCCAAATCAAACGTTACTACAAAGCTACAGTAATCAAACAGTATGTATGGTACTAGCATCAAGACAGACATGTAGATAAATGGGACATAACTGAAAGTCCAGAAATAAACTCTTATTTATGGTCAATTAATTTTCAACAAGGGTACCAACACAATTCAGTGGTGAAAAAACAGTCTTTTCAAGAAATAATGCTGTTGGAGCGGCCAGATGGCTCAGTTGGTTAGAGCGCCAGCTCTGAACAAGGCTGCTCGTTCAATTCCAACATGGGATGGTGAGCTGTGCCCCCTGCAACTAAAGACTGAAAACAGTGACTGGACCTGGAGCTGAACTGTGTCCTCCACAACTAGGTTGAAGGACAACTACTTGGAGCCGATGGGCCCTGGATAAACACACTGTTCCCCAATATTCCCCAATAAAATTTATTAAAAAAAAGAAAGAATGCTGGGTGCTCGCTTCGGCAGCACATATAATAAAATTGGAACGATACAGAGATTAGCATGGCCCCTATGCAAGGATGACATGCAAATTCGTGAAGCGTTCCATATTTTTTTTAGTGGCTACCAGAGGGTAAGGGGGGAGGAGGGTGGGAGATGAGGGTAAAGGGGATCAAATATATGGTGATGGAAGGAGAACTAACTGGGTGGTGAACACACAGTGTGATATGTAGATGATGTAATACAGAATTGTACACCTGAAATCTATGTAACTTTACTAACAATTGTCACCCCAATACAGTTTAATTAAGAAAAAAGAAAGATATAATGCTGGGACTCTGGATATCCACAAGCAAAAGAATGAAGTTAACCTCTTACCTCACACCATATACAAAAACTAACTCAAAATGGATCACAGAAACAAGTATAAGAGCTAAAACCATAAAACTCTTAGAAGAAAACAGGTATAAATCTTTGTGACCTTAGATTAGACAATTTTCTTAGATATGAACCAAACGCACAGCAACAAAAGAAATACATAAATTAAACCACATCAAAATTAAACATTTAGGCTCTTCAAAATACACCATTAAGAAAGTGAAAAGACTCACAGTAACTGAAAAAATTAAATTTTTAAAAAAGTAAAAAGACAAGACCACACAATAGGAGAAAATATTTGCAAATCAAGTATCTGATCAGGGATTTGTAAGCAGAATGTAAAAAGAACTCTTTCAATTCAACAAAAAAAGGGCAAACAACCCAATTAAAAAATAGGCATAGGTATGAAGAAGACATTTCTCTAAAAAAGATATACAAATGGCCAATATGCACAAGAAGATACTCAAAATCATTAACCATTAGGCAAATTCAAATCAAAGCCACAATGAGATACCACTTCATAAGCACCAGGATGGCTAGAATCAAAAACACGAACAATAACAAGTACTGGTCAGGATGTGAAGAAATTGGAGCCCTCATACCTTACTGATGGGAGTGTAAATTGCTACAGCCACTTTGGAAAAGTTCCATAGTCCCTCAAAATGTTAATCACAAGTCACCATATGACTCAGAAATTCCACTCCAAAGTAGAAATGAAAACAGATGTTTGCAAATTTTCTACATGAATATCCTAAGCAGCATTGTTCACAATATCCAAAAAGTGGCAACGACCCAAATATACACCAATGATGAATAAAATGTAGTCTATCCATACAATGGAATATTATTCAGCCATAAAAAGAAATGAAGTACTTACTATACATGCTACAACATGGATGAACCTTGAAAACATGATGCTGAGTGAAGGAAGCCACCAAAGACCACATATTATTTGATTGTTTTATATGAAATGTTCAGAGTAGAGAAATCTATTGAGGACTGCTAAAGATAGTAAAGTTTCTTTTTGCATTGATAAAAATGTTCTAGGGGGTGGCTGGATGGCTCAGTTGGTTAGAGCACAAGCTCTGAGCAACAAGGTTGCTGGTTCGATTCCCACATGGGCCAGTGAGCTGTGCCCTCCACAACTAGATTGAAGACAGCGAGCTGCCAAATGGGCAGCCGGATGGCTCAGTGGGTTAGAGCACGAGCTCTTAACAAGGTTGCTGGTTCAATTCCGACATGGGATGGTGGGCTGCGCCCCCAGCAAGTAAAGACTGAAAATGGCGACTGGACTTGGAGCTGATGGGCCCTGGAGAAACACAAAACACTCTGGTTCTAATATTCCCCAATAAAAATTTTTTAAAAAAAAGTTCTAAAATTGGATTGTGGTGATGGTTACACAACTTTGTAAATACACTAAAAACAATTGTACATTTTTATTTTTATGGCATGTGAATTATACCTCAATAAAAGATTTAAAATAATTCAAATGCCATAAAATATATAAAATATTTTTAAAACATGAAAAAAAACACGGAAGGAATCAACCTGTTAAAAAATGGAAAGCAGTAGGTATAAGACCAGCTAGCAGACCTCTGCCTAGTCCACCTGAGAGATGTTGGCTTGGACAAAAATGTCTCTGGTAAAGAAGAACCCAGAGGAAAGTGGAAAGGTTTCAGACTCCTGGGAAGACTTGATAATCTAGATGTGAACAAGGGGGAAGGAGCGGATATCAAGGCTGACTTGCACTATGCATTCACTTGTTTGCTCTGCTTCGGCCAGCAGTTGTTCCAACAAGGTTCACAAAGGTGATCTGTGAAATGGGTCATAATTACCAGGAGAAGCTTGCCAGACTGGGGGAAGAGGAAGGGAGAGGTCATTCCAGATCCATGCAAAGCAGGCAAAGGCAAAGCTAGGTGTGGCTGAAGGGAGACGGATGGACTGTGAAGGCCTGCCAGCTGTGAGGACCTGCAAGCCAACAAGGAGCCACGAGAGGTTTTTCACTGAGCAGAGAAGTGATTCTTGGCCTCGAGAAAAGGTAACCCCAGCACCAGTGTGAATAAACTGGGAAGGAGAATGACTGGAAACCAGCTGACTTAAAGAGGCCATTGCCCAAGACCAAGAGAGACCTTTGCAAACTATGACCAGGACTAACCAGGCTGGACAACAATGCAAGAAAAAACCCACTCAAGGAACCGGTTATGTACCTGTGCCTCCACAACATAGTACACAGAAGGAACCCAGATAACAGAGGAGGGCTGCAGTATTCTGCACTCACCCACCTCCACCAACCTAAGGAGGCATACAGGGCAGGGAGCAGTTTGGGGCTCCTCTGCCCCAGAGGGAGCTTATACTCCTTGCAGAGTGCTCAGAGCCCCATTCTAGACTCGCCTCTATGAGAAGCAAAGGCACCAGGGAGACTCCTTCAGCTGCAGTATCCTTGACCTCATGGTTCTCTTTGCAATGCTTATCGCTGGTTTGGGAGTAAAGCAAAACAAAGCATGCCTAGTCAGCTAAGTGTGCACTGTCATTCCTGCCCATCCTCAAAGGAAGCTGGGTCAATTTTCTTAGAAACCGTGATGTCCTAATACCTTATTTTTATAGATTATTTCAGGCAACTGAAAACATCTGAATTTCTTAGATTGTCTTGTATGTTCTGATTTCTTCTGATTCTAATTTAAGGAATTTCCAGGTATTTTATGAAAATTTATTTTCTATTTGCATTCATTTAAGTCATAAAGATGAAAAAAATACAGAACACGGTGCATATTACTAGCTGTCCTTGCAATCCCTTTGTATCTAATGTACTGTAGGCACACCTACCGGTATGTAATAGAAATTCCAGCGAGACTAAGCTTACCAAAAAGATGGTGGCATTCAAGGCTCTAATCACTCCAGTGCCAATCTATTTTCCAGCTGAATTTCTCAATATTCTGCCTGTCATGCCACACTACTGCCACACTTTCCTTCTATTTCCCAAAAACACCACACATGTTCACACTGCATGCCTTGTCTTTGTCTGAAATAATAAACAAACAAATAACAAATGAAATAACTCATCATATTCCAGAGCACCCACTGTTAGCTAGATACTAGTAGGCAATTTACATTACTATCTAACCTTCACAGCAGCCAGACAGTATTATTTTCCCTATTTTACACATGAGAAAGTTGAGGCACAGAGAAGTTTGCCTAAGAACACTGACTAATATCAAATGCCATTGTCTAGTTAAGGAATACCATGGAACCTGTTTTATCTGGCAAAACCCTAACCTAACCCTCGGAACCTCCTGTCTCAAGTCTTCCAATCTCACCAAGTAGCCCATTACATGTTCCTTGGGGTTATTATGGTCCTTTGCGCACCAAACCTTTTTTAAGTGAGCACAGACATAATCACCAGTGTCTTCCTCACTGTACTAGTGTTACGAGATGGTGGGCCCTCCTCAGCGCAGTGTCCAGGTTCTTGGTGACTCGAGCAAATTGAATGATACCAGATACCGAGGTAAAGTTTTGTAGTGAAGGAGCTCTCCCATGTCACTAGGAGCCGTTTAAAGGCAGCAATGATGACTTAACTCATTTTGCACTTGTGCTTGAGACGATAGGCGCTAAGTAACTGCATGTCAAAATTAAATAACTGGTCCCCTAGCAAACTGCTACTACACCTTTTGTGACCCCTTTACCGTTTCCCCAGGCGGCAAGTGAAAGGAATATAGCTTAACTGTAATCTCTCAAAAATGACACAGACCCTCTTTCACAGCCTTCCCCCCACTGTACTGTATTGCTAGTGCCTCCTTCTCCTCCCACGGTAGGTAGTAGCTCAAGGGCAAGATCAATATCATTCACAGTTGTGTCCCCAGAGCTCAGCACGGTAACCGGAAGATTAAGAAAAACCAAATGCTCAAAATCGTTTTACTGAAGTGGAATAGTCCCCCAAAACTAACTTTCTAATATAAAATGGACAAGGGAAAAAGCTGTTCCAGCTGAACAGCTTAAATTTAAGATTCTTCAGAATAGTTAAGTGCATTCTGGAGCTTCTAAAACTCTACCCCTGACATCGGAGGTAACAGAAAGCAATTACAGGGCAGGAAGAAAACCTGGAAATGAACATCACACACAGCGTTTACTGATCGAAAAATGAGGGCGTTAAGAAGCTGTATTTCTGTCTTCGGTGCTGAGTGGGGCCACTTTTACAGGTAAGCTGCTCCGTAATACACCTTCAGGCACTGAGAGCGCTAAATACCTACTAGCTGCAATGCTGCGGTGGGGGAGGGGAGGGGCCTCGACCCCCGCCGCTCAGCAGACACTGACGTCAGCCCCGACACTCGACCTCCCGACCCCTTCCTAAGACCGGCGGCCGTAGGCGTCGCGCGACTAACCTCGGTTCTCCTCTTCCAGGTACCGCACCCGCAGCTCGTCCTCCGACTTCACCTCAGAGCTGTAGCCCCGCCGCAGCGCCGCCCCCTCGGCCGCCGGCGCCCAGCCCCGAGCCCACATCGCCGGGCTGACCCGCGCGCCCGCCAAGGACCGGTGCAGCCTCCACCCAGGGACGAGCGGCGCACAGCAAGCGGCCACCAAGCGGGCACGGCTGGCCTGCAAGGTGCCCAATGCCCCAGGTGCCGCTGCCGCCGCCATATTGTCTGTTTACGGCGTGGGCCTGCGGCTGCCGCCCCACCCCCGCCGTGCGCGAGCCACCAAGCACGCCAGGGCCCCGCCCCAAGCCTCACTGTCACGCCAGGCCCCGCCCTGCAGCCTCGCTCTCGCTCCAGGCCCCGCCCCCGCCGACTCACCTCCCCAGGCCCGGTGACTGAGTGTTGCAGGTCTTGCTTGCTCCCACCACCCGTTCCTGGCACCGGTTCTAATGGATGTCCATCAAAGACAACGACAAAGTAGTTTTCCAAGACTGTGGAGTAGTTTAGGGGAACATGTTATATAAGAACTACCCGGAGGGAGTCGCTTCCCCGCACCCCTGGGCTATGCTCTGGAGTCCTGTGTTAGCTGCAAGGTGCACGGTCTTCAGGTTTGGCTGACAGTGTAGCAGCTCTGCAGGGGCCCTGGTTTACTCAGGTACCTGAGAGCCACAGGTTACCGGTTAAACTTGCCTATAAACATACCTGATGCTTACTATGTGGAGTTCAGGAAGGGGTGAAAACAGCCAATAACAAGGGTCCTCAGACCACTGACTCAAGCTGGTGAGAAGGCCCTGCCTGGAATCAAAAGTCCCAGTAAGACGCCATCATCTTCACGAAAGGGTATCAGCCAACCCCTATGACCAGGAGGGATTTAGAGCTGAAGGCTCTTTCCTCAACCAGAAACGCAAAATAACAACTTAGTGTTTAGGTGTTCATCAAAGCGCATTGTTTATACATAATGTTCTCCTAGCTGGCTTTTATCAAATCTCAACTAAGAAAAGCTGTGTTTAGGGATATTGTTTGAAAAACATGCTGCTTTGAGCATGATCCCACTACCACACAAATTTCTGCCATTGAACACTGACTACATTTTTGAGTCCTAAGCAAAACTCCTTTTGATGTTACACCCTCAGCTTTTCTCCAAAGTGGAAAGAAAAGCCAGCTGAGTTCCATGACTGCATCTGCAGTGGGTATGTTGTTGAGAGTACCTTTTATCCGATCTTCTGTAAAATGCCACTTGTGAAATTTCTTTTAAAGTTTAGGACAAGGAAAAACTTTGCTTCCTCTTGTATCTTTCCCCTTTTCTGATACTCATGTGCACTTTAACTGCTAGGAAACAGAATTTTATTTACTCAACTGTTGCAATTATTGCAACTATTTAATTACTATTTACTTGTATTAGTTGCTACTTGTTTTAATATCTTTATGTTGGCTCATCAATAGATTGTAAATTCAAATAAAGGAGTAACAGAACGCTGGATACAGTGCTATTTAAAATATTAATAATATAACTTCAGAAAATACAAGTGATTGATTAGGACAACTGCAGAATAATAATCATTGATTGTTTGGGTTATATTAGAAATCAGAGTAAGAAGGACTGCCTATGGTTTTGATGGGCATACAGCCTGATTGTAAAACGCAGGGTAGAGAGACACTAGCTCCTTCCCTAACAGTTGTGACTCTGGTCCTTATTAAAAGCAGTCATGAAGACATCCCGAATGAAGAAAATTGATTCTTAAAACTTAATGTAAATAACAAACATCACCATGACCATTACAACTTGTCAGGAGTGACAACTAATAAGAGAATTGCCAAACATCAGGTCAGACAGACAGGGCTTTGGATCTCACCTCCATAGCTACTTCACTTTGGGACATCCATAAATTACATAAATACTCTGTGCTTCCATTTTTTCATTTGCAAAGTAGCTGGTGTGATATCTACTTCACCTCACAAATTCTTTAATTTCTTCATCTATGAAATGGGAAGGACTATATCCATGTTACATGATTGATGAGATAATTGTGTAAAACACTAGGCACCAGGAAATGAGAACAGAATAGATAATAGTGTATACCATTTATCAACTTCTTAATCTATTCCAAACATTTAGGTATGTTATTTTATTTAATGTTCAGAAAACTCTGATGTTGGTATTATTTTCCCAATTTTGCAAATGAGAACACTGAGATTAAGTTACCTACCAAATTCTGCAGCTAATAAGTCATGAAGCTGGAATTTGAACATTGATATATCTGACTCCAATTCCCCATGTTCTTAATCACTGTTTTGCATTACCTCTCAATAAATGTTGAGGTGTCCAATAAATTTTAATTCCCTTTAGTTCCTTTCTACTTTTCAGTAAAAGATGTGAGCCAGGAAAAAAGAGTGTGAGCCAGGAACAATGAATATTAGTTTGGCAGCAGAAGTTGGGGCTGGTGTTTGTGATATTCAATACTATTACTATTACTACCATCTGTTTACAGGATTTGGGACCCTTGCTTCTAGCCAGCTCTCAGCTAACAGTCTTTTTGATCTGCCACACCTTTGACGTTTTCCTAATGCTTACTTCCATGTAATATTAAATGGGTGCAATACAGGATGACCAACACTGAGCTCCTGGAATACAGCCAGCCTGAATGGCAGAAGCCGCCCCTCCTAGAGCACAGCTCTGTGCACAGAACACATACCAGGGCATAGGTGTCACTGGTAAAATGAAACGCCAACATTTTTTTTACATGCATTTATTTTATTCTATTCACACTGTACAATTGTTAAACAACCTACAAAAAGTACAAAAGCCTAATCCATTTTCCAAAACCAGGTCAGAGTGAAGGTGCAAAAGAGGAACAGTACAGTAAGTGACAAGAAGAGTTTGGGTGCCCACTACAATGGAGAGACAAAATAACATAGCAAATACGATGTGAAGAATAAAGCAAAACTCTGGGGTTTTTGAAACAATGAGAGTATATTTTAAAACTGTTTTGCCAGAAACAATCAGCGAGAAAGTAGTATATTAGTGTAATGGTTGGGCCGCTGTATCAGAGACAGCCATGAATGGAACAGCTTGAACAAGAAAGAATGTTAACAGTCCAGCTGCAGTAAGATAGCTCTGCCATCTTAAACATGGGCTTCCATTTCTGGGTCTAAAATGGTTCCTCCTGGCCACCAACAATACTGAAAAGATGAGGGGAGTACCCAGTTCTATCACAGGGAAGACCTAGAAATGACTCATATTCCTATGACTACAGGCCACACCCAGTAGCAAAGGAGGCCTAAAAGTGTAACCTTGTGCAGGACAAACATACACCTCGCTACAATTCTATGACTGCGTACAAAGGGATTACAGATATTTCAGAACACAATCTGCCACACTCCTTTTTTTTAGACGTTTATCATTTATATCCCTCACACTGTGTGAACTCCCCCACCCCCTGCCACACTCTTTTGATTTTTCACTTTTAAGCGAAAACTTTTGTGAATCCTAAGGTAAGAGTTCACAGCCCTATAGTATGCTAGGTTTCACAATAGCTGGACTCAACCTGAAGGCTGTCTTTCCACATGAGCTCTCTGGGAGTCACTGCTAATTTTGTCTTCAGAGCTAAAGGATAATGTAGAAGATAAATGTACGAAATTGTGTGTATTTATTAGGTTGGTGCAAATGTAATTGCGGTTTTTGTAATTATTTTTAACTTTTTAAACCGCAATTACTTTTGCATCAAGCTAATACAACCACGTTGTATCCATAAAGATGTACAGTGACACAGGAACACTTGTAACCAATGTGTTCTATGATTTTTTAAAAAATCTATGAAAAACTAGTATTTCAAAACTACATGTGCACATAAATAATGATCAGATGATAGAAAATGTATACAATGTTGGACAATTGTTGCGACGATGTTGCTAACCTTTTTTGATATCAGAGGAATTATTCATTATGAATTTGTACCAACTGGACAAACAATTAACCAAGTTTACTATTTGGAAGTGCTTAAAAGACTGAGTGGAAAAGTTAGACGACCTGTCCTTTTCACCAATAATTCATGGCTCTTGCATCACGACAATGCACCAGCTCACCCAGCACTGTCTATGAGGGAGTTTTTAGCCAGTAAACAAATAACTGTATTGGAACACCCTCCCTGCTCACCTGATCTGGCCCCCAATGACTTCTTTCTCTACCTGAAGATACAGGAAATACTGAAAGGAAGACATTTTGATGACATTCAGATCATCAAGGGTAATAAGATGACAGCTCTGATGGCCATTCCAGAAAAAGAGTTCCAAAATTGCTTTGAAGGGTGGACTAGATGTTGGCATCGGTGAATAGCTTCCCAAGGGGAGTACTTAGAAGGTGACCATAGTGATATTCAGCAATGAGATATGTGGCACTTTTTCTAACATGAGTTCACGAACTTAATTGTCCGACCTCGTATAAATAATTATGTTCAAGGTGACATAGCTGTGCAATTTTCTGCAAAACTCTAAGTATTAAATAGGCATTTTAAGTATTTGTAACATTAAGGTTGGGCACAGTACATTTCAAGACAGATGCAAAGTTTTACTCATGCTTTAGTCCCAAAATAAAAATGAAAACAACAGCCCTCTGAATTTCTTTGGGTGTCTTTTTAATGCTTTTATATATCTTTTTCAAGTATTCTCTAAGGCTCTGTAGTGGATTTCCTTTCCAGAAGATTTCCTTTTCCCACTTAACCTGAGTACTCGTCTCCAAGAGGGAGGGGATGAACAGCAAACCCAGAAAAACCCCTCTCTAGCGTCTTGGGGGGTTCCAGTAAGCTTCATCCCACGACATTGTCCCCAGAGAAGAAATATGGTGGAGAACACACTCTTTCACTCTGCCCTGAAGAGGTGTCCTTGACCAGACCCTGCACCCCACCCACCCCACCAAGAATATGTAGGTCCATTGATTGATACTGACCATGACCTCTTATGCCTTGAGTTCCTGCAACCTATGAGGCAGAGAGTAGGTTTTGCACAGACAGGGAGACTGAGGCTTTGAATTACTGAGAGTTATACAGCTATATGTTACAGAGCTGAGACTCAAACACTGGACTCCAAAATCTGCATTTTTTTTTTTTTTTTTAAAGATTTTATTGGGGAAGGGAAAGAGGACTTTTTATTGGGGAACAGTGTGTACTTCCAGGACTTTTTTTCCAAGTCAAGTTGTCCTTTCAATCTTAGCTGTGGAGGGTGCCGTTCAGCTTCAAGTTGTTGTCCTTCCAGTCCCAGTCGTGGAGGGCACAGCTCAGCTCCAGGCCCAGTCGCCGCTGCTAGTTGCTGGGAGTCGAGGAATGGAACTGGCAACCTTGTGGCTGAGAGCCGTCGCTCCAGCCAACTGAGCCATTCGAGAGCTTAGCGGCAGCTGAGCTCAAGGTGCTGTGCTCAATCCCAGTTGCAGGGGGCAGAGCCCACAATCCCTTGCAGAACTCGAGGAGTTGAACCGGCAACCCTGTGGTTGAGAGCCCACTGGCCCATGTGGGAATCAAACCGGCAGCCTTCAGAGTTAGGAGCATGGAGCTCCAACCACCTGAGCCACCGGGCCGGCCCCCAAAATCTGTATTCTTAATTATTACCTGTATCTGTCGTCTACAGCCCAAATGACCATCAAGGCTTCATTCTATCCATCCCCACCCCCACCCCCTGCTGTGGGGAATTTGATCAGTCCCCTCTTACCCTTTCATTTGGAAACACTACTCCCCACATTGGGTCCTGTCATCATGATTTCCCAGATACAGCCTCTTCCCACAGCCAACCCCACAGTTGCCAATTGCATGTGCGCGTGCACACACACACACACAAGATTCTGAAGATACATGCTATCGTGGTCTAGGGATAGGAGAGATGGAGACATTGGGCGATGACAGTTAAGGATATGTGGTTTCTTTTGGGAGCAATGAAGATGTTCTAAAATTAATTGTAGTGTTGATTGCACAAGTCAGCAAATATCCTAAAAACTATTGAATTGTACATTTTTAAATGGGTGAATTGTATGTTATGTGAATCATATCTCAATAAAAAGGGGGAAAAGGGTTCCTTGAAGATATAGCTGATTCAATACCTAAGACAGAGAAAATACAAGGGGAGTCCAGAATATCTTCATGCCAGAAAACAATGAGGTGTTCAAAGACTGGTGGAGATATGAAAGGACACAACTTGAAACAGATCCCACTGGCCAAATGTGAGACAATTGGAGCATCGAAAGGAATAATGCCAGTAATGAATACTAACATTTAGAATTTTTTCTTTTTTAGACTTTATTGGGGAAGGGGAACAGAACTTTATTGGGGAACAGTGTGTACTTCCAGGATTTTTCCAAATCAAGTTGTCCTTTCAATCTTAGTTGTGGAGGGCGCAGTTCAGCTCCAGGTCCAGTTGCCGTTGTTAGTTGCAGGGGGCACAGCCCACCATCTCTTGCGGGAGTCAAACCGGCAACCTTGTGGTTGAGAGGACGCACTCCAACCAACTGAGCCATCCGGGAGCTCAGCTGCACCTCAGCTCAAGGTGCCGTGCCCAATCTCAGTTGCAGGGGGTGCAGCCCACCATCCCTGCAGGAGTCGAGTAGTTGAACCGCAACCTTGTGGTTGAGAGCCCACTGGCCCATGTCGGAATCAAAGCGGCAGCCTTTGTTGTTAGGAGCATGGAGCTCCAACCGTCTAAGCCACTGGGCCGGCCCCTAGAATTCTTCTTAAAGACAATAAACAATTAAGTGAATGGATGGCAGATGGTGGGATCCAGTTTTTCAGTCCTGGAGTAGGAGAATACAGATAAGCCAGGGGAGGTGCTAGAATGATTCATGTGATAAGGGAATAGAGTTGGCAATATCAGTATAAACTCATGTTTAGCTTAGTATAGATACAGATGGTTACATGTAAAAATATTTAGATAAGTTTATATACATAGCTTAGTGTGCACACATATATTCCTTTGCTCTCTCAGCTGAGATGACCTAGAAGCAATGACATCCTGTAGCAATGAGTACTTAGTACCCGGATCTTGGTTTCTAATATCATTCTTCGTAAAAGTCGTCCTTAGAGAAATGTCTGATTCTAGGACTGGGACAATATAAGAAATAGACAAGGTGAACCCGAGGGATGCTGTAGTGCCAGAAGGTAAGAAAGTGTTCAAAAGAACCCCATATGATGGGAGTATGTCAACGAGTCACAGAAACCCAGTGAAAGAGCCCCCAGGAGCCAAATATGGAACAAATTGAATAAATAAATAATAAAGTAATATAGAGTTACAACCCAAAGGAGAAGATAAATATCCATGAATCCACACTGATATAAATACAAGTAGATGATTGAATAAATAACTGAGAGAGAGACAAATCTCCCAAACAGAAGGATTCTAATTTACATAGATACTCTGCTCTCAAGGAGGGGAAGCATAACTCTCTATGACTGCATGTAGTGAATGCCTTCACAGAGTACAGGATGGAAAGGAGGATAGAAAGTCTAATTTTACAATGTAGAAACCTGACAGACACCATGTCAACCAGGTGATCAAGGTCAATATCCACAGTGATAAGCCATGTTGCTGTATCCTTGATATGATGTGATGAGAATGACACTTTCCTTCTGTGGTCTTCCTACCAAAAACCATAACCACAGTTTAATCATGATAAGAAAATATATGTATATATCAGACAAATCCCAACTGAGGGATATTCTACAAAATGCCTGACCAGTATCTCTTAAAACTGTGAAAGTCATGAAAAACAAGTCTGAGAAACTGTCACAGCCAAGAGGAGCCTAAGGAGATATGACAACTAAATGTAATGTGGGATCCTGGCTGGGGTCCTGCAACCGAAAATGGACATTAGGTAAAAATTAAGGGACTCCAAGTAAAATATGGACGTTAGTTAATAATAATGTGTCAATATATGGATTTGTTTAGATTTCTTTTTCCTTCAGCGTGTTAAAAATGTAGTTCTTCTTTCTTCTGTTCTCCATGTTTCTGATGAGAAACAAATTATCGTTTGTTATTGTTCCCTGCATATAGTGTGTCATTTCTCTGACTGCTTTTAAGATTCTCTCTTTGTCTTTGGCGTTTTGCAGTTTGACTATCATGTGCCTTGGTGTGGCTTTCTTCATATTTATATTTGGGGTTCTATGAGTAACTTGAATTTATATCTTTCCCTAATCTTTTGACTTTGGGCCTTTTTTTTTTTTTTCAAATACTTATTTCTGCCCCATTCTCTTTCTGTTTTTCTTGGATTCCAGTTACAAGTACACTAAACCTTTTGATATTTTATCCTAAATCTAGAATCTCTGGCTCTGTTCATATTTTTCATTTTTTATCTCTGTGTTTTAGATTTGATAATTTCTATGGATTTATCTGCCAGTTACTGACTTTTTCTTCTTTCCTTTCCAATCTGCTGTTAAGCCCATCCAGTGAATTTTTTAAATTTCAGAGTTGTATTTTTCAGTTCCATAATTTTCTGTTTGGTTCTTTGAGTAGTTTCTATTGCTCAGATTTTTTTATTTAATCATTCATTTTGAGCATATTTCCATTTGAGCATACACAGAAGACAAAGAACAAAATTATTTCCTTTTATTTTTAAAGCGCAGACTGTATATTCAAAGATGAAGATAATTTTTACCTGAACTATTTGTTCTCCTCTTTATTATTCATGATTTTTTTTAGCCTAACACATTCTATATACCTTGTTGTTTAAATATACACAAATACATATATGTAGTTAAATAAAAATTTAAAGTTTTAACTTCCACTGTTTAAAATAAATTAACGTTATCAATGTATTAAAGGCAATACATCTCACATAAGTTTACCATCTTAACTGAAGCTTTGCAGAAAGCAAATATATATCATAGTGTGATTGATCATTTTGTAATCTGTCTTTATTTATGCATTTTAATCACCAAATATTTCAGGTGACAATGTTATTCATTAATTTAATATTAGTAACAGGTCTTAAAGTCAGTTAAGGATCTCAAAAATTATATTTACAATGTAATATAATCATTGTTGATTTTAAAAATCAAAGAGATGATGTTTAAATATCACATGCAGGTAGCAGAACTGAGATAACTAAATTAAAATAATTTGTACTATTATTTGGCATTTGGAAGAACCAGTCCTATTATAAAACAGCACTTATTCTTTAATTTAGTTAAATACATATGTATATATTCTCAGGCCTTAAAATATTTTGTGTAAAGAATGATCATTTATCTGACCCATAAGTACAATAGAGGAAATTTAAAGAGTTTAAAATAATGAGATTAGAGAAAAGACACACATATCTATTTTTGAACCCAGAATCACCAACTAGTATAATTTGTCCAAGCATTCATGTAAAATAGGAATGTTACTCATGCCGTTCTTAGTGCAGTTTGTAATCCTCTGCGTTTACCAGCCAAATTTTAGAGCTTATTTAACTTTTCTTTAATAGTATTGACTTTGTAAAGTTATTTTTTCCTGCGTTTTGGTTTATTTAGTTATGCAGCTATTTGGTCATTGTTATGGGCCTTTTGTAAGAGAAGGGCTTATGTTCTGTTTTTCTCCTCTGGCCTATTTTAAATTGGTACATCTTAAATCTGTATGGGCCAGGTGAGTCAGAGGAACTTCCTGTGCCCCCACCCACCCTTGGAGAAGAGGGGAGGCAGAAGGACACCCTGTCCCTCCCACCCTTCTCCCCACCCCCGCCATGCCAGCCAACTCCCCTAACCCTTCCTGCACTTGACAGCCTAGCTATCCAATGTGTCTCTGCAACTTTCTGTGCGTGAGTGGGTGCCGTTACTGGAGAGCGGTGGCTGTACTCCTGCAGGAGTGACCCTGGCATTGCAGCTCAGGTGGGACAGCAACTGCTAACCCTGAGTTTGTAACCACGGTGTTGAGACCGTTTTCCTTTACTCTTTATAGTACCTGCCTGACTGCCATCACTGGCTCAGCTTATCTTCTCTAATAATTCAATTTTTTCCTTGACAGCTGAAAGGCTTCCTTCATCAGATAGCTGTTAAAACAGCTTTGTTGCTTAAAGAAATGTATCTTTATTTGTACCTTCTTATCAAAGAACTTGTTCTTGAGTGTTCTAAGGTTTCTGGAACCCAATTTGCTATTTTCCATGAGATAAATGTGCTCTTGTCCAATTAGCGTATTTACTTTCTGAGTTACTTGACCATTACTTCCTGTTATATGGCTCCAGATATTTTCTTTAAGGTGTGAATTGGGCCATATCCTACCATTATTTCAAAATGTTGTGATTTTTAGTTACATTTTTCTACCTCATTGCCATCAGTTTTTCAGTTTATAGTCTGCCAATTTGTAGCCCAAATATTTATCGCACTTGATATGTTTAAGAATCAGTATCAGATGTGTTGTCGATGATGTCTTCAACCGTACCTTAAACTGAGAAAATTTGATCCATTTCCCCCAACCTTTGATAGTGGTCTTGCAATGGCAGGTGAGGGGGCAGGGCTTCCAGGCAACCCGGTGGGGTTGCTTTTGTTTTTGTCCTCTGGTACTTCTTAAATCTGTATAACAAAAAACTTAGCACTTCAGTTCCACTTCCATCAATAAGCCAAGCCACAGAGGCCCAGGTGCCCAATGGCTTCCCCTCAAGGTCCTCCCTGCGCCCAAGCTTTGTCAGATGCCAGCAGTTCCCTTTCAGGGGCGTTGTAGCTTCGCCCTAGGTTCTGGTTTGGCCTGCTATGTGGTACACCTCTTCATTTTATAGTAGAGAGCCGGGGTCCCCCCAAGTCTGGACTGGGGTACATCTAGCCTATTACACTAGTAGTTGTCAGTGTTTCTCTTAGTTTCCGATCATTGTCTCAGTTCCTTATAATGCCCAATAGGTACTGTCAGAGGCCCGCAGGCGTGTGTGTGTGTGTGTGTGTGTGTGTGTGTGTGTGTGTGTGTAACTGGTGTCTATTTAGATTCAGAGCAGGCCACATTTTTAGCCACAAAGCTTACTTGCTGATGTGAAACAGAGACTAGAAAGCATAGTTATCAAAAGTAGTGACCTGCAGCCGAAGGGAAGGGACTGGTGGAGGGAGGATGAAGGGCTTGCATAGGTCCTTGTTCAAGGTTCCCAGATCTTCCTGTAACACCATTGAGGGATTGTCAGAGGTTAAAATATGTATCCTCAGGAACGGCTAGGTAATACTTCAGTGACAAACAATCCCAGTGCCTTTATAGTGGCTTTTAAAGCAACACAATTTACTGCTGTCTGTCCAACATAGGCTTGTGGGAGGTCGGGAGCTGTACTTCATTTAGGTATCGCTTGGGGACCCAGATCAATAGAGGCTCCATGATGTTATGATATCGACATCACCAGTGGCTGGATCTGCTGTACACGAGCATCAGGCGGGATCAGGCGGGAGTCAGTGCAGGTGATTAGATATTACCCCGAAGGACCTCCGTCCTTCTGCTCACGTTCCATCAGCCCGCTCCACTAACCTGGCCACTACTGCACTCACTTCAAGAATTTGGGAGAGTGTAATTCTCCAGGCATCAGAAGGTGGAGGGGACCTGATACTGGTGATCATTGGTAATGTCTAATTCTGCTCTGTTTGCTTCATTAATGTGTGCAGGTGTGCACGCACGTGTGTGTAAGTGTGTGTGTAAGTATGTTCATGTGAGCTATGACCATGACATTTTACCCCTAAATATTTTGTTGTTACCTATATAAAATAGGACTATTTCCCCATTGTCTGCAGTATTGCAATGTGACTTATAGACATTATGATATTTCAATTTTTAAAAAAGAAACTTTACTTCATAATCACACAATCATTATCATACCTAACAAAATTAATAATTCCCCAGTATCTCTAACATCAATTCATAGTTCAGTTTTCCAATTGTCTTAAAATCTGCCATTTTGTGTATGGACCCAATCAAGGACTGTACATTACATTTTTATGTCTAATATAATCTCTCTTAATAAAACATAGTTCCCTCTGTGCTCCCTGGGACAAATTTATATGAGCCCTTTTTATATGACCTTAACTTTCTGAAGGGATGGTTATACTGTACATATACCGAATGCTGAATACAGTTACATGGTCGAATGTCCCAGCTCCCGATTTTATCTGTTTCTTTGTGGAGCTATTTCACCTGTTCTTTTACCCTCTATTTATCCATAAACTGAAGGCAGATAAAAGAGCTTCATTCAACTCAGGTTCACTGTTTCAGACAAGGGCACTTCCTAAGGGAGGACATCACATTCACATTGTTCCTCAGAGGGAGAGGCCACTCGCTGTCTGACTGCCCACTCAGGGACAAGGTAGCACCAGTGGCACCAAGCCCTTCCACTGAAGGCCACATGGCCTCCTTTCGGACCAGTTATCTGTGCAGTGACTTTTTGCCACCATGTCAGTTCCCCACCAAGCCTCAAAGAAAAACATTTTAGAAAGCAATATTCACTTCCATTTGGATCTCTCCCCAGCAGTGACATTCTAATAAATATAGAGAAGCAATGAAAATTAAGCAAGTCAATGTAGAAAACTGGCTGCTTGAATGTGTAACATTAGCGAGTGGAAAAGTCCAAATTTGATTTAAAATGCCTCTCCTTCCAGTTTTCTGATGTGGTTGTGGTCTGGCTTCTGTTCTGTTCCTCCCATCTGCCTTCTCCCTGATCCCGAAGGGGCCTTCTTCAGGGTACTGTCCCAGGTGCTGTCCTCTTTGCCCCTGAAAAACCAGCTTCAGAAGATATTATCCACATCCATGGCTTTAAGTGCCGCCTATATGCTGGCAAGTCACAAATCTCAGTGTATTCATCAGGTTTCTCTGGAGAAACAGAACCAATAGGGTGTGTGTGTGTGTGGGGGGGGGGGAGAGAGAGAGAGAGAGAGAGAGAGAGAGAGAGAGAGAGAGAGAGAGAGAGAGAGAGGAGAGTGAGAGAAACAAAGAGAGAGAGAGGTTTGTTATAAGGATTGGCCCACATGACCGTGGAGGCTGAGCAGTCCCAAGATCTGCTATCTGCAAAGCCAGAGACCCAGTCTGAGTCCAAAGGTGTGAGAATCAGGGGAGGTCAGGGAATAATTCCCAGGCTGAGGACAGGAGACCACATCCCAGTTCAGCAGTTAGGCAGAAAGCAAAGTCTCCCCTCCTCCACCTTTTTTGGTCTAGTCGGGGCCTCAGTGGATTGGACAATGCAATGCACACCGAGGAAGGCATCTGCTTTACGCAGTCTGCAGATTCAGTGCTATCCTCATCTGGAAACACCCTCACAGATACACCCAGAAATAATGTCTGGCCAAATACCTGGGCACTCTGCCATCCAGGCAAGCTGACACAAAATTAAGCACCATACTCAGCACCCCCAACCACTCAGCTAATATGCTGACTTCTCCATCCTCAACATGTGGACACTGATGTAGAGCCATCGCAAAACTTAATTCACTTGCCACTCACATCTTTCCAAGAATAGCTCCTTGAAATTGCATACAACTACTCAGTAGCCTTTTCAGTGAGCACTTCAACGTATCAAATGGAGTATCTAATGATAAGTGTCTCATACAGTGCTCACATCCAAATATATCAAGCCCATTCAGCAAATATATGAAGTCGAACAATGAAGTTTGCAAACTCATCCTAGAAAAAGTGCTACATACCTTACTGCTGAATATCACTACGATCATCTTCGAAGTACTCCCCTTGGGAAGTTAAGCACCGATGCCAGCGCCTAGTCCACTCTTCAAAGACATTTTGGAACTCTTTTTCTGGAATGGCCATCAGTGCTGTCATCATATTGCCCTTCATGTCCTGAATGTCATCAAAATGTCTTCCTTTCAATATTCCCTTTATCTTTGGGTAAAGAAAGAAGTCATTGGGGGCCAGATCAGGTGAGTAGGGAGGGAGTTCCAATACAGTTACTTGTTTACTGGCTAAAAACTCCCTCACAGACAGTGCCGTGTGAGCTGGTGCGTTGTCATGATGCAAGAGCTATGAAGTGTTGGCGAAAATATAGGTCGTCTAACTTTTTCATGCAGCCTTTTCAGCACTTCCAAATAGTAAACTTGGTTAACTGTTTCTACAGTTGGTACAAATTCATAATGAATAATCCCTCTGATATCAAAAAAGGTTAGCAACATCATTGCAACAAATTTGCGAACGTAATTGTTAGACCTCATATGTTGAGCATGTGTGTATCCATCTTCCTTAGGACCTCAGGAGACAGTGATGGAGGGAACATGATGGCTGCTTTTAGGGAGCACGCAGTCTAGATGGGTTGATGGACACCTAAACAAGCAGTATTTTGTACAATGTGAAAAGCACTGTAATAATAGTGAGTAATGCATCGCAGAAACACCACTGAGAAGGACTTCATAAGTGTGGTGGAATTTGAGCTGGACCTGCAGAAAGTAAAGGAGCTTGTCGGATAGAAGTCAGGGTTTCCAGCAGAAGAAACTTCATACACAGAGTCCAGAGTTGTGCAAAGTAGAGACCAGAACTCAGTGGCTGGAGAATAGACTGGAGGACAGTGGCAATGCAAAGTTGGGGGGTGACGGAGAGACAATTCTAAAGAGACTTCCATGCATGTAAGGGAGTTTGGCCTGTGCCTCTATATCAGAGGTCCCCAAACTTTTGCATTTCTTTTATCAGGAAAAAAAATTAATAGCTGGCATAAGATTTTGAACTTTTTTTTCCTAGGTGAAAAACCAAAGTACTATCTTCTGCAATTCGACATTATTGTATACAAGGAACAATACCAAGAATGGAGGAGAGTCATAATTTTCTACTAAAAAAAGTTGAATACATTTAGCTTTAAGAAAAACTTAGTATATTGTCCATTTTCCACAAATTTCACCAAAACACAGTTTTGGGGGACTCTGCTATAGATCATATTTCTAAAACTTCAATGAGAATATGTGAATCACCTATGGATCTTATTAGAATGCAGACATGGGTGGGGCTTGAGATTTTTGTGGTTCTAGAAACTTCTATGTCAGGTTCTTGCTGCTGGAGCCCAGAACACACTTTGAGTAGTAAAACTTAGTCTACATAGTGAGAAAGCAGAAGATTGACGTGATAGCATTCATATTTTAAAAAATTAAACCAGAAAGCTCTGTGTAAAATTGGTTGCAAATGAATTGCGACTGCAGTAAATTACACAATAAAAGTTCTGCAGATATATATCCTGTGGGTTATGACAAATCACTTTAACTTCACTTTCTCTGGTCCTCTGACTCATTGCAGGAATTACTCAAATGGTGAGAACACTTCAAAGATTCACAAGAAAGGTACTCTTTGAGTTTACTATATGTGTCTCCTCCTGACTTAATACTTCAGTCTTAGTATAGAATTGGAATGTTTGTGGAATTCTTATAAGTTGTATGTTTCCAGAACAGAATATGCACAGCCAAAAATAAAATGACTTAAAAATAGTGCAAATCAAATCAGCAGTAGTTGATTTGGTGCCATCTTTTCTCAGGGACTTGAGCAATGGTTGAGGTCTGTACATGGAGAACAGATTGTTCCATGCGAGGCTTATCAGAAGTTAATGCCAAACCAGATGTTCTTGAAGCTTCTGTTACCATGATAGACAAGCTGTTCTAATTTTATAGAAAAACAAATATGTAGTAATAAATTATCACACCCACCTTAATGGTTTCATAAGGATTCCTTAGTAAACATTCATAAAAGGGGATAAGAAGTTTTAAAATGTACCGTTTAAAATAATTGATATTTTTACTACATGAGAAGCTTATGACATAGTGAGCAATAGCAGATAATGAATCCTACGAATATCTTTCAAATATTGGGAAGGTTGCTGGAACCCAAGACAGAAAATAGCAAAATGGAATAACTTTGAGGTCAGTTGTAATTTTAAAGAAGGTCTAAGTTCTGAGACCAGACCGTGTTCTTTAAAAAGATGAATCCAGAGATGTTCTCCACACAAACTTTAGCAGGTGATTGTCTCCACAGGGCCTATTTGCACACCAGCCCTTAGAGGACTTACAACTTTTAAAGGAGCCTGATATTCTTTGGCCTTATGTTCCACAGGGCATATCCGGTCCCTGGAATCAACACCAGTCTGATGGACTCAAAGCCTCATGTCATGTAGTTCCCACTGCCTGGTTCAACCTTGCTCGGTGTGCAGTCTTTCCCTGACCACTGAAGAAAGTCAGGCAGGCTCAAGACTTTCTGGCTGTCTTTTTGGACTACACAAGTCGTAGCCACCTTATTCATGAAACCCAGCCTCAGTACCAAAATATAGTATAGGTGTCAAAAATAGTTCAGAACTGGAAAATATCAATAAGGCTATGTTACCTACTAAAATCCAGGCTGTTGAAAAGAAATAGGGGGAGAATAAATAGGGCTATGTGTATATCGTTACAATTCAGAAACATCTCAGCTTTGGAGTGAAGTCCTAAAACACGCCCTTTTAAAATTAGAAAGAAATTTCCCTTTAATTCATCAGGAAATGAAAATCTATTGCGCTTCTACCTCTGAGCCCTCTCACACAAGCAGTCTTTCAGCAGTGTCATGATGCCCGGGAAGTGTACAGGATTATCCTCTGTGATGCAGTGAGAATATTGACATTTCTTTTTACATTCATTTGTCTGAAAATAAGATACATTAAGCTTTAGTAGTATTTAATGTTTTAACTGGCTTTAGTTCATGTATTCTCTCTCTCTGCCTTTTTTCTGTGTCTCTCTCTGAATTGGTGGATGGATAGGTAGGTGGATGGATGGAGGGATGGATGGATGGATAGATAGATGATAGCTAGATAGATATAGATATACTCTTTTTTTATATAGCTAGGACTGTGAGATAAAAAACAAAAGTTGGAAATCTCTGGTCTAAAATACTAGGACATATTTGTTTTGCATTTTTCAAACCTGGTTAGGTTACTTAATTTATTCAAGTTGTTCTTAAGGGGTACTATTTCAGGACTCATTTTTATCTTTTTTTAAAAAAAATATTTTTCATTGAAATGTAGCATTATATTAGTTTTAGGTGTACAGCATGACAACTAATGTTTAGATTGACGGATCATGAACACCCACAGTATGTAATAGATATTATCTAATCTATAAGATGAGTGCCTTGAAAACTTAGTTCTAATTCTCTTATATCAGAATTTATGTTGAATAATGCTATTTGAATAGTGGCCACCTGTTTCACAGGAGAAAAGATACACAGTATAAGACATCATATGATTAATACCAGGGCAGGTAAGTGCTATATAAATTCAAAGAAGGAAGAACACCAGGATTTGGGGGATGAAGAATATCTTCACAGAGTGGGGAGGACCAGAACCCTGTATCAGGCCGAAGCCCAATACCAAGAAGCAGAGGGGTGAACTAACTAGGGGGACTAGTGCTGCCGTGCTCCCCTTCCCTTGTCCCCTAGAGCCCCTGAAGCCTCTTCATGGGACCCCAGGGCTCCCGGGAAAACGGCTGGCATCAGTGGTACGAAGTCGTGACTTCCCACTGCTTTGACTATGACCTATAGTAAGATCTATTTTACACTGTACACAGAATCATATAGAAGGATAAAATTTCAGAAACCAGTTATACACATAATGAGTGGTTGGTTTCCATTAAATCAATGGAATGACCCATTATGGGTGCAACCCACAGTTCAGAATTCACAGGTGGAAGGAGACAAGCCTGAAAAAATTCGTATATCAGCTAAAACGTGGATGGCCTTACATTCCAGACAAGGGATTTGGGCCTTTATTATTTATTTATTTATTTAATTATTACTGTCTACAACATTTGTTTATTTATCAAGAGAAACTATTCCTTAGCCCAAATATCCATGTTTCATAGTTCAGGAACACAGGTCAGTGACAAACTTCCATAGAAGTCAATTCAAAGAAATTCTTTACACTCCAAAATCACTTTGCATTCTAAAAGATACCAGCCTTCCTCATCACCTCAAAATCTTTCATGGAATCATAATTTCTGTAGAAATCTGCATATGCCTTTTTCCTTGGTTCAGCCACAGCAAACTTATAGAAAGCTGCAACCCCCAGGGAAACAATGACTGATCCAACAATATGAAATCGCAGATGCTTGGCCAGAAGACCACGCATCTGAGGTTTCGCCAAAGCACTGGAAGACATGGCAGCTATATTCTCCCTTAATACCAATGTCCTTCTGGATCCCTTTATTATTTATTAACGAGAGGGTCTACTGAGGTTTTTAAAGGGCAAGTGATGTGATTTGATGTGGGCTTTTGGGAGATCAATCTGCACCAGTAAGCATGATGACATATGTGGCAAAGAAGAGTTGGAAGTGAGGAACTGCTGTAGTAGCCCCAGCTGAGGCAATCAGGCCTAAACTGATTGGGTAAAATCTGTATTTTTCCTTTCTTTCTGACTTCTGCCTTTGAAAGCGCTACTGGTTCTGATGCACAGCAGTATGCACTGTGGTTAGGAGCATGGCTTTTGAAACCACACCCTGGCCCCCCCACCTACCAGTTCTGGGAGCTTGGGCAGGTGTTATGGTTAGTTTTATGTGTCAGCTTGATTGCCCACAGGGTGCCCAGATTATATCTGATTCTGGGTATGTCTGTGAGGATGTTTCCAGATGAGGTTAACATTTGAATCAGTGGACTGAGTAAAACAGAATTCCCTCCCCAGTGGGTGGGCCTCATCCAATCTGGTGAGGCCTGGACAGAACAAAAGGCAGAGGAAGGGAGGAAGGGAGGAAGGGAGAGTCCCTCTCTCTCTGCCTGACTGTTGAGCTGGGACATCTCATCTCACCTCTCCTGCCCTCGGACTGGGGTTTACACCACTGGTTCCCCTGGTTCTCAGGCCTTCACACTCGAACTGCGTTATACAACTGGCTTGGCTCTCCTAGGTTTCCAGCTTGCAGACAGCAGATCACGGGATTTCTCAGCCCTCATGATTGCACGAACCATTCTTCATGACTCTCAATCTCTCTCCCTCCAGACACATACATAGAAAGATGGATAGATGGATAGATAGGTAGGTAGATAGATAGATAGATAGATAGATAGATAGATAGATAGATAGATAGAAATAGATGATATATAGATATACATATAGATGTTGAGATAGACATAGAGATAGGTAGATATATAGACATAGATATAGAGACAGAGATAGATAATATACATATACATATATAGATAGATAGATATAGACATCCTCATATCCTATTAGTTCTGTTTCTCCAGAGAATATTGATTCCTACCACAGGGTAACTTCACATTCCCATGACGAGCTATGCAAAAGGACACTGCTGGGACACAGGAAGCACTCTCAAAAGTATGGATAATGTCAGTGCCACTGCAGAATCCCAGAGTGCTGCAAGGTCTCATGCATGCATGCTCACTGCAGAGGTCAACTGTGGACAGCCACATCCCCCAACACAAAACATCTCCCTTCATACAGGTAGGAAAATCCTCTGAATGCCACTTCCCAGTTTGCTGTCACCTGGGTCTCCAGTCATGGTTGTGGGGGAGGTGAAGGAGGGTGCAGAGGAAATGTTGCCAGTTCTCAGTGGAGCCCTCACCATAATTTCATCTGTGTAAAGTACACCGTGAGTTCTTTAAGGCTCACTCAGAAAAAAATGACCCGCTGTTCGAATTTTTTATTATGCTTCCCTCCTAAATACACTATTACCATATTTTTCAGGCAGAGTTCAATTTTTGGTGTTCTATTCATGGCATTTAGGCACAGAGAACTTGGCAAAAATATAGGCAGTGACAAACAAAAAGTAGTAGGTTCTAATGATTGTTTGTATTTCCTTTTGCTTAGCCATTGTTTATTGCTTTCATGAGTTATTATATTACACTTTTTTGCATCATTGAACATTTTGGCCTGAGGTTAATTTACTTCCAAATTCAATGAACACAAAGAGTGACACTTTCTTCATTTCTGCTTTATTGAGTGACTGTAAGGAGGTGCTAAGGTGATTCTTCCTACCTGGGAAAATGAGTTTCCTCTGTTTTGCAAGTTAGGCCTAAGTTGCATACTAACGAGGAAGTAAAGCGGAGAATACAAGCAATTATCTTGATTTTAGAAAAAGACATTCATTTACAGTATCAAAAAACTCACAATTCTGGACTATCTAAATAATTATCACAATTTCGCTTGGCAGTTATGTAGATATGATATTAGATGCCATTTGACACACAACATAAAAGCAATAGAAATCAAAGGGGCAAAAAACAATTTATTGTGACATTTATCACACTTTGTAGAAGTCCAAGAATAGGTTCATTGCAATCCACCTTCCCAGTAACCCTGGCTCAACTGAATCGTTATTGGTGAAGCGTTCAGAAAATGCTGATGCACATGGGCAAGTAAGAGCTTTTCAGCTAAATTTCATACTTCTATTTGTCATATCTACGGTCACGTGGTTTTCAGATTTTAGGAGGGAGAAGTAATTTTGTGACTGCCCACTGGTGGTGGTCCTGAGTGCAGAATGGCTTAAGCCACGATGCTGACAACTGAGGAAAGAGCAGGGCGTGTGCCACCAAAGGCAGGCCCAAGGATGAGCGTGCTCCCTTCTGTTCAGCAGCTGGGTCGACAGGGGGCCCAAGAACACCATCGTCTTAAAGCTATTCAGATATAAACCACTTGGGGGGAAAGGCTGGTTGTGTGTGTGGCAGCTCAGGAGTGAGGCTACCATTTGAATCAGTGGACAGAGTAAAACAGAATGCCCTCCCCAGTGAGTGGGCCTCATCCAATCTGGGTAATTCTGAGAAAAAGAATTACTGCCCCTGTCTTCACCTTCCCTGACTGCAGCTCTGCCTTGTGTCCCACACAGCTACCACCGGCTCTTCCAGCCCCGGCTGGCTGTCCTCTTTTTCCTCCAGGAGCCCCCACTGCACCCCACCCCACCCCCACCCCTGCCATTTCTTCTTGGCAGGTCCGGCCCTATCACCTCACAGAGAACCTTCTTCTCTTCTCCCATCTTTTTTTTTTTATAGTGAAAAAATTTTGCATTTAGAATTAGGCAGCTGGACTCAGTTTTGTTGGCAACATCCAAAGCAGCGTAGTGAGGAGCCAGTCGAACACATGCCTTCTTCTCTCCATCAGGCCTGATCAGGCCTTGGCCACGTCAGTGTCATAGAGCTTCTTCCCAGTCTGTCTGATCTGGTGCTTGTTGGCCTGGACATCACAATGAACACAAGTGTATTGTTGTCTTCTCTCTTCTTCATGGCTGAATCAGTAGTTAGGTGGAATTTGATGGCACAGTGGTGAAGCTTGTTTCTCCAGGGGGCGCTCTTCCGAGGATATTTAGGCTGCCTTCGGGGCCGCAGTGTCTCGGGCCTTGGGAAGGTGGGTGACGTCCGGACATACTTTTTTTTGTGGCTGTGGACTCCTTTCAGGACTGCTTTCTTTGCCTTCAAAGCCTTTGCTTTGGCTTTGGCTTTGGGAGGGGCAGGGGCTTCCTTGTTCGCTTTTGGCGCCATCTTCTTCTCCCATCTTTCTACCCGCCAACACTACTTCCTTTTCCTCCCAGAGAAGGCACGTTTTCTAATTCTTTTCCCATCCGTTTCCTCTGGACACTTCAGTGCACATGTGGACAGGACTAGCAGAGTGGAGAAACTGTGGGTACAGGCTTCAAGGGCAAGTGAAAGTTGGTGGCTCCCAGTGCACTTGGGGACCTTTCCAACCTTGTGACATGGATGTGTAAAGGTGATCTGTCACTTTCAATCCCAGCCCTGCTTGGGCACTGGGCTGCTGAGTGGCAGGGAGATCAGCAGCCCTTACCTTTCTTCCTGGGACAGGAGGGCTCACTGCCTGCCCACAGCTGTCCAGGGGCCTGTTAGGGAACTACTGGGAAAGGTCCACCCCAGGCACCGCATGGCATCAGCCCAGCTCCCACCAGAGCTTCTAAGGACTCTGCTGTGCACCCTTACACAGTATTCTTCCTGACTGGCCAGGAGCCCTTCTCCCAGATCCATCCCTGGCCTCCCCAAATCTCTCATTTCCCTGCCCTCTGTTCTCCTTACCTCAGACTTGAAATTACCTGCAACTCCAGCCCTTCCACTCTTTCAGCTGTTTCCAAGATTCGTTTCCTACAGCCATTCCTAAGTGACTCGGGTGATTCCTTAAGGATGGAATTCAAGGCCCCTCGCAACTGGTTCTACATTCACTTCTGAATTATTTTTCTCACCAATCCTGACTTCTCCAGGGAGGCAGAAGACTTTCACTGCTCCCCCAGTGGCGGGGAGCCCCCTGCTCATTGGTCTTCCATTGTCCAAGTTCTAATCCCCCTGCAGCGCAGTTCCTTTCTCACAGATGTCCCTTGGTCCGAGGTCCTCTCACAGGCATCTCTTGCCCACACAATCTACCTCTAAGGAATGTCTATTAGCTGTACCATTGTTAGTGTTTTGGTCTTTCTTTCACAAGCAAATTCGAAATTCTTCAAAAGGAGAAACTCTTTTTGCTGTTTCCTCCAGGGAGGGTAGCACAAAAGTGGGTGGAAACCCACAGGCAATTCCCATTTACTAATCATTAGCAGGCCCCCCCCCCCCCAAGCCCTGACATCCAGATAAGGTGTTCCCTCAATCTCAGCTGCGTGTTGTCAAAGTCCAAGGCCCCTCCAGGTTCTGAGGGTTCCCATGGCCTCAGCCTTCACCGTCACCGGCCTTGGCCCTGGCTCCTAGGTGGGCTGCCGTACTCTGCAGAGTGCTGACCCAATACAAAGTCTAGCAAACATACAAAAACCCATTCACACAAAGCATTTGAGTCTAGTTAGTACAGACAATTTGAGGAGGAAATGGAAGAAATGTTGCACATATTCAGCTGTGTCCCCTGTTGTCCCTATCTCTCCTGCCCTTCTCTCTCCTCCCTTCCTGTCAAAAGTAGCCCTCAAACCCCCATCCAAGACGCACAAGCCACCAACCCCATTGGCTCTCACTTTCTCTGCAAAGCAACCTACCTCCTTCTCTTGGTGCCCAGGACCTGCTGACATCATTGTTTTTAGGGTTTTCCTGTGACCTCAATAGCGCATCAAAGTTATTTTCTCAAAAAGGAAGTTCCCTCTGTCCTGGAAAATCTGGCACAGCTGTTAGAATAACTTTTTTTTAAACCTTGTTACACTGAATTGTCTGTTTACTTCAAAGGTGGTTCGTTCTGAGGTTTCTCCTGTTCCTCATCTCCCTTCTGTTTAATCGCTATATATTGTTGCTGAATGACTTCCTGCCCCCTCCTTTCCTGTCCTCATGATTTCGTCCACATGCACTTTCAAAAGGATCTATTCTTGACCTGCAGAACCTTGGACTTTATTGAAGCACTTTTCCCAAAATGACTTTCTCCTTCTCAGGTGGGTAAGATTGACAAAACAGAGATATCAAAAATGGCCACTATCCCCAAAGGGTTACTTAGCTTGTTGAGTTTACTTTATGAAGTCCTTCTACTCGTGTGCCATGGCATTATCAATACTCAACAACAGCCATCACTCCTTGGCAATCCCTCACACGCTGACTCAGCAGCGACAGCCGCAGCCCCTCCTGACTGGCTGAGTGCTCTTTGTCACTTCCTAATGTTGCCTACTCTCCTCTGCCAAGACTGCTCTCACTGACCTCCATTAGTTCTTGAATCACTTTTCTCCTTATGTCCTTTAGAATCGGTCTCAGCTACCAACTCTGTGGAAAAACCTCCCAGTCTTTAAACCTGTCGTATTTTATGTGGCTTTCTGGGAAGATATCTTAGTTCACGTTTCTAATTAGACTGCAGTGCATAATTCTGAATTTTCTTTTAATTCTCTATCCTCACTGGTATCTTGAGTTTCCCACAATGTTCCATAAATTTTTCTCATTTAAATTTTCCTGGTGCACATACCTTGTGGGGCACTGTACAAATCATTCCAGTAGTTGTACTCCCCAAACAAGCCTTAACCCCCTGCCCCAAGCACACAAAAACCCTAAAACCAAGCAGGCACCACCAATGATTCTAATTCTTAAGTGATAATGTCTAGTGTTCAAAAATGAGTTGAGCCAGCTACCAGTTTAACAGAGCCCATTTGTGGGGCATTAGACTTTAGAAGAGGGAGTATGTTTGAGATCCATGTGAACTGGAAGGTCTGTAGAGATGTTGCCTGTTTTCATTTGGGAGTATTTGTTCCTTGAAGATAAAAAGTGGAGTTATTACACAACTATTGGGCAATAGAACAGTAGATGCTCAGATAGCAGTTACACTAATTGACAGAGAAAAGCCACTTACAACATAGACACTTTATTGCCCCCACTTTTCTCCTGCAGAATAGACTCTCCAGTCTCATTTCCCAGATTGTGTCAGGGAAAGGACTAAGGTGCCAGGCCACACTTTGCCTGCTGGCATTCCTTGTCCTGTTCCCTCTGGCTGCAGTGAGAGCTTTGGCAAGCTAACCTCTCAGTCTCAACATTGTCCTTTATGAAATGGGCATAAAAGAGACAGGAGGGACACAGGAGTGCCGTGTTGCTGGGTGGGCGGCCTGGGGACACTGTGCCTACATCCCACGGGACTGGGCTGAGGGGCAGGCCCTGCTCTGAGCCCAACCACCACATGCTGCTCCCGCTCACCTGTGCTGGGCAGGTGGACGGAAATGCACTGTTTCAGCTGCAATGTCCCAATGAGCCCACTGCTGACCACCCAGCTCCCCTCCCCGTCCTGGTGTCCAGTGGTGGGTGGACCTCAGGGGGTGTCTGTGTTCTGCTGGCCGCAGCTTCCTCCCTGTTGAGGCCCACCTGACAGCCATCTTCCAGGAATTCTTAGGACTCCTGGTGCTGAGTCTTCTGTTTCTTACGTTTTGGATAGTTGTACATTTATTTGGCTTTAAATACATTTTACATCATCTTTTAGAACTTTGTGAGTGAAAGAGAGAGGCAATAGCATTCCTCAGTTCACATCATGAAACTAGTATCACGGTGTAATTTGACTTTTTATTTCTCTGGTTCTTTTTTTTTTAGTATATGTGCTGCCGAAGCGAGCACGTTTTCTCTGGTTCTTAATGTGAGGATTGCTAGTTTATGTCATCCTTTTATTTTTAAGGAGAGCCACAACATCTTTGATCCTTGAAATCATGAAGCAATGATTAAGGAAAAGGGCATCCCATGTGATCTATTCACCACAATAGCTACTATTAGCAATTAATCTGGAAGGTGTCTCAGGTTGTCCACTTGGCTCTTGCGCTGCTGATGGATGCAGTTCTTCTTGGAAATTACTCAAGATTTACCTCTCTTGCTGTGTTGTCCACTTGTTCTCATTCTCCCTTACAGTTTATCAACTTACCTTAGTATGTTCTCCTACCTTGTTTCCCCGAAAATAAGACCTAGCCTGACAATCAGCTCTAATGCGTCTTTTGGAGCAAAAATTAATATAAGACCCGGTATTATATTATATTATGTTATATTATACCAGGCTTATATTACATTATATAAGATCCGGTCTTATATAAGACTGGGTCTTATAGTAAAATAAGACCCGGTCTTATATTAATTTTTGCTCCAAAAGACACACTAGAGCTGATTGTCCAGCTAGGTCTTATTTTCGGGGAAACATGGTATTTCAAGCTGTGAAATCTCCCACTCTACTGGGTGCCTCTGCATGTTGGCTACTGTACCTCTCAGCAAGGGTGTGCCTGCTGTAAAAGGACCGTCATCCTTGCGTTGGAACATCTTGTGCTGCTACAACCAACATTCTACTGGGAGTTGACTCATGGTAAGCTGCAGGGAGCTAAAGCTTTTTCCCCCTCCATATGTAGTTATTTTATTTTATTATCTTTTTTTCCCCCAGTTGTGAACTTTGACAGCCTTTAACTTTTTTTTTCATTCAACATTGGAACCTGACTTTACGTTGTATCCCTATTATAATTAATGTTAGAGTCATTCCAGCCATTCTAGGCTGTCAAACACTTTTGGATCCTGACTGTCATCCAATATTTTAGTCCCCCTGTGCTTTGTAACATTGGCAAACGAGCTGGGTTTGCCTCTGGGCCTCACCCAGTCTAATAAAACACTGAAGAGAGAAGGCCCAGGCCAAGACGGGCAACACATTTCTCTAAGAGCCAGGAGTTTCAGAGAGAAAACTGGCTTCTGTGCCCAAAGTGGATGGCATGTGTGTGTGTAACTGGCATAGCCTTTCATTCAAAGGACCATGTTTTAAACATATAAAAGTGCAAGAAGTTTAACATATCAAAAATCAGGCTTTCACTCAAATTGAGCAGTCCAAAGCCTGCAGACCCCTAAAATGAAATGTTACAATCAGGCTCTACCGTGAGCTAAAGGTAACAGAGTGAGAGGGTTAAGTCACTCTGCATGTGTTCTATGACATCTCAAGTCCCTTCACCCACTTCTAGAAAAGAGGTCAGTGTGGAAAGAGATGATTGGGAAGAGGACTCTGGTGAGGAGAGTAGCTGTGGACAAAGCTGTGCCTGACCAACAGCCCCACGGGGATGCCAGCTGCTTCTGATGAAGTCTGCTTAGTCTGTGTTTGACAGCCTTTGAGGGATCAGTGGAGGATCCGGGCAAATCTTCATAATGGCCTTATCAATTTACTTAAAATGATGCTTTCCTCTGGATTTGTGTATTATAAAGAGTTCCAAACTAGAGCTGTTATTTATATTCATCATTAACAAATTATAAAAGAGAAACCAAGTCATTATATACACTCAGATTATGTATGCTGGAATGTGATAATTGATGTGTTCTTTGAAATTTTGGAAACTAAATAAAAACAGAATTTCATTAGCTTAATTCCCTAGATGGTTATACTCTAGAACTGTTAAGATTTTTAATAACATAAAAATGACTTCATCCTTAGACTTTATCCACTCTTTTAAAAGAAACTCTAATTAATGAAGTGGGTCAGTGACTCAACTATCCACATCCATGTGTCATACTTAAAAAGAGAGATGACTAAAGGCAGGCTGATGCCAACTTGGAGTTTTCTATTTAAAAAAAAAAAAAAGTTATAGAGAAACTTAACGCTAAAGAAAAACAGATAATGGGGAACAAATTAGCCTCAAACATAAGAAAATTCATTATTTTTTTCCTTCTCTTTGGTAGGTTTTCAAATGTATTATATAGCCTGGGCCAAACTAGAAGAAACAGAAATTATTTGCTGAACTCACCCTTAGGTTTTCCCTTACTCAGGGGAGAAAACTCCCCTAAATAAGTAAAATGCAGACTAGCTTAACATCTATTTTTGTAACTTAAATTGCTTTTTTTTTTACCCTAAAATCAAACACAATGGGGCAGAAATTTTGTGTTTGTCACCAATCTTTTATTTAAACTGGTAACTTACACACTTTATAATAGAACAACAAAAATAATGTTCAATATATACACAACCTTTGCATGGACTATGACTATACACAAGGCAGAGTGATAACACAATCTAATTTTCATAATAATTTGTGCACAAAAAGACACCTGACAGACATGTGAACATTACAGTGAAATGACATCACAGGTCCAGTGAAAATTTAGCCTAATACAAAACGTACTCATCTATTGCAAATGACATCTCTAAATGCCCAGAGCTTGTCAGTAGTAATTTATCCAGAGTCCGAAGCAGAGATTTGGTGTGTGGCTATAAGTCTCTTAAGTGAGACCACCTCTGCAGATAAGTTTGCTATCCCTTGCTTTAAAAACAAATTCTCTGGGTCAGAAACTTTGTAGCCATTGTCTTTCATTTCAACAACTCCAGTTTTGAAACTATTCTGAGTTTTGCCATTAAGTTCTTTTTGATGCCAGTGTTCTGATCTGAGAGACCAATCTTGGATGTTAGTCACTTGCACTGAAAAAGGAGTGAGAGAAGAATGTACCATATTTGGGGCACTATGCTTCTCGAGTTCGAAATGTCTCTTAGCTGTCATGTCAACAGGCGAAGAAAGTTTTTGTGTGGCATCAAATTCATTATCGAATGCCTCTACTTTTATCTGCATGGCTTTGGCTTTAATCCGGAGCTTGTGTGGCAAAGCAGAGGAATTCACTTCTGGAACTTTAACCACTGTGGCATGTACATGCTGAAGTTCCACGGGAGAGTGGATTGGGCCCTTGGGAACCTGCTGCTCATCTTCCCCATCGGATGACTTTCCTACCGTACCATCATCGGTTTCTGACGTTCTCGGGGAGTTACTGGAGGAACGGTTGACCTGCAGGAGAGGTGGGGAGTGTGAGTAGCCAGGAAAAGCGTTTCCCACATAGTTCTGATACACGGACGCTCGGTAGCTGCCGCGGTCCTCTCTCGGCTCTCTTGCGTAGCTCTCCAGTTCCACTGGCTCCTGCTTGATGACTTGGAACTTCCTGTCGGGACTTCTGCAGCCATTCTGCCCAGGGCCTTCCTGAGAATGTTCTAGTGAAGACACTTCTGAAACATCAGATAGTGAGCTCTGCGGAGAATGCTTAATGACAGAAATGCAGCTGCTGGTCACCACTGTAGGCTCGTGCTCATCCACAAAGGAGCTCACGCTCGATTTGGAACTCTGGTAGTCTTGAAAGTACACAGCTGTAGAATTACTGAGTTTCTGGATCTCTTGGGCATATGCTGTAGAGCTAATTAAACCAAACTTTAATTTTAGGGAAAGCAGTTCAGCTTTTAAAGTGGCATTTTCTTCTCCCAGTGCAATTAGTTTGTTCTCTAAAACCAGGTCATTTAGTCGACGCTTCTCCCGCGATCTCTTGGCAGCTTCGTTATTTTTCCGCCTTTTTTCCCAATACATGGCATCTTTCTTCTCATCAGGAATGAATTCTCGTTTCCTGCGGCATGCTGAAGATTTGTTTTTCCCCACACTTCCTTCACTTAGAAGAAGCTCTTCTCCTGTCGCCAAGTCTTCAGAGACTTCAGTTAAAGCAGAATTAAGCACCATCATCTTGTCCACACTGCTCCCGGGATCAAGAGATGCCTGCTCCTTCTTGATGGTCTGCATTTTTCTCAGCTGCATCAGAAACAGCCTGCGCCTAGCTATATGGTGCAGGAGAACAAATTATTTTCCCAGGATTCTCAAATGCTTTAAAAACTGTGGTTTAAAATCCATCAATATTCTTCCTTTTGTTCCACTGTCCAGGATAAATCTTTCCAGCCCCTACTGAATGGAGTAGGGGTCTTCTAGGTAACCTGCAAGAGATGAAAGAAACAGTTATCCATTTGGTAAATATTTATTGCCAATGATGTACCGGAACTATGCTAAGCATTTAGGGTATACAGGTCTGAACAAGACACGATTTTTCCTCAGAGCTTGGAATCTTGAAAATGAAATAAGCGCCCAAACACTTACACTGTAAAGTTGTAAAGGACAAATCCCCAGTGAGACCTATTGGCAGAGTAATTAATATGTGATCCAGGAGAGTGAGAGAAACACCAACACCACCTGCCCCAGGGAGAAACAGAGGAAGGCTGTTACAGGAAAAGAAATAATGGGGTGGGGCGTGCGGGATGGTGCATTACAGGAAGGAAATGACAGATCACCTCTGGTTGGTAAGTTTTAAAATAGTACTTGAATATGAGGGTGCTTCTGAAAAATTCAACATTTGTATCACAGAGAAACAAACAAGCTCAACTCTTAAGAGGAACTTTTCCAAAAAAAATCCTTCACTATCAATAAACAAAATCTGCAATTATATGGAATGAAATATAAATGGAGCTCAATTTTTATTTCCACAAGAACTAAAATAAAAGCCACACAAACAACTGAGTTGTAGCTGTTTTAATCTGACTCGTATGTGGACACAACCTGTCCCTCACATCCCTGACTGCCTGGTGGGCTTACATCCAGCTCATTCCACCAGGTGACAGCACACCTGAACGTAAAGGACTCTTCTCAATAAATACATCTCTTCTGACACATATTCTATGAGGTTAGAAACATTCTTTTTTCTGGTTCCTTCAAATTGATTTATCAAACATTTTCTTAAGAGTGAAGCGTCCAAAGATCCTTTTTTGGTCTTGAAAGTTCTGTCAAAATAGATCTCATTTATATAGTAGCTTTGGACTAAAATAAAACTGACTATTCAACTTTTTTTAAATACAGTGCATTCTTAAAACAAAGTTATTTTAAACAGAGAGAATGTAATTTTGGAAAGAATTAATCTCCATTTTACTAATTAGTTTCAAACAAGATATAGAACTCAAAAATAGAACCATCAACAAGCTTCCTCTTACACGGATGAAATATTTATAATCTGAATTTGACTTGCCATGAAATAATAAACCCATATTACATTCCAAAACAATTTTTTTGTGGTGGTGTTTTGGATCTGTGTTTCTAGATGGGATTTCTCCGACTCCTTTTCCAGAAGGTAATACTCTCATAAAGGACATGTGATAAGACAAACATTCATTCAGCACTATCTGCATATGGCATATCTATCCTGCTACATCGAAAAGATGTCATGGTTTCGTTTAATGTCACTCTTTTTCATGCACAGTTTTATAATGACTAATGAAATGAAGTGTTTATTTTTGTTTTTAATTGTTTTATTTTTCAATTATCATTGACATACAATATTAGACTAGTTTCAGGTGTACAACATAGTGACTAGACATTTATATACCTTATGAAGTGATCACCCCTATAAACCTAGTACCCATTTGACACCATATATAGTTGTAATAATATCACTGACTGTATTCCCTGTGCTATTATTTTACATCCTCATGATTATTTTGTAACTACCAATTTGTACTTCTTGATCTCTTTCCTTTTTCACCCACTGTCTCAACCCCCCTCCAAGCTGGAAACCATCAAAATGTTCTGTTATCTTTTGCGTTTCTTTCTATTTTGTTTATTTATTTTGTTCTTCAGATTCCACATATAAGTGAAATCATATGGCATTTGTCTTTTTCAGTCTAACTTAACTGTGCATTCAGCACAATACCCTCTAGGTCCATCCATGTCGCTAGAGATGGCAAGATTTCATTCTTTCTTAGGGCTGAGTAATATTCTATTGTATATATGTACCACCTCCTCTTTATCCATTCATCGACTGATTGACATCCTGGCTGTCTCTACATCTTGGCCATTGTAAATAATGCTGCAATGGACATATGGATGCACATGTCTCTTTGAAGTAGTGGTCTGTGTTTCTTTAGATAAATATTCAGAAGTGAAATTACTGGGTCCATCTTTGTCTCTTGTTATAGCCTTAGTTCTAAAGTCTATTTTCTCTGGTATAAGTATTACTACCCCGGCTTTTTTGTTTCAATTTTCATGAAATATCTTTTTGCATCCCTTTACTTTCAGTCTGTGTGTGTCTTTCGATTTGAAGTGAATCTTTTGTAGGCAGCGTATGTAAGGTTCTTGTTTTCTTACCCTATCTTTTCAATGAGCATTTAATCAGCTTACATTTAAAGTAATTGTTGATAGACACGTAGTTATTGCCATTTTGTTATTCTGTCTGTCTGTCTGTCTGTCTGTCTGTCTTAAAGAAGTCCCTCTAAGATTCTTTGTAATACTAGTTTGGTGGTGAGGAACTCTTTTAGCTTTTTCTTGTCTGGGAAGCTCTTTATGATAGCTTTGCTGGATAGAGTAATTTCTGTTGTAGGTCCTTGCTTTTCATCACTTTGAGTATTTCCTGCTAATCCCTTCTGGCCTGCAAAGTTTCTGTTGAGAAATCAGCTGACAATCTTATGGGAGCTCCCTTGTAAGTAACTAGCTTGCCTTTTCTTCCTTCTTTTAGGACTCCGTTTGCATTTAACTTTTGCCATTTTAATTATGTATCTTGGTGTGGGCCTTTGGATTCATCTTGTTTGGGACTCTCTGCACTTTCTGGGCTTGTATATCTCTTTCCTTCACCAGGTTAGGAAAGTTTTCCATCATTATTTCTTCAAATAGGTTTTCGATTCCTTGCTCTCTCTCTTCACCTTCTGGTACCCCTATAAAGTGAATGTCGGCACGCTTGAGGTTGTCCCAGATGCCCCTTAAGCTCTCCTCAATTTTTTGGATTCTTTTCTTTTGCTATTCTGATTGTTTTATGCTACCTTGTCTTCTAAATCCTTGATTCGATCCTATGCTTCATCTAATCTACTGTTGATTCCCTGTAATGTATTCTCCATTTCTGTTATTGTATTCTTAATTTCTGATTCTTCTTTTTTTTTCGTAATGTTTTCTATCTCCATTTTTGTGTTTCCTATCTCTTTGTTGAAGTTCTCCCTGAGATCATTGAGCATTCTTATAACCAGTGTTTGGAACTCTGCGTCTGATTGCTTATCTCTGTTTCACTTAGTTCTTTTTCTGGAGCTTTGTTCTGTTCTTTCATTTGGGACCTGTTTCTGTCTCCCCATTTTGGCTGCCTCCCTGTGTTTGTTTCTATGTATTAGGTAGAGCTGCTCTGTCTCCTGGTCTTAGTAGAGTGGCCTTATGTAGTAGGTGTGCTGTGGGGCTCAGTGGTGCAGTCTTCCTGGTCATGAGATCCATGTGCTCCAGGTGTGTCTCTTGTGTGGGTTGTGTGTCCCCCTCCTGTTGTAGTTGAGCCTTGGTTAAAAATTGCACATCAATGGGAGGGGCTGACCCTCAGGCTGATTGGTTTTGAGGATTGGCCATGATTACAGTGGAGGAGCAGCTGTGCAGGGGCTGACCCTATGGAGCAGGATTTGCTTTAACAGGGCTCTGGTGACTGCCCGGCCTACCCTTTGGGTTTGTTGCCCATGGAGGCAGTTGAATGGTGCTCTGGCTTGGTCCCATGCTGGCTACCAGGCATGCCACCCTGGGGACTCCTGGGAGGGGTTCCACCACAGGCCAAGTTCAGCTGCAGTTTGTGTCTTGCTCAGACCACAAAGCAATCCACAGATGGCAGCCACCTACCTGCACTGGGCCTACAGATTCTGGGAAAGGCAAAACCGTGATCCAAGACCGGCTGCTGCTAATGCCAGGCTGAGGCTGCTCAGCAGGAGGTATGGGGCATGTTGAGGTCAGATGCTGCTTATTTGAGGTTTGTGAACCTTTGAGAGATTTTAGGGAACTCCACGCATGAACTCAGATAGGCCGTTTGTATGGAAAAGCTACTGGAAGTGGCTTGGATGGGTTCACAAATTGGGTTGGGCAGGGTCTCAGGGAATCACCAGGGCAGGGTGAACGGTGTTAGCCAGGTTGATGGAGACTCAGATATGGCGGGCCCCTGCATCTGCACACTGGGTGAAGGCAGTGCTCAACAAAGGAACAATGGATTCTGCCAGCACTTCTGTCTGAGAGAAAGCTGCCTCTCTATCCCTTGTCCTGAAGCCAGACAATTCGGTTCCTCACTGTATGTCCCTGGTACTTTTCGAGCTGTTGTCCCATTGCTGGAGCTCAAAGCACGTGAGTCCGTCAGTGAGTAAATCCATGTGCTGGCCCTTTAAGAGGCGAGCCTGGGACTGCAACTGCCCTCTGTCTCATTCAGCCACTGCTTTTCACAGCCAGCAGTTGTGGGGACTACTTTCCCCAGCACTGGAACCCTGGGTTGGGGAGCCTGGTGTGGGGCTGGGACCTCTTGCTCCTCTGAGGGTACCTCTGCAGCTGAGCTATCCCTCCCAATTTTTAACGGTCACACACAGGTGTGGGGCCAGCCCGTTCCACATCTCTGTCCATCCTACCAGTCTTATTATGGCTTCTTCTGTATATCCTTAATTGTAGCACTTCTGTGAGGCTAGACTTCAGGTGACTCTCGATGGTTGTTCTGTAATTTAGTTGTAATTTTGATGCTGTCATGAGAGGAGGTAAGCAGTGTTTACCTACTGCGCCATCTTGACTGGATGTGTCCGAAATGAAGTTTAATTTTATTAGCTGGAAAAGCCTGCCACCTTCCTGTGTCTTTTCCAGAAGGAATGATGTAATAATTTCAAGATCATAAAGAATAAGGTTTAATGTCATGTTTCTGTCTGAGTCAACACAGAAACGTAAGTTGTGACTTAGCGAAACTTGTGATTATTAACACCTAGTTTCTGTTTATTTTTGATAATCCAATTTAATTGCAAATGAAGGCAAAGAGTCTACCACAGCAGGCAGTGATGGTATAAAAAGGTAATGTTTACCACTTAGTAAAACAGCACTACTTTCTATATTTCCACTTAGGTTTCATCTTCTGACACAAAACCCCGTTTTTCCTCTATACGGAATTGATTCTTTCCTCCTGTTAAGGATCTGTATTCCCTAATTCAGTTAAGTCCTTCCCCTTCAAGTCCTTGCCAAGGCATAGAGAACACAATCCTACTTCCATTTACTGAAAGTACCCCACTTGTCTTAAAATCTTTTAACCCCTTTCTTCTAAGTGTCTAAGTACTGATGTCCACTTTAGCATCTCCACAACTTTGTTGGTACATTTAAACCTGCAGAAAACCTCATTTCTTCTTCATCTCCTTCCTATTTGAATTTTACTACATGTACTAGAATCTGGGATTCCTCCCTCATCTGCACAAATTAATTGCTGCTATGACTTCATTACCAAATCACCACATACTACCTTAAGATATTTTCTACACTATTTATCAAATAATCTTGCAATGCTGAAAATAGTTTATCAGCAGCATGAGACAAGGTAGAGAGAGGTGATGATTCTATACACTGTGTACCTTCTTACATGTTTGTTCTGTACATCAACTGTACTGCAAAGTATAGTAAGTCCTTACTTAATGTCCTCGATAGGTTCTATAACTTTATGTGAAATGACATCTAACTAAACCAACTTTATCACTGGCTAACTGATATGAACAAAATTTTCTACAGCATCTCATCAATGTTATAACAAAATCACGTTGAATGAAATGTTACTGGAGGACCTGCTGTACTTCAGGGCATAAATTAATATATATTTGTATCGTAGCAACAAACTGAACATATCAGCTACTCAATATTTATTTGACTGACAGTCACTCGTCTCCCGTACTTATGTAAGAGTTTTGTAACCAAAATACTTTGGTGATACTTTCTTTTAATATTATTTTGTAAATTCTAAAAATGATGTTTTACTTATTAACAGAGAGCTTCTCTTATTCATTAATTGATTTCTTCAACACATATGGAGCATCTGCTGTGTATCCAGCACTGACCCAGCCTGGGGGCACAATACGACAGAAGGAAAAACCAAACTCCGAAGAATCAAGGGACTCCTAGTCTTTGGTGGGAGAGAGACTCAAGACAGTGGGAAGCAAGGGGTGTGCAAGGAGTGACGCCAGTCGGGGGCCTGGCGCACATACCACATTGTTTCTAGCTGAACTGCTTTTTTCTTGGTGTGGTGATAAAACAAAAAACAATTGTAATAGGTGCCATTTACTGAAAACTTACTATGCAACAGGCACTGTGAGCCTGTCATTTCGATACGGTCACAATAACCATTTTCAGATGTGGAAAATAAGGCTTAGGGAAGTTAAGCAACTTGCCCAGTATCACACAGGTAGTTATATGGCAGAGCTAAGACTCCAGCCCAATGCTTACTCCAATCCAATTCCTATAATTTGCAGAAGTTTTTCTGGTGTATATTCCTACAATGCATCTCATTTATATACAGCTCCAATTCTGTATTGTTATTTCTGAGTAACATATACCCATTTGCTAAGTTACTCTGAAGACAGTAAGACACTACTGTCAGAACTTCTTTAAGACAACAAAGTATCACCTGGAACTTTTCTCCAGCTTCCTCAGAGTTGTTTTATATTCTTGAGAGTATTTAATGAATTGAGAAAATATTCTAAATTTTCATATCTCTGCTGAAATTTTCATCTCCTGGCAATCTTATTTATGCTAAAATAAATACAGGAAAAGAAAAACCACAGCTATGGACATCGTCACCTGTGATTTTTAAAAAAACAAAACAAAACCAGAAATGTATCCATTTTCAACATAGCGGTGGGGTGGAGAGCTAAAACAGAAAGACTGAGTGACATTCTCATCACATAGCAGTTGAGGGCAGAGATGGGCCCTAGAACCTATGTAAGTCTCTCAGCAATGAACTTAAATTAGGACGAACACAAAGGCAGTTTACAATGCCTCCTAAAAACACCAGAGTTTATATTCAACTAATGACTTTATTTCAAATTCCAAAGTTTCCCCCTTATGATTAATGTAACAATCACTTCACCCCTGCCTCATGTATTCAGGTCACCACTGACACTGCTTTATCAGTCACCACTTCAGTTTCCTTTTTGGTGAGTGATTGACACTAAATGCCAATTCTATGAGGTTGGTGCATGCAGCATGATCAGCTTCATTGCACATTAGATAATACGGCTGCTTCTTAAAAACACAAATTTAAGAGCAAGAGTCATTACATTCCAATGGACATGTTTTCCCACACCCAATTCGGGCGTGCTGTCACTAGTTAATGCTTTTTCATAGTGCATCACACTATCTCTATAGGCAGCAGTTATCTTTCATAAGCCTGGAGTTTTAAAGTCAAATAAGTCAGATGACTTCAATATTATTTTTAATTAAGATTAAAATTTGGTTTAGAAAATTCTCTAAAAGAATAAAACTTTACAACATAAATTCTAGACCAAATTTCTCCTCCAGGAGTGAGTGACCTCATTATTTATGTTTACAGTGAATCACAGACCTGTATCTTCCTTGGCCTGCAACACATCTGTCAGAGAAATAATGGTTGACAATTCAAACTCTTTACAAGACAAGAAAAGAAGAAACATTTTCTTTCAAGTATCTAAAATCTTACCAATAGTTTAGATGTTAAAATCTACTATGGGAAAATTTTATTATCTCTTTAAAGAAGAAATCTTATTCTAAATTGCTTCTTTTATATTATTTTGATTTTAAAATTCTGTCAATAAAAGATGAAATACTATTTCATGTGCTCAATGATATGGAAACATTTTTATAGAACTATCTCATTTTCCCCTGCTCTCTTGAATATGCTGTCTATTCCCTCAGAGGTATATAGTATAGATACCATTAAAGAAAAAAATTCTTTTATGTGAAACTGTAAGCCATCTCCACTAAGCAGGCAGTTTCTTGTTTTTGAGATAAGTGCCATTTTAGTGAGGAAAAAAAAAAGTTAATCAATTCACAACTCTCTAAACTATTAATACTAGCAAAATGTCAACCTACATTTTCTTCCTATGGGTAAAATCCACGATATGATTGTTCCAATAAAATGCTTTACTTTTTTTTATGGATAAAAATGAAAGCCAGTATTTAAAAGCATAGATAAAATAGAAAAATGAATAAACAGATACAATGAAGGATAGAATGGAATGATAAAACCTCAGGAAACACTGAAATTCCAAGAAAGGATTTTCTTATCAGTCTGAAAAAAATAAAGGCTTTTTAAATTTAACAAACAAACAAACACTATGTTAAACCTTTCCATGTGCCAATGAAGTGCCTCCCATTGAAAATATAATTGTCTCTAGTAACACAGACTTTAAAGCCAGAGAGAAATGTGTGCTTGATGGAGAGATGAACACAGACATAAACAGACGCTCTCCCACTTTGTCAAAGTCTATCCTATCATAGCAACAAATTGACCTACTTTTTCTATTTGGGTGCATCCTAAATAAATGGGTCAAAACCTGATCAAGTTTGTGATGAATGAAAATATTTCAAGTTTCTTGCTCCTCACCCTCCACAAAGAGCTACTTGAAAATTAGATTTAAACTTAATAAATGACAACATTGCATTTTATTATAGCAGTGAAATAACTTAAGGAATTGAAACAACATAGTATAACTCGACATTCTTTAAGAAAAGAGCCAGTATTTGTACCCTAGCACCCGATGAAAATACTCTGAAGACTGGGTACTGATGCTAACACAAGTGCAAGGTTTGAGAATTCAAGACAGAACCACCCTCACTAAAGGGGTGGGGGAATGGAATAGCAGTACATTTTGTAAAATCTGCAGTCTCTTCAAAACGGGGATAGGGATCATTAGTTTTCTTGAAACTTTCAGAAAGATAATTTATCAGTCTAGCCAACTCTAAGCTGAACTCTTAAGGGACACTAACAATCACAAAGTAACTCAGTTACAGGAAATTTTGCCATGGGTAAGTGATACCAGAGTCAGCCAACAGCAGTAACGATGGCAAAAATGGTGTGGGTGCAGGGAGTAGGTGGGGGCAGGGTACAGTAGGGAAAGTTCTAGAATGTTTGTAATTATACTGAAGGATCATTCCAATTCTCTTCAGCTTAACTTTTTGATTGCTTCTTTTTAATTTCACTTTCTTTCCCAGTGAGCAGATGACTACAAATGCCATTTGCTTTACTACATGCCTTAGGAACAGGATAGGTTTTTTAAAATGTTTATTTTTAGTGTTTATTGGAAGGCTACTTAACTGTAGTTTAAGATCCCTGGAAAGTTAATTAATAAAAGACACCATGTTCTGATAACTAAAAGGTTTATAAACATCATTCTGATTCCAATGAAACCGCAAAAATTGCTAGGAAAAGCATCTAGTAAATCCCTACTAAACTTTCTTGTAAAAACAAGCTTATGCTCTCTAATTAAAACCATATGAGAAACAGTACTTTTTTTTAACTACAGGAAAGTTATCTGCAAAGAAATTTGAGAGATAATTGGGAGTGGTGGTAATACAAATTCATTTTGAAACTGAAAAACTCTTATGTAATGTCTGTGATCAAAGGTCAACGTCTTTCAACATTCTCATATGAGTCCGATTTGGATAAAAATCAACTCGAGTATAATTTAGAAAAATAACAGGATATCAAACAATGTGTTAACCCTGTGAAATACAGGCCTACCTTACAAAAACAAGAGATGAATATTAAGGAAAACTTCAATTACATTGTTTCTGTCACATTTTGAATTGAATCCCAAGTGTGTTCTCATTTCTCTATACAAATTAAAAATAAACAACTTTTAACAGCATCGATGCCATCTGGATTACAATGGAAATAATGAAGTATGTGCGATTTTAACTCGGGTAAAAATAAAGGCTACGCAATATGACTGCACCTTTTCCACTCCCTGCTGCAATCACAGTCACGTCTCAGAACTGACTCTATGGACCCCAGCAAGGTCAACTAGAAATATCCACTCAGCTGGTGAGTCAGGCACATTGCTCAACCCGGGAAAGGGCTCTAACAAAGGGTTTTAACTTGCAGGTTGTTGCATCACAGTCATGTTATAAATGCACATTGCAAAGATAAGCCTTTAACACAGAAAAGGAAATTGCTTCAAAAATTACAGTGAGCTGGCACTCACATTCAGGGAAGGAAGAGAGACAGAAGGGGGGGGTGTTACCAGCATGCCCCCCCTTTCCTGTGTTCAGGCTACTAGTCAATTTCTCTGTGCCTCCACTCCCTGACCTATAAAATGGGGATGATAACAACACTCAACACAGTTCCTGACACACGCCGCTTAAGTGTTTAGTCAATATGAGCTCTTAATCTCATTTCTGAGGAGTGAGCAGTCCAAGGCAATGATGAAGATGATTAGTTCTAAGCCTTTGTAGCCTGTCCTGATTCTTAGTGAAGCACTTGCCCTATGTCACAAGTATATGGTAAACCAACTGAAACTTTCTTCTGTATTAGACAAAGGCAACAAACATCAGCAATTTCACCCTTATGAGCTATACACACTCCCTCAAATCTCAGACCACTGCATTTTAGATGCAGAGGTTATCCAGGCCAAGGAAAACTGTCACAGAGAGGTCAACTGGAAAAAGCACATCTGTTTGGCACTTTTTACATTATTCTTGCCACCATCAAGGTATCTCTCTGTTCCTTCAAACAGTTCCCCAAAACATTAACCCAAAGTCTTGGAAAGTTTGAGACACTCCAATCCTGTCAAGAAGTCCCTTCAAACTTAATTACTATTGAACATTACAATGGCAAAAGGTTTTGAGAAAAAAGTTAATCATTAGGACAAGCAAAAAGTGTCTCAAAAAGGATCTTTAATTATAGGCTTAATACAAACTTCAATCCTTACTATTACTGCACAGAGATTTGAGCAGAGTAAAACGAAGGTGAGTATCTTTGTTTAAAAACATTTGGTTCCTGGTCAATTATACAGGAAGCATGTACTGTGCTCCTCACAACTGCCCAGCTCCACAGGTTTTATTTCCTCAGCTTACCCTGGAGGCCCATGGAAATCAGGGCAGTACCCAAGATAGCAGGCTGGGCCTGGGACCTAGCTCCTCCCGGCCCAGAGCCTGTGCTCTTAGACTAGACCAAAGGTTCCCTAAACACTGACAGTGGCCTGAAATCCAAGAGACAAACTCTAAGGGACAGGTGTAGGATATGATCCCATAGAAGCCAACTTTCATCAAAGCTGACTGCACTGCCGCTCTTTGCTCTTTGAGAGAACATCCGTGATGCCGCCGACCTCACTGCGAATACTTGCAGGAGCAATCTCAGACTTGTCTGTGCCCGGATGAAAGAACTGTACTCTTACTATAGGACCGCAGCGTCCGCGTGGGCGTTTTGATTTTTGTTTTATTTTGAACTCAGGGGATTCGAGCTCTCTCTACTCTAGCCTTTGACCACATAAACTTAGGGTTAAAAAAATGCATTGGCTTAACTAGCCACTCAAGCTGGGCCCTCCTTTCCACCATCAAGGCTGGAGCGCCCTCACTCCCCCCGCCCCCTTATTTCTGTGGTCTGCTGGCATTTGGAGGTTTTCTGAGGTCTTTTTCATTTCACGAATCCAGAAGCGCTCGGCTCGGAAATACAATGAAGCCTCCTGGAACAAAGGTATATGCGGTGCTCGAGGCTCCCCGCGCAGAGAAGAGGCAGGCCGCTGGAGCTGCCCTCTCCGCTCGGCCTCGCCCGGGGTCCCTCCCTTCTCTCCTGCTCCCTTCCCCACCTCCCCAGCTCCACTTCCCTCCTCAAATGTTCCCCTCCAGCTCCCCTCCCCTACCCGGACCTAGCAAACCCCTAACGCACGCGAACCGCGCCTCCTCGGGACCCGCCCCCTGCCCCCCGTTGAGTGGGCGGCGCAGCGGGGCCTCCTCATAGCCAGGACCCCCGCGCCAGAACAAAGGAATGTGGGGAGGGGACGAAGAGTAGCGCAGGCCTCCGAGCAGCCCCAGTCCAAGCGCCGCCCAGGGCGCTTCCGGGTGCGGACCCGACGCCCCCTCGCACCACCCCCACACCCTCCAGATCCCAGGGGCCCGCAGGAGGGAGGGGCGCGCCGGGAAGCACTAACGCACCACTGAAGGTCGCCATCGGAAGGTGGCGGTACGCGGCCCTTTGCAGGCCCGGGGCTCCCAGCCAGAGCTCCAAAGTAGGTCGGGGTCTGACACCGGGAGCCCGGAGCAAAACTAGCTTCTTGGAAAGCGACTGAAATTTGGGGTCATATAATTTATTCCAGTGGTGAATCGATAATATGCCCCCCCAACCCCACACTTTAATTATTTAAATGTTATCTTAGGGTGAAAAATCTGACATATACACACCACCATATACACATATATTAACACATACTTACACTACGTGAAAGTCCAGGTAGAAATTTAAAACCTGGGTGTATTATATATTCATCTATATTCACATGAATATAGGTTACCCAGACAAAAATACAATCTACTAACCTACATTTGTTTCCCATAAATCATATGTGGTCTGGAGAAAAAGAAATTACGATGTGAAATAAACAGTTGTGACTTCATTCGCTGTTGTTATTTACAAAAGCCAAGAACAGAAGATGACACTTGGCAATCCTCTGCTTTCTCTCAGGGAACAGCACTTTCCTAAGGTGTCCTTTTAAAAAGATAAACGGGAGTCAGCATCCAGCAAATCATCGGGCTCTGCGAAATGCCTTCCTAAAAATACAATCTTATCAAAGGTCTCCGAAGGCGCGGAGTTAAAACTACAGCAAATGGCCTTGAACTTGTATTTGCACACAGCCCTAGAGAAAACACCAGAAATAGCACTGCGAGGCCACAATTGTTAAAATGTGATAGGGCTAAATTTAGAAGAACGCACATTTCATTTAGGGCAAAAGACACACATTCGGCAGCATGAGCACGCTCAATGCTTACCCGGTTGTCTACATTCCTGTTTAAAATAGCCTTTAAAAAAACTGTTACAGTGACATTTAAAGGCTGAGATTGTCCTACTTTCTTTGTAACAAGATTATAAAATCACGTAATTAGCTCCTTCTTCCTATGCTCACTGCCAGCAATTCGGCAGTTACATAATGTAACATTTCCAGGAAACTATTATGTGATCTGTCTTGTCGTGCCTGAAAAAGCAATGACAATAAGGTGAGGAAAAGGGCTGACTGCATGGAATGCATTAAAATTAGGAAGGTGGGGAGGTAAACGCCACAACGGTTCCTTCCAGTTTTAAAAATAATAGCTCAGAAGACCTAAAGGGCGAACCCGGGTAGTATCCGAGATCAGAATTCAACCCGAGGAATTCTTCCTTTCATATTGTGGAGTGTTTAAAAATGTACTTGGGACGTACTATATAGATGTAAATAACGATCTAACACTCAACGCTGCGCTAGAAGTACCAAATCATTGCACACGTACGAGCACATTTCCAGATCAGCCCGTAATCCTTGCCAATTTTTCACCGTGGGTAGATTATGCAATATATGCAAGGACAAACCCACAACCTCCCCGAGCGCTGGTATAACACGCTGACGACAAACAGGGTGGAAAACGTCTGAGCACACAGCCCGGACACAAACAAACGCTGCGCAGGCATTCTCCGAATGCCGTCACCATTCACGCCACTAACCGTTTCTCAAGAAAATCAAGACTATTCCCCATTACTCTATCCCCCTCTCCCCCGCCGCCAGGCCCGCAGAAAGCACAAGAAAGGAAAGAGCGTTGCCCTTCCCTCTCAAGGTGGCTCAGCCTCGACTCAGTCTCCCGGCGCTCCTCTCTACCAAAACATCAATTTTCCCGAAATCAGGAGACATTATGCAACAGCAGCGGGGGGAGCGCAAACTAGCCCAGTCTACGTGCCGGCGCGAGAGCGCTGCAATCAAAGCAGCCACCTTAAGGTGGCGAGTCCCCTCCAGACAAGACAGCAAAAGTTTATGTAACGAATGCCCCGCGCACACTCGTCGCCGCCCGCCAGCCCCGCGCACAGCCGGGCCCCGCGCACAGCCCGGCCCGCGTCCCGCGTCCTCTCGGCCGCGCGCCCCGGGAGCGGGCGGGGAGCCGGGCGCCGGGCCGGGACGGCGGTGGGCGGAGCGCTTACCGTGTTCCTGCTCTCGGGCGGGCGAGCCAGGCGGAGGGGAGACAGAACCAGGGCCGGGAGCGGGATCCGGCCTCGGGCTGGGGCCGGGCTTCGGGCGGCGGGCGGCGGGCGGCGGGCGGCGGGCGGCGGGGCGGCGGCGAGGGCGCGGCGCTGGAGTCGGGCAGCGCGCCGGGTCCGCGGGCGCCGTGACCGCGCTAGGAGATGTGTGTTAGTAGGTCAGTTCCGAGCGCCGCGCTACGTCGCCGCCCGCCAGCCCCACCGTGACGGGCGGCCGCAGCCCCAATCGCCGCGCCCGCACCCGCCCCCAGTCCTCCGCCAATGGCCGTGGCTGACAGAGGCGGGCTCTCTGTGGCCCCGCCCTCGCCTGCTCCCCCTCCCGCGGCGCCACCGGCAGCCGGAGTCCCTCCTGGGCCGTGGCCACCACCGCCTCGTGAGCTCTGGGAGGACCCGCACCCCGTGTCCCATCCAGGATTGCGCAACGACTGGCGCTGCAGCGTCGACCGGGACGAGCCTGGGGAGGGGCCCGAGACCCCCACCCTCACTGTCCCGCTCTCCGCGTCGCAGCCTTCGTGCTGCCTGTCTCCGCGGCTCCTCGATGAGCCCGGCGACCGTCGCTCCTTCGCAGAGGCGCTTTTTGTCTCCCCAAGCGCGCATCCGGCCCGGCTACCTGTTGCCCACGGAGTATCCGGCCGCTAGCTGCGGCCACCCGGGCGTGGCAGGGACCTCCGCCCGCCCCTCCCCGCACACTCGCGGGAGTACCCCCTTTTCCTTGAGATGGGCGAGAAGGGAGCCATGGGGGAAGGGGGGACGCTGGCGAGCTGCTAACCCTCGCGGTGGGTAGGCGTGGGGAGAGGGCTGGGCGGCGGGTCCGAGCCCCGCGGGAGAGCTAGGCAGCGATTACGATGCCCCGGCGCCTCTCCCCGGGGAGAGAAAGCGCGACGCACAAACACCGCCCCTGCACAATTAGGGCGAAGATGACGGCTGCAAAGTCGTTGCGTAAGAGGACTGGGAAACGAGGTCCATCTGCCCGCGGCCGCGCTGAGTGCCGGCCGCGAGTGCGGGTCTGCCGGCGGGGTGCGCGGGGCTGGTGCTCTGGCTGGCGTTGCTGCTGGGGGTGGAGACGCAGTGCAGGGTCTCTTCCGGTGATCTGGGAGCTGGTAGCTCGTTAGTGTCATTTCTGCCCCGAATTGTATTCGTTTGTCATCTCCCCCAAATTCCCGGTCTACGTAAGAGACGTAAAGAAGTGGGAGAAAGGGCATCTCGCGGCGGGTTCTTCAGTCCTCGAGCTAAAGACTGCACAGGCACGTGGCGTTTACAGATGGAACACCGTGCGTTTACAGGATAGATGGAAGGGCAGTGCCCTTTTGTGAAGGGAGCCATATTCCTGACAGTGACGCAGACTTGCCCAAATAGGGAATGTGGCAGGTGTGAAAGGACCTCTTGCTCTGCTTGGACTATGTGGGAGCTGGGATGAAAGCCTTCCGTGACTTTCCCCTTCTTTTTCCTCTTAATAAAAATACATTTTAAAAAAAAAATTTGGAGCAAACACTAAAGAGGAGTCGAGTGAACCGCCAGCAGCCATCAGTGGTGTCCATCCATCATTGATAAAAAGCAAATCTGCTCCGCTAAGTTTGTCTCTTTTCTCCCTTCCCCATTCTCGTATAAATACCCAAAGAGTGACGATTAAAAATGTTGATCACATTTCGGTAGTGTTTTTGGAAAGTCTTACATTGCAAACTGTTCTCCAAAGGGCAATGCTTGGTTCTGAACACAAGCTTGTTCACAGTTCATCCCTCAAAGTACAGATCTACCAGCACGACCCTGATGACTTAGACTTGGAAATCCACCTCCCCATGTGCTCACAAATTCTAAAAGCACATCTGTGTGTAGCTTTTGAGTCAATCCCTGCTATTACACACTCACCCCAAACAGATGACTACCCTGGTGAACATGAATCCTTATTTTGGTTTGTAATATCCACTTTCTCATTTTCACTAATAAATTTCCTTTTTTCCAAACCCTCACAATGCGCATTATAGCTTTGAAAACCTCTTAAATGAGAGTAAAACCATATCAATAAGTCAGTTACTTTTCAAGGTTAGAAATGCAGCCTGTTCATAGAAAGCCATAGCCGGCCTGCATTTCAGCCCCCAAGATGTTCTTCTCCACATTGTTCTGCATTTTGAATAATTTCATAGATTTCCAAAGTCATTGTAGAATCGGTAGTAAATGGTTTTTATACAGGACAACTTGAAATTCAGGAAAGGTAAACAACATGCTTGGAGTCACCCCAGACTGTGATAGTGGAGGAATTCTCTGAATCCGGAAACTGTGCTTTGGAAGCTCCTCTCATGACTTGGGGTAGTCTAGATTGTACCTGTATCATATTGTGCATCATTTTTTATTCCCATCGTCCTTGGAAAGCAGATAGAGTGTAAAAGATATCTGTGAATACCAGCTTAGAAAATAACTCTTTAGCTCCTCCTGGTGATAAGGAAACCACTAAACAATACAATGAAGAGTCTGTCCCTGCTACCCAAGAGGTAATGCGTCCAATACCATAGCCTAAAACATGCACAGAATAAGCAAGCACGTTCAGATCAACACAAGGAAATGGATCATAAACCTATGACACTGGAAGCCAATTACGTGGGGTGGAAAGGCATCCAGGAAGACGTCAGCATGTGCCTGACCGTGGAGCTGGGCTGAGACCAGGTCCCAGAGAGGAGAAGGAAGAGGGCTCTGGTTGAAGAATGAACTCAACACTTCTTATTCTCAGTCCCTCTCAGTGCTCGGGGAGGGGGTAGATAAGGGAGGAGGAGGTGGGCACTGTGGTGAGAACTACTAGCAGAAGACAACCCATTTTGCCTCACCTTATTACTCCCAACATGCTTTCTGATTAAGCAAATATAACAGCAAGAACCTGAGAGCAGAATGACAGAATGTGGCTTCTCCACCCTGCATCTGCAGAGCATTTCCAGCCTGAAAATACCTACGAGGACATATGGACCCAGGGCTTTTGCCCTGGGGCTTAGGCAAGGCCAGCTGTAAACTCGAATACCTAAGGAGAATGCTGTTTAGCTGCATGAGCACTGTGGCAGAGACTGAAAACGTCCCCTGGACATGAGACGCTGCCCCCTGGCTCTCGTGGATTGCTGCAGTGTGTACAGTGACAGGGACCCAAAGCTCCCGTTTTTCAAAAAAGAGTTGACATTTTAATTTTTTGGGGGAAAATATCCTGACTTCAGTTTGGCAAGCAATCGTTAAAAAGGAAAAGACTCCCAGGCTTATTGAGTTGGAGGCTGGACAGTCTGTGCACTTTGATAGAAGAGTTCTGCCGAGATGCCCTAGGAAGGAAGGTGTGGCGCTGAAAGGCGAGCTCCCTACCTGGAGTCTCAGATTGGCCAGCTCCACTCCATCTAGTCTAGATATCCACTTCTGGATTTCTTTGTAGAAGGCTTTCCGTACCTAAAAATCTTTTGGCGACTACTGTGCCTCACAGCCAGCATCAGGTCTCCTGTGTCTAGAACCATTGTCTATGTACCACACTGTGTTTATTTAGGATCTTATGTCCTTTTTTCAAAACTTTATAAACAGAAGATAAATCAATTTCTAGGAATCCATAGGCTATATAGTTTTGTTTTCAGGTTGAGGTTTTCAAACGTGTGCTAGTGTGACAGCAATTGCTGTGGCTCATCAGCCATGGGAGGCCTGTCACGCCCATCAGTATTCTATTTATGCTGGTATTTTGGCTTGACCTAGTGAGTCATTGAATGTTTAGGCAGAAACTTCCTGGAATGGTATTTCTTTCTTTCCCTTGTGTACTTTGTTTTGTTTCTACCTACACTTCATGCCATTTCTAATCCTCAGGCTAGCGCCTCTCTCTCCGTGCCTTCTCTTTTCATTCCACTACTGTTGTTGACCTTCGTTCATCTGTAATGTTTTCTCTGGATTTATTGCATTCATTCTTATTTTTGCCTTTGGCCTTTCCCCAGTCATCAAGTCCTCATTACTCCTTTGGATTCTTTCTTCTACCAAACTAACCCCTCTCTTCTCTCTTGCCCCTACCTACCCCAGACATTTGAGTGTTGAAAATTTCCATTCTATCTTCGACCCTCAGCCACTCAATTCCCCAGATTCTGCCATATGGTTCCATCGGCAGGAGTGCCATTAGCATGCTTCGCCTTATTCTTCAAAAACAAGGTTTTGTGGGAAATTGGGTAATATAAGATGGTCAAATAACACTCCCCATAGAAGTGCAGGCTTTAAAGTATGGGAAGCCGAAATGTTTCCTATTAAATGACTCTTGCTCAAGCTAAGAAAGAAATTAGGTCTCTACACCAACTACATGATTTCCCCAGACAAAAGCTGCTGATGGTCTGAATACATTTCAAAGCATTTCCAAAAGACCCAGGAAAAGACCAGAAACAGGTGATTTTGCAAAAGAAGAGAAAATGTTGCAAGCACACCGTTACAAAAACTGAACATGTCCTTAAATTCAGCCACCACTGATGGCATACATTTCACTTAATGTTTTTTGTTCACTCAGGTTAAATGGTATATGAAAGTAAAGGTACAAAGGGAAACTAATAAAAAAAAAAAGTGGGTGAGAAAGAGGGGAATACACTGAAAATGGTCAAGACTTTGGAAGCAGCTAATTGTGTACATTGCAAAACCTCATGTAATGGAGCAAGCATTGTGGCAGCAGTTAGCAGGGTTAGAGTGTGTGAAATATAAAATTGTGAAATGTGTTCTAACAAAAGTCATTTTACTAAGAATAAGAGATGACATGTCCACATTGCAATGCAGCCCAGTCACTGAGGCAAACCTTATCTAAACATTTCTGCAAGTCATACACAGGGCAGTGTGCTGGAAAGAACCATGGCTGCAATGCAGGAGGCCGGGGTTCTAGTGAATTCCTTACTTCAGACTCATAAAGGAGTCATTTCATCTCTCTGAACCGCATTCCTGCCTCTGAGACCTGACGGAGTTGAACCAGACTCTGAAGCATGCCTTCTGACATGCAGCAAGGGGATTCTCCAACAAGAGTCACAACGCGGGGTGCAGCAAGGGAGACCTGCCACTCTGACATTTTCCAGAGAAGCAGCTCAAAGTTGGTGCTGTTTCACCCAAAACCTCCACTTTGCCTGTTTGTAACATGCACAAGAGGAAATTACATTGTGAAACGCACGCTGACGGATTTAGAGACAAAAGTTGTTTTCTGTAGGTGTGGTTTGTTTCAGCAAGAGATTAAAATGAATGCTATCAGTTGGGTAAATGCACTAAGAAGTCCGGAAATTGGGTGCTTGACCACATTTCTGGTCTTCTGAGAAACTTCCAGTTTAATAGACTCTCAGCAACTCAGCAGAAGTGCTGAGGATTTTAACTTGGCTGCTGCTGTGGGATGATCTTCGTAAGCAGTGCACATGAGTTTGTGGAGGGTTTTGCCGTGTTGGTGTACTATGAGGCCAACAGGAGAGCTAGCGCTCAGGCGGTCTCCCAGATGAATGGGCAGTAGAGCCCAGTGGTGGGGAGTGGAGAGTGGCATGTCTGCATCCCACCTCGGACACTTATGAGCTACGTGGCTGGGGCAGGTTACTGTCCTTAACTGCTCTCTGCCTTGGTTTCCCCTTCTGGCAATCATTGATAATAATCATGTCAATCTCAACAGGTTGTTCTGAGGTAAGATCTACTAACTGTTTAAGAAAGTGCCCACTATGAGACAGTGATACATGACAGGTATTATTATTATTATTAGCCCAATCAAAAATCAACCTGTATCAGGGACACCAAAGATGTGTGTGTGTGCATGCACACATATACGTGACTGTGTGTGTGTCCCTATTAATTGAATATGGATAATTAATTCCATTACACTCTCTGTCCCTCATTCAATTCAGTTGAACCAGTGCGTGTCTGCATCTACAAGAGAGCATACCAGAGGTGGATGGGGGTAGAGTGCATTAATTCTTCCATTTATTGAGCATCACTTATTAGGGAATTCCTGGAAAAGTTGATCAAGGGCCTCTGCCCTGGACTATGAGCTCATTCATTCACTCCTTCACTTCATGCACATTTGCTGACCAGGCTCCAGGAGCTAAGCAAGGCCCTCGAGGTCAATGGGAGGGTGAGAGGCACCACACAAGTTGCTATGACAATGTGTAAATGTCATGCAAAAAGCCAGAGGAAGGAGAGGAAACCTATATCCCACTGAAGGGAGATGGAAACACTTCCTGAAAAAGGTAGAATTTGACCAATTTTGAAAGATGGGCGGGCATTCCACAGACAGGTCAGAAGATACTGAATGAAAGGAAACTGCTTAGCAAAGACATGGAGGTCAGAGGTTAGTGACCAAGGGTGGCCTGGGGAGCTACGACGCCAAGAAACAGCTTGACAGGATCCTGGGTGTGTGGAGTCCAGCAGTGGGAGAATGGGCGGGAAGGCTGACCAGGCCCAGGCTCAGGCCTGAAGACCCGGAGTGGCCAAACCAACCAGGCTTGTAGGTTATTCAGGCAGGTAGGAGCACAGCTGGCTCGGGACACTGATCTAGGAAAGTGACACATTGTCTTAAACACATTTTTACACAAAATGTAACACATTAAGAATCAGTGTGGGGAGGTAATTGCAGGCCTGGACTCCAGAGTTATGGGTCCCTGGATTCCACAAGTCTCTACCATGTGGCAGACAACCCTGCATAAGTCACAAGAAATCCCAGTGCCTCAGTTTCCTCATCTGAAAAATAGTACAATAGTGACACTGTACGGAATCATCACAGTGTTGAGAGGATGCAGTGAGTAGATTTGTGGGAAGCACCTGGCACACAGGCCGCTGGCACTGGTTAGGATGGAAGGTGTACCTTCAGACACACAGGCACACAGATGGGAGGCCAGCCACAGTGCTCTCTCTGACATGCTGGTTCCTACCCGTAGGCCTCACTGCTCCCCAGACAGCCCCTCCTCTTAGGATCCCACCCTTGGCGCTCAGCTCTGGGGACCTGCCTGCAGTTCTGAAGGAAACAAGCAGATGGAGGAGCCAGCGGAGGGTGATGAGCAGGGTACACTCAGGTGGGGAAGCTAGAAATGGGTTATTCATTCAGGTGTAAGGAGCTAAGGTGGCCAAGGATGGAAAGGAGGGCCATGGCGAACGACATGGGGGACCCAGAGGAGATGGGCCTCCCCAGGTCATTACTGGCACGCAAGAAGGAGTGGGATCAGGTGGTCACAGTTAAGACGTTCTGGAGTTTTGAGTGGTGTGCCTCCCATCTCCTGAAATGCTCCTGCTTTGCTCCAGAGAAAGAGGCTGAGTGATCACTGGAGGGTGAGTACAGGTGCCACCCACTAGGGCCGGGAGGGGGTCCCCCAGAGATTGTGGCCTCCGCAGAGCTTCCTGAATTCATCCAGGGATACGTCCCTATAAGGGTGAAACCTTGGTGCTCAAACTTGGTTTACTTTCCCAGAGCTGAAAATTCTTGAAAGAGGCCTCGGGCAGGATCTCCCGTGTATGGAGCATCTACAAGGGCACTACCTGCCCATCCAACACGATGCCCTGTTTAGGCCACACGCTGCTTCAATTCCTCTGCGCTGCAGCGGTATTGACAGATGCCTAGAAATAAAGCACAGCGCCCAGCCCAGGGCGTTCCGAGGGCGTCAGCAGTTTTAACACATTTCACCCCCATGCCATCCCACGAAGAGGAGAGAGGTGTTGGGACCAGGAGTCGGACCCAGGTCGCCCATGCTGGACGTTGGACCTCCTAGCCGGGAGCTCAGTGCCGAGGAAACGCCAGGTCCTGGGCTGCCGCTTGCTGAGCGCCTTCCCCCACGTGTGACGCATTCCAGCTCCAGACTGTTCTGCACTGAGCTGGACTTGACAGGGTTAACTGAGGCCAAGGCCCACGGGGCTTCACCCCCACGCAGAGTTCTTACTTGACACTTTTGTTCGCTGCTGTCTGTGGGATGTTCCCAGGGCAGGACAATTGCGGCCCGTGGCGGGTGCCACGTAGGGCTTTCTTCCTAAGGTGCAAGAGAACCACTCCTCTTACAAAACCGCTGGTGCGCAAGTCCTAGTGTGCGCTCCTGCTGGGGTCCCTGGGCCTCTGCCACCTCAGGCCTCGCTGCTTGCCACGTGGAGAGGACCCTCACTCTCGCTCCGCAGAAAATGTATCATAGGCTAGCTCTGGTAGCGGCGGCTTCATCCCTGCTTTCTCGCTGAGCCCGCCTGACCCAGCAGATGCTGACCTTCCCAGGAGCTTTCTGAGCGGGATAACAACACAGCTCCAAAGTGCTGGGGAGTTGGTGTTCCATCAGTGAATTCCGAGGAGTACGAGGCATTTGACGTGACTATGCTCCGCAGTGCTTGGTGGGGGAGTCCTCGACTGACTGCACTGAGTCAGGCCTGTGTGCCTGCGGAGCTGCGGACAGCTGGGAAACACACCTCCCACTACTTCCCTTGCTCCTCGGCCTTCCTTGCCTTCTTCCCTCACTCTTTCGGTTCTAGGGTTGTGCCTCCAGAGAAAGCCTATGTGCGTGAGAGTTCTAGGAATCCCAGGTCCAGACAACCCATAATTTTCTTTCTTCCAGAAACCGAAAAAAGATGCACAATGCAGCAAAATTCTCAAAAGTAGGTTTCTGATCATATATACCTCACTAAAAGAAACAAACAGAAACAACTATCTGAATCTTGCAGAGAAATGGGTGTCCATTTTTCTTGCCTCTCACAGAACTGTGAAAACCACTTCTGACCCAGAAGAGTCACCTCCTCCATATTATAGCAACATTTTTAAGTTTCTTGTCGGGTGGTAATGTGTCTGTAAGCAGGCAGAGCTGAAAAGAAACACGAGGTTTGTCAGGGAAGTGTCAAGAAAGTCCTCTTCAGCACTCTTTTTTGGGTATAAAATATGCATTTGTTAACTTTACTGGAGACAAGTCAGAAATATGGATCTTTTGCTGTGATAAAAGGAAAACATTTTAAAGTGTGGATTAGAAAAGAAGACTTTTTTGTTACTGAAAAATATCTATTTTTTCTATTGAATATTTTACTATTGAATATTGAAGAGTCTTCTTTTTCAGGACAAATTTAATCATTTATGTAACAGTGAAACAATAAAGTCTTCACATTTAAATAATAAACAAGAATACCTATTATTCAGTTTGCTCAGCTGTAAATGTGTGTTGCTGATCCTGGTGTCCTCAGGGGTTTGGGTGAGGATATAATGAGTGGGAGTTACCACACCTTGACTCACGCAATACCTAATCCCTAGCTCATCCATCTAGTAGTTAGTCCTTATCTACAGTGGGATTTGCAAGTGTCACTTACTTTTGCAGACTGCCTTGGAGGTAGGGTGGCTATTTGACACAATTGTGGCCAAAGAGATGAAAGAGGTTGCAGGTGACCCCTATTTTCTTTTCATCCTGCCTTAAAAATTAACGTAATGCTGGAATTATTGCACCCGTATGACCAGAGGGAAAGGTCAATGTCAGCAACTGCTTACCTAGATCTGGGCTTCTTGAACATAAGAAAAACAATTCCAGGTTTGTTTAAGCTATTGTTAAATGAGTATTTTGTGACCTACAGCTTTTCATTTGTATCTGAATAACGTGCAAAGCATAACATAAATAAAATTTCTGGTGCCTAGAAAATGCTTAATAAATGTTATTATATTTTAAAATCTATTAGGTTGGTGCAAAAGTAATTGCAATTTAAAAGGTTAAAAATAGTTGCAAAAACTGCAATTAGTTTTGCACCAACCTAATATTTAAATATATTTAAAATATAATTGGGAAAAGTGTCTTATTCATAATTTAAAAACTATTAAATAATTAACACTGCATCCGACAAAAAGGTGCAAGCTGATCTATGTAAAGAAAACTATTAAACACTGAATAATGACATAAAAGGAGACATATAAGTGAAGAGATTGAACACATTTATACATTAAGAGTCAATATTATAAAGATGACAATTATCCCCAAATTAACCAATAACTATAATCCCATTTAATCAAAATTCTAATGGATATTTTGAAGAACCTGATAAACCGATTCTCATTTTCAATTGGAAGAATAAATATTCCAAAATAACTGAATTGGCTTTGAAAGAGAAGAATAAATGTGGTGAACTTACTTGATTTATTTGACCAGATAGTAGATATTGAAACACTGTGGCTTCATTGAAAGACAAATTGATTAAGGTAATGCAACTGAGATTCTAGAAAGAGATTCACATATAAATGTAAAACCATATATGATAAATACAGTCATGCACTGCTCAACAACTGGGGAAATGTTCTGAGAAATGTACCCTCATTAGGTGATTTCATCATTTTGTAAGCATCACTGACACAAACCGAGATGGTGTATGGTCCAGCCGATTAGTGCAGGCTGCAAGCCTGTGCAGCATGTTACTGTACTGAACGCTGCAGGCAACTATAACACAATGGTAAGTATTTGTGTTTAAATGTATTTAAACATAGAAAAGGTACAGTTAAACTACAGTATAAAGATAAAAAAATGCTACTTCTGTATAAGGTACTTATCACGAATGGAGCTTGCAGGACTGGAAGTTATTCTGGGTGAGTCAGTGAAGGGTGAGTGAATGGTGAGGCCTAGGACATTATTGTAGACTTTATAAACACCGTACACTTCGCCTACACTGAATTTATAAAACAACAGGAGATTAAATCAAGCACAAGAGAAAATGATGCAATCAATGACGCAATAAACCAATGTACGAGGCTGCTGCTGGCATAACGTAGCACACAGCATACTGTTTTACAGTGAACAGTTCTGTATGAGCAGGAAGAGTACACTCTAAAGTAATGATAAAAAGTGTAGCATAGTAGCTACCTAGACCAGTAACATAGTTGTGTATTATCATCATCAAGTATTCTGTACTGTACATAATTGTGTGTTACACTTTTATACAACTGACAGTGAGGTAGTTTTGTTTACACCAGCAACATCACAAACACGTGAGGAATGTGTTACATTACAATGCTATCACAGCTATGACGTCACTAGATGATAAGACTATTTCAGTTCCATTATAATCTCATGAGACTACAGGTGTCTATGCATTCCCTCCCTGACTGAAATGTTATTCGGCGCATAACTAACTATACGATCATTTAAATCAAAGAGCGTATCAGTCAGGATTGAACATAGGAAATAGAAATTGCTCTGGGTATTTTGGACAGAGGGTGAATTAGTATAGGGGATTCGATGTTGACAACACTGTGGAAAGGGCTACAGGCTCACATCCTAAGCTGGATCTCCTGGAATGACTCAGCATAAACAGAACTGATTCAATGGGGGAGCTGTTGAAGCTCACTTAGACACTGCCACTGAAGCTATGCCAGAAACCAGAAGCGACTGCCTTTGCAACTGCCTCTCACATTCAGGAAACTGGGCCGTGGTGTCCAAAGCCGTGGTCTGGGGCTGGGAAGTCACATTAAGAAGCCATCCCTATCACCATTGCTTCTTGATTCCCAGGAAGCTGGCAGATGGACACTGGAGCACTGATGCAAGGAAGTCTCACTTTCTGGGAGTTATCTTGCTAATGGCAGCATTCAAGGGCTGCAGGAAGAGACTCACTTCTGCCTTTCAAAACCTCTCAGAGTGCATCTAAATGGTAGGACATAATTTGCTTCCGGAGCTTCAGCTTTGGGGAGTCTAGGAAATGTTTTCTTTAGCTTTCCAATCTCCTCAAATAGAAGCCAGATAAAATAGAGGCTGAGAGAACTGATCCAAAGAAACTACTCATAATGGGAAAGTGAATAATACTGGGGTCATTGGTTATACTCTCACCTTCCAACATAAAAGTTTTACCACGTGATTAAAGATTTAAGTGTTGAAATTACACATAAAATTACTAAAACAAAATACGGACTAATAGATCTATAATCTTGGCATTAAGGCATAACATGAAACCCACAGGCTGTAAAAGAACAGATACACATACTTAATTAAGTAAAGATCAAGGAGCTTTTGTTTGATAAAGGACACTCCCAAGGTTAAAAGACAAAAAGTTGGGGGAAATATTTATAATTTTTATTCTAGATAAAGGGTTAATTAATATTTTTAGTATCTTGAGTTCTTACAAATCCACAGAAAAAGATTAACATCCAATAGTAAAATAGGCAAAGAATATGAATAACTAATTTTTGGAAAAACCAAATGTAAATAACTTTGAAGCACATGGAAACATGAGTAACTTAATTATTAATGCAGAAAATGAAATTGAAGCTGAAAATCTTTCACTTATTCAAATGGCAATGATGTAGAGTGATTATATCCATTATTGGCAAAGGTGTTAAGGAAATGGAGTGCAAATGGATACAAACTTTAAAAATGAAGTTTGGAGTATGTATCGAATGTTAACATGTCCCCACCCTTTAACCTGCAATTATACTTCTAGAATTTGTCTCATAGAGCTAGCAATATACTTCTCAGAATCTGTCCCACAGAAATAATCACGTAAGTGAGCATAGATACCTGCCACAAGGGTATTGGCTGTAGAGTTATTTGTAAGAGGGAATACTGGAAACAACTTTTAGCGCCCATCAGCAGGTCATCAGTTAAATAAATGATGATGCATCTCCACAATGGAATACTAAGCAGCTAGTAAAGAGAAGTAGCTCTATTTATATTGATGTTGAAACATGGCAATAATATAGTAAGTCAAAAGTTGATCTGTATACGGAACATGATCCCATTTGTTTTTAAAAACAAAAATGTGTATTATATATGCAGAAAATCTGAAAGGATGCATACCCAATTGCTGAGGGTGTTCACCTCGGGGGTACAGAAGTGAGGGCAGTGTGGATGGAACTTCCAATTTTTACTATATATACTTCTTTAGGGTTTAAAATCATTTGACAAAAGATACACATATCACAAAAGACTTGTATTTTTTTAAGATGAAGATCTGTAAATATACCCCCAATTCAGCCATTTGATCTGAAAGCCTGATGTCAAGGTGAACACACCTTAATGCCAAAAGGAACTTAGAGCCCACTTGATAGATACTGAACCTGGGGCTCACAACCTCTTGGTCCTGAGACAGGTTAGTTAGCATGTTACTAGGTAGACAGGGAGGTCCCTGGTGGAATAAACGAAAAAAGCAGCCATATCCTGAAACTCCAGATTCTGGAATGTCTCCTTCACTCCAGGACAGAGATATGAGAATACGCCTTGAGATTAATAAATTATCTCAAATCCCTTTCTGCCAAACAAAGGAGCAGATCTAGTAGGCAGGAATAGCTTATTTCGTTAATCCCTTCAGCATGGGCAAACAGGACAAACCTGATAGATGAATTCCATTAGAAGGCTCCAGTTCCCTTCCCCAAGCAGGCAGGGGAAAGTATAAAAGTAAAAGGCCTTAGCTAGTGGGCTTCCCAGTTTCAGGTACCCCCTCCCACTTGGGAGCTGCAACCTCTTCTCCTGCCTCTAATAAACTATCTTCCTTTACAACTCTTTGCCTTTCCCTGGTCCATGTGTCCATTCTTCGACTTCACGAGATGCGATCCAGGCCCACACCCAGAAACGGCCGGCAGATCCTACATCAGTCCCAAGTCTAAATGGAAGGAATTGCATTATTTCCTGAGGCCCTATTTCCGAATGGTAAAACTAGGATCAAAGAATGCACTGCCATTTTAAGTTTTCATTGCACCTTCCTCTAGACAAGCTGCTGCCACCTGCTTAGGAAGATTAACTTTCTTTGCCAAGGTTGCCATGTCTGCAAGACCAGCACCTGCCAGGCAACCTTGAGATGGGCTGTGTAGGGTTTCTTTCCTGATTAACATCTGCAGTGACTGCCTCTGGCACTTGTCGGCTGCCTCTTGTCCGCCAGATCTGCATATTATTTTTTTGCTTAAACTTAGTCACCTTATCTTAGCTTGGTGCTTGCCTGTGCAAGCTATCGGAATTGGCCTATTGCTGTAATTTCCTGAATACAATCATAGATGTTACATTGCTTAAAAATTTCCTTTGAAACTTGTGCTTGAACCTTCTTTCTCAGCCCAGCCTCATTTATGAGTCTATTCTTTGGTTCTCTCTTACAAACAATTCAGTATCCAATATGTTTCAGTTAAAAAAAAATCATTTATTTTAAATTTGTCAAGTGGCTGAACTCGGTATGTGAAGAGAGGAAGCAGTGTGCCATTAGAGCTGCTGTGCCACTTACCAGCTGTGTGGTCTCAGGCAAATCACTTGACATCTCTGGGTCTCAGTTGCCTCATATATAAGTTCTATGTGAATAAAACCATATTATAGTATTTTTGCCTAATTATCTGATCAGTAAAGCACCTGTACATCAGAACTTCATTCATTCAGCAAACATTACCTGATTTATGGTTTAAGGAGGACCCAAGGCCCAGCAGGAAGGCCTCCAAAACACATCTCCTGTTGAGCCAGGTCTCCAGCCTCAAGGCCAGCACCTTGGTTCAAGCCACGTTCATTGTCACCTGACCCTGTCACAGAGTCCTAATTCTCCACACAGAATAAAACATAGCCAGGCTTTGGTCAGCCCTGCTTCAGGGGCTTCTCATCAGACTCAGGAAAGGGGCCAAACACTCACTAGGATCCACAAGAGGGAACAAAGCCAGTCCCTACTGCTTCTTAAATTCCTCCCACAGTTCTCTTCTTGTTCCTTAGGCACCAGCGACATTAAGCTTCTTTCAGTTTTTTTGTTTTTTTAAATATGTTAATCTCTTTCCCACCCCGGGGCTTTGCATATGCAATTCCCTCTTCCCGGAACATTCTACCCAATGCTTTGTGTGGCTTTCTCCTTCTCTTCCTTTGGTCCTAGCTTAAATATTATCCCCAGTGCTAGAGGAGAGTTTGTCTGCTCAGCACCCGTTCTTATTTCTATTTCTTTGGGTAGCAGCTCCCCAGTTTCCTTTGTGAAAACATCCCTCCCAGACTCTCCAGGAGGCTTACACGACACAGCCACACCAGGTCCAGCATATATGAAAATATGGAGGTCTTTCTTTCAGTTTCTCCAGAGAAGAATCCTCCAGCCATCCAGGTGGTGGGCAGGGACAGTTACTTGGTGGCTACAGAGGGAGAGGATTTAGGAATAAAAGTGATCTTGTACCCAGAATTTCAACCAAAACTGTTAGCTAATAGCTTCCCACGTCATCCCACTTTGTAAGAACAAAATGGAGCACCAACATGCCCTTTGTAAGTTGGAGAAAGAAGACTAAAAAAGACAAAATTTCACAATATATGTAAATCAACTTATGTGGTATACCTTAAACTTATACAGTGCTGTACGGTAATTTTATCTTAATAAAACTGAAAGAAAAAAAACACACAAAAACCTCTTCAAAATGGATTCAAAGAAAAAAAAGAAACATTATTTCAAACAATTTTATTTATACTTTAAGCAGTATGGAAGAAAACACAGGAAACTGCTATGGTCATTGTTTTTGTAACCATCCCATAGTTGTCATAAGCAAATTTAGTAAACAATCCTTAAATTCTTATTCCCTTTGTCTTTAGTTAATCCTTTACCCTGTGGGTTGAGGCAGACAGTCACCTCTGAAAGATCTGAGTCTTTATAGACTTTCAGTAATATTTAACTTTGGAAGAGCATAGTCAGGAGCATCAGGACATCCCCAGGGAATCCCCTCGGACCTCCGAACTCTCCATGGTGTTCCCATGTGTAGCACCAGCCTTATTTCCCCTTGATGATCAAGAGCAGCCCCTACTTCTGTTGGCACAGCCCCTCCCTTATTACCTGTTCACTGAGGGTTGTAAACCTAAAATGGCCAGATGGCAGCTTTAACTTCCAGTTTAAAGACATCATTGCTGTGTCAACTGGAAGCATCTCCTTCTTGGGTGTTATGTCCTCTAAAAGATCAGACCCTGAGTGGTGAGGATTGGAATAAAAGCTGTTGACATAACTTACTGATAGAATAATATATGCGTCGTCAGGTCCCTGGATGTGCTGCTGCAGAAACACCCAGCATCTCCATGACCGGCTTGACTCCAGCAATTGCTAAATCAGCAGGAAGATGTGCGTGGCCATCCCTCTTACACCATTAGATTTTCTCTCAATTTGCATCCCAAACCCTGGTTGCAAGAGAGACTAGCAAATGTGGAATTCAGCCTCTGTGGTCGAGGAAGAGCAACTCAAAGGAGATGTCAATTGGCTACGGCCCCCAGGAGGTCCAATCTAATCCACCTGCCACTAGGGGGCTGACTAATCACTCCATTTGGCACTGGATCAAGTTCAGTCACTGCTGCTGGCAAACTCAGCAGTGTCAGTAAGTTGTCTGCCCTGGGGTGGAGTGGGGTGGGGTGTGGTAGGTGAGGACTAGTACGTTGCCATATCTTCATGCCTATTAATCTATTCTCTGATAGCGATTAATAGGGTTCCTTCAGTGAGTCTTCACCGAGTGCTTTATTCTAGGTGTCACTGTTGATGATCTAATCGACATTTTACCTGCTCATGCCAGCTGCCATCAGAGCTCCTATCTTTAACACTAGCTTGCTTTTTACTTCCTTCAGTTACACATTGTCCAGAAAAATCCACCCGGTTTTTCACCCAACTTCCTGAGGACCTAGGGCCAATTTTTACATCATTCAGTGTATTTTGCAACACACACCAATTTTGACTAATATAAACAGAATGGTCATTTATTTTAAAAATACCAAGCAACTCACAGAATTTATGGGAAGGTTGGCAAACCAAGTATGGAGGCCACAGAGCCAGAAGCCATCCCCCAAATCAGACTGCAGGAATGGTCCCATGAAGGCACTGCTCTCTCTCTTATTGCACAGAGAAACCACAGCTTGCATGGCTGGCTCCCCCAGTGCTGCCTCCAGAATCAGGGACCCTGCTGATGGGATGCAGCCGTCTTCAAAGGCACTGCCCCCAGGGGAAGGAACCTGTATAATTTCATTGCTTCCATCACCTTTTTCTAATTAAAAGTTGGGGATGAGGAGCTATAAAGACAGTAGGCATTTCTGGTTGGAGAGTCTAGATCATGTGACTTGGCCCTGCCTCCCAGGGCTGGGACAATGAATAGATAATTTTCAACTTCTGTGCTAGGACACAGGTTCTGTTCCCAAATATAGGAAGAGTTTCAGTTGCTGAGTGGCCATAACAAATGACAAAAATTCAAGGCATCCCCCAGTAGTCAACTACAATTTCCTACTGATTCTACATCTGACGTCTCTCTTTTTTTAAAACAGCTTTATTGAAATAAAATCCACATGCCATAAAATTTACCTACTTAAAGTGTACAATTCAATGGGTTTTGTATATTACATTATTATGGTTGTAAATTGTGGTAAAATATATAACATACATAAATTGACAATTTTAACCATTTTTAAGTGTACAATTCCTCTCCCTTCAGCCCGTGGTAATTTCTATTCTATTTTCTGTCTTTATGAATTTGTCCATTCTAGAGATTTCAAATAAGTGGAATTATACAATATTTATCCTTTTGTGTCTGCCTTACTTTTGTGTTTCACTCAGCATGTTTTCAAGGTTCATCCATCATATAACATGTATGGGAACTTCACTCATTTATAGCTGACTAATATTCCTTTGTAAGTATAGACCACATTTTGTTTATCCATTCATCTGTTGAGGGATACTTGGGTTGTCCCACTTTTTGGCTATTGTGAATAATGCTGCATACAAGTATCTCTTCTTATAGTCCCTGCTTTCAATTCCTTTGAGTACATACCTAGGAGTGGAATCACTGGTTCATATGGTGATTTTATGTTTAGCTTTTAAACAATAAAATATGAGTAATTGGCAAACTGTTTTCCAGAGAGGCTGTACCACTTTACATTCCCACTAGCAATGTACAAGGATTCCAATTTTGCTACATCCTTCCCAACACTTACTTTCGTATTTTGATTATAGCCATCCTATCCTGGTAGAGGTGGAGTAGTATCTTTGTGATTTTGATTAGCATTCCCCTAATGATTAGTTATGCTGAACATCTTCTCATATACTTGTTAGCCATGTGTGTATCTTCTTTAAAAAAATATCTGTTAAGTCCTTTGACCATTTTCTTAATTGAGTTGTTTGTCTTTTTCTTGTTATATTGTAAAGATTTTTTATATCTTATGGGTACTGAACCCTTATCAGATATATGATTTTCAAATATTTTTTCCCATTCTGTGGGTTGTCTTTTCATTCTGTCAATAGTGCCCTTTGATGCACAAAACAGTCTAAATATGAAGGCCAATTTATCTATTTTTGTTGTTGTTGTTGCCTATTAAATAGACTTGGAACTTTTGTCAAAAACCAATATGACTTTATTTCTGGACTCTCAATTCTATTCCCCTGGTTCACAGAACACTCCACCCAACAAAATTAAGGATACACATTCTTCTCAAGTGCTCTTGGAATATTTTCCAGAATAGACACTATGACATTAACAAGTGTCAATAAATTTTAAAAACTGAAATCATACAAAGTATCTTCTCCAATATGGAGTATTAAGTGCTATGATAAGTGTCAAAACATATGGAATGAAGCTAGAAATCAATTACAAGGAAAATTGGAAAATTTGCAAATATGTGGAAATTAAACAACACACTCTTATACAACCAATAGGTCAAAGAAGAAATCACAAGGGAAATTATATAATTAGAGGCAAATGAAAATGAAAACACAGCATGCCAACATTATGGGATGTATCAAAGGCAGAGCTCAGAGGAAAATTTATGGCTGTAAATTAAAAATAAGAAAGCTCTCAAATCAATAATCTAATTTTATACCTTGAGAAAATAGAAATATGGGAGCAAATTAAACTCAATAGTAACAGAAGAAAAGAAATAATAAACATTACAATAGAGATAAACGAAGTAGAATACACAAAAATAATAGAGAAAAATCAATGAAACCAAAAGTTTGTTCTTTGGAAAGATCAACAAAATTGACAAAATTTAGCTAGACTGATAAAGAAAAAAGACAGAGATGCAAATGACTAAAATCATATATGTAAGCTCTCTATGTCTTTATTGATCTTCTGTCTAATATTCTATCCATTATTGCAATTGGAGTATTGAAGTCTCCAAATAGTGTTGTAAAACTATTTATCCCTTCAATTCTGTCAGTACCCAAGATCTCTTGACTCCATCCTCCTGGCCACCAAACTTTTTCCTGTTCTACTATAATGGTACCTAACTGACTTCTGCCTTTCTCCGATTAAATCTTTTCTCTACACAGTGGCCAAAGTGGTCTTTCTGACATCAAAAACTCATCCCAACACTTTTCACGATAAAACCATTTTACCTAGCTCTCCATTGTGCAAATTCCTTTGTATGATTTCAAAGCCCAACATGACTTGGCTTTGACTCTAATTTTATTTCTAATTTTATCTTCTTACTACTCTTCATTTTCACTCCTGGTTCCGGATACATTGAGTGTTTCATGTTTCCAAGTGTACCAATCCTTTTTGCACTTCCTGACCTTTGCTTTAATTTTTTATGCTGCCTAGAATTGCCTCTCATTCTGCTCCTCTACTTCTTCACATACATAATTCCTACTGATCCTTTAAATGTCAGTTGAGCTATCAAATCCTCGAGCAAGTACACTCTGACTTTGTTATACAAAATCAGGTGTCCTTTTTTTAGAATTCTACCCATCCATGCTTTTTTGACACTTATCATAGCACTTAATACTCCACATTGGACTTATCTTTTGGCTTATTGGTCTCCACCACTAGAGCCTCTAGCATTATGCCTGGCATGTAATAGCTCTGTTGGAAGAGGCAAGCCACAATTGGCCCTGAGTACCTTTGCACGTTCTTGCTGGGTATGCTGAGAATGCAAGGTCTTGGTCACTCTTTATCTGGGCCACTTTTCAGAGTTGTGTTTCCAGTGAGTAATCCTGAGAGATGAGGCAATGTCTTCTCCCAGATAAAGAGCACGCCTCTTTCCTCGTACTATAATAACAATCACTTGCCTAAGCTCTGAGTGTTCCTGTCTTGTAATGCCACTGATTGCACAGACAATTATCCATTATGGATCCTTTGCAGTGACCCTGTGGGATTTGGGGGGGACAGGGAACTCATGAACACTTGCTGCTTTTGCCATCAGTAATGAAGCTTTTTGTCTCTGACCCAGGAATCTTGTGTCTTCTGCTAGCATCCAAGAAATACTAATAGGCTAACTTGTTAGCTTGCAAGTAGAGTAAAACTCTAGACCCTTTGTAGTTCTTCACAACCTCAAGAGATATTTATTGGCTATAAGAACAAGAACTGGAATTAACACTTGTGTTAGTTTTCTAGGGCTGCCTTAACGAAGTATTATGGACTGGTTGGCTTATACAACAAAAATTTATTTTGTCACAGTTCTGGAAGCTAGACACCTGAAATCAAGGTGTTGATAAGTTTGGTTTCTTCTGAGGGCCGTCAGGGAGGATCTGTTCTAGGTCTCTTTTCATGGCTTATAGATAGCTGTCTTCTCCCTGTGTTTTCACATTGTGTTCCCTCTTTGTGTGTCTGTGTCCAAATTTCTTTTTCTTATGAAGACACCAGTCATGTTGGATGAGGGCCCATCTAATGACCTCATTATAACTTAATTACCTCCATAAAGACTCTATTTCCAAATATGGTCATTCTGAGGTACTGGGGGTTAGAACTCCAAAGTATGAATTTAGGGAACACAATTCTGCCTATAACAGCACCATAAACAAAAGCTGAATACAAACATTCATCAGGTTTTATAGCATACCCTCTTTGTTTGTTATATGTAGTGAATTACCAACAAAAATACTTTTAAAAATAACACTAAAGCAATCATTTATTACACATATTAGTCAATTTTTTCTGAAATTAAAACAGATATAGAGTGCAATTTGTACTGATAGATACTATCTAATTAAGGGAACCAATAGAATTAAAACATTGGAAATAGTTACAAAATGAAGACAGTCTATATTGACTTGAGATTTATCTTTTTAGCTTGTAGTATCTAATTTCTTATTTTGTTTATTATGTGGAATTAACCATTAGCTTTTAATGTGGAAAAGAGATTTCAAGTGAATGAGCCTTAAGGAATACAATTAAAAAATAGAACAACTAAAGTAACTCATAATTTATGTTCAATAAGTATGAACAAACAAGACAGTTGGAATTGAAAAATAATTTCTGTTCCATGGAAATCATCTTTTAGGAAGCCTTTTTATCCCAACAACATTTGCCTTTTTTGTTTTTTGTTTGTTTACAAAAAATGGGATCTTTGTCTCTGAAGAAACACTACAGTAGAATCATGGAGAATTGATTATATAAAAGATCCATACATTTTCATACAAATTGGGTCATAATTCAATTACTCCAAAAATGATCATCAAAGTTTACTTTTTAAAAGCTTTCATTAGAAACATCAGAATTCCTCTGTCAGTGGAACTCATTCTTCTATTCCATTCAGTCATTTAACAAATATTTATTAAATGTCTACATGTAGGAAGTGTTATACTAATTGCTAGGGGATATAACAGTGAACATGAAATATATGTTTTTCTAAGGAAGTGCTGTCACTTCTCCTGATTTTATTTATTTAATTAATTATATCAGTATGGACTCATGGGTATTCATTTACTTATTTTTGTATTTATTTTATTCTATTCAATACTATCATTATTTTGCAGCATAAATTTCTGCAGGGTGGGACATTTGGATCTCCTTTAAGTTGGTTCCTATGTTCTTTTGATAAGTCTAATTTTTAAAAAAAATCAATTTCAGGATTCATTCTGATCCCTTCCTTCATCTGCCACGGGGTGTTTTATTGCTTTATTTTACACAGCATTCTTTGGGCTTAAAACAACAACAGATTTGTTGATTTTTTAAAAAAAGGTTTTTGAGACAAAATTGAATACTTGACATTCAACAACTTCACTAATTTCAACTGTATAATTTGATACATTTGACATATATATGCATTTGTAAAACCATCCCCACATTCAAGTTAATAAAAGTTTCCTGTGCTCCCAGCTCCCTGACCCCATATCCTGAGACAACCACTGATCTGCTCTCTGTCAGTGCAGATTCATTCATATTCTCTAAAAACTAATATAAAGGAAATCACCAACCTTCTTTCTGTCTTCTTTCATCAGCATAATTATTTTGAGATCTATCCATGTTGTTGCGTATACCAATAGTTCATTCCTTCTTCTTGCTGAGTAGTATTCCACTGCATGGATATACCACAGTGTGCTAATCCTGTCACTAGTTGATGGACATGTAGGTTGTTTCCTGTTTGGGGGTGTTACAAACAGTTGATATGAACATCCTTATACAGGTATTTGGGTGAATGGGAAGATGTTGGTAAGTGTGGTGGAGAGGCAGAGAGGTTGGGTTTTATATATTCCATTATTCACTAAACATTTTAGAAAAACAATGTCTTAGCCAGAAAGACTCTGAGTAGAGTCTGAGGCATGGACTTACATACAGGAAGTTTGAGAACTAATCCCAGGAGCAGGAGGGAGGGACCAGGATGAGTGAGACAGGAAAGAAGGTAAAGTAAATATAAGGTGCTTTATCTAGGTTGCCACTGTGGGCAAGGGTGCTTGATTCTTTGTTTCTTTTTTTTTTTTTTAACTCTTATTTATTTTAAGTGTGTTTTTCCAGGACCCATCAGCTCCAAGTCAAGTAGTTGTTTCAAGCTAGTTGTGGAGGGTACAGCTCACAGTGGCCCATGTAGGGATCGAACCAGCAACTTGTTGTTAAGAGTACTGCACTCTAACCAACTGAGCTAACCGGCCGCCCCAAGTGGGCTTGATATTTAACGGACACCTCGCAAAACCAGAAATGTCTACCTGAAGAACAGGAGGTGGGAATGTCCACAGATCCTATTCTTGATTGTGCAAGGGTTTTCTCTGGAGGAATTACTCAATACTTCTGAGCTAGGCACATGCAAGAGCCCGGCAAATACCACTCGACTTTGTAGTTATTAAATAGGGAAGTAAAAAATGAGCATCTGGCTCATTATGCATGGCATATGGTGTGAGTGCATTGGGCACCCTCTGAAAAGTATCATAAATCCAAAAATACTATTTTACTTATGTCCTGAAAACTGCAAAAATACCTCATCAATCCTAAGCATATGGGCAATATGGAGAGATTTAGAATAGAAATTAAATGTTACGTTGCAATCCAATTCTTTCTGTGTCACTTTAAGAGCAATAGTAAACTGCTTTCCTCATTTTCACGCCTGGGAACTTCTACACTTCATGCCCTCCCAGTCTGTAATCTGTGCTGTTTGTAGTTTCTAATGCACTTTGGGTAAAACCTTATTCCTGGTCATTGATTTGTGGAAAATTTACTCAGGCTGTGATGATTGTGGAGGAGAACTTGTTAAGCTATGTCGTGTTTACAGCAATAAAAGAATTCAATTACCTTGTCATTTCCACAGTTTTACATTTTCCAGTTGATACACAAAAAAACCAAATACACACCCTTAGGAAAATGAGGTTAAGTTTGACCTTTTAAGCTTTTTAAAAAACTAAAAATGAAATACAGGTAAAAATTCAAAAGACTATAAAACCCAAAGCAGAAAGTAATAAAACTGGAGGAAAAATTGAGTTGATAATTAAAAATCAAAAGATACTTGTGTTTCCTGTGACGCTTGAAACAAATTACCACAAACTTGAGGGTTTACAACAGAAATATTCTCTCACAGTTTGGAGGCCAGAAATCTGAAATCAAGGTGTGGCAGGCCTCCAATGTCTACCTCCATCTTCCCATCACCTCGTCCTCTGTGTTTGAGTCTTCTCCTCTAACGTCTCAAATCACCCTCTGCCTTTTTCTTATAAAGACACTTCTCATTCGGTTTATAGTCCACTCTATGATTGCACAACAATGAAATTGCCTAATGACACGTTTCTTAGAATGTATCCCTATCAATAAGTGGTGCAGGACTATAAGTTTATGCAGGGAATGGAGAATGTTTCAAAAATAGAAAAATACATCATACTTGTCAATGTTTTCAATGCAGTACAATATTAAAAGTTAAAATCCATATTATTTTTAATTTGACACTTATTTATGATGAAGGAATCAACATACTTTGAAAAATTAGTTGTACCAGGAAACTGCCTCAACCTGTGGCACCTAATAAAATTTCACAGCAGACATCAGAAGCTGACAGAAACCAAACAGTGGCCTACTACTACTCCTATTCAACATTATGCTGGAGGTTTTAGCTAATATAGCAAGAAACAAAAAGAGGTATAAACATCAGGAAGAAAGGAAGAAATAACAATATGATTTTCTGATGGCATGATTTCTATTTAAAAAAAAAAATTCAAGAGCATCAATCAACAAACTATTAGTTTCAGTAAGATAATTCAATCAGATTGCCAGACACAAGATGAATATAAAAAAAAAAAAAATCAATAGTCTTCCTACTCTGTTTCCCCAAAAATAAGACCTAGCCAGACAATCAGCTTTAACGTGTATTTTGGACCAAAAATTAAAATAAGACTGGGTATTATATTATATTATAAAGACCCACTCTTAGAGTAAAATAAGATCCAGTCTTATATTAATTTTTACTCCAAAAGACACATTACAGCTGACTGTCCTGCTAGGTCTTATTTTCGGGGAAACATGGTAGATGACAATGACCAATTATAGAGCTATAATAGAAAAAATTATAAACAGCAAAATTTGAATATATACAAGAATAAATCCAATACAATACATGGAAGATCTATAGAGAAAAATATATAAACTATTATTGGACGAGTTAGAAAATTAAATAAACAGGGAAATATTCCCAAACTTCATTTCTAGATTCAGTGAATAACAATCAAAATCTCAACTAATTTTTTATGGAAATTAACTGTTTACTTTTCAAATTCATATGAAACCATAAATGTTCATGAACACCCTACATATTGTTAAAAAGAGAGAAGGGACTTCTATACAGATATAAAAATATTACAAATTTGCTGTGCCAGACATTGTTAGTTGTCTATCCAATATCCATTCTCCCATGTTGTTTACTAACACAATCCTGAATTTATTTGGGGTGATAAAATTCTCATTTTCCGAAGTTCCTGTTCTCTTGAAGTGACCTGGTGACATAATTTTGGCCAATGATACTTTTGAGAGAAGCATAGTTGTCCTGACAAAAAGGGACATATTCAGATTAGACAGAGTTTTTTCCTTTGCCTTATCACCCCCTTTATTCTATGATATGATGCCTAGAAGTTCATTAGGCATCTGGCAACCACAAGGGTGAAAGCCATAGGTGACAAGATGCAAGGCTGAAAGCAAGTAAGATTCTGGGTCCCAGAAGCCATCTTGGACTTGCCAAGCCTGACCCAGACCACCCAGCTCCGGTTACATGAGAATAACTTAAGGCACTGTTAGCAGGATTTTGTAACATGTAGCCAAACACAATTCTAACTGATATCAGCTGTATTATAAAAACAGGATGCTATTGATATTGACAGAGGGATAGACTAATCGATCTACTGAACAGAATACAAAACCCTAAATTAGACCCATAGAAGTATTAGATTTTGTATAAAATCATTATAAATTACATGTCAAATAATTGAAGAAAGAATGGGCTAGTGACTAAATTATAATTGGCTACCCACTTGAGAAAAAAGAGATATTTACCTCACACAAGTAGAAAAGAGTAGAGGTTGTGAGAAGTAGGGTGATCTTATATCCTGGTTTGCCTGGGACGGTCCCAGTTTTACTACTGTTATTGAGTGTAAGTATCAAGAGCACTCCATTTCAGGTTCAAAAGCAAATTGCATGGCCACCCTCAGTTGTGAAAGGAGATTGCCAAAGCTGCTGCTGAGCATTGCTGGGTCCAGGGCTAGTAGGAACCTGGGGTGCCCAGGGCATAATGTCTTTCTCTGGCTTAGCTATTAGAACAGCGATGGCCTCATAGGGTGAATTAGGAAATTTTCCCTCTGCTTCTGGGTGTTTTCTGGAAGAGATTGGTATTGTTCTGGTTTTTTTTTCTTTCTTTAGATATTTGGTGGAATTTACCAGTGATGCTATCTAGACCAAGTGCTTCCTTTTTTCAGAAGAATATTAATTATTATTCAATTTCTTTAATTGATATGGGATGATTTAGTTTATCTATTTCTCCTGTGAGTTTTGGTAATTTTGTGTCTTTTGAAGAATTAATCCATTTTATCTAAGTTATCAAATTTGTGGACTTAGAGTTGTTTGTAGTATTCCTTTACTACCTTTCTAATACCCAGGAAATTAATAATGACCCTTATTTTATTTTTAATGTTGACAATTTATGTCCTCTCTCTCTTTTATCTTGGCTAGCTTAACTGTTTATCAATCTTTTCAAAGAATCAGCTTTTCGTTTAATTGATTTTCTCTATAGTTTTCCTATTTTCAATTTCATTGATTTCTTCTCTAATTTTTTTTATTTATTTTATTCAGCTTGCTTTAGACTTACATTTCTCTTCTTTCTTTAGTTTTATAATGTGGGAGCTTAGGTTATTGGTTTTAGATCTTTCTTCTTTTCTAATATATGCATTTGATGCTATGAATTCCATTTTAAGCTCTGCTTTTGCACATTCCACAAATTTTGATAAATTACAATTTCATTTATTTCATTAAATATTTTAAAATTTTCTCCTGAGGCTTCTTCTTTGACAAATATGTTATTTAGAAATATGTTGTTTAATTTCCAAATATTTGGGGATTGTTCAGCTATCTTTTTGTTATTATTTACTGCTTTAATTCCAGTGTGGTCTGAGAATGGCCCAGAATGCGTTCTATCTTGGTGAATGTTCCATGTGAGCTTGAGAAGAATGTATAGTCTGCTTTGTTGGGTAGAGTAATTTATGAAGGTAAATTAGATTATGTTGATTAATACTGTTGCTCAGATAATCTATATCCTTAATGACTTTCTGCCAGCTCAGTCTATCAACCATTGAAAAAGGAAGGTTGAAGTGTCCAATTACAATAGTAGATGTGTCTCTTTTTTCTTTCAGTTTTATCAGATTTTGCCTCATATGTTGATGCTCTGTTGTTAGATGCATGCACATTTAGGATTGTATGTTATTTTGGAGAATTGACCCCTTTACCCTTTATATTTATGTAATGTTTCTCTTTATCCCTGATAATTCTGTCTGATTTCTCTGAAATTTATATAGCTACTCCAGCTTTCTTTTGATCAGTGTTAGTATGGTATGTCTTTCTCCATTTTTCAGTTTTAATCTCTTCATGTTTTTATATTTAATGTGGATTTCTTGTAAACAACATAGAGTTTTCTAGTCTTTTTAAATCTTCTCTGATTTTCTTTTTTTATACTTTAAAAAAAAACCACTTTTATTTAAGTGTGTTTTTCCGGGACCCATCAACTCCAAATCAAGTAGTTGTTTCATTCTAGTTGTGGAGGGCACAGCTCACAGTGACCCATGTGTGTATCAAACTGGCAACCTTGTTGTTAAGAGCACCGCACTCTAACCAACTGAGCTAACCAGCCACCCCTCCAATTTCTGTCTTTTAATTGGTATACTTAAACCATTCACATTTAAAGTGTTTTTGATATAGTTGAATTAATATTCACCATTTTGTTTTGCTGCATTTGCAGCATTTTTGTTACCCCAGCCCCATTTTCTGCCCTTTATGTTTTTAATTAAGCATTTTAGATAATTCCATTTTCTCTTCTCTCTTAGCATATCAATTGTAACTCTTAAAACTTTTTTTAATGGTGGCTCTAGAATTAACAATATGCATTGTTAGCTAATCTAAGTCCACCTTAAATAATACCGTACGACTTCATGGATAGTGCTGGTAACTTATAACAGAGAATTCCCAATTGCTTCCTTTCTTCCCTTGTGATGCTGCTGTCATTTATCTCACTTATCCATATGCTATGATCACCCAATACATTGTTACTGCTTTACTTTAAACAGTAGTCTTTTAAATCAATTAGGAATAATTAATATAAACAATTTTATTCTACCGTCATTCACTCTTTCTCTGGTGTGTTCCCATTCTTTATGTAGATTCAGGCTTCTGGCCTACACCATTTCCTTCTGCCTGAAGAGCTTCTTACAATATTCTTTTTGCAGGGCTAGTAATGAATTTTCTCATTTTTCTTGTCCTACAAATTCTTTATTTCTGCTTCAATTTTGAAGGCTAATTTTGCTGGATATAAAATTCTAGGTTGGTGGGTTTTTTCTTTTGACATTTAAAATATTTTATTTCTTCAGTTCTGACAGGCATGGATTCTGATAAGAAGATTTTTACCTTTCATAAGAAAATTCTTATCTGTACTGTTCTATAGGTACGATGCATTTTTCCTCTGGGTTCTCTCATGATCATTGTTTTTGGTTTTCTAAGTTTGAATAGGATGTGCCTAGGTGTGCTCTTATTGTTATTTATCCTGCCTGGTGTTCTATGAGCTTTTTGCATCTGTGATTTGGTGTCTAACATTAACTCTGGAAAGTTCTTGGTCATCATTACTTCAAATATTTCTTCTGCTCTGTGCTCTCGTCTCTCTCCTTTTCACATTCCAAATACACATTTATTACACCTTTTGATATTGTCCTAAAGGTCTTTAATATTCTAGGTTTTTAAAAATTATTTCTTTCTTTGCTTATCAGTTTGTGAAGTTTCAGTTGACCTATCTTCAATCTCCATGATACTTTTTTGGCCGTACTAAGCCATTCAAAGCTATGGATGAGCCCTTCAAAGGCATTCTTCATTTCCGCCAGAGTATTTTGTTTTTTATTTCTAGCACTTAATTTTGACTCTTTCTTACAGTTCCATCTCTCTGCTTACATTATCGATCTGCTTTTACATGTTGTCTACTTTTTCTATCAGAGCTCTTAACATGTTAATCACAGTCTTTCAAATTTCCTAGTTAATAATTTCAACTTCTATGTCATATCTGAGTCTGATTCTTATGCTTTACCTCTTCATAGCATATTTTACTTTTCTTTTAGCATGGCTTTTAATTTTTTGTTGAAAGCCTGACATGCTGTGTTGCATAATTGAAAATGCAGTAAATTGGTTTTAGTGTGGGAATTTATGTTAATCTGGCCAGGAGTTGAGCTGTGTCTAATGTTTACATTGGCTATAGGTGACAGGGGCTTAAAATGTCTCTAGTGTCCTTGTTTATTATTACCCTTCTTCATTTTGGGCTTTTCTAAGTACTCCACCTCAGAGAGAGTCTACATCATGCAGCTTTTTCAGTTGGAACCCACTATTATTATACTGGAGTTCTGAGGTAAGGAGTGTGTTTGTGTGTGTGTGTGTGTGTGTGTGTGTGTGTGTGTGCATTCTATAATCATATGTGTAAATCTCAGGCTTTTAGCTGGCCTGTGTGTCTGTGCTATGACATTCACAAGTGTTTCTCCATAGTGAGGCCTTTTTTCTCTGCCTGTCCCCTACTTCCTTCCCTGGCTACCATGTTCCCAACCTATTCCCTTGAAACCCTGACTCCTCTTAACTGTAGTTTCACCTGATTCTTTCTGTCAAAAGACAGGAAGCCTAGAGGGGACTGGCATGGGAGGAAAGAAATGCCCTCTCCTCACCGGGCAGAAGGCTCTGGCAAAGTCTTTTTCCCTAGAAAGAATCTGGCCATATTCTGCATTGATTTTTCTTCCTTTCTCTCGCTCTAGTCATGAGGAGATATTTTTCCAGTCTTCATCATGAGAACCTATTGGGGTTCCTGGAAGGAAAGCACATGAAAGTGTGGGGTCCATCTGAGACTGCAGCCTCCAGGCATTCTCATTCTCACACAAGCCCACACTCAGCCTTTAACAGTTCATCAAAATTACCTTTTGGGTCTTCCTACCAGCTTATGCCTCCATCAGCTTCTGATCCACGTGAGTGGATCTTGGCTGTGACCCTCTAGATCTGCTTCTTTCCAGATTTTGTGGTGTCAATTTACCCTGCAACTTCAATTCTCTGATGGGCCCAATAAAAGCCATTGTTCTTCAGTTGCTTAGCTTCATCTTATTGTGAGGATGGGTGTGTTGACTTCTAACCTCATTACATGTCAGAGGTGAAACTGGAAGCTTCTCATAACAAATGTACATGGTGGTTATTTTTTGACTTTTCATCATGGAAATTTGAAAACTCTTCTAAAAGTAGAGAGAAAAACATAATGGCCACTCAAGTTCCCTTCCTCAGCTTGCCTAGATAGTTTACTCAAGTCTTTTACAGCTCTGGCCTACCACCCATCCCAAAGTCAACACCACACATGCATGTTTTAAGGTTTGTTATGGCAGATAACAAACCGAGCTTACATATATATATATATATATATATATATATATATATATATATATATATCTGTGAAATAAAAACCAGCTTCAGTTATTATCAATGTCCATGACTCACCCACTCTCTCTAAACATCATTCTGAAATAACCCTGCACATATTAAAATTTTATCTGTAAATGTTTTATCGTATATTTCTAGATGATACCATTGTCACATCTAAAAGTTACATCCAGTTAGTGTTCACGTGTCCTACCCATCTTAGAATTTTTATTTTTTTTTAACAGTTTGTCTGAATTGGGATCCAAATATGTAAAGTCCATATGCTGGGATGGTTGATATGTTCCCTATGTACCTTTTTATCTAATAGTCCTCCTTTAATTTTTCTATTTTCTCCTCACACTTCTTTGTTGAAAAAACTGCGTTATTTGCCTTACAGAGTTTCCCACAGTCAAGATTTTATTGATCATTCCTCTGTTCTTTATATTTCCTGTAAATTGGTAGTTGGGGCATGAGTTTTGGTCAGATTAGGGTTCCGTTTTGGGGACAGCAAGACTACTTCATAACTGCTGCTGTAGGTTTCCATCAAGAGGTACAGGGTGTTGTGTTCTCTCATTTTATGATGTTTGCAGTCATAATCCACGACTCCATTTGGTAATGCAAAACATAATTTTCTAATTCCCACCCCTTCTTCATTGCCTAGTTTCTATAAATAGAAACTTTTCCTCATCAGTTTGGGGCTGAGTCCCTGGTCGTGGGCATATAATAGATACCCTTCACTGTTGTTTTGAAGTCATGTGGGTTAATATGTTGTGGTCTCCAGATAACCAGTGGTGACTGCACTCTACTGTTTGCTCTGTCTCTTTTTGTGGAGAGAATATGGGAAGAATCAAATCTATGCTAATGGCACCATGATCTCCCAGAACTCCCATATGTAACGTTTTAATACTTTGAAATAATTAAGTAAAAAATGGCAAACTATTAAAGTGTGTTACCAGAATTGGATACCAGATACATACGTATTTACAATATTAGTCTCTAAAATTATCTGAATTTTAAAATATATGATGAAAAAATATTTTAAAGTATAAGAAAATATGTTCATAACTTTTGAGGTAATGAAAACTATATAAATAACTTCTACAAACCTATGAGAGTACAGCCTAAATACAAATAAGTCAAAGACAGGAATAGAAGAAAATTAAAAAAGAAAAGCAAATAGTGAACAAATATGCAACTAGATTATCCACCAATCTCACTAGTATTGAGTATTAAGTAAGTGTAATATATAAAATGTAATTTCCTCCCTTTCATTTATTTTTATTCTTTATTGTTTATTAATGGAAGTGTTTGGGGTCTAGAGTTTTCCACTGAGTGCAACTTAACTAAATACCATGGGTTTTGACATGTACATTAAAAAACATTCACTACTTTTAAGGTATTGGGCAATTTTGATTTTGAGTACCTCTTTGGGACAAAATATGTTTATTCTATAGTGGAAGGTTAAACAATTTTTGATGTTTGGATTTTTCTGGTTGTCAATTTTCTTTTATTTCTCCTTGATGCATTTTGGTCTAAAAATATTATCTGAACTGTTTCTACTTCATATAATTTTTTCTGAAGTTTCATTTGGGGCTTTCTATATATATATAATCAGTAAATATTTCACGAACAATTCAAAATAAGCTGTATTCTCTTTTCTCCAGGTGTAATGTTCAGTATCAATCTATTAGATTTAAATTATTCAGTGTGTCATTTATATTCTCTGCATCATTTTTCTTTTGAAATGTTGTCTGTACCTCAGAATCCCCTGCAGAACATATTAAGTTCAGATTCCTCAGCTTTGCTCCAGACCTACCAGACTAGAATCTTTGGAATGGCGTTTTTAGAAGCATCACAGATAATTGTCGCACATGGCATTTTGAAAACCATTTTCTATATTCTAACTTCATTTTTCTCTACTTGATCTGTCCGTAGCTGACAGGTGGGTTGTCTCCTATTGCTATTATATTTCCATCTTTGTTTCTGTTTTCCTCATATTTTGCTTTATGAATTTTGATACTAGGTCATTTGGGACATGAAGATCAATGAGGACTCTTCATGTGTATGGGCCTTTTATTGTTATAGAGTGAGCTTGCTCAAGTAACTTGAGGCTCTTTGCCTCAAGTTACATTTTTTTCTGTTACTTTTATTGCTACCTTGATTTCTTCTAATTGAGTTTGCTGAATATATTTTTCCCTGTTTTTTGTAATTTCAAATATGCTGTGTCATTTTGTCTTTGTCATTTGTTTTTATATGCAGTTTTCAGATGGGTTTCAATTCAGTCTAATAATCATTGTTCCTTATAAGAAAGCAGTTTATTCATTACTGGATATTAGAGATATATTTGCCTTTAACACTTTTACCCCCGTCTTCTGCCTCCACCCCCGACACGTCCCTCCAGTTCAAGCCATTGCTTCTCAGTCTAGTTGTGTAGGACACAGCTCCCTGGCCCATGCTGGTATTATGAGCCTTGAGCTTCCCCGGGCTGAGGCAGCTGGTCACCAGTTGGCCGCTCACAGCGGCGGCCGGCCACTCACAGCAGCACACAGTATCACACGGCAGCCCGCTGCAGCTCACCGCAGCTGGCACCAACCTCCGGCTGCTCACAGCAGCTCAGCTTCAGGGAGAGCCATTGTTCACAATCTTAGCTTTAGAGGCACAGCTCACTGGCCCATGTGGGAATCAAACCCGCACTCCAACCACCAGGCGGACCTTCCCTTTAACTCTTACCTCATTTCTCTTTGTTTCTTTGATGCTTCTTTTTCTCTTTTGCTAGATGGCTTCTGTTTTTGAGTGTGTCAGTATTTTCTTTTTGATAATTTGGAAGATTTATAGTAATTTCATTTCTTCTAGGATTAGCCTTACAACTTTTAATAATTTACTTAAACATTTATTTAAAAATTTAAATAATATTTATTTATTCCTTGCAATGAAACAAGCACTTTCCCACCTCATAATTTTTACGTTATAGTATTATATTCTTTGAATGGTTGATTTTATTTGTATCTGGCCATTCAAGTATCTACTTAATATCTGAAGAAGGATCTCCAACTTGATATGCCAGAACCAAGTTATGATTCTGGCCTCCCAGATGTCTTCCTTTAACAGTCTTCCACATTTCAGCTAAGAGATCACTCTACTTTCTTGTTAAAGCCAAAAACTGAGGTGTCATCCCTAGTTTCTCCTTTGTCCTTATCCAGCAAATTCAATCAACATTTCATCTCCAAAATATACTTGAACCCATTTATTTGTCTCCCTTGTCACTCCAACCACCTGAGTTCAGGTGAGAACCAAGCAAGAAATTAAGAAATCATCATTCCCCCTCCTCATCATGGTTAACCAGTGGCCCTCTCTCTTCCACGGCACTGTGCATTTCTCACTCAAACCTCATAAAACCAGATAAGCTGGGATACTGAGTCACTGAGAGGTCAGGACTGACACACATTGACACTTCCAAGAGCAACAGTCAGGCTTTGTCAGATTTCAGACAGCCTCTGGCATGCTGCTTCCCAAGCAAGCGTTTCCTGACCCCGTCCCCTAGCCTTGCAATTAGAACTAGGGGATGTGGTCCTCATGTTCCCCTGGACCACACAGTTCTTTGTCACCTGGCTTAACATGCTGCTTTGTCATTGCTTTGCTCTGCTCTCCCTCTGGGCTGCACTAAAGGCAGGATAGCTTGCCTGTGGGGAATTTAGCCCTAAAACCAGACTGCATGGGTCTGAATCCCAGCTCTGCCACCTAGTAGTGGTGGAACACAGAACAATTTACTTACTTTTTCTGGGTCTCCCTTTTCTTATCTGTGAAATGGGACTAATAGTAGTAACTCCTTATAGGGTCATTGTGGGATTAAATGAGTGGACATTCAGAAGGCACTTAAAACTGTTCTTGGTGCAGAGTCAGCACCAGGTTGGTGTGAAATAGATTGTGTGTTTGTGTGTCAGATAAGGGCATCAGGGCCATACCACAGGGATTGTGGCTACACCTTTGCTGTTTGATCCCGAAAGTCAAGTGTCACACACAACACCTCTGACATACTATGCTCAATATACAGTTTTTCAATATTGACTATTGTGGTACTCAGCTATGTTTCATAGCAAAAGCTATGTTTTTAGCAATTATATTTACACTGCCTCTCTAAGATCTCAAATTTTCCCTAATCATCGTGCTCAAAACTGTGAATTTCCCCTAACTTCAGTGCTTAAAACTCCAGCGCTTAAAACTCCAGCAGATGATTGGTATTCAAATTGCATATGAGTCCATACAATGGACTATTGTCAGCAAGAAAAGGAAAGGAGCTCTCAAGCCACAAAAAGACAAGGAGGAATTTTAAATGCATCTTGCTAAGTGAAAGAAGCCAGTTTAAAAAGCCTACATATTTAAGGATTCCAGTTATATGACATTTTGGAAAAGCAAAACTATGAAGACAGAAAAAAGATCGGTGGTTGCCAGGAGCTGGTGGAGGAAGGATGAGTAGGAGAGCACAGGAATTTTTAGGGCAGTGAAAGTCTCCTGTATGACACCATAATGGAGGGTAGAAAATATTCTGCATTTGACAAAACCCATAGAACTGTAAAACGCAGAGTCAACCTAATGTAAACTATAGACTTTAGTTAATAAGAACATACCAGTATTGGCTCATCAGTTATAGAAAATGTACCACACTAATGCAAAATGTTAACAGTAAGAGGTGCAGTGTGAGGGGGCTTTATGGGGGCTTTGTACTTTCTGTGCAGTTTTTCTATAAACCTAAAGCTGCTGTAAAAGAGTCATTAAAATAAAAATTTTAAAAGCATATGAGGACACCATCTCCATCTCCAAATCAAAGAAAGAATGATAGGCGCTAACTTTCATTAAGCTGCACAGCATGCTAAGCACTTTATCTCATGGACTCTCCACAGCAATAGAAAGTAGGCGTGGTTCTCCTCAGTGGAAACGGAAGACCGACACACTGGATGTGAGTCCTCCAATTTGTTTCCCCAATCAGGAGACTGTTGTCTTCAGCTGATGACTCCTGCTCAACTAGGAAACACAATCTTCAACTAATTTGACTATTAGCTGTCATTAAGTTTCTTTCAAGCCTGCTTCTAGTACTTTTGCTTTTCAAACACATTTAAAGAGAACAATTTAAAAGAGAGAAGTAATTTCTTTACAGAGCTATCCAAGAGCACAAAGGAAGACTGAGGAAATAGCCAAAGGGAGTGTAATTCCAACTAAGTAGCACATCCAGACCTGGAAAGCAACTCCAGACTATTTTATCCTGGAAAACTAATAAAATGTTGCTAAACTTACCCTATTCCTCCTCAATCTCCTTTTCACAATTCTTTTCTGATTTCCATCTCTCCCTTTTTAGGGTAAAACTCAATTTCATTACACTATCCTGTCATTCATGAACATGCATTGAGCACCAGCTATGTGCCAAGCGCCGTGCTCAATATTGGGGCAGAGTGTAGAAAGAGGCTTCCAGTTCTCCCCCTGCCAGGGGCCCTGGCCTCACAGTGTTCCATCTCGAATACATACTCTATCTGCCTGTTTTCCAGTTCTCCGCTGAGGACTTCTGAAGAGGGCAGGCTACATCCAGTTCCTAATAAATTCCCGATAAGACGTGTCCAAAGTGTAGTGGAAGACTAGTGAAACATTGGAAGTGACCTTCCGACATGCTGTCACTCTCAGAGGATGTGTGCCATTGAGTAGGGTGATGAGGCAACAGCCCCCATTTCTGCGTATTTCTGGGGGTAAGCTTTAGTTTTGTGGATTAATGGTGTGTACTCAGTAAGAACTAATTGCTCTCTTTTGGTCCTCTTTAAATTTCCAAAAACGTAATTATGTTGAGTACTCTCTTGGGCTCAGAATCTAGAGTAGCTTTTGGAGTTCCTATATCTTTCCTTATCTGACTTTGCTCAATCTTATCTCCCTCTTCCCTGACTGACAGCAGCTGAGGTTCCTTAGTAAGGAGGAGCCTCCACTTCCTGCAGATGTTTACCCTTTGCCAGATCTTCTGGGGAGTACTTTTTCTTTTGAAATACCATCTATTGTTAGCTGTTGCATAACATTTCCTGTCCGTGGAGCTGTTGTTTAAATAAGGCATTCCTGAAGTTACCTTATCCCTACAGGCTTTTTTTACTTTCCAGATAGAGGAACTCAAAGATTTGAAGAGACCTTTTGAAGGATGGGGTAATTGCTTTGCTAGTAAGACCATGACAGTTTTCAACTTTGCCCTAAACATTCTGTTGTGGTTTGTCATTGCTGTGTGACAAAGCTTGTCAATCTCCATGGTTATCAAAAGGTGTTATAATTGACACTTGAACAGACACCTACAGGCATGCAAGTTCCTTTAATTGCTTGCAAAGGATACTGCTGTCCACCTAGTACAGGGAGCCCACAGTGGGCCCTCATGGCCCCCTGAAGGCACCTACCTGGATGACACCATGTGGATGACACCCTCTGGATGGGGAGGATTTCATCAGCTGCCTCAGGAAGCTCGCTTTGACGTTCTCTGGGCTAGTTATATTTCCCTGGACCTTCCCTACCTTTCTGGAGACTGGCTGTAAGCTTGCCTGGTCCCTAGGTGCAGAAGACTGCAAAATCCCTTCACCCCTGAGTTCTTCCCAAGTCCTGCATTTCCCAGGCGCATTGGCCCCCAATCCAGGGGGTGCTGCAGGCCCTTCTGAAATAAATCACCCCTGACAAGGCTAAATGTACTGGCAGAGTCAACTTAACAGAGATGGTTTTTCTTTCTTTTTAAAACATTTCTTGCATCTGTGACAGAAAACATAACAGACCCTCATCCCTCCTACTACAATAACTATTCAATACTTGAACTAAATGGTTCATGAAAATGTATCAGTTAAACCAGTAACTTACACTTTGTGGTCTCAGGATCCTTTTATGATCTTAAATATAATTGAGGACCCCGAAGAGCTTTTGTTTATTATTTGTTTACTAATATATACTGTAACAGAAATTAAACCTGAGTTTTAAAGTATTTATTAATTCATTTAAAGTAACAATAATAAATCAATTTCAGGTTAACGTAGCATATTTTAAGCAAAAATAAAAATTCCCAAACAAAACAAATTGTGAGTAGAGTAGTAGTGTTTTTACATTCTTGCAAATCTTTTCATGTCAGTTTAGCGGACGGATGGCGGGATCTCATCTCTACTTCTGCAGTTAATCTGTTGTGATTATCACAGGTCATGTAGCCTCTGGAAATCTATACTGCATGAGAGGATGAGCCTGAAAAAGACAAATACCATCTTCGTACTACTATGAAAATAGACCTCATGGAATACCAGGGACCCGTGAACCACACCTTGAGAAGTACTGAGTTAAACAAATCAAGTGTGTCACTTAGGAAAAAACAATAACAGTGGTATAATTTGTCCCTTTCCACTCCGTTTTTTATATCGAGTACCCTCCTTGCCTGGCACTAATGCACAAAGTCACATGGGAGGTGTGCCTCTTCTTCAGCACATTGGATGTGATTTGTCCCATCTGTACATTAGCAAGAACTTATGGCCTTTCGTTACCACATGCAACTGATCTCAGTGGGCCCAAATTGTTGAGTTTTTTGTTTGTTTTTTTCATGTTCAAGCCATCACTATGGGTACCTTCTGGTCAGGATGACTGCTGTTTTTCCTCCTTTGTAACACCGTCGCAGGTCCAACTGTGGTGGCATCTCTGCTTTCTGACAACAACAGTGTGTTCCAGATTCATCTCCAGTTCACTTACCCCAAACAGACTCAGATACCTTCTAAGCTCTGCTTACTCACAGTCAAGAAGAGAACTGACTACTAGGGGTTCACATTTCACTCCAAGGTAAAGTGGATGACATAGGAACCACCAGCAATTGAGTGATAGAGCAGAAAGGTTACTTATTTTCAAAAGGTCAAAAATTTAAGCTGATATTCCCAATTTAAATGTTTTATTATTTATTTATTTATTTATTTATTTATTTATTTATTTTTACCTTGCTTTAATATAAAAGTTTATCAATCATACTTGCTCCTTTCCTTGCTGGCTTTGATGCACCATTGTACATTATACCAAATAATGTATTAAAATTATGATGATGTCCTCATTCTAGAAGTCTTTGTTTTCTTTTCCCAGTTTTGAACTTTAGTTCCAGTGCCCTGGAACTAACGCCTGCATATTCAAACACCTTTACCACCATCACTCATGAATAGAGAAAGAAATCTCAATTGCCCTTAAGGGAACACAAAAAATTTTGCTGCAACAGCAGAGCTGAGTCGTTGCCACAGAGGTGGTAAGGCCATAAAGCACAAAACGTTACTATCGCTGTTCACCGAAAATGTTTGTTGACTTCTTGTTTAAATTCATCTTTGTGCGTATAGATGTCCAATTGTACTGGCACCACTGAAAAATTATCTGTCCCCCATTGGAACATCTTCACACTTTTGTTGTAAATTAGTTGATTAGATATTAGTTGATTAGATATATCTGGACTCACCTTTCTTCTGTTGATCTAAACATCTACTATATGTACTCCAGACCACAGAGTCTTAATTGCTGTAGCTTTATAGGACATTTTGAAACTGGGAAGTGAATCCTCTAAGTTTGTTCTTTTTCAAAATTATTTTGGCTATATTGGGTCCTTTACATTTCCACATAATTTTTAGGATCCACTTGTCAATTTCTGCATAGAGCCTGCTGGTACTTTAATAGATATTGCATTGCAGGTATAGGTCAACTGGGGGAAAATAGCCTCCTTAGCAATATTGTCTTCCATCCAACATGGACTATCTCTCTTCCATTTATTTAGTTCTTTAATTTTTCTCAGCAAAGTTTTGTCATTTTTAGTGTACACATCTTACACTTCTTTCGTTAAATTTATTCCTAAATTTTTAGTTCTTTTTGATGCTATATTGGAATTATTTTCTTAGTGTATAAAAATACAATTGGTTTTTGCATATTCATATTATATCTTATGATGTTTCTGAAGTTGTTTATTATTTCTAGCAGGTTTTTTTGTGTGTGAGATACTCAGGAATTTCTATATACAAAATTATACCATCTGTGAATGAAGACAGATTTATTTCTTTGTTCCAATCTGGATGCCTTTAATTTTCATCTTCTGGTTTTTTGTTTTTCCCTTATTACTCTGGCTAGAACTTCTAGTACTTTTTGAATAGTAGTGGTAAAAGTGGACATCCGTGTCTTGTTCCTGATTCAAGGGTAAACGATTTGTGGAATAAATCAAATCTGGTTATGGGGAATAATCATTTTTATGTTGCTGGATTAAGATTGTTAATATTTTGTTGAGAATTTTGGCCTATATTTATTAGGAGTATTGGTTTGTGTGTTTCTTTTCTTGTAATGTCTTTGTCTAACTTTGTGACTGGGATAATACTGGTCTCATCCAATGAGTTCTTCCTCTGTTTTCTCAAAAAAATTTGTGAAGGACTGGTATAATTTGATAAAATTCACATGTGAAGCTATCTGATTCAGGAATTTTTTCTTTGTGAGAAGATTTCTCTCTCTCTCTCTCTCTCTCTCTCTCTCTCTCTCTCTCTCTCTTTCCCCCCCAACCCCCGGTAAAATATAGATAACATAAAATTTACCATTTTAATAATTCAAAGCATCAAAACATAGAGTTCTGTGGCACTAACTACATTTGATGTGTAACCATCACTACTGTCCATCTCTAGAACTTTTTAATCTTTCCAAAATGAAACTTCATGAAACTAACTCCTCATTCTCCCCCTGCCATAGCCCTTGGCAAGCACCACTCTATTTTCTGTCTCTAGAAATCTGACTACTCTAGGTACCTCATATAAATGGACTCATATGGTATTTATTTTTTTGTGGCTTGCTTATTTCACTTAGAATAATGTCTCACCTATAAAATTTCATCCGTGTTGTAGCATATGTCATAATTTCTTTTCTTGTTAAAACTTAATAATACTCAGTTTTATGTATATACCACGTTTTGTTTATCCATTCATCTGTAAATGGATACTTCAGTTGTTTCAACTTTTGGTTATTGTGAATAATGCTCCTGTGAACATGGGTGTATAAATATGTTTGAACTTCTGCTTTCAATTCTTTCAGTATATACCCAGAAGAAGAATTGCTGGAACGTATGGTAATTCTATGTTTAATTTTTGAAGAATTGCCACACTGCTTTCTGCAGCATCTGCACCATTATATATCCCCCACAAGCAAAGCACAGGAGTTCCAAATTCTCCCTATCCTCACCAACACTTGTGATTTTCTATTCTTTTTTGATTGTAGCCTTCCTAATGGGTGTCAGGTGGTATTTTATAGTGGTTTTGATGTTCATTTTCTTAATGATTAATGACATTGAGCATCTTTTTATGTGCTTGCTGGCCACTTGTGTATCTTCTTTGGATAAATGTCTATTCAAGTCCTTTGCCTATTTTTCAAATTGAGTTGTTTGTCTTTTTTGTTATTGAGTTGTAGGAGTTCTTTATATAGGTTGGATATTAATCCCTTATCAGATACATGATTTGCAAATATTTTCTCCCATTCTGTGGGTTGCCTTTTCATTCTGTTAATGTGTCCTTTGGTACACAAAAGTTTTTAGTCTTGACGAATCAATTTATCCACTTTTTCTTTTGTTGCTCTGCACTTTTGGTGTTGTATCCAAGAAATCATTGCTGATTCCAACGTCATGAAGTTTTTTCCCCATGTTTTCTTTCATGAGTTTTATAGTTTTAGCAATTATGTTTAAGTCTTTGATCCATTTTGAGTTAATTATCATATATGGTATTAGGTAAGGGTTCAACTTTATTCTTTTGCATGTAGGTATCCAGTTTCTCAACACCATTTGTTTAAAAGACTGTTCTTTCCTCATTGGATGGTTTTTACACCCTTTTCAAAATTATTTGATCATATACACAGAGATTTGTTTCCGGAGTCTCTATTCTATTCCATTGGTCTATGTGTTTAAATTATAACAGTACTATGCTATTTTGATTACTATACCTTTGTGTTCAGTTTTGAAATCAGGAATTGTGAGACCTCCAACATTATTGTTCTTTATCAAGATTGTTTTGGCTCTTCCGAAATTCCATATGAATTTTAGTATGTATTTTTCTCTTTTTGCCAAAAATGTCATTAAGATAATGATGGGGTTGCAGTGAATCTATAGATGGCTTTGGGTCATATTGACATCTCAATAATAAATCTTCTAATCTATGAACATGGAATGCTTTTTCCATTTACTGTGTCTTCATTTATTTCCTTCAGCAACATTTTATAGTTTTCAGTGTACAAGTCTTTTATACCCTTGGTTACGTTTATTCCTTAATATTTTATTCTTTTTGATGCTACTGTAAATGGAATTGTTTCTTAATCTCTCTTTCAGGTGTTCAATGTTAGTGTATAGAAATGCAAGTGACTTTGTACCTTGCAATTTTGCTGAATTAGTTCTAACAGTGTTTTTGTGGAATCTTTAGGGTTTTCTACATATAAGATTATGTTTGTGAACTATGATAATTTTATTTCTTCCTCTCCAATTTGGATATCGTTTATTTCTTTTTCTTGCCTATTTTCTCTGGCTAGGACTTCACCGACTGCGTTGAATATAGGTGGTAGAAGCAGACATCCACATCTTATTCCTGATCTTAAAGGAAAAGCTTTCAATCTTTCACCATTTAGTATGATGTTAGCTGTGGATTTTTCATACATTGCCTATATCATGTTGAGGTAACTTCCTTCCATTCCTAGTTTGTTGAGTGTTTTTACATGCAAGGGTGTTGAATTTTGTCAAATGCTTGTTCTGCATCATTTGAGATTGTGTTCTTTTTTTCCCTTCATTTTGTTAATGCGGTGTATTACATTGATTTTTTAAATGTTGAACTATCATGGCATTCCTGGAATAAATCCCACTTGATCATGGTATATAATTCTTTTAATATTCTGTTGCTTTTGAGTTGCTAGTGTTTGTTTAGAATTTTTGCATAATTCATAAATGTTATTGATCTGTAGATTTCCTTTTCTTGTAATATCTTTGTCTGGCTTTGGTATTGGTACAATGCTGTATTTTTCAGCTTTGGAATTTGTTAGGTTCTTTTTAAAAATAATTTCTATCTCTGTTGATATATTTCATTTTTTAAATGTATCATTTTCCTGAATTCCTTTAACTCTTTATTACATTTTTCTTTACCTCTTTGACCATATTTCAGACAGTTGTTCTAAAGTCTGTCTGGTAAGCACTGTGTTTGTGTTTTTGCAATAACAATTTCTGGAGATTTACTTTGTTACTTTGAATGGGCCATGTTTTCTTTTTCTTCTCCTTCTTCTTCTTCTCCTCTTCCCCTTCTTCTTCCTCCTTCTCATCCTCATATTCCTCCTCTTCCTTCTTCTCCTCCTTCTTTGTATATTTCATGATATTTTGTTGAAAATTGTACCTTTGAAAAAACAACCACCTCACCCAGTCTTTGCAGAGTGGCAAAGAAAACATTCTCTTATTAGCATATGGCATAATCTATGAGTCTTGGTGTTAAGTTGGGTTGAAGACATAAAGTCTTTTCTGGGCATAAGGTCCTGACTGGGCTTATGTGTGTGCTTTTACTTTTTTCCATGTAGATGTTCTATTGTATTCCTCTGCCTGTAATCTCTTGCCACAGGTGTCCCTAGGTCTGTAGTTCCCCTGTAGCTTTCACATGCCACGGTGCCCACCACTGTCTTATGTGGCTTTGCTAGTCTGAGATCCAAGCTATGTCACTTTTCCCTCTCTGAACTCCAGTCAGCCAAGATAGAAACCAGTTCCATGGGCACCTTACACAGGTTAGAATGTTGCAAATAAGTTTTGCTCTGTTTCTTCTGACCAAGTGGGAGAATCAGATATTGGGCTGCTTCTTCTCTGTTGCACTGTGCCAGTGAGTCATTTTTTTCTTGATTTCAAGGTATTTTCTTTGTCTGTCAACAGTATGACCATGAAGTGTTTAGGTATAGGTCTTTTTGTATTTATTCTCCTTAGAGTTCTTTGAGTATCTTGAATTAATGCTTTTTTTAAATCAAATTTTGGGTACTTTTGTCTTCAAATATTTTTCCTGTCCTTTTTATTCTCTTCTATCCTCCTGGGGCTTCCATTATACATATGTTGGTGCATTAGATGGTGTCCCATGGGTCTCTGAGGCTCTGTGCATTTTGTCCGTTCATGGGTGTCTATTCCTTTTTTCCTCATTCTTTTTTCTTTAGTTGACATTCAATGCTACTTTATATTAATTTCAGGTGTACAGCATAGGGGTTAGACACTTATATAATTTAAGAAGTGATTCTCCTTCACTAGTCTAGTACCCATCTGGCATTATACGTAGTTATTACCATACTATTGACTATATTCTGTATGTTTTACTTCATATCGCCATGACTATTTTGTAACTACCAATTTGTACATCTTAATCCCTTCACCTTTTTCACCCTGCCCCCAACCCCTCCCATCTATCACCCCAATAAATCTAGCACCCATCTGACACCATAAATAATTATTACAATATTATTGACTACATTCTTTATGCTATACCCTCCATCCCCATAACTATTTGTAACAATCAATCTGTACTTCTTAATCCCTTCTCTTTTTACCCACACTGCCAACCCCACTCCCACCTGGCAATCATCCAAATGTTCTCTGTATCTATGAGTTTGTTTCTGTTTTGTTTATTTTGTACTTTAGATTCCACATATAACCGAAATCACAGTACATCTGTTTTTCTCTGACCCTCCACTAAGCATAATACCCTCCAGGTCTGTCCATGCTGCTGCAGATGGCAAGAACTCATTCCCTTTCATGGCTGAGCAATGTATCAATCTCTCTCTCTCTCTCTCTCTCTCTCTCTCTCTCTCTCTCTCTCTCTCTCTCTCCATATATCTATATCTCTATCTATCTATCTATCTATCTATCTATCTATCTATCTATCTATCTATCTATATTCAGCCATGAAAAGGAATTATATATATATATATATCTTGTTTATCCATTCTTCCATCGACAGACATCCAGGCTGCCTCCACATCTTGGCCATTGTAAACAATGCTACAATGAACATATGGATTCATGTGCCCCCTCAAATTAGCATTTTGAGTTTCTTTGGATTAATACCCAGAAGTGGGATTACTGGGTCCTTCTTTGCCTCTTGTTATAGCATTTGCTTTAAAGTCTATTTTGTCTGGTATATGTAATGCTACCTCAACTTTAAAACAATTTTTGTTTACATTTTCATGAAATATCTTTTTCTATTCCTTTATTTTCCATCTGTATTTGTCTTTTGATCTGAAATGAGTCTCTTGTAGACAACAAATGTAAGGGTTTTGTTTTCTTATCCTTTCAGCCTTCCTATGTCTTCTGATTGGAGCATTTAATCCATTTACATTGAAAGTAATTATTGATAGATATGTAGCTATTGCCATTTTATTAGTCATAATTTTTATACCCCTCCCAGCATCCTTAAAAAAGTCCCTCTAACATTCCTTGTAATACTGGTTTGGTTGTAAAGTCCTTTACCTTTTTCTTGTCTGGGAAGCTCTTTATCTGTCCTTAGATTTTAAATGATAGCTTTTCTGGGTAGAGTTGTAGGTCCTTGCTTTACTCATGTTGAATATTTTGTGCCAATACCTTCTAGCCTGCAAAGTTTCTGTTGAGAAATCAGTTGACAATCTAATGGGAGCTCCCTTATAAGTTACTAGTTGTCTTTCTCTTATTGGTTTTGGGACTCTCTCTTTGTCTTTAACATTTGCCATTCTAATTATATGTGTCTTCGTGTGGGCCTATTCGGATTCATCTTGTTTGGGACTCTCTGTGCATCCTGGACATGTATGTTTATTTCCTTCACCAGGTTAGGGAAGTTTTCAGTCATTATTTCTTGAAATAGGTTCTCAATCCCCTGCTTTCTCTCTTCTCCTTCTGGTCACCCCATGATGTAATGTTATGTCTGAAGTTGCCCCAAAAGTCTCTTAAACTATCCTCATTTTTTTGGAGCCTTTATTTATTTATTTATTTGCTTATTTATTTATTTATTTTTGCTGTTCCAATTGCATGTTTTCTGCTACCTTGTCTTCCAAATCACTGCTTTGATCCTTGGCTTTATCTAGTCCGCTGGTGATTCTTTCTAGTGCATTCTTCTTTTCAGTTATTGTATTCTTCACTTCTAACTGGTTCATTTTTATGGTTTCTATGTCCTTTTTATACTTGCTATCTCTTTGTTGAAGTTCTCACTAAGTTTCTTGAACATCCTTATAACCACTGTTTTAAACTCTTTAGGTAGGTTGCTTGCCTCCATTTTGTTTAGTTCTTTTTCAGGAGTTTTCTCCTTTTCTTTCATTGGGGAAACATTTCTTTGTTTCCTCATTTTTGCTGCTTCTCTCTGTTTGTTTCTATGTATTAGGTGATCTGCTATGTCTCCCAATCTTGGTAGCTGGCGTTATGTAGCAGGTGTCCTGTGGGGCCCTGGGACAGTTTCCCTGGTCACCTGGTTCATGTGCTCCAGGAGTGTCCCTTATGTGGGTTGTGTGTGCCCTCTGCTATAATTAAGTCTTAATTGCTATTGGCACACCAGTGGATGGGATCGACCCTCAGGCTGATTGGCTGTATGACTTGGCCACATCCACAGCTTATGGGCTGCTTTTTGAGGGGCTTACCTCACTGAGTGGGATTTGCCCTCATGGGCTCTGGGGTCTGTCAGACTGCCCTTTGTTTATGACTCTTGTGAGGGTAAATGGGTGGTACTCTGCTGTGGTCTGAAGCCAACCTCCAAGTATGTTGGTTCTGGGGCTTGTTGGGGAGGCTCTGGTGCAGGCTCAGTGCAGCCACAACCTGTGATCAGCTGGGGACTACCTGGTATGAGCTACAAAGTGATCTGCAGTTGTTCTTTGCCTGTGTTAAACCTAGAGGCATGTAGGAGAGGCCACACTGCGAATGGAGGATATTTGTCACCAGTATCAAGCCTGAGGTAGCACGGCAGTAAGTCAGGATACCCCGAGGCCTGCTGCCACCTGCTAGCTCCCTTAATGTTCAGCCACTGATAAAGCTTCATGCAGTACACAAGTTGAGTGAGGCAGTGTGTCTGGGAGTAACTAGATTGGGAAGAGTTGTGGTCACCAGGGTAATGTAGATATTGGTTTGGTGTCAGTGCTGATCCTGGCACTACTCAGCAAAAGTCTCAGAGCACACTGAGTCCCCTCACCTCCCACCTGGGGCCTGTGGACTTTGATAGTTTTCCAAGAAGGAGTGGAATGCTGGCAGGGCTGGCTGCTCTCCGAGAAAATGCCTCTGGCTTGGGTGGAGTGGAGTCCTAGGGGAGCTCACCGGACCAATCAGATTTAGCCATGGGCCTGTAAGGAGGCCTCAAAACAGGTAAGATGGCACCCACCTGCTAAAACAGGTAAGATGGCACCCACCTGCTAGCAGCACAGAAGAACCCCATTTTCCCATCAGGAGAATGGCAACTGTCTTCCAGCACTTGCCACACACCTCAGTCTGTCCCTGTATGACTTTGATGCCCCCCGAGTCATCATCTCTCTGCTGGAGCCCAGGGTGAGTGCCTGTGTGTGAGTCTGTGCGCAGGCCCTTTAGGAGGACTTTCGGTTTCCTGAAACCTTCTATCCCACACGATGACTGAAATTCCCATTGTTTTTCACAGCCAGGTGTTGTGGGGCCTCCTCTTCCTGGCAGCAGTACCCTGGGCTGGGCAACTGGGTGTAGTCTGGGGTCCCTTGCTCCTCCAGGGGGAACCTCCATGGCCAAGATTTCCCCCCTGATTCTCAACCATCACATGGAGGTTTGGGGACAGCCCGTTTCAGGTCTCCACCCCTCCTACCAGTCTTGATGTGGCTTCTTCTTTATATCCTCAATTACAAAACTTATATTCAGCTAGCTCCAGATTGTTTTCTAGGTTGATTGTTCTACAATTTAGTTGTAAATTTAATGTGTTAATGGAAGGAAACAGGCATAGTGTTTGCTCTCTCCTTGAATATATTTATAATAGGTATTTCAAAGTCTTTGTCTTTTTTCTTTTTTTTTTTTTTAAATCTTTGTCTTTTTACCCCAACATTTGGGCCTCCTCATAGACACTTTCTATCAGTTGCCTATTTTCCTAAGTATAAGTCATAATTTTCTGTTTCTTGCAATGTCTCATAATATTTTGTAGACAACTGAACATCTTAAATAATTTAGTATTTATAATTCTTTCCCTTCCTCACACCAAGGATAGTTGTTCTTGTTGCTCTTTGTTTGTTTGTTTGTACGTTTGTTTGTTTGTTTTGGCAATTTGCCTGAACTAATTCTGTGGAGTCTGTCTCCTCTGTAGTGTGTGGTTGTTGATGTCTCTAGTTAGTTTCCCTTTCTTTTTTCTTTCCTTCCTTCCTTCCTTCCTTCCTTCCTTCCTTCCTTCCTTCCTTCCTTCCTTCCTTCCTTCCTTCCTTCTTTCTTTCTTTCTTTCTTTTCATTTATATGCTTGACGTTCTAAAGGTCACTCTGTGTCAGTATACCTTAGTTGTCAGCTAGTGATTACTCAGGGATTATGCTCCAACACCTTTAATGAGTTAGGATTCTTCTCCTTGCTAATAGATCTGTCTGTGGCTGGGGAACTCATTCAAAGCTCGGGTCATTTACAAATTTACTTTCTACCCAATTCTGTTGTATCTCTTTTCTCTGTGTGCACATGACCTCACATTCAGCCAGAGATGTGAAGATTCCTAGGGTCCTTTCTGACTGTACATGCAGCCTTGTGCATTTGCACAAACTTCCAGGTTGACAGAAATATGTGGGAGCTTATCAATGTTACCTGGGCTGTCTCATTCTCTGGATTTTCCAGTTAAATTTCTGGTCAGTATTCTGGTCAGCTGGCCCCATCCTGAAACATAACCTCAAGCAAACCAGAATGCTTTTCTTTCCTATTCCTTTGTGTCTTGGCTTGCTATTTTTTCCAACAATATCTGGGGGCATGAGTTTTTCCCTACTCTCTACTCAAAATCAAGTCATCACCCTGGTACTAAAGCTTAGAGTTTTCCTGCTTTGATAGAAGTCCTGCACTGACAGAGCTGGGGGTTTGGGGCAGGACAAGCCACAAAGTGTCACAAACTCTGATTGTTCTTAATTAAATTTCAGTAATTTTATTGACTAAACCATTCTCAATTTGCTATATGCCTTTAGTTGACTTCTAGAGTCTTGAAATAGTTATTTTTGATATTTTTCACCCCCAGTTTTATTATTCCTATTTTGGGCAAGATTTTACCAAGTACTTTTTACTCCACCATTGTGGAAGTACTGCCCCCAGCAATCTGTTTTAACAAGCTCTTCACATTTTTCTGATATGCGTTAAAGTTTGAGAACTTTAAAGAGATTAAATCGGCTTCTACCTAAAACCAAAACTTCCACTCGTGCACGATTATCCTTTCTCACATGCTCAAGAACAGAAGTGTTATTGCTCTTCCTTGAGCTTGAGTTCATTTGAGGGCCATTCCATTGGCTTTCCATCTGCCATGCTCTTTTCCTAGCTTCACATGACTCGCTTCTTCACCTCCTTTAAAGCCTGTTCAAATCTCATCTTTTCAATATGCCCTTCTCTTACTACCTTATATAAAATTATAATCTGTCTAATTTATTATGCTTATAATTTTTGTTTGTTGCTCCCTGCTAGAATGTATGCTCCAAATGATAGGAATATTTGTCAGCTTGTTCACTGACATATGCCAGGTGCTTTAAATAGTCTCTGGAATATAATAAACACATGCTGAATGAATGAGTATAGTATCTAGAAATGTATCATTAGAAGAAGCATTGGATTGCTTTATTTTATGTAACTTAATGCATAAGGTTCAATTATTTCCCCCAAAATGGGAAATTATTTTGTCAAAATTCTAAGACGTCACACAGGCTTCTTGGCTGAATCTTGGTAAAATTGGGGAGAAGGAAGAAAACGGACCACAAATTATTTTTAGGTATACTTTATCTCTGCAATGCTCAGGAATCTTGCTGTTTCTATTTAGTGTGCTCTTGGAGGCTGGTAATACCAGTTCCATTTTTGTTATCCACTTAGCATCTAGTTGTAGGAAGGAAACTCCTCTCACCCGGAAGGGTCTGTATCACGCCACCCTAGGCCTTTCCACTTCCTGGAAAGTGCTGGTCATCCTGGGCAGAAAGGCCATGACATGTTGGAACAGGATTTGCTTTGCTTCATTTCACCAGCTTCCAGCATGTGAATATTGTGCCATGATCTGAGCTGGTGAGCACAGAGTGATTGTATTGTGGCCCCATGACTGGCACACATTCCCACAGCAGTCAGTACTCTCTGTCCTCTCTCTACAATTGCTTCTGGAAAACTTGGATATTAAATACTCTATCATTCCCTAAGCCACTAACTTGAATATTTTCAAGAGCAAATGGACTGTTTAGTTTTTTCATTTGTTCATCTTTGAAACCACCAAGAATCAACAAGCAACCAATAAGAAAAGCAAAGGCACAAAAGACAGACCAAAGAAAAGGTTTTCTTGCTCTTCTCATTTTGACATAAGAATAGACTCACAAGTTGTAAAAATAGTACAGAAAAGTTGTGTGTACACTTCTTCTAGCTTCTCCCAATGGTAACAACTTAGGTAACTAGACTATATAAGCAAACCCAGGAAATTGACATTGACACAATATAATTACAGGTCAGTTTTTTTTTGTTTGTTTTTAAAAGATTTTTATTGGGGAAGGAGAACAGGACTTTATTGGGGAACAGTGTGTACTTCCAGGACTTTTCCAAGTCAAGTTGTTGTCCTTTCAATCTTAGTTGTGGAGGGTGCAGCTCAGCTCCAGGTCCAGTTGCTGTTGTTAGTTGCAGGGGGCACAGCCCACCATCCCTTGGGGGAGTCGAACTGGCAACCTTGTGGTTGAGAGCCCGCTGCACTCCAACCAACTGAGCCATCTGGCCAGCGGGGAGCTGAGCAGCAGCTCATCCACTTCATTCTAGTTGCGGAGGGCGTAGCTCACTGGCTGATGTGGGAATCAAACCTGCAGCCCCGTTGCCGAGAGTTCGGGCTCTAACCAACTGAGCCACCCGTCCGCCCCCTACAGGTCAGTTTTTATAGGCACTTACCTGAAGAAAATTTTATATAATGAAATAGTCAAATTCCAGGAAATATTTGCTTTAAATTTTATGCTTTAGTTTTTGTGATATCCATGATTTAATTAAGCCATGAGAGAATGAAATTAAAACCATATTATATTTATGTTGAAATAAGGTGTATTTGTTTCCTGTTGCTAGTATAACAAATTATCCCAAACTTAGTGGTTTAAGACAACAGAAATTTATTCTGGAGGCCAGGAGTTCAACATCAGTTTCACTGGGCTGAAATCAAAGTGTCAGCAGGGCTGCTCTTCCTCTGGCAGTTCTAGGAGAGAATCCATTCCTTGTCCGCTTATGGTGCTATCAGCATTCCATCTCTTGTGGTCACATCGGTCCAATGTCTGTCTCCCTCTTTACATGGTATCTTCTGTGTCTTATTCTCCTTCAACCTTCCTCTTATAAGGACATATGATGGCATTTAGAGCGCACTCAGATAATCTGGAATAATCTCATCATGCAAGGTCTATGACCTAATCGCTGCCTCCTATTAAGACCCCTTCCTTATAAAGACCCTATTTCTTTATAAGGTCACATTTGCAGGTTTCAAGGACGAAGACCTGATATCTTTGTGTGGCCATTATTCAGCCCACTATATAAAGTCAATCCAAGGATCAAATGAGAAAAGACTTTCTCATCTGTGCAGCTGTGAGGTTTGTCATCAGAACATCTCTCACATCAGTTTAACCAGAAACATTTTCTAATTCCTAAAAATAATCAAGAACTTTGGGCTCTTCTTCAGTGTGTATTGTATTAACGTATGATTGATCTAAAATCCAGGAATGGGTAAGATTTTCCCCGGTTAAAGTTTGATTGTTTTATATGTTTTGCTAGTGGATTTGAAAGACAAAGTGGAATTAACTATCTTCTCATAAAATGAAATTGCAGTTTGCATAAAATTTAGAGTAAGCATTTCTGAAATATAAACTATTTCTCTTCCTTTTAGCCAGAATAATGGCTTCTTAATTTATAACCTAGGCATTGAATCTGGTTTGAGTCATCTTCATTTTTCTTCCATTGTAATTCATCATCTTGGTAGTGAAAGTCCAGAAAACCTCGGGCACGTGGGCTGGTGGGAGCTGGCATTTAGATGCTTGAAAAGACCAAGGAAGAAAGCACCGGAACCAGTGTGCCTGGTTTCTCTCCCTGCCCGCACCTCCTCCCCCACCGTCCATTCGGCATCACGCTGGATTAACAACACATTTGAGACAAAGACACTGAATTGTATTAACATTGCTTGCAAAGAAATTGCATTATATGTCCTCATTGAAGTTACTTCAGAAAAGCCTCATTGTGAACCGATCTTCATCTAACAAAATGAGAGCAAGTGTCAGGGAGAAACAAAGAACGTTTCTGTGGCACACTGCAGCCCGCGCAGAGTGGATACTCATTCTGCCACGCAGCGCAGATGACGTCATACATGGGGGAAGCCTACTCACCATTGCATTGGAGCGTTTTCCTCCAGGACTGCATCATCACCATTTCCTAAAGGTAGTTTTTATGAGCAATATAGAACACTGTGAACACATGACCGTTTTGTTTTAAACCAGTTTTGTGTCTCTGAACAATCCCAAACTGATTTTTTAAATTTGTTTTCCAAATCTAAATTTCTAATGCATGATTCAAAGAATGATGTCTATGTTTTCATTTTTACTCACGCGTGAAGTGCCTTTCCCTTTATTCTGCATCTCTTGTAATTTGTGTTGCTAATTTCTTACTAATGAAGATATAACAAATCTACAACTATGTGGTTGAAGTGCTAAAGTAAATTGGTTTTTTAAAAAGAATAAAGTATAAATAACTTGTAAAAACTTATTTCAGGAGTCTGGTCCAAGTTCACTTCCCTCCCCAGTGTCCAACTTAAAACAACAACAGAAAAATGAGGAATAGAGAAGAAAATATCATTTTCAATGAAAATACATGCAAAAACCAAAGTTAAAAACCAAAGTTAACTGCCAAATACAACCAATTTTGGATCAAATTGAGACATGACACCAGAAACCATATGCGAACCCCCATAGGTGTTTTCCAGTCTACGACTTTCCATAAAAGGGTGGCACAAATTTAAGGGTCGCAACTGAAGACCCTAACCTGAGATGTCCACACCCAGCACTGCACGTGAGCCAGGCTGAGAGGGAACCATCAAGATACAATGGTTGGAGAAGGCATGCTCATGGCAGTGAGCTGTTGTAATAGTCCAAATTCCTTGGGATATTGGGGCTCTGCAGCGAACCACGCAGGCCAGCTCCCCATGAAATGAACCATTGAGATTGGGGCGTAGACTGCATCCCTGCTCAGAGGATACCTGGTCATGAGAAAATCCTTGTAAAAGACACCTGAGATAAAGCTACTGCTCTCCGCCTCAATCCATCTTATCTCCACACAGTTCTTAGCAAATAGTTCATCCAGAGAGAACTGTCCTCATTAACTGAATAATTCTCCTGCAACAAGGGAACAGTAACAATCCATAAGGGCAGATTAAGAATATCCATCAGAAGTAAAAGAAAAATGTGAATGAACATTTCTCCATGAGCTCAAGGAAATGCGTGAGAACATAATCTTGCCGAAATAAGAGGCCAAAGGAAATATATAAGATGTTGAAGAAGGGATAATAACACAACAGCAGAAAATGAAAAGTGAGCTGTGAGAGCTTAGGAAAAATGGGAAAGAAGGATCAAGACAGTACAGCAATGGAGGCCTTTTCTGAGCAATTTCTGCAGGCTGATTCCCCAGGAAGCAGACCCAGAGGCGAGCGTGGCATTCAGGGGAAATGTCAGGAACGCCCTTGGAGCAACACTGTAGAGGGAAAGGAAGGAAGCAGGGCTGGCATGGGATGGAGTGGAGCTTTGATGTAGTTCTCTGTCAGTCTGAGTCCTCCAAGAAACAGTTTCCAAGAAGGGGTTAGACATACAAGAGATTTATTGGGGGAAATATCTCTAATACTCTAAATAACTTATTCAGCCTTACATCTGTCTCCCTTTAAAGCACCCTTCAATCCCACATGCATTCCTCCTGCTGGTACCAGCTGCCCAGGTCCTGCAGCTTTTTGGGATACAGTCAGTCACATTCCTCACTTTCAGGCCTAACAATGCCAGGCTGATTCATTTTGTGACTCAACCTGAGTTATTGGCCTGGAAGCCAGGAGGGAAAGTGGGAGCAGGTCCTGAGGGAGGCATGAAGGTTTTATGGAGGAGAGGACCCTGAATCATCCTCAACAAGGAGGAAATGCTGGCCCTCAACAGGCAGAAGAGAGCCCCTTGTGCAGGCTCAGAGACTAGGGGGAATTTTGGGAAGCATTCACCCAGATGTTTTCATTCTATATGTCTGGGCCCCATTCTTTCCCAGCCATGGCCTGACCTTGGCATCACTGTTCTGCCTTCATTGGGAGTTTACCCTTACGTGGAGCTCTGTGGTTCTCACAATGGAGCCCTGGCCCTGGTTCTCCGCTTTCTCAGTCCCTGCCCTGCAGGTGATATGGACCCCTTCCATACACAGCAAAATAAGCCTCTGCTTTCATACTTATCTTTGACTTGCTAATTGACTTATCTCAGCTTTTCATTAGCTTTCCCAAAGGTCAATCAACCCAATTCCATTTTCGTTACAGCTGCCATTTTCCTCACTTTTATCAAACCTCTGACACATGGCCTCTGTTAATTCACTAATGAAAGCTTTACCAACTGTTCCCCTTCCTTGTGCTTGGCTGTCTGTACCCCACCTACCACCAGTGATGCAGTCCCTGATGTCAGGAAGGCCAGGTGTGATCCAGTGGGAAGTTCCATCCAGTGCCCATGTTTTTGGTTCCCTTCTGACCAGTAGTCATAGATTGGGGTTTCTGGTAAGCAGATTCTAAGAAGGAGAGTAGCATTTAGGATATTTATTAGAGAGAGCTCTTGAGATCAAGCCCCATGGAATGGAGGTAAGGAAACAGGATTGGGAAGGAGGAATTGAGCTGTAGTGCAGTTCTGATGAAGGCTTTCGCTAATCTTACAGGTTTCTCTTGAGCTGGGGTGGATTTCAGAGTGCTCGGAGCTGGAATGAGGAGGCTGGCTCTTTATTCCCCTGCATTGATCAATCAATGAATGTGGCCTACCCCGAGAAAGAGGTGTGACCTGGGGCCAGGCAGTTTCTTCAACTGAGTTAGTCCCCAAAGGGTGTTGACAATGGAGTATTGTCTTTCCATAGCATTCCCAGTGCCTGAGGAACCACTTATTCTGACAGTTGACATTTCAACAGCAAAAATGGAAACAGAATACAATGGAATGATTGCTTTAATGGGATGAGAGACCATAACCGAAAACATGTAATTCTATACCCAGTAAAAAGATCCTTCCAGAATGAAGCTGAATAAGGACATTTCAGTTTGAGAGTTGGCTACTACGAGAGCTGCAGTAATTTTCTATATAGGGCTTTTTAGGTGAAGAAAAAACAATGCCAGATGGAAAGTTTAAGAGGCAGGAAAGAGTGAAGAGCAATGCAAATGGCAAATGTGTTTCAAAATCTACATGAAGCATTCATCACAGTGTCCTACATGGTGAGAAGTTCAAATATACAACAAAAATAGCACGGAAGAATGGATGGGGTAAATGGAGTTGTGTTCTAAGTTTCTTGCGTTGGTTGGGAGAAGATTATAGGTAACAACTGATATCAGCTCTAGGTAAGTCAGTGATATGTTTTGTCATTTTAAAAGTAACCATTAAGTCATTAAAAGAATAGAAAATGAGTGCATAACTTTGCAACTAATAGAAAGAAAAAATGGAATAAAAAAGTTCTCAATTAATTCAAATAAGGTAATAAAGGAATAAAAAGTAACATAGAGCAGGTAGAACAATAGAAAGACATATTACAAACATAAGGATGCAGAAAATTTGAAATAAACATGAAAAAAAGAAATAGCAGCTAGAACTAAACAAAAAAAAAATGATATACTATGATGGACTTTTGATTTCAGATATATATTCTGTTTTACATATATAACCATAGAAAAGATATACATACTACAATTTTTCTTTTTAAAATTTCATATAAAAGACAAGCTTTATAAATCTTTCTTCAACTTACTTTTTTAAACTCATTAATATGTTTGAGAGTCATTTGTGTCGAAAGATATTGTAAATTTTTTTTGCAGCTGCATAGTATTCTATTGTATGAATATACAACAAATTATTAATCTAGAAAAAAAAGATATAATTATGCTAATACCAGGCAAAATATATTTTGAGGAAAAAAGCTATATTAGAGACAATGAGAGTCACTATGTAATGATAAATTATTGAATTCACCTGGATAACTTAGCTTCAAAATATGTATAGCACGTATTGATAGAACTACGAAAATTCACAGAGTGGGAGATTTTAATATGTATCTCTGAGTAATTGACTGAATAATAACTCAAAAACCCAGAAGGAAAAGATTTGATCAACATGATCTTGACCTAATAGGATCATATGTCATATTTCCTTGAATCTAAAAAGTCCTGGACTGTAACACAGACTATTATATTATGGGCCATGAAGAAAAAAGAAAACAATGTCAACTGTGACACAATTCCTCATCTGTTAGAATTGTTATTCCACATTTACTGAGAAAACTGTTTTATACTTAATTATGTTGCTCTTATGCATGTTAAAAAGAAAAATATAAGAGAAATAAATTGAATAAGGTATTTCTAAAACATCTTCAATAATTACTTTCTTTGGAATCTGTTTAAGACTCAGAGCCATTAATGTTCATGTTTCTTCACACATACGCCTCTGTGACTTCAGGAGGGCTAGAGATACAGCATTCCTAAGAGAGTTCTCCATTACTATCTATCGAGTCATACTGCCTCTAAGACTTTGATGTTTGATGCTACCTGAAGGTGACAGTGGAACATTTTAGGGCAAAACTGGGATGCACATTTCTTCCTCAAATGGTCCTTAAATGATTTGTCTACCAGAAAGTTAGGAAGTCGCAGCTGTTTAGTCACATCTCCATATATGTGTACATTCATGTACACACAGGCAATGACAACATCACAGACTCACTTTTCCCTCTGTGATGATAAAATGCATCCTAATTTTCAAGATAATAAGAGGTGGAAAGCATATATCTTAAAATCATTGAACTAGAGTAAAACTTACTCAACAACTCCAGAATATATGTTTTCAAGCACATGTGGAACATTTACAAAAATTGCCCACATAAGGCATCTTAAAGTAAGTCTCAACACATTTTAAAGGATTGTATAATTATAGAGTGTGTCATCTGCTCACAGTTTTATTATGCTAGAAATCTATAACAAAAGCAAAGGTAAAAAAAATTCCCCTATATTTGAGACAAGAATTGTATTTCTAAATAACCAATAAATCAATTTAGAAATTATAATGGCAATTGGAAAATATTTTTAAATGAATTTAAGAGAAAAAAATGTTAGCCTTAAATGAATATACTGTGCTAGGAAAGAAGAAAAACTGAAATTAGGAAAACTAACAGAAAAATAAACCCAAAGAAAATAGAAGGAAGGAAATGAAGATAAGAACAGATATGAATGAACTAAAGTAACAAGTATGCCAAAGAGATGAGTGATTCAGCTCTGGTTCTTTGGTGTAAGTAGGCCTCTAATGGGAAGGACCAATGAAGAAAACCCCAGAGTCTGTATTTCGAGTTTGTTCTTGAGATTTCTGCCTTGAGGGGAAGAGGCCAGTCCATTTTGTCCATTTCTTGTTTCTTAACTCAATGGAGTGGGCTTGTTTTTCCTGAGAATTTTTGGCCTTGTTTCTGCCTCTCGTTGGTTCTGCCTTTGGAATCAGGCTGATGGGAACCATGTGCAGCCTTGTGCGACTGTTCTCAAAGAGGGGCCACCAGCCAGCAGATTCTGCACCACCTGAGGAGGACTTGACAGAAATGGTGTATTTCAGAACCAACTCCAGATCTGCTGATTTAGCATCTGCCTTGGAACAAGATCCTCAGAAGATTCCATGCACATTAAGGCCTGAGAAATACTGGCCTAAAAAGATCACCAAGAGAGGATGCTTGGTTTTCTCACTTGAGCTTTTAGGTAGCCGCAGGCAGGTGGTCCCCAGAGTCGCTATTATCCAGCCAGTGAAGGTCATGGAATTGTCCTCCCATTCTTCCAGTCCCTACCTTCTGCATCTCATCTCAATTTGCAGTATTGGAAAATCTGAGTGTTTCTGTATTTCCTTGTTTTCTTCTTGTCTTACATATGAGCTGGCTAAATATGAAGAGGTGTAAGTAGAAAATACTGTTTTCTGCCGTGCTATCAGATAACTTCAGTTGTGTTTGCACCTCTAGCATAGAAAACTTCTCACTGTTGGACTGATATACAATCTTAACACTGGCTGCATTGTCACAAAAGGCAAGTGGGACCACATCAAGCTCTGAAATGAACAATCAAAAATATCAAAAGAAGGTCAAAAAAGGAAGAGAGCAAACAGTTGTCATTCCCTCCAGACAGGCTCATCAGTAGCTCCTAACAAGAGGGAGGCATTAGCATCTAGGCTTGTCCCATCCCATCACCCCAGGCATCATCTTGAGCTCTCGCAGACTTTTCTATTCAAATGATTATGTGAGTGCCACCCTCAGTGTGGGATAAAGAATGGTTCCTTTTTAAAATCCAACCCATTCTTCTGCCCTTTGGACATTTATTTTGGGCTGCCTAGCTCCTTCCTGGGTGGTTATACTAAAGCATAATTTCATGGGAAAGGCCATCTTCTTCTCCCTTTTTACGCTAAGGATTACTTTAGGTCAGGATTTGATGACCGAGTAATAGAAAGCAAATTCAAATTTGCATCTTTTTGAGGGTCAACTTAGAGATTCTTGTTGGTTTTATTAGGGACTTTGCACACACTGGGCATTCCATCCACCATAGGGTGCTTACCACTAGAAGGCCAGAGCATCTACACTGACTGGAAGAAATTGTATTCAAGAATGTTTCTTCAGAAGAGTTTTTAAGACAAGAAAAAGCTAAAGAGTTCATTGCCACTAAACCAGTATTACAAGAAATGTTAAAGGGACTTCTTTAAGTAGAAGAGAAAAATATCAAAAATATAAAAAAGAAAATATAGGAAAGAAAAAAACTCTTTTACTGACAAAGGCAAACACTTAGTAAAAGCAGTGGATCCACCAATTATAAAGCTAGTACAAAGATTAAAAGGCAAAAGTAGTAAGATCATGTGTAATTAAAACAACAAATTAAAGGATACACACAAATACACACAAAAGAAGTAAAAAATAATGACAAAAACATAAATGAGGAAAGGGTGAGTAAAAATTGTAGTGATTTTAGAATGTGTTCAAATTTAAGTGACCATCAACTTAAAATAGACTTCTCTAAACAGTTCATATAGAGAACATGGTAATCACAAACGAAACCAAAGATCTACAAGAGATATACAAGTAATAAAGAGAAAAGAATCCAAACAACACTATAGAAAGTCATCAACATACAAGAGAAGGGAGCAAGAGAATAAGAAAGGAATAGAGAAGAGCTATCAGAACAATAAGAAAACAATTTTAAAAATGGCAATAACTACATATCTATCAATAATTACTTTAAATGTAAGTGGATTGAATGTTCCAATTAAAAGATGTAGGTGGCTGAATGGATCAAAAAACAAGACCTGTACATATGCTGCCTACAAAAGACACACTTAAGATTGAAAGACACACATAGATTGAAAGTAAAGGGATGGAAAGAGATATTTCATGCAAAGGAAACAAAAAAAATCTGGGGTAGCAACATTTATATCAGACAAAATAGACTTTAAGGCAAGGGCTGTAACAAGAGACAAAGAAGGGTGTTTCATAGTGATAAAAGGATCAATCCAATAAGAAGCTATAGCTTTCATATACATCTATGCACCCAACGTCAGAACACATAAATATATAAAGCAAATATTGACAGGAAGAGATCAACAGTAATATAATAATAGTAGGGAACTGTAACATCCCATTGACATCAATAGATAGATCATCCAGAAAGAAAATCAACAAGGAAACATTGATCTTAAATGACACATTAGACCAGATGGACATAATTGGCATTTTTAGGACATTTCATGCAAGAGCAGCAGAATATGTATTCTTTTCAATTGCACATGGATCACTTTCCAAGATAGACCACATGTTTGGCCACAACACAAGTCTCAATAAATTTAAGAAGACTGAAATCATATCAAGCATGTTCTCTGATCACAATGGTATAAAACTGAAAATCAATTACAAGAAGAAAACTGAAAAAACACACAAACACATGGAGGCCAAATAACACGATGTTAAACAATGAAAGGGTTAACAATGAGATCAAGAAAGAAATCAAAAGATATCTTGAGCCAAACAAAAATGAAAACACAATGACTCAAAATCTATGAGATACAGTGAAAGCAATCCTAAGAGGGAAATTCATAGCAATACAGGTCCACTTCAAGAAACAAGAGAAATTTCAAATAAACAATCTAATCTTATACATAAAGGCACTAGAAAAAAACAGCAAACAAAGCTCAAAGTGAGTAGACAGAAGGAAATAATAAAGATCAGAGTGGAAATAAATGAGATAGTTTAAAAAACAATAAAAAGAATCAATGAAACCAAGAGGTGGTTCTCTGAAAAGATAAACAAAGATGATAAACATTTAACCAGACTCATCAAGAAAAGAGAGAGGATCCAAATAAATAAAATCAGAAATAAAAGAGGAGAAGTGATAACTGACACAATAGAAATACAAAGGATTATAAGAAAATACTATGAACAATTATATTCCAACAAAGTGGACAACCTGGAAGAAATAGATAAATTCCTAGAAACATACAATCTTCCGATACTGAAGCAAGTAAAAACAGAAAATCTGAATAGATCGAAAACTACTAATGGAATCGAATCAATAATCCAAAAACTCACAACAAACAAAAGTGCGGGACCAGATGGCCTCACAGGTGAATTTTACCAGTCAAAGAATAATTAACACTTATCCTTCTCAAACTATTCAAAAAATTGAGAAGGGAAGCCTCCCAAACTCATTTTCTGAGGACAGAATTACCCTGATAACAAAATCAGATATAGACAGTACCAAAAAAAAAAAAAAAAAAAAAAAAGAACCACAACAAAAAACCCCCCAAAAACTTATAGGCCAATATCCCTGATGAACATGGATGCAAAAATTCTCAACAAAATATTAGCAAACCAAATTCAGTAATACATTAAAAAGATCAGATATTATGATCAAGTGGATTTATCCAGGGATGTAAGGATAGTTCAATATCTGCAAATCAATTAATATGATATGCCACATCAACAAAATGAAAGATAAGAATCATATGATGATATCAATAGATGGAGACAAAGCACTGGACAAGATACAACATCCATTTATGATTAAAAACTTTCAGTAAATTGGGGATAGAGGGAACATAACTCAATATAATAAAGGCCACATATGACAAACCCACAGCTAACATCACACTCAATGGTGAAAAGTTGAAAGCTTTTCTTTAAGAAAAAGATGTTCATTTTTACCACTTTTAGTCAACATAGGAGGTCTAACAATTAAGTTCGTGAACTCATCCTAGTAAAAGTGCTACATACTCTTTGCTGAAGGTGACCATAGCGATATTCAGCAATGAGTATGTAGCTGAATACATACTTGGGAAGCTATGTATTGACGCCAGCACCTAGTCCACCTTTCCGAGCAATTATGAATATCTTTCTGGAATCACCATTGGAGCTTTCATTGTATTACCCTTGATGTCCTGAATGTCATCAAAATGTCTTCCTTTCAATATTTCCTTTATCTTTGGGTAAAGAATGAAGTCATGGGGGCCAGATCATGTGAGTAGGGAGGGTGTTTCAATACAGTTATTTGTTTACTGGCTAAAAACTCCCTTACAGACAGTGCCGTATGAGCTGGTCCATTCTCGTGATGCAAGAGCCATGAATTGTTGGCGAAAAGTTCAAGTCGTCTAACACGCAGCCTTTGCAGCAATTCCGAATAGTAAACTTGGTTAACTGTTTGTCCAGTTGGTACAAATTCATAATGAGTAATCCCTCTGATATCAAAAAAGGCTAGCAACATTATTGTAACAAGTTTGCGAACTTAATTGTCAGAACTTATACTGGAAATCCTAGCCACAGCAATCAGACAAGAAAAAGAAATGAAAAACATGCAAATTGGAAAAGAAGTAAAATTGTTGTTATATGCAGATGATATGATACTATATAGAGAGAACATTAAAGATTTTACCAATACCTATTAGGACTGATACATGAATTCAGTAAAGTAGCAGGTTACAAGATTAATATCCAAAATCGTTTGCATTTTTATGCATCAATAATGAACTACTAGAAAGAGAAATTAAGAAAACAATCCCATTTATAACTGCATCTAAAGGAATAAAAGAGCTACGAATAAATTTAACAAGGAGATGAAAGACCTATTCTCAGAAAACTATAAGCCATTGAAGAAAGAAATTGAGGAAGATACAAATATATGGAAGCATATACCATGCTCATGGATAGGAAGAATTAACATAGTTAAAATGTCCATACTACCCAAAGCAATCTACAAATTCCATGCAATCCTTATCAAAATATCAATGGCATTTTTCACAGAACTAGAACAAATCATCCTAAAAAACCCTGAATAGTCAAAGAAAGCTTTCGAAAGAACAGCATTGGAGGTATCACCGTACCTGATATCAAAGTATACTAGAAGGCTCTAATAATCAAAACAACATAGTCCTGGCATAAAAACAGACACATAGATCTATGGAACAGAATACAGAGCCCAGGAATAAAGCAATGCCTATATGTTCATTTAATCTATGATAAAAGACGCAAGAGTATACAGTGGGGTAAAGACAGTCTCTTCAATAAATGGTGCTGAGAAAACTAAACAGATACATGCCAAAAAAAAAAAAAAAAAAATGAAAATGGATCACTTTCTTACACCATATACAAGAATAAAGTAAAAATGGATTAAAGACTTAAATGTAAGACCTCTAACCATGAAACTCCTATAAGAAAACATAGGCAGTAAACTCTGACATCATTCTTCATAATAATTTTTGGATACATCTCCTTGGGCAAAGGAAACAAAAGAAAAATAAATGGGACTATAGCAAACTAAAAAAATGTTGCACAACAAAGGAAATTATCAGCAAAATAAAAAGACAACCTACTGAATGGGAGAAGATATTCACCAATGATACATCTGATAGAGGGTTAATATCTAAAAATGTATAAGGAACTTGTACAACCTAACACCAAAAAATTTTGATTAAAAATGGACAGAAAACCTGAATAGATATTTCCCCAAAGAAGACATACAGATGGCAAAAAAAAAAAAAAAAGAGAAAAAATCATATGAAAAGATGCTCAAGATCACTAATCATCAGAGAAATGCAAGTTAAAAACACAATGAGATATCACCTCACACCTATCAGAATGGCTATCATTAATAAATCAGCAAACAAATGTTGGCAAAGATGTGGATAAAAGGGAACCCTCAGGCATTGTTGGTGGGATTGCAAGTTGGTGCAGCCACTATACAAAGCAGTATGGAAATTCCTCAAAAAATTAAAAATAGAATTACCTTATGACCTAGCAATTCAACATCTGAGTATTTATCTGAAGAAATCCCAAATATTAATTTGAAAAGATATATGCACACTTATGATCACTGCAGCATTATTTACAGTAATCAAGATATGAAAGCTACCTAAGTATCCATCATAAATGAATGGATAAATAAGCGTGGTGTAATGGAATATTACTCAGCCATGAAAAAGAATGAAATCTTGCCATTTATGACAACATGGATGGACCTAGAGGGTATTATGTTAAGTGAAATAAGTCAGACAAAGACAAATGCCATGTGATTTCACTTGTATGTGGAATCTGAAAAACAAAACAAAGTAAATAAACAAACAATATAGAAGCAAACACACAGATACAAAGAACAAATTGATGGTTGCCAGATGGGATGAGGTTTGGAGGGATGGGTGAAAAAGGTGAAGGAATTAAGAAATGCAAATTGTCAATTATAAAAACAGTCATGGGAATGTAAAGTATATTATAATGAATATAGTCAATAATATTGTAATAAATATGTATGATGTCAGGTGGGTACTAGACTCATTGGGGTGATCACTTCATAAGTTATAGAAATGTCTAATCACTATATTGTCTACCTGAAACTAATGTAATGTATGGCAACTGTAATTATAAATGATTTTATTGAAAAAAAACACAATACTTTTTCAAAAAGTGCTCTCTTTTTGAGGTAAGCATCTTGGGGAATAGCCTCATCAAAAATGTCTGGCAGTAGAGTAGTTAATTGATGACTTTCTGATGTACTGATCACAAGAAGATTGCAGTCACCCTGGCAGCTACAGTTTTTCTCTGAAAGCATAGTTTTAAAAATATTAATTCCCAATCTTTGGGAATCTCTTTATAAACAACGCTGTTAAGTTTTTCCAGTGAGTATTCACATTGTTGGCATTTAAGGAGAGGTTAAGCTTGAGAAAAGATTAAAGATGCACATTTTTTCTAAAACTCTTCCCAACTTTAATTTTAAACATTTGTAAATCTCCAAACAGAAATATTTATTCTCTCCTTGGTCATTGCTATATCTGAGGCACAATTGGAGACAGTAGCGCTGAGTTCTAATGTGGTAGGAGGTGTGCAGCACTGGAAAAATCAGGCTTAGTGGGATATGGTTTGCTCATAGAGCTCTGTGAGAACAGTGAAGACCACAGTATGAACAGGCGACAATTCTGTGTGATCATGGAATGTCCTGAGATGAGGAGATGCCATCACTCATCTTCAACTCTGACTTATACCCTTGCTTACCTTGCAGGAGCATCACTTCAACTAGCCACGGTGTCCAAAGCAATTCCCATTTTGTTAGAACTTGAAGGTGTTCTCTTGAGAAGTTGATCCACTCTTTTACATTTAGCTTATGTTTTTAGAAGAACAAAATTGCAAAATTTCCCCAATATGGGGTCTTTGGCCCTTTAAATTGCTACAGTGGTAATTTGAATGCTTCTGTGAGTTATTTTCAATAGTACCTAAAGCTTAATAGAAACCAAACATTTACAAATAATAAGGTCACAGAGGCTAACTGACATGGTCTGTTTCTTTTCATGGGCCTGGGTTCTAGCCAATTGAATGCTATTTTTATCTTAGTTTACTGCCGTGAGTTATCCTTTTTGCTGCTACTGATTTTTGTGTACTCAGTTATAATTAATAAAAGAAAAATATATTTGTTTTTTCCTAATGAATGCAATCAGGTTGGTAGATAAAATTTTTTAACATGAAGTTCATGGGTAGAAATACTACTACAGAGATTTTTCCAGTCAAGATGGCAGAATAGGTAATGCTGTGCTCACCTCCTCTCAGGTCCCTATCAATTACAACTAAACTACAAAACAACCATCATTGAGAATAGCCTGAGGTCTAGCTGAACCAACGCATTACACCTACGGACATATAGAAGAAACCACTTCGAGACTAGTAGAAGGGGCAGAGACACAGAACAGGCTGGTCCCACACCCACGTGTGACCATTAAAAATCTGGAGGGATAACTGAGCAGCGGAGGTACCCCCCTGAGGAGTGAGGGGTCCCAGACCCACACAAGGCTCCCCACTTCAGGGTTCCAGTGCTGGGGAGAGAGGTCCCCATAACTTCTGGCTGTGAAAACCAGTAGAAATTGTGGCTGAGTGCACCAGAGGGTGGCTGCAGTCCCAGGTGCTCCTCCTAAAGGGTCTAGGCACGGACTTACTTGCTGATGGACTCACTCACTCTGAGGTCCAATGGTGGGGCAGTAGCTTGAAAACTGCCAGAGACAGATGGTGAGGAACTGAATTGTCCAGCTTTTGGGTGAGGTCTAGAGGAGCAGCATTCTCCTAGAGGGAGGAGCTGGCAGAAGCCATTGTCTCTTTGTTGAGCCCTCCCTCTTCCTGCATGCAGACACAGGCAGGTGCTGTATGTGAGTCTCCATCAAATGGGTTATCACCTTTTGTCTGCCCTGTCCTGGTGATTCTCTGAGACCCTGCCCCGCCCAACTTCCAGGCACACTCAAGCTGCTTCCAGTGACTTTTCTGTACAAACAACCTGTCTTACTGCATGCTGTGGACTTTCCTAAAATCTTCAAAGATTCACAAAACACAAACAAGCAGCATCTGGCTTCAGCATGTTCCAAACCTCTGGCTGAGCAGCCCTAAGCCTGGCAGTAGAGACGACTGGCGTTGGTTCATGGATTGGCTTCTCCCAGGCACCTCCGACCCCAGTGCAGGAAGCACCCATCTGCAAATGGCTTTGTGGCTCATACCAGGTGGTTCCAGGCAGGGCACAAGCTTTGGCTAAACTTGGTCTGCAGTGGGTCCCCTCCCAGGAGGCCCCAGGGCTGGCACACCTGATGGCCATCTTCAGATCAAGAGAGAGCATCACCCGGCCATCTCCAAGGATGACACACTAAAAGGGCAAACTGGGAAGGACCAGTGACCTGGTAAAGCAAACCCTATTCTGTAGGGTCAGCCCCTGCACAATAGCTCCTCCACTGTAGTCACAGCTAGTCCTTACAACCAATTAGCCTGTGGGTAAATCCCTCCCATTGATGTGCAAATAGCAACCAAGGCTCAACTACAACAGAAAGGCACACACAACTCACAAAATGGACACACCTGGAGCACAGTTCTGGTGACCAGGGAGACTGCACCACTGGGTCCCACAGTACACCTATTACATAAAGGCCCTCTACTAAGACCAGAAAGCATAGCAACCCCACCAAGTACATAGAAACAAACACAGGCAGGCAGCCAAAATGGGGAGACAAAAAAAACATGTCCCAAATAAAAGAACAGAACAAAACTCCAGATAAAGAACTAAATAAAATGGAGAAAAGCAATCCATCATAGGCAGGATTCCAAACACTGGTTATAAGGGTGCTCGGTGATCTCAGAGAGAATTTCAACAAAGAGTTAGGAAACACAAAAATGGAGATAAAAAACATAAAAAAAGAATCAGTCAGAAAGAAAGAATACAATAACTGAAATGGAGAATACCTTAGAGGGAATCAACAGTACATTAAATGAAGCAGAAGACTGAATCAATGATTTAAAAGATAAGGTAGCAGAAAACACCCAATCAGAACAGAAAAAAAAGAAGAATCCAAAAAAATGAGGGTCATTTAGGGATCCCCTCGGATAACCTCCAGCACACCAACATTTGCATCATAGGGTTACCAGAAAGAGGAGAGAGAGAGAGCAAGGAAGTGAAAACTTATTTGAAGAAATAATAACGGAACACTTCCCTAATCTGGCAAAGAAAATAGACATACAAACCCAGGAAGTGCACAGAGTCCCATAAGCGATGAACCCAAAGAGGCCCACATCAAGACACATTATAATTAATATGGCAAACGTTAAAGACAAAGAGAGAATCTTAAAAGCAGCAAGAGAAAAATAGTTAGTTCAGTCTAAGTGAGATCCCATTAGATTTTCAGCTGATTTCTCACAAAAATTTATAGGTCAGAAGGAATTGGCAGGAAATATTCAAAGTGATGAAATGTAAGGACCAACAACCAAAATTATTCTACAAAGTAAGGGTATCATTTAGAATCAAAGGACAGATAAAGAGCTTCCCAGACAAGAAAAAGCTAACGGAGTTCATCACCACCAAACCAGTATTGCAAGGAATTTTAGAGGGACTTCTTTAAGATGAAAAAAGAAATAAATATGAATCATAAATAGGTAATAACTACATATCTATCTACAATTACTTTAAATGTAACTTGGTTAAATGCTCCAATTAAAAGATAGTGTCACTGAATGGATAAGAAAACAAGACCTTTGCATATGCTGCCTACAAGAGACTCACTTCAGATAAAAGACACATACAGACTGAAAGTAAAGGGATGGGAAAAAGATATTTCATGAAAATGGGAATAAAAATAAATCTGAGGTAGCAATATTTATACCAGACAAAATAGACTTTAAAACAAAGGCTATAACAAAAGACAAAGAAAGACCCAGTAATTCCACTTCTGGGTATTTATCTGAAGAAACCCAAAATGCTACTTTGAGGGGACATGTGCATCCATATGTTCATTGCAGCATTGTTTACAATGACCAGGATATGGAGGCAGCCTGGGTGTCTGTCGATGGGTGAATGAATAAAGAGGAAGTGGTACATATGAACATCGGAATATTGCTCAGCTAGGGGAAGGAATGGGTTCTTGCCGTCAGCAGCAGCATGAATGGACCTAGAGGATATTGTGTTGAGTGGAGTATGTCAGACAGGGAAAGATAGATGCACAGAAGCAATGGGATTCCACTTATATTGTGGAATCTAAAGAGCAAAATAAACAAATAAAACAGATACAAACTCATAGGTGCAGAGAACATTCTGATGGTTACCAGATGGGAGGGGAGCTGGGGTGAATGAAAAAGGGAAAGGGTTAAGGAGTACAAATTGATTGTTACACATTGGTCATGGGATTGTAGGGTATAGTATAAGGAAAATAATAAATAATATTGTAGTCGCTATGTATGATGTCAGATGGATACTAGATTTATCTGGGTGAAAGAGGGGAGGAGGTTTGGGGGCAGGATGAAAAAGAAGAAGGCATTAAGAAGTACAAATTGGTAGTTACAAAATAGTCATGGGAATGTAAAGTAAAGCATAGAGAATATAGTCAATAATATGGTAATAACTATGCATAGTGGGTACTAGACGAATCAAGGGGATCACTTCTTAAATTACCTACATGTCTAACCACTATGCTGTACCCCTGAAATTAATATACAATAATATTGAATGTCAAAATAAATAAATGAAGTGTTAAAAAATTTATTAAATAAAAAATTAAATATCAAAAGGAACTATCACTACAGAACTCCTTGGTGATAGGAAGGAGCAGCTGGCCCCAGCTATTGCTCCTCTTTCAGCCGTCATAGTTCCTAAACCTAGAGAAAACCCCCATCAGACCAGGAAGAGTCACACGTCTGCTTCCCTACAGTTTGCAGGATATGTTCTAGTAAAACTTTAAAGAACAGGCTAGTAATCATGCTTTTCCTTATGTTTGGGCACATAAAAGGTTGGGAATTTTTCCTTTCCATTGTAGCCTGTAACTCTGATTACAGATTCTGAGAAAGATAACACAGAAAATTAACTATCAAAAGATTCTATTTTATGGTCAATGGTGCAAATGTCTTAAATGTATGTTTTTAATGCAGCACATTTACTAAAAATATAACAAACATGATCAAATAAGTTTATTCTAGGATAGTTGAAACTTGGGAATTTCTACAAACATAGTTTATTTTATCAATTTATTGCAAACTTAGAAAAAAAAATGATCATACCCATGAAACCCAAGAGGCATTTTGGAAAAGTCAGAATTGTAATTTTTTTAAAGGAACATTTTACTGTACTAAGAATGAGTGGAAATGTCCTTAATAAAAGTATTTACCAAAATTAAAAACAAACATTGTATTTACTGATAAAATAACTAAACATATCTATGGTATTTTAAAGACTTCACAGAGACCCCACAGCCATAGCAATTTTTGGTATATCTTAATCCAGCATTTCTCAAACTTAGCTGACAATGACAATTCAACAGAAACAATTGTCCCACCTGAAATTCGAAATTTGCAATGTAGGACCTAGGTGTGTGATACTTAGACAAGGGCTTCAAGAGATTCTTGTCTTCTCACCATTTGGAGAAACACTGACACCAGCCCCCTGTGCTGTTTCAGCATAGTTGTCTTCATAATTAATGCACCCTTCGTTCTTATTCAGCATGTTAGCCTTCTTAATATCTTTGAAAGCATTGTGAAATCACTCCTCAGCCTCTTCTCTGAATTAAATCATATTGCTACATTTTCTTCAAAGGTGTCATTTTCTAATGTCTAGTCTTTTTTATCGCACTGAACATTCATTAATTCAACAAGCATCAGCTGAGCACATTCTGTGTATTTGAAATCCCTCTGTAGAGTTGTGGGTCTGTGAATATCTATCTATCTATCTATCTATCTATCTATCTATCTATCTATCTATCTATCTATCTATCTATCTATCATCTATCTATCTATCATCTTTGCAATGGTTGGCCTTGTGATTGCTGGGAAACCCTTAAATGTCCTAGAGTCATGGACTGTGGTACTTTTAAGCTTCCTTCCCATCCTCCTCAATCTTTAGATAAATTTCACATCCTGGAAATTTTGCATATCATATTTGTATAGATTTGCTTCCCCTCCTTCTACAACTAATCTACAATGTATTCCCTGTTTGCTGAGAATTTGTATCATAAATGGGTGTTGAATTTTGTCAAAAGCTGTTTCTGTGTCTTAATTTTGTATCAAAGTAATGTTGATCCCATAAAATAAAGTAATTCCCTCTTCCTCCCGAAGTATTTCCTCTGCTCTGTTTTCTAGAGGAAATAATTTTCAGATTCTAGCTGTGTCATTTCCCTTCATGTTGAAGGAGAACTTCTTTTATATTTCTTCAGTGCAGTTCTGCTGAAGATAAAGTTTCTGTCTAAAATGTCATTTTTATTTCTGAAGGATGATCATCCTACAAGAGAAACAGAGCCAGTTCTTCCAGAAGCTTCCTTTGCTACTGGTCCTCATCAACAGGAGACTGGTAGTTACATGAGGAGAGTGAGAATTAAGGGACCTACATCAATAGAGGAGGATATGCCTAAATTAGTGATACTCAGTCTCCCTGCATCCCCACATCCACAAAAATTAATTCACTTTAATGTTTTTTCCATGATTTTTGTTTCTTTGTATTTATTACTGAGGAAGTTGTTCCACGCTCTTGGGCTGGTACCTAGGTGTGTTCCCCTAGTCTGGCCTTCCCAAAGATAGTCTTTATTTTAAATATTCTACTACACTAGCTCAGTCTCCCTATAAGCTATGGAACTATCCTGGCTAGTGTAACAGTTTAGCACACATACAATAAAACTTTATCACTTAGACAGGGTTTCAAACCTTGAAGCAATATAAAATCTTTGCCAGACGGTATTTACCAGTTTTGCCTATTGAATTATTGGAGCAAAAAGAGGTAATTACGTGCACTGAGAATCCTAGAAAAGAGGGCTCTAAAGCTTTGAAAAGCAAATTGCGGTAAAATTCCCTCATGCAGTACTCAGAGACACCCAAGATACTCCCAGGTGAAATACATGACCATCTCATTTCTTAGCTTGCATTCAGTGGTAGGTGGGGAGCAATCCCTTTGGGTATATAAGTGAATAATTAACCCCAAACTTCCCTTGAATCTGTAAGTTCAACATCCTTACACAAGAATTCTCATCAGCCTTCTTACAGGAGCCTCAAACGCTTTCTTCAAACAGAAGAAGGAGTGTATCTTCTTTGATTTGAAAAAAAGATCCGTAGCTTTTGTTTTTTCATGGAAGGCTACAGAGCAAGAAAGAGCTGCTTCTACTTGGCTTCCCATGTTGTCTCCCTCCCCTTTTGTTCCCTTGCCTCCTTCCATTTTCACCCCAACAATGCCCACATCATTGTTGTCTCACATGAAGTAAAAGCTTGAACATCCTTCCTTCCAACAGTCGATCTAATAGCCCTTGTTTGTTCTCTACCAAGGCTTGCACTGACCCTGAACCTGGGTGGACTGGGCTGGAGACCCTCTTCACCTAAACTTGTGCTTATTTGCAAATTAACATAAAAGTTACAAATCTGAAACTCTGTGTATAAGTTAAAACATGTACAGCAATGTCTCATACTCAAAATTAAAAAGGAATGAGTTATTTCATTTATCCATATAGGATCTGAAAACATGGCCCCTGACACAGTGAATTATTATATTTTAAAACGTAAGCATTTTGCATGAAAAAAATCAAATTATAGTACACATTTACCTGTCTTTTTAGCTAACCTACAAGTCTGAATTTAACTTGGTGATTCAAATGATGTAGTAGTCTGATACATTGGGACCCCCCAAAAGATCACACCTCCTGGTATTTACAGCCTTATGTAGTTTCCTTCCCTTGAATCTGGTGCCTTTGTGACTCACCTTAACCAAGAGAATGCAGTGATGCAACGATCCAGGCGGAAGCCTTAATAAATCCTGGAAGTTTCCACTTTGGGCTCTGAGGGAAATCAGCAGTCAGATACCCTGAGATCACCATGTTGTGATAAGCCCCCACTCCAACAGGAGAGCCTTGGCAGAGCTACTACCCAATAGCTGTTACCAACAGACCATCTTAGAAGTGGCTCCTGGCTTATTAGCACCAATAGAAATTCCTTCATTCTATTCATGTAATTATTCCTCTTCCTTTTCTCATAAACCCCCCTTGCCTTCATCCTGTAATTGGAACTCTATTTGGTTTTCTGCCTGAAGCAGTGCTCCCAAATAGCTATTTTTTGATCACAATAAATGCTTGTTGCCTCTCAGTTTGGCTTTTATTTTTTAAGCTAGCAGTGTTGATGAGCATTAGGGAAATGGAGTAGAGAAGAACCTTAGAAAGACTAGTTACAGCAAAAAGTTATGAATAACTTATTAAACACCTTCATCCAGGCTACATGATAATCTAGAAAAGATCAGTTATGAAATTTATTTCAGATATGTACAGTTAGGAATAGTAAACAAAATACTTGAGAATAAATTTTATTGAAGTTCTCAATAAATGATTAGGTATAATTTTGTATAGTTAGAAGCTTGAGGGTTTTTTACTTTCATCAATCTCTTTTCATCTTTGAGCTGTTTTTCATTAGAGCATACAAACTACTTTATTAGTTTAAATAACTATGCTTTGATGAAAAATCTTGACAAAATACTGACGGGAATGGTGTTCTCCATTGACAATCTTACGGTGTCTGGAGGCCTCACTTGGAATTCTCTGGATATTACAGTCCTCAGTTATGATGGAAACATCTTCTATGAAAATTGTCATTTTATAAATGATAAAGCAGTCAATTCATGATAAGGATATAATATTAGTAAATATTATATCCATGGACCAAACATGGAAGCACCTAAATACATAAAATAAATATTAACAGATCTGAAGGAAGACCTAGAAAGCAATACAATAATAGTAGGGGACTTGAATATCCCTACTTCCAACATTGGATAGATCATTTCAGACAGAAAATCAATAAGAAAATAATGGACTCGACAACACCTTAGACAAAATTAACCTACAGAGCATTCCATCCAATAGCAGAACATTCCATCCAACAGCAGCAGATCACACATTCCTCTCAAGTGCACATGGAACATTCTCCAGAATAGATTATATGTCAGTTCACAAAATAGTCTTAACAAATTTAAGAAGATTGAATTTATATCAAGTATGTTTCCTGACCACAATGGTGTGAAACTAGAAATTAATAACAAGAGAAACACTGGAAAATTCACAAATATGTGATTTAAACAACATACTCCTGAATAACCAATGGGTTAAAAAAAACAAAAAACAAAAAGAAAACCCAAAAGGTAAATCAAAAAAACATCTTCAGACAAACAAAAATGGAAACATAGCATACCAAAATACAGGGGATGCAACAAAAGCAGTTCTTAAAGGGAGGTTTACAGTGGTACCTACATTAACAAAAAAGAAAGGTCTCAAATAAACAATATAACTTCATAACATAAGGAAATAGGAAAAGAACAAACTAAGCCCAAAGTTAGCAGAAAGAAGGAAATTACAAATGTTAGAGCGGAAATAAATAAAATAGCCATAAGAAAAATGATAGAAAAGATCAACAAAATTAAGAGCTAGTTTTTTAAAAAAAGATATTGCTTATCTTTTTAAAAAGTATATTTTTGTTAAATGGCAAATCTTCAGCTACAGTAACTAAAAAGAGGGAAGACTCAAATAAGTAAAATCAGATATAAAAGGGAAACATTATAACTGATACTACAGGAATACTAAGTATCATAAAAGTCTACTATGAAAAATTATAAACAAAATAAATTAGATAATCCAAAAGAAATGGATAAATTCCTAGAAATATTGAATGTACCAAGGCTGAATCATGAAGAAATAGAAAATATAAATAGGGAGATTGAATCAGTAATCAAAAATCTTCCAAAAAGAAAAGCGTAGACCTAGGTGGCTTCAGTGGTGAATTCCACTAATCATTTAAAGAAAAATTGATATAAAACCTTCTCAAACTCTTTGAAAAAAATCAAAGAGGAGAAAATATTTTCACATTTACTTTATGAGGTCAGCATTACCCTGATACCAAAACAAGATAAGTACACCACAAGAAAAGAAAATTACTTGCCAATATCCCTGATGACTATAGATGTAAAAATCCTCAACAAAATACTAGTAAACTGAATTCAACTGCACATTGAAAAGGTCATACACACACCATGATCAAGTGGGATTTATTCCTGGAATGTAAGAATGGTTCAACATACACAAATCAATCAATGTGATACACCACTCTAACAGCATGAAGGATAAAGGATAAACATCATATGATCATCTCAATAGATGAAGAAATACATACGCGGACCAAAAATTAAGCTTGTGGACTCACCGTAGAAAATGTGCTACATACCTCATTTCTGAATATGAGTACAGTCAATTTCAAAGCTCCATTTGGGAAGCTATGCACTGATGCCAGCACCTAGTCCACCCTTCAAAACGATTTTGGAACTCTTCTTCTGGAATCACCATCAGGCTGTCGTCGTATTACCCTTGATGTCCTGGATGTCATCAAAATGTCTTCATTTCAATATTTTCTTTATCTTACGGTAAGGAAAAAAGCCATTGGGGGCTAGATCAGGTGAGTAGGGAGGGTGTTTCAATACAGTTATTTGTTTACTGGCTAAAACCTCCCTCATAGACAGTGCCGTGTGAGGGAGTGCATTATCATGAAGCAAGAGCCACGAATTGTTGGTGAAAAGTTCAGGTCGTCTAACTTTTTCATGCAGCCTTTTCATCACTTCCAAACAGTAAACGTGGTTAACTGTTTGCCCAGTTGATACAAATTCATAATGAATAATTCCTTTGATATCAAAAAAAGGTTAGCAATGTCATTGCAACAAGTTTTGTGAACTTAATTACCAGACCTTGTATGATAAAATTCAATATGCTTTCATGATGAAAATTCTCAACGAATAAGTATAGAAAGAATGTACCTCAACATAATAAAGGTCATATATGACAAGACAACAATGCACATCATACTCAATTGTGAAAACCTGAAAGCTTTTCCTCTAAGATCAGGAAGAAGACAAGGATGCCTATTCTAGCTTCCATTCAACCTAGTATTAGAAGTCCTAGCGAGAGCAATTAGGCAAGAAAAATAAATAAAAGGTATTAAATTGTAAAGAAAGAAGTAAAATTGTCCATTTATGGATGACATAATCTTATGTATAGAAAATCCTAAAATCTCTACCAAAAAAAAACAAAAACAAAACCCTGTTAAAAGTAATAAATGAATTCCATAAACTTGCAGGTACAAAATCAATATAAAAACTCAATTACGTTCCTATAGACTAAGAACAAATTGTTTGAAAGAGAAATTAAGAAAGCAATCCTATTTATAATCACATCAGAAACAATAAAATACTGAAGAATAAATTTAACCAAGGAAGTAAAAGACCTGTATGTACACAGAAAGCTATGAGACATTGATGAAGAAATTGAAGAAAACACAAATCAGTGGAAAGATATCCCATATTCCTGGATGGGAAGAATTAATAAATATTTTTAAAATGTCCATACTGCTCAAAGTGATCTAGAGATTCAATGCAATCTCTATCAAAATTCCAAAGGCATTTTTCACCAAAATTGAAAAAGGCAATCCTAAAATTCATATGGAACCACAAATGCCCTTAATAGTTAAAGCTATCTTGAGAAAGAAGAACAAAGCTGGAGGCATTTTACTTCCTGATTTCAAACAATATTACAAAGCTCTAGTTTTCAAAACAGCATGGTGTTGGCATAAAAACAGACACATAGACCAATGAAACAGAAAAGAGTATCCAGAAATAAACTCATGTATATATGGTCAACTAATCTTTGATAATGGCACCAAAAACAGACAATGGGGTAAGGATAGTCTCTTCAATAAAAGGTGTTGGGAAATCTGGATATCCACATGAAAAGAATGAAACTGGACACCTATCTTACACTATGTGCAAAAATTAACCCAAAATTGATTAAAGACTGAAACAGTAATGCTCTTAGAAGAAAACATAGCAAGACAGCCTCTTGACATTGGTCTTGGCAATGATTTTTTGGATATGACACTTAAAGCAAAGGCAACAAAAGCAAAAATGAACACATGGTACTACATCAAACCATAAAGCTTCAGCACAGCAAAGGAAACCATTAACCAAATGAAAAGGCAATCTATAGAATGGGAGAAAATATTTGCAAACCATATATCTGGTAAGGGGTAATATCTAAAACATAAAAGGAACTCATGTAATTCAAGAGCCAAAACCTCCCAAATAATCCAATTAAAAAATGGACAAGGGTCCTGAGTAGACATTTTTCTAAGGAAGGTATACAAATAGCTAACAGGTACATGAAAAAGTGCTCAACATCATTAATCATCAGGGCATTGTAAATAAAAACTACAATGAGATATCACCTCACACCTGTTAGGATAGTTATTATAAAAAAAAAGATAAGAGAGATAACAAATGCTGATGAGGATTGTGAAGGAAAGAAAACCCTTGTGCACTGTCGGTGGGGATGGAAAACAGTATGGAGGTTCCTCAAAGGGATAAAAATAGAACTCCCATATGATCCAGTAATCTCACTGCTGGGTAATACCCTAAGGAAATTATTATAAATTAATATCTAGAAGAGATATCTGCATTCCTATATTCACTGAAGCATTATTCACAATAGCCATATATGGAAACAATCTAAGGGTCCATCGGTAGTTGAATGGATAAGGAAAATGTCATATATATATATGTATATGTATATATATATATATATGTAATATATATATATATGTAATATATATATATATTACATATATATATATATTATATATATATAAACACACACACACACACACACATATATGCCAAAAAATATATACACATTTTAAGAAAGGAAAACTGTATTAAAATTGTAATACTCAATATATACCAATAACAAAAGATGAATACAAGTCACATCTGACTTCTGCAATTACAAGAGGTGCTCAAAGTGGTTCCCATCAGCGTCCAAACCCTTCTGATTATGTCAAGCTACTATGTGAGCAATGTTGACCAAAGTCTCCATTTGTATACATTTTTTTGGCATATGTGTGTGTGTGTGTGTATACACACACATATATATGTCAAATAACATGCTGATGATCAATAGCATATATCCATATATACTATTATTCAGCCACGAGAAAGAAGGAAAATCTGCCATTTGAGACCACATAAATAAGCCTGGAGGGCATTTGAAATAATAAAATAAGTCAGACAGAGAAAGATGAATACTGAAACTGAATACTGAACTGAAAATTACAGCAAATATAATTTTACTTTACAGAGTTTTTGAAAACCAAATTAAATCATTTTGGTTTTGTTATTGTAGTTCTAGAGATTGGCCACAAAATGATATAAATTTTTATTTTTGAAGTCCATTCCCAAAAAGAAACTCTAAAACTATTTTTAGCAATTTCAGCATCTTTTCAATAATTATGTCCTCCCAAAGTGATACTTTAAGCAACATGCTTCCAAATACATAAACATCATTGTATAATTGGTTTCCTTCAGGAAACAATATTTCATAGTCACTCTGACTTTTGTTTTCTTCTGACAGGTATAATTACACAAGTCTATAATAAGAATAAATGATATCAAATATTTTATTTAAAAAAAACAAATTTAGTTGCGTGCTAACTGAAATATGCTCATTGGTTAAATGGTTCACCTTTGATTTGTATGCAAAACAACAAACAAACTTCAGACTAAACAGGTATTTAAGTTATGAGGTGGAGGGGTCAAATGCTTATTCAACTATTAAAAGTTGTTAAGATATATTTTCATACCATGGTTAACAAATACTTTCAGTACATTTGAAATTAGTGATAATTGAGTAAATAGTTTAATTAACTGAATGTAAAACATTATATTTAGTTTAGTTATAAATTGCTTTGAACATGCATAAAAATAGCAGTTGAGAAGCTGGCTCAGTTAACTAATGGATGTAAAGATTATTAGGCAATGACATTCCAATTACTGGAAACGAGTAAAAATCTGTTATTATTGTAGGTGGTTTGAATATTTGTTGTCATTTTTCTAGTTTGCCTTTGCAAGTTCAGTACTTCAAGAGTGGTACATTCTGTCCGCAGGTCCCAGCTGTAGATACACGGACTGATTTGAGCTATCCCAGATAACATTACCATGAATTTATTTCAATCTGCATAGATAAACTGAGAGTAGAAATACAATATAGAATCCAGCTCCTTATACTGACTATATACACAAATAAAGCAATAAATTATTTAACTTTTATAAGCTTTATTTTTGTTGAATGCCTGCACTGTGCCACTCACTGAGTTTGACTCTTTTATATAAAATCTTAGCCAGATAATTTCACATAAAATCTCTTGAATCTAATCTAATCCAGGGGGAAGGATACATCATTGCCTAGCACAGACAAAGAGTGGGAGGTCACACGATTTTAAATAATATGCTGATGCTCATCAGACAGAATACATTAGCAATGAGTCTCCACTTGCTAGGTAATGTTAACTATAATGCAGTTGCTTAGTTAGGAGCAGATCTTATCTCAAAAATCTCCAACATGCTTTACTTGACTTTGATTTTCCTGACTGCATGTCTTTGCGTCATCCCTCTTGTCGCTGTGGTCCAGGGAGAAGCGGGGAGACACCATTGGCGCAGACCCAGCTGTGACCCCTCCCCATGCCCACTGCTTTGCTGGCACAGGCTCCTTTCACAGAGGCTGGAAAAGTCAATGAGCTGCTCTCCAGCTTTCCCGGAAGCTAGGGTGTGGGAAGAAAGCAATCTTGGCTGCTGGCTAGTCTACTGGGGGCAGAAGAGGGGACAATTTGTCTCTGACAACAACAGAACCATGTGTGTAAAGATCTGACATTTGCCAGCTGGAAGCAAGTAAGTCCCTACAGAGAAGGGCAAGATAGAAGACGGGGTGAGTCTGATTCTTGGTGGCAGCTCAATTAGCTGCACCAACCTGGGAACATCCAGTCTCCAGACTTCTTGGTATGCAAGACAATCATGATGTTGATTTTTAAACCATTGCTACCTAAAGTATGGCCTGTGGGCCAGTAGTACTGATACTACCTGGAGCTTGTTAGAAATTTGGGATCTGGGGCTCACTCAGACCAGCCGGGCCAGCATACGCATTTTAACTGGAGGCCCTAGTGATTTGTGAGCCTGTGCAAGTGTGAGTATCTTCAACTGGTTTAAACCACTTTGGAATATCTTTAACTTGCAACCAGAAGCACCCAACTGACGCGGATGTAATTTAGCAGCCAGTCCTTCTCCCTGCCTGGACTGTAGCCACTCCCCGCAGTGCATTGTTAAGAGTTTACCCTTTAAATTCGTTGAAGTGTCTTTAGTCTAAGTGCACCATGCTCTCTGAACCCCTTTCCTCTGATTGCCAGAATACAGCGTCGGAAGGCTGGAGGTTTGCAGGAAAGTCCCATGTGACCTCAAACAAGGCTTGAGGTTTTTCCAGGGCTGACTGTGCAGATTCCTTATGACTACCAAGTCCGCTTTCCTTTCCTTTCCTTTCCTTTCCTTTCCTTTCCTTTCCTTTCCTTTCCTTTCCTTTCCTTTCCTTTCCTTTCCTTTCCTTTCCTTTCCTTTCCTTTCCTTTCCTTTCCTTTCCTTTCCTTTCCTTTCCTTTCCTTTCCTTTCCTTTCCTTTCCTTTCTTGTATCCAGTCTTCCATTCCATTCTCCCCGACTCCCCTATTACTTTGAGGTATGTATTAATAGAATTCAAAGACAAAATCACTGTCTTAGAATGATCATGAGTTATAGGCATAGAGTCATAAGAATAGAAATATTTGGATACTTCTTTTTCCCCTCCAGTTTAATTCTCCTTTAGCACACTTTTAAAATATTGGATAGACACATATTAATGGATGACTTCATAATGTTTATGTATGTGCGCACTGGAAAATGCTTTTAATAGGTTATATACTCATGTGTTTTTAAATAAGCAATGGTAAACATCATCTAGTGTAACCTAGTTATTGGCATTTAGCATCGTAAAACTAACAAACTTTCTTAGAGAAAGTCAAGATGTTTTCTCAGTTCCCAGAATATAATTTTCCATCATGGGAAATACTCTGTAAATTTTAGCAAATGGGAACTTTTTCTCCCTCTTGTGTCTGGACATGAAACTGGACCTTTTTGATCCTTATACAAATGCTTATTAATCTTCCCAGACTTCCACTTTTTATTTTGAGATCCATAAAGAAGTTATGTGGAACATAACACTGTAACTGAACACAGTTTGAAGACAGATGACTAATTTCCTAAACTATTTCTAGATTTTCCCTCTGACTACTTATAGCTTCAAACAGCTTCAACAGAAAATTTCACTGTGAACTTCTCCCCACTCCCCACCCGCCCCCCAGCCCTACCCCACCACAAGCTCTCTCCTCCCTTGAGAGGTAGAAAGTAAAAGATTAGTAATGGAACACTTAAAAATGACTCCACTGGGCCCTGCCTGCTGCTTTCACTAGCAAGGAATGTGGTTGTGCTTCTATGGCCGAGCTTAGTCTAAAAGAATTTTCATAAACCACCAATTACATTACATCAATGCTTCATCTTAAATCCCATGGTGATTTTCCTAAACATAGCTAGCTTGCTGACTTCAAACATATTATCTCGTCTTGTCATTGCAAAAAACCCTCTAAATGTTTATATTCCTGCAAGGCCATGTTAAAATGGCCAGTTAGCTAATGTGGAACTCTAAGGGAAAAGTATTGCATAACCTGTCAAGAAATAAGGCTGGGATGGAAAATATAGCCATCAAGCTAAACTGTCAGAATATTGTGTCTACCCGAAACCCTGTGACACGAAACATTTCATTCCATTAGCCCCTTTGTCTATGTGTATTTATCGTCGTTGGGGCAGGACGGGTGGAGGAGACTTCAGTATAGGAGGACAGTGGTTAGAATTAGCAAAAAAAAAAAAAAAAAAAAAAAAAAAAAGCAGGAAAGAGATCCAGAGGGCCCTATTTCTCTTTGGAAAGCACTGTGTGACAAAAATGCCCATCCCTGATACTTTGAAACTGATTGATCAAAGGCCACTCAGATATAGGGAGAATATCTTACACAATTGAAGTGTGGGCTCTTGAATGCAATAGCCATGGTCAAGAAATAACATCATAAGCTCTCAACACAACTCAAGGTGTATCTCCTTAGCACACCAGCAGATTGGACTTTTGTAACCCTCCTAAAAAGCAATTTTTGGTAATGGTTGGAGGAAGCACTGCGAAGAAAAAATACACAGAAAGGAAATGAGGTATTGTACAGCCTTAAACAACATGTTTTCTCTAAGACTTCATCTTTCCTCAAAGGCTTTTCTCATATTATACATTCTCCCAGAGTGACCTTACCCAGGACTCTCACCTGCACCCTCCTCCGAGCCCCAGCCTCCCTTCTGAGTTTCAAACACAAACATCTAGCTGCTTTCAGGGCATCTCCATAGGGGTTTCCCATCGGCACCTCATAATGACCACATCCAAACAAACTTCCTTCTGCTCCTCCTCCTGTTGCTAACCTCCAGCCTGGTGCGCTATCCTACCCTCGTGTGGTCCAGAAAGAGTGGGATTGTGCCCACCTCTCTGGTCCAGTGGCCTCCTCTGTTCTGTGACACGAGCTCCTCCCCAGTGCCCCTGGCTTTGCTCTGGGCTGCAGGTCACCCCCTGGAAACTGTGAGGACCACTCTGCTTGGAACGAACTCTGCCCCCTTAGCACGGCCCCGCCATCCTGCCCGTCACAGTCAGGCTGCTCGGTGCTCCACACATCACCACGGAGGCTGAGCATGGGATGGGTCCTGCTGATGAAGGAGAAGGGGCAGGAATTAAATCGAATGACAACATGCTTGGGGGAACCATTTAAAACCGAGTGCTAAAATGACTACCCTGTGCATCTAGAGGAAAAGCCTAAAAAGCCCAGACTCCTCCCCAAGGTGTCTCATCAAGAGGCCAGAGCCTTCTTTGTCCCCTCCATGCTGCAACGGTGTGACTCTGCCACTTAGGGAAACCCACTGCACTGTTCTCTCTGACACCCGTTTTCCAGCGCCCTCCAGCGCCCTTTGCTCTGGTCACTCTGAGTTGTTTTCTCTCCAAACACCTCAAACTCTTTCACCCTCCCTGCCTTCACACTTGTTATTTTCCCCATACCTCCTTCATCATTTAGCTCCTCCATCTGGCTGGTTCTAAATCCCTCTAGTCCGTCTCCAGCATGCCCATCCCCGAACCCTCAGCTGAGTTACAGGAACGTCAATATCAGAGCAGGTGCCACGCTCTCACACCTCCCTACAACACTGGATCCCTCTCCTCCTCTCTTTCAGTTCCTCTCTCTCCGGGCTTGGCATTCTCAGTGCTTGGCACAGCACTGGGCACATAACGTCTCCCAGATCTTTTTAGCAGAATGAATGCTGTAAGGAAGGTATGCTGTGTCCAATACCTGGGATCGTGTCCCTCGTTGCCATCGGCAGATGCATGGTTTTGCTGAGATAGCTTAATTTCTCAAACCTCTGTCCTCTTGTGCATGAAATGGGGATAATAATGAATTCTTACTCACTCTAATGAGGCTGAGCTTCACAAGGGAGCGTTTGTGGCAAACTCAGAAGTCTTACCCAAATGTAAACCTGTAAAAAGAGAAAAGAGATGATAATAAGAAGAACAGCCAAAACTTACATAGCTCATACGAGGTGCCAGGCACTGTTCATTTAACCCTTGCAATCATCTCAAAATGGAGACTGAGTCATTTTCCTAGGAGCACAGAGTTAGGATTGATTGCAAAGTCCCAGGCAGTATAGTTCCGGAGTACGCACTTACAAGCCCACTCACACTGGTAATAATAAAGGTAACACTGTGTGCATGCTTATTCCTTGCTGAACTCCATGATAAGCATTTTACATATAGCCCGGCCTATACTCTCTGCAGCCCTACCATGTGGGCACCAGTACTCCCACTGAACAGATGGCCAAACGGGGAAAATGATGTGTAGTCACTCAACCAAGCGGCGGGGCTGCCATCCAGACCCAACTGTGCCATACACAGAGCCCACGTTCTCACTGCTCTGGAGAGGCAACAGGAGAGATGAAAGTAAGGGCCACGGCACCCAGGCGTGCAGATCCACTGGGGAAGCTGAGTCAGAGTCCAGGAGGACACTGGCCATGATGCAGTTTGACTCTAACCTGACAGATTTTATGGTCTTCAAGCCTCTGTGGGAAAAGAAGGATGTGAAACGAGGAGCAAAAGGAGAGGATTGTTGGGAAATGGGTGGGCGGCAAGTTCCTCTTAGGTTTCCAGGAAGGGCCTGAGAAAGGCAGGGAGAAATGGAAAGGTCCTGTTCGGGTTCAGAACTGTCATCAGTTCTGCCAAGTTCAAGGTATAAATGGGATTGGACTGTGAATGTCCCAGAGCCCTAAATTTCCTCAGATTGCGATAACATTCTTATGTGTTCAATTGGATGTTCATGAATAGACTCAGGTTATGCATTTTTGGCAGGAATACAACAAAAGTAAAATGTATTCTTCTCAATGCACCAAGTCAGTTTGTCCCAATATTGCTGATGTCAACTTTGATTGCCTAATTAAGGTAGGGTCTGTCAGGCTTCCCTGCTGTGGAGTTAATATTTTCTCATTTGTAATCAATAAGCATTTTGCGAGGAGCTGCGTTAAGAGAATGTAAATACCCTACACCTTAGCAAACTTTCATCTACCAGTTTTATCATCAGTTGATGGTTATCTGAATCCATTATTACTATGATCATTGCGAAAAGGTGATTTCCTAATTAATTCATTCTTTAAATCCAAACTGAGGGACATTTTACAAAGTAATTGTTTTGTACTCCTCAAAAATATCAATCTCATGAAAAACTGAGGAACTTGTCTAGATTAAAGGAGACTAAAGAGACATCACAATGAAACGCACTGTGTGATCCTGGACCATCATCTTTTTTTCCTTTTGCTCTAAAGGAATTCTTGGGATACTTGGTGAAATTTGAATAAGCTCTGGAGATTCAGTAATATTATTATATCAATGTTATTTTCTGATTTTGATAGTTGTACGTGTATTATGTAAAAGAATGTTCTCACTTTTAGAATTACACATTGAAGGCTTCAGGAATAAAGGAGATTATGGCTACAACTTTCTCTCAAATGATTCAGAAAAAAATATGTATGTATAGCGAATAATAAGACAAATGTGGTAAAATGTTAACATTTGGGAACCTCGGTGAAGGATATATGGGAGTTCTTTGTATTGTTCTTGCAATGTTTAGGCACATCTGAAATGATTTCAAAATGAAAAAAAAATTACATGTACTGTGAGTCTGAACTGAATATGTGTGCTTGGCTCTATTTGGCCAGGGGTGGGGAAAATCCACACCTTATAGGAAAGATGGCTGGGGCTATGTTGTTTCTGGGGCCGTTCTAAGGTTGCAGGACAATCGACTCCATCCCACTCTGACAGATGCAGACCCACAGGGTATCTGGTAAGCAGCACCTTTCTCTGTTGGGTTGTCTGGAGGGGGAAGCATTTGAGTCAAATCAACTAAGGCTAATTTCCTAGAAAACTTACTAGGAAGTTTGCCTCCAATTCCAATTTTGGGGCATGTCATTGCTGCTGTCACATAACTCCATTCTCTATCAGGTCTCCTGAAGTAAATCATCACAGAACCTGCAGCTTCCATATGACTGAAGATTTTATATGGCGACAATAATAAAGGTCTTTAGCCACTAAGCCCTACAATAAATGACAAGCACAGCAAGTAATTAGTCTTCACCACCACATGAATGAACTCCTGTCCCTACAGAGCCACCAGAACACAGGCTCTGATTCCACATGCCCACACTGCAGAAAATGACTTCAGCTTACAAAGGAAAGAGAGAAGTGACCCCCAAAATAGATCTTTAAAATCCTCCATCGTCTTTTGTGACAGCACAATTTGCTGTTTCATTTTAGTCTTTTATCAGGAAGCCTTTTGAATCAGGGCTCTATTTTGAGCACAAAGTCGAGATTTCTGTGGCCTCAGCCCAAGATGTTCACGCAGAAGAGCTGCTGAGCTGGCTTGCTGATTCAGACCCTGACAATTCCAAAGTCCCTCTGGGTGACTGGGAAAGGGTTCACCCATAATAGCTTATTCTTGGCCTCTCTATCCCTTTCCCACTCTGTCTACTTAGCATTCCACTAGAGAGAACATAAAATTGAGTACATGCCAAGAAAATGGACACATTCCACATACGTTAACAGCTTTACTGAATTAATAGCTTGCCAAAAGTCAACTATCTCTGTAGGAGACCTTAATTTCTCTCCTTGTGAGTGTGTATTTTTTCTTTCTTTCTTCTTTCTTTTCCCTGGCTTTCTTACAGAAATAGCAGGGCCATTTCCAAGTAAGGTAGCCAGTCATAAAACTCGTAGTGGGGCTCCCATCTAGTGAGGGCGGGGCTGAGCCAGTACATACTTTTCAGTCATTGAGTTCCTATGGTGCAAGTGCTTTACAGACGCCCTATGCCATCCCACTTAACCCTCAGGACAAATCTACAAGATAAATTATTACATCCCAATATTTCAGATGAGAAAATAGAAGTTTAAAGAGACTAAATAACATGTCCAACGAGCCATGGTTAGTACAAGAGGTGAGGTTTAAATTTGTGTAAAGAGTTCTAGTATTTCCACTCTGCGTAGGAAAAAGATACTAAGACCTCCTTCTTTATCTGCCTGTTGAAGACACAAAACTCTTTGACCAAATTGGTTTTAGTGCCTAGATTGCATAACAACTTATTACCCTTAGCACCTCTTTCCAGCTATAGTTGCCTCCTTGATAAGCCTGTTCATCAAGAAAGTGAATATATTCAAGATTGCACTCAAGTTGGTTATTAAAATTACCCCACAATGCAAAGCTTGGCAGTGTTTCTGTCTACTTCCTGTGCCAGCGAGGTAGGTTGCAGTAGCCAGTAGCTGTGTGCCCAGCCCTCTGCTATAGTTTTTAAATCTGTCATTTGGCTTTTCGTGAATTATGTGACAGCTGGGCCTGTGATAGAAGATGTTCCCACCTCTCAGGGAACCTGAAAGTCTGCCCTGGATACAACTGCTTCTTCGTGGTCAGATCAGTAGAAAAGAGCATGCCTAAAACAATGCTTCTAATAAGGGCCTAAGAAGACATCTTCTCTTGTAGCCGAGTCGGTGCCCCATTGTACGGCCACAACAACACTCACCCAAACCATGCCATTGTAGATTCTTTCAGAAATACCCACACCTCTCTATCTGAGGATCTGTGTGCTTGACCTGCACATACAGGACTGGTTCATAGTGACGGGGGGTTGAAGACACCAGGAATAACCTTCAACCCATGAACCAACAGGACTTGGTAAATTAAGTATTTTTTAACCCTCGGGTGGGACAAGTCTGAGGTGTGTTCTGTACTTTCCTCTGATATCCAGTGGGGTTGAGCCACCATTGCCCACAGCAACAACTCCAATAAGACACCCTGTGTTGGTGTCCTTCTTTTCTGTCTCACTTCCACTCCCCTATCAGTGTTCCCTGGGGCAGCACCTGGTACATCCCTTGCGCTCAGATCCTAGTCTCAGGGTGGGATTCTGAAGGGACCCGGCCTTAAACAGCCTTCTGGGCTCCTTCTCTATATCCCTGCTGCAGTCAATACACTGTTGGGCCCTCCAAGGTAAGCTGCTGACAAAGGTGAAGATGGGCGGCACTGGGCTCTACACTTAGGCTTTTTCATGGCAGAAATCTGTCGTCCCATCCAACTGGAAGGAATCTCTCAGGTGCTGCTGGAGGATACATGAGGGTAAAGTTCAGAGTGAGGAAGTACACCAGACATGTTAGTGAATTTTCTGTTCCAATGTGCCAACACTGAAATACAGGCTGCTCCTTTTCCACTTCTAAGTGGGATGAAGCTCAGAAATGAAAAGGAAATTCTATCCAGAGAGAGAGGAAGATTTTGTCTTGTGCAGATTCACAATGTTTCAGAAGAAAAAGAAGCATAACATGTTTCTTCTTCCTCCTTGAAGCTCTCTTCCTTTTCTATTCCTGGTCGCACGCTGCATTAAGTAATCTGAATGATTCCCTGGGTGGCGTGGGGACCCAGCATCATGCACCCACTTCCAGTAACCAACCCTTGAGGACCCGCAGGCTCCCGATCTCTGCACACCGCGTCGTGGAGTGAGTGAGCGTGGGTTTCTGTTTCCTCCAATCAGCACCACATCCCTGAGAGGCGCATTCAGTTCCTCCCTCACAGTGATGGGCTCGGGCTTGGGCACGTGACACACTGAGATCCAGTGAGGCCTCTCCCGGGACTTCTGCGAAAGAACCCTTGGCTGCTTCTCACTGGATTCCCCCAGAGGATGCCGGGAGGGCTGCGTGGCCGTGTTGCTTCCTTGAGAGGAGCTCCTGAGGATGGAGGACGGGTAGAGTGGGAGGCAGAGCGATACCGCGTCCTCTTGAAGTTAGCAATGGAATCTGCCTGTCCTCCTCTGGAGCTTTCAGTAGTTGTACCATTTAATTTCCTGTCTTACTTAATCCAGTTTTAGTCAAGTTTTCTGTCACTTGCAGCAGAGTTGTAAGTGATGCCAAGTGGAAGGGCACAGTTTTCTTAATTTGCTTTTGCACTACGACCCAAGTTTCTTTTCCGCAGTCTTTTGTGGCCCAGGGTGACCCGTGGAGGTCAAAGCATGTGGCTGCTGGAAGCCCCTGAGCATGGGTGTGTGTAGAGCCGTTTATATCCCTGAAATCCTCTTGGGCTGTGGAAATGTACTGATTCCTCCAGAAACGGATTACTAAACTTAGAAGGAATTTGTACTTGAGATGCCCAAGGGTCTGATTTTGACATGCTGAGTTTTTTATCCCAAAAGTTAAGATTTCATTGACAAATAAGTTTACACAAAAGCACTGGGGAAATTAAATTTTAAACCTCAGCACAAAATATATCTAGTTTAATAAATTGGGGCCAATGTTTTGAAAAGGAGGAAAAAAATATTCCATTGGAAATGAATTCAAATATGCAGAAAAATATTTATCCACTAGCTCTTTTTAAAAGTTTATAGACATGATCATTCTTTAATGGAGAGTTACTCTTATTACCTCATTTAAAATACCCTTTAGTTTCTCTCCAACCTTGTATTGTGGAATACTCAACTACAGAAAAGTTGCAAAAATAGTCCAATGAGGGGCCGGCCCGGTGGCTCAGGCGGTTGGAGCTCCGAGCTCCTAACTCCGAAGGCTGCCGGTTCGATTCCCACATGGGCCAGTGGGCTCTCAACCACAAGGTTGCCGGTTCGATTCCTCGATTCCAGCAAGGGATGATGGGCTGTGCCCCCTGCAACTAGAAACGGCAAGTGGACCTGGAGCAGAGCTGCGCCCTCCACAACTAGGACTAAAAGGACAACTTGAAGCTGAACGGTACCCTCCACAACTAAGATTGAAAGGACAGCAACTTGACTTGGAAAAAAGTCCTGGAAGTACACACTGTTCCCCAATAAAGTCCTGTTCCCCTTCCCCAATAAAATCTTAAAAAAAAAAAAAAAGTCCAATAAATATCTACATATCTTTCACCTAGATTCACCAATTGTTAATGTTTACCATGTTTGTGCTATATATATATATCACATATATACAATCCCCCACACATATATATCTTAAGTAATACTCCTATTTTATACACACACACACACTCACACACATATACACACAAGTTTTTGATAAACTATCCAAGACTTAATTGCAGAGGTTTCTCTTTTGAATACTTAAGCATTTATTTCCTAACAAAAATTAATAATTATCATATTCAGGATAATTAATATTGAAGCAGTGTTATCTGAATATGCGGTCCATATTAAGATTTTCCCCTTGTCCCAATAATGTCCCTCATAGCTGATTTTTAAAATCCAGGATCCAACCAAACATCATGCATTGTATCTACTAATATTGTACTTTTGAACATTTTGCTATAGCCTTTTTTCTCTAGTTCTTAATGAATTATCTTAGGTTATTGTAAAACAAATATTTATTCCATCCACTTATTTTCTATCAATTTTTATTCATTCCATAAATTACTTAATGAGAGAAGTGATTGAAGCTAGAGCCCACACAGGTCCAAGTGTTTGTATAATTTTTTAAACTTAAATGAACCTGTTGTTTATACTTACAAACAAGATTCATCCAATTGCAGGATGAAAATCACATTATTACAGGAAGAAAAGTGAAGTTATTAGGTCCCTTTTCAGTTGAGAGAACTGAGGCCCAGTGAAGTGTTCCAGATCTTTTGGTTGTGTCTGGACTTGAACTCACTGAGCTTGTGCAGTCTGGTTCCAGAGTCTGTGACATAAGTAATGCAACTGAAAGTCCCTCTTGTCATTCATTTAGGCTGGTGCCATCCTTGTAAGCATTGAATAGAGTGAGAAGCAGGCAGTTGGTAAGGAGGAGAAGTGTCCACGGCCCCACAGATTCCAGGAAAAATCACCGATGGGCCACACAGCTCACACATAGAGAATGAAATGTTTTTAAGACAATTTTGGGGTCTTTCAAAGGCATCTTGTTAGTTTTCTGGCTGGGGAAGCTGAAGTGTGCTCATTCTATCTCTTTGGGGTTTCCATTTCAGTCAGAGACTGTGGGAGTCTGTTTTTCAGATCTGTGTCATGAGTTTTAAGTGCCCAGGCTTGAGAATTATTTTCAGTCACCAGTATGACCCCAGAATGTTGTGTTCCAGTCATCGCCACCCAGGCAGCACATGCAGATGGCCAAGTAATGTGGACAGCCAGACCTCAGCCTGCAAAGGGGGACAGTAAGGAGAGAGAGGAGCAAATTCCTGGTGTCTTCATTTCAACTGACTTCATTTCCTGTTACCCCGACTTCTGCTGTTCCTGTGACTACAGACTTTTTGCTGGGGGTGGAGGAAAGTGAACACCCCCCACCCCATCCTCCTCCAATCTCAGTTTTACCGTTTTGAGTAGGGAGAGTTCTCAGATTCTGTTTTCTTTTTTTTCTTTTTTTAATTTATTGGGGTGACAATTGTTAGTAAAATTACATAGATTTCAGGTGTATAATTCTGTATTACATCATCTATATATCCCATTGTGTGTTCACCACCCAGAGTCAGTTCTCCTTCCATCACCATATATTTGATCCCCCTTGCCCTCATCTCCTACCCCCCACCCCTCTTACCCTCTGGTAACAACTAAACTATTGTCTGTGTCTACTAGTTTTTGTTTCTCATTTGTTTGTCTTGTTCTTTTGTAGTTTTTGGTTTATATATCACATATCAGTGAAATCATATGGTTCTCTGCTTTTTCTGCCTGACTTATTTCGCTTAGCATTATACTCTCAAGATCCATCCATGTTGTCACAAATGTTCCTATATCATCTTTTCCTACCGCCGAATAGTATTCCATTGTGTATACATACCACAACTTCTTTATCCATTCATCTATCGAAAGACATTTTGGTTGTTTCCATGTCTTGGCCACCGTAAACAAAGCTGCAATGAACACTGGAGCACACGTGTCTTTATGTATAAATGTTTTCAGATTTTTTGGGTAGATACCCAGGAGAGGGATTGCTGGGTCAAAATTCTATTCGTAATTTTTTGAGGAACCTCCACACTGCCTTCCATAATGGCTGCACCAGTCTGCATTCCCACCAACAGTGTATGAGGGTTCCTTTTTCTCCACAGCCTCTCCAACACTTGTTACTATCTGTCTTGTTGATGATAGCCATTCTGACTGGGGTGAGGTGATATCTCATTGTGGTTTTGATTTGCATTTCTCTGATGATTAGTGATGTTGAGCATTTTTTCATATGTCTATTTGCCATTTGTATGTCCTCTTTGGAGAAATGTCTCTTCAGGTCCTCTGCCCATTTTTCAATTGGGTTGTTTGTTTTTTTGTTGTTGAGTTGCATGAGTTCCTTGTATATTTTGGATATTAGCCCCTTATCGGAAGCACTGTTTGCAAAAATCTTCTCCCATTCAGTTGGTGGCCTCTTTATTTTGTCGATGGTTTCTTTTGCTGTGCAGAAGCTTTTAAGTTTCATATAGTCCCATTCATTTATTTTAGCTTTTACTTCCATTGCCTTTGGAGTCAACTTCATAAAATGCTCTTTGAACCCAAGGTCCATAATTTTAGTACCTATGTTTTCTTCTATGCAGTTTATTGTGTCAGGTCTTATGCTTAAGTCTTTGATCCATTTTGAATTAATTTTGGTACGTGGTGACAGATAGCAGTCCAGTTTTATTATTTTGCACGTGGCTATCCAATTGTCCCAGCACTATTTATTGAAGAGGCTGTCTTTCCTCCATTGTATGTTTTTAGCTTCTTTGTCAAAAACTATCTGTTCATATTTATGTGGTTTTATTTCTGGGTTCTCAATTCTATTCCATTGGTCTATGTGTCTGTTTTTCTGCCAATACCATGCTGTTTTGATTATTGTAGCCCTGTAGTACAAGCCAAAGTCAGGAAGTGTGATACCTCCATTATTGTTCTTTTTTCTTCAGATTGCTTTGGCTATTCAGGGTATTTTGTGGTTCCAAACAAATCTGATGATTTTTTGTTCTATTTCCTTAAAAAATGCCATCGGGATTTTGATGGGGATTGCATTGAATCTGTATATTGCTTTGGGTAATATGGCCATTTTAACTATGTTGATTCTTCCAATCCATGAGCACGGAATGTCTTTCCATTTCTTTGTATCTTCAATTTCTTTCAAAAATGTCTTATAGTTTTCAGCATATAGGCCCTTCACGTCCTTGGTTAAGTTTATTCCTACGTATTTTATTCTTTTTGCTGCAATTGCAAAAGGAATTGTTTTTTGTATTTCTTTTTCTGAGATTTCATTGTTAGTATATAGGAAAGCATGGACTTTTGTGCGTTGATTTTGTAGCCAGCAACTTTACTGTATTCGTTGATTGTTTCTAATAGCTTTTTGGTGGAGTCTTTAGGATTTTCTATATATAGCATCATGTCATCTGCAAAGAGTGATAATTTAACTTCTTCTTTCCCAATTTGGATGTCTTTTATTTCTTTTTCTTGCCTGATTGCTCTGGCAAGGACTTCCAACACTATGTTGAAAAGCAGAGGTGATAGGGGACAGCCCTGTTGTGTTCCTGAACGTAGAGCAAAGGGCTTCAGTTTTTCACCATTAATTATGAGATTAGCTGAGGTCTTGTCATATATGGCCTTTACTATGTTAAGGTATTTTCTTTCTATACCTATTTTATTAAGTGTTTTAATCATAAATGGATGTTGTATCTTGTCAAACATTTTTTCTGCATCAATTGATATAATCATATGATTTTTGTCCTTTATTTTGTTTATGTGATGTATCACATTGATGGATTTGCAGATGTTGAACCATCCTAGTGCCCCGGAGATGAACCCCACTTGGTCGTGATGAATAATCTTTTTAATGCATTGTTGTATTCGATTTGCTAGAATTTTATTTAGGATTTTTGCATCTGTATTCATCAGAAATATTGGTCTGTAGTTTTCTTTTTTTGTGCTGTCCTTCCAGGTTTTGGTATCGGGATAATGTTGGCCTCATAAAATGAGTTAGGCAGTACCGTCTCTTCTTCAATTTTTTTGAAGAGTTTGAGCAGGATTGGTATTAGATCCTCTTTGAAGGTTTGGTAGAACTCACTAGTGAAGCCATCTGGTCCCAGACTTTTGCTTTTGGGAAGGTTTTGGATGACAGATTCAATTTCGTTACTGGTGATCGGTCTGTTTAGAGTTTCCAGTTCTTCATGGTTTAGCCTTGGAAGGCTATATGTTTCTAAGAACTTGACCATTTCTTCTAGGTTATTGAATTTGGTGGCATATGGTCCTTCATAGTATTCTTGGATGATCCTTTGCATTTCTGTGGTGTCCATGATAACTTCCTCTTTTTCGTTTCTACTTTTGTTAATTAGTGTCTTCTCTCTTTTTATCTTAGTGAGTCTAGCCAAGGGTTTGTCAATTTTGTTAATCTTTTCAAAGAACCAGCTCTTTGTCACATTAATTTTTTCTATTGTCTTTTTGTTCTCTATTTCATTTAGTTCTTCTCTGATTTTTGTTATTTCCTTTCTTCTGCTGACCTTGGGTTTCATTTGTTCTTCTTTTTCTTGTTCTTTAAGGTGTACCATGAGGTTATTTATTTGGGATTTTTCTTGTTTCTTGAGATAGGCCTGTAATGAGATAAATTTCCCTCTTAAAACTGCTTTCGCTGCATCCCAAAAATTTTGGTAGGCTGTATTTTCATTGTCATTTGTTTCTATGTATCTTTTGATCTCTCCTCTAATTTCTTCTTTGACCCAGTCGTTCTTTAAAAGTATGTTGTTTAATCTCCATGTATTTGTGTTTTTACCTGCTTTCTTTTTGCAGTTGATATCCAATTTCAAAGCCTTGTGATCAGAGAATATGCTTGGTATGATTTCAATCTTCTTAAATTTGCTGAGGCTGATTTTATGTCCCAATATATGGTCTATCCTTGAGAATGTTCCATGAACACTAGAAAAGAATGTATAGTCTGATGTTTTAGGATGAAGTGCTCTATAAATGTCAATTATGTCCATTTCATGTAATGTGTCATTTGGGGCTGCTCTTTCGTTATTTATTTTCTGTTTGGATGATCTATCCATAGCTGTCAATGATGTATTTAGGTCCCCTAGTATAATTGTGTTTTGGTCAATTTCTCCCTTTAGTTCTGTTAGTAGTTGCTTGGTATATTTAGGTGCTCCCTGATTGGGGGCATAAATATTGATGACTGTTACGTCTTGTTGTATAGTCCCCTTTACCATTATGAAATGTCCATCTTTGTCTCTTGTTATCTTTTTCACCCTGAAGTCTGTTTCATCTGATATCATTCAGATTTTGTTTTCAACCTGCTGGTGCTTGGGCCCAGCCCTGGAGATGATTGCGTATTACTGCAGAGCAGTCATGGGTTGGCCAGGAAAATAGAGGACAAGTAGGACAGGAGAAAAAGAGAGAGGGAAAGGCTGCAGCCTCCTAACTTCTCTATCTGCAGCCACGGGGAAGGGCTTCGTGGGGCCTTGGTTGGCTTTTGCTGAGCCCATAACCTGGGAGGACCCAGCAGGTGGGGAATCCCAGGGAACTCTTTTGGAGGAGAAGCAGAGGCAGAACAGGGACCTGGACTTAGGACAATAGGTTTCCTATCCAGGGAGGTTATGCCAGCCTGTGCCCCACAGTCAACAGTCTCGTCCATACATTCTTTCCACATGTGCCCCTGTGGTGTGATCAGGGGCCCTGCACCTTGTACACAGGTATAGAACTTCTTCTCCCCACTCTTCCTTCCCAGTCGTTACCATTCAGTTACAAAGTAATCTGTGCTCATAGCAACACCATCATCATCGTCATCATCATCTCGGCTCCGTTTGTCTGAAGGAAGCTACTGCCTCCCAAGGCTGACCGCCAGGTGTGCCCTTTTCCACACCTTTTACAATGTTCATGTGACTAGAGGCAAATATACGTTAGAGATAATGATTTTAAAACCATTTTATGTTTTATAAAACTGGACTTTTTACATATATTTCTCTGCAAATTGCCTTTCACACTTCAGTAATTGTTTTTTTGGCCAGGGCCAAAAGTGTTGCCGTAGAAATCCTCGTGTTTTAGAGGATAGATTCCGAGAAGTGAAACTGCTGGGCCAAAAGGTTCATGTGTTTTAACTGTTTAATGGATATTGCCAGATTGTTTTCCTAAATGGTTGTAGTTATCCCAGAGCAAAGTATGGAAGGGGCCCTTCCCCCAATCTTTGCCCGCACTAAGATGTCACAATTTTTTCTCATTTTTGAATATATATATTAGATGAAATTAGTATCTCACTATTACTTGAATTTTCATTTCTCTGGTTATTAGTCAAATTAATCATACTTTTATATGTTTATGGATAATTGCTATTTCCTCTTTTCAAAACTGTATTCATATTCTTTGACTTTCACACTGAGATTTATAAATCTTTTTCTTATTAATTTTTAAGAGTTTTTGTATATTTGGTGGACATTAGCTCTTTATTTGTCAAATATATTTCCTTGTCAATCATTTGTCCTTTGACTCTGTTTATATTTTTTTGCCATGCATTTTTTATATGAATAAGTGGAATCAGTATTTCTTCTCCTCCCCCTCTTCCTCCTCCTCTTTCTCTTCTTCCCCCTCCTCTTCCTCCTCTTCCTCTTCCTCCTCCCTTTCTCTTCCTCCTCCTCCTCCTTCTTTTTCTTCTTCTCCTTCTCCTCCTCCTCCTCCTCCTCCTCATCTTCCTCCTCCTCCTTTTTCTTCTCCCTCCTTTTCCTCCTTCTTCTTCCTTCTCCTCTTCCTCCTCTTTCTCCTTTTCCTCCTCCTTTTCTCTTCCTCCTCCTCCTCTTTCTTCTTCTCTTTCTCCTCCTCCTCCTCTTCCTCCTCTTCCTTCTTTGGATTGCTTGAGAATAGCCACATTTGGAAGTTTCTATCAGTTTCCCTACATCTGCCAGCAATTGGTATCATTCCATTATCTTGGATAATTCAGTTAGCATTGCCTCCTGTGGAAATAGTTGCTTCTGGCAAAAGTGTTTATCATTTAATCAAAACATTTGCATAGTTCCATTCAGAAAGCAAAAATGAGGTTGATCATTTTTGCATAAAGACAAGTCAAATCAAAGAATGCTTTAAATCATGAAATGAAATTTAATTAAAAATTGGAGTAACAAACATTTCACCATGAATAGACACTCTTAAATAATGCTTAAATGATGCACAAAAGAAATTACAATTTAAGTATAGAAAATATTTAGTGCTGACTTAATAAATGTTTCCAATGCATGTTACCAATGGGTAGCTTACACGTCTGGGGAGTTAGTTGCTCTGTGAAGATGCCTTAGGTGGAGTTTCTCAGACTTGGCAACTAACTATCCTTAGTGATGGCAAGCAGTGAGCAAGTTGTCAGGGCTGGTTAAAGTGGCTTGCTGCCCTAAGGCCCTGCCCCTCCTGCTTCTACATACACACTGCACTTTACCTTGTAGGTAACTATTTGACTTATGTGGGTTTTCATGTCAGAGTAATACTGTACCCTGAAAAATGCCTTCACCAAAAGTGATGCTCCAAGATGGTACAGTCTATCTAGTTTTTGCCTTCAGAAACTCATGTGATCACTAAGTATGTACTGTAGGACATGCTTGGTCCAGTTTGAAGAGAAGATCATGGAGGAAATTGGAGAATCCAAACCCCACCCAACACAGAGGTACTCAGAGGTACTGAATGTCACCTGAGACTGATGGACACTTCGAGGGCTAACTAGATCCTGTAGATCATCAGAGTGAAAAAGGGATCTATCCTGAGGGAAAGAGAAAATTTTCTAAGGTCTGCACCCTCAACTATAAAAGAGCTGTGTAGAAGGCCATCTAAGCTTCGGGAAACATCTAACAAAGAAGCCAAACAGTTTGGGGTTGAAATCAGTAAGCTTGAGAATATAGTAAGACTCTGGGACCTCTATAGTATTTTCTTCTAAATAGCTTCATTAAAATACAATTTAACATCATACAATTCACCTACTTAAAGTGTAAAATTCAATGATTCTTAGTATATTGGGCGGGGGGCGGGGGTTGTGCAGTCATCACCACCATCTAATTAGAATAATTTCATGTCCCCAAAGAAGTCATGTACCCATTAGCCATCACTTTTCATCCCCCTCCTACCCACCCACCTGCCCTAAGTAACCACTAAACTACTTTCTCCCTCTAAATTTGCCTAGTCTCGGCGTTTGATACGCATGGAATATGCCGACTTTTGTGACTGACTTCTTTCATTTATCACAATATGTTCAAGGTTCCTCTTTGTTGTAGCAGGTATTGGCACTTAATTCCTTTTTATGGCCTAAAGCATTCTATTGTATGGATATACCACATTTTATTTTCCATTAATCAGCGGATGGACAGTTGGGTTGTTTGCTCTTTTTGACTATTACAATTAATACTATTATGAACATTGGTGTACAAGTTTTTGTATGGACATATATTATCAATTTTCTAGGTATAAATATAGGAGTGGAATCACTGGGTCATATAGTTTAACATATTGTGAAACTACCAGACTGTTTTCTATTTTATATTCCCACCAGCAATGCAGAGGGTTTCAATTCCTTTATGTCCTCACCAACTCTCATTATTTTCTGTCTTTTTGATTGTAACCATTCTAGTGGATGTGAAGTGGTGTCTCACTGTGGTTCAATTTGCATTTCCCTAATAACTAATGAGGTTGAACATCTTTTCATATGTTTATCATCCATTTGTATATCTTCTTTGGAGAAATGTCTACTCAAGTCATTTGTCCATTTTTTATTGGTTTGTTTGTTCATTTTGGTTCCATTTTAAAGGAAATTTGTACCTCCCTCAGATTTTTGGTTTGTTTATTACAAGTTTACGATATTTTTATAATATATTAAAACAACAATGAAAGAATGTTGAGGTTTGTAACACTTTCCTAAGGTACCTAATATTATAGACCTTAATGTTTAAAATGAATTTTAGAGAAATAATTTATTACTTGAATCTAACACATTTTTTCCAACATACAGGTGAAAAACAAATTAAATTCTAAACTCTAAAGGCTATGTCACCATATGTTTGGAGAATTTTTAAGAATCCCAAAGTAGAACTTTGCCTATAGAATAAGGAATTATTTGCCAGCAACAGATTTCTGTGCAAATTGAGAGAATCTTAAACAGGATCTTTTAAAATGCCTTCAAATGATATCTGGGAATCTCTTGGTTTTTACTTATCTTTTTGTTCACTTCATTTGATATACTGTATGTTCTGTTAAAACAAACACATGCTCAGCCCTTGAATTTGGAAGGTAGCAACTCTATACATTCCCCAATTGCCCCCTAGTCTCATGCTCTGCAAAGCATACAGAAGAAAAGGCCTGCTCTGCTCTCTTGAGGATTTTCTGCTGAAACTCTGTTTAATCCTTTTCCAGCCTTTACTGAAACTGGTGACTATTAAAGCCAAAGTTAGCATGTGTGAATTTGCTTAGAAAGTAGGTGTTAGGCCAAGCCAGAAACAAGCAGTCCTCTCAACATTTGCTGCCACTGACTGCGAAAGACTTTTTGAAACTCGCTCTTTTTGGGCTTCCATCACTCTTCTCTTCTAGCTCTGCTACTTCTTTGACCTGACCTTTCCTTCTCAGTTTACTATATTAACTCTCTTTCCTCTTCCCTATCTTTGTATGTAGGGGCTTCAAGGGTTGGCCCTGATCTTCTTCTCTACCTTTATCGTTTTATCTATGATACTTTTGAGTTGTATTGAGGTATAAATTCCACCCAGAAATTGGTGTGTGCGTGTGTGTATGTGTATTTGTGTGTATGTGCATCTGTGATGACAACACTTAACATCTACCCTCTTAGCAAATTTCAAGTATACAATACAATACAATATTGTTAGCTATAGTCAGCATGCTATACATGTATATTGGGCCTCCAGAACTTACTCATCTTGCATAACTGAAACCTTGTACCCTTTGACCAATATTTCCTTATTTCTCCCCCCTCCATCTACCATACTTGATAGCCCAAAGTGAATGACTGAATAGTACAAAGGAGTGGTGTGGCAGCTATTGTGACCTCTGCTTAAGGCTCTTGACATATTTCTAAAGCAGACTATATTATAGTATTATATCTTGAAGAAAAAATAATATTCTCTCTATATAAACTCATGAAGAACATCCATTCTAGACTTTTATTAAGTCTGCTTTTCCTTTTTTAAATATTTTTTATTAAAAATATACCTAACATACAATATTATATTAATTTCAGGGGTCCACCATAGTTATTCAACTTGATATACCTACAACTGTGATCACCATGATAAATCCAGCAACAATCTGACTCTGTACTATGCTATCACAATATTTTTGACTATATTCCCTATGCTGCACATTACATACCAATTACTTATTTATTTTATAACTGGAAATTTGGACCTCTTATTACCTTTTGCCTTCACCCCCTTTTGTAATTTTTCAATTACAGTTGACATTCAATATTATTTTGTATTAATTTTGGGTGTACAGCATAGTGATTAGATATTTACATGCTTTAGGAAGTGATCCCCCTGACTAGTCTAGAACCCACCTGGCACTATACATAGTTATTACCATATTACTGATTATATCCCCTATGCTTTACTTTACATCCCATGACTATGATGTAGCTACCACTTTGAACTTCTTAATCCTTTCACCTTTTTCACCCTGCCCCCCACTCCCTCCTATCTATCACCCTGATAGCTCTAGTAGCCACCTGACACCATACATATTATAATATTATTATTACAATATTATTGACTTATGCTGTACCCTACATCCACATGACTACTTTGTAACAACCAATTGTACGTCTTAATCCTTTTCCTGCTTTTTACCCACACTCCCAACTCAACTCCCATCTGGCAACCATCAAAATGTTCCCTGTACCTATGAATTTGTTTCTGTTTTGTTTGTTTATTTTGTTCTTTAGATTTCGTATGTAAGTGAAATCACATAGGATCTGTCTTTGTCTGACATACTACACTCAACACAATACCCTCCAGGTCCATCCATGCCACCGCATATGGCAAGAGCACATTGCGTTTCATGGCCAAGCAATATCCCACCATATATATGAACCACCTCCTCTTTATCCATTCTTCCATTGATAGACACCCAGGCTGCCTCCACATCTTGGCCATTGTAAACAGTGCTGCAATGAACATATGGATGCACACATCCCCTCAAAGTAGTGTTTTGGATTTCTTTAGATAAACACCCAAAGTGGGATTACTGGATCTTTGTCTCTTGTATAAGCATTGCTACCGTAGCTTTTTTGTTTGTTTGTTTGCTTCCATTTTCATGAAATATCTTTTTTCATCCCTTTACTTTCCATCTGTGTGTGTCTTTCAATCTGAAGTGAGTCTCTTGTCGGCAGCATACGTAAGGGTTTTGTTTGCTTATCCATTCAGCCCTCCTTTTTTGATAGGAACATTTAATCTATTTACTTGAAAGTAATTGTTGATATGTAGTTATTGCCATTTTATTATTCATAATTTTGATCCTTATCCCCCCCACCCCCCCATCTTAAAGATGTCCCTCTAACAGTCCTTGTAATACTGGTTTCATGGTGATGAAGTCATTCAGCGTTTTCTTGTCTGTGAAGCTCTTTATCTCTCTTTCAATTTTAAATTATAGCCTTGCTGGGTATAGTAATCTTGATTGTAGTAGGTCCCTGCTTTTCATCCCATTGAATATTTCATGTCAATCCCTTCTGGCCTGCAAAGTTACTGTTGAGAAATCAGCTAACAATCTTATGGAGCTCCTATATAAGTTACAAGTTGCCTTTCTCTTGCTGCTTTTAGGGTTCTCTTTGTCTTTAACCTTTGCCATTTTAATTATAATGTATCTTGGTGTGGGCCTGTTCAAGGTCATTTTGTTTAGAACTTTCTGTGCCTCCTGGACTTGTATGTCTATTTCCTTTGCCAGGTTTGGAATGTTTTCAGTCATTATTTCTTCAAATAAGTTCTCAATCCCTTGTTTTCTCTCTTTCCCTTCTTGTACTCATATGATGTGAATGTTGCTATGCTTGATGTTGTCCCAGAGGTCTCTTAAACGATCCTCAGCTCTTTTTTTCTTTTTATTCTTTTTTCTTTGTGCCACTCTGATTGGAAATTTTTTGCTACCTTGTATTTCATCTAGTCTACTGGTGATTCCTTCTAATGCATTCTACATTTTAGATATTGTATTCTTCACTTCTGACTGATTCTTTTTTTTATAGTTTCTATGTCCTTTTTTATGCTTGTTGTTTCTCTGTTGAAGTTCTCACTCAGTTCCTTGAGCATCCGTATAACCATTGTGTTGAATTCTGTATGTGGTAAGTGGCTTGCCTCCATTTTGTTTAGTTCTTTTTGTGGAGTTTTCTCCTGATGTTTCATTTGGGATGCATTTCTTTGTTTCCTCATTTTGGCTCCCTCTCTGTGTTTGCTTCTATGTGTTAGGTAAGTCTGCTATGTCTCTCAGTTTTTTCTGGGTGGCTTTATGCAGTAGGTGCCCTGTGGGGCGCTGGCACAGTCTCCCTGGTTATATGTTCCAGTAGTGTCCCTTGTGTGGATTTTGTGTGCCCTCCTGTTTTAGTTGAGCCTTGATTGCTATTGGCACATAAGTGAGTGGGATTGACCATTAGGCTGATTGGATGTGGGGTTTGGCCATGTCCACAGCTTATAGACTGCTGGTCATGGTCCCCTGAGAGCTTTGGTGTCTGTTGAAACCACCCTTTGTGTGTGTCACTTGTGGGGTAATTGGACAGTACTATGCTGTGGTCTGAAGCCAACCTCCAAGTATGTTGGTTCTGGGGCCTCTTAGGAGGACTCTGGTGCAGGCCCAGGTCACCCACTGCCTGTGGCCAGCCAGGGACTACCTGGTAGGAGTTATAAAGTGATTCATAGTTGCTTGTTGCCTGTGCTAAACCTGGAGACATGTGGGAGAGGCTATGCTGTAAACTGACAACATCTGCCACCAGTATTGGGCCTGCAGTAGCTCTGCAAAAAGTCAGGACACCCTGAGGCCTGCTGACACTTGCTGGCTCCCTTAAGGTTCACACACTGACAAAACCTCATGTGGTATGCAAGCTGGGTGAAGCAGGGTCTCAGGGAGTCACTAGCATGGGAAGAGTGTGGTCATCTTATTAATGCAGATTCTGGTTTGGTGAAAGTGCTGAGCCTGAAGCTACTCAGCAAAATTCTCAGAGCATACTGAGGCTAGTCGCTGCCTACCTGGGGCCTGCAGACTCTGATAGTTTTCCAAGAAAGCGTGCAATGCAGGTGGGGTTGGCTGCTCACTGAGAATGTGCCTCCAGCATTGGGGGAGTTGGGTGGTGTGGGGTCCCAGGGGAGCTCACCAGATCAATTCACATTTAGTTTTGGCTGTGTGGGGGAGAGCTCAACAAAGGAAAGATGGCGCCAACCTCCTGGCTGCAAGGCAGGAGAACTCCACATAGGGAAAATGGCAACTGTCCTCGAGCCCTTGCTTTGAAGCCATACACCTCAGTCTGCCCCTCTATATGCCTCTGATGCCCCTGAGTCACTGTCCCTTTGTCACAACCCAGGGTGAGTGCCTAAAAGTGAGTGAGCTTGTGTGTGGGCCCTTTAAGAGGGTGTCTGTGTTTCCCGCAGCCTTCTGTCCCACCTGGATGATCAGAATCCCCACTGTTTTTCACAGCTAGATGTCTTGGGGACTCCTCTTCCTGGCATCCCTACTCCGGACTGGGGAACCTGGTGTGGGGCTGGGGTCCCTCGCTCCTCTGGGGGGAGCCTCCGTGGCTGAGATTTCCCTCCTGATTCTCAACCATCTCACGGAGTTTTGGGACCAGCCCATTTCAGATCTTTGCCCACCCTACAAGTCTCAACGTGGCTTCTTCTTTATATCTTTAGTTATAAAACTTCTGTTCAGCTAGATTTCAGCTGGTTCTCCAGGTTGATTGTTCTATAATTTAGTTGTAATTTTAATGTGTTGATGAAAGAAAATAGACACAGTGTTTATCTACTCTGCCATCTTGGATGTCATTTACTCATTTTTTAATTGGGTTTTTGTCTTTTTATTATTGATTATAAGTGTTCTGGATAAAAGTTCTTTATCAGATATACAGTTTGCAAATACGTTCTCCTTTTTCTTGATAGTATCATTTACAGCATAAAAGTTTTTAATTTTGATGTAGTCCAATTTATCTAGGTTTTCTTTTGTTTCTTATGCGTTTGGTGTCATATCTGAGAAATCATTTCTTAACCCAGGTCATGAAAATTTACTTGTATTTTTTCTCTTATGCATTTTGCAGTTTTAGCATTTACATGTGTGTCTATGATCCATTTTTAGTTAATGTTTAGTTAATTTCATTAATGTTTAGTTAATTTAGATAATGGTATAATATAGGGGTCCACTTCTTTATTTTGCATGTGGTTATCCAGCTATTCCTGCACCATTTGTTGAAAAGACTATTCTTTTCCCCATTGAATTGTCTTGGCACCCTTGTTGAAAAGCAATTGACCATAAATGTAAGAGTATATTTCTGGGCTTTTAATCCTATACTACTGATCTATGTTTATCCTTATGCCTGTACCATATTTTCTTGATTACTATAACTTTGTCATAAGTTTTACACTTAAGAAGTGTGAATCCTCCAACTTTGTTGTTTTTCAAGATTGTTTTTGATTCTTCCTAGTCCCTTGCATTTATATATGAATTTTAAATTAAGTAATCAATTTCTGCAAAAACACCATTTGAGATTTTGATAGAGATTGTGTTGAAATTGTAGATTGATTTGGAGAGTATTATCATCTTAACAATAAGTCAATAATAATGAAATGTTTTCCATTTATTTAGGTCTTCAATTACTTTCAACAATATTTTGTAGTTTTCATTCTATAAGTTTTATATCCTTTTGTCAAGTTCACACTTAAATATTTTATTCTTTTTGATGTTATTGTGAATGAAATTATTTTCTTAATTTTATATTCAGGATTTTATTGCAAGTGTATAGAAATATAACCCATTTTCATCAATATTTTATTGTGCAACCTTGCTCAACTCATTTCTTAGTTCTAAAAGTTGTTTTAGTGGATTCATTAGGATTTTCTATATACAAAATAATGTGATCTGTGAATAGAGATAATTTAACTTCTTCCTTTCCAATCTGGCTACTTTCTTTTCTTTTTCTCTATTTGTCTCTAGTACAGTGTTAAATAGAAGTGACAATGGCAGACACTCTTATTTTGTTCCAGATCACAGAGGGAAATCATTTAGTCTCTTACCATTAAGTATGATATTAGCTGTGGGGTTTTTGTAGATGGCTTCTATCAGATGAGGAAGTTCCCTTCTATTTTTAGTTTGCTTAGAAGTTTTGACATGAAAAGGTGTTGGATTTTGTCAAAAACTTTTTGTTTGTCTATTGTCCTTTATTCTATCAATATATTTCATTGCATTAATTGAGCCTTCATAATGATTTTATGTTCCTATGATTGCAAATCACATGTGGTGAATTGTAGCAAACCCCTCATAATAGTAAATTTTGGTAAAGAATTAAAAAAAAGAAGTTAAAGAGGCTGAACTTTAGTTTGAAAGCCCTTTTTTAGACAGAGAAAGCAGTAATACAGAAAACTAATGGTGGCTGCTCTAATGAGGAAGGGAAAGCAGTTAGAATTTATATAGAAAGAACAAAATGGCACAGTCAAATTGGGTATATTGAATAGCCTTTAATAAAGAGGCTATTTACAAAAGTGGGCAGGGAATGGGAAGCATAATTCAGTACCCTGGGGTAGAAACCACAGGTCGTTGCCATCCTAGGCATCAAAGGGAAAATCAACAGAGAGTCCTGGGGAAAATGTTCTGCAGCTGCCATGGAGGGATGGAGCTAAGGGATTTCCTAAGCAGTCATCAATCCCCTCCTCCCCTCGCTGCTCCCCTGCCCTTGTGTGCCATTGCAGGACCCAGTGGGAAGCCACTTGATGTTGTTCATACCTGTCCATTTCTAGGTACACAGAACCAGGTGGAAGAGGGTGGTGGGTGGGCCTGGAGGGGCAAGTGGGAAGTTCTTACCTGGGAGGAGGAAGAAAAGGGCATGTGGGAGTTTGGCTGTGTCACAAAAGTGACCCCTGGGGCTTAAGGATAAAGTACTCCAAAAGATTTTACAAACAGCACAAAACCTTCTCATCCTACATCTTGTTACCCAAAGTCTTCTGGATCATGGTCTTTTTCCAAATTATATTTTCAGGAAGTGCAAAATTACTTTCATATTGGCTTTATTAAATCACCATTAGGCAGGTAAGCCTCTAAACCAAACAGACACACACAGATATATGCACACTGTCAAAATGAAGAGGGCTATACAGGGCTGCTGTGATTATCAGCAGAAAAAACATCTCCAAACACAGAAAATAAATCTTTTCTTTTTTTTTTTTTTAACAAAAAGTTAAGAGGAGAGTTCCAAGCCAGCATATGCTTACGAAACAGGGGCCCTTTCAATGGAGAACAGACAGATGACTTGGAAATAACAGTTAAGGCAAAAGAACAAATATTCAGGTCTGAACATGTAGGGTGTTCAGAAGCCATTTGCTATATTCCTTCCTTCCAGAGAACTGTCCCTACAAGAGCTGTGCAATCCTATTGCTGCCACAGGGATGGGAGTGGCCCTGCTCGCATATCACACAATCAACCTCTAAGGTGGCTATGGTAGCTTGGAGACTGAGGAGAAGCCAGAAATGCCAGCTGACTTCCAGTGGCCACCATTGCTGGGGCCACCCCAACAAGGGCACCCACAGAATGTCAGGCCAAGTGGACTTTACTGCTCTGAGGACTTTGCCTCTCCATCATATCCCAGACCAGTGTGCTGAGGAGAGAGAAAGGCAACTTCCTCCAGGAACTGGGGTTGAATCGCAGGCCCCCAAATTTTGGGAGATCCTAAAACAACTTTCTTATATTCCTGCTCAAGAAATGAGGCCCAGGAAAAGAGATACCCTTAACTACGAATTATGTCTGGTCTTTCTTCACAAAGTCATTGTCAGTGCCGGAAATTTAAAACTGACATGGAGGAAAGTGGTGGTCCACTGTTTTTTTCCTTCTTAGAAAACACAGCCAGAGCTACTCACAGGGGTTTGCTGGACTGACTTGTAGCAGCTTGTGAGAGCCAAACGTTACATTTTCAGGGATTTTATGAGCCTGTTGTTAAACAGTCATCATTAAACATAAACTTATGTGAATTTACAATTAAATAAATTACTTTATAAATAATAATAATAAGTACTCAAAACTCATCACTTCCTAAATATTTTACTATACTTTGCTATCATCTATGTTCTTAAAATTATTTATGTCTATTGAATCTGTGTAGTGGAAATATTGTATATTGGTGTGGTACTGCATATTGCTTCCCAAGTCTGTATTCAGCGAAGTCAGGGTTGTAGCTTAATTAAGTTTGATTAAGCCATGCTAGTAGTATTTACACTACAGGAATCAGTAAATTCCACCAAACAATGGCTTTTTATAATACTGGTTGCTGAACATTTACTAGCATACCACCACTAGCACAATCATAGGTATGTAGGTTAGCACAGGGGAAAATTCCTATAATTTTCCAGATAAAAATGCTGAAGAAAAGTGTGTAACTGTTTCTATTTTTTTCCTGGAAAGAATTAAGAGCAGGATAAATTCAATTCAGGAAGTGTTTATTGAAGATGAATTCTTGTGTATTCAACACCATAAAAGATACTCAGCATGGATGCTTAAAATTATTTATGCAAACGATGCCTCTTTGTGGAGATAGGATTAAATGATTCACAGAAGTTTCTTCTATTTCAACAAATTTATTCATCTATAAAGAAATACTTCATACAAGGCATAGTAGCCAAGATAATTGTTTTTCTCCAGATTGTTGAATTGCATAATTTATTTTATTTACCATTCATAGCACTCAGGCCATTCAATGTGTCTGAGCTCTTCCTAAGATATAAACAAATTTTTGGAATGCAGATAATTGATGTTTGATGTAGCTCTTCTCTATTGCTTTAAACATTACTTTGGGAACTCAAATATATTAATCTGAAATAATCTTCTTTTTGGGGATCCAAAGCGACTGTCTTTCATTAAACCCTGTGCTTATAAGAGCTGCATAATTCAGTCTCCAAGTTGGCGTGCCTGCCTCCTCCCACTCTTGCCTGAGCTACTAATGTTCAATGTTTGTGGCAGAACACAGAACCTGAGAAAAAACTCTTTCCTTCATTTTAACCTGTCTCTTTTTTTTTGAACAAAGATATTATTTTAACAGCTTAATCTTTAAAATTGTGCCACATTTAATTTTCATTTTATTAGAAATATTATCTGTGTGCACAACTATGAAAAGAGTTTGGAGATCCCAAATTAAAGCTGATGTTCCTGTGAAATGTCCAAAATCTCAGTGTTTGTAAAGGCCAGGAGATGGGCAGAAGCAGAGGGCCTGTCATCAGTGAGCCATTAACATACAAATGCTAGTTGGATTTAAGTTTTGAAACTTATGTAATTTATATTAACAGATTAAAAAGAAAAACCATGGAATTGTGTCAATAAATGCAATAAAAAGAATAAAAAACCAAATCATTCGAAAATAGAAAAAATTAATAAACCTCAAGCTAGACTGACCAAGAAAAAAGATGGAAGACATAAATTACCAATATCAGGAATCAAAGAGGGGACGTTATTACAAATTCTACAGGCACAAAATGTAAAACAAAGGAGTATTACTGAGAATTTCTGTTAATAAGTGTGACAATCTAAATTAAGTGAGAAAATTTCTTGAAAGATACAAATTACCAAGACTCATTCTAGAAAAAATACATAACTTGAACAGCCCTACATCTGTGAAAGAATCAAAAGTTGAATTCATAGTTAAAAACTCCCACAAAGAAAACCCTAGGCCCAGAAGACTTCACTCATGAATTCTGCCAAACATTTGAGGAAATGAAAATACCAATTCTACCTAAATTCTTTGAAAAATATAGAAGAGTAGGGGAAAATTCCCAACGTATCTTATGAGGCCAGCATGCTCTATAGCAAAACCAGACTAAGACACTATAAGAAAAGAAAACTACAAACCAAATTCCCCCATGATCACAGATGAAAGATACTTTTTGTGGTATATCAATACAATGGAATTCTACTCAACAGGAAAAAGAATGGTGTGTTAATACACACTACATGAATGAATCTCAAAATGATTATGTAGTGTGAAAGAAGTTAGACACAAAATTATACATATTGTATGGTTCCATTTGTATGAAACTCTAAGGCAAAGTTATAGCAAATGATAGCAATAGAAAGTGGATCAGAAGTGCTAGGGGGCCAGGTGATGGGAAAGGAGATTAACTGTAAAGGGATATGAGAGAAATTTACGTGGTGCTGAAAATGTGCCACACATAATTGTGGTCAAGGTTACACCATTGTATACAATTGCCAAAAATCATTAAATAGTACATTTTTAATTGATCAATATTATTGTATGTAAGTTATACCTCAAAATCTGATTCGATGTGACTGCCATGTGAACAGCATTACTGGCGGAGCCCGGGAGCAGTGCAGCTGCCCCATCCTGTGGAGCAGCTTCAGAGCTTGGGTTTTGGCCCTCGTCAGATTGCATTCCCACTTCAATGCATTTTTGGGTTCATGTGGAGCCATGGCAGAGGCCCTAGGGGAGACCAGGCCCCTACAACTGGAGCTGCAGAAGAGGAATGCTATGTCAATTACTTCTTTACCACATTCTATTATATGCCATTTACTGGCAATAAAGAACATGATACAGTGGTCACAGGCCCAGCACTGGTGTAAAAACTGAATGTGCATTAACACTGTAGAAACCACCAGCCACACCTCGTGACACCCTGAAACCCTGACCCACCCAGCTAGTGCTGCATAACTAGGGACACTCTTAACACCAGGTCAACCAGCCCAGCCTGTACACCTAAGGAGGCTCTTTCAGTGGCTGACCTTTATGGGCAGCTGGCAGGTGGCAACAAGCCTGGCGGGCCCTGGGCCTTTTGCTAAGATGCCTCAAGCCCAATACTGGCCTTGGTTCACAGCAAGTCCACCCCAACATGCCCCTGGGTCCAACATGGGCAGCAACCAACCACATATAGCTCTGCAGCTCCTACCAGGTAGCCTTGGACAAGTCACAGGCAAGGCTCAAATTGGCTTGCATGGGAGCTGCTCCCAAGAGACACCAGAAACAACACATCCAGAGACCAGCTTCAGACCACACCAGGGCACTACCTGGTTAGCCTCCAAAGTGGCACCACCCAAAGGTTCTTAACAAGCACAAGAGCCCACTAGGGTGAATCCCCCTCTGAGGGGTCAGCCCACACAGCAGCTCATTACACTATGGGAGTATCCAATCCTCACAGTCAGTCAGCCTGGGAGTCAGTCCCACCCACTGATGTGCCCCATTGACACCAATGAACAGATCTTCCAGACAGAAAATCCACAAGGATACAGCAGCCTTAAATGACACACTAGACCAGATGGATTTAATTGACAATTTAGAGCATTTCATCCCAATGCAGCAGAATATACGTTCTTTTCAAGTGTACATGAAACATTTATCAAGATAGACCACATATTAGGCCACAGAAAAAGTCTCAATAAGTTTAAGAATATTGTAATCATATCAAGCATCTTCTCTGACCACAACAGGATGAAACTTGAAATCAATTACAAGAAAAAACAACTGAAAAGCATACAAACATATGGGGGCTTAATAAGATGCTACTAAATAATGAATGGGTCAACAATGAGATCAAGGAGTAAATCAAAAGATACTTTGAGACAAATGAAAATGAAAACACAATGACCCAAAATCTATGGGACATAGCGAAAGCAGCCCTAAGAGGAAAATTCATTGCAATGCAGGCCTACCTAAAAATAAAGAAGAAAAATCTCAAATAAACAGTCTAACACACCCAAGGAAACTGGAAAAAGAACAGCCAACAATGCCCAAAGTGAGTACAAGGAAGGAATAATAAAGATCGGAGTGGAAAAGCAAAATAGAAGCTAAAATAAGAATACTAAAGATCCATAAAACCAAGAGCTATTTTTTTGAAAAAATAAACCAACCGACAAAACTTTAACCTGATTCCTCAAGAAAAAAAAAAGAGAGAGGACCCAAATAAATAAAATCAGAAATGAATTAAGAAAAGTGACAACAGACACCACAGAAATACAAAAAAAAAAAAAAAAAAAAAAAATACTACAAGCAACTCTTCGCCAACAAATTGGACAATCTGGAAGAAATGGATAAATTTCTAGAAGCACTCAATATTCCAAGGCTGAATAAAAAAGAAACAAAAAATCAGAACTGACAAATTACTACTAATGAAAGCAAATCAGTCATCAACAAGCTCCCAACAAACAAAAGTCCTGGACCAGATGGTGGTTTCACAGGTGAATTTTACCACACATTAAAAAAAGAATTAACACCTATTCTTCTCAAACTATTCCAAAAAATTCAAGAGGAGGGAAGGCTCCCATGTTCATTTTAAGAGGCCACCATGACCCTGATTCTAAAGCCAGGCAGAGACATTACAAAAAAAAGGAAACTATAGGATGAGATCCCTAATGAACATAGAAGCAAAAATCCTCAACAAAATATTAGCAAACCAAATTCAGCAACACATTAAAAAGATCATATGACACACTAATGTGGAATTCATTCCTAGTATGCAAGGTTGGTCCAATATTTACAAATCAATTGATGTGATACATCACATAAATGAAATGAAAAATTAAAATCATATACTCATATCAATAGAAGGAGAAAAAGCATTTGACAAAATCCAGCATCTATTTATGATAAAAACTCTCAGCAAAGTGATAGTGGAGAGAGCATATCTCTGCATAGTAAAGGCCATATATGATAAACCCACAGCTAACATCATACTCAGTGGGGAAAAGCTAAAAGCATTTCCCTTAAGATCAGGAACGAGCCAAGGATGTCCACTTTCACCACTTTTATTCAACATGTTACAAGTCCTAGTCACAGCAATCAGACAAGACAAAGAAATAAAAGTCATCCAAATTGGGAAGGAAGAAGTAAAATTGTCATTATGTGCAGGTGATACGATACTATATACAGAGAACCTTAAAGATTCTGCCAAAAAAACTATTAGAACCAATAAATGTAAAGTAGCAGGATACAAAATTAATATTCAGAAATCAGTTGCATTTGTATACACCAATAACGGACCACCAGAAAGAGAAATTAAGAAAACAATCCTGTTTACAATTTTATCCAAAAAAATAAAACACCTAGGAATAAATTTAACCAAGGAAGTAAAAGACCTATGCTCAGCAAATTATAAGAGATTGAAGAGAGAAATAAAAGAAGATACAAATAAATGAAAACATATACCATACTCATAGATAGGAAGAATTAAAATAGTTAAAATGTCCATACTACCCAAAGCAATATACAGATTCAATGTAATCCCTATCAAAATACTGATGGCATTTTTCACAGAACTAGAACAAATAATCCTAAAGTTTATGTGGAAACATAAAAGACTGCAAATATCCACAGAAATACTGAGAAAGAGAGCAAAGCTGGAGGTATCTCTCTACCTGATATCAAATTATACTACAAGGCCATAGTAATCGAAACAGCATGGTTTTGGCATACAAATAGACAAATAAATCAATGGAACAGAGTAGAGGGCCCAGATATAAATTCATACCTATATGGTCATTTAATCTATGACAAAGGAAACAAGAATATACACTGGGGTAAAAACAGTCTATTCAATAATGGTGCTGGGAAAAACGGACAGACACATGCAAAGAAATGAAAATGCACCACCTTCATACACCATATCCCAGAATAAACTCAAAATGGATTAAAGATTTAAATGTAAGACCCGGAACCATAAAACTCCTAGAAGAAAATATAGAAAGTAAACTCTCAGACATTACCATTAGTAATACTTTTAACTGATATATCTCCTTGGGCAAGGAAAATAAAAGAAAGTAATAAACAAATGGGACTACATCAAACTAAAAAGTTTTTTCACAACAAAGGAAACCAACAAAACAAAAAGACATCATACTGAATGGGAGAAGATATTTGCCAATGATACATCTGATAAGGGGTTAACATCCAAAATTTATAAAAACCTCATAGAACTCAACACACACACAAAAACCAAACAATGCAATTAAAAAATGGGGAGAGGACCTGAATAGACATTTCTCCAAAGAGGACATACAGATGGCCAATAGACATATGGAAAGATACTCAATGTCATTAATCATCAGAGAAGGCAAATAAAAACCACAATGAGATATCACCTCACACCTATCAGAATGGCTATCATTAATAAATCAGAAACAAGTGTTGGTAATGATGCAGAGAAAAGAGAACCCTTGTGCACTGTTGGTGGGATTGCAAATTGGTGCAGGCACTGTAAAAAATGATTTGGAGATTCCTCACAAACTTAAATAGAACTACCTTATGACCCAATAATTCCTGTATACCTGGTTACTTATCCAAAGAAATCCAATACACTAATTTGAAAATATGCACCCCTATGTTCACTGTAGTGCTATTCACAATAGCCAAGATACGGAAACAACTGAAATGCCCATCCATAGATGACTGGATAAAGAAGTGGTACATACATAAAATAGAGTATTACTCTGTCATAAAAAAGAATGAAATCTTACCATTTGTAACAACACAGATGGACCTAGAGAATATTATGCTAAGTGAAATAAGTCAGACTGAGAAAGACAAATACCATATGACTTATATGTGGAATTTAAAGAACAGAATAAACAAACAAACAAAACAAAAATAGACTCATAGATACAGAGAATAAACTGATGGTTGTTAGATGGGAGAAGGTTTGGGGGGATAAAAGAAAAAGGTGAAGGGATTAGAAAGTACAAATTGGCAATCACAAAATTGTCACGGGGATGTGAAATACAGTATGGGGAATAAAGCCAATAACATTGTAAAAACTACACAGTGTCACATGGGTACCACACTTATCGGGGGATCACTTCATAAATTATATAGATGCTTAACCACTACACTGTACACCTGAAACTAATATAAAATAATATTGAGTGCCAACTATAATTTAAAAAATACATAGTCACAAGATGTAAAGCAGGGCATGCAGTCAATGGTACTGTAATAGCTATGTACACTGTCAGAGGGGTAGTAGACTTGTTGGGGTTCTCACTTTGTGAGGGGTGTAAATGTCTAATCACTAGGTTGTTTTGTACACCTGAAACTAATAATAAAAATAAACCTCTGCTTACCTCTAATTACCTCTGATTAAAGTCATTAGAGCTACCAACGTAGTGAAGAATGATAGGAAGTCTAAAACAGAAGGAAATCCGGAATCGACAGACACCTCTAGAAAGCCTGAAGCAACGTAAAACATCCCAAGTAAGACAAGGAATTTACAATCGTTTGATAGCGATGGACAACTATACACATATATGCAGTACAATGTGGTTAGTGCCATATCAAAGCATGTATCACGCATGTAGTGCATGTAGTCTACTTGTACACTACCATAATTGTGGTAGGATTTTTCAATTTATGTTTTGTAACAATCTTATTGAGGTATAATTTGCATTCCATAAAATACTTTTGCAGATCTGATGGTTTTTAGTATATTTATTCAGTTATGTAACCATCAACCACAATCCATTTTTAGAAAACTTTCATTATTTCAAAATTTTCCTTATTCCTTTTTGCAGGCAATTCCTACTCCAAAACTCCAGCCTCAGGCAACCACTGACCTCCTTTATGCTTCAACAGTTTTGCCTTTTTTAGAAATTTCATATAAATGGGATCATATATGGTTTTTAGTATCTGGCTTCTTCTCTTTTTTTTTTTAAGTGTATTTTTCCAGGACCCATCAGCTCCAAGTCAAGTAATTGTTTCAATCTAGTTGTGGAGGGCACAGCTCACAGTGGCCCATGCGGGGATCTAACCAGCAACCTTGTAGTTAAGAACACCACGCTTTAACCAACTGAGCTAACCAGCCGCCCCTGTATCTGGCTTCTTTTACTTAGCATAATATTTTTGAGGGTTACTCATGCTGTTATATATATTAGCTGTCTGTTCTCTATTCTACGGGGTAGTGTTATATTGAACACCATGTTATTTATCCATTCACCAGTCAATGGACATTTAGATTTTTCCAGTTTGGGACTATTTTGAATAATATTGCTATGAAATCCAGGTACAAGTCTTTGTGTAGACATATGTCTTCATTTCTCTAGTGTCAATATCTAGGATGGAATGGCTGAGTGCATGGTAAGTCTATGTTTAACCTTTTAAGAAGCTGACAAAATGTTTCGCAAAGGAGCTGCACCTTTTTACATTCCCACCATCAATGTGTGAGGATTCCAGTTTCTCCCCAGCTAGGTATTGTTAGTTTTAAAAATCACAGTCATTGTAGTAGATATATAGTAAAATCTCATTGTAGTTATAATGTGCTTTTCCCTAATGATTAATGATGTTGAGTATTTTTCCCAGTGCTTATTAGCATATATTACCTTTGGTAAAGAATCTATTCAGATCTTCTGCCCATTATGTTATTGGGTTGTTTTTCCTCTTATTACTGAGTTGTAAGTGTTCTTTATAAATTCTGAATGCAAGTCCTTTATTATAAATATGATTCACAATTATTTTCTTCCTATTCGTGGCTTGTCTTTTCATTTTCTTAATGGTGTCTTTTGAAGAGCAAATATTTTTAATTTTGATAAATTCCAATGAAGTTTTTTCCTATTTTGAATTGTGCTTTTGACGTCCTAGCTAATAAATTTTTGCCTAACTCAAGATCACAAAGACTTTTTCCTATGGTTTTTTCTGGAAGCTTCATTTTCAGCTCTTCCATTCAGTTAATTCTTGTATATGGTATGAGGTAAGGGTCTAACTTAAGGTTTTTGCATATGAACATTTAATTATTTTACTACCATTTGTAGAAAAGACCATCATTGCCCCCACTTTTGTTAAAAATCAACAGACCATAATTGTATTCAATATGTATACTGTTAGCATTTTTCTCACCTATTGCAGTGGATAGATGTTGAAGTAATTCACAATTACATCTTTCATAATCGTCTCATGTTAGATGTAAGGTTTTCATAGATACTATTTATCAGGTACTGGAAATTCTCTTTTATTCCTAGTTTGCTGAGAATTTTATCATGAATAGATATTTGATTTTGTCAAATTCTTCGAGTCTATTGAAATGATCATATGGTATTTACCCACTTGATCATGGTGTATAATGTTTATTAGTGGTTGCTGGATTAAGTGTGTTAATGTTTTTAAAGAACTTTTATGTGTATGTTCATGAGGGCTATTGATCTGTGACTAGTCTTGTGATACTTTTGTTTCTAGGCTTTGATATCCAGGTAATACTGGACTCATAAAAGAAGGCAGGAAGTGTTTCCACCTTCTCTAATTTCTGAAGGTGTTTTTGCAGATTGGTTAATTTTGTAGATTATTTTTTTCCTAAAGTGTTTGATGATATTTACCTCTAAAGCTATCTGAGCCTTGGCTTTCCTTTTTGGGATGATTTGATCGCTAGTTGAATTTTCCCTACTTGATGTAGGTCTGTTTAGATTTTCTGTGTTATTGAATCACTTCTGATTATATATTTCTAGGATTTTGTACATTTTATACTGGTTGTTGGGTTTGTTTGCATGCAATTATTTATAATATACTTTTATAATCCTTTAAATTTCTTTAGAGTCTGTAGTTACGTTTCCTTCTTTATTTTATTTATTTATTTATTTTTATCATTATTTTTTAAATTAAAGTTTATTGGAGAACTGACTCTGGGTGGGAACACACAACATAGTATATAGATGATGTGTTACAGAATTGTACAGTTGAAACCTATGTAGCTTTACTAACAGTCGTCCTTTTTATTCTTGATTTTGGAATTGGCATCCTCTCTCTTTTCTTCTTTTTTAAATTAAATTTTTTATAGTAGACATACAATATTATATTAGTTTCAGGTATACAACATAGTGATTAGGCATTTATACAACTTATGTGATCATCCAATAAGTCTAGTACCCATCTAGCATCATACATAATTATTACAATATTATTGACTAGATTCCCTATTCTACACTTTACATACTCATGACTGTTTATAATAACTGAAAATTTGCATATTTTAATCCCTTCCCCTTTTTCACCCATCCCCTCAACCCCCTTCTCATCTGGCAACTATCAAAATGTTCTCTGTATCTATGAGTTTGTTTCTGTTTTGTTTGTTCATTTATTCTGTTTTTTAGTTTCCACATATAAATGGAATCATATTGTATTTGTCTTTCTCTGTCTGACTTATTTCACTGAGCATAATACCCTCTAGGTCCATCCGTGTTGTCACAAATAGCAAGATTTCACTGTTTATTTTAATGGCTGAGTAATATTCCATTGTATATATGTGCACTGGTATATACCACCTTTTCTTCATCCATTCATCTATTGATGGGCATCTGGGTTGCTTCCATACCTTGGCTATTTTATTGTAAATAATGCTGCAATGAACATAGAAATGCATGTGTCTTTTTGAATTAGTGTTTTGGGTTTCTTCATATAACTACCCAGAAGTAGAATTACTGGGTCCTTCTTTGTCTCATGTTATAGCCTTTGTTTTAAAGTCTATTTTGTCTGATATAAATATAGCTACACCAGATTTTTTTGGTTTGTTTTCATTTTCATAAAATATCTTTTTCCATCCCTTTACTATAAAGTGCTCTGCAGTTGGTTGCTGCTTGTGCTGGACTTGGAGATGCCTGGGAGAGGCTAAACTGGAAACTGAGGCTGGCTGCCACTAGTGCTGGACTTGGGGACACTTAGAAAGTGATATGAGGCATGCCGAAGCCAGATATTGCTTCTTTTGGGGTTTGTAAACCTTTGAGAGAATTTAGGAAAGTTTGTAGCTCAAGACAAGACAGGCTGTTTGCATGCAAAAGCCAATGAAAGTGACTTGGGTGGGCCTACTATTTGGGTTAGGTGTAGTCTCAAGAATCACCGGGGCAGGGCAAAGGGTGTTAGCCAGGTTAATAGAGACTCAGACTTGGTGCCCACCTGTGCCTGAAGGCTGTGTGGAGGGAAGACTCAACAAAGAAACAATGGTGTCTTTCAGTACTTCTGTCTTGGAGATAGCTTACACTCCAGCCCTCACTCTAAAGCCAGACAATTCAATTCCTCCCTATATATCCCTGGACCTTTTCAAGCTGCTGCCCAGTGCTGGAGCTCAGAGCAAGTGAATCCATCAGTGAGTGAATCCATCAATGAGTAAATCCATGCACAGGACCTTTAAGAGAAACTCCTGAGACTCCAGCAGCCTTCTGTCAGTCAGCCAAAATCTCCCCTGGTTGTCACAGCCAGAAGTTATGGGCACTTCTCTTTTCAGAAGGGGCTAGGACAAGTTGCTCCTCAGGGAAGACCTCAGTAGCCAAGTTACCCCTCCCATATCTTAGCCACCACACTGTAGGTGTGGGGTCTGTTTGTTCCATGTCTCTGCCCCTCCTATCAGTTTTAACACATTTTCTTTTATTTGTAGTTATAGGACTTCTGTTCAGCTAGTCTTTAGGTGGTTCTCAGTGATGGTTATTCTGTAGTTTAGTTGTAATTTTAATGAGGTCATGAGAGGAGGCAAGCATAGCATTTATCCACTCTGCCGTCTTGCCCAGAAGTCTCTTCCTCTTTTCTTCTTAATCAATCTACCTAATGGTTTATCAAGTTTGTTGATGTTTTCAAAGGACAAACTTCTTATTTCATTGATTTTCTATTTTGAATTTATATCTGATCTGATCTACATTGTTTTCTTACTTCTAGTTACTATCCCTTGATTTAGTGTTCCTTTTTGAGCTATGAGGTGTGATAAAAAATACCGTTACTGTTTAAATTAAAAAAAATTTATTACAGTAAAAGACACATTGCCATTAATCCTCTTCAGAATATTCCTCAGAATATAAACACACTTATCCCATCATTTTTGCCACTTTCTGAAGCAGTTCTGGAAGTCCTCTTTTGTGAGTCTTTTCTTGCGCTGTTGTGGCTGCCTCGATGTCCTGAATTGATTCAAAATGTTTACCTTTAATGATCATTTTGACTTTGGGGAAGAGCCAGAAGTTGCACGGTGCCAGATCCTGTGAATAAGGTGGATGAAGACACACCCATAATGTTTTTATTTGACAGAAATTGCCATACCAGAAGTGATGTGTGACATAGAGCCTTTCAAGTTGTGATAAAAAGATACAGTGAATGCTGCTGCTGATGTGCCATCCAACAAAAAGGCAGGGATCTTCAATATGGGAAGTGGCGTGTTGAACCTTCGTAACAGTGTGTGACAAGTTTCAACTTGTTCAGTGCAGTCAGTCTGGTGTGAGCTACAGTTGAGAGAAGGTGTATTTTAAAGTGTGCCATAAATCATCCTCCATCATAATAACACTCTGTGTCACACAGCCAAGGAATCCCAGAAGCCACTAGAAAATGGAAGTTGCAAGGAAAGGATTCTCCCTAGAGCATTTAAGAAGAAGTCTGACCCTGCCAAGACTTTTATTTCAGCCCAGAGCTACTGATTTCAGACTTCTGGACTTGAGAACTGTGAGGGAATGAATTTCTGTTGTTGTAGGCCCTGACATTTGTACTGATTTTTTACAAACTAATACAACTTGTTTTTTGGCCTAACATAGGATCTATCCTGCAGAACATTTCATGTAGTCTTTGAAAGAAAGTGTATTGTGCTGTTTGGGGTGAATATTTTATATCTGTCAATTAGGTCAAGTTGGTTGATAGGGTTGTTCAAGCCTTCTGTATTCTTTTTTATTTTATTGGAGGTGTATAATTACTGAATTGTTTATTTCTGCTCTCAATTCTGTCAGTTCTTGCTTCCTGTGTTTTGAAACCCTGTTGTTATATGCATTTACACTTATAATTGTTATATCTTTATGACATTTGTACACTTTTTAATCTTTATTTCAAAATCCATTTTGTCTGACATTACAATACCCAATCCAGTTCTCCTTGGCTGCTCTCTGTATGTTATACATTGTGTCATCCTTTTATTATCCACTTATTTGTTTTTATGAATCTAAAATATGTCTCCTATAGACAGCCTCTAGTTAGATCTTACTATCCTGTCTGACACACTCTGCTCTGCTGTGTGGGAAAGAAAAAGGTCTCATGCTCACCTGTTTCTCATGTAGACATTTCCTTAATCTCCACATTTTCTGCCCCACCCTGCAAGACATTTGTTTTCCTCATGCCTAGCATCTCTCCTGCTTAGTTTCTCCAGAGAATAATACTCTTGTCTCATCCAGGGGAGAGGTAGGAAGGTTTAGAGGGTGAGGAAGGGATCCTTGGGGTCTGACTGCTCCACATACAGACTTCAGCCAACCCTATCTGTCAACCCAGCCTACCTCTGTAGGTGGTACCTCAAATTCCTGAATGTTGTACAGTCTCTGCCCATTGGTATTACTCATTCCAGACACCACAGGTTGAAAATGCCTTCTCCCTTCTAATTCAGTTACCTAAGTATCATATGATTTTTATCTTCCAAAAATCTGTTGAAATCCCTTATTTTTTCATCATCTTCCACATATTGCTTCCACCAGATAGTCAAAATGACTGTTTGAGCTCTGGCTACCTGACTGCACTCCATTCAGCAGTAAAGGGGAGGACATGAGAAAGAAGGCCCACCCTCTTTTTAAAGACACTTCCTTGACGTCTCACTGGATACCCTGCTCACCTCTCATTGCCCAGGGCCTGGCCACACAACCACATTAAACACAGTAGAAGCTGGAAAATGCCGTCTTTATTCAAGATGCTCATATGCCCAACTAAATGTTGGGAGTCTATAGCCAAAGAAAAAGTGTAGACCAAGATTGATGGACTTCTCTTCGTCTGTCACACTCAAGAATACAACATTTTAAAACAAATAAATACCTGAAAAGAAGAGTTGTTCATTTGATTATGCACACTGGGCCATCACAGGTGAGTAGCACCTACATAGTGCTACATACTAGATACTCAGTGAATATTTGTTGAATAAATGAATGAATCTGAATAAATCATCAGCCTGAGAGAAGGTGGTTTCCTATGTTTATTATGATCCACTTTTTCTTAGATTGAGTTAATCAACAAATAGAAAATCAACTTGTCTCTGACATTCTATACCAGATTGTGTCTTGCTGCTATATTATATTTTCTCACAAGCCTCCAGGCCCACTAATCAGTGCCAAGTAGAAAAAGACTGGAGAGACCAGAGGGAAAAATCATGAAATAGTGAGAAGTCTTTGTTTGACTCATATATACCTGCAGGTCTTCCCCAACACAGAAATGGTGCTAAAACAATCATAAGCATAGTAGCCATTGTTACATAAACTTGAAGTCGAAGCCACCATTCAATGTCTGGCATTTCTCAAAGAGACAGAAGCAGCTTTGTTTAAAAGAGCTGACTGCTGTGAGATAAAGAAATTTTTTATTACAAAGATTTAGCTGTGAGACTTAGAGTAAACGTATCTATGAGCAGAACAATCTAAAATGGGAACTGATGTGGAAAAATTCCCTCTGAAAGAGCAGAAAAAATGCACCTAAGAGTAAAGGAATAGTTCTTGAGCTATTGTAAAGATGTAAGAACTTATCAAAATATCGCCAGTGTTTTTAAAATCTTACTCTTTGAAGGGAAGAAGAGATATAGGGGTAAGAAAAAAAGAAGGACTGTAAAGGAAAGGTATTTTATTTAATCCATGGAGGTGTAAGTTAAACTTTGCATGAGTCTGTGTATCTTTTCTTTATACTTGCCATAAAGATTAAAATAAAGACCTTTATTTCATTCTGAAAATGCCTATTGAGCAGGAATGCTGTTAGGATGCTACATTCTAGAGCGGTGCGAAAGGCAATGAGCAAGTAAGTATGTGGACAGTTTCAGGTGGTAATAACTTCTAGGAAAAGACATTAATTGGACACTAAGAGCTAGAGTAATAGTGGGGTGGCTGGGGAAAAGTGTCTCTCTGGGAAAATGACCTTCTCCAGACCCTGATGAACCAGAAGAAGACGGTCATGTGGAGCGTGAGCAGTGAGTGGGGCACAGCATCCTGGGCTGGGGAGAGCCTGGCCTAGTTTGGTAGCAGATCGCAGGTCCCATGCTAGCCCCATATGAAAGCCAGGAAGGGGGCGGGGCCACCCTGAGGTCAGACTTGCTGATGCTGGGAAGGGATCTGGGTTGCATTGCAAACCCCTCTCCATGGTTGCTGGGTGGAGGATGCGCTGGACGAGGGGGCAAGAGGCAACTGAGGGAACCGTCTAAGGGGCGGTTGCAATAGTTGAGGCCAGAGACGATGAGAAGCAGTAGATGGAAAGAGGTAGGAAGAACTGAGATGCATCCTGGAGGAAGGCCAGGAGGACTTGGCTGTGGCCGCGAATGTTTTGGGTATGTAGAGCTGCTGTGAAATGCTAGGTGTGTTCTGCTGTTTGATGACTGGAAACACCTTTGTGAAACCACACTGCAGAAGGAAGGAGAGAGATCCCACAGGCAGTCTTTTTCAAATTAGTGGGGAGTTGGCGTTAGTATTTTAGAGTCACATCCTTTACCTAACCAGATGAGATAAACATGATCATTTTAATAAGTATGATTTATCATGATTTGGTAAACACATTACAGAAAATAACAACCATATGTCAGAAATACTGTTTCCAGACACAGGAGCCCAAGTGTTCTTTAATAAATGTGTATGTGCGATCTTTAGGGTCCTCCAGATCATGAGGTCTTTTCCAGGGGTCCCTGACTGGGTCTAGAGACAGTACTTTTTGTAGACACCAAAAAAGAGAGGTGGGAGGTAGGTTATCTATCTTGTTTGCTGACACTTTTGCCCATCAAGTGGCAAAACAGAATATGCAAAATGAATCTTGAAAAATAAGAGCAATTAGTCACAAACTGATTTACTGAACACCTATTTGTTTACCATTGTCCTGGATTAGGGAACATAAATATGAGTGGTTTATGGTGTCACTGGAGACAAGGGATGAGTCTTGAAGTGATGGGACTACTTTCCCAGCTCCATGTGAAAATCAGAATCTTTGCACGTACTTTGTACACAAAATAAAACTAACAACTGCTGTAGACTGACTGTTTGTACCCCCTACTGTTCATCTGTTGAAATCCTAACCCCAAGGGGATGGTATTAGGAGGTGGGGCCTTGAGAGGTGATTAGGTCGTGAGGGGGGAGCCTCATGAAGGAGATTAGTGTTTTAGAGAAGGAACCCCAGAGGGTTCCCTTGTCCTTTGAATCATGTGAGGACATGGATAGAAGATGGCCCTCTTTGGTGACCCTCCCCAGACACCAAATCTGCTGACATCTTGATCTTGGACTTCCAATCTCTAGACCTGTGAGAAATAAATTTCTGTTGGTTCTAAGCCACCGAGTCCATGGTGTGCTGTGATAGCCGCCTGAAAGGACTAAGACAGCATCATGCAAATGCTAGATTGTGCAGAGGAGATTAAAAGCTAGCCATGTAGTTCACACTCTGAATGCAAAGGCTGAAAGAAAGGAAGAATTCCACAGGCTGCAGGAATCTTGGTCTCCTTCAAGGAGGTTGAAAATGATGTCAGGTTGGGTGAGATGTAGCTGCCCCTGAAAGGAAGTGGAAGATGGTCTTTTTTTTTTTTTCAAAGAAAGGGAAAATATATTATTAACAGAAATGTATGAAAATGAACACTAAGGAGATTGCTTAGTCTATGTTATCCTTAGAACCATAAACTTCCACCTGGATACTTCCCATTTAAACTCAAATCCTCCCCTTGGCTTCTTTGTTATTCTGACAGATGTGTTTATAAGCATGGATTGCAGCCTCACGGTGTCCAGTTATGGGTTGAATTGTGTCCCGCAAATTCATATGTTGGAGTCCTAATTCCAGTACCGCAGAATGTGACAGTATTTGGAGATGGGAACTTTTTTTCTTTTCCAACTTTATTGAGATATAATTGACATATAACATTGAATCAGTTTGAAGCGTACAATATATTGATTGCATCCACTTACATATTGCAGTATGATTACCACCGTAGCCTGGTAAAATCTACTCTCTTAGCAATTTTCAAGTGTACAATACTATTAACAGTATGATAGTACTGTTAATTATCATGATTTGCTGTGCTATGGACCCCAGAACTTATTCATCTTATAACTGCGTCTGTACCCTTTGACCAACACTTTCCAATTCCCTCACCTCCAGTCCTTGGTAACCAACTTCTTTTCTCTATTTCTATGAGTTTGGCTTTTTCAGATTCCACATATAAGTGATACCATGCATTATTTGTCTTTCTCTGTCTGACTTATTTCACTTAACATAAGTCCATAACTAGGTCCAGCCTCATGGTTATTGCAGCATTATTCACAATAGCCAAGATACAGAAACAACCTAAGTGTCCAACAATGGATGAATGGATAAAGAAGATATGATCTCTATATGCAATGGAATATTACTCAGCTATGAGAAAGAAGGACACCCTGTCCTTTGTAACAACACGGAATAGGGTTCTCACAGAGGTAACCAAGTTAAGATGAGGTCATCAGGCCCGTCCAATAAGAGTGGTGCCCTATAAGAGGAAATTTGAACACAGACACTCACAGAGGCAGGATGGCATGAACAGACACGGGGAGGATATGACGACCCACATGCCAAGGAGAGAGGTCTGGAACGTTCTTCCTCACAGCCTCAGAAAGCACCAGCCCTGCCCACACCGTGATCTCAGACGTCCGGTCTCCAGAACTGGGAGACAATACATTTCTGTTGTTTAAGTTGCCTCGTCTATGGTAGTTTGTGATGGCAGCTCTAGCACACTAATATAGACACCAACACTTCCAAGTCTTACTTTAAAGGGCATTCTGTATGCAGTGAGAAAGGGGCGGGGGTCGTGAAGCATTGCTATCTATTATTTGTCATGTTTATCAAAACTGTCCTCCAACTAGAACTAAGTTGGACTCTTAGGAAGACCTCTGGAATGTTTCAGAAGCCCACAGTTTACTGTTCTGTGAAATACACTGCAAAGCAGTACACGTGCCTGGCAAGCCGCTCGCTTGCACAGTAAAGTGACTCTTCCTGCCCTTCTGCTTCATCTGCCCCGCCAGAGGTGAGAAAAATAGTGTGGATGAACAAAGAAGAGAGAACCAGCCACGTCAAATACTTTTCATCAAATGGTTGGAACAGCTCCATCCAGGGTTGAGCTATTGAAATGTCGACACTGTTTTCCTTGGAGATAGGTTCTGGGTTACGTATCATCCCCAGTTTCTGAACGTTCTTCTTATTCAACTTCCAGGACCTGACTCTCAGGTATAAGTCTGCTGAGCCTGGGATTAAGAAATAGTCATACTTCGCAGTGTTTAAAAATACTGTAGTCCCAGAAAAGAATTCTTTGGGAAAATACTCTCTTTTAAAACGTGAGGGCTTTGACCCCTTAATAGGGCACTTCTGCAACTCACTGGTAAAGGACACGAGATTCTACCCTTGCCTTTCCTGTGGATGATTCTCGATTTGGGATGCCCCCCTAAAGACAGCTTAGCCCCAGGAGATTCCCTTTCACCAAAGTTGTAAGAATTCATGCAACCCATCCAGGAATAACGACATGAAATACACAGCTTGAGTCCTATGACTGTGCTCTCTTAAAAGAAAAGGTAGGTTCTGCTCCTGACTACCACCGAGAAAGGCATTTGGGCTTTCAAGGGGGAGGAGGGAGGAAATCAAGGGCTGATGTGCACTGGGTGAAAGACCGGCCTGTGGCAAACTCTGCAGAGCCAGAGGTCACACTGTGCCCTGCAGGCCAGAACAGAACTCCATACGAGGCAGCAGCATCTGAGAGAGGGTGGACTAAACATCTCCTTGGCAGTGCAGCTGGAAAAATCCACCGCCGTCAACCTCTTGACTTGCTACACAGGGCTCCTGGTCTTGGGGGCAAGTTCAAACACTTGCTTTCCATCAAGGACATGTCTGATCCCTACTTGGCCTGAAACCGCCCACTGGGTAATTAATTAATGGTGCTCCCAAGGATCATTTATGAGCTCGTGTTCATGGCAATGCTTGATTGGCAAGAGCTGCTCACCTGAAGCGCCAAGTATGGCTCTCAGTGGCTTGGAACTTGAGTTTTGCTGTCGGGCTGATTGATACTTGCACCCTGAGAGGCTCCCTTTCACAAACAGCGCTCCCTATGTAAAAGGGACCAGAGGGACAGGGACTCCCGTGAGCTGGAGAGTTCTTTGAAATCCTAAGGCTGACACTATGTTTCTTTTCTGCTTTCGACCATCCTGGTCAACAAAGTTGGATGGGCTGCTCACAGCGAGCAAGCAGGAGGGGGAGACAGAGAATGTGGCAGGAGAGGTGCTAGTCCTGCCCGGGGCCTGGGCGACCTGCTCAGAAGATGTGGGAAAATCAAGAACACTTAATTTAAATCGTGGCTCTGATTTTAAATCCTTAAATAGCATTTAAGCATTGTGCTATTGGTGACATTGTTGAGATCAAAATGTTGGGCTCATGGGGTTCCAGGCATGTCAGCGCAGACATCCCTCTGCAGTCTGTTCAACAGCAGCCCCAGGATCACTGCTGAGGGCAGTACGGTCACCTCCTCCCGCCCTCTCAGTGCTGCACGCCACGCCCCCTACCAGAGACATCGAGACATCTGCAGGTGTTGTGTTCTCTTCTTGGAGAGGTGAGGTGACTCTGAAATGAAACTCGGGGAACTTGACCCCTCAGCAGGCTAGGGGCACTCCCCTCAACATTGACTGGTCTTCAGTTGCAACACATATTTTCAATCTAGTTGTAGTCTAGTAAAACAAGCCCCAAAACCACACATGCAAAAAACAAACGTAACTGTCTTCATTTTTCATCTCTGGCTCTGCTGCTGATGCTGCACACACGAGGCGCAGGGGTCCCTCCCGGAAGTGCCCATGTCAGCCCTCTGGGGGTGCAGATCCCTCAGGTGTGTGTGCAATTCTCAGTAGGTCCTGTTGGGCCAGCCCACCCCTCAGCCCCCGGCTTGGAGGTGTGTGAGCCTCCTCTGGTGACCTGTGAGCTCTCCAGCCAGCGACCTCATCCACAGCCTCTGTCCTCACGGCTGCCATCAGGGAAGAGTCCCTAGCTGAGGTTGCCATCTTAAGGTTCACTCTCTGCCATTTCTGCTTGGCTGGGGCTGCCCCACGGAGGTGGAAGGGAGAAAGTCTCCTGCAAGGTCCCAATGTAAAGCAAGGACAAGCCCGCTCTGTGTTCTATGCCCCTTCACTCCAGTTTTGGGTTTCCATCTTCTCACAGAGGGCTGATAACATCCTCACGTTGGCCTTGTCCCTCCCTCCAAACTTCTCTCTCTCTCTAATCCACTTCCCCTGCCCATGCCTAAGCAGGAGACCCTTCTCTGCCACGCTAGTGAGGGAGGCCCCCTGTGCAGTCTTAGGTCTCTCTCCCCAGGCTGAAAGGGCACTGCAGATCAGCCCTCTCCTTTGCTCTTATCGCACAAAGGAACTTTGGGAATTCCAAATTCCCCTCTTTCCACACGGAGCCTGGCTTGTAAGACCATTTTCTCACCAAGAACTTCAAAGTCTATTTTGGAAGTCAAAAGCCATCCACTGTTTTTTTCTCTTTGCTCTCCATCAGTAAATGACCAATCCCCCCTCTATAATGTAAGGCCCTGGCTGAAGAGGGACAACGTTGCATTAAAAAAAGGTGAAAAGCACAAGTATATTAACATTTTTTCAAAAATATGTTGTCCTGTAATCTAGAAAAGGACTTAGTTCCTTAGGATTTTCAAAAGCCTCATTATGTTGACCGACAGAGAGAAGACATCTAAATTGTCTAGGTAAAGAGAACCCCACTTCATGGGTTTACAGAGATGGAGAAGAAATGAAAAACAGTCACAAGACATCATCTGTGGTCCCTAAACACTTGTGTTCTTCAGGAAACAAAACATTTTGTGAAAATATTCTTACCATTGTTGTCACATTATATTATGTTGTATTTCCAAATTATTATTATTATCCACCCACCAAAGGGAAGCCAGAGCCAGTTTTAATGGCTAGTAAAAAATAATGTTGGTGTTAACATCATGACTTAAGAAAAGCCTGGCTGCTCTGGGATCCCGATGGTCCTTCTGTATCCCAGACAGCCCACGTCACCTTGTGCCAGCTAAAATGGGCTTGTGGGTTACACACCGAGCTGGCTTTTCAGGAATGCATGTTAGGAAGTGGGGAGAATTTCTCTGCTCATCTAGCTAATGATAGTTCCTTCATCTGAAAAACCCTGCTCTCCTGGTGTCAGGTCAGTCACAGATAGTGCATGCAAAGTATTCATATATACTAGAGGTGGATAATAGGAAATACTATCATTAGCCCCAAGAAGCCCCAGGAGATTTCAGCCTCCTGACCCACAGAAACTGTGAGATAATAAATGCCTGCTGTTTAAAGATGCTAAATTTGTAGTAATATTTTTGCAATAATAGAAAATGAATACGCTGGGTTTCTGAATTCCAGTGCTTTTCTGACTGCTACTACTTCTTTCTTTCTTTTTTTTTAATGGACAGGAAGGATAAAGACACCCATCAGATAGATCCCACACTTCACTAGGGAGAGAGTAACATTGTGATGATGACTAGCTTAGCCCCTGCCTTCCCGCCTTCCTCTCTGTAGTTACTAAAGTGTAATGGATAGACCTTACTGCTCCCATGGGGAGGCAAGAGGGGAATCACTAGAGCAGGGGGTATTTCCTTGGCTCAAATGACTCAACACTGTCCTCCATTGGGCTATGAGCTACTGAAAGAGGAATTACATTTTATTTTGATCTTTTTCTTTTATCCCCTGTACTATGTCAAATAAATTACAAAGAATGTGATGGCTGGATGAGTGAATGGATAGACAAATGACTGGATGGATGGATGGGAGGATGGATGGTGGGTTGGATGAATGGATGGATGGAAGGATGCTGTTAGTCTCTTGTGAGCTTGGGTCTGTTCTAGGACCAGGACTTACACCTTGTCTCTGTAACGAATCACCCACCTCTACACCACAATCCACTGGCATGTGGGCCCTGCCCTTGTCCTTGCCATTCTCCCAACATCTGCACTCAAGGTCTAAGGCTACCAAATGGCCTTTCTAGATCACTGCATCTTCCTTACTCTTGGGCCCTGAATTCTGCCCTCTGCTGGATGACCCACCTCCTGGAGCCTTGGCTGCCACCATCTGTGGTCTTACAAATGTCCCTCATTGATGACACTGGGGTCTAGACACCAACTGTGGTCTTATGAATGCCCTCCATTGATAAGCCTATTTCTGCTCTCCCTCCCTGCATATGGCTCTGTAGTCTTCAGGGCTCCCCTCCACCTGGCTTGGTGTATGTCACTGTTACCCATCTGTCCCCCTTCCTGAGAGCTGTTTTAAAATACAGGCTTAGCAGGCACAGACCTTGTCTTTTGGGATATTGTGAAACACCATGTGGCTACTTCTTTGGGGAATACAGTCTCAAAAATATGGTAGTCATCCCAGGTTTGGATAGAGGCAGAAAAAAGTGTTCCTGGCTCCTACCTGGCTCCTACATGCTTCATTGCACAGTGAAGTATGGAAGCTGTGCGTCTGCATCAACTAGGGAGATTGCTGCAGAACGGGATATGCCCTTTTAGCTTTGCCGAGGTAGGGCATGCTGATTTACCGGATTTTTTCCTTTGGCAAAGTCAGGGGCTCTTGGTGTCAACTTGGAAACTGCCTGGACAGCTGTGGAAGTGGAAGTTGTGAGTATGGGACATTGTCTCTGGGAAGAGGGTGTGGAGAGTGTCTGTCCATGGCTCTCTCCACGCTGTCACCTCAGGGTGTGGAAGCACAGAGTGTGGCCCTTGGTTCGCACCCACCAGAACCCAATCAAAGCATGTGGTTTCATTAAGGCAAAATTCAAGCTGGGGAAACCTGATATGGGTTTCCTCCCATACATGCTTGTTCATGTGCTGGAAAAGTTAACACTGCCATAGTTTGTCACGAGGAGCTTTATAAGCCCCCTTTTAAAAATTCATAAATGTTAAATAATTTTTAGTTAAAATATTATTTTAAGGCCAAAATTCATTTACTTTTTAGTACAGAACACTTAATAAACTTCTAGCCACCATTTTTTTGCGCACCTTAGTCCAATTTAGGTGTTTTCCCCCAATTATTCCTTATAACAATCCTATGAGTGAAATATTATTCTCCTAATTTTATCGGTGAAGACACCCACCACGGCCACAGAGCTAGTGACAGCACAGCCAGGGTTCAAGCTGTGGCCACCTGAGTCCAAGTGTCCGAGTTCAGTCCACTCTTTCCTCTTATCCAAGATGGCTCTAGCGAAACTCTGCAGGTTGAACAGAGGAGTCAAGAAGCTGCTCAGCATCCGGTAACTTCACAAGGTCTTAGCAACAGTTTCCTTGTTTCAAGTCAATCCCCAGGGCCGTGTCCTAGGCAGGGAGGATGCCAGCTACCACGGGCACCAGAAAGGTAGGTCCAGGTTTGGGTTATAAGAGCTGGCATCAAATTCCAACTCTATAATTGTTCTTTTGTAAACATGTAGAGGCTGTGTAACCCCTCTTGCCTGTGTTTCTCATCTGTCAAAGGGAATGACAGCAGTACCTATACCTCATGTAGTTCTTGTGAAGAATAATTTGTGTAAAGTTGCTAAGCCAGTGCCTGACACATAATAAGAACTGACACATAATAATAATAATGGTTAGCTGTTATTGTTTTAGCAACATATGTTGGTTTTGTTGGAAAAAAAGTTTCCTTGACCCACAGGAAGCAGCCCTGGACACCTGATCTGAACAGGGACCCCACCTCAGTGTTACTGCCGAGCGTGGGGCTGGAGGTGAATGAGGTAGGTGGCTGTGGATGCAGGTTACCATGCAGGAAAGGAATGCTGTGTTACCGTAACAGAGTCTGGCTTGAGGTTCTACTATTGAGCACCTGTGTCAGAGAGTTCAGTAAGCAAATTGAGCTCCTTCATCGCAAACTCAAATGTATCAGCGAAAACCAACTCTCCACTAGATGTGGCCCCCTTTTTTTAAACCAGGTTTTTATTATTATCAGTATAAATAAGACACGTGATTATGCAATTCATAAAACAGAGTAAAATGAAGAGGAGGTCAATAGACTTTGTTGGCGGAGGAACTGGAACTTGTTGGGACCATGAGGATGAGTAGAATTTACACGAGGAGAGAAGACAGGAGGTAGATTCCAAACGGGGCATGGAAAGAGGCAAAACAGAGATGGGGAGGCACTGAATGTGATTAGAGCACCTAACCTAAGCCCCTCAGGTTATACAACAGGGCTTGTTCTATAATGTACAGGAGCAAACAAATGACTCCCAGTGATAAACAGTGAATGAATCTTTTAAATTTTGCTTTATTTTTCAATTACAGTTGACATTCAATATTATATTAATTTCATGTCTATAGCATAGTAGTGAGACATTTACATTGCTTATGAATGACCCAATGGGGGCCGTCTTTATAAGAATCTTCATCAGGATAGATATGCACATGCTGTTTTCCAACATCAGCGTGGAACTGCTCACAGCTTGTTTTCTGTGTATGCATTTTAGTGGTGTCTAGACTGGAGGTGATGCTTGCTGCAGAGTGTGTGACGCAAGCCCTGCAGAGCCCGGAGTGACTACGCAGTCCAGGAGGCAATGCACAGAGAGCTTTGATGTGTGAACTTTAGCCAGAGCTGCCCATCTGACTCCTGCAGAGTATCAACAATGCCATCTGCTCACACCCGAGCTTAACGTGTCATTCTCGCCTTGGGAGCAAATCACAGTTTACGAACACTCTGGAAACATTGCCAGAGAGTGACGGAAGATGTTAATTTGACTATTAAAACTCAACAAAAGGGACTCCTGTTAACAGAGAACAATTTCAAACAAGGAAAAACTAAAAGAACACCACCCGAACTCTGCATAGAAGGCATCAACCATATGGAGTGTGTTAGAAAGAGCCATGTTTCTCTTACAGAATTAACATTAAAACAGTCAGACAAATGCCGGCTTCCTCAAACTACACACAGTAACTCCGAGGGCACCAGGTTCTGAGTGTGGGACTCCCGGGAAAACATTGAGGCAGGCCTGTACAGTGCTTGTCCACCTAGTGCCCTGTAGGGAGCTCCCGCCTCCCACACTTTTGGATCTTTTCCCTTCTTCTCCCACTCAGAGCAGTGGTGAACACGGGGCAGATGTGCTCTGTCTGGCATGGACTGGTTAGGTCTAAAATCCTCCCTCTGCTCTATCCCAGGTGGGGCTGGGCACTTGCCCACTGGCTCTGAGCCCAGGTTCTCCTCTGAAACAGAGAATCATCCTCACGCTTCAGGGATTGCCAGAAAGATTCCATAAGAAAAAGTAATGCTAGAACTAGCACTCGCATTTACATAAAACACCTAGCACAGTGCTTGGCAGATACTGTTGTTGCTGATATTAGGAGCCGTAGTTGTCCTCAGATTGTCCAGAAATCCATCCCGTTTTTCTGGCCAGTGCAACTCTGGGGACAGGTTCATGAGCACTCATGCTTCTTTGGCCCATCCCAACAGGACACTGACTGTTGTCATTTGTTCAGTGGAATGTTTCTTGAGAGCTGTTCACAGAATGGAATTTACACTCCAGTGTTTTAGACGAGACTCTAATAGTACAAACCTAACATTAAAAATCTTTAAATTCTGTTGTCTGACTGAGGACTTTAATTAAACAACTGGCTTGCTTATTGCTTTATAAATGAATCTGACTGTATGTAATAACCACAAACAAAAGGCACGTTGGAGATGGTGGATACATCTCTCTTATGTGGTTATTGCCTTGTCAACCAAACATTACTCAAGTAAGTGATGGGCTCCAAGGTGTAATACTGACAAGTTAGGGAGTTTTGGTCTATTTGGGTGAAAAGGGGAAAGAAAAAAGCATTTTTCTTCATTTCTGAATGAGTCAGTCTAAACCAGACATTTCAGTTTTCGGAAACTAGATTCTGGCTTCAGGAAGTCTGCACATTATATAATAGATGTAGAGAATGCTGGAAGAGACACCCAAGGATCTTCTAAAAATGTAGCTATGGTCTTATTTAAGGATCTGAGTTTTTAAACAAGCAATAATGCGCCCATGTGCCTGCAGAGAGAAAGAAAAGACGAGATTACACTTCTTTAAATGTGGGATTGTTTTTCCAACGTTTGACCTGGTCTTCCGCCCTTCTTATTTTCTTTGATCTGTTAAATTGTTTTTTTCTCTCATAAGCTTCCTGTATCTATGTTGTTCACCTTTGCTGTTTAGGCCACAGACAAATCTTTTGACAACGTCGTGAAAAGAATGGCGTGTCTCCTCAGCAAGGTGAACAAACATACATGGGATCTGCTGGAAACTCTCGGCGCTCCTTACTTTACTTTTTCCTTTTCTCTGACCTTGACTGTCTAGTCAACTGTCCCCTCATCTCTACTGTCAGGCAGAGTGTAGGCCCTGTGTGTGTGTGTGTGTGGGGGGGCTGTTAGTCAGTGTTCTCCAGAGAAACAGAACCAAGATGTACATAGAGAGAAAGAAATTCATTATGAGGAATTGGCTTACACGCTTATGGAGACTGGCAAATTCAAGTCTGCAGGGTGGGATGTCAGTCGAGACCCAGAAGGGCTGAGGTCGCAATTGAAGCCGGCTTCAGAACCCCTGCTGCCCAGAGAGGTCAGTCTTGGTTCTCTTCAGGCCTTCAACTGGTTGGATGAGGTCCACCCCCATTAGGGAGAACAATTTGTTTCATTCAAAGTCCTCTAATTTATACGTTAATCTCATGAAAAAACACCCGCAAAGAAACATCCAAGAAAATGTTTGACCCCGTATCTGGGCACTTTGACCCAACCAAATTGGCAGGTAAAATGAACCATCACAAGGGGGCAGGACCTGGCTGGGGATCAGATGACAGAATCAGTCACTGGCAAACCAAGCTTCCTTGACCATTATTTTCTTTCCTTGCCCTCTTAGTGCTCTGTCACCATGCCTTTGCTTTAGTAACTTATTTTTCCATCATAGTTCTCTCTCCCATAGGAATGAGGAGGCTTGTTGAGAGAAAACTCCCTTAAGCAGAGGTTTCCTTGATGCACAGCTAAAGCCATCTTTATGCAAACAGGTCAAGCACTGGCATGAGTTTTTGGACTTTGTTTGTGTTTTGTTTTTTGCAAACAGGGCAGGCCACCGCTGGTTGTCAATGGTTGTGTGGCCCCCAGGTCCACCTGGAAGCACTGGCATGGAACCCACAACCCCTGTGTGGTTTGCTGAAGTGGGAGGGTCCCCATTATCAGAAAGCAGGGCCTCTTCTCCATGTCTAGTTGTGACACAGCCTCCTTTAGCCTGGTGTGCATGGGGAAGCCTTTGAAACAGGGAACCACAAAGATGACTTTTCCCCGTTGGCTGATTTCTAATCAACTCACTGGCAGTGAACTGTGCTCAAGACACTGTGCCTACATAATGAGTACATAAGAGCCTGAGTGCCAATAGGATATCACTGTCACAGCCTTGGGGAGACTAGGGATCCCAGGGGAGGCAGGCATTCCTGTTACATGTTCATGGCTGCAGGTGTGGGTGGGCGCCATTGAGGTGTGAAGGAGGGAGGGTGGGAGGGAGAGCCAGTGGGCCAGCCACTGACATCAACTGCCCTGGGAATAGGCAAGCAGAGCTATGGGAGGGCCATCTAGTTGCACGTGGTTACAGTGAATTGTCTCTGATCACTGTTTTATAGTCCATCAGTGTCTGTGACTCCAGGCCCTCTGTCTGCTGGACAGATGTTGCAGTGAGCAAGTGCCCTAGCCAGGTTTAGCTGAGTCAGGATGTCAATCTAACACCTAGAAGACACTGCCAGGTGCTCCATTTACTCTCAGGTACTTCCAAGCACCCAGCCGAGCCATGCCTGGGGAGGTCCAGGGCCATTCTAGGGGTGTCTAGACGTGAGGTGGGGACAGGTCCAGCACCTGTGCCCTACCCAGGGCTCACTGTGCTTCTTTCCTGCTACGTCCTGCTGCAGGACCTGCTTTGGTTGTTTACTGCAGTACCACATTGAAACAAAACTCCACGAGGATTAAACAAAATGGAGAGCTCATTGAAGTTGCAGTAATTAAATTCAGTGTGTATCTTTGTGGCAATTGTCAAATAGAAATCAAACAAAATAAAACAAACAAACAAACAAACAAACAAACAAACAAAAAACTCCCCACATTTCTTAATAGTCAACAGCATCCACTGGGTGCTAGCTAGTTGGGAGACACGTAAGTTTCTTTCTTTCTTTTTAATCCTTTTTTCCTATTTGGATGCTGCCTTCCTCCATGCCAATGGAAGATCTCTTCCTGAGCAAAAAGCATAGAGCCAGAATTTGGCAGAGATTCAGAACTAAGAGGGAAAGAAACAACACACTAGTGTATCTTAGTAAACGCTCTGAGGCTTAAGGAAAGCTGTCGACTTGACACATCTGAGCTTCTGAGGTTTCATCCAAGAATGATCGTCATGAAGTCGCAGAAGTGAAAGTCAGGCCTGAGCCTGCGATCCTCGGTCCGCACCTCCTGCCTGGGCAAGTTCCTGCTCACAGCGGGACTGCACAGCCCCAGACCTGTGTGTGCCCTCTGACTACCGCCATACCTCTTTTTAGTTGTGTGGATCCTCTTTCTTACCCTCTCCCCGCCCCCAAAAGTGAAGGGATGGTGGGTGTAGACATGTCTTAACTCTCAATGATTGCAGAATATTTTACAGTATCAACTACAGTAGCCCCCCACCCTTATCTGTGGGGGATACCTTCCAAGTCCCCTTGGATGCCTTAGACAGGAATAGTACTAAACCCTATCTATAATATACTATGTTCACTCTTATACATACATAATATGATAAAGTTTAATTTATAAACTAGGCACAGTAAGAGATTAACAACCATAACTAATTGTGAACTAGAACAATTATTATACTATACTCTAGTAAAAGTTATGTGAATGTGGTCTCTCTCTCTCTAACCAATCTGATAAGAGAGACGACTAAGTGACAAGTGGGCAGCTGGTCATCACAGCATGGACACCCTGGGCAAAGGGATGATTCCCATCCTTGGCAGGAAAGGGCTTGGATTGTGAGATTTCATCATGATACTCAGAGAGGCGCGCGATTTAAAGCTTATGAATTGTTTATTTCTGAATTTTCCATTTAATATTTTAGAACCAAGGTTGACCACAGAAAGCAAAACTGCAGACAAAGGGGAACTACTGTATATTGATTCCAGAAGGCTCAGAGAATACAACTTCAACCCTTGTCATGCAGGGTGTCATGCGGGGTCTCTAGTCCCGCTCCCCACATAAGAATGCAGGATATGGTGAGGCCAAACAGGAACACACACGGAGCCAGAGGTAGGGGAGTCATACCACTATAGTCTCGCTGGCGGCTGGGTTGGAGACACAGGAGGCAGGAGCCACACTATCTGCAACCCGCCGTCCACTTGTCTCTGCCAACCAACCTTGCTTGCTAACTGCAATCGCCTCTCTGCAATTCGCAATCCACACTCTGCCATGCCACGCCACGCCTCGCCACACCACACCTTGCTAGCTTAGCCACGGCAGTTATATCAGTGGCTAATGGCTAAGTGGTAACAGCCGATGGCCAACTAGTCACAGCTGATGACCATCTACTACCTGAGCCAGCACCTTTCTATGTGAGGCTGAGAGCCTGGAAACTGCTCTCTGGGGTTCTGTCCCCACAACCATACTTTGCCTTCTTTCACTTTCCATCCAGATGCCAGCCTGCTTTGAAATAACAGAGCAGTAGTTCTCAAAGTGTGTTCCCCAGGGCAGGAAGCCTGTGAGAAATGCACCTGTGGGGCCGGCCCCTGCCTTGCAGTGTAGGAACTCCAGGTGGCCAGTGTCTGCTTTCATAAGCCCTCCCTAAGGTTTTGTATTCAAGAAGCTCTGCCACAGAGATGAAGTTAAGGGTTCCAGCCCAGAGCTTTGACTCCTGGAAGCGCCACTCAAAGTGGACCTTAGGAAGGGCTGTGCACCCGAGAAAAGTCCCTGTCCCCTACCACCACGTGAGGACACAGAAAGAATTCCCCTTCTAGGAACCAGGAAACAGGCTGTCTATGACACTGAAGGCACCAGCGCCTTAGTCACGCACCCCCAGCCTCCAGAACTGTCAGGCACAGATTTCTGTCTTCATAAGCACCCCCAGTATTTGGTATTGTTATTGCCGTGGATGGACTAAGACCACTGTCTTTTCTTACTGATTTCCATAAATCTTCATACATTATGGAAATGCCGGTCTTCTGTCGGTTACATATTCAGGTGTACTTTCTCTTTCATTTTCCATATTTCAGTGCTACCGTCTGCAGATAATGATTTTGACTTCTGTTCTTTCCAATTGGCATGTTTCTTTCTGCCATCCTACTGTGTGAGCTGGGCCCTTGGGTGTGGTCAGCCCCACTTCAGGACTGATTTTAAAGCGGCTATTTCTAATCTTCGGCTGTTAAATGTTAATAGGTTTTTGCTATAGGTTTTTAGTAGATAATCTTTACCTGGCTATGGAAGTTCTATTACTAGTTTCTTAATGTGTTTCTTAGTAAATGTGTAGAATTTCATCAAAATTTTTTTTGAGGATCTTTTGAGGATCACATGTGTTCCCTTATTTAATCTGTAATGTGATTAATTATATTAACATATTTCTTAGTGTTTATCTTTGCCATGTCAGGTGAAGTGTACTTATGTGTGATATATTATACATTGAAGGTCATAGTTTGTGAATAATTTTTAAAGGATTTTTGCATTTACATTCATAAGTGAAATTGGCCTTTTTACCTTGTCGAGTTTTCTCTCTCTTGTTCTTCTGGGCAACAATCTTACAGGATAAAAGTTATTGGGAAATTTAGTAAATCTAACTTTCAAATCATCTAAGATTGATGACTTTTTGTTCAATGATTTTTGATTACTAATTTAAATTTATTTTATGGTTGTGGATCTATTCAGGTTTTTTTATGTATTCTTGAGTCAATTTTGATAGTGCATATTTATCTAGAAAAATGATCATTTTTCTAGGTTGTCAAATTTATTGGCATAAAGTTATCCACCACATTTGGCTGTGTTTTTTCATCTGTAGAACAGCTGTATCAAAGTCTTGTTTTCCTGCCAGTGTTCTTTGATGCTTGCTTTTTCTTCCTAATTTAACCTTCCAGAGTTTGTAGACTTCATTTCTTTTCAAAAATTAGCTTCTGCTTCTGTTAATTCTCTCTGCTATTTTTGGTTTTCTAATCCCTTAACATCTCCTTATTTCTTATTTTCTTACTTGCTTTTTGTTTATTTTTTTAAAAATAACTTTCTGAGTTAAACCCTTAACCTATTAGTTTTCAATCTCTTGTTTTTCTAATAAACTAGTTCTATCTGTTTCTTTTTACATCATATTTTTACATTTTGCTGTGTAATGTTATTGCTCAGTTCTATAAGTTTTACAATTTTTGTAATGGCTGTTCTTTGAACATAAAGTATCCAGCATTGTTTTGCAGGCAAAACATTATTACTACTAATAATTATTTTACATTTTGGTGACAGGACATCAGCTATAGCACAGGCTGGCAAATCTCTTCTGTAAAGGGCCCATTAGTAAATATGTCTAGTTTTGGAGGTCACACAGTCTCTGTTTCAATGACTCAATTGTTGTTTTCAGGCAAAAAACAGAGAATTGCAATACATAAATGAGTGAGCATGGTGATATTCCAATAACTTAATTTATGGTCACTGAGATCTGTATTTCATATAATTTTCACATGTCACAAAATATTCTTCTTTTGAAAATTTTTCAACCATTTAAAAATGTAAAACCAATTCTTAGCCTTGGGATTGTACAAAAACAGGGGGTAGGCTGGATTTGGCTGGTAGGTATGCTGTAGTTTGCTAATCTTATATTTATTTATTATGTTTTTCTCATGTTTACTTTTTTACTTATTTATGATTTTTATTGCTTATTTCTCTTTCTCCCCCCTTCTGTAATATAAGCTCTTATAAGAGAGGGATTTTTATCTTATTTATTCCCTGATGTATTCATCAAGCATTTAGAAAAAATGTGAATCACACAGTGGAAAGTACTAAAAACCATTTGTTAGATAAACGAATGTGTGAATGAGCAAACAAACTAAAGATAATGCTGCCGTTGCCTCTTTGCCTAAACTACACTCTGAATTTATCACTGTGCCAATTATAATGTAAGCAGTGACATCCTGACCTATGTGAAACTGGTCAGGGCCAGGTGAACAAGGCTTCTTCTAGAAGATTCTTGAGCTAGAAGATTCTTGAGCCAGAAGCTAGGAATTACAACAAAGGTGAAAATGTTTTCTTTTTTATTTCCACCTAGCAGAGCTATGTGGCAACATTTTATCAAGCATCTCATTTGCCCTGTATTCTAGGTAGAAATAACAGAAACAGAAGAAGAGAAAGAAAAGATCAGATACCTGGGCTTACATAAAACAAAAAAGAAAACTGTTTAAGTATTTATAACTAGGCCTAGTCAATTAATGATTCAAGTCAGCTTACAGAAATACAAAAACTATGAAGGTATTTTCATTGTTGTTGTTGTTTTCGTGTTGAAATAGAAGGAAGGGAAATGGGGACGAGAGAATAAAAGCAGGGTATCAGGGACCAGATCAATTCCAAAAATGCACCTGCAGAGTTCTGCCTGTGTTAGAAGAGTCTCAGCTTGATTCAGCTTTCTGCAGCTGACACTAGGAGCTAAGTGCAACCAGCAACATACTAAGTGTCCTCGAGGAAAAGAATAAAGCAGGAGTTCCAGGGGATGAAAGGAAAGCAAGTCTCCTGACTGATCAAGAGACCAAAGAGAGACGGCTCCTGGACATCCTTTTAGATCAACTTCATGGCTGGCAATGAAGTTCCTTGGCTGCATCTGCAGGCCCCCTGTGTCCAAGACTGCCAGTGTGCAGAATCCTTGGTATCAAGAGGCATTCTTGGTCTTTTCCAGGTCTGCATCTTTTCCAGGTTTTCTTCTCTTTTTATAAAATACTCTTTTTGGAAATATTCTAAATAAATTACTGAATGATGCTATGATGAGAAACCCTACGGGCCATCAAAAGAAATGGCCCTCTGAAGACACCACCAGATCCAGCAGCGTGTACCTGAATATCAACCATTCTTTAACGGTTCTTTATCAACTGTTCCTATTATGCTAGGAGAGGTGCAGTGTCTGAAAACAGACCATGAGCTCTGAGTTCCAGCTTCTCCATTATCACTGACTGTGGAACTTTGGGCAAATCACTGACCCCATCTGGGCTCAGTTTTCTCATCTGTGAAAGGGGATGACACTAGAACTTCCCTCATATGGTTCTTGCAAACATTAGTGATTCCTATATAAAACTCCACAGGGCAGTGCCCAGAGAGAGTGACTACTGCATTTTATTTTATTAGAAAAAATTTTCAGATTTTCGTTTCTTTCCATGGAGGTAGTAGTACAAACACATCTTGGCGCAAACTTATTTTCAATCTTTCACTCTTTATTTTCTTGGGATAGAAGCCCTTCCAGATACAGGGTGATCATTCATCAATGAGACCCGTTGGCAAGGGAGTCAGCAGAAATGATAGTGAACTTTGGAGACAGAGAACCTGGGTTTGACTCCAAATTCTGCCACCAACCAGCACTGAACCCCAAATTCTCTGACGCTCAAGAGGAAACACATATATAGTAGCCGCCTGAGGGTGGTGGTCAGGCGTAAGCGGAGCAGCGTGTGTGAACACACAGCCATGACTGGCTCGCCTCAAGCACTCGCAAAATGGCAGCTGTTAATATCATGATGGTGAAATGGCTGAGTATGTGGTAAAAATCATCATACGTCCTTCCCAAGTATTTCCTTTCATCTTAAAAGGGAAGTTATGTCATTTATGATATTGAATGATTTGGTCTAGCATAGAAACATCACCATGGTAGATGTTAATTTACTGGCAGGAGCTTGGCCCATTGGCAAGTACTCTTTCCTTTGCTGCAGCATGGCTGAAGTCCATAATTATGATAGGAGATCTATATTTGTTATAATCAAAAGCAGTGGAATATTATTTTCTGCTTGTGTCTCATGGTAACAAGCCTCCATTAAAATCACAAGTGGGGTCTTAAGTGTGTGTGTGTGTTGGGACTGGGGGATTGGTCCTGGCAGGCACTGTCTTTTCTTGCCCTCAGAACATTAGACGTGTACACAGTGCTTGGAAATGGGTGTTTCTCTGAAAGTGGCTTCCCAAGGTTCTGTGTGCCATAACATGCTATCTCTTTGTACAAATAACAGTACTTTAACTTTTTTATTAACAATGAAATAAGAACTCCAAGTGGTAACAAAACAACTCTTTTTTTGTCCAGGATAATTCCATCTGAAGGTAAAGTTGAAATATATTTATTGGATAACGGAGTCAACTTTGAGCTGTTTCCTAAGAAAGCAGTTTGTGAAATATATTTTTATCTTCTAAAAATAATATGCTGATGGGTTTTTGAGAACAAATAAAGCCTAAATAAGTTCAATAACCTGAACATTGACATTTGTTTTGGTAGACAATAAAATTCACCTTTCAAAAATGATGCAGGGGTGGGCCCAGTGGCTCAGGTAGTTAGAGCTCCGTTCTCCTAACTCCGAAGGCTGCCGGTTCGATTCCCACATGGGCCAGTGGGCTCTCAACCACAAGGTTGCCAGTTCAACTCCTCGACTTCCGCAAGGGATGGTGGGCTGTGCCCCCTGCAACTAGCAACAACAACTGGACCTGGAGCTGAGCTGCGCCCTCCACAACTAAGACTGAAAGGACAACAACTTGACTTGGAAAAAAGTCCTGGAAGTACACACTGTTCCCCAATAAAGTCCTGTTCCCCTTCCCCAATAAAATCTTTAAAAAAAAAAAGATGCAGGTTTTTTCCAACTCATTATCTGTAGACTTTTTCATCTAATCTTTATTGAATGCCTACTATGTGCAGGTACTCATATATGAGACAATTTTATAAGGTAGTCTTTATTTGTTCCCTTTTTATAGAGGAATAAACTGAATACAGAGGAAGAAATTAATCCCCCTAAGGTCTCACATTTCCTCTGGGTCATGTTGTGTCACCCTGCCTTTCTTGGAACCTTATGGACCTCTACACATGTGATATACAATAAGAGAGTTACTAGCTGCACAAAGCTATTTAAACTTAACTATGAATTAATTAAAATGAAAGAAATGAATCAAATTAAAAATAAATGAAAAATTCAGCCACTTAATTGTACTAGCCCCAATTGAAATGCTCAAAAATCCTTATGTGGCTGGTGGCTTTCTTACTGAATAGCAAATAAAATAGAACTTTCCATTATTGTAGAAAGTGGTCTTAGACATCACTGCTCCAGGAGCTCTCAGCCCCTCAGCAGCTGCTAGAGAATTATCAGATGCCTCCAGAGGAAAAATGGCACTAAAAGCTGCCCTCACTGGTTCTTGCTCTGTGACCTTAATTCCTTGCCCTTTTGCTAGCTTTCTGGATCCTTCATACAGATTTTTTGCCCATGTTTTCTAGGTCTCAGCAAGAGGATTGACCTGCAACAAGTCAGGTCATCTTTTCAGGCATTTCTCTGCAGATCTCTCCACAAGCCTTCCTTTGCTCTAATCTATAGCTTCTTACATTGTGCGATGGGAAACACATTCAACCAAGCCTGAAATTTAAAATAAATGTTGTTTTTAAACCTCATCTAGTGATTGTCTCAAGGGGCATTAAACTCATGCATCCAGAAAACCCCATTATACTCCAACGCCAACTGCCTCATGGTCTCCACACACACAGGAATTCACATGCCCAGCAGCATGGCCAGAACCCCCCTCAGACAACTCTTTCTGGGCTTCCCCACGTGGTGTCTCATTTGAGCTCACAACCAGGGTACCAGCCATAGTCACCACTCAGGGTCGTCTGTGTTGTGCCTACAGCTCCCAGTCCCACTGGTCAATAAATCCACAGTCCTGAAGCCACGAAGGATTCTCATCCATCACTGTTTACAAAACTTATCATGAAGGTACTGTTTTTTATGCTTCTTGATGCTGTCCATATTCCAAATCCCCAGAAACCAGAGCAAAAGTATATTTTATGCAACCTGGGGGGAATGGTCCATTCCCTACATCTCTGCTGTAACTTGCCATCTGGCCTCTGAGTACCAGTGCATGTTCCCAGAGTCTCCTAGGAAAGTGGCTCTTTCAGCTGTTGTTCCTCCTTTCTCTACCCAAAGTCTCCCACTGGCCCATGAGGAGAGTGGGAGGCAGACTAACTCACTCCCTCCATCACTTGTTCTCTCTTTTTCTCCCTGATGGCAACTGCCTCAAAACTTGCATAAATACAAAACAAAATCTCCCACCATATCAATGGAAGGAAATAGATACTAGTGTTGTGTGAAGAGGAAGGGAAAAGTGTTTTCTATATGATCAGTAGGTAAGCCTGTATTCAGATTATCCAATCACCATTTCACTCTCAGAACACTCTTAAATGCTTTACCCAGCTGTATGTACTAGGTCTTTCTTTTGGCCTGCTTCAAAGATTTTTATGTTATCTTTATTTTGACACCATTGGGTGGACTGCAGTTTAATTCTGGTCTGACCACCTTGAGTCAGCACAGACCCCCCCCCCCCCCAAGTTAGGGCCCCATCTTTCACAAGACTGCTTCTATTTCAGATACCAGCCACAAATTCATGGGGTTGCAGGCCACTCATGTTTCTTAACAACTGGCTACAAATTCAAGGGTTATGATAACCCAATCAGGTTTGATAATTTGCCAGAACAATGCACAGAACTCAGGAAAGTGCTATGCTTACAACTACAATTTTATTATGAAGGAAACAACTCAAGAACAACCAAATGAAGAGACACATAGGGTGACGTCTGAAAAGGTCCCAAACTCAAAGCTTCCATGCCCTCTGTTCATGGAATCAGAACACATTGCCCTTCTGGCACGTCAATGTGTTTATCAACCAAGAAGCCCCCTTAAGGTTCAGTGTCCAAAGTTTTTACTGGAGTTGCATTAAGTAGACATAATTGATCAAATCATTGGACACATGATAGAACTCAGTCTTCAGCTCTCCTTTCCTCCCTTTCCAGGATGTCAGGCTGGCTTAACATCCCACCCTTCAAATCACACAGTTGTTCTTTCTGGAGACCAGTCTCCCGCATCCTAAAGCCATGTCCATTCACCCCATGAGCGTAAAGTCAGGAGTGATCCAAGTGACCTGTGAATAACAAAGACACGCCTATCATTAAGGAGATTTCAAGGGTTTTAGAAGCTCCACACAAGGCACCTGGAACAATGACCAAATTCTTTATTGTATGACACCTTGATCCTTACAGTTACATGATGAGATTCTCATTGACCACTGAGGAATTTGTAAATCTTGTTTTATTACCTGAAAATAAATCTAAATACTTTCTTCTCCTTTTTGTATGACTTCCCCAGATCTGTCCAAAAGAAAAACTTAAATTGTTAACTGTCAATGGACCATATTTTTCATTTAAAAAGATAATATTGTTGCTGCTCCCTTTTCTACTATGAAGGCTAATAGCACTTATTGACCTTGCTTTTTGTGTGCATACTACACACTACCCTAAAGGCAAGAAATATGAAAGAATTAGACTTCAGAAAATTGTTTTAAAAGTTCACCTCTTGGAATTGACCTCCACCAAAAACAAACATTTTATACATGCTATACATGTACATCAACATGAATCGTGTGCATACTTATGAGAATGGTTGGAAAAATCCATAGCATCAGGTTGGCAAAACCCTTAGTGTCAGGCTTGAGTGAAAACACTAACCTCAGAGTCAAAACCAATTTATAATATAAAGCATAGCTTCTTGGCCTAAAGTATGCAGTAAGGCTTGAAAAATTTTTTTAAATTTGAGAAAAGTTGGGGGAGGCACATATTTTCTGGAACCCCAATTCTAATCAGAGAAGTCCTAGAAAACCCATGGCAAGTTCCAGCGCTGAGTAGCTGAAGGGTTTGGCAGAAGTGCCCTCCAGTGAGAATGAACACTGGTGAGGTTAAAATACAGTTATCAAGGGGCAATTTTGCCCATACTCAAAAGACTAACCACATTTGCCAGGACAATGACATTTCCAAATGCTTGAATGTTTGTGATGTTTATATATTTTCAGATTCCAGTTTATGCATAACTGAGAGGAAAAGAAAGATCCAGAAAGTAAAATAGTTTTTCATTAACCAGATGGAGCCTGGGTGGATGTCTCTGCACCTGGAGCACAAGATTCAGAGTTGGAACTGCCACACAAAGGGTTGATGTTGAACAAAAAATAAGAGTTGAGCTTATTCCTGCTTACACCAAAAATGTGCTATGAATTTTTTATTTCTTGAGCATAGAGAATGCACAAATGTTTTCTGCATTAGATCTTGAGAGAGTGACTTTTACTATGCTGCCACCAGTAAGACTAAGTAGATTCAATGAGAGAGTATTTTTGAACTATTTTTTAGTTTTTGTGAGCATGTGTGTGTTTGTCCAAAGTCTTGCAAGTTCCATGCATACGAGTATTAAACAAAGAAACAAACAAACAAATAAGATAGAATGGGAGCAGACCCTACTTTCCTTAGTGAATAATAGGATAAACTCTGGGCTGAGAGACAAAGCCAAAAGTTTATCTTCCAGAGAAGACTCTTTGAATGCTGAGCTGGTGAGTTAATGAACAAGACAATGGGCTCCATTTCCAACTTAAAACACTGGTACAGAATGTCATGCATTCTCCTGTCCTAGCTTTCCTAGCTTCCTCTCTCTTCTTGCACCTTGTTTCTAAGAGAAGGGAATATACTTTGCAAGGATTCTAACACAGTAGTTCTGAGTTCTCACTTTCTTTCATTTATTTACTCAACAAATACCTATTGAGTGACCACTATGTGCCAGAACTTCTCAGCACTGGGGTTCAGCAGGCTCTGTTTTCATGAAGTTATATCCTAGTAAAGAAGCAAAACAAACAGAGGAAACTTAAATATAATTACAAAAATTTCAAAAATGTTCAAATAATGGTAAACACTATTATTAGGCACATGTGATACAGAATGCCTGGTGCGGGAAGGTGATAGCATTTGATGGAATGGCTCTGGAAAGCCAGGCTAAGTATCATCATTTCTGCCGAGATGAGACTTCAAAAAGGCTTCAGTCATACAAAGACTGGCCACGGAGAGAATGGGTGCCTGTGGGAAACAGTGAGAATTTCAGATGGGGAATATGCATGGCAAAGACTGAAGTGGGAACAAGGTTGGTCTGTTGAAGGAGTAGAGAGAACGATTATATGGACCAAGCATGTGGTGATAAGAGACTGAATCTGAGAAACAGGCCTGAACCAGACGATGAAGTACTGAGAGACCAAGATAAGGTGTCTGGATTTTTGTTCTCAAGTCAGAGAATGGCACTGCATAGGAGAGGCCAAGCTTTGGACCCTTTGCAATGTTAGATTAGATTAAGCTCCAGAAGGGGCAATGTGACTCTAGCTTACTACCCCAGAACAAACAAATAAAGTACTAGCAGAAGAAAACAAAAATGTTCTATATTGCAAAGTAAACTGTTTTAAGCCTGAGGATTTTCTCAGATTAAGTTTAATAAAATATGAGCTCACAATCTATAGTCATCCACATCCAGACAAATAATCCAGCATTGGGAAATGTCAGCAGAAACCACAACAGAACAATCAAGAAATTGGAATGATCAGATACAAAATATAAAGTAACAACGTGTGAAAGATTTGAAGAAATAAAAGGCAGAACTTAAAAATCATAATAGAATAAAAACCTGTAAAAAATTACCAGACATATTTGAAAAAGATCAAATGAAACATTTAAAAATGAAAATATAGTTATTAAAATTTTAATGGATAGGCTAAATAACAGATTGAGCCAAGGTTAAGAGAGCTGGTTAACTAAATGATAGGTAGTCTGGAGAAATTTAACAGAATCTAGCACAAAGGTAAGATAAAATATAAACAAGATTAAAGGCATGGAGGATAGAATGGAATATCTAAGATATATCTTATCAAAGTCCCAGAAGGAGGGAATAGAAAGAAATGAAAAGAAACCAATTTTAGGAATTTTCAAAATTAGTTGGATTCATGGTCTACAGAATCAGAAAATGTAACATACACCAAATAAAAATAAATTTAAAAAGAAACATATACCTATTTTTTAATGAGGTTGTAGAATCTCACAGTGAAAGTGATGATCTTGAAAGTAGCCAAAAGGAAAGACAGAGCAACTACAAACCAGCAATAATTATATTGGCAGAAGAATATATTCACTTCTCAACAGTGAAAATGGAAACCAAGAGACAGTGAAATTACATTTGATAAGAAATTATTGTCAACCTAGAATTGAGAACCTATCAAAAGAATCTTTCAGAAGGAAGGCAACATAAATATATTTTCATTGAAACAGGAACAGATTATTGCCATCAGTAGATTAGATCTTCATTAAAAGAACTTCTAAAATATGCATTTCAGTAGGAAGAGAAATGATTCCAGAGTAAAAGTCTGGGATGCTTCGAGGAATTATACTCAAAGAAACGTGTAAGAAAATAAAAACAAACATTATCAGTGTTAAATATTAAAAGTGTCTTATTTGCGTTTTTTTAAAAGGAAGGACAAAACTGAAATACCAGAAATCAATGGCTTGTGAATGATGAGACAAGAGAAGTGTTTTGTGCTCTAAAGTCCAAGTGCTGATTTAGAGTTAGTTGAGGTATTTATGTGCTTTAGAATCTGTTAAATATGCATGATGACATTGAAAGTGTAATCACTGAAAGAAAGGAATAGATCAGTATTTTCCAAATAATTATACAGGGGAAGTGTGAAATAAAACAAAATGAAAAATATGCTAAACTCAATCCACTCTTAAAATAAAAACAAAAACAAAACAAAAGCAAAAACAAGAAAAGAAACCTAGAAGAAATAGAAAAAAAAAGGAAATTAATGGTCAGATAATTGAAATAAGTCTAAATATATTAGTAATTATAATTAATACAAAATAACTGAACTTGCTATTCAAAAAACTCAAATTCAATTTCTTTAAAAATTAAAATATTTTCATAAGAGACAACTAAAACAAAAGAATGACAGAAAGATTGAAAGGAAAAGATTGAAAGTATATAAATCAATCAAATAACTACTAAAGGAAAAGATTGAAAGTGTATAAATCAATCAAATAACCAATAAAATGCTCGCTATTATATGAAACACAATAACCCTTAGGCCTTTAAGCATTACTAGGGATAAAAATAATCATTAAAATAATAACAATACAAAAATAGTAACAATCAATTCGCCAGGAAGCAAAATAATGTTTAACTTGTATGTAACTAATAGAATAACCCCAAAGTGCATAAAGCAAAAATTGATAGAACCATCAATAGAAAACAACGTATCCACAATTGCAGTGGGAAATGTTAACATATTTCTCTCAATTATTAATGCATTAAGTAATATAAAAATCAATGAAATGTAGATATGAAGTTACTTGAATAGCTATTAATAAACTTGAACTCATGAAAATATATTGAATACTGTATCCCCAAATTAGAGAATACACATTATTATCAAGAATACACAAAACAGACTTGGTCAAAAGGACAGAGTTAGTAAATGCTGTGCTCACATCCTCCCACAACCACATCATAATTATAACTAAACTAAACTACAGAACAACCTTCATTGAGAACTGCCCGAAGACTAGCCAAACAGAAGTCCTATAACTAAGGATACACAGAAGAAGCAACCTTGAGACTGGAAGGAGAGGCAGAGACACAGAAAGGGCTGGTCCCACATTCATGTGTTGTAGTTAAGAAATGGGAGGGATATCTTGGCTCTGAAGGTCACCTTCTGAGTAGTGAGGGTCCCCAGCCTCACACCAGGCTTCCCAGCCCAGGGTTCCAGTTCTGAGAAGAGAAGTCCCCATAACTTCGCTGTGAAAACCAGAGGAGATTGTGGCTGGGTGAGACAGAGGGGTACTGGAGTCCTAGGCACACACACACGAGTTTTCTTCCTGATGGAATCACTTGCTCTAAGCTCCATTACTGGTGCAGGAGCTGTAAAAGTACCAGGGACATATGGGGAGGAATTGAATTGTCTGGTTGCAGAGAGAGAGCTGGAGCGGCTGCTCAGTCCAGCAGGTGCCATTGGTCTTATGTTGAGCCCTCTGCCACCCAGCCTGCAGGCTCAGGTGGGCCCTAAGTCTGAGTCTCCATCAACCTGGCCAATACCATTCACTTTGCCCTGATGATTCCCTGAAACCCCACCCCACCCAATTTGCATGCCCACCCAAGCTGATTCCAGCAGCTTGTCCATACAAAAGCCCTGTATCACCTTCTGAGGAGTTTCCTAAAATCTCTCAAGGTTCACAAACCCCAAACAAGCAGCAGCTGGCCTCAGCATGTCCCATATCCCTTGCTAAGCAGTCCCAAGGCCAGCACTAGTGGCAACCAACCTGTTTTCAGCTTAGCCTCTCCCAGGCACCTCCAAGCCTGGTACAAGTGGCAACCATTTGCAGAGCACTGTATAATTCATACCAGGTGATCCAAGGCCAGGCAAGACCATTGACTGACTTTGGCCTACACCAGAGCCCCTCCCAAGAGGCCCCAGAAAAAACACACCTGGTGGCCAGCTTCAGATCATAACAGAGCACCACCCAAACACCTCCATAAAAACAATACACCCTAAGGGCAAACTTGGTAGGCACCAGAGCCCCTTAAGTGAATCCTGCTCCATGGGGTCAGTCCCAACACAACAGTGCCTCTGCTACAGTGAAGGCCATTTTTCACAGCCAATCAGCCTCAGGGTCATACCCTCCCATTGACATGCCAACAGCAATCAAGGCTCAGCTACAACAAGAGGGCACACAAAATCTACACAAGGCACACCCCTGGAGCACCAGCTCAGGTGACTAAGGAGAATGCACCACTGGTCTGCATAGGACATCTACTATATAAGATCACTCTACCAAAACTGGGAAACATAGCAGATCTACCTAATACATAGAAACAAATATAGAGAGTCAGACAAAATGAGGAGACAAAGAACCATGTTCCAAATGAAAGAACGGAACAAAGCTCCAGAAAAAGAACTAAACAAAATGGAAACAAGCAATCTACCAGATGCAGAGTTTAAAATACTGGTTATAAGAATGCTCAAGAATCTCAGTGAGAATTTTAATAAAGAGATAGGAAACATAAAAATGGAGATAGAAAATTTAAAAATGAACCAGTCAGAAATGAAGAATACAATAAGTGAAATGAAGAATAATACACTAGAGGGAATCAACAATAGATTAGATGAGTACAGGATCAAATCAGCGATTTAGAAGACAATGTATTTGGACACACCCAATCAGTACAGCAAAAAGAAAACAGAATTTTAAAAAAATGATGATAGCTTCTGGCCCAAAATCAAGGATAACAATATTTACATCATAGGGGTACCAGAGGCGAAGAGAGAGAGCAAGGAATTGAAAACCTATTTGAAGCAATAATGACTGAAAACTTCCCTAACCTGGTGAAAGAAATAGACATACTAGTCCACGAAGTGCAGAATCCCAAACAAGATTAACCCAAAGAGACCAACACCAAGACACATCGTAGTTAAACTGCCAAAAGTTAAAGAATCCTTAAAGCAGCAAGAGAAAAGCAGTTAGTTAACTACAAGGGAGCTCCCATGAGACTGGCAGCTGATTTCTCAGAAGAGACTGCAGGTCAGAAGGGACTGGCATGAAATATTCAAAGAGATGACAAGCAAAAACCTGTAACCAAGATTACTCTACCCAGCAAGCCTATCACTTAGAATCAAAGGACAGATAAAGAGCTTCCCAGACTAGAAAAAGCTAAAGAAGTTCATCACCACCAAACCAGTATCATAAGACATGTTAAAAGGACTTTTTTTTTATGATGAAGAAGAAAAATATATAAAAAATATGAATACTCAAATAGCAATAACTATGTACCTATCGATGATTACTTTAAATGTAAATAGATTAAATGCTCCAATCAAAAGACCTAGGGTAGCCGAATGGATAGAAAACAGGACCCATACATATACGAGGCGTGATCAAACAATATGGTGAATGTCTAAATATAAAACAATTTATTACAGTAAAAGACACCTTGCCATTGGTTCCCCTCAAAATACTCCCCCTCGCTTTAAACACATTTATCCCATCATTCTTGCCACTTTCTGAAGCAGTTCTGGAAGTCCTCTTTCCTGAGTGTCTTTAGTTGTACTGTCATGGCTGCCTCCATGTCCTGAATTGATTCAAAACGTTTACAGTTCATGGTCATTTTGACTTTGTGGAAGAGCCAGAAGTTGCACGGTGCCAGATCAGGTAAACAAGGTGGATGAGGACACAGCATAATGTTTTTATTTGACAGAAATTGCCATATATCAGAAGTGATGTGTGACACAGAGCATTATCATGATGGAGGATGATTTATGGCACACTTTAAAACACACCTTCTCTCAACCATAGCTCACACCCGACTGACTGCGCTGAATGAGTTGAAACTTGTCACACACTGTTACTAAGGTTCAACGTGCCACTTTCCATATTGAAGATCCCTGCCTTCCCGTTGGATGACACTCGGTAGCAGCAGTCACCATATTTTGTGATCATAACAGAAAGGCTCCAGTCACACATTGCTTCTGGTTTGGCAATTTCTCAAAGCAGCCATGACAGTGCAACTAAAGACACTCATGAAAGAGAACCTCCAGAACTGCTTCGGAAAGTGGCAAGAATGATGAGATAAGTGTCTTCAAAGTGAGGGGGAACACTTTGAGGGGGATTAAAGGCAATGTGTCTTTTACTGTAATGATTTTTTTAAATGTAAACATTCACCGTATGTTTTGATCACACCTCATATTCTGCCTACAACAAACACACTTCAAATTGTAAGACACACATAGACTGAAAGTAAAGGGATGGATGCCCTTTATCAGGTTGAAGATGTGCCCTTGTATTTCTAGTTTTCTGTGAGTTTTTATCAGGAATCATTGTCAGATATTTTCAAATGCTTTTTCTGTATCTATTGAGATCATCGTATATGTTCATTTCTTATAAAAATTATGTTAATATGCACTTTCTGAAGATCTTGAGAATTTTCTCTCTGGCCACTCTCTCCTCTACCTTGGTTTTTCTGGCCTCTCAGCACCACCTCCCCAACTCAGGGCATCCTCTGAGTTCCAATGCTTTGTGTTGTGGCCTGGAGGCTCTCTTGAGGCAGTAAGCTGGAGTGATCATAAGGCTCACTGAATTTGTTTCCTGCCTCTTAGAGATCACTGGCCTTTGTTGCCTGAGGTCCAGTATCTTAAATACTGTTGTTTCATGTATTTGGCTATTTTGTGGGTTGTTTTGGGCAGGAGGGTAAACCCAGTCCCTTTTCCTCCATCTTGGCTGGGGACAGAATGCTCTCACAGATGGTAATGAAGGGACTACATGCATATGTGAGCAGGCAGAGTTAAGGGAACTGACAGGACACATTCAGAAGTTAGTCCCTACTTGGACCTAAAGGAGCATGGAGGGAGGTGTCACTGGGATCTGGAGAGAGTATAACTGCAGAATAAGGACACCTGGGGGGAGCTAAGAAACAGGAGAAAATAGCTACTGCCAGCAAGTTGCTGTGCAGAGAGGAGTCTATGACTAATTTCATGATGGTAAGCCAGATTCTCCTGAAAGCCAGTTTTCTTCTAAGAGTTTTGTAGTTTAACTTTTACATTTCAGTCTTTGACCTAGTTTGAGTTAATGTTTTATAACTTGTGTCACTACCACAATGTCTTGATTATCATTGTTTTGTAGTAAGTTTTGAAAGAGGGAAGCGTGAGTTTTCCTAATTTGTTCTTCTTGGCGACTATGACAAAGATTTCAGGATTGTTTTGTTTTTTTCTGAGTCCCTTACGTAACCATATGGATTTTAGAAACAGCTTGTCAGTTTCTACAAATATGTCACCACTGGTTCTGATAGGGACAGTGTTGAATCTATACATCAGTTTGGAGAGTATTGCCATATTAACAAATTAAGACTTCCAATGCATGGAGATAGGATTTTTTTCTAATTAGTTAAATATTCTTGAATTAAAAAATTTATAGTTTTCAGAGTATAAATTTATTGTCAGTATATAGAAATAATGTTTAATTTTGTATGTAGATCTTGTGTCCTTCAAACTTGCTGAACTCGTTTATTAGTTCTAGTAATTTTTAGTGGGTTTCATAGGAGTTTATAAGTACAAGATTATGTTACTTATGAAAAGAGAGTTTTACTTTTCAGCTGGGAAAGTACTTTTACTTCTTGTGATGTCATTGTCTGGCTTTGATATCAAGGTTATTCTGATTTCATAAAATGAGTTGGGAAGTGTTTCTGTCTCTTGACAGCAAGTAAATTTTGCTCCTTCGTAGAATTCAGCAGTGATGTTGTCTGGACCTGGACATTCCTATGTGTTTTTATTATTATTATTATTATTATTATTATTATTACTACTACTACTACTACCACTACTACTCAAATCTCTTCATTTATTATAGTTCTATTTAGACTGCTATTTCTTCAGTTAGTTTTGGTAGGGTGCATCTTTTAAAAAATTTATCTACTTTATCTAAGTTATCTAATTTGCTGGTGTGCAATAGTATTCCTTTATAATCCTTTTTTATTTATATTAGGTCCGTAGTAATTTTCTCTTTCATTTCAGTAATTTACGTCTTTTTTCCTTTTTAGTCTAGCTAAAGATTTGCCAATTTTGTTTATTTTTCAAAGGAACCAGCTCTATTGTCTTTCTATTTACTATCTTATTAATTTTACACTGATCTTTATTATTTTATTCTCTTGCTTTAAATTTACTTTCCTATTCTTTTTCAAGTGGCTTAACGTGGAAGATAAGATTATTTATTTGAGATTTTCTTCTTTTTTAATATAGGCATTTCCAGCTATAAATTTCCCTCTAAGTACTGCTTTAGATGCATCCCACGTGTTTTGTTATGTTGTGCCTTCATAGTCATTCATCTTAAAGTATTTTCTTGTTTACCTTTTGATTTGTTGTTTGACCCATTTGCTCTTTGGGAGTGTGTTGTTTAATTTTCACATATTTGTGAGTTTCCCCAGTTTTTACTGCATTTATTTCTGATTGCATTTCCTTGTATTCAGGAAATATACTTTGCATCATGTCTATCCTTTCAAATTTACTGAAGCTTGTTTTGTAGTCTTGCTTATGTCGTATCCTGGAGAATGTTCCATGTGCACTCAAGAAGAATATATATTCTGTCTAAGGGGTGGAGTTCTGTAGTTGTCTGTTAGCTCTAGGTGGTTTATAGTGTGTTTAAGTCTTCTACTTTCTTGTTGATCTTCTGTCTAGTTATTCCTTCCATTATTAAAAGTGGAGTACTGAGGTCATCATTTTTCCATTCTCCATTCCTGTCAATTTTTGTTTCCTGTATTTTGATTCTCTGTTACTTGGTGCATATATGTTTATAATTGTTATATTTTGTCTGATATCAGTATAGCCACTCTAGATTTCTTGTGATTCCTCTTCCCATGATATATCTTTTTTTCATCCTTTACTTTTAATCTATTTATATCTTTGAATCTAAAATATGTCTCCTATAACCATCTTATACTTGTATCTTTTTTTAGTACAGTTTGACAATCTCTACCTTTGGTTTGGGTTGTTTAATTGTGTTTTTAATCACATTTAAACTTATTATTGATGTAGTTGGATTTAGGGTTGCCATCTTATATTTTGTTTTTCTGTGCACCTCATGTCATTTTTATCACTCAATTCTTTCTTTACTGCTTTCTTTGAATTCAGTGAATATTTTATAATGTTACATTTTAGTGTCTTCGATGATTTTTTGTCATGATATTTTGAGGTATTCTATCTATAGTGGTTGCTCCAGAGTTTCCCATATATATATTTAACATATCTGAATCAGCATCAGATTTATAATAGCTTATTTCCAGTGACATATGAAATGTTAGTCCTAATGGTTCTGTCCCATTCCCCCCTTTTTGTGGTATTATTATGATATATATATATTACATCTCTTAATATAACAAATCCAATGAAAATTTTCATTATTTTACCCTCTGTAGTCATTTCTTTACACCAATACAGCTTTGTTCCCCACACATTCTTCAATGAAAAATATGTATGACACATATATTACATTAATATATGTCATAGGCCCAACAAGACATTATATACATATACATACCATTATTTTAAAAATCAGTTAAAAGATGAGAGTACAAATATATACATTTATACTGTCTTTTATAATTACATTACTTTTACAAGTACGTACTCTTTGTTTGCTTGGTTTTCAATACTATCTTGGGCTTTTGCTATCAACCTAAAGAGCTTCCTTTAGAATTTCTTATAAGACTGTCTGCTAGCAACAAATTCTAGGATTTGTTGTTTGCTTGTTTTGTTTTGTTTTAATCTAGGACAGCGTATCTTACCTTCAGTTTTGAAAGATAACTTTGCTGGATATAGGATTGTTGGTTAACATTTTTTGTTTTTTGAGCACTTTGAATATGTTATTCCACTGCCTTCTGGCCTTTATTGTCTCTGCTTAAAAGTCAGCTGTCAATCTTATTGGGGTCCCATTATAAGCGATGAGTCGTTTATTTCTTGCAGCTTTCAAGAATTTATCTTTATTTTTGACGTTCAGTATTTTTACTATAATGTGTCTGTGGATCTTATCCTACTAGGAGTTTATTGAGTTTTCTGGATGTGTAGGTTATTGTTTTTCAGTAAATTTGGGAAGTTTTCAGGACTTATTATTTTCTATTCTTTTTTTTTCTCTCCTGGCATTCCTATTATGTATATGTTGGTGCACTTAACAGTGTCCTATATTTCTATTAGGCTCTCTTCATTTTTCTTTATTCTCTTCTGTCTTGGCTTGCATAATTTCTATTAATGTGTCTTCAGCTTGGTTATACTTTCTTATGTCAGATCAGATCTACTGTAGAGCCAACCCAGTGAATTTTTTTTAAATTAAAGTTTATTGGGGTGACAATTGTTAGTAGAGTCAATAGATTTCAGGTGTACAATTCTGTAATACATTATCTATATCTCACATTGTGTGTTCACCACCCAGAGTCAGTTCTCTTTTCATCATCATATATTAGACCCCATTTATCCTCTTCTAGAGCCCTCCTCCCCCTTACCCTCTGGTAACCCCTAAACTATTGCTGTGTCTATGAGTTTTTGTTTCTTCATTTGTTTGTCTTGTTCTTTTGTTGTTTTCAGTTTTGTATACCACATATATTAGTGAAATCACATGGTTCTTGACATTTTCTATTAGACTTATTTTACTTAGCATTATAATCTCAAGATCCATTCATGTTGTCACAAATCGTACTATTTCAACTTTTCTTACTGCTGAATAGTATTCCATTGTGTATATATACCACAGCTTCTTTATCCATTCATCTATTGAAGGACATTTTGGTTGTTTCCATGTCTTGGCCACCATAAATAAAGCTACAGTGAACATCGGAGCACATATATCTTTACAGATAAGTGTTTTCAGATGTTTTGGGTAGATACCCAGGAGAGGGATTGCTGGGTCATATGATAATTCTATTCTTAGTTTTTTGAGGAACCTCCACACTGCCTTCCATAGAGGCTGCACCAGTCTGCATTCCCACCAACAGTGCATGAGGGTTCCTTTTTCTCCACAGCCTCTCCAACACTTGTTACTATTTGTCTTGTTGATGACAGCCATTCTGACTGGGGTGAGGTGATATCTCATTGTGGTTTTTATTTGCATTTCTCTGATGATTAGTGATATTGAGCATTTTTTCACATGTTTATTTGCCATTTGTATGTCCTCTTTGGAGAAATGTTTCTTTAGGTCCTCTGCTCATTTTTCAATTGGGTTGTTGTTTTTTTGTTGAGTTGTATGAGATTCTTGTATATTTTGTATACTAGTCCCTTATTGGTGGAGTTTTTTGCAAAATTCTTCTCCCATTCAGTGGTTGCCTCTTTATTTTGTTGATGGTTTCTTTTCCTGTGCAGAAGCTTTTAAGTTTGATATGGCTCCATTCATTTATTTTAGCTTTTACTTCCCCAATGAATTTTTTAGTCACTGTACTTTTCAATTCCAGAATTCTCATTTTGTTCTTTTATTTAATAATTTCTTTATCTTCCTTGATATTCTCTATTTAATGTAAAATTTGTATCATACTTTCCTTTACTTCTTTGATCATGGTTTCATTTAGTTTTGTAAACACATTTATAATATCAGCTTTAAAATCTTTTTCTGATAAATCCAACATCTGGTTGCTCTAACAGGTAATTTCTGTTGCTTGCTTTTGTTTTGGTGTATGGGTCACACTTTACTGTATTTGTATGCCTCATAAGTTTTATTTGAAACAAGATGTTTCAGGTAATACATTGTGACAACTCCAGGACTGGTGTCACAATACCCCAACTCAGGTGTTAGGATTGTTATTTGATTGTTTATTTGTTTAGTAACTGGCTGCATGATTTTAGTGAAGTCTATTTCTTACCACTACCACCACCACATATGCACAGTATTAAACCTCTGATGTTGTTCTTCATGGAGGTTCAGTTTGGGTATGCCCACAGTCACCCTGGGATAACAGTGGTCTTGATAGGACTCTGTTCCACTTTTCCTGACTATACCCAGCTCTTAAACTCCACTAATTGTCAGCTGATTGCTCTATTATTTTCAACAATGCCCTGAGGCATAAATTCCTGTACAAATGAATCCAATCAAATTTGGTACCTTTGAAATAATAGTTTTTGAGGTCAGTGTTTGATATTGTTCTGAGCCCAGATCTTCTCCCAGTTGTCTTATTCTTCAGTTCTCTCCTACAAACTCCCAGGCCTATTGTTTAGTCTATATCTTGAACCTCCTTCCAAATGCCTTTCACCAAAGCCTCCATTGTTCTTGAGTGTGTCCTTAAACTTCTCCATCTTCTATTGAAAATAAAGTCAGTTCCTTTGGGGAGAGATAAGGGCCTCTCTGTGTTTATGACCTGCTTCTCCCTGCAAGGCAAAATCTCTGAGTCAAAGCCTAAAAGCCGAAGGTGGGAATATGGTAAGCTTCTCTTCCCATGACATTCCCATTCTATAACCTGAGTATTCAGTGAATGGAGGGCAGAAGCCTGAGGTTCTAGCAGTTTGCCTCTCCTGATGTGAAACCACTGCTCATGAACTGAAGCAAGTTAATCAGATTCCCAGCATTCTCAGCATGCCAGGCCCAAGGTTGAGTCTACACTCCACAAATTGGGGCTGGGTGAAAGAACAGAGACCCCACCTCCCAATGGCACTTACCTGGGACTCAGTAAGGTGTGGATTCTAAGAAGTAAAAGGAAACCACGGAGGTGATAATCATTATGTTCATTGTGATGATAGTTTAATGGATGTATACATTGTCAAAACTTAACAAATATATGTGGTCTATTGTAGATCAATTATACCTCAATGAAATGGTCAGAATGGGAAAAATAACTTGGGGAAACTACATCCAATATAATAAACAGTAAAGGGAAATTTTGTGTATACGAAATAAGGAAGAAACAAGATACTATAAAAAAAAATTCAGTTACAAACTCAGGTATTTGCCACCTGTGTCTTTAGAGAGGAATCTTGGATGTGGAAGCATAGAATAGAGGCAGAATGCCTGGAAGAGAGCTTGGCATTCACTACATGAATGTTTGTTGAGTAAATATTTGTTAAGTACATTATCCCTGGAAAGCTGTTTTCATACCCATTATGCCCTTAAGGTCAGTTTCTCAGTAACGTTAGCACTCTCCCCAAATCACCACAATAAATACACTTTTGTCACAACAGGAAATCATATTTCATTAGGATGAAGAATCATTCAGCAAATTTTGTTTTTACATTGCCTTAGTCATAACACTGAGGAGTGCTGACCCATTAATTACATAGAAACACAGTGGTAGCAATTGCATTTAGTTCCTTAACTTATGGTATTTTTCATCCGAAAATGTCAAAATGCAGGTGACATACATTCTCCATGCATTTCCATTTTTAAGAGGAGGGGACTGATTTTAAAAGAAATTATATCAGTTAATGATATTCCATGATTCGGCTCCTATTGTATTGTTTACATTCTACATCCTTGTACTTGTTTTTGTCTCGTCTTTTCCATAACCCATATCTCATTATAATAATAGCCATCATTTCACATCATTTCTTGAACACCAGGCATATCATACACACTTTACACACATCAGCAATATTCACATCCACCCTCAACTTAAGTATTGTTTCCCATTTTACAGATATGAAAATTGATGGTCAGAGAGGTTAAATAACTTGCCCAAATTCTCTCAACAGGTAATAAGTTTTTGTCAGACTTCCCACACTTATACCATCAGGTTGTCTCTCTCTGATGTTCATGTTTTTGTCTTTGCCTTTTTGCTCCTGCCATTTCCCCAGTCTGGATCATCTTTCCTTCTGTAATGACCCTTCTCTGATAGTCTTGGTTCCCTTCTGTGGGGACAGAGCCAGGAGTGCAGTTTCCAGGCTCTCGCCCTCACGTGGAAAGGTGCTGGCTCAGGTAGTAAATGGCCATCAACGGTGATTGGATGGCCATCAGCTGTGGCTAGTTGACCGTCAGCTGTAACCAGTGAGCCATTGGCCACTAATATAACTGCTGTGGCTACACTAGCAGCAAATGGGGGCTAGCAAGAAAAATGGGGGCTAGCAAGAAGATGGTGGCTGAGCTAGCAAGAGTGGATTGCAGCTAGTAAGGGGTAGGTTGGCAGGCAGAAAAGTGGACAGCAGGTCGCACGGCGTGTCAATCCAGCCTCCAGTGAGACTACAGTGGTATGACTTCCCTACCTATGGCTCCGTGGGTGTTCATTTTTGGCCTCACCATATCCTGCGTTCTTATGTGGGGAGCGGGAGCTGAGACTCCGCAGGCCGCCCTGCGTGACACCTTCCTTCTAGCACACCTTGCCAATGCCTTGTGTGGGAAGAAAGGAGAGAAATATAGAGAAGAGTGAAGATGGGTAGAGTTGGGGATTAGAAGTAAAGCCAATAGAAAAATCAGAAGGTGAGGGGTAGGGAGGTAAAGAGGCAAATCTGAGAAAAAAGAAACCCCAGTGATGAGGCAGAAAAAGAGTTAATGACAGTGGGCCTAAGGGGGACTGCCCAGGCCTGCGTACCCTCCCCAGGGACTGCCAAGACTCAGACCCTAGAGATAAATCTTCCTGCTGAAAACATCCTTAGAAAAAGAAGAGAAGACCCAACCAGAAAAATCTAGTTTTTGATGCTTGCACAGACTGCTGGGGCCTGCCCCAAGCATGAACTCCAGCCTCATTATAATATAATTAGAATAATATGAACATTAAAACTTGCCCCTCCATAGGTTTTTCTGTATGCATTATGGGTAAGAGCATGCTCAAAAAGAAACTAATTATATGACCTGCACATGTCAATCAAATGACCTCAGAGGATGTCACATCTCCTGCTGTAAGAAAATTTACCTACCTTTTTCTATGTAAGAAAAGTTAGCCTAGAGTATGGGGCAGCTGTCTTATCTAGACACGGCCACTGGCTTCCTAATAAAACCTTTCCTGCTTGGTCACTTTTCTGAGTCTTGTAAATCCTTTTATATTCTGCGAACGACCAGGGGCATTCTAAGCCAATACACCCAATTCTTTTCCTTCTCTATTTCAAAATTATGTATCCCAGTCTCACTTTTGAGAACAGGTAAAGATATGAGCAAGCTAAGGAATGAAAGGGTGAGTAGAAGAGTCTCCCTCACCCAGAAATGGCATCGGCACTCATCAGGGTCAGAATCCAGGCTTTGCAGGACAGGAATGGAAAACAGCAGCCAATTTCCTTAGCCTCGTACAGCCACGGAGGTCCTTATTCCTTTGTCCACTGGGTTAATTAAACTAAAAATAATTATCTGTCAGTCCATGATGCTTCCAAGACATGGTCTTTAGCTTGTGCACCTGATTTGGAAGAGTGATGAAATGCACACTCCACTAAACTAGGTTTCAAAAAACAGAATCCAACAGAGGGCCTTGGGGCCAGCAAGTGGGAACAAAAGTGCATGTGCCCTATGGCTCCATTTAGGTAGCAACCACTTGAGGAAATCTTTTTATTTCCTGGACCTGCAAAGTGGGGGCAGGAGAATTTTATAGGGATGACTATAATGATTTATATCTGATTGAGGGGGTGGTTCAGGTCGTCACTTAAGATATGTGCATTTTATTGCAGCTACATTCTATCTCAATATGATTGATAGACAGGAAGGCATAAAAGAGGGATGGAGGTAAAAGAAAAGAAGAAAAGGGAAATGAAATTAAAAGGAAAAGAAAAGAAAAATCTTCCCACCCCTGTAAACTTAGGCCATGCTATATGAGAAATGCTGGTTTCCATTGGGCAGTGCTCCCACCAGGGAACCAAGCAATTGCAGCTACATATACCACCTAGAGACTTGGGTTTGATACTTGAGTTGCCTATGGGCCTGCAGGTGATGAAAGGAGTCGCTGCATGATGAAGTAATTGATCCTCACTATCATGAGAAAATGGGGTTGCTGCTACAAACTGGAGATGGGAGGAGGAGGTCTGGAATGCAGGGCACTCAGTGGGCCTGTCTCGGTGCTTCTGTGCCCAGTGTTGATGGCAAACAAGAAATTGTAGCCAGTCTCACCTTCAGAGAAAGTGGGTGGAGGAAGGATGTCATGGGGTGGTGGGACGCTAACATGTCCATTTGAGGGTCAGTCAAAAGTCTTCTCATCAAGGAGCCTTTAGGTTTCCTGATGAGATTAGTTTGACACTCACTTCCTTTTCAACTGATGCCATGAGGGAATGGGGAGTCTATTGTAGACCTAGACTGAGGGTCTCCTCCACACTCACTGTTACCCCTGCACACACACCCCACCCCCAACTTCTGCTTCAGGGCTACCTTCTCCAGCCTGATACCTGCTAATCGTTATCTGTTCACATATAATAGAATGTAGAGCAGGTTCCCTGTAACAAGTGGAGGCTGCCACAGAGAATAGCATTAAGGTTGTCTCATTCATTTAAACTAGCCAGAAGGATTAGACCATTTTACAGAGTACTCATGAGTTCTCAAGTACTAAAATTTAAATACTCTCTGAAATTTCACTTACTCCCACAAAGAGTTTAGAATAAAAATAGAGGGGCAGGGGTAAGGTGATCTTTCTCCAGTTCTTTCCTGGTCCCCTTTTCTATTCTAGAATATTCCTGCTCAGTGCTGTCCAATTTCACCATTCCTATTAATTTTGGGCCCACACATTCCTTTAAAGCCAACATTTCTAATTGTATTTACACTCAGTTAGAATGACCTGAGGGTTGGGTTTATCTAAGACATGACCTGGGTCCCCTCAAGGACCTTCTCAACCTTTTTTACACATCAACAAGAGTGGCTTTACCATGTGAATTTATTACACGTTCTCTTGAAGAATATTATCTAATACTGTTTTACAGTTTTATACTTCAAAATACCATTTTAAATGGTGTTAAGCAATAGAATACGTTATAACACTTACAAGCTATGGCACTTGCTAATAAGTATTAGAATGGTGCCATGTGGTTCCAAACTACATTATATTTTCCACAAAAAAGTCATAGATAGATTCTATCAAGGATAAATACCATTCCTGTTTATTTCCTAATGGCTATAGGTGTTTTCTCTAGGATTCTCTTTCTGATTTTGTAATTCTGAAATATCCACATATATTTCATCCCATCAGCATATTAAAGAGAACATTTACAACAGGCTACTCAACTAGAAAAAGAAGAATGAAGATCTCTAAAGCCAGGTAAGTTCATTGAAAAAACATTTACCCAAGTGGAAACTGTCGGCAACAGAATAATAAAGCATAAATTTGCAGTAAAGCAACTCTTTCATGTCGTTTCATCATTTGGTGAATAACTCTGGAGAGCATTTGATAAAATGTTCAACAGATAGTCTGTTGAGTGAGATAAAAGCCTGGGTTTGAATAACAAAAGATGCTTTACAAAGCCATTTGAGTAGAAAATATAGAGAAATGATTGTACAAGAAAGAATGGAAGAAAGGAAGGAAAGAAGGAAGGCAGGAAAGAAGGAAGGAAGGGAGGGAGAGAGAGAAGAAGGAAGGAAGGAAGAGAAGGAGGGAAGAAAGAAAGAAAGAAGGAAAAAAGGAAGGGCAGGACGGAGGGAGGGAGGAAGGGAGGAAGGGAGGAAGGAAGGAAGGAAGGAACGAAGGAAGGAAGGAAGAAAGGAAGGAAGGGAAGAAAGAAAGAGAGAATAGATACTGTACTGCATGTAGAGAAGACATAAAGGTAAATAATAGGCAATTTCTTACTTTATAAACTTTTAATAAAGACATAAGAAGAAATTGGTATGACAACACTTAATAGTTACATCTTTAAATTCAGAACACATTGTCAAAACAGGATACTGCCTCTAAGACATGCTCCAGAAAGAATCATGAGACATCTTCACACTATTTTCTGAAAAATTTCTTTTCTTCCTAAAGAAACGGAAAAACTGAACAAGAAAAGTTTTATTTCCCTAAGGCCTTGTCCCAGCCTTTTTTATAACATCCAAGAAGAATCCATGAGTGATTGATTTATCCCTGCTTTCATTCTCATTCACGTGGTGCTGGCCAAGCGAACTTCATGGATATCAGGGCTTTACCCTCAGGCTGCAGGCAATCAGCAGCCTACTAAGTGGAGTGGAGTGGAACTGATTCTCATTAGAAAATCTCACAAAAATAAAGCAATTGTGCCTGTGTTACCCCAATGTTAAGAAGAAGGAAAGCAAATAAACTGGCTTCCTTCCATTTCACCATTAAAGTTTTGCTTTTCTGTTTTACAGGTCCTTCACTAGGCTGCCCTAGCATCTCAGTTGCTTTGTGAAACCCAGGGCGCTTTCCTGCCAACAGATTACACTCTTGTTTGCCTCACAAGAGACAGACTTCCTGTCAACAACCCTGCAGATTTAGCTTATAGTCCACTTTTCAGATTTAAAGAAATCGTACATTGTGTTATGAGAATTAGAATAGGTAGACTGTGGACAGATTTTGAAATGGCCCAGTTGGAAGTGGATCCTTCCCCAGTCAAGCCTCTGATGAGAACCTATTCCTCATTGATACCTTGATTGCAGCTTTTTGAGACCCTACAAAGAGGACCCATATAAGTAGTGCCCACGTTCCTGACCCACACAAAGTTTGAGATAATAAATGTATGTTGTTTGAAACTGCTAAGTTTGTGGCAATTTATTACATAGCATAAATAACTAAAACATAAACTAATGGGGTATTCAGAATGAGAGGGTCATTTTCAACCTTCTCCCCTCCTTATCGATAGAAAACAGGTACCAGATGGCACTGGTGTAAGATCACCCAGATGGGATGTTATCCTGGAGTATTCCTTCACTCTTCTCACTTGAATCTACACTCCTGGGTCTTTAATTTTCCTGTTTCTTAACAACTCTCTCATTTTGCTAAAGAAATTTTCCAATTAAAGAGACTACAACTTCTGAATACTTGTTCTTGATTGAATTTTGATCAGAAGTAGAATTCTAAGTTCAAAATGATTTATCTTAAAATAATGAAGCTATTACTTCATTTTAAGAAGTCTTATACCAATCTGAATTTCATTTTTTTAAAGAGGATCTTTTTTATTTTCTTTCCTGTGGGAATTTCTAGAAACTCATTTTTTTCTTTGGTGTTCTGAAATTTTTTGTGGATGTGTCCCAGATGGGGTCTTTTCTCATTCACTGCACTTAGGGGTCAACATGCCCATACAGTCTGAAGACATATCCGTCATCCCCTTAAGAATTCCCAATTTCTTAAAAGTACAATTTTGTCCTCTTAATTTTCTCTGTTCACTCTTTTTGGGAGTCCTATTGAATTGACTATATCTATATTTTCTCTTTTCTTACTTGGGGAATAATTCGCCTTTCCAAGCTTTCTATTAAAATCTTTTCAGAAATTATATTTTTACTTTGTTAAAGGTCTTTCAATTTTTGGTCATATTTTCATAACATCTTATACTTTACATCTAGATATAATATCTTCTGACTCTCTTAAAATGTATTAACATGTTGCGTACGGCGGGGTTTAAATCCCTCATACCCCTCTGTTCCGGCAGGTTTTTAAAAGAAACTACTTTAAAATGCACTCTTCTCTTTAAAGCGTAAATGCTTCTATGTCATTTATTATTTTTCTATGGAATTTTTTAAGATTTACTCACCTATGATGTTAGTAATCCCTCCTGGTGTGATACTGCAGAAAGCAGCTTCCTTTGTGCAGTGGGACGCGGCAAAAATTGCATATGTACTAAGTTTCACTTCTCACTTTTTTTGATGCGCACACTTTACACACCCGTGTGTGATATTTTTTTCTTTCGTCTTCCCACTATGGGCTCCAGATGATGCGTGGCCAAATCTCCCGAGAGCCTGGCTGGATTGTCTTCCTTGGGGGCCCGCTGCGTAGGCACTTTCACAGCTGGTTCCCTATCGCCACTCGTCTCACCTCCCTGTCTTGGCCTCTCACTGCTCTCTGCCCAATCTTTTGAAATTCTCGTTATGCGTCCTTAACGCATGGCTCAGAAAAAACGAAGATTCTTGTGATCCGTACGCAACATGTTAATTAAAGGGATTTTTAATATTTTCTTCTGATTCTCTATTTCTTTCCCAGTTAACTTTTCTTTTGCTTATTTTGGATTTATCTCTTTTATGTTTCTTGGAATTTTTGTTTGTTTGTTTGTTTTTTGGTTTCTACTTATATACCAATTGATCTTCAGTTGCTTATTTCTAGTGAAGTCAGAAGGCTAGGATGAGTGGTGTGGTTTCCTCTGCTTTTGTATACATTCACCTATTTTCCACTAGTCTCACCACCAAATGAGAACTCTTCCTGGGCGGTCTGGGTAAGGTGAGGCATGACAGGGCAAACAGACTGACAAGTTTTACTTTGGGTAAGCAGGAAAGGAGCTAGCGTCTAGATTAAAGGCTCCCCAAGTGCCAAAATGAGAAAGATACAAAATACTCCCAGACCAAAAGACATAGTTCCTCTAAAGGGCTTTAGCATAGTTGGTTTTTTGTTTGTTTGTTTTTAAACAGAGCCTACTGTTCTTTGCTGGAGATTGACACCCTATCCAATTTTGTTCTTACCATTGAAAAAGAAACATATGTTCAAATAAGTAGTTGTCTTTGCTATTTTGATGGAAAGGTAATGCAGTATAATAAAGTAATTTACAAGTCACTGAAGAAAAATTTTAAAATACAATGTGACCAATTCAGCATATAAAAGAAAAGGAATAAATTTTTGAAATAAAACAGAATAAACAGAAAACACAAAATAATATTGTACAAGTAGACTACATATACAAGTTACCATACTAATTATAAGTGGGTTAAGATCATCTAATAAGAGTAAAAATTTAAGGGGGAAAACTGAGGGTTTTGAACAGATTTTGTGTGAGGTGGTTGTATCATCTTTACCTGAATGTATTTTTGGGGTGGATATTATGTCTAACTGGGATTGCTTCTCCTACCTAAGATTGTAAAACAGAAGGCATGTAAGTCTACCCTTTGGCCAGTTTTAATTGGGCATGCTAAATGGGAACCACTAGAACTGCCTGAGCAGTTCACACAAGTGGTGAACTGAAAGCAATGTAGAATTGTGGATAAAAAGAGATGACCACTGTAATTAATGACACGTTAGAAGCTGGAGTGCTGGTACCAAAAATTCGCTGTACAATAGCCCTGTGTGCCTGTGAAAAGGGAGACTAACTAAGGCTTAATTAAAGTGGTACTGCCCATAGCCTCAGCACTTCCAGACATGGTCTCACTCATATGGAAAATGCAGCCGACTGAAAGAGGCTGGTGCTCAGTGATTGACTTTGCAAATGCTTTCCTCTCTATCTCAATCCTAGAAAAGAGCTAACCACAGTTTCCCAGTTTCACATGGGAAAGAGCCGGTTGACTTTTCCTGTACTGCCACAGGGTTAGAGAGTTGGACTTGATGCAGGCCTCAAGTGCAATGAAACACTATAATGATGACTTGTGATCAATCTAGCAAAGGTCCAAGGTCCTGCCCAAACAGTAAAATTCTTAGGAATAATCTGGGCAGGAGCTGCCTGGGATATTCCACAGGTAATTGAGAATAAACTGCTTTCGCTGTCCACCCCTAGCACCAAACAAGAAGCCCAGTGTTTGGTTGGTTTGTTTGGATTTTGGAGAATGCATATTACACATCTGGAAATATTGCTAGTTCCCATCTATAAGATTAGTCAAATAAAACTATGTTTGGGCCGGCCCGGTGGCTCAGGCGGTTAGAGCTCCATGCTACTAACTCCGAAGGCTGCCGGTTCGATTCCTACATGGGCCAGTGGGCTCTCAACCACAAGGTTGCCAGTTCAATTCCTCGACTCCCACAAGGGATAGTGGACTGTGCCCCCTGCAACTAGAAAATAGCAACTGGACCTGGAGCTGAGCTGCGCCCTCCACAACTAAGACTGAAAGGACAACAACTTGAAGCTGAACGGCACCCTCTACAACTAAGATTGAAAGGACAACAACTTGACTTGGAAAAAAGGCCTGGAAGTACACACTGTTCCCCAATAAAGCCCTGTTCCCCTTCCCCAATAAAGTCTTTAAAAAAAAAAGAAAGAAAGAAAGCTATGTTTGAGTGGGGACTTGAACAAAATCAGGCCAGGTCCGAATTGCCATAGGTGGTAGCTCTTTTAATGCCTTTTGACCCGTATGACCCCCACTCAGGTATCACTTTGGAAGTGTCTGCTACCTGAACTCATGCAGACTGGAGCTTATAGCAAAAGCCAATAAGCGCCTCCTAGCAGCTACCATTGGGATTTTGGATGAGAAAATTCCCTGATGCTATCCACCTGGTGCACATTATTTGAGAGACAATTATCAGCCTGCTCTTAGGCATTCATTGAGACTGCCTTAATGATGGAAGAGCGTATAATAATCGTGAAACCTGAAATACCCATAATGTCTTAGACGATATCAAAGAAAGACTCTAATAAGGAAGGCAGTGCCCAGAAGAGTTCCATAATAAAATGGAAATGGTTTGTAGAAGATTATGCTGCCTGGGGTATTTAATGTAGAATATATGGTGGACAAAAAGACAGGAGCCTCACAAACAGGGAGACTTTTTCCCTAGGACTGACTTGGAACTGCCTGCGGAGCTGTCTGATTATATTGTCACGTGGACAGTGCCCTATAGAGAGCCCTCAACTGACCAACAAAGTGCTGCTTGGCTTGTGAACGTCAGTTCCAAGGTGAACGGACAACATCCTGTGTGGAAGGTCACTTTCTGATCCAAGAAGTAAAAACAAATCAGCTGGTGTGCTGAACTGCATAGTGTTTTCCCAGCAGTGATGGAAGAATTGAGCAATGGTAAAAAGCTCAATTTGAGTTTTTACTAACACATGGGAATTGGCCAACAACCTGGCCATATGGTCAGGGAGTAGTGCAATGGACACCTGGCCTATTAAAGGGGTACCCATATAGGGCATGGGCCTATGAGAATTTGAGGGGTGCATTAAACTAGGACATGTGCCCAGCGCAACTGCCTGCCAGGATTGGAAGGTGCCTGGAATCGACAAGTAGACATCCCATGTGCTTGACTGAGGTGAGCACCTGGGTCCATAAAATGAGTGGACATGCTCTGCAACAAAGCAGAGATGGGCTGAATCTAGACATATTTACCTTGTACCCCCTACAGCCTGTAAAATGCCTGTAAAAACTACTCTGTCCACCAACAAGAGAGACAGAGACTACAGATGGCTAGGTGAGGGTGAGGTTGGGAACAGGACATAGCTGGTAAGTCCGACTGGTGCTGGTAGCTTTAGGGGGCTACAAATCAGTCCCGACAGGAATACACAGACCAGGGACAGGGCTTTGCTTACCTGGTAGTAGATGCAAATGCACAGAGTATTATGAAAGAACCTGGACAGAAGACACTGCACTCATTTGGACAGCTGAGTACTGTTTCTCCAAACCAACGAACATACTGTACAGCCCATAACGTCCAACAATGGGCAGAGAGAGATCCTCCTCAGAGTAATAGTTTTAATAATTATAATAATAAGTTTAATAATTATAATGGGCAATTGAAACATTTGCTGTCAAAAATGGGGAGAGAAAGGCATAATGTGCTGGCCTACACACCTTCATGAGTGTGGGCTCACACTCAACATGAGGAGGTAAAGTGTCCCCACTGGATAGATTCCTCTTGTTTTTTGATGGATCTGGAGAAGAAGGGGTGGGGAAGGTGCTGGTATCTTTTCTTCCCCCCCATCACCTCCATTTTTATTTTAGTTTCCTATTTGATGCAGTGGTAATAGACCAGGACTGCAGGACGGCTGGAAGCAGGGATGATTCTAAACAAGAAACTATAACTGTGTTTTTAACCTTTATGTCACAGTGCCTAAGGGTCTGATAGGGCAGAATGTGCCTTCACCCCACCTGGCAAGTTTGGGGCAGCAGTGAATGCAGCTACATTGCCTGGTGGTAAAGACAGCCCACTGGTTCTGCCCCTGTGTACCTTTAACCCTATGTGGATGGGAGTGGACCAAGGGGATGGCACTTGTTAGACTAGTACTGCTGCCTGCAATCTGGACCAGCACAGTGGGCAAATGGAATGTCCCCTCCAAAAGTGGAAGGGTTGGGAACGAATGGAGAGAAGGGAAAAATAGTAGCTGAGGGCAAAGTAATAAATAAATGAGTTATGTAATGAGGGAAATCCAGTATTACATTAACACCTCAAAAGAGCCTCAGAGCAAGGATAATATTATCTTTTAGCTCCATTATACCAGATGCCCGGCCTGTAAGGGTGAAACCATGTATATTAGTGCCGCGCCTGCTTTTGGAACCTGACCAGATCGAATAGAAGCCTGAGTGGCCTCATCCTGCAAGACTTTTTCATAAGATATCAAGATATGATGATGAAATGGATATTTACTAATGACTGGATGAGATTCTAGTAATGTGCTGCTATCTTTTGACTTTTATGATTGTTTTATTGTGAGGGATCCATATTCAAAGACCAGGGACTGGACTGTGATATTGTGATTAATAAGAAATATGTATTTGGTCATTCAGGTGAGCAAAATACATTTCTCATGTATACTTGGTCTTTGTCCATGCTTCCTGGCTCACCACTCCCAAAACACCTGGAATTTCCTAAGTGTTGAGAATGATAAAGGTATCTTTTGTTATGTTAATGAGGTGACTTCTGGAGTGCACCTAAGGATGGGGGCTGGTTGCCAGTGGAGTCAAACATGATTAGAGGGTTGGAACTTTCAGTCCCACATGCCAACCTCTGGTGAGAGGAGAGGCGCTGGAGGCTGAATCAATAGCTAATAAGTTAATTAATCATGTCTATGTAATAAAGCCTTCCTAAAAACCAAAAAGAACGAGGTTCAGACAGCATCTGTGTTGTGAACACATGGAAATTGGGGAGAATGTTGTCCTCTGAGAGAGAACACAGAAGCTCCACGCCTTTTTCCCATAACTTGCCCTGTGCGTCTCCTCCATCTGGTTGTTCCTGAGTTATATCCCTTTATAATAAACTGGTAATCTAGTGAGCAAATATTTCTCTGAGTTCTATAGCCCTATAGCAAATGAATCGAGCCTGAAGAGGAGAGGTTGAGGACCTCTGATGTATAGCCAGCCAGATGCATAGGTAGCAACCTGCACTTGTGACTGATGTCTGAAGAGGGGACACTCTTGTGGGAATGAACCCTTAACCTGAGGAATCTGATGCTCTCTCCCAAGAGGTAGTGTCACAATTGAGTTCAATTGTAGGATACGCTACTGGTGTCTGAGAATTGCTTGGTGTTGTATGAGAAGACCCCCAAACACAACTCGGTCCAGGAACCTAATTTATTCTACAACCTTGTAGGGGGAAGCAAAGGAAGCTTTCTTTATTGTTTTATTAGCTTTGAGTGTATCTTTTATTGATATACACAGATATCAGTGTATAATTTGACAAATGCATACACCCATGAGCCACTACACAATTGAAGATATAAACCTTTCTATCATTTCCCGCAGGTTAATATCTACCTCATATAGGCAAGTGTTCCGATTTCTAAGATCAGACAGACCTTAGGATTGCCTGTTACCAACCTTGACATTAATGGAAACATACAGCGAGTACTTTTTTGTGTTTGGCTCTTTTTTATATTTTTGAGATTCATAATGTATTTTTGATTGTTCCAATAGTTTATTGTTTTTTTAATTGCTTGAGTAGTATTCCATTGCATGACTATACCAGTTTCTCTATGTAATTGGGTTTTACGTTTTAGCATTCTGATTTTGCCCTTAATTGTAGGCTTTCTTGGGATTTCAATGAATAGCCTAAGGTTTTCCCTAGCCCTTTTAAGTAGGTAAGACTCAAACCCCAAGCTCTGTCTCAGCTGCAGTACAGAATGCCCCTTCTGCTCTTTCAGCCTTCCAGATGTTGCTTTCTGCTGGTCCCAGTGGAGTTTCCCCCATTTATGTGCAAGTCTGGGGTGAGGCAAAGATTTGAGGGAAATTTATATGCAGATTTTGGGGTTTGTACCTCTGTGACTGCCCAATTCCAACAACACCTCAAACCAACAAGACCGCAGGACTCTGCTTTGAGCTCTGGCAAGCCCGGGCCAGGCAGACCGGAGAGGGCCCTCAGGGAAAGAGCCACAGAAGCATTGATCCCACCCACTCACTGCAGGTAGCTTGTTTCAAGGTTGAAATTACTCCATTTTTGTTCCTGCCTTCAAACAGTTGCCTTTTCTGTTGTTTCTAGGGTTTATAACAGCAATCTTCAAGAGGGTTAACTACTTTACCATTTCTGGAAGTGGAATTCTTTGGCATGATTTTCACCTGCTGAAAAGAAGTGTTATATTTTAAATCTCCAGCAAGAAACTGCAGAAAATTAATAGAAACCATTTATAAAAACCAAAATGTTGTAGTGCACTGTGGGGACAGAGCCCCAGAAAGCAGTTTCCAGGCTCTTGGCCTCACATAGAAAGGTGCTAGCTCAGGTAGTAAATGGCCATCAACTGTGATTGCATGGCCATCAGCTGTGGCTAGTTGGCTGTCAGCTGTAACCAGTGAGCCATTGGCCACTAATATAACTGCCATCGCTATGCTAGCAGAAAATGGGGGGCTAGCAAGAAGATGGTGGCTAAGCTAACAAAGCGGATTGCAGAGAGGCAGATGCCGCCAGCAAGAATATAGTGATATGACTCCCCTACTTATGGCTCCATGGGTGTTCCTTTTTGGCCTCACCGTGTCCTGCGTTCTTATGTGGGGAGCGGGAGTAGAGCTCCCGCAGGCCGCCCCGCACAACACCTGTGTTCTTGTGCAGGGAGCGGGAGCAGAGACCTCGCATGACACCCTGCACGACGAATGGCGCAGCGAGCAGGGTCCCCCACATGACATGCACCATTCAAATCACCCTCTGGAAGGACCTGCTGCCTGTCTATGGAGAGTGAGTCAGTGTCATGCAGGTTGACAGGCAGGGTCTCTGGTCCCACTCCCCACATAAGAACGCAGGGCATGATGAGGCCAAAAAGGAACACCCACGGAGCCATAGATAAGGGAGTCATACCACTATATTCTTGCTGGTGGCTGGGTTGGAGACACAGGAAGCAGGAACCACACTGTCCGCAACCCACCATCCTAACTGTAATTGGTGCTTGCCAGCCACTATCTTCTTGCTAGCCCCCCACTTTCTGCTAGCGTAGCCACGGAAGTTTTATTAGTGGCCAGTAGCTCACTGGTTACAGCTGACGGCCAACTAGCCACAGCTGGTGGCCATCCAATCACCGTTGATGGCCATTTACCACCTGAGCCAGCACCTTTCCACGTGAGGCCAAGAGCCTGGAAACTGCACTCCTGGCTCTGTCCCCACAGTCAGCAGCTCATGCAGGGTCTAACTCAGCCACGTCCCCTGTGGTCACTCTCAACACTTAGGAAATTCCAAGGGTTTGGGGAGTGGTGAGCCAGGAAGCACGGACAAAGACCAAGTATACACGAGAAATATATTTTGGTCACACTCTTTCTGGGGAGTGCAGATCCTTTGAACAAACAGGACTGGAAAATGAACATGGGACACAAACGGGCAGCACCACTCCAGAGGTCCCTATCAAATTTACCAGGATTTGTAGGCTCTGCATCCCAGTTCAGGTACGTCCTCTGCCCAATCCTGCTCACCCCTTTCTTCCATGGATATTGATTCCAAATAAACATGTTGCATCCAACTTGTCTTAGCATCTATACTTAGACTACCCAACCTGTGACAAAACAGCAAAAAAACACAAAAAACAAAAAACAAACAAAAAAACCAACCACCCAGCTCTTCCACTTCTTTTTCCTTTCTTTTCCTTTCTCTTTCTCTTTCCTTCAATTCCCTCCTGAACAACCCATTTCTAAAGTCAATAGTTGGAACCAGCAAGGCATCATCTAGACTTGGGTAGGGTGTGGGAAGCTTGAGGGAATGAGAAAGGCATCTGTATGAATGGGGAGCCTCATGCAGGAGACAGAAACTGAGCCGTATAAGATGGCATTCAACAGGGGACCAGCCCAGCGTGGGTGTCAAAGTGTGAGGAGGATGAGAAGGTTGCCTATGGGGGCTAGTATCAGGGTTGAGCCCGGAGTAGGGGTTAAAGCATGGGCAAGGAAGAGAGTATCTGTGAGGGAAACTGCGTGTTATGGTGTGGGGACAGAGCCAGGAGTGCAGTTTCCAGGCTCTCGGTCTCACGTGGAAAGGTGCTGGCTCAGGTAGTAAATGGCCATCAACTGTGATTGGATGGCCATCAGCTGTGGCTAGTTGGCCGTCAGCTGTAACCAGTGAGCTATTGGCCACTAATATAACTGCTGTGGCTACGCTAGCAGAAAGAGGGAGCTAGCAAGAAGATGGTGGCTGAGCTAGCAAGCGTGGATTACAGTTAGCACGGCGGATTGCAGCTAGCAAGTGAGGTTGGTTGGCAGAGAAAAGCAGACGGCAGTTTGCGGATAGTGCGGCTCCTGCTTCCTGTGTCTCCAACCCAGCCGCCAGCGAGACTATAGTGGTCTGACGCCCCTACCTATGGCTCCATGGGTGTTCCTTTTTGGCCTCACCATATCCTTCGTTCTTATGTGGGGAGCGGGACCAGAGACCCTGCAGGCCGCCCCGCACGACACACCCTGCATGACGTGGGCTGAGGTGTGTTTCCCCAAATTCATACGTTAAAGTCCTAATCCCAGTACCTCAGATGTGACTGCAATTGGAGATAGGATTTTTAAAAAGGGAATTAAGCTAAAATGAGGCTACTAGGGTGGGCCCTAATCCAACCTAACTGGTGTCCTTATAAAAAGAGGAGATTAGGACACAAATACACACCGAGGGAAGACCATGTGAGGGAGAGGCCTCAGAGGAAACCAACCCTCCTGACACCTTGATTTCATACATCCAGTCTCCAGGACTATGAGCCAATGAATGCCTGTTGTGCAAGCCCCCAGTCTGTGGCACTTCGTTATAGCAGCCCAAGATGACTAATACAGTGGGCCAATTTTGTGGGATGAACACACTTCACATGGGGCAGGAAGTGGAAGTGATGATGGGATATAGGTTATTTACAGTGGAATTAGTCAAACAAATGTGTTAAGGATTATGGCAACCAAGTTTTTGACTCTCAGAGAAGGGAGTCAAAAATATGGAAAAGAAGAAAATTAGAACGAACCTGCTAGTTTTCAATTGGAATTGGAGATATCAAGACAAATCTATGCTTTTCAATAGATAGATAGATAGATAGATAGATAGATAGATAGATAGATAGATAGGCAGATAACTATACAGACACATAAATGTATATATATTCCTTAGCTTTCACCACTGAAAGTGCCTGGGAGCAGCTACACCTCAGAGTCAAGGAGCACATCGAGGACCCGGATTGTGGTATCTGAACACCATGCTTCACTAGGAGAGGCCTGGGATCCTTGGAGAAATGGCTGATTCCAGTGCTAGGGCAGGGAAAGAACAAGATAAGCCTGGAATATCTTGTTATGCCAGAACGGAATAAAGTGATCAAAAAGTGACAGAAGTTTAACAAAAGGCCACAGAAGCCAGCTTAAAGATGCTCTCACTGACCACATATAGGACAATTTGGCCATAAAAATAAATAATAATAGCAGATTATAACCCACAGAATGAAAGAGAAAATTCTGAGTCCATAGTGATAGAAATAAATAAATGAATAAATTTGGATGTTGAGGAACAGGATATTTTCATAGTTCCAAAGCACCTCCCCCAAATGTTTATTAATTACAAAGAGAAAAAGGGTTATTTATAGTGACAAAATGTGGCAGACACCAGCTTAATCAAGAGATCCAAGTGAATTATAAGTAATGGGTCAAATCGTAATTATGTGCCACCTGCTAGTATACAATGAGAGCACAGCATTACTTCTGTGGTATTTGTGCCAAAAATGCAAGACCTGAAACGGATTATGAAAAAATGCCAGATAAATCTAATTTGAGGGACCTTCTACAAAATAACTTGCATGTAATCTTCAGAAGTTTCAAGGTCATGAAAATCAAGGAACGTCAAGGAAAGAGGAATTGTTTCAGACTAAAGACTAAAAAGCCACAACAACTAGATGTGACACATGTCCTGGCCTGGATATTTTTGCTATAAAAGACACTATTTGGACAACTGGTGAACCTTGAATTGGCCTGTGGATTAAAAGCTTGTAATGTATCAATGTAAATTTCCTGATTTTGATGGCTGTATTGCGGTTTGGAGAATGTCCTTGTTTACAGGAAATATATGCTAAAGTATTCTGGTGTGATGGAGCATCAGATCAGCAATGTACTCTCAAATGGCTCAGGAAAATAAAAATAATTTTTTTTGTATTGTATTTTCAACTCTATATGTTTGAGATTGTTTAAAAATATTTTAATAAAATTATTAAATTTCCTTTACCCAGTATAACAAGTGGCATCCATCGAGTCTTAATATCAGTCAGAGTCAAGTCAGGAGACAGAAACCAGAGCGACAATTTGAATAGAAAGAATTCAATATAAAGAACTCTTAAGTAAGTTAAAAGTTATTAACTAGACAACTGAAATGGAAAAAAGAGAGATCTAGGGTATCACGAAGGAACTGCATCCAGTCCTAGGGCTGGGGGAATGACAGAAAACGTTGGAATTATTAAAACAAAAACTTTGAGGAGTGTCCTTTGTGCCTGGGCACCAGACTTTTGAGGATCTGAGCTCTGGAGGGAGAGTCAGGGACATTGACACACATTTGGTAAGACTATCAATTCTCTGTTGCTGTGTAACAAATTACCCCAAATCTTAGTGGCTTAGAAAACAATTTTATTATGCTTGCTGATACTGTGGTCACTTCACAAAGGGCACAGGTAGGGTGGCTTTGTCCACCGTTTCTGGGGCCTCAACCGGGAGGATCAGAAAGCAGAGGTGGGGGTGACTCCATGGCTGGGCTCAGGGACCATCTGGAGACAAAATCAGGGCCAGATCTAACAGTGGGCACTGCAGTTGGCTAGCACCTCCCCTGTCAGTTGGCTTCTCCATGTGGCCTCACCTTCCTCACAGCATGGGCTTTGGCCTTATGTGGTAGCTCAGAGCTCCAAGAGAACCAGGTAGAGACTATATCACCTTTATACCTAACCTCAGAAGTCACATCGATTCACTAGACTACATAGGGCAGGGGCATAGATAGCCTGCCTCAAAGGGAAGCATGCCAAGGTCACCTTCAAGAAGAGCCTGTGAGATGGAAGAGTGTTGGAGCCGACTTTGGAAAATACAACCTGCCCCAAGAAGCGAGGTTACAAGAGTCATCCCAGAAGGACACACTGCAGATCTCAAACCACTGTAATGAGTTGTTAAAACAGAAGAACCAAGACACAACTGATACGAAATTATAAAAGTAGGATCCAGACTCAGATCCAGATTTTCCAAAGAGGTGGTTCAGAGCCAATTTCACAGTCATCGAGCCCTTATCCTTCAAGGAGAGAAGAGCCTGGGAGAAGAAAAGATTTAATGAGCAGACTTTGAGAGGCCCTTGGGGTATTTAAGTCGTAGGGGAGATAGCTCTGCCTCCTTCGCTCAGAGCTGCCAAAGGGCTTCAGTGAGGTGGGACATGAGTGTGAGACCTTGGGATACATACTGGAGTGGAGTGCGATTCTTCTTTAGGGAAATCTGGGCGACGGGAGAGATGGTTGTGCAGCCGCTGTGGGGCTGGAGGAAAGCAAGTTCACCATGACTGAGAAGAAATGCCCCACACTCAGCCTAGGACATGGGTGGTAGGGTTTTGGGGGCATGATCCCCAAACTTGGAGGGGAATCCAAAGTTAGAATATTGACTGTGGTCATTGTCAGTCCTGCATAAAGAACCTACTGGCAGAGCAACGTGAGGTGAACGGCAGGAGAACCAGGGCTGGATGGGCAGTGGCTGCCGAGGGACTGCTCACCAAGGAGAGAAAGTCAGAGATCCCAGGTCTCTGAGGACCTGTGGTTTCCATAGGGCCTCAAAAGAGAAATAACTCTTGAGTTACATACCCACTCAAGGTCACAGCAGTTAGTGGCAGCACTTTAAGTGTCTGCCGGCCCAGAAGGTCCAAAGGCAGGTGGATCCCACCAGGTGATGTTTCACTTCCTCACTCCTCCATCCGCACCCCCAGCCTGCAGAGGCAGCATGGGCAGCTGGCAGGGGCCTGGGCCAAGTGAGCAGAAGGGGAAGATGGCGCCCTCCCTGCCCACCCTCCTCTAATGTGCCCGGCTGGGCTTGGTGGAAGGTCTGACAGCACATGGGATGTATCATTGTCCCAGAAAGGACATTCTGACTTTTAAGTTGAGGTAAGAGTGGGTGGGAAAGTCACAGGAGCTGCCCAAGCTTTCCAGGGGCAGGGCAAGTTTACCCCCACAAAATAAATTGCAGAGGGTCAGTGGAAAGCAAAAGTCAAGCTGTCACACTTGTCAGGTCAGTCACAGCTATGGGGACTTCCATATATGGGTCATGTGGCCAGCAGCCAGAGGGGCAGAGAGGGCTCTGAATAGATAGATGGCTGGGTAGCCATGCTACTGAGCTAAGGAGACAAAATACTCTTTCTGGAAAGAAGGAATAGAGAAGCGATGTCACTTCTCAGGGCCAGCACTTCTCAGACTTGAGCACCTTCAGACTCCAGCCCAGGAGGCGGGAATGAGGCTCTGAGCAGCTTAGCAGGCCTTTGGAGGAATTGTGACAGCAAGGAGAGCCTCAGGTCTCGCTGTCCAGGTTCACGGCCAAAGCAACCCAGCTGATGTAAAGCCTGGCCTTGTTCAAACACCGAGTTTCTAACTCTGAGGGCCTGGGGTGGACTCAAGGATTTGCAAGTCAAAAACTCCCAGATGAGGCTGAAGCTGTTGGGCATGGACCCATTTTGAGAAGCTCTGGTGTGAAAGAACACTGACTATAGAGTAGTGCAGTGGTGGGAGGGCCCATCTTGTGCTAGTGATCATGCTGTCTTGTTTTAAACACTGTAGTGTGTACCTTTACATAGAAATTGGAGATTAAGGAAAATAGTGCAAAACACACACACATCATGTGTTATAGACACAATCATAGGCCCATAAGCGCATAAACAAACCCCGCTGCTCCTTGGGGGGGGTCCCCGGAAAATGAACGTGGCCCCGAGAAGCTGGATGGGCCTTTGCAGATGCACAGGACAGCACGGAGCTCACTGGGTACGGGGCCAGGACAGGATTAGCTGAAGTAATGACTGCCTGCCGAAATGAGAATTCTTTCATTTGGTAAATCAGTAATTACAGGCACACCAGGGAAATTAAGCTGAGAAAAGTGCATCACATTCTGTTGCTGCTGGAATCATATGTGCCTACAAATAACAAATCAGGAATCCTCCCCAGTGTTCATCAACAGGCCACACTCACTGCGTACTTGCACAGGGACGTTAAAATGCAGAGTATTTCCTCTTCCTCACCTGTAACATCCATGTGTGCTGATTATAAAATGTGACAGCTATAAGAGCTACAGGAATCATTGATTTAAATTTTCTGTAGTATGTATTTGTGTGTGTGTGTGTGTGTGTGTGTGTACATTGGAGGCAGGGGGTGGCAAAGTGAAGGCATTGTCTTTCTTCCCAGGAAAAGAAATAATATTGAACAGAAAAAAACGGCAATGAACCATTGGAAACCTAAACACCAGCTTTCAGGACCAACTCAGCCTCTCCAAAGTCATGTGGAACTCCCAGTTGGAGGGGGACCAAATTTGTTCTTGCTTTGCCTCCCACAAATTTCAAGGCTAGATCTAAATGTGAACATACAGTTGAGAGGTGATGGCACACCCAGGCAGCCTCGTCCTGCTGCGGCCACTGAGGGTACAAGTTTATCTTCTAAGAGGCTCAGGGTCTGACTCTGCCTGGCCAGCCCACCCACCTTTTTACAAGTCAGTAACTGCAGCCACACTCTGCCTACCCCACCATCCTGCAAATATATCCCTTGATTTTCTCCTTAATAATTTGAGGCCATTTTCCTTAAAACAGAGTCCATTCTAACTACCCCCAAATCCTTTACAGTTCCCTCAAAATCTTTCCAGATTAAGGTCAACTCCTATGGTTGTATTACATTTCCTCCCTTCACAAGTTTTCTTCTGCCCCAAACATTTTGCCAGTAACCGGAAGTCAGTGTCCCTCCGGGGCCTGATTCCTACCCTTTCACCACACAGTTCTGCTGCTGTAGAAACACCACGGCCGCTTGGACTGCACTGCAGCCACACCCACCAAGTGCAATTTCCCAAAGAAGCATGTAGGCCACCCCCTGACTCCAGTCAGCGGTATCAGCAGCTCCCACAACTCATAGTTCTGGCCCTTTTTCCACTCTGCCTCATCTACAGAATCCAGCTGCTTTTTCTTAATTGCTTTATCTGCTTACAAAATTGCCTAGGCCCACTTCTGTGGGGTCCCTGTGAGAAAGGTGTAGATGCACTGTACTGGTATGTGTGAACCAGTTGCCACTGGGAGTGACCCAAAGGCTCACATGTGGGCACTTACATAGTGATGGAGGTTCATAGAGGACCAAAGTAAACAGAGCTTAGGCCGTGGCACGAGCTAAGCACAGTGCAATGTTTTGGACCCAAGTTAGAAAAAAGTAGAAAAAAGACAACTTCGGGGTCTACTCCAGGCTCCATTTTTGACTCTCTTATTATTTTCTTTTCATGAGGTGAGGGATGGGTTATCACAAAGCATAGGAGGAAGGAAAAACAAAGGAAAAAAACATCAAACATCTATGATTCACAGATGTACTTGTCAGTACATCTATGAAAGCACTGAAATCACATTTTGACTTTTTAATTAAAGTATAATTTACATTAAATATTCTATTAGTTTCAGGTGTACCACATGGTGATTCAAATTTATATACTTTATGAAGTAATTACCATGATAAGTCTAGTAACAATCTGTTACCTTACGAAGTTATTATATTATTGACTATATCTCCTGTGCTGCACATTATAGCCCCATGGTTTATTTATTTTATAACTGGAAATGTGTATCTCTCTATCCCTCTCACCTTTTTCATCCTCCCTCCCATTCTCCTCCCCTCTCGCGACAATCAGTTTGTTCTCTATTTCTTTGAGTCTGTTTCTGTTTCTGGTTCATTTGTTTTGTTTTTCAGATTCCACATATAAGTGAGATCATATGGTATTTGTCTTTCTCCTATTTCACTTAGTATAATGCCCCCTAGCTTCACCCATGTTGTCACAAATGGTAAGAGTTCATTCTTTTTCATGACAGAATAATATTCCATTGTATATATGTACCACCTCTTCTTTATCCAATCACCCATCGATGGACACATAGTCTGCTTCCATATCTTGGCTATTATGAATAATGCTGCAATGAACGTGGGTGTGCATGTATCTTTTCAAATTAGTGTTTTTGTTTTCTTCGTATAAATGTCCAGAAGTGGAATTGCTGGGTTGTATGGTAGACGTATTTTTAGGTTTTTAAGGACATTCTATTCTATTTTCCATAGTGGCCGCATAGTGGCAATTTACATTACCATCAGCAGTGTTCCCAGGTTCCCTTTTCTCCACATCCTTTCCAGTTCCTGTTATTTCTTGTCTTTTTGCTAATAGCCATTCTAACAGCCATGAAGTGATATCTCATTGTAGTTTTGATTTGCATTTCCCTGATGATAAATGATGTTGAGCACCTTTTTATGTACCTGTTGTCCATCAGTATGTCTTCTTTGAAGAAATGTCTATTCAAGTCCTCTGACAATCTTTAATCAGATTGTTGGTGTTTTCTGATGTTGAGTTATATGAGTTCTTTATATATTTTGGATATTAACCCCTTATTGGATGTATTATTTGCAAATGTCTTCTCCCATTCAGTAGGTTATCTTTTCATTTTGTTGACGTGCAAAACTTTTCTATTCTGATGTAGTCATATTTATTTACTTTTGCTTTTTGTTGCCTTTTCCCAAAGAGCCATATCATATACATATGACTGATGTCAAAGAGTTTACTGCCTATGCTTTCTTCTAGGAGTTTTATGGTTTCAGTTCTTACATTTAATCCTTTAATATATTTCAAGTTTATTTTTTACGTGGTGTCAGAAAGTGGTCTAGTTTCATTTTTTTTTTTTTTGCATGTATCTGTCCAATTTTCCCAACATCATTTATTAAAGAGACTTTCTTTTCCCCATTGTAAATTCTTGTTTCCTTTGTCCATATGAATGTGGGTTTATTTCTAGGCTTTCTATTCTATTCCACTGATCTATGCATCTCTTTTTGTGACAGCACCATACAGTTTTGATTACTATAGCTTTGTCATATAGTTTGAAATTAGGGAGAGGGATACCATCAGCTTTGTTCTTTCTCAAGATTGCTTTGGCTCTGTGGGTTTTTTTGTGGTTCCATATACATTTTAGGATTATTTGTTCTAGTTATGTGAGAAATGCTATTGATATTTTGATATAAATTTCATTGAATCTATAAATTGCTTTGGGTAGTACAGACATTTTAATAATATTAATTATTCCAATCTATGAGCATGGTATAGTCTTCCATTTATTTGTCATCTTCAGTGGTTTTCATCAATGCCTATAGTTTTCAGAGTACAGTTCTTTCACCACATTGGTTAAATTCATTCCTAGGTATTTTATTCTTTTCAATGAAATCATAAATGGGATTGTTTTCTTGCTTTCTTTTTCTGCTAGTTAATTGTTAGTATCTAGAAATGAAACAAATTTATACATATTAAGTTTGTATCCTGCAACTTTACTGCATTCATTTATTAGTACTAATATTATTTTGGTAGAGCCTTTAGGGTTTTCTATATGTATCGTGTCATCTGCAAATAGTGACAATTTTACTCCTTCCTTTCCAATTTGGATGCCTTTTATTTCTTTTTCTTGTCTGATGGCTGTGGCTAGAACTTCCATTACTATGTTGAATAAACGTAGTGAAAGTGGGCATCTTTGTCGTGTTCCTGATCTTAAGAAAAACGCTTTCAGCTTTTCACTATTGAGTATGATGTTAGCTGTGTGTTTGTCATATATGGCCTTTATTATGTCGAGATATGTTTCTTCTATACCCACTTCATTGAGTGTTATTGTCATAAAGGGATATTGGACTTTGTCAAAGGCTTTTTCTGCATCTATTAAGATGATCATATAATTTTAATCCTTTGTTTTGTTTATGTGGTGTATTTCATTGATTTATTTGTGCATATTGAACCATCTTTACACTTTTGGAATAAATCCCACTTCATTGTGTTGTATGGTCTTTTTAATGTATCGTTAAATTTTGTTTGCTAATATTTTGTTGGGAATTTTTGCATCTATGTTCATCGGGGTATTGGCCTCTTTTTTGCAATGTCTTTGTCTAGTTTTGGTATCAAGGTAATGCTGGCCTTGTAGAATGAGTTTGGAAGAATTTCTTCTGCTTCAACCTTTTAGAATAGTATGAGAGGATAGGTATTATTTCTTCTTTATGTGTTTGTTGATTTTTCCTGTGTCGTTGTCTGGTCCTGGATTTTTGTTTGTTGGGAGGGCTTTTTGTTTTCTTTCTTTTTTCTGTTTCAATTTCATTACTAGTAATCAGTTTTCAGATTTTGTTGTTTCCTGGTTCAGTCTTGGAAGATTGTATGTTTCTCGGAATTTATCCATTTCTTCTAGGTTGTTCAATTTGTTGGAGTATGATTGTTCGTAGTATTGCCTTATGATACTTTGTATTTCTGTGATGTCAGTTGTCTGTTTTCTTTTATTTCTGATTTTATTTATTTGGCCTTTCTCTTTCTCTCTCTATCTCTCTCTCATAAGTCTAGCTAAAAGTTTGTGTATCTTGTTTATCTTTTCAAGGCACCCACCGTAAATTTCATTGATCTTTTCTATTTTTTTTAGTGTCTGTTTTGTTTATAAAGTAAATAAAACATTTCTGCTCTGATCTTTATTATTTCCTTCCTTTTATTAACTTAGGGGTTTATCGTTTCTTCTTTTTTTCTAGTTCCTCTAGGTGTAAGTTTAGATTGTTTATTTGAGATTTTTTTTGTTTCTTTCTTGAGGTAGACCTGTATTGCTATGAACTTCCTCTTAGAATTGCTTTTGCTGTGTCCCATAAATTTTGGCATGTTGTATTTCCATTTTCATTTGTCATAAGGTGTGTTTTTTTTATTACTTCTTTGATTTCTTCATTGATCTATTGGTTAGTAGCATGTACTTTAGCCTCCTCATTTTTGTGTATTTTCCAGTTTTCTTCTTGCAATTGATTTCTAGTTTCATATCATGGTGGTCAGAAAATATGTTTGATATGATTTCAATCTTTAAAAATCTATTGAGACTTATTTTGTGGCCTAACATGTGGTCTATCCTGGAGAATGTTCCATGTGCTCTTGAAAAGAATGTGTATTCTGCTGGTTTTGAATGGAAATATCTGCTGGAAATATCTATTAAGTCTACCTGGTCTAATGTGTTATTTAAGGCCAATGTTTCCTTGTTGATTTTCTGTGTGGATAATCTATCCATTGATGTAAGTGGGTGTTAAAGTCCCCTACTATTATGATGTTATTCTCAATCCCTCCCTTAATGTCTGTTGTTATTTACTTTATGTATAAAACTGCTCTTACGTTTGGTGCATAAATGTTTACAAGTGTTAAGCCCTCTTGTTGGATTGATCCTTCTATCATTATGTAGTGCCCTCCTATGTCTCTTGTTACAGCCTTTTTTTTAAAACTCCATTTTGTCTGATATAAGTATAGCTACTCCAGCTTTCTTTTTTTCCATTTGCATGAAATATCTTTTTCATTCCTTTATTTTTAATCTGTGTGTAATTTTTAATCTGAAGTGTCTCATGTAGGCAGCATATTTACAGGTCTTGGTTTTTAGCTATGAGGCTTCCTTATGTCTTTTCACTGGAGCATTTAGTCCATTTACATTTAAAGTAATCATTGGTAGGTATGTAATTAATGCCATTTTGTTAATGGTTTTCTGCTTGTCTATATAGTTATTCTCTGTTCCGTTCTTCCTCTCTTGCTCTTGTGATTTGTTGGTGTTCTTTAGTATTATGTTTTGATTTCTTTTTATTTCTTTTGACTAATACATGTTTTATTTATTTCAATTTTAGCTGACATTCAATATTGTTTTACATCAGTTTCAGGTGTACAGCATTGTGGTTAGACATTTATATTATTTATAGAGTGAACCACCTAATTAGTTTAGTACCCACTTGGCACTATACATAGTTATTACAATATTACTGACTATATTCCCTATGCTGTACTTTACATCCCCATGACTATTTTGTAACTACCAATTTGCATTTCTTAATCTTTCCACTTTTTTCATCCAGCCCCCTGACTCCCTTCCCATGTGACAACCATCAAAATGTTCTCTGTATCTGTGAGTGTGTTTCTATTTTCTTTGTTTGTTTATTTTGTTCTTTATATTCTACATATAAATGAGGTCAGATGGTATTTATCTTTCTCTGTTTGAGTTATTTTACTTAGCATAATACCCTCTAGGTCCATCTGTGTTGTTACAAAGGGTTTAAGATTTCAATTTTTATGGCTGAGTAGTATTCCATTGTATATACATGTACCATTTCTTCTTTATCCAATCATCTATTGATGGGCACTTAGGCTGTTTTCATATCCTGGCTATTATAAATAGCGCTGTAGTGAACGTAGGGGTAAATATACAAAGTGTGATCAAAAGATATGGTGAAAGTTTAAACAGAAAAAAATTCATTACAGTAAAAGACACATTGCTATTAATCCATCTCAACATACTCCCCCTTGCTTCGAACACACATACCCCCCATCATTCTTGCCAACTTTCTGAAGCAGTTCTGGAAGTCCTCTTTTGTGAGTGTCTTTACTTCATCCTCTATCATGACAATGCTCCATGTCACACATTGCTTCTGGTACGGCAATTTTTGTCAAATAAAAACATTACTGTATGTCCTCATCCACCTTATTCACTGAATCTGGCACTATGCGACATCTGGTTCTTCCCCAAAGTCAAAATGACCATGAAAAGAAAACATTTGGACCAATTCAAGACATCAAGGCAGCCACAACAGTGCAACTAAAGACACTTACAAAAGAAGACTTCCAGAACTGCTTCAGAAAATGGCAAGAATGATGGGATAAGTGTGTTCAAAGTGAGGGGGAGTATTTTGAGGGGGAATTAATGGAAATGTGTCTTTTACTGTAACAATTTTTTAAATTTAAATATTCACCGTATTTTGTGATCACACCTCGTATCTTTTCGAATCAGTGTTTGGGATTTTTTCAGATAAATACCCAGAAGTGGAATTGCTGGGTCATAAGGTAGTTCTATTTTTTAATTTTTTGTGGAACCTCCAAACCGTTTTCTATAGTGGCTGCACCAATTTGCAATCCTGCCAACAATATACGAGGGTTCCGTTTTCTCCAAATCCTTGCCAGTACTTGTTGTTTGATGATTTATAGATGATAGCCATACTGACAGGTGTAAGGTGACATCTCATTGTGGTTTTTATTTGCATTTATCTGATGATTAGTGATGTCAAGCATCTTTTCATATGTCTATTGGCCATCGGTATGTCCTCTTTGGAGAAATGTCTCTTTATATCCTGTGCCCATTTTTAAACTGGATTGTTTGATTTTTTGGTTTTGAGTTGTATGAGTTTTTTTAAAATAAATTTTGGATATTAACCCCTTATCAGATATATCATTGGCAAATATCTTCTCCCACTCAGTAGGATGTCTTTTTGTTTTGTTGATGCTTTCCTTTGCTGTGAAAAACACTTTTTAATTTGATGTAGTTCATTTGTTTTCTCTTTTGTTTTCCTTGCCCAAAGATATATATCAGTAAAAATATTACAAACGGTATTGTCTGAGAGTTTACTTCCTATATTTTCTTCTAAGAAATATAGGTTTTGGGTCTTTTATTTAAGTCTTTAATCCATTTTGAGTTTTTTCTTGTATATGGCATAAGAAGGTGATCCAGTTTCATTTCTTTCATCTTGCATTTATCTGTCCAGTTTTCCCAGTACCATTTATTAAATAGACTATCTTTACTCCAACGTAAATTCTTGCTTCCTTTGTCATAGATTAAGTGACCATATAGGCATGGATTCATTTCTGGACTCTCTATTCCTTTCCATTGATCCATGTGTCTGTTTTTATGCCAATACCATGCTGTTTTGATTACTATAGACTTGTAGTATAATTTGATATCAAGTAGGGTGGTGATATCTCCCACTTTGTTCTTCTTTCTCAGAATTGCTTTGGCTATTTGGGGTCTTTAATGGTTCTATATAAATTTTAGGATTATTTGTTCTAGTTCTGTGAAAAATGTCATTGGTATTTTCATAGGGATTGCATTGAATCTGTAGATTGCTTTGGGTAGTACGAACATTTTAACAATGTTAGTTCTTCCTATCCATGAGCATGGTATATGCTTCCATTCATTTGTATCTTCTTCAATTTTTTTCCTCAATGTCATAATTTCTGAGTACAGGTCTTTCGTTTCCTTGGTTAAAGTTATTTCTAGGTATTGTATTTTATTTTTGGTGCAATTGTAAATGGGATTGTTTCCTTAATTTCTCTTTCTGATAGTTCATTATTGGTGTATAAAAATGCAATCAATTTCTGAATATTAATTTACTATCCTGCTACTTTACTGACTTCACCTATCAGTTCTAATAGTTTTTGGGTGGAATCTTTGGAGTTCTGTCTATATAGTGTCATGTCATCTGCAAGTAATGACAGTTTACTTTTTCTTTTCCAATTACTTTTTCTTTTCCAATTTGGGTGGCTTTTATTTCTTTGTCTTGTCTGATTGCTGTTGCTAGGACTTCCAATACTCTGTTAAATAAGAGTGGCAAAAGTGGACATCCTTGTCTTGTTCCTGACCTTAAGGAAAATACTTTTAGCTTTTCCCCAGTGAGTGTGATATTAGCTGTGGGTTTATTGTATATGGCCTTTATTATGTCTGAGAGTGTCTTTCTTTTTTTCTTATTTATCATAAGTGGATACTGGATTTTATCAAATGCTTTTTCTACATCTCTTGATATAAGCATATAATTTTTATCTTCATTTTGTTGATGTGGTATATAATGTTAATTGATTTGCAGATATTGAACCAAACTTGCATTCCAGGAATAAATTCCACATTATCGTGGTGTATGATCTTTTTAATGTATTGCTGAATTTGGTTTGCTAATATTTTGTAGAAGATTTTTGCATCTATGTTCATCAGGCATATCAGTGTATAATTTTCTTTTTTTATAATGTCTCTGTTCAGTTTTGGAATCAGGGTAATAATGGCCTCATAGAATAAGCTTGAGAGCCTTCCCTCTCTTCAAATTTTTGGAGTAGTTTGAGAAGAATAGGTGTTAATTCTTCTTTGAATGTTTGGTAAAATTCACCTGTGAAGCCATCTGGTCCAGAACTTTGGTTTGTTGGTAGCTTTTGATTACTGATTTGATTTTATTAGTAGTAATCTGTCAGTTCAATTTTTCTGTTTCTTCTTGATTCAGTCTTGATTTGATTTCTTTCTCTTTATTTTTTGTGTATCTATTACTTTTTTTTTGTTTGTTTGTGGTTACCATGAAATTCATATATAACTACATATGCATATAGCAGTCTATTTTAAGTGGATGGTTGCTCAAGTTCAAACACATTCTAAAAGCACTACATTTTTATCTTCTCTGCAAATGTTTTACGTTTTTGATGATAATACTCCCAGTATTCCTTTGAGGACCCCAAGCCGGCATGAGTCACTTGGATGGAGGGGCAAACAATGAGGCCCAAGGCCTGCAACCAAGAATCTTAGGGTGACTGGGCAACTGTTTTTAAGGATGAAGTAAGTGCTGTTGGCATTCTCAACATCAGGTTCCATTTTCTTTCATCAATTTCCCATTCCCATCATCACTAGTATCTTCTTTTGCAACATCTTTTTTTTTTTTTTTTTTCCCCTGTTCTTCCCTCCTTACAGAGATTCAATTCTGTGCAGGAGTACTTTTATTTCCCACATTTGTGCTCTGAAGCGAGCATAGTCCCATCCTCTGCCCAAGCCATTTGGTCCTGGAGCCAGGGAACCTGCTCCACTGTGTGTATCTAGGGTCAGTTACCCCCTGTCTCAGTGACCCCCTTTGTCAAAGTCCCCAGTCAGAAACCAAAATAACTTCCATGTCTCACCCCAGCAGTGTGGGCCTGAAAACACCCTGAATAGGCAGCTTCTGACTTACTTATTAACCTCTCTCACCTGACTGAAATTTTTGTTCCTGTGTCCCCTTTCCTCCTCCATCACCATTTTGTTCACACAATACTTGGATAATGGAAAGAGTGTTTTTTCCTCTTTCCCACAACGATTCTCTAAGGTTTAGCTGATATTTGCTTGCATGTACTACCTGTGTTTCTAGTGAGTGTGATATTGTGGACAGGTCTGTGCTATGAGTCAGACATGCCTGAGTTCAAATCCCTTTCTTACCACTTACTTTGTACCTTTGGAATAACCTGTTAACCCCTTTTCTCAATGGTAAATTGAGGTTGATAACACTCCCAGTATTCCCTTGAGAATAAAGTGAATTAATGACTTTGTAAACAGCTGGAAGTCAGTATCACCAATCCAGCTCCTTCGCCCCCATGTTTGAACACAGGACCTTTAAGATCAAATGCTTCTCCATCCCATGAGGGTATTTAGCGCTAGAATATCAGGATCAACTACACACTTGTGGATGGGTGCGAAGTCTTTTGTTTCCCTCATGTTTCACCATGTAAATATTCACCTGCTCAAATCCACTCATAAGATTGCCTACTAGTAAAATAACCATAGGATATAACGTTCAAACCAGGACATCTTTGAGAGTGAAAGGAAGGGTTGTTAGTCATTACTCTAGGATGACAGGCATAAATCAGGAGTGTCTGCGTGAACCTAGACATAGAGTCAGCCCTAGCTTTTAGGAACCATCTTAACAAAGCACTCATCTCATTTTGGCAAAAGCTCGGTTGTGTTCCAGCTTTGTGAGGCTAGAGCTAAGTTCTCTGCACGTGAGATGCTCACATCTGTGCAGCTGGGGTTATCAACATCTGTGGAAAAAATAATAGTTTCTAAACCCACCAAGTCAATAAACAAACAGCATCCACTGTATAAAAAATAAAGTAAGACCACAAGGCCAACAGGTTGGATCACTCAAGATTCCACATAGCTGCTGTCCTGGGCCACCTCCAGGTGGAGAGTTCCCCCTGCCCTCCTTCCATCACAGCAGGATGAGCATAATGAGCATTCAGGAATAACTAGCAGATGACACAGTGCCCCGAGGGATGACAGGATAACAGCAGAACAACAAAGTTCAATGGAATTTCAAAACGTCAGTAGCTTTATAAGCCTCACAAGGTAGAACAATTGTGCCAGAACCCATCTGCAAGGCTGATGCCCAGACCTGTGCCAGCTCTGTGATGCTTGTGCCAATGGTGTGAGAACGCATGGCTTTGGGAGTGCAGACACTTATCTCTTCTGTCAGCAAGAGCCTGGGGCTGCCTGATTGGGAGGAGAATTAATTAGTAACAGGTAGTGAAGGCCACAGGTAATTAGAGAGTCCCCCTCCTCCTCTGTGTTTGCCGTGGTCTCCACTGACCACACAGTGCCCGCCCCGCCCACAGTCAGGCTGCGTGTGTCACTTCATGTCACAGCTCCCCTTCTCCTCCTCCTCAGGTAGACTCGTGAGGACCCCGGTGCCCATTCCCACAGGGTATCCAATAGCAGAGCTTCCCAAACCATGGCACTACTACCAATGGTAGGAAATAAGAATGCATTAAAAACATATGCTTTGCTCCTTTGTGAGCCAGCTGCAAAAAACCTAGGAGAGGCGTTTTGGGAAGACCTGTCTAAGGCACGCCAGGTGGAGTGGGCATGGTTCTTCCTGCAAGTGATGTTCTTACAAGAAATGCTGAGGTGCCCAGAGAAGTCTTTCTCAGTTAAAGCTTTTTAATACTGACTGCCCCTCTGTTAATAGGCAAACCTCCCATGCCTCCAAGGTCACTGTCACCAGTCACCAGCCCTCTGTGAATTAAATTCCTAAAGGAAGCAGGGTTATGAGAAGAGCAGAAAGAGAGCAAAGGGGGTGGGTAAGCGGTGGGTAGGCGCTGCAGACCAACACCACCACCTCTGGGACAGCACCACCTGTTGATCTGAGTCTTCAGGGAGTGTGTTGACTGTCGGCCATGCCTATTTCCACATTAGTGGAACTTAATAGTTTGTCTGAATTTAGCAGAGGTACCCTAACAAGTTTATTGTCTGGTTCAGATAAAAGGTGCTTCATGGATGTTCCAAATAAACAAGAAGTGCCCAGTGTAGCCGTTAAATCTCTCATGGTACAACAGATGCCTTTGTAATGTAGTTCCTGTGCATTTAGTGATTATTCATATGCAACAGATAAAAATTGTTTGGCTCCAGGAAGACTATGCAATATCTTTTTGACAACAAACAGAAAAAGGTGTGCAATTCTGCCAAGTGTATGTACTCTTCTTAATGTACGCTAGCCAAGGCCATGCCTCAACTGCATGATTTAGAGTGAAACAGCTCTGTTATTACTTAGAAAGCAGCCGAGGTGTACCTATTGCAATCAGAGGGCAGGAAAAAAAAAGCCTCAGTGCACACTGAAGGCTCTACACAAAGTAAATGACTTGATTTCTTATGCCATCTTATGGGATAAAGCCTGCATAATATCGACTCTACCCTGGTACTTTACAGGAAAGATGGCCAAGGAACAAAGCATAGAAAACTAAATGTGTCCAAGAAATGCACAGTGAAAAATCTCCATACATCTGTTCAACACATTTGGATTTTTATACCATATCCCTCAAAATTAGCTTTTGAATTCTCTCGACCCCAAAGCTGTTTTTCCGTCTGGGCTACAAAATTCAAATCTACTGATTTTGTGCCAATGTGTGTTTTCTCTGAATGGCTCACAGAATCAATCACTCAACCCCAATTTGAACCACTGTCCTTGATGCAGACCAGCTTTACAAGTTACTCCATCTGTTAACGATTTATTTGGAAAACAGAATAAACCTCAACTAGAATTGTATTTCTTAATTGCTATATCAATCATTATTTTGGTAGAACAGTTTCTGTGTATTCTAACCAGCCCCACAGGACAACTTTCAGATTTTCCAACATGACAAACTCTCTAAATTAGACAAATGCTCTAAATGTTTTAATGGTGTAACTGTACAAATCAGCAAATACCTTATCCCCAAACCTTAGGTAAATATAATGATTATATATTGTCATATATTGCATATTATGTTTGCATATAGTATGTGTGATATATATTAATATGTTATATATTATATATTACTAGATTGGGCAAATGTTATGTTAAAGGGAAAGGTAGTAAATATTTTTGGCTTGCACAGGACATGCAACCTATGCCGTCACTACTCGTTTCTGCCATTTTGTAAAAGCAGCCATAAACAATATGTAAATGAGTGAATATGGCTGTGTTCCAGCAAAACTTTACAAAAATAGGTGGTCCGTTTATGGGTCATAGTTTAGCAATCCCTGATTGCATCATATATCACACTTTATTATGCATTATACGTTTAAAATATAATTGTATACTAAATATTAGAAACATTTTATATATGTGGACTGAATGACCCAGAAATAGTATAATAGTCCCCCCTTATCCGTGATTTTGATTTCCGTGGTTTCAGTTACCTGCAATCAACTGAAGTCTGAAAATGTTAAATGGAAAATTCCACAAATAAGGAATTCATAAGCTTTCAGTTGTGCCCTGTTCTGAGCAGCATGATGGAATCTTGCATAGTCTGGCTCCTACCCACTCAGGACGTGACTCATCCCTTTGTCCAGCGTCTTCACTCTGCATATTCTCCCCACCAATTAGTCACCTAGTAGCCAACTCAGTTATCAGATCAACTGTCATGGTGTCACAGTGCTTATGCTCAAGTAACCCTGTTTTACTTAATAATGGCCTCAAATCACGAGAGTAATTTAAACTTTCTCATAGGCATGTATGTATAGGAAAAACATAGTATATATAGGGCTGAGCACTACCCTAGGTTCAGGTATCCATGAGGGGGTGGGGGAGGGAAGTCTTGGAACGAATCCCCCAGCAGGTAAAGGGGGGAGACTGTACTTAGATTCACTCCACATGCAGCAGAGACTGTAGGAAGCATGGTGATCATAATAATAACAGGGATACAATACATCAGTGTAATGCTCCATCATTAACACTTTAGTTAAAAATAAAGATTGAAATGTTTATTAAATGTGTATCATTATTATATTAGAAACTAGCAGACATTCTGTCCTGGGTGAGCCACTTTCTTTTCCTGGGATCCCTGGTGGCAGGAGACCCTGACTCAGTCCCAAGCCCCAAACAATTCAAGTAGAATCTGTGTCATTGTCTCCTCAATCCGATTTGTCAACAGTTCAGAAGGTAAATGCTTTGCTAATCCCACATGCAGCACCCTTTCCATTTAGTGGAAACGTTTCACTTCTACATCTTTTCTATCACATTCTTGATGGATTGACTTGGAACCTCCTTCCTTGATGTTGAATTGCATTTTCAAATGATGGAGTCCCCAGTGCTTTCCTACTTCCCTGAGATTTCCCAATGGATCTTACTTTGGAGGTTTGTGAGCCTTGGTGGGTCCCCGGTGGGGCTTCATTTAATAGCTGAATGTCCCACTGAAGCTTAAGTAACGCTATAGTTACTCTTGATTCTCTTTCAACGTTGACTCTTAAATGTAATGTGTGTGTGCATGTTAGAGAAGCAAAATGCCATCATAGATATGCTCATGATTATGTGGGCAAAGAGAGGGAAATATTTCAAAAATTTAAAATAAGAAGAAAGAATTATGAGAAATCTTTAAAAGTAAATTCAGCTTAATGAATGATTGAAAGCTTTGAAGAAAGGTGAACACTAATGATGATAGGACCAAATGCCAGAAACTGCAGGTTATAGAGTAGACATTACAAAAGAAGATGCAATAGGAGTAAATATGAAGTCCTGTACTCAGATCCAAGAAATTAATAACACAACACAAAACTTAATAAGTGAAGAAAGACTGGGAGGTGGGCTTAGCTTATAGTAAACTCAATATCAATACCTCTTCAATAAAGGTAACATGGTCACAGAGCATATTCATAAAGCTACCACATATAGAATAATGATGGTCAAAGCTCCTCCATGCATGCGTTCTTTCTCTAGTGGCCCTGTCTTTAGGGTTTCAGGGATTCAGGAGCTTCTCATCCAAGGAGATGATGGGGATACCCAAACCTCCCTACCAAGCAGAGGGAAGGAGGAAGCCAGAATATAAGACAGAGTAAGTGTAGGGTCCAGGAGTCACCAAACCAGGGACCAAGAAAATAGTGAAAGCCCTGAAGGTAAGAGTGAAATCCACTGAGCAAGTGGAGGCAGAGACGGGGGTGCATGCCCCTGTCCACATTAGCTGCTGTTGTGCGCTGTTTGCATTTTTCCCCCCTCCAGGTCCTGGTGCTGGGGTCTAAGGATGAGCCCATGTTCTACTGTGAAGGCTAAGGCCATACAGGAACATCATGGCTGTTGTCAGAAAGTACTTTATCAAGGACTTACTGGGAATGTCTCAGGAAGAACAGCTAGAATATGAGGGGTCTAAACCCTTGTCACTGGATGGGGGTGGGGTGGGTTGGGGCATGTGGAACTGAGGTTGTGATCTGGAAAAGAAGAGTGCAAAGGAGGGCATGTGGGCACATGGAGTTATTTTTAAATTTCTAAAGAGCTGTATTCTGGAAGAGGGATTTAGTATTGTGTTATGAAATTAATAACATATATAAACATACTATTTCTTTTTCTATTTATTTATTTTTATTAAAGTTTATTGAGGTGACAATTGTTAGTAAAGTAACATAGTAAAGTTACATAGATTTCGGGTGTACAATTTGTAATACATCATCTATATATCACTTTGTGTGTTCACCACCCAGAGTCAGTTCTCTTTCCATCACCATATATTTGATTCCCTTTATCCTCATCTACCACCCCCCTTACCTCTGGTAACCACTAAACTATTGTCTGTGTCTATGAGTGTTTATTTTATTTTATTGGGGAATATTGAGGAACAGTGTGTTTCTCCAGGACCCATCGGCTCCGAGTAGTTGTCCTTCAATCTAGTTGTGGAGGGCGCAGCTCAGCTCCAAGTCCAGTCGCCGTTTTCTTTTTTTTTTTAATTAAATTTATTGGGGTGACAATTGTTAGTAAAATTACATAGATTTCAGGTGTACAATTCTGAATTACATCATCTATAAATCCCATTGTGTGTTCATCACCCAGAGTCAGTTCTCCTTCCATCACTATATATTCGATCCCCCTTACCCTCATCTCCCACCCCCCAACCCCCACCCCCCTTACCCACTGGCAACCACTAAACTATTGTCTGTGTCTATGAGTTTCTGTTTCTCATTTGTTTGTCTTGTTCTTTTGTTGTTTTTGGTTTATATACCACATATCAGTGAAATCACATGGTTCTCTGCTTTTTCTGTCTGACTTATTTTGCTCAGCATTACTCTCTCAAGATCCATCCATGTTGTCACAAATGTTCCTATATCATCTTTTCTTACCGCCGAATAGTATTCCATTGTGTATATATACTACAACTTCTTTATCCATTCATCTATCGAAGGACATTTTGGTTGTTTCCATGTCTTGGCCACTGTAAACAAAGCTGCAATGAACATTGGAGCACACGTGTCTTTATCTCTAAATGTTTTCAGATTTTTTCGGTAGATACCCAGAAGAGGGATTGCTGGGTCATATGGCAATTCTATTCGTAATTTTTTGAGGAACCTCCACACTGCCTCTCATAACGGCTGCACCAGTCTGCATTCCCACCAACAGTGTATGAGGGTTCCTTTTTCTCCACAGCCTCTCCAACACTTGTTACTATCTGTCTTGTTGATGATAGCCATTCTGACTGGGGTGAGGTGATATCTCATTGTGGTTTTGATTTGCATTTCTCTGATGATTAGTGATGTTGAGCATTTTTTCATATGTCTATTTGCCATTTGTATGTCCTCTTTGGAGAAATGTCTCTTCAAGTCCTCTGCCCATTTCTCAATTGGGTTGTTTGTTTTTCTGTTGTTGAGTTGCATGAGTTCCTTGTATATTCTGGATACTAGCCCCTTATCGGAGGCACTGTTTGCAAAAATCTTCTCCCATTCAGTTGGTGGCCTCTTTATTTTGTCAATGGTTTCTTTTGCTGTGCAGAAGTTTTAAGTTTCATATAATCCTATTCGTTTATTTTAGCTTTTACTTCCATTGCCTTTGGAGGCAAGTTCATAAAATGCTCTTTGAACCCAAGGTGCATAAGTTTAGTACCTATGTTTTCTTCTATGCAGTTTATTGTGTCAGGTCTTATGATTAAGTCTTTGATCCATTTTGAATTAACTTTGGTACATGGTGACAAATAGCAGTCCAGTTTCATTCTTTTGCACGTGGCTATCCAATTCTCCCAGCACCATTTATTGAAGAGGCTGTCTTTGCTCCATTGTATGTTTTTAGCTTCTTTGTCAAAAATTATCTGTCCATATTTATGTGGTTTTATTTCTGGGTTCTCAATTCTATTCCATTGGTCTATGTGTCTGTTTTTCTGCCAATACCATGCTGTTTTGATTATTGTAGCCCTGTAGTACAAGCCAAAGTCAGGAAGTGTGATACCTCCATTATTGTTCTTTTTTCTTCAGATTGCTTTGGCTATTCGGGGTCTTTTGTGGTTCCAAACAAATCTGATGATTTTTTGTTCTATTTCTTTAAAATATGCCATTGGGATTTTGATGGGGATTGCATTGAATCTGTATATTGCTTTGGGTAATATGGCCATTTTAACTATGTTGATTCTTCCAATCCATGAGCACGGAATGTCTTTCCATTTCTTTGTGTCTTCTTCAATTTCTTTCAAAAATGTCTTATAGTTTTCAGCATATAGGTCTTTCACATCCTTGGTTAAGTTTATTCCTAGGTATTTTATTCTTTTTGCTGCAATTGCAAAAGGAATTGTTTTTTGTATTTCTTTTTCTGAGATTTCATTGTTAGTATATAGGAAGGCAATGGACTTTTGTGCGTTGATTTTGTAGCTGGCAACTTTACTGTATTCGTTGATTGTTTCTAATAGCTTTTTGGTGGAGTCTTTAGGGTTTTCTATATATAGCATCATGTCATCTGCAAAGAGTGATAATTTAACTTCTTCATTCCCAATTTGGATGCCTTTTATTTCTTTCTCTTGCCTGATTGCTCTGGCAAGGACTTCCAACACTATGTTGAAAAGCAGAGGTGATAGGGACATACCTGTCGTGTTCCTGAACGTAGAACAAAGGGCTTCAGTTTTTCTCCATTAATTATGAGATCAGCAGAGGGCTTGTCATATATGGCCTTTATTATGTTAAGGTATTTTCCTTCTATACCCATTTTATTAAGTGTTTTAATCATAAATGGATGTTGTATCTTGTCAAATGCTTTTTCTGCATCAATTGATATAATCATATGATTTTTGTCCTTTATTTTGTTTATGTGATGTATCACATTGATGGATTTGCGTATGTTGAACCATCCTTGTGCTCCGGGGATGAACCCCACTTGGTCGTGATGAATAATGTTTTTAATGCATTGTTGTATTCGATTTGCTAGCATTTTATTTAGGATTTTTGCATCGGTATTCATCAGAGATATTGGTCTCTAGTTTTCTTTTTTTGTGCTGTCCTTACCAGGTTTTGGTATCAGGGTAATGTTGGCTTCATAAAATGAGTTAGGGAGTGCTGTCTCTTCTTCAATTTTTTGGAAGAGTTTGAGCAGAATTGGTATTAGATCCTCTTTGAAGGTTTGGTAGAATTCACTAGTGAAGCCATCTGGTCCCGGACTTTTGCTTTTGGGAAGGTTTTGGATGACTGATTCAATTTCGTTACTGGTGATCGGTCTGTTTAGATTTTCCAGTTCTTCATGGTTCAGCCTTGGAAGGCTATATGTTTCTAAGAACTTGTCCATCTCTTCTAGGTTGTTGAATTTGGTGGCATATAGTCCTTCACAGTATTCTTGGATGATCCTTTGTATTTCTGTGGTGTCCGTGATAACTTCCCCTTTTACGTTTCTGATTTTGTTAATCAGTGTCTTCTCTCTTTTTATCTTAGTAAGTCTAGCCAAGGGTTTGTCAATTTTGTTAATCTTTTCAAAGAACCAGCTCTTTGTCACATTCATTTTTTCTATTGTCTTTTTGTTTTCTATTTCATTTAGTTCTGCTCTAATTTTTGTTATTTGCTTTCTTCTGCTGACCTTGGGTTTTACTTGTTCTTCTTTTTCTAGTTCTTTAAGGTGTAACATGAGGTTATTTATTTGGGAGTTTTTTTGTTTCTTGAGATAGGCCTGTAATGAGATAAATTTCCCTCTTAAAACTGCTTTCGCTGCATCCCAAAAATTTTGGTAGGACGTATTTTCATTGTCATTTGTTTCTATGTATCTTTTGATCTCTCCTCTAATTTCTTCTTTGACCCAGTCCTTCTTTAAAAGTATGTTGTTTAATCTCCATGTATTTGTGTTTTTTCCCGCTTTCTTTTTACAGTTGATATCCAATTTCAAAGCCTTGTGATCAGAGAATATGCATGGTATGATTTCAATCTTCTTAAATTTGTTGAGACTGATTTTATGTCCCAATATATGGTCTATCCTTGAGAATGTTCCATGTACACTAGAAAAGAATGTATAGTCTGATGTTTTAGGATGAAGTGCTCTATAAACATCAATTATGTCCATTTCATCTAATGTGTCATTTAGGGCTACTATTTTGTTATTTATTTTCTGTTTGGATGATCTATCCATAGCTGTCAATGATGTATTTAAGTCCCCTAGTATAATTGTGTTTTGGTCAATTTCTCCCTTTAGTTCTGTTAGTAGTTGCTTGGTGTATTTCGGTGCTCCCCGATTGGGGGCATAAATATTGATGACGGTTATATCTTCTTGTTGTACAGTCCCCTTCACCATTATGAAATGTCCATCTTTGTCTCTTGTTATCTTTTTCACCTTGAAGTCTGTTTCATCTGATATCATTATGGCTACACCTGATTTTCTCTGGGTACTATTTGCTTGGAGTGTCAATTTCCACCATTTCACTTTGAGTCTATGCTTGTCCTTGTAGTTGAGATGTGTCTCTTGGAGACAGCATATGGTTGGGTTTAGTTTTTTGATCCAATCTGCTACTCTGTGCCTTTTTCAGTCCATTTACATTTAGGGTGATTATTGATATGTGAGGATTTCCTGTCATTCTATCTTTAGTTTTCTGGTAAGGCTGTGTCTCCATTGTTTCTTTGCCTTTTTGTTGTTGTCTATTATTTCTGTGTGGTGGTATTCTATGATGTTTCCCTCTGTTTCTTCTTTTATTTCAGTATATATTTCAGTTCTGGATTTTTTTGAGTGGTTACCCTTAAGTTTATGTAAAAGAAAGTTTGATATTTAGAGTATTCCATTTTCTTCAGCATGCTTACTTTATCCATTCCCATACTCCGATTCAGGCCTTTACTCTCACCCTTTTTGAGTTTTGGTTGCCACAAATTGTCCCTGTTGATGGTGGTCGAATAGCCTCCTTTAGTATTTCTTGTAGTGCAGGTCATGTATTAGAAAATTCCCTCAGCTTCTGTATGTCTGGAAAGGTCTTTATTCCTTCTTCATATCTAAAGGATATCTTTGCTGGATATGTTATTCTTGGCTCATGATTTCTCTCTTTCAATAGTTTGAATATTTGGTTCCACTCCCTCCTGGCTTGTAGAGTTTCTGCTGAAATATCTGATGATAATCTAATGGGCTTTCCTTTGTAAGTTACCGTCTTCTTTTCCCTGGCTGCCTTGAGAATTCTTTCTTTGTTGTTGATTTTAGACAGCTTCAATACAATGTGCCTTGGAGAAGGCCTGTTGGGATTGAGGTAACTAGGTGTTCTATTTGCTTCTTGGATTCGAGGGTCCAGTTCTGTCCACAAATTTGGGAAGTTCTCATCGACAATTTGTTTGAATATATTCTCTGTTCCCTTCTCTCTTTCTTCTCCTCCTGGTATGCCCATTATTCTTATATTGCTCTTTCTGATGGAGTCAGAAAGTTCTTGTAGAGTTCTTTCATTTCTTTTAAGTCTCAAGTCTCTTTCTTCTTCCATCTGTGTCATTTCCAGGTTTCTATCTTCGATGTCACTGATTCTTTCCTCCATCTGGTCAACTCTACTACCTAAGCTGGTTATTTCATTCTTAATTTCTTCTATTGAGGTCTTAATCTCCAGAAATTCTATTTGGTTCTTTTTTATAATTTCAATCTCTTTCGTAAAATGCTCATGCTGTTCTTTGATTGAGTTTCTGAGTTCATTTAACTGCCTATCTGTGTTTTCTTGTATCTCGTTGAGTTTTTTCAGAACTGCAATCTTGAATTCTCTGTCATTTAAGTCACATATTTCTGTATCTTTAAGTGCCTTCTCTGGAGATTTTTCACTTTCTTTCTGAGCTATCTTGTTGCCTTGGTTATTCATGGCAATTACTGGTTTACTATTTCTCTTCCTAGACATCTACAGGAGTGACTTCTGCAATAGGTTGATAGGAAGAGGTCTTTCTTTTGTTTTCCAGTACTTGTTGATAGAATGTTTTATTATTTCTCCAACTGCAATTTATTTTTCTTCTCCCACACGGTAATGCTATGTTTTCTCTGCACTATTCCTGCTTCTCACACAATGGTGGGGTTCCCTGGGAGACGGGCTTCTCCTCTGTTAATAGTTCGTCTAGGTCACAGGGCGCAGTGTCCTGGTGGGTATGCGGAGAGCTTTTGATGTTCCAATGCTCTTCCTGCTCCTGATTCAGAGCCCGTATTTTTCAGCAGTTCTGTTTACTCCTGTAGGAATCCGCCCAGATAGGTGGGGCCAGGGGCGGGATGAGTTGTGAGAGGTTGGCCCAGAGCAATGGCGGCGACCACCACCACAGCCGGTCCTGCTTCCACAGCTCCCTCCCCTTTGCCGGAACTAGTTGGGCTGTGAATTTGTGTCTGCGGTCCACAGTTCTCAAAACAGCAAATTTTCTGTTGTTTTGATCTGACACTGCTACTGTTTCGCTTCTAGCACCGGGCAGGTGGGGGCGGGGCGAGCTCTGGGAGGGGAGGGAGGGGGCGGCCAGTCTCAGTGCCTAAGGCTCCGTTCTCTGCTCGGCAGTGCGGGCTTAAACCACCGTTTTCAGCCTTCTTCCCTCAGTCTTTTCTCCGAGGTCTCTGCCGTGAGCGTTGGGTTCAGCCGTGGTATATGCTGTCCCCTCAGCCCTGTGGAGCCCTGGCGGAGCCCTAGCAGTCCGAGTTCTTCCCTCTCCCGCAGCTGCGGTAGTTCCGGGAAGCAGCGAGCTCGGCGCACTGAGCTGGGTCTGCGTCCTGCGCCCGCGCGGCTCTGTCTCCGCGCACTTCTCCCTTTCCTCCTCCCCCCACTCGCGCGAATCTCCCACCTGTAGGTGATTTCAGTCGGTAGTGGGCCTCTTCGTCTTGCCTGTCTGCTGTGCAGGGAGTCCTTTGTGGAGTTTTTGTTGTTCGATTCTTTGTAAATTCCAGGGGAGCTTTACAGAGGCTCACCTCACACCGCCATTTTTTCCAGTCGCCGGTTTCCATCTTTAATTACAGGGGGTGCATGCCCCCGCCATCCCATGTGGGAATTGAACTGGCAACCTTGTTATTGATAGCTCACACTCTAACCAACTGAGCCATCTGGCCACCCCTCCGGAAGCTCAGTGGCAGCTCGTTGTCTTCAATCTAGTTGTGGAGGGTGCAGCTCACTGGTCCATGTGGGAATCAAACCAGGCAACGAACAACAGGCAACCCTATTGTTCAGAGCTGATGCTCTAACCATCTGAGCTATCTCTCTGCCTCTGTCTATTAGTTTTTGTTTCTTCATCTGTCTTGTTCTTTTGTTGTTTTCAGTTTTATATACCACATATCAGCGAAATCATATGGTTCTCGACTTTTTCTGTCTGACTTATTTTGCTTAGCATTATAATCTCAAGATCCATCCATGTTGTTGCAAATGGTACTATTTCATCTTTTCTTACCGCCGAATAGTATTCCATTGTGTATATATAGTACAACTTCTTTATCCAATCATCTATTGAAGGACACTTTGGTTGTTTCCATGTCTTGACCACTGTAAATAAAGCTGCAATGAACATTGGAGCACATATATCTTTACAGATAAGTGTTTTCAGATGTTTTGGGTAGATACCCAGGAGAGGGATTGCTGGGTCATATGGTAATTCTATTTTTAATTTTTTGAGGAACCTCCACACTGCCTTCCATAGCAGCTGCACCAGTCTGCATTCCCACCAACAGTGTATGAGGGTTCCTTTTTCTCCACAGCCTCTCCCACACTTGTTACTATTTGTCTTGTTGATGATAGCCATTCTGACTGGGGTGAGGTGATATCTCATTGTGGTATTTATTTGCATTTCTCTGATGATTAGTGATGTTGAACATTTTTTCATATGTCCATTTGCCATCTTTATGTCCTCTTTGGAGAAATGTCTCTTCAGGTCCTCTGCCATTTATTATTGGGTTGTTTGTTTTTGTTATTGTTGTTGAGTTGTATGAGTTCCTTATATATTTTGGATACTAGCTCCTTATCAGAGGCGTTGTTTGCAAAAATCTTCTCCCATTCAGTTGGTTGCTTCTTTACTTTGTCAGTGGTTTCTTTTGGCGTGCAGAAGCTTTTTCATTTGATATAGTCCCATTCATTTATCTTAGCTTTTACTTCACTCCCTTTTGGGGTCAAATTCATAAAATACTCTTTGAACCCAAGGTCCATAAGTTTAGTACCTATGTTTTCTTCTATGCATTTTATTTTTTCAGGTCTTATGTTTAGGTCTTTGATCCATTTTGAGTTAATTTTGGTACATGGTGACAGATAGCAGTCTAGTTTCATTCTTTTGCACGTTGCTTTCCAATTCTTCCAGCACCATTTATTGAAGAGGCTGTCTTTTCTCCATTGTATGTTTTTGGCTTCTTTGTGGAAAATTATCTGTCCATATTTATGTGGGTTTATTTCTGGGTTCTCAATTCTATTCCATTGGTCTCTGTGTCTGTTTTTCTGCCAATACCATGCTGTTTTGATTATTGTTGCTCTGTAGTACAATCTGAAAACAGGGAGTGTGATACCTCCAGCATTATTCTCTTTTCTTAGGATTGCTTTGGCTATTCAGGGTCTTTCGTGGTTCCATACAAATCTGATGATTTTTTATTCTATTTTTTTGAAAAATACCATTGGGATTCTGATGGGGATTGCATTAAATCTGTATATTGCTTTGGGTAATATTGCCGTTTTAACTAGGTTGATTCTTCCAATCCATGAGCACGAAATGTCTTTCTATTTCTTTCTGTCTTCTTCAATTTCTTTTAAAAATGTCTTATAGTTTTCAGTATATAAGTCTGTCACATCCTTGGTTAAGTTTATTCCTAGGTAATTTATTATTTTTGTTGCAATTGCAAAAGGAATTGACGAACATATGCTATTTTAAATAAAGACTTTGAATGATAAATGACCAAAAATAATTTCAACAGAAGGTGATATCTTTAATATATTATATTGTGTGGACCATAGGTGTTCCCCATCTACAGGAGGTTTGTGTTGATAGTAGAAAATTATGAGAGCCCCTGTCCCAGCTCTTTTTCTTAATAGCTATAAGATTTTGAGCAAGTCATTTACATCCCCCATCATGATGTGTTCTGGTCATTGTGAATAATATACCTAAAAATGTTTTACAAATCTCAAAACACTATAATGTCAGGTGTTATTATGTGGAATTATGGGAGGCTGCACTGGATTGACTTTGAGGTCTCTTTCAATCCCTGCTTTCTATGGGTCATAAGACAGTGCAAAATGAAACTGTAATCCCACACAGGTAGGATTATAAAAAATTATAAGATATGGAATCTAAATAGTCCCTGTGTTTTTTCTGCCTCAACTGCTGTCATACATAGACGCTGACTCCCCTCAGTGCGACCACTCCTGGTATGAAGAGGATTTACTATGTCGGCTAATCAATTGTCAGATTTACTCACAGAAAGATAGATGAGGAGCAGCAAAGAGTTCTTCAGCTACCCCACAGACTCTGCTCCACTATCCCTCAAAGTTTTCGTAGTCCCAGTGTCTGGGGACCTTCACACCTGCCTTTGGCTCAGTACACGTGCCACCCTCACACTCTTAGTCTTTATATACAGTCCTCTGCACCTGCCCCACTCCTTCCTAAAGGTACAAGGATTGTTAAGCTCTGGAAAACCCTGGCCAAGTTGTACAATGGACTGATGTCTTGATTTCCTCCTCTCTGAGAGACGGTGAACAGCTCTGCCTTTCCCACTTCCTTGGGTTGTTATGGGGATCAAATGATTTAATAATGTAAAACATTTTTTTAATTTAGCAACCACTTATTAAGGACATTTAAAGTCCCATATTGTCCATGTCCTTGTACCAAAGCACTTCCCAATCATTAACTTCTAATTCTCAAACGTCTCTTCGATGGCTAATTTTATAGGTTAATTTGACTGGACCACAGGGTGTCCAGATATTTGGTCAGACATGGTTCTGGGTATTTCTGTGAGGGTGTGTTTGAATGAGATTAACATTTAAACCGGCAGACTGAGTAAAGCAGACATCCTCCCCAATGTGGGTGGGCCTCATCTAATCAGTTGAAGGTCTGAATAGTACAAAAAGTCTGACCCTCCTCCAGGTAAGAGGGAACTCCTCCTGCCTGATGTCCTTCTACCTGGATATCATCTTTTTCCTGCTTTCTCACTTGAACTGAAACCTTGGTCCTTCCTGGGTCTTAAGCCTGCCAGACTTCAAACTAGAACTAAACCATCAGCTCTTCTGGGTCTCCAGCTTGCTGACTCACCCTGTTGATATTGGGACTTGTCAGCTTCCACAATTATGTGAGCCAGTTCCTTATAATAAATACCCTTCACTCTATGCACATACATATTACACATCATAGTTCTGATTCTCTGGAGAACCCTGACTAAAAGTCTCCCATTAACATATTGTTACTTCATTTGACACAGCAGGAAACTGAGATTCCACCACAGAACTTGTAAATAGCTGTGCTAGGATTAACTGTGGTTCTGTTTAATTTCAAAATCTATGCTCTTCCCCACTTCTTATACTATGACTTATTAGGCCTCTGATTATCACCTTTGGACAAAGCAGAAAAGGGTTTTGGGGGAAAGAAGTCATGACCAGAGCAAGCCTTGCATCCCACCTAAGTAAAGTTGCTGTATCTTTAGGAGCCCACCAAAGAAACTGGGGGCCGGGGATAGTGTGCACAAAGCACAGGAACTGCTACAAAAAATATACACACACACACACACAACACACACACACAACACACACACACAACACACAACACACAACACACAACACACACACACACACACACACACACACCCCTTCAGGCTGAAGCCAGACTGGATATCAGAATGGTAAAGCATCACCCTGACAGTTGTAAAATGCTGGAAGAATTTAATTACACTGATGTGGATCTGCTGGAAGTCTTCCCAGAGATTCACGTACTCCATCAGCATCCTGTAGCCAAATTAATCAACAGATTGTTATCAAGACACAAATCTCCTTGCAAAGATATTTTTGTGGAGTTTAATTCCACAAAGAAAATACTGCTGCTTGTTAATGTATAAGAAAGACATAAAAAACTAAGAGAAATACTGCATGTTTGGCAGTCCCCAGAACCAGTTGAAAAGAAGATTAATAATTTGAACTAAACATGAATTCTGGAATTTAGGGAATAAGGTCTTTCAGGATGAGCATAGTTCAGATTCCTTTCACAATTTGCCGTGGAAAGCCTGAGGCAGATGCAGCACAGACCCTTGGAGATCTTTATGGGTCCACCATGTTCCTTTGGAGACCCAGCATTCCACATGCCACCATTTGCATGGCATGCTTGTGAAATCAAGGAAACAAAGTGGAATGTCTAGCCAGCATTTGGTGTCTTGGGGAAATTTTGGTGACATCATGGTCCTACATGACCTGTGCTTATACAAGGTTGGATAATGGGAACTTCCACTTGCTGCAACAGCTGAGAGAATGCACTCTCCTGCTGATTTCATTTGTCTGACCCATTTATGTCCTTCATGCCTCAAGGAGATGACCATTTCCACTGTCATTTGTTCGCCTTGTCTCTTAAATAAATGCAGATGGTCTATTACTTTGGAAATGTCAGTGTTGTGCTCATAAGAACCCAAAAGTAGAAAGATAAACATATGTCTCTGCCTATGTGTGGATTCCTGAATTGGCCTAATTCACATTTTCTTCTCTTTCATTTTCAGTGTCAACTATTTTCTTTCTTCAATGGTATTTTTTTCCTTTTCAAATTATCTCTAACCGGAGACCTTTAACCCACACGTAAGGCAAGTTCCACTATAAACCCTGTATGGTGTTTGACATTTTAAGCAACATAGCTGTATCACTTTAATAAACAATAAGAGTACATTAAAGGAAAAAAATAATCTTCCCAAATTACCCATTCTACAGTTCTCTCTAGAAAGTTTACCAATTTCTTGTGTATCCCTTTGTAATATATGGTTTATATATGTATAAATATGTACATGTATAATTGCCAATATATGTGGTAGAAGCTTAAGTTACTCCTCTAAAAGTTAAGTTTCACTTGAAATGCTACCCTTCTATATTTTTGGTATTTATACTACAGTTCACTCTTGAACAATGGGGGGGGAGGGTTGGGGTGCCAACCTCTTGTGCAGCTGAAAATCCATATATAACTTTTGACTCCCCCAAAACTTAACTACAGTTGGCCCTTCATATCCGTGGGTTTCACATCCATAGATTCAACCAACTGTGAATTGAAAACAGTACTTTTGATCTGCAGTTGGGAATTGTAAATGAGAAGGGCCAGCTGTACTAATAATCTACTGTTGACTGGAGGCCGTAACGATAACATAAATAGTTGATAAACGCATATTTTGTATGATATATGTATTATATAGTATATTCTTACAATAAAATAAGTTAGAGAAAAGAAAATGTTATTAAGAAAATCATAAGAAGGGGAAAAAACATGTACTGTACTTACTGAAAAAAATGCATGTGTAAGTGGACCCATGCAGTTACAACCCATGTTGTTCAAAGGTCAGCTGCTTCACTAACTTTTTAATCAGCTGACCGTTCTAATATACAGATATACCACATTTTATTTAACCAATTAACTATAAGGGAAAGACATTAAAGTGGTTCTAATTTTGAACAATTACAAACAATGCTTCAAATAACTTTCTCTTCATGTATATTGACACTCTTGCCCAAGTAATTGTGTGAGATAAATTTCTACAATTTAAGCTGCTGGATCCAAGGTTCATCATATTTACATTTTTATAACTGTTCCCAATTGTAACCCAAATAGTAACACTACCCCTGAGCTTTCTATGAGTGTCCATTTCCTCATATCCTTAGAACACAAAGTACAATGAATGGCTTTAAATCATTGCCAATGTGATAAATATTTTATGACATCTCATTAATATATCCATTTGTATATTACTCACTATTAGTAAAGCTGAGCTTCTTTTCAGATATTGTTTGGCATTTTGATTTTTTCTTCTCTGTTTATTTCCTTGGTCTATTTTTCTATCACATATTCTCTTTCTCATTAATAGGAGCATTTTATGTATTATCCATTACTGGATTCCAAATATATGCCCTAAATTTGTCATAGGTCTTATTGTTTTATTTATGGTATAGCTTACGAATAAAAACGTATTATTTCTAAATATCAAGTCTGCTATCCTTCTTTATGTTTCTGAATTCCACATCATGCTTAGAAAGATTCTTTCCACTTGAATATTATAAAAATTATCTGTTTTCTGCCACTATAAATAGGATTTTAGTTTTTTAACTTTTCTGGAATTTCTTTATAACGTGGCATAGAGGTCTACTTGTTTTGTTTTAGATTGCCAATTTTCACAATTAAATAATCCATATTTTCTGCACTGATTTGAAATGCCACTACGTATTACCATGTAGCAAATTTCCATATTTACTCGTTTGAATTTTTGGACTCTGTTCTGTTCCATTAATCCTTTGGTCTCTACCGCACTGTTTTAATTTGTATAACTTTATATTTTGTTGTTTTTGGAACTTAAAAAGAATATACAGTTACAGATCATAAGAAATTGCAAGGGTAGTAGAGAGAGGCCCATGTACACTTCTCGTTTCTCTCAATGATTACATCTTACATAATTATAGCATAATATCAGAACAAGGAAGCTGACAGTGTGTGTGTGTCTATAGTTCCATATAATTTTATCCCATGTGAAAATCTGTGCAACTACAACTGCAATTAATATACAAAAGTATTCCATCATCACAAAGATCTCCCTTGTGCAACCTTTTATAGTTGTCACACCCAACCCGACTCCCACCCCCTCATCTAATCCCTGGAAACCACTAATCTATTTTTCATCCCTGTAATTTTGTTATTTCAAGAATGCCATATAAATGGAATCATACAGTATGTGACCTTTTAATATTGGCTTTTTGCTTAGCATAATGCCCTTGAGACCCATCCAAATTGCTTGTGTGTATCAATAGTTCATTCCATGTGTGATGTATTGCAGTTTTCTTAACCATTTATCCATTGAGGGACATGGTGATTGTTTCCACTTTGGGGCTATTAAAACAATAAAGCTGCTATGAACAATTATTTACTGGGTTTTTTTGCACACATAAGTTGTTACTGATCTGAGATATGCGTTCCAGAGTGGAACTGCTGGATTGTATCGTAAGTGTGTGTTTAGTTTTTTAAGAAACTGCAAAACTATGCTATTTTACATTCACACCAGTAATACATGACAGTTCCAGTTTCTCTGCTTCCTCATCAGAATTTGGGAGTATTGCTTTTTTTTTTTTTTTTTTAATTTTAGCTGGTCTAATATATGGATATTGATATATGGTCTTAATTTGTATTTCCTTAATGCAAATTAAGCTAATGATATTGAATATTTTCTTAAATGCTTATTTGTCATCTACATATCCTCTTAATTTCCTAATCAGATTGTTTTTTAATCTTAATTTCTGACAATTCTTTATTATCCTAGATATAAATCCTTTGTCAGACATGTGATGTGCAAATATTTTGTCCCATTGTCTTTTCACACTCTTAGCAGAGTTTTTTTGCAGAACAAAATTTTAATTTTTGATTTGTCAACTTTTTTCTTTTAAAGAACATGTTTTTGATGTCATCACTAAAACTCTTCATCAAACCCTAGGTCCCAAAGACTTTCTTCTATCTTTTTTCCTAAAAGTTTTTTGTTTTATTTTTAAATTTATGATCCATTTTGAGTGAATTTTTGCACAAAGTCTGAGGTTTACAGTGAGGTTCTTTTTAAATTTTTTTTTGCCTGTGAATAGCCATTTTTTCTACACTGTCTGTTCAAAAGATATCCTTCCATCAAATTATTTTTGCAACTTTACCAAAAAATCTGTTGGCCATGATCATGGAACTATTTGTGGGTCCACTTTTTTGTTCCACTGACCTATGTTTCTGCCCTTCTCCCTATCTCACACAGTCTTGATTTCTATAGATATACAGAGGGTGCCAAAAAAAAGCTACACATTTTAAGAAAGGAATACCTGTATTAAAATTGTAAGACCCACTATATACCAATAACAAAAGATGAATTCAAGTTATGTGTATACATTTTTTGGCACCCCCAGTATAGTAAGTTTTTAAATTGGGTAGAGTGAATGCTTATTCTTTTTCAGAATTGTTTTAGCTATTCTTCCTTTGCCTTCTTATATAGAGTTTAGAATAATCTTGTCTATATCTATAAAAAATATTTCTGAGATGTTATAGAAACTGTGTTAAACCCACATATCAATTTGGGGAGAATTAACATCCTCACTATGTTGAGGCTTCCAGTCTATGAATGCAGATTATCTCTCCATTTATTTAGATATTTAATGGCTTATTGTAGCTTTCAACACACAAGTCCCACACATGTTTTCTTCAATTAACATGCTAGTATTTCATTATTTGTTGAGTGATTATAAATTGTATAGTATTTAAATTTTCAGTTTCCACATGTTCAGTGCTAGTAGATAGAAATGAAACTGATTTTTGTATGTTGATCTTATACCCTTCAACTTTGCTGAACTCATTTATTAGTACTAGGGGTTTGGGGACTTATTTGCTTGCTCTGCTGTGTTTTCTTTGTCACCTTCTACACAGCTCATCATGTCATGTGCAAATAGGAGCAGGTTTATATCTTTCTTTCTGGTCTATATGACTTTTATTTCCTTTTCTTGCCTTATAACATTACCTAGATCTTTCAGTACTATGTTGAATAGCAGTGAGAGTGACTATTCTTGCCTTATTCCTGATCATAGAGGGAAAACATTCAGACTTTCACCGTTACGTATGGTTTTAGCTGTGGGATTTTTGTACATGTTCTTTCTCAAGTTGAGGAAGTTTTCTGAGAGTTTTTTCATGAATGAGTGTTGAATTTTTCAAATGCTTTTTCTTCATCAAATGATATGATCATGTGATTTTTCTGCTTTAGCCTGTAAACATAGTGGAGTACATTGATTGATTTTTGAATATTCAACAACCAGACTTGCATACCTTGGACATGGTTTACAATTTGTTTTACATATTGGAGAATTCTATTTGATAATATTTCATTAAGAAATTTTGCATCTTCATGAGGATATTGCCCTATACCTTTCTTTCTTTCTTTCTTTCTTTCTTTCTTTCTTTCTTTCTTTCTTTCTTTCTTTCTTTCTTTCTTTCTTTCTTTCTTTCTTTCCTTTCTTTCTTTCTTTCTTTCCTTTCTTTCTTTCCTTTCTCTCTCTCTCTCTCTCTCTCTCTCTCTCTCTCTCTCTCTCTCTTTCTCTCTCTCTCTCTCTCTCTTTCTCTCTTTCTTTCTTTCTTTCTTTCTTTCTTTCTTTCTTTCTTTCTCTCTCTCTCTCTCTCTCTCTCTCTCTCTCTCTCTCTCTCTCTCTCTCTCTCTCTTTCTTTCTTTCTTTCTTTCTTTCTTTCTTTCTTTCCACTATCTTTGTCTGGTTTTGCTATTAGGATAACACTTTCTTCATACAATGAGATGGAAGTGTTTCCTTCTCTTCTATTTTCTGAAAGATATTGTGTAGAATTGGTGATGATTCTTCTTTAAAAATTTGGTGAAATTCTCCAACCTCTACCTGGGAGTAGAGATTTCTTTTTCAGAAACTTTTTAATTACAAATTCAATTGTCTTAATTATTAAATTGTTATTCAAGCAATCTATTTCATATTAGATGAATTGTGGCAGTTTACTTTCTGAACAATTGGTTCATTTCATTTAAGTTGTCAAATTTATGTTTATGTAGTTGTTCATTGTATTTTCTTATTACCCCTCTGATGTCTGTAGGGTAATGATATCCTCTGTTTCATTCCTGATCAATAATTTGTGTCTTTCTCAGTTTTGCTAGAGGTTTGTTATTGTTCTTTTCAAAGAAAAGTCTTTTATTTCATTGGTTTTCTCTATTGTTTTTCTATTTACTATTTTATTGCTTTCTGCTCTTTATTATTGCTTCCTTCTGTTTTCTTTGGGTTTATTTTGCTCTTCTTTTTTCAGTTTCTTTTGATAGGAGTTTATATTATGAGTACTCATTTGAGAATTTTACTCTTTTCTTTTGTAAACATATAGTACTATAAATTTCCCTTTGATCATTGCTTTAGTTGTGTCCCACAAATGTTGATGTGATTTCATTTTCATTCAGTTCAGTATACATATTTTTATTTTTCCAAGACTTCCTCTTTGACCCATTAATTATGTTTCAAATGCTTTTCCACACACTTGGAGAAAAGTATATCCAAAAGATAATTTTCTAATCATCTTTCTATTGTTTATTCCTACTTTAATCCTATGATGGTCAGAGAACATACATTGCATGATTTCAATTATTTTAAATTTGTTGAGTTTACTTTACGACCAGGGATGCGATCTATTTTGCTATATGTGTTATGGGCTCTTGAAAAGAATGTATATTCTGCTGTTGTTCAGTAGAGTGTTCTATAAATGTTCATTTGTTTTGGTATTGTTGAGTTTTCTACATCTTTGCTAGTTTTTGACATTGAATATATTTTATATTAATTTCAAGTATACAGCACAGTGGTTAGACATTTATATAATTTACGAAGTGATACCCCTGACTTGTCTATTACCAACCTGGCACTATACACAGCTATTACCATATTATTGACTATATTCCCCCATGCTTTAATTTACATCCTTGTGACTATTTTATAGCAACCAATTTGTACTTCTTAATCCTTTTACCTTTTTTTACCTTGCCCCCCAACCCCCTCCCATCTATTACCCCAACAAATCTAGTACCCATCTGGCACCATACATAGTTATTACAATATTATTGACTATATTCTTTATGCTGTACCCTACATCCCCATGACTACTGTGTAACAACAAATGTGTACTTCTTAATCCCTTCCCCCTTTGCATTCACCTCCAACCCTGCTCCCAGAGACTATCAAAATGGTCTCTGTATCTATGGGTTTGTTTCTGTTTTGTTGTTTGTTTATTTTGTTCTGTAGAGTCCACTTATTAGTGAAATCATATGACATTTGTCTTTCAATGTCTGACTTACTACACTCAGCAAATACCCTCTACGTCCATTCATGTTTTCTCAGATGGCAAGATTTCATTCTTTTTTATATCAGAGTAATATTCCATTGTATTTATGTATCACCTCTTCTTTATCCGTTGATCCATTCAGGGTCGCCCAGGTTGCCATCGTATCTTGGCTGTTGTAAATAATGCTGCAATGAACATATGGATGAGCATGTCACCTTGAAGTAGCATTTTGGGTTTCTTCAGATAAATACCCACATGTGGAATTACTAGGTCTTTCTTTGTCTCCTGTTATGGTCTTTGTTTTAAAGTCTATTTTGTCTGATTTAAGTATTGCTACTTCAACTCTTTGTTTTTTGGTTGGTTTGTTTCCATTTTCATTAAATATCTTTTTTTATCCCTTTACTTTCAGTCTGTGTGTGTTTTTTTATCTGAAGTGAGTCTTTTGTAAGCAGCATATGTAAGGGTCTTGTTTTCTTATCCATTTAGCTCCCTTATCTTTTGATCGAAGCATTTAGTACATTTACATTGAAAGTAATTGTTGCTAGATACGTAGTTATTGCTGATTTATTATTCATATTTTTGAATTTTTTTTCGTCTTAAAGAAGTCCCTCTAAGATTCCTTGTAATACTGGTTTGATGGTGATAAACCTATTTTGCTTTTTCTTGTGTGAGAAACTCTTTTTTTAAATTAGTTTCAGGTGTAGAAAACAATGTAATAGATATTTAAACCCCTCATAAACTGATAACCCACCCCCCAAGCTACTACCCCTCTGACATCTTATACAACTGTTACAATACAATCGACTATATTCCCTATCCCTATTCCACATCCCGTGACTATGATATACTTATATATTTAGTTATAGTTGACATTCACTATTATGTTACTTCAGCTTCAGGTGTATGGTGCATTGGACACAGTCTATGACGTGATCCTCCTGATAAGTCCAGTGCCCATCTGCCAACTTACATGACCTTTACAACATTGTTGATTATATTCCCCATGTTGTATTAACTACCAATTTGTATTTCTTAACCCCTTCACTTTTTTCACCACAGCCCCAACCCCATTCCCATCAATCACCCTGATAGATGTAGTACCTATCCGGCATCATACCTAGTTATTATAATATTATTGACTATAAACCTTATGCTATAACCTACATCCCCATGACTACTGTATAACAACTAATTTGTACTTCTTAATTCCTTCCCCTTTGACCCATCCTAACCCCCCTCCCATCTTAAAGAAGTCCCTCTAAGATTCCTTGTAATACTGGTTTGGTGGTCATGAACTCCTTCAGCTTTTTCTTGTTTGGGAAGCTCCTTTTCTGTCCTTCAATTCTAAATGACAGACTTGCTGGGTAAAGAAATCTTGGTTGTATCACTTGCTTTTCATCACTTGGAATATTTCATGCCACTCCCTTCTTGCCTGCAAAGTTTATGCTGAGAAATCAGCTGACAGTCGTATGGGGGCTCCCTTGTAGGTAACTGCTTTTTTCCTGTTGCTTTTAAGATTCTTACTTTGTATTTAACTTTTGGCATTTTAATTATGATGTGTCTTGGTGTTGGCCTCTTTGGGTTTATCTTGTTTGGGACTCTCTGCACTTTCTGGACTTGTATATCTATTTCCTTCACGAGGTTAGGGAAGTTTTCTGTCATTATTTCTTCAAATAGGTTTTCAATTTCTTGCTCTCTCTTCTCCTTCTGGTACCCCTAATGTGAATGTTGGTATGCTTGATAATGTCCCAGAGGCCCCTTAAAATCTCCTAATTTTTTTTGGATTCTTTTTTCTTTTTGCTGTTCTGGTTGGGTGTTTTCTGCTACCTTATCTTCTATGTCACTGGTTGGATCCTCTGCTTCATCTCATCTACTGTTGTTCCCTGTAATATATCCTTTGTTTCTGTTATTGTATCCTTTATTTCTGACTGGTTCTTTTTTATGTTTTTTATCTCTCTGTTCAAGTTCTCCCTGAGATCACTGAGCATTCTTATAACCAGTGTTTAGAACTCCGTGTCTGATAGATTGTTTATCTCCATTTCACTTAGTTCTCTTTCTGGAGCTTTGTTCTGTTCCTTTATTTGGGACATGTTTCATGGTCTCCCCATTTTGGCCGCATCCCTGTGTTTGTTTCTTTGTATTAGGTAGGGCTGCTATGTCTTCTGGTCTTAGTAGAGTGGCCTTATGTACTAGGTGTTCTGTTGGGTTCAGTGGCGCAGTTTTTCTGGTCACCTGAGAAATGCACTCCAGGTGTGTCCCTTGTGTGGATTGTGTGTGCCCTGATCTTGTAGTTGAGCCTTGGTTAATAATTTCACATCAGTGGGAGGGACTGATCCTTGGGCTCACTGGTTGTGAGGACTGGCCTTGACTCCAGTGGAAGAGTTGTTGTGCAGGGGCTGACCCTATGGAGCAGGATGTGCCTCAGCAGGGCTCTGCTGCCTGCCCAATCCACCATTTAGGTTTGTCATTCTTGGAGGTGGCTGGGTGATGTTCCAGCTTGTTTTGAAGCTTGCCACTGGGCACATCATCTCCAGGAGTACCTGGGAGGGGACCACTGCAGGTCAAGTTCAGTTGCAGCCTGTGCTCCAACTGGGACCACCCAGCAGGAGCCACAAAGCAATCCGTAGATGGCTAACACCTATGCCATGTTTGGAAGTTCCTCATGAGGCCAAGCGGCAAACCAATGCTGGCTGCCACTAGTGCCTGGCTTAGGGCTGCTTAGCCAGAGGTATGAGACATGCTCAAGCCAGATGCTGCTCACCTGGATTCTGAGAACCTTTGAGGGATCCTAGGAAAGTCTGCAGCATGAACCAAGGCAGGCAGTTTGTAGGAAAAAGCCACTGAAACTGGCTTGGGTGTGCTGGAAAGTTGGGTGGGGCCGGTGTCAGAATCACCAGGGTATGGCAAATGAATGGTGTCAGCCAGCTTGACAGCGACTCAGATATAGCAGCCACCTGCGTCTGCATGCTGGGAAAAAGGAAGGCTCAATAAAGAAATAATGGCTCTGCCAGCTGCTCTGTTCCAATGAAAGCTGCCCCTCCAGGCTTCGTCCTGAAGGGGCTAACTCAGTTTCCACCACCACCCCTCTCTCTCCCCCGATGTCCTCTTCAGCTGCTGCCTCTTCAGTGCTGGAGCTCAGAGCCAGTGATTCTGTCAGTCAGTAAGTCCATGCATGGTCCCTTTAAGAGTAGTGTCTGGGACTCCAGCTGTCCTCTGTCTCACTCAACTACAATCTCTGCTGGATTTCACAAATTATAGGGATTTCTGTCCCTTGCACTGGAACCCTGGGCTGGGGAGACTGGTATGATGCTGGAACCCCTTGCTTCTTCAGGAGGGACTTCCACAGCTGAGATATCCTTCCCAATTTCTATTGGTCATACATGGGTGTGGGACCAACCTGTTTTGTGTCTCTGCCCCTCCTACCAGTCTCGAGGTGGCTTCTTCTACATGTCCTTAGTTGTAGGGCTTTGGTTTGGCAAGATTTCAGGTGATTCTCAGTGATGGTTGTTTTGTAGTTTAGTTGTAATTTTCATGTGGTAGTGAGAGAAGGTAAGCACAGCACTTATTTACTCTGCCATCTTGATCGGAACTCCTAACTCATTCCTATCTTTGTTATTTTTCTAGCTAGTTTTTATCAACCATTTAGAGAGGAGTGTTGAAGTCTCCAACTCTATTGTGAATTTACCTTTCTCCTTTTAGCCCTATCTCTTTTCACTTCACATATTTTGCAGCCCTCTTATTTGGTTTATTCACATTTGCAATTGCTATGTTTCTTTGTGGATTGACTCTCTTATCATAGGTAATGTATCTCTCCAGCCCCAGTAATTTTATTTGCTCTGAAGCCCACTTTATCTGACATTAATATAGCCACTCCTGCTTTCTTTTGATTAATATTTTCTGGTATATATTTTTCATCCTTTTACTTTCATCCTACACGTGAGTATATCATTATATTTGAAATAAATTGTTTTGTAGACAGTATATAGTTGGGTCATGTTTTTTAATCCAATTTAGAAATCTATATCTTTTAATTGGTATGTTTCGAACATTTACATTTAATTTAATTATTGATATGTTAAAGCTTAAGTCTGCTATTTAATTTTTTGTTTTTCTTTCTTTTTTGCATTATCTGTTTTCTTTTTCCTGTTTTTCTTGGGTTATTTGACTTTTCTTGGAAGTCAATTTTTTAATTTATTTATTGCAATTTGACTGTGTCTCTTTGTGTTGCCTTTTTAGTGTTGCACTAGGTATTATCTATTCGTAATTTATTGAAGTCTATTGGTGTTGACATTTTACTGGTTCAAAGAAGGTGAAGAAAAATTATTTCCCTTTCTACCCCTTTACTCTCCACAATTTATAATATAATATCTTAAATATTTCCTCTATATACACTGAGAACTACATAACTTTTGCTTCAGCTATCAAACAATTTAGAAAACTCTTGTTTTCTCTTCCTTCCTGATGTTCCAAGATTCTTTGTTTTATATATGCTAAAGGGAGTTCTCATATATATATGTATATATGCTAGATTTTTTGTTATAGTCACACATGTCCATAAGGCTCTGCTCATTGTTATTTCAGTCTAATTTCTGTCTGTTGTTAAGGTTGGACAGTTTCTATAAGGTTTTTTTCCTTCAAGTTTTTTTTTCTTCCTTTTTCCTCTCTATTCTGTTGTTGAATCCATCAATTGAATTTTTCATTTTGGTTATTGTGTGGTTTGGTTCTGGAATTTCCATTTAGTTTTTTATAGCATCTATTTTTCTATTTTTCCATTCAATTCAAGAGTGTTGTAATTGCTTGTTGGAGCATTTTTATGATGTCTGTTTTAAAATCCTTGTCACATAATTGTACACCTGTGTCATCTTGGCATAGGTGTCTTTTGATTTTTTCTCTGTTCATGTTGAGGTCTTCTTTGTTCTTGTATAACAAGTGTTTTGGATTGTGACCTGGACCTTGTGGGTTTTACATTATCAGCATCTCAGTTAAACCTGTTTTTAGCAGACCGCTTCTGATACCACACTAATGGATGAGGGGGAGGTAGGGAATTACCTTCTTATTGCCAGGTGAGGCGGAAGTCAAAGTTCTTCAACAGGTGTCCACTGACTTGAGGAAGGGAAGTCTTCCCTGTTGCTGCTGGACTGTTGGACACAGGTAGAATTTCAGGCTTTCAGCTAGACCTTTATAGATACCAACCTGGCCACTGACACTGTTGGGAGGATGGCCTTTTGATGCTGATTGGTGGTGAAAGTCCTGATTCTCCACTAGGCTTCCTCTGATATCACCCCTGCAAGAAGGGGGGCGTGCACCTTGAGTAGGGGTGGAAGTCCAACCTCCTTATGTGATCTCCTGACACCACAGGGTTCAGGAGAAGGGCTTGCTACCACCCAGCGTGCATGAACATCCCAATTCCTCACTCTGCCTTCTCTGACACCACCTCAATGGGAAGTTGGGGTGCCTTCTTGGCTTGTCAAGGTTGGAAATCTAGGTGCTTCGCTCAGCCAGCTGTGAGTGTGGAGATGGGGCCACAGCTTTTCTGTGGTGTTTGGTTTGAACACAGCAGTTACTGTCCGAAAGGTTTCTGTCTTGCTGGGCTGTTCCTTTCCAGATCCTTTGATTGGAAAAAGCAGACATTTTGGGGAACTTTTTTTGTCAAGTGCACATTGGTGTTTTCAGGTTGCCAGCTTCTCCAGTATCCAGTCTGAGATATACGAGGCAAAAAGAACATCCAGGAAACAAGGTCCCTAAACAGACTTCCCTCTTCTCTCTGCCAATCAGAGTATTCTTCTGTGTGTTTTATGTATAATTTCTAGTTGTGCTTAGAAATTTATATATACATATATAATTTCTAGTTGTGTTTAGAGAAGCTAACATCCCAGGAGGGATGTTTTCTTTTCACTTGTCTTTTCGGCAAAAATGTGACAGCACGAAGGAGGTGGTGGTATTAAAACGAGCAGTTATAATAAATATAATTTCTAGTTGTGCTTAGAGAAGAAAAGGGAAATGTACATCTACTCCATTTCCCCAGAAGTACACGTTCCTCTATAGTATGTTTTGCTTCTGGTTTTAAAATCAACCTTAGTTTTCTTTATTTTTCAAAATTATGTTGGTTATTATGTTTTGCTATAACAGAGAATGTGTGGGATAAACTTGTTGAGTTCTCTCTTGCAATTCCCACTGGGGTTGCATTAAATGTAAGGTGACTCTATGACTGACTCATTTAGAATATTCAGTAAATAATCCATGGTTTCATATCAGAGTGAGTACAAATCTGAACTGACTATATCAGCCCTGGATACTTAGTGAAGATTCTAAGAACAAACGCCTTTCACTCACACTGAACAGGTTAATCATAATGTTCTGCCTCAATATATGTCTTTCCTCATCGGCGGTTTGTTTTTCTATCACAGCACACGACCTTATTATAGAAAATTTAGTTTTTCCAAATTCTCCACCATAGTGGTGGGGATATGAACTCCTGAAAGTATGTACAATGCTCACGGGGGCATTTGGTCTAGTCTTTATCATCTCACTATTTTTAAATGAGAAGTCCCAAGGTCATCATTGCTTGGTTGTCCCTGTTGATAAAGATCCTGCAGACTCTGGCTTTTGCTGGCTCCCTTCCTTGAGAAAGAAGACCAAAGTTTTTAAAAATAGAACAAACTGGAGTTTCCTGATGGTAGCCCATGTCTGTGTTTGTTTTCTATTGGCTATATAAATATAGCGAATCACTCAACAGAAAATTCTACTGCATCTCCTGGGCTCCCAGGAGGGATGTTTTCTTTTCACTTGTCTTTTTGGCAAAAATGTGACAGCACGAAAAAGGAGGTGGTGGTATTAAAATGAGTAGTTATAACTGTAAGTTGCAGAAGGAACATTTTGGACCAATGTCAGAATGAAGAGTTTCTGGTCTGGAGAATAATGTACAAGAGTATGATGTAAGTCACAGTAAAACTGGAAAAAGAAGTATTTAAGGCAAAGTCGGACTTTTAAATTCAACAAAAAGCACTGAAGGCTTTTTAAGCAACAACATGCTTCTTGTCACAAATATGCAATTATGAGTCCCTCCTTGTCCTCTCAGCACACTCCATTCAGGTACACTGAGAATGCTGGGACGTGTATCCAGGTGGGGAAACATCTGGACAGAGAAGTCTTCATTTCATGCTGACATGTCACATGGCCTGGCTTTATAATGCTGAATTCCATTTCTTTTTGTTTAACCATAAAATGTAAACATGCCTAGAAGAGTTCTCTTTTTCCCTCACTGGAAAGGGATTAAAGAAGTTGGGAGGGGGGTGGTAGATGAAGGAGGAGGAAGGCATCTTCTGTGATTCAATTACATAGATTTGGTGACGACTGGCTTTCCTCTAGGGGAGTACATTGTGTACAGAGGCACTTACTTACTGGTAAATGAATTGAATTACATTTGACTGGTTGAGCTCCCAAAGTTTCAAGAGAAAATTTTTTGGCTCCTTTGCTTCAAAATTCTTTTGCAATAACATCTTGGGAAAAGCACTTTACTTAATTGGAGTGCTATGGGCTGAATTGTGCACCTCCCCGCCAAATTCGTATGTTGAAGTCCTAACCCCTAGTACCTCAGAATGGGACTGTATTCAGAGACGGGGTCTTCACTGAGGTAATTAAGTGAAAATGAGATTATATGGGTGAGCCCTAATCCAATACGACTGGTGTCCTTATGAGAAGAGGAAATTAGAACACAAATATAGAAGGTAGTCATTGGAAAGCCCAAGAAACCATCCTTTCAAACACCTTGATCTGGGACGCCCAGTCCCCAGGACTGTTGAGAAATAAATGTCTGTTGTTTAAGCCGCTCAGTCTGTGGGACTTTGTTCCACCAGCTCCAGCGACTAACACAAGGAGTTATATCACCTTAGTGAAGAAGATGCAAAAACTTTTTCTATGAATTTAAGTTCTGGACAAAGAACATAATGTCAAGCAAGTCACTTGTAAATTGAGCTAAGATAGACCTGAGAAATAGTAGTGGTTACTTTCCTGGGTGTCTCATGGAGAATATAATTACTTCTGTTAAATAAAGAAATGACAGGCAAAAATGAAGTCACTTTTGCTAAGCCACGTCACCAAACCAAAACTTAACAACTAACCTAATTGCAGTTTCAGCTTGTCCCAGGAATGGAAATTTAAACCAATCAGTCTGGAATTTCTTGATCAATACTAATGAGGTAATCTGTATGATAAAACCCCTGCCATTCTTAATTCCCCCAAACAAAACATCTGCTGGTCTAAAAATAATCCTTTCTTTCCTTTTGCTAATAGTTCCCTGCCACACCCATCTGCCTATAGAAACCATCCATGTCATACAAGCCCTAGGAGCACGGTTCTAGTCGCTAGATGGGATGCTGCCCGATTCCTGAATTGCTTAAAAAGGCAATTAGAGCTTCACATTTCCTTCGTTGAATTTTGTTCTTTACCACTGCAAACCGCTTGGCTCTTTTGGCACCAGGGTGACTAGTTATTCTTATGCTTAAAAACCTCAGTGACTCTTTCCAGTGCTAAGGGTAAGTAACAGCCAACTCCCGGCCCTTGTTGTCACGGCCTCAGAGTCTTTCTGTCCTCTTCCCCAGACTTGTCATCCATCGTGGGTGCTACAGCTCAGCCACAGTCATCTTCCCTCAGGTCCTCCACTGCCTTTCCCATCTTGGGATCTTTGCCTGAACTAGCCCAAGTGTGCAGCAGACCTTCCCCCTCTCTGGATAACTCCTGCTCCTCTAGGCAGTCCAGTTCTAACTCTAGACTACAGTCTAACCCCTTGTCCCACAGGCCCCAAGGCGCCCCCTGTCTCTCATTTCCTCCAGCTTGTGCTCGCTGGTTGACTGGCTCACCTTGAGGCTTCCTCTCCAGAAAACATCGTCCCTGTTTGGTTGCTGCAGTCTCAGCACCTAGCACAGTTGCTTGGGTCATTAGTAAATGCACACCTACAAAATATTTGATGAGTAATTTTTAAAATAGTCTGTGAGCCTCTGTGCTTCCAGAAAAGCAACAGAATAAAGGGTTTTTAAGATTCTACTTTATATTTGCTGCTCTACTCTTGAGTTTCAATAAATCATTTCCTCTTGTACCCTAGTAAGCATAAAGGAACGATCTCTTCTGGCATAGGAGTAAGGAAATGAGGCCTATTTATCTTTGGGCTACATTAGTAAGCTTGTCTCAAATTTTAATCCATCACTATAGACTGAGCACTTTCTAAATATGAACTAAATACTAGTAACACAGTCCTTATCTTCAATCTGCTGCATAAAGGGGTGGGTGTCTGTACCTTGTCATGTGTTATTGAACCAAAAATATCTGGAGAGGCTCTGTGAGAAAGGAGTGCTTGCTAACACACCACTTCTGGAAAAGAAGTGGCAGAATCTGGGGGGTTAAAAAGTGTTCTGGAGGAGTCATTCAGCTAAAAAAGAGTTTAACAACCTCACTTAAACTCTTCAGTAACTAAGTGATAAATGACCCATGCTCTCCTATGAGAGTGGTTACAAACCTCAGGGCAGCATAGCAGGCCCAGAGGCTTAGTGAAGACTTCATGGTCAGAGGTCTTTTGCCTCACACCTAACAGGTTAATGATAATGTTGTCCTGCTGTGGTTTTTTACAACTAAAATTAGTGTAATTTAATTCATAGTGCCTGTTTCATCATTTTATTGTGACCTCTGTTAGCTCTGGTAAGCATATGGATTTAATGAAAAAGAAACTCCATCTCCCGGGAAATTTCTAAATTTACTAGAACTGACTAATTGTAGTTATGTGATGCCAAGAGAGGGAGTGGCCGCCTGAGCCTTCCCGGCAGCCCAGACTCACTGACTTGGATGAATTAGGAAAAGCAATTGCTCTCTCCTTAGCTTTGTAGGAAGGGTCCGTCTTTGGCTTTTTTTCCCTCTGTGTACTAACCCATTGCCATGGAGCCCTATGGAATGCAGAGTTCAGACACATTTATGCTAGCCTTCATGTGAAATAGAGCAACTTGTATTTCAAATCCTGTTGGTCTATTCTGTTTAGTTGAATCCCATTTTGTCTAATATTTTATGGGATGAGTTCTTTAAAATGGCATAGAAATAATTTACAACAGCAGGGACCTCTATGACACCCTCCCCATGCCTCTCCCTACCACCCATCCAACTCACCATGTGTCCCCCAAAGGCACCAGCGCCCACCGCCCTGTTGTCTCACTACTCCCCACGCACCTTCCTTCCACAACAGGGGTAGATCTGACCACAGGGTGTGGATATCTGTGCCATGGGGCCTTGGGTCCCAGGGTGCCTTAGATTGCACTGTCCAAAGTGAGGTTTTGCTTTGTGGCTCCATTGATGTGTGGCTCGCTTTTGTTGATGCTACAAAGGAAACCAGTAATGACAACAAATGTTCTCCAAGGAGGTCTTTTCTCCCTTCTATCTTTTTGTGCGTGATTGGGGATGAGGCCAGTCCAGGACCCTGTGGGAGGGGCTTCTGGTGTGGAAACGAAACCAAAAGCTACTCCCCTCCTTGTTGTTCTTTAGAATATGGTTCCTCTCTGATCTGTCTCCTCTTCTTTCTGGGAGGCATAATAATAGCACCTCCGTCATAAGGATGTGATGAGATTAATGAGGTGAAGTAAGTCATTTAACGTCCCAGAGTAAGCACTCTGTAATGAGAATTCCCGCTCCTGGTTACCTTCGTTCATCAGGAAAATAGCAGATTTATAAAAGGCCTTTCAGCTTTTCCCATTTCCTTCCCAGGGATTAGCACAGAAGTTTCTAAATCACTATTAGAAATTAAGCATATGCAGCACTTCTCTTCACACTAAATAATTTACAGATGAAGAATCAGCCATAATGGGACCACCCATCTGTATTAATTGTGAGAAAATAAGCTCTCCAAGAGCCAAGGATGCCGGGAGTGAAGAGACGTTTCTAAGGAGCGGAGAAAGCCAGTGACAAGTCCTCCAGCGCCACCTACAGCCTGCTAGGGCAGTCGCAGGTAACAGAAGCAGGAAATGCAACCCAACTTCAAAAGCTTCAAACACCGAAATCCCTGTAAGGGGAAGTGATCAGTGTAGATAAAACAGAACTTCAGTCTTTTTAACAAAAATGTATATATCCATATCTACACAGAGTTATGGATATGTGCATGTATATCTGTGTATGTGTTTTTAAATATGTTTCAATGGAGAAGGCCTGGCCCTACCACTGCCCCTCAACCTCTGTCTGACCTTGGGCAATCACTAAACTTTGAGAACCTCACCTTCCCCACTTGTGAAGTGAGACTGAAACCACATTCCTAACAAGCTATTTTAATGATTCAGGGAGGTGACATATATAAAACGCCACAAAGCCCAAGACACAGAATTACGGCAACAAAAGGAAAAATACGATACCAACAATTTGTTCATTTACCCATTTATTTAGCAAACAGAGCTGAGCCACTTGTGTGCCAGGCCCTCGCAGGAGGCTGAGGATACAACAGTGAACTGGACAGACTCAGCCTCTTGGGGCTGTCAGCTCATGTTCTGATTCTGAGAGCACGTGAAACATAAGCAGGGAAAGTGGGGAAGTTGGATGTGTTAGAACCACTTGTAAGCATTCTACCCAAGTTCATGTAATGGGCCCTGGGAAAGAGTCCGTATAAACATTCTCATGCCTCTTATCTGGAGAAACACAAATTCGGTGGAACTAGTTGGGACATTCCACCAGCATATGCATTAGCCAGAGAATGGACTTTCAGAAACCACCTGTAAGTTAATATATTAGTTTTCTATTGCTACATAACAATCATCACATCACTGCATAGCAGCTTCAGATAGCACATATTCATTAGCTCATAGTTTCTCCAGGCCAGAAGTCCAGGATTCTGAGCTGGGTCATTGCCTAGGGTCTCACAGGCCATAGTCAGGCTGTCATCTGGGGCTGGGTTCTTGTCAGAGACTTGATTTGGGAGGTTCTCTCCGGCTGTCATCAGAGTTCGTTTCTTTGCAGCTGTAGGATTCCTGGCAGCTTGCTTCTTCGAAGCCAGCAAAAGAGAGAGAGACTATAGCAAAGCTCAAGCAAAACAAAGCCTTATACAATGTACCTTCATCACCGAGTGACATCCCATCCCTTGGCCGACCCCTGTGTCGGTTTAAGCAAGCCTCAATCCAGCCAGCGCTCAAAGGGGCGGTTTACACACAGATATGTACGCAGGAGGTGGGATCCTGAGGTGGGACTTAGGGGCTGTCCCCCACAGTTGTCCTCACATCTAATTCCCAAAACGTATAAACTAGAAAAAGGAAAATCAGCAAGTAGTTCTCACGGACATCTTATTTCAGAAAACAAAACTAATCCAAGATGTACCATACATCTCACCATAGTAACTCCACATATACATTCTGAACACTAGGTACACTATGTGACAATGCAAAAGTTTGCAGTACTAAATGTTGTGACTACATTAGGAAATGCTAGGGAGTTCTAAAGGAAAAAGAAAGAAAGAAAGAAACAAACAAACAAACAAGTAAATAAAACAGGATGGATGATGCAATTCCTTATAACTTACATTACCATATCTTACACATTAAGAAAAACATCTCATTTTGCAGACAAAAATAAACTGCTTACCAATCAACTATTTGCTGATTGATTGCCTAGGAGGGTGACCCCTGAGTGTCCCAGTGCCTTCTGAGATCACTGCCAGGAGTAAGAGAAAAACGGCACTGGTCACGTGGCCTCACAAGTAACTCAGGCACAACAAAAAGATGGCAGTCCCCTGTCTCAGCTCTACTCCCCAGATGCATGAGATTGATGAATTAGGACTAACTGATTGTGATACAAGAGTGTAATTTCTCAGCCTGCTGTAATGTGTTTGCATACATGGGCAGAGTAAAACACAAAAATGGAATTTTAAAAACATAGTCTTAAATAAGCATTTGTTTTTAAATGTGTTTAGCAAATCAACCACTGGAGAAAATAGTCTGGAAACAGAATTTTTTAATGTTATGCATACATATGACAGTGTTATAGAAGTGGCATTTCCTTAGTAGAGAACCATCAACTCTTAATAAATGGTGCTGGGAAATTGACCAGCCTATGCAACAAGTGGTACATTGATTTCCCCACCTCTTAACACACACACACACACACACACACACACACACACACACACGTATTATAAATGGATTAAATCCTACATGTGAAAAGCAAACTAAAATTTTTGGAAGAAACTATAGGCAGCTACTTATGGGACATCTAGATAGGGAAGGAATTGTTGAATAAAATGTAAAAATGAATTAACTCTATTATATTTAAAAATAAATGGTTTGTGAGATATTATAAACAAAGTTAAAAGTCAAGCAATGCATTAAAAAGACTTTTAATTCATCTGGCCAACTAAGGATTAATATTGAGAATATGCAAAGAACTCCTGTAGAACAATAAGAAAATGAAAAACCACTCAACAGAAACAGGCCAAAGATAGGAAAACTCAGTTCATGGAAAAGAAAATCAGATGGCCAGGAAATATGCAAAGGTGTTCCCCCTCTCTAGTAATCAGAGAAATGCAAATAAAAACCAAATTAAAAATGCAAATTAAAATTTTAAATGAGGTACCATTCATACATATCGAGTTGGCAAAAGTTGGGGTTTGCAGCACCAGAGTGGAATGATGCTGTGTTGCGGGATGTTTTCTCTCGATGCTGAAATAGTGCAGAGTGTGCCTGAAAAGGACAAGACACAAAATGGGGAAATATACAAGTTAGGGATCAGAAAGAAGTGAGAAGACCCTGGTCCCTCATCCTCCCTCCGGCTCCCCAGAAAGACGAGGGACCAGGGCACGCTGTGGGATACACGCAGGATGGGATTTCATTCCAGGGAGGAATCCTGCACTTGGGAACTGTCTGGGAAAGCCAGCTGTCCCACCTGGGGTCCAGCGAGGGTGAGATGGGGACCCTTCATCCTGCTTAGTTCCCCCAGAGTCACAGTTAGCTACCTAAAGGGAAACCCTGGGGTGATTTGGCGAACTCTCTTTGCACCCCTGAGAAGTAAACCATGCCGGATAAGGTGTAGCCTTTGGTGTAAAACAGGCGAGGGTGTTTCCCTCCATCCCAAGGGCAATGGGAAGCAGTCAGGGCCATCAGCAGAAAGGGGGAGGGGCCATGTCTAATTCACAGTTTCAGAAATCAATCTGACCAGAACGGACTAGAGGATCCAGGAGGATCAGGACACAAGTTTGGAGGCTGTTAATGTCATCCTGGTAAGCAATGATGATGGCCTGCACTAGGGATCAGGACTGTAGACTATGGGCAGAATCACAGTAGAAGAAACCAGACTTAATGAATGACTCACACCTGGGAAAAGGCAGAGAAGCAAGAACCAGTGACAACACCTTGAGCATTGAGTACGTAGTGGTGGGACTCCCTGAAACAGAACCAAGTGGAGAATGAGTCGTAGATACAATGATGACAACTTTCTGTGGAAGATTTGAGTTTGATGGGCCAATAGGTCATTCAGGTGGGTGTATCCAGAGGGATATGAAAAGATGGACTGAAAAGATGGATGTCAGTTTAACAATGTCACCAAAACCCTCTTCCTTTGGGTCTTTCAGCTGTGTGTTCACAGTGCTGATTCAACCTAAAGTGGCTTCTCTGGTGATCTCAAAATTCTTGCCAGCAGCTCCTGGGGCTCCACATTTCATCAGTCACACCCAAAAGGAAGGATGAGAGGGAGACCCTTTCTGGCAAGCCTTCAAACTGTCTGCTCTGGTTTGGGACACATGCTCGTCCCTAAACTGGTTCCACTGTGAGCACTTAGTTGCTCCATTGCTGAAGCCAAGAGCAGAGCCAGCGTGTCCAGACCCACATGGATTCCCAAGCTAAAACTCAGAAATATTGGGAAGGAGAGGTGGGGAATGGATGCTGAGGGAACAGGCAACAACTGTCTCCCAAAACGTGGGAAAAGGGGTTCAGGAAAGCTGTTGGGTTGAGCTCACACTTCTAACTTCTTGGTCTCAACCTCCCCTGGAATGAGACACAGCAGACCAAGGAGTTGGTGGAATGTGAGGTCACAGATAAGATCAGGGTCTTGACAGGAGAAAGCAAGTATAAGGTGAGATGGTTGCTTAGGAACCAGCAGCAAGGGTGTGTGTGTGGTGGGGGAGGGGATGATGACAGGAGGGGGACGACCCTTGTCCTCCCTTGAGAACTGGAGCCAAGACCAGGAGCCCACAGTCCTCTGAGAGTTCAGCCAGCAGAGACCAGCAAACCAGCAAGGAGGGGTCACATCTCAGCAAATGCCTAGTTCTGGGGGATCTGCGTGGGGCTGCTCACCCAACCGGGCAGCAGATGAGGTCATAGGGGAGGTGGGTGGACCCCTACTCTAATATGATGTGCCTGGAGGGCCACCCTGTTCCCATGTCTGTCATGGGGAGAGTGCTGCTCCTTCCCCTGAGAAGATGGCGTAAGGGGGCCTGAGTGGTTCCTCCCTGGGCACTGCCACTCTGTGAGACCAAAACACATGTGTGCCTTTCACCTCGCACAGGTTCATTGTTGTTTAAGAGACTCTTCCACCTTTTCTTGATGGCTGATGACAAGCCGAGTCATGAGACAGAAGAAGGAAGAAAGGAGAGACCCACTGCGGTGCCTCCCATTCTGTCTAACTTGAGCAGACAGAATTGAGGAGTCAGGTGAGAACATTATCTGTACGCTGGTAAGAATTCCCAAGGAGCTTCACCAAAAGATGAAATGAATCTGCAGAAGTAAATATATGATTGTCGTGCGGGGCGGCCTGCGGGGTCTCTGCTCCCGCTCCCCATACAAGAACGCAGGATATGGCCAGGCCAAAAAGGAACACCCACGGAGCCATAGGTAGGGGAGTCATACCACTATATTCTCTCTGGCGGCACTATACTCTCACTGGAGGCTGGATCCACACTGTCCGCAAACCGCCATCCACGCTTGCCAGCCTAGCCGCCATCTTCTTGCTAGCCCCATTCTTTCTCCTTTCCTCTGCTAGCGTAGCCACAGCAGTTATATTAGTGGCCAATGGCTCACTGGTTACAGCTGACGGCCAACTAGCCACAGCTGATGGCCATCCCATCACAGTTGATGGCCATTTACTACCTGAGCCAGCACCTGTCTATGTGAGGCCGAGAGCCTGGAAACTACTTTCTGGGGCTCTGCCCCCACAATGATTTTCAAAATTCAATGCATGAATGGGAAAAGAGGATAGCTGTTGTTCAGATCTTCTACAGAAGATCAAGTAGAATGAATATCTCAGAACATAAATACAAAAAGGGAAATCATGAAGAGAAAGATAAGAGACTTGGAGGGCAGACCCAAGGAGATGAAACATGTGACAAAAAACAATTTCAGAAGAAAAAAGAAACACGGCGAAGAGGTATTTAAGCAAACAGGAAGCATCCCTGATCTGAATGAAGAATCAGACCTGCCAATTGGCAGGCTGACTCTGTCCTAAGTGATATTAATACTAATATTTTTAAAAGACACATGCTCAGCACTATGGGTTGAACTGTGAACCCTCCAAATTTATATGTTAAAGTCCTAACTCCCAGACCTTGGAATGTGACCTGATTTGGAGACAGGGTTGTTGCAGATGGAATTAGTTAAGATGAGGTCATAGGGGAGGTGGGTGGCCCCTACTCTAATATGACTGTGGTGTCCTCACAAAAAGGCAAAATTTGGACACACAGACTGACACGAATAAAGGGGAGGTGATGTGAAGACACAAGGAGAAGATGGCCATCCACAAGCCAAGAAGACAGGCCTGCAACAGATCTTTCACTCACAGCCCTTGGAAGGAACCATCCCTGACAATGGCTTGATTTCAGACTTACAGCCTCCAGAATTGTGAGGCAATAAATTCTTGTTTAATGGGCCATCTGTGATACTGTGTTACAGCAGCTATAGCAAACCAATGCACTTAGCTATAGCCTAACAAAATTGGTGAATTAGAAGAGTAAAGAAAAAAAAGCTTAGAAGAATACAGATAGAAAAAATAGACTATTAAAAGAAAAAAGAGAATCAGAGTGGTACCGAACTTCTTGTCTCCCTGGACAATGAGACTTTCTAACAATGAGACTTTTCATTATCCTCTCTGTATTTCTCTCTTCCAATTTTCTCTTGAGCCCTCTGCCTCTTGTCAAGAACCCACTGTCTCTTGTCAAGACCTCCAGTGGCTGCCCCTCACGAAGTCCCCAGAGAGAAGGCCGCTGAGCTTCCTAGCAGCGCTCATAGTCCTCTTCCTACCCCCTCCCTCCAGGAGCCCGAATCAGCAGAGTGCTCCATGGCTACCCTCAGGCCTTTTCTATTTTTAATCCACACTTACCCCCTTGGTGATATCTCCTCCAACATCGAGGCCTGGAATGTCATCTATGTGCTGAATGTTCCCAGATGTATATTTCTAGCCCAAACACTCTCCTGCACGCCATGCTTGAATAGCCAACAGACCTGGTTAGCATCCTTGGCTGAATATTCAACAGGCAGCTCTCTATACTGGGTTTCCTAGAAAACAGAGTAGGAGGCAAGTGGGGACACAGGGGCAGAGGGACAGGCCGTATGAGGGAGAGAGTGACGGAGCTGGCACTGACAGTTGCATGTGCTATGGGTTGGCTCCACCTGTTACCGTTGGGATTGTTGGCAGAGATCTGTGAACTGCAAGGCCTCAGGAGACTGTCTGTGGGGGGAAAAAGAAAATGATTGATCCACCGGCTCCAACCTCCCCCTGTTGTACCTGCAGAATGAGCTCAAAATGGTCCTTTCCTGTTTGACAAGGTGCTGAGTTATTTTTCAGGGACAGCAGACCAGGATACAGGTCATGCAGTTGAAGCCTGGGCAGAGGAGAGAATTCTGGCCTCCAGCTGTACCTGGAACCAAAGCCTCATGTCCCCCTCCCCGCCCCCATGGAACCAAAGGGTTCCAGGACATAACTAGAACACCGGAACCCTTTCAGAAGCCAAGGGTCCGTTGTCCAGGAAGATCCGGTGTTGACACTCCTTTACCATAAATGGCCAAGTTCCAACGTCCTCCAATTAAAACTTGTCCCACCAGCACTTTCACATACCTGTTCCCCCGGCCCCTTAAAACCCTTAACCCAGTCCAGTGAACAAGATGGATTTGAGGCACCATCTTCTTGGTTGGCGTCTTCTCGATCAATCAACCTTTCCTTAGTCCAAACCAGGACTTTTGAGTCTGGGTCTTTTGAAGTGTCGGGCACATGGGCTTTGGTTGGGTAGCATGGTCACTGTTTCATCCCAGCTGTTCACCTGTGTGGTCACTGCCACAGTGATAAGGAGGCTCCAGGGCCAGACCCCAGGGTCACCCGGTGTGTCTCTGCAGCTTGGCAGACCCCATTCAGAGGGTGCTCAGGACCACAGCTGGGCAGGAAGGAGTGGTGGACGGTCTCAGGCACTGACAGGTGGAACAGGGCAGCTCAAACCCCACCTCGCCGCCCCGCCCATCTCAGTCAACAGCAAGGCCGTCTGTGCCAAAGCCAAACATCTCATCTGGTTCCTTCTGTTCTCTCGTGCTGTCCAACAGCCCACCCAGACAGCGGTTACAACCACCGCACCCACCTTCTGCCCCTGAATCTGGGGTGGACTGGGCTCTGGGTCTCTCACGGAATTGCAGTCATGTAGTGGTCGAGGCTGGAGGCACTGCACAGGGCTAGTGACTGGCCTGCCCCTCGCTCTCTCTTCCAAGCTTGAAGAAGAAACTGTCTTTCCACTTGCATGACTGCATAAAGACTTTCTGAATTGCATTCAAATGTAAATACACTGGTCTTCTGAAATGTTATGATTGACAAGTATTAGCATCTTCATTTCAGAACACTAGAGAGGTTCTTGGTATTTTTAACTTTTATTTATTTAGTTTTTGTATTAGTTTCAGGTGTACAAAGCAACACAATAATTAGACATTTAGACATTTACACCCCTCACAAAATGATAAGCCCCCTCAATCAACTACCCTTCTGACATCGTATATAGCTGTTATATTCCCTGTGCTGTACTCCACGTGCCATGACTATATATATGTATATGTTATATTATAGTTCATATTCAGTATTAAACTACTTCAGCTTCAGGGGCTCAGTGCAGTGGTCAGGCATCTGTAGTCTATGAAGTGATCCTCTTGATAAGTCCAGTGCCCCTCTGGCACCCTACATGATCTTTACAACATTGTTGATTATATTCCCCATAATGTATTTCACATCCCTGTAACTATTCTGTCACTACCAATTTGTACTTTCTAATCCCTTCACCTTCTCCCCTATCACCCAACCCCCCTTTCCATCTAGCAACCATTGGTTCTTTTCTCTGTATCTCTTAATCTATTTCTGTTTTGTTTACTTGTTTATTCTGTTTTTCAGATTCCACATAAAAGCAAGATCATAAGGTATTTGTCTTTCTCAATCTGACTTATTTCACTTAGCGTAATATCCTCTAGGTCCATCCATGTTGTTGCAAATGGTAAGATTTCATTCTTCTTTATAGCAGAGTAATACTCCTCTGTATAAATGTACCACAATTTCTTTATCCAGTTGTTTATTGATGTGCATTTCAGTTGTTTCCATATTTTGGCTATTGTGAACAGTGCTGCAGTAAACATAGGGGTGCATATATTTTTTCAAATTAATGTTTTGGATTTCTTTGGATAAATACCCAGGAGTGGAATTGCTGGGTCATAAGGTAGTTCTACTTTTAAATTTTTGAGTAACCTCCATACTGTTTTCCATAGAGTGGCTGCCCCAATCTGCAATCCCACCAACAGCACACGAGAGTTCCCTTTTCTCCACATCCTTGCTAACACTTGTTGTTTGTTGATTTATTGATGACAGCCATTCTGACAGGAGTGAGGTGGTATCTCATTGTGGTTTTTATTTGCATTTCTCTAATGATTAGTAACATTGAGCATTTTTTCACATGTCTATTAGTCCTGTGTATGTGCTCTTTGGAGAAACGTCTCTTCATGGCCTCTGCCCATTTTTTAATTGGGTTGTTTGAGATTGTTTGGAGTTGAGTTGTATAGTTTTTTTATAATTTTGGATATTACCTCCTTATCAGATGTATCACTGGCAAATGTTTTCTCCCATTTGGTAGGATGCCTTTTTGTTTTGTTGATAGTTTCCTTTGCTCTGAAAAACTTTTTAGTTTGATGTAATCCCATATGTTTATTTTTTTCTTTTTGCTTCCTTTGCCTGATGGTATAGATCAGTACAAATATTACAAAGGGTAATGTCTGAGAGTTTACTTCCTCAGACAGGAGTAATGACAATTTCACTTCCTCCTTTCCAATTTGGATGCCTTTTATTTCTTTTTCTTGTCTGGTTGCTGTGGCTAGAACTTCCATTACTATGTTGAATAAAAGTGGTGAAAGTGGGCATCCTTGTCTTGTTCCTGATCTTAAGGGAAAAATGCTTTTAGCTTTTTCCTGTTGATTATGAGGTTAGCTATGTATTTGTCACATATGGCCTTTATTATGTTGAGATATGTTACTCTTTTCCCACTTTGCTGATGGTTTTTATCATAAATGGATGCTGGATTTTGTCAAATGCTTTTTCTCCATCTACTGATGTGACCATATGATTTTTATTTTTCATTTTGTTGATGTGGTGTATGTTAATTGATTTGCGAATATTGAACCAACATTGTATACCAGGAATGAATCCCACTTGATCATGATGTATGATCTTTAATAATGTATTGCTGAATTTGGTTTGCTAATATTTTGTTGAGGACTTTTGCATCTATGTTCATTAGGGATATAGGCCTACAGTTTTGTTTTTTTGTAATGTACTTTTCTGGTTTTGGGATCAGGGTAATTGCAGCGTGGTAAAATGAGCTTGGGAGCCTTCCCTCCTTCTGGATTTTTTGGAACAGTTTGAGGAGAATAGGGGTTAATTCCGTGTGTGTGTGTGTGTGTGTGTGTGTGTGTGTGTGTGTGTTAGTTCTTTTTTGAATGTTTGGTAAAATTCAACTGTGAAGACATCCGGTCTAGGACTTTTGTTTATTTGGAGCTTGTTGATTACTGACTCGATTTTGTTGGTAATAATCAGTCTGTTCAGAATTCCTGCTTCTTCTTTATTCAGCCTTGGAAGATTGTATGCCTATAGGAATTTATCCACTTCTTCCAAATTGTCTAATTTGTTGTCATATAGTTGTCATAGTATTGTCTTAAAATTTTTGTATTTCTGTGGTGTCTGTTGTCACTTCTCTTTCATTTCTGATTTTATTTATTTGGGTTCTCTCTTTTTCTTGATGAGTCTGGCTAAAGGTTTGTCAATTTTGTTTATCTTTAAAAAAAAAAACAAAAAACCAGCTCTTGGTTTCCTTGATCTTTTGTATTATTATTATTATTATTTTGGTCTCTATTTGGTTTATTTCCACTCTGATTTTTTTCCTTCCTTATACTCACTTTGGGCTTATTTCCTTTCCTAATACTGACTTTGGGCTTATTTTGCTGTCTTTCCCAGTTCCTTAGGTATGAAGATCAACTGTTGATTTGAGATTTTTCTTATTTCTTTAGGTAGGCCTGCATTGCTATGAATTTCCCTCTTAGGACTGCTTTCATTGCATCCCACAATTTTGGGTTGTCGTGTTTTCATTTTCGTTTGTCTCAAGGTATCTCTTGATTTCTTCCTTGACCTCATTGTTGACCCATTCATTATTTAGTAGCATGTTATTAAACCCCCATGTTTTTGTGTGTTTTCCAGTTTTTTTCCTTGTAACTGATTTCTAGTTTCATAGCTCTATAGTCAGAGAAGACACTTGATAAGATTTCAATCTTCTTAAATTTATTGAGACTTGTTTTATGGCCTAGCATGTGGTCTATCTTGTAAAATATTCCACGTGCACTTGAGAAGAAAGTATATTCTGCTGTTTTGGGGTAAGATGCTCTAAAAATATTGATTAAATCCATCTGATCTAATGTGTCATTTGAGGCTACTGTTTCCGTATTGATTTTCTGTCTGGAGGATCTGTCCATTGGTTTTCAGTGAGGTGTTGAAGTTCCTTACTACCATGTTTCCCGGAAAATAAGACCTAACTGGAAAATAAGCCCTAGCAGGATTTTTCAGGATGACATCCCATGAACATAAGCCCTAATGCATTTTTAGGAGCAAAAATTAATATAAGACCCAGTCTTATTTTCGGGGAAACACAGTACTATTGTGTTATTGTTGATCTCTGTCTTTATGTCAGTCAATATTTAGGTGCTCCTGTATTGGGTGCATAGATGTTTGCTAGGGTTAAGTCACCTTGTTGGACTGATCCCTTTAGTACTTGCTCGTGCCCTTCTTTGACTTTTATTATAGTCTTTGTTTTAAAGTCTATTTTTGTCTGATACAAATGTTACTATCCCAACTTTTTTTTGGTTTCCATTTGTGTGAAATATCTTATTCCATCCTTTTACTTTCAGTCTATGTGTATCATTCTCTCTCTTTTTTTTTTTTTTTTAAGGAGGGTGCAGCTCACCGTGGCCCATGCGGGGACAAAACCGGCAACCTTGGTGTTATCAGCAACATGTTCTAACCAACTGAGCTAACTGGCCACCCCTCTGTATGTGTCTTTTGATCCGAGGTGGGTCTCTTGTAGACAACATATGCATAGGTCTTATTTTATTATCCATTCAGCTACACGATGTCTTTTTTTAAAATTGGGTAACAGTGTGTTTTTTCCAGGACCCATCATCTCCAAGTCAAGTTGTTGTCCTTCAATCTAGTTGTGGAGGGCACAGCTCACCTCCAAGTCCAGTCACTGTTTTCAATCTAGTTTCAGGGGGTGCAGCCCATCATTTCATGGGGCAATTGAACCAGCAACCTTGTTGTTAAGAGCTCACGCTCTAACCAATTGAGCCATCTGGCCGCCGCCCCCCTCCATGTCTTTTGATTGGAGCATTTAATCTCTTTACATTTAAAGCGATTATTGGTAAGTAAATAGTTATTGCCATTTTATTATTCATATTTCCGGTCTTCGTTAGTTTGTTTTCTCCTTTATTCTGCTTAAAGAAGCCCTCTTAACATTTCCTATAATACTGCCTACGTGGTACTTACTTCCTTTAGCTTTTTCTTTTCTGAGAAGCTCTTTATCTCTCCTTCAATTTTAAATGATAGCCTTGCTGGGTAGAGCAATCTTGGTTGTAGGCCCTTGTTTTTCATCACTTTGAATATTCCCTGTCATTCCCTTCTGGCCTGCAAAATTTCTGTTGAGAAATTAGCTGATAGTCTTATGGGAGCTCCCTTGTAAGTAACTAACTGTCGTTCTCTTGCTGCTTTTAGGATTTTCTCTTTGTCTTTAACCTTTGCCATTTGAACTATGCTGTGTCTTGGTGTGGGCCTATTTGGGTTCATCTTGTTTGGAACTCTGCACATCCTGGGCTTGTGTGTCAATTTCCTTCTCCATGTTAGGGAAGTTTTTGGTCATTATTTCTTCAAACAGGTTCTCTATCCCTTGCTCCCTCTCTTCTTCTTCTAGTACTCCCATGATGGAAATATTATTATTCTTGATGTTGTACCATAGGTTTCTTAAAATATCTTCATTGTTTTTTATTCTTTTTTCTTTTTGTTGTTCCGATTGGGTATATTCTGATACCTTGTCTTCTAAATTACTGATTTGATCCTCTGCTTCATCTAACTGCTGGTGATTCCTTCTAGTGCATTCTTTAGTTATGATATTGTATTCTTTATTTCTGACTGGTTCTTTTTCACGGTTTCTATGTCCTTTATGCTTACTATCTCTTGAAATTCTCACTAAGTTCCTCAATCATTCTTACAGTCCGTGTTTTAAACTCTGTCTCTGGTGGGTTGATTGCCTCAATTTAATTTAGATCCATTTCTGGAGGTTTCTTCTGTTCTTTTATTTGGGACATGTTTTTTGTTTCCTCATTCTGGCTGCCTTTCTGTGTTTGCTTCTATGTATTAGGTAGATCACCTATGTCTCTCAGTCTTTGCTGGGTAGCCTTATGTAGTCAAATTGTGCAGTCTCCCTGATCTGCTGTGTGCGTGTTCCAGGAGTGTCCCTTGAGTGTATTGTGTGCATTCTCCTGTTGTAGTTGAGCCTTGATTACTTTTAGCATGTCAGTAGGTGGGATTGACTCCCAGACTGACTAACTGTGAGGATTGGCTACACCCACAGTGTATGAGCTGCTGTGTGGGGGCTGACCCCTCCCTCAGAGGAGGCTTCACCCCTGTGGGCTCTTATGCCTGTTGAGACCCCCCCTTTAGGTGTGTCACTTGTGGGGCTAACCAGGTAGTGCCCTGGTGTGGTCTGAAGCTGTCCTCTGGGTATGTTGTTTCTAGTGTCTCACGGGCGGGGCTCCTGTGCAGGGTAATTTCAACCTTGCCTGTTACTGGGCCCGCAGCTATCTGGTAGGTGCCTCAAATTATATACAATTGGCTGCTGTCTGTGCTGGACCTGGAGGTATGTGAGGGTGGCCTTGCTGTGAACTGAGGCCTGCTACCACCAGTAGTGGGCCTGAGGCTGCTTAGCAAAAGGCCCAGGGCCCCCTAAACCTATTGCCACCCGCCAGCTCCCCGTAAGGCCCAGCCATTGAAAGAGGCTCCTTAGGTGCATGTGCTGGGCTGTTTGACCCGGTATTGAGAGTGCCCTTGGCGATGCAGCACTAGCTGGGTGGGGTGGAGTTCAAGTGAGTCACGAGACAAGACCAGAGGCTTTTACATTAATGCAGATTCAGTTCTTATGCCAGTACCTGACCTGTGACCACCTTGTCCCAGGCACTGAGAACACTGCAGCCAGCCACCGCCTCAGGCTCGCAAATTCCTGAGAGCTGCTGCCAAGTGGCTGCGGTGAAGTTTGTAGGTCACTATCCACCACCAAAATATCCCCAGAACATTGAGGATTGTCTGCTGTGGTAAAAAAAAAAAAAAAAAGAACCACCTCCATGCATTGTGAGGATGGGGCCAGCCACCCAGGTGCCCAGAGTGCCCCTGGCAGTGCAGCTCTGGGGGAGGGGGAAGGGCAGGGTTCCAGGGAGCTAAGAGGTATAGTCAGGGTTTGTACAAATTCAGTACTGTCTTGGCTCCTGTACCAGTGCTGGGCCTGCGACCACCCTGCAGAAATGTCCTGAGAGCACTATGGCCTGTCACTGCCCATCTCAAGCCCCCCAAACCACCACCCATCTATGCTTCCGCGCAGGTCTTGGTTTAATGTCCTCCAGCAAATGTTTCCCAGGCCATCACAGGCCCTTTACCCACTTTAATATGCAGCCTGTGGGGCAGGGCCAGCTGCCCAGCAACTAAGAGTTTCCAGGGCAACACAGCACAAGCTGTGCGGAGGAGGGCAGGGTACCCAGGGTCTCACCCAGGCAGTGCGCCGCACGGATTCCACCAGACCAATGTGGTCCCAGACTTCGTCCTTTGGAGGAGGGCTTAACCCTGAAAAGATGATGCTCCCCTGTAAACCACACGTGTGCAGGCCCCACACAGGGAAACAATAGCTCCCATCCCTCCATTCCCACAACAAAGGCACTCAGTTCAGTCCTTCCCCGCACATCCCTGGGCTTCCTGAGCTGCCAGCCCTTCCACCAGAGACCAGGTGAGTGCTCACCAGTGAGCAAGTCCATGTGTCAGCTCTACACGAGGGCGTCTGGGTTCTCAGCCGCCTGCTGCCCCACCGGGAAGGGCAGACAGTACTGGCTGATTTTCACTGTCAGATGCCATAGGAACTGCTCTTCTTGGCACAGGACCCCTGGGCTTGGGAGCCCGATGTGAGGCTGGGGGGGGGGCTCCTCCCTCTTCAGGGGGTACCTGTGCCACTGAGGTGCCCCTTCAAATGTTCAACCTCTCTCTGTGGGTTTGGGGTCAGCCCATTTCACGTTTCCACCCCTCCTACCAGTTTGAATGTGGCCTCTTCTTTATGTCCTTAATTATAGGGGTTCTGATTAGCTAGTGTCAGATGATTCTTGAGGTTGATTGTTCTATAATTTATTTATAATTTTGGTGTGATCCTGAGATGCAATAGGCCTAGTGTTTACCTTATCCACCATCTTTGCCGACCTCCCTTTGTATTATTTTTTAAAGCACTACATTTTCTAAGTATGATATAAAATGTCTAATTTGCTGAATTCTGACAAATGTACATACCCATGTAACTTTCGCCAATTCAAACTAAGGAACATTTCCCTCACTCCCAAACGCCTCCACCTGCACCCTCTCCCCAGCTCGGACAGCCCCCCGCACACTGCCAATCACTGCATGTCAGCACTTCCTGTTCTAGAACTTCCTGTGCCGTCACGCTGGATGAGCCACTTTCTGCTTGGTGTCTTTGGCATCAGCACATGTTTGTGTGTGTGTATGAGTTTATTTCTATGGTACAAATCCATTGCATGAATGGACCACAGTTGGCTTCCTTTCACGGGTCAGTGGACATTTATTAGGGTGGTTTCCCATGTTTGGACACTAGAAATAAAGCTGTAGTAAACATTCTTGCTCAACTCTGTGCATGGAAATATATTTTTATTTCTCCTGGCAAATACCTGGGAACACAACTTATAGATCAATATGGCAGGTGTACGTTAAACTTTTAAAGAAACTGCCAAATAGTTTTCTGAAGTGTCTCTGACACCAGTAGGATTTGAAAGCCCTTGTCTAACTTGCCACCAGGCCTAACTGCACACAGCCTTGTCTTAGTTCTGCCCTTTGGCACGTGGAGGTGTCCCCCACCCCACAACCCCCGGGGCAGGAATGTGTCTTGTATCTCGAGTGTCCCGCCAGCCAGCCCGGACCAGTCCCCAGTGTCCCAAGAACCCTCAGTAGATGTCCCTGAAACCCAGTGCTTCCGCCAGCCCAGTTCTGGGCTCTAAGTCCTTGCTGCCTTATTATATTTGCCTCTACTCTTGTTTGAAAAATAGAACGTACAGACACCTATGAACTGACTCCCCAGCAAGCGGGGACTCCTACCAAGTTCTTCATTGATTATTTTCATTTTATACATTTCTCGGGTTCTCCTGCTCAGGCAATACTAATTTTTAAAGACTGTTCTCTCAGAGAGAGCTTTTAAAATTTGGAGCAGTCAAACTTTTAAAACTAGATTTAAACCCGAGTATTCAAAAAATAATGTGTTTCTTTCTTTTTTTTAAAGATAGGTATTTAAGTGTCTACTGTTTTTGATGTTTGAGAGAATCTTATCTAAGATGTTCAGCAAGATGTTCATTCAAGTGGGCAATTTTACTCTTTCTCTGCTTTTCTCCATCCTCTGGCACACTGTGATTTGCTAGTTCTGTGTTCTAAATTGAACTTCCTAAAAGATTTACTTTTTCCACTCCAGAATGTCGTGCCTAATGGGAGCTCTATTACATTGAGCATAAGAATGCAAAATTATGAAGAACAATAATAAATGACATAATAAAACCAATGGCGTGTGATATAGGCCACATTAATAACATAAGCTTTCAATGTGGTATTTAAAAAGTGATTTTTTTCTGTATTTTAAAAAGCAAAGCATAAGTTTCCCCACTTTGGAGGTAACAAAATCATAAAATCCCATTTTCCCTAGTATGTGGGTTTCCAGTTAAATTAACATTACATAATTGATGGAGAAAAAATAAATAGGCCAAAATTTCTGCGGCCAGGGACCTCAAGTGGGCTCATTCTTGGGGATCCGCCCTGTGCAGAGATGTGTGCCTGAGCCCCAACCAGTTAGGTCCCTCAGCCAAGTGTCCCTGCCCCCCCCCACCCCCTGCACTTGGGTCCCTCCTGCCTGACTGGTCCTGAAGCGCGCTGTGACCAAGGGGGTTTGCACAGCAGGGAGTGGGGGCAGCCACCGGTTAGGAGTACCCGTGCCCCACTCTCAAGACCCTACACCCTGCCCCAGCACCTGTGCCCTCACCCTCCCTAGATCCTGTACCCCACTCCCTGGGTGAGTCCCCACCCTCCCAATGGGGAGGGCCAGTGTCCTTGCAGGCACTCGGATGTCACTCCAAGTCTTGAACCCAGGACCTGACCCCCGGCACTCCTGTTCCCACTCCCCAGAATGCATCACAGCCCTGGTTCAAACACTTGCTTCCTATTAAACTAGCATTGGGTTGCAAGATTCTCCTAGGCCTCAGTTTCCCCAGAGGCAAAGTGGGAACAGGATGGCCTCCCAGTGGGGTTTCTGGTGAGAGGGAAGTGAAATAATGTAACTAGCAGTTTCTCTTTAGAAGCTCATCCGTCTTACCCCAATTTCATTAGTTTCCTACTAAAAGTGGTATAGATACCAGGTCTTTGATCCAGGGCTGGACCCATACCTGGAGGGGGAGAGGTTGGAAAGAAAGAAAGAAAGAAGAAAAAGAAAGAAAAAAAATGTTAAAGAAACACCTGATTTCACCTAAGTGTAGTTTAGTTTCTCCATAAGAAATAAGAAATTAAAGGGCATGGTCTTCTGTGAGCAGTTTTATCCAAATGGCTCTGCATCGTGGCCAACAGAATACCTGCCCATTAAAGTTTGGTACCTGAGAGGTAAAGGCACACATGCAACATACAGATTTCACACGTAGATGTGGGTTTACTGGTCTGTCCTCTGGCTCCTGACAGTAATCCGTCCCTTGGTGGGGGTGTTGGGGGCATGCGCTGGGATTTCTTCAGACTCGGACTGCATTTGAGCTTCTCCCGGGTTACCCCTCTACCAATTTACCTGATTGTTTCTGTAATAGAGGCAAAGAGAAGCGAAAAGCTTTCTCAAGGGTCCTGGATTGGGTTAAAAAGAAAACCAAGATGAGGATAGCGAGTCCTCAATGTTGTTTCATAGTCACAGGGACTTACAAGCACTAAAATGTGAAAAAGAAATAAAGAAAACCCTAACAATTGTCACCCCAATAAACTTTAATTAAAATAAATAAATAAATAAATAAATAAATAAATAAATAAATAAATAAATAAAAATAAAAAGAAATGAAAAAACCCAAACTCTCCTGGGCATAGTTGTTTCAAATCTTCATTGCTTCTTTGTTGTGGAAATGTTAATAAACAGTGAAATGGTGGTGTCGGGGGCAGGGCCAAGCCCGTCATGGGTGGTTCACACGTGCAGGTGTGGGATAATCATGGTGGACAGTGGGAACCCAGGCCTCAGTGACTCTGATCTTCTCACTAGGTAAGAAATCAGGGAAGATGGTTCTTAATCACCTTTGATGGCAGGAGATGATGGCCATTTTTATTTTTATGGGATTATGGTCAGAGAAGAGAGCCTGTGACGTCTCTACTTTGGGGATTTTATTAAGGCTGACTTTGCTGTCAACTACATGATTGATTATTGAAAAGTGCCCTAAGAAAGACTAACCCGTCTGCCTTGGGAACAAAGCTCTCAGTCTGTCTATTAGCTCATGCTTTTTTCTGAGTTGCTCTTTCAATTTCTGAAGAATGCGTTCACGGCTCCCACTATGGTTGTTTATTCCTGGGAGTTGTTGCTTTGTGTATTTATCTACCCTGCTTGGTGTGTAAAAACATCTCTTTGAGTACTTTTGGCCTTAAATCCCACTGTATTTAACATTCACAGAGACCCTCTTTTTTGCTTTGTTTTTAGTCAATCTTTTGGCATCAGGCAATCATTTCACCTTTCTGAGCAGGAAGGGCTGGGTTGAAGCTCTTTGCCAGAGGGTAGGGAAGGGAGACAGCAGTTACTCTGAACTAGGAAATTTGGGAAAGGAATTTTAGGAGGCCTTCTTATTACTTCCTGGATGCCATGTTATCCCTTCTCTTGGTATGCTCCCCCAGTTTGCTGGAGCACAGAGGACACTTCTGGCTGTGTGTGGACACAAGTCACCTCTGACAGAGTGCCAGCACTCTACAAGCCCCATTTTGTCCCCTGTCAATACTGGCATCCTACTTTTGAATCAGACTGAACGTAATGCAGAGGTTTCTCCTTGGCCTGGGAAGGTCACCTTGAAAAATCTCAATACTTTAATTTCATCGCATTTATCCTAGGTTGTTTTCAACAATGCATGCACATTTGAATTCATGCAGATCATGACCGAGACCTCTGGCCACAAAGCCTAGTGTGTGACAGATTTATTACTTGGCTGTGCTTCAGGTCCAGAAGAGAGGGGTTTCTGGGGAAACATTCACTCTCCTGGCTTCCATCTGTAGGCATAGATATTGTGAGAAGACAATCATGTGGGTTAAAGGAAAGCAAATGGTTGTCAGAAAAGAAGTGACTGTAGAGACAAATAAAGGTGGACATGGGAGGGGGAGGGGCAGCCAACAGAAGATGCTGGCTCAACAAGATGACCAGAGCAGCCAAGTGACTTTATGCCAGGCATGGTGGCAGGCCATACTTCTCTGCACAAGAATGTTTACTGCAACATGATAATACTAGGTTGGTGCAAAAGTAATTGCGGTTTTACAATTACTTTTAACCTTTTAAACCTGAATTACTTTTGCGCCAACCTAATAGCAAACATTTAGTAATAGTTGAGTACTAAAAAATCTAGAGGGGAGAATTCCATTTACCAGAAATTCACCACGAAGGTTTTCAGAAAGAAAAGCAAAGAACTGTACTCCTTGGGGTGAATGGTGTGTGTGTGTGTGTGTGTGTGTGTGTTTGTGCATGTGTGTTGTCAGGCCTCTTACATGCTCAACACAGGTGGGGAGGAGGAAGGAAGGAAGATGAAAGTAGGGGAGGGAGGCAGTAATTACTTTGAGCTAGGAAATTTGGGAAAGAAATTTTAGGAGGTCTTCTTGTTACTTTTCTTGGATCCTGCATCATCCTGTCTCTTGATTTCCTCCCCTCAGTTTGCTGTAACACATCCTGAAGTGACATCTTACAAAAGGTAGGTGTAAGATAAATGGACTGTGTCCTCACTAGAGCCTGTATACCTCCCGAGGGCCATACTGGGCATTGCAGGCCAGTGGCCTCATCTTCACTTTGCTGTCTCCAGTGATTCTGTCCTGGGTCCTGATTTAAAGACCCTTCTCAGCAAAGCCCCAGCCTAGAAGTCACCCCCGCCCCCACCTACTCTGTGCTCTGGACGCAGCAGCGAATAAAAGAGAGAGAAAATCCCTACCCTGCGGGCTTTACCCTGGTGAACTTACCAGCTGTGTTCTCACTCCCGGGTGCCTGGGACATAAACTTTTCTCCGGTGATATATATTTATATTTATGCCCCACCCGCCTTGTTAAATTGGTACTTCAAGCCGCTCTCCTGCTCTTTCATTTTGGCTGTGAACTAAAATTATGTATTTTTCAACAGAGCCATAGGATCTCAGTGAATTAATCAGAATGCGTTGTCTAGCGGCCTCTAGTGGCGTTTCTCAGAGTTGCATCACTTCTGGTTGGAGACTCAGGGACTGATGAGGCAGAGGACACCCTCGGTCTGGGGACCCGTTCCCAGCTCCAGCTGCTCCCAGCTCTGCCTGAAGGACACGTTCCTGCCTGCACAGTGAATTACGTGGGGTAAGATTCGCTTCTTGTCCCCATAAACATCCGTACTCATTACGGTTCTTTCTTCCATTCTCCTTGATCCTGAGATCCTTACCTCGTGACCTGGAAATTCGTGCCGATAGAAATGTATTTCATGGTGAGAGAGATTTCCCACTTTTATTCTGTTCTCTCTTGCGTAAGCGAACTGCCTATATTGCTTTACCTGCATGTTTGTGTTTCCAGTTAGGGTGAAAAAGCCATCACTGGCTACCAGGAAAGGGACTTTGAAGACGAACCTTTTTAGATGATTTTCGTTCACGGGAATTTTTAGAGGCACATTTGGTGGCTAATGACCAGATTACTTAAACTGCCTACTCCTGCCCAGGACTCCCCTCTCACCTGCTGCGTTTTCTTCAGAGAACCGAACATGGCAGACAGTAGGGAATGTACTTTGCAGCTGGGTCACCCTGCTGGTCTACCTGGTTGCACCGCAGGCTGCCATCAGCATTTGTCGCCAAATTAATCTTATGATTTCACCTCGGATCAATTTGGGGAGAATCTTATTTTGATTTTTGTGGCACAATTGCCAATATTGCATGTTTGCATTTGGGACACTGTGTTTCACCCACAATTAAATCCCTAAGTGCTGTTCTAAGTAACTGTGGCAAACGCAGTATATCAAAAGCAGAGCTTTTCTAATAAGCACTCTAGTTTTCTTGCACATCAGGATTTTATGCTAGGCCATTTTAGTAATGAAGTCAATGGAATTTATTGAGAATACAAGATGTGCAATGAACATGCATAAGTACAGAGCCTGCGCGGTCAACCCCTCTCTTCTTGAATCACTACGCCTCGTGAACATGGTAAACTGTACTTTGTAGGAAAGAAATATGATGTTCATCTCATGCTCATGAAATCCATACTGAAAGCTATTTTAACTAACTGGAAATTTACCCTTACTGGGTAATAACTGAGACTTGAAGAACATTTACCTGGAAAAAACCAAACCAAACCAAACCAGAAAGCGTCCCTTTCCGTAGTGAGCCACTGGCCTTGCAGATGGATCTCGAGGAGCCCCAGTCTCCTCTGACCCCTCCTCCCCATCCCCTCACCCCCGCCAGGGACATGGTGGGGCGTTGGGGCACAGAGAGAACATCTGTCCTGGGCGCACAGTAGATGTGGAAAACCAACAATATTGGTATTTACTTTGAAAAAACAGAACCGGTTTTTGCTCCTGTTCAGTAAGGGAGACGGTCCTGCTTCTCGGCGTTGTCGTGTCCTTTTGAAACAGAAAGAGAAAGTAGGAAGGAGGTTGGTGTCCCAGCACCGCTCCATCTCCCTAGACCAAGGCAGCTGGAGGAGCTGAGCTGTGGGTGGGAAAGGCGGGCCCCGGGGCACAGGTGTTGGGGCCGGTGTGTGGGCGGCGTGCAGGCAGACAAGGAGGGAAGGACTGCATCCTGGACGAGCAGGCCACTGGGCTGCGCACTGTGGTCTCCGCAGAGAAGCTGTAAAGAAGGTCTCCTAGTCTTTTCTGCACCACCGATGGACCCCTGCACACTCAGATCTTCTCGGAATATAGTTTTAATGCAGAAATAAAACACTCAACTTAAAAAGAAAACATCTATATTGAAATTATCAAAATATATATTTTTAAATGACATATGTGTTTCTGTATTAAGTCAGCAACAAGACTTTACAGCAGGCTTGATAATTGGGGAGCTCCTGGAGTGGTGGCGAGAAAACAAAACTTTAAGGCTTCTGCCACAATCACAACATGGCACGAAGAGAACCGATTTGTACCGATTTGTACTGGCAACCAGCTACCAGACAATGAACACATCTTTGGGGTTTTCCCCTACATTTGTAATAAGAGGAAATGCTCCATTTCGGTTAGAGGTTAGTGAAAATGAACATGTGATTCCCCACACACACACACACACACGTTCACAGGCAGGCCCTGGCAGAGGTCCTGGGCTCCAGGGTAGGGCCTCCTCAACCTTGTTCTGAGACCCAGGAAAGGCTGGGAACTCCACAGGAGGCAGAACTCTCGGCCCAGGAAAGACTCCAGACACCTGTAGTCACAAGCTCTAGAAGACAGTGGAGACCAGCCCACCCCCTACCCCGCAGTGTGCCCATGAAAGTTGCGTCCTTTGTCACTTGCGAACACAAGGTTCTGATCTAATGATACCGGTGTGATCTTTTTCAGTTGCCACAATAGGGCTCTAGCCCAGGCATCATCACAGAGCAAATACCGCTGCCCTAGGAAGACTTAGCCTGTTGTTACAATGTATCTTCTTGAATAGCCTTCCTCTTGAGAAACTGGGAATGTTTCTTATCTTGTTCACCACTGAATCCAGTGAACAGTACCGTTCAAGAAATATTTGCTGAAAGGCTGTATGAACAAATAAGTAAAGGGTATTTGGTGAGGACTATTAACAATTCACAGAACTTGCCTGCAACCTCAATCCTTTCATTAAAGTAACGTTTTCTTTTGATATTCTCAAAAGGGATGGCTCTAAAACAAAACAAACAGATAAATGCTGGTGAGGATGGGGAGAGCCTGGAGCCGTCATTCATTGCTGGTGGGGAGGTAAAACGGAGCAGCCCCTGGAAAATAGTTTGGAAGTTTCTTTAAAAGATCAGTGATTTACCTTATGACCCAGAATTTCCACTCTTAGTAATGTGAGAAATGAAAACATATCTCTATAATGAACATATGAAATGTTCATAGCACCATTATTTTAATAGTCCAAAACTGGATAAATCCAAATGTCCATTGACAGATGAATGGATAAAATGTGGTCTATCCATACAATGGATTACTACTCGGAAATAAAATAAACTTCATAGGTGCTACAACATAGATGAACCTCAAAAAACATTCTGCCGGGTGAAAGAAGCCAGAAGCAAAATGCTACATATTGTAAAAATTCCACTTATGTGAAAAGTCCAGAAAAGGCCAATTCATTGAGACAGAAAACAGAGCAGATTGCCGGGAGCTGACAAGCATAAGGGATCTTTGAGAGGTGACGCAAAGTTCTAAAATTAGATTGGGGTGAAGGCTGCACACAGTGCAAAATTACTATAAGTCACTGAATTGTACACTTAAAATGGGTAAATTTTCTGGACGCAAATTGTAGCACAATTAAATGCTATTTAAAAAAAAGTGGTGGGTCCGTGTTCCTTAAGGTAACCGGTGGGGACTAAGTGAGCCCTAGATCTCCACCTGACGGAGAGGGAAGTGCTTCCCTGGGACCCAGAATGAACTCCTGCTACAAAATGCTGGGGGGTTCCCTGGTGAGAAGTGAGAGGGTACCTACCGCAGGGAAGAGACGAGAAACGAAGTAACGGCCAGATGTGGCTCGTTGCCCTCCCTCAAGGTTGTCTATCTACAGGTTGGAATGCAGCCTGTTAACGTCATCCTGACGCTGACGAATGTGTAACTTAGTTCCGTGGCTGAAGTGCGCCTTTGAATTATTTAAGGAGAATCTGTCAAGCAAATGGGGAATGGAAACCTGGTAGGAGGATGCTTCCTTTACACTAAAACCATTTTTTCAGGTAATTTGTACATCAGTCTCTTCAGTCCTTTCCTTGGCTCCTAGAGCCGAATTTGAATTATTTTGTGTATCTTAAAGTGATGGTGAGTTTTCTTAACAAAATTCTATGGTTCCACATTCTTATTAGTTTATACTGACTTTCCCCCAAAGAGGTGGCTTTAGTGCAATTTTTCAGTAAAGAACTCACGGTGAGGAGACAAAGCATAAAATGCAATTTAAAAAAGTAACAATAAGATGATTGTTTAAACCCTGGAAAATAAAAGCCATATGAAACAGATACTGAAATACAGAAAAATGCCTTAGAGACAGAGCGTTGGGAATGAATAGACAGCGCTGTGAAATGCGGTGTACCCTCACTGTCCAGTTCTTTAGAGAAAAACAAGAATGTCTGACACAGAGCTGACACAGGGAAGGGCCGGATTGCCTTGCCGCCTCTGACTTCAGTTTTTCCTGTCTGGACACCCTCTCCCTTCCCTCCTTCCACTGATACTACAGAAGACTCAAGCAGGTACCACAGCTCATCTGAACTTTGGTCCCCGGTGGGCACAGGGTCATTCCCCCGAGCCAGGTTGTTGCAATGTCCATCCTGGGGTGAGGGTGTTGCAGTAGCCTCTGGAGTTCCAAGGAAGCAGTCATTTGGTCCTGTCCCTCTTCTGGGAGCTATGTACACCCCCCAACGCCTTCCGACACCCAAGGGGTGGTTTTAAACACATCTCTCTGCCTCTGGGCAGCATTTTTAATTGAACTCTCAGTACTTGGGACTGGGAAAGAGAGAGAACAGGACAAATTAGTGAAAAAAGAGTACTGAGTTCAAAAGTACTGAGTAACTAAAATTGAATAACTCTTCCTGTCTTTTAAAAAGCATGCATTGGAGCTGAGACAAGAGTTCCCCCACTCCGCTCCATGCACTAGCTTTCTCCTCACCTACGCCTGCACAGCACTCCAGGGCTGGGGTCTCAGGGAAAGTGGCACTTTGAGACATCGCTGGTAGCAGTGCACAAGGCAGAGCCCCGTGGGGAGGCACTGCGGCGCTACCTGCCACCTTACAACTTGTGCCCTCACCAGCTGGGCCAGCACCAGGAATCCTCCTGCAGACAAGCTCCCGCCCACTGACAGGCAAAGATCCCGATACCCAATTACACGAAACCAGCAAGGCAGGAAACAGTTTGTAGAGGTCAGTACTTACCTAAAAACTGGAATCTAAGAATGTATAGGTGTATTTACTTACATTGCACTAATAAACTGGTAAGACCTACGAGAAGTCAGTAGCTGTACTTGGAGGGGGAGCTCAGGAAAACTGAGCAGAGGGCTGGGACGGGGACTTCCCACTGTGTCTTTGAACTACAGGAATGGACTCGCTGTTCAATAACTACATGAATGAAACAATGAAATACAATAATACTGTGAAAGTGTTATTGTCTTAACCTGTGAACCTGTCCTCTGTGCAGCCTAAACCCAGGGCTTTTCGGACTAAACAAAGCGCTACGCTTTTAACAGTCCATTACTGGGGACTCACTAAGTGCCAGGCCAGGAAATGCTTAGTCTCTGCTACCATGGGGACTGAGGGAGAAAAAAGTGGGCGAGGGGGGAGCAGGACTGACCTTGGGAAGTCATTGGCTCGCCATGGCCAGGTTACGAGATAGTGTTCTGAAGTCAATCTACCTTGACACAACCTTCTTCTTAAAAGTTCATCTCAAAAAAGATTTTAAATGTCCCTGTAAGAAACTCACATAGAACCAATGTCTGCATAAGATTCCTCTCAAACATAGTTGCAAAATCAGTCCCCAAATAGCTGCCAACACTGAATGGGAGGCTGAACTAAACCCAAGGTAAGCATATTTAAATAGTGTTTCCCTGTTGAGAGAACCAAGAGGTTTTTCCTGATTTAGTGGGAAGCTGTCCTACACTGTAGTATTTAGTCCAACACCCTAAAATTAGTACAGAAAAGTTAGCCATTCTCCAAAAGACTGTTTCAACGAGTGTTATCAGAAAATAGAAGGTTTCCGAGGTCTGTGCGGGTTGTTAGACCTTGGTTGAAGTCATTGCAGTTAAATGAGTTACTCAGTAGCTGTGGAAGTCTCCCTCTTGTGGGGTGAACAGGGACAAGCATGCAGCTGGGTGGATGGGACGAGACATTTATCTGAATAATCCAAGTTCGCTCTAAATCTAATTGTTCTGGAACATCCCAACTCAGTTACTTTTGTTCAACTGCATCACTTTTAAAAGTTCAATAATCTCCCTAAAGATGCATCGAGATTTTACAATTAGAATGAGTGGTAACAAATGCTATATTTAGCCAAAAAAATATCCCCCGAATTTAAACCTTCCCCCACTTCGCCCAAACACCCTCCCTACGCGTTTCTGCAGAATCTCTGCTGCTGGCTCTGCCGTCAGGCGCAGGGCGACTGCGAAGGCAGTGGGGCCGGCTTCCCATACTGTGCTGGGGGAGCGCCAGAAGGGTTATTTCCCATTTTTCACTCTCAGGTCTCAACTGAACAGTTAAACCATCAGGTGTACCACAATAGAGATAAAATTAAGTTCCTCTTTCAGGTCAGGAAATGAGAAGTAGCTCCATTCAACCCTGAGCCCTTTCCATGTCGGGAGGGGGGGGCTCCAGCCCTTAGCCACGTGACGTCACTTCCTTCCGCCCAGCAGAGAGTCCGTCTTGGATTTAGGCTGCGCTTAAGACACTTTATTTCGTATCTCTGTGTGTGTGTGTGTGGCTCTCCCGTGAGCAGCATTCTGCTAAGCAAAGCAGTGGGCGAGGGGTGTACGGGATAGACCTGTTCAGGAGGGCCCGAGGTGCTGTACACCGGTTCTGTTGCTCAGTGGCTCTCCGCGGGTCCCCACTGCCAGCCTCCGCACCCTCTGGGCACTTGTTAGAAATGAACCTTTGTGGCCCCAGCAGTCCTGCCTGGGAGCAGGGAAAGCACTGCTGTTTTCTGTAACAAGCCCTGAAGGAGGCTCTGCTGGTTAAAGAACCACAGCCCACGCTTGTGAAACAAATTCGTACTGAACCTCACCTGGCCTGGCCCCAGGGTTGTGGACCCACTGCAGCAACCACAGCTGCCTCCAGGTCGAGTAGGGGGCAGGGCCAGGATGGGACAGCAGGGGCCTCGGCTGGCTGGCTGGCAGAAGCTCGGTCAGGCCTCACCGAAGTTGTGGCTGTTAGTGCCCATTCCCGGACTGGAAGCCCAGGAGCCACTGACCCCCTCCCAGCCCACGTGACCCTGGCCCAGGTGTCCTCTGGCTCAGCTGGCCGCACTGCTGATGGGGCAGGGGGTGCAGGCAGCCCTGGGCAGGTGGTGAAGGAGGCCCATTCCCCCTCATGGCCTCACCCGCCAGCACTGCTCAGGTACCTTGGGAAGTACCAGGCTTCAGGTCTAAAAATGTCAGGGGACTTTCTTGGAGCCTCAAGTGGGAGAGGTTGAAAACCAAAGACCAACTTCACATCATCAACAATTAGTTCACTCCCCCAGTCCTTAACAGAGAAAGCAGTGGAACTTGTTTCCATCATTTATCTACCAATGTACACCCACATTCCTACAAAGTCGCCATCCTTGATAAGCACCTCAGGCTGCAAGGGTTCAGCCTGCATCGTCTCCAACTGGTGCCTCGCTCGCCCCGCACCCCCTGCTGCATGACACCCTCACAACCTGCAGAGAGCCGAGCAAACACTGTTTTGCTTTATTGGATACACCAGGGGTGGGAGTTACAGGCGGGAGTTGTCCCGTGTGCCCGACGCAGTGTGCCCGTGGGCCTTCTCTCACAGGAGCGGTGAAATGAACGGACCTCACTTACATCAGTACAAACACAAGCAACCAAAATACAATCAGGTGGCATCCCAGGTGGGTAAGGTAAACAGTTAAATTACTAAGTCATTAGTTTAAGTTCAAAATACTTCAATGAAAATGACATACAAAAACCATATAAATTACATTTAAGGCCTGTACATGATTCTAAGAAAACAGACAATACTGTGTGCTCTATACAATATTGCTTCCTTTGTTAACATTCCAAACCCAAGATACACTTTTCCCTTGAATTCCAGAAAAGTGGGCAACATACACATGCAAGAGAATTAAAATCATTTCACAAAAATACAAAATCGTGTCGGTTTCTTCTAAGGCACATTTTGTTTTAAAATGGGACTCGGGTTTCAGAAGCCCCTGTCTCAGCAGACGCTGGCAGGCCGGCGGCAGAGTCCTGCTCCGGCTCATCTTTGGTAGCTGAAGGGAAATCAAGACCGGCAGGGGGCAGCGGAGAGGACAGCAGCTCCTCCATCCGCAGCCAACACCAGCCGCTGGGAATGGGGAAGCCCAAGTCCCACCTCGCTGCCTTGCGCAAGCCTGTAGTCCCAAAGTTCTGCAATATTGGATCCAAATGCCACATGGAGGGAGGATGCCACCTATTTTTCTTCAAAGCACAGGCACTGCTTATTATTATACCCATCCTCTTCTGGGGACATGGGGCGATGTTGGGGGTCACTGTGCGTCCGGCGCCACCGGCTAGAAGACCCTCCTCCCATCAAAGGGCGGCGGCGGCAGCAGCTCTGTGTTGGAGAGGATGGCGGAGGAGAGGGATTTCATGGGGTGAGGCTGCAGAACAGCTCACGGGTGCCTGGGGCTCACGTCTCAAGGTGGCTGCAGTCTCCCGTGACTGCCCTGTGGCCCCGCACCTCTCAGGCCTCCAGCTGGACCTCAGCCTCGTCCATCTGCAGAGTGTCGTTGTCCCCCAGCAGCTCGGTCTCTGGGACAGAACCATCTTCCTCTTCCTCCGCTTCCTGCACCGGGCTCTGGGCCACGTCCTCGGGGGTGTTCTGCGTGTCCTCGGTGCCCTCGGAGAGCAGGGCTGCCCTGTCGGCCACGGACGTGTTGGAGGGTGCGGTGGTGACATAGCCCGTGCTAGTGGAACCGCTCCCGCTGTGGTGGGAGCCGGGCTTGGGGACCATCTGGGCAGGCACCTGCTGCGGGGCCATCTGCACCGGGATCTGGACCGGGTAAAAGTTGGGCAGGTAGGCCCCGTAGGCCGGCACAGGCTGGTAGCCGTTGACAGGGATGTAGAGCTGTGGAGGGGGCACCAGGGGCCGGATCTGGCCCTTGATGGGGATGAACTGTGGCTGTGGGAAGGGCTGGGCCTTGGGCTTGGGGCCCCCGTAGCGGGCGTTGCTGACGTTGCTGACCGGGCTGGTGCTCAGGGAGCTGGTCTGCGTGGCATTGCTGGCGCCTGAGGTCTGCGCTGAGCTGTTGTAGGCGGACAGGTTGCCCCAGGCGCGGAGCCTGCCGTGGATGTCCTTGAAGCGGGGCCGCCGGCTGGGGAACTCGTTCCAGCACTCGATCATGAGTGCGTACACCCAGGCGGGGCAGTCGTCGGGGCAGGGCAGCACCTGGCGGCTGCGCACCATCTCCACCACGTCCTGGTTGGAGTGCCCACAGTAGGGCTGCAGGCCGTAGCTGAAGACCTCCCACAGGACCACGCCGTAGGACCAGATGTCCGAGTCCACTGAGAACTTGCCGTACATGATGGCCTCGGGGGACATCCAGCGGATGGGCAGCAGCGCGCTCCCCATCAGCTTGTAGTAGTCGGCGGAGTACACTTCGCGGAACAACCCCAAGTCTGAGATCTTCACGCTCAGCTTGTCGTACACGAGCACGTTGCGGGTGGCCAGGTCCTTGTGGACCACGTGGTGGCTGGACAGGTACTCCATGCCCGATGCGATCTGCGCCACCACGTGTACGAAGTCTGGCGGCTCCAGCGCAGACTTCACCGTGCGGTCGTCGTCCGTGCTGCCCACGTCTGAGTGCGGGGAGCGCATGACCAGGAACTCGTGGAGGTCCCCGTGCGAGCAGTAGCTGAAGATCATGCTGAGAGGCTGGTCCTTGGTCACCACGCCCAGCAGGCAGACAATATTGGGGTGCTGCAGCCGAGCACGCAGCATGGCCTCATGCCGGAATTCCTCCCGGAGTGGCCCCTCTGCTTTGTCCTTCAGCGTTTTGATGGCCACCGCTTGGGTCGTTTCCCCAGGCGCTGGGCCGAACAGGTGGCCTTTGTAGACCTTCCCAAAGCGGTCCTCCCCAAGCTCCTCCATGAACCTCACCGCGGACAAGCTGATCTCCTTGAGTTTGGCCTGCCAAGAAAAAAGCCCTAATGAAACATTTCTGCCACTGAGACTGGGGAAGGAAGCACAGGGACGCTGGCGGGGCTCTGGAGGGGCTGGCTCTGGAGCTGCCTGCCAGCACGGCCTTGCAGAGGACCTGCTGTCCGGCCTGGTCCTGGCTGAGCCTGCCCACACACCTGCTTTCTGCTCTTAAACACACCCTGACACATAGAGGCCGCCTGCAACCTTCCATGTGTCCCAGCCAGGCTGTAAACTATGTCCCCCCAAGTACAGCTGACACACCATTGCAGTGTGTGTGTGTGTGTGTGTGTGTGTGTGTGTGCACACACGCCTATTCACACACACACAGACCCAGCCAAGCTGAGCTCCAGCTGTCCCAGAGTCACACCTGCACTCTCCCACCTGGGTCCCCCCACCCAGGGACTTTCCTGCCCGATATGTGCCCACCCTAGGAGGTTCAGCCACCATTGCTCAGCACAGCCAGACCCATGCCTATTTCTCTCGAACCCCAAAGTGTGTGCCCCACAATTTGTCATTTTTAGAGCCCAGGCCAGCTGTTCTCCAGTGGCTCCTCAGTGAGTCTGTCTTGCAGCCGCATCTTGATTAGATTATCTTTTAATTGTTAGTTTCAGGTGTACAAAACATAACGATTAGACATTTACACACCTCACAGAGTGATAACTCCCCCAAATCTACTACCCCTCTGACATTGTATGAGTACATAGCTATCGCAATACCATTGACTATATTCCCTATGCTGTACTTTACATCCCGTGACTATGTATATATATTTTAAATGACAATTGACATTCAATATCATTTTTATGTTAGTTTCAGGTGTACAACGCCTGCCACGGCACATATACTTGGTTAGATCCTTAATTAGATGCATCTTGACAAAGCACCATGTGGGTGAAATCGATGTAAACCTTGTACCTCTCTGCTTTCACAGTTCTCGTCCCTTCTGTGCGTCTGGCCCCCATCCTTCTTGGAGCTTCCCTGACCGCAGGGGAATCTGTGTCCTCCTTGCCATCCACCCTCCAGCCCCCAAATACTGAGTGACTCCTGGTGACAGAGCTGAAGGAGTCCACTCTCCCCCTTCGAAGCCCACAAGGGAATGACTTTCCCCCTAAAGCTTGTAAGTAATGTGAATGTCCTTTCATTTAGGCTGAGTGGTTGTGACAGACTTTCCCCGTGCTGCATTTCAATGTGTTCTCACCATCCTGACAACTCCTAGGGCAGGGGTGGCCTGCCCCCTACTTCCTCTACAAGATAGTTGCTTTATCCTTCCCTGAAAAACAAAATAAAGTAAAACCAACCCAACCCCAAGCTGAGCATAACACAGGCCCTAGTCCCTTAAAAGTGCCTCAAGTGGTGGGGGCGACCTGAGCCCTTTTCCTGGTGTCCCCTGTGGGGACAGCTGAAGCATTGCAGACAGGACGGCCCAGTGATGGGGGGCAGGGGTCGTCTTGGCAGACGACAAACCTGCTGACTGGGACAGCGGATTCCAAACACGCCTACCATTTATTTCCTAGGACACAAATGTGCTGACATGTTTCAGAGAAGAAACAGCAAAATGAAAGACTGTTTAAGAGTTCTGTGTTGCGCTTCAAGTAAATTAAGAAGGCTAACGTGGCAGGCAGAGGGTAAGCCCCGAGGCGCCGCCCAGAAACACGTAAGCTGGGAGACCTGCTTGTGTTGGCTGATGAGGGGCATCTCCACATCCTGGCTGGGGGACGCCATCAGCTGCCGGCGTGGGGGCGTGGAGGCTGAAGCCTTCTGCTTATTCCGGCACATGCAGACCAAGAAGAAAAGGCAGGCGATGACCAGGGGGATGGCGATGCTCGGAACCAAGATGTACAGAATCCCCATCCTGCTGCCGTCTTGGGGACCTGTGAACAGCCAGGCTTCCGTGAGTTTTCAGAAAACACCCCCCTCTCAACTCCAAGTTCTCTACCAGCCCACTCCCACCTCCAACTACAATATTTAAGTACAAGCAAATAATAGGTCAGTTGCACAAAGGGACAAAATTACACACTGAACATTATAAAAAGATAATGTACCGAAAAATGCACATCCTGTGATAAATCTGTGAGACCAACCCAGAACTGCCCCCATGGGAACAAACCAGGATATAGAGCACAACTGACAAATGAACTCTAGAGGTCTTCTAGTGTCATTAGCAGCACTGCTCTTCTTCCTAACGGTTGAACACCACTGGAAAAAGGAAAAAGGGGCTCTGCCTGACTTCATCTTTACAAAAATTTGATGAAACATGTTTGACCCTTGTCCTCCGTGAGGAAACATTGATTCTGGGATTAGAAATGACCTTTTCCTTCATTCAATATTTCAGGATTATTTACATTTTTGTATAACAACATATTCTTTTAGGAGAATGATTAAAATCGCATTTGATTTAAAAGAGCACTGGCAGCCGATGAATTTGACCCAATACAGCAGGGGCAGGAGAATTCTGCAAGAAGGATGGTAAGACACAGCCTGAGGCTTCCAGGCTTCTCCTCCCTTTTCTCACAGTGAAGAGTGTGCTTTGTCTCCCCCGACAGGACATACGTGAAATGCAGCGAGCACTCCCCACACCAGGCCGCTGTGCTGACATCTGGAAGGAGAGCTGGGGGGGGTTCCCCTGGCAAGGAGGCAGACGCCTCTTCCAGAAAGCGCCACTTTCCCACCCCTCTAGCAGTTTTCTCCTTAACCTTGTGAATAATTACACGGGACTTGAGTGCCCCTATGACTAGTGGGTAATGAGCTCTCCATCTGAAAGCAGACAAGTGATTTCTGGTCAATGTAGTCTCTGAAAGAGACTTCTAAAAATGAACAATATCACCACCTTCGTAAAGAAAGCATAGTCCCAAACCCAGTATGGCCTCCCAGCATCTAAAATTAAAAAAAAAAAAAAAAAAAATATATATATATATATATATATATATATACACACACACACATACACATACATATATAAAATGAAATTAAATAAATAAAATAAAGTAAAAGTAAAGTAAAAATAAAAGCAAACACAAAACTCTTCTGGCCGTACCTGGAGGCAGATGTTCTAGAAGCCTTGGGGGCAGTGGAAACTGTTATCTTTCATTATTAGGGGTCAGGGGAGAATCCATGCCCCTCAGGCCAAGATCAGAGGTGTGAGCACCATCCAAACACTTGAACAACCATTTATTTTACCATTGCATTTTAAAATAACCAACAGAACACATGCTTACTTATAATTGTGGTATTATAGAACAGTCAATATTCCTAACAGCCCATTTTGCCAAAAGCTATGCCATTGTTAATAAGTTGGTGTTCACCTGATTTTTTACGTGTATTTTAAGTTGAACATGAAAGAACCAACATTCAACTATTTTGGCATACAGAAGCAGCACTTTCATGTTTTTTTTTGTTTTTTTAAAAACAGAAGTTTAAATAGAATCATATCGTCTGTATTTCCCTGCTCCTGGTTTTGTGGCAGAGTAATGTGTCTCGGACGTTATGTGCAGGACAGACAGCTCTAGGCATTCCTTGGCAGCGGCATACAGTTCCATGGTATCATCCAATCCCCTACTGGGAAAAACTTAGTCTGTTTCTTATTTAGCTATTAAAAGTGATTCTGCAATAAATATCCTTGCATTTGTCCCCTGTAAGTACAAATATTTCTGCAAAGTAAGATTCCTGCAACTGCCAGGTCAAAGAACATACATATTTTTCTTTGTTTTTATTTAGTTTTAATTACAAAATAACTGCTCATTATAAAACATCTCATATTTTAACATTTCTGTAGGTCAGAGGAAATCACTGCTAGAAGTTTGGTGTGTGTCCTTCCAAAGCTTCATCCATGAACTATATAGGTGCTTGACTGTGTGTGTGTACGTGTGTGTGCACACACATAGATACACACACACACACACACACACACACACACATATACCTTTTGCTCATTTTGTTCTTTTGTGAAAAGACAGAAAGAGAAGGGGAGAGAAGGAAGGAAGGAGGAGGGGGGAGGAGGGAGCAAGGGGGGGAAGAGAGAGAGAGAGAGAGAGAGAGAAAACAGACATAACACAGCTACTGACCTACAACTTGCTTCTTTCCCTTAACAGGACATCATAGACATCCTTCTTTGCAGGAAACTTTTTAAACCACTGTTCATTCCACAGAGTAGCTATGCTATAATCTAACTACTGGTGTTTTCAGTCTTCTGTGAACTTCCGAGTGAAAGGGAGTGCCAAGTTTGGGACTTGGAGAAGTAATGAACACGGTTTTCACTCCCATCTCTGGAAGGGTGGAGGCATGCCGGCTCCCTCCACTGGCCACCAGGAGAGGTTTCCAGGTGAATGGTGTGCCTTGATTTGTCTCACCATTAACCTCTTTATCAGTCTTCTCCCAGTAATTTTCCATCAACCCTCTGACCCCAGGTTCCAAAATGGAAGACTCAGAAGACAGCCCTATCTCAGGTATCCAGGCCAACTACAGCTGGTGGAATGTAAATATTGGAATAGAAACAGCAATGTTTGTAAAGTTAACTACACAGTCTTCTCCTAATCATAATTTAACAGACAAATTGCAGGGAAAATGGTTAAGAGATTTAAGTCCTGTTCTTCCCTCAGTCTTCCAAATCTGCATGGGAGAGCTGAGTAGAGTGGGAAGGCAGGGGTGGGGCAGCCGGGGAGGTGCCCCCATCTGCAGATGCCAGGCTACTAAGGAGCTGCTGTAACTGTAACGTAGAACATGTTTATTGATACTGGAAAATAGTGTGTGACAATGTTAATGGAGAAACAAGAGGCTGAACATCCCAGGACCATGACGGGAAAGGGCTGACAGCGGGACCCCACATACAAACAGCAGTCTCCACTAAGTGAGGAAACTAGGGGGTATTTGCATACGATTTTTCAGACTTTTCTATAATTTAAATGACCAGATATTATCAACAACAGTTTTATTTAAAACAAACGACTGTGGCGGTGGAATGGGAGTGGTGCCCAGAGCCACCAGCCTCCTGGTCCCCCATCACCACAAAGTGCACTCAACAGTCAACACTTTAAAAAAATGAGAGAGAATACATACTACAAGAGGGTACGTCACACAGTTCCATGCGTACGTTTTTATTCTGCGTGAAGCACCAGGGGCCTTCCATCTGCCCTCCGGGGTTCCGGCAGTAGGCGTGCCCCCCTCCGAGCTCAGGGAAGTCTGTGCTGGTCAGGTGGTGGCTGTGGGGGTGCTGCAGGGCCCACGGTTGGCACTGGTGCCCCGACTTGGTGGTGCTCACTGTCCCTCTGTAATCAGTGCCCGAGCCATTGTAACACTGATGGTCTAAGAGAGAAGATACGTTAGGAGGCCCGGAAATCCAGAGGAAGCAACCCTCCTCGGGGTACAGACAGCACCCTCCCTCAGCTCTTCCAGAAAGGATAACAAACCACTTCATCTGCATGAACTCAAACTGGAGCATCCAAAAGACCAAAGGATTTAAATAACTTCTAAGAAAGGCAGCCTTACACATAATGATGCAATTAAGTCCCAGCTTACTAGTTAAATTGGGGACATATATGGGGAAGAAAACCTCTCAGAAGTTATTTTATGACCCTGAAACCACTGTTGGGACCCACCAAGCACCCCCATTCCAGCATGAGAAAGCCACCCCCAATCTCATGTTCATTTACACTGGAAGCAAAATCAGAGTGTGTGGGAGGGAAAAGGACCTGCCAGGCCTGGCCCACCTTTCAGGCTCCCCTGCATCCCAGGGAGGACGGCTCAGCCACACTCCGCCTCCCCGGAGAAGACCCCGAGTGCTGTCTGAGCCAGACCTGGGGGTGTCAAAGGTGGAACAGCAGGTACAGTGCTTACTGTACTGGGGCACTGTTCTAAGAACTTTCTAAGTAGTAATTCACTTAATCTTCACTCCAACGCCTGACGTTGGTAGGTATCATTCTCGTGTAACATGAGGAGACTGTTTTAAGCAGCTTGTCCGAGGTCACACTGAGTAGGCCCTGCAGCTGGGACCCGACCTTGAGCGCAGTGTGCCAGAAGTACAGGCTCAGCTGCGGGAGGAGCCTGCCGCACTCCCGGACCCCCAGCCTGGTCTAGGGAGTGGACACAGGCAGGAGGGAGGCTGCCTCTTCCCCGGGACCCCTGCAGGGGGCCGCAGGCCTGACCTAGTCAGTGAGGACAGGTGCTTGTGGACCACCGGGCAGGTCTGGAAGTTGGCTCCATCCCCCGGTGCCTTTTGTGGCAGGTGGCCCAGAGATTACTCCATCTTACTGAATGACGTCTGAGGCTCAGAGGGGTGGAGTGACTCACATGTGTCCCCAAACAGGCAGGAGCCAGCTGGGTGTGGCCTGGAGCTGTGACTGAAACCCCTGCTCTTAAGCCCTACTGACAGAACCTAGATGGGGGCCCTGGGCTGTGGGCCTCTCGGGACAGAGGGCGGTCCCTGGCACGGCACGAGGCCCCGGTGGTGAGGCGCGGGGCGTGGGGACTTACAGCGGCCCAGCCGCTCGGCCGGGATGCCGATGCGCATGCAGTTGGCGGCGTCGGGGCTCTCGGGCAAGGGCAGCGCCTCGCACTTGGGCAGCTGCAGCCGCATGAGGATGAGCGGGTTGGAGCGCGCGATGGTGTACTCCTGGCGGCACAGGTCACTCTCCAGCACCTCACACTCGTCGCGGCACAGCTCACGTGGCTTGGGCGCCCGGGAGCGCGCGTCGCACAACGGGAACACGAAGTGGCAGAAGGACGGGATGGCGAACTGCGAGCACTGGTCCGATAGGTGCGTGGAGGTGCCTATCATAGTGAAGGCCGCTGCGCAGGCGCGAGACCGCGTTAGGGGGTGGGCCCCCGCTCAGAGCCCCAACACCCCGTCGTGTGTCCCCCGACCCATCTCTGGCCCGCATCCCTCACCCGGCCCACTGGTGCCGCCAACCCTCCACCCTATTCTCCGCCCCTATCCCAGGCTCTCAGGAACAGAGCCCCAGAGAGCGTGGGAGCTGCCCTGATTTGCACCAGACATAGAAGGTCCTACGCTTCACTTATAAACATCAAAAGCAGAACAAAAAAGAAGTTAAACTAGACCCAAGATCTTATCGGGCTACATGCTTTTCCCATGACAGGAAGATTCCCCTTTCGGACCCAAAAGCCACGTTTTCAGGCCCAACTATGAACTGGGGGCTCTGCCAGAGCAGGGTGGTAGGTGAAGCGGTGGGATGGGTGGCTTCTACAAGAAGAGACTTGTAAAGAGGCACAAGAACCAGGCCTTGGTCTCCCGACACCCCCAAGCCTGCAGGAGGGGCCTCCCCAGGGATGGAAGGGGTAAGAGAATGTGACAAAAAGATGGACAGCCAGCCCCAGGAAATGCAGCAGCATGAGGAGTCAGATGACAGCGAGTGCGGGTGGGGGGTAAGGGGTGGGAAGGGATTCCTAGCCTGGGGTTACTGGGGAGAGCCAAGGAACAACTGCAAAGTGGGGAGAGTTTTGTGATAAAGGGGAGCGGAGAAGCAGCCCTAGCAGAACGGTCTGAGCCAGGGTTGGTTGGTTTGCTTTTTGGGGAGCAAGTCATCACAGGATGGAATGTGATGGAAGAATCTGACATCTGACATGAAGAAAGGAATGAATGGGAGCTGCAGGGACAAGGTCTGGGCAGAGTGGGAAGAGGGCTGCCTGGGGCAGGAGGGAAGGCTGTCACAGTCAGACCTCAAAGGAAGGCATCAGCCAGAAGGCCCACCCCACTTTCACCTGTGAAGGACCTGCTTATAATGATTTGATCTTGGAGAGCTAAAGAAAGAGAAGCCTCTCTGTCTACACCTCCTGCTGAGAGGTTGGAATTAATCCCTGGGATGCCCCAGTTCCACCCATGAATTGCAGTGCGTGCCCGGTTCGGCCAGCAGATGGCGCTGCTGGAGCCCATTAACCCAGGAGACCCACCAGGCACACTCCACAGGCTCCAGGATAGATGCGCTGGGTGGGAGCCCAGTTCTGGCCCTGCCTGGTTATTTACTGTAGGAACGTCGGTCACTCAGCTCTTCCTGGGCCTGTGTCTTTATTTGTGAAGTGACATGAATGGTCCACAAGGGTCTGATACCAGCTGTGTCCACGCACTGCACCCAGCGCTTTGTGCCAGGCACTCTGGTGTGCGAGTCACATTAGACTTGAGCAGAGGTAAAGAGGTGAAGGTGCAGGGCCTCTCGGCCAAAGAGTCAGGTGTGAACCCGGCTCAATCTCATCACTGTGGAGCTGGCGACTACCAAGAATGCTGGCCGTGACCCTTGGCAGGGAGAGATTGTCTAAGGACGCCAAACCCGGCGTTTCTGTTGGGGGTAGTCACGGATGTCACGGCTGACCCTTTTAGGATTTCTCCTCCTCCGTCCCCCACAGACCTACCCTGTGAGGACTTATTTCTGAAGGTATGATTCTAGGCACGAGGATATCCAACAAAAGGATGTCCTCACTTTCGTCCACACCCAGCACGTCACTCTGAAGGTTTCTTGGGGCCCATTCCCTGAGGAGCTCCCAGGGTCCTGCGAACTAGTTCTGACGCGCATGCTCTAAGAACCGAACATCACGACGTTGCGATGCGGGCTCTAAGCCACAACTGAGCAGTCTAAAGCACCTTTGAATCCATGTTTTCAAAAACCCACAAACCCAGAGGATCCTCATTCTAAACCTTCATCTAAAAGCTGCTATAAAATCCATCGGCTTAGATATCTGAGTTGCTTAGTCCTTTAAATAATTCCTGGAAATAACTGAGGAACAATCTTGTGCCTTGAATCAGTGTTTGCCAATTAGTGGGATGTAAAATTAATTCTGGAGTCTGCAGCTAGCATTTTAAAAGATAAAAATTAGAACAGAACGGAGCATGTCAGAGTGCATGGTTCGTGTTAAGGCTGCAGCTAACTTTCTCCTTTCATTAAATAAAACTGAAGAGAAAAATTCAAGTCCACTGGTTTTGTTAAGGGTGAATGATGTTTCCTGTAGCTGATTTGAATTCTATGAAACACATGTATGCATATACTAAGTCGCAATGTAAAGCGTACCTTTTACTGCATGTCGTGGTCAAAAGGTTTGAGAAGTTCTGCTTTCAATGACATTAAAAGCTTTTCCAATGAGAGAAAGCAATGTTTTCAAAACATTCTCTCACTGGGCCAAGATGGCGCCTTCCAGGATCCTCTAGGTCCCATTACTGCCATTCCATTTCTCACTGGACACCTGGCCCTGTCCTCAGGGGGCTCTGTAACCATGGCCTTAGACCCTCCAGACTGAGGGTGCAAGTCAAAGACAGGGGTGACCTAAATGTAAAGGGACATTTCAATGACACCTACATGAGTTTCTGCCTGTAAGCCTCATTCCTGCCCCTTACCGGGGCAGTGCTTTGCAAGCCCCGCTGCAAATCCAGCAGACTGTCTTGGGGAGCCCAGCATCAGAGGTCGGCTGGTGCTTCCACTGGGCAGCTGGGGTCAAGCACTGCTGTAAGAGAACCCAGTTAATCTGCGACGCCTGCCGTCTTCACAACTTTCCTGGTTTCTTACAGTGTCTGAGAGAGAAATGCATGAGTGTTTGCGGGGAAAGCAAAAACAGGAGGAGGGCTTTGCAGAACTCTGGTTTAATTCATTGTTTCACTTCTCAAGGGATTTCCCCCAAGAAGACCTTTCCATCAGTGTGTGGAAGTCGGTGAGTGGAAGGCTACCAGCCAACCAGAGATGGTAACGCGTAACGAGATGGAGGACGAGAAGCTTCATTCCGGAAGGACCTGCTCTGTGTTCACGCTGTGAAGCTGATACTCGAAGACCTGACTGTCCCTGGGAGTTGAGGGCAGACACAGGTCTGAGCTCACTGCAGTGTTGGCTCGTGGCCTGCAAACTTCTCTTCCAGACAGCTGGAACCAGGCCAATGCACCTTTTAACCACACACAGTTCTCAGAGGGTGCAGCAATGAAAGGCAGGACAAAGAAGTGGAGCGAGTGTCATGAGTGCTAGACCCTGGTGACACAGTGAGGACAAGACAACTCAGGGTTTCCGACCCACATGGTTGGTTTAAGTCAATGTGTTAGAGGTATATACCAAGCAATCTGCACTTACTAATTTAAATGGGAACATTTTAGGGTAAACCATGGCAGCAATTGCAACTGCTTCTAAAAAAGGTCTCTGACTTTTTATTGCCAGAGACATGGAGCAGGGACACACTGTCCTAGGTGGTCACCGACAAAACACAGCGGACTGTGTGCACAGGGACGGGGGGCACATACATGTTCACGTCTGCTTAGGAGGTCCCCGCTCCTACCTGTGATCCGGTTCTCGATCTCCCCCTGCATCTGGAGGGAGTCCACATAGATGGTCCTGTTGCCGATGAAACGTGCGCAGGCGATTCCCCGGTAGGGCTGGCAGAACCCGTCCTCATGGTCATCATCTCTGGGAAACACACAGTCTTGTAAGTGTACCGGAAGTGTCAAGTACCCCTGATGATTTCTTTTTCTTTTGCAATCTGACATCTTATGATGCGGCCGCCATCTTCTTCCTTGGTATTTACCCAGATGAATGGAAAACTTATGTCCACATAAAAACCTGCACACGATGTCTGTAAGAGCTTTATGCATAACTGCCCAAACTTGGAAGTAACCAAGACATGCTCCAGTAAGTGAATGGATAATAAACTGTGGTCCATCCAGAGAGTGGGATATTATTGTGTCAAAAAGCAATGACATGGAGGAACTTTAAATGCCTACTGCTAAGTGAAAGCAGCCAATCTATAAAGGCTGTGTACTGTATGATTCCAACTAGAGAAGGCAAAACTACGGAGATAGTAAAAAGATCAGTGGCTGCCAGGGTTGGAGGAGAAGGGTATGAATAGGTGGAGCACAGAGGATTTTTAGGGCAGTGAAACTACTCTGTATAACACTATAATGGTGGATACATGTCATTATACGTTTGTCCACACCCACAGAGTATACATCAAGAGTGACCCTAATGTAAACTATGGACTTTAGTTAATAACAATGTGTCACTATTGTCTCATCAATTGTAACAAATATACCCGACTAACGCAAGATGTTATCAATAGGGGAAATTGTATATGGGCGTGTGCATGTGTGTGCGCGTATGTGTGTGTGTACATGAGAACTCTCTGTATTGTCTGTTCAATTTTTATGCAAACCTAAGATTGCTCTGAAATATAAAGCCTATCACTTTTTAGAAAATCCAGCATCTTTAAGGGGGGATGGAACCAGGGGAGGACCAAGTGTGAAAGAGGAATTATAAACAGGAAGCATACATACAAGTGGGTATGTGTTCATGTATACATGTACAAACACACACAGAATGTTAAATGGCATCTCACTCTTAAACTACATCAGAAATATTACTGCACATCCCTATGCACTTCCACTGTTTGCAAACAAGGCTTTTATGGAAACGACGATAATCCAAAATTTGTGTTCTACCTTTAACTTGTAGGAGAGAAATCTCTGAAATGGAGAAAGCTATGGAGGGGATTCCAAAAGCCTGGTCCTCGCAGAATTTGCACCAGGTGGTATGCTTTTTATGCCACAGAGGTGTGGCCTTGTCATTGTTACATAGACAGCACAGAGTGCATGTGTAAACACAGGGCACACAAAGGGAGACTCGTAAAAGCACGGTCTCCCTCATGGCCCTGCCGTCTGGACTTCCCAGGGCCTTCAGGGAACAGCCTGCACAAGCCATGCTTGAATATGGGCTAATTTTTTTGGCAGAACCTGTTAGTCCTGCCTTTAGCCTGGGAGATCAGTCATTCAAAGTACCCGGATGCTTTCTAAAGTGACCCTCAGAATGCTCCAAGGAGACAGGAAGAGTTGGCCCCAGCAGATATATCAGGGCTGCCGTCTGCTGGGGAGCAAAGGAGAGGGACCTGGGGCTCCCAGGACAAGCTTCTGACCTGTAATAAGTCACTTGTTTTCCAGCAAATCTGTGACCTGCCCATAGCCTAAGAACACTTGTCATTCCACCCTACATTGATTTGGACCATCCCCAAACAGAATCTGTGTTGTATCCATTTAACCAAACTGACTTTGAAATCCCTATCCCGGCTCCGTCACAAGGGTAAGATCTGCATGCTTGTGACAATGGAGACAAAGGGTCTGGCAGAAGCCCCTCTCTACAGCTGCCTCTGCCTGATTCTTCCTCCTTTGCCATCTTCTTGGTCCCTGAAGAAAATCTCTCTTTCAAAGAAAATAATCTGGAGCCATAAATAATCTAAGTAAGGAGATTATGCTGTCAACAAGAGCCCGAGGCCCTTTCTCTCAAGTTCACTTTCTCTGGGTCAAGGATTCCTTAAATATATTTTAAATAGGCAAACACATGTGCTAACAATACATATCCACCCACCCTCTTGCACTCTGAGCTAGAGTTAATTGTTGATTAAATCAAAACAAATGCCTACACTTGCCAGACACACCAACACAGGGCAAGTCAACTCTGCCTGGCATGCATGCTACGTGTTGGTTTGCAGGCTGGGTTCCAGGCGCTTGCCCACTCTGCCAGGAAAATCATTAAGATGTATGTGCTCTGATTAACGTCACCTACTCTTAGAGTATGAGATTTGAGTCAGTCAGTCCCTCGAGGTGACCTCACATGAGTAACAATTTCTTTTCTCTGCTTTAAGAGTCAAGGAATGGAAAGCCTGTTCCCTCGCTTTGGGCTCCTCCCTGGCCGCTGGTCAGGTGCCCACAGCAGGGGGAGGATGAGAGTGCAGGGAAGACATGCTAAAAAGGGGTTTGAGGCCATGACATCTCGTCCACAGCTCACTCATCTCAGTGGGTTTCTACACTGAACTTTAGCGAATGTTCAAACTCCAAACAGAAGTGGTTGGAAAATGACGTCTTTCAGGTTTTTGAATTTTGAGAAAACAAGTGGGAATTACTTTATGTTTTCAAACAGAATTATGTTTTGTCTTTACCCAGCATAGTTTGGGATCTCTGAAGAGTGACAGAGCTGAAGAAAGTCTGTAAAACTAGTCACTCAGACCAAAGGAAAGCTCTGGGACAGAAGCAGCCATCTGTAAATCACTTAAGCTGCAACTGAAACACATGCTCACCAAATTCAGAACATCAATGTTACGGAATTCAATGTTGGGTATCTTCTCTGTTCCTAAGGCTGCCAGGTACTGATCCAAGGCCTCGTGACAGAGATGAAAAAGAAACACACCAACAAGTTCGTGGTCAAGGAGGGGAGAGAGGTAAATAACTATAATACTGGGTTAAACAAAAAAAAGAGCAATGGGAAAAGAGGAGATTGAAAGGAGGGGAAGGAGTCAACATGTGATAGGAAGTGCTTCTTCACAAAGAGCCAAGGAGATGGGGGTGCTGATCGCCAGCCTTCTCCCCAAATGGTATATGTGAAAAATAAAAATTAGTTTCAAAAGCTTAGAAAAATTCTCAGATATAAATATGAATGAACTTTAAAGGAAAATAAGCCTCCTTTGAAGTTGAAAAGTAATCAATACCAAAATTCAAATAAAAAAAAAAGCCTTATAGAACTTCTAGAAATAAAAATTATAGCTGTTGAAACAAAACAAAAAAAATTAAATATGATTACATACTACGTAGGAAGTTAACATTTCTTTTCCCCTATGTTTTTTGTTAAAAGTGGTAAAACCATTTTATAATTGTTTTTCTTGAGTGAAGCAGAGGAAGCTATATCTCAGATTTGAGGGGGCGGGGGCAAGAGCAAAAGCACAGAGTGAACTGAAGTAAACCACTTTAACAAAGACTGAAGCTAAACTCCATAAACTTCAAGTGATCTGACAGAAATCTAATATGCTGCTGTAAAAAAACACTTTTCAGAGGAAGATAACAGAATCTAGAGTACCAACCACAATGTTCTGCATACAATAAAAAATTACCAGACATGTGAAGAAACAGCAAAATATAACCATGGTCAAGAGAAACCAACCCAAAGATGACCCAAGATGTTAGAATTAGCAGACCAGGACTCTAAGGAACTGTAAATATGGAGAACAATGCACAAAAGAAAGAATTAGGTTGGTGCAGAAGTAATTGCGGTTTTTGCAATTATTTTTAACCTTTTAAAATGCAATTACCTTTGCATCAACCTAATACAATGAAGATATAGGTAACTGCAGGAGAGATGGAAACTTTAAACAAATCAAGGGGAACTGAAACACACAATCTCTAATAAAACATGGTATTAACAGAGTGTATAAAACAGAAGAAAGTCAGTAAACTTGACAGGTCAATTGAAAATGACCTGTCATTTTCAATTGACAGGTCAATTTCCACACTGAAACCAAGAGAGACAAAAAGACTGACAAAAAATAAACAGAGCCTCAGTGAGCTGTGGGAAAGCACAAGTGGTCTAACTTATGTGCAGTCAATATACCAGGCGGAGAGGAGAGACACAAGGCATCAGGAAAAAGGTTTGAAAAAATAATGGCCAATTCCCCCCCCCCAAAATTTGATTTAATACCAAGCAAGGAATATCAGTGAAAAGCAAGTAGGATAAATACAAAGGAAACCACACTTACACACATCACAGTCAACCTGCTGAAAACCTAGGATAAATAGAAATGGGAGGACACAACGAATACTGTATTTCCCCGAAAATAAGACCTAGCCGGACAATCAGCTCTAATGCGTCTTTTGGAGCAAGAATATAAGCCCCGGTCTTATTTTACTTATAGTAATAATATAGTATAAGACCCGGTCTTATATTAATTTTTGCCCCAAAAGACGCATTAGAGCTGATTGTTCAGCTAGGTCTTATTTTCGGGGCAACAGGGTAGTGGCTGACCCTTTTCAGAAACAATGCAAAACAGAAGACCAGGGGATGACAGCTTCAGTGAACAAGCAGAGAAAATGAACTGTGAACCTGGAATTCCATACTCAGCAAAAAAGTATTTCAAATAAAAGGGTCTATTAATCAAAAAGACATAAACATGAATACACCTAATATCAGAGCTTCAAAATATATGAACAAGAATTGACGTAACTAGAGGACAATTCAGAAAAATTCATGGTTACAGTTGAAAATTTTAACACCTGTCTCTCAGCAATTAATGGAACTAGACAAAAAAAAAAAAATAATTAGTGAAGAAACAACAGTGGAAACAGTAACCACCCCATGACCTACTGGACATTTGTAGGACGATATACCCAGCAGGACAGCATATGTTTCAGTGCACATGGCACATTCACCCAAGAGACCATATGCTTGCCACAAAATAACTCACAATTAAATTTAAAAGAACTGAAGCCACACTCTGATCACAAAGAATTAAATTAGAAATCAGTAACAAAAGATATTTAGAAACTCTCCAAATATTTGTAAATTAAACAGCATACTTCTGGATAAGCTTTGGGCTCAAAAAAACAAAAACAAGGAAAATTAAATAGAATTTTAAATGGAATGTGAAAATATAAAATATTAAGAAATGAAAACAGGGTAGCATACAGTTAAAACAGTAATTAGAGGTGAACTTACAGCTTTAAATGCTTAAATTAGGTAAGGTTTTATACCTCAAGAAGTTAGAAAAAGAATGTCAAATTAAACCTGAAGTAATTAGAAGAAAATACTAATGACAAGAGCAGAAATCAAGCAAATAGAAAACAATAGAAAGATAAATAAAGCCAAAAGTTGGTTCTTTAAACAGTTAAAATTGCTAATACCTAGAAAAAATAAGAAAAAGAAATACTCATTACCAATGTTAGGAGTGCACAAGAGGACATCACCCAAGACCCTAATAAATGTTAAAAGATAGTAAGAAATATTATGAACAGATCTATGAACATAGATTCAACAATTTAGAAAAAGAATTACAAATTCCTTGAGAAAAACAAAGTACAAATAGAAAGAAAAACTCAGAAAAACCCTACATCTCTTACTCGAAGTAGCAATCAAAAACCACCCCACAATTAAAACTCCAGCTCCAAACAATAGAAACTGGTGAATTCTGTCAAACTTTTAAGGAAGAAACATCAGTAATTTTACACAAAGTCTTTCAGAAAATAAAGGAGTAAGGGATACTTTCTAATTCATTTTACAAGGCAAGCATAACCCTGATAGAAACACCGGACAAGGACATCCTAAGGACATCACAGACTAATCTGCCTCCTGATCAAAGGGGCAACGTGCTCCATGAAACAACAGCAAACCGGACTCAGCAAAATAAAAAGACATTACAGAAATGGGTAATGGGCCAACAGGGTTAACCCAGGAATACAAAGTTACTTCAACATTTAAGACACAATCACTGTAAACACAGAAAAACCGTGCTGTTATCTCACTTGATACAGAAAAAGAGGTGACAAAGGTCAATACCATTCATTAACAAAACTCTCACCAAAAAAAGTAATTTCCTCAATCTAATTTTTAAATGCATCTATGAGAAGTCTACAATGAATATCTTACTTCATGGTGAAATAAGGTACATTTTCCCCATAGAAATGGAAACAAGACAAAGATATCGGCTCTTAGTATTTCTATCCATTATTGCATGGAGGTCCTAACCATTACAATAATGAGATGGTAGGTAGGTAGGCAGGTAGGTAGGTAGGTAGATGATAGATAGATAGATAGATAGATAGATAGATAGATAGATAGATAGATACATACATACATACATACATACATACATAGATGTAGAGAGATAGACAGGAAGAAGACAAATAGATAAATGGCTTATATATTGGAAAGGGAGAAATAAAACTATCTGTACTCACAGATGATATCATAATTTACATAGAAAATCCTAAGGAATATATTTAAGAACTACTAAAATTAATATGGATTTAGTACAGTCACAGGATAAAGTCAGTATAATCAGTGGTATTTCTATATGTGAGCAACAATTAGCAAATAATTTTTAAAAATACATCATTTACAATAACATTAAAAATACATAAAGGAATAGTCAAATTCATAGAGACAGAAAGTAGAATGGTGGTTGCCAGGGGCTGGGGGAGGAGAGCATGGGGAGTTAGTGTTTCATGAGGCAGAGATTCAGTTTGGAAAGCTGAAAAAGCTCTAGAGATAGATGTGGTCATAGCTACTCAACAACGTGAGTGCACTTAATGCCACTCAATTATCCACTTTCAAATGGTTAAAATGCACAAGAATAAAGTTAACAAAATATGTACAAGACCTCCACACTTCAAACTTCCCAACACTGCAGAGAGAATGGAAAGAAAACCTAAATAAATATATACCATGTTCATAGTTGGAATACTCAATAGTTTTAAGTAGTCAATTCTCCCACAGTGCAATAATACCCTATCAAAATCCTAACAGGATTTCCCCACAAATTACTTTAATTACAAAAGGAAAAATAACTATATAATGAGAGAATGGATCTTAACCACTGAGCAAAATTAACATCATCAGTAAGGAGAAACTAACATCATGTACCTGCAGATGTAATACTATGAAATATGTGCTATTTAAGGCAAAAATGCGTAACCAGAATTTAACCATGAGTAAACATCAGTCAAACCTAAATTTAGAGACATCCTATAAAACAACCACCCTGCAATTATCAAGAATTTCAATGTCATGAAAGGTCAAGAAATTGTTCCAGATTAAAGGAGACTAAAGCAACATGGCGAGGACACCGTACCGAGGGGAGAGGGATGTAAGCAGCACGACTGCAGCAGGTAAAGAAACTGACGTATGAATGGCAAGTCAAAGACAGATATTCTGGATTTCAAGCTGCTGTTCTGTAAGGAAACATCATTGATCTTAGGGAAAACACACTGAAATACTAAGGGGCAAAGGAGTGTAATGAATGCAGCAACACATTCTCAAATGGTTCAGAAATAATAATAATTACAAATATGCATAGAGGAAATGATAAGTCAAATATGGCAAAATGATAAAAAATTGGTAAACCTGAGTAAAGAGCATATGGAAGTACTTATTACTATTTTGGTAACTTTTTCATAGGTTCAAAGTTATCTCATGATAGAAAGTTAAAAAACATCCCAGTAGGCACTTTTGTAGAAATTGACAAACTGTTTCTAGGACTTACATGCAAATGGTACTAGAATAGCCAAAACAATAAGGAAAGAGAACAAGAATAAGAATGATGGAGGATTTATACCACCTGATTGTAAGACTTACAAAATGTCACAATTATCCAGACAATGTGGTATTGGGGTGTAAGGATAGATCCACAGAACATGGTAGAACATCCCAAAATAGGCCCTCACATACGGTCAACTGATTTTCAATAGAGGCACTAAGGTATTCACGGAGGACAGGCCCGTTTCTCAAACATGGTGCTTGAACAACTGGATATTTGTATGGAATAAAATGGACTTACACCCACAATTCACACTGTGCACAGAAACTGCTCTTGAGATGGATCACAGACCTAAACATAAAAGCTCAAGTTATAACACTTACAAAGGAAACACAGGAGAATATATAGCACCGAGGTAGACAAAGCCAAAGATTTCTTAGACATTTAAAAGAAAAAAATGATAAACTAATCTTATCAAAATTAAATTTTCCTGCTTATCAAAAGACAGAATTAAGAAATTAAAAAGGCACACTACAGGCTGGAAGAAAACATTTCATTTATCTGAAAAGGAATGATATACAGAATATATAAAGACCTCCCATAACTCAATAGAAAGACAAAAACACAGTAAAATTGGACAAAAGGCCTAACAGATACTTCATACAGTACAGCCTAAAAAAATGGTCCCATTTTTAGTGATCAAGGAAATGTCAGTTAAACCACCATGAATCCTCACGGCACAAGACACCAGAATTGCTAAAATTAAATGACTGACAATATCAAATGCTGGTGAGGATGTGGAGCAACTGGTGGTGGCAGTGGAAAATGGAGACCAGTTTGGGGAAGAGTTTGGAAATTTCTTATACAGTTTATATATGCCTCTGACCCAGCAATCCCACACCTAGAGTTTGTTCTAGAGCAATGAACACATGTTCACAAAAATACCTGAACACAAATGTTGTAATTGCCCTAAACTAGAAACCCAAATGTCCACCAACAGGTGAAGAAACATATTGTAGTATCTTCATACAACAGAATACATGCCATCAATAAAAGGGAATAAACCACAAGATGAATATTTCAGATATTACATTTTGTGAAAGAAGCAGACAAAAGTCTCCCAAGAGCATGTAAACAGCACAAGGCAGGAAGTTTTAATTTTGTCCGTTTTGCTCATTGTTGCATCCCCAACACCTTGAACAGGGAGTGACCCATAGTTGGCCCTCCATATAAATGTGTTAAATGAATCAATGATTTCCTTGAAAATCAGACACCATACTGTATACTTTTTTCTCTCTACTGCCAAGATGAAATATTCCTAGCATCCGATTATACCAATGTTGTATTAAACGTCCACTTGGTCAAATGAACATACCCAACACCAACATTCATGTGATAAAAACCCAGTCACCAAACCTTTGTGAAACACTGACATTTGCTACAACCATCGGTAAGGCCAGGATCCCACGAGGCCCCCAGAGGCAGAGAAATAGCAGCTCTGATGTAACCAGTCCACTAGGAAGTAAATGCTGTTGTTTTTCACGTGCTCACGGCACTGGTCCTGCTCAGGCAAACCTCCGAAGGCTGGTATTTCCTTGGGTGAGTGTGGAGGTCAGTGTGTAAAAAGCTCTCATCCATGCATAACAGGGCATACTAGCTAATACATGGGGGGCTCAAGTGAACGCAAAAGGACCTCGTGGGGACAATGAATGTGTTACAACATGCCAAGTGCTAATATGATCATTACTGCTGAAGTGCAAGCATTTTCATTTGTGTCATTACACTGTCTGAATTAAGGAGACAGTATGTGTATTACTCTAGTGACCTTACTGATGATTGTCTGTTTACTCGCTTATTGCCTATATCACATAGTGTTAAAATGAATTAAGTTTCTATCTTATAGACAAGTTCTGTACTACGGTATTTAAGGATGGTTGTTACATTTTCCATAAAATAAAACCTATGACAACAAGAAGTCATAGAAAAAAAATTAGGTTGGCCTCTCCCCTACTTCCAACTTAATTTGATATTGTTGGTGGTAATGGTTTTAATATCAAATGCTAAACGTCAGCCATTTGCCTGAGTTAGTCTGCTTACTTAGCAGTAAGGCAGCTTGGTTTCTCCTTGGAAGGAGTCATTTTTAATTACTGGCTTGTCAGTTGGCAGTTTCAGGTTTTTTTTTGGTTTTTTTTTTTAATAGTGCTATTTTTCGTAATTAAGATAAAGTTTAAACTAGATTTATGACAAATTCCCCAAAATAGCAATGGAAGGAGTATGAGGTAGAGGATGGCTGAGTTCTGTTTAGACATGCAAAGGTGCCTTTGAGTCACCAGCCTGGAGGCACCCATTATGGGGCTAAATTTGAGGGCCTCGAGATAGGGAGGTAAGTTAGACCTGGAAATGGAGACCCCAAGATTATGAACACAGAGGGGGAGAATGGCTGATGCCTTTGGAATTACCTACAGTTTGTGAAGTAAGAAAATAAGAGGGCTCAGGATTCAGCCCCAAGGAAGATGATTTCCCAGAGGCTAATAATTAACATGACTTTTAATTGTCCAAAAGCATAATACACATTCCTTTAAGCAGTTGTTTGTTGAAGCACATTGTATATGCACACACTGTGGGCCATGAGGTTGGCCCAGGACAACAATACAGAAAACAGGAAGTGTGACACTCAAGCTTCAAGGAGCACACCCGCCCCACCTCCTAGCCCCGCCTCCATGCCACCAGGCTGCCCTACCGGTGTATGTAGGGGTCTATAATCGTGAAAGTGAACCACTTTTTAGAAGAGCAGATAAAATGAAACCCATATATGAAATGTGAGACACACAGCCTTGAATTAATCCCCTGGCATTACTAAAATGCTACCTGAGTAAACTATAATAACCCTGCCTTTGAACCTACATCTGTGGGGAAAGAGCCTATTCTTAAAGCTTTTGTTCACCATATACAAACCCTCCTAACCACCCCCTGCAAATGGGTGGAAGGAAAAACAATGTTTTAATGATAGCAACTCCCTTAACCTCCAAGAATGTCCACCCCCACATCCCCCAACAGACACAAACTGGTGTTCACCATACTGCCAGCGTTCACGTGTGTGGACGTGTGAAGGCAGCAGCTAGGGAAAGAAAGCAATGAGTTTGGAGCGGGTGAGTCATCCGCAACCATTCCTGTTCATGTCTCAGACCAACAGCAGTGTGTCCTGGCGTTGATGCGCTGTAATTAGGGATCAACCAAGGCTATGTTATTATTCACTGCACAACTCTCCATTTGCAGGTGCAGGGTACACCACTAGACTAACAATGAAAGAGCAACAACGGCTATGCAGTTTCTCAGGAAATAGTCTGAGAGAGGAGTCATAGCACAGGATAAGCTGGTGATATTCCAGTGACAAAAACAGAGCACTTGTAGATGATTCTGTTGTAAGCACATTGATTTTCCCTCTTTCTGTCTTCGTTTGGGTAACTTCCAGAAATACCATAAAGGAGAGGGATGTTAGTATACTGATACAATCATAGTCAATGGGTGGGAAAAAAACCAAGCCACAGAAAAACCACCACCAAAGGGCTACAAAATATCAATCCAAGAAAGTCATCTGCCAGCCGAAGTTAGCAGACCAATTCAGTTATTGAAAGAATAACTTACCCTGACTGAGTGGATTTCAGTCTAGAACTATAAAGTTACTTAATAATAGAAACTCTATTACGTAACATAATATTAATATGTTGAAAGTAGAAAAACTACACAATCACCTTTGTATGTGAAAAAGTAACTGCAAAAATCAAACTTCTATGCAATTCCAATAAAATTTGTATGAAAGAACGAAGGATGGTTAAGATAATTTAGAAAAATGGCACAGTAATAAGGTAAATGAGTCAGTTCAGGCTACCATAACAAATATCAGAGACTGGGTGACTTAAACAAACATTGATTTCTCAGTTCTGGAGGCCGACAAGTTCAATATCAAAGTGCTGGTATATTCAGTTCCTAGCTCTCAGGTGGCCACCTTCTTGCTGTGTCCTCATGTGGGGTGGGGAGAGAGGGACAGGGGGAAGGAGAGAGAGAGAGAGAGAGAGAGAGAGAGAGAGAGAGAGAGAGAGAGAGAGAGAGAGAGAGAATCTCTGATGTCTCTTCCTCTTCGTATGAGACACTAGTCCTATGAGATCAGGGCCCACCCTTATGACCCCATTGAACCCTAACTACCTCCTTAAAGGTCCTCTCTCTAATACAATCACATGGGGGTGGGGGGTGGGGGTTAAGGCTTCAAAATATGAACTTGGGAAGAAATCATTCAGTCCATAGCGGTCAGTGAGACAATTTCTCTCTATATAGCAAGATACATTATAAAGCTATACTGCTGGAACACTGTGGTATTATTCCAGGTACAGAAGCTGCTGGATGTAAACAGAGTGCCTAGAAGCAGGTCTGCATGTATAGAAATTTTACATATAACAGAGGTGACAGTAAATTTATTGATTACAGATGAGGCTATTCATTATTAGATGGTGCCCAAGGCATGATATAGAAAAGTATTACAATAGAACCCTAACTATACCAGCATAAAAATCAATTCCAGATGGAGTAAAAAACTATGTAAAATTTTATCCAGAATGTATTTTAAAACTTGCAAATCAATAAAAAAAGACAAAAATCCTACTGAAAACTGGACAAAATACAGTCTATTCTGGTTATCTGTGGTAGTTATTTTCTATAAAATCACCACAAACATGGAATTAGCAAATACTGAGCCATTGTTCCTAGGGGAAAAAGAGTTTACTGCGAGTCTGTGGTCATAACATTTTCATCAACGATCAATACATAACTTTGTTTTATGTGTGTTTCTGTTTCTGTTTTATTAACATTGAGCTCATTGCCAGTAGCACTATAACCCATGCCTGACAGAAGCTCATCTAGCACGCGTTTAGCACGCGTTTCCTCCGTAAGGCACATCACAGCTTTTCTCACTTAGGGCACCAGACAGCAATTCAGCACTATGCCTGGGGCCATATTGAATAGCAAAATCACAAACAAAATGCACAAAATACAAACTGACTTCAAAAAGGACACTTGTTTATAGCAGGAGAGCTGAAAACAAGGAGACAGACCTCAGCTGGGAATGTGTGCCTTGGGTGACTCAAATTTTTCACTGCTCTACACATGCCCATGAGTGACTGTGAAAACACCCTGAAGTTTGATTTTGGGGTTACAAAGAAATTTTAGTAACAACTTGCAAGTATGGAATCTGCAAACAAGGACAAACTGTACATGGACAGGCAATTTAATGGCTAGTAAACCAACAAAAATATGTTCAACTTCACTATTTACTGGTCAAGTCTAATGTAAAATTACTATAAATTACCATTGGACACGCAGGACATTGGTAGAATTTGAAGTTCTGATAATACCACATGCTGGAAAATGTGGGAAAGTGAGAGCTTGTGCTTCACTGGTGGGACTATGAATTGCCTCCCACCTTGGAGGGCAATCTGCCACACCTGGTCGCGGTAGGCGCGGCACACCTGCAATTCCACTCCCAGCTCTCTGTCACCAGGCGAATCTCGTCCACCCAGACAAGAAGACATGGACAGATGTTCACATACGATGGTCTCTATCAGTGAAAACAACTAAGCTTCACTCATCAGGCACATAAACAATTAAAGTGGGACTGATTCATAGAATGGAATGCTGTATATTTGTTAAAATTAATGTCACCTACATGTATTAACATGAACTTCCTCACCAACCTCCAAAAAAATGTACTTATATGCTATTTACAAGAGACCTACATAAAGCAGAACACAAAAAGGTTGAAAAAAGAAAGTGGGACAGAAATACTAACAGAGGTTCTCAGCAAATGCGAATAAAAAGAAAGCAGATGCAACAATATTATTATCTAGCAAACTGAACTCAAGGTGAAAAGCATGAAAAGGAACTTAAAAAAAAGAAAAACAAAAGCTATGTAGCCTAAAACCTATAGGTATTTAAAAAATACACACAAATTTAAAAAACAGAAAACTGATAGAAATTGGCAAATCCAGAATGATTATAAAATGGATGTCTTTCACATATTTTCAGATATCTGTAATCCATGTGGACAAAAAAATAGACATTTTTAATAACACACTTAACATATCTGATCTAATGCATAAATTATGTGTGGCCACCATTAGAACACACGTATTTTGTGAAATGACAGAAAATATTCACAAAAATTAATCATTATCTAATTGGTTATAAAGAAAATCTTAACAAATTAACAAAAGTAAAATACATTCCAAATTCACTGAAAATAATGCAACAAAAATCAGAAAATAATAAAAAATAAAAGCCTATGTGCCTGGGTACAGGAGGAAGACGATGTAGCCAAAATGGCATTCAGAGGAAACTTTATAATTTTAAATGCATTTGTTTGAAAATTTAAAATGACTAATAAAAATTACTTTTTCAGGACATTAGAATGACATAAAGAGCACGTCCATTAAAACTTACATACAATGAAATGCACAAATTTTAAGTATCCATTAATAATACACACCAGAATGGCCCAACTTAAAAAGACTGACCAGACCGAATGCTGGTAAACACGTGCAGTGACGAGAACTCCCCCACCTGCCAGTGGGAGTGCAAAATGGTACCGCCACCTCAGGAAAAGGTCTGATATTTCTCACAGCACACACAGACCCTCCCTATAAGCCAGCGATTCTATTCCTAGGTATTCTCCTAAGAGAAATGAAAATATACTCGTATGTCCACAAAAAAACTGTATGAGAATATCCATCATAGCTGATTCATATTAGTCAAAGGATGCACTCATGTGTCCATCAACAGGAGAATAGATAAACCAACTGGTACAGTCATAGAAAGGAACATTATTCAGCAACACAAAACAGCAGCCTGATACAGGTACAACATGAATGAGTCTCAAAGACAATGCTAAGTGAAGGAAGCCAGGCTTAAGTGCCTATGTGCAGCAGGATTTCATTTCTATAACGTTCTAAAACATGTAAAACTAGTCCATGGTAGAAAAATATCAGAACAGTGGTTATCTGGGGAGGAGGGGAGCTGACTAGGAAGTTACATGATGGACCTTTCTACATGATAGGAATATTCTGTGTCTGGATAGGGGTTTGGATTGCGGAGGTTTCTGCATTTGTTGGAACTTATTAATAGAATACTTAAGATTTATGCATTTCACTGTATATAAGTTTTAACTCAAAAAGAAGAAACAAGAATAGTACACAGATCCCTCCTGTGATGAGCAAATAACAACCAAGTTTCAACTATAAGAGGAGGACACACACCACCCACACAAGGGACACACCTGGAGCACCCAGCTCAAGTGACCAGGACGACTGCACCACTGGGCCCCACAGCACACCTACTACATAAGACCACCCTACTAAGCCTGGAACACATAGCAGCCCTACCTAGTAAATAGAAAGAAAAACAGGGAGGCAGCCAAAAGGGGGAGACAAAGAAACATGTCCCAAATAAAAGAACAGAACAAAACTCCAGAAAAAGAGCTAAACGAAATGGAGACAAGCAATCTACAAGATGTATTGTTCCAAATACTGGTTATAAGGATGCTCAGTGATCTCAGGGAGAATTTCAACAAAGATATAGGAAACATTAAAATGGAGATAGAAAACATAACTAAGAACCAGTGAGAAATAAAGAATACATAAACAGAAATGAAGACTACATTACAGGGAATCAACAGATTAGATGAAGCAGAGGATCAAATCAGCAATTTAGAAGATAAGGTAGCGGAAAACACCCAATCAGAACAGCAAAAACAAAACAAGAACCCAAAAAAACCGAGGAGAGTTTAAGGGGTATCTGGGACAACCTCAAGGGTACCAACATTCATATAGGGATACCAGAAGGAGAAGAGACACCAAGGAAATGAAAACCTATCTGAAGAAATAATGACTGGAAACTTCCATAATCTGGTGATGGAAATAGACATACAAGTCCAGGAAGTGCAGAGTCTCAAACAAGATTGAGAAGCCAACACTAAGAAAGCCGACCCAAAGAAGCCAACACTAAGACACATCATAATCAAGATGAAGGTTAAAGACAAAGAGAGAACCTTAAAAGCAGCAAGAGAAAGGCAGTTAGTTACCTCGTAAGATTATCAGCTGATTTCTCAACACAATCTTTACAGGCCAGAAGGGATTGGCAGGAAATATTCAAAGTGATGAAAAGCATGGACATACAACCAAGACTACTCTACCCAGCAAGGCTATCATTTAGAATCGAAGGACAGATAAAGAGATTCCCAGGCAAGAAAAAGCTAAAGGAGTTCATCACCACCAAACCAGTATTACAATGAATCTTAGAGGGACTTCTATAAGACCAAAAAAAAAAAAAAAAGAAAAAAGAAAAAAGAAAAACACCAATGAATAATAAAATGGCAATAACTACAAACCTATCAACAATTATTTTCAATGTAAATGGATTAAATGTGTCAATCAAAAGATAGGGTGGCTGAATAGGTAAGAAAACAAAACCCTTACATATGCTGCCTGCAAGAGACTCACTTCAGATTGAAAGACACAACAGATGGACAGTAAAGTGATGGAAAAAGATATTTCATGAAAATGGAAACAAACAAACACACAAAAATCTGGAGTAGCAATACTGATACCAGACAAAATAGCTTTTAAACAAAGACTGTAACAAGAGACAAGAAGGACCCAGTAATCCCACTTTTGGGTATTTATCTGAAAAAACACAGAATGTGACTTCAAGGGGACGTGCTCATTCATATGTTCACTGCAGCATTATTTGCATAAGCCGAGATATGAAGGCAACCGGGGTATCCCTGAATGGATGAATGGATAAAGAAGAGGTGGTACATATATACAATGGAATATTACTCAGCCGTAAAAAAGAAGGAAATCTTGCCGCCATCTGCAACAACATGGATGGACCTAATGGGTACTGTGTTGAGTGTAGTAAGTCAGATAGTGAAAGACGAATGTCACATGATTTCACTTGTAAGTGGAATCTAAAGAACAAAACAAACAAATGAAACAGAAACAAACTCATAGATACAGGGAATATTTTGATGGTAGCTGTGGGTAAATGAAAAGGGGGAAGGGATCAAGAAGTACAAATTGGTTGTTATGCAGTAGTCATGGAGATGTAGGGTATAACATAAGGAATACAGTAAAAATATTATAACTATGTATGGTGTCAGCTGTCTACTAGCTCTATCAGGGTGATAGATGGGGAGGGTTGGGGGCAAGGTATAAAAGGTGAAGGGATTAAGAAGTACAAATTGGTAGTTACAAAACAGTCATAGGGATGTAAAGTATAGCGAATATAGTCATAATATGGTAATAACTATGTATAGTGCCATGTGGGTACTAGTCAGGGGGATCACGTCTTAAATTCTATAAATGTCTAACCACTATGCTGTACCCCTGAAACTAATATAAAATAATAATATTGACTATCAGCTGTGAGTGAAAAATTAAAAAGGGGGGAAAAGACAAAAGAAGAATAAGAGGTTCAAAGTTATAAATATAAAACAAATTAAGTCATGGGGATGTAATATACAGCACAGGGAATACAGTCAATAATATTGTGATAGCATGGTACAGTGTCAGATGGTTGCTGGACTTATCATGGTGATCACTTCTTTAGCATAGGGAATGTAATCAATAATATGGTAATAATTATGTATAGTGCCAAGTGGGTACTGTTGAATAACTATGATGTACACCTAAAACTAATACATATTGTATGTTAACTATATTTTAATGAAAACCTAAAAAAAAATAAGAATAGTACACAGATACTGAACTCATGTTAATGATTCCCACGCTGAAAAATTTCAGGGTAAGTGTGCAAATATCTGCTACTTGTGAAAGGATAAAAAAATATGATGGATGGAGATGGATGAAAAAATAAGCAATAAAGCTAGCACAGCATAATGCAAATGGTAGGATGGTTGGCAGGTGTATGGATTGGATGATCAGTATAAAACTCTACTTTTCCATATGTTTGAAATTTTTCACAACAAATGTTAAGAAAAAAAGGATATGTTAAAGCATGAAGAAAGTGATCTTTGATATTTAATTTAGATATTAATTTTTCCCAAATTTATCTAAAAATTCATTGCAACTCCAATCAAAATACCATCAGAATTTTTCAAGGAAATAAGGGTGCTCTTGAACAAAACACATGAAAACCGACATAATTATTGGTAAATGACAGAATTTAAATTTTTATGTGATCAATAAGAAAAATAACTATTCAAAATCATTATGAAACAACGAAAGGACAATGGTTAAGGACTACAAAGAGACATCTGACAAAGAAGAACCATGGAGCCAGAATACATCTGTCCTTGAGCAAGCCTTGGTGATGGGCAGGGGAGAGTTGAGCAGTCAATACCAGTCTTCATCCTCTGAAGTCACAAAAACAAACAGATTTGGAAATCACGTTGGAGGTAAGGAGAAATGGGCTTTCTTCTGTGTGGTGGGTCGCGACCTGTGCACATGTGACAGGACTGCTTACACACAGGTGCGTCCTATGCCCTTCATGTCCTTCTCTTCAGAATGTCCCCTAGAGAAACTCTGTCTACCAGTCTTGGGACACAAACAGGGAGGCACCATGGGCGTGGGAACAAATTCCTGTCACTGCAGGGATAGTCACATGCTCCGGGGACAGAGAGGAAGAAAGACTACCAGGGAAATTTTAAATACACTGACACAGTTAATTACACATGTCAAGTATAATATCATTTATGTAAACAAGTGGATAGAAGTCAGATGTTCTATCTATCTCTCTAGATACATGGATGTACTAATGCAAAGAGGGCCCTGCTCTGGCCACACCCATGTGACAACGGAGGCCGAGCCTGAGGTAAAGGTCAGAGGGGTGGGACCGGGTAAGCGTTCAGTTTACCAGAGCTGCCCAAATTATTTGCAGGAATATGTTGATTTAATCCGTAATTAAAAATGCAAATAAAATAAGTGTAAAAATACTGTTAAATTTTTCTGAAAAATTTAAATATGTAAATACATATTTGAGATTTATATATTTAATACATTTGATCATATAAAATTATATTTATATACTTTATAATATATTGTATGTTTTATATACTTATCTAAATTATGATATAAAAAGAAAATAATAATTCAATGCTTGAAATGACTTATACCTTTTCCCAAAGCCTCACTGATGTTCCCTTGATGCGATTTCGTCTTCCCTCACTCAGCGCGTGAATAATCATTAAGGAGAAATGCTCAGTACTACTGCTCAGCATAGGACAGTCTCACAAGTCTGCCCCGTGCAGGCAGCGCCTGATGTGTGCTCAGAGGGCCTTGCCCGCACGCCACACCCAGGTGGCTGGTGTTGAAGAGCCGCTGGGGGGGACACGGACATGCAAACAGGCTCAGTAGGCCAAAGCACAGCATCTGTGTCACTGTTCAGAACATTTGGAGGTGACGCTCTGGCACTCTCATGTCTGGTAGGAAATGAGGAATCCACCCGCCTCTGCTAACCTCAGACATGACACTGATGTGATTCTCAGGCTGACGGCGGTGACGTGTGGGGTCCAGGGGGCATCTTCCCACAATGGGACAAGGGTGGTGGCAAGACGCTGCACCAGGAGTCAGAGGCCTGAGTTCACAGCAGAAACTGTTCATGGCTCAGTAAGGACCCTGAGCCACGCTCCGAGCCCCGGCCTCCTCATGGTCATGGCTGACCAAGTCTGAGGCCCCACCATGTGGTGGGTGGTACTGGGACTCCAGGGAGAACTGCCCCCTGGTTCCAAATGTGTTTGGACACTAGCTCCCGGTGGCCCCGTGCAACCTGGTCTGTGTGCTGATACTCCTTCCAGGTGCCCTGGAAGGTCACGACTGCTGAAAGGAACTAGCAATGGCTATTTTTATGACATTTTTCCGAACATGAAACTGGAAAATATAATAGTTTTCCAGCCCACAACAAGCACACTGCCATCCTTGTGTGAAATCCAGCCAACTTCCAGCAAATTCGGCAAAGACATGTGTTCATTGGGTTTAAAACCTGGATTCTTACATAACGGAAACCCTCAGAGAATGAGAAAATGGTCTGAGGAAAACAGATACTTACTGAAAGTTATGATTTGGGCTGTGTGTTGGACCTAAAAAGAAAAAAGGACATGTTATTAGTATTTCATGATTTGGAATCAAACTTTTCCAATGCAGCCAATGGTGATGGTGGCCGCAGCCCAGGGAGGTCATTTGTGGTGAGCTGTCCTTGGCTGGGCTCGAGCCCTGCCCAGGAGGCTGTGCCAGGGGCAGGGAGACCACAAAGCGTGGAGGGGTACTCTGTCCATATTTTTGGAGTTTTTGCTTTCTTTCTGTCTCTCTCTTCTTATCTAAGCTTGACTCCAAGATCTGTTTTACTCATCAGTGACAGGACGGTCTGAGGTTGTGTGACAGGTTGGGGCACTGTAGGGACCGTCTCACAACTGGGATGAAAGGGGACACATTCCTTCTAGCCATTTAACTCAGTCGCCACCTGTGCCAAGCAGAGGAGTACAGAACTGTCATCACACTGGGCCAGGTTTCTGGGGGGTGGGTGTGGGTAGGTGCTGGGCCTGGGGTGGGGGAACCTCCAAGGCGGTGTGCGGCAGCCTGCCCGCAGGGCGACCTCATGACACATGCCTGCTGGCGGGGCGACCGCGGGACACATGGCTTGTTGGCTGAATCTCGCAGCTCACCTTTGTGCCTGCTGTTATGGCCTGCTCCAAGTTTACAGACCTTCCATCTGTGTCCCTGTTCTTTAAGTACACTGAATGGGGAGCAAGCTAAGCCAAGGCCTCGCGCACAATGAGAAAGGCCGTGGGGAACGGCTTTACACATTTCCTCTCTGCTGGCATGTGTGTGTGTGTTCAGTTTCAAACTGCAAATTAATCTCCCCTTCAGTGCCTGGGAAGCTCTGAGCTGCAAACTGACAGGCCCACCTTGTCCCACTTACCGAGCCGCACGAACAGGACGCCGGTGGCGGTAATGGTCTTCATCCCGTTGGTGGCCACGCACTGGTAGTAGCCGGTGTCAGTCGTGTCCAGGTCTTGGATTCGCAGCCGAGAGCCATACTCCGTCTTACGGATGATGACCCGCCGGGGCTCCTGCACCACTGGGGCGTCATTCTTTAGCCACCGCACGCTGGGGGGCGGGTTGCCGGCTACCTTGCAATGCAGAATTGCCGTCTGCCCTTGGACTATGGTGATGTTGTTTACCGGTTCCAGAAAGTTCAGGAAGTAACCTGCAAAGGAGAGGGTCACAGAAGAGCAGACTTCAGCGAGGGCTGGAGGAAAGGGCAGCCTGAGCTCCTGCGAGGCGCTGCCTCGGGAAGGCATCCATTTCTCTCACAAGCGTGCAGTCCACTCTCGTTACTGGCGGTAACGGCATTCTAGAATGTTGCCACGAACACTGAGTTAGGGGCTACGGGAAGCACGGCTGTGACTGAGCCTCTGGTCACAGCATTTCCATTAAACTAACATTACGTAACCTTATTTTATGAATGTTTCTGTTTAAAGACACCTTATTTAATACAGAGGATGCCAGAAAAAGTGTACACATTTTAAGAAAGGAAAAAACTACTAAAATTATGCTGTTGGTAACCACTTTGAGCACCTCTTATAATTGCAGAAGTCCAACGTGATTTGTATTCATCTTTTGTTATTGGTACATATTATTATTATTTTTTCCATTCTTAAAATGTGTATGCATTTTGTTGGCACACAGCGTATATTTTGTTGAGTCAATAACGTTGAGCTCACAGCCAGCAGCGTGTAACCCACGCCTGGAGGAGGCTCATCTAGCACGTGTTTCCTCCATAAGGCACATCACAGCTTTTCACCTAGAATACCCACAGCGCTTCAGCGCCATTATTGGGGGGCATTTTAAGCAGTGAAATCACCAACAAAAATGTGAAAAACAAGGGGTGATAGACCATGAAAAGGACACGTTTCCGGGGTGAGCTGAAACAGGGAGCCAGCACGTTGCCTGCTTCAGCTTCTGCTGGGACAGCGAGCAGCAGGCAATCCAAACTTTCCTTCCTCTGGGCATGTCTGTGAATGACCACAAAAGCACGTGAGAACTGATCTGTGGTTACAAACACACGTTAGGCAGCAGGGGACCTCTTGATAACAGAATCCGGAAATGAGGATGGGCTGTACTTCTCTTTTCTCTAAATCTAATCTAATCTCACTAACTTATGATGTAAATTCATGCTCAGAAAATCCATGGTCCTCCTGCCACACCAGATACGCTAATCACCAGCCTGAACAGAACAAAAATGACAAGGCTGAGTGTTGCTGGAGGTTCTGACCCCACAGCACCCAAGACATGGGCAGGAAGAAGTTGCTGAGCACTAGTACTCTGCAAGGAAAACAGGGCCCCAAAGTACCCAGAATACAGAGCAAGTAGGGCTGGAAACACTGCCCTGGAATGGGGGAACCCAGTGCAGCCTGGGGAAGGAGCGCTTAGCCGGTGACATAGGCAGTGAGAACAAGAGAAACTGGAACAGTCAGCAGAGAGAGGTGTTTGTGTGTGTGTGGGTATGTGCATCTGTGGTATGTGAGGGTGTGTGGTATGTGTGTGTGGTACATGTTTGTGGTATGATTTTGTGGATGTGTGTGGTGCGGTGTGTGTATGTGACATGCGTGTGTGCATGTACATGTGTGGTGCAGGTCAGGGCTGGGGGTTTACTCTCTTAAGGTAAACATGCATGCTAAAATTACATCACACACACACACACACACACACACACACACACACACACAAATAAGGCTAATAATACTGTTAGGTTCTACCTTGCTTGCCCGCTAGCCAGCCCTTTTCTTAATGCACTGAATTAAGTTGTAGAAGAGAATCCTATCGATGACACAAAGCTGGAAGGTAACCAAAATATCAATGATAGCCCCCTGAAAAGATGGGCTGGATCAAGCAGGGTAACATTCCATATGTCATTCTGGGTGACATTCCCGATGTTAATTCCTCATTAACTCAACTGCACCAGCTCAACTTGGGGAGACCTGCATTCCTGAGGCTCCTGCACCAGACCCTGTGCCTCTGAACACAAAATTAAATCTTATTTGACAATCTGGTACCATCTGGGCCACCCAGATTACGGTGAGCACATTGCTTCATGGTGTTCTGGCCAGCGCCCGTGCTAATCAGAGGGTTTCATATGAAGAACGTGCAAGTTGCTTCATTGTCAAACGTTTCATTAAGGTCTTCATAACATTAAATGCAGTGTAGGGCATATAAAATAGTCATCAATTTGTAATTTAACATAGCAAATGCATATTAAAGTCACAACAATCTCTTCTGTTGGCATAGCTCAATTATAATTCTCATCTCTACACTGATGACAAAACATGGCTTCCCAGCAGCCACAGCACACTTGGGGTAAAGATGGCATGTGAGGGTCTGTCTCTGTGAGCTGACTATCAACAATCCAAACAGAGCAGATCCAGGAGTTCTGGAGGCCCGGACACAGTGGTTGCTGCCGATTGTCATCTCATCCACTTGGGGGCTAGCTCGAGTCATTCTGCCACCACCTCCCTCCATTTTTAGGGCATATGTGTAAACAACTTGGGCTATCTCTATTAATTGGTTGAATATCTTGAAAGATATATAGCAGGATCTTCTTCAACACAGAAGAAACATTTGTCTAGAAAGGGAGGAGAGGGAGAGGAATGGTCAGAGAAGAAAGTTAAGGAGAATATTCTTTTTGTATAACTTAGAAGGGAACCTGGGGAGAAACTGAGACTGTCCAATCCATTACCGTAAATGGACCCCTAGTATCTACTTCTTTGCAAGAATATCGTGTTTTACATCGCATGGGTATGGAAACATGGAATTCTCCTTCATTCCCCTCAACAGCTTCTCCTACACCCTTAAATGACAAGCTGACAACTGTTTAGACTTAGGCTTTTTGTTTCCCCCAAGAAGGCTCTTTTTTGAGAACTGCAGACAAGATGAACTCCTGCCTGCTCTACCCTCTGCACGCACGGAGAGCGTGGTGTTCACCCGTCTAACACTGTGAAACCTTCTAGTGGAGGCCGAATGAGGCTTAGCTGAGAGATGGTGCCAGCACTTCCCTTTTAGATGCTTTAGTAGTAATAGCCAACATGGACTGAAGAAATCCATCAGGGCTGGAATCAAATACCTAACACACTTGATTTAATCATCAAAGCACTTTTGTTTATGTGAAAAAGCCAAAATGGCAAATCCATAGAGACAGAAAACAGATTAGTTGATGCCAGAGGCTGGGGGAGGGGAAATTAGGGAGTGACTCAGTGGGAAAGGGGTCTCACTTTGGGGGGATGAAATAAACGTAGTCCTGGGGTCAGGAAATGCCCTCTGAGAAGGATGGAAAGGTCAGGCCAGGTGGACAAACCAGATAAAAGCAAGTGGGGGGAGGGAGGGAGGGGAGGGGAGGAGAAGGTGTCAAGCAAAGGGGGCAGGGGGCCGGCCAATCTGTTGAAAGTGTCCTTCCTGGAGTGCTCACAACTGACAGCTGCCCTCAGCTTTGCTGGGACCCTGGGAAAAGGCCATCTCAATTGCTGGGAGCCTGAGGTGCCCTATTTAAGCAGATAGCCTTCCTTTCTCTCACCCTAAAGCCCCATCTTCCTCAATTTACAGAAAACAAAGGAGAACCTAGGACCTAGTCCACATGTGGGGCTCTTACCAACTCGTCTCCATCCTACACCATCTAAACCAGTGGGCTCCAATCTGCTGTCACACTGGGGTCACCTGAGATCTTATACAGAAGACCCACCTGCACCCACGGCAGTGACGTCCCAGTCAGTGCCTGTAGCCTGGGCTGAGAACCCTGCTCCCAAGGGCTGAGGAGAAAGAAAAGCTGTCATTTCAGTGTGCTAGACCTAGCCAAGAGAGAACTTAGGATCAGAAACACGGAGACAAGCATCCATGGGGGGGTCCTGGGACTGGAAAAATGTTCCTGACTGGCCAGCACCCATACCTGGGGAGGATGTGGATGCCAATGGCATGCAGAAGGCCTGTCCAGCTGGGAAGGGACTGGACAGGACCCTATGGGCGGTGCCTATGTCCCCTTAGAGGCCCTGAATCAGCCTCCTTCATGTTCTCTGGACGCTCAGAGAGACCAAAACTACAGGTCGACACCATGATGACTTCATAAATTCATAGCTCCCTCTGTAGGTAGGTGAGCAAAGCTAAGACCTTGGGAAGAAAGTAGGAAGACAGATAATGGAGAAAAGCTAATTTATATCCCTGGTATCAATGCTTCTGTAATTTTTCTACCTTTCCCACACTCTCTCCACTGAAGGAGGGGGGGGTCCCTTGCTATTCCTAAAATACACCAACTTGTCCCTCACTGTGCTTGGTCGAGAATACCCTGCCCTCAGATCTTCGCTGTTTCTCAAGGGGCAAGTCTCTGTGCAAAGGTCACCACCTCAGGGGGTGTCCCCTGGGTGCCCACCTAAAACAACCTCCATACACTTCTCATCTTGCCCCACTGATCTTGGCCGGTTGCTATGGCAACGTTACTTTTTTTTCAATTATGATGACTAACACATTTAGACATCAAGAATAACAAATGTTACTTTTGCGTCTAGTTTCTCAAATTCAATTTAGAATCATCCTGACAAGTTCCATTTAAAAGTTCATATGTTGATGGAGAGAAAACTGCTATTACAGATGATTTGTATAAAACTGCCCTCTTGACAATAGTGAGAAAGTAAGGTCTGTGTCACTACTGCAGAACTTCTCATCTATTAAGAAAAGCGTTATCATTTTTTTCATACAGATCTTCACATTTATTTTCAGGCAGTTTTCAAGATACTCTGTAATTTTCCTTACTATTGTGTGACTTTGTTTTATTTCTATTATTTCCATATAAGTAGCTTAAGGCTTATAGGAAAACGATTAGATGTTTATACATTGTAGTAATTTCTTGTTGTTGCTGTATCAAATTAGCACAAACGTAGCATAAAACAACACAAATTTATTGTCTTACAGTCTGGAGGTCAGAAGTCCTAAAATCCAGGTGTCGTGGGGCTGCCTTCCTTCTGGAAGCTGCAGGCGTCTCTCTCCTTCCCTTCTAGGCTTCCAAAGGGCCCTGCACACCCTGGCTCCTGGCACTGCTGACATCACTACAACCTCTGTTTCTTATCACACCTCCAACTAGTGATCTGACCCACCTGCCTCCCCTATAAGGACCTTTGAGATCACACTGGGTCCACCTGAATCATCCAAGATCATTTCCTCATGAGCTGGAGCATCTTGCAAAAGGTTTTTGGCACTGGGGCTCTCCTGCAGCTGTCTGTTCACATCTTTATACTATTACTCTTTTTCAAACTTCTGCAGTTAATGAATTTTCTTTTTCCTTTTCTAATACATGCATTAAACGTGAAATCTCCTTCAACTTTTTCTTTAAGCATCCAATAATTTATTTTATTTATATATGGTGTGTCAGATCCAAATATCTTGCAATTTACATTATATTTTTCTTTTAGCTATGAGTTTTTAAAAGTGTGCTTTAACAGCAGGGTTGTTACAGAACATAGCCTGTGTGATGACGATTCTTTGATACCACAGAGATTTGATTTCTGGCCAGTGCAGCATCAGCCCACATCTGATTGGTAAGAATGTGTTTTCCCTAATTGCTCAGTGCAGGAGTTGTGGTCACATGCCCATCAGATTCAGCTTGTCAATTTTCTTGTTCAGATTTTTTTGAGGCTCTGTTTGGTTTGCACATATTTGGGTTTGTTTTGTCTTCCTGGTGGATTGATTCTTTTATGTAATGTCCCACTTAGTCTCTACAAATTTTGTTTTGATGATTACTTTATCTAATATTAATATGGCCACTTACGTTTGCTTAATTTTTGCATGGTATAAACTTTTGCCGTTCTTCTACTTTCTTTATTTAAACTTTATTTCCAATTACAGTTGACAATCAATATTATTTTACATTAGTTTTAGGTATACAGCATAGTGGTTAGACATTTATATAATTTAAAGAAACCTCCCCAATTAGTTTAGAACCCACCTGGCACTATACATAGTTATTACAATATTATTGACTATATTCCCTATGCTGTACTTTATATCTCTGTGACTATTTGGTAACTACCAATTTATACTTCTTAATCCCTTCCCCCTTTTCACGCAGCCCCGAAAGCCCCCTCCCATTCAGCAACCCTCAGTTTATTCTCTGTATCTGCGTCTATTTCTGTTGTATTTGTTTATTTTGTTCTTTAGAGTCCACATATAAGTGAGATCATATGGTATTTGTCTATCTCTGACTTATTTTACTTTGCATAATATCCTCCAGGTTCACGTATGTTGCCTCAAATGGTAAGACTTCATTCTTTTTATGGCCCAGTAATATTCCATTGTATAAATATACCACATCTTCTTTATCCAATTATCTATTGATGAGCACTTAGATTGCTTCCATACCTGGGCTATTGTAAATAACACTGCAGTAAACATAGGGGTGCATATATCTTTTCGAATTATTAGTGTTTTGGATTTCTTCAGATAAATATCCAGGAGTAGAATTGCTGGGTCATAAGGTAGTTTTATTTTTAATTTTTTAAGAAAGCCTCATACTGTTTTCCATAGTGGCTGTATCAATTTGCAATCCCACCAACAGCACACGAGGGTTCCCTTTTCTCCACATCCCTGTCAACACTTGTTGTTTGTTGATTTATCGATGACAGGAGTGAGGTGGTATCTCATTGTGGTTTTTATTTGCATTTCTCTGATGATTAGTGATGTTGAGCGTCTTTTCATATGTCTATTGGCCATCTGTATGTCCTCTTTGGAGAAATGTCTATTCAGGTCCCCTGCCCATTTTTCAATTTGATTGTTTGTTTTTCTGGTGTTGAGTTATAATATGAGTTCTTTATAAATTTTGCATATTAACCCCTTATCAGATGTATCAGTGGCAAATATCCTCTCCCATTCAGTACATTGTCTTTTCTTTTTGTTGATGGCTCCTTTGCTGTGCAAAAACTTTTGAGTTTGATGTAGTTCCATTTGTTTATTTTTTCTTTTGTTTCCCTTGCCTGAGGCGATCTATCAGAAAATAATATCACTATGAGCAATGTCAGAGAGTTTACTTCCTATATTTTCTTCTAGGAGTTTTATTTTTTAGGATCTTACATTTAAGTCTTCAATCCACTTTGAGTTTATTCTTGTATATGGTGTAAGAAGGTGGTCCACTCTAATTTTTTGCATTATCTGTCCAGTTTTCCCAGCACCATTTATTGAACAGATTGTCTTTACCCCAATGTATATTTCTGCTTTCTTTGTCAAAGATTAATTGACCATATATTGTGGGTTTATTTCTGGGCTCTCTATTCTGTTCCATTGATCTCTGTGTCTGTTTTTATGCCAGTACCATGCTGCTTTGATTACTATTGCCTTGTAGTATAGTTTGATATCAGGTAGTATGATATCTCCAACTTTCTTCTTCTTTCTTAAGATTGCTGTGGGTATTCAGGGTCTTTTACAGTTCCATATAAATTTTAGGATTATTGGTTCTAGTTCTGTGAAAAATGCCATTGGTATTTTGATAGGGATTTCACTGAATCTATAGATTGCTTTGGGTGGTATGAACATTTTAACTATTCTGCCTATTCATGACCACAGTGTATGCTTCCATTTATTTGTATCTTCTTCAGTTTCTTATAGTTTTCTGAGTACAGATGTTTTATTTCCTTGTTTAAATTTATTCCTAAGAATTTTTTTTTGATGCAATTATAAATGGGATTGTTTTCTTAATTTCCCTTTCTGACAGTTCATTTTTGGTGTATAAAAATGCAACTGATTTCTGAACATTAATTTTGTATCCTGCTGTTTTACTGACTTAATTTATCAGTTCTAGTAGATTTGTTGGTGGACTCTTTAGGGTTCTCTATATACAGTATCATGACATCTGCAAATAATGACAGTTTTATTTCTTTCCAATTTGGATGCCTTTTATTTCTTTCCTTGTCTGATTGCTGAGGCTAGGACTTCCAATACTATGTTGAATAAAAGTGGTGGAAGTGAACATCCTTGTCTCATTCCTGATCTGAAGGGGACTGCTTTTAGCTTTTCCCCATTGACTACAATGTTAGCTGTGGGTTTGTCATATATGGCCTTTACTATGTTGAGATATTTTCCCTCTATTCCCATTCTGCTGAGAGTTGTTATCATAAATGGATGCTGAGTTTTGTCAAGTGCTTTTTTTCTGCATCTAGTGATATGATCATATGAGTTTTATCCTTCATTTTGTTTATGTGGTATACCATATTAATTGATTTGCAATATTACACCAACCTTGCTTGGTGTAATATTGCAAATCAATATTGGTGGATCTACACAGTAAATCCAGTCTTTTTCTTAACATTTAAAACCTGTTAATGCATGACATATTAACAACAGCTATAATTTGTTAAGGAAATTATTTAAACCCTTGGCATGCATTATTTCATTTAAGCTTAATGAGGGTTATTTCATTTAAGCCTCATGAGGATTGTACGAGGTTAATACTGAGGCGGCTGAGGCTCAGAGAGCTGAAGGACTTTGTTCAAGGTCACATAGCCAGTAAAGGCAGGTCTAGCTGTCTCCAAAGACCTGGTTTTTCCATCATATCTCAGAGCACCTCCAGGATAGTGTGTGTGTGTGTGTGTGTGTGTGTGTGTGTGTGTGTGAGTGAATCCCACTTAATAATGGTGTATGAACTTTTTAATGTATTGCTGAATCCGGTTTGATAATATTTTGTTGAGGATTTTTACATATGTGTTCATCAGGGATATTGAACTAGAATTTTCTTTTTTTGTAATGTCTTTGTATGGTTTTGGAATCAGGGTAATGCTGGCCTTATAAAATGAGATGGGAACCTTCCCTCCTCTGAATTTTCGGGAATAATTTGAGAAACAGAGGTGCTAATTCATCTTTGAATGTTTGATAAAATTCACCTGTGAAGCCATCAGTTCAAGGACTTTTGTTTTTTGGGAGTTTTTTGATTATTCATTTGATTTCATTAGTAGTAATCAGTTTGTTCAGATTTTCTATTTCATCTTGATTCAGTCTTGGAAGATTGTATGTTACTAGGAATTTATCCATTTCATTCAGATTGTCCAATTTGTTGGCACATAAGTGTTTGTAGCATTTTCTTACAATTCTTTGTATTTCTGTGGTGTCTGTTGTCACTTCTCTTTGATTTCTGATTTTTTGGGGGTCCCTTCTTTTTTTTCTTGATGAGTCTGGTTAAAGGTTTATCAATTTTATTTATCTGTTCAAAGAACCAGCTCTTGGTTTCACTGATCACTTGTATTGGGGTTTTTTATTTTTTAGATTATATTTAATTTATTTCTGCTCTGATCTTTATTATTTCCATCTACTCACTTTGGGCTTTGTTGTTCTTTTTCTAGTTCTTTTAGATGTAAGGTTAGATTATTTAAGATTTTTCTTGTTTCCTGAGGTAGCCTGTATTGCTATGAATGTCCCTCTTAAAACTACTTTCACTGTGTCCTATTGATTTTGAATTGTTGTGATTTCACTTTATTTGTCTCACAGTACATTTTGAATTCCTTCCTTGATCTCATCATTAACCCACTCATTGTTTAGTAGCATGTTATTTAGCCTTCATGTGTTTGTGTTTTTTAGTTTTTTCTTATAATCGATTTCTAGTTTCCATTGTGGAAATACCAATTTGTGGTTTCAATAAATACCATTGTGGTTCGGGAACATGCTTGATGTGATTTCAGTCTTCTTAAATTTATTGAGATTTGTTTTGTGGCGTAACGTGGTCTACCCTGGAATATGTTCCATGTGCACTTGAGAAAAATGGAATGGATATTCTGCTGCTCAGGGGTGAAATGTTCTAAAAAAACCCCAAAATCAATTAAATCCATGTAGTCTAGTGTGTCATTTAAGGCTGCTTTTTCCTTGCTGATTTTCTGTATGGAAGATCTGTCTATTGGTGTCACTGGGGTGTTGAAGTCCCCTACTATGATTGTATTACTGTTGATCTCTCCATGTTGGTCAATATTTGCTTTATATATTTAGGTGCTCATATGTTGGATGCAGAAGTGTTTACATGGGTTATATCCTCTTGTTGGATTGATCCCTTTGTTATTATTTAATGTCATTGTCTCTTATTATAGCCTTTGTTGTGAAATCTATTTTGTCTGATATAAGTATTGCTACCCCAGCATTTTTTCCATTCCAGTCACATGAAATATCTTTTTCCATCCCTTTACTTTCAGTCTGTGTGTGTTTTTCAGTCTGAAGTGGGTCTCCTATAGACAGAATATGTATGAGTCTTGATTTCTTATTCATTCAGCCACGCTGTCTTTTGATTGGCACATTTAATCCATTTACATTTAAAGTGATTACTGATAGGTACATAGTTATTGTTATTTTATTATTGATATTTATGTTCCCTCCCTCCCCTTCTCTTTCTTAAAGAAGTCCCTTTAACATTTCTTGAAATACTGGTTTGGTGGTGATGAACTCCTTTAACTTTTCCTTATCTGAGAAGCTCTTTATCACTCCTTTAATTCTAAATGATAGCCTTGCTGGATAGTCTTGGTTGTATACCTTTGCTTTTCATCACTTCGAATATTTTGTGCCAATCCCTCTTGCCTATAAAGATTTTGTTGAGAAATCAGCTGATAGTCTAATGGAAACTCCCTTGTAGGTAACTACCATGTTTCCCCGAAAATAAGACCTAGCCGGGCAATCAGCTCTAATGCATCTTTTGGAGCAAAAATTAATATAGACCCTATATTATATTATTATATTATATTATATTATATTATATTATATTATATTATATTATATTATATTATATTATATTATATTATATTATATTATATATTATTATATTATATTACATTATACCCAGTCTTATAGTAAAATAAGACCTGGTCTTTTATTAATTTTTGCTCCAAAAGACGCATTAGAGCTGATTGTCCGGCTAGGTCTTATTTTCGGGGAAACACTGTAGCTGCCTTTCTCTTCCTGCTTTTAGGATTCTCTGTGTCTATAACCTTTGACATTTTGATTATGATGTGTCTTGGGGTTGGCCTCTCTGGGCTCATCTTGTTTGGGACTCTCTATTTCTGGGCTTGTATGTCTATTTCTTCCACCAGATTAGGGAAGTTTCCAGGCGTTATTTCTTCAAATAGGTTCTAAATCCCTCTTTCTCTCTCTTCTGTTTCTGGTACCCCCAGAATATGAATGTTGTTACACTTGATTTGGTCCCAGAGGTCTCCTAAAGTATGCTCATTACTTATTTATTTATTTATTTTGCCGTTCTGATTGGGTGTTTTCTGCTACCTTGTTTTCCAAATCGCTGATTTGATCCTCTGCTTCATCTAATCTACTGCATTCTTCAGTTATTGTGTTCATGTCTCACGGATTCTTTTTATGGTTTCTATGCCCTTTTTAATGCCTACTATCTCTCTCCTGAAGTTCTTACTCAGTTTCTTGATCATCCTATAACCAGTGTTTTGAACTCTGTCTCTGGTAGGTTGCTTGCCTCCATATTGTTTAGTTCTTTTTCTGGAGCTTTCTTCTAGTTTTTCATTTAGGACGTTTCCTCATTTTGGCTGCCTCTCTGTGTTTGTTTCTATGTATTAGGTAGATGCACTATGTCTCCCATTCTTGGCTGGGTGGCCTTCCATGATAGCTGTCCTAAAGGGCCCAGTGGTGCAGTCTCCCTGATCTCTTGTGCTGGATGCTCCAAGAGGGTCCCTTGTCTAGACTGTGTGTGCCCTCCTATTGTAACTGAGACTTGACTGTTGTTTGCATGTCAGTGGGTGGGATTCACCTTTAGGCTGACTGGCTGTGAGGATTGGCCATACCCATAGCATAGGTGCTGTTGTGCGGGGGCTGACCCTGCAGAGCCGGATTCGCCCCAGTGGACTCTGCTTCTTGTTGTAACCACCCTTTGGGCTAATCAGGTGCTGCTCTGTAGTGGTTGGAAGATGGCCTCCAGGTGTGTTGGTTCTGGGATCTCTTGGAAGCAACTCCTATGTAGGCCAACTCCTATGCTGCTTGAGACAGCCTGGAGCTACCTGGTAGCAGCTACAATGGGATCCATGGTTGGTTGCTGCTTGTGCTGGACCTGTAGGTGTGTGGGAGAAGCTACACTGTGAACCAAGGTTGGCTGCCACCACAGTACCAGGCCTGACAGCTCAACCAAAGGCCCAGGGCACCCCAAGGACTGCTGCCACCTGCTGGCTCCCTGTAAGGCTCTTCTGCTATTGGAAGAGCCTCAGGTGGTATTCTACTTGGTGAGGTGGAGTCACCAGGGTGGGGTGACTGGTGTTCACCAGGTTAATATTCAGGTTGGCACAAGTGCTGAGCCTGAGGCTACTCAGCAAAAGGCTCAGAACAAACTGAGGCCAGCTGCCACCTGTCTGGGGCCCCTGGACCCTAAGAGTTGTCCAAGAAAGAGTGCAGTGCAGGCCCAGGGCTCACTGCAGGTGGCTCAAAGTGCCTCTGGTAGCACATGAACTGTGGCTGGCTGTTTGGTCTGAAAGAGCCTCCTGTGATCCATGAGCTGAGACCAGCTACTGCTCCTGTGTTGTTTAAATTTTTAATGTGCTTATCTACTAGTTTCAATGAGATATATGTCAATTGATTCTGTGTCTATCACCTATTAGTAATTCTGTCAAATTGTGTTGCTGAGTGGAATAAACTTCAGGTTTATTACATCATCTGGTCCTGATACCAACATGTCTAAAAGACCATTTTGTCTATTAATGTAGCTACCTGAGGTCTTTTAGTTAATATAGTCCTACTCTTTCAAGTTTTAAATCATTTTAAAGGTATTAGACATGAATCTTTTAAAGAATAATAATCTAACATGTTAATTTATGAGTCTATATATGTTAACCTATGAGTTAACTGATGGGTTTTATTTTTAATGTTTTTATTTTGTCTCTTAATTTCCTTTCCTATTTTCTACTTTTTTTTTTCTTTATTCTCCCTTTTCTTGTTGGAAAGTTATACTTAAGTGGCTAGCTTGACTACTTTTTATAGGCATACTTAATCTGACAAAGTCTCCTAAATATGACCAAATACAAGCACCTTGGAATTCTGTGAGCTGCAGTCATCCCTCAAACCACCACAGCTTTGAGTTACTGCTTTCCAATGTTTAGTTACACCCTGTTTTTAAGCCCCTGTGGTCATTATTATTGATGATGTTTACTAACAGAGTCATGTAGATTGCTGATCTATTTACCAAGTTCTTTCCTTGTCAACACTGCTTGCATCTCACTCCTTCATCCTGGATTCAACTGAGCTTTTCTTGATTCACATTCCTTCTCCGGGTAAAGCACTGAGGTTGTAAACACTGAGTCTTGGTCTAAAAATACCTGTTACTTTTACCCTTGAATAACAGTTTAGCTGGGTACAGAAGTCTAGACTGGCAATTACACTACTGTCTTCTGGCTTTTGCACTTAGTGACGCAAGTCCTGCCCATTCTTATTCCTTTGCAGGAAATCTGACCTTTCCCCTCTTAGGCTACTTTCCATATTTCCCCTTTGTGTTTGCCATTTCAAAGTACTGCTAACCATGAATTTATTTTTATTTTAGCCTCCTTGGGCCTCAGTGCCATTCCCAACTTCTGAAGAAGTGTGCTGTCCTCAATTGTGTAAAATTCTCTACCAAAATATCACGAAATATTGTTTCTCCTTTCCCCTTTATTTCTCCTTTGAAATCTCCCTCTAGACAGATGCTGGACTTCCTTATGTGATTCCTCATGCCCTTTCCCTATGTCTGTGTTGCCTACCCTTTACTTTATCTTTGGCTGTGCACTACCACCTGCTCCTTAACTTATCAATGAAGTTCCTCATTTCATCAACCATAATTGTCATTTCAAAGTTTCTTTGGTTTCTTTTAAAATCCACTACTGCTTTTTCTTCTTTTATCTTTAATCCTTCTGGCTTCAGTTTGCTAACTCACTACTCACCCTGGGCTTTGTAATTTTTCACTGTCCGGCTGGTTTTCCTGTGGGAATTCCTTGAGGACTAGATCCCTGCGACAGGCTGTGCCAAGTTCCCATGTGAGCTCTGGGACTCGGGATTCCCCCACAACATTCTGGCTGTGTAGATTTGTTTTCCTATGAGAAAAGGCCATGTGACAAGTCTAAGTCTGAGTTCTCACAGGGAGAATGTCTGTTTCCCACCTGGAACCAGGGCTGAGTCACTCCCTGGGCTGATGGGTGAAACCATCCCTTTCCCAGGACTGGAGCGCCCAGGTCACCTGGCTTTCTGTGGAGGCTTATGCACAACACCTCTGTTCTCCAGACCCCATGCGTTTGCTTCCAGTTTGATGTTAAAATCCCAGGGCTACAATGCAACTGAGCCTAACAGCATAGTTTCTGTAGCAGAGCTGATATTTCACAGGTCTTATACTAGGCTACAAGAAATGTAAATGCCTTTATTTTTGTAAAACCAAACTTGATTTTTGTCTCAACCCCTTATTTCTCCTGCTTGAAGGAAACATAATACATTCAATTCCCAGTGAAATCAGTAAGTTTAGTGTATTTATTTTTTTCAGGTAGTCTCACTCAGGATTTTCCTATTCCTGGGTATTCTTTCTAGGGGAACTTTTATGTTCCGGGGGCTCTTCCAGCATCCAACCACTGATGGCCTGACAAATGTGCAGTACCCTTTGCCCGCACTGGCTTAACTGAGGTGTCTTACTGGTGCCCCTTCTTCTTTGATGCCCACGGATGCATCCACATCTGCTCCACGGCCACGTGATGACACCACCTGTCACTGTTGGGCAGCCCATTTCATACCTGCATGACACCTGCAGAGCCCAACTCTTTGCCTCAGGTAAACTTTTTCCCAGGATAACTGGGCTGTTCTCCAAGGCTGCCAAAAAAGTGGGACCACCTCAAGTGGTTTCTGTCCCAGCGCCCAGGCTGTCACATTCTGTTTCCTTCCTATTCTGATTGAGCACTTGCATGCAATTTAGGTGGGAGAGTGGCCAAGTTAGTTTGGTCTACCATTTTAGCCATCACTAATTCTCTGGAGGCCAAAATGAAAAGCTAGAAAGAAAGTTCTGTGAAGACATAGCGCCATGCTGTGCTCTCCCTTGGTGTTTAATCCACAGTCAGCCATTTAACCTTGCAGCTTTATTTCCCTTATGTGCAAAATATGGGTTTTGTACCACCCATTGCTAAGCTCCCATAGCTCATGATGGCTTCCTCGAGAGCTACTTCAAATCTCCTCAGACATGACTGAGCAGGCTGAGAGGAGCCAGGCCTGGCAACAGAGAACTCAGCTCCCTGGATGCAGTCAGCACTGCACAGTGTCAGACAGGAGAACACAAGTGTCCCCTTTGAATTGCCCCAGTAGGTTCCCCTTCCTCACAGCAGAGTAACTTGAACAACTGACTGATGGATTCCATCTCCCTGCCACCCAGGCCAGCTCTCTGCTCACCTCCAACTCTGGATGGTGGAGCTGAGTCCAAGCATGAAGACACCAGTGGCAGCCGGCACTGGAGGACCTGTGATTGGGACACCATTCCTGCCTCACAGTCGGATCAACGCTGAGTGATTTTTTTATCCCTATAGACAGTGCACATGTTCACCAACTTGGTCAGATTACTTAGGTGTTTGAGGGTTTGTTTGTTAACCAGGACACACTGACAGGTCTGGGAGGGAGATAAGGAAGACTTATCTATGAGGGGTCACAGGGTCACAGGGCTAAGATTGGTGGGAAACAAAACAGACCACCTGCCTGGAAGGGCAGGTGACTAGGAGGCCCTGAGAGCCGCAGAGAGGACACAAAGCTGCGCTTCTCGGGGGAAGTATTTATAGGCAATAAATCAGACGGGGCAATGGCAGTGGGGCACTCCCCCTCAGACTCTCCCGCAGAGCTGTCTAGTGGTCTGCACAGGACCAGTCGTATAAAATTGGGGGTGGGGTGCTCAGCAGGAGAGCAATAAGGGCAGGAGAAGAGGGTGTGAGATTAGAATGGGAAGCAGAAAAAAAATGAGGAAAACAGGGGAAAATGAAATGAAAGAACCTGAGAGGTGGAGAAAAGTGCCTAAGAGTGCACATTTGGAGAAGAGTACAGAGCAGTGAACTGTGTCTCTTTGTGAGGGATGCTGGGATCTGATCCCTGCAACCTGTGAAGAGGACCTTATATGGAAATAGGGTCACTGCTGATGCCATGAAGTTAAGATAAGGTCATATGGTGGGGGGCTTACTCCAATCCTTATAAGAAGAACATTTGGATGCAGACACAAAGAGAAGGCCATGTGACAACAGAAGCAGAGAGTGGCGTGATGCTGCCACAAGCCAGGGAACTTTAGGGACTGCCAGCAATAGAAGGACAGAGACACAGGACACTTTCTTCCTCAGAGCCTCCAGGAGGAACCAACTTTTCCGACCCCTGGATTTGAGACTTCCAGCCTCCAGAACTGTGAGAGCATACGTTCCTATTGTTTAAGGCACCTAGCCTATGGTGCATTTTTATGACAGCCCTCAGAAGCTAGTGCAGAGGGCCAGAGGGACTGAGGAAGAACAGAGGGACAAAGCAGAAAGGAGACAACTAGACAAAGCAAGACCTACACACAGGGTAACACTCACATCCTCACAAAGGGACAGGGACATGAACACACACGCATAGATACACAGAGGTAGAGGTGTGCATGCGTGTGTACACACACACACACACACACACACACACACACACACACACACACACCCTCAGGGACAGCCATAAGACAAGCACACATGAATCAGCCTGTTACAGTATAGTATTTAAACCCAACAAGTTGAGGAAGAAGAATCACTACCCTCTCTGTCACTTCAATGGGGACGAGAGCAATCGACAACACCAGCCAGATGACAGTTGCCGCCAGCTGCCGTAACTCCATGCCAGCTGCAGCACTGGTGGCAGAAACTACTGGGAAGAGTGAGGAGGGTTGGGGGGCCCTGAGAAGAATGAGCGAGAAGTCACTGGGTGCATCCCTGCTCTCCCAGGTGGGCTCACATGCATGTGTCCATGGCCCTTCTCCCCGTCTCAGCCCTGGACAACACGATTGTGCACGCTTTGAAGCCTCTTACTGTGTGTTGTGGTTTTGTCCCAGCACTATTGGGTTTGTCCACAACCCAGAGAGCGCAACAGGCATTACAAATTTGCAGCTGGCAGGAGGTCAGGGGTGCCCAACAAATGGCCTTTGCCTCAGGAGAGGCACAGACTCTGAGCCTGGAACCTATATGAGAGCTCTGTCCAGAGGGACGTGGGAAATGTTTCAGGCCTTCCGCACACTCTCTGAGGTTTCAGTGATGGGCCAGGGGACATTCAGTGAGGAGGTGCAGGGGCCCAGCCCTGCAGCTCAGCCTGGGCCCATGTTCCCAGTCACAGACTTAATGCTGTGTCTGCAATTGGGGTGCTGTTTTCAATTTTACCCCATCACCTGGAGACCCTCACTCTAAACTCCAGGAAACATCTCTCTCTCTCCCTCCCTCCCTCCCTCCCTCTCTCTCTCTCTCTCTCTCTCTCTCTCTCTCTCTCTCTCTCTCTAACTCTCTCTCTCTCTCACACACACACACACACACACACACACACACACACACACACACACACACACAGAGTTCCAGAATAAACCAGAAATGCACCCAACATATATACTAATCGGTCCACACACACTACGTGAATCAGGAACCAACACTCAGTAAAAGGAGAACGCAGGCTTCATTTGTATGCCAACACAGTGACCTCTGCTGATGGCTGTTTCCTCCATCCAAGGAAATCTTAGTTCAGCTCCACCACACAGCATGCTGCAGAGCAGGGGAGAGCCTGGTGAACAGGCATCAGTTCCTGCCCTATAATTTGCAATGCGTTTGAGATCACCTATAACTTCAATGAAAGCAGGAACTCTCCTCCTGCTTTCAGCAAGGGTGGTGAGCAGCTCTCCTTAGGCAGGACACGCAGCATGGTGGGACTGCTGTGGGATCAGTACCTGCCCACAGGCCTTGCAGAAGTTATCCACTTCCCACAGACATTGCAGAACCTGAGATGTGCGACAGGTACATTTAAAGTACGATCTTGGAGGTTCCGGTCCAGATGACACAGCAGGTAAACACTGTGCTTGCGTCCTCTCAGGACCACACACACACACACACACACACACACACACACACACACACACACACCAAAATTACAAGTGAACTACAAAACAACCATCATTGAGAATCACCTAAAATCTTTCTGAGCTAAAGTCCTATAACTAAGGATATGCAGAAGAAGCCATGTCAAGACAGGTAGGAGGGGCAGAGATGTGGAAAGAGCTGGTCCCACACCTATGTGTGACCATTAAAAATTAGGAGAGATATCTAGGCTGTGGAGGCCCCCCCTACTCTCCAGAAGAGCAAGCGGTCCCAGACTCACCCCAAGCTCAGGGTTTCAGTGCTGGGGAGAGACATCCTCATAACTTCTGGTTGTGAAAACCAGCAGAGATTGTGGCTGAGTGAGGCAGAGGGTGGCTGGAGTCCCAGGCACTCCTCTTAAAGGGATTGAACATGGACTTACTCACCGACGGAATCACTGGCTCTGAGCTCCAGCTCTGGGGCAGCAGCTAGAGAGGCGGCAGGGACATGTGGTGGGGAACTGACTTGGAATTAGGGCTGGAGGGCCAGCTTTCTCCTGGACGGAGGAGTTGGTAGAGTCTATGTTGAGCCCTCTCCCTTTATGGCCTGCAGACACAGGCAGCCACTGTATCTAAGTCTCATTCAAGCTGGCTAATACCGTTAGCCAAACCAAGATACCCATGTCCACCAGGCCCTGGTGATTCCAGACCACGCCCCACCCAACTTTCAGGCACACCCCAGGCAGCTTCCAGTGGCTTTGTCATACAAACCGCCTTCCCTGGCTCAAGCTACATTCTCCTAGGTTCTCTCAAAGGTTCATGGAAACCAAGGAAGCAGCATCTGGTGTGAGTGTGCCCTGTACCTCCGAATAAGTAGCCCCAAGCCTGGCACAAGCGGCAGCCAGGCTTGGTTCGCAGCTTGGCCACTCGAGGCACTTCCAAGCATGGCACTAGCAGAAGCCATCTGTGGATTTTTGTGTGGCACCAGACGAGTGGCCCTGGGTGGGGCATGGGCTGTGGCTGAACTTGACCTGCAGGAGATCCCAATGAAAGTGGTCCTGGGATTGGTGCCCCTAGGCACAAACAAGCTGAAGGATCCAAAGACGACACACACAAGGGTTGGACTGGGCAGGCACCAGAGCCCTGCTAAGGCAGATCCTGCTTTGTAGGGTCAGCCCCTGCACCACAACTCTTCACTGTAGTCACCACCAGTCCTCAACAACCAATGAGCCCGAGGGTCAATCGCTCCCATTGATGTGCAAACAGCAACCGAGGCTCAACTACAAGAGGAGGGCACACACAACCCACATAAGGGACACACCTGGAGTGCACGGCACAAGTGACCAGGAAGACTGCACCACCGGTACATAAGGCCACTCTACTAAGACTGGGAGACACAGAAGCCCTACCTAATACATAGAAACAAACACAGGGAGGCAGCCAAAAGAGGGAGACTAAGAAACATGTCCCAAATAAAAGAACAGAACAAAGCTCCAGAAAAAGAACTAAACAAAATGGAGACAAGCATGTTACCAGACACAGAGTTCCAGACACAGGTTATAAGGATGCTTAGTTACCTCAGTGAGAATTTCAACAAAGAGATAGGAAACATAGAAAAGGAGATAGAGAACATGAAAAAGAACCAGTCAGAAATAAAGGATACAATAACAGAAATGAAGACTACATTAGAGGGCTTCAACAGTAGATTAGATAAAGCAGGTCAAACCAGCAATTTGGAAGATAAGGTAACAGATAAAAACCCAATCAGAACAGCAAAAAGAAAAAAGAATCCAAAAGATTGAGGACAGTTTAAGGGGCCTCTGGGACAACATCAAGCATGCTAACATTCTCATTATAGGGGTACCAGATGGAGAAAAAGAGAAAGCAAGGAACTGAAAACCTATTTGAAGAAATAATGACTGAAAACTTCCCTAATCTGGTGAAGGAAATAGATACACAAGCTCAGAAAGCACAGAGAGTCCCAAACAAGATGAACCCAAAGAGGCCAACACCAAAATACATCGTAATTAAAATGCCAAAGGTTAAAGTCAATGAGATAATCTTAGAAGCAGCAAGAGAAAAGCAGTTAGTTACCTACAAGGGAGATCCCATAAGACTAGCAGCTGATTTCTCAACAGAATCTTTGAAAGCCACAAGGGATTGGCAGGAAATATTCAAAGTGATGAAAAGTAAGGAGCTACACCCAAGATTACTCTACCCAGCAAAGCTATCATTTAGAATCGAAGGACAAATAAAGAGCTTCCCAGACAAGAAAAAGCTAAAAAAGTTCATCACCAGTATTACAAGGAGCCTTAGAGGAACTTCTTTAAGATGAATACATATATGAATAATAAATGGCAATAACTACATCCCAATCAGCAATTACTTTCAATGTATATGGACTAAATGTACCATCAAAAGATAGAGGGGCTGAATGGATAAGAAAACAAGACCCTTACATATGCTGCCTACAAGAGACACACTTCAGATCCAAAGGCACACCCAGACTGAAAGTAAAGGGATGGAAAAAGATATTTCATGAAAATGGACACAAACAAACAAACAAAAAAGCTGGGGTAGCAATACTTACACCAGACAAAATAAACTTTAAAATAAAGACTATAACAAGAGACAAAGTAGTAGTAATCCTACTTCTGGGTATTTATCCAAAGAAACCCAAAATGCTATGTCAAGGGGATGTACTTATCCATATGTTCATTGCAGCATTTACACAAGCCAAGATATGAAGGCAGCCTGGGTGTCCCTGAATGGATGAATGGATAAAGAGGAGGTGGTACATATATACAATGGAATATTACTCAGCCATAAAAAGGAACTAAACCTTGCCATCTGTGACAACATGGATGGACCTAGAGTGTATTGTGCTAAGTGTAATAAGTCAAACAGAGAAAGACAAGTGTCATATGATTTCACTTGTAAGTGGAATCTAAAGAACAAAATAAATAAACAAAACAGAAACAAACTCATAGATACTGAGGACATTTTGGTTGCCAGATGGGAAGGAAGTTGGGGGTAAGTGAAAACAGAAAAGGATTAAGAAGTACAAATTGGTTGTTAGTTACGCAGTAGTCATGGGGATGTAGGGTACAGCATAAGGAATGTAGTCAATGATACTGTAATAACTATGTATGGTGTCAGATGGGAACTAGATCTATCGGGGTAACAGATGGGAGGGGGGTTGGGGACAGGGTGGAAAAGGGGAAGGGATTAAGAAGTACAAATTGGTAGTTACAAAATAGTCATGAGGATGTAAAGTACAGGGAATATAGCTAAAAATATGGTAATAACTATGCATAGTACCAGGTGGGTACTAGTCAGGGGATTACTTCCTAAATTATATAAATGTCTAACTACTATGCTGCACACCTGAAACTAATATAAAATAATACTGAATGTCAACTCTAATTGAAAAATTTAAATGGGGGGGATCAATAATATTGTGATAGCATGGTACAGTGTCAAATGGTTGCTGAACTTATCGTGGTGATCACTTCTTTAGGTATATAAGTGTTGAATAACTATGGTGTACACCTGAAACTAATATAATATTGTATGTTAGCTCTATTTTTTTGAAATTTTATTGGGGAATATTGGGAGCAGTGTGTTTCTCCAGGACCCATCAGCTCCAAGTCGTTGTCCTTCAATCTAGTTGTGGAGGGCGCAGCTCAGCTCCAAGTCCAGTCGCCATTTTCAATCTTAGTTGCAGGGGGCACAGCCCACCATCCCATGTGGGAATTGAACCTGCAACCTTGTTGTTGAGAGCTTGTGCTCTAACCAACTGAGCCATGCAGCCACCCCAGTTAGCTCTATTTTAATAAAAATCTTTATAAAAATAAAGTATGATCTTGGAACAAAAGAGCAAATGGTTTCTAGGTCAAATGTACACTTTCGCCATCATCATCATCAGCGTGATCATCATCATTGTGCGTCTGACAGAGCAAGGAGCACGGAATCCCTGTTAAATACCATCTCCCATGCTAACACAGCACAGTAACTGGAGTCCTGAGGCCATCTGCAGTCCTAACGATGGCAGTATTTTGGCATATGGAAATTTTAGGCAACCTTTGCAGCTCTAAATCAGTGTCTTTTGCATGCATTTGTTCTTCTAGGTAGGCTTTTTGCTCTGGTGTCTCTCTCTCAATACCAACTACCAATCATGTATATAGTGCTCAATACTGGCACAGTGCATCTGAACGCAAATGCCTTTACGCTTTTCACTAGTTCTCAGATCTCATTTTGCTCAGGCAGAGCAGTTATATCACTGATGGTCTGGCTCACCAGCCATTTTCAACTGCCTGCAACTTTACAGATGTGTGGGCATCATAAATGGTACTTGGATGAAAGAAATAGCTCATACAGTCCATTCAGCTATTGCTACATTTTATATATGATTTAAACCAAATGTGGCCAGGCAGTGACACTCTCAGCAGCTCATTAAACAAAAAAGGTGCATGGACCAATGAGTCTGGCACTGCCAGGCCAATTCCTGCATCACGGAGAATGTGAGGAGGAGGCAGGGGGAGCAGGAATGAAGGGTGGAGGGAGTCCCCTTTTGTGCAAGAGCCATACCCAAAAGGGAGTAAATCACACTGCAGGACCCGAGAACTGGGTTGCTGAGACTCCCTGGGAGCCGCTCACTACAATCCTATCCCCAAGGGACTCGTGAGTTATCCATACCTGGAAACTGATGGACATGCGGACAACAATCATGACAGCAAGTGGCATCAGTGTCCAGCCACTGCTCCCTGGGTGAGTGCTGTCCCCTCGGCCCGTTCATCTCTCTGATGGGAGGGTGGAGCAGCCATCCAATCCAGGTCGCCTTCTGGTCCAACCCAGCACAGACTGCTGCACTCACCACACTGCATCGCCCCATGCTGCCCGATGCGAGAGGCCAGTCTGCTGGGCTCTCTGCTTCCTTTCCCACAGTAAGCCTTACCTAGCATCTTCGATGGGTTCTGTAACTTTAAGTGAAACGATGTGTAACAAAACCAATTCTGTCGTAAACTAACTGACATAAACCAGACTTGTGTTCCTATGGAATCTCATCAAAGTTATAACGAAATGATGCCGAACCAAACAACGTTATTTGAGGACCTGGTGGACTGCCCTTTTCCAAGCGTGTGTGCACACACAGACACAAACACACACACATATACAGCCACCTGACCAGTGGGGTGCCTTAGAGAAGTCCAAGGCAAGCCTGCAAACTTCCTGAAACACCCGCTCAGCACTGCATAGGTACTGAATCTCACACGGCTTTAGCTCAGTCACCTGTGAATTAACAAAGTCAGGAGGCAATGGAATCGCAACCAAGCCAGGGACCTTAGAGAGCACTGCTCAAGTATCAAAAAGGAGGGCCAAGAATCCCCCCTGCGGCCCTGAACAAGACTTATCAATGTTCGCAGCTCGTGGCTATGTGGGAATACACCTCTCTATGAATGTTCAGCCCATGGGCATGTCTGCCCCTCGTGCAGCAAATGCTCTTCCGTCCAAGTGGACCCTGAGTCCTGCAGCTGACTGCCTCCCTAACAGCAGCTGTGAACACCCAGGTAAGGAGCAGCTGCCACCCCCTCCCGGCTCCTCCCTCCCTGCAACCCCCAGTCCCACCCACAAGGAGGCCCCACACTCTCTACGTGGGGGCAGCATGTTCTCCCACAGGAGAGTGAGAGTCTAGAGAATGACCGCAGGTTGGCTTTTAGACCTTCACTGTGGTTTGTCCACCGCCCTCATAGCTGCCCCTCCACGGCCCCATTATCCTCTAGTCCTCCAGGGTGACCTTCATAGCGTGTGACTCAGGTCACACCAATCCCAGGCCAGAGTCCTTCTGGGGGCCAGGAGAAAGGAGGCACTTGGGATGAAATAGAACTTTCTCCTGCCATCTAAAAACTGCATGCTCCACCCAGGGCTGGCTGTTCTGTGATGGTGGAATGTTCTAGATGTGTGCTGCCCATCACAGTGGCCTCCAGCCACATTTCAAGTGGCTGTTGATCACTTGAAATGTAGCTAGTAGGACCAAGTAACTGGATTCTTGATTTTATTTAATTTTAATTGATTTAAATTTAAAGACCCACGCATGACAACGGGCCACAGTACGGCCCACAGGCTAGCCCCTGCTGGCCTCTAGGACCTCGGTCACCCAGCCCGTAAGCCCCTGCCTTCTCTCAGCTGTCCCAAGGCACCAGTCCTCTTGGCCTCAGCCTTCTGCACGGCCAGGCCGTGGCCTGGGACACACCCCCGCCCACCATCTCTGAGCGAATGTTACCTCTTCAGATCTCAGTGCAACATGCTGTCCCCAAACGCCAATGCACCCCCTTTTACTTCCAGCACACCATGCCCTCATCTCTTCCCCAGGCTCCTCACCACAACTCCTCATTGTATCACTTGACAGTTTTCCCCTGTGACACCAACCTGTGAGGCAGACACCACACCTGTGCTGACCATCAGCATGCTCTGGCCTCACACAAAGCCTGGCACAGAGGAGCGGTCAGTAAATGTGTGAACTGCGGGTCAAGTCAGACTTCTGAGAAGTGATTTGTAACCATCAAAAACTATCTTCCTTCCTAAGAAACACTTGCCAAGGCCCAGTGTCATGCACACGCCTCCAGAACGTAGGCCTTTGCTCCCACGGTGGTGGTGGTGGTGGTGGTGGTGGTGGTGGGGCACATCCGGGTCCCGATAGAAGCCCTCCCCTACAAGCAACTTAAAGTGAGGTCGGGTCACACGAGGGAACCACTTTGTGTGTTTACTACATCTGACGCAAAAACGGGCAAATCCTCGTCAAGGACCCTCTACCCACCCTCGATTTAAACAACTGAACTCTACGCAAATGGTGTGCTCAGAGTGACCCCAAGAAACCCTTTCAGGACAAAGGGTACATTCTGGATACCTTGGCTGATGACTTGAGTCATCGCTGCTGAATCCCCCGGAGATCCTACCTTAGACACAGGTCCTGAGGGGACACAGGGACCCTCAATATGTAGGAGACTATGAAACTATTATGGATTTCTGGACTTTAAATCATGCTAAACAAAAACAAAGTTAAGCAGAAATAATGTGGCTGTTCTGAGAGGTAACTGGTATGGACTGAATTGTGTCCCCCTCAAAATTTGCATGTTGAAGCCCTAATCTCCAATGGGATGGTGTCTGGAGGTGAGGCCTCTGGGTGGTGGTTAGGGTTAGATGGGGTCATGAGAGTGGGGCCCCCATGATGGAAGTAGTGCCCTCATAGAAGAGGAAGAGACCAGAGCCCTGTCTTTGCAATGTGAGCTCACAGTACTATCTGCAAGCCATGAAAAGAGCTCTCAGCAGGACTGAGCATGCGGCACCCTGATCTGGGCCTTCCAGCTCCCACGACTGTGAGAAACAAATTCCTGTTGACTGAGCCACCCAGTTTGTGGTATTTTGTTATGGTGGCCTGAGCTGACAAGCCACTGATCTAAGGCAATATGGTGACAGTGGATAAAGCAAGAAAAGTGCCACTTCCTTGAGTAACTAGGCTGCATTACAGGAAATGGGTTCTATTGACCCTACAAATCTAAGATGCCTACAGAACATGCCAAGTGAGCAGTGCCACTGAAACCTCTGGAAAAGGCTGCTCCTTGGTGACCCTGTGGAGAAGAGCCACCTGCCCAGAGGAGACACCCACCCACTCTGGACAATCACATCGAGAGAATAACCTCGAACGGTGGCCATTTATCAGTAGGAGGTGTAGTGGGCAAGGTCTTCCCTGTGGGCAAGCCAGGAGTGCAGCCCCTAAGGCTATACTCAGGCCACAGAGGACCCCGCTCCCAAGGTCTTCTCTCCTTCCGGTGGCCATGCACCTACCCAGCCCTCACCAGCCTCATCAGTGCATCGAGAGAGCTATGAAGGCAGGCGTGTCACCACGCCCAGCAGTGGGGCAGGACCCCAGGGTACCCAGCCATTAGTGCCCACAGGCCAAGCCTTGAGGAGAAATGGCAGACACTGCAAGCCTCTCTACAAGGCACTCTGAAAACACTGCCCAAGACTTGCATTAAAAGCACACTTCAATTTACCTTTCAGAGTTGGGATGGGGCTGTCATGTCCATCCACTTGTCCCAAAGGGTCATTTGGATCAGGAATCTCCGCTTCCCCTGGCAAGAGAACACAGTATCCATGTTAATGAGATTCCACGTCAGGGGCCTTCACTGTGCTTCTCATGCAAACACAGCAGTGTTGTAGCAAAACCGCCCTCTATTTATAGAAAACCTAGAGGGAGAAGGCCTTATGGCAACTTCTAGAGGGCTTTTGTAGCATCAGATTTATTATAAGTAAATGTGGGTCTTTTGTTTATCCCAAGCATGGCCAACTGCAAACGGTTTGCAGCAGAGCAGACGAAGCGAATGTGGGACTGAAAGTGTCCTTCAGGGAGGGTGAGAAGTTAAAACACTGGCTGGCAAAACAAAGAACTTCTGTAGCCAGGCAGCAGGTTTCCCTCCAGATACAGGCCCCTGGTAATTCTCAATACATTCAGAATTGGAAAATTTCTTAAGTAGCTCACTTCCCTCTCGGCCCCAGACCCACCTGCAGCCAGAGGCCAAGGATGACCTACCCACAGCTGTAAGGACAGAAGTTCTCATCTTTACAGCAATAGTAACCCCAACTCGCAGAGACTGTGTCCGTGGGAGCACCCACCCCCAAACTCAGAAACACCAGGGGCAAAAACAGATCTGGTTGGCTCAACTGGGAATACAGCATGAGCACAGCGGCCCCGTCCCAAATCTGGGGGCAGGAGGGGCAGGTGTATATGATACCCTAGAAAACCATTTGGGCCCCACATAGACCCTTCCCTATATTCCAACCCAGTCCCTTTCTCTTTTACTTTCAGACTTTCACCTGGGACTGTGGCCCTGACGGGGTCTCCCTACGGGCCGGGGGTGGAGGGTGGGAAATGGTGAAGTCAAGGGGTGGTTCTGACAACATGTCTTCTGGATGAATTTGGGTTTATGGCACTAAAGCCTATTGATGAATCGGACACACACACAATGAAATATTAAGGAGCTTAAAGAGGAAGGAAATCCTGACACATGCTACAACATGGACGGACCCGGAGGACATTATGCAGAGTGAAATAAGCCAGTCACAGACAGACAAATACTGTATGATTCCACTTATATAAGGAACCTAGAGCAGTTAAAAATCATAGAGACAGAAAGCAGAATGGTGGCTGCCAGGGGTTGGGGGAATGGGGAGCTAGTGTTTAATGGGGACAGTTTCAGTTTTGCGAGATGAGAAAGTTCTGGAGATGGAAGGTGGTGATGGTGGCACAACAGTATGAATACTTAATGTCACTGAACTGTGCAAGTAAAATGGTTAAGAAGGTAAATTGTGTTATGTGTATTTATCACAATTTTTTTTACAAAAGTCTACCAAAACCGGTTTATAATTCAATACTGGGTCACCCCACTTGTCCCTCTTAAATGAGAGACAAGAACTAACAAATAACTCAGACATTTCAGACCCCTCTTATGATGAGGCCTTGCTCAGAAGAGCCAAGTTCTACAAATGACGTCCAAGTGATTTCCAGACAGAATCAGGCAGGCAAGATTCGTCAAATTGTTCAGCTCAGTGAACACTGGCTGGTTTACACTGAAGGGCACCAGACCTAACCCTGTCCTCCCCACACCTCTGGTGCCTACCTCACGGGATGCACAAGGTGACACACGGGTCTGCAGCATCTTTAACGCTCAGCCCAGTTCCCAAAAGCCCACAGGGGAGACTGCTTCTGAATGGCCCTATGGCTTTTCACATCCAGTGTTGGAAGGTTCCTTGTTCTTATCACTTCTGCTAGTACAAACTTGCCCACCTGTCGGAAGCCACTCTCCCATGTCATCTTTCATAAAACATAAAAAAAATGGTTCCTAATCTACCATTCAGAAGTGACATCTTTATTCTCTAAAACCACTCCCCCAAACCACACAGCTCTCCTGTGGCAATGAGACCATTCTCCCGAGTTAGTCGCTGTATATATTTTAATCTCTCTCAACATGTATAAACAGCTGAAGGACAGCATGGGCTGCATGCCCAGGACGCGGAGAGTCCGAGCGTTAAAACCTAGACAGAATCCCGGGCTGCTGCAGAAGAGACAAGCAGACACTATGCAAGGCAGTCAACGGGTTTTTGCTAAAGAATTAAAGACTTCAGTTTGGGTTTGAAATTTTAAATTGGCATGTTACACATACCATCACTCAGCACTGTTTAAATGTAGAGAGACCACAGGAAATCAAACACACTTGTACTATATACACACATCTGAAAGAGGCATAAAAATTATTAACTGCTTAGAAATTGATAAATGGTGTGAAACAGTCAAATAAATATACACCCTGAAGAAAAATAAGCGCCATTAGCCCAATTCAGGCATGGAAAAGATCCCCAGCTCTTCCAAGGCAGCTTTCAATTCGAAGCCTAAGTATTTTCACGCCATGGAGTTGGGCACGGACGAGCACACTCCTGTGTGAGAGAAGCCGGAGGTGATCCAAATGCTTCTGTTGGTTCATAAGCAGATGTCAGCCCCACCCAGACACGCAAAGTCACTGCTGACAATGGAGATATTAAAATTCTCTTTGCATAGTTTATGCTGGTCATACTGGAATTTGATTTTTCATTTCTTGCAGCCTCAAGCATTATCCTAGGTAAAAATATGGTTTGGTATTTGAGCAAAAGAGTATTGTCTACATATCTGGGAAAACAGGTCAAGTGTTAAGTAGGCTGATACCAGAGCAACCCCCACCCCCAGCTTTGGGACTTAGGTGTGAAAGCATCCAAAGGCTCATGCCCAGTGCATTTCCTCCGTAAGTCAAATATGTGAATAAATTCAGGATGCCGGATCGCCACGGTCCTTAGAACCGACACCTTAAGTTTCAACAAAACTAGGTCCTGGTATTGCACTGTAACTGAGAAACTGGACACCATTTATAGTCTGAAATTTAAAGTGTCATTCTCCCACACTGCATAAAGTTCAGGCACAGAATGGTTGTCCTCATTCAAAATACGGATCTCCTAAAAGTTATAAGCAAAATGTAATGGGTATATTTGAACTTGGGGAATAAGGACAAGTGAGAACAGGGTGCAGTGTTTCAGCAGATTCCAATGGGCAATGGGCTTCCTCCTGACTTTAAAAAGGGTTAAGAACAAAACCCAAAGAAAAAAATAAACACAAAACAAAAACAAAAGCTGCCACACACACATCAAAATGTCACCATTAGATATCTGGAATTATATAGGTAATTTAAATTTCTTCTTTTGTTTTATTGTAAAACATGTCTATAATGAACAAGCATCAGATTTTTAAACAACATAATTCACATACCATAAAATTCACCACTTTAAAGTCTATAATCTAGTGGTTTTTAGTATATTCACAAGGTTGTACAACCATCTCCACAATGTAATTCTGGAATATTTCATCACTTCAGAAGAAACCTTGTTCCCATTAGCAGCCCCCATCTTCGCCCCCCCAGGCTCTGTAACCACTAATCTGATTTCTATCTCTATGGATTTATCTATCTTGGATATTTCATCTAAATGAAATCATACAACTTGTGGCCTTTTGAACAAACAGCAATTTTATGATTAGATTTTTAAAATTTCATGTTGGTAGTAGCAATAAATAAATAACTAGGTAAGGAAGTAAAGGAAGCCTGTAGAAACAGGCTGTGTTAGGAGCCAAGGAGGCCGCTCAGTGCCACATCAGCACATCTCACCACTGCCCACAGGCTCTGGGGAGGTTCCAGCTCCCCAGGTAGAACAGGAAGTGGGGACACAGCATCTGAGACTCAGAGGTGACTAAAGGAGGGAACAGAGAGAACTTGGGCAAAAAGCTAGAGCAACCAGGCTTCAGAAGCTGAAAGTCTCACTCAGCAGAGACGGGCAAGTGTCCCCATCCTGTTGCAACAAGGCGAGGCTCGCAACACGGACGGTTAGGGAAGGACTGCATCAGTTCAGGGGCTACCATCACGGGTGCAGCAATGGCACTCATGCCGTCTGCTTGCTCCCTGACGAACACATAGCTTCTGCATGTCACTGGGGCTGGCCAAGCCATCTCTCTCCACCTTCTTAACCCCATGACCTGCCTGAGCAATCACTGCCAAGCTAGCTGAGCTGCCGGCTGGTGCAAGGTGGTGTAAGCCCAGCAGCATCTCCCATACGGCCACACTCATGCTTTCTACACAAAGGCCCATCTGCGTCTACCTGGTGCTGACTGGCTGACTGGATATGGGGGAGACCTACAGACAGGAATGGTTCTGAAGAGGAGACTCGTCTGCCCTAACTCCTCAGGATGTAGTTATTTTCTTCTGAAAATGAGGTTACTAGTCAGAGCAAGTAATGTGTACTTCGTTTTGGTAAAGCTCTAAAGGTGTGCTACTAATGCCATTTGTCCATCAAGAGTGTCCAATTTATGATGCTCTAACTTTCCTCCCACTGGACGTGGGTGATTTTTCATTATAAAAACACACACAGGGAGACAATATAAAGCTACTGGAGAAACTCATACCTTTGATACCACCAATCAGACAGTGGTGATTTATTAGCTCCATATTAGTGTTTTCATATTTAAAGAAAGGAGAACATTTAATATGAAACAAGCCCTTAAGTGTGGCTGGTTGCAATGCAATGTGATACATTAAATGTACAGTTTGATCCATGTCCAAATGACACTTCTGAAAACCTAGCGGCAAGGACTAGCTGCAATGTGGTAATCCAGATGGGACCCTGGAAATGGAAAAGGTATTAGGTAAAGTCTAAGGAAATATGAATACTACGGATTTAGGTTAAGAATAACGTATCAATATTGGCCCATTTGTTATGGCACATGTACCATACCATGTAAGGTTCAACACTCAGGGACATGGATATGAGGCATATGGGAACTCTCAGCACATCTTCACAACTTTTCTATAAATCTGAAACTATTTTTTTTTAAATTTTATTTTATTAAATTTATTGGGGTGACAATTGTTAGTAAAGTTACGTAGATTTCAGCTGTACAATTCTGTATTACATCATCTATAAATCCCATTGTGTGTTCATCACCCAGAGTCAGTTCTCCTTCCATCACCATATATTCGATCCCCCTTACCCTCATCTCCCACCCCCCACCCCCCACCCCCCTTACCCTCTGGCAACCACCAAACCATTTTCTGTGTCTATGAGTTTCTGTTTCTCATTTGTTTGTCTTGTTCTTTTGTAGCTTTTGGTTTATATACCACATATCAGTGAAATCACATGGTTCTCTGCTTTTTCTGTCTGACTATTCGGCGGTAAGAAAAGATGATATAGGAACATTTGTGACAACATGGATGGATCTTGAGAGTGTAATGCTGAGCGAAATAAATCTGAAACTATTTTAGAGTCAAAAGTTTATTGAAAAATAGTTACACATTCCATCACGTTGTTTAAGCCCTTAACCAAGGCTCACAGGGCTGACAAGAGCTGTAGAAAAGGAGTGTATCTCTAAACACCCTTCGTTCTTCATGGGGCAGTCATGGGAGACAGCCCCTGGGCCAGGCAGAGTGCTAACTGCATCAACGGAATATGACACAGATTCACGAGACAGAATACAGGATATTCAATAGCATGCCAGTAAAGACGCAGAAATTTAATCACCTCGGGGAATGCTGGGTTTTGAGCTGACTCGTACATTTATTGGCATGGCATGGTGATATTAGCTCTTCACCTGGAACATAGGGCATCTCCAGGGCAGCACTTATCACTGTCCTGTATATTCAGGGCTGAGTCAGCTGGTGTCTGCAGAACGACCTGATGAAAAGACTCCTAGTTGATGCTGACGGGCTTATTAAGTAGTCAGGGTTTTATACGGGCCTGCAATCGTGAGAGTGTTTGTGCCACACAAACATGTACAAATTCTGATAACGAGAAACCATGCACCAAAAAAAGTCTCCTGCAGACCTTCTCTCAACATGGGCTTCCCATGTGACGTCTTGATTTATGGCATCAATAAGATAAGAGGAATTTATATCTGCAAAGTGCTTATGAATCTGTTCTGATTTCCAGGTTCTTCCTCTAGTATTAAAATACGTACGAGCTTTCTCATTAAGACCAGATACACTATTAAGCAAAAATTTACTAATGTGAGTAAATGGATTTAAGCCCATGGTAGTTCTGACTTGTGTTTCTCTTAAAAAGGTTTTGTTATTTGGAATGTTCATCCATTAATCTCTACCTGTTGATCTGAATCAGTACGCTTGCTGTGATTTAATGAGATGCAGTCTCCGGCATAGTTGGACAACTTCAAAGCAATCTCCTTTTAATTAGGGAGGATATTTTTTTATTCGCTAAAGATAGGCATTCTTGGATCTGGTGTCCTCATGAAAAGCTGTAATTTCCAGGACAGGAGAAGGAACAGCAGTCAGGACACGGTGAGACCACAGCCTGGAATGGTGAATGTGTCAGGTCAGGGCCTCTGGAAGGGCAGGCACGGACTTCACAGTGAGCTGTGCTGCACGAGCACTGAGATAGCACATACACTCGCAATTGGAAATGTCGGGCACATGTTCCAGAGCAATCACTTAGCTCAGCAACATGTCGAATCAAGAACATCCGTGATGCTGGAAATGCAACACTTGGGAAAAAAATTGGAAATGAGCACAGAATAAAGTCCTACAAGGTGAGCCCATTAGCCTGGGAGACCAGCCAGAGAAAGTATGTCAACTGTAGGGAGACTCGATAATGTTTCTGGGAATGCGCTCATTAAAACGTTACCCCACATGTCCTAAGGGCCAGCTAGAAAACCACACAGCGCTCGAGGTGAGCTGCCAGTACCTCATCAGCAGTCGTCTTACCAGTTTGTAGTTTTTTATTTCATTACTTCTAACTTTGAGCTGAGTAACTACCAACCTCTGGTTCCACATTCTTGAAGGGTCGCCTAATTCTGCTCTGGACATATGATGTGAAACCCAAAAACCTGCGAATGGAGTGGCCAGTGTCTCTTGCCAGCTTAACCTCTGCCCTGAGTTCACTTCTGGAACAAAATACCCTAACCCCCAGTGAGTCTGTGCACAGGCCAGCTCTCTCCAGTGCTGCTTCACAATGCTCTTTCTACCTGTTCCTGAGCGCCCCCAGTGCCTCCACAAAGGCCACACTGCCAGGGCCCAGGGAACACTTGGTTGAGGGGGTTGCAAGGCTGTCCCACCAACCAGCCTCCTCCCTTTCCCAGCACCTGCAGCCCCTGGCAGTGGCTGCAGGACCCCGGCACAGCCAGGAGGCCCGGACGCCCCACCACAATGTGGCTGGGAAGGCAGGACCCACCTCCCGTCGCTGGGACCCAAGCTCCAGGGCTGCTTTTCCTGATGTCCCCGCTTATTAGTGCAGCAAAACTGGCAGAAAAAGAGCAAAAGGAAATGCTAAGCGAGTACTCCGAACGTACTCTGACAAGGAATCAGTTTTTCACCTTGACTCTCTGGAAAGTTTCTCATTAAAGGTGAGAAGGGAAAGGATGTCATTAAAAAATAACTGGCCCTTATTAGAAAAAGAATTAAACTGTGTACTGTCCCATGGCAATGATGGAAGTTACCTTCTGTTTGCTCAAGAGAAGAGTTTTAAAGGCCTCAGCTACACGTGCTGCAGCCTTGGAGCTCAGGGTGGACTGGAGAACTCTGACGGTGAAGGGGCTCTGACGTTTTGCAGCCGTCTCCAACAACCTGGAGTCTATGTCCAACCTGTGTGGCCAGAGGCTGCTCTCATCCCCACTGGGAGTCAAACGTTGGCACATTTAAAAACAGAAGATTTGTCAGCAGTGACCACCTTGACTTCATGGAAACAAATGGGGGCAAATGTCTGTCATAATCAAAGGTAGTGACAGTGATTTTTCAAAGGCAGTCTGTGTATGAGGTTGCTACAGCTGCTGTAACAAAGCCTGGGTGGCTTAAACAGCAGTCCTGGAGACCGGAAGTCAAAGCTCAGGGTGTCGGCAGGGCTGGTTTCTCCTGACGTCTCTGTCCTGGGTGTGTAGACTGCTGTCTTCTCCCTGTGTCCTCACAGGGTCATCCCTCTATGTGTGTCTGTGTTCCAATCTCCTCTTCTTATAAGGACAGCTGTCATATTGGATTAGGGCTCACCCTTATGACCCCATTTTAACTTAATTACTTCTTTAAAGATACTATCTCCAAATAAGGTCACATTCTGAGAGACTGGGGGTTAAGACTCCATATGTCTATTTTGGGGAGACACAAATACAACCCATGCCAGGTAGTGTTATTTATCTTCAAAGCTTCTTTATAATAAAGGCTGATTTGAAAGTGAATTTTGCAACTGTGTGGTACAGACTGACAAAGACAGAGAAAGCCTCGGTGAGAAAGAATAAACAGAGGCTTTGAGAATAAATAGATGCTGCAGAGAACTGCCAGCAACGTGCTAATGACTTGAGCACCCACGTCCGTCCTTCTCAAGACAGCCCCCCTGGCTGCCCTCAAACAGACATGGGGACACCCCCGTCCTCTGAGCTTCCTCTCCACAAGTTTCCAGCAACAGCTATGGCACCTTCCCCGGCCCCTCCTCTCAGGTGGCATTCCTTTTTCTCACAATAGCTGCAGCACTGCCACTCCAGCCGTCGTCCCCCACAGCCTGCCAGCCCTGGAGAGATGCCGGGGTTGGGTGTGGAGCAGGGTGTGAGACCATTTTTGGTCATGAAACTGTCAGTATTTACACAGTGCTTCCCACGTGACACACAAAGTCGTCCTTACGCCTCTCACTCGAGTGTACATGTTTGGGTCTCCCTGCAGTGTCTCCTCAACTCTTGCTCCTCTAATGCTGAAGTGTACCAGGCGTGGCACTGCAAAAGCTGCCCTTCGCTTTCTCTTTTCTCCCTGGACAACCTGGCTTTAAATGGCAGCAAAATGGCCACAACTCCCAGATGCACCTTTCCAGCCAATCCTCTCCACAGAAAGCAAGACTCAGAAATCCAGGACCTGCTCACATCTCCGCCTGTGCATGTGATAGACATACCATGCTTGACGTGTGCAAACCCACAGCCAGCTGTGGTGCACAGCAGCTCCCCTGCGGCTGCCCCACCATCCTGAATCTGACCCCAGCCTCACACAGGTGAAGACCACAGATCCCACTTCGCTTCCACTGCTCCCGCTCTCACCCTCGCATCCTATATCCAGTCCACAGCAGCTGCCATTGGCTCTGTCTCGAAATGCATCGGAACCCAGGCTCCTCAGCCAGCCCTCCTGACACCGGTCCCAGCAGCCCCCAGCTCTGGGGGATCATGCAACAGCCCCCAACAGACCTCCACGCAGCAACCACACTTAGCCTCTAAAAGGGGCTTCAAACACTGTCCCCTGGGACAGGCAGCAGGGTGAATCTCAACAGCGCAGGGCGGAGTGGAGCAGCCAGACACAAAGCAGCCTGTACTGTATGATCGCATTAACATCAAATTCAAAAACAGGCAGAGACGTTTGCGGTGACAGAGCCAGAGCCTGGTAACCCCTGGGGTGATGGCCAAGAAAGAGCAGGAGACAGGCAGTTGGCGTGGCCCAGTGACACACTTACACGAGGCCAACCCATGTCTTCTCTTTCATCCTTCTCCCATGATACGCTGCCTCCTTAGGTTCGGCCCACCTGACCTTGTTCCCGCCTCATGACGCACAGTCCTGCCGCTTGGCCTGCTTCCCGTCTGTGTTTCCCCTTCACACTTCCAAGGGCTGATCTGTTCATTTATTTTTCTGTGTCCTCTTCCTAGGAGCAGGAAGTTCTGTCTGGTCACCGTTCTCTCCCCAGCACTGGGAGCACGGCCTATTAGCTGCTGGTTTGGTGAATGAATGAATGAATGAATGAATGTTCCTGTGCTCAGCACCTTCCACCTCCTCGGAGAGGCAGTCAGTTTTCTCTGTCTGGCCCTACCCCACACAGGCACAGCACCCTCCTGACTTCCCCTTGGGGCCTCCTCCCCCCGTACTCCCACCCCCGTCACACCCTCAGCAACAATCACAGCCCCTTCTCCCTCCAGGGTTGCATCGGTTGTCCCCTTAGCTGGAGGGCTCTTCCCCTGGAGCTCACCTCTCAGCCCTGCAGCTCCCTGATCTCATGGTAGCTCGTAATCAATGGACACCCTACTAAAAACATGTCAGGCCCACAGGTGGCCTTCCCTGTCCCATGCTGCATCCTCTCCCAAGCTCCCTGTCTGTCTCACATCAGAAGAGGGAGGTCTGTGATGGCAGCTCTGGGTAACCACCACGTGTGCAGCACCTGGAACTGTGCATGCACAACCACGTGAGGAATCGGCCAACACTGGCAGTGCTATGTTCTAGGGCAAGTCCTGAGTTCCAGCTCACTCTCTGAAGGCCAGGGCAGGGCTTACACTGTGCAGCTGTGGACAGGGCCCACGGCCTCCTCATGGCCTCTTGGCAGCGCCTGTCCCAGCGGCAGACAACAGCATCACAGCTCGGCTCCCTCAGACCTGCTTAGGCCCCGCTCCTCCTCCTCTTCCAAACCTAGTGACATAAATAACACTACCCCACTGCTCTCAGACCCGAGATTCCTCGAGATGTCCCAGGAGCTCTGCCAGACCCCGTGTTCCAGTTTCTCCGACAAGGTGCCCTTTCAACATCAGAGGCATCTTTACCACTCCGAATGAATAAAGAGAAACTTTCGCAACTTTAAAACTGTGCCATGTCACTCAACCATAAAACGCACCACCTGCTGACACCCTCCAGCGGGTGCGTGTCAGTTTGCATTCTGCTATGTGCACAGCCAGGCTCGCAGGCGGCACGCTGCAGAATCCACCAGCAGAAAGGTGGCATAAGATGCCTCGCTCCCTCTAAAACACAGGTACAAAAAGCAATGACAACCCACCATGTCAAACCCCGGGGAATTAACCAGAGCCACGGAACAAACTGAAATATCACCCACCCAAGAAAAAGGAAGGAACCTCGTGACCCAGCAGGTCATTTAACACCAGTTGTAGTCAAGGTCCCTCTCTCCCCTACAGCCCTGCAGACAGCCAACGGATCTGACACTCTGTTAGAAGTGCCATCGTGTATTGTTTTCTGGCCATGCAGCACCCTGGGAAATAGATCTGACTTGGAGCTAGGCTGGGGATGGGCTGTGGGAAGGGTGGCAGGTGGCAGCTGATCCTGGCGCATTGCCAAAACAGTGACAAACTACTGGCAACACCTAAGCCACCTAACGCTGTGACTACAACTGCAGTAAACATGAGCCCAGCCCAAAATTCAAAAGGAGATCCGGGAGAACTAGAGGACCACAGGGAACGTCAAAAGCTCCAATGTACTTCCAAGATCAAAAAGGCTGTGCTTACACAGAAAGCTATGCACATGCCCAAGAAAGACCTGGGAAAGGAGAAGACACCAGTGCTTCGCCTCTGGCACAATTGGGAAGTGACAGCTAAGGGTGAAGTTTGACTGCATGCCTTCTCATTAGATCCCCTGGGAAAGGTGCAAGACATGCAGTGAGGTGTGTAAGAAAATCTCCTGAGCAGTGACTGGCTAACCACACACTTCAACTCACTCAGATGGGACCCCCTTCCTCAGGAATCCAGGCTTAAAAATGTGAAGAAAGTTATGTGAAGTATTTTTATCACACACACGAAATGACAACAACAATAACAATAAATAAAAAGGGAAGGAGGAAACTTGTGGAGCTGATGAATATGTTTATGGCAGAGACCATGGGGATGGCTTCACAGATGTATGAGTTCGGACAGTCATGTCTGAGAGCTCACCCTAGAAAAAGTGCTACCTACCTCACTGCTGAATATCACTACAGTCACCTTTGGTGAAGTGCTCACTCCCCTTGGGAAGCTATGCACCGACACCAGCACCTAGTTCACCCTTCAAAGCAGTCTTGGAACTCTTTTTCTGGAATGGCCATCAGAGCTGTCGTCATATTACCTTTGATGTCCTGAATGGCATCCAAACGTCTTCCTTTCAATATTTCCTTTAGCTTCGGGTAAAGAAAGAAGTCACTGGGGGCCAGATCAGGTGAGTAGGGAAGGTGTTCCAATACAGTTATTTATTCACTGGCTAAAAACTCCCTCACAGACAGTGCAGTGTGAGCTGGTGCATTGTCGTGATGCAAGAGCCATGAACTGTTGGGAAAAGTTCAGGTTGTCGAACTTTTTCATGCAGCCTTTTCAGCACTTCTAAATAGTAAACATGGCTAACTGTTTGTGCAGTTGGTACAAATGCATAATGAAGAATCCCTCTGATATCAAAAAAGGTTAGCAACACTGTTGCAATAAGTTTGTGAACTTAATTATCAGGCCTTGTATATTTGTACCCAAACTTATCAAGTTGTATACATTAAATATGTAAAGCTTTTTGAATGTCAATCATACCTCAATAAAGTGGTTTAAAAAGAAATGAAAACAAGTTTAAAAAATAGTACATAATTCAGTGGGCACACATTATAGGGAATATAGAACCTGCAGAATTAATGAAGGAAAGCCACTAAACAAACAGTAACAAAAAAAGACCACCAAAAACCAAAATGAAAATAAAATTTAAAAAACCACAGTAGCAACAACAAACTTTGAAGGGTAGAGGGATTTGCTACCAGAGTTGTTAAAATATTATTATCAAAAGTGTCCAGTTTTTCACAAAGAATTACAAAGACATGCAAAGAAATAGGAAAGTATGCCACATACACAGGAAGGGGTGGGGGGGAAGAGAAAAATACGCAACAGAAAATGTCCCTGAAGGGGCCAAGTCTATTTTAAATATGTTAAAAGAACTAGAGAAATCAATATCTAAAGAACTGAAGGAAATTACAACAACTTTATGTCACAAAATAGAGAGCATCAATAAAATGACAGAAATGAAAAGAATCAAATAGAAACTTACAGTTGAAACTACAATAACTGAAATTCACTAGGTGGGCTCAGAAACATATTTGAGCTAGAAGAAGAAAGAATCAGTAAACTGGAAGACAATTTAATATCTTTACTGGACTACAGATTATCCAGTCTGAAGAGAAGAAAACAAAAGGAATGAAGAAAAATAACGGAGTCTAAGAGACCCATGGGACACTATCAAGATTACCAACACATACACAATGGGAATCCAGAAGGAGAAGAGAAATAATAACCATTATTTGGAGAAATAAAAACCAAAACTTACCAAATTTGAAAACAAGTATTAATTTACACACTTAAGGAACTCAAGGAATTCAAGGTACGATGACCTCTAAGAGATACACACCTAAACACATCATAAACAAATTGTTGAAAAACAAGAAAAGAATCTTGAAAGCAGCAAGAGAACTCATCCCAGAGAAGGAATCCTGTCACATTAAAAGCTGGCTTTCATCAGAAACCCAGTGGGATGGCATATTAAAAGTGTTGGGAGAAAAAAAGACATCTAAGAATTTTATATCCAGCTAAATTCTTCTTCAAAAATGAAGGAGAAATTAGGTCACTTCCAGATAAACAAAAAAAGAGAAAATCTGTCATTAGCAGGCTACTCTGTAAGAAATCGTAAAGTGGGGCCGGCCCGGTGGCTCAGGCGGTTAGAGCTCCATGCTCCTAACTCCGAAGGCTGCCGGTTCGATTCCCACATGGGCCAGTGGGCTCTTAACCACAAGGTTGCCGGTTTGACTCCCACAAGGGATGGTGGGCTGTGCCCCCTGCAACTAGCAATGGCAACTGGACCTGGAGCTGAGCTGTGCTCTCCACAACTAAGACTGAAAGAACAACAACTTGAAGCTGAACAGCACCCTCCACCCCTAAAATTGAAAGGTCAACAACTTGACTTGGAAAAAAGGCCTGGAAATACACACTGTTACCCAATAAAGTCCAGTTCCCCTTCCCCAATAAAATCTTTAAAAAAGAAAGAAAGAAATAGTAAAGCCATTCAAGATGAAATAAAGTATGTTGAATAGAAATTCTAATTCATATAGGAACTAAAAGAGTACCAGTAAGGTAACTATATGGGTACTATGAAAGACAATACAAACATATTTTTGTTTGTAACTCTTTTCTTCTTCTATTTGTTTTAAAAGACTACTACACAAATTATAATCATAAAACTGTGTTGATGGATTTAAAACAAATAAAGATGTAATCTGGACTTCAAACATATAGAGATATAATTTGTACAACACAAATAATTAAAAAAAGAGGGGAGGGAAGAGCGATATAATGGAGCAAAGTGTTTGCTATTAAAATTAAGTTAGTAATAATCTGAACTGTATTTAAAAAATAGTAATAGTAATCCTCATGGAAACCACTGAGAAAATAATTTTTAAAATTATATATACATATATATGTATGTATATGTATACATACACACACATGAGTAGAGAGAGAGAGAGAGAATATAAAGGAATTTTAAAAGTATGCTAGGAACTATCAATATAACACATAAAAATAGGAAGCAAGGAAAAGGAACAAGAAGATATGGCATTTGGAAAATAATTAGCAAAATGGTATAAGCAAAACCTATCTTATCAGTAATTAAATTAAATGCAAATGAGTTAAAAGGACAAAGCAAAACACAGAGATTGGCAGAATGGATTTAAAAAATTATGCAACTGTATTTGTTGTCTATGAGATATGCCTCATATTCAAAAGCACAGATTGAAAAGATCTATCACACAAACAGCAATCATAAGAAATCTAGTGTGGTTATACTAGTATCAGATGAAATAAGCTACAAGACAAAAATCATTACTAGAAATAAAGGACATTTTGTAATGATAAAAAAGTCAACCCATCAATCTACCATAAACGTACGTGCATCTAACTACACAGCCCCGAAACACACAAAGCAAGAACTTACAGAAATCAAGGGAAAAATAGATAATTTAACAATAATAACTGGAGACTTTAATACCCAACTTTCAATAATGGATATAAAAAGTAGGCAGATCAGCAAAGAAACAGAAGTCGTAAAAAAACCAACTAGACTACAAACCAACTAGACTTAACACTACAGAACATTCCACCCCAACAGTAAAATACACATTCTTCTCAAGCTCATAGGGAACATTCTCCAGGAGAGACCATATTCTAGGCCATATAACAAGCCTTAATCAATTTAAAAGGATTAAAATCATGCAAAGTATGTTCTCTAACAACAGAATGAAATTAGAAACCAATAACAGAAGAAAATTTTGGATATCCACAAATACGTGGAGATTAAACAAAACATTCCTAAATAACCAATGAATCACAGAAGAAATCACAAGATTAGAAAATACTTTGAGATGAATGAAAATGAAACACAAAAGAACAAAACTAATGGAGTACAGCTAAAGTAAAGGTTAAAGGAAAATTTATAGTTTTAAATATCTGTATTAATAAAGATCTCAAATCAATAACACAACTTTACACCTTAAGGGATTAAAAAAAGAATACACTAAACCCAATGCCAGCAGAAGAAAAGAAAGAATAAAGAGCAGAGACAAATGATGTAGAGAATAGAAAAACAATAGAGAAAATGAATGAAACCAAAAGTTGGTTCTTTGAAAAGATCAACAAAATTGACAAACTTTTAGCTAGGGTGAGCAAGAGAAAAAGAGGAAACTCAAATTATTAAAATCAGAAATGAAAGTGAGGACATTACTATCAACCTTATATGGACAGACAGATCAACAGGACACAATTTGAAAATCCAGGAATGACACAAGTATATGTGGAAATGGTGATTATAGACAGGGTGGTTTTTTCCAACTAAATGGGAATGAATCCATAACCGAAACTCTATTACTCTTCATGAAAAAGTGAATTCTGGCTGATCAATGACTTAAGCATATAATATGAAACCATGAGTGAAATGCTCTGGTCATGAATAAGAAAAGGACCCACAACCCGATACAGAGAGCTGAAGGACACGAAGGGTTTGCAAATAAATTCAAATGGTTAATAAGGTTATGAAAGATTCAAAACCAGTGTTCACTCAAAAATGGTGAACTGACATGGAGGACCAATGTTCACATTCCTCCTTGGAAAGGGAGGCAGGCGCTTCCTGCCTGGCCCAGGGTGCACACGGAACCTCAGAACTTCTGTACCATGTGGCCATCTGTTCAAATCAACAAGGTCCCTGTGTAAAACTCCACAGGTAGGCGTTTATACTCCAGATATTCTGGAGGTGTGCAGGTGTAACTATGAGGCTTGTTCCAGCCCTGGTTGTTGGAGCAGAGGACAGGAGAATATCCAAATACCGATCAAGCCAATGCTGGTTACTGAAGTAAGGTGCAGACCCAGAATGGGTAAATGTAACAGGCAAGAAATATATAACTATAGTACATACACATAATGACAGCAGCTGCCATGAGTGTTGAGCATCTAACCTGTGGTGGGAACTGGCTAACGCCCTTCTCACGGATTACCTCTAACCCTCAAAGGACCCTGTGTGCATCTACTGTCACCCTCCAATCACCAACAAAGAAACCACTACATTCAAGGGGCCAGCAGCAGAAAGTAAATCTGTGCACTAGATACAGAAATATGACCAGACAGACTCATGAGTGAGCAAAGCAAGGAGAGTGGACTGCACTGCGTGCCCTGGCACGCCACCCCGGGGAATACGCAGGCTGAGATATAGTTGCTGGAAGCTACGCGGAAGGAAACAGATCGGGATGGGGACGTAGGGAGGGAGACAGGGTGGGTCTGTGTGTGACTTGTTTTAGCAATTTAGCCATTTCCTTTTCATTAAAACAAACAAACAAACAAAAAAGCTAGTCAAATATTTTTAAAGTTAAAAAAGTAATTCACCTTGAAAATTCTATGGTTAATCAGATTCTCTAGTTTTTAAAGAATGCTGAGTCAATGAATTATATAACTTAAACTATCTACTGCACAAAAGTTGTACGGTATTTAGATTTCCATGCATGCGTCCCCATGCATTTCAAACAACTTGATAGTATTTTTTTTTCAGGTGTACGAAACAATGTAATAGGGATATCATTTATACCCCTCACACAGTGATAACTCGTCTCCCCCCATCTACGACCCCTCCGACATCGCATACAGCCATTACATTTCCACTCTCTATTCCTAATGCTGTACTCCGTTTCTTGTAACTTTATATGTATGTATATATATATATATATATATATATATATATATATATATATATATGTATATATATATATGTATATATATATGTGTATATATATATATATATATATATATATATATATATATATATAAATAAACTTGTAGTTGACATTCATTATCGTTCAGCTTCAGCTTCAGTTGTACAGTGCGGTGATCAGGCATCTACATTATCCATCCCTGAGGTGGTCTCCCTAATGAGACAAGTGTCCATCGGATACCCTACAAAACTTTACAACATTATTGATTATATTCCCCAAATTGATTTTCGTAACCGCGTGGCAATCTTGTGGTTACTGATTGTGCTTTCTAATCCCCTCACCTGCCCCCTTATCCCCACCCCTCCTCCCATCTAGCAACCCTCAGTTTATCCTCTATATCTCTGAGATTGTTTGTAATTAGTTCATTCATTCATTCTTTTCTTTAGATTCCACATATGTGAGATCATATGGTGTTTGTCTTTCTTTGTCTGACTTATTTCACCCAGCGTAATGTTCTCTAGGTCCATCCATGTTGTTGCAAATGGTAAGATTTCTTTCTTCTTTATGACTGTGTAATACTCCACTGTATAAACGTACCACAGTTTCTGAATCCAGTCGTCTACCGATGGGCATTTTGGTTGTTTCCATGTCTTGGCTATTGTGTATAGTGCTGCAATAAACATAGGAGTGCATAAATTTTTTCGAATTAAGAGTTTTGGATTTCTCTGGATAGATACCTAGGAGTGGAATTGCTGGGTCATAAGGTAGTTCCATTTTCAAATTTTTGATATACCTCCATACTGTTTTCCATAGTGGCTGCACCAATCTGCAATCCCACCAACAGTGCACAAGGGTTCCCTTTTCTCCACATCCTCGCAAGCACTTGTTGTTTGTTGATTTATTGATGATAGCCATTTGACTGGGGTGATATCTCATTGTGGTTTTTATTTGCATTCCTCTAATGATTAGTGAGGTTGAGCATTTTTTCATATGTCTGTTTGCTATTTGTATGTCCTCTTTAGAAAAATGTCTCTTCATGTCCTCTGACCATTTTTTAATTGGGTTGTTTGTTTTTCTGGAGTTGAGTGAGTTGTTGTTTTTTTATAAATTTGGGATATTAACACTTCATCGGATATATCATTGGCAAATATCTTCTCCCATTCAGTAGGATCCCTTTTTGTTTTATTGATGGTTTCCTTTGCTGTGAAAAAGCTTTTTATTTTGATGTAATCCCACATGTTTATTTTTTCTCTTACTTACCTTGTCCAAGGGGATATATAGTAAAAATCTTACTCCGGGTAATGTCTGTAAACTTTCTTCCTATATTTTCTTCTAGGAGTTTTATGGTTTCAGGTCTTACATTTAAGTCTTTAATCCATTTTAAATTTATTCTTATATATGATGTAAGGAGGTGGTCCAGCTTCATCTTTTTGCATGTATCTGTCCAGGTTTCCCAGCACCATTTATTGAATAGATTGTCTTTACCCCACCGTACATTCTTGCTTCCATTGTCATAGATTAAATGAGCATATAGGCATGGATTTATTTCTGGGCTCTCTATTCTGTTCCATTGATCTATGTGTCTGTTTTTATGCCAGTACCATGCTGTTTTGATTACTGTAGCGTTGTAGTATAATTTGATGTCAGGTATTGTTATACCTCCCACTTTGTTCTTATTTCTCAAGATTGTCGAGGCTATCCAGGGTCTTTTATGGTTCTATACAAATTTTAGGATTATATGTCCTATTTCTGTGAAAAATGTCCTTGGTAGTTTGATTGACAATAGGCATTACATTGAATCTGTATATTGCCTTAGGCAGTATGGACATTTTAATTATATTAATTCTTCCTAAAGATAGTCTTTAAAAATATATTTTAAATTATAGTTGACATATGATATTGCATTAGTTTCAGGTGTACAACATAGTGATTCAACATTTATATACCTTACGAAGTGATCACCACAGTAAGTCTAGTAATCATCTGTCACTGTATATAGTTATTATGATATAGGCTATATTCCCTGTGATATACATTACATCCTCATGACTAATTTTACAACTGGAAGTTTGTACTTCTTAATCATTCCTTTCCCCTCTCCCACCCATCCCCCACCTCATCTCTTTTGGCAACCATCAGTTTGTTCTCCAGATAGAGTCTTTATACTGTATTTCCTGAATATCTTCCATCCACCATCTTTGCACACTGGGTGCTATAAGACGATGGCTGATTTCTTCATATAAAGAGCAAGACTTTTACAACATCAAACATCAACACAAATATTTGTGTTTTCTAGTTACAGTATTGTAGCATTAATATTGAACATATTAAAGCAATATGTGGTTATAAAAAGGCATGTTAATTGCCAACTATCACTGTTTTCTATAAATTAATGTCTTTGTCTTTTCTAGCTTCTTTTAAACAAAGAATTTACTGGGAGAATTAAATTATCAATCAGATCAGCGGACACTACGTATTTCTCGTGCCCCTATAAAATAGGACATTTTCAATATGTTGTTTTACCTAATTGAGACTCTTAAACTCATAAATCATGGGTTTTGAGACTTTTCTTTCAGACTGTTTTATTTCACGGCCAGAAGCCCTAAACTAATCAATCATGGAGTCCTGTCATGAGTAATTCCCGTGGGGCTGACTTGCCTTTTCTGGTTCCTGAGGCTGTCGGAGTGCGCTCAGCTTGGTATTTTAAAGGATTTTGCCCTAACAACCAAATGGTGCCTGGGTACCTCTGTCATTATCACAAAAGCACACAAAATGTACACAGACACAGAGACACCCAAGAAACATGCACACACGCTCTGACTGACGCTTTGGCCTCCTGGCTTTAGGCTTCAGGCAATGTAAGCAGTTGGATTCAGAGGAAAATGTGACCTGATGGGAAAAACAGTGGAGACTGACATCCCTGGCACATGGATGGGGCTGACATCTCCGGGCTCTCCTCTGTCATGAGAATGGCAGCATGAGATGATGCTTCCTATCACTGTTCTACTTTCCTCAGACCCTCTTTCCAAACACAGTACTCAGTGGAAATGCTGCTTCTGACTATACCATAGCTGTGAAGCTGGAAGTGCCTTCAGATGAGGGAAGTAGGAGGGCGAGAGGCCCTCCAGCCAGGCAGAATCCCATCTTTGCTCATCTGCAGGCAACTTAACATGGACCAGACACTCTGGAGACCTGCTTGTGAATAATTTTCCAGCAGAACCACCAAGAACCATCAATTTCTCTCTCTTTCTCTCTCTCTCTCTCTCTCTCTCTCTCTCTCTCTCTCTCTCTCTCTCTCTCTCTCACACACACACACACACACACACACACACTCCTTCCTCTCTTCTCCCCCTTTATCACTTTAATTGTGTAATTTTCCTTTTCATTTTGGGCATCTGTATGTGTGGGGGTTAGAGAAAGTCATAATGGACCCCTCTTTTGTTTCCTGTTCCAATCCCCTTTCTACCTTCCCAGAGGGTAACTTTCCTTTACTCTGGTGGCTATCACTGGGTAGGGAGGATTTTGTTCCACAGGAGACATCTGGCAATGCCTGGGGCCATTTTTGACAGACTGGGTTGGGGGCACCTTTGTCTTCTAGTGGATGGAGGTGAGGGATGCTGCTCAATGTCTTCAATGCACAGGACAGTGCCTACCACAAAGAATTATCAGGCCCCAAACGTCTACAGTGCGAGACTGAGAAACTGCTTGACCCAATTCTACGTTCTGTGTTCCTGCATGTTCTTAATTTAGAGTCAGCAAGCTTGAGAGTTGAAATGAAATTTAGATACATCTTGTCCAGCCATCTACTCATCCTTCCTTCTCCCAATGTCACACACAGACACAGCATCCCGAGAGGTGCACTGCACAGCCTGATCCACACTTTCAGACTGACGCCCATGTGCCCCTGCCTCTGCTGCCCATCAGCTTTGTACCCGGGGCAAGAGAAAGGGTGCCTCGGCATCTGCGCCTCCTTAAATGCAGAGATTCCCTGGTTCGCTGTGATGATTCAATGAGATTCACACAAAATTTCCCCGATTGTGCTTTATGTTCCTTCATGGAAGTCGCTAAATGTTTATTCTTTTTCTCCACCTGTCCCGCTTTTTCTATATCTTCCTCTTCTTCCAGCTAAGTTGGGAGCGAGGGCCGAGCAGCACTGCGAGCACCTTCCTCTGCGGATGGCCCACAGCCACACAGCACCAGCACCAGGTGGGCGGGACCCAGACCACAAAGCAGAGGCCATGGCAGAGAGAGGGTGGGGAGGGGCAGGACCAAGGCTTGGGGCTTTGCTTGCCCTCTCTGTGACACAGACTGTGTCGGCACTTGTTCCTTCATAATGATCTGGCTTCTCAGAGAAGACGTCACTGCAGACAGCAGGGTGCTGTGCAGCCCCCGCCTGATACCTTGTCCTTGGCTGGAGAGAGACACAGGTTGCCCAGGCATTTGAACTACTTGAGGAAGCACGTGCTCTTAAACAAGAGCAGGGAGGAGCTCGTGGTCTCACCTTGCTGGGGTTTCTCATCGGAATGAACATGCAAACACGGAATGGAAGGCCATTGAGACAGAGACAGGCTAGATGGGGAAGGAGACACAGGGAGAGGTGAAGGGGCCAGGGGCTTCGCGCATGGGCACACCAAACCTCCACTCCAAGTGCAAACTCTTCCCCAGCTCGTTTCACATTTATTTCCTACGCCACAGTGAAGTTCACAGCCATGTTTCCAACGAGACTCACTGTTGTGCAAACAGCAGTTCTCCCACACGCACTGGCTTGCAGACAGCAAGGGGCTCCTAGCATCCACAGCTGTGTTTAGAATACCCACCAAAGCAGATGCCAAGTCTAACACCACGCCAAAGTCAAGGGCAGGAAAGGCTTGGAAAGCCCCATCCTGGAGGGTAAAGCTTGGCATACAATGTAAGTGAGGGCGTCAGATGAAGGCACCCAGCCCGGTGGCTCCTGACCCCCACATTCAAGCCGTGTGGATGACGCTGACAGGAAGCCGGGTCATAGCCACCCACCTCACTTCTCCTCCCACCATTACCAGCCTGTGTAAAGAATTTAAAGCATGGGAGACTTTAGATAACTCGACACTGACATCTATGACAAGTCTCCTGGTCACAGGCACACCCCACAACTCAAGGCTCAGCAGTCACGGGGTCTGTGTCAGTGCTGCAACTCAGGGTGAGCTCCTTCAGGACACGTGGGACACAGGAGCTGGCCGGGGGGAGATGAGCGGAGCACGTTACAGGACACAGCAAGGAAGCTCCAGGGTAGCCTTTCCCGCCACTTTCTCACACTTCCCTGCCCCTAGAGGCTCAAACCCCTTTCCTTTGTACAGTCACTTCTCCACAATTTATCTCCCATTGTGTACATGGTATATGAGGCCCAAGTCCAACCACTTCTTTGGGTTTTCACTTTTTTTCTGTGAAGATGCTGTGCATATAAAAATATCAACATCAATAAAATTTGTATGCCTTTTCTCTTGTTCAGCTGTCTCTTGTCAGTTTAATTCCCAGACCCCAGCCACAGAACCCGAGAGAGCAGAGAACATTTTATTTCTCCCCTACGTAACTCTTTGACACTGGCTCCTTTCACTCAATGCAATGCCTTTGAAAGCCATCTAACTTGGTGCCTGTAGATACACTTCATTCCTCTGTTTTGCAAAACAGTATTCCATGGTACGGATGGACCAGTTTGTTAATCCACTTATTCACTGAAAGCAATCTGCTATCTCCAGTTTTTGGCAATTTCAAATAACGCTCCCAAGAACAAGTGTGGACAGGTTTTTGTGTGAAGATAAGATTCCACTGTCTGTGTAGCAGCCAGGAGTGGGCAGTACCGACGCTGAGGCAATCCCTTTGGACCAGCCCTCTCACACTTTAACGAGCACACAAGCCACCCAAAGAGCTTGTTGGGTGCAAATTCTGACGGGGGCGGGGGCGGGGGCGGGGTGCAGCGAGGCCTGGGATTGTGCATTCCTAACAGGTCCCACGCAACGAGATGCTGCTGTCTGGCCTCCAGGCAGATGGGCCACGCCCCAGGGCACACTTTCAGGTTTGAATGAGTAGGGTTAACACAGGCAGCCATCACCAGGGCCTCTGCTCCACAAAGCCCATCACAAATAAACCTTCTCTGAAGGTGGAAGGCTTTAGGTAGAGCATGCACTTGGCACCCATAGTACCCACCTGAGCCCTACAGACATCTGGCTTTGAGACGACTGCTGAGTCGCAACTGTGGGCAGAGGAAACTATTCCCAGGGACCCAAGGATGTAAGAGCTGTACTTTTTCTGTGCACTGGGCTTCTTCAAAGGCCATTTAAACACAGGCAACGGCAACTACAGGGCTCGCCTGGCAAAGACGGAAGAGAAGGGAGAGGGGCTGTGGGAAGTGGGGCTCACAGAACATCCATTAAATAGTGCCAGTAACACCTCCCCTCTGCCCACGAGAAATGGACTGAATCCAGCCCGAGCGGGAGACGTGTGCCAGGAGAGCAACAGTGGAAAGAATGTGAGGTTTTCCTGGTTTTCCCCACCGCAGGGATGCTGCCTCACGAACAACTGAAGGGACTGCCCTAAAATGGGCAAAGGACAGAAACAGACATTTCTCCAAAGACGATATAGAAAAGGCCCACAAGCACAGGAAAAGATCACTATCACTGCAGGAATGCAAAACAAAACCACAACAAGACACCACTTCACATCCATTAACAGACGTGTTGGTGAGGATGTGGAAAAACTGGAACCTCTGTGCACTGCGGGTGGGAAGGTAAACGGTATAACTGCTAGGAAGACAGCATGGAGGCTCCTTGAAAAATTAAAAATAGAACTACAATATGCTCTGGCAATTTCACTTCTGGGTATACCCACAGAAATTGAAAGCAGAGTCTTAAAGAGGTATCTGTACACCCATATTTCTGGCAGCGCTACTCACAAGGGCGAAAAGGTGGGAGCAACTGAAGCGTCCATCAGTGGATAAATGGACATACAAAACGTGGTAAACACACAGATTGGAATATATTGTCTTAAAAAGGAGATTCTAGCACATGTTACAACATAGATGAATGTGAGGACATTATGCTGCGTGAGTAAGTCAGTCACAAAAGGACAAATATTATATGAGTCACATGAAGTATGCAGAAACAGAACACATAGACACACAACGTAGCATAGTGGTGCCAGGGGCTGAGGGAGGGGGATGGGAGTTACTGGTGAATAGGGACACAGTTCCCATTCTGCAAAATGCAAGAGTTCTGGAGCTGATTTGTACAGCAGTGCGAATGTACTTAACACTACTGAAGTGGACACTTAGAAATGATTAAGATGCTAAGTTGATGGTGTTTTTTCAAACCCCAGTTAATAAACAAATCCCTACAAGCTAGCTGAGAACAGACAGGCCACAACAGGCTGCAGTCCGGACACCCAGGTAGAGGACGCCAGGCAGAGGCGCTTGGGTCTCCCGCAGAACCGTGTGCTGGTCCGGCGGGCCCTCAGCCGCCAGGGGAGAACGCGACGTGCACCACTCAGGCCTGTGTGGGGCGCTGCACATACCGCTGCATGGTCTGCACTTTGCAGGCGTCGGTCGTTTCGAGAACCCCTACGACTCTGCAGGCGGTTCGTGGCTGACTCCGAATCCCAGTGAGTCAGGTGTGCACGTCCAAGTCCATGGCACACGCTTTTGGGGATCATCTCTTCTTGTGGTGAGAACATGTGAAACTTGAATGTACTGTGGCCCCCACGGAGGCTACCACCCCCAGAAACACTCATTTCCCAACACAGCTGACACCAGGAGAGCCCCTGTGGCAGTCTGCTCACCTGGGAAAGGGGACAATGCTAACAGCAGCCACCCCAACAGCTGCTGGAGGCCAGGTGCCATGTGCCTGGGGTGCTGGGCCCGCGGCGAGCACCCCCTAGCAGTGCTCCCTTGTCTCTTTGCTGGCTCTCTCTCCTGATTTGAAACCACGCCAATTCGCACATCACTATTACCCAGGAGTGTTTTAGCAGAGCTCGTGCCTGCCCCACAGCTGCAAAGCTACCCAGCTGCCCTTGGGGGAAGCCCTGTGCATGGCGGCCTCTTTAGAACTGCCTGCCAGGGGTCTCCCAGCCCAAGACTCGCACCCTGGAGGCCTGGCCTGCAGGCTCCAGGTGACCAGAAGGTAATGGGGACAGAAGGCCGAGGCTCTCTCCAGCCGGGGCATGGAGAAGGAAGGGCTGCCCCCTTCTACACGTCCGACTCTGGCATCTAGCAGGGGCCTGATTCCCCGTGAACCTAAGCCGGGTCTGCCTTCAGTTTTGCGCTTGGTCAGCTCCTGTCCAGCGCTGGTTCCGGGGGACACCACCCAAGCTCCCAGGCCACCCCCGGCCCTGGGAGCCACAAACAGGAGCAAATCTTTAGGGATGAAACAACAGCCATGGATTCCGAGTGGGCCACAGTCCTGAGCTCTGGGGACCTAGAAGTAAAAATGAAAGTGGCTGTAAATTTCTTTAGCAGCCAACTTTTTAGTTTTCCTCTATTTTAATGAACCGGATTACTGGAAAGCTTCATTTGTATTATCCAGCTTTCTCTATTAGTACTATTCCCGCAGGAAAGTTCCTTTTTCTTTTCTGTATGATTTAAAAGCTTAAACGGAGGTGCTCTGCAGGCACAAGGCATGTGCCCTTATTTCTCTTTCTCACAGAGAGCGCCAACTTACCCAAAGCACCACAACCATATTAAATGACTTCTGGTCTTCCAAAGCTACAGGACTCTTCTTGATTCCCCTCAGAATCCCTCTCTGTGCCTCAGTATCCCTTGCACACACTGTCACACGCAGTGCATACACAGGCGCACTGCAGCGAACACGGGCCCCTGACACCCACACTCAGACGATAAGAGTCACAGGGCCACTTGGTTTCCATCTACCCACTTCCCAGGCATAGAGTTTGGGGGCGGGGGAGGTGACAGCAACCCCGAGAGACCCTCGTCCAGCATTAGCCCCCATCAGGAGCCCAGGTACACAGGTGAGGACCCAAAGGCAGCCTCTTGGTAGAGCTGCCGAGGACTCGCCTTCTCCCACCCGCCTCCATCTCCCATCTAATTTACCTCCCCTCCCTCTGTCCCTCAGCCTGAATGAGAACTGAAAATCCCAAATGCAGACACTTACAAGCAAAGGGAGCGGGAGAGGAAGAAATGCTCACATGCTCTGGGTGTGTCCTCAGGGAAAGAAACACTCATGGGGGCATGCCTGTGTGCGTGTATACACACACACAAACACACACACACACACCCCTCTTTCACAACACCTGGACACGAAGCACCCCAGACACCTCGGGTGGAATGAAGAGACAGGATGGGGATAGGATGATGGAAGTCCATTCAAACTTTCATCCGAATCGCATCCCACCATCCGTGTCACGACCTTGAAGGTAATCCGTATTATCCTGAGCTAGCATTCCTGTGGGGCATAACTAATGGGAAAGCAGACACACGAGCCCAGCAGAGGAGCACATAGCACCTGCAATGTGATCCTGAGGTAGGGGAGAATCTGGTGGAATTCTGCATGTAGCTTGGCTTCAATCTGATGTTAAAAAGTAAAATTACACATGACAAACATTTCAATGGTAGAAACAGCTGCCATGTGACTGCTGGGGTGTGGAAAGGTAGAGAAAGGACCTAGCGGTGGTTTACTAACAAAAACAGGGAAAAGACCCAATGGTGGTTTGGAGAAGGAAAAGGGCAAATTCCATTTTGATCTGTTGGGGGAGGTCAATGAGCTCCCTATAAATTAGAAGAATATAACAGGTCATTCACAAACATGCTGGGCTGATTTGCCAGAGGACAGATTCATGGACACCTGTTGTCCTCCCCTGTAAGGTGTCCCGGTTTCTTCCTGCCACTGCTGCAGCCACTGAGCCCTATCCTACCAAGGGTCAGTTGTACCAGAACTGGATATTCCAGCTGTAGTTACTGCACTACCCTATTTAGTTATTGCAAAATCTGCCACATAGAAGTGCTAATGAGAACCAAGTTATGGCTAGGAAACCTAAGCTGAACATTTGATTTTGGAAGAAAATTAAAGTGGGTTGCTTACAAATGTTTAGCTGCTTATGCACATGCCAACGGGAAAATGCTGGGGCGGGGAGTGAAAATCTGTTAGGATTCTGCAGGGTGCAAGTGTCTAAACTCAAACCCCGCAGATCACTGAAAATGCCCCCTGGGTGTGGCTGATGTGAGAAAGACGAAGTCCTCAAAACCCCTTCACTTAAAATGTCATAAACTAATGCGTGTTGTCAGTTAAAATAAAACATGTGAAGTTCTGAACTTTTTAAGGCTTTCCGATTCAACCTACTTTTTCAACTGACAGCTCTCTGTGCATCAGACTCAAGGAGACCTCTCCCTCCACTGGCAACCTCCAAGCTTCTCACTTGCTGAATGTCTCTCCTGTGACAGCGAATGTGCTAAGAAGTTTACAGTGTATCTTCTTTATTCCTTTCGATGATCCTATGAAGTAGTCATTATTATACCCACGCTTCAGATGAGTCAACTGAGGCAAAGAGGAAATAAGCAATTTAACCAAATCCACCCAAAGTCATGCTGAGTTTTCACCAGGTCTTCCTGATCGAAATGGCTCCTCTGAGATCAGGCCTCAGATCCCAGGCGTGGTTTATCTGCACAGAAGACTCCTTCAACTTCTATTGTTTAGACCATAACAAAACCGCCAACAGAGAAAGTGTAAAGGGTAATATATACACATAAAGCCACAATAGTATTTTTAAAGTAATTCTCTTTTAAAAACTAGAAATTTCCGCTCAGGCCTGACACATGAGTTCAGACCACCGAATCCCTCCCACACTTATTCAGCACATCATGCTCTGTACCTAGCTCTTGGCCCGACATGGCAGCAGATTAAAAAAACCTCAAAATGCAAATACCTGTTTCCTACATGATACGGGAGAACATGAAAACAGAACATGGCGTAAGAACTGGGATGTACAATATCGAGAATATTTAGGGGGCAGTGCAACAGCAATGAACTGAAACTGCTCCCACAGTGAGGAAACGGGATGCAGCCACAGCAGCTCGGCAGTGTTGCTGCACGGTGGGCGGTCCAGGCAGAGTTCCGTCCCAGCTGTCCCCACACAGGACGTGGAACACATCGCACGCAGATGGCGCTCCTTCAGGCCACCAGCGCAGGACAGCCCCTTGCACAAGCCCAGCCAGGGCCCCACCCATCACTAACCAGAATGAAACATCACCGGTTTCAGTTTGTAGATGTGCTGACAAATCAGACAGCTTATGGTTTTTTTTTCCCTGAAGACACGAAAAGTGGTTTTGTGTTTGAACAGCTTTGCAGGACATCTAAATGCCTAACTGGTGAGTCAGTCATGTGAAGGTGCCAGGTGTCTGCCCTGCACCATGTCACAAGGAAAAAGTGGAGCTCAAGGAACAGCCAGGAAGGCCGCCTGCGCAGGCATGGGGCTGGTGCACATTTTGACCTAAACTTGTTCATCAGTACCACACACGGAACAGCCTTAAACCCCGCCCCACCACCACCACAGAGCAGTCCCCTCATAGTCACAAGTCCCCAAGACTGGGAAGAGCTGGTTCTCAGTCCTGGGGGCACTCCAGATAGTCTCAGGGGATTTAGAATCCCATGCTAGGCTGCACCCAGACCTTCTAAGCCACCCAGGTAATTCCAAAGGCAGCCAGAGGGCCCCACTGCTGTAGCGTGGGGAGAAGGAAGGGAGAAGGAGGAGAGAGGAGGCGGGTAGGGCAAGGAAGAGGAGAGGAAGGGACAGGGCTGGCGGAGGAGGGAGGGAGGGGGAGCCCTATGAACAGGAGGAGCCAGGCCTGCCTCATGGCTGTTTGCCTCTGTGCTAGGGGGTGGCAGATCCTGGGCCAAACCCAAACCCCAGCAAGCAGCCAGCCAGCACTCACCAGCATGATTCATTTTCAGCAACTTGCTGACACGTGGCAACACCTCCTGGTAGGTTTCTGGGGACTGGTGGGCAGCCAGGGCTGGCCGTGGCAGTGAGCACCCCAGCATCATGTGTGGCGGAAAGCACGGTGCCCACAGGCCCGGCCCCAGTGTTCTCATGGCTGATGCTAACCTTTAACCTTTACCGGAATGGGAATGACACCACTAGGAATTGGCTGGACAGCATTCCTGACCCAGTAACACTGTCTAAAGTAAGGGCAGCTATAACTGATAATAAGTGCCTGTCTCACACACACAATGTGTGGCCATTAAGTAAAACTGACAATATGCACCAAGAGGTAAAAGACCAGCCAGGCTGTGCTGGCAACGCCTAGCAATGCCCAGCCACGAAGACAGCTGGGTGCCGCCAGAGTGCAAGAGACAGCAGGGATGACCCCCCAACCCCCCATGGCCATGCAAGGGCGCCGCCTACCCTCTGGGCAGAGACATTTCCACCTTGCCTCAGACTGCCTGGCGACAGAATCTGGAACAGGCACAACGATTTCCTGAAGTTCAAGAGTGTTTTGGCACCAGGTCCTGCCTCTGAAAAGCTTTCACAGCTCTCCTATTTCACGATGAAAACCAAGCTCGTTCTGAAGCACTCATGTACAAGGGTCTCTATCAGACACAAGCAGCAGCCACAAATGCTTTCTGTCAAGACCTGAAGACCTGCTGGACTGACAGGTGTGTCCTTGCATTATGCTACAGCAGATGTTTTCACAGGTATTACTCTCTGTGATGCACAGGGTCACAGAGATGAAGGGGCCAAACACGGCAGCCCGACCGGGGCCTCCTCCAGGGACCTCCTCCCGCGTCTGTGCTCCGCTGGCTGCCAGCGGACACATGCCTGGTCCAGGCCCTGTGCTCTCACTGTTAGCTGCGGTGACCCAGCCCAGAGCTGCAGTGTGGGCCACACAGGAGGTGGAAGCTACCACACGTGACATCCTGCAGCCCATGGATGGCCAAGACTTGGGTAAATTCCACCTCAAACAGGATGTGAACACAGGCGGGCAGCCCAGGTACCCCAGTCAGAAACCTGTGTCCAGGAATGAAGGCTGCCACAAGGTCCACTGGGCTGCCACCACAACCCCCGTGGCCTCTGTCACAGACACAGCCTGGAAGCAGCGACCACGGTATCTCTGCTTGCAGCTCTGGCTTGAAAGGTGACGGAGAGCACAGAAAGGCAAGGGATATCCGGGAAGGCCAGCTGTGGCCTGACCAGTACTGTTTGCCATGTGGGTCACACACTGGGAACTCAGTCCTTGTGAGGGCAGGCCTTGGGGATGACCCCACTTCTGTGAGGATGAGGGGCCTAGAGGAGGAAACTGGTAGGTTCAAGTTGCATGGGGGGGCTGGGCAGAGCTGCCTAAGACCACATGCCCTGGCCGCTTTGCAGAACCCTCAGCCAGAGCCCTCTCAGAAGTGTGAGTGATGGGATAACAGAGGGGGGAGCAAAAAAACCCAGCACGGCTTCCCACTGTTGACGGGTGTTCAGTCTGCCAGGTGGATAGAATGAGTTTCACTTCCCTGCTTTCTCAAGTTGGCAATGCTATGGGCCAAACTGCGTCCCCCAAATCCATGTGCTGAAGTCCTAACCCGCAGAACCTCAGGATGTGACTGTACTTGGAGACAGGATTTCTAAAAGGGAACTGAGGTAAAATGAGGGCACCAGGGAGGTCCTACTCCAGGGAAACCATATGAGGACACAGGGAGAAGACAGCCATCTGCCAGCCAAGGAGAGAGGCCTCAAGGGAAACCAACCTGCTGACACTGTGATCTTGGACTTCCAGCCCCCAGGACTTTGAGAGGATAAGAGTCTGTTCTTGAAGCTGCCCAGTCCGTGGAGCTTTGTTACAGCAAATGGATGCAGCATCTTTTAAAAAGAAGAGCAGTGGCTTCGTGCTGACAGGGTGGCAGTGTGGACAGGGTCATTGCAGGGCCTCGCAGCCCTGCTCAGTGCTGCTGTCATGTTCACCTGGCTGCTATTCCCAGAACAATGTATAGTCCGCTTTCAGTCGGTACTCTGGATGTAAACTGGATACTTAGAGGAGAGGAGGAATGCCCATCCAACCGGGGGTCCTCTTTGCCCGGCTGCAGACGTCAGAGCTGGCCCTCCACATACCTGCCAGCACCGGGTGTGGCCAGCAACAAGCCCTGCCCTCCCGAAGCCCACCCAAGGCACCCAGACACCACCAAACCAGCCAGGAAGGCGGCTGGTCCCCTGCAGGGGGAGGGCTGAGGGTGAGAATCTGGGGAGACGTTGGATGGGACACAGGGGATTACCACCACAGCGTGGGGGGCAGCAGGCATGTGGGGAACCAGGAGGGCTGAAGGTAAGGACGCCAGGAGAGGCAGGTGGCTGAGTAGGGCAGTGGTGCAGAGAGGCCCACATGGGCTGGAAGCAAGGTGGGGGCAGGGAGAGGGTGGTGCTGGGCTGGCCCTGAGGTCCCCTGCAGCCCTCTGCTGCCCAAAGCTGCTCACTCCTCCACTGCTCTTTCAAAATGTCCACAAGAAGTAGCCTCAGGATGAGCCCGCAGTCCCTGCTAGAAGCATATGAACAGCCCCAACTCCACACCGAGCCCTTCAGCTCCTTGGGACAGGGACAGGGAACAGTGAATGAATGCCAAGGCCCTGCCATGAAAGAAATTGCTGAGGTCCGCTTGTCCCTGAAAAGGCACAATTACTAGGTGGAGGAAGTCAAGGGTCTCAGTAACAACATGGGAACCATGTGCACAGCGGGATGTGAGTAACGGGGCCCATTTCCTGAGAGGACGGAGCACTTGCTTCTAAGCAGCCTGGGTGGCGGGAACGCATGACCCACAGGAAGCAAATGGCAGAGGTGCTTGGGTCTCCCCAAGCTGACACCATAGGCCCACCTCCAAACGGCCCAGACTCCAGTGCATGGAAATGGGACACCGTGACACCTCATGTTCAAGAGGAGAAGATTAAGAATACAACAGGCCCAGATGACTTATTTTTCCAGAACTGTGTTAATGAAAAAGTTAAGGGGAGGCACAGGTACATATGGAAGGGCCACTGCAGCCCGGTACCTACCTGAACGTCTCGGCCTCGCTCAGGTTAAGTTAGGCTCACACAATTACAGCGTCAGCCGGAAATCTGCGGTTTGAAATTCTCCTCATTGTTCTTTCTCACAACGATTTAGGTTGTTTTTTCTTCATATCAATATCACATACTTATAAATATGTAAGTGAACTCTGATGCCCAGTATGGTAATACATATCTGTGATCCAACTAGATTCAATAAATAAATCCAAATGATCCAAATAAAATCAATTTTTGTGACAATACATACACACATATGTATCTCCCTGCGCGCTCACACACCTTGCCTCTCCGTGACCACTGTCATTCCACCTAGGTGATCTGGCAAGCACTGCAGCCCAGGAGGCACCCTTCACCCTTCTCTCCGGCGCTAGTGCAGACACTGACACAGCTCTCTCTACCCATGCGTCCAGGCAGCAGTGCAGGAGTCCAGTGTGTGGGCGCACCAGCTGCTTCCTGGAGCCTGCATCTTCCCATGGTGTTCGTTGCTACAAGCACAGCTATATTGCAGCACAAAGGTCCTTGAGACTTGACAATTCACTAGTGAACAAACTACAAGTGAAGGGGCTATGTTCTCGAAGATGAATGAGCATTTCTAGGACAGACACACAAAACGCTCTCTTAGAGCTTCCTGGGGGAAGTGGGGACCAGCAGTGCTGACTCTGCTGCAGTGTCACAGCGTTTTTCCCAGCAGAAGGAAGATGTTCAGTGTCACGTCCAGGACTGAGGAGCTGGTGAAGGTCAACCACACGGTGACAAGCACAGAAGCAGAAGGCCTGTTCCCTTTTGCCTGGGGCCAGGGAGAGGTGGGTGGAAGGACTGGGACGCCGGCGACAGGGGATCTGGTGTGGGATTCAGGGTAGGCACAAGCTCCTACAGACATGCACCTCGGCCCTCACTCTGGTGCTTTCAGCTCCCCAACCAGGCCACCAGCTTCACCCCTCCCCACCCCCCGGGGCATGGCAGGAATGCTGGGCCTGGGGTGCCCTTCCAGTGGCGCCTGGGCCCACACACACATGGACGAAGGGTGGACATCCGTTTTCTGGGTATGACGGGGGTTCTGTTCAGCCCACTGAGGAAAGCTGGCCTCTTCCCCCAGGTCTTCCCTTCAGCCCTTCTCCAGCTGAAGCCTCCCTGACATGTGGGGCCTTGCTGACCCTGGAGATACTGTTCCCCACCTGGGGAGGAGCAAGCCAATATGCAAACCAACCAAGGCTGTCACACCCTCATCCTCCTGCCCTCATCACCCAGGGCTGCGTATAGGACTAAGGCAGCCCCACCACCAACCTGCTCACCCTGCCGTGCCCATTCCTCCCCATGGAAACCACGAGAAAGACTCCTGCCCATGTTTCCTGGCCTGTTGCCCGACACTGGTGCTTCCCCGTGGGGCCCTGCTGGCCCTGCCTCCTGTTTCTAGGGATCCATGAGGATAAAAACTTCTGTCTTCGTGACAGCCATTCCCACATCTGTGTGTTTACCGTATCTGATTAAAGCAAATTCCAGGCAATTTAAAGACAGGGCCTTGGTGCCAGGGGAATTCCCCACACACTTCACGGCGCCGCTCCCTTCTCACTGTGCATTCTGGTTTGGCCTGCCCTGGGGTTCCACTCTCTCGAGTCTTCCTTTCTACTAAAATCTACACAATCCCTTCCACTCCTTGTGTGTGTGTGTGTGTGTGTGTGTGTGTGTGTGTGTAACCAGCAGTTAGTGTCTCCTGGAAATGGGGATGTGCAAGAAATGGAGCAGACTCAGCGAACAGTAGTTGAGATCACCTGATCTGCACATTTTCCCACGTACATAATTGTAAAGCAAATGCATGCTCAGCCCCACTTAGGGCTGAGCATTTTAAGGAAAGGGGAGATCAGGGGAGGCCTCAGAAGCTAACCCACGAATTCAATTTGCAGTGTCAGAAAATCGACACAAATGTTATTCCCAAACATAAGGCAGGATTAGCACCTCTGATGGTCAGGCCCGCACCTGTGTGTAGTCCTTTGCACACACACGTGTGTGGCCATCTCCCACACTGGGACCCTCTCCGACAGGCCTTGGGTGGGAGCTGGGTATGCATGACCGGTGACCAGTAATCCCTCACACCCCAGCACCTCTGCCTCACGCTTCTCCTTGTAAAGAAAACTACTTAATTTTATAGGTCTTCAGATAGTTCCCACCTTGGCCAAAAAATAAAAAGAGGGAACCTGCAGTCTACCCTTTCACCAAGAGAACCCTCCATCCTCTCCCAGGCTGAGCTGACCTGCAGAGCCCACCTTCCTGGGCTCCAGAGCACTAAAGCATGAGGCTCGTGACCGGGGGCCAACGCTGTGGCTCATTCTCATGTGTCCTCCCATCACCGTAATCACAGGCCTTTGTAGTCTGTGTTTCATCAGTCGTTCATGCCTAGGAGAAGAGCAGCTGACCAACTACCGCTCCCTGCACAAGGTTAATGGTTGCCAGGGCGCTCGTTAGGGCTCGCCACCTAGATGAAGCTGACTTGGGGCAAAAAAAATTTCCTTCTGGCAGGTGCTGCCCCCTCAAGATTAATTCACAGAGAAGGAAATATAACAGGGCTGGCCTCCTGGCACAATGACAAAATATATATAAACAACACGTCGGCTTTCTGCAGTTGACATCACTCACACCCCGCTCTCTACAAGGACCTACAAATTACAGCTGTTGATGTTTTCGCATAACCTAAACTTTCACTCTACAGAATCTTACTTGTCTAAATGTATTTATACTCTCGGTAATGGAGGGGCTCATTATTTACACCGGTTGTTTAAACAATAACCAGATTGTTTGGGGCTGGCGCGTCGGGGTCGGGTGGGTTTGCCGTCTATGGAACACCACTCTGAACCCACATGCTTAGAGCAGCCAAATAAACGGACAGAGGGGAAATTATGACGCGAGAAAGGGTCTTTGTGAATTGTAAACAGGCCTACACTGTGGGGCCTGCTTTCAGGATCTCTGAGTAACCACACGGCAGTGGGATGTCAGAAAACATCCAACCACAGAACCCAACTCCTTCCTGCCCAGGAGCCCAGTGAAGCCCTCTAGAAGATTCCGTCATGCCCCATCCCCTTGGCTGAACTGCACCAGCCAGTATGAAGTCAGGACCCACTCTGGAAAGTTCTCCGAATAGAACTGTCTGATTCCCCCTCCACACGGACGTCCCATCCTAGCCATGCGATCCTCAGAAGAGAGCGATTATGAACCCGGAATGTGAAGGTCCTGCAAGATGGCGTGAGAAGGCCTGTGGACACCGGAAGTGCTCAAATCCACTAGGGAACGTAAAGACGGCAGAACAAGAGCGCCAAGGACCTGCGGGGCACTACAGGCACTCAGTGATCATCCTGAACTGTATCTCCTTTTCTCTCCCAAAGGAGGAGAGATTGCTAAATAAGGTGTCCTGTCAAGAAGAAAAATGTGCAAGAGGAAAAAAATGAAAGTAAAAGAAATCTTGACATATCTCTGTTCTTGAAGCATCTTCCATCTCTGGAGGGTAACAGCTGGCTTTGTCGGCAACTCAAGAGGATAGAAACCCTCCGACGCTCGCAGATTGGCCTCTGTCACAGCTCTGTGCATGCTCCACTGAGAAGAGAGGACACCAGCCCTGCCGACAGGACAGGCTCCCGAGGGCCATGGCAGGGCCGTCGTCCTTAGATGCCAGTCACCTTCTCGGGGTTTCCCTCAGGGTCTGCAGAGCCACCAACAAGCCATGACTTCTCAACATAGAACAGAAACATAACACCGCTATAAGCCATACCCACAGCAGGCCGGCTGCTCAGGACCAATCTTCACCACATTGCAAACAAGTCAGCTTCAGTTCCCTGAGTCAGGACTCCATCAATGCTCCTGAGTCATTCTCTAAGATAAAAGTGACAGTTCCTCCTGCCTTTCAAGGATCTGACAAGGTGGGAAGACAACTGAACTCCCAAGAGAAGGATATAGGGTGTCGATTGATTAACACACACCTGCAGCATGGCTGTAAAATGAGCATGTGGGCTTTGGAATTTAAAAAACAAAACAAAGACAACTGAGTTCAAGCCCAGGCCCTTCTTGGTTGGCACTAACTAAACTCACTGGGCACAGCTTTCCTCAGCAGCCCACCAGGCTGACACATTCGGTGACAGCCCTGCTTCCCTGAGTCACTCAAAGTGCTTGTCACTCGGCAAAGTTCCCTCCCATCATCTTCTCAAAGAACACAGGGTGTAGAAAAATGGTAACCATTCTAAGTGAGGTTGGTGAATGCAAGCAATTTAAGTTTTCTAGTGAATTGTGAAGGTCTACTTACGTAATGGGTTTAAGAAAAAGTTCATGGTTATATAGATTATGTTTCAAGAAGGAAATCCAATAATGTCAAGTACCCTTTTCCATAATAAATGATATGCATGCCATTGTAAAACGATCTACGGCTTCCAACATGCCATATTACAGATTCATGGCATATATAAAATGATTTTTCTCTGATGAACAGTTATTACAGAGCAATACAGCTCCTTCTCAACAGCAAAGAAACCACAGACATTTTCATTCATAATAAAAGTTATCACATGGTTTGAAAAATAAACTTGAAGGCAATTAGAATACAAGGGTCAGAAAAGGTGCTTCAAAGAGAACATTAAATATTTACAGGTGAAATGAGTGCATTTTGCTCAAGACTGAAGCATTAAGTCAAGCTCCTGGGGCTTTTGACAGGCTCATAGAGAATTACAGGATTTTCACTAATCCTCAAATAAACTGTATAAATACTATTCTTAGCTCAGACACTGCCTGCTGGCTATCAAGGGGTATTCTTGACGGAAAACGTGACAGCACCTCGGGACTGTCAGCCTTCGAGAAACTGATGGTCTTCGTGCAAGCTCCCTGCAAACCAAAAGCATGTGATGGGATGCCCAGGAAATAAAGAAGCACCACTCTGCAATGCAGAGTGGCTCTGGGGCCCCTTTCTAACTGAGCAGGAGGAAATCATCAACACCCAGACATCTGGAAGATGGGTATATTTCAAAAACCCAACAACGACAATAACACAAAAGCAACAACCACCCACAGGGAGGGCTGCTGTTACTCTGCTCCCCATGGCCATTCTCTAAGGACGCTCATGGTCACAGAAACAGGTTTCGGACAGATTGTAGAACTCTAGCGCCTGTGGCTTCCCTCCCTTAGAAAGCCCTTCTTAATAAATGGTAAACGGCCCACCTGATCCCATTGCTCAAGACCAACACCAGCTGCCACCTTGCTCCGTCCTCCCCTAACTCCTGGCTGCCTGTTGGTCAGGACTCAGTTCTACACCAGGACAGGTCTCAAAGCCATTCCTTCTCTCCTCCTCCTCCCCTGCCTCACATGGTCTCCATCCATGCTCCCTACTTCCACACTCAACCACGATAGCCCATTGGTTTGCATGCAGCCACAGGGGGTCCCTCCAAAAGCTAAACCTCATCATGTCTCCTCCTTGCTTCAGATCCTCCATGGAGCCGCCCATCCTACTTCAACTAAAGCCCCAAATCCTCGCCAGCCCTGGCACAGGCCGTCCCCACTCTGGCATGCCTTACCTCTTTCTGACCTCCCAGCTCGTCTTGGTGCACCAAAGCTCTTTCCTGCCACGAGACGTGGACACTTGTTTGTGAGCCTGGTTTCCAAGCAGAAGCGCCTTCTCAGACAGGCCTTCTGGGCCAGCTCACTGAAGGCACCCGTCCCCCTGCATGCCCCATCACTCCCTCACACCCTTTTCTCGTTATGGTCTTCACGGACGCTGCCTTTACCCACAATCACTTCCTTTATTTTTCAGTTGTTTACTGTCTCCACTCCCCTCCAGAATTGGTGGGTTCTGTGTTTTTCAAGGGAAATGACATGAAAATCCACAGAGGATTTAAACATGAGCTAAGGAAGCAAGGGCATAGCAGAGTGGGGCAATGACTACCACTTACCATTTGTTACTGGTTTTGAGCCCAACTTCGAAAAGAAAAGACACTTATAAATGGGATTTGAAACTACTTATAACCATTCACTTGCAAACTGTACTAATTTAAGTTGACATTATCTTAAGTCTTCTAAAAATGTGACAATGCATATTTTAACTGACCACCGATGCTTCTGGATTACTTTGAAGCCGTTGTGCATTTCTGAAGAAGAGATGAACAACTGCGGAAGGGAGCCCCAGGGGCTCTGGATCCCATCTGCTCTGCCTGCCTCCAGGTGCTTCCCCCCGTCCCACAGGCAGGGGGCAGCGCCGACACCCCCACTTCAAACAAGACCGGCAACAAAACTGGGGGCTGGCCAGGCCCAGGGCTTCAGTCTTGTCCAACTTCACTTCTGAGGTCAAGCTGGGGGAGTGGCACAGGGCCCAGCTGTGGGGGCAGACCTCGGTGCGTGTGTCCCCACCTCCCCAAATTCATTCCAGGACAGTAAACTGCCTCCAAAAGCCTGGGAGGCCGTCCACGGCATCCAGAGATCAAGGCTGCAGCCCAGGCTCGCAGGGCCAGGCTCGCCCCGCGGCCAGCTGAGGGGGCCACGCCAGGAGCGGGGTAACCATGGCCTCGGGGGGTGTGGTCTCATCTGAGGAAAGACCGTCTAAGCAAGGAGCCAGAGAAGGCGGTGCACGCCAGCCAGCACCCCACTTCTTCATACCTGGCAGGCACCAGCGCGCCCCGAGAAGGGCCCTCCCTCAGACCCACGCCCCTCTGGATCCGGGCAGTCCCAGGCCCCATCTGGTATCCATGGGAACGGAAGAAAAGTTAAGGCCGGGTTTAACTACGGTGATGAAGATTTACTGAGGAAGTAAAAGCAGAAAGAAACCACAAACCTGGTGGGTTGTTAATGGGAGGTGGGAGAGAACGCAGCGGAGGGGAGGGCAGGCTGTTTCAGTGTCGCAGCTTTTGTTCAGAGCTGTTCCAGAGGATCTTAAAATTATCAGGTGGGGGAGAGGGAGCCTTGGGCGCTGGTCCACGGTGCAATTTATGAAGCATTTCCTCTTCTCTGGGGCCAGAGCTGTGATCACATGAGCCTTTGCTTTTCTAAACTCCATGTTTGTTTTTGTAGTTTCTGCCAAACTAAATCAATTCAGCTTGTGGCAACCTTTAAAGAGTCATGACTCGCTGAAACAGTCTCAAAGTTTGACTTCTTTCCAACAACGTCGACCAACATTTGTATAGGTTTCACATGCCTGGTGATCAAATCCTCTAATTATTCAAATCTGTGTCACATAACTGTAAATTAGAGAATTCTCAGATGACAGATTTCTGTTCTTTGATATGCACAGCTAAATATCTTTTCATTCAAGTCGGGCAGAAACACTCAACTTTTCCTGCATCAGCACTCCCAGGGCACTAGTATCTTGTAATATCTTTAACCAGAACAAAAGGCCACATGTCCCCATGAGTGCCCTTCCTCCACGCCTCACAGCCACCCACCCTGCCACGTGGCATTGCCAGCCCACCCCCGCTGTGCTACCCCATACTGCCTGGACACCAGGTGCACTGAAACCTGAATCATTCCCAACAGCCCTCTTGGTGGAGGGAGGAGGAATTTGTTACAAAGGAGCCCCAGTGGCTCTCTGTAGAAGGAACTGAAACAACTGCCTGAGCTGGTTATAAAGAAATCTAACCCTTTTATACAAGAGAAAACAAAGAAGAGGACAGAATGTAGGGGCACTTAGCAATGGCCCCAGCGGACTTGTGCTGTAGTCTGATATTTATGTCCCTTCACAGTGCATGTGTTGAGACCCAATCGCCAGTAACCGGGGTTAGGAGGTGGGGCCTTTGGAGGGATTGGGTCCTGAGGGTGGGGCTCCTATGAATGGGGTTAGTGCCCTTAGAAACGAGAGCCTAGACAGGCTCCTCGCCCCTTCCACCAAGTGAGGACATGGTGAGAAGACAGCTGCCTGCAACCCAGAAGCGGGCTCTCCCCGGAACCTGATCACGCACTTGCAGCCCTCAGAACTGTGAGAAATAAATGTCTATGTTTATAAGCCACTCAGTCTGCAATGTTTTGTTAGAGCAGCCCGAGCAGACTGAGACAGCTTGGAAACACAAAACATCAACCAGCGTGGTGAACTGGCCCACCCAGAGCTGCAGGAGTGCTGGCTTTAGCCTCTTAGCTGCAATGGACGCAACCCACTCCACATAAGTCAGCTCTAGGGAACTCTGACCTCCGGACCCTGCGACCAGTGGAGTGACAGCTGTTCAGGAAGCAGGACCTCTCAGACTGCAGAATCCCCTCTCTGCCTCTTCTTTCTGCTCTGCTCTGTGTTGTCTGCGTCATTTGTCTCTTTTCCTGCCCCATGAAGAAAACACGCTTCCCACTGCTTCCCACGGCTCTGCCCGAGCAGCCCCTAAAGAAGTTGCCCTCCTCCCCTGCCTCAGCTCCAGAAAGGAGCCTGGTGATTTGGCTGCAGTGAAATGCCCACCGCTGGGCAGCCAGCCACCCGAACAGCCAGCTTCTCTTCAGGCACGGATGGGTGGTGAGGGACAAGGGGCAGAGCCTGGGACACAGGGAGGCAACAGTGCACACGCCCAGGGCTCAGGTCCCAGGGGAAGCACAGTTTATGATATTACTGGGGCAAGAATTAAAGTACAGGAACAAAACATTACCCCACAGAAGCCTTAGCCACTGCCTGGCTGCTTCCATCTGTTCACTAAGCTTCTGATTCCTTTACCCAGCAGGCAACCTCACAGAGTTGTCATTATATAGGGAACAGCCAGGCATCTCAGCATCCTCTCCATGAGGCCCCAGAGTCGTGGTAAGAAGTCTGTGTGTGAGTGTGTGTGTCTACATCTGTGTATGTCTATACCTCTCTGTATGTATATATCTCTGTGTCTACATCTGTGTGTCTACAAGTGTGTATCTACATCTGTGTGTATTTGTGTGCATGTCTGTCTGTATGTCTTGTGTATGTATATGTGTATCTCTCAGTGTGTCTGTGTGTGTGTCTTTGTTTCTGTGTGTGAATGTGTGTGCCTTTGTGTGTTTGTCTCTCTGTGTGTCTGTGTCTGTGTGTTTGTGTCTCTCCGTGTGTGTGTGTGTGTGTGTGTGTGTGTGTGTGATTGGAGGGAGATAAGTCAGGAGCAGCACGGGAAACATACCTCCCAGACAGTGTGTTGTTTCTTTTTAACTCAAAATTTGGGGGATAATTTGAAAAATCAAAACATGGGTACATAATGGAGGAGAATGCAAAATTCGTATTAATTTTGAAGTAAAAAAAAAAGAAGACGAGGACAGCTGTCATCTTGAGGTATGCATGATCTGAGCTCCACTGTGACACCTCAACACGTCACATCACCTTTGAAAGACAGAAACATCCATTCCAGCCTGCTGTCCCAGCCACCAAGTGGGGACAGCTCTGGGCCCACTCTCAAGCTGCCTAAGCCTCAGCTTCTTCACATAAAGGCGGGGCAGCAGGGGTTGACCAGAGAGCAGTGTGGCCTGCACATTGCGATCAGCTGGGGAGCTGGGCAGTTTAATGCCAGGGTCCTGTGGAGACCAGCGAGGTCAGAACCCCTGGGACCGGGAGCCCAGGAAACCCCAGGACACGAGCCAGCGCTGAGAGGACAGAACAAACAGACCTGAGAGCGCTCCGTGCAGATGGGGTCACACGGGCGACAGAAGCCGCCACCATGATCCCCTCTGATCAGATCTGTTTGCCTGGGTAGAGCGGCCTCCACCCTGCTACACATGCCCGGGCCTCTTGTGCTGTCTGAAGCTGCCTACCTGGGCAGTCAGGCGGGGCTGTTTTTAAGGTTCCCTTTGAGGTTTTTGTACAAATGCTCCAGGATTCCAGACTGACCCTGGCTCCCCTGGGTAACCCACCTCTACCCACCCCCCTTCCCTCCTCACTGAGGCCGGCTCCCCTGGGTAACCCACCTCTACCCACTCCCCTTCCTTCCTCACTGAGGCCGGCTCCCCTGGGTATCACACCTCTACCCACCCCCTTCCCTCCGATAGAACCTGTGATGCTGCAGGTGTGTGTCCTCAGCTCTAAAGTCCTCTGCAGTCCCTGCTCCCCTCCCTGGCTCCCAGGAGTACCATATAACTCATCCTAGGCAGCAAAAGCAATCTTAGGGAAGGCATCTAGAGACACCAAGAAGTATCCAAGGGAAAGGAAGAGCTTGTTGTGATGAGGCCTGCACTACAGATGAGTATCTGGGAGCGCTCAGCTTCCAGAAGATGCCGGAGGCCAGGGAGGGGCTGGTGGTTCCCTGAGGAAGGGAGTGGTGCAGGCCCCAGCCCCTGGGGTTGATGCAGAAAGAGAAGGCAGAGGGAAAACAGACATGGGTGTGTTTCCAAGGGTAGGTCACCTAGGAAGAAACGACCAGGGGACCTGCCCATGGAGAAGCAGAAAAACAACTGCCATTGACAAGGGGAATGACCTCTGAATCAGGGTCAGACACACTTTTTAACTAGATTTTGCCACTTGTTAATAGTGATTCAAGAAAAACCTATTGCTAATTGGCATATAAGAGAATAAGAAATAGTTCAGAAACTCAAACCACAGAAGGTGCCTACTATATTGTGATTTGTAAGATATGTATACATATGTAATTATATATTTTTGGTCATTCAGACGATGGAAATACATTTCTCTGACATAGTTGGTCTTTGTCCATAGTTCTTGGCTCACATCTCCCAAACACATGAAATTTATGTTAATGAGGTGATTTTTAGACTCCACCTAAGGGTGGGGGCTGCCAGTGGAGCCAACCATGTGATTGGAGGGCTGGAACTTTCAGTCCCACCCCCTGACCACCAGGAAGAGGAGAGGGCTGGGGGTTGAATCAATTGCCAGTGTCAAAAGACTTACTCAATCATGACTACATAATGAAGACTCCGTGAAAACCCAAAAGGACAGCTCACTGGCCCTTTTCAGGGGAGCTCTGACGCTGGGGACCCAGAACGCTTCCATGTGCCACCATGCTGGGCCCCAAGCTCCAGGAAGACAGAAAGTCCTTTGTTCGGGACCTCACAAGTTCTGACAATTAAGTTCGCGAACTTGTTGCAATGATGTTGCTAACGTTTTTTGATATCAGAGGGACTACTCATCATGAATTTGTAACAACTGGATAAACAGTTAACCAAGTTGACTATTTGGAAGTGATGAAAAGGCTGCGTGAAAACGTTAGACAACCTGAACTTTTCGCTAACAATTCGTGGCTCTTGCATCATGACAATGCACCAGCTCACACGGCACTGTCTGTGAGGGAGTTTTTAGCCAGTAAATAAATAACTGTATTGGAACACCCTCCCTACTCACCTTAATCTGGCCCCCAATGACTTATTTCTTTACCCAAAGATAAAGGAAATATTGAAAGGAAGACATTTTGATGACATTCAGGACATCAAGGGTAATACCACGACAGCTCTGATGGCCATTCCAGGAAAAGTTCCAAAATTGCTTTGAAGGGTGGACTTGGCACTGGTGTTGGTGCACAGCTTCCCAAGGGGAGTACTTCAAAGGTGACAGTAGTGATATTCAGCAATGAGGCATGTAGCACTTTTTCTAGGACAAGTTCATGAACTTAATTGTCAGACCTTCGTATCTTCACCTGGCTGTTTATTTGTATCCTTTAATATGCTTTGTAATAAATTAATAATCTAGTGAGTAAATGGGTTTTCTTGAGTTCTGTGAGCCATTTCTAGCAAATTAATTGAACCCGAGGAGGGGCTGTGGGAAACTCTGATGTACAGCCAGTTGGTCAGAAGTGCGAGTAACACCCAGGACTTGCGACTGTCGTCTGAAGTGGGGGTGGGGGGTGGGAGAGGAAGGTGTCTTGTGGGACTGGGCCCTTTCCCTGTGGAATCTGATTCTGTCTCTGGGCACATATCAGAACTGAGTTCATTGTCATTTACCCTCCCTGCCGGCGTCCCAGAACTGTTTGTTGGTGTGCGGAAGCCTCCACACACACCTTGGAACTGGGTGGGGGAACCCTTTCAGCAACCAAGCAGCCACAGAGCTCGCCATCCATCGGCTCTGCTAATCCAAGAAAAGCAGTGTCTGCTGCCCATTTGTTTGTGGCCACAGCAGGTGAAAACTTGGAAAAACCAAATGTGGACGTTTTCCCTGGGAAAGGCCTAACTTGCTTCGGGTGACAAAGAATGCCCAGAACTCACTGTGGGAGTGTCCTGGGATCCGCAAGGAGACAGGCGGTTCTGTCCCAGCCCAGGAGAGGACAGGCCCAGTGACTTTGACGTGTCCCAAGACCGACAGTCACAGGGGCAGCTGCACACAGGTCATGGGGAGGGTCAGTCATCAACATTCTTTCCACTCACTCCCTCACACGTAGGCACTGATTTTCAAAGCACAATGGGTTACTAGTGTGTTCCCCCAAAAATAAGACCTAGCCAGACCATCAGCTCTAATGCGTCTTTTGGAGCAAAAATTAATATAAGACCCGGTCTTATTTTAATATAAGACTGGATATAATATAATATGATAATGCAATATAATATAATATAACACTGGTCTTATTTTAACATAAGACCCGGTCTTATATAAATCCAGGTCTTACATAATATAAGACCGGTCTTATATTAATTTTTGGTCCAAAAGACGCATTAGAGCTGATGGTCTGGCTCTAATTTTTGGGGATACACGGTATGTGGCCAGTGCTGCACAATCTAAATGTGTGTATGGGTTGGATGGTGTCCTCCAAAAGTCACATGCTGAAGCCCTAACCCCCAGTTCTCTTATTTGAAGAGATGGCCTTTACAGAGGTCATCATGTTATAATGAGGTCATTAGGGTGGGTCCTATTCCAATATGACCCGTGTCGTGATAAACGGGAAATTCGTGGACACACACACAGAGGAAAACGGTGTGTAAACACAGGGAGAAGAAGGCCGTCTGCAAGCTAAGGAGAGAGGCCTCAGAAACCAGCCCTGCCCATAATGTGACCCCACACTTCTTGCCTCCGGAACTGTGAGAAACTAAATGTCTGTTGCTTAAGCTGCCCAGCCTGTGGCACTTTGTGACAGCAGCCTGAGCAGACGCATACAGTAGGTGACAGGTACTCATACTGCCCTGTTATTACTGCCCAACCCCTCTAGTTACGAGACACTTCCCCTCCACCATGGAGTCCCACTCTGCTTTGCACATGATCCTGATCTCCTTTCCACACCCACTGCAACCTGCTCCCTCAGCGACACCCACAGGTCCGGCTGCTGTACCCACGTGCAGCCCCTCTGTCATGGCTCCTGTCACTGTATCACCCACAGCCTGAGGCGGATCAGTCACCCACTCGACTCACTCAGACACAGCTGACCTGCCTGGGTGTGGTGCACAGCCTCCCACTCCTTCAAGCATTAGCATGGCTCAGATGTTCACTCCAGGACACAAACACCTCCTCCGGGGAAGACCATCTCATCTGATCTCGGGGTCAGGCCTCCACTGGAAACCCACAGCTGCCCGAGGAACACAGTCCTTGACCGACCACAGGCACGCCATGTGAGCTCTAGGAGCCCTGTCTACAAGACCCAGGCACGCGGATCCTGGCCCAAGAAATCAGAAAGCAAAGTTCCCTTGCTCAGTGCACCTGCCACTTCCATCCCTGGGAGGGACGGTGAGGCTGCAGCAGGCCTCTGGAGGCACCCCCATGGGCAGGACTGCCCGGGGCCACCTCTGGAGGCAGAATCACCTGATCTGAGTGCCACTAAGTTCTAGTGAAGCAAAAAAATACACAGTGGCTTAACTCTAATCTATGAAATGGCTGAGAAAGAAAACAGGCACGCTGTGAAAGTCACAGAGGGGAAAATGAACACTTTATAAAGCAAAAAGACAAAAACAGATTCAAACCAGCATGAATTGTACTGGACGTTCCCTGTGAGCAAGGCCAGGGCTTGTATTTCTCCTACACCTCCCAGAAAACAAAGCCAAAGGCTGTGCTTAGAATGGATGTTCATGAAACCCATTACCATGGGGGGGAGGGGAGGAAGGGAGGGAGAGAAGCATCTTCCTCCCTCAGGACAGAGCAAGTCTGCTGTCCTTGGAGATCACAGCTAGAAATAGCTACTCCCCATCACAGCCACTCCCTGGTTCCGTTGTCTCGCTTCACCAGAGAGTGTGGGTGGCCCTGACCCAGCCAGGGCGGGATGGTGCAGTGTCCTGGAAGCTTGTAGGCACCGGTAAAGCAAGGCAGGCTGTGGGTGAGTGAGCCACCATGGGGTGGCCTGGGCCCTGCCCCTCTGAACAGCTTGGGCAGCAGCACCAGATCCAGAAACTTCAGGCACCTGCAGGGAAAACCCAGAGACCTCATAATTGATTCTTCAGAAACCAGCAACACAAAAGTCCAGGTCCCATGAAACACTCTGCTAACCTGAACTGCTGTGCAAAGGTGAAATACTTAAACCGTCTACAAAGCCGTCACGTCTCTCCACGGGCACTGGCGGTTTTCCAGGTCACGGCCTATGCAGTGGGCCAGACACCAAGGACAAATCTGACGGGATTGAGGCCAACCCTGGCATGGACCCTCTGAGGCCACACAGCAGGTGTGGACAGCACTCTTCCATGGAGCCAGTGACCACCTGCCTACGCATCCCAAGACAAGATGAAACCTACATCGTGCCCACCCTACAGCCTGCCCAGCAGTTGTCCACTTGAATGTTTTCAGTCCGGTCAGTCAGTGGCACTGCTTCTGAGGTGCTCCTGGGACAGCTAGTCCAGCAGAGCTCGGTCCACAGGGCACAGGGCTGGGAGGGGGAACTCCAGATGGCTCAGGTCCCGTCTAGCTTCCACGAGGCAGGTGAGTGGAGGTGTGAGGAGCTCGTGAGAACAGAAACAGACATTTAAGGAGGTTGGTGGTGCCAGCAGAGCTGAGAACCTCTGCATGGAGGGGCGGGCTCATGCTGTGGAGAGCTACACGGTACCCTAAAGGCAGGGAGGGGCAGGCGCACCCTGTGGACAGCGTACACTGCACCCTAAAAGCAACGGGGCAGTAACTCCCACGGTGGTCATTCACTGGGGAGGGGCGTTCTATGCAACTCATTACAAGAAAGTGAAACTGGACAAGTTCTTTCTAGCTGTGAATCCCTAATGGGAGGGGTGCTGTCCCTCTCCCAGAAATGTCTGCTCTCTAAGGGAGCATGATTAGAAATTGGTTGAAAAACACAATGCCCAGCGGTCCCTGAGTCCAGGACCCAGGCTTTGTATTTCCTGGCATGTTACACAAAATTGGTTCTCAACTTATGCAGAGTAAAGGGGGGACATGAGCAAACAAGAGATGGAAGGAAGGCAGCTTTACAAACTCACCACTAAACAGAAACCAAGACAAGACCCTCAAGGCATGGCAAAAAGACCATCCACCAGAACTGGGCTGTGGGGAATTCATGGAAGTGACAGAAAGGTAGAGGTCTACATTCTGATACTAAATTTGAGTCGGAACTATGTGGACAAAGTCTTGATTTTTTAAAATGTATTTTTCCTGGTGCTGGCCATGAGCAGGCGGGAAGCAGTGACAGCCCAGGGGTCACACGCACCGAGCACCGGCATGCTAGTCTCTGCATACCGCTAATGAAGGACCAGGTCCTGAGGAAAACGGCCGATGGTCGGTCTGAGACAGGAGGACGCAAAGGAAAGCCAGGGACAGAGACCCCGCTGTGCCAGACAGCCAGAAGGATACAGACACCAGCCTGACGCACTCCCTGGCACTGGGGGTAGCAGGAAGCGTAACAGAGACTTTAAGTAATTATGATACATTGAGAGTTTTTTGTTTTTGTTTTTTTTTAATCAGTCCTTGATGATTTTCAAAACTTGGGGTAAGGAGAGTTTTCAGGAAAATGACTAAAGGAGTATATAACCATTATACAACCTGCCAGGGAGTAACTGATTCAGGCACTCACCTTGGGTGGCAGGCTGTACAAATGCGACTGCAGACTGCTTAACTGTAACAGACGGAAAACCAAGATGCCCTGACAGAGGTGAGGACGGCCACCACATGTGGTCGGATATAGCATCCCTGCTAGTGGGGCCACCTGACCTCTGCGTGCGACAAGACGGAAGTGCCCCGCTGCATCTACCCAGTGCTCAGGCCACTCCCCTTCAAGCATCCGGCCTTGGAGCAAGCCCAAGGGACAGAGAATCCAGCACAGCATCCCTGGGAGGAAGGAGTCCCGCAGGTTCAGAACACACGACATTCCACAAGCAAATTAGCCTGTGTTTTCCAAATTGTTGATGTCATAGAGCAAGAAACTATGTGGGGGAGGGGCACTGTTCTGGATTCAGGAGACCAAGGGGTTATAAAAACCAAATTGATGAGTAAACCTTGACTGGATCCTGATTTGGGGAGAAGAAAGGAATAAAACTCCCTTTGGGAAGACCTGGACAAGAGTGAATATCCAGTATTCGAGGATTCCATGGAAAGGCTGTTAATACTCTCCTATGTCAGAACGGCATGGCTGCTAGTATGTACAGAAAGTCATTCTTAGGAGGTGGGTTGTTATGTAAAACTTCCCAGGTTGACAGACAGGAAAAAGAGGCCGTCAACTCCATCATTATGTTAAGAGTTTATTAGGGGGATTCATTAATACATACGAGGTGCATCCTGGGCGGGTGTGGTCTGCACCATGTGGCAGGCGCTAAGGGGTTGTACAGGACCAGGCAGGATGGACGGGGTGTTGGGACAGGACCACCCCAACAAGGGGAAAACGCCTTATGTGCTTGTCCAAGGCAGGGCAACAGCCTGTCCCAGGCACCAGCCTGCCTGGGGTACAGGGGAGGCGTCAGACAGTCTCTGCGTGGTTTTGGGAAGCAATGTCTGTTCTGGCCCAGATCTAGCTGATCTACACAAGGGTCCAGCGGCGGTCAGCCAGTGGTCAGGCAGTGGCCACTTCACGGAAAAGTCTCTTCTCCCCACAGATGCTCAAGTATCAGGTGGGAAAAAATGTCACGATGTCAACGACTTACCTTCAAACTTTTCAGTGGACAGTTTTATAAAATGTGTGCACTGGGGGCAGAGGGAAAGAGAACAAGAGACATAGCATGACATTAAGGGCTGCTGAATCTGGGTGGACACTTTACGTGTGTCTGCTGCACTATCCTTCAGCATTTTTACAAACTGGAAAACTTTCGTAATCAAAAGATGAGGGGAAATAAAGAGGCCCATCCACATTGGCAGGGTGGTGCTGAACGAGGGTCACCTTCAGGTAGGTCAGATTCTCAGGGCAGGCCCAGGTATGCAACACCACAAAGACACCCCAAAGCTCCCATAGGTATGAGGATCCCCACAGCTGCCTATCCTGTGGGAGGTTTCTCAATCTCCTGAATGCCTTGAATTTCACACCTGCTGGATTCATCAAGGCTGCCCACTACCCTCCCAGCTTTGCAGCTCATCCCCACCACCCTCAGGTTCTCAAGCCCAGGTCCTAGGAAGCAGGCCCTTCACCATGGGTCTTTAGCTCAACAAGGTCTCTGAGAAAACCGGAATGAGGTCTCCAGACCAT